>NW_021167141.1:0-2400000 GCF_004022145.1 Paecilomyces variotii
ACGCTGGATGTTCCTCGCGTTCAACGGCTTCCTACTCGCCGCCGCCGTCGGCTTCTGCACCTTCTGGCCCTATGGTCGAATCGTGCTACTAGGGGCCTAGTATTGCTACCGCTCCGGAGATCCCATCAACCATCAGCCCGTCCCGCTTATTAGCGTCGCATGATGCCCACGCTGCTGCGGAGGGTCAGCTTCAAAGGAGACAATGCCACCGAGACCTTGTACGAACTCAGTCGCCGTGATGACTGAGATATTTGCGATTATTTTCGGGGTATCCCCTTGTATCGATACGGCCTAGACACGGACACTGCATACCTAACAACACTTAGTGTATATGTACTTCTTTTCTTTCCATGACCGCTATACGCGTAGTGTCTCAGTCCTGCGAGATCCGGGATTAGTTGCTTTCATCTGGAGCACTTTCGGGTCTTTTTTCTTCGTCTTCTGTCTCCACCTTCATCTACCCTATAAGGGGTGGTAGGATGCACTGCATACTAGTTAGGTTTCTTGTTTCACTGTAGCAGAAAATGGCGCTAGTGAGGGCGTATACTAGTTGGACTTCGCAACAGTATCCTATTCAAATTACTAAATTTATCAGTTAACGACTCTAAAAAAAAGCCTATTTCTGATTTAGCGACCATTTTATACCTTACCTTTATCTAGATTTGTTATGCTTATAATTTCTAAAGGAATCCAGCGAGTTGAATAAACTGATTCAAGACCGTCAAAATAGTTATATAGGAGAAAAGGGACTTATTTTTAGTTCATGGTGGGGGAGAAGAGGATCTGGTAAGGCTAGCCTTGTTCAAAGGTTAACCTGGGTGAAACAATATTAATCACTGATCAGCGCCCTGATCCACGTAACTCTCGGGACAGCCGGCATGTTTGCCGGAGTGCTGCAGTATGGTACTCTTCGAGAACTATCTATTATTACGGAGTATGTAGCAAAGTTCGGAGATGTTTCTGCTTTTCCCCCTCACGGACCCCTGCTGCATCCCCTCACGATAAATTGTGATCTGACTGATCTGTGGATCGCAAGAGGAGAAGATGGAGCTCTATCGTGGGATCGATTGGAGCACGAATAGGCCAAGCTTTAGGCCAAGCTTCGACGGCGCCGGCAGAGGTGGAGAGAGGTACAACCAAGCTTTCATTAGTCGATGCCCGGTATCGACGAAGCCGAAAACGGAGTATACTGCGGCACTGCCCGTCTTGTTCTTGTGCATAGTTACCCCCGAGTGAGTCACTGACTTGGGAGTTAGGACTATGGTACCTCCATGTCCTACGGTTGCGAGCGCTCCGGACCATAAACCACCATGACGGTGGTAAGTATATAAAGACCCAAGTTCGTCGGAGATCAAAGGAACACTTTCATTCAATCCAATGCCAGGGCACAACATCGAGAGTCCTTGTTTCTCATTATGCATTTCCAGCATCCTTCGTTCATCTCATACCTGAGAGCTGTCTCTCTGGTTGGTGTTCTCCATGCAGCCTACGCAGTGCCTGTATCTCAGAGCTCTTCTGCCGTGGGTGACTGGGCTGGAGCAGCTGGAGATGACGAGTCCAACGGTGGTGCGCCGCTTCGGGGCAGTAAGACCCTACTTGGCCAAATCGCCAACGAGGTCAATCGAGCAAGCAGTGGTGACGTTCCCAAGTCCTCATACCAGCTTGCGCCTGGCCAAGGTGCGGACGCAGAGATTGGCATTCCGTTCACGTTCAAAGACACATTGAACCCGCAGCCAATTCGAGGTGATCTGGGTGGTACCGATCCGGGACCACGTACATACGGATACGACCGTCTTAATCCCGACACACTGGCTCCCCCAGAATCGGACAGCGGCGAAGTACCCCAGGGCAAGTGGCCGATGGGGTTGTCGCATAATCGTATTCTGCCGGGCCGTGCTGGGTGGTCGCGACAGGAGAATACAGACGTACTGCCAGTTGCAACGGCTATGGCCGGAGTAGACATGAAGTTGTCACCCTGGGCGTATCGAGAGCTACATTGGCACAAGGTAACCGGTGAAAGAGAGTGTGCTCCTGGAAACTACAGCTAACCCTGCCACAGGCAAATGAATGGAGCTTGGTCATGAATGGCAGCGTCCGCGTACAGACCATGAACGAGGATGGCGAGACATTTGTTGACGATGTCACGGCTGGGGATGTGTGGTATTTCCCCGCCGGTGTCCCTCATTCTCTTCAGGCTCTGGATGAGGGTGCTGAATTTATGCTCGTGTTCGACGAAGGCGACTTTAATGATGGAGGCACCGGTCTCATATCAGAGATGTTCCTTCGCAATCCGAAGGAGGTATGGTCAAAGGACCTTAATGCACCGCTTTCAGCCTTCGATGAACTGCCCAAGGATCAGCTCTATATTTTCAACGGCTCTCCAGCCGGGCCCCTGAGCTCGCAGAATGTCACTGGGCCTGGTGGAGTAGCCTCGGGTTCTCAGAGCTACACATACCATTTCTCTAAGCAGGCACCATACGAGGTTCCTGGAGGAAGCATCAAGATTCTTGACCCGCAAACCTTTCCCATTGCCGAGATGTTCAGCGTAGCGTTGGTGACTATTCACCCAGGCGCCATGAGAGAAGTCCACTGGTAGGTAAACTCTCGACAGGAAAGGAACTATGATCGGCATGGCTAATGAAAACTCTCTCTCTATCTAGGCATGGTACCAGTGATGAATGGGGTTTCTTCCTTTCCGGGAGCGCCCGTGTCAGTGTATACGTCGCGCCCACTTCAGGTGCGACTTTTGATTTCTCTGCTGGCGATGTCAGTTATGTTCCTGCTACTGCGTCCCATTATATTGAAAACACGGGCGACGAGGATGTTGTCTTTCTGGAGGTCTTACAGGCACCTCGATTCACTGATATCTCAGTCGGCCAATGGCTGAAACTCACTCCGAGACAGATTGTCCAAGACCATTTGCATCTGCCGGATAGCGTACTTGACAATCTGTCTCCAAACAAGCAGTATATAGTGCAAGGGAACACAAACCTGACTGCTCTTGCTAGCGGAAATGGCACCGCATGAGAAAAACAGCCGACATAATGCTCTTGATGTACATACTAAGTCGGATGTACTGTTTATAGCATTTGAAATATACATACATATGATATATCCGGAGCTTCAAGTTGAACGGATACTCTGATCCCTAAAAGTAAGAAATCACGAAAAGACAAAAAGTTTAACAAAGAGTAGAACTTAAAAATATATAAATAAGTAAATAATATCGAATATGAAATGGCTCTGAAGCACAGTGTAACCTGAATCTCGAATTGCTTGCGTTGAACCCATATTTATCTCTACAGGTATACAAAGAACTAATAAAAGTAAAAGTTCAAATATTCTATTTAGGAGTAATACAATCATCTAGATATATCAAACCTTAAGATAACTGGCAATATAAGATAAGCTCCATGTGAAATGCAAGTAATGCTTCCGCAAAAGAAATTTACACAGGGAGCCAGACCACCACGACGAGCCTCCCATCTCGAAGTCTAGCTAGGCAGATATCAGTCGAAGCTGACGAGGAGCTCTCACTTCGTTCGAGCCAAAAGACGTAGCGCTACCACTTCTCCTTTCCTACCTCTTTCTCATCCTACTGTTGCTGCTATTTCACTGCTACCACAACCGATGACGGACAGATAACCAAGTACCATGCCATCAATGATTTAACGATGTATCCATATCCTCAGAACATCATCTCCTATCCCCAGATGCAGTTCCTGTCAAAAAGTGCTCTATTGACATTACCAATCGAGGTATTGCCCAGTGTCTCCCAGTATCTCCCAGAGTCATGACCTGGACAGTCATACTGACTCATTCATTTGCAGATAATCGAAGACATCGCATTCTTGCTCGAAGATGACAAGGACCTCATCAATCTCTCACTGACATGCACTTCATTGAACGCGATCTTACTATCAACCACGTCCTCTATCTGGCGCAGGCGATTCAAAGAGAAGTACGACCTACCGCGAGGAAAATCATCGGCGCAAATAAAATTCGAATACCAAACGCGCTCTATCGTACTGTCACAAGCAGTTTCCTTCAAAGACGGGGAAAGTGGCCAACAAAAGTTGTGGTTGGAGGTCATTCAGCTTCTTCTTGAGGAATCTTTCTCATCACCATACACAAGTGACGGTAGTGTTGTGTCGAGGAACCTTACTAGGATTCGTGAGGTTATTTCGAAAAGCGCCTTTCTGGAAAGACCGATTAGTGGATTCGCCATGCGCAGTCCAGATGTCTGCTCAGATTCTTTCTGCGCCGTGCAGCTGGTAAGTCTTAACCCTACCTACCTAGCCTCCTAGGATAATTTGCATTTTCTTGACACGAGACTTGTGGAATTAATGATAGTTATATATACAGTGCTTAACTTACCTTAGTCTGGATCTAAACCTTTCGTATCGCTGCCTGCGAACCGACTATGACATCGCCAGTGTCTATTCCTACGGAAGCGCCCCTGAGAACGTCTTCATTTCCATTGAGGAGTTGGACCTCAGAAAACTATTGCACATACGGAACTTTTGGCAGCGACATCTTATTAACCTCGACGAAGGGACATTCCACAAATCATTCGCCAGCCTCTGTGAAGAGAAGAGACCCCAGCCCTGGACCGAATGCATACATCACAATATCAACCTTGGGAGTTCCTGGCTAGGATATTACTGTAAGGATGTGAACCCAATCAATCGATCCGGCTACTTTTTCTGATGAATGATCTTCTCACCGTTTTTGTATACTGTAGCTTGCATACATCCGCGTCCTCCTGATCTGAGCAGTCTACAAGATCGTCAGACATGCGCCGACCTAGATAGTCACTGGACGGATATTCTTCCTCTGGTACGTTTGAATAATTGTCAATGAAATTGAATGCGACTGCAACAGACAGACTGACAGACTGACTAATTGGACGTTCTTCAATTAACTAGCATCTACATTTACACTTGATTCGCGACTCTGATGAGGAATGGCCAGCGCTTTTTGATAATATCATACCTTTACTTGGACCGGATAGCCGCCGTCGCTATTTTCGCGGCCTTCAAAGCCTCCACAGCTTGAATGATCGCACAAGTTACCCTGTCCGAGGACTTATCGAGCAAATTCTATCTTCGCAAGGAGGACTCAGAGGCTGGACGCGCATATGCTTCACAATCTACAATCCGAACCGGGAGCTTTTGAAGCTTATTCCTTCTGAGGACAACGAAGAGAACGCAGAAGACCAACAGGAGGAGGTCCGCTTTCCAGACGAAGAATGGCCACCTATTTCGTGGTCGGATTTCCATTGGGCCTTTGGCTATGAGGGCGTTGTGCTCCCTGGAGGCAACATTATGTTTGGCAAGTGGATCAACATGCTGGAAACGAGTGACAGCGGGCCATTTGTATTTTGGTGTATCTAAGGCAGAAATGGTATCAATTCTGACCGTCGAAACTTTCAAAAAATAACATGTCTATGTAGGATAATATTTGGTATGTAATCCTTCTATGTAAAGGCCACAGCTGAGGCATTAGAGAGTAAAGCTCCAAGTTTACTTGGGCCAGATATTAATGTACAGTACATTGTAGTAAAATAGACTCCAGTAAATTTACTATAGTGCAAGGAGTAATCCAGCTCCTGCGATTCCAACAGCCATATGTCCTGAAAATGCCGTCTGCACCGGAGCCGCACCTTTGCTCGTCTGGGTTGGAACGCCGCCAGAGGTTATGACGCCAGTACCTGATGGTCCTCCAATTCGGGCACCCCCACCTCCAACATTGACGCTTGTAACTGCGTTTGGCACACCAGTAGCGTCGGGAACAGCAGTAGATCCAGTGCCTATTTCCAAGATATTGTCTTTAGTGGAGTTGAAGTTCGTATTCGCCAGTGAGATCTCATTGTTTGCGAGATCATAGACGACATAAGCACTGCGCAAGAAAGTGTCCCCCAGCACTGCAGTACTGTCACCGGCAGGGGCGATACCGAAAATGCACGCTGGCGTACCGTCGGAAAAGGTAGGCCGGGAACCATCGGCATTCTCGCCAGGGTCAATGACGAGTTCACTCATGCCGACATTGATCGCCGGTTTGGTAAATGTGAATGTGAGGTGCACATCTTGGTTCGCCAAGTCGCAAGGGACGTATGCCGTCTCGCTTGAAGAATCGTACGTCGCCTGTAGATCGTCATAGATACTGGCAACGATGGAGTCCGGAAGGTACGTCAAACTGCTCCCAGAGTCAAGCAACACAGCTGCCGGAAGAGTTCCCGAGTTGTAAGTCTTATTACCCGAGCTGGCACTCAGCGATACCCCAGTGAGAGCAATGACGAACTCGACATATTGTCCGCCTTCAGTCTGGATAGGCAATGTCTCTAGCGTGCCGTGGAATTTCTCCGTGTTGACGCCACCAAACAGAATCGAACCTGTGTTCGCATCGAGATCGTTCAGCCACAAACTGTAAGCATTCGAATTGATCAAACCGGCATTGACCATGGCTTTGGGTAGATTGGGGTAAGGGCTTTTTCCATTTCGGTTGACCTGTACTTCATTGGTCGTATAGCCGATACCCAAGACACCCTCTGCAAAAGAAAACCAATACATCGTTAGCCTCGCGATGACCGAATCTTCCACTAGGACGTAATAGCCATACCAGCAGAACTTGAAACATAGCCGACTCCAAACTGGAAGTTCTTGAGAGTGGCCCCGCCAATCTGAACAGTGTCCGTCACATAATCACCGGTTGACGCTGAACCATCCACGTAAGAGATGTTGAAGTCAGAGGAGACGATCTTGTATGTCGACGACGAATTTGCGTCATAGGTCCCTGATATGGCACAGGGCTTGGCTCTCTCAGAACATAGGCTCGACTGCGCTGTGTTGACCCATAGATCACTGCTTCCAGTATCGATTGTGAGGCGCACATGCTGTGCGGGCGTGCCCAGCGAAATGTTGGCAAAGTAGAGAGTTTCCTAGCGGAGCCAGAGTCAGTACGGCGAACATGTCCAGAGCGGGGTGTGAGTTTAATCTTTCGAAGTCACGGCCGCTGATCGGGATGGGAGCGTACCTCATTGTCCAGGGTCTCGGTGACCGTCTTGTCGCGCTTCCTCCTTACTCGGTCCCGCGTAACAGGGTCAGATACGTGCTTGCGCTGGAAGTCCAGTCCAACGACAGCGGGCACATCCCTCTGGCGTAACTCCAGAGCATCCACAGATGCTGCCAGAGAAGCCGCCAGACAGAGGAAGGTGACGACCTTCATGACGGCGGGTAGTCGTTCACACTTGGAACTGTTTCTGCGGACCGATCGAAGAGGGCGAGTTTCGCAGGTGAACCGGGCCAACCCCTGAGGGAAGGAAGCGGACACTGACGATAGACCAGACCGCGTGGAGCACAGGAGGAAAAGAGAAATGCCCAGAGAGGAGTCAGTGGCTTATGATTAGAGGAATGACACCGGTTATCGAAGCGGTAGGGGAACAGGGCCGATCTGGGGTGTCCATCGTCCTTTTTATTCCCACGATGGTTGACGTCGGCTGGATCTTGCCGGACCCGTTGACTATTACTTCCTTTGCTGGGGCCATTCAGCAATCCTACTACTAGTCACTAGGTACTTGACTTGCCCAGTCGGTTCTGAGCGCTCCATCCCCCACTCGTCTGGTAACCAAGGTGAGAAGCAGGGTGTAAATAATAATAATCCTTCATGATTCCGGGAACCAGATACTCCATAACCATGGTCCACCGGGGGAACACTGCCTATGAGGACGTTAATTGAGAGTCGTGTGTGGCCCCCAAGAGGCTGAGGGCCGCGAACGGCTGATCTGCCTGTCTTTTCGCTCGGGAGGCAAACCGGAGAAGTCGGAGCCCTGCTGCTAGCGTCATCATGGCCCTACGTATGTACGTACATTACTACATGATACTAAATTGAACTAAAAAAGGCGCCGGCCTGGGAAGGCTTATGGTATACTTAGTACTGTCGCAGACCAGGTACTTAGTACTAGTCAACCTCTACTGGTAAGACCCTGTCTGGGAGATTTCCTTTTTTGGTCTTTTCATTTTCTTGTAACTTCACCAATCGAAGAAAAAGTAATTATTGCCGCTGCAGGGTCGCTTTCTGTAGATACCCTCGAGATCACTCATAATTAATATTAACTTGCTGATAGATAGATAGATAGATAAAAAAATAATGCTGATGAGCAGCAAATCCGGAGTTCCGGCACGATGACGTGGATCGTTGACGAGTCGCTCAGCCTAATGCGGAACCAATCAGAGCTGCTCGTTGGCCCGTTTGACTTTGATTACGTATGGTTACTGGTTAACTACTGGTTATTATGGTAGGTACGCTGTGCACCAGCAAGCGCCGTGTTATATATATACCTTATATCAACTCTGCTGCAGCTTCTTACTCGAGTCGCATGCACACTGGCGCTCCCCATGCAGAGAAGCTCAGCCCTGCGAGGCTCATTGGTGTGCATACCATTTGCCCAGGAAGCCACTCTACCACACTGGCAGTACGTGGATAGCTCAGTACGTGGTTAGCTATCCCACGCGCCGTCCTTTGTGCCCTGCAAGGCGCAGCAGGGGTAGCGCGCGACTGGCACCGCCATCATCTGATTATTGCGCAGCCCTCCTGAGGACCATCGTCTACGATCTGCTATGGTAACTAGATCCTACACGGGCTCATACATCGGACATACCTAGGCGGTTAATGCTATCAATATGCCCAAAGGCTATGCACAGTCACACACACAAAAGCAGAGAAGGAAAAGCCAAGAGGGGAATATAAACATTGTTCAATATAATGTTGGACGTACTGATACACGGCCCGCGCGAGGAGCAGGGCCCGGCCTGCACTGGAAACAGGCGTAGTAGTATGATACAGCTATCAGAGGCCCATGGCGGCCCTAATAGTTTTCATTGTCGAGTCAGCGTTGGCCCGCGCGGCTCTCGCACCGGCCTCAGCGACGCTGTCGACGTAATCCCTCTGATCCTGCAGGGCAAAGAATCGCTCCCTGATTCCACTGAGATGGTTCACCAGTGTATCTGCCACAAGTTCCTTAAGTGCGCGAATGCTGGTCGATCTATGTTCCAAGGCGACCTCCTCACACGACTTGTTGTCAGACTGCAAGTGACACAAGATCTCAAGAAGGTTAGAGACTCCTGGTCGGTGTACTGGGTCGTAAGTGACCGACGGCTCGGAGTCTGTAAGGGCTAGCTTGATCTTTTTGCGGATTTGCTCGGGTGAATCGGTAAGCAAGATCCTTGAGCGATCATCCGTATGCGACTTGGACATCTTCTGATGGGGTTCCTTGAGCGACATCACTCTCCTAGCGGGCGCTGCTCATTGAAGACGAAAATTAATATCCGAAGTTAACCGCGGGAAGTCGTGGAAACAATGACTCACAGATGAGAGGCTCCGGTGATGGAAATATAGGGCCATAGAGATGGTTAAAACTATTGGCGGTATACCGCGTGAACTCGATGTGTTGTTTCTGATCTTCCCCGACTGGCACATGCGTCGCTCTGTAATAATGCACAAGTCAGCTCATGAGTGGTAATCGACCAGAAAACCATCAGTGACATACCTATGTACCAGAATATCCGCCGCTTGAAGGACGGGATAAGAGAAAAGACCGAGTCTCAGCTTCGATTTAGCAGCCGAATGTTCCAGGCTCGTATCCTCCGGCAATTTGAGCTTGCTCTACGTCGAGTTAATTTCAGGATAACGGCCTCTAATGTGCTTCATCAGAGGTGAACACCACCAAGGCCATTGAGCGCCTCACCTTCCACTGAGTCATACGGGAAAGATACCCCATCGATGCTACCGTGCTTAAAATCCACATCAGTTCAGCGTGGGCGGATACCTGGATTGCAACCCGTCAGTATAGTAACATGGTAGTCTTGGACAACCTGGAGCTAACATACAGCGGATTGATAAAATATCGTGCAGCGGTTGGGATCGAGCCCAATCGCAAGGAGCATCGTGAACGCTTCTCTCTTCCACTCCCGAAGGCGTGATGCATCTTGGGGAACGGTCAATGCATGGAGATCGACGATGGAAAATATCAACTTGGTGCCCGCAGCGCTGTCATTCTGCAATCGCACCCATTCACGGAGCGCCCCCAGATAATTTCCCAGGTGCGGCACACCAGTGGGTTGAATGCCGGAGAAAATGGTCTTTTCGTGCGGAGGTTGGCTCGGAGGTGGACTGGAGTTCAAAGTCGAGGTCTGTAGACAGCGGATGTGGTGCGAACTTCCCGTATTTCTGATTTGGCATATAGGGAAGCGTTTTCCCTGTCGAGCGAACAGAGTGGCCATCTGACCCTGTGCTCTGCAGTAAATGTCGTTAACTGTACAGCTCGGGATTCAGCATGCAGTAGTAGACATTTGACATTGATTGCCGGGCACGTGATCTAACCGGCTCCATATAAAATGTACTCTATTTATGATGTCCTGACAAGAAACCGCCCTATTCGGCTTGGTATTTAATTTTACTCCCTCCATGCAAAGATAGAATATATAAGAATACATAATATGCGTTTAATTCCTGCAGAAAATCATTCTGCTTCGATAACAGTGTAAATGACAAATCCCAGATTATACAAGACAAGGCTAGAAGAGAAGAATGGAAAGTATGCCTAGAGCTAACCCTTACGTGTATCGGTCAATGGGCCCCTGTTCTGAGAGAAGCGTTCGCTGCCCAGGATCTCGGATACAGAGGCGCTGGCAGCGGCATCTTTTCGTTGACCGAAGTTCTCAAAGTAAGGCTCGAGGGACTTCTCGAGTTCTGGAAGTGATTCGTCCATAGATTTCGCAACATCTGCGAGAGAAAAAGGAGAGGTTAGTCGGCGATCCTGCAATAGCAAAGACGAGAGTAAACCATACCAAGAGTATCGTATTCCCACACGTTCGCCTTCATACCAACCCCGTAGAACGCGTGTTTCCGAAGGAACGCAAGCCATGCCTGCACGGCCTTAGGATGACCATCCTTGATCTGTATCAGCCGCCGGAGAGTGATACGCTCGAAGTTCTCCTGGCTCTTCTTGTGTACGAAATTGCTGCGGGGGACTGTCCAGCGTTCGACAATACGAGGTAGTGGAACAGGTCCAGAAACAGGGAGTTTCAGATAGTAAGCTGCACGGACAGCGAAATCGGCAAAGAATTCGACGTTTCGCACACTATAAGATCGGAGTTGCAAGTCACAGACGGGAAGGCCGTATTCTGCCTTTCTTCGGAGGGGTCGCAGATAGACGGCTTGCACGCTTCGAGGTAATCTGAACTTCTCACCGATGTCGTCTAAGCGTGCGGGCCTGGAAAAAGGTGTAAGCCTTCAACTATTCAAATACGCAAGCAGCATCACATATACAAACCATTCCTTTACATCCACTGTTGGTTGCTGGCTAGCCTCGGGTGTACTGCTATCTAGTCAGTTCATTGTGTCGCTTAGCAGTAGAATCCAAAGGTCCGTACGTGTGCGACGGCGCTGTCGATTTTTCGCCTTCAGGTGATTGTGATTTCGCAGGAACAGATTCGATCTTGGCCGACGTTTCAAACGCCCGGCTTATCCCAGAGACCTTAATGTAATGTGAGCTTTGCGGACACCGGGAGCAGGTCTGCTGGGCGGATCTACCTTCAGCCTCTTCCCTGCACCCAAAAGGGAACGAAGGCTCGATGTTGACAGCATAGCGTGGAATCTGTACCCTGACGATATATGCTCTGAGGACAATGGTGGAAGCTGTTCAGACAGCCATAGCCTATTTTTTTCAGAGGTGTTCGCGGTAACTTGAAGTTTCCCCGACACGAAAGGATTATTGACCGCCTTGGTCCCCTAGTGCCGACAACCAATAAAAACTTACAGAGTGCTAGCACCAACCAGCAGAATCATCCCAGTAGTCAAGCAGTATTAGACTCCCCACTATGACCTGCGAATTGATAGTTGTGGGTTGAGGCTGCCTTGCTTCATATCGGCAGACATTATTATTATCCGACGGAGAACACCAGCAAGGAATTGGAGCAAGTGGACTATCCCATTTCGTGGTCGGTTCATAAGCTGATCGAGCCCAACTCAGATCTCATACAAACTTCTGCATCTGTCACTGTTCACTGGCCCAGATCTGCGAAAAATCACACTGTGTACAATTCGCATCTGTACATTACTATTCACCAAATCATTTTCGGGGCTTTGGACATCATTTTCTGCTACTTACGTCCGTTGACCAACCATGGCTGAGTTTGGACGTGGCTCAACCTGCTTTGAACAGGCGAAAGAAGCTGCCGCTTTTCTTGAAAGAGGCCTTCCAGATGGTCTGCGAAGCCCCAAGGTTGCAGTTATTTGCGGCTCAGGGTTAGGCGGGCTTGCAAATACTATCCAGGAAGCTTCAAAGGTCGAATATGAATATTCATCGATACCACACTTTCCTCTTCCTACCGGTAAGGCTCCACGAAGTCACAATATCATGCAGTCACCCTGTCTCTTACCTCGTCAGTGTCTGGACATGCGGGTAAGTTGGTTTTCGGATATCTCGGTCATAATATTCCGGCAGTCTTGATGGTTGGCCGTGTGCAGTGAGTCCTCATATCAAGCGAAAACCGCTGTCTTTCTGTGACTTGGCTAAGACTCAGTCCCGTAGTTATTATGAAGGCCATTCTATGGAGAAAGTTACATTTCCGATCCGTGTTTTTAAACTCCTTGGTGTAAAGACACTAGTCTGTAGGTGCCACCTCTACAACTGTTTACAGAAAGTTCTGGGCACTGATTTAGCACCAAAGTGACCAATGCTGCAGGAGGCCTGAATTCAGAATACGCGGTGGGAGACATTGTGGTCATAAATGATGTAAGTTGTTTGACATTGTCACTTTAGTCCAGAGTATTTAACAACGTGTAGCATCTTTTTTTGGCCGGCTTGGCAGGATCACATCCACTGCGGGGTCCCAATGCGGACGAATTTGGAGTTCGCTTCCCACCGATGTCAGACGCCTACGATCTCGAACTCCGTCGCTCCACGCACCGAGCCTGGGAGAAGCAAGTTTCTCCTGAGAGCAAGCGAAGACTGCACGAGGGAATATATGCATTCGTCGGAGGCCCAAGGTGTGTTTCATACCTGAAGATATGGACTTATAGGTTAATGCATAGACAGTTATGAAACAAGAGCAGAATGCCGAATGCTCAGACAGCTCGGCGCCGACATTGTCGGAATGTCAACAGTGCCGGAGATTGTAGTAGCCAGGCACTGCGGACTGCGAGTGTTGGCACTGAGCCTGGTCACGAACAACGCAGTGCTTACTCCAGTCCCACGTGGCGATGACCACCTCCTTCAACATTCGAGTGCAAACCAGCTGGACACAATCTTGGGTGAGGGAAAGGCGAACCATGAGGAAGTTCTAGAAGCTGGTCGTCTAGCGGCCGTCGACATGCAGGTGAGCTCCAACGGAGGGACTGCCCCCGCGGGCTTGTAACATTGTCACTAACGTCACAATGCTAGAAACTGGTTGCACAGGTCATCTCTGACACCTTCGAGTGAAGTCGAAGAGAAGGATGGTTTTTGAGGTGAGATAATTGAGCCCAGCTAGGAGATCAATTGTTATTAGTTCACCAGGCAATTTTTCGGTTTCTTAAGAGTCGCGGCATGATCTAGTACAAGACCTGCTAGAACGTCTTTAAAAAACCTGCACATCTACCTCTTTCGTCTCTTTGCTAGTAAGTTCTTATAGTAAGACTTCTTACCACTGGTCTTGGCGGCTTGAATGTCTCTGTACTTAGCTGTGAAACGCCCAGACTGTCGTTCCGCAGCCATAGCCTCGCCAACGAAAGTTCTCTTGCGCTCTTTCTTTGGTATTCGGGAACTAAGGAACTCAGTAGGACCTTCAACAACTGTTCCCACTTGAGAGAACTTTGGAATGCCGCCCTCATCGACCCCCTTTTTGTAATGCCTTTTAGGGTCCAGTACCGAACGCATGCGAATCATTTGTAGATCTCTTTTCAGCTCCGGTGTTAAATTTGTCTTCGGAAGATCGAACCAGTCGCTTCCTGCAGTCTGTTTATCCTGATGTATACGTCAGCAGACATTCAGTGCTATATAGGCGACGTCATAAAGAAAGTATCGAAAAGATAATGATCGTTAATGCTCAGAGTAACTATGAATAAATAATGAACTCTCATGGAAGCAGGTCAACCCAATACGGGCTGATGTGACTGCATCGAGGGCTAGATGGGATAATTTTCCTCATGGCAATCCAGGTAACAACGTGGCAGGAAGAGGATGTACTAACCTTCTTGATCTGGCTGTTCGCCGTGATCCTCTCTACTGGATACACAGTCTCCGCCTGCTGTTTCTGGGCGCGGTCAATGATTCGCGACGTGTCAACGGTAGCGATTTCATCTCGCTGCTGTACATAGGGTGACGAAGTTTGACAAGAGTCCAATTTGAGAATACTAGAGTTTGGGGTCTGTGTAAGCTCGTGAGCTTCCCATGGAAGATGGAGCGGCAGGATTTTACCTTGACCAGGTGGGTTGCGAGGCACCATTGCCTACAGGGGTGACTCCATTAACCGTAGCCTGCGCATTTCGCAGTCTAGTCTCTGCTTGTGAGAGCAACTGCTCAATGTCCTCATCCGTTAAGACATTTGTTTGGTCCTGCTTCTCCATGCTGGAGGGCAAATGGAAGGTAGAGCTCGCCAGCGTTCGCAAGCTCTCTCAAATCGAATCAGTAGACAAGGCAGTATGTATGTACTCTGGACGGCCACCAAGAGTGGTTGGCACTATTTGAACAGTTGAGACAGTGACATTTACCCAGCAGTGAAATGATAGCTGCACAGAATATTTTGCGTGATGGAGGAAAATAAATTAAGAGTAGAATTTTCTTAGTCTGTGGGCCAATGTGATCTCAACAGGGAATGATCGATTAGTCATGAGGTTATCCCAAAATGGTTAGTTAGAATTATTACGGCAGAATAGCTCAGTATTCTATGTACACCGCCTTTGAAAACAACACTGCAATTGTTCAACCTGCGTATAGTACTCTCTACACACCAAGGGTTGCCAACTCCAGCTGTGAGCGTCGTTCTTTTTTGTGTCTCCTGGAATATTGCATCTGCATCTACATCACTTCTTCACTTGCTATCAGCTACCTTCGATGCTCGTGGTCATCTCACTTTGCAGCGATGTTTGCGCCTGATGCGACTGTACGCTCAGCGGTCTCGTCATTAAGAAATCCTCGGAGACGGCAAAGGACAAACTCGGATGACTCTGTAAAGCTCCCGAAAGCCAAAAGGCAGCGATCGGCTCTCGGAGAAGATACTTTTGAGCCTCACCCCTTTACGGCGTCGGAGCAAGAGTCTTCTGTCGATGCTGATCCAAACGCCTATAAAGCAGGGTTTGTTGTCCAGAAAGATCTTGCGCTCAGAGGTCCAAAAAGACCAGAGAAGAGGAGTGATGCGGATGGGATAGTGATACTTGTGAGGAAATCCTTCCAACGCAGTCTGTTGAAACGGGTGAAATGGTTTGGGATCTAACCCATCTTACACTGCAGTCTAAAACAGACCACTACACCGTTTCCCAGCTACCTTCGCTTCCCGACCAATTACGCGTAGCCGACTCAGGTAAGATGCGTTCTCTATATGCAGTCCTCGCTAGATACTTACCTGTTACAGTTCCTCCAGGGAGCTTCTTCACTGTTGAACAGGGCTATGCACTGGTCTTAACACCGTCACACGCTATCATTTGGCCATATGCAGTACCGTCATCTTCACCTTCGCCTAGTGATATCTTTACTCTCACAATCCCAGAGTCTAGTGGGAGTCCGGCCGGTGCTACCCCATGTGGAGTCCTCATACCGAATGCGACCGTCGCTCCCCCAGGTCTTCTGGTAGTCATACCTGGAACTGGGAAAATAATCTACTGGGAGACAGTTTCGAATGCAGTAGTCCTGGGTTTAGTGAGGCAGAAACAAAATGGGATTCAGACCTCGATCTCTGGAATGCTTCCGGGAGAATATGCCAAAGAGATCATAAATGCAGAACCTTCTGGGGTTATTGTCACGTTCTCATCCGGGAGGGTGGCACACGTTACCCTGAGAGATCCTCAGGGAAAGGCAGCCTTGACTGTGAATTTTCTCCGCAGCACTTCCAAGCTCGGCGGCAGTGGATTTCTCGGAGGGATCAAAAGTGTTCTCACTGGTGGGCTGTGGAAAAGGGACATCGCCGCCGCAAGACCCGCTAAATCATCGCAACGAGGCCAACGGGATATCGTTATTGCGACTTCCACTGGTATTTTTGAGATATGGGACACCCATTGGAACAATGGGAGCACAATGAAGGCGGAAGTAGACCTCAGGCGTACCATATGCGAGGCTACTACGAACACTCTAGATGCTGGGTTTGAGAACGGTCTTAAAATCCTGGATTTTGTCTGCGCGCCTAAACAAGATGGGTTGGATCATGTACCTAACCCGGACACGGATCCCTCCGTATCCGTCTTCGCCCTTGTCGTCCATGCACAGCAACATGAAGTCCCGACATTGGCCGTTCTCAAAATCGATATATCTGGTAACGATGGACGAGTGGTCTCGGCGCACCATGTCGAGCCGCGCAATATACCACCCCACTTTGGGAAATCGAAGGCGAAGCTACATATTCCGAAGTTGGGAGATACGGCTTTTATTGTTTTGGAACGTTCTGTGATTGTGCTTTCACTCATTCCAGTTCGAGAATCACCATCGTCTCAGTTACTGATGGAGTCCCGCCATATGTCCGGTTATTTCCAAGACTGCATTCAACTCAGAGCCGATAAACAGGAGGAAGTCCTTGGGACCAGTGTTGAAGAGCAAAGCGACAATCGAGTGTATCCTGCCTGCTTGGTGATGCTCCGCGGTTTCGGTATCATTCGCATTGCAGCATCACCTCATACTGGATCAGACAATGTTCTAGAAAAGGTACAGATGACTGCGAAAGATAAGCTTGAACAAGCCATTTTCTACGGTGCAATGTCGGAGAACCCTTTGGACTTCCTGAGCGAGAACTGGTTGAACTTTCCAGCAGAGGAGCTTGAAGAAGCCGCATTGGATATCTGCGACGAATTGTTGCGATCGACCTCGAGGTTTATATCTGCAGCAGCAGTGTCCATCGAACAGCACTTGAGTGTTCGAGCGAAAGCGCTCGATGACTTGGTCTTCCATCTCATACGGCACGGTGTGCCATTATCAAGGCTAACCCGTTGGCATCTGCTGTGGGCGGCTGAGAAACTAGCTTCCCAAAGAGCTCTTTGGAAAGTGGAAGAGCGGTTCAGGAAAAGCAAGAATGGGAAACCGACCTATTTGAATCGTGTGGTCGAGTTGATGAATGAGAAGTTCAAGACCAGGTCCGAAGTAGCGAGTGACAGAAATGATAGTGTACGACATTGGTTCATATATGATACCTTCCGGATGGAACACATCATTCCATGGCTCTTCAACGCGATCAGGGATCATAAAGGCGGTGCTTCAAAGCAAGGCCAACAATTTGCCGATCAGGTTCTCGAGGCAAGCGAGCTTTCTCTCGCTGCCTTGGAGACCGCTTTCCGTTTCAGAGAAGAACATTTTGGTGCATACGGCCTTGGAGAAGAATCATTGGAGGATGGCATATTGCTCTCCGGGTATGAGGATCTGCCTGAATTCTGGACCTCACATGGAATGGGGTATATCGAAACAAGCCATCTTCTGGATCTGGAGCTCGATAGCTGTAGATCTTGGTTGCAACGACAGGTCTCAAGGGGGGAGCCGACGGACCCCATGACTGTGGAAAAAGTCGCACATAATAGCTTCCGCCAACTTCGCGTATTTGGTAAGATGCATCGTGAACGAGTTCGATGGCTCTCTGCACAGAGCGACCCGAAATTGGTTGACGAAAGTAAGAACATCGAGAACAACCATATCAGACAACGAAAATGGCAGCTTTTCAAATTGGCTGGAATCGGCCAGTTGAAGGAAGCTATGTCTCTGGCTGAAGAGTTTCAGGACATGAGTGCCCTCGTGGAGCTCATAGTTGAACTCCAAGATCAGGCCAAAGCAGACAACCTACGAAAAGGCGAATCGAGTGATGAAACACGCAACGAAGGTTTGGAACAGTGTAAACGCAAGATTACGGAATATTTCGAGAGATTTGGTGGACATTGGGCAGATGCGTTCTTCTCTCGGCAGATATCTGTTGGACAACCAGGGATGCTGCTAGCAATGTCCGAGTATCGACCTTATGTTACGCGTTTTCTCCGCAAAGTCCCCGCGTACCGTCGCCTATCCTGGATCAACGATGTTACTGGGGAGACAGACTATGACACTGCGTCATCGTCGTTAGAAAAGTTAGCCTTGGAGGATGAGTCTGACGTTTGGAGCCAACGCGCAGAATTATCCATAGCTAAGCTTTGCCGCCTGGCTGCATGGGAAAAGAGCGCTAACTTTGACCACTCTGTTGCCCGGGAAGAAATCAGACGCTTTGATGCTCGTGCTGAAATAAATACGATTCAAGAGTTAGTGTACGATCACATCTCGCCCGCGCTTCACGGCGCCATTGACCAAAAAGCTGAAATCGAGTTGGCTGTGGAACACTTTGGAGGCTACCTTGAGAAGGACCGACCAGCTTTTCATGAAGTTCTTGAGGTCACTCTTGCGAAGGTAGTGGCTCGAGAAGTATTAAATGTCGACCAGCTGATCGATTTGCTAACTTTGATGGATGACGTGCAATTCCTTGAGGGCGAGCATGATGAACTTTCGGGACGGGAGTTTTACTTTGCTCTTCACGCACTCCAGCTGAGCGGATATGCTAAAACAGACCCTGAGCTCTATGACTTTCTGCAAAAACTAATCTGGCGTCGATGTATGATTCGAGACAATTGGGAGGCATTGGGAAATACAGGGCAGAAACTGGATAAGGAAGTTGAAGCAGAAGTCTCCAACACTGCTCTATTTCGAACATTGACAGAATGTCTTGCTGAAGGTGAGCTTCATCTATATCGACACTGTTAACTTCACTTCTAACACTCAGCAGAACGCCTGGGTCGTCCAAACAATGAACCCATATGCGGCTTGCATTCGCCTTCAGAAATTCTGAAATGGACGCCGGATCCCGCCATCGTTAAGACGAGATTTCACCCAGACCAAGGAACTCGCATACTGCGGGATCTGAGTGTGGAAGCAGAACTCCTGCGTCAGTACGTCGAGAAAGGGAAGCTCGAGCTCTGGTTTAGTGAGCTTCTGGCATCAGCGAAATCTGAAGTATCCAAGAGTACTATTGAAGAAGACACAGGAAGCAATCATGATCCTTCCATAACGCCTTCCACTTCAGAGAAGAGGGCGAAACTGAATTGGCTTTGATGTCAGGCTTGAGTCTTGGTGCTGAGAGGGTTTTGTCTGTCTTTTTCTCTTCTGCTTTTTGTACTTCATACGCACTGGGAAGGGGGAGGGTTTGCAAAGGATCGGATCTTTTCTCGTGTCGAGCAGTGCTTAGTGGCTCGTTGCATGCCGGGATTATTAAATCGCTGAATAGCAGTAGTCAGTTAGCAGTAGACCATTGGTAATTGTCCACAGTTTTACATGGATGCAACTATTAGAGTTGGGTAATGTTAATATAGTAGTATGATTAATAAGACAGGATTATTAATTTTTATATAGTTGATTATTATATTGTTAGAATCTAGACTACGGAGACCACTAAAGTCATGTGACCGTCCACATGACTTCTCGGGATGTTGAACTGCCCGACTGTACCTGTGTAAGGTGCCTGTATGCTTGTAAATCGCTCTACCTGTCTTTGGCAAACATGGCTAAACATTACTCATGTTCATCATGTCTAACACACTGACTATTCTGATATACGCCTCCTTCTGCCGCCCTACTGATCCTGGGTATCTGTACAAGTCGATTTAAGGATGTCGGCGGTCCGGCTAAGACACCGGATACAATTCACACAAGCAGTTAACCGGTCGTGGGCTTCAACGTGGAGAATCAGTCGACTGCCAACTGTATCGTACTACTCTCAATGTGCGAGAAAGGATTTGCGCACAGCCCTGTTCTTTCCTGGTTGGGCCCCTTTCGATGCTCAAAAGGTGCTTAATGCTAACACTCGGCAGGCCATGGAGTCCAGCGCGTCGGCATGGCTACTCCCTGGGTCGAGCAGTTCCCGCGAACTGCACGACCCTTCATGGATGAAATTGACGGCATACTGGGGTTTTCTCTATCCCGTATAATATCCGACGGCCCAAATTCGAAACTAAATGAGACGGAGAACTCACAGCCTGCGATAATGGCCACGTCGATATTGATACTGCGTATACTGGAAAAAGAGTTCGGTTTTGACACAAGAAACCGTGTTGACGTGACTCTTGGGCACAGCCTTGGTGAATATGCCGCTTTAGTTGCCGGTGGTTACATCGAATTGCAACCAGCCCTCAAAATGGTCCGAGGTCGCGCGGAGGTGATGGCTCAATGCACCCATGATGCTTCGAGGCAGACTGGTGAAGACTATGGAATGGTTGCTTTGGTGTGTGAGCCAGAGCATCTTGATGGATTGATATCGACAATCCAGGAGTTCTTGGGCTCTAGCTCCTCTGGTTCAAAGGATGACTCGAGCTACGAACTACCGTCTATCCAGCAAGTTATGATTGCGAATATTAACTCTAAAAACCAAATTGTGCTTAGCGGAAGTATTGACCGGATCAAGACGCTCCTCGTCCAACTTCGCCAATTTGGAGGCCACGATCCCCGTGCTGTGAGACTTAAAAGTGACAGTCCCTTTCACAGTCCTATTATGGCACCCGCGGCACATTATATGAAGAATGCACTCGAGCATGCCACTGTTGCATTCCCAGCGGCAGTGCCATGCATATCTAATGTCACTGCTCTTCCATTCCGGTCACGAGAAGAACTCAAGGATTTACTATCGCGACAGTGCATCGAAACTGTTAGGTGGTGGGATAGTATTAAATATCTAGACCAAGATTGTGGCGTGAGGCGGTGGATCGGCATAGGACCGGGTAAAGTCGGCCGTAATTTGGTCGGAAAGGAGGTTGGGAGAGTCATGGCCAAGGGCGGAGGCGTCTGGGGAATATCCGATCCGAGAGAGGTCGAGGACATTATGCTGGCTCTTGAACAGACCGAGCTTACAGATTCATGACTACACCGTAGCTCTCACAGCACACGGAAATCACATGATACGATGGCCGCCGTCCTATGGAGTCACCGAGTCACGAAGGACATCCCTTTTCAGTCTTTGTTAGGACGTTGCCCTGCATGGTCTATACCTTCAGTGCCCTGTCCCCATCTTCCAGCCTTTTTACCCCATTTTATCATACCCCAAGCGTGTACCCAGCTGAAGCTTGGAGCGCTAGGACGGTCTTGGCTCTCACCACGGAGGTCCGTTCCACTTTGTGAAGCATCGACCAGATATCTATCTGACTTGGAGATTGGTGACTCCCAATGTCTATGTTGATCCTTCAGAGGCATCCACCACTCGGAAGTTGACTTACTCCACCAACGAGAGCTAGTCATCTCCCAGATTCTGCTTTGTGCTCGTCTAAAGGCGAATTTCTCATCCTCCCCGATGTAGAGCCTGGGCCGCGTGAAATCAAGACCGTCTCGGTTTTCCACAGTGCGCACATGTGTTTCTGACTGTGTCTCATGACCCGGACTCGTCGATTCTGATGAAGATAGACTCGCTTTACCGCCTGTTGACCTGATCGGTGAAGCCTTATATTCTACCGAGGGGCCTTCTTTCTCATCATAGGATGCAATGTTGGGACGGAAAGGGAAGTTCATGTCTTGGTATATTTCCGACAGACTCTCTTGCCAAATGTTGTCGTCATCCCGGTCTTCTTTGGATTCATTTGCTTGGTCACGATTGTTCTCTGGGAAGAACAGATCGTCAATATGTGCACTCGCCCGGATAAGCAATCGACAGCGCGCTTCATAGAGAGCATCCAGCAAGGTGATAAACCTTCTTGCTTCGTTTCGATGGTCAGATGACAATGATGGCACATTATCGAGAATTAACGTGTGGTAAGATGCCGCGAGAGATATATAGTCTGCTGGGCCAAGATTTGAGCCGCAAAGCTCCGCGAAGTCCCACATCATTATCCCAGCCTGCTGTTTTGGAATATGAAGTTCTCTCCCGTATACTGTCATTTGGCTTCTCTGCCATTGTTCCGAAGTTCCACCCGCTTCAGAGAGAACAATACCGATTACATGTTCCCACAACTTGTGTTCTTCACCGGCACTTGATTTCTGTTGGCCGGATGGGATGAAGTAGTAGGTAGGCGTATCGGTCCAGTATAAATCTGTCTTTGATCTATATTCTCGCACAGCTGTGTCCCGCTTGATAGTAGAGTCTGTGTTCACAGTGGGATCATCATGTGACAACTGTAGATGGATAGGACCATTATCATCTTCTCTCCTCCAGTCTTTACAACCTTCCATTTCCAAAGTATGGCATCTCAATCTGAGGATTTCCAAGAAAAGAGGCGTGTCATTTGATTTCGCAGCCTCGTTTGTGTCGATGGTTGAACCAGAGTCTGGTATCGAAGCACCCATTTGTGTAGCCCCGTCTTTCATACGTTGAAAAGACCGGAACCCCCTTCCAGACGCTCTAGCTAGATCCTCGGGCATTCTATTGCTGGTTGCTATGATGACACCACCCATCTGGAAAAATCCCAGAAGGAGCGAGTACAAAATCCTCGACGAGGCCCTATCCGGAAGTTGGAATTCATCCAGAAAAATAATAGGCGTAGTCGATGCTAGATGCCGAGCCAGGGTGAAGACCGAGTTCTCCTCATAAGGATCACGAAATGGAGTCGGAGGCGGTGACTGCAGTCGCTGCTTTTCCAGTTCCCTGATAATTTCCAGCATAAAATTGTTGAAATGCCACCTTCTTTTCCGCTCAGTAGGTAGTGAATTGGCGAGCAAATCAACGAGCATCGTCTTCCCCGTGCCGACTTCTCCATGCAATAATAGACCCTTGGGAGACCTGACATTGTACACAGACTCGAGGTCACTCTTTGTCAGAGTAAGGTCCAACGATGGGCCTTCGCGCTGCCGGCCTGACCAGAAGGATCTCCATGACCGTATCGACTTGACTTCCGCACCCGGGCGTTGTGACTTCCCTATGATCCGAGAAATGCTATCCAGACGGTCTCGGTACCCAAGATCTGGTTTGTAGTCTTTGAGCTCAAAGTAGAGCTTTTGCAAGTGGACGGCGACGCGAAGCTGAGCAGGATCGGGTTTCAGCTGTTTGGTGGCAACGAGTGTCCTATATTGTACCAGCGGATTTGTGATTGTCAAGCTTGTTGAGACTGGACCCGAGGCGGTCATTGCTGGACCTCCGAAGAAAGCCGTAAACGTTGTTGGCCCTGATGCCGATTTCAAAATGATGGATATTCACAGGCAATGCGATCAATACTGATGCGGACGATATGTACAGTAGTAGTATGTACTCGATAAGGCAGTATTAACGGTGTTGGCGGGGTTGAGAGACGCAAGCTTGCGCATCCTGTCTACACTTGATGTACTCGCCTGTCCACGTGACAGATAAGCGGAAGTAAAGATAGAGCAATGCAATTGGAAACTTTTGCTGGAATAATGCATTGTATGTTATTTGTATGACAAATGACGCCTGAAAATCATACTATCAAAATAAGCCATTACATGATTGCGCTTGTCCTTCTCGCATGCTTCGTTAAGTGTCCCAGGCAAGGATACTATATCATGTCAGGATCCCGAAGCCCCAGGAAAATAAAATCTCCATCTCGTCCAAGCTCATTAAGTGGAAATCAGACAGTGTACAGGGACGGTTGATGGACCCTGGCGGTCATATTCTAAAGCACTTCACCGTGCACTTATGCCCCGTATTCGGGTGAAAGGGGCACACATGTATCCACCACATGTGTCAGTAAATCACAGGTGGATTGGTTACACCATAACCCAGAATAAAATGCCAAATATCCGCAGAGAAGAATACGCGTTTAGCAATATCCGGCGAATCGAGTCTGCGAACTCCACGAGGACCAATCTAAAATCTGTGTTGATGCGGCGTGTTGGATGAGTGATACTGGCCTTCATTGTTGCAATAGTGCCATATGTTCAGACCGTAGACATGCCGGGGGCCCAGGTATCACCAATGCGCTTGACTTCATCAGTGAATTTCCGTGTTACGGTGTGTCCGGAACCACTCTGCGGAAGTGTAGCTTTGACGATGGGGGGATCGTCACTGGGAGCATAGAACGGGTTCTGCATCAGCTGGATGAATGCTGTCTGGAGAGCTCGGAATGCCTGATGGAGATTATTAGCCATCCCCTCACAAATAAGCCGGTTGTACTCACCGGCTTCAGATCTGAGTCTCGAAGACCAGTCGTGGCGCTGCCCTTGCGCTTCTCTTGGTCCGATGACGGCACTCTGCCTACTGTGTCGACTACGATCAGGAACTTTAGACCGGTGGTGGTCAACCATCCATAAGCTGCGAGTCTTTCATCGATAGCATGCAGAAGACCAAGATCTTGATCCACTGAGGTATGTTTCCGCCTAATCTGAATTATATCTAGGCAAGAATTGAGCAGGAACGAGAACTCCACGCGCGCGTCCTGGTAAGGTGGGAAGAGCGAGATATGCACGGGGTCATCCTTCGGCCCTGTTAGCGAGATGGCAAGATGAAGCGTCGAGCGACCTGGTACGAGTTACAATATCTGCGTACATTCTTTCCGATGACCCCGATGCAAGCAATTGAAGGGACCGCCATTCGAGAGATTCGCTGGCGATATCAGCTGTGTCTAGAGCATATGTGGATGGAACAATAGTCAGTCTTAGTCGGAGTTCTTTCGTGTTGAGTGACGGCGGGAGCTGCCCGGTTGACCAGAAGTGTCCGCCAATCATAACGCATACAATTCATTTGCAATCATGTTTCTCGTCATTACCGCAAATTTGACTACTCTCGGTTAAATAAACCAACCAGGACTCATATAGTAATGAAGGCTAACCATATACGGTTATTATCAGTAATTTAAGTACGACAAATACTACGTTTTCATTCGAGTTGAGCCGCAACGTCTTGGGTCCGGATCCTCACTACCCTGATGTCCGTTCCCCTCGTCCTGCTCGTGGCGACCGTTAACCATTGTCTTCTCGCACGCCTGGCAAGACCCTAGGAAGGTGCTAGTTCTTCTAGAAGGTCTCTGACAGAATCTGTCGCCATAATTAACCATGTTGGCCGTCTCGCGTACGAGAGCGCTTGAGGCGTTGCGCGGTAGGCTTTTCATCATCGCTTGATCACAAATGAAACTGCTAACTTCCGAATAGTACAACCTTTCCTTGTCCCCTCTCTCGCGCGTGCCCAGCAAGTTGCATCAATTAGCACCTCCTCTACCAAATCTGCCAGCGCTGTGCAGCGCCATGACGGAGCCTCTACCCAGCTCACTGCCTCTGGCAAGGTCCGCAGAGAGGTCCCTCTGCCCAGCCAGGAGAAGAAGGAGGGTGCGATGCAATTCGCCTTGTAGGTACAATCGTCAGGTGTTTCCCTTATGGATGCTGATGACCGGTATTAGGACGACCCTCGATCAAATTGCAAACTGGGCCCGTCAGAGCTCTCTCTGGCCGATGACATTCGGTCTGGCTTGCTGCGCCGTAGAGATGATGCATCTCTCTACTCCTCGATACGATCAGGATCGCTTGGGTATCATTTTCAGAGCTTCTCCTCGTCAGTCAGATGTTATGATCGTCGCCGGTACATTGACGAACAAGATGGCTCCCGCGCTACGACAAGTCTACGATCAGATGCCGGATCCGCGTTGGGTGGTTAGTATGGGCAGTTGCGCCAATGGTGGAGGTTACTATCATTACAGTTATTCTGTCACCCGTGGCTGTGACCGGATAGTACCGGTCGATATTTATGTGCCTGGGTGTAAGTATTAATATTAAACCGTCCCCGAGGTTAAATGGTAACTGACAGAGTTATTTGCAGGCCCGCCCACTTCGGAGGCTCTCATGTACGGAATTTTCCAGCTTCAGAAGAAGATGAGACATACAAGGATCACACGGATGTGGTACAGGAAGTAATTGTCTTGGCTAGGAACAGGTGCTTTAACCAAGAATAACGGATCGAGCCAGTGTGTGATCATCTTGTCGTTTCTCTTGTGTCCCATGATTAGATCTTTTGTCCATGCGACGGGGGAGTCTTATTCAGCATGGGTTGTCTCGGCCTAGTGGGCTATCTTAAAGTGTTCCTTTTGTATTTTTTGCCTATAGTTGTTCAATATATGAGAGTCGTCCGGTTCGCCTCAAAAGTAGGCGTCTCTGGAAAAGTGTAATACTAAAGTGCACAAGACTGAGGTGGCTTTCTTTACTAAATAAAGCTGTATGAATTACGAGATTCATCACTCGATATATTATTTATGAACGATGAGGATATCCACATCTCTTTCCAAATTCTGTCTACTCTTAACGATTTCTAGCCATTGACCATCACACCTCCATTGGGATGCAAGCATTGTCCTGAGATATAACTACTGTCCTGGGACGCGAGAAACACGAAACATGTCGCTACTTCGCTTGGTTGTCCCGGCCGGCCCATGGGTACAGCGTGGAATTGTTCCATAGCCTCAGTAGTCATTGTCGCTGGAATAAGGGGAGTCCAAACTGTGCGTGAGAATCATTATGTCAGTACATGATGAGAATTGTTCAAATGGGGCTCTTGTTTTTTTGGACAAACATACTGGGACCGGGGCACACGCAGTTTACGCGGATGCCTTTGCTAATCTGTTGATTGGATAGAGCTCGGGTGAATGCCACGATCGCTCCTTTGGTGGACGTGTAATCGAGAAGATCACCACGGCCGATATACGGGTTCACTGAAGCGCAATTGATGATCGTCGAACCGGGCTTCAGATGAGGCAGTGCGTACTTCGCCAGATAGAAGAAAGGATGGATATTCGTATCGAAGGTACGTATCCATTGCTCCCTGTAAGATAGATAGATACAGTTAGCAAAGCTTCGTTTACACTTGCTCTCCGTGATGGGATAGCTATCACCAAAACCGGAGGGTTGGGGGTTACTCACTCAGATAGATCGCTGATATCCGGTAGCATATTTTGGTAAGCGGCATTATTGACCAGAGTATCAATGCCACCCAAAGTCTGCAAGGCCGTATCAATCACCTTCTTGCAGTTTTCCCTCTTGCGAAGATCTAGCGGAAGCAAGTAGCATTTTTGTCCCTTCTCTTCCACTCTCTTCTTCGTCTCCTCTGCATCTGACTGCTCTTCCGGTAGGTAAACGATCAGGCTTGAAGCTCCTTCCATAGCAAAGAGTAACGCAATAGCGCGTCCAATTCCAGAGTCACCGCCAGTAATGATAGCTCTCTTACCCTGGAGCTTCCCGGCGGCTTTGTAGAGCTGATAGCCTCCATCTTCGGTGGGTATGTGTGTCGATACGGGCTTGGGATCATCCATATCGGACTGCAGTCCAGGATGTTTCTGATGATGAACCGGGACCTTGTGCCCTGAATTCGTCACGAATTAGAAAAAAAGAAAAGAATTGAGGTTCCTGAAGATGTGATCATGACTATACCAGGTTTGAATTGAGACTCCGGGCCACTGGCCGGCTTCACGCTTCTTTTCTCAGTATCCATTTTGTTTCTCTGAATGACTATACCCTATCCCCGTCAAGAGTTGATATAGCGAGACTTCAAGGTTATTATTCTTATTGTCACAATGTCAATAAGAAAGAAAAGAAGCTTGAATATAGCTGTGTAGAATCAACGCCTGACAAGTTGTAAATATAGTCCAGGGCTGCGGACTCTCCGTCACTGTGACGTCTCCACATACGCATTCGAAGTGTTAATGCTTAAGCTTGGAAATGTGGGCCACCAAACAGTGTGTTTCCAGTGCATTGCAGATTTGCCTACGGAGATTCATCCCTAGGACGTGTTCTAAGGTTGACTGTTGAAAGCCATGCTAACTACCTATTACAGCAGTCTCCTTGAGAGCCCGTCCAGTTATTGGCTGGGTAGGTCTTCTTCATTGATGGCGTAGAACAATTCCGCGGGAATATGCACCCATGAGAAGCTCTGGTAACCTTCTCGACCATATACCTGCGAGTCAGATATGAGGCTGTGGAAATACCTATGATTGACGGGGGTATATAGAGTAGTTTCCTGTGTTCTCATCGTTCATGACTGCTGTGACGTTATCTTCACGTGACAGAAAAGCAACATCTTTGCCTCCCCCATAGACGAGTCTACATCGACGTTCTTGAGAAAATAAGCTGCTAGATGCGTAGTGAGTATCCTATTCTCATGATACTTTAGCGGCAGATGGATTGATATTCAGTTCTCAAGAGTCCTTCCTGTATGATACGTAGCAGAGCGGCAACCGGAAACCGGCTAGAGGTTCTTTACCCATCTCGCAAAACACCATTAGAACAGAGACACTCCAGGTAATTATAGCCCATAGCTCTTTTTATGCCCTTTTCTTACCGCTGACAGATTATAGATCAAAAAGTAAATCGTGAAAAAGGCTGCTGGGGACTAAAAGTAGAGAAGCGGGGAGGACCGCAGGGGCAAACAGCGAAGAAGTGGTTTTGAAACAGATGTGGATATACCGCTTCGAATTGAATGAAATCCTGTCCAAAACACGCTATAATCTGATGCTTCAATCGTTTCGCGGGCGTGGAGATTGAGAATTAATTCATCATGTTTTCTAACATGTTCATCAAACACTGCTCACCAAAAGAGCGGCACAAGTGGCGCTCTCAGCCCAGAGTACCCAGACGCAGCACGCTAGAGTAGATAGACTAACCAGATACGGAAACCTCCCGCAAAAATCGACCGAGTCTTGGCATCCGGACCAAAAAAAAGTTATCGGGCTTTTTGTCGTACAGCACATGCTTTAACACTCTGCTATATTTTAACTACCCCATCTCACGTACGGATCTTATATGATCTGACCCGGCGGTATCGCATACCGCCATAATGCCCGTGGCAGTGATGAATTCAGCCACAGAGCCGGTCGGCGATTCTTCGCTGAAGATCGTTGAATCTGTGTCTTCTGCTCCTCACAATTTCCTTCGGCCTACCTCAGACCTTTATGCGTCTTCAGTCGCGTCCGCGAGGTATTATCTGGATTCTCTGGCTGAAGCCGTAAGCTCAATTCAGAGTGCGCGTCAACAGGAAAACAGAAAAAAGCGCAAGAGGTCGGAGCTGGGCGAAAGTTACACGGAAGATGTCCTACGCTTGAAGCAGCTCCATGTGGACGGATTCAGTATTGGTCAGATTTGGGAACAAGCAGCGAGGATACTAAACTCTACGGACAGGGAGATTAAACGGGATCTTTCTGTCGTGTCTGTTCCTGCTAGCGAAAGTGCAAGGGTATCCAAGTCTGCTGCCAGAGAAGCGCCGTCGAATGATGATGATTTTGACTCGGACCAAGACGATGAAGATGATGCCTCTATCATTTCTGGACAGTCGCAGGAGGAACTCGACTACAGTGGTGCCAGTGGATCTGAATCTGAACTGCAAGAAGATGGCTTGGAGGAGTCGCATATGGGAAGCGATGCCGAAGAAGCGTTGGACGAGGACAATATTGCCGCTTCGTCAGATGATGACGAGAATCGCGATTTCTACGTGGAAGATCCACATGGCTTGAACGACGGCTTCTTTTCCATCGATGATTTCAACAAACAGACAGAGTTACTGGAGAGACAGGATATGATGGGGGCCCCTGATGATGACGATGACGACGAGGAAGATATTGACTGGCACGCCGATCCCCTCACTCTGGGGCAGCCATCGTCCATTTCCAGGGGCAAGTCTTCTACGAGGGAAGATGAAGAGGACGAGTCAGATGAAGAGGATGGCCCAACTTTCGGAAATGCCAACCTCGATGAGATGTCTGACTCAGACAATGATGATGGCGCTTACATGGATGCTGGCGGTGATACTGCATGGATCGATACGAGCAATATCAAATACGACGACTTTTTTGCGCCACCACCGCGAAAGGTTTCCAAGAAACACATGCGCGCCCTACCTAAGACACAGCCAGAGCCGCAGGATATCGAGAACGAGCTCGAGCGGGCAATGGCAGATGTCCGCCGCGACCTGTTTGAAGATGAGAGTGAAGTTGAGGGATCTGAGGCAGAATCCGGTGCAGAGAGTCAGGATGGAGCCTCTGGAAATATCCGCTCGACCCATGAGAAGCAGCGGGCAAAGATTGCGAGCGAGATCCGGCGGCTGGAAGCGGAGAATGTCGCAAAGAAAGAATGGATGGTTGCCGGAGAAGCACGAGCGACGGACAGACCAGTCAATTCTCTGATCGAGGAGGACCTAGAATTTGAGCGAATTGGCAAACCCGTGCCTGTCGTTACTCACGAGACCACCGAAGACATCGAAGAGCTCGTCAAGCGGAGGATTGTAGCCAAGGAATTCGATGAAGTGATCCGTCGTCGCCCAGATGCTATAAGTGGGCCGCATACCAAGAGAGGAAGAGTCGAACTTGATGATTCTAAGCCGCAGCAGAGTCTCGCTGAATTATACGAAGCCGACCACCTCCGTGCCACCGACAGCAGCTACGTCAGCCAAAAGGACAAGAAATTGAAACGCGAGCATGACGAAATAACCGAGTTATGGAAGAACATAAGCAGTCAATTGGACTCTCTTTCGAACTGGCATTATAAGCCGAAGACACCGCAAGCGACTATCAACGTGGTTACAGACGTGGCAACGATCACGATGGAGGATGCACGCCCGACAGCGGGCGCTGCTGTCAGCGGTCCTGGTGCATTGGCTCCGCAGGAGATCTATGCTCCTGAAGGTAGCAACAATGCCGGTGAAGTCGTCCTCAAGGGAGGTTCGTCTCTGGCCAAGGATGAAATGAGCCGAGAGGAGAAGCTCAGGCATAGACGCCGCCAGAAGGAGAAGCAGAAGAAGGCAAATGCCAATGCTCCTCCCAGTCAGACTGGCAAGGCGGCGGAGAAGCAACGCGTTATTTCAGACTTGAAGAAGGGTGATGTCAAGGTGCTCGGTCAAAATGGCGAGATGAGGGATGTCCAAGGACGTCTGGCGGGATCTGCTACGGGTAAAAAGGGGGATGTGCTCAAATTGTAAATAGTCTCGACATAGTCAATGATTGCAGATTCGACTTTTTATAATCTACCACTCAGCAACCTATCAAGATCAGGTTGAAGTCTCCGCAGACCGATTCGCCCCAGTCTGTTTGGCGGGTGATTTTGATCTGATCACCCAGATGGTGATGTTTTCTCTGGCGTAAGTCTGACGGTCCGGATCGTCTGTGACCTCAGTAATATCAAAGGCCTTTTTGGCAAGCTTGATAAATCTGAGATCCGCTCTTCGTCGTCGCTTGAAGCAGAAGTAGCAGACGGTCTCAGGGCCTATGAGGCTCTGTAGTGTCTCTACTAAGAGCGGGAACGCAGGTTCAAAGTAGACACAGTCTGCCGCTAGGACCACGGCCGGATGGTGAGGGATGTCCTCCGGGAGAGGGGTTCCCCAGTCAAGCACGCTGGCCTTGACCAGCGGCAACAGGTTGTTTAGTTTGATGTTGGTTTCCATCAAGGCAAGCATGGGCTTCTGGTCGGTGATATAGATGGGAGAGTCAACTGAGCAGCCTCGAGCGACAGCTAACCCGACAAGGCCTCCCCCGGCACCTAATTCAACTCTGTGTGGTTTCTGTCAGCATAAAACTTCATTGAAGACTAAGTCTGCATATGAAGAATCCGCATTTGCAATGAAACAGCGTTGGGATGGAGCATACAGACATAGTCTTACCACGCAGGTCTGAATGATGCCGACGGAGCATGTACTTTGAGAGCACAATGCCCGCCGGCCAGAGTTGTCCACCGCATCCTTCCTTGAGATCTTCCTGGAGTACTAGAGGCTCAGAGAGCAGGCCATCAAAATCGATATTTGTCGTCCCCGCGGTCTTCTGCTCCCTTGGAGGAACCAATGACTCGCTGATAGCGAAGGGAGAATCCTGGTCCGATTCTCCCGAATCGTGGACGCGGTCCTCCATGCAGGAACAGGCGGGACGATCGTGCACGGAGCGAGACTAGCGCGTGTGGAATCCAGGGGACTGCAGGAATAGGATACGCAGGAGGTGGCTGGGAAGCGTTAACGACTCAAAAATCCAAGGATAGCGGGAAGAATGGGAGAATCCTCTTTTGGGAAAGAGATGGATCATTTACTGTGATATTTTTAGCGGGGATCTGGATCTCGAAACGGAAGCGTTTTTTATGACCGTGCGTGCGGGGAGGGGAACGATGATGACTAAGTATCGATACGGTTTTGTAACTTAATTTACCTACCTAGATACCTACCTAGGTACGTATCCAGTAACGGCAATAATGGTTAGTTAGTGCTCTCCAGGCTAGTTAGCCCTGGCGAGCGATTGATCTTTCCCGAATCTATACTGTATGTACTATGAAGAAACATGAAATATGATGCGAAAAGACAATGGAGCAGGGAACCTTTCAGGAACCCTAGACGTTGCCCAGGGATATGACGCGGTAGAGCAGGGCAAGAACATGAAATCAATATCAATTAATTACTCCGTAGTCCCGTAATTACCTCCGTAACCGGGAAGTTGCCAAGTTAGCGCGGAGTCCTTGCGACCTAGATAGTCTAGAGGAGAACGCCAATTGATGGAGCTGCAGCCATCGCGCTCACATTCTGGGATCCATTAATGGGTATGGTAAATAATATAGGACGAATCCAGGTACGGAGTGTCTCAGTGAGAAATCAATAATAATGATTAGGGCATGGCCGACTACGGCAGATGGCTTGTTTTATTTCTTCTCTTGGCAATCAAGAAGCTTGATGCTATGTAACTAGGTAACTAGCGTCGCCGGCCATGACTGTTTGCGTCCAGCCGCGGCTTGACGTCAACGAGGGCTTGTATACCAATTATTATTGCCCCAGTTGGACTCTTTTTTCATACTGTAAACAGGCTTGCCAAGATGGACTTTCGTGCTCATTGCTCATCATCGCATGTCCACTTGCGGTCATGACGACGTCATCACATTGCCCGGCTGGATCCAGCCTGGGAACAGCCAAACCATGTGACTTCCATCCCGGCTCGTTCAAAAGGCTTCATGTCGCCCTTGCTGGTCGTCTTCGATTCTATTATTACTGCCAGATCCGATCATCTCATCTCGTCTTGATCTTGAACATCTTAATCCTCTGAACCTATTCCACATCCTCCCACCATGGCTACCCTGCACTGTAAGTACTTCCCCTCGGACATTACCTAGTCCTTCCACAATCCAATGGATGTCTTCAAGAAACTGATCATCATTCCATCTAGACCTCCCTCCCGTGAAGCCCTCCGCCATTGCGCTGGGAGCTGTCTTCACCCACACCGCTTCCCTGGGCATCCTTACCCCCGTCTTCGGTGACACCTACCACCGTGCTCAGGCTGCAAACACCAAGGAGGAGTTCCTGAAGTCCAAGGAGACCGCCAGCGCTGTTGCCGCGTGGGGAAGCTCTCTGGTCGGCAGTGCTGTCCAGACCTACGGTGTTGCCGCTCTGATCAACGCAACCGGTACCCTCAGCTACAAGGGTGCCGCCTACCTGGGCAGTCTGATCTTCTTTGCTAGCTCCGCTCCAAGCGTATGTCACGATCCAGCCATGCCATGTTCTTAACGCACTGGGCTTGATTAACTGACATTGAAACCATACAGTTCATTTCCCAGATCTTCACCGAGAAGAGACCCCTGGACACCATTGCTGTCGGTGCCGTCAGCCGTGTGTTCGAGACCGTGGGTCTCAGTTTGTTCCTCACCTGGTGGGGAACGCGTACCAACCCTTTTGATTAAATAAACTGTTGCGGTATATGTCCTTTGATGACGGTTCGGACGAGACCCGGGAAACGATTTCTTATCCATGTCTTATCATAATTGAGCAACCGTGTTGTATAAATCAGGACGAACAAGGTTCCTCTTAATAAAGAATTTGCGGTGTCGTTCATCTGTTGTGTTTTGACGTAAGAGAAGAGTTCAAATATAATGTCGAGACTGTAATAATTATTGAGACTGTCGTGTCCACTGCGCAGCGTTCGATTGGATATTCACAGGTAGAAAAGTCGCACATTTCCGCCCCTACCTATATTCTAAAGATGTTCCTCACGCACAAGAACCAGTGGTTAGAATGATAGGACTCACTATAGCCGTGAATACTATTCTCATTTGCAAGATATAACACAGAATCTACATAACCATACCACCGAGTCCAGATGACAAGGGAGGCCGTTCGAAAGGAAATCTAATATGACAGATTGGCTCGCGCAAGAGGTCCCAATGTGATGACATAATAAACTGATTTCTTCGAGAAACGACCTAATAAGAGAGAGAGAGAGAGAGAATATATTTAGACAAAGGTACGGCAAGGATATCTGCATGAAAAGAAAAAAATATAGTTAGCTCTCGAATCATTCTAGCTCTCAGTCCCAATGATTCAGATACGTACTTCTCTGGATAAGCCTGCTCGGCACCCAGCTTGTATCTCGGCTCCGGGTTCAAGTTGGCAGGCAGAGGCGGCAATCCGTTAGGTCCCAGGATACCCTGAATACCCTTCTTGTCCTTCTCGAACAGAGCGGCAAGACCGCGCTCCTCACCTTCCTGCTTCACCGCAACCAGCTGCTTCTGACCAGCTTCTCCGATCTGCAGAACATCCTCCTTTGGTGCGGCCTTGCTTCCTACGCTGAGGAGACCCACAACATCCGCCTGGTTAACCACGCTCAGTCTCGGGTAGTTTCTGCGCGTGTCTCGCTTCCAGTAGGGGTTGTCGGCGATATCAGCGGCAGGAACAGTGACAGGGTCATCGTACGATTCCGGGGGGAGAGATCCTGGCGTAGGCCAACGGTACTGAGGGTTCAATGGGACACCGGTAGATCGGGTAGGGTCGACGGCTAGAAGGCGGCGAATACGCTCCCAGATGCCGGTCGACTGGACGGTATATTTCTACAAGCTGTCAGTAATCCGGCATCGAGTAGAAAAAAAAAGAAAAGAAAAGGCAGGATAAGCCGCAGGAGACTCACCTTGTGGACGGCAATCGCATTTGACAGCGATTTGCCCACTTTCAGCGCATCCCGAGTCATGTTGGCACGCCTAGAAGAGGCTAACTTTCCTGTGTATCGAAGTCATCAGAGAGAATGAAACGAAGACGAAACTGCCGCTTGAGCCAGCAACGACTGCTGGGCTACATACCTCGTGAATTCAAACGCTTACCGAACTGATGCTCTGATATCCGAACGAGAACGGAGGTGGTTTGAGGTGCAGTTGTCGGGATCGGGAAATCTATATTCCGAGAGGGAAATGCATATCACTTCGGGGCACTCTGATGTAATAAGATCTTCGAAAGAGAGGGGGCACAATGGAAAATTCACAGATTGTGGATTCGAGCGTACCGTAAATTCGTTCTGGTTGTCTCATTACATTTATTCGATCTCATCTAGGATGGTTTGCATATCTGGACTATGTTGCGGTTTTTGCAGATGACTATCCGCATTTGGATGCTTTGTGATTCGCTCCCTGCCATTGAATCTTGATCCGAGTAAATGCTGAGGGACTTATGTTCAACAATAGGTCTAGAATACTTTTGAAACACTTCCTTTCAATAACAATGCTCTAGCACTGTGGATTCAAAACCGTGCGATAAATTATGTACATACATACTTAAATACTCTACCACAACCCACTGTGATCTCATCTTTCCGTGGGCTAATGTTCGATGTTGTACATCAGACATATAGATGCCTCGCGCACAGAGAGATGCGATTAAGAACTCCTATATCTAGAATACCTAGATAAGGGTCGTTGCTGCAACAGTACCTGATGAGTTACCGAACATCATGACTTGTCCGGGGCGGACGAGCCGTCTGCTTTTGTCTCCGAATCTTTGGATTCGTCTTTGCCCTCATCTGGTTTGCTCTTCACTAGCGCTCTCACGGCGTTAACAGTTGCCTCCGGTCCACCAGCCTCTGAGATCAGGACCTTTCCGGCCTTATCCACGACGACGACTCCTCTGAGCGTTCCTTTTGGTGCCTTCTTGAAGCCGAGAGCCCCAATTAGGCTAGCCTGTTGGTCACACAGGAGAGGGTATGGAAGGTTCTGTTTAGTCTTGAAGGTCGTGTTGGCCTTGGGTGAATCGTTGGAGAGCCCATAAATAGCCAGACCGGTGGAGGTCAAGTCGCTGTAATCATCGCGGAAAAAGCATGCCTGCCTTGTGCCTTGGATCATTATTAATTTCAACTTCATCGTTTCTTCCTTCCGGGACGTATGTGTTTTGACAGTCTTGGTCATTTGCAGAAGGAGTATACGAACACAAAGGGAAGAGAGAATAATAAAGAATCTCGCCGTGCTTACAAACTCCAGTCCGAATCACGCCTTGGGGCAGTTGGAGCTCAAGACAAATCTCATGGACTTCTACCAGGCAAATAGGGGCGTTGGAAACGGGATCGAAGGACGAGAAGGAATACTTACATCCAGGGGTCGAAGCCTTGGGGTATGTAAAAAGAACAACTCCCGCTTCACTCTCGTCAACCAATGCCTTCAGCGTCGTCTTGACACCCTCGTGCGTTTCGATTTCTCCTCCAAACCCATCGAGTTGAATGGTATCTCCCACCGAGGGAGTGCTAGATTTCGACGATTGAGCGGCCGAGTCCTTCTGGGCTCCCTTTGCCGATGCTCGAGGTCGACCTCTGGTAGCTGCCTTCTGTGTTACCTTGGGCTTCTTCTCCGTCGGGGCGGGCTCTGCGGGTGCTTTGCGCTTCCTGAGTTCGACCATGTTGGTAGCGGCGCGATACCAATGTTTATGTGATCAGGGTGTTTTCTGGAGTTTTCAAAGACAGATAATAGCGCACTTGCCAGGAGCGATTTGCAATAGAAAGTGAGGGATTAAGGGAATAATAAGCTTGAGTGGTGGCAGTGAGTTATAGCAAACGATAAGGAGTAATATGCGACGGACCTTTCCAGCTGCGACGCGCGGGAAACGCGTTCTGGACTTATTCTACTCCGTAGTTACTCTAGTCCAAGGGCCCGCTAACCCCGGTGTCCGGCGCGGAGATATCGACTACTACTAGTAGAGGGAGTTACTGAACTGGGTTGAGTATCGTGTCTTGACAAGCCTGTCACTATTGAAAAAAAAAAAAATCAATTAATCACTATCTGATAGTTACACCCAGAAATATGAGTCATTACATGCATACTATGCACGTGGCAAACTCCATCCTCAGTTGATACATCACGCAAGAGGACCCCGTTACTTATGCCCCCCTAAATTCGTACTCAGGACGTATGGTAGTAGTTATAGAGTCCTGCACCATATGGCAAGCGTTAAGCTGCCAAGATGATGAGATCATAAAGGCTTGTTTGTACTCGTCCGTAGAGAACCATAAAACCAGACGAGGTTCCCAAGGTCAAGGAAACAAATCCCGATCGACACTGCAGGTGGAGCAGATCTACGAACACTCTAGTTTTGACGTGATGGACAACTTGCCTGGATTAAATTCTTACATGCAGAATCGGTGTACAGACTATAGTGTGATGGTGTATGTGAGATAACGGTGTGCTTATGAGTATTTAGTCAGCACTGTCCTTTTTGATTCTGTTCACGCATGTATGTATGTAATTACTTTATTTTGTGCATTGAGGCTATGATTCTCCGTTACTGCGACCGGAACGTCAGAAACTAGATTATCTCCCCAGGATGACGTTTTGCGTGCTGATCCGCCAACGAGATTTGCCAGAAATAACAGGGCGGACTGGGATAATAAATACCTGTACCTGTTATTGGATAATTAATTCGCATCATACATAGTAATAATGATAATCGCTGTGAGGATGGAGAGTTTTGCGGGCGCAGAAACGGTTAGAACCACTCTAGTCTTCTCCAGTTGGCCGATAGAGAACCTTGGAAGATTCCCAAATGGGCGTCGGAGCCGGTGGCCAGTTTTGCTCACACGACCACCGTGGAGGCTGGGAAGTGGCAAGAGATATCAGAGACCTATCGTGTTCAACTACTCGAATATACTCGAGGAAGAACAGGACGAACAGGAAGACAATGGGAGACAGAACCGTGGAAATGAGGCCGCGAGCAGCCTACCTGAGGGCGTAGTTCCCTGGCCCGGCTTCCGCGGTCGGGCGGTTCAGGGACGCCGTTCGCCCAGACTTTTTTTTTGCCTGGCGCAGAATCCAAATAGACCCGCCTCCCGCTTTTCACTGAAGAACAAAAGGAACCTCGACTTCTTTCTCCATAGATCGTCTTCGTTGCCTCTTTCACGACGTCCATGTTCTGCTGCTTCTTGAACGCAATTTGATCTCTTCTCTGTCTGCACTTGAGCATCGCGTTCTTCTCGCTCTTCTCACTCTTCTCACTCTTCCACTCGTCCGTTTCCCCATCTCTACAACTGGTTTCTCCGCCAGTACTTCGGGTCACGCGCACAGAGCCGGTTCTCCGGTGAACAAACTCACTCGCCCTTCTCCTCTTCTTGCCATTCTACCAACCCTCAAAATGAAGGTCTTTTCCTCCAACTGCACTTTTGATTACTCCTGGGACGAGGTCTCCACGGCAAACTGGCGCAAATACTGTCCCTGGAACGATAAGTCCACTCATGTCGTTGCGGCCGATACGCTATCGAGGGTCGTGGACCCGCAGACAGGCATTGTAAGTCATCTTCAACCTGCTGTAGGTGATCGTCTGGCTGACAGTTCTGGGTCCAGCTACGCACGGAACGTCTGATCACCTGTAATCAGTCAGTGCCACAATGGGTGCTCTCCCTCTTCGGCGGCAGCGCCACTTCTTATGTCTATGAAGTCTCCTACGTCGATCCAATCACCAAGAAAGTCACGATGTGTTCGACCAACCTGACCTGGTCAAACGTCCTGAATGTTCGCGAAACCGTCGTCTATCGGCCGTCTCCATCCATGCCAGCCTCGAAAACCGACTTCCAGCAAGAGGCCAAGATCACTGCCCTCTGCAGTGGATGGCAGAAGATCAAGAACAAGATCGAAGAAGCTAGCGTCGAGCGATTCGGCCAGAATGCGAAGAGAGGCCGTGAGGGATTCGAGGCCGTGCTCGAGATGAGCCGCAGAGTGTTCAGCGAACAGCGAGAACGCGAAAACCAGAAAATCCAGTCCTAGATGACTGCCAAACCTTCTACGGAATTGCCGTGGATGTGTCCTTCCTATTTCCATTCCCATTCTCCATGGTCTTAACCAAGCGATTGCATATTTAGCATACGTCCTGACGATCAGCATCGCAACGTGAGTTCTTTGGCGTTTTTCTGATTTTACACCATTTGTCTATTTTGGCCGTCTTTTTGAGACGAAGAGAAAAGTCGATTTCTAGATGGCGTCTGCAGGGGGGGGTTTTTTTTGTTTTAGATAGTCTTACACTCGTTACTTGGGATGCGATAAAGCATGGGTAGATAGGGGTTCCTTTTGTTCATTTTCTAGATAGACGTTTTAGTTTTTGTCTCTTCAAGCAGCGAGCTTTTTCTGGCGATTCTTTTACTACATGGGATGCGGTGTACGCAATGGTTCTTATTGTTGTATAGAGTTATCATTTTGTCGGAAGCACCTGTATATATTATGCTTTGGAGCAGATTATACCTATTTCGATTCTCCACCGTGCTCATTCATCATGTGTCTCATTAGAGTATGCTAAGCATGACCGACTATGCGAGTCTCCCAAACACATTCGAGAAGGAATAAACGCCTTGCTGGATCAAACAACGATGCTGAAACCAAAAACTATCCCAAACCAATTGAACATATTCATCCCAGGAGACCGCCCAGCACCACCCGACCCACTCCAGAGATCTCATTCTTCGCACCGCTCCTGCTCGCATCTTCAAACTCACGCACTACCCCGGCCACGATGACCTTGCGCAACCTGGCGTCCGCTTTCGTGAATATTTCCCCCAGAGCAGCGGTGCAGACCGCAGGACTGGACACCAAGGAAACGAGCCGCGTGTAGCAGTCTATCAGCACATCGCATAGAGTTGCAAAGGTCTCGAAGAAGTCAGGATCAAAGGGCAAAGACGGCGTAAGGAGATACGAGTATTCTTCTCCAGGCAGGAGGTCGGAAAACTCCGTAGTTGGAAACGACATCACCGACGACGCCGCGCCCGAAGAGTTTCCCGTTATAGACTTGGCATCAGAATTATCACCTGATTGCATAGGAAGTCCAATCTCATTGGCAGAGCTGGATCTTCTCGTCTTGATGCTGGAATGCGCCGCTGCTCTCTTGAACATCTGAGGAATACGGGCCCTCGCGAGCGTCGATGACGAGCCTCCATCGGGAGGATGTACCTGCTGAAAGGTCTCGAATTCTAGCAGCAAGGCGTTCAGGGAACGGAGATATTCAAAGGGGGTAGAGTTGATATCAAGAATCGGCGGCAGAGATAATCCCAGGAGAAGATAATTGATTGAGCGACGTGTGAGCTTCCGCTGGTCGAAGTATGACATGCGCGAGAGATCTGCCTTTGAGAAATGGACCGTGTTGAACCAGTATACGCGGCCCTCATGACTTTATCATAATAGTCCCGTCAGCAACTCTTGCTCAAAACAGTATTTGTAGGGGGAAAGCGCATGGATTCCACTAACGCTTTTCTAAGGTAATCCAAGGTCGATATCCGTTTCGAAGCCATGTCATGAATGTGTTGATAGATCGCAGCTGCGCTTTGCGGTCCCAATGATCCTCCACCACTAACGGCCGGAGGAGGGAGCGGAGGAACGACGTCCTGGGCTGATTGTCCCGCGACTGAGGACTTGGTATCTCTCCGAGAGAGCCCTGACGACATCATCTTAGTAAATTCAGGTATAGAGGCGGTGATAATCGCAGCAGTCTTCGCTGATCGCAGCCAGAGCCGGAACGGAGTGCGCAGTAGTTTCCAATCTGCGCATGGGATCTAGTTAGAATCAAAGAAAAGCCGAAAGTACTTTTTGCAGCATGATTGGGTCCAGATAGCTGCTGGGTCTCTACTCACAGATATCTCAAATTGACGTCCCTTGCGACGCCCCTATTCCCCCAATCTAGACCATTTATTGAAAGTCGACCTAAGACTTGAAGCACAGCTGTGACCGTCCCCGGATATGCAGCGTCCCAACGCTTGGAAACCAGACTCCGAGGGGGTGGCACCGAGTGAAATTGTCTGGGATGATCCAAAAAGACAGAGAAGTTAATTAAATCCAATGAATCTGTCCCTAAGTTGATGTTCGCGAGCACCTGAAGGTCCCGCGGTTCGGAGGTTAGCTCCAGGGGCCGATTGGCTAGTGTGGTTTCCCCTCCTGAACCTCGATGAGGGGACAATAATTCGATAACAATTCCATTCTTCTTATCACATTGCCCATAAGACCGAAGGGGGATTATCTTTTCAGATCTTATTCTTCAGATTTATCCTTTACTTCTTGCCGCGACTGTGCTACTACATTCATTTCCGTCGACCTCGATCTCCAACCGCCATACTACTTACCCTCCTTGCATATGGCTTCATCCGCCGACGAGGTCATCCCGTCGCACGGGCAATGGCCTGTCGACCCTCAGGAGGACACCCCGATATCTAAGGATCGCATTTGGGTGGACGGATGCTTTGACTTTAGCCATCATGGTAAGATCCAGATACAATCTTCGGTTGATAAGATGCGGGTTTGCTAACAGAGTCGGCATGTGTAGGTCACGCTGGCGCAATGCTCCAAGCCCGTCGACTCGGAAAGGAGCTGTTTGTTGGTATTCATTCCGATGAAGCGATCCTTGAAAACAAAGGGCCTACAGTCATGACTCTCAAAGAACGGTCGGTTGTTACCTTGATACGTCCAACTACATCGTGCTGACGACGATCTTCCCAGTTCAGAGTGGCAGCTGTCGAGGCATGTCGATGGGTTACGAAGGCCGTTCCTCACGCACCCTACGTCACATCGCTTCCCTGGGTCTCGCACTACGGATGTTTCTATGTGGTCCATGGAGATGATATAACCTCAGATAGCAATGGTGAAGATTGCTATCGTTTTGTCAAGGCCGCTGGCCGTTTTCTTGTGGTGAAGAGGACGCCTGGTATTTCTACTACAGATCTGGTCGGGCGGATGCTTCTCTGCACACGAGGCCACTTCATCAAGTCCTTCCAGGGTGCGCTCTCAGGCGAAGAAGGACCTGGCAGCCCGGAAGAGAGGAAGGCATATGCGGATGATCTCCTGCAGAGGATTCGAGAATACGCCACCGACCAGACCGGATTACAGCCAGGACCGGAAGTTTGGACATGGACTGGATCGGATTCGGCCAAGCTCAATCACACCAATGAAGAGCCCGGAGTATTCGACAAACTCGTCGCTGGGAAGCCGCCAAGACCTGGTCAGCGGGTCGTCTATGTAGACGGAGGATTCGATCTTTTCTCATCCGGCCACATTGAATTCCTACGGCAAGTTGTGGCACTAGAGGAGGCTGAAGGTCGGCAGCGGGGCTGGTACGAGCCTCAGCAGAGGGAACAGAGATTGAAAGAGCACGGTGAAGACTACGAACCCGCATACGTTATCGCCGGTATACATGATGATGCCGTGATCAATCACTGGAAGGGGCTGAACTATCCGATCATGAACATTTTTGAGCGAGGCCTTTGCGTTCTTCAGTGCAAGGTCAGTTATTCCCCCTTCCATTCTGCTGGATAATTGCTGAAGTTCCTAGTACATCCATGCGGTCGTATTCTCGGCCCCTTTCACCCCCAGTAAATCCTACTTACAGGCGATGCCGACGGGAGTGCCCAGCGCCGTTTATCATGGGCCAACTACGTTCATTCCCCTTACATATGACCCATACACAGCCCCGAAGCAGATGGGTATCTTCAAGGAAATAGAGAGGCACGACTTCCAGGACGTAAATGCTGGTCAAATAGTCCAGAGAATCCTGAAAAGCAGAGAAGCATTCGAGGAGAGGCAGCGAGCCAAGCTGCAAAAAGCTATCGTGGAAGAAGCAGTCAAACAAAAGGAGGCTCAGGCCTAGTGAAGAAGGCCGGTGAGCAGGTCCAGATCGAAGTAAGAAATCCAGCATAACCCCGGCTCATCCACAGTTATCATTAGCCTGTGACTGACGATACATCGCAGATGTCATCCATATCCGATGACGGTGGACATAGGGTCCGGTATAGAATGGTTTTGAGCCTTGTAATAGTCTGTACATAGAATATTGGTGACAACCGGGGACTGAAAGGTAGGGCATTGTATAATGAGAAGGCAGAACAATACTGCTTTACATGATACTGCATGCTACTCGAGAATAAGCACTCAACTTGCTATATAATACGCCTCAGCTATTGGCACTTGAGGTGCCCATATAACTATTATGCACTCTTGATATCTGCGTTGATTTCGATTCCAGAGAGTTGAACCGAGACGAATTAAGTGAGACCAAACGACATTATTTTGGGATAGCTATTACTAATATCTATCTCTATAGCCGGTAGTGGTAGTATTAACGACAGACAAACAAGGTCCTAGGGCATAACGCGCAGGTTAACTATATGATATCGAATAAGTATCTCGTGCTATCTGCCTAACTCCGTTGGACATGTCTCGAGTTAGTGGAATCAAGTTGACGGATTCATATAGAAGATTCAAATGGCATACGCTTAATGGCATAACTTGCCAGTCCACTTTAGGATATTGCACTTATAATGGATATAGGCCGAAGTAAATAGGATAATCTGACATTCTCGGCGCCTACATGTTAGCACGACAAATAATGATTTCCAAATACACTGAGCAGATTTATCTCACTAGCAGTCTTCCAAGGACCAGTATTAGAAGGTTGGTAATCTAGTCACCAGATTCAAATTCCCCAGTCCCACAATCACTAAGAGTGAGCGACGAGTTTCTGGGCGAGGTCCTTCATAACCCCCCAATACTTCCGTTTCTCAACTCGCCACGCCTGCTCATAGCAGCACAATTAGATATGAGGAGATTAATATTCAATTTAATTCTCACCTTTGCTTTCGCCTTAGACTTAGCTATAGCTTTCTTGCTCAAGTCCTTGATTTTCTCAACGTCCTCACGAAAAGCGCGTTGCAAGTCCTCTTTGTCTCCTTCGCTTTCTTGACGTGATGCTTTAGCAGAATTAAACTTCTTTTTAAAAGAACCACGAAGCTGATCTTCGAGTATGTTAAAGCGAGCTGGTCCCAGAACTTCCACGCCTAGAGAGACGATCTTTTGCTGCGTCTTACCCCATTCCTTCCATAAACCGTCAAGTTGACGTTGATCGGTCTCTAGCTCATCGCGCAGATTTTGCAGATTCGCACTAGAAGGCATCACTAATTCAGGGGATCGTCCTGATGGTCTCGATCTTGCGAGTGTCTTCTCTCCGCGTGATGATGATCGTGCTAGGTATTGCTGAGTAGAAGAGTATTTCTTCATCAGGAGATCTAAAACCTCCTCTTCTTTCTGGACGAGGGATAGTTCTAGATCTCTCCTTATCGCAGTGCGGGTGTCATTCAGGGAATCTGAAATCCATTCCAATCAGTAAGTCCACCATGGATGATCTTGCTAGAACGCTCCTATTTTGTCTATCTCACCGGTGAAATTTTCTAGAAGCTCTTCCTTGGATATGAGAGGGCTTTCGGGCCTAGTGAAGGCCGGCATGTCTGTAGTAGTAGTAGTCCTGGTGTTGTATACATCGGGCTTTCTGATGGAGACTTTGGTCTTCCCCTTAAGAGCATCTTTCTGGGTAGATGGTTTTGAATACCGGGCACGAGATCTGAAATTGTACTCAGAAGGAACGCTGGAAAGAGCTTTTGGTTTATGTTCTTTGCGCCTTGCTGGCATTTTGGCTCTATGCGGAGAGTGTGACAACTTGCTCTATCAAAGTCGTTGAATATCCCGGGCCCCTGCCAAGGAGACAAACAGGAAAAGGTATTCCAGAACAGCTTTCTGTCGATACAGAAATGACAAACCGATAATGTTCGAAAGCATGTAGCTCGTAAGAGGGGAGTTCGGCTTCTAAGGAAGAGCACGAGGAAGTAACGTGACCTTTGAACTGAACTATGAGTAGAGAATCTGGATAAATATACTGTACAACTAGTAACGGAAACCCATACGTACATGCTCTCGGGGATCTAGAATAGGAAGAAAAATAAGAAAAGAAAGAAGACCAAGAAACGAGACAGACAGATAGATGACTGGACCACGATTCTTCTCATAATAACACAAAAGGCCCTCTATTCAGGCTACCGTACAAGACAGGTATAGACGATATCAATATATCGTGAGCAAACGACAGACACCCTCTGAATGAATGAATCCTTTACTCCGCCGCAACCAGGACTCCCTTCTCTTCCAGGAGCTTCGAAAGCTCTCCGTTCCGGTGCATGGACATCAGGATATCGCAACCACCGACAAACTCCTTGTCAACGTACAATTGCGGGATGGTCGGCCAGTCTGAGTACTCCTTGATACCTAGTGACGCAAAACCATCAGTTCTCCGTGAATCTAAGACGACGGAAGAAGGCGGAGGAACACAGCGCATACATACCTTGTCGAAGTTCCGGGTCCTCCAAGACGTTAAAAGCAGTGAACTTCTTCGGGTCGACACCCTGAAGGCCCAAAATCTGTATAGTTGCTCGAGAAAAGCCACACTGGGGCGTCTCGGGAGTGCCCTTCATGAACAGAACAACCGGCGCAGAAGCCACTGCCTTGTCGATGGCGGCTTTTGTCTCCGACGAAAGAAGGCGAGCCTGGAGAGGGGACAATCGAAGACCAAAGAACGGTTTCGGAACAGGGACAGAGGTCAAGCGCGTAGCTTGCCGGAATGCCTTCAGATAGATCTTTAGTCAGAATAACTTGCGGCGCGCAAAATAGCAGCAACAGATGAACTTACCGATGGGAAAGCAGATCTGCAGAACATGATGTCTAATAACCTTTGAGGTGAAATAACAAGAGACACCTGATGCCCCGGCAGAAAAAGAGCAGAGTTTGTATACTGGAAATTGTTTTGGACGAGGTTATTTTTTTTATGACGGCATTCTTGGACTCCAAGGACCGACGGATGGGATGCTTACTTAACCGCCAGTGGCGTCAATAAGTTACTAGGTAACTTAAGCGTACACTAGCAGAACATTATGCGGAGAACAACAGTCGGGGCATGGAACCAGGCCATTATTATTATTACCGATACCGTTATTGGCCCAAATGAAGACTGGAAGAGGCGACATGCAAGGCGCCAAACTAGCGGACAACCATCCAAGGATGAAGTATACATGTATCGCTTGCGTGAGGACACTACCTTTAGACAGTGACAACACGATATCTACTTGCGCTACGACTCGGATTGAGAAACTAATATAACTTCAGTACAGAGCTAGAAACGTGATCGCTGGTCCTATCTGCTGATATCGAAATTGGCGGTTGCATTTGGGATCCTGATAAACTTAAATCTATCTATCTATACATACTCCATCTCCTACTAAATACTGATACACGTGAGCGAGGCCTGCAGATCGACAAAGCTGCCACAAAAGACCCTGGTCCAAAATTTAGCGGCTTCATGCAAGTTCAGAGTTGGACTTCGTCTCTTCATCATAGAGTCCCAGAAGCCGTGCGACGTAGTCACCCAACAACCCTAATGTGATTCCACCACCGGTAAACCAACATCCATTCTTGAACCACCACCAACAATTCTTCACGTCTTTCAGCTGGACCCGTGAGATCATCACACCGAGGGTGAGAGCCGCACTACCGCATGTGCCGAGGAAATAGATAGGGCCCGCTCCTGCTGCCAAACCTGCTGCAGCAAGGAGGGACACCTGTGCGACGGCTAGGCCAGATAGCACAGTCTTCGTATTGTGCTCGTGGCGTAGCGCAATAGATTTAATACCAGCTGCCACATCGTCTTTAATGTCCATATGTGCGTAGATCATATCATACAAAACTGTCCAGGAAATGCAGCTGGCATACAGGGCGGCTGCTGTCTGCAAGGCACTGGGATTCGAGAGAAGGTCAACTCCAAGGGCCGGGAACCCCATGATCGCACCCCACGAGAAGGTAAGCCCCAGGACAAACTGCGGGTAATTGGTCACCCGCTTGGCGAGCGGGTATGTTGAAACGAGGAGCAAGCTTGGTATGCCATACCATAAGCATTGCGTGGGGAATTGAAGAAGGATACCGAGACCTGCTAGTAACTGCGTTCCGGTAAAGATGATGGCTCTTTCGGGAGTCAGCGCTCCTCGAGCAATGGGCCGCAATTTCGTCCTCTCGACTTTGGGGTCTAGATTCCTGTCCCATAGATCGTTGATAGCGCATCCAGCCCCTCTCATAATCAAAGCACCACTGAAGAATAGAGCTGTTGTCGTGATCACGTCCGTCGGTGTAGCCATCGGCGTTGCCATTGGCGCCGCGAGAAGAGTCGAGAATAGGCAAGGGAAGAAGAGGTAATATGTTCCGGTTGGTTTGTCCAGACGCACAAGCTCAGCGTAAGGTACCCATGATTTGGGCAAATAGGCGAGCAAGCCAGTCTGCGGTGGCACGTACTGTACAACAGGCGATTCTTCCTTTTCTGTGACGGGGAGGGAGGCAGGAGTGGGGGACTGTGACGAGGTAGCCGACTTGTATTCCCTGATTAGCAGCCTCCTGGAGATTGCATGTAGCCTCCAAGGTTGTTGAGAGACTCGAAGGTGGCATGCACTGGCCATCATCGGGGCTTTGGAGATAAACGACGTAGACACAGGTGCGAGGTTTCTGGCGGCAAAATGTCTTCCCAAGCGCAATGGGGCCTTACCCCCTGCTTCCCTCAGATTACAGTGAAGGCGCATAGGGGCAGTCACACCCGAACACCTGAAAGGAGATGCCATCATATAATTATACGCAGTAAAGGCAGATCTTCTCGCGCGCGAGGTTTCGGTAGGCGTTGCGGGGATAAGCGGTTCGCGTTTTCAGCTCAAAGAAACATGGTTTTCGCAATATATTGAACGATATATATGCAGTCTCCGAGGTATCCTCCAGTACAGATAGAAGGGGTCAGTTCGCGCGGTCAATTCGTCAATTCGTCACTTCTATGCTCGTGCAGAGGATAAATCGGCCGGCTGCGGGTGTTGAGCGGAGTTTATTTGGTGAATTGGCTCTATGGCAGTGAAGCCAAATCTGTGATGCGTTAAGGACAGTATTGGCCAATTGATACCTGAGGAACACAGTAATGAACGAGGTTTGCAGTAAGAGTGAAAGAACGAGGAGCAATTCACTATCTAGATAGATCACTTCGGCTTCACATCTGGAGCTTTTGATCGGACCGGCAGGAACAGCCAGAATAGGACTAGCGCATCGCGCCGACGCTGCACGCCGCCGCGTCGAGATAGATGGACAATTATCACCGACCTCGCTATCCATGCTTCACTGCTCATCTGCGTTCCTTCACTCCTCTTCCTTCACTCTTCATCCAAAGACTAGGAGGGTTCTCGCAACAGGGTCTGTTGTCTGTTCAGTTTGCCACCAACCCAAATTTGAAGAGTCTCCTTAACTTGCCCATCTACCTTCGCTCCTCCAACAATCGTTGAGCGCCCGGCGTTGCGCTCTCACTATGAAGTGATAACTCAGGTCTGAGTTACTCTCGCTGATCGTTCACCTTGTCCTCTCACATGAAGGAACCCCGTCCTTTCGTCGGTAATATCGGCGACGCGTGGAGAGAGCGCTATCTATTTTGGTGACCCGTTCTCGGCTTGATTTGACCAAGTCTAGCCTCGTTGTCTCCTGGTGATATTTCACGCGAGATGCCCGCGCAGCGCCCCTGTGCTGCCTTTGAGCCTCTGCCACCGGACCTTGACGTTACGGCGCTCGTCGAGTCTACGCCGAACTTTGAGTTCGCGGTTCGCATCCATTGCGACGCGATCGATGAACAAGGACTGGAAAATTTCGAGAAGCTAGTGCTTTTGCATGTGGTTCTAGGAGGGAAACCGCTGGTCATAGAGGGGTACGAAGACCGGTTGGACAAATGGACTTTCTCAGAGCAATGGCTGAGAGACAACCATTCCGCGAAGAGTACGTCCTCCCCTAACCGTTTGTGTCCCAGATATCCCTAACCGCTGTCTCTTCTACCCCGCAGCCGAGATCGCGCGAGATCTGTCGAGCAAGTCAAATATCCCCATGACTATTGGCCACTATCTAAACAACCTTCCGTTTTTGACCGAACAGTGGAATGCGCATAACTACAAAGACCCTAAGCGCCAGCGAGTCTATCTGAAAGACATCGACTGCCCTCCTGTCTGGCACGATAAGCTTAGGGAGCTCATCCCTCCGTTGCTATTCTACTTCAATGAATCGACTGGAGATGCTGGCGGGCCGGGAGCAAAGCTGGAACCAAATCCGCACGGCGCTGGGACAAGGCTGGGAAAAGGGATCGCAAAGGCAGGAGACTTAATGAGCAGTCTTCGACCAGAAATGCGGGCAGACAACCTAATGTGTTATATTGGTCATGAAGGTACTTACACCCCAGCGCACCGGGAGATGTGTGCCAGCCTCGGCCACAATATAATGGTCGAGGCTTCCACTGGCCTCGTAGAACACGGGAAACCGACAAAACGAGGCAGCTCTATCTGGTTCATGACTGAAAGCAAAGACCGTCACCTTGTCTCAGAGTATTGGTTATCTACTCTCGGGCACGACATCGAGATTGAAAAGCATTTTGCTCAAATCAACGCATGGAAGGCGGCTCCCTTCAAGACATATGTTGTTGAGCAGAAACCTGGTGACTTCATCCTTATCCCCCCGCTCGCGCCACATCAGGTTTGGAACAGGGGAACTAGGACGATGAAGGTAGCTTGGAATCGCACCACCGTCGAGACCCTGGAATTGGCCCTGACTGAAGCTCTCCCGCGAGCAAGGATGGTGTGTCGTGACGAACAATATAAGAACAAAGCTATCATTTTCTTCTCTCTTGACAAATACTCGAAATTGCTTCGCCAAGTGCAGGAACGCAACCTCAGCGGTCCCAAGATACGTCAGTTGCAGAAAGACTTTCGACGGTTACTTGCACTCTATACGAGGATCCTCCTATCGGAGAGTTTCTCCATTGAGCGACCGGAGGAGAGGAACATTCAGTTTCTCCCTTATGACAGCTATGTCACATGTTCATACTGCAGGTGTAACATTTTCAACCGGTTTCTGACTTGTCCCTCTTGCGTTGGCAAACTCCCCTCTGGTGAGGAAGATAATTACGATGTTTGCATGGAATGTTATGCTATGGGCAGGAGCTGCGCTTGCATTTCAAAATTGAAGTGGGTGCAACAATTTCGTTGGAAAGAACTCGTGGAGAAGCATGAACTGTGGAGAAAGCAGATAATCAATCTAAGTGGCCTCACAGACGATGCGATCAAGTCTTTCCACCAAGAAAGGAAAGACATTCACGATGCAGATATACGGACCCTGGCAGAGGTCTGTCAGGAGGAGCTGCGGAAACGACCCTGGGTCGACGTCACGAAACCAAAGACCGTGGAAGAACCAGAGGAGGACCCCATTGATGTCGACGATGAGGGTAGACCTCGAAAACGGAAGAAGACTCGTTCTGAGAAAGAGCCTAAGGGAAAACGTACATGTCATACTTGCAGGTATCCTGAAGCAACATGGAAACTTGCTACTTGTGAGAAATGCAAAACGAGCTACTGTTATGGAAGTTTGTTCAGAGCTTTCGACATCATGCCACAGCAGGTTATGGAGAACCGGAAGTGGCAATGCCCGAAGTGTCAGAAGATCTGCAGCTGTGCAGCTTGCCGGAGGGATCCTACGGTGACTCCTTTCGAGCCTAAGGGTACCTTGCTGGGACATGACACTAGGAAGATAGCCGATCCCCGGAGCGTGGAGAGCTTAGTGGACTTCAGTCATTCTAATATTGTATGGCTCAAAAAGGCTGGTGATGGCGATTTCCATAACAGTCGTCGTCTTCAAAGACGTCTGGAAGAAGCGGAAATGCTGAAATTAGACCAACCGGTTCTTGGTGAAGATTATGTCGAGCCTACACGTCCAAGTTTGGAAGATGCGGCAGATCATGGAGGAATCCCTGTTGATCCAGCATTGGCACCAGGCACTCGAGGGAATGACGGAACTAATATCCCCATAGATCCGGCCCTGGGTGGTGGGTCAGAAGAGCCTCAGTTCTTCGTTCCGAAGAATGGTATTCTCAGAGAGGGCATGAGAGACGAATATGAAGAAACCGAAGCTATAACGTTTGAGTATCCGGACCCCGAAGGGCCATCAATCGCACCAGACGCGTCCCAACAGACACCTTGGCAACCGCTATCTGAAATAGCGGAAAACTCGCACGATCCCCGCACCGAAGCAAGTTCGACAGTAGACGGCAACGGCAACGGTAAGAAACGAAAGCGAGCCAGCGAACACATCAAAGTGCAGAACGGCTTCAACATGATTTACGACGGACCGGGTGATGCTGCGCCAAGCAGAGGGAAGTCTTCGTCATCCAAGAAAACTGGTTCCAAACAGAAGAGATCAGATAAGCCAGCGGAGCAGGATCAGGTCTCCACAGCGATTGAAGCGGTAAGGATGCTTGAGGATTCCGTCGTGGTTATGTCCGACGTTTTGAGCCACGACCAGCAGCCTTTCTCCCTGAAACCCGAAACCCAAGGGCGAAGGCGTAGGACTCGTAGTGGTGAGGACGATGACGAGTTCACTCCCGTGAGACGTGACAGACGCCGTTCCCAGAAGCCAGTGGAGGAGTCTATCATCATCCAGAAGAAGAGAAACCCGCCCCGTGCAACCAAAAACCGGGCAGCTCCGCCAGCAGCGCCGCCAGTCGAGATTGATGACTTGCGCAGCGACGATAGTGACGAGGAAATTCAGCCAGACACCGTTAACCCGGAGTCTCTAACGTATCGGCCTTCCCCGCCGTCAGGAGCTTCCAATGATTCAGACGGATCTGCGGATGATGTTGCATATCCTGTAGCAGTCGACGAACCTAGCCCAGTGAAGCGGGTGCATCTTACGGAAGCTGAAGAGAACCGCAGAGCCAAGCTCCTGGCCATGCAATGGGCTGAAGGCCAATTCGATGATCTAGAGGAGGAATGGAGCTCGCCTGACGAGAGGCCCGATCCTGTCTTCCCGAACGGAGGGCCAACGGCACTGAGCTCTTCTGCACATCTACCGGGCAAGAAAGGGGCGTCGGGAACCAATCTTACGCCACGCGCTAATAAACGAGGAGGAAGGTCATCAAAATGATCTCACGTTAAACTTTAGGAATTGGATGTAGGGAGCACATAGATTCTCATCATATCACCTGTGGTGATAGTCGTGCGATTGTTAGTTACAGCTATCCATTGAGTAATTGAATTCTCAAGTCAACATGTTTCCTGAACTGTCCAGCTTTCATTATTTGATTTTCTTGAGCAGCTGCTAGTCGTAAATTTCATCTAAATCACCAACGTTATATTTGGCCCAAGACGCGAAAAAAAAAGCAGTCGAAAACAAGAGAACAATTTCCATTCCCCCAAGAAGACAAGTAGAGATATATAAGCTCATTTCCATTCAAACACATGCGCCAGGAAAACAAAAGAAGCCGAAACAACATGAACAACATGAACAACATATGTACATACAACATAGTACAATACAAGCCAAGCCTCCCACCGCAAAAGGGAACCCATTTAAGCTCCCTTATAATCATACTTGAGATTTTCCAGCTGTCCCACATCGACAGAAAGCATCAATTTCCGCGTAATGCAGATAATCCCGAATACAACTATGATCAAGTTCGTGTCAGTATGAGTATATCAGTTATGCTCCGACGACAACAACAACAACAACGATCAAACCGAGACGAATCGAGCAATAAGAAAGACACACGAGAGAAAAGAGAGAAAACCTACCTCCAGGAACAAGATACGACAACCGCGGCACCCCAGCATAACTAATCCCATAGCCATAACCCGTCGCATACGCAAGCAAGGTGACAAGCGCACAAAGCCCCACATTAACAGCAACCAAATGCTCCCTGACAAGCTCGAGGTATCCCAGATTCCTCACTGGGCGCTTTTCCTTCGGATCCGGTCGTGGAAGCGGGATATGTCGCATGATATACGCACTCGCGAGGAGGGAAAGAGTACTGAGAAAAGAAATAATCCTCTCTGAGGCTGTTGCAGAAGAAGAGAATAGGCCTGGTAAGAAGGCGACTATAGAGACGAGGGGAACGATGGTGAAGACGAGCTGTTTTTTGTTATTATGGTTGATATTCATTTGTTCATTTCATTTCATTTTAAATAGAAATGGAAGTTGGTTCATAACTTACTTTGTATTCAGCGTTTCGCGCATCATCGCGCGATCGCAAGTCGTTGATGATTCGCTCTTGTTCTATGGAGTTTTATCAGTATTGTTATTGTATATATGTATCACGAAATACTCGGAAATAAATAATAACTAATAGCACTTACCTTCTTCATCTAATTCCTGACGGGCGTCATCGTCCGAGTCTTCTGGATACCGGAACGTCTTTCGTATTCTGAGAGCGGCCATTTCTTCTTTTCTTTTACTACTGTCCTTATATTTGTCGAATAATCAGATAATCCTGCTTATATGAGGAAAGACAGAAAAAGTATTGTCATGGAACGTCGTTAGATAGTCGTAGTAGGTTAGGTAGTTAGTAGATATTGCATTTACACGTGGGAGTTTGGACTGTTTGACATTTCAAGGCGAACCTTAGTTCTTTGGCAACCAACGCCGTCGTTAAGTTCTCTAGCTACTTAGTGAGTGACCTCCGCGAAAAACGAAAGATAGGATCCTCCACCCAGCCATACACATACCATACAACATGTCGCACTCAATGTCTCTCCGGACCTTACAGACTCATATTATCCGCCCTCGACTTTCCAACAGCCGGGGATGCCGAAATGTATCACGGCGTACATTGATCCCCGCTCCGAGCGCGAATTCAGGACCTCTGATGGACCGCCGTCCTGATCGAGCATTGCCCGAAGTGAATTCCGGTCGCGGCTGGAAGCGGACGCTGCCTATCTTCGCGGTCGTCGTCGGCGCAGCCATGCTCGGTATTTTCAACTATCAGAAATCATCCTCGAGTGTCGTCAGCAGTACCCTCTATGCTCTGCGAACGTCGCCGCAAGCGCGCGAGATTCTAGGCGATGAGATATACTTTGCGAGCAAGATTCCCTGGATTAGTGGCACGATGGACCAATTGCATGGTCGTATTGATATCACATACTGGGTGAAGGGGACTAAGGGCGAGGGGAAGATGCGGTTTAGAAGCATTAGACCGGACCGGATGAGCTATGTAAGTTGTTAGATCTCAAGGTCTCCTGTAGTCGTCTTGATGGCTGGACTAATATGATTATTCTAGTTCCGTACTCAGGAATGGAGCTTGGAAACAAAAGACGGAACCGTCGTGCAGCTTCTCAACGAGAACGAGGAAGATCCCTTCAAGGCTTAAACTACGTTCTATCACCGAATTGATCGACTACGGAAGTCCGAGACGGGAAGTGTACAGCTATACCACGTCCCTGATGCATCGTGCCTGGAGTTTTGTATGATACTACTTTTTTTTCAATTCTTATTAAAAGGAAAGCTGGCGTTTTGAAGGGCTGCCGCATCATGGGATGAGATTTTTGTATATGCGCGTGTTGAAGAGAGTAATGGGAATCATTTGTATCCTATATGCGAGCGCCATCACCGGATATGAGATGTATAGTACACCGAAGGGGGGCAAAAAAACAAGATAGAAGAACCTAAGGGCAACAAAGAGTCTCCACTTCAAGCTGCTTGAGCAACCGCCTGCTTGAACGCAATCTCAGGCCAAGGCTTCTTAATAGCATCCTGAATCATCACGACAGTGTTTTTGGGACCACTGACAGCACCTGTCAAAGAAAGAAAGAGAGATCAGTCAGTATAAAAAGAACCCCCGTAAAAAAGCAAAAGCAGACACCCAAACAAGAAACCATTCACATACCGTTCACGACAACAATGCCATTCTCAGGATCAACCTTCAACACCTTGAGATTCTGGACGGTATTCCGCTCATTACCCATGTTTCCAGCCATTTTCTTTCCGGGATACACTCTGGAACCACCACCCTGACCCTGACCGGCGGAACCTAGCGAACGATGCGTCAAACTGACACCGTGACTGCGATCCTGACCGTGGAAGCCGTGTCTCTTCATCACACCCGCGAAACCCATACCCCTCGTATTCGAGCGGGCGTCGACAAACTGCCCTTCCTGGAACCAGTCCGCGTTGATGACCTGTCCGACGGGGAGCAGGCCGCTCTCATCCTTGACCTTGAACTCATGGACATGTCTCTTCGGGGAGACTCCATGGGCGGAGAAATGGCCGAGGAGCGATTTCGTCATGTTGCTGGCATGTTTCCATCCGGAACCGACCTGGACGGCATAGTAGCCGTGCTGTTGCCGCGTCTTGTGTGATACGACCTGGACTCGATCGAGTTGCAGGACTGTGCATGCGGTACGCTTTCCCGTCTCGGGGTCGTAGATGGCGGTCATGCCCTTCTTGACAGCAATAGCGCCCGTTCGGAGAGGAGTCGTAGCGGCCTTGCGTTCGAGAGCCGCCGTGTTCGTCGACTTCAGCACCGGCAGATCCTGGCCGACATTGAAGCGATTCGGTCGAGGAGGCTCCAAGGACCGGATACCAAAAGATCGTCTGGAGACATTCTGGGCCAGAGACGACGGGACCCAAAGAGGCGACAGCGCCTGCTTCAGCCCTAGCGGAAGCCGTGGCGGCATTGTGGGCAAGTTGATCGTGTCCAGACGATGAGCGTTGGGATCGTGAAAGTCCAAGCAGTGAGATTTTCGGGGAAGTTCTGCGAATACCGCCGGAGATGCCAAGACCGGAGTCCGGGACAATCCAGATCGAGCAGATCAATATTATCAACTAAACTAATTAAGATGGAGATCAAATAATAATAATATCAATGCAAAATGCCATTTCAATGAAAAGACTAATGAATCAATCCTATCTAGCCTCTTCACGCTTCTCCCTGGTGTTGTCTTGGAATTGATGATATGAATGCTGCACGCATAACTTCCTAGGGACGTTTACAACCACAACATATCCACTTCCATGTACAATCAGTAACTAATAACCCAACTTAGCCATCGAAAGCATCAAAGATATAATAATAACAATCCAATCTAATAATAAAAAAAACATCCAAAAGCAAAAACGAATAAACTCACCTCTGCAAAGCACCACCAAATTAATCAATCACCTTAAAACGCAACAAGACTAAGTAAAGCGGGAAGAGCGCGGGCCTAACTAACTACTTAAATAATAGTCGTCCAGGAAAATAAAAAAAAGGGACGTCACCGAAATCTCACCGAAGGAGTTATATAACATAATATTATTATCCCCTCCCAATTGAACAACAGCTTCATTCTACTCACACGTCGTTTCCTTGCCTGTGTTTTATTATTTCCCCTTCGTGTCTGTCTGTCCGCTACTAGTCTAGGGAACTCGATCGTGTTCGAATCTACGGAAGTTCCGGGAGGGTTCCATCTTTGTTTTTTTCTCTCGCGGGAAGAGTCAAGAATAAGGCAAAAGAAAAAAAAAAAGAACTATCCAGGCTACGACGATACAAACACGATAATGCCCCCCTCTCAAACCATGTCGACCTTCAGACCGCTTCTCCAACGATACGCGGAGCTCTTTGTCCTCCAGGGCAAGGGATCCTCTTCTTCTTCCCTTCTCTCCAGAAGAGCTGTGTCCAATTCCTCCAGTCAGCTCGCCCGACGCGCTGCCAGCACCATTACTCCTACGACACAAGCATCCTCTCTCTCAACCTGTGCTTGCTCATTCACCAAACGGTCTCCCCAAATAGCCTATCGAGCCAGCAGGAGACAATCACCCTTCTCTCGACCTTCTTCTTCCTTCTCCTTCCGCAGCCGCCGGACACCCCGACGCGGATACTCTACGAATACAACAAAACCCCCCGAGGAGGAGCCTCATTCGCTATCTCAGCGATTGAAGAAGCTAACTCGTGAATATGGCTGGTCGGCACTAGGTGTATACTTGCTGCTATCAGCGTTGGATTTCCCGTTCTGTTTCGCCGCGGTAAGGCTTCTGGGTGTCGATCGGATAGGGCATTGGGAGCATGTTATTCTGGAAACGGTGAAGTCGACGGTTAAGAGCGTTTCGCCCTTTGCTGCGGGAGAGGAGAAGAAGCAGGGTGAGGCTCCTATTGATCATGGAGTGGCGGAGGCGGAGAAGAGGAACGCTGGAGAGGGTGCTAGTATGTGATGTTCCCATTGTCCCCGTTCCATGAGCCTGTTTGTTTGGACTGCGTCAATCCGCTGACTTGATCCTGCCTTAGGTATCTGGACACAACTTGCCCTCGCATATGCCATTCACAAGAGCTTTATCTTCCTGCGCGTGCCGCTGACAGCGGCCGTTACCCCGAAGGTCGTCAAGACCTTGAGAAGCTGGGGCTGGAACATCGGCAAGCGCAAGCCCAAGAACGTGTAAGATGTCATGATGCGAAGAAGTCCGGATTGGATATATTATTATACAGCGACGAACTCTCCACCCCCAACATTCACGGAACCAGAAGTAGAAACACATGCACCATTGTACATTAATAGATAAGCTATTTAATCATTTGCGTCCAGATGATATCCTCTTTCCTCGCCTGACAGAGCATATGAACCTGTTGACATGCGATTCAATGCAACATCTCCAAAAATCTGCAAACCAAAACCCAAAAGGGGGGAAACAGGGAGAAACAACAGACGGGGAAGGACATGGTGTGTATCTCACTCTATCGTAGACGGACATATCACGCTCCACGAAGCCTGCCAGCATATGCATAGAGAGATGCACAAGTAGATGCATACATCAAACCAAAACAGTGACTGAGTGCTCCTTTTCAGTATCCTAGAAATAGCAAACAAAAGATGGTGGGATATATACAGTAATAAGGGGCGAGGAAATTGCATCACATGTCGATCGTATCGTTGAATCTCAGAACGCCATCGCCTTTCATCACGCCGTTGACTCCATTAGGCATCCGATACGCCCACTCAGCAGCTACGCCCATTGTGCCAGCCGCCGCCAGAGCACCGGTCCGAGTGAGTTGCTCAGTCTCGTCAGAGGTATCTGCAACGAGTACCAGACCTAACTCCTTAATGGTGTCTACCAGTGCTGGCATAACATTCTGCAGAGTATCAGCACTAATCCATGGAAAGAGGGGAACAATGAATGGATAGAGAGGCATACCAAAAGACTCGAGCGGCAGATCAGTCCCATGAAGTTATTGCTCTGCGCTATCCGGGCGGACTCCTTAATGGACATCGAGGTTCGGCCGCTGCTCCGGATAACGGGTTGACCACTAGCATCCCCAGACAAGTCTCGAATCTTGCCCAGGTCGTTACAGAGCAGTACAGGATCTGCCGAATTTAGATTAGCTACAGACAGTCACAAGACAAGATCGCAGAAGAACTTACAGTTGGGTTGTTTCCAGTTCAGAGCGCTGCAGATGTTCGGGTTGTACGATGTGAAGACGATAGAACGCATGAAATCCGGGTTCTTCTCTCTGGATTCTCGGGCGTGGTCGAACACCACCGTGAGAATGGCGTCCGCAAATGTGTTGATATCGGCCAACGACGTCAGGTCGAGACTTCTTTCCTCGGCAACACCAGGGTACAAGATGGATAGATCGACGTGGATTCCCATTGGAAGATGGCGGAGGATGTCGCTCAAGGGCACGAAACATCCGGCAAGAGCTTGGTGTACCTCAGCAATGTCATGCACCGTCTTGCCCTTCAACGATTCTAGAATATCGGATCCGTTGACGCCTTTGTCAAGCCCGATTTTCCTAAATTGGTCGTAGGACAAGTGGCAGACAGGTATGTCGATGCCATGATGGTCAATCGCGAATCGTGGGTAGAGGACAGGCACTCTGTCCTTTGTCAATTGGACGAAGAGCTGAACATAGTCGCCCGACAAACTGGAACCAGTAACCAGCCCATTATGTTCAGAGTCAAGGGCACTAGTGGCCTTCCAATATGTGGCAAAATGGGTGATCTCAAGAGGGTCACCGTAATACGGTTTGATGACCTGGAAATTGAAGCGGATCTGGCCGATCGATCGCAGTCGAGGGTCGAATAGGGGTAGGCAACAGGAGCCAGCGCTCGATCTTTCGGCACTGAACACATCAGGCAAGGCCACACTCTTGGCTATGACTTTTGAGCCGAAGGTGGGGAAGATTTCGAAATCGACCGCAAACGTATCAAGGCTATCTATCTGGAAGGATACCGTCCTGGCATCCTCCTGGATGGGAAGCATAATGGTTCGAGGGATCAGGTCTGACATCTTCGACGATATTGTCAGCCGAGCGGCCGGATAGCGTCCAGCCTGATCAAATATGATGGATCCGAAACCAGGTTGTTCAAAGTGGATGTGCACAATGACTTTTGTGTCGAGGAAGTTATGACCATAACGTCTGAGTGGTATAATTGGCGGCGGAAGAGAAAGATCAGGTATACCGTCGGCCGTCTGTGGATCTGTTGACATCGTTATGTCCTCCGCTGGCTCAGGTACCGACCCCATTCCATTCAAAACATCTGCAGGCCGTTGCGAGATCCTGTGGTCCTTATGTTGGGACCACAGCAATATCATGCATTCCAGGTGTCCCTCCCAGGCAGCATAGTACATTGCCGAAAGACCTTTCTCGTCGATAACATCGGGATCAGCGCCCAGCTCCAATAGAGTCCGCATGCAGTCCACGCATCCTTCACTCGCGGCGTGGAAAAGAGGCGTCCACTGGTAGAGCTTATCCCGCTGGTCAAGGTCAGCCCCGTGCTGCTTCAGGATCAGCAGCAGCTCGGGAGATTGAGATGCTCTCGCCACCATGTGTTGAGGATACAGGCCCTCGGCATCAGGGAGCAAAAGCGCTTTTCTCTCGAGCAGCATTTTGACAATAGGTAATGAACCATGTTGACAGGCTAGATTTAGCGGGATGTGATCGGATTCCGAGGAGGGATTGATCCTCGCATTGTGGTGGAGCAGTTGCTCTGCACAGGCGAGCTGATCACGGACGATACTGTGGATAAGGGGCGTGAAATTATCATGGTCCATGAAGTCCACAGTGTGAGGACCAGCAGCAAGCAGTTCGCGGACCATTTCGACCCTGCCGTGCATACAGGCATAGTGGAGAGGTATCCTGCCGTAGACATCGGTCCTGGAAATGTCAACGCCGCCAGACAAGCCAGCTTGGAGGACAAAAGGCCGCCCTGAGATGGCAGCCTCGTGCAGGCAGTTCCGTTCATTGATATCATCCTCGGCGTGAACGTCGACCAGGCCGCTCTCCAAAAGCAGTCCCAGGACGTCGTCAGAGAAGTCGCTGATTGCGGCCAAGAAGGTACGCGTGACCCGGTCTCGAGCGTCCGGGGAGGCTTGTACTTTTGTCAGCCATTCTCGCAGAGTCTGGAGATTCCCCGTAGTCGCTGTCTGTAGGACCTGCAGGTCAAACTCATCACCCTCGCTGGCGATGTGTTGCGCAGGCACGGTTCGCTCAGAGGGGCGGGCTGCGTCGAACTGGATGTTCTCTCCTTCGGCCCATGCCTCCAACTCCAGTCGAGCGGTCGTCGCCCGATCGGATAAATCGCGCAGCACTTCTCTATTAAAGCAGGGTTGGACCTCGACAGCACGGTGGAGATACAGTTCTTTCATGCGAGACTAGGACGGAAGTTAGCGGAAGATGCAGGGGCTTCGAGAGGACCTAAAGAGTGCAGTTCGGACCTTAGATGTTTTATCCCACTATCATTATCGTCAGCTATACTATCCAGCACGACGAGAATCCCATCATATCAACGAACCTTTTTCAGAATTTTCGAGACGGCGGTCTCGTTGATCTCTACGAATTGCTGCCGAAACTGTCAGCTCAAGGGCAAATGAGGTCCATTTCGCTGCGAAGTTTGCACATACTTGAAGTTTATTCAGATCGCCATCAAACTGTTGAAATCCTTCGAGTAAAGCGACAAAATTTGCCGGGACCTTCGAGTTGGCATGTGTTCGCGACTGGATCACCCTCTTCTTGTCGAGTAACGTCTTTAACCGTAGCGAGAACTGTCGTCCGTCAGTAACGTGACGAAAAATTCCGACAAATGGCTTGGTCAACCTCTGATTCTTTTTGGAGATAGAATGCATTGACTTTCTCAATCTCACGTTCCTACGAGTAGTCAGTAGCTATCCAGACAGACAGATGGGGGGTGCTCCAGAAAGTGCGTCAGCGTACCAGTCGGAAGAAGAAAACCTCTTTGTTCGCACGCAGCGCAGCTTGAGGATCCGATGGGTGTTCATGCTCGAAAGCGCTCTGGGCTGGTATCGTCGGAGTTGCACTCAGTTGCTTGATGAGCTGTAGACCGCAGATTCAATTGAGTAAGCAAAGCTGGCCACTGTCACCGGCGAGAGAAAGCCAAGGGCCTACCTTTTTCAAGGCCTTGTAGTTGACAAAGCTGGCAGCATACTCGGGAAGGTCAAGCTGCCTTCGCTGAATCTGCTTTCCGAACTTCCTATTGATAGCAACCAGGTCAGAAGGGCGTTCCCGTGCGAAGCAACAGTCGACGAGGCCACGGGGAAGCTGCCCGCAGCTGTCCAGCTCCCCGACGGCCCCTCGAAGGGTGGAAGAACGCACATGTTGACGGTGAATGGGGTGAGAGCCAAGCTCTCAGTTCCTTTGCAGCAAAGAGCGGATGATCCAGGATGACCGGGAAGTCGTAGGGAGAGATCAGAAAGCTCGAAAAACTGGCCGATCCGAAAACAATCAAGTCATAGATGGCCGTGGAAGGTCCGTATCAGACTATCAGAACAAAAATGGGAGCCGTTTCCAAGCTCTCCCAGTTTGGCAGAAGAAAGAGAGAACAAAAGCTGCCGGACGAAGAAAGCAGCTACAGAAGCACAAAACCACGAGCAATCATGAGGGGCTCTCTCTCTCGAGGGGATCAGAGAACGAACAATGCACGCGAGGTGGGGGAATGATGAGAGGCGGCCGGCAGGGTGAGTGATGCTAAGCCGTGGCGGGTAAAAAGTAGTCAAGCAGAGCAGGGAGCTCCAGCTGATGAAGAGAGCACTGCACGTGGGCCCAACTATGCGGAGACCAAGAGGCGCAAGCTGCTAGAGAAGAGCTTTCTGCTTCCCTAGCTTGGTACAGTACAAGGGGAAAAGATAGAGAGATACAACAAGTACAGGGCAACCGCAACTATTGGCGCAGCAGACGCCAGGCACACGAGGTTACCGCGAGCAGAAGCGTCCAGTCCAACGAGACAAGAAGCCAGAGAAAAAGGAAACACACCTAGAACGGGCAGAGCAAGGACCAGATAGATAGGAACACCACTCCCTGAGGACCAGGATAGGTTGAACGGACCTTGTTCTTTTGGTGGTTGCAACTGCGCTTGAGGTCCGGAGAAGCTCGATCTCCGCGCACCAATCATCGCTTCCGGCTGCAGCACGTTCCAGGCTCACCCGACGGGTTTGGCGCGTCCCCAGTTCGACTAGAGGATTATGGTATGTCTTTAAGGCAATAATAATATTAAAATAAGAGACGTGGCTTGTAACTCAAGACCCTCCTAGATATTATTATTATTAACTAACCACTGCAGGAATCAATCAATCAATCAGTCGCTATTAATTATTATTAGTTTACTACTGTCAAGTCCTGCACAGAACAGAAACCCCGCGCTTAACCCATTCCAGCCATTGAGCCAGGATCTCCATGACGCAGGGTCATCAGATCGAGATCCCGGCCGGTGATCAGGTAATTTAGTCAATCTATCTATGTATTTAGCCTGTAGCACAATACGATCAATCAAACCAGTTATTCTGATGATGGAGTTGGTGATAATAATACATACATACCTTGACAAATTATTCCTTTCTGCTAAGCATTCTGCGTCCTGAGATCGATCGTGGTCTTCTCGCTCTCCTGGCATATAATTGACCTAGGGACAGCATCCCCGTCGCACACGAGTTACTATGTAGTATGTACTAGCAAGGATATAATTACACATGTTCTGTATCTAGAGTTCTACTCACACAGAAAAGTGGATCCTAATAACTTAGGCGGATATAGCGAACTAAAGCTACTATATCAGCCAATACACAAACCTCACCCGTTGCCTACTGATCCAGTTCAGATACAAGACAAGACTGATCAGAAAAGTGGTAATAATGTATTGTAGTGTACGGATCCCCGTACGGCCTTGGCCTATGCTGCTGCAGACAGATACAAAAGATAATCACCAAGAAAAAAAATAATAGAAGAGAAGAAGAGAAGATCGAAAGATAGGAAATCTCAACGATGACTGCGCGCCAACCGCCCATTTCACACGTGGGTTAGAGGTCGCGCACGGATATAGAATCAAGTAGATAAAAACATGACAGAGAAGTAAATCCCTGGAGAAGGAGAAAGGTATAACATCAAAGTCAAACATAATAGTGACACATAGCTTTCCGACAATGCACGGGTGGCAGGAAGGACGGGAGATAAGGAGAAGATCGGTGACAGTAGTACTAATAGTCATGCATAGAAGGCAAAGTCCGCAGGGCACGACGGTGCGGTCTGATCGTACCGCGTTGGCCCGCAAAATTAAAAGGAACTAAATAACAATGCGACCAATTGGGCCGCATTTTTGCCTCGAGACAACTGCCGCGGCACCTTTTTTATCGGCAAGATCATGAAATGTCTCCCCTCCAGGAAAAGAGGGAGGGGGAGAGAGAGGGAGAAATGGGTCCGTATAGAAATATAAGCGTGAAAGAAGGACAAATCATGGGAATCTCTAGAAATTCTGCGCGATACCGGCGTTTCCTTGCTTGGGGAACACGGACGGATTCTCGATCCGCGTGTTACGCCGAGCCTGGACGTCACGGATCACAGGTGGAGCACCACCATACGGGTTATCCCCGTATGGGCCTTGCTGCCCATTAATGTCATTGTAATACGGGTTGTCATCGTAGTAGTTGGCAGCTGGAGGCATTCCTGCGAGACGGCTGTCCTCAGAGCCTTCTGAGTGTTGCGCTGCGGAATATGCAGACGAGGCATTCGAGGGGCCACGGTGAATGTCCGGATTGCGGTTATTGGAAGCAGGAACTGCACCCAGGGCAGCCACAGAGTCATCCGAGTGCGGCCTACCCTCCGAGTACTGGATTGTTCCGTCGCTCGGGGTGGCAGCGTGCTGATATCCGGTTCCATTATCACCATCCGACATGGCCATTCCTATACCTGCGCCACTGGAAAGATTCGTGGATGCCTTGCGGGCATTAGACGTCGTTCCCCATCCTCGATATCCGGAAGTGTCCTCCTCTCCATAATTGGGAGCCATACCCATGGGAGGCAGACTCGGGTCGTTGTTGGGATTGAAGCCATATTCTTCTACCTCTTTCCTCCTCTCCTCTTCGGCCTGCTTCCTTGCCTTTCGCTTCCTCCACAGGAAAAGCAGACCTAGGATGATCAACGCAACCGAAGCGACCGGTACGACGACTGCCACTGCGATAGTGCCCCCCGGAGAAAGTCCACCCGAATGTTTACCCGAGATTGTCGCTCCCGACCCAGTGGAAGACGATCCAGCAGCGGTCCCCGTTGAGGTACCTGTTGCTTGGCCTTGCGTCGGTGATGAAGCGGTCGATGTGATGACAATAGTCGTGGCGCCACCAGTACCTGCCGTTTGGGTGCTGACGATAGTCGTAACCACCGGTGCAACTGTCGTCGACGGTTCGGTCGAAGTGGTGTGTTGCGAAGAAGTGGTCGGTTGTTCAGTAGAACTGCTCGAGCTGGAGGACGTAGCCGATGTAGACGTGGACGATGTCGACGTCGCCGACGTCGCCGACGTTGCTGACGTTGTTGACGTTGGTTCCGTCGTGGATGAAGTCGTCGACGTACTAGACGACGAAGTGTCCGATGTCGTCGTGGGAGAAGTTGCGGCGGTCGGCGTCGTGGCCGCTACAGAGGCTCGAGTGGCAGCTGGCGACGTCGCTGGGTCGGCTACAGGGCTCGCGGCCGCGACCACGGAACCTGCGATGATATCCTTTAGCAACTGGACGACACTTTCTTGGAACCATTCTCTGTCTCAAATTCAGGGAGGAGTCCTCATACTTGCGAGACTGGCCATCTTGAAGGTCAGGAGACAACTCTCCTACTGGGCCTCTGCTGTATCAGTTCAGCCTCAAAACCTGACGGCCTTCTGTCCGACACACTCCCTCTGTTGGGGATTGTCCAGATCAGGCAGTCAGCGAGTCTGGTGTATTAATCCCACGGTGATGCGTGCGAAAAGGAGGAAGATGCAGCGGAACTCTTTTCGGTAGTATCCGAGATCGAAAAACTGCGACTGCCGACGTTCACCCGACGGTGGTCGATCACATACGTCTCTCTCACGGTCGAATTGGCAAGAGAGGAACGGAGCCGATGTAGGGATATCAGCGTACTGCAAGTCTGACTACCATGGAGAGAGAGAAGGGAATGAATGGGTGGTAGTCAGATAGCCGATGCGCGCTGCCTCCAAACGCGGTCGCAGTCTGCAGGCGCTGAGATTTGCAGCGTGTGTCACCGACTGGTTGAGTTTTGCGGTAGCGCAATAAGTTGGATCGCAAAGCACCAGATGAGATCGTAACCCGGTGAGCTGACGAGCGGGTTGAGTTTCCGTGCGTCCAGGATAACTAATGTACCGTGAAAAAGGATTGCAAGGCCCCCCGATATTGCCGTTGGACTGGAGATTGGACCAAGTTCGCCTCGCAGTAGCGGCGTGAAGCGAGAAACCGGGGCCGAAAAGGACCAAAACAAGACCGGCGATTCCGGGCTTTCCCTAGACCGGCACACGCAGACCGATCTTCAGAGCCAATCCGGGGGTGATTGAACGAGAGAAAAGGAAGAAGGAGTCAATGATATTATTATCAACGAGCAGCAGTCACTTGGCTTCTGGGGGGTAAGAATAACTATTGGGATAGTCACGGCCAAGCGGGAACTGGAGGAGAGTGACTTTTAAGGGGTCCGGGCGTGGATTTTGGTCTGGGCTGGTGGGATATTATTATATTACTTGTATTATTGCAGTAGTCATGAACTAGAATCGCTTCTGGGCAGTGCGCCGCGATGGCAAACCATGTGAGAGAACGAGATCGGGGTAACTAATTAATTTACTTTAAGGCTAGCTGGCAGCCACCGGCATGAGAGACATTCGCAGGGCTGATCAGATTCCAACAATCCGATGCAAGCAAGCAAGCAATATGATGATTTATGATTTTATTTCCCTCTGGCCTTTTTTCTCAGTGGACGATATTCCAAGGTTTTCCCTCGCTACCAGAGATTTAATTCGAAAAGTGATTCTTCCATCCATTCAACCTTCCCCTAACGCACAATAAAATGAGTATGGTATGTACATAATAATAACCACTGCACTATGGTACTTCTGCAACGCACCCACACGGCTGCGACCGAGTCTCTTCGGATGAAAGCGGCATAGGTTTGAAGAGTCATCACCAGGCACAATCGCATCTCTGAACAGCTGTATTATTATTAGATTAGTAGTAGTATCATACATTTTGCGCTGTTATTGACAGCAACTGTCTGTTTGCGGAAATCCTCTGTAAACTTTCCAGCGTGTCCAAGGAACAGCAACTCCCAATCCAACTGTCCGGGAACAACACATAGCCGGCCCCGGCGCCCCATGGATACTTAAGTACAGTAGTATGTACATACGAACATAACTTACTTCCAAGTTTATGAATTACTACTACAGTACCAACTATCTTTCAAACAAAAACAACAAACAATAATAACCACATAAACCACACAATACTCATAAATCAATAACACAACAGAGGAATCATAATAATAATAATAACAAAATAACAACGGAACTTCTCCGGAACGCGTCCTTGGAACCCAACTTCAACTGCCCGATCGGGTCAAACGGCGGCTTTCCCGCAGTGCCAAACTTCGCACTTGTTTCTGTTCTTACCGCGTTTGATCGGATATATCTCATTCCCATGGTTATTAGTACCACCCTCTTTTTCTTTTCCACGCACACCCATTTTCTTATTTGTTTCCCATTCCAACTTGTTCCACCGTTTGAGGGAGAGGAAAAGGAAATGATACGAAACTGCAAAACGGAAAAGAACTAGAAAAACTTTAACAAATTAGACTCTACCTCTTATCCAGTCAGATAGACCCCGTAACTACTCCAGGACCAAAACAGACAACACATAAAGAGAGCACGTATCCATTCGCAGTCCGTTCCAGTCTGCTTATCTTTTCTTTAACTAGGAACGAACACCCACAGAAAGAATACCACATAATATGTAACAAGACCAAACGACAGCAATTGGGAGCCAGCGCTCCGCCCACACGCAATGACGGTTGACCCGCCTTATTCTCGGCCAGTTATACTATAATTGAAATAGTTAGTTCGTGCAGTAGTGGTACAGTAGTCAGTCGGATCCGGATCCGCCACCAGGAACCGGCTTGTTAAGTTACAACTTATGGTAACTAACTTACTCCCCTCTCTTTCATCCGGAGGAGATAACAGACCGACAAGAACAATCTAAAAGAACGCGAGGTAAGAATGCAATTGACTACCATGTTAAATGCATGACAACGATAGGAACAGACCTGTTGACCTGGGGTAATAATAATAATGAATTACCCGAGCGCCAACTAGGTTCTAAGTTACTACTAACTAACTACTTGATACTCGAACCAGGCACACGTACAACTTACGAAAAAAGTTTCTAATAATAGCCTGGTACACCCAACTTCCGGGACCCAACGAGCCAAGTCAATTCGAGAATAATAATAATATTTATAAATTATTCTGCGCATCATCTTGCAGATTCTAATCATCATAATGAAATAATAATAATATGGCAAAATAATACATACAGACGAGAAATACGACCACAAAAAAAAAATCCCCAATAGAGGCAAGTTCAGGAGGTTCGCTACCTAGCCGATCTGCAAAGCAAGTCTGGACGCCGCCGTTGACGAGCTTTCGATAGTTTTCCTCGCGCGTCTTCCTTGCTTTGCCTCGTGGCACATCACGCTAGGTAAGTGTCGTACTCTCTCCTCTACTCGGCGTATATCACGGCGTACTCGTAACGTTGGCGGTGGGACGGCTTCGGATCACTACTACGTACTACAGTCATACATATCAGCCCTCGACTGGCCAACGGTTTCTTTGCCCGCCGGGGTGCCATGTTGGCAAATCCCCGCTCTCGATTGATACGTCATATCGCTTGCAACCTAGTGTAGATTCTTAGAAAGTAGTCGTGCTAAACGATACGATGTACGGAGTACGTATTATACATCTACAGTAAAAGCGTGTCAGAACTACCGCTTCTCGAAACAGCCCCATTGATTCAGAGTTCTTGAAAGATTCCAAGCACGTTGAATAAGAGCACCCTATCAGCCTACACTAGCCACTTCAAGAATTACACACAATCAAGTTAGATCGCTTGCAGAGAACGCACACCAGAAGCCCATCCCCCGGGCTTAAAATCCCCCTAGTCAAGCGGCGCGTGCAGAGCAGTCTAAAGAAAAGGAGGTTTGGTTTTAAAGAAGAAGTAGGATGAGATAGATAGATGATGGAAAGGGCCTCCCAGGAAGAAATAATGGAAGTCCCTATAAATATATAGAGATATATGTGGCAGGAAGGGAAATGCAATCGAGATGAGAAACAAGTCTATGTACGCCTAGGCCATCAAAGATAATGGAAAAAAGAGAAATCGCACCAATACCCACAGTGAAACCCCAGTTGTATGTCAGGGAAAGATGGAGCAAGCAGGTCATGACTTGACTTCAGGAAGACACTGAAGACATCATTAGAGAACTGTCAGAAACCAGGATCAGACGAGATATCAGTGTTCCGTTGTTCAGGGGTTATTCATATCCCACTTGGGGCGCAGGCTGGTCGCAAGGTCATCCATCGTGCCAACGGTGTCGGCTGGAAGGCGGCTGACACGGTACGCACCCATACGGATGTTATTCGCATGAGTAGTGGAGATTCCGGTCCGGTTGCTGCGAATGCTTCCAGCGTCACTCCCCGTGTCCTGGTTCTTGAAACGTGGCGGGGGTGCAAAGTCGAGAGCCGTAAATGTTCCTGACTTCCGCAGGGCGTGTGGGCTAGGCATAGCAATAAGATCGTCGAAGGAAGAAACCAGCGGGGTATGGGCCCTGACTCCTGGGGAGTACGGCCGGAGCCCGCCCATTGGGCTCTCCGGTCGACCTTCTTGTCGATCCTTGAACGTCTGGGGCGGTGCAAAATCAATGGGGAGGATCATCGAGTCGTCCGTCAATGCGTGTGGAGTGGGCAGAACATGGAGAGGCTCTGGCGGAGGACGCGGCTTCCGCGGTCCTCGGGGCGGTCCCGGAATCCTTCCAGAAGCTGAAGAGAACGCGCGCGGTCCCGGAGGCATGAAACCACTGCCCGAACCTGTAGGCATATGTCTGGCACCGCCTTGGAATCGCGGAGGCGCGCGAGGCGGCGGCGTCATAGCCCGGCGACTGACAGGCTCCGCCCATGGTCGTGGGGGTCCTGTCAGGATGTCGCCAGTGGCCGGGTCGTAGACGGCGGCATCTCCATAGAATTCGGGGCCAAACGGTTCAGAGTAGGCTCCCTCTGGTCCCTGCTTGTTGTCGTCAAAGTATTCCTTGTAGAAGGATCGGATTCGGTTGGCACGCTGTTCAGGGTTGTCTGATGGGTCCTCAGGGGGCAGAGGCCGGACGCCCAGGGTCAGCCGACGAGTGTCATAGGTGTATTCCGCAGGAGCCAGCTCTGACGCTGGCTCATGATGATCGCTGGCATCCTTCTTCTGCTGCTGCTGCATGCCCTCTTCCTCTTCCGCGGCCATAACATTCACAGCAGGAATGTCCGAATCAAACTTGGGCATATCACCATAATCACTGGCGGCATCACTGAAGGGGAGAGAGATTCTTGGAGGTTGATGTTGCACGGATTCGGACGGTGCAGAGGAATCAGATACCATCTGCGCAGAAAAGCTCTCGACTGAGAAGGGTGACTTCAGTTCTGGCGATGACTCCCGATGTGCGACTTCTTCAACGACTTGTTCAGTGACTACTTCAGCCTCAGCCGAATGAACGGTTGTGGACACGGCCTGTCCGGGGAGGTCCGAAGATTCTGCATGAGTGGCCTCGCGGGGGTAATCGTTGCTCTCGTCATGCTGTGTGCTGGTGTTCTGAATAGGCATCTGCTGAGGCATAAAGGCCATCGATGGCAAACGAGGCTCCCTGCTAGGCTCCTCCGAGTTGAGATGGTTTGCAGCATCATTGTGCCTTGGTATACGCGGCGGGGACGATTGTGACATCCGCTGAGCATTCATCAGGAGATTTTGGTTCATATCATCCCCTCCAAGCCTACTGGCACCTCCCACGCTAGAAGCATCATCCTTGCCAAAGTGCGAATACGATCTCACAGAAGCATTGTCACCCAGGAATGATGTTGCATGTCGGTACTTGTCATCGTCAATGCTAATAGACCTCGAAAGAGATCGAAGGGATTCTCGAGAGCCATGCAGGCCTGGTGGCAGAAGATAGGGGCTTGTCATCATGTCCAGTGACATTCCCTTGCCACCTTTACGATCCGACTTCTCAGCCTGTGACATTTCGGCTCCTCCAGACTTTCCGGGTGTTGTTCCTGCACCTGACTCCACCGCATCCATGCCGAAATCAAGCGACTTGTGCTTGTCATTTGCATCTTCATTGCGCAGCTTCTTAATGTGTCGTCTGTGTAAGAAGAACAAGACGATCATGGCACAGACGATGGGGATTCTGTAGATCAATTAGCCTCGACTGAACTATGATATTTGAGATGGAACATACACAGCACCCAGCACAACGGGTAGTGTAGCAGTGTCTACACTACTGGTCGGCTTCTCGCATGCTGCTGAATTGTCATTCGGCCCACAGGAGTGATATGACCCTGAACTTGTGGTTGCAGCAGGAGCCCTCTTCACCAGAGTCGGGCTGTCCGATACTGATATGAAGGGCAGGCGTTCTTCAGGGATGCGGTGTGGGCGGAGTTGCGGAACACGTTTTCCCAGATGGACGCCATGGCGGAGTGAGTGTGGATGAGGCATGTTGCCTTGTTGCTATCTCTGTCCGGACCAGATGGTCACCTCTCGGATAGCTATTGAGGTCCGCCGGGCCAACTCACAACCAAAAGAAAAAAGGAAAGACGCGAGAAGCACCAGAATGGGCCTCCAAACGAGTACGATTAGATTAGGGTTTCCTCCACGCAGATATCAGACCGGAAGCGGTAAAATTGATGCCCAAATCATTAGAACGATAACGGCGATTTGTAGATACGATTGATTTGATTATAAACGATTGGCGTGACAAACGTAACCACACAGACGTCGAAGATTCGCTCAGGAAAAGAATGACAGGTGTAGCAGTAGCAATTACTGCAAAAAAAGGAGTGTCTGGGACAATAGAAGTCCCGGTAAAGAACGTCGGCTCACGGCCAGGTGGAAGCAGGACAGAGGATGAAGATGAGAAAGCTGCCCTGAGGAACCGTACAGTGAAAGAAGGAGAAGGAAGAGAAGGAGAGGGTCGGGAAAAGGCCGGGGCGAGAGCAGTCCAGAGGGCCTGTTGTATCCTTACTCTTCTGAGCGTGTGCGGAGCCTATGGAGGCAGTTCCACGCCGTATCTAACTCGAATCGATACCTTGAATCCAGGATCGAGACGGGAGTCTTCGCGCGGTGGAGGCGTGGAGATAGGGAGGTGAAGTCGCCAGAGCCAGTGGCCGTGGCCAGCGAGCCTGACGGGCCCTGCTAGCTGGGATAGACGGGGCGTCCATGTCTCCAGGAGTCCAGAAGTAGTCTGACGCCTGCTTGCTCCTGAACTGTTTAGAAGGTGAGATCGCAACTTTGGGGCTGCGCCGGAGCGTGTTAGCGTCAGGAACGCCTCCATCGGCGGCCAGTTATCGCCCGATATTGCAGCCGATCCCTCTCGCTCCCTCCACTGAACCACCAGGGATGGTTGAGGCTATCGACCCGTCACCTACACACTAAGTCTCCTAGCAGCCCGTCGAAACGTCAGGAAAAGGGACTGTCCCTTCGCAAGTTCACGCTCTCCGACACTGGCGAGAACCCTCAAGGCTCCCAAGCCTCAAGCCTCAAGCCACCGCCGTCCGAGTTGCCGATTTTCTCTGCGCTCCAGGTGCGCTCGGACTGGAAGGGGAAGCGTCTCAATTTCTCCAGCTTCCCCTGAGGGGAAATGAGTGCAGTGCGTATGTGAAATTGGGAATAGAAACATACAGCTAAACATCTATCGAGCATGCAGATTCAGAGAGTTATCATGCAATTGTACGCAACGTCAATCCTCTGATGGCGACCTCGTCACAACGAAGCTTAAATATCGAAAATCGATGCGTCGCAATCGTATTTGCCTCAGTTGTCATTATTGTCATCGCCTGAGGTTTGAAACTTCGATTCGCTCTCATTAACAATTTGACAGTAGATAATATGTTTTACAGAAATAACTAGATAGTGGTTCCTATAATAATGCTGTTAGAGAATCAAGGGGCGGAAGGGATCCATGGATAATAATACTGTAATAATAATAATGTGCATCCGTTCAGACCTTCCCAATATAGGATATAGGATTATTCTAATATTATTGCATGGATGCACTAACTCTGCCCCGCAATTGTGTTCAGTTTTCGCATTAAGTGTGTAAACCTGTCTCAATTCTCTTTTCCATTTAACGTCGCCGCTCTATAGCAGCAATTGGTACAATGCACGATACTCGTGGCTTATCCTAAAGTTATTTTCTTCACAATTCATACTCTAGAGTACTATCAGGGGGTTCTTGAGTCTTGTCACCGCATATGCTAAGATCCCCAACATTTGCTCGCAGGTTATCTAACCAACTACAACCACCCGGCCGTCTCACTGGACATTGATGAAGGGGTTGTACCATTTCTGATCCTGTGTTAAGCATTGATTAAATAATATCGTCCCGAAGATATCTTCTCTCCTTATGCATCTATAAATATCAAACTTCTATTTCCCCACAATAGTCTGCTAGGCTTCTCCCGGTGCGGTATGTATAACGCGGTCACGATCAACTGCTGTAGTTCCCCTTCCGGTCCACTAAGGGCTATTATTGATCTCTGTCTAGAAGGCCTCTAGGTATATCGAGACTTTCTAAAATAAAAAGATTCGCTACTAGCCGGCAAGAACTCCATCAGACTTCACATAAGACCTATAGATATCGAGTGTTCCGTCTTATGACTATTCAGTTTTGTTTCTGCAAAGAACTCGACGTGCTATATACTCAAAATTCAAATATCCTGCATATATTGTACATTTAGATATCTGGCCAGTATTATGAAATGTCGGAGCCTGCCTACAGGCAGATCTCCTGTCGGGTTTCTCCTACGCCTTTCTAGCTCCACCCATAAAGATATATATAGGCTGGGCTAGTTCCCAGAGAATTCAAACTCAGCGAGCTTCGCTCCAGATAGAATTAACGGGATTTTGCAGCTTCGAGGTCTTTCTTCCTTTTTCCTGTTCAGGTTTTAATCAGCCGTTAACATTTACCGAATTTACGACCGCAAAGAAACTATTATATAGACAGTGTAAAGAGCTAAAAAGGATCGAGCTCTTTATAACAACTAGAAGGACTGGTTGCGGAAACAGAGAATGAACTTGAACGCCCAGACGCAGTCGAGTTAAAGGCTACACGCAGGTAAAACCAAAGATATAGCGAAGTAAGGAACAGAACTAATCGCTGATCCGTCTAACTAGTATTCTCAAGGGGGGTTGATCTATTCTATCTTATCCTCTGCGGGGTCAGTAAGATAAGATCTAATACGCTCTTTCAGCCTAGCTAGTTATTGCTATTTTATAACTAGATCTAGAACTGTTGTTTATTTACCCCGCTTATAGTCTAGACTGAGCTCTAATATCACGGTTTCGTCCCGTGATATCGAACTTAATCCGCTTGTCTAATTCTGTAATATAACAGATGCCAAGAATAGGCTATAAACCAATAGTATTACGAATTCAAACTAGAGACTTCTCCTGGATATAATTCTTAAGACTTGCAATAGTTATAGAATTCTCCGGTTACTAAGATAAACCAAGCACAGTACGTAGTACTCACAGTCTAGATAGTTAAATAAACTATAACTATCAAACTAAGATATTTGCCATCAATTTGGAGATTAAGGACGATGTCAGGGTAGACCTCAAACGAACGCTCCTGGGCCTATATATGACCGTGAAAAGGATAGGATGTACGGATAGGAGACAAAAAGCACGCTCCAATAACAGGCCGATATGGCCGCTAGCTAGATAATAGCCCAAGCAAGCTTCTCACCGCTTTAGATCAACACCTCTCAACATGCCTGCCCCTGACCCCGGTATAAGATCATCATGTGGAGTTTACAATAACTAATGACGTTGATTATGGGTTGCTGGCCAACGTACTTCTTTCTAGTGGGGTGTTTTTGAGCTCATCATGTTCTTGAGCGCGTCCGGAACGCGTTATATTCCGCCCGCTCTCATGATTTATCTGTCGCGTCCCCTATCGAGTCGTCGTCGACGGACCTACAACCATTGTACTCACTCACTTTATTCTCAAGTGCCTACGGAAAACCTAACAACATGCCCCCTAAGAGAAAGGCCGCTGACGCGGCCGCTGGAAGCGCGTCTAAAAAGTCCAAAGCTAGTAGCACCGATAATACGCCCGAGAAGCCCCCAGTGCCTCGCAGCAAGCGATGGTCCAAGGGCCTTTCCGGCTCTGCAAACGCTGACACGGAATACCGTAAGAAGATGATGCACGATCCCGCCGGTGCTTGGGAGTTTGTCTGTCGGTGCCGACCAGTTGTTGGATCCGATGATGATAACGAGGACGAGGACGAGGACGACGAGGACGACGAGGACGACGAGGACGAGGATGATGATGAGGGTGATGGACGCCCTTCTTGCGACCGCGGCAAGACTTGTCTTTGCAGAAAGTCCAGCAAAGACCACCCTGACCACCCTTACACCTACTCCCTCGGAGGCATACAGAAGTTCAACACGATTGCCACTATGTGCTCTTTGCGTGACCCGGACTTGTTCGGCATGTACATCTATAACGACTTCGCAGGGTATGGGCTCCTGGAGATGGTTGGGAACCTGCTGCTCGATTTCGAGGAGGCCAAGGATGATTGGAAACAACAGTGGTATATCTGCGAGGCTACGACTCTGTTCTTCCATAAATACAACCCTATGCCATTATTCATGTAGGTTTTATCGACCTTTTTTTTTTCTCCCACTACTGCTGCATCATTACCCCTCTAATATTCGATGAATCAACCAGGATCGATGACAGCGAAGGCTTGGATATGTTCCTTCACTGTGTCCGAACGATGTTTCTGACGATGATGGCAACTCTCGAGCGTAACGATCTCCTGAAACCGGGCTCCGAGATCAAAAACCTCGGAATGGTAATGGGGCTAGCCATTCGTCTTGATTCATACGCCCAGGACATGGATAGCTTTGAGGATCTCCCCAAGTATCTGTATGCGTATGCCGCAAAGCACAACATTGTCCTTCACGATGTACCCAAAGACGATGAGCCGGAACCAGTGCCAGCGACTGGTAAGGGCTCTCTGCCCGATCCCAGGGCCAAAAAGAATAATCCGTGGGGCTTTGCAGCGGAGCTAAAAAAGCTTGCGAAGGAGCAAAATGTTGGTGGCGACGAGTACGATATTACCACCATGTCTGCTGCTGAACGCAAAAACGCCAGCTTCACCAAGAAGGATCCACTGGGTGCGGAGGAGATCAAGGCACTGAAGGAAGGCTTGGTCATGCAGTTGGCCTAGTGGAGCGAACGCCTCGGTGATTCTATGGAAAACTCGCATTTCTTATGCCAAATGAATTGTGGATGCGCCTATGTATATATTTGGATTGTTTTCGGATTATATATTCTTCCTGTGAAGTATAGTTAATTCTAATGTTGCAGAAATTGTTACTAGGAGGTGCGTCGACAATTGAACTCTCATACTATACTGTATTGGCTATGGAATAGATCGAATAAAGAGGCTCTAGGCACTAAATTGTAAGTATGAGTGTATGATTCAGTTCGTGCAGTTATATCATCTCATACCAGCCTTGGAGTCGTCACCGAGGATTTCCAACCTTATAAATCCACGTATCCCAATACAGCTAAGACAGAGCTTGACATTGCCCCCCAAAACTATATCGGTGCTGCACAGCCCACTAAGCTTTACTCAAAACATCAGATTAAGTTCGAAACGCAGATCGATCGATCGATCTAATAATAAGGCTTTTGTGGTATGTGGCTTGTACAGTACGTACATATGTGCATGGCCTTGGGAAAGGGAGGGGGGGGGGTTAGCTGGGCCCCGCATTCCTCGCTCCGTCCATGTCGCGATCAGAATAGAAATTTGTATCTCCTTAATGTATGTACTTTGTATGTACTTTTGACGCGCAGGCGTACATTACTCCGGTCTAGCGATCTGTGATGCAACTATATATATGTGCTCTATCTAAAGTTACGTTTTTGCATATTATCGGACGGTTGTAGGCCGAGGGTGGTGTTATTGGAGGCTAGAGTAGGGCAGGATGCTCTACAGGTAGTTAAGTAGTATGAGTATGATATACCATAAGTTGTATATACTATTATAGATGGAGCTTGCATTGCATAGTTCCTTGACTCCTTGAGCCTCTCAGTGTGTTCCAAGCTGCGCCATCAACTTTAATTCTGCCTAGTCGGGCCATGCGGAGTAGAATACTGTGGCACAGTGCACAGTACCATAGTGTTGTGTTGTGGGAATAAATAATAATATGCTAAGTTATACTATAGAATAGCTACACAACTTGCTAGAGTATGACTGTTTCTGCCCCATCGAATCATCTATTCATATTCATGCATGTGGAAAACCAAGGAAATAATATCCTGCAAACTAACTAACTACGGTAATATATTTTCGAACTTCTTGGCACAAGAAATTTCACAGACCTATCGGCCTCTTTCCGAGAGACGCCGTCGTCCGGTACTGGTAGTGCGACAGCTAAGAACATTATTATTATTATTATTGCCGATATCCAACAGAGTACATAGTAGAGCAAGAGTATAGTAACTAGTTATGACATTTACAGCTGACTGATACATAGCCGAAGCGAAGTTGGGCAGAAATAAAAAAAAAAGCACGGATCGACGCGGACGGAGAGTGGAAGATAAGCCTAGAGAATTCTAGAGCTTCGATGTGGTGCCCAAGCAAGTATTTAGTAATTATTGACTATTTTGTATCTAGACATCTTTTTCCACCGCCTTCTCGGCATTTGGCGGATTTAGTTTATGCCATAATTATTATTCGCTGCTGCAAATGCAGGTACTATGAATAAATAATAATAATATGGTACTATGTACTACTACATAGGACATGTAACATTAAGATTATTGAACGGCAATATGACCGGCAAAAGGAAGAAGGAGAAAAAGGGCTGGAAAAAAGCTGATGGGTATTTTAGCGAGTTCACGAATAGTCTAAGTAGTCTAGACCGCCGGACAAGGAAAAAAGTAATCAAATGACAGCCATTCGGGTAGGAAAATTCGGTGGGGCTACGGGAAGTACATACTCTAGATAGGATATCTAATTATGTAGTTAACTCTCTCTAACATCGGTAGTCGAACTATGTGGAGACAGAAGAACAGACGGAGATACATGGCTTTTTCTTTTCCTTCTGCTCGTATTATCCACTTCGATTCCGTCTTCATGTTGCCGATGCTAGCCGTTATCTAAACATGATCGATGACATAACTTGCCTCCAGAGCAGTCATAGAGGCAAATTGAAGAAAATATGGCAGTTCAGCAGCAGTGATCACCTCGAGACCTCAAGGCTGGGAATGCAAATAATCGCTGTAGTAGATAGTGGTCAGAGCATATTATATAATTCTAGGAGAAAAATAGAGCAGATATGCACGTAGTCTAGCTGGGAAGATCTGTCAAGACTCAAAAAGAATCCTGGATATTCACAACTCCGCCGCCACTGCCGGCCCCAAGACCGCTTTGAGGCGGCGCCATCCTCGATTTTTCCCCAACCAAGCTCGGACTTCGCCATGCCATGACTGCCCAGCGTTGTATTTATTTGTTTTCTGCCGCCTCTGCCTCTGCTGACTTATCTTCCAAATTGCAAAGTTGAGGTGCTGTGCCTTAAGAAACCTCTCGACAAGTCCACTGGCTTGAGAGCCAGATACTAGGTGTACTAGGTGTTCTGAGCTAGTTATAGGTACTGCAGTACCTTGCAAGAGAATCTTCATGGATATCGTATCCCAAGATATCGAGAAGGCAGAGCTGCAAGCCAGCCGTGATGCTGCTCGTCAGTCCATGGAGCATGGTGATGATGCTCGCCGCGAATCTTACGCTTCCAGCTCTTCTTCCGACTCTTCGTCCATATCTTCCTATGACGAAGCTACCCTGTCCAGAATACGAACCGGACCTGACCTCGAACGACAGGCAACCGCTCTCAGTCGCATTGCAACGCAGAGAAGTCAACATAGTGCTACAGTTGGTGCAAGTCTCAAGACCCGTTCTTCGAAGCATCTAAAGCCTCTGCCAGCGTTTGGTGGCGGGAAGCCATATCCGCCGCCTCTGCCAGAGAAGGAAGAGTATGTCGTGGAATTCGATGGTCCTGATGACCCTCTGCACCCGCAGAACTGGTCTGCCAAAAGGAAGTGAGTATTCCCAATCCAGTCACTCCCAAGTCATAGGAGAAAACAAACCCCTCGCTGACGCTTCGGTTTAGAATCGCAACGTCATTTATGCTTGGTTGGACGACGCTCATTGCCTCTTTCGCGAGCAGTATCTTTTCAGCTGCTACGACCAATGTCGCCTCTAAATACCATGTTTCCGCAGAAGTTGGAGTTCTTGGCCTTTCGCTATATGTCCTAGGTTTCGCAACTGGCCCCGTTATATGGGCCCCTTTATCTGAGCTCAGAGGTCGTCGATTACCCATCCTCCTCGGGATGTTTGGATTTACCATCTTTCAGTTCGCCGTTGCAACCGCAAAGGACCTGCAGACAATCATGATCTGTCGATTTTTTGGAGGCTTCTTCGGAGCTTGCCCAATCGCGGTCGTTGCCGCGGTCTTTTCCGATATTTTCGACAACCGTACTCGTGGTCTCGCTATAACGATGTTCAGTATGACTGTTTTCATGGGCCCCCTTCTTGCTCCTTTCATCGGTGGATTCATCGTGGATAGCTATTTGGGCTGGCGTTGGACGCAGTACCTTTCTGGCATCATGGGAGCTAGTGCTTTGGTCCTTGACTTCTTCTTCCTTCAGGAGACCTATCCGCCCGTTGTCCTTATTGGCAAGGCTGCAGAACTTCGGCGGCGTACGAGGAATTGGGGAATTCATGCGAAACAGGAGGAAGTTGAAGTCGACTTCCGCGAGCTCATCCAGAAGAATTTCAGCCGTCCCATGAAGATATTGTTCACCGAGCCAATCGTGCTTCTTCTCAGTATCTATATGGCATTCATCTACGGTCTTCTTTACCTGTTCATGACAGCATACCCGATCGTATTCCAGCAGGTCCACGGCATGAACAAGGGTGTTGGTGGTCTTCCTTATTTCGGCATGGTCGTTGGCGAACTACTAGCTGGAGTCTACATTCTCATTGGGCAGCCGTCGTACAACAGAAAATTGGCTGCCAACAACGGTATTCCTATCCCTGAATGGCGTCTGCCGCCCGCCATGATCGGAGGCGTCGCATTCTCTGGCGGCCTTTTCTGGTTTGGTTGGGCCGGCTACAAGGCTAGCATTCACTGGATTGTGCCTACCTTGTCTGGTCTGTTGACTGGATTTGGTCTGCTCGCAATCTTCCTGCAGTCCCTCAATTACATTATCGATGCCTATCTGCTATTGTAGGTTCTCTTCTGGACGTTCTCTTCTAGTATTTGATTCAGATACTGACTGCTGTTAGCGCGGCTTCTGCCATCGCAGCGAACACCTTTATGCGTTCCCTCGCAGGCGCTGGATTTCCGCTTTTCTCTCAGTATATGGTATGCTAATCTCTACACACTCTTTTTGACCTGCTTGTGGCGAGTAGAAAACTAATTGTTTGGCAGTTCCATGGATTGGGAGTGAACTGGGCTGGCACTCTGCTCGGCTGCGCGGCCGCTGTTTTGGTCCCTATCCCGGTCTGCTTTTACATCTACGGCCCTAAGTTGCGTGCGAAGAGCCGATTTGCGCCTACCTTTATCCCAGCAGTACAAGCCCAGGAACATACGGGCGAAGCATGATTTACGCCACTCGAAGGTATTTCTCGTCCAAACAAAAAGTAATTCGTTGTCCCAATTTCGACTAGATACCCATTTGCATCAGGCCGTTCTTATGCTTTAGATCTGTGGAATGCATTTATGAGCTGAAGCATGCCGTTGGCGCTGTTTATCTTGTGATATCTAATCTATGTTTTTGTGTCTTCGTTTTATGACCGATATTCGATGTCACATACTATGTCATGTAATTAGAGATGAACTAATGCCATAATTTTCTCCAAAGTTCTATAACTCATGTAGCTCATATACACATTGGTTTTTATGATGGATCCCTGTAATATTTATCCACGTATACGAATAAACATCTTATCTTATCTGTCCCTCCGCATCCTAGTTTGGACATCTCATTCTTGTTGGACCTTCAAGCACAAAAGCAAGTAAGCAAGTCATAGGAACCATCCAGGAAAGAACTTTCTTTATTTGTATGTACAATCTGGGCTGACTCTAAATTTATAGCTAACTCCTAATCAGACAAAGAAGCTTGATCCTAACGAAATAATCTATCTCAACCTGGAAATTTACAGGTTACTAGTATGTGCACAAGTAAACTTTAGGTGCCCACTGCCTCTACTAGTATATCTACTTGTTCCCTTTATTTTAGCAGCCTAAAGAAAGAAACGACTCAGCTGGGTGCTTCCTTAGCCTCTCTTTGGGAATACCAGGCTTCACTCGACTCGGACCCATGGATCATTGATCCAGTGTCCCGTTCAAGTATAGGAGCTGTGAAGTTCCATACTTGTCCTATTGTAAGATATGTTCTATGAGTGAATGTGTATAGTGACTCTGTATGTGAACCGTCTGACAGTGAAGGAGGACTGGGGACAGAAGTGGCCTAGTAGCACTTTCCTCCTGTCAGAGGTTCAGTGACAGGCAGGCAGCATCTCCTATAAAGACCTTTCCCTCACCTCTCCCTCCCATCCTTTCTTCTTCTCCTTCCCATCACCTTCCCATCACCTTCCCATCACCTTCTCATCAGAACACCCCAGACCCCCCCTCCCTCTGTCCTACCCAGGCGAACTTCACTCCTGTTTTGCTCTGTTTGAATAGAACCCCCCGAGACTCTCCAGTCAACCTCAGGACGCTGTTCTTTTTTCCTTCGTGATCTCTCCGTCCTTTCCAGGCGAACCTTATGTCTGTTTTGCCCTGTCTGGACAGAACCTCTTGAGACTCTCCAGTCAACCTCAGGACGCTTTTCTCTCCTGTGTGTCTTCTCGTTCTCCAAGATGGGGAGCATTTCCATCACACGTGCGTCTCACTCCCTCAACCACGAGAAGGAGTTTAAACATGCCGTGGAAAAGATTGAATCTGCTGTCCAGAATGCTCTAACCTCGGACAAAAAATACGAAAATGTCGGTGTGCTCTCGCTCCGGTGGGTGAACGACGACTTGAACCTCGGCCAGATAGAGACAGAGCTCCTCGACACTTTCAAAACCACTTTTAACTATGCGACCGAATCATACATCATACCAGCGACCAGTTACAACGCCGCGGCTACAGGCGTGAAGAGGAAGCTGGGAAGTTTCATGGCTAAGTATGACAATGCCAGCAGTCTTGCCATTGTTATCTACCAAGGGCATAGCCATTATGCTCAGCACGGAATAGTACCTCAGCAGCTTGTCTTATTGTAAGTATCTATCTTTCATATTATGAATTAGTCAAGTTAATAACGACAATATAGTGGATCATCGAACCCTGCTGCTCCTGCTATCCCGTGGTCGTTCATCGAAGCCAACCTGTCTATCGAGGGAGACACACTTGCTATATTGGATTCTTGCTTTTCCAGCGCCGCAGCGATGACTGGGCTGAACACGGAGTATCTCGTGGCATCTGCATTTGAGTCTCCGGCCTCTGCAATCATCCAGAGAAGCTTTACTCGCAGGCTCATAGATCTCTTCAAGAGCCAGATCAATCCCGAGATGACTGTAGCCCAGATCCACGCGAAGCTTGTTAATCAAGCTAATCAACCAGGGAGCGGCTTAGATTACACGTTTGTCCATATTGCATGCGACAATAAACAGTCGATCACCCTACGCCCTTTGAGGCACATGCCACGGGAACTTGCAGCCCTGAAGAAAGGGGATGAATTAGCTGACGGCAAAGTCCTCGTTTCCGTTCTACTGGAAGGAAAGACGTCTATTCCCTCCGTTTCAGAGTGGGAAACATGGCTGGCTCGTGCCATTCCTGAAGATGTGGCCGACATCAAGATTGAAGCTGTCTTCGAGACCGGTTCTGCTCTCTGCTTGATGACAATGCCCATTGCTGTCTTCGATATGCTGAAGGGACACAACCATGAGGGCGCGTATGGGTTTGTCGCTTACGTGGAGTCGAACAACCTCATGAATACGCATGGGTTTCGTTCCCAAGCATCGGGCTTTCTCACAGCTCGCCAGGGTAATGTCCAGATGCCCAGACGCGAGCCAAAGCCGACCAGTTCAACTGAATGAATCACTGTAAGACCACCGCGAGATCAACCACCCCCCAGATGTCGGTTGGGACGGCTCGGACGCAGTGGAACAAGCAGTGACTTATGTATTTGATAATGGCGATGCTGAATTAGGATGGAACGAAGGGCAAGTGGGAATGAATTGTATTCCATAACATCATATTTCTTAGTTTAGCTTGAGACAACGTCGCTTGAAGGCCCTTAACCTCTGTTCCTTAGCTCATCGGACTGGTAGATGGTCCTTTTACCGTTTTATGCCGAATGAAATAATTGCTATAGAGTCTTGTCCCGGATTTTGAGTGGTAACGAAATTCTATCGTAATAATATCATCAATTTATGAACATGTATAGGCAATGTAGTTGCTGGGGTCAGGACCTGAGTTTCTTCTATAATTCTTCATCTTTCTCTTGGGGGATAGATACCTTTTTTGAAGACTTATAGTAACGCGCTCGCATTCTATCTATCTATATGCTTTATATCTTTCAAACTAGACAAAAGTGTTTATAAAATAGCATCGTCGACTTCCATCTCACTTGACGGATCATTATTTCCCGAGATAAAATACTAGGAAAGCTGAGATTTTATAAAGATCCCTTCTTTATAGAGCCATATAATTAGCAATAGCAAAAGGCGATGGGGGGTTTTATTAGCCCCTTGGAATATATATATACTAGGTGATTATACTGTGCTATGGCAACAATGTAACTACTTGTGAAAATTGAAGATGAAGATACTGAATGTCTTGATCATGTATCATGATGTTTTTTATCTTTCTTTCATTCAATATTAGAATCATGTACTCTATCACAGTCATGAGTCGAGCATGCAGAACACTTTTTCGTGCCATCAGCTGGTAGGACAAAGGCTTCACTTGTTGGAAGCAGAGACGATAACGCTCCTAAAGGACTTGAAAAAAAAGATGAAAATGCCAAGGGTGATGAATCACACAAGAAACCGAAGGAAAAAAAAAGAGACTTAAAGGAAAGATCGACTATTAGTCTTTTCGTACACCAACATGCCTGAGAAAAACCATGAAGACCGTATTGCAACCGACCCAATGAAAAGGATACACAAACTCCTCACTCATGCAAACGGCGAAATCTAAAAAAAAAAAAAAAAAAAATTATAGACAGCAGTCTCCACTGTCACCGACCAAGGAGATCATGATCAAGATAACTGTCTTTTCCTTCGTCATGTCGAATGCAAAGACATTTCAATGAAAGATGAAGAAGATTGACGGTGTCGATCGGACTCTCAGGTCCTCTCAACCAGCTGAAGATGGGAAATTTCAGGTACGGGGTGATCGAAGATCCGGCTAAATGCAGGGTCTGGAGGCTGTCCATTTCCCGACGTCGCGGCCACACCCTCTGCTTCGCGGATTGCGTCCTTCAAAGCGCGGGTGACTACTCCTGCCCGCGCCACAAGATCTCGGAGAGAGTCCGTGTCGAAGGGTAACTTACGTGGCTGACCGTCGCCGCCAAGCAGTTCCGGTGTGCCGCGTTGTTGATAAATAGTCTCAAGTATGGACTTTGCGTTCGAAGGGTCCTTAGAAGAATGAGAGGATAGATATGAGGTTGTTGGCAAAGAGCGCGACAAGGACATTTCGGGACTACCGCTTGCGGCCTCAACATCGAAGTCGTCAAACCCGTAACTTGTGGTCGGCGGAGTATCTGGAAAAGAGGCGGTGTCATCATCGTCGAGTGTCGCTAGGTTGATGATGCCTTCTGCTTCTTTCCACAGCTCATTTGAAGGCCCTTGCGTTATTTGCAAGAGATTAGCGTGCAGACGCAATCGCTTGAGTTCCTCAACGAGCAGCGTTAACTCCTGTACCTGACCAAATTGACCTTGGACGCTCGCTTGACGGTCCATGATAGCCTTTGGTACTTTCATTCCCCGCTGGCGATTAACGGTAACAGCTTTCGTGTCATCATCTATGGACTGTCCATCAGAGTCATCAAATTCAAAATCACCGTCCCAGTCCTCTGTGACGCCTTTGCTTCCAAGACCCCATGTGCCGAATTTCACGGATGACTGCCTTGAGTCAGTGGAGAATGCTGGTTCTCTCGAAACAGGAACACTTTGGCTCCGCAGGTGTAAAGCACTTGGCCCTCTACGACCTGTAGTGCGACTACCTCTCGTGTCAGTGCCCTGTTTACCATGTACTGTGCGTGGCCGAAATTCAACATCTTGGAAATCGCGATCATTCCACGGCTGCTCAGACCAGTCGAAAAGGCTGACCCTAGTCCCCAAATCTGACTTTTTCTTGACCGGTTTGCGGAAGTCTTCTTGGATGGAAGCTGTTGAATATGTCCCAGATGACTCTCTCGATCTGTCCAGTTCGGCATCTTTCGCTCCGTTGGAGAGAGAGCCATAGCGGGATTCGTCCTGACAGGACGAGTTCATACTCTGCTGCGATGAATCCGTTGATGAACTGGACCGGTGTCCTGGAACCTCTTTGACTGATGGAACGGAAGTGATCTTGTCATCCAATGGAGGTGCATGAGATAGATGGATAGAACCTGCATCACTCTCGGATATCCTGGGGAACGGATTCGATAGCCTGGCTGAGAATGGGCCACACGGAGCCATATCTGCTTTGTCAAAGAGCGTTTCAATACAAGGACCACGAGTACAGGAAGTGGTGCTAGTAGTGTCATGAGTGCGGAAGGAATCGAAGGCGGTGTCACTCTGGAAGTCGGTTTCATCTTCTTCTCCAGAAGTGAAGATGCGATCATCGGATCCTAGCACAGTGGAGGGCGGTTCAGAAACACCGGACGAATGTCTTTTTCCGCGTGTTTGCTGGATGGTAGGGGACGATAACTCTGTGGGTTTGGAGAATTGTGGAGATGGCCTAGCCTCTGTGGGAGAAGCAGTACCCTCTCGTGCTGCATCCATATTAGATTCTGGTAGGGTGTCTGGTGGGATATTCGAACTGAAGGTTCCTGGGGGTCGAGCAAGGCCTGTCATCGTGAAGGAGGGCGGATCTGCCTGTGACATAGTGACAGGTCGCCGGAAAAGAGAGGGGTCCATAACGTCCTTTCTTCTATGCGGCAGGGCTGAAGTACCTGGCCGGACGGGTTCTGGCTGTCTTTCTAGCAGCGTCGAATACGCTCGCACTTCTCCCTGAGGAAGAGAGCCACTCCGACCTCTGCGAAGGCTGCTCCGTTTGCGAGTTGCCCAAGACGCCAGAGAGTTCCCAGCAGCGAATCCATTAAAGGTAAATGATTGCTTGGACTTCCGCCTCTGGCGAACAGTCGGGGAGGCCGCGTCTTCTGGATGCGCTTCTGAAGACTGGAAGGGATTAATAAACTGAGGTGGATGTGAAGAAGAACGGCATCTCCCATTTGCATGGTCTGGATGTGTCACTGAGGAGCCTAGCAGCAGGGTAGGTGGGACATCTGAGTCGGCTACCACTCGTCGTACAGTATGATCTTGGCGTCTGCGCGGCGAGCTTTTTGAAGTGAGCTTTTCAAAGGTTTTATCAGGAAATGAAGTGAAATAAGGCCTCCATGTAACTTCTGTTCGTTCGTTGATCACGTCGTATCGCATCTCACTGTGACGACGGCCATAGCTAATCGTAGATTCCGACTCTCCGCCAAGGATCGATTGCTGCCTCAGGTGCGCAGATCTCTGGTAACTTGTGGCAGGTCTACGCAATGCGCTGCCACAGAACGTCGACCTTGAGGACTCTGGACGGCCGGAGATCACATGTTGGGACGTTGAGCGCTTGACTAACTTGTTCGACTCCCTACGCTGGGTGGGGGATAGCGGAGATGTGGGAGTGCTCGGTTCGTTCATCAAAGGCGACATAGGCCTGGAACTGAGTATCTGATCTTCAGTCTTCGTCGACATAACTGACAGTCGCCGTATCCACGAGGAAGAAGGGCGCCCGTTGTTGATGTCCGTAGATGATTCCTGCAGACCCCCGACAGGAGGACCAGTATAGGTCTGTCGACGGCGACGTCTCGCGCCTCCGGATATCAGTTCCTTCGCTGCACTGAAATTGCTTGAGCGGTGCCTATCCAGATCGACCGTGCTTTTCTCAGAATCGAAAGCGGCGACATTAAACGGGGCGTTGCGTCTGGCTGGTTCTGTGTAGTATGGCGACGAAGGCACGGAGCAAGGGCTTCGAGTCGGCGACACCATTCCCAGCGGCAGTGAACCCACGGAAGCTCGAGCGTGTCTGGAGCTCATCCCCTTCGATTTTGGTGTTGTCTGGTTATCCTGTCCTGGATGACCCAGCGCAAAGCCCGTGGCTGCAATCCCCACCGTGCCAATGGCACAGAGCTGCAAGATGTGTTTCTGTTAGCATGAAATTCGTGGCAGCGCGCAGGGACCTCGAGGCAGATCAGATGAATGCAAACGATTCCCTTCTGCGCAGCACCGTATTCGCAAGTAATAGCGGGTTTATGGTAGACGAAGGCGTGGAAGGGGCAAACCGCGGGGCAGGGATGTAGGAGGCATAAACAAGGTCGAAAGAGCGACACACACACAGGGATATCTCACCGTCGGTACGTGGTCCATGATGAAGAAGCGCGAGACTAGGGAGAAGCGCCGCAGGAGTTGTATAAAAACACTGATCTGGTGTCCCGGAAACCATCCATCCACATGCTGATAGCCATGAGTCTAGCAAATGTGATCCATCCAGCGTTCACCTCGAGTCGGGAAGGAAGAGAGGGGCAGACGACCGTCGCCGGAACGACTGCAGGGAGAAACAAGATCGACGTGAAGAAAAAGACCAGCAGAAAACGATCGTGGGAGTTGTGTTGGCGGAGAGACCGAGTTGAGGACGCGGAGACGTGTCTGCGAGGTGAACGATAATAATCTGGCCGACCGAGACGAGATGAGGGCGAGGGGAAGAGCAGCTGGGATGTTATTCCAAATGGGCCGAGATCTCCCAGGCGGATATCTAACTATCTGATCGGTTCACGGAGCAATTAAGCGCGTGGAGAAGGTCGGGGCTCTTCAGCCAGGACGGCCCCCTCGACGCGGGAGTGTCGAGGAAACAAGAACGAGGCGGCGCGGGTACAATAGAGGCTGGATGCGATGATGGAAATCCCCAAACCGGCTCCAACAAAGCGGACCATCACGAAATAATTCAATTGTTATTATTATTGTCGTCTCGACGGGCGATCGGCCCAGTCTACAGTCTACACAGCGGCTCTGCAGGAATACACCGCGCACTATCGATCGAGGAGTCTGCTACGATTCGACTATGTTGTTTCGTCCCTTGTTTGGATGGCGATGTTGTCCGGGGGGAAGCGCCGCGGGCGCCTGTCTCCAAGGCAATAATGTGTTACTGATATTGTTAGCAGGAGAACCTGCAGCAGACTGACGCTGGACCAGCGACTATTTACGACCATCACAGCGCGACATGGGACCTTGTCAATACGATCCGCGCCCCCTTACGGCGTACAAGCTGCATCGTGAGCGTCAGACGCGGAGACAGGTCGCTAGTGGCATTACTGGCCCATGCACCAGATCTCTAGGGATCGGATGCCTTGGTCACAGTGGACCCTGAGTGGCTTGTGCCTATGCTTGAGCTAGATAGGAGTTGTTTGCGATCCAAGAGGTTTCAGCTCCAGCGTTCCCGATCCGGTAATAGTGAAGAGGTTGTTTCCGCCTTGCAAGGGATGATATTATTCTTATTCTTGTTCTTCTTCACGTCTACCAGACTGACTCTCTTTCTCGAGGGTGGTAATTTCTGCCAGCATGACGGTTTTGTTTTCTTCAGTCAGCCCCATGGACAAGACACTTCACTCGTCTGCTCCCCTTGTGCAGGTGTCTTGGATGGCCTGCAGCTGTCGGTTGTCGGACGATGCTCCTCGAAAGAGATCTCCTGCCGTTCATCGTGGGTCTCTTAGGAGATTTTTCGCTGCCGCGCGCGACGATCAAAGGCTGAGCCGGGATCAACAGGACCTATCGCAGCTCCAAGCCAGCTCTTTGCCAAGGTCAGCTTCAAGAATCTATACGTAGCACGCGAGTAGCGACCGTCAGGGATCTCCACAAAGCCATCTCTTGCCAATCGCTTTCTCGGACAAGTCGACCGCGGGTTCACTGGCCACCATTCGGGAATATTCCCCTGTCTTCTCAAGCGCCCATGTCCCCGGAGAACGCCGCAAGGTGCTATCCAATACTGCGAAGCAGCCAAGACTTATCTGTAACCAGAGGCCAGAAGGAAATTGGAATCCAAGGCGGTAAATAATAGTGTTGGATCGTCTTCCCTTGTGTGCTTGCACCCGTACATCAACCTCAAAGACCGTTACCGACGCACTTGAATTGGCAAAAAGGCCAAATGGCATACCGGCCTTACATGGACGCTTTTTATCTTCGGATCACATTCCAGTGATGCGCAAGGGAACCTTGAACCTCCGGAGCCACGTTCCTAGCGGCGTTGAAGTGGCATCTGCACTGCCGTTGCGTACCGGCAAAGAGGACCAGGCTAGTCGTACTGTAGATACAGAAATAATGCTTTGAGAGGCAGTAGTGACGATAATGACGAACATGACGAATCCTAACTAGTCAATTAGTTAGCTCATACGACTAAGGTGACAAAACTTGCAGATACACAAAGGCGATCATGATCATCCAGCAGGCCGCACTACTATAATAGTCTGCTCTCTGACGAGACAGAGTTCTTGACTACACTTTATTGTCTATTTCCCTGACGGGACACAGCCACTATAGATAGATAGATAGATAGTAACTAGTAAATCCACCATCATCGGCACCTATTTCCGCAAAATGCTTATTATATGCTATTTCCTAGGGTCAATAATAATGCTGACACCCAAGGCTTGTGTATATCATTATCCCAATATAGGCAAAGTGTTGCTTGGTGTCATCTGATTTCATTATACTACTACTAATCACTGCTAGCCCGACTTTGCTTAACTTGCTCTTGCTTAGACTAGGTTCCAAAATATTAAAAGCTCTCCTGTGATGCAGAAGCAGGACATGTCTGATAGCGGTTCGCTAGGGACCACCGCTCCCTTAGATTTGAAACAATAGTATCTTGAAACGCCAAAGAAACTGTAAATAATCTATTCCCATTAATGTTGAATTTCTGCCTTTTTCTAATTGGAACACAACCTCCGTAAAATGGTTTGACATCTTGTCATTGCGGGGAACAAAGCTACGTCGTCCAGGTCAGCGCGATTTTGGTTTCCGGGACATCGCTATACAAGTACTCCCACAGTGGATTTACGGAGTACATATTACTTTATTCTGAAAAGCTCAAGATGATCATTGCGATTATTGGTGGTGATGTTGTGTACATATTGGTCACTTCGCAGTAGTAAGAAGAAGCTCTTAGCAGTATTATTAGTTAGCAGTCCCATACTCTTGACCATCCTTCTCCACAAACCAAACTCTGCTGCTCCGCCACTCGTCTGGAACATTTCGATCGGGGACGAAGCTGTCGCTAGCCATTTGATAGTTCTACGCAACAATCTGACAGATCGTCTAGAATCTGTCATCACGGAATTTTCGGCTGAGAGAGCACAGCCTGGCCTGCGTTGATTCCTAGAAGTTATTGTTGATATCGTGGTGCGCCGCACCGAATTTCCCCGCGGAATGGACGCCGAGATTCAGGCGCAGATCCCCGGCTTGGATCATGTAATTTCAGAGTACTCAGTGGTACGTGACTCTCTGAAGCTTTTGCAAAGATGGACAAAGAAAGGACTTGCGAAGTTCTTCAACTAGTCTGCTAACGAAGACCCCAGGGCTACCTGACCCATGCCTCCAGAGCCTACGTCGAAGATGCCGACCCAAACGCACCATCGCCTCTGTCTGAAGCTGCTGACGCTGTGACCGAACTGCTCATTTCGGCATCGGGAGACTTTTCGCCAGAAAATGAAAAAGCGATCCGCAACCTGGTGGAAAAGTTCATCAACTCTCTGAGTGCTGCTGATGGCGTGGATGCGGAGCGAAGACAAATACCCTTTGCGGCTAAGAAGCTCGACCAAGCAATCAATGTGGGATCGCAGCGGAACATGTCCTCGACACTCGGACTGGCTGGCGGAGGCGTCGATCTAGAGTCTGCAAATACCAGGAAGGTGGAATCTCGTGTGGATCGGAAGAAGCTTGAGAAGGCGGAAAAGAAGATTCGCGCGAAGCAGGAGAAGAAGGTCATGAAGAACGTGGAATATGAGGCATCTCGACTGCTCAACGAGCCTGATTCGACGCAATCCTATGAAGAGTTCTACATGGCTGTCAACCCTCTGCAAATGGGCGCGGACTCGCAGTCCAAGAGCAAGGACATCAAGGTGGACGGAATCGACATCTCTATTGGTGGCTTGCGGATATTGACGGATACTTCTTTGACACTGGCTTACGGTCATCGCTACGGTCTGGTTGGTCAGAACGGTATCGGAAAGAGTACTCTGCTGCGTGCTTTGAGTCGCAGAGAAGTTGCTATTCCGACCCATATCTCTATCCTCCACGTGGAGCAGGAGGTATGTCGGCTTCTGAATAGCGTTCAATTCTTCTGGAACATGACTGATGAAATCTGCAGATTCGCGGAGACGATACTCCCGCATTGCAAGCTGTGCTGGATGCCGATGTCTGGCGAAAACATCTACTCCAGGAGCAGGAGGTCTGTCATCTCGCCCGTCAAGTACACACCCAGTGCTAACTGCATGAACAGAAAATCTCCAAGGAGCTGGCGGCTATTGATGAGGAGAGAGCATCGTTGGCGGATACCTCCAAGGATGCGGCTAAGCTTGACCACCAGCGTGAGGGTCTCGACATTACTCTGAGCGACATTCACACGAAGCTCGCGGAGATGGAATCAGACAAGGCCGAGTCTCGAGCTGCCAGCATTCTCGCTGGTCTCGGTTTCTCTCCCGAAAGACAGCAGTTTGCTACGAAGACCTTCTCTGGAGGTTGGAGAATGAGGCTGGCACTGGCGCGTGCTCTGTTCTGTGAGCCGGACTTGCTGTTGCTCGATGGTATGCCGCCGTTGTCTATTTGATAACTTTTAAGAGTCAAGCACTAATCCTTTACAGAACCGTCGAACATGTTGGATGTCCCATCCATTACGTTCTTATCCAATTACTTGCAGGGATACCCCAGCACTGTCCTTGTGGTATCTCACGACCGTGCTTTCCTTAACGAAGTCGCAACCGATATCATCCACCAGCACTCAGAGCGGTTGGACTACTATAGAGGAGCTAACTTTGGTAATTATATGCAACCTTCGCAAGCTAGTAAGACAGTGCCGCTAACTCTTCATAGATTCCTTCTACGCTACGAAAGAAGAGCGGAGGAAGACTGCAAAGCGCGAATATGAGAAGCAAATGGCAGAGAGAGCACATCTTCAAGGTCAGACTCTTTGTTTCGTTCTCCGGTCAGGTTCTTCAACTAACGGTGGCCCACAGCGTTCATCGATAAATTCAGATATAACGCCGCCAAGTCCTCTGAGGCGCAGTCGAGAATCAAGAAACTCGAGAGGATGCCTGTGCTTCAGCCTCCCGAGAGCGAATACACCGTGCATTTCAAGTTCCCAGAGGTCGAGAAACTATCGCCGCCCATCGTCCAGATGTCCGGTGTTTCCTTCGGATATACCCCTGATCGGCCTCTGCTTAAGAACGTCGATCTCGATGTCCAACTGGATTCCCGTATCGGTATTGTTGGACCGAACGGAGCTGGTAAGACAACTGTTCTCAAACTGCTGATCGGCCAGCTACAGCCGTCCAGCGGCACGATATCTCAGAATCCCCGACTGCGCATTGGCTTCTTTGCTCAGCACCACGTTGATGCATTGGATCTTACGGCAAGTGCGGTCGGTTTCATGGCGAAAACCTATCCTGGTAAGACGGATGAGGAATACCGGAGACATTTGGGAGCGTAAGTATCCCTTGGAGACGTCGCCCTGGTATAGGAAGATCTCTTACTGAGTATTTCGCAGATTCGGTATTACCGGTATGACTGGTCTCCAGCGAATGGAGCTTCTGTCCGGAGGTCAGAAGTCCCGTGTAGCATTCGCTTGTATCTCTTTGACCAACCCGCACATCCTCGTTATGGACGAGCCTTCTAACCACCTGGATATCGAAGCCATGGACGCGTTGTCAGACGCTTTGCGGAACTTCCAGGGAGGTGTCCTGATGGTCTCCCACGACGTGACATTGCTGCAGAATGTCTGCACCAGTCTGTGGGTCTGTGACAAGGGCACCGTGGAGAAGTTTGACGGAGATGTCAATGCTTATAAGAAGAAGATCACTTCACAAGCAAACGAGGCTGGTGTGGTGGCAGCTCACTAAGAGACAAAACTAGTTACGATAGAGATCAGATGATAAAACAATCTGGCCGAGCATACATTATGACCATGTCACATCATCTTAAATAAATTTCAAGCGTATTGAAACATGCTATCAGCTATCCACGCGTAGTCTTAGAAGATCGTGGCGGCAATTGAAGTTAGCCATTCTGGCCACGCTAGGTGAGATAGTCGGTAAAGGGATCGCCGGGAAGCCTGGGGACGATGACGGCGGCGTGGGTGCACCAGCATTAATTGCTAGACGGAAACTGGAATCCACGAACACGGGGTACTCGACTTACTCGACCCTATACCGCTACTGGACATATGCGATTCCATGTTATATTCATAGCTCCTCATGATATCGGCGTACTCCTGCTCGTCTGAGGTGAGGTAGAGCTCGAAATCATGGCTCACGAACACCATGACGGCAGCGGAGCGGAGTCTCCCTTGCTGGTCCACGACAATGACGCGCGGAGATCTCCACGGCGTGAGCACGAGGATGAGGATGAGCTCGAACACAATGAGCCCGAGCAGCCTCTCGTCTCTAAGAGCTATGGCGGTCTTTTCGTCTGGATCTTGACCTTCTCCGCGGGCATCAGCGGACTTCTCTTCGGCTATGAGTATGGCATCCAAATCCCTTATCGCATATAGGCCGTCGTTATTGACAAGACATCTAGCACTGGAGTGATCTCCTCTATGCTTGTTTCCATCGGTTCCGACTTATCCAATCGTCCACTTACGACCGCCGACAAGAGCATCATCACGTCGTGTACGAGCCTTTTTGCGCTTATCGCCAGTCCGATAGCTGGTCTGCTGGCAGACAGATTAGGACGGAGGAAAGTTATATTATTCGCAGATGGCCTTTTTGCCATTGGTGCATTATGGCAGGCTGTTACAAGCAGCGTTTGGGGCATGATCGCCGGACGCAGTGCTGTGGGTTTGGCGATTGGTGCTGCTAGTTTGGTTACTGCACTGTAAGTGCCTAGGAACTCTCTTCTGAGGAGCGGAATGGCGGTGGGATTAAGTTCGAATGCTGATTTTTGTCTTTGTGTGGAACAGATACATATCTGAACTTGCTCCTTCGGAAATGCGCGGACGACTTGTTACCATACTCAGTCTCTTGATCACTGGCGGACAAGTAGTCGCCTACGTGGTCGGGTGGCTCTTTTCATCCATGCCCGGAGGATGGAGATGGATAGTTGGTCTGGGAGCTCTCCCAGCCTTTTTCCAAGTGATGTTCATACTCTTCTTACCTGAGACACCGCGATGGCTCGTCCGGGCCGGTCAGGAAACTAGGGCGCGAGCCGTCCTGGGAAAGATTTACGGCTCCGATCCCGATATGCAGAAGCTGGCGGAGCGTGTCTTTCGCGATATCGAGAGAGAGGTTGCCCTTGAGGAAGAGGAAATGGGCGTCGACCACAACAAACCGTCCAGCTTCATAGACCAAGCCACTCACAGCATGTCAGAACTATTCCGTATCGGCGGCAACAGAAGAGCCTTGACGATCGCAGTCATGCTGCAGGGTGTGCAGCAGCTTTGTGGATTTAACAGTCTGATGTACTTCTCCGCAACGCTCTTCTCTCTGCTGTCCTTTTCATCTCCAACGTTAATCTCTCTCTCGGTGGCCGTAACCAACTTCCTTTTCACCCTCTTCGCCTTCTCTCAGATCGACCGTATCGGTCGACGCCGCATCTTGCTGCTGTCGATCCCCATCATGACCGTCTCGCTTATCGTATGCACTCTCGCATTCCTACCTTTGGACCTGAAAGACGCACCATCTGTACATCAGCTCCGAGATCAAGGAAGCGACATCACGAAAGGAAAGACATCCCTTCCCATAATCATCCTCTTGTCCCTAATCGTCTATACCGCATCGTACGCCTCAGGCCTCGGAAACGTGCCCTGGCAGCAATCAGAGTTATTCCCGCTAAACGTCCGTTCCGTCGGTTCTGCGCTGGCGACGGCCACGAATTGGGGGTCTAATTTTATTGTTGGGCTTACTTTCCTGCCGCTGATGGAGTGGATATCCCCCAGTAGTACATTTCTCATCTACGCGGCGATATGTGTTGCTGGTTGGGTTGGAGTATGGGCTATCTATCCCGAGATGAGTGGATTGAGTCTAGAAGAAGTTAAGGAGTTGCTTGCCGACGGATACGGCGTCCAGGAGAGTCTTGCTAGACGGAGAGCGTAGCTTTTTGATTTCACCATTATAGACTTTGTATAGAAATTATGGATATTTTTTTTCCTTCTTGCTGTCTTTTCTTTTTTGGGCTAGCTGGTACAGAAAGGCCGCACTGAATCAGAGCAATGGGCTGCTGTGTAAGATCCGCCATCTATCAAGCGATAATAGGATGGGAAATATGAACGAGATTCCAACCACCATTCATGCTAGAAAACATTAAATCTTTACTCCTCGATATCCTTGACCTTTTCCCACTGGCCCTTCAGGTTCTCCTTCCACAAGCTGACCTTGTTGTCGCCGCCGCTGACGGCCAGGATGTTACCGCTCAAGCTCCAGCTGACTCTCCATAAAACGGTGTCGAACTCGAGCACGGTGCTGGTCCACTGAGTGGGGTTAGAGGCGTCAGCCGTCCATATCCGGACGGTCTTGTCTTGTGAGGCGGAGGCGATGTATGACTTGGAGAGAATACTTGGGGACCAGGCGACGTCACGGACCCAATCAGTGTGACCTTCCAGGGTCTGCGTCAAAGTGTATGACTTCGATTCGGCGCTGTTGAGGGTTTTATGGTCAGCAACAAAAACGTTTAACAGACACACCGAAATACGATGTCTCCAGGGACTACAGTAGGTTAACGAACTTGAAATCCCAGATCTTGACCAGGTTGTCACTGCCACCAGTGACGAACCTCCTCTGCTGGCCAGGACCAGGGTTGGCACTGATCAGACTGCCGGGGGAAGCCGCAGGAGCCCAGCTAACTGCGTTCACGCCCATCCCGTGAGCGTGGAAGATCTGATGGGTCCAGCTGTTGTCACGGAACTCGAGCACGCTGACATGGCCGTCGGAGGAAGCACAGGCGAGAAGACATCCGCTTTCATGTGGTGCCCACGAGACCATGTTGACGGAGGCTGTGTGTAGGGAGAAGTCGAAGACCTTGCTCCATGAGGAGCTGCTTGCGGGGGAAGTTGTGCTCAGAGGCTGTTCGCGCCAGACCAGCACCTTGCCATCGTAGGAGGAAGAAGCCAGGATGGTACCGAACTTGGGATGCGCCTGTACATTTGCTTCCAGTCAGACCTCTTCATTATTCCCAGAATCCAACTTCGAGACCGGAGGATGTTGCACGTACCCATGCGACACACCATACTGCGCCTTCATGTCTTTGCGCACTCAGAGTCAGCTACCACTCTGAACAATGGAAGCGAAACTGCCCTTACCCCTTCAGGGTCTCGACCAATCGATGTGATTCCCCCTCAATTTCGAATATCTTAATCGTCTTATCGGATGAACATGTTGCAAGTCTCCGGCCGTAGTAATCCAGACCGGCATCGTGCTAGAAATTAATCGCAGTCAGTACCCCTCGCTTTACTGGGAAGAAGGCGCATCCTTCTGGATTCTGATCCGATGCGACAATTGGCACGTACAATCATATCATCATGACCAGAGTTGGAGATGACTTGGGCCTGGTGGAGTAGACTGTTAATAACAAGAGCTCTGGTCTGCGTCAACAGAAGGACTGACCATCTTCGCGGTGTTGAGAAATATAGAGGATAAAGGAGAATTCGGTTCGGAGGAGAAAGCAGGATTCTATCCCCTTCTGCAATCGAACACAAAGGGGTTCCGCGGAGGGATGTTATTGACGATGCTCGATTGGGGAGAAAGGAGCCCCGACGCGCGAACAGCCAATCTGTCCGTTTCTGCCTTGTTGCTCAGGCTGCAACATGAGAGCCGCACGCCTTCTTATCTTATCGGACCTTTCCCCCACGTGAGCACCTCGGTCCGCGGGGATGCCGACTTCTTGCCCCGGTATTTGCCTCATCCTTCTTGTGACTCCAATGCCCTCCTCTGCTTCTAGCGCTCTCTTTCTGTCGTAGCAGCATTATTGTACAGTTATTTCCCCGTTCCTGCTTCTCGATACTCTCTGTGCGCTCCGTTTGGCGATCCGTTTGGTATTTCCGTGCTCATCGATTAGTCATTACCTCGGACAGAAGCACACTTGTATACCTACTGTCTCTTGATACAACGAGCGCTCTGTTTCTCGAATTCCCTTAGCCACCATGGCTGACGCGGTCTGCGGTCCTTCTAATCCACTACAGAATTTCCGAAAGCATGCATCGACAGACCGGACGCTTCAGCAGGATCGCTTGACTGCCCGTCCATCTCCTGCACAAGTAAGCAGCTGTCGATTCCGCATTTCTATCTGATCCAGTGTCTGATATTCTCTTACAGGGTTTCCGATCAGCAAATCTAAATGCCGGTGTCTTAGATTCCGAATTCGAAGCCTTTGAGGCCAACCTAGCAGGGCCACCCCCCAGTCTGCAACATCCTGTCCCTTTCGGGGTACACAGTCGACATGGCCCTATGTTTTCCGCGGGGGAGAGCTCCAATTGGGCAGCAGACTTTCAAAGGCTGCAGGTGTCTGACGGTCCCCCGATGCATGCTCAGCATCATTTCCAACCAGCAAACATTTCCATGGCCGGACCTTCCCAGAGAGGTTGGCATGAGGAGTTTGTGCGACAGCAACAGGGAAGTCCGGCCCAGCTTCATCAACCATCTCACAGTCCAGCGTTCCAACAACCAATGCATTACCCCATGACTGGTGGGATGAGTTCTTTTGTTCCCCATGCGACACAAGCAGCACCGCAGAATGCTCATCCCGCAGAGACGCAGGTCTTCGACGAATCATCATTCGAGGCTGCGTTCGCACAAGCGCGAGCGGAAATGGAGTTACAGGAGACAACTGCTACGCAAGAAACCACTACAGTTGCTAGCACGCCACAAGTGGATGCTGTTTCAACCGAGCAACCTCTAGAGCAGATACGGATTGGCTCTGACACGATTCCTTACGTGGAGAAGGACAGCACTGAGGGCCGGGTGGATGATTCAGATGCGCTCGCAAAGACGGCGGGCCAGCTACTCGAAAGCGTCAGCCACGACCAGAGTCAGAAATTCAAAGAGAGCAATTTCCTTGCCCTTATGCGTCGGATCCGTGACCGGGAGGTGCGCGTGGAGGGAGACGAATTCCGCGATGTCAGTACTCCTCCGTAAATTCAAAAAACTCCGTAAATTTTTTTTGAATTTCGGAGGCGCGGCATATCCGCTGGTACAACTTTAGCATTCTAGATTGATTCTCATTAGCGCTAATGGGTCTCCAGGTCGAGCAATCACTTCACCCTGGCGGCAAGTATTATCCGGCAGACTATCGATCACCGTCTAATCATGAATCGCAACCGGCGGCCAATATAACCGGCGATGATGATGCTGGTAGGTCTTGACAGGTCAAGACGGACTGAATGACCTGACTCCTTAGCTTAACGGACTAGATTTTGAGCGCGGTGCTGGTAACGGGATTCGGAACCGTGTAGGAGGAATCCTGAGCGATACTGGAGGGTCGGATGATACCATCCTATTAGAGTCTCCATCTGAGGGAACCGACACAAGTCATCTTTACGAGATACCAAGGCCCGGCAAGGGAACAATCGATCGCGGTATTGTATATCCTATGTCCTGCTTTTTTCGAAAAGACCTAGAAGCACTTGGCCCTGTATAGGTTGGACTTGCTACAGGATTCGTGATCGCGGTCCGACACCTTGATTGCTTATCAGACACACTTCATATCCCACTTGCATGTATGTAGCTATTATCTAACAGAAACTTGCTGCCGGCAGACTCGTCTTTTCTGGCGAGGTGATCAAAAGCATATAATAAAATCCGGCAATTATGACTTCCATCATTTCATCTGGTTCTATTCTATAATTGGGAAAATCAAGATGACCAAAAAGAACCTGCTGCAAATGGATGGTACGACCGATCACCTGCACGGCTCTTTGCGCGTCGAAACCATGACAGATATATCTATGTCATTGGTTATGAGTACAACTCGTGATGGCGTATATCATAGTTCCGTACTCATCAAGGTTCTCCAGCCAACGGCTCCTCTCAATGCCCAGTTCGCCTAACTCGGCAGGGGTTGGCCAAAGTTCGTCAATAGTTAGACTCCCCTCCATCCACTCGGCCATGTGGATATTGTATTCTCTTTCCCACTCATAGCGAGTTGTTGCTTGCCACAATAGTCTATTAGCCGGGGCTGGCAGACCACGTAATTCACTGCCAAGGAAGGTAGGAAGACCTTCCCGAGTAGAGAGGATGCTATCAAATAAATACATCACGTATAACGTCCGCCGTTTGGCTTCGGCTACGATCCATTCTTCCCACCGTGGACGGGCTCGTTGCTGATCTGCTGCGCATACAAGTCCATTACGAGCCGAGGCGCAAGCCAGCTCTTGTAGATTGGTCATAATGCCGCGAAAGTACCTAATCATTGCAAGATTGATTAAGTCGAAAAAAGAGGACCATTGAATAGATAAGATAGGCTTGGAACGCAGCAAATAAAGCCTCATCGTTATACCCGTCCCGTAGTTCATATAGGCTGTGCATCTCTCGTTGTAGAACGGTAGCTGCGGCATCTGTACTGCCTGGTAGTGGATTTGAACATATCCGAACCAAGCTTAAGCAAGTAGTAAGTGGTGACCCTGTTGGCTGCGCAACAATCTGTTTCGGATGAATGAACGGTAGAGCACCACGGCCATTTATTGAAACGGTTGCATATGACTTTAGAATATCATAAGCGAAGCCGGTGACACCGATAGGATAGTTCTTGATCGTCTGTCCAGGAATAGGAATATACATTTGAATCCAGCGATTCTCGATATCATCAGCGTTTATGGGACAGACTAGATCGAGGCCCGAGAAGTCCATAGTGTTCTGCTCATCATCAGAAACGGTTGTAGTGGTAGCAGTGATGGGCCGTTCATCCTCAGATGAAAAGACTCTAACAGTTGTGCTTGGAGTATTTAGCAGTTGAGCTCTCGGATCATTATTGCTCGCATTCATTGCTAGCAGCCCACTCTCGGGGCCAATTAATGACGAATCTGACAATGAAAATGGGCTGTCCGGCCGCGCTTCACCACCCAAGTCGGTGTTTGTCCTAGTATTCAGCCGCTGCCTTTCAGAGGCATTTGCATGGGGATAAGCACAGGGCAGACCCCGTTGTGCACATCTCGTACAGCGGATATGTCCATATTTGCGCTCACATCTAGCTTTAGCACTGGTGCATTGCTGACAGGCTTTTTGTCGAGAAGTTGAATATCTCGAGCTTCTCATTATTGCTGATATGGAGCCTGACTGAACTTTTGGAAGAGAGTCCACAGTGATGAAGTGGTAAGCTACCAGCCAGGTTGGGTTGATAATCCTTCGAGAAATGCCACGATAGGGGCATTAGGATTTACCAATAGCTCTATAGCTATGGCATTTCAATATGAGGAACAAAGCTGTTTGGTTAGAAGCAGCAGCAGGTGTATTCGAGTGATGTTCTGCGAGCTTCATGTACAACTAAAGTACCTACTTGATGGTTTAGTTCTCTTTTCGGAACTCCGGCGCCATTGCGGATGCGGAGTTCCGCTGTATCCGCATTGGTTTAGTGACATAGCCAGGGGTTGAATTCCTCTGATATTGATGATTGGCAGTCATATCTCTGAATAAAATTTGTCCTTAAATTATACTATACATGGGATCTATGTTCCCTTCTCGGTATAGTGATGTGATAATACAAAATGGTGGCGCTCTTCCATGTGTATTATTGTCTCCGTGCGAACCATCTGATATAGCAAATCTAGATTCGATTCCTCTTCTTGCTAATCTTAAGATGTATTGAGTTCTCATTCCGACTTTGTACTGCGAGACATGAGCTTTTTCTTCATTTGGCCTGTTTAGTGATTTTTACCTTCAGCTGTTTTCTAGAGCCTTTCGGACTTGATATTAGATCCGGAGTTGAAAATCGGGACCCTACCGGAGTTGAACAAGTCATGGGGAATGTGATTGGCCAATGTGAATGTACTCACAGCGTCGTTGTTCTATACTCTAATCCCAAGCAGGAGAGGACAACACCTTTGGTTTGAGTTACCGGGATGGTCTAGCTAGACATCAACGAGAAACATTGTCTATATTGAACGGACTTGATTCTACTTCATACTAAAATATCCGAAGTCACTGGTCTGGCAGTGTATTTAAGGGGGAAAGGAACTCTAAGTTCACACCACGTACTACCAGAAAATCGATCTAGGAATTCCCCAGCGCCTGCAGAGCCTCACCAAGCGAGATAACCTTAAGGCCCATCTTGGGTAGAAGCATGTCGAGCATCACATAAGTGAACTCTGCTGTTTGGTTGACCGGTAATTCCAGCACATTGTCCCTGATAACATAGATCATGTAGTCCAGATCGAACAACCGATAGATGGTGGACATCACAACACCCGAAAGACTCAAGCCGGACTGTAACATTTAGATTACTAGAACAACGTTAGACATGGAGGTAATTGTCACGTACGATGATAACAGTATTGATATTCCTCGCTTGTAGGATCTGTTCCAAGGCGTTGCCTATGCTAGCGCACCACCTTGTTTTCTCAACAACGATATCCTTTTCGTCTACTTTGAAATGATCGTCGATTTGCACTTCAGGAGAGGCCTTTGAGAGGTCTCCGTATGGAGCAATCAGCTTGGCAAATGGCGAGTTAGGCTTGACCTCAGGCTGGCCAGGGCTGAAGGAGAGGGTTGAGAAAACGGTAAGAGGACGAGGAAATGTCTGGTGTATAGCGTCGTTCCATTTTACGCAGTTCTCAATCAATGTCTGCCCTTCGGATGTATCTTTGACGGCGTTGATAAGTCCCGTCATCCAGTCCAAGTTGAGAATCGCATAGTTCTCCCCGAAGCTCAGGGAACTGCTGGTCACAGAGGCAGCCATAATGAGTAAGAGACGCTTGGAGTTACCGAGTAGAGGCAAGAAAACTAAGCGGTAGAGTGGATGTATTAATTTTCAGATTAATCAGGATGGTCCATTGGAGCATTTAACAGCTCGCAAATTGAAAGAGTGTCCCCTGAAGATCTATAACTCAACTCCGAACGCCGCTGGCGGAACTCCGATTGCCACTCCTGCAATTCATGGTCCATATATTTCAGCATCCTCTGCCCTGTTCCGATCTGTTATTTTTCTTGAGAACCTTTAATACTAGACTCTAGCTATACAGAAGAGAGAAACGGACACAATGTCTTCTACTTCTGATCCAAAACTTGCCGATGGCGACGCCGCGACGAATGCATCAACAACACCGGAGAGAGATCGCACTCCCGAACCACCCTTCAGCATATTTGATAAAAGACAAAAATGGCTAATTATTATCATTGTCTCTACCGCTGCGACTTGTAAGTTTGCGAGCCATAAAGTAGTTTTACATAAAAAGTCTACCACGCTAACGTTCTGGAAATAGTCTCTGGTTTCGCATCAAACATCTATTTCCCTGCCTTACCAACAATTGCAAACGACCTCAATGTCTCTATTGAACTTGTCAACCTTACTGTCACATCATATCTCATCTTCCAGGGCCTAGCGCCTAGTCTTTGGGGTCCAATTTCCGACGTGAAGGGACGTCGAACAGCATACATGGGCACATTTCTTGTGTTTTTTGGAGCATGCATTGGACTCGCAGAGACGAAAAACTACGCTACTCTTATTGTTTTACGATGCCTTCAAAGTACAGGCAGTGCCAGTACGATTGCAATCGGGTCTGGTGTGATCGGTGACATTACCACTCGCGCAGAACGTGGAGGCTATATGGGAATCTTTCAAGCAGGGTTGCTTGTTCCTGTTGCCGTGGGCCCAGTGATTGGAGGTGCGATTTCTGGATCGTTGGGATGGAAAGCAATCTTTTGGTTCTTAACCATTTATAGTGGTATTTTTCTCTGCGTGCTTATTTTGATATTACCTGAGACACTCCGATCGATTGTCGCCAACGGAAGCCGGCTACCATCGAATCCCTTGGTGAAATACCCGCTGAATACTTATCAGAAAACAACCAAAGTCGAGTGGCAGCAAGGACAGGATTCACCTCCCGCGGCGAAGAAGACTATTGATCTTCTGGGTCCCTTCCGAATCCTCTTCAGCAAATACGCAACTCCTATTATCGCCTTTCTTGCTATCTATTATGCCGTCTGGCAGATGAGTATCACTGCCATGTCGTCGCTTTTCCAAGACAAGTATGGCTTGACTGAGATCCAAATCTGTCTGACCTTCATCGCCAACGGCGTAGGATCGATGGTCGGAACGTTAGTGACGGGCAAGATCCTTGATATCGACTATCGCCGCGTCAAGGCCAGGTATGAGGCTTCATTTGACAACGAGCGACACAATGAGGTTTCTCGGGCCAGCTGTGATGATAACTTCCCTCTTGAAAAGGCGCGTCTTCGACTCGTGCCCATCTTCTCTATTCTACAGTGCCTATCTATCATTCTCTTCGGCTGGGCTATCCAATATCCTCACAAAGTGCACATTGCGGTCCCTATCGTCTCTACTTTCATTACAGGATGGACTGCTATCTCGACACAATCCCTTATCATGACCTACTTGGTGGATATTTTCCCCGATAGGAGTGCAGCAGCCAGTGCTAGTTTGAATCTTGCGAGATGTCTATTTGCCGCTGGTGGGACGAGTTTTATCATGCCCATGATCAATGGCGTCGGTGTGGGAGTGGCCTTCACGATCTGTGCCGCTGTACAATTGGTGGCACTGATCGGTCCTACAGTTCAGTGGAAGTTTGCCGCTGGATGGAGAAGGAAAGAGAGGGAAGAGGGTGCATTGAGGGTCGAGGGAAAGAATTCTGCTTAGACAGACTAATACGGCCACAGTCGCATCGTGCTCATGAACGACGGTCAATCCAGCCCAAACCTTCATGTAGCTTGGTTATATGGATCTACCCTGGGCTACAAGGTCAAGCCTTGTAGCGTTGGCATGCGTTGCACATCACTATCACTCTAAAAGTCTTCGTTGAATATGCTTTTCCTGTGTAGTTATAACTACCAGGAGAAGGTGAATAGGGTAATAAAATATAGGTTAATTTCTAATAGACCATCGGATAGAAAAACTATACGTGAATTATTCGGGCCTCTGTACTACGTAATCTGCATCGTACATTTTCCTCATAGAACCAGAGCTATTCGACATGAGTATCATCAGCCTAGCCGGATGCGCACCAGGCTTTTCTTCATTTTCATGTGCACAATCTTTACGTACTCTATAATCACCGGCGAAGTGTGGAGCGGCTATGCAGGGGCATCGTTTCCATAATGATATCGGGTCCCTTGATTTTACAGCTGCATTTCCATCACACATTCTGCCTCGCCCAATTGATCAATACAAACTCGGAGAGCTGGCATAAGCAGTCCATACAAGAGACATTGTTGCTGGGTGGTAGCACAATTCTTTTGAAGCTCGTTCTATATGGCCGTGCCATCCACTGGATTGGTCTTTCCTTCATCAATAGTTTGTGTATTGAACCTAAAACGATGTTAATCAGAAATTCTGCTCAGAAAGAGTGGTACGACCTTCAAAAGGCGATAGTTAAAACAGCATATTCGGTGTTTACTTCTCGTTTGTATATACATACCCCCACCAAAGCATTTCTCTGCAACTTGGTCACCACAACCCATAGGACCATAGGCTTCTCGCCCCTAAATTGATTAACAATGGCTAGTTAGGAAGAGCCTACCTTATACTCTTATCTCCTACTTGTCAATGTGATAAAATCCATTTCATTATTACATGCAATCACATGACTTATGTGCTATTGACGGAGTGCAACAACAAGAGAACAATAGCGGAATTTCACAATCTTGACCAGCTGCTGAAATCTTGAATAGAAATCAAACATCCAACTCAATAACTTTCCAGTCTCCCCTTTTCCTGGCGCTCCTTTCTCAGCCTCATATAATGTTCCCGTGTATACTATCCAATTTTGGTCTCTATCTGTGCTTCTATTGTCCCTATTTACCTACCATTCAATCATATATTCCAGAAATCTGCAAGTGCTACTAATATAGAGTTCAGACTAATGTCTCTATTGAACCTGGTATTCAACACACAAGAGCAATCCCCATTGTTGTGGGTTTTACACAATTCTGTGTTATACATATAAATGGATATAAATACTTGGCTCTATCCCCTCAATCTACTTCGGCTCTTGACTCTATCACCACAAAAGAAAGATCAAGCATACTTGCTCTATCTAAGCAGCTGCCTTTGCAATCGGAATACTTCAATCTACATCTGACCCAACGAGTCCTTTATATTCATTACCTACCACAAGCATCAACTTTCGCAAAGAAGAAAGAAAATGTCTCTACCACCATATAGTACCATGGCGACCCAGCGCGCAGTGAATCACCGCTGGTTCCAGGACAGGATGGATGAACTACGAGACCAACTGAGAGGACTTTCCTCCAATGGTCGAGGAGCCATTCTCGAAGACCCAAGCATCTATCCACCTCCGCCCTATTCGCTTGCAGAGGAGACACTCAATGTACCAGAGCATGAAGAGCATGAAAACGAGACTCGTGCCCCCGTCCCAATCACCATTCGCATTGACGTATCTACCAACATCATCGGACATGGGAATACGATTGTCATTCCTTCTCTCTCTGCTGGCGCTAGCAGTTCGAATTCCGAGTCCGGGGTTTCTCAACCGGATATAGAAGTCGCAGGAACGATGCCGACGAGCGTACAGCAAAAGAACCGGGCGAAAGTAACTGAACTCACTACTGCTATTATATCCGCTCTTCATTCCTCGGGTGTTTTGGACAATGGAACCAATGGTAGTAACCGCGGCTCTGTTGAGATCGATATCAAGGGGGGTATTACCATTCAGGGAAACAAGAACGTTGTATGCGGTAGCATTGCCGGGAGAAATGGCAGCGGGGACATTGCGCAGGCGGCAAAAGAGGTGGATAGGTTTGCGCACATTATCGAGAGGAAGAGAAGGGCTGTATCGGTATGTCTTGTCCTCTTAACATGTTAGTATGGGATATATTCTAATGGGATAATGTAGGAACCGGTCGAGATCCCGAGAGCGAAGAGATTCGGCTCTGGGCAGGGTAGAAGTCGTTCTGCATAACGCATATTGGTATGAGTACAAATTCTGTATAATCATATCGTTCCAGATTGTGTTTTGAAGGAGGAGAGCAGGGGGGAAAGACCGGAATGTCCGGCTGATATCATTATCATTCGCCCGGAGCGAATTGACAAAAGTCAGATAGTTCAAATGAATTCATTCCCTCGAACGAGAAACGAGAAACGAGAGTCAAATGTATATACTTAATGCACATAAACATCTATATCACCAAGACCATAAAACCTACAACACAAACCCGTTCGAATATAAAAGGAAATGCAATCTATAACTTCAGCCCCTACATATTCATTAGCTACCTAGTTAGGTAATTTTACATCCGTCCATACACATTTCTCTACCCATATCTATAACTCGATTCCCTTCAACAAGGCATGGATCCCCTAGAAATATCCTTCCTCCCTTCACCTCTCTTAAACCTAGAAGAAACAAGAAAACAAAACCCACGTTCCCAAACTTGGTTTCAGACCTTGATATCTCTTCTAGTGAGTGAGTGAGTTAGAATAAAACACATGGGGACCATGAAAATGACCACGATAATGGACTAAAGAAAAATAAACACAGCAACAACCCCGAAACCCTTGGACATCATTGATATTGCTTTTTTGGCGGAACCGGCTCATGTACGTCCACAGTTGCTTATTCTCTAACACCACAGCATGAGAAAAGCACAAGCAACAATCTGAGGAAGAAGAAGAGCACCAAGAAAAAGAAGTAATAAGCAGAATCAATGGAAATGATACCTTGTACAGTACAGGATGGTAATAGCAAGAAGAAGAAATTGAAAAAAAAGAAAGCGCCTTCCCACTATAAATCGGTCACCCAGACATAGACCTTGCGCCCAATAATAACTAGAAGAAAATAGCAAAAAGCCCTGCTTTCCGATCTACCGCCTCAATGCCCGATAATATGATTTTAGGTGGATTTGTAGCCATTCATCACTTCCGGAGAATATCACGACCAGGTATCTGACATCAGAAAGCGCTCTCTCGTGATCAAAGTAGCTGAACAGCAACCCATGCCCCGGCAGATGTAGTGAAGTGTAGAACAGCTGTAAGTGAGTGACTATCGGTGCCGCAGCACAATTTGACCGTATCTCAATAGCGACGCACGCATTGGAGCAACGGAAGCCTCACGGCACGTAACAAAATACCATAGTCCAAGGAACGTGGCTCATCGAACCAAGGGGACATCGTGACGATGTAAGTCTTTTGACCACTCCGGCGTAGTTCTATCTCGCTCGAAGAGGAGACCACAGTTATGACAGAGAGACTTTCGATAATTAGTCAATGTCTCGGACATTTTCAAGGGCCCACTTACTCTAGGACCTGCTGGACCATCTCGGACCGCCCAGACGGACGTTCCCCAGACCATGCAGTTGGTACATCTCCAGGTGGATCGCTCCCTGTAAACTTGATTAGAATCACGAACAGATCGGAGTCACTGTAAAACATACCAGTCGGCGAGTGTACCACTACCACCGCCGTATCCAGCTCCGCTGCTGGTATCAGGAGTTCCGCGGCCACCAGGTGTTCCTCCTCTTGCCAACGGACTGAGACTGCGGAATCGTCTCTTCCGCTTACTCCTCTCTCCTCTGCCCAGCGGTGTGTCGGGATCAGGGGCGTCGAAATAGCCACCGCCAATCTGCCTCGAAGTGTCAGGCGTGATACCAGCGGTCGACGAGAATCTTGCCGTTTCTCTCCGCAGACGTCTTATTTGCCGCTCCCTATCGCCTTCACGCTTTTCGATCTCTTCTTTGGACAGAGTCTCAACCTTGGGCTCCCACTCATCTCCCAGGCCATCAGGATCATAGCGCCATCCGGCTTCAGCTCCGTTCGCGGCCTGGTTGTCAATCTCGTTGCCATAGCCACCTACTCCGCTGATGAGACCTCCACTCTCGCACACTTCCTTCTTCAATTTGAGCACAGCTTCGTAGATCCCATGTGATATCGCGGAAACCCATTCTCCACCCAAACCAAGATCCGCACAGGTCACTTTCGCGAAGTCTTCCGCCATGCCCGGAGGATGAAGTAGGGACCACTCAAACTTGTCTGTGTATAGCCTGTTTTGAAGATTGATGTTGAGGTTGATTACGCATCTGTAGGCATCGTCCGGGTTCAGTACGCTGTCATTGATAAGCGCCTCCTTCGTCACACCATTAGGTCGGTTCGAATTGCCCTGAACTGCGGTCACAGACACGTCCCTGGAAGGAGCAGCAGCATCTCCAGGCTTGTTTCCCGGTGTACTTTGGAACAGAGGATGCAGCGCAACACCTGCGTACTCCTCTAGCTGCTGTCGGATCTGAGTGCTAATCGCTGCGGTCATCGCTGGAGGATTGGGCAGATCCAAATCGCGAACGAATCCAGTCGCGAACTCCTCCGGCGTCGCAAGAGCCTCGTGAAGATTCCACAAGAAGGTGTCCTTTATCCGGTATGCCGGAGCTGGCTCTGGTCTTCTGTAACCTGGGAGGGTCGGGTTGATGCCCGGTTCAATGATTCCGCGGGGTAGTGGGAAAGGTTCTAGTGGCTGATGCGCTGGGACTTCGAGATCGATACGGATGGGAATGAGGGTTAGAGGCAGCTGCGCTTGAATCTGCAACTGGTCTGCACATCTGGAAAGACGCAAAGAAGAAAAAAAAAGTGTTAGAAAGAACGAGCTGCGCAAGCCAAAAAAAAGCCCAATTCAAGGACGGAATAAAACATACGCTGGTCTCAACATCCTCTTGATCATCCAATCTCTGAAGATTCCTTGCACCTGAACAGGAGCATGGACTTCTTTCCCCACCTTTTCGCTCAAGGGAACCTTGTCCATGCTCGACTCGTCGCGGCGCAGACTTCTGAGACCTGTAGGTCTCCGGTGACCATCGCTATCGTCGAAATCATCGTCATCGAAGCCATCCTCCGCATAGTTGATAGCAGTTGTGCCACGTTTCGTTGTTCGTGACGGAGCCGCTTGCGTTGGAGGGATCACGGGCGTGAGCAGCGCATTCCCATATTGGCGCACTCGCGGCGGATATGAGCTGATATAACCTCGAACCGGCGACATCATAGGCGCTTCGATCAGCCTCTCTCGCACATGACCTTGTTGAAAAGATTGACGAACTGTTGCGATCGGAACGAGGCGCCAGAAGCTTCAGTAGATGCGGAAGGGCGAAGCTTGGGTCGTGGCGGAGACGATTGCGAGGGCGCAAATGTTTTGTAATCGTTAATATACCCGGGCAACCTTAGAGATCCAGCTGATAGAGCGGAAATGCAGGAATATGGCGTTGGAGGTCGCGCTAAATGGTGTGTAGAATGGGCTTCACAGTGGTCTAGCTCCGCCTACTTAGCTGCTCTTTGGGGGTTTCCTCGTCCGCCGCGTTTTCTCTGCGATTGTCGCGCGCCTACGCAGTAGCATCACGTGACATGCGGTATGCCAGAGAGAGAACGCGAAAGGTGGAAAAATACTCAGTTACTCGAGTGCAGAAGGGGTTTTTCCAATATGAATGTATGTTTGATGATTTCTTCCTTAGGAGATAAAAGAAAGAATTTTCCAAGTGGTGTAATGCTAATAGTGTGGGCCAAACCAATAACCAAGCAACCCTACATAAGAAATCCAACTAGGTAGGTAGTATTAATACTATGTTTTTGCCAACTGAAGCTAGAAGTGACGCATCCATACTTACCATGACGCCTTTCTTTGCTGCCGTTAGATGCTTACTCGGGCACTGCAAAGGCCCGAAGGGGAAGAGAGAAGAAAGTATATCTTCAAACTCAGTGAAGATAGATAGAAACCAGAAAAGGCACGGAATCGCTGTCTCAGTGGTATAATTACAAGGGGATTCCAAAGAAAAAGATGCGCAATAGAAGAAGAAAAAAAAAAAAAAGAAGAAGAAGACCCAAGACCAGTGTTACCGCAGTCCAATAACGCTCTGTAAATGACATTAGCACAGGAACGGCAAGATAGCAAAAGAAGACACACCATTTCGAGCGTCCATACTCTCCGAATCCACACCTTCAACTTGCCCTCGATACCTTCAACGCCCTCTAGCTCCACTCCCTCCCACCAGCATCGTCTGGCTGGCTTCCGCCAGAATAGGAGAAGCTTCTGAGCCATTCCCAGGGTGTTATTGTTAGCCAGGTCACCTTTGATGTCAGTCCTGAGCTTGGCCAGTGCAAGACTGCAGATGACCGCTTTGTTGGGTTCGCCAGCTCGATGACCCCAGCGATCTTCATGATTAAAGCCACTACCACGAGTTAGATAATCAAAAATGAACTAATTCAAGCCTTCGCAAAGAACTCACCCCGCAGTCAACATTTCGATGAGATGTTGCTCAGTGCTGCCAGCCTCATCACTTTTCCTCAGACCAGAAAAGATTCCATCCTGTTTCAACAGGATCTTGGCTGCAGCACGCTTGACCTCGATCATCTCGGGGTGGTCAATTTCCGGTCGCGGAGGGATAACGTAGAAATCAAGGTCTTCACGAAGCACGATGATACCGGCTCTGTCCTGAAGCATATCTCTCGCAGAACCCTGCATCGAGTCCATCGACGCATCCAAGTCCGGCGACATGTTCGGAGAAGGGGATGATGATGGAATCGATTGTGCCACCGAACGGAAGAAGTCCAGCATATACTGGAGGGATGCGGGGTCGTACTAAAGTAAAGGTCAGAGGAGCACGCTCAAAATTATCGAAAAGATATCCTGTAGATCCCAAGCGGGTAACTTACATCAACTGGGTATATGTCGCCTTCATGGAAAGTGCCCATGTGGCCGTCCGGAAGTAGACCGTTCGGGAAAAGAGACAACAGGACAAACTCGGGGAGCGTTAATAACTCATCTCGGGAGAGTGTGAAGCGGGTTCCTCTAAAATCCCGGTAAGTCTATGTAGAAGGCATTTGCGATGGTACAATGGATTTACCGAAGGTCCAGCGTGATATGCTCATCGGCACTGATATCTACCAGAACAGCCTATTAGTACGAACAATAACCAGATGATTTGGATCCTTCATACCCCCAAGAGTGTTGATCGGTGGCCCTCCCTGCTGCACCTGGGTGATGATGCTCGCGGCACCTCCAGCGGCTGCCATGACGTACGTAAATGATTCGATCGGACTGGATCCTTCTGTATAGGGTGGTGGTGGCTCTGCCTCCTCCGACTTCCCTGATGATTCCTTTGTCCTTTCTTTACCCGCAGATAGGGCTGCTTTAGTGTCAGCAACGACTGGCGATGCAGGTGAACCCTCTGGGAGTTCTTCAAACGGAGGCGCTGGTGCAGTTGCTGAGATAGACGCTGAGGGGTATTCCGCTGTAACGGCGTCGAAGCAGTCGATATCCGAGTCGTGAGTCGAGTACAGAGAGGAGAACGGAGGTGGACCAGGAGACACCGCTTTCGAAGATGAGGGTCGCGAGTCTGGTGAGTCTAGCGGTGGATCTGTATAGGGAGCGTCCTCCTCAATGGAGTCGATCGGAGGAGGTGGCCGCGCCGTGGCAGGCGAGCCGTGAGGACTGCGTGGATCCGACAAGGCGAATACTAGTTATTGGATCGAATGTCGGTAGGGGGACGGATGTACTCTAGGAGAGCGGTCATGCGAGAGTCTGGCAGCAATACTGAGCTTCCACCAGATCGACAATGATTGACGCTGTAACGATCGCAGTATGGAGATCGCAGAGGTGCTGGGTCATGTAACGCATGTGATCAGGGGCGGTCCCACTGTCGATAGCTCGCTCGAAGTTGCAGAAGGTGGACGTCTAGCGATCAGGAAAACATCTGTGGAATGCTGGCAGATCCAATAAAGCTCGCGGAGAAGAGTAGGATCGGGGTGAAGTCTGGGGACGGAGGTTGGCGTGATGGAGAGCGATGTGCACTGGTGGTGAGGTCGCGGGCGTCTTAAGGTGGTCTAGCTAAGTACTCCGCCTCGGGTCCTGTGCTCCAATGCTACGCTCGGTGCTGTTACTTGCATTAGATGGAGTGGTGGTCCCTCGTTGCGCTTCCTCGGCTGGAAAAATAGCAAGTACTCACTGTAGACGAGGATATATCTATTGTATATTGCATTGATGATCTGAACAGGTTGCTACGTTTCTTGTTCGCAGCATGCATGGAGATGTATGTAGATGCACATAAAAGAGCGACCTCTCGAAAACCAAGCTTTAATCAACACTTAGGTCAACCAAGATGACCTGTTTCCCTATGATACCTTTTACATACGGCAAAACCTGATTTCAACAATGAAATTATAAGGATTTCTCCTTACTGTTTATCAATAGTCTTATATTTATTCTATGGTTCTTCCCTAAGTCTTCGGACAAAGCGAGACTAGTGTGTAGGCCCTAGACATTACGCTCTGCGTAGCTCTGGATCAGGCCCTCGAGCGTAGGCTCGTATTCTTTCAGGACTACCTTGTCCCCTTCCAAGACCGTGTTAGCCTGAACAAAGACTTTGCGGGGGATCTTCTTCTGCAGGACGACCTCCCGGACTTTGGTTCCCCACCAGTCGTCCACATGAGTGATCTCATCATACAACTTCTTGCCTGCTTCGAAGTCAGCAGTACTCTTGTACACATGCAGCTTCTGCAGGTATTTCTCCACCGCAGGCCGTCCGTGTGTGAGAATCTTGGAGCGGTCCAGGTGAATCTCAAGGTCCGAGAGATCGTCCTTAGTATAGACGAGCTTTACGAAATCGTCCCCGGCATCGAGGAACGTTCGTAGGATACTGTAACGGGCCTGCATATGGGCCTGGCCCCATTTTCGGCTCTTAGGATCCCAGAACTCCAGGGCGACAACACCAGCGCGGGCCATCTGCAAGTAAGCCGCAAACAGGACGTCACCAGCTTCGTTGGACAGGTCCTCTTTACCGTCTCCGAAACCGAAAATCTTCAAGATGCTGAAGTCACAGCTCAAGGCCATAGCCACACACTCTGCACGACACTCTTCATAAGAGGACGCAATGGGACCGAAAACAGAGCTCCACGTCTGTCCTGGCTTGTACCACGTCGAAATAGGCTTATTGGTGACCGGGCTGATAGGTGGGTTGGACACATCGAAGTTATACTCTCCTGGTGCCGTTTCCTGCAGCAACTTGCCCGTACCATGTCCGAGGAGCTCATGGATTCCCACCTGGACTTCGAATGCCGGGTCACGGAAGTTACGATATACTTCAAGATCCTTCTCAGGAATAAAAGGAACCGGCTCGTTTGGAGCTTTGGCACTGAGCACGTTTCCGAGGGAGACGTTTTTGAAACCCAGATTCTGACGGATATCATCGTAGTTCGGCAGATTGATACCGGCAGGTATCCCACTGCCAGCGAAGCTTAATACTTCCAGAGAAGTAAAGTCTGGGCTGAGGAACTTGTCCTTCTCAAAGTCCTTGCCCCAGGGCAGCTTGGGGATCATATCCTCGGCACTGGATACCAATTTTCCAAACGCTTCCGTCCGTTCAACATTGACCTAGAACCGTTAGTATCCATGAAGACAATTAAAAAAAAGAGTAAAAAACATCGTCATCCTAGACTTAGTGACATACCATGGCGACGAACCCCTCCCACTCTCCTCTTACCCCATGAGGATCTCTGTAAGTTTCCACGAAACCAATATTGGTCTCGATCTCAGGGCCCTGGTCTTTGACCCAGATCCTTTGGCTTTCCTTAAAGGCCTCGATGGAACCGGTCTTGAAAGATTTAGCATATTGTTCGAGCATTTTCTTCTGCCTGTCGGTCTCAGCATTGAGAGCGGCTTGCTCTATGCTGTTGGCAATTCTTGCCATCTCCTCGGAATAGTCACCGAAAACAAGAGTGAGCTTCTTCCCCTGAAGCTTGCCCTCCAATTGCCAGTGGGCAGCATCTCCCAGGTCCCTGTCCTGTGCCGGAGGCGAGGGCATAGCAGATGCGATCAACAGTTCAAAGTCTCCATTATTGGTCTTCCTAAGTCTCGTATTCTCCAACGGGAGGCCCTTCTTCTCCAGGAAGTCTCCAATCGCAGTGATCTCATCCTTCGTGATCGACGGAGAATCGGGATAATACGTGGTCATATGCTTGCTCTCTGGGTAACCCAGATGCATCAGAGCCGGATCATCAGTCTCGTAAATGCCACCTCCAGAAGTGTTCGCCTTCTCCCAAGCTGCCGTTGCTTCAGGACTAGCGGAAGCCAGTGCCTTCAGAGCAGCTGGCGAGATTCTCGGAATGATCTTCGAGTCACCAAAGCCTTTATAATTGCCGCAGTTGCCCAGGAATTGGGCGGCATACTCGAGGAAGAAACGCAGATCCTCCTGGCTAACATTTGTCTTCTGAGCGAGATCTGACCAGTTACCCTTGCTGGCGTGATAGAGAGAGATGATCAGGTCGTATATCGGCTCTGATTCGGGTGAGACCTGTCGCAAAGTCACGCGAGTTCCTTCGAAGGCAGCTCTGCGAGTCCAATCGGAACACGTCAGCAACTTGGTTTGAAAAGAAGCATCGCAACCGAATCAAGAGAATGAAAATCCAGAAGATAGGGATACAAATTGAGGGCAACAACACTGACCTGCTCAGGAAGTGCGCGTATTTTCTTGACCTGTCACTCTTCAATTTCTCCCAGTGCGGCTTGATTTCTAGCCTCACCACCGTCGGCGGAGAATCCGCGAGATATTGTTGCTTTGCTTTGGCATCCATCGATACTCTCCGCGACCCAAGCGGGGTGAACGAATCAAGAGAGTTGTTGGTCGTACTGGCGCTCGTCGAGCTGGACTCTCTGAGATGCTGCTGCAATAGCTGCACGCGATGAACGATGGGGAAAGATGAAGGTCGGGGCAGAGCTAGATGGTGGACATGTCCAGCAGCTCTGGATAAGCTTCTCAGAGGGACCATAGCAGTTGATCGAGAGAGAGAGGGAGGGGTTGCTGCACCGCCTACTGTAACGGAAGCCCGATTGCGGTGCAGCCTGGCATTAATTGGAGTGAAACTGCCGGAAGGCGGACAGCTTCCCCGCATTGTACGCCGATACTACACTATAGTACGGAGTACCTACTAAGTTAACTAACTAGCTAGTTACTCTACACACGTGGACAAGCTCTCGTCCTGTTAATATAGACTAATACTTATTACTCGCCGATATGATATGATCGTACAAGACGTCTCAACTGTTGACCTCAGAGATATTTGCTTCTAGCTGCAGGAATGGTATCTTCTAACAACTAAAACGTCAATGGAACAGGAATAACTCATACAACATAGAGGCAGGCCTTGTAGAGCCTAATCCAAGAATTGATATTTCGTAGATCATCAAACAACCCTCACGCAGCTGGCATCAAGGAATTTCTGCACAAAGAAGCTTGCAGTTTTCGAGTCTCAATGCCGCATACCCGCCAAGAGAACAAAATCTAGGGTAGCCTGGTCACAAAAGACTTTCATATTTATCCAGACCTTGTTTCTGCTGCTGCTGTCCTGCAGAAAACGAGCCAGAATTGTTGGATAACGCGTTGGGACTTGACAGATTCGCCCACGGGTTCTGGGTTGACCCAAAGCTAGTCGTGTTTTGTGGTGTCGGTATAGACATGGTCTGGGACTGCCGTGGTGTCGTTGTCGTCGTTGTTGTTTGTATCGTTGTCGAAGGAGGCGGAGGAATAGTGAATGCTGAGTAATTAGATTGCATCCCTGTCCCTCCTGCAGTGGGTATGGAAGAGCTAGACGCTGTCCTTGCGAAGCTTCCCAAGTTCGACATCGAGCTTGGTGATTGTCCCGTGGACAGGGACGCAACAGAAGACGCTGTATGCCTCTTTGCGGGTTCAAGAGATGGAAAGGCGCTCATATTCAAGTCAGGGGTGATCGTACGAGAGGGAATGCCCACATGTCCTATTGACGACTGATTGTTCGCCAGGCTTGTGGTCCCTTTCGCGTTCGACGACCAAGCGAACGTTGGTGTAGACGGTTGAGTGGACGTCTTCGTTACGGTCGAAGGTTGTGAGCTCCAATCGTCCCACAGATCGTTGCTGGCAGCATTAGACGTGCCAGATTTACCGAGAACGAGTCTTTCAAAGCTATCATTGGTTTCGTCAACAGCTGAATGACCGCTTAGCCCGGAAACCGCAGAATTATTCCTGGACCCATTCCTAAGGTCTGATCCGTTAGTGGAAGACAGTTCCTGCAATTTTTTCGTTTGCTCGTGTTCAATCTTCGCGGACAATGATTTGATAACTGCCATGTACTCTTCAAACTGCTTCAGATTGAGGAGGGGCCCCAGACTAAAGTTCCAAAGCACGGGAAGAACTTCCAAGGCAAGGAAATCTGTGTCTGCGATTTTACCGACCTCGCGGAACACTTTCAGCGCCGCCATCATTACAGCTGGTTCTTTCGTTTTGATTGCCCTAAGGAGGGGCACAAGCTTTTCTTGGACAGTGTATTTGTCCAAGATTGAAGATGTCGTCTTTTTGGACTTGCCACTTTGTACGACTCCAGATAGATCGTCTTCGGGGATCGAAGGGCTTTTGATAGACCCACCACACAACACCACGAAAGCTTCCAAGCCACGGACTTTGATAGCAAGACTGGCCGTTTTACTGAATGTACTTGCAATTGGCGGAAAAACTTCATTCTTGACGGTGGAAAAGTCGAGAACAGGAAGTATCACTGATAAACACTTCATGGCAGCGTCGACAAGTGCATGAGTTGGGGACTCCATTCCAAGTCGAATAAGCGGCAACACATCTGCTTCAGAGTCAGTTTTGTTCACACTGGATAATTTCCCATCGATTCGAACCTTCTTTAAACTCCCTGCCAGAACAATTCTCTGCAATGACGTTCATATTTTCAAGTACCGCCATGAGACCGGCCTCTTTGTTCGTGTCCCGTTCCCGAGTTGCAGCCTTGTTTCCGCTGGCTAGGAATATCTCTTTCAGTCGTGGGATCACCCTTTCAGGAAATATCTTACGACTGTTCGGCGACCTTTCAATGATCTTAAAAATATTTTGCAAAATGAGCGATAAAAGTTCACGGTCCTTCGTCTCCTCCAGTAGTATCCCTAGAACCTTCCTCTCCAATACTGACGTTGGAAACCCGGCTAGTACACGCTGAAGCCCACGCAAAAACTGAGACTTTTCGTTCGGCGTTTTTGTCGGCCATGATTCCAGAAACCGAATAGTTGACACCAGAACATTGTCGAAGTATTGTGATTGCTGGAATTCCCGAGCATTCATACGCTGAGCAGGCCGTCGTGTTATCAACCTGGGCAGCACGTGAGAAGCAAGATCATCAGGCAATGGTTTCGAGCTGAGAAATCCGTTGCTCTTAGTAGGTGTACTTGAAGGGGAGCTGAGCAATTTTTTGTATGTATTCAGGTTCGAATGCGTCTGAAGCGGGGACACATGCGGGGAATTATAGATAGAGACAATGACCAGACCAAGGGAAAACAAATCGGCGGAAGGAGTGACATGGGAGTCCATCACAAAGTCAGGAGAGGTATAGTCGAGGTCGAGTTGAACTGAACTGGGTAGCCGTGGATCATGATATAATATCTCAGAGAGGGCCAGCGGTGGCACAGAGGACGGCGTCTCAGAGGAATCGGCAGGTCCAGCAAATGCAAGACCAGCAATCTTCCAGTCAGACTTTGCATTGATGAAGATAGCTTGCGGGTTGAGATTTCCGTGTACGAGACCGGCAGATTCATGTAGGAATTCCAATCCCTTTGCAATCTGAAGAAGACCCTTCTGGATTTCAAGCTCATCCATCTCAACATCTCCTCCAGTTCTCGCCCCGTTAGCCCCTGCTGCATAACGGCTCTCTCTATCCTTCTCCTGCAAGATGCCAGACAGCGAGGCAGTGACGGGCTCCGTCGCAAACATCAGACCCCCATTTCGCGTCTCTTCCACGGGCTCCAATACCTGAAGAATTGAAGGATGCCGCAAGCGCGACAAAGTGCTAGCTTCCCGCTTCAGACGCTCTACTACTTCATCATGCAATTTCTTTGTTGAGGAATTGCTGGAGCGATTGCCAAACCCACTGGATCGAGAGTCGAGCGATTTCCGCTCAAAAACAAAAATAGATGCAGCATTCCCCGTGGACTTTTTCTTTCCATCATAGACTTTCCACGGGCCAGAGACCAGGGTTGCAGTTGGAGAGATCTGATAATTAGATGAGATGTTGGAAGTGAACGACTTTAGCGCAGATGAAAACATGATGAATGCACCAAATGCAATGATATTTTAACAGGTCAGACCTCTTATAGTATGGGTATCTATGCTGTCAGCATGTCTGTAGAGCCGGGCCCCGACCAGAAGCAGGGTCATCCAGCCGCTACTCTGTCAGAAACATGCTATCAGAGTAAATAGGTACTGTTGGCTTTCCCAACCCGTGGCGGCTTCATGATGTGTCGGGCTCGAACGATGCGTGTCCACGTGACCGTATCGCTGTCTCGTGGGCTATTACCAATCAGAGACCTCTCCGCACGCCGACGTCGGCTCGGATTCCTCAGGCGGGAAAAGCTAAGTTAGGCTGACCGGCGACAATAATTATCCATTATTATGATCTTTGTACGGCGCCAGCTCCGGAGGAGTCATCGCAACGAGCCTCCTCCTTTCTGACCGCCTCAATTATCTCCTGGATTATATCTCACTCTTTGTACGTTTTCCCGCCGCATTCACCTCCCGCCTAATTGTCTCGTACTCATCCCATTCGCGATCAGTAGTACAGGAACTCCGCAGTATGAGGCTATCTCATCGATTAGTCTGCGGCTCTGGCCTGCGGACCGGAAATGTGGCTTCCATCTATTCTCTGCAGGGTGTCGCTGCAAGCAGACTAGGACAGAGGACCTACAGCAGCAAGTCGACACTGCCTGGGCTTGATCCGTCGAAGTTGACTATTGCGAAGACGACGACACCAAAGGAGCCGCTACCTCCGCAGGAGCTTGTGTTTGGAAAAACGTTCACCGGTACGCCTCTTCGTATAGACTGTGTTCTTAGAGAAATTGCTGACGGTGTTCAACTTGTTCATAGATCATATGCTCTCTATCGAATGGACTGCTTCCGATGGATGGCTGGCTCCGAGAATCACCCCTTACCAGAACCTGAGCCTCGATCCCGCGACTTGCGTGTTCCACTACGCCTTCGAATGTTTCGAGGGTATGAAAGCATACAAGGACAAGAATGGTAAAATTCGACTATTCCGACCTGACAAGAACATGGCGCGTCTGAACAAGTCATCTGCACGAATTGCCCTGCCAACGTTTGAGGGCGATGCTCTCATCAAGCTGATCGGAGAATTCGCCAAGCTGGAGAGCAAATTCATTCCAGAGTACGTTGAGTTGCTTGAACTTTACTGACCACGCGGCTAACGTGTCTGCAGCTCCCGAGGCTACTCGCTATATCTCAGACCGACCATGATTGGTACCCAGAGAACTCTGGGTGTCGGTCCTCCTGGCTCTGCTCTTCTTTTCGTTATCGCCAGTCCCGTGGGCCCTTACTACCCTACAGGATTTAAGGCTGTGTCGCTAGAAGCTACGGACTATGCCGTGCGTGCCTGGCCAGGCGGTGTTGGTGACAAGAAGCTGGGTGCCAACTACGCGCCCTGCATTGTGCCCCAGCTCGAGGCCGCGTCGAGAGGATTCCAGCAGAACCTGTGGCTGTTTGGCGAGGAGGAATACGTGACAGAGGTCGGCACGATGAACCTCTTCATCGCCTTGAGGAACAAGGAGACTGGCCAGAAGGAGCTGGTCACTGCGCCCCTGGATGGCACCATTCTGGAGGGTGTCACTAGAGACTCTGTTCTCCAGCTCGCGCGTGAGAGATTGCTTCCTGAAGGATGGGCGGTATCGGAACGGAAAATCCGGATGTCGGAAGTCGCGGAGGCCGCGGAGACTGGACGCCTGATTGAGGTCTTTGGAGCCGGAACGGCTGCTATTGTGAGCCCTGTCCGCAAGATCAGCTACAAGGGCAAGCTGGTGGACTGTGGTTTGAAGGAGAACGAAGAAGCCGGCGAGATCGCTCTTCGGATGAAGAACTGGATCGAGAGTATCCAGTATGGTGATGAAGAGCACAAGTGGAGGTGAGTTAGGCGCCATTCATGATTCCGTTGGGTTTCAATTGCTGACTTCGATCTATAGTTATGTCATCTAGACAGGTAAAAGGCGGGAAGGGGAGAAGAGAGTTCTTTTCCATTGATTCTTCAGCTATGGTTCATTTTCTGCCAAAGGGGCAAATAGCGTTGTTTATTTCCTGCTTTGTAGATTACAGCATCTTAGAGTCAGCAGTCACATTGAAGTCAGTGACAAATACCATGAGAGCTCTCTTGCAGGTGGCTCTATATATCTCAAACGTTGATAAATGTTTGTCACTAGTCCCGTTTTTCTATCACACGCCTAGCAGTGCACTATCCAGCTCTTTTGATTGTATCGACAAACTGCACTTAGCCGGAAGGCGTGGTTCTGCCCGATGAAAGTTTAGCGTACTATACTTGAGATTCGCTATACTGCCATCAGAGCCATCGAGTACTATGCCGGTTATATTTGAGACAGCAGTTAACTAGTTGGCCTCTATCCAGTATGTAAAGAGACCATTTCTTTCCATCGTTGCCGAAAACTTATAACTTGCGCAATGCAGTAACGAATATACACACCTGTGTGCTAGGTGTCTTAGAAATATTTCAGCTCTCCAATCCCCCCACAAGAAAAATATGATTGAGTAATTTGCTCGCAGATACTCGCCAGCCTGGATTCACCTGAAGCATCAGCAAAAGGAATGACGCAAAGTGCTGCGCATCCTTCGTATCAAATCCGGGTAACCGATCCATTAGGTATTCAGTAAAGCGTCCAACTCCCTGACCATTGTTTCCCAGGATTTGGCCAATGAGAAAATCATGCTCTTTGTCAATCTGTTCGGCCGAAAGGCCCAAAGTCCCTAGGGGAAATAACGGCTCATTTGTCGCCAGTTCGAATATCTGCTTCAAAGTTAGATGGAAGAACCGGCTTCTAAGGATAGATACTTATAGCTTACCACACAACCCAAAGCCCAAATATCGACATTAGCGTCCCACGGATTCCGATGGATCAATTCAGGGGAACGCAAGGCTGTTGGTATCACCGGCCATTGGTCGCATTGTTGATCCCACGTAGCTAGAAATATATGAGCCTCTTTCAATCTTCGATTTGGGCAGTATAATGAATTCATTACCTCCACCTAGATCACCTATTTTGACTGAAATTGTGGAAATGTCTATATTGTCCAGCTGACCTCGACGTCGCTGCGAAGATACCAGATAGTTAGGTGCGCTATTATCGGCTTTGGTTCCTTCTAGCCATTTGACAGGACTGAACTCCGGAGGCTGCAAGAACATCTCATTCGGCATCACTCCAGCAGGCGTGAACATAATATTTGCCGGTTGTAGATCTGTAGTGAGTCAACCGGAGTACCACCTGAAAAATTGTGAAATGCACTCACCACAATGGATAATATGTGATTTGTGTAAGAAATCAAGACCAAGTAGAATTTGTTTAGTAACATTTCGTACGTAGTCTGTCCGATGTCGCGCTCCAGTGAGAGTCATTTCCTTGCCGTCGGAGATCATAACAGGAAATACAAGACATGAATGAGTTCCATTTGGACCGATATGTTCGAAATGATCCAATAGTTCAACGATATGTGCTTTCCCGGGGTGATCCAGTTCTGTGATAGACAATTGACTAAGAATAGAAAGTTCTCGATTGTTATTTTCAGATGCATCTGCTTTAAGTATCTTCAATGCGACATGTCGCGTGGCCCTTCAAATATGACAGTCAGCTAGGTACCTACCGGCCGAGCAGTGAGTTTCAGAAACAGACCATTGATCATTTGCAAGCCATACTGTTGAATATTGACCAAATGCTAACTTTCCAGTAACTTCGTATCTCTGATTAAAAATGTCGTGAAGATGTACTGGATGATAGCCTCCACGGCGATACTCTTCAACGGGCTCTACTACATCGTATATTCTCTCAAATCGTCTCATTTTGAATGCTGAACTGGAGGAAAATGACAGGGTGAACTTGATTTCCTTGAATAAAATAGGCAGAATAGAGTTAAAACAACGGAGCCTAGGTGAAGATACTCGTGTACGCTGTCATGTGACGAGAAATGAGCCGTCCAATACTTAACAATGAACTATTCTTCTCTTCTCGGTGGCTTCCCCAGTCCTCGTACCATCTGCACGATCATCTCAAGAACTCCGTGAATATTAAAAAGCCGAACCCTCCCAACTTGGAACCAGAAAGACTTGATTAAATCTTATAATTTTATCTGCTTGGGAACATGAAGGCCTGAAGATGATTTACACCTTCGATTCTCAGAGCTCACCTTTGAGAGAACCCCCGTCAGCAGTTATCCTTTCTCTCTCTTTTCGCTCGTTCTCCTCAATCAACGATTTTTGAAATTGCTCTTGGCGAGCTCTTCTCTCCCTCATCTTGTCCATCTCAGCTAGAAGCTCAGTTGTTTGCCTCTCCCTATCTTCGTCACTCTTTGCTGGTTTGTCCTTATCTGCAGGACTGACCCAGTCAAATGGAACCGATTCCAACCATAAAGATCCATAGATCGGTTTAAAAGTCGGGTTTTCGGTTAGTATGCCAGGTGATATCGGCCGCCCGGCTTCTACAACACCGTCTGAGAAAAGGTTACCCCAGGCACCTCGCAACAATTCAGAATCTCGCGGCACCGGGACAAAGCCTAGCGGTTTCGGTGGATGGATCTTAAGGTACGACACTTTCCGTTCCCTTTCTTCGAGATATTTGGTAAATTTGGCGTCCGCATCGGCTTGCTGGTCGGGGGTGAACTGAATTTGAAACGGCTCGCTGTCTTGTGTGCTTTCTAACGACTTCGATTTGAGCAATGGGGGAAGATAAGTTTCGTCAAACCACTTCTCCCACCGCTCTGGCTTTCCAGGATCATTCTGAAGAGCCCACCAGTGCTGATGCAACTTCTTGAAGCGCTCATGTAGTGAAAACGGCTCGTCGGGAATGGGATTTCTCCGTGTCGTATTACGGTTGGATATGGCTGAGACTGTCCGATCAATACCCGTCTCTTCCAGTACAAGCCACGAGACGTCAGCCCGCGTCTCGAGACTTCGTAGGTATTTCGAGCACAAAGCATAGTCATCATCAGGCAGAGATGTAGGAAGAAACGTATCCCTCAAAACGTCGGAGATATAGGCGACTAGTGAATATTATTAGCCCGCCAGTACAGACACGCGCATAATCGGCAATGAACTTGCGTAGGTCAGAACGGGAGTGTAACTACCTACCTTCTTTGATTGCATCAAGGACCGCTTGGTTATCTGGCAGATCTCGGTAAGGGTTGGTACCAGCCCGATTCGCATCGTACGCAAGCCCGTCTTGTGTCTCGAACCAGCTCTCCAGATCTATCACGCCATAGCGATTTAGAAAATTGAGGCCCCATTCCAACAGCATCAAGAATGCCACTAGGCGTATGACCCATTTCACGAGCCGGGATCTCGCGAGGCCCCCGAGAAGCCGTGAGATAAATTGAAGCATGTTGGCTAGAAGGCAATTGCCATGACATAAGGCTTTTGCCGTGCTACGCTATGAACCACCAACATATACTGTAGTGTCCGTCGGTCAATCGCACTGCATTTGCCTGTCTAGCTAGCTAGCACCACGGCGGCCGCAGAGACGCTCTGAGACTTCGTTTTTAGCGTCGACCCAAAGGAGCTTATGTAATTGTATTTGAGGCCAATAGGATAAGCAATTTCTGGCGCTCCCTTAAGTACTTATATAGGAAAGTTATGATATTCAAGATAATCCGACTAATCACACTCCGGTGAGAAATATCAAGGAAAGGAGCTATTGCCTAGTCGAGCTTTCGGACACAATAAAGTGGCCTTTCTTTAAGTTCGTAGTCTCTTTAGGTATTGCAACCCAATTTCCAAGACTCTTAATTATTCCCTAAGCTCCTTATTAATTAGGTAGCTATAACCTTGTCTAATAAAACCCTTATTATAAAGTTTATATCCTAACTTTATTGACCCTAGAATTTTAAGTTATAAAGCCTACAGTCTCTCTACTAATAACAAGTGCATTAGTTCAAAGGCCATATCGAAGATAATTGTGATGAAACAGCATCTACGCAGTTATTCCTTCCTATTAAACTAAAAGAGGATCAAGCACTATCTACCCAATTCCTATACCTACTTAACAAGCCCTATCTACTAAAGATAGTGTGATTCCTTAAACCTGCTCATTAGAGTCTAATATCAACTTAAAAGTTTATATTCGAACGTTCCTACCTATAGCAATAGAAACAAAGACTTGGCAAATTATTATATCACACACTACCTGCCTTGATTAGGGCTTCACAGCGCATATTATTTTAAACTTTGATCTTCTTTTCGACGCTAGCTCTACAACTTTAGCCTGCAAGTTAATTAATTCGTTAGATACATTATCAGACATGATCAGTCTGCGGCGGCAGGTCCAATATAAACAGGGGTAGGAAGAGAGGGGGACACCTATATGCAGCAATATCATGCAGAAACAGTAAAAGAATAGGTACTAATAGGTACGAGCAGAAACAGGAGGTGTTGAAGAAGATAAGCACTAGCATAGGAGATCAGGAAATAGCAGATCAAAGCTAACAGCAACAAGGACCAAAGGAGGAGGAGGGGGGAGTGGTAGCCAACCCCAATAAAGCGCAGCAAAAGGGTCACGTTTCTGGACAGGAGAAAGTTCGGACTCGGAGCGTTACTACCACAATGAAACACAAAACCAAGGCAGCCCAAAAATAAAGAGATAATTCCTTAGAGCCAGAAACAGCAAGGTCCTTAAAGCTTGAAACAGCGGGGTGGCTGTATGCGCCGCACCCGCGCCCCTCTCCACAGACATAACTAGATAACTTACTGATAAAAAGCAGAGTTCTTATGGTTTTAAATCTCTAATCTTGGAGATGTCTCCGGTCCGATCAAATTAAACTAGGTTACTACCTTACTACTCTCTTCTATCTCGAGGTGGATTTGCGGCGCATACACGTATACACATAACAAGGCCCTGGGAGTCTGGGACTAATATTCCTCGCCGCAGCCGCGCAACTAAGACGAGCATTTTATGTTTCTAGTTTAGTGTCCCCGTCGGTAGGATTTAGGTAGGTCGTTGGTGTTTTAGCTGCAGATCTGCTGTCAGGACTCGGCTGCAGTGGCTATGCTATGTACGTCGTAACTCTCTCGTCGAGTCTCTTGCTTCCAAGTGGGGTGCGACACCTTCCATGAGGGAGAAACCTGCTGGGCGGGGTTTGCAGCCTTAGGTCAACTTAGTACTTAGTACACCGTGACTGTGACTGTGACTGTAATATTCGACCTACGGGGTCGAGTTCAGGGTCCAGTCTTGTCTTGTCCTTTATGGTGGGTGCTACGTGGTATCGACGAATGGCGATAACGGGGGATTTGCGACGCCTTGGTAGTATACCATAGCCTTGAGCATTTCATTCATCCAATGTTTCTGCTTGTACATACTATCCGAGCATGTGACTATCAAATCCCACTAGATCCGGAGTCTCAGCGTTTCACGTTGCCCCTGCGGTTCTCTGACAAAGCAGGATCCGTGAATGCGGGATGATAGATGCGCCGCAACAATAGGTACTAGGAAGACGCCGGGCGAGATCGATGAGTTTGGAGCGGACATGCTAGACAGACCACGTGTGGGTGCTGGAAACGGAACGAAGTTATCATTTGCAAAGGTCGCAGACATTCGGCCGACCAGCTGCAGGCGGTCATCTTCAGCCCTACAGCGTGGAGACGTTGTGTCCCTACTTATTATTGCCACGCACACCGGGCCTTGGGGGCCGAATACGGGTTGCTAGTTGCCTCCACCATGGACGAATCTTCGACCGAGTGCTGGCGATATGCCTGCGGCGTTAAAGAATAAGGTGTCAGTCGTCAAGTGTGCAGTAGTTTGTCGGATATTGCGGCCGTTTCTACTCCCGGACTCCATACACGTTGACCCTCCTAGAATTCGGATAGCTATGAGGTCCGTTCGATACCGCCGCTAGCGTGGGTGTTATCGGTGTCTCTTCTTTGTCCCAGTGTTTTGAGTAATAGTGAGTACTTAGGAGGAATCGGCATAGCGAGTAAGTCAATGATGATTGTAAAATCCAATTGTTTTCCCCGATTGTTGAGCTCCAGCCGCTTAGCAAATTCCGAAACGGGAAGAAGCATTGGCCACGTCGACCCCGCGGGGAAATTGATTGTTCGATTCCTAGGTCAGTCAATGTGCTTGTAAATTAATGGTGGGTGGTAGCTAGCGAAATTTGTCATTCAACATTCGGATTCTCAGGGGATGCGAATAATCACTGTTGCCGTGGGTCTTGACATGCCGGCTGTCAAGTAGTAGTGGAAACTGTAGATAGAGTATGTGATCGGAGGCCTTTGGGGAGTCAGATCCTTAATTGCAGTAGGCAATCAGGATCGCAGTGAAATTGACTAGCGCCATAGCTGACTCACCTCGCTGAAGCTCGACCTCGACCTCTCCATTAGTGTTTCTTGTTGCGAGCCAGTCGCTAACGGTCTGGCCGTTGCCCCGATTAGGAAATTGACCTGATCATGGACATCTTCCACCCGCCTGCGCTCCCGTGGATCGGCGAATGGGGGTGGCTTGGGGCATTTGGCATCTGGAGTCTCGAGTATATTCGACGCGGTGACTGCGTCTCCTGCTTGCTCGACTGCTTACCCATCTGATTAGTGTTCCAGCAGCATTGCCAAGGGACGCCCTGTGACAGCATCACTGGGCGGCCATTATTGTTTTGTCATACACAACCCGCATGGCTATCGCAATCCCTGGACACTGACCAGTATCCAGATACTCGGATAGTGGATTAATCTTAGCCTTCCCTGTCAAACCGAACAGTCGGGAAGTCAGGCTGCGTCCGTGTTCTCAGCAGCGCCTGGAGTCGGGTGGAGCCTGCCATCCCTTTGGTGCCAAACAGTAACAATAGGTCTTCTATAGTGATGCTATGTGTCACCCCTCAATCCATACGGTTCCTCTCCTGAGCCGTCGTGGGAACATTGATCGTAGATGTTGACTTGGTATTCTAGAGCCACGTGCAAATAGTATACAGTTTGGCTGTGATATTTATTGCTTATCAGCTGTCTTCGGCGGTCGCTTCAAATATCTGGAGATGAACGCAAGTGTCTTCGAGTCTGAATACAAGGGAGATCCTCAGATCCCTGGCCAGCTGCCTATGGAAACCGACATTTCAGTCCAGAGAATGCATGATGCGTTCCAGGGAATTTCCGAGTAACAGTGCATCGTCAATATCCAGCACTGTCTGTCGACCAGTAGAACAGATGAGGAACGAGTTCCCTTAAGAGGAAGAGCATGAACACTTTTGATGTTGATTCAGATTAGGCATATGACATCCATCACTGCAGGCATGCTTCTTCGGATCAAGCACAGTAACAGTCACATCGACAGACTCAAGAGCATCAGTTAGCGGTCTAAGTAGCCCCTGCCAGACTAAATAGACTACTGCTTGAAGAGACGTCAAATAGGGTAGCCAATGGCGGTAGACCGTGAGGCTCCGCATGCAGACAGTTACCATTGTCAGACTCAACTTGGAGCGTCCGCATCAGTGTTAAGTGAATAATCTTGACCGCCTAGACAGTCTTTGTAAGGCATGTTCAAATATAGATCCTCTGACAAAGCCTTATTCTTGTCTGTTAGTGTCGCCCTAGCAGCAGGGAACAATAGGCGACCGCACATAACCGCGGGGCTGCAGCCAAACAAAAACCGCTTGGATTTGGGCTGTTTCTGCAGACCGCCAAACATCAGCATGTTGTCCCCAGCTGTTCATGTATTATTCATCCCTCGCGGATAGATCCCAGCGACTCGAATCCACTACTAGCTGATCTCCCCAACCTGCTGGGTCGGTCAACTTCCGCCCCAGGAAGCGGGCATCCTTGTACAACAAGAATAGAGTTGCCCACGGGGGCTGAAACTGCACCGAGCGGGTTTGTTTAAACTTCACGGAAGCTTGCGGCATTTGGGCACCTGCTTGATGCCTCTTGATGTGCGTCGTCGTTTAGAATCCCGTCGTGCACGTAGCAGAGCACTGTCCTAGTAGACTGTTTTTGACTAGGCCATCGTTAGGCCCCCCTGGCAAGGCCACACATCATAGATAGAGACATGAGATGAGATAGGTACCAACTAGGTCGTGCACCGCTTCCGCTGATCATCGGAGGTCAGTTCGCAGATGGGATATCGTCCCCTTGCGCTCGTTGTTATCATGTCGGCCTTCATTCCGGGGGGAGAAAACAAACAGAAATGGTTCTCCTGAGCCAGCTATCCGGGAAATGTCAATTCTCGGGCTGTGGTAAACTCTCTTGTCTGGCTAACGGGATGGAAAACGGTCATAAGCCTCCGTACCACTGGAACGGCATGGGGAAAGCAGCAACAGTCGTTCGAGAAGCTCGAGGGCGGAGGCATTGAGCCAGTATGGCGATCCCAAATCCCAAGAGCTCGCTCGACAACGTGGTTGCCTCCAGTCCGCAAAAGGCAAAGCATGCGACGGCGGGGGGGATAAGACGTCTCTGCAGGCCTGCAGCCCTAGAAAGAGACGTTCATTCTATTCACGGATCGACCACGAAAGTCTGCTGGTAACTGGCCTGACGACATCAAACGGTGGGAGTTGGCGAGATAGGGTCGTGGCAGGACAACGTTTAGCGAAGGCAGCGTCCAGCGCCATGTCCCAAAAGAGACCGTCCTCTCAAGACCGGTGCAAGCCTCGCAACGGCCTTGACTCCAATGACCACGAGCGATTCGAACGAACCCGGACCTGGTTACAGTCCGTTTCTATCACGGACAGGGTCCCTCGAACAGCCGCAGTCCTGGATCAGCCTACCCAGCAGATCCACGATCCCTGCGCCGGGCTGGGCCACGGATGCCCTTTTATAGCGACGCATCCATCGTACAGGAGGGGCATGCACCAGACAGCTTCGGTGGGTTCTACCACAGTTGGGGCTCTTCCAGCTGATCGGCTGCTAGAGGACGAGTTCCGTACGGTATGCTTAAATACTTCATGTTGTCCGACATGTTTGGACCCATTTCACTTCGAGCAGCAAGCCTCGTGGTTGCAGCTGGACGCCTGATTTCTAAAAGATATCTAAATACCTCGAACGCCCCACGATAGTCTGCCATACAGAAACTCATATAACAGCCTGCGTTCACTCTTCTCCGCAAGTGTCTATACAGATCCATCCAGCTACTTGCAAAGCATACTCAGCCCACCATGCAGCGCAGCGGCAACTACCACTACCCTTACCCGCCAACGGGCTCGCGATACTCGTCGAGTCATGGCACAAGTAGCGCTTTCAGCGCCAATGCCAACCCAAATGAAGACTGGACAAAGATCTCCGATCTAGCAGAGAGACGTCGGATCCAGAATCGCATTGCTCAGCGTAACTATCGTACGTAGCATCAGTCGCTGCTTCTTCAATGGTGTTTATGTACTAATCGAACCGCGCAACAGGCAAGAAGCTAAAGCGCCGTCTCGAGGATCTCGAGAGAAGAGCTGCCTCAGCCTCAGCTTCTCCCGAACAGTCACACGAGGAGCTTGACCAGAGCAAGACAGAGCAGACAGAAGCTTCGCGGCCTCAGGATAACCGCGCTCATGTGCAGTCTCACGGAGAAGCCAACTGGAGCAGCACGCATGGTCAGCACGACGATAACTACTACTCTCATGAAGAGCGGTCTTCTCTGTTCACTCAGAGATGTACGCGACAGTTGTCGACGTCTCCGCCTCCGGTCCTCTCATACCCTCCCTACCCGTATCCGGAAACATACGGGCAAGCGACATACCCTCAGCAGTCCGTCTACCATTCGATGCCTGGTCCGTACGGAGATATCTCCATGCATGGCCAATACCTCGAGCCTCTGCCTTCGACTCTTCCTGCAATGGCGCCTGCGACTCCTCCCGCAAAACGGCGCCCAGCCTTTGCAGAGGACGACGTGCTTAGCCCATTCAGCGTGAGTTATGCCACAATGGCAGGTATTGATCTTCCTGCATCCTCATCTCCCTCTCAGGAAGCAACCGTTCATGTGAGCTATCCTCGCCATCCCAGCAATTCGATCGATGGCAGTGCTGACGTTTTGGTACTAAGACGCCGCCCCTGACGTACTCGTTCGCCTACGATCTCTCAGGATCAGCGTCTCCCGAAGGATCAATGAACTACCCAGTGACTCCGGGTTCTGTTCCTTGCTCGCCACCACATCTGTCACTTATTTGACTTGCTTCTTTATTATCTGTATTTCAAATTTATCTTCGATGACCAGTCATTGGAGGGTTTTGTATATGATCATTATATTTACAGCGTGAGATGATATCATTTCTCTTTGCACTCTCACTCGTTCATAGGGACGCGGAATGGATTGCATATGGTGGGCGTTGCTTGATTCTGTTTTAGATATTGTATACTTTTATCGGTTTTGGTTCGGTGGTGAAGCAGCCGCATGCTTTTCTTCTTCTTCTTTTTGGTGATTGCCTTATGCAGTCACTCGTCAAAAGACTACCTATCCAGCACAATTCAACACTGTTGAGTGATATTACCAGAAATACATAAACCAATACACCAAGGAACCCGCTCAAGTAGTACCTTTGGCCCCCAAAACGCCGGACTTTTACATGCTACCTAACTATTCACACAGAACCCCTGCCTGCGCTAATACGAACGAGGCTATGCATGCGCCGTTCTCATGCCCGTGAAAAAGAATGGGCCTTTCTGCCTAATTTCGTGGGTCTCTCTATCCCTTCGAGAACCTTTTATTCTCAAACCACCTCTTTTGCAGCTAACCTCAGCCTCAACGAGATGAAAGCCTTCTTCTCCGGAACCAAAAGGATTGAATTTACATCAGTAATACAAGTTCGGACTCGGAGATCACCAGCCGCCGATTCCCATGGAACGCCTTGCAGATACACCCCAGCAAGCAAAAGGATCCCCCGCCTTCCTTTCCCCTCCTTCCGTCTAACTAACTGACTAACTCAACCCGCACTCCCGGAGAGAGAGAAAGCCATTCTATTAGCGCCAGGAAATCCTAGTGAACGTCACAGGAAATATCGGATTCGGGGCAATTCCCGGCGATAAGCGGACAAGCAACGCTCCGCGATCCGTGATACAGAGCTGAACAAGCCATGGCGGGAAGATGCATAACTAGGAATCCTGTCGTACGACCATTTCGCTCAGCCCTATCCGCAAAAAAAAAAAAAGGAAGACTGGGTGAGTAGGGCTAGATGGTGGTATGGTAGGAGCGAAGGATTGAGATGCTTGCAAGAAACGGACGTCAGGCAACAGACGTACATACATTGCTAGTAGTTTCAAAGCCTCAAAATGCCAATTAGTGGCTCTAGTTGTAGTATAATTCGTATCATTCCACAGGGTAAGTAAACTAACTGACTGAAATCCGCCCCAGTATTAATTACTTCCGGCCGGGTGCGGGCAGTGCACACTTACTTACTTATTATACACCTGCATTTTAACTCAAGTCTGGGGAATCATAATACCTATATTATTACGCAGGCATTCTTGTTTCTTCTCCCTCTTCTTTGGTCCTTCTGGAAACACATTAAATTTTGAATGCTGACGATCTGCATTCGTGTCATGTTCTAGTGGGATTCGTTTCGTGCGCATATTATAATTCAGGCCGCCTGGTTCCGTAGCAGGTAAGGCGTACACAAGCGCCAGGTTTAAGCCACGGTTTAGTTAACCGAGACCGTGAAAAGGTTGGGGGCCAAATTCAGTGATGGCTTGATTGAAGGAACGAGGGAGGGATAGTTCTTCAGCTCGATGAAGAGGCGTAGTAGCGTAAATGAGGCAATTTCTAGCAACCATTATACCTTATGGTACCACGTGGGGGGGTTGTTTTACTAATGTTGTAGATTGAGAAGTAAGTATAGAATTCTGCTCTACGTTGGATGAGTCCCCAGATTCTATGACGAAATAGATGGCCTGGTACAGCCGTTTAGTTAGGTACAGTACAATGCCCGTGCTTTTATGGACTGAGAAGAAGATCGTTCTAAAAATATCGCTTGCAATGACAGTTGTGAACTGTTCGTAGATCAAAAGGTAGTAGTATTCGTGGAGAATACTTCAAGGGCCCATTGCTAGACAATTAGGCCAAACATGTTATTTGGACTATGTATGTCTCTTCAGAGCCTCGCGCCTTGTGACTCTGAGGAGTCTGTAAGTAGTAAAGCTGAATATTACACCATATAAGTAATTATGTACAGTAACTTATCCTAGCACAGCAGAGACAGCCCATCCAATAATCAACTCCTCCTTCTCGCTCACCCCGACAAAATCGACTTGTTTACAAATCCAACACGGCCTCCACAAGCCTTCGGGGGCCTAAAGATGATAAGGTTCTTAGGCAGACCGTTAATAAACAACTGGACAAGGCCAGCCACTGCGTGTTCGGATCCTTGCTACCTCGTGGGCCGATGATGATCTGTCAAAAAGCCCCCGAGACGCCTGTCCCGTTCTCTTCGTATCGTATCCTACCGTAATTGGATCGGACGCCGAACTCCAATGGACCGACCAAGCAGCGCTGCTGGTGCCGTTTCAGCTTGGAAAGACAGCAGAGTATAATATCTACCAGTAATGAGTCGCGATAAGACGTGCCAAATGAAGAAATCATACTTTACTGGAGAATATTAACCACCGCACTCCACTCGATCCTTCTTATGGATAATGAGGCATCATTCCTTGATGGATTAGTCTTTCGGTTCGGATCGCTGGGACTCCGACTCGGAGTTAATAGTTATTGAAGATCAACACGTTGTTCGGAGTCCGGCGATAGCGAGGAGGGAGTAACGATCGTGGCGTATCCTTTGCTGGGCTATGAATCATGCATATGCCAGCGAAAAGGGACATGGATTGTCCCTTTCCAATACGATTATCTCGTCTAAGCGCTTTTCATTACATGCAAATCTATACTTTCTGAAACAGATTATGTAGTTTGAAGAGAAGAATCGATATCTACATACATCGGGCTACAGAATCTAACTACTAACCATCCCATTCCCAGATTAATTGATAACCAAGAGAAGAACAACAAATGATAACTGCTAATCTCTGCGAAACTAATCACTAGCCTACTCACTTACCTCTCTTTGGGCCCTACGCAGGCGCAGCTCTCTCTGTTCCTGTACTTAACGGCGTAACCTCAAAAGAATCGATATAACGACCCGATCGGAACTTCCCACAAGGTAAGCAGACGAACGTTATTTTCACATTAACTTTATTGATTTGCAGAGTCACCGGCTCTCAATTCAAGTTAGGATAGTGGTATTCCTTGTCTAGCTCTCTTAGAAGATATCCGCGCGTGAGTATACTTATTCCCGAGTTAGGAGGCGTTGGTTTTTATATAATCATAGCCCAATAGCGAGCAAAATATGCAGATAACTTATCGCAAAAAGTAATAGAGGACCATATAGATAGAGAGATTATATGATAATTCTACCTGAGCGGGAGTTATATTAAGATAAGGAGGACATTGTATGTCGTGATAGAAGAAAAAGTGAAAATAAATACACTAACTCCGTATAATATCTGTTACCAAATAAGCAGCGGTATTCAATGAATGATTCTATACAGATTGACAAACTTATTCATTTTCATACTAAGTTATGTATTCTTTTAGACCATTGGAATCGAAAAAAGGATCGACCTAGACGTTGAAGAGACTCCTGAGTTATTGATTGGAGAGATTGCCGACTTTGCTATTCTATTGCCATTTGCCCTTATCGCGTCATATCCACAAATAGTTATTTATATCTACTCTACAAACAAACTGCTATGAACTATCCTCAAGAGTAGTTGAGACATAGCTATCTACGCGAGAGCGAGAGAGACATACCCCAAAGGACCCTGAATGGTGCATTATCAGTAAAACCATCCCCATCACACATACCTCTCTGATCTGTATTTATCTTTACCCAGATAATACCTAGTACATATTATCACCCCCTAAACTGTAGCTAATTTAGTCCTCTCGCAAACCTATTTCATTTTTTTTTAACTTTATAAAAAGAAAGAGAAGAACACCCTAACCGGCTCTCTGGAAAACAACACCCCGCTTTCCACTATAAACCATGCACTAAAGATCATTTATGTCGAGGTTTTGGAAAATAAAAAAAAAAGTAAAAACATGAAGGCATCGATAATCGCAGGGTGCGGGAGTAAGAGGATGGGATGGATGGGATGGAAAATGGCACTTGGGATGGATTGACGAGTGTGAAGATGGTAAGACACCGGAGACATGATTTGAATTCAAGAAGAGCAGAAAATTTGTATTTAACAGATGACTTGAGACAAGAAAAGAAAAAAAAAAGCGTTCTTCAGCCTAGAATCCCATGTCCTACTCGTTGGTGAATGTATTTCTCAACAGATTCTTTCCCTTTCGTTTAACCGGCCTCTCCACCATTAAGACTCATCTGGCCGACATTACTCGAGGCCGCCGGCCTGCGTCTCCGAAGAGGTGCCTTCTTCCTCCTATTAATCGCTGCCTGCTGTGCTGTGGCTCCAACTGTACTCATCTCCGTGTCGCCATCATCGCCTCCTTCCTCGTCAGCATGAGTCGCGTGGTATATCGCTGCCTCATTAAGCTCATTGATATCATCAGGCTTCATTCGAAGCCACTTCATACGGGGTCCAGACTTGGCGCGCTCAGAGACTCGGAAACCATAGATTCGCGGCTCGTACACCTTGCCACGGCCCAGGCCGGGAGCGAGGTTGGACGTCAGCATACCGTTGATCTGTGTCGGCTGGTTTGCTAGCGGCTCAGGGGACGTGAGAGTCATGGCAGCAGAGGAGGTCAAAGAGGAAGAACGGGACTGATTCGTGTTGGTGGTAATTGGCGAGGTGGGAGACATCGTAGGATCCAGACGAGGCCCGATGTCCAAGTCCGGAAAGGTCATGAAGAACAGGCAGCCAAATGTCGTACCGAAGAATGCACCGTCAACAGATTGGAACCGGCTATTGGGAGGCGTATAGATGTCCTGGCAGCTGGGGCAGAAAAGCTTGACCGTATCCTGTCCAGGGGTATCCGTACGACCAACCGGCAGGACCTTGCATCCATTGCAAAAGGCACGGGGACAGACACCGAAATGCTGCATCTCGTACTTCTCCAGCATCTGCTGGATGCCTGGTCGAGAGGTGATATAGCGCTGATGGATCAACCCGTAAAGCAGCTCTGCGGAACTCTCTATGACGCTCAAGTCGCTTGCCACGCGCATATGCCTTCGGTCTCCAGCCCTCCGGTAACCCAGCGGTTTCTCATCGCCCAAGATCTCATCTTCTTCTTCATCCTCCTCCTCCTCTTCCTCTTCATCCTCGTCATCCTCCGGTTCAACGTCGAGGATCATCTCCAATGCCTCCTTGTACATGGGCACCTGGGACTGCAACCCCGTCAGGTTGAAGTCATCCTCGATAAAATCCTCGGACACCTCCGCGAAGTACTCATGGCCTATCAGGGAGCAAAACGAGGGGATCCACGATTCGGGGGCGCCTTCAGACGACGACATGGCGAAAGAGCTGAAGGCGGACGTTGATTGCGTTGATGCCGATAATTGACTCAAGTCCAGCCTTTCCAGGCCCTCAGCCAGCGTCGCTTCTGTCTCTCTCGACACGATGTTCACCGGATTGATGGCGCAACCGTCAGGGAGGTGGGAGGGTTCGCCCCTCTTTTGTCAGGCGTTTGGTGAAAAATAGCACTGACCGCCCCTTACCGCTTATGCCAACGGACTTGTGCGGGAGAGATCGATCGAAGGCGTCTCGAAAATCAAGGGCTGTACGTAGAGTGAAAGAAATGAGTTATCGCCGTATCATAGACGGATCATAACAGCGGTGACGGTTGTGTGCGACGAGGGAGAACGAAATGCGAAGCTGCGGGATGATCAGGTCACACTCCAGTTCTTGGCCTGGAGCATGTGTTGACCAAGATGGCCTGGTTTCAGTCAGCCACAAGGAGTTCCTGCGACGAGCATAGAGGCAGACTGGGGTTTGGATGGTAATTACCGTTCTTTTCGTGCAGTTCCTAAGTATCTGGAAACGATGCCTGTGCGGTCGACGGAGTGCAGGGATCGGATGCCGAAACTAGGTTCGCGGGGCACTGGGAGGGGAACACGGCCGGGAGCCTCTGAAGAAAGCTCGGGGAACCCGGTCTCTCGAGCGGAAATGAGAAGCTCTATACCAACATCAAGGGTCTGGAGTTCTCCGCAAAGATCGCACAGCAACCCGTTCTGGCGGGCGTTGACGTTTGCATTCTCGCCGCCTCTTGTTGCCCGCCGTCCTGATCGGCGCTGCATCACGTGCTGGCGATCTAGACTCCAGCGAAGACGCAGTTCTAGAGTCATCCCAGATAGCAGCGAGATGAAGATATATACAGCGCTACGAGAAGAAGGGCAGGTTCACAGATGCAATTGGCAAGGTGCAGCAAAGAACTAATGACATGTTCAGGGGTATCTGCCTGGATGAGACATAAACAAACTTCGTATATATACCAACATGGGGCCTAAGGAGTAAGTACTGTAAGGACGCTTGTGCTTTAAAACAATTCTCTCATCACTCGAGAGAACTCTCCTCCGCCGCCCAGAATTGCTGGCAGCCCTTCGCCGGTATTTGACAGCTCGCCTTCTGTCCCAACAAACCCGTTGATACCATCTGCTCCCGAGTGGGACGCAAAGTTACCATAACCTCCCATTGCCTCAAAGAAATTCGTCAACTCGTGGCTGATCTGTAACCCGTTCATTGGACTGTTTCCAAGCTCACTAATTCCGCTTATCTGCCCGTAGACGGATAGGTCGTCGATAGAGTGACCGGCCAGACCAGCCATGGCAACTGCAGCCGTAGAGTGAGCGTCGTGGGTCTCCGAATCCAACGGACGTGCTAGCAGGCCGAGCTTTTCCCCCGTCTTCCTGAGACCCTTGATCGTCTTCCAGAGGCGTTTTGAGACATAGGACTTAGCACTGAACCCGTTGACCAGATCCAGGGCCATATAGAATTCGTCTCGCACCTGTCGGTTAAAGTCGACGGGCGCATGACATGCAGCGAGCAAGAGGACAGCTAAAGAGGCGACTAGGAAATAGTTAAAGCAGACCTGCTGCGTGCGGTAGATATCTGACGTCTGATTCAGCCGCGTCAGGACCCGAACTGTGTCCTTGGCGATATCCACGACCGCCTGGGCGTGCGTTCGGTTTTCAGCAATGCTCGCCGCCGAATGTAAGACCGGGCGATATATAAGAATCCTCAGATGGTTCATACGTAGATACAGAAGTACACGTAGCCGCCTGAGGCCACGGCTGATGGACTCTCCATTCTGGGGCGACTCCACCGCGTAGAACTTCAGATTATCCGGTATCTGCTTATACCACTGGAGCACCTGATAGTCCAGAAAGCCAATTTCATCACGTCTGATGTCCGTTGTCCCTTCCGATCCGAGACCGGAATACCAGACTTTGGAGCAGAGGCGATTGTAAACGACCATCCACTTTAGATAGGGAACCGTACCATCCTGATAAAGGTCAGTAAATGCAAGAGACATGGGAATGGGAATATTTACTCACCGGCTCGGGTAGGTTAGGATCGATGTCCTCGTCCTGGAATACGAATGGTAGCCCGGTACCGAAGCTCCACCGTCGATCCAGGGAATATATCGACCAGAAGGTTTTGGTCACCTCAGTCCATTGTTCTTCGTTCGGAAAAGACTTCAGCATGGCGTCTCGCCGATGAAGGCCCATCTCGAAGCACATGCGAGCTGTCATACCAATGAGGCGGTAAGCCATTATTTCATCGTCGGTATGAAAGTAGTACGTCGCCTAAAGAAGGCTACCATCAGCAGTCGAACGACGAGTGATAGGTCAGAAGACTTACCGCAAGAGCAAAAAGCTGAATTGTCTTGATATCGACCGGCTCCCACAGCTTGGCCTGAAGTACAGGCGCTATGCTGTCGAAAAGTCGTCTCCCAAGCTCATTTTCCCCATTTCCTTCTACTATCATGGTCGTCGCCAATATAAATTTCAAGATAGTCGTGTCATCATCCTGAAGACAGTCGGAACCAGGAAGTCCTCTTTCCGCGAACCCGGTGCGAGTGGCTGCTTCGAGGAAAGTGTAAAGGAGATTGGTCTGCTGGATGACCTTTTCAATGTTAATCAAGGGATACATGATCCCGACCTCCTCTTCATAGACACGACACAACCTGATAGCCTCCTCGCGTTTAATGATCCATATGGGATCTTTGGACGGATGAACCGAAAATACTGGCGCTGCGGGTAACTGCTGGGGGGGACTGCCGGCCGGAGTCGCATGCGCCGTATCGTCATGCGCATCTTCTAGTTGAGTTATCCCCATAGTCCGAAGACTGGATTTCGCAACGTCGAAGTTGAAAGCAGAGCTTGTTGGCCCTCGGAAATGAGGAGGTTTCATGCGCGACTTTGCCGGAGAAGGCTGAATCGATGGGAAAGCATGCGGAGGCAGCGAAGCCGAGTGTGAGCCATCACGGGAGAGAGCGTCGAAAGTGGGTGTCTCCGATGGCAGTTTATTGACCCGAAGACTATTGAGATTGGTAAATAGTGTATTCACCTGTTGCTGTAGGGAATCGATCTGCTGTTTCATCGTCTTGAACTCCCTGCGAAACAAACGCTACAGTCAGCGCATGCTAGACGACGCAATAAGAGATTTCCTGGCAAAATCAATGGAGCAAATACTTACTCAGAGTCCTTGAAGTTGCTAGAACAGCAATTCGGGGCATATTGGCCTGTGCGATATCGTGAGCGATGACCCGGATAGAAACAAAGGCGGACTGCATACACTCGAGGTTGAGGTGGCCGCAACGCTGACAGGGGACCTGGCCATTGCACTTGATCTTGCGTCTCTTGCACTCATTGCTATAGGATCTGTCAGCAGAATAACATAGGGCGGAGAAAGGTAGGCCTACCATGCGATCGAGATGTACCGATTCCGCTTCGCGCGCGTGTGCGTTCCGCTGCCTGATTCCGCCTTTCTCTTGGTGCTGTCAGTGCCAGGTGAGGGCGCCTGAGCGTCCGTGGGAGTCATCAATGATGCTCCATTTGTATGAGACGAGTCAGAAGCCATGGCACCGCGACGTCAGTATGGATACTCTGTATTCAGAGGGAAGATCAGACGCTTTCCCAGCAAGGTTGGCGGTCGGACAGGAGAGAAGAGTGCGGAACGAAGAAATTGCGGGGTTTTCCCCGGATCCACTGGAGTTCGGGGAATAATGTACAGTACATAAATAGGTAATTATCGAAGGCAGACGTGGCAGCCAAGCAGGGCGAGCCGTCCAGAAGATCGAGTACGTGTCGATACCTGCACGATGCGAAGATCATCAGAAGTCCTGAAGCTCGAGGGGAATCCTATGTATTGAATATGTTTGGCTGAGATCTCAGCAGAGCTTCACTGCTTGGCCTTAGACAATCTGGTCATTCTGTCTCTATTTGGTATTTAGGGGCCCTCATAGATTGAATGGCTTGCTAGCCACAGAGAATCGCCTGCATTGATATATGCATCTCTACTTGGATCAGGGAACTACTAGTCAAGTTGCATACCAGAAGATGATAATCATCCATTATTCTCCATCAAATCGCTGTGGGCCGACTTCTATGCCACGTGCCAAGGCTCCGAGCGCGGAATCAGTCCCGACGTACGAAGATCTCGCGTCTTTCTCTTCCATTATTACTGCTTACTTACTTACTTACTGTCCCTGTCGTGCGAATTCACGTACCAGCCAGTCATCTAACAGCTCCACGATCTCAGGGCCTAAAGCAGACGGCTGGATGAGGCATCAGCAATGCTGGCGGATGCTTAATCACCCGTTGGTGCGGGCCTTTGTTCAGGCTTCTCGATCGCGCAGGTCGTGTCCTTGGGAGACCAATTGCAGAGGCCATGCCACTCTCCCAGGCTCACCGTACCGCCCAGTCGATATCCTTGAGGATGGCAGCGTGAACCGTTTCCGTGATATGTGCTTCGAACCGCAACGGCCAGCCCTTCTCCCGCGCGGCCATTTCCGTGACCTCCCAGCATTCCAGCGATGGTTCGTTCGAGATTCACCATCCGCAACTCGATTGAACTACGAATACCTGCAGCAGTCAGGAGAGACTCTTGTGCCTCTGGAACTTACCAGTGCTGATGACGGCAGTTTCCAGCGGTTCAACGCTCCATTGAGCCTTTTTCTGCAATGGACACAGGCGGCCGAAGCGCAATCGTCGCGTCTCTATCTCGCCCAATGCCAGCTTTCCGACCTCCCTCCGTCTCTCCGGGATGGTTGTCCAACGCCGGACCTGGTGGCGCAGGCAGGAAGGGGCGATATTTACGATGCGAATATTTGGATGGGGATGCCTCCCACTTATACACCGCTCCATCGGGATCCGAATCCAAACCTCTTCGTCCAGTTGGCCGGTGAGAAAGTCGTCAGACTATTGTCACCAATGGCGGGGATGCGCGTGTTTTCCCGTGTGAGGCAGGAATTAGGCCAGGATGTAGGCCATGCAGCAGCTGTCTTTCGAGGCGACGAGATGATGCACGGTCCGGAGAGGGTCCTCCTGGAAAAGGTCGTCTGGGGTGATAATGATGGAAATCACGTATGCGCCGAAGACTCTAAACAGGACTGCGAAAGTTACGAAGCGCGCCTTGGGGCGGGTGATGGACTGTTCATCCCCAACGGCTGGTGGCACAGCATCAAAGGAATCGGCGACGGGGTCACAGCATCGGTACGTTACTGTTTCTGCTTTATGCCTTGCTCCCCAGAACTCACATTTTGATCACTAGGTAAACTGGTGGTTCCGCTAGCCCTGTTCGTCTCGTCTTCTCCGACTTCCCTGCAACCAGCTCTAAGCATCCACTCAGTCCAGCAGTACATCACTCAAAAGGTGCAGTACCGGTTCAACAATTCCAGAGTACAAGTGCTGCATCGTAGGACTTACTTTGAGTTAACGAGACAGCATGCGACGACAGCATTTTGCAAGTAAAATCAGCAATAACAGGATCATCAGTTTACGTTGCGCTGATCGGTTGCGTAGATATATTTGTAGGCAGCTCTCCACCTTACGGCATATTACATATCCTATATTTGCGGTGGCTGAAATATGGTTCAAGATGTAAGTCCTCGTTCTGGCTTCCGGAACGGTGTCGGGCCATGGAACGAGAGATCTCTTACCGTAAGGTAGTATTTGAAATCGGCTCAGTTACCATCAGACTATTTGTGGTATCATCAGCGACGCGAGAGCAGGTATCTACTGGACAATGCTTTTCCAAAGGACTTCGTAGGTACAGATAGGCTGTTGGATCTCTCCGGCGGCTAGAGATCGATATTGGCCAGTGGCTGCGCTCCCCTGATAAGAGTCCGTTTCAGCGTCAAGGCATAAACCCAACGAGTTCCTCAAGACCATTCAATGACACGTTACTTGCAGCCCAATGATCTAACCTGAACAGCGAGGCGTTGAAACGCCATGATCGCGATCGTCATATTGGCCCTGGTAGTGTCGTCTATAGCGCGATAGACATCAGGTCGCATTCACAGGGACCAGTAAGAGGACAAGGCAGCATGTCTTGAAGGGTTCAATGGGAAACCACCATTTTACAGCGCCAGCTCCCTATTGATGCGCATGAATGGCTATTGATGCCGGATATCTTCTGCCTTGTGTTTCATGGCCTCACCATGATTTTCTTTCCGCTTGGTTGTGTTCTCGGGCCCTGGCTCGGGTGCTCAGCTGTCAAGAACTCGCTATTGTTGACCCCCAGAAGATGAAAGAGTCACAGTGAATAGCCTTATTACCCATCGTTGGGCGTCTATTGTACAGTGCTTTATTCCCACGGCTGTCGGTGTTAGCATACAACTTTTCCTTTCTCTATCTCTCTTCCTTCTCTCGTCATCGTCTACGTTCCTTGCTGCTGGTCAGATCCGTTCTATATCTTTTCATATTCCAAAAAGACTAACTCGTTGATCGATTATTCTGTATTTCATCCTTTATACTTCAGTGCAAAAAAAGAAAGGGAAAACGAACCCTGTCTGCGATACACCAATAATTTCTCTTCGAACTGACTCACCGACGGTGTCCTTCATTCAACGACAATCTGTCCGGCGTCATCGAGAGGCTTGACCAAAATGGCCATCTTCGACAGATCCCTGGCTGGTCCAGGCTATGTGATTCTCAATACTATCCGCGTCATGAATATCATCGTGTTCCTTACGATCATTGCTGCGTGCGCCGTCATGCTTGTCAAAATCAAACTAGTCAACAGCTTCTTCTTTTTCGAGGCCGTAGGGCATGTCATTACTGCGAGTATTAGCAGTGAGTATTCCATCATAGAAGGCAAAAATCATTCGTAGTATTAGCTAGCTGACCATGGCAGTTTTTCTCATTATATCTGAACTAAATATTCTTCGCGGTTATTTCAACAAGCACTGGCCCCTTCTGGGACAGGAGTCGGGATTTACGACCTTCGCATTCGCAATGGCCACTATTGGGATTTCCCTGCTGGGAGATCTCAACTCGTCGGAAACGAGCCAGAAAGCCTTGGGGCTTGCCTTCTGGAGAATAGTAGCCGCGGCGGGTATCCTCGCCATTACCATGGCATTCGTCAATCTATTGACCGTAAGTCCGATTCGTGTATAGTATACGAAGTCCGAAAGCTAATCATGCCAAACTCAGAGTTTCATATTTGCAGACAGAAAGGCCGGAGTGACTGCGCGTCATGTCCGTGCCTATGGCGCCGTTGCTCCCCAGAAAGTCTTCATCACCCGATCGAGCAGCAACAAGTCCTTCCAACTCGGTATGAATCGCGAAGAAACACTTCCAACTTACCGTCCGAGTACCGCGAGCACCAGATCCATGTCGATGCGCAACGCAACTCGATTCCCCTTGAAGATCTCCTCGCCCATCAACCACAACCACCAGTTCCAGGACGCCTCTTCGTCGCGATATTCCAGGGACGAGAATGATGTCTCAGTTCCGAACTTGGCACACCATCCCGCTATGTACTCTGGTCACATCTAAGAGAGTCATTCGACCTCGTCCCTGAGATCAGGACGTAGCCCTAGCTCCAGCTCCCTGTTGTGGAAATCTCCCAATTAGGACATTGATACATCCCCTTCCCAACCGCGGTGACTCCTCTGATAATATGCCAGATCATATTTGCAGCACTGGATCCACCACTTTCTTTCAACTTTCGAAAGCTTTATTTTTAATATCGCATGTACATATAAACTGTTATTCTCATGGTTCTTTGAGCGGGAGCGTAGTTTGGGGCAGGTCCATCCATATACTCGGGAAATGCTCAGGATCGGCAAGTCTTTATTTTTGTTATTAACAAAAAAAGAAGAAAAAAGGAATATAAATGACGAAATATGTATCTTTATCAGATGAAATCGAAATATATTCCTTATTCTTTCACCATTGAAATGTAGTACTCGGGGTATGTACGTACCATAGGAGCTTGCCAGTTAGTCTTGGCACCACCTTGCCTCCGGAGTCCTGATAGCTTACTCCGAACGGACACAGTCCTACCTCCATACTCCATAACACGACAAGCCCTCGCGTCCTCCGACGACGCCGCAGCAAGCACTTTTTGACCTTTGGTTTATGCTATCCAGACATGTGACGGTGGAAGTCACATACTTCGGAACAAGATGGTTGAAGTAGGGATCTCTTTCCAGACGTACGTCCATCCGCAACTCTTCGCCTTTACTCTACCTCTATCTATTGTTGGTTATCATTATTATTCTAGCTAACACCCCCGCTCGTGCACAGCATCAAATCACTCCTCATCTTCTTCGCACCGATTATCATCCCGCGAGCAATAAATCTTTATCGAGGCCTTCGGATCTCCCTGTCGCAGGCAGGCAGGATTCCGCCGCGCCCGCTTTCTCCGCTCGCTACTCGCGCTTTGAATGTCTTATTCTTCGCTATCGTCCTTTTTCTCCTGCTCAGTTTACCGGTCAATCCGCATGCTCCGGCTGCGAATATATTCTCGCTGACGCGTTCGAGACTGAATACTCCGACGGAGGTGATATTTACTCGGTTGGCGCGTCATCGGGCGGATAATGTGCTTACGGAGGAGGATACGCTGTTACGATCCAAGTTGACCTCGATGGCGGCGAGGAAGGCTTATCTTCGCTTTGGGGCGGAGCCTTTGATTAATTGCCAGTTCTGTTCGCCGGGTAGTCTGCAGTCTTATCTGCTTTACTATCTGCCGTTCAATGTGCTGGTGCCGCATCTTTTCCATATGCTTATTGTCGGCTTGGTTACGTCTGCGCCTTTTGCGGGTCAGGAGGCGGCGCAGTGGAGGAATACGTTTACTCTTGCGGGCCTTGCCCTTGCTGCGGTTGACTTGTATATAATGGCGACTTATGACCCTGTGCAGTCCGCGTCTACTGCCGTCAAGTTTGGTCAGGCGCCGCCGTCGGCTCTATACTATCGAATGGCTCTGGGACGGCCATTGGCGTTCACTATATTGGACGCTGTGTATGCCGCTCTGATCTACGTTTCTGCCACGGGTCGCCTCTTCTTCAGCCCGCCCTCGCAGGCGGACCAGATCGATCAGATTGTTTCAACAGCGACTTCGTCACTGACAAGCGCCAGTTCGAAGCTGCACGCATTGAGCGTAACACGCAATGCTGTGGTGAGGCAGAAGGTGCTGAAGAACCGGGACGATGAGTACTGGCGCGCAGTGGTGGCTATGGAGGGTTCTGGCGGTAATGCAGACGGCAACTCAGGAAGCATCTGGGAGGAAGAAGAGGTCGTGAAAGCCATGTCGAGAGCTATGAATGGACAGGCACGCGGAGGCATTGATCTATCAAGGCTAGGTGTCCAGGCGGGCGAGTATGTCGACGAGGTGACAGCTGGTCTGGAGAACGACGCCGTCGAGCGCCCTGAGTGAGGTCTGACATCCGCGATGCGCGATAGAGCCTTTGCAAAGACAAATAGATTGTAAAAATGTTTCTCTTATTGGTTTCTGGCTTCGATATAGCGACAAGTCGGCGTTATCTAGTGAAAAGCGATACTCTATAGGGTATAGCACGCAGCTGTGACACGCGCCTCCACGTGGAAGTCAAGGTATCTATGCTGGACTGGCTCCCCACTGATTCAGAACGGACCCGTAAGATCAACCGTTTTCTCTTGCCGAAAATGTAATTATCAGTGCGAACTTCGAAGGATAGAGAAACAGAGACTCGCAGAGTCGAGAAATGTCGAAGTACTGTTCGTCACAAAGCTAGAGTAGTCTCACCATGATCCATGGGCCTAGCATCTGCAGCATGACGATCTCCAGTCAGGATGGAGTATAGTACAGTACTCGCAGAGAGTAAGCTTTCTTGCAGAATATGCGCCGTAGTCCATAGAGAAATGGTTGAGCCCAACCAGACAGTTGCTCCATCTGATCAACGGGAGGAGAGACGAATACCTGGCAGCCCGTTGGTCCCTTCTGCCAAGCATGGACTTGTCGATTGTCCAAGGGAACCAAACGAACCAGTGGCACGCCAGACACTGCCAGCTGTGCACTGGAGCAATTTTCAGATGCCCTGTGACCCTGTCCGCCGTGTCTCAAGCGCAGTAGCTTCAACAGAGTCCTCGAGATGTGGAGAGAGCGTGGAGCATCGTGCCGCCATCATTGGGGCTTTGGCGTGTAGGCGGTGAGGGGGCAGCGAAGATCGGGGCATCTTCCACGAGACGATCAACTCCTCACCACAAGACACTACGCGCTTTCTCCCGCCCCCATTGCCTTGTGCTCTTTTCCTGCTAGGGCTGCTTGTCCAGCTTTGTCTGCTCCCCTCCATCTCTTGTTTGGTCTTCAGTCGTGACTCTCAGTCTGTCTTTGTTGTTGTGCCAGTTCCAATTGTCCGGAACCTGTCAGGTACAGGATCGAACGTTCAGGAACCTGCGGCAGAATCACCAGACTTCTCACAACAATAAACACGCACATTCCCCTTGTATCGACCCCTCACACACTGACGGATCGGCACGGCTACATTTCATAGGGCAAACAACTCTAGGTTATCTCAATCTCAGATCCTTATCATGTCCAAAGAGACGTCTCCCCCGTCGCAATCGGTGACGGAACTCAACGCATGTGTTTCAACATCTAGCGGTCACCGGAATCCCAAAGAAACCACTTTTCGAGAATGGCTGTTGGAAAACCAGATTGGTACGTCAATCAATGGCTGCAGATTCTTGTTTCTTCCTGGGTTGGCACATCTCTTATACTGCAATCCATACTGACTGGTCGCCAGGTGCCTCTGTTACAATCCTGGCGATGCTATTGGCGGTTCATAACCTGTACCCATCATTGCGGCCTTATACCGAGCCATTCTTCCAGCTTCAATACTACCAACCGAATACCGGCCTCTACACTCAAGGATGGGATGATATCTACTTTGTTATTTGTTCCGCCATCGGCTTCACCGCAGTGCGCGCAATTGCTATCGACTGGGTGTTCTGGCCCATGGGCCGACGTTGGGGTTTGAAAAGGAAAGCTTCAATCCGACTTGCGGAACAAGCTTGGATGGCCATTTATTATGGCTTGTTTTGGTCATGCGGAATGGTTCGTTTTCTCTTTACTTCCGCGGAAAACAAAGGAACCTATCCACTGATATACTTCCCGCTTTTAGTATCTCTGGTCTCATTCCAACTACTGGCTCGATTTCAAGGCCGTCTGGTCCGACTGGCCGTCGCGCGAAATGACCGTTTTCATGAAGTGGTATCTTCTTACGCAGTTGTCGTTCTGGATGCAGCAGCTTTTGGTGATCCACGTTGAAGAGAAGAGAAAAGATCACTACCAGATGCTTTCTCATCATGTTGCCACGATCACCCTACTCACTTCCGCCTATATATATAGCTTTTACAACGTTTCCAACGTTGTTCTCTGCCTGATGGACATTGTGGACCTCCTTCTGCCGGTAAGAACCCTCAAAAGATGCCAGCGCCCCTCAAGCGAATATTCTAACAGGCAATGCTGGGCAGATTGCAAAGATTCTGAAGTACTTGAAGTACGAAATGGCCTGCAACATCGTCTTCGGTGTATTCGTCCTTACATGGCTCGTCACGCGCCACATAGCGTACCCGCTTCTCTGCTGGTCGATCTACAAGGATGTCCCGGATCAGATGGCGTACGGTTGTTATTCCGGTGCCACTACGGAGATGATCTCAACGAACGGATACCCGGATAACTGGGGCCATCTCTTGGGTCCTTTCAAAGATCTTAATGGCCCAATCTGTATGAACCGTCGTGTCAAGTGGATCTTTCTCTCTTTCCTCCTGTTCCTCCAAGGTCTTTCCTTGATCTGGTTTGGAATGGTCATTCGCGTGGTCGTTGGAGTTCTGCGTACAGGAAATGCTGAGGACACTCGAAGCGACGATGAAGAAGACGAGGTGGAGTCGGACTCCCAAGTCAGCAGTATGAGGCGAAAGGAGATGGCTAAGAACAGCATTGGTGACAGCAGCTCCAACTCGGAGGCAGCATTCCGCAGGTCGAGCAGTCGTCCTGTTCGAAGCCGTGGCCGTGGAGGAATCCGACTCGGTGATCAGAGCGACAGGAAAGCCCTGCTTGGTCGTATCGGATGCGACAAGCCCACCTAACCCTTTGCATTTCTGGCATATGATAGTCTTTGTCTTTGTCTTCATTTTATTTCTCTCGTCATCTTTAAGCGTGCTGTCGCTTTCGAATGTATGCCCTCTTCAGCAAATCTGGGCTTGTTATTTTCAACCTGCAATTACACCTTCACGTCAATTTTCGATGGTAACGACGAGGCGGACTTCCTTTCTTGTCATGGTGCAACACTTTCTTATTTGTTCTATTCTTGGTGATCTGAATGATCTCAGCGTCTATAAGATCTCTCGCTGCAGTTGAATGTCGGCTACGGCTTGACAGAGGGATTGAATGCCCTGTACGAATGCTCACGTGTTTCCGATTCCAATCTCTGAAGAGATTGCGATGCAAATGAATACCCGGTCGCAATGTTTGTTCCTGTATGTTGTGCTTGTGTTTTTTTCCTTCCTGATCATCATGTTGTCATTTGCGAAATATCTGCATTCGATGAACACACGTCAAGGTCGGCATGTTAAGTGGTTTAACGGGATGTAAAAAGAGAAATTTGACATGGAACGGGTTGTCTATCCGCGCTGGTCTTCCTTCCTTTGCCTCGTTCGTGTGTATGTGGTCCAGACTCTTTCTGCTGGGCCAAAATCACCTGTGGCTCGATTGAGCTAGGTGTGCTACGTGAGAACTCTACGAGAAAACATGCTTCAATTAAGCTGTTTGGTTTGAATTATATGGCAATGAATAACGACTGAACAGGACTCGTCCCTCAGTTCAGCCGCTTGGCTGTCCATCTCTGCTCTGTACCAATATGGTCTTTGATGCCTGTTGTAAAAGTAGACCTAACAGCTGTCCATGGCTGATACATTTGTGATCTCCAAGACCGTTATTATATCCATCAAGACGCCATATACCCCCTATATTCTCTAGGAACGGACTAGATCTCATGTCTCGAACCACCTGTCTCGCTCCTTCGAGCGGCTTCCAAGTAGTAGACAATGGTGCACCGCGGACCACTGTCTTGCTCAACACTGATAAGGGGTTCAGAAGGGGTTCAGACCTCGAAAACCCCGACGAAAACGGACAGCACGCTTCTTTTGAGCTTTGTCCTAGCGCCTAGTGTTCCGAATATGTCTTGCAGTAGTCTAGGACCGCGTCGGTGCCCCGGCTAAGTGGACCATGTGGCTGCCGGGGAAGTTCAGCCCCCCTTTTTATAGTCGTGAGGACGTGCACAGTATCTAGTCAATTTCTCAACGGCATCAGTGCCAAGGCTCATAGCAGCGTAGGATCATATCATTTTGCTGTTCTTTATGGGAAGTCATGATCCGTCTTTCTCTCGAAGCTTCGCCAGAGCTGCCGCGATACCTTCACTCACCCCTTCCTCCTCCTGACGCTGAGAATTTGGCACCTCTGAGCTCTCTATGTCTCTGCGTTCCGCTTCTCTAATGCTAGCCTCCTGAGCAGCAAGGAGCATGGCCTCCTCTTCACCCTGCTCCTCCTGTCTCTCGGGGGGACGGGCTGCCGCACTAGTCACAGGCGGAGGATTCCTAACAGGCGCGGTCTGTCTCTTCGCCTTTTCCACACGAAAGCCTTCTCTCACGGCACCGCACCACTGTCGTACCTTTTTCTCTCCCCAGCCCGGTACCATGCTGATCTGCTCTGGCTGTGCGTTGACAGCAGCCTGCAGACTGCCAAAGTTCGAGATCAAGCTCGCCGCGTCCGACTTGTTGATGCTCCTTGGCACGGTCACAAATTCAATCAAACTCTCCTGATAAGACTGCGCCTGCTGAGAGCGAATCGCAGTAGGCTGCGCATTTTCCGAAGACTTAAACAATTCCAAATAATGAGCAGCTTCCGGCGCAGACCAGCATAGAATCAAAGTCAGATTATTGATAATCGACGTCTTTGACAGTTCCTTCAGACTGTCTTCGTGATTCGGTATATCCACCATCACAAGGAGGATACGCAGGTTATATTTACCTGCCAGCAGTCTGATTCGCGAATAAATGTATTCTGGATGTAGACGATGGTACTTTAAAGACAGGAACAGCGCACATGTAGTGCTGCCAACTACGTAGTCAGCTGGGATATCGGCGTATTCCCACGGGACGAGTTTGATATGGTTTAAGATCGGGTTTCCCCTCTGTCTGGTCGAGACGAGGACTGCAGAAGGGGCATTTCTGTTGGGTAGTGCTTGAGGCTTCGGTTGCTGGACTTTGGTTGGCTGTGTAGAAGTAGAGGAAGGTCGTGGGTTAGGCGCTTCAGTGGATTTCTCTGGTTCTTGGGAAGTAGTTGGATCCATCCTGGGAGGTAGACCAGGATCGTGTTGAGATTGGTATTATTGTATTAAATAATGGAGAGCTTGAGGAAAGATTAGTTAACTAATTAACTAGGTATTGATCAGTGGAATAGTTGAATAGTTTAAGACTGGTTGATGATTACTACTATCGCGGATCGGCCCAAGAGTCTTATCTCACCGCCCGGAGCTCCTAGCGTTGGTTTCGCCGCCAAAACTAACTTACTTTTCACTTTTTCTGCCGCCCGCCATCTGAAGAAATAAATTCAGCAGTTGCAACAATGGAAGAAACACGCAAACGAAGACGGCTTTCGGAGAGCGGCAGCTTCCAGGTCGAAGATGCCGTTAAAGAAGCTATCAAAAATGACACAGTCGCTACTGAGCAGCAAAACACTCCATCTGCTGCTGCAGCTACTACTCGTCCACCGCGGAAAACGCTCTTCGTGCGATCTCTGCCCGCCTCCGCGACGACCGAGAGTTTGACCGAGTACTTCTCGCAGTCTTATGTGATCAAGCATGCAACTGTCGTTCTGGACCCGGAAACGAAGCAATCGAAAGGCTACGGTTTCGTCTCCTTTGCCGATCTCGAAGATGCGCAGCGTGCTCTTGAGGAATTCAACGGGAGCGTTTTCGATGGGAAGAAAATCAAAGTCGAATATGCCGAGCCTCGTCACCGAGAGGTCGACGAGACTGTTGGCAAGAGTCATCCCACTGCTGAGGCTCTCAAGTTGAAGGAGGAGAGAGAACGTCGGAAGGCGGAGACCCAGCCGCCTAAACTGATCGTGCGGAACTTGCCGTGGAGTATCAAAGAGCCGGATGATTTGGCTGTTTTGTTCAGAAGCTACGGAAAGGTCAAGCATGCGGTCCTCCCTAAGAAGGGAAATCAACTCGCTGGGTTTGGATTTGTGGTTCTACGAGGCAGGAAAAATGCCGAGAAGGCGCTTGAAGGTGTCAATGGAAAGGAGGTCGATGGTAGGACAATCGCTGTCGACTGGGCAGTCGACAAGGAAACCTGGGAAAATGTACAGAAGACTGCGGAGGAAGACGCCGACCCCAAACCGGAGGTCGACGGAGACGACGACGCCGCCGCATCAGCTCAAGATGAGGAACATCAGTGGGAAGACGCAAGCTCCGACGAAGAAGCCGAAGATAGCTCTGAGGAGGACGAAGATGTGGACATGGATGACGTGGAGGATGTAGATGATGACGAGGAAGAAGAAGAAGAAGAAGAGAAGGAAGATGAAAGAAATGCTTCGACAGTCTTCATTCGAAACCTACCATTCACGAGCACCGACGACTTACTATATGATCATTTCACCCGGTTCGGACCAGTGAGATATGCCAGAGTTGTTCTTGACCCCGAGACGGAGCGGCCCAAGGGAACCGGTTTTGTCTGCTTCTACAAGGTTGAAGATGCGGTCTCATGTGTACGGAACGCCCCTAAGCAGTTTGAGGTGCTGGCCGAGAAGGATAAATCCAAGCCATCCACGATAGTGAAGCACTCTGTTCTACAGAATGAGAACGCTGATCCGACCGGACAATACACCATGGACGGTCGTGTTCTGCAGGTCACGCGTGCTGTCAGCAAGTCTCAGGCTTCACGATTGCAGGAGGAAGGTGTCACGAAGCGACTTGCTAGAGACACGGATAAGCGTCGTCTCTATCTTCTGTCCGAGGGTACGATTCCTTCTAACTCGGCTCTCTACAAGAAGCTTTCGCCTTCGGAGATCAAGATGCGCGAAGACAGTCTCAAGCAGCGACAGACGCTCATCAAGAACAACCCGACGCTCCATCTCAGTCTCACCCGTCTTTCCGTCCGTAACATCCCACGACATATCACCTCCAAAGACCTGAAGGCTCTCGCCAGAGAAGCGGTCGTTGGCTTTGCCAAGGACGTCAAAGCAGGTCTCCGTCAGCCATTGTCCAAGGAGGAGCTGAAGCGAAGCGCCGACGAAATGAGGGAAGCCGAAAAGGAGCGGAAACTGAAGGGCAAGGGAATCGTCAAGCAGACCAAGATCGTCTTTGAGGGACGGGACGGCAGCAAAATCGATGAAAAGAGCAGTGCCGGAAGAAGCAGAGGTTATGGTTTCATCGAGTACGCCACTCACCGCAATGCCCTCATGGGTCTTCGCTGGCTCAATGGCCATGCTGTCGAGATGAAGCCCGAAAACGGCGAGAAGGGGAAGAAGAAGCGTCTCATTGTTGAATTTGCCATTGAGAATGCCCAGGTCGTCAAGCGAAGAAACGAGCATCAAGCCAAGGTCCGCACTTCCAGCAAAACAGACAAGACGGACGATGACTCTCGGTCCGACGAGAAGGGAGGCCGCAAGGGATTCCAGAGAAGAGACCAGAGGAACGGTCAGAGAGGAGACCAGAGAAGAGACCAGAGGGGCGGTCAGAGAGGAGACCAGAGAAGAGACCAGAGGGGCGGTCAGAGAGCAGACCAGAAGAGAGACCAGAAAGGGCCGCCAGGGAAGTTCAATCAAGGACTGAAACGGAAGAGGTCCGAGAGCGGCATCGACGAGAAGAAAACGGGGGACAAGGAGAAGGGTAAAGATCGCGGAGAAAAGGACAACGGTGTTGCAAAGAGGAATCGCATCATCGCGAAGAAGAGGATGCAGAGAAAGACGCGGAAAGGCAAGGCCTGATGTACAAAGTCTAGGGAAAAGTTTATGTCTTGAAAATATCCTTCATTATGTCTAATATATTCTACGGCGCTTCTGGTTGGAGCACCAATTCCACGAACGTGTTTCTCCTTAGATGTCTTCGAATATAGTTGCCAGTAGTAGATCCGGTCCCAGAGTTGTAGCAGACTGCAGGCAACTCGATCTGATCTGGAAATGCAAAAGGAACAAAGATCATCTCTATTGAACAGCGTATGTCTATCTTGCCGTGACCATTCCATTATTCTCGGGTATTCGATTTGTTACTAGATCATTTACAACGAGGCCCATAGCACAATCACGTATTCGTAGCACCCACCACCTTTCCAACGATATTGTAGCGCTTGCTGAAAAACGTATACCACTCGCTCAGGACCGTCTTCTCCTTGTCATCGAGGTCATACCAATCGGGCCTGCAATCCTCAGGCTTCAGTGAGGAAGAGGCGAGTGCGCGTGAAGGGTCCTTGCCGGCGAAAACTGCAGGGAAACCACATCGTCAGCTTCTGCTGGAAAACTTCTAGTTGTGAATTTTCTCCGGGTGATAAACATACCGCGATATTGTCCCTCAGGTCCGTAGGCTGGGTTTCGAGAGACGTCGAACACGACACCTTTGATAGCGACCAAGGTTGGGCGACTCGGGTCGGTGCCTGGGTGCTTTGCGATCAGTATACGTTTGCGTGCATCGATAATCGATGGGGGTATACACTCACCATCACATTTTGATAGCTCCTCGTAAGTAATGGGGTCGTCCTTGGGAGGGTCCAGCTGGACAGGCTGTTTCGGGTTGAATTGTTTCGGTTCCGGCTCGTGGCTCGACATTGTATCTGCCAATTCCAATGGGATACCCGAAAAGAGTCTCAATAGCTGATTACTCTAAATGTGCGACGGGAAGTGCCAGACAAGATGCGCATTCACGGGAATAATAATAATGTTTCCGTCGAAGAAAGCAAAGCTCCGACTGAAAGCCGCAAAACAAACGCGGGGTTTTCGGAGAGGGCGGGGTTTGTCTTCCATGGTTAATTAATTAAGTATGGCGAGCTCGTCTCTCGGGAACGAGAAATTCAACCAAACATATTCAGGTGATTTGATTGCACTTCTTTGCCCTAGCGGCATATAATCTGTCGGTGCTATATTCATTGCATATTATCATTATCAGGGGGTAGATGACTGTTGCCTGATAGGTCATAGTTATGCAGCCTCTGGAAACCGATGGACCTAGGCATGCAGACGATCGCTGTTCATGGACTAGGATTATAGATATGGCAATATTGTCAGAAGTTATAGTTATTCCACTCTATTGTTATAAACCACATATAGACTGCATCTGGGAAGAGAGAGCAGTATACTCTTCGTTATAGAGAATCTTCAGTACGGTCACCACTGCGCACCTTCCTCTTCCGTAGAAGCAACCAGTACAACACGAGCACAATCTTTTCTTCTCTTCTCATCCTTTTCCTTTTCCTTTTCCTTTTCTTCTCATCATCATTCCATCCGGGAGACTTCTCCTCGATTTCTCTCTATCGATCCTGATCTTTACGCGAACATCTGAGTTTATTTATGTCCTACGAGATACTCTCGACTCCTTGCGGAGCGTCTTACGCATCTTATCTGGCACTCCAGACATGGCCAAGAGATAAATGGCTGGAATGCTCGCCCTATCAGGGAAAAGCTGTCCCGGATTGCAGGGAGAATCTGATAAGATGAGAAGCCCAGTCTGTCAAGGTGGACTACGAGATTGAACAGAGGTCTGGTTCGGTTCCTACAAACCACACCATGCAGAAGCGCATCATGTCGATTTCCTCCAGTCTCCCCGTATGATGGACGAGCAGAATATCCGATTAACAAAGGAGCGCGGTATCGTTATATCGCTGTTCGCCGCATAAGGAAGATACCGAAGAACATACCTCGGCCCAGAAAACCGATAAAAATCGAATCCGGGTCCTATTCCTCTCCCGGCAACGCTTCGTCCGGTCCCGCGTCGAGGGGCCGGGCAAAGACTGGGGGTGGCCGTCATAAACCGTCGATAGCCAATTGTTCGTTGCTTTCGTTGCTCTAGACTAGTATGAGGGCAGCGGGTTGCTGTTACCTTGAAAACTTGCGCTGTCCCGGTGGAGCATATCAGGTTAAGCCGCACATGGAGTCTTCCGTTTTCTACAGTTTTTCATTATTATTTTCTTGCCCCTAGTGGTTCGCCCCATTGTATCTGTCTCCATGACATGCCACTGGTCTGGGGACAATAAATACCGTTCTCCGGAGCTATTTCTACTTAACGGGGCGCGGTTCTGTCTGTCTCGATTTTCTCGTCTGCTGCCCTCCCGACTGCTCTGCTCTGCTCTGCCAGCGCCGCCATTGACCGATGGCAGTCGATTCGGAGGCCCCCAATGGGCCAATTTCTCATACGGCCCTAGCTGCTGCCATCAGTAATAATGGTGATTACCCCACCATCGTGCCTGATCCGGAGTCAGTCAGTTTAGCCTCGAAGCGGGCCAAAGGGACAACAGTCAGCGAAAAGGCCAAAATTGTCGAAGACAACGCAGATTCTGTCTTGAACGTTTCCATCCAGGAGGGCACCGATCATACACACCGTAGGTTGAAGCCGAGACACATACAACTGATCGGTATCGGTGGGACTATCGGTACAGCCTTATACGTTCAGATCGGGCAAGGCTTGATGCATGGCGGCCCCGCAAGTTTATTCATAGCATTTGCATTCTGGTAAGTACCTACTCATTGCTTGCTCTATTAATCGTTATGCTCCACGGTTCTTGGGAAGTTGCGATCCAGGAGTGGTTCTGCAATGAATTGGCTTGATATCCAGGAAAGCTGCAATCTATATGTTGGCACAGCGGACAATCCTGTTTCCGATGATCAGAATGGAATCAGCTTGGAGATTTCTTGCTTTTGGACGTCGAATCTTATACTGCTATTGTATAGGTGTACTTTTATCTGCGCAATTACTGTCTGTAAGACATCCCACTGCCCTGTTCTTGAACTGAGCCCTTGCAATGTTATCCACGGCCTTTCTCCCAACCGAACCGGCTGCGGCGACGTATTGTCCCTCCTACCGAGAGCGCCCCTGCATGAGAACCCGGTCAGCCCAAAAAGCGCCAAACTCGTCTCATCGCCTGTCCTGCGCAGGTTCGGTTCCATCTGAGATGGTATCTGGATTGCTAGCTTGTTCCCTCTGAAAGATCTATAGCCCTTGGAAGTAAGCATGTGCTAAAATGTAGGATCCTCCGATCTATAGGTATGGCCGAAATGGTGACATATCTGCCGATATCGTCGCCTTTCGTTCGATTTGCGGGCCGCTATGTCGACGAGGCTTTCGGAGTCGCGGCCGGATACAACTTCTTCATCTTCGAGGCTGCGTTAGTGCCCTTCGAAGTCACCGCGTGCAACATGATCATCAATTACTGGAGCGATGCAGTCCCTGTAGGTGGAATCATTGCGATCATACTGGTCCTTTACGCGTGAGTGTCCCTACAAAGCCGCTGTCTAACCTGTAATGCGATAATCCTGCGTACACGGGAGCTCTAATACCTGGTCATAGTCTCCTCAACATCTTTGCCGTCAAGTGGTACGGTGAATCCGAGTTCTGGTTGGCTATAGGCAAGGTGCTGCTTAGTTCCGGTCTGATTCTGTACACGTTTATCACCATGGTAGGGGGCAACCCCTTGGGTGATCGCTTTGGGTTCAGATACTGGAAGAACCCGGGCTCTTTTGCAGAGTATTACAAAGAAGGGCATCTGGGTAAATGGCTCGGATTTCTGCAGTGCCTTATCACGGCAAGTTTTACTATGGCAGGGCCCGATTACGTCTCTATGGCTGCTGGGGAGGCGGAAAATCCACGCAAGGTGATGCCAAAGGCGTTCAATGGTGTTTTCTATCGACTCACTGCTTTTTTCGTTCTCGGAGTCCTGTGCGTTGGTATACTGGTACCGTATAATGATCCTACGATGACAGCAGCCTTTGAACAGGGGCTACCAGGCGCTGCTGCGTCGCCATATGTCGTTTCGATGGACCGACTGCATATCCCAGTGCTGCCGCACATTGTCAATGCCATGATTCTCACAGCCTGTTTTAGCGCAGGGAACAGCTATGTTTATTGTGCTAGCAGAAGTCTGTACGGTCTGGCACTCGAGGGCAAAGCGCCCCGAGTCCTGGCCCGGTGCACGAAGAATGGAGTACCCATTTACTGCGTTACTATTGTCCTGGTGATTGCTCTATTGAGCTTCCTGCAGGTATCTAATAGCGCTTCGGTCGTGCTAGACTGGTTCGTTAATCTTGTATGCAATCCAACGACCCCCCTCAGAGATTCATAATGTCATCGTCAACGTATTCTGACAGGTGGATAGGTGACGGCCTCCCAACTTATCAACTACGCAGTTATCTCCTTCACATTCATCCGGTTCAAGAAGGCACTGGACAAGCAGGGCATCTCGCGTGATTCCTTGCCCTACAAGGGTCGTTTTCAGCCATTCCTCGCCTGGTATGCCCTGGCGGGCACATTCACCATGGCGTTTGTTGGTGGCTACACCGTCTTCCTCCCGGGGAACTGGGACGTCCCAACCTTCTTCTTTTCCTACACCATGATCGGCGTCTTCCCCATTTTATATATTGGGTGGAAGCTTATCCGACGAACGGAATTCAGAAAGCCTGAAAAAGTTGATCTCAAGACCGGAGTCGCTGAGATTGATGAATATACCCAGAACTATATACCTACTCCTCCTAGGTGAGTGTCCAGTCGTTTTCCTCAATTTTTCTCATCGGTGGGATGGGTAAGCTAACGATAATTTTCCTTTTTTAAGAAACGCATTCGTCAAGTGGTTTAATATCCTTCTCGGTTGATAGTCAGATGATAGAACTTAAAGTTTACTCCATGAGCTCATTTGAATTTGGCATTTACAGCAGTTTCAACCGAGAGGTGTAGCTCCGTTGATGCATAAATATTACCAATATATTCTCTTCTTTTATTCACATGCATAGCGGACATGGATTGTCAACTATAATTCATCTATGCTCATTAATTCTTAACTTTAAACATTTATCGGTCGTGCGCATCTATTATTCGGCTCTCAGTGCTTGACTCGCCAAGAAAGTAATCTATAAAAAAAAAATAATATGAAGAAGTAAAAAAAAAATGCAAAAATCCAGTTTTCTTTCCATCGGGTATCCAAAATAGTCCAGGGGTCCTAAGGACCTTATGCTGAAAAAAAAACAAAAAGACGGGTATATTATAAAAGAGCAATCGTTAAGAATAAATGTTTATATGTATGCACAGACAACTAGATAGATAGGTGTTAGTTAGCAAACGGCGATTGTGAGAGATAGATAGATAGACATGGAAACAAAAGTGACATACATAGGAGGAGGAGGATTATGAGATATGTTGGAGTCTGGAGTATGTTCTTGGGAGCAGCGTTGGATTTTGAAGGTGAAGTGGGAGTTGCTGTTGTATCTGCCTTTGCGGGGTTTGTGATTGAAATTGGATTTGCGGATGCTGACGCTGATGAATATGCAGATGCAGATGCGGATAAAGATAAAGATGTAGATGCGGATACAGTCGCAGACGCAGACGCAGTCGGAGTCGCCATCACAATCATAGTCGCTGTTTCAGTAACAGTAACTGGAACACCAGCTCTACATACACACACACAGAGAGAGAGGTTAGTCAACGAAATTGTACTTTTCTCATGGACCAGCCCACGAGAAGAAAGACGGAAGATAAGGAAGGAGATAAGGATTGCATACATAACAGATGGCCAACCATCAACATAGTCAAGATAATTGTATCCGAGCTGGGCTTGCTATTCTCACACACACGTCAATTAGCATGTTTTTGTTTCCACGCTTAACTATTTCCGGGTATTCTCACATCGTAATTTAGACCAATGTCCTCGTTTACTATTATATTATATATGGATTAGTATAAAAGAAAGTTTGCAGGAAACTGGGGGAGGGGTCCAACTCAACCTACAGTAATGATAATAAAGTATATCAAAATCACCAGTTTCTGCTCCACTCATTATTCCCTGTCCACCTGGTGCGTAGACCACGCCGTTATTGTTCGAGCCATATATGATGGTGCCGCCGCCGTCTGTGAGGTTCGTGCCTGATTCGTCTACGTATGGACCTTGGATGGTGGCGGATCTGCCGACGCGAATGGAGTATCTGTGCGAGGTTAGTTTCTGGTGTTATTTGATAGTAATAGGGGTGGGTGTTTATATATATATATATATATATATATATAAAGAAAAAGGAATGAATGGATGGATGGGTGAAATATCAACGTACTCATCACCAGCTGGAGGAAGAGTCGACTCGAAATTACAACACTGTCCATGGCTAAACCAGAGATAATACCACGGTTCTCGATAATACATAAACGACCCCTCGACAGGACGTGTTCCATCCGGCTCTCTCGTAGCCGGATATGATTTCAGAAACGCATTATCTTCTCCAGGAAGAATGTCGTAAGCAAGATTCACCGCGTCGGGGTCTTCTCTGTCTTCAACCGACGTCAACTGCGAGGCGAGAGGTGCCTGCCAGATATTGGTCCAATAGCTCCCCCAAGCCAGGTATGGTTGACCATTTTTCGGATCGATCAGGACACTAGGGTCGATAGCATTCGATGCACTGTAAGGATAGTTGCTGCTGAAGAGACCCGTACCCGTTGCGATGATTTCTCCAAGATCAGTCCAAGGACCCCGGTCGATATCCGCAGTGATCGCTACTCCAATGGAGCTCTCCCGTGTTCCATCCCGGCTAACTGCGTAATAGCAGTAAAAGGACCCGTTGTACTCCATCACGTTTGGGGCCCATGGGTCTTCTCGGCCTTCTCTTTGAATCACACTTGGTCCATTTAACACTGTGCCTAGCGATTCCCATGGTCCGCTCATGTTACTCGCCTTGAAATAGGGGATAGATACCCCTCCAGTGAAGGCGTAGTAGTTGTTGTTGTAGCGGATAACGCTGGGGTCATGGACTTGAAGATTTCCTTGTAGGGCTATTGGATACCCAGTTGTTTGTACGGGGCTTCCAACGCCGACTGTTCCTGATGCGACAGGAGGGGCCGCATTCACAGGAGAAATGAAAGCCAGGCTCAAGGCCACCAAAGATAGGAGAACCATTTGGTAAGCTCTATGTTCGATGGATGCGAACATGACAAGAATGATAAAAGACGATGCGAAGTTGGTGTGCTAGTAATAGAGATGCGCCGCAAGGTTTTTTATTCAAAAGCATTGGCATTTGACGACAAATCCGAGCTAGCTGGCATTCAATGGTCAGGAACAATGGTTCTAGTGGGATATCAGTCAGTCAAGTCAGTCAATGGTCGGCTTACGACGATGCTACTCAGTCAGGCTATTTAGAAACTGCATCACATACGATTCCTCAAGCACACTGGGCGCTATACGACAGGTCCAGTCGTCCCGAGACTAACGCTGACCAAAGAATCCATCAAGGAGAGTGGGAGCTAGTGCAAGGTCAAAAAGAGAAAAAAGAGAAAAAAGACGCATATAATGTATGGCCTGCTGGTAGAATACTTAAGGCCCAGCGACTAGCGGCATACAGAACTTGGAGAACAGCCGGCTGTATCCCTGACAAGCCTTAGAAGAGAAAGGAATGACAATAATGGGTAAGGAAACGAAGGTGAGTGGAAAATAAAAACCAATATAAGCATATAAGCGCCAGCGAGGGGGGCGAAGCAAAAAAGCAAAGGCCCAGACGAATCCCAACCCCTGCCAAACTGATTGCCTAACAAGCCAAGAGAGACCAACGTGCAGCCAGTTTTAACTACTCTAAGTAGAAAACCCAGAAAGTCTAGAATGCCAATATTCTCGCCTCTTTTCCTCTTCAGGCAGAAACTATGAGATCCATAGGCAGCCAAGAGGAGACTGATCGACGAATCCCTGTCATGGGCTAGAAGAGATGCTGTCCACAACACCAAATGATAAACCAACGAGAGTCGTTCTAACATGGCGTTGATGGTCCAGATTGTCTTTGTCCTGTCTTGGTATACATGTTGAGAATCCGCACTAAAAAGCTTGACACCGACGGCGTCTTCAATGATTGCCACTAAGTTCTAACCGCCGGTCGATCTGCACCCAGCCCTGGATGGATTTGCACTATGAAATTGGGATAGCGATGGCGAAACAACAGGCTTTGGCGCCGTTGTGGTCCCCTCGTAGGACTTCTATCCTGGAATCCGGCTTTGCCGGGCTGTGCTGGCTTGGCTCGTCTAAAAACCTTCTCTCCTTGCGGCTGATTATTATTATTTATTCTCAACTAACTAAAATAATATGCATCAGTGTGTTGTCAGCACTAGATAGGGTCATGGCTCGGAGTTCAGTCTGATTGATCTTCTTAACCGAGATTGTGAGTTGGTCCTCCTTATCGCCGCCAAGCGCTCAGCTGGTTTCGCAGGGGTTAATTAATACCTGAAACGAATTGAAACAGCCAAGTTAGGGATCAGTGTTACACTTAAATTCAGGCACTAGCCATGATAAATGATGATCCCGGCGATAATAATCGTGCAAATTATACCTGAGGCGCAGGAGGTCGATTAAAGCTGGCTAAACTAACACTCATCCCCTTCTCAATCAATAATAGTTAAGTTACACACCAGTGCGACCCGAGGTCGTCCCATTTGCAGCTGTCACACCGCCGTTATTGTTATCAAAGCGACTAGATACGAAAGTACTATGATAAAAAAGGCCGAGACTTAGGGATTCGAGGAAGAATCGGTCAAAATCCCTGCCGAAGACTTCTGACTCGGTGAAGATATCAACCTTGGCCAACCTTGACAACGGTCTAAGTACCACCTCGCCCAAGGTCCCCCTAAACCCTACTTCTAGTCGTGATGAACGGACTAAAAAGAACCCACTGCTCGTACATCTTATTCCCCTCGTCCGTTCGTCCTCACCCGTAATCTCCCATTGGCAGTTCAATTAAGCGCCGTCGCCTTATGGTATTTCCATCGGCTGTCCTAACAATGTTGTCAACAGTTAGCCTGACCAGGCAGCAAGAGAAGTTACACCCTATCCGACAACATGGGGAAACAATTCCAAATATTGTTATCGAAAGGCTATTCTGGAACTAAAAAAAAAAAAAAAAAAAGAACAAGGGCTGAGACTTGTTTTTTGACTTTTTATTTCTTGGTATCAACTTTGATTTGTTTGATTATGTTGAATGGCCCTGTCTTTCCACATCAAAAAATTACATTAGCTAGTTATAGACTATGGTCAATAATGATATAATGCTTGTTTTTCCCTGGCTTTCGTGCGCCATACAAGAAAACGCAATGACCACTCCGTAACTGTTTGTTCTCCTTGAGCTAATTCCCCGAAACGCCGAAATTATGGAGTAATAGGTACATTCGTATATCTCGTTCCATGCATAAAACTCAAGACGAAGAAGAAGAAAACAAAAAAGGGTAGGACACATCCCACCGGCGCATCACCGTCAACGATGCAGACGTCGTCTCAAATCACGACTTGTCCAAGCTTTATTCAGCCTTCTCCCCTTCATTATTCGCCGCATTGAGCGCGTCCCTCCTCAACTGATTCCTCTTCCCCAGAATACGCAGGGTATTCTTCTTCTCGATCTCCGTCATTTTATCCCAGTTCGCAATCCGGCTGAGCGTTCCATCGCGATTCACCACCAACGGGCCCAGGTGGTCGAGCTTGACGGAGCTGCCGGAGCCGGAGACGTCGAGTTTCTGCGCGTCCTCTTCGGCAGGTGGGAGGGCGAGAGGGGAGGAGTCGGCGTTGGTGGTGGAGTTTTCGGTGGACGAGGAGGCTTCTTGCTGGGTCTTGGGGTCTGAATTGGCGGCCATGTTGGTTGATGAGGTGTGAGAAAAGAGTCTGGTAGTGGTAGTTGTAGTGGCGGTGGATGACCGAGACTGGAACGTCGCTCGTGGGATAGAAGAAGGAGCAGAGAATAGTTGCGCAGCTCGACGATACAAGCTTTGATAAATGGACATATCTCTCGTGGAGGAGGAGGAGTAGTGATAACACGAAGTAGGAAGAAGAATCGCAACGGCAAGGACGAGACAGTAAATAATCAGCTGGTTGTTAAGACCACGTCTCATTGGGGGTCCACCATTAAGGTGATAATAAGGTAACTAATGATCTTGCTTCAAGAACCCCTCTACTCTAAGTATTTCTGACATCAGTCCCTTTCATAGAGTCTGTTTCTTTTCTTTTCTTTCCTTCTGAACATAATGAAAGAATTGATGATTGGGACGGCACCTAACACGATTAAGCGCTCATGACGCACTAACTGGCGGCGGGAGAGGCTGGAGAGGCTTCTAGAAGGAACCGCAAAGAATCCCCGCAGCACTTTTCCCCCTCTTTTCTGCTGGGTGGTTTTAGAAAGGGTGAGCAAATACTCAGGAGGGAACATAAATGGTTCGAATAAATATTGGTACTGGCGATGTTATCATTCTCTACACGATCGGTTTGAGCTTCAGAGTAGTTCGGAGTTGGTCCACTGATGAATAATACCGTAGAGTACCTAAACCCCAACACATGCCTCGTATACTGTCTCCAGTTGGATACATAAGTTGAATAGTTAATGATATCCCGATGATATTCCCTTTCCATTTACAGTATATTCCTCGTTTTACTATCCGCAGAGCCAACAGTCGTCTTCATACAGCCTGTTACTTACCGCCCCGTATATGGTAAAATACTCTTATTCCCAGGAGCACGTACCATAATCAGCATCGCATCAAAATAAAGATAATGCTAGCAGAATAGCGTGCTGAGAAGAGCACCGCACCGCACCTGATTAGTTCGTGTCACGATCTACGTCTTATTTATACTACGTAGTAACAATAAGTTATAAGTTAATGACTCCACTCGAGAAAAGAATGGTCGTCATGTTTATCTACTACTGGAGGTAAACCTTCTCGATGCTGACCGAGTAACTACGTATCCTGACTACGCAAACTTCCATGTTATTAGGTACGCATTGTTCCGCGCTGATCTATATGACTTTCGATCTTTGCTGCTTCCCTGTGCATGGATTATATGTAGCCGCTGGATTAGCTAGTTGTTTGCACAGCAATATCATAGTTTTCCTCGTACGAGGTAGGATACGGGCTAAAGGTGTCGTGTAATTAAACAAAGATCTCTGACATATCTTCATCAATAATAGACTCATGCCGGAGGTGGAGTGAGACGACCCGTTCTAACTACTCCGATCTACACGAACTATGTATCAATGCGGTTATATAGAACGGGTAGCTGCAGTCGTCACCGTTTGACATCACGAAACTCAAGCCACCCAGGTATAATTAATGCTCGCTAGAATATAGTATAGTATAGCATGCCTCATGTCTAAACAGGGCTGTATACCTGCTATCATATGGTTCACCGTCGAGGATGAGAAGTATGGCATGTATCCAAATGACAGCCGGAGACGATCTTTCGGTCGCGCACAAAGCCAAGTGGGGAGATCTGGGCGAGGTTGGCCAATCGGAGCATGCGATCGCAGCTGGACAACCAATTCAGCAAAGGCCTGGAATCGCGTCGATTCGCAAGGATGAATGAGAACGAAGAGGGCAAATCAAATAGGGAGTCGGAAAGTCGGCGACGAAGACAAAGTGGGAAACCCTTCACTTTTTTGCCGTCCCCGAGTCCTGTATAAAAGCCCATTCACACCGCCCGAGAGTGAGTCTCTATCCTCCGCTTTTCCTTCCCCGCTACTCATCTCCCCTCCAGCCCGGGTCATCGTACTGTGACGGTGCAAATCTTCCTCCTCTTATTAGTCGCTAGGTGTTTTCATACTTCCCGGCCAATAGCGGTTTGATCAAGATGGCCCGCGGCAACCAGAGAGAGAAGGCGCGCGCGAAGAACCTGGCCGCCCAGCAGGAGGCAGCCAAGGTGAGTGATTCTCCATCAAGGCGCTCTTCTGACTTGCCTCCACTGGGTTTAGGATGACTGCTGACTGTCGGTGATCGAACAGAGACACAAGAACCAGATGACTGGCTCCCAGTTCCAGAGAGCGAAGGAAGACACGGCCGCTATCATGCGTGAGAAGCAGAGACTAGGTACGGGTTCCCTGAATACTCTTCACAAAGACGGGCGCCACTTGAGGGTACTACGGAGAAGTGATATTGACTTTTTTTTTTTCCAAACAGCCGATGAGAGAAAGGCTGCTGCTGCTGCTGCCGCCGGCAAGAAATGATGGCCGTCTTGGGCGGTCCAGAATTGTCCGGATCCCTTCATTTCTTTATCCGACCTCTCTCCTACCGCCGGTCTCGAGTCAGTCTGCGACAGAAAGGACTATGTTGGAGAAAAATAATTTATCCTGCATACAGCCGACGGGCCGCCCGGCATAGGCACAGAGTCGGAGTGTCGCTTAAGGATATACCCATTTAAGAATTACGATGCACATGTGGCTTCAGGGTCTGGCCCCAAAGCGTCGGATTCATTTGCTTTTTGGTTGTTAGCGAGGCGTCCATCAGCATCATAGAGCGTTCTTCCCAGACGGTGTTGCACCACACTTCCATACCCGGGATTCCAAAGATCGACTCATCTTCTTGAGACCCGTAGATTCTGGCCTTTCTGTGGGCCGTACGTATCGTAACACTTGTTTCCGGGATAATATAGATAGATGTAGCGGCTACTACCAACAAACGTCTCAGCAGGGCGGACTAGTTCTTTGCACGCCTGCTTGTTGCTTATGCATCTCCCCGGACTTGGTGACTGCTCCATAGAGACTTTGCCCTTGTGGACCAGGCTCTCCAGCCTTTCGGCAATAACGAAGTTGCGATTGGTGCGCCTTTTCGAGATGGTTTGCCATTGCCAATATCGCTTTCAAGCAAGCCGAACGACTGCAGCGTCTCTAGAACTGGAAACTTCCTGGCCGCCAGATCGATAAAGGTCCAGAGACTTTCCCCCTCCCAACCAACATGTAACGCGAATTGAAGGACCCTGCTGACTGTGTTCCTCTGCGCGTCCTCGGAGGAAGCAGCATCCAAAAGATAGAGGAGAAAACTCCATCCGGAGATGTCCTGCGGTTCAGCCAGACACCATCTCTGGCACTGATCGATCATCCATCGTGCCAGCGCCGACGAACCGCCAGTGGGATCATCTCCGACCAGACTTCCAACCTTGTCCAGATGGCGAGATAAGATAGCATGTAGCTGGCGCATATAACTAAAGGCATAGTAGTTCCTAGGGTGCAGCTCAGCGGCACGAAGCACAACATTAAGCTCGTCTTCCAGCAGACAGCGCATTGCTTCGGGAATCGTAGCATTCCCCGTGCAGTTACCGTATTGGATTTTGATCAATTGGTTCAAAACCCAGAATCGATGATGCCACAAGGTCGGGGACTTTGTGTGCCGGTGTAACCGTGAGCAAAGATAAGTCGCCATGAGCGTACGTTCTGTTTGGAGGAGCTCGATAAGGCGTCTATCACGCTCTTCCTGCGGCACACTCATAGAACTTTCGCTCTCAATCAAGGCCGTCAAACGTCTTTTCCTCCAGTTGCATGCTGTCAGATATTCACAGTCAAAAAGAAGCATGACTTCCGTGGCGATAGCACGATCATCACTGAACCTGTCTCCTAAGGCTCCATTTCGAACACCGGATTCAGCCTCAGCTGAGCCGACTTCCGTGCCAGCATCCCCTGCGAGGCTCCCACCGCGGAAGAATTTCTGCCTGGCAATGATAAAAGCCTGCGCCAAGGGTTTCTTGCCAATACCTATGCTGTTGCCATCCTGAAGGAGCGAGCCAAATGCCGGTGGGATGATTTCAAACTCCAGGATCTGATTGTTCCTGTTTGAGAAGATCTGCTGGAGCTGCTCGTAGAACTGCTCCGGGCTTGACATTTGTATTCTGGAGAAGGGAATCCTGCAACTCACGCGACAAGATGCATGTCCAGCATGTCAGTTTGTAGAGTAGTTCGACCGACAACGAACAACCCTTGAGCTGTAAGTCTAGTTAGTGAGAACGGCGCGTGGCCCGAGCGCCTCCCCGGCGCGCCTGGCCTTTTCCTTTCCCTTTCAGTGTCGCTTGACCTTCAAAACGTCATTTATGCTTCCTCTTCTCCGTCTGTCCTTTTTTTTTTTCTCTTTTGCAAACGACGCTGACGGACTGTGTCAGTCTCTCAAGTCTCTCTAAGACTCAGCTCGTGTTATCAGTCTGCTAAAGAAGGAGAGAAAGACACACGAAAAGAAGCTGCAGTCATGAGCGCTGCGAGCCAGCCTTCTGCGCGCGTGTGGGCGCCCGAAGCCGGCAAGTTGGATGCGCAACGAGACAACAAACCGGATCCCATGCTGTCTCTTATTCTAATAATCTTTTTTGTCCATCTGGCAATATACCTCGTGAACACGATCGGCGCAGCTACGATTGACAGTCTGGTACGAGCTACCTTTCCTTTCCCGTTTTGACTTTTCGGAGCTCCATCATGCCACATGTTCGCATATGCGCTCAGCGGGCACTCAGAGTCTATATTCTGCTCTTAAATGCACGGAGAGCTGATTTTATGGTAATATAGTTATGGATCGTCTACCTCAAACTCCCAACCGCTACGTCGAGGAATGCGAAGGAACAAGCGCGACTCAAACGTGAGGTGATACAGTTGAAGCGAGAGATGAACGCGACAAGCTCCCAGGATGAGTTTGCGAAGTGGGCGAAGCTGCGGAGGAGACACGATAAGACCATGGAGGAGTTCGAGACATTGAGTATGTACACTGTCATGTTCTTTGCAGAGAGTATATGGCTAATACGGTGGACTTTTTTGCTTCCAGACAAGATCATCGGTGCCAACAAGAGCTCTTTCGAGTGGACCGTCAAAGTCGCACGTTGGCTTAGCACCAATGGATTCAAGCTGTTCCTGCAGTTTTACTATTCAAAGACGCCTGTTTTCGAGCTTCCACCGGGGTGGTTCCCTTACTACGTGGAATGGGTGTTGGCCTTTCCGCGGGCGCCGATGGGCACAGTCAGCGTCCAGGTCTGGGGCAGCGCCTGTGCAGCGGCCATCTCTCTGGCAGGCGATATCGTCGCATCTGCGGTGGCTCCGTCAAAGACACGAAAGGCGCAGGCTGTCCCTGCCGGCAGTGACAAAGAAGCCGACAAGAAGACGCAGTAATCTTGTTATAATGAAGGAAGACAAAAAAAATACTACTCTTTGTAATTTTTTTCAATATTTGAATGGCTATATGAATGTATATAACGGAAGAGTCATTCCATACGACCGAAGCTCGGCCGCCTCCAATCAAAATGAGGGCATTACGATGTTCGTCAGATATGATTAACAATCTTTATCGTCAACGACGCCGAGGTATATACCAGGGAATCTCTGTGCTTGACTCTATGATTGGTATATCATCACTCGAACATACCCAAATAATGTGAAGATAAATGGAGACAAAAAAGAAAGAAAAAAAAGGATAGAGTCCGACCCCTTCGACAGGGTTTCTGCGAAGCAAGACACCAGATCTTTCCTCAAGATCCGTCAAACTCTCCACTTCACCGCTTTGCTATAAGCTACAGACTCAAAAATAAAATCTGAAATGAACTCCTCGCCTCAAGAATGAGCCCCATTGAGTTACCCACGCAGACCGCGAAGGATCCGCGCGAGCAATCGCATGACTATACAACCTCGACGAAAAGCAACCCAATTGAAACCCTTCTCCCCGCTCACGCCGTACCACAATTGTTTCCACCGAAGGCGTCGGGCACGATCGAAAGCAGGGGAAGGAAACAGGGCGTAAGCCGCTATCGAATTGCTTCTATGGCGGCGCGTTTCCGCATTGCCTGACAGAGCCAGTTCCTCGAAAGAGAAACCGGGCAGGATGTCCGGGGACTTTCTCCCAAAGCTTGAGATGGTATGAGTTTCCTGAAAGGAAAACTCTGTGCGTGAGCTTTGAATGCGATTCTTTGAGCGAGGAGTTGGGAAAAGAAAGAAAGAAAAAGGAAAAGATCAGTGGGACGGGAATTTTTAAACGGGTTTGTTCGAGGAAAGTGGATTTGGCGCTAGTCTGTTTTAGGGTAGTCATGTGACTTATATCGCTTGCCGTATTGGGATATATAGAATATCGTCCATGTTGGTTCTCGATCTCTTTTTCTGGGGGCGTATGATTTTAGATTATATAAGACAGATGGTTGTGAAAACGGCGCTACAACAAAAAGTTGTGACCTTTACTATTCGATTTTCTCAGTTTCTTTCTAACTCGGTACATACTACATACCTAGTAAAAAAGAGAGTCAGACCTGCTGGTAATGAAAGAACTATCCATATCAAAAGCATCTTCAACTATAAAGCACTCACCAGCAGACCAGAAATAACATGATTCCTGTATGGAACTGCTTCCTACATCCTAGTAAGCAAGGTATAGAATATACATCCCTGTCAATCGTCGCCCAACCTCCCCAACACGGCAAGATCTGATCCGCAGCAGCCCACGGCTCACCGCTTGTAATTTCAGTATTGATTTATATGATTCTCATCCACTTGACTTGTATTATTTTTTTCTCCATCAAATCATTAACCCCTCTTTCAACAAAGACACAACCCCCCCAAAAAAACAGACTCCATCCAAAATGAACTTCGAAAACGCCAAAGGAAACATGCTCAGCGTAATGGCCCCCTCTATACCACAAACCCGCACCTGCTCAGCATGCAAGAGACCCGAGCCCGCCTCACCCACTCCTTCACAGACCTTAAAGAGATGCGCCCGCTGCCATATCACCATCTACTGCTCTCGCGAGTGTCAGAAAGCGCACTGGAAAGCAGACCACAAGAACCGGTGCATATGGGGCGCGATTCGCAATAATATCTACCTCGATTCGCTTCCGGAAGAAGACGCCATGAAGCAGCTGATTGATGTGTATCGGATGCGTGTTGAGGATGATTATAAGTTTCGGGGTGATGCTCATGGTCTTTATGGATTGGAGGATCCGTTGGATGATTTCGAAGAGTTTCTTGATCTTGCGGAGGAGCAGATGGAGAAGGAAAAGGAAGATGCGGGGGGTCTTAAGAGGGCGGGGATTCTGCCTAGGTGGTGGTGCGAGGAGAAACGGAATGCTTGTGAGCGGAAGGCGATGAGAGATCCGTGGTGTCGGATTACATATGCGGTTGAGAAGGGAGATATCCAGGAGCATTATAATGATGATATGATGCCGATGAAGCTGCGGATGTTGGGTGAAACGGTATATGGTTTCAATGTGATGACATTTTAAGGAAATTGGAGGGCCTTATCAGCTGAATCTTTTTCGTTCCCACCCTGCTAAGAGTCGCGTTACTTGAATGAGACCATGTGAATTCTGAGTACTTTTGCGAAAGTTCTGGAGTAAATATCCCGTGGTGGTATCCATTTTTTAGTTCCCAAATACAGACTGCAATGAAGTGCTATCATTGACGCCACAGCATACAGAACACAACCGGGTAAAGGAAAGCCAAATGTGAAAGCACATAGATACAATGATTCAAGTAACAATATAGGAAATGTAAGGCGTGAATACCCTCATGCCTTGGACTTTTTCTTGGCTTTCTCAGTCTTCTTGGCCTTTTTGGCAGCAGGAGAGACCGTAGCCTCCACAGCGGCTTCATTCGACTTTGACTCAACAGGCTCTGGTTCGGCAGCCTTCGTCTTCTTTCCCTTTCCCTTCGACTTCGGTGTGCCACTGGCCGGCTTTTCAACATCCTGAGCAGAAGCCTCGATAGTCTTGGGCTTCTCAGCTTCAACCGCTTCAGGAGCCTCCAGAGCAGGCTTCTCCTTTGTTTGCACAGGGACCTCGTCAACGCTCTTGAGCTCGGGAATCTCGAATTCATATCCGAGCTCCTTGAGCTTCTCGAGTTTGGCAATTCTCCGTCGCTGCTCCTGCTCGATGCTCTTGGTCCACTTCGATCGGACCTTGCCGTTCTCCAAACGCTTCTTCTCGATCTTGTTCCAGGGAGTCTTCTTGAACCGCCTGTTGGCACCCTTCCAGATATCGGGATGCAGCTGTTCGTTGGGAACGAACTTGCACTTCAGAATATGACCGTACATCAGATAGTTGTTCATGGTCTCGGCAACGATTTTAGCGACAGAGGACGAGGCGAACTCGATAAATGCGTAGTGCTTAGAACGGCCAGTCACACGGTTGCGAGACAAACGTAGGCGAGTGATTTCACCGAACTGCGAAAAGTATGCGCGCATCTGGTGCTCGTAGAAACCGTGAGGAATACGTCTGTGATGTACCGAATTAGTATCGTGTAGTAGAACAACAGCTCACATAGAATACCGTACCCAACGTAAACTGTTCCAGTTTCCTCAGGCTGTGCAATGCTCTTCTGCTTCTTCACAAGCTTACGCTTGAGCTTCTTCGAGTCCGGAATCTTGGGAACAGGTTTCTCGGGATCAAAGCCTTCGTCGCCGGAAGCATCCTCCTCGTCACCACTGCTCTCAAAGCCCTTGATGAGTGCGGCAGTCTGGTCATCTTCATCCTCATCATCCTCCTGCTCAGAAGCATCTGAGCTAGAAACATCACTGAAATCTTCATTGACAATTTCCTTCTTCTTGGGCTTGCTGCTCTTCTTGGCCTTCGATTCCTTTTCCTCGGTGTCCGCAATATTCGAGTCTCCGTTTTCTTGTTCGCTCTTCTTGTCCTTCTTAGCAGACTTGGCTTTCTTGATCTCCTGCGAAGCAGTCTTGGACTGAGCATCTTCATCGTCGCTGAGGAAATCCGCTGCCCGCTTGCGGGGCTTGACTTGTCTCGCAGGCTCGCCATTGAGTTTCAAGGACGGCTTGGACGATGCGCCATTAGTCTCCACGGGGGCGGCGGCCTTCTTCAAAGCTGATTTAGCAGGCTGCTTGGACAATTCGACGGTCTTGGGTTCGGTCTTCTTCGATTTCTTCGCAGGCGGGTCGGATACCGCAGCGGCCGCAGCGGATGCCGCTGTAGATTGTTAGCAAGGCACGAGGAGCGTTGCAAAGGAAAAGTTGTGAGCATAAGTTTACCTTTGCGCTTGTTTGCTTTCTTCTCCGGTGCCATTTTTGCTCCGCTGGTTATACGACGAAGCGTTTGAAGTCGACTTGGATGGGATCAGGCACGGTAGTCGAAAGAGTGCGGAAACTTTTTTTTTTCTGGCGAGGCGGCGCCAAGACATGGAGCTTTAAGCTCTCCGCAGCGATCACTGATGGGTCTCCGCAACATCAACCATCACAATAACAGATCAATGTCATGGGGAAGAAGAAGAACACGAATCGAGAGCTGACACACGAGGAGATATGGGACGACTCAGCCCTGGTCAGATCCTGGGATGAGGCCGTCGAAGAATACAAAGTGAGCCGCTCATTATGGGCATCTGTACGGTTCACGTGATCGAGATACGAGATACTAACCATTCGCCAGCTCTACCACAGCATCCACGCGAAGGGGGAGAATATCGAAGATGTTTTAAGGCAGGCTGGTGCATCAGAGGATCTCGATTACGGTGAAGATGCGCAGACCGCAGCGGCACAGGTGGAGCCTGCCATGGCCGTTGATGACGAGTCTGAGAAACCGACTGAAGACGTATGTGGATATGTTCCTTCTTTCCTCTAGAATCTTGCTGATCAGGCAGCAGTTCAAATCGTCAAGTGCACAGCCTTCCCAAGGAGGAGAGGGTCAGGGTATGAATCCGATTCCTAGTGGACCAAACGCCATGCCCGAGATCCTCCTGCAAGGTGAGACCACGATTCCTCCCTAAATGTTTTGCGCGGAGTGACCGGGAGCTGACAATTACTTTTTATGGCTTGAATCTGAAGGTCAGGATGAGAGCCTCAAAAATCTCATAATGGCATGGTACTATGCCGGTTACTATACCGGACTACACGAAGGACAACGACGAGCCAACCAGCGCAATTCCTGATGTCCGCCACAGTCCCAGTTGGGATTCTGCTGGGACGCTATGAGTCTCAGGCATAGGCGAACAGAAAGTTTCGTTGGCATACTGCTTCATTCGGAAGTTACCGTTCGTTCTAATATCTTGGTCGATAATAATATCTGCGGCACCGCAGCACTCTTGGACGGGTAGGTAGGACCCCATATCAAGCTCCATGACTGCCAGCAGAGGACACACCAAGATAGCAGTACACCCTCCTCGTTCCCCACGTGGGTGTTTGGATCAAGAAAAGTTCAACCGATGGCTGTACTGCGCAGTACTGTTCAAATGGGGCAGGAAGCTATCAGGAAGCTATAACGACCGGTGCCAGTGTTAGAAAAAGGGACGACAAGCCACGACAAAGCCTGGCTATTATTCATAATAAATACAGGGATTAATGTCCATATCACTGCGCAGAGGAGATCTATTCGTAGACTAGCAGCCCATCGAAGTGTCTATATAGATGAAGGGGAACGGATCGACATGCCCTGAGACAAGTTGCCTCTTTCGGTGCCTCTCGAACCCCAAAGCGAAACAGTAAGTCAGCCAGTATAGCTTGATGCGGTTGCAGAACCGTCGGCCTTGGTCAAAGAAGGCGAACAGATGGACCCGGTGGCTTTCCATCGAACCCTTCTTGGAATCTGCCGTGGCTCGTGCGACACGCCGGCGGATCTTTCGAAACGCGGCAGACGAAGGCCGAGACGCAACGCGCGACGCTTTCCCCCTCCGCTAACGCAGGATAACCCTTTACGGTTGCCGTGCACGGTTTAAGCACAAGCATCGACTGCCTCGAAAGTGTACCATTGCTGATCAGGTATGTGGAGGACGGCGAGATCTCTGCTTGTGGAACAGGAGAGCTTACGGATTTTGGTTCCTGAGACTTTCGGGCGTATGAGATTGCTGGGGAAAACTTGATGCCTTTTATAGTTCACGCGAGATATAATCATGGCCTTCCCACCGGTCATCGCGATTGTCTCTTTTCTGTTCCTCTTCTTCGTTCCCAAACCAACCGTCTTACCTGTATTTACGTTTCTCTCCTTAGTCCCTCTCGTTCACTTCCATTCTTTTCTTCCTTTCGTGTCACGAGCAGGCCCTCGAGAAGTATATATTGCACGTTCCTTCGGTTCTTAATACTGCAGTGCACTCCACTCCCTGGTCGGATTTCTGTGAATTCTGCTGGAAAATCGCTTCAGATTTTCGATCTTCGGCATTGTCGAAAAGCAAAAAATACAAGATTATCATAATGGCTAGATTTTGGGCTTGGATTCCTTTCGTCGCAGGTGCGATGGCCACCATGGACCAGTCTATCTCAGTTGGAAGCCAGGACATCAGTGTCTCTACTTCGAGTTCCACGACCATCATCGTCATTTCCGCGAACAACGGAGGGTCTTCCCAGACTCAATATTACAATAGCCCGATGATGCAGGCTGGTATGGTCCATCAGGTGAGAAACACCCCCGGGAGATGATCATGCGTGTATTTCTTTTTTTCTGATATATCTTACGTAGGTGACTGTTGGTGGAGACGCTGGTCTTGTCTACACCCCTGATACCATCCAGGCCGCTCCTGGTGATATGGTCCAGTTTAACTTCATGTCTAAGAACCACACGGTCACACAGTCCTCCTTCAGCGAGCCCTGTGTGGCCATGGAGGGCGGCGTCGACTCTGGCTTCATGCCTAATGCCGACAACACTGTCAGCCCGCCCCCGATGATGATGTTCCAAGTCACGTCGACTGAACCCGTCTGGATGTACTGTCGCCAGACGGGCCACTGTGGAAAGGGTATGGTCTTCAGTATCAACCCCACCGCAGACAAGTCCCAGGCTGCTTTCCAGGCTGCTGCGATGTCCATCAACGGTACCGTCTCAATGGACTCGAGCATGGCTGCAAGCTCTTCAGTAGCAGTCGCCGCCAGCTCTTCGGTGGCAGTGGCCGCAAGTTCTTCGGTGGCTGCTGTTGCTACCTCTGCTGCTGTTCCTCCGCCTGCTTCCTCCTCCAGCGCTGCTAGCATTGCGCAGGGCTCTGGTACTCTTGTCAGCGGCGGTGCCTGCGACTGCTCTTGCCTCTGTGGAATCAGCGCGTTCCCAGCTGGTGCTGGCCTGGGGATGCTGGGTGGAATGTCAGGTGAGTTATTACCGATGGGATAATATAGATCTGACCGAGTCTAACATGTCTGATATAGGTTCTATGCCCCTCGCCGTTGCGGGCCAGTAGCTCCTCTAACCAAGAGAAACTTGAGCGAGACCCCAACATAGTATCCCTAGCAGCGCGAGCTGGCCATGGGAGATGATGGCCTACGCACCAATTTTTCAGTTCCCAGTGTTGCGGTATCCTCTTCGGCTGAGCCACATGTTATTAAAGGGGCCTGTTTTCTTGGAAGGTCATCTCATATGTTGAACCTACAGTATTTTTTTTTTCTACAATATTTAACGCCGTGTTAATCACACGATTGAGAACCGCAGAGCGATGTAATAAATACACTGAATGTTTTTATCTACCCCCGTCAAATGCCTCACTGTTCGTGCTTCCCTTTTTTTTAAAGCTTCTTGTTTCCTCTGTCCTCTTTTATTTATTCCTGCGCCCTTCTTTTCGGGACCGGGAGAGATGTAATCGGATATGGTTTGATACCACAATTACACGGTTTGATGGTTCATGGTTAGCCGCGGTTCCAGCGTAATGTGTATCTGCATAGCATATATATAACCTAGGTGTATAGAACAAGTGGAATGTCTGTCACCTCCGGACATACTCTTAGGGGGACGGCACGTGCTATTCCAACTTCTCTTCCCACTACAGCCAGGCCATTCCACGTACCCCTGCTCAGTTGATGAGCAATGTACTACTAACTAACAACGACTTATACAGACCGCTATATTAGTACCCTCAATAATCCATCCATTTTGTCAAGAACCATCAATTACCCCACCTATATATAACAGCAAACTTGCCAACAAATCCAAGATTTAAATGATAATTCATTAATTCCTAAAAATCCCAAAATAAAAGCTATCTAGCTAAGGTATAATAAAAGGTTCTCTTCACATCCCTCCCCCATTCATTCATCATCAAATCCGGAATGGAATACATGCTGAACGATCATAAAATGGTAATTGTAGTTGTAGTTGGTAGTTCCAGACCAGCATAAGCTTAGCCAAGCCAAGCTAGTCCATGATAATGAAAAGAAACACCCCCTTTTTCTTCTTCTCGCCCTTTTCATTCAGTCTTCTTCGTTTTAACGTTCCGTGTTTTGCTTTGGGTTCGTTTACTGACCACCACCGCCAAGGAGAGCAGCAGCCAGAGGTCCGATGATGGGAATGTCATTGAGAGGGTTGCTGGCAGCCGAAGGAGAAGGTGTGGGAGTTGGCGCCAGTCCGAAAGGAGTCGGGCTGGGCGTGGGGAAGAAGTCTTCGCCGCTGGCAGGAGTAGGGGCGGGGGTTTGCTGGGCCTGTAGGTAGGTATAGTTGTTTAGTATGTATGATTTTCTTAGATGAGATTGTATGGATGGATTTGTTTCGTGTGGTTTCTTTGATGTTACGGGGGGATCAGGGCAGGGGAAAGGAAACGGGGAAGTTATTCTTGCGGGAATGATATCTAAAATGGGAGAGAATTACGTCTCGCACCTCAAGAGCTTGATCGGCGGCCTCCATGGCCTTGTTCATGGCCTCGTCGACTGAACCGGGGAAGTCATTTGCGGTGGGCAGGGCGTTGGACAAAGCAGCCAGGAACATGAGAGCCGCAACGATGCTGAAGCGAGCCATTGTGAAGAATGAAGTAGGTTTTTCTTGATTGGGAATCGAAGACGATAAATAAAAGGAGTGGATAGGCGAGAAGAATCCGGAAAGAGAGAGGTCGTATAGAGTCGATGGAGTTGGAGAAGAGAGAATAATGCCGAGCAAGATATCACGACGGGGGTTTTATAAGCATGAAACGCGAGATGCAGGTACTAAAGGGAGATCATTAAACAGAGCCACCGTGGAGAATCTACGGGCTGGGATCATAAATCAATGAAGGATCATCGTTGAGGTATGGTAGCTAGTATAGAGGAACTCGTCAGCTCGTCCCTGAGAGAGCAGCAAGGGAAATGTTTCCTCCCGCGAATGGAGAGAGGACTGGAATGGACATAGAGTCGATCAATCTCTCAGCAGCAAATGAGAAGGTCCTTGATCGTAGAAGTCAAGGATGGTTTACTACACATTCCAATGGGCCGCCCTGTAACAGATGGTAATGCACATCATTATCAGCTGGCTCCATCTTATCCCTCGTGGAACCGCAAAACCAAGCACTGATCGACACCGCCTGCCTTATCGCCCTTGCATGACTCTGTTATGTGAGTTCAGCTGAACCAACAAGGGCTCTCGTTGGAGATCCTCTCTGTCTGTACCTGAAGGCTTGAAAGGGAGTGGAGGACCGGACAGAGATATCCGAAGCCTTAACCAGAAAACTTCCGCGCGCTTCCTCTTTTAAAGCATTCCAAGAGTACTACACCATCAGGCCGTCTGATGACTACAGAAATACATAATTGGCATCCTTGGAATGTATCTCGCTCTATTGACACGTACGGCCCCATGAATTATTAAGAGGCCGCCGCAACACGAGTGAGAATATCGAACAGAAAGGACGTAGTCCTTCCCTCGGAATCTCGCTATTGGCACGATTTTGACCTCGACTGTCATCAGGGCAGGACGGACGAGACTTCGAAAATGCCGTCTGTAAAGTCGATATCGACATGTTTTACGGTGGTCGGTAGATATCGAGGCGCAGCTCCGTAGACAACCCCGCGCGATCGACTTCCAAACATCACAAGAAGCCGACCAGGAAGGGTCAAGCTACGGATTGCCAACCAGCCATACATGCTTATGGACCATGGTTATCGATGAGTGGATTCCTGTTTCTGTTAGTGGCTCAGAAGTGGTTCAGCAACAATTTGAAATGCAGCAAGCTCCGGACGAGGAAAGCATTCGCTAGCCCATCAGTCTCCTTTGGAGCTGTTGAAGATGCATCATTGATCCCCAGATTAACATGATCTCCTTGCTCTACAAAGAGCAAGCAAAATGTAGACCATGGTGATGTATGCTCAAAAGCGAACCCAACCACCTCGTGGTTTCAAATCAAAGCACACAAAGTGCCTAATAAGAGGCGATGGCGGGATTAGAACGAGCCTAAATCACTCTGGGTCTCTTTCTGTAATTTGTAGACGGAATGAAGTAGCTTTGACGGAGCAAGGCCATCCATCGACAAGGGTATGGAGACCGGAAAATGTATGAAGTTTTATGTAGAGAAAAGGGAAGAGAAAGGGAGAAAGGAAAAAAAGGTGAAATTTTATTAATTAATTCGCTAGCCTGTGGAGCAGCTTGTGATTATGTCAGCGAAATCAGTGGGATCTGGTTTATAGGCGGTAAAATGTGGCAGAAACGAGCTTTATCTCTCGGCTTCCTCACTACTAGTTAAGTACCTAAGTAGCCATGTTCAGTCTCAACATGGACCATGGAATGGCCACACAGGAGGTTATTCCTTGTGCCGTGTTTACTTTTTTCCCGACGCCTTGGGGGTATACACTAACTTGACTGCGGAGATAACTTGTGGAGTACTCTGATCCTCGCATCTCTGTACAATCTTCCAGACTGATGGCTTAGAATCGAGACAGAACCTTCTCATGGGTATCTGCCAGCGGCCAGTCGTTGAAATTCTTCTTGCTTAGCACCGACTTGGCCTGCTCTAACGTGAAACCCTTGGCCTCGACAGCAGGGTTATATCCAAGACCGCTCACTTTAGCAACAACATCCGACGGCACCAGTGCGGCAGTCTTGCCGTCAGCACGCTTGTACACTGTCACTACCACTGCACCTCCCAGGCCAAGATTGTGTTGTAGTGCTGCGTCCGTGCCGTCGATGAGGCGGTTGTTCGCCCAGCCACGCAGGTGCCAAACAAGTTCGGCGCACTGTGCGATACCTGTGGCGCCGAGAGGGTGGCCCTTGGAGATGAGACCTCCCGACGGGTTGATGACCATCTTGCCGCGATAGGTGATGTCACCGCGGCGCACCATCTCGTGTGCCTTGCCAGGCTCGCACAGCTCGAGCGCATCAATAGTGATCATTTCGTTAGCTGAGAAGCAGTCATGCAACTCGCAGACCTTGATGTCCTTAACGTTAACGCCGGCCTCCGCGGTAGCAGTACGGCAGGCATAGCGCGTCATCTCAAAGCCCATCAAATCAATGGCGCTGCGGTCAAAGACAGATGGAGCGTCTGTCGCTATAGTCTGGCCGGCGATCAAAACGGCCTGTTCCTTCAGATGAGGTCTCGCATCGAGAAAAGCCTGGGAGACAATGACGGCGGCCGCGGCTCCGTCCGAGGTCGGGCAACACTGCAGCTTTGTAAGAGGCTCATGGATCTTGGGCGATTGCAAGATCTGCTCCAGGGTGTATTCGTCTTGGAATTGTGAGTACGGGTTGCGCTTGGAGTGTTCGTGATTGATGCGAGCAATTTCTGCGAAATCTTCCGGCTTCGCTCCATATCTTGAGATTGTTAGTCGACTTTTATAACAGTAGATCCGGATGCTCTTACTTTTCGATGTATTCTCGTCCCGCGTTGCCAAACATTTGGGCAGCGCCGGGGGCGTTCCCAAAGCCTCTCGTCTCCATCATCATCAGAACGAGCGGTCCAATCGGGTTCTCTCTGTCTTGGTAGGCAGACTGGAGACTGCCAGGATTCATCTTCTCAAAGCCAACCACGAGGACGCAGTCAGCGGCGCCGTGGCCGACCAAGGTCTTGGCCATAGCCAGACCCGTCGAGCCGGTCGAGCAGTTGTTGTTGACGTTGTAAATTGGGATCTTAGTCTGGCCGAACTGATAGAAGACACGCTGACCGCAAGTGCTGTCACCGTAGACATAGCAGGCCACACCCTGTTCGACATCATCGTAGTTGATGTGGGCGTCCAGCATCGCCTTCACACCGGCTTCAAACCCCATCTCATGATAGTCAACTTTGCCTCGAGGCTTGATGAACTTGGTCATTCCCACGCCGAGGACATAGGCGGGACCTGCTTGTTGTTTGCCCATGGTAGCGGTTCGAACTGGTCTAGGGTATCCGCGTCGAATAGGTAAAGATGGTGGGTAAAGAGCTGACTGCCAGAATCTCCACCCGTCAGGTAAATATATATACAACCGAAGCCGAGAGTATGCGGCAGGCTGATCTCCTTTGGAAGTTCAGAAACGACGGCCGCAAGTAGATAGCCGAGGCCTGGATCAGTCCTGAGTAAGATAGCTATTCTAGAGAAAAGAAGTAGCGAATGGCCTGCGTGGAGTACTAGTAGCTGGGTGCTCTTTGTCTGGGGATATGATGCGGTTTGGTTTGCGGGGACGACCGAGGTTCCGACGGCTGCTCGGCTGGTCCCCTGAGCATTTGAACGCTTATTCAGATTCGACAAGTAACTAACTAACTAGTTAACTTATCTAGTTGATAGCTAACGTTCTTCACACGGCATTGTCACAGAGGAGTATCTATTGAATTCAATGTCTATAGCACAGTTTAGCCATGTGTTATGATCAACCGCTGTTCGTCTAGATCTATTGAGTTGTGTCGTTGATGAAGATGTGCTGCCGAGCAGCTATGCATAACTAGTCTAGTCATTACGCGACGCTGCCAGAAATGTGCTGTGGTTGACACCTATTCAAAGGGTGAAATTGACATGAGTCCGACATGATATGACTGATAGCTTATTTCACACTCGTTTGCAAAAGTGTTGCAATTGTTTTTAACACTCTTGGATTCTCTCCGAACTGTAAGGGTTTATTCGGTCCCCGGGGGTGTGGGGTGTGATATAACTATATAAAATGTGCCAGCCCGTAATAGCCGGCAGGCTATAATTACGGTTAGAAATTAGCAGGAGCATCCTCTACTTGTTGCTATATACTACTAACTTAAGAGGCATTATCATTGTTAAAGCAACTGAATATCACCCCCTTAAGGCAATAAATGCGGCCGAGGAGCCTAATGGCACAATTACCTAGGTATCTGGTGTTGGCCTTCATACGGGAAAGTGTCTGATACTGAGAAGCTACGTAGAACGACTAACTATTTAACCTTCCTCGACAAAGTCTGCAGAGAGAAGAGTTCTAGATACATGCATTAACTTCCACGCCGCTATTGCTCTACTGCTTAGATGGTGTAGAAATGCGCTGATCAGCCAGGCCCGGTCCGTCTCAGGGATATAGCACACTGTTCTAGCCTCTAGGTAGCACGGTCGCCTTTTCGCTCCCGTTGGCCTATCGTTGCGCTGTTATTACAGAACCCAATATGAAAACCTGCATAGCGTTTCGGACCGGTTCATGGTACGATCCCGGATGCGTTCAACGGGCTCCGGTCCAGGCTTGTGCTGGATCTGCTCTTCGGCCTCTGTAACGTATCCGAGTCTATCAATGCCGTCGCCAGCCATGGTAGCAACTGCCAGCGATACGCTGTGCTGGTTCGCGCATCGTGGTTGGCATGGACGTAGCCTGGAAGCTCTCACCATTCTTCTTCTCTTTGACTCTCGACTGTCGCGTGTCCTGTGCTTCTCGGTCTCAGTAAGCATGACCAACGCCACGGGGGACCCCTGCCTTGCACCCCCTATGGTACAGTAGACAGGTGATAGTACTGTATCTCAAGCATTGGGACTGGGGACAGGACATCTCGATGTCGGCGGGGTCGCGAGAGCGCGGACAGGATCTACCACGCTGCCCTGTCAGGATGCAGATGATGCCCCTGCTGGGTCTGGCGCCATTGCGGGAATACCATCAGACCCTTGGTTTCCGCGGGGTAGCGTCCATCCAAGATATGCCGTATCGGTTGGCAAGAAGAAGATGAAGCTCGCTCTGGTTTGATTTATGCTTAACCGGGTCTGTTCATCAAGACGTCACTGGAGCGTTTAGCTAAGCCAGTCCAGTTCCGCCCGTCACGGCCCACTCTCGCCCAGCGTCGCCGACTCGCGGACCTCATCTTCGATCAGAAAACCCCCTCCGTTCGCGCTTCATGTCCATAGTGAGGGGGTTGATGAGATCCTGTTCGCGTGTTTCTGTCTGAGGTAAGTCCAAGGTCATACTCCAGCCTACTCTGCGCACTTCTGCTTGACCCAAGAGCAAGGAAAAAAGAGTGTACCAGAAGAGTATACAGGATGCTGATGTTGTTTCCGCCCCGCTAGTTCTGGACCTAGTTCGACTTGAAACCACAGGAGTGGACCGGAAAATATACTTGAATGATCGTACGAAGGTGCTGCAGGACATTGAAATACTGAACAACCTTTATTGGACTGTTCCTGGTCAGCAATTGAAGGTGGTGGCCGACTTTAGACGCGAGCTTCTACCGTTCTTCCAGAGAGCAACGGCTTTGTGTCAAGCAGTTCTCTGGGGGTATCCTATAGCCTCCTTTGTCCAGTACCTGTCTTGGGTGTTGGAGATAAGAGAATCAGCAAAGCTAGGAAGGGTCCAGCAGTCCAATTCATGGACAATTGTGGGACGTCAAACGGTCTGCTCGCACCCTGAGAGACCGCTTGCGTTCCATAGGGTTCCCCAGCCCATCACCAGAGGGACAACAATACATCGGCAACCGCTACAATTTCATTGTTAGAACCAGTGACCGGGAGTTCTTGACGACTAAGCGACAAACAATCGATAGAATCACACGGTTGCCCCAAATGAGGCACATCCAGGGATGACTCCAAACGAACACTCTGGACATGCAGCCTTTTCCTCTTTGTCCACAACCCCGTCAGCAGCCATAAACCCATCATCGTCCTCATCAATCATGGACGAACACACTCGCAACAAGCTGTTGAAGCGGTACAGGACCCAGATCGCCTCGGGCGTTTCGACCATCTGCGCGTCGCTTGCTGTGGTACGTGGATCCGATCAAGCTCGAGACCTGGGTGTAGAGCCCTAGAACGGCCGCAGAAATAAGCAATACTGACCGAGGCATCTTTTCCTCGCAGACTCCGTTGGAAAACATCAAGACTCGCATGCAAACGTAAGTTCAACACCAAAGGCAACAAGATGGACCTGGTATATCGCTAACAACTGCTAGCCACAATTTCCGTAACGTCGTCGAATGCGCCAAATATATATGGCGCACGGAAGGATTCCGCGGATACACTGCAGGTATGTATGCGCGTTCCAGTCTTTCTGGATAATCATTGACACGCTTCCGATTGCTAGGATTTCTGCCGCCGTTGCTCAGTATTACTGGCGTGCGCGTGCTGTCCTTCTCTACGTACCAAGTCGCGAAACATTCTATTTCTGATTGCTTCGAAGCGACCACGGGACAGTCGCCTTTACTCTACTACAACCACCCTGGAAGCACCCCAACTCTGACCACGGTCTTCACATTTACAGCTTCCGGCATGATAGCCGGCATTACCACATCTTTCCTGGCTTGTAAGTGCGCTATGCAGGTTCTCAATAATCACATTCACTTATCTGGTCACAGGTCCCTTCGAATTGACTAAGAATGTCGTCCAGACTTCTTTCCTGATGACCCATCGCTCCCAGGCATCACCGGATGCTGTCAGAGACCCTTCTCTCCGCAAGCAGCCTCGTCTAGGAACAGTCGAAGCGCTTAAGCAGATCATCCGTCGTCACGGAATCCGCGGGCTCTACACGGGTTTCCACCTTCATGCTATGAGAGACACGATTGGCACCGGCATCTACTTTGGTGTCTATGAAACAACCAAGCAGCTGGTCGCAAAATACATCGGAACGGAGCCATCGTCGCCCTTTGGTGCTCCCATGGTGGCTGGAGCGCTCAGTGGAACCATTCCGTGGATATGCGTAAGTGAATTCCATGTCTTCTCTTGAGAGTTGTGAATGCTGACGAGCTTCAGACGTATCCCCTCGACACACGCAAAACTCGGGCGCAAAGTATTCTCCTCGGTAAAACCAAGGAGATAGGCGAGGCGTCCGCAGCCACAGCCGGATCGAACATCTACAAGGGTTTATCCGTCAGCCTGATCAGAACCAGCGTTAACAACATGATCCTCTTGACCCTTTTCGAGTACATCAAGACCAAGATCAATGAGCTGGACGACTAAACGAAATCTTATAAATGGACGGCCATTTTGTTCTCACACATGAATCTCATGAGAGATTCAGACGGGTCATTTGATATTGCCCACTAAATATGGTGGGATCTAAGTTTTCATCATGTGCATGGTTTATTCTTTTTTCTAAATAGTCTTGTATTATGTACATACATCGAGGCTCGAGCCCAGCGCTCTTGAGCAGCCGATAGCAAATTCCACATAACGGTGGTCCATGAAGACGACCACAATGATTATCCAATAAATCGTTTTCTGATGTGAAACTTCCTTTTAACCTATTGAAGCACAAGCTGTCATCAAATTATAAACAGTCTAGTAGAGTAATATCTGATAAGCATGGATGATCGATCGATCTAGAAATCAAGGCACCCCGCGTTGCAGCCTCAGGCGATCACCCGACGTCATCCCGCCGAGTTTACCCCAAAGATCCGTTCGTTGTCCAAACAAGAGACGAATACTGCGGAATTTCGTTGCTGTCGCGTTGCCCTACTCGACCCGGTACCCAGGATGGCTTCGTGAGTGCTCCATCACCTGCTTAGCTCTAGATCGAATGGAATGAGATCTGGGAAAATGTCAAGACCCTCGCTGACCCATTCTTTACCCACAGGAATATTCTGCAACTGCCATTTCGGCGCACCCATACCATATCCCTCGCCGATGCCATCACACAATATATCTCTTCTAAATATGACCAGCGACCTGATATGTTCGCCGATGACCTGATGGTCCTGGATCGCTTGCGCACAGAGGCCGTCAATGTCCAGGAGCCCCATGTCAGCGGTATCAGTCGGCTGGTCACCTACGCCGCTCAGCTGAAATGGCTGGGTGGAAAATTTCCGATCGACGTAAGATAAACAAAGAAACGGTCCTTTTGGTTGTGGTATACAAGTGAATATATGTGCGACTGTGATGTTGACTTGGAATCTGCCGTATATAGGTTGGTGTGGACTTTTCGTGGTATCCGGCGTTTGGATTCAATACGTCTAGACCGGGTGAGTCCCGACCTGAGCGTTCTTCAAAGAAAGTGGATGGATTTTGGGACTAATCTGGGAGAATTGTAGTCTCACAGAATAATCTCCGTTTCGAGCTCGCGAACGTCTTGTTCAACCTTGCCGCGCTTTATTCACAGCTTGCTTATTCCTTGAATCGAACGACTTCCGACGGGCTGAAACAAGCATGCAACTACTTCTGCCAGGCGGCTGGTGTCCTGGCACATCTCCGTACCGACATAGTCCCCGATCTACGCTCTTCGCCGCCCGAAGATATGGACGAGATGACGCTGCAGAGTTTGGAATCCCTGATGCTCGCGCAGGCACAGGAATGTTTCTGGCAGAAGGCAGTCAAGGACGGGCTGAAAGATGCTTCCATTGCCCGCTTGGCTGCGAAGGTGTCCGATTTCTATGCCGAGGCTGGTGATTATGCGATCAAATCGAATGCGATCAGCACGGACTGGATCCACCATATGACGGCCAAGCATCATCACTTTGCAGCTGCAGCTCAGTATCGGCAATCACTCGACTGCTTGGATAAGCGGAAATATGGCGAGGAAGTCGCGCGGTTGCGAGATAGTTTGACATGTGTCAATGAGGCTCTTAAGGAGTCTCGCTGGATCAATCGAGTCGTCCTTGGCGACTTGAACGGGCTCAAGAGTCGTGTCGCGGAGGATCTGAAGCGAGCAGAGAAAGACAACGATGTCATTTATCTACAGCCTGTCCCACCGAAATCGGAACTCAAGTCGATTGATCGCGCATCCATGGTGGCTTCAAAGGCACCACCTCAGGTTACTGATGCTATATCCATGCTCGGAGAGAAGGGGCCATTGGGTCAGCCTCTGTTGGTCAAACTTGTTCCATATGCCGTTCACGTCGCTGCCAGCATATATTCGGATCGTCGTGACCGGTTGGTCAATGAAAAGATCGTTGGAGAGCTGGAGTCAATGACGGATAAGTTGCGAGAGTGAGTGCTTTGTCTCTCGTATTTTACATTCTGAAGGAGTGCTAACATCTTCTCTAGTCTCCTACAATCCTTGAACCTACCGGGTTCTCTTCAAGCACTGGAAAGGCCTCTGGGTCTGCCTCCCGCTCTAGTATCGCATGCCGAAGAACTACGGCAGCAGGATGGGCTGTACCGTCTGCGCCGGTCTCTGGAAGACGTAGAGAAAGTCAAAGCAAATGACCGCGCCGTCTATAATGAGGGCGTCGAGTTCTTATCTGCGGAAAAGGCCGAGGACGACGCCGCCCGTGCTAAATATGGCACGGATCGTTGGACCAGACCATCGTCAGAGGTTGCTGGCGAAAATCTCTACACAACAGCCAGCGAGATCGCTGGGTATTTCAAGTCGGCACAGAGTACTGACGATCTTGTTCAGGGCAAGCTGAGGGACTCAGAGGCGGTCTTGAGAGTGCTCACAGGAACTAATAGGGATTTGGAGGCATATGTTCCAAGCAGCCGCAGGGCGGATATCACGCCACAGGTAGAGCAGGAATCGAGCAGGCTGAGGAGCTGCTTGAACGAGGTTAGTCGTCTAGAGAATAGGAGGAAACGAAAGATCGAAGCCGTCAAGGATAAGGCTCGGACCGATGACATCAGTAGGGTCTCCCAAGTTGTTGCATGTGCGGTTCTCAGCTACTAACTAACATGTAATTTCAGATCAAGCATTACTCAAGGAAACAGCCCGCCTCGAGCGAGAGTTCCCCATGCAGCCCATCGAAGCCAGCCAATTCGAGAATTTGTTCGAAGAGAGGCTCCATCTCTACGACTCTGATCTCGAGATGCTGGAGCAGGAGCAGAACGAGCAAGATCAGATCGCCGCTCGAGTGCGTGAGGCGAATCGGGCCTTCACCAAGGCTCGCAAAGGTGACTCGTCAACCAAGGACAGAGAAAAGGCCCTCCAGGAACTGGAAAACGGCTACCTGAAGTACAAGGAGATTATATCCAACACCGAGGTTGGAAGGAAGTTCTACAACGACCTAGCCAAGATCGTAGGACGATTCAGAGAGGACACCAAAGCCTTCATCCACCAGCGGAGAATGGAAGCAAGCCAGTTAGAATCGTACGTCAACCCAACTCACAACCCTTACTTACTTCCCCCCTGGAGACAATTCCAATTACTAACAACAACATGCAGCGACATCACCAACGCAGCAGCAATGGCCTCTCTGAATATATCCCAACCCAGTTTCCGCCCTCAGCACCAACTCCCAACAAACCACCACCCATCACCTTACACCCAACCTCCTCCTGAACCTCAACTCCAACAAAAACCCACACCACAGCCCCAGCCACAACTACAACCCCTCCCCTCCCGACCCGTCATGACAGGAGAACCGCTAACGGCTCCCCAACCAACTCGCGCATCAGCCGTTCCTCCCCCCGTTGCAACATCGGGAATCTGGTCTCCCGAAATGGGAATCCGATTCGGCGGAGGACCGACCCCAGCATCAGCAGCTCCTTCGTCGACCCAGCCTCAAACACCGGGAAGTGCTCCGATGCAAGGGAAATGGGATCCAAGTCGTGGCGTGCGGTTTTCGTAAATTACTTCTTTTTTTTTGGATTCGTTTTCGTCAGGCTCACATAATAAAAGCGGAATGTTCTTTTCGTTTTCTTATTTTTTCAGTCTTGAATAAAAACTTTGCCAGCCAGGTGAGGTCCAGGTGATAAATCATCTAGAAGAAGAAGAAGAAGAAGAACCACAAGAGTATATAAAGATACGACTATAACATTTCTTGATACCAGAACTTTTTATCATTTCATAGCCTGATTTGCATTTAGATTCTTTTCTATTCTTTCTTTCTTCTCTATATATCTTCTCGTCGTTGTACATACAGATAAGTGAGGATTACCCGAAGAGTGTATACAATATTGGGAGTATTATATATACTATATGTCCTCTGTCATCTGATGTATGTATACGGTATATTGGGATTTATATTATGTATGTATACGGTAGTGCATGTAAAAGCGCATTCGTGGTCCCCTCCGCAGTTAGGACCTGAACGCTGCGGGTGGAGGGGTCCTAATATAGACTATGTTGCCGTTCCATCGCATCTCAGACGGCTTCAGTATCCTCCTCAGTATGCATTACGTTGTCATCAGATCGTCCAGAATCACCACCAGGGCTAGGAAGTATATCGTTACTTCCTTCAACGGCCCCAAGGAAGAAGTCAAGTTCACTCGGACCTCCCAGCGAGTTTTGTTCGTTCTCGGCCAATTGCTCCAGCAGGCGGAGGAAAGGGTCCTTTTCCGAAGAGCCATTCTCGCTGGCGGCGGTTGCATGAGAACCACTCGCCTGTGAGATCGCTCCGGGCGTAAGGGCCGTCATACTGGTAGAGACACCATCAGGACCATGAGCAAGTTCTCGGCGAACGGCGTCAAATGGGAACGTAGCGTATTGTGGATTCGACGGCGGCGTGGCCGCAATATGAAGTAGGGTATCAGACAACGACCCTGGGGGCGAAAGCCCGAATGCCGATGGTGTAAACAAGTTTTGGGTACTAGATAGTTCCTCGAGGACGGGGAAAGCGTTAGCGTCTGCTGTTGAGATTGACGCATGGGAGGTCTGCTGCGGATTTTGTAGGAACGATAATTGGGGATTTGTTGCGGAAGATGGAGTTGTAGGGATGAGATCCTTTGGTAGCTGCTGCATGTCGCGCTGACCCAAGGAAGATAATGTCGAAGACCGCATTGCAGGATTCTGCCCTTGCATCTGGTAAGGAGCTTGTGACAGACGAGAAGAGGTCATCCCTATTTGGCTGAGATACAGATTATGCACATCAAGGGAATGCAACGGCACACTAAAGCAAGTCAGTTTGTGAAAACCAAAAGGAAATGTAGGGCCAGGAAAGCATACCTCTCGCGAAACTCTGCCACCGAATCGGTTAACCTTATGTGAGAGCCTTCGACGGCAAGACCAGGGTAACGATCGAAGAAGTCTTCAAGATGGAAGACAGGCGAGAAGCGCATGGGGCTAGTAGCCAATGTCCGCACCAGTTCAGCGTGGCAGGTGTAAATATTCTGAAGCAATTCTCTTTGGTGTTGTACTCCAGCCCATATGTTTCTCAGCCACGATAGCTGTTGCATCTCTCTTGCAAGGAAGCCCGCGCTTGAAGAGAACACCTCACCCTCTTGTCCCTTGTAATGCACACCATGGACGTGTACTGTCGCAGCGGTACAGACGCAGTACCCCACGAAAGCCGGCCATTCGATAAGAGGTGACTTTCTGCCGAGGTCAACCAGCTCAGCGATAGCATTGGAGTGCGAAAAGCACAAATTTGTGGCCCCTATCTGCCAAGACTGATGTTGACCAGTACCGCGGAGCTCCAGCAGGTCTATGGGTAAGAAGGGTCTGTATATCAAGCAATGCACCAAGTGATAGATGAGCTTGCTCAGTAGCAGCGTCGTACTTTCCGGGTGGCCGAACAGAGCGTCCACTGACGAGAACACATCTTGCGTCCCTGCAGCCCAGATATCGAGCTCTTGACGGATCTTGGAAAGATTGGATAAAGAGTGCCAAGGGAAATGGGAATCTCCCTTTACTCCTCCAGCTACTAGGTACTGATGAGTTATACCTAGAATCCGCGTGATATCGATCAACGAAGTGGTAGCTCCCTGGGCTTTGCGGCGGGGATCAGAAAAATAATGGATATTCGGCCCGGTATTGAACATTTCTCCCTCGGCGTGTAACCCACCCTCGGAAGCTGTCCACAAAGGCAAGCGGAGGGCAATGGAGGCGTCAGAAATTAGACATGGTCGTTTCGAGCCACATGCGGCGAATTTATCGAGAACATAACAAGTCCAGAATAGTCGTCGACGCATTTCCCGTTCAGATGGAGACAAATTGACCTTCGATGGCGCCTCTCTATGCAAATCCAAAGCGATAGCGACGGTGATACAATTGGCTACGTTCATGATTAGCTGCCATGACTACCAAGTTGTGGAGGGAGGGAGCAATCGTACATAGAGTCATATATGCCTTCTTACCTAGCCCATGGGCAAAGAAAGAGAGAGAGAGCAATATTAACGTCTGAAGCGTCTCAACGGAAGGATCGTCAATGTCCACCGCTCGCTTTGACTGCACTGCGTACTCTAACCCTGAGCGCAGAGATGGTTCTCCATAGCTAAGCCATCAAAGTGAGCCAACATGTCTCTTTTTCTTTTAGCGGGACTATATCTGCGAACCTTATGGTTATAGCATGGATTGCCATTGACAAAGGAGGCGGCAGTTGCCCGAGTTTGTGCTTTTGCCGCGTGTCCGCTTCATCTAGGATATAGTACGGTTTGCCATGAATACGCGAGAAAAAGGTATCTAGCACCGTGTGTGGGAGTTGCTGGCTTTGGAAATGCGGAGGGCGTTCTTGCGTTGGTGCAAAAGACGCACCGTAGCCACCATCCATACTGGTACGGTGCGGAGACAGATTGGTCTCTATTCGAGATGTCGACAACGACTGTTGAACCTCTGTGAACGCAAACCCCGTCGCCCCAGGATTGACAGTGCTCTGGTTATCATGAGGACTGTGTTCATCTGCGGTTGCCTTAACCGGTGAAACTGGAGATGCTGGCGTTCTTTCCTCTTGGAGGCGCTTTTCCAGGCCATCCACTCGTTTCAAAAGAGCCTCTAGGACATCCGTCTTAGGGCCTCGCTTTTTAGGAGTTGCATCTTGCCATCAGTTAGTCACCTGTTGATCTATCGAAGTTGCAATTACGGTTTCTCGTGAAATGCTTGAGAACACGAGAAGGGAGAGCTACCGTATATACAAGGGCATTGAAACACCTTGCAGGCTTCGCAGCTTGGCCGCAACCGATTACATTTGATCTGTGGATGCGGTGGACCTGGTCAGAAACTGATGAAGGCATCCGGGACGGAGCATCGCAACCAAATGCACCCGACATGCAACAATCATGCGACAGACCTTTCTTTTCCGACAGGACTTGCAATTCATCGCCTCGCGCGGTTCGGACGTCACCCGTCGCGGAGCCAGACGGTCGATGCTGACCTGCGGACGCGACATACTACTTCACGCTCGAGGGTAGCAATCACATTGGCACTTATAAGGGTAGAAATGGCCCGGGGGCAAGCCAGAGAGGTAGCACGGTCGTCCTCGACGGCGAAGAAGTAGTGCATCTCACGAATACGGGCTCTGAGGAGGGCAATGGCTCGCATATATGTCGAGCAGAGACACAACGCATACGACCGGCCAAGAGGCGGAGATGGAGCACATGTTCGTGGCGTTGTGCGGCCTGGGCATCCTGTGCAGGACGCTTGATCCTTTTCTACTGCTCTGAGCAGACAATAGCTTGGAAGTCAGGGAAAACTTCGGCGCTCAGAAAGACCAACGGCGACAGGGATGGTCTTAAACTGACCAGTCCACGAGCGACACTGGAGAGACGGCGCCATCTCCCAGCCGGAGGACCTGCCGAGTCGGGGAGATCAGAATGCGGGGGAAATCGAGAATCGAGAATTAAACAACCTTAGCAGCTTCGGCGCTGATGGCTCCGATGGACTAAGGAGAATGAAGTGCGGAGAAAAGCATGGCTAGAGAACCTCATGGGGGAACGGATCATACCCGACATAACCGACTCATATCCCTCAGTTGATGAAACCGTGCCAACATGGGCCAGTTCGAATCAATAATATGAAGCGAGAGTGCTGTAGTGCAGTTAGCCATTTGCAGAATCCCACCGGTCCATCTCAAGGCTTGAGCGTAACTTTACGGTTAAATTAAAAGCATCTAGTTATCCGGTCGTAGGCTAAATCAGCCAACCGAAGCCATTCCCATCGCCATGACGATGCATGTCACGTAGTGAAAGCTTGTTCTTGCGATTAGATCTCACGAAGGAAATGGGCAAATGGGACCTTGACGCGGTCAGCGCTGTCGTTCAGCTTAACAATAATATAGTGGTCAGTACAACACTGTTCTCCGGGCCCCTACCCTAACGAAATCTTTCTGAAGCTGATTGGTATAGACACTAATTCTAGCAGATTGGAAATTGAATCTAATGCGGAGACGGACGTGTCGCAGAACTCTGAACTAGATAGAGCACCCCAATGCCAACAGTGGGATAATATCTCTAATAGATGGAAACGCTAGTATAACCCGCGGCCGGATGCCATTCGCACAAAGTCAAATGGCACATTTTGACCAACCAATAATCGCAATGTTTCCACCGTCGTCCAGGCATTGACATCGTCAATGCCGTATGCGGTCCAACCCGCGCTGGCAGCTACAGCTATCGGGTCCCCTTTTCGTGGGCCACTGGTGAGATCCAGATATACCTTACCCTTAGTGGAGAGTGGCGATGAGCGGCCATTGGAACTGTAATGCCGCAGCAACGGCTGCACGAGGAGCGACTTCTCCGGCGGCAGTGCAGAAACGATGACGAACGGTTGCCCTACAAGTTTGACTGACTGGATTGAGGTGAATGGCTCTGAGCCTTGAGCTAAGGGCCCAGTGGCTTTGAATCCAACAGTATACACTGTGCCGATGCCGAGGCTGCGTAGAGCAAAAATCGCAGCAGATGCGTCGGTCTGGGAAGAAGATATCACAATCGCAGCACGGCCCCGATAAGCGGATGGTACATAGTCTCGTGTCAGAGTCGCGCGTATGCCTTTCCATGCTGCATTCTCTCCGACGAACTTGTGCTGCCCGTCTACGTCGTTCACAGTAATCGTATCGATCAGACCGATCGCGTGTGCCGCATCACTCGTCGCAGGAATAAATGAAGCCGTACTCGGGAGTGGTGGGCTGACATATGCGCCGCCAAAATTCGGTTGCATGATTACCGCCTCAATCGACTCCTTAGGTCCTCGGTCGATCGACTTGAAGCTATGCGGGAGACTAAGTTCATTGAAGCACTTTTCCATGAACATGGTTTGAGGGGTTGCGCGAAACGAGCCTATGGCGTACATGTCACGCTTGGGCAACTGGCCCATGATGTGGAGGGCCTCATTGATCTCAGCAGCAGTGAGCTGGCCAGGAGCTGCTATCATGGGCAGTAGAGGATGCGTGATTGGAGAGAAAACGGTGTTGAGCGCACGAGAGAGTTGACCCATCTGTCCCATGTTAACAGCGGAAAGCAGTGGATATGAGCAACTGGCTTTGATCGTAGACCGGAAACATTCGAGCTCATAATTTTCCTCAATCGTGTTCACCATGGCAATCATCTTCACGATATCCGCATATTTGGCACCTTCCTTGAACAGCCGCTGCGCCTCCGCGGAGGTCCATTTCCAGGTACCGGAAAAGTCGTGGAAGGCAGACATGATGATGCTATTCCCTCTCTCTTCCGCTAGACGCCGTCTGATATCTTCAGGCAGCCACAACTCGACGTCGATATATTCGATGCCCCATTGGATAGCTCGGTTCAAGTATTTGTAGAACAGACCAGGATCATCCATGGGGAATTTACCATTTTCCTTGGTACATCTTGTCGTGAAAATGATTGGGAGTTCGGTTCGCTGGCGCAGCAGCATGACCTGCTCCCCGACATATTTCAGACTGGGAATCGGACGGTAAGAGCCATCCGGTAAAGGTTCCTGCAGCAAATCAACTCTTATCTCGACAGCATCTGATCCGACTGACAGGATGTCAAGGTTAGACAAAGCTGCGCGGACATCGGGAAAGGTTGTCGAAATGAAGTTTGTTCGTTTCTTCGTGGCCAAGTCTTCATGAGGCCTCGTTTGTCCTAATATTAGAGCAAGAAATCGGGCCAAATACCGCCGGAAGAATGCACTTCTCGAGTAAAGAAACTCATAATGACAGCACTCTGTGAGCTTCTCGTCCGGGAAGCCCCCATCATCCAGGCAGTGTGTGTTGATCAAGATCAAATTTGACTTCGGGCGTTCCCCCAGGCTGTTGGCGAGGTCAACGGATCGAATACCGACCACCACTGCATCGCTGGCTCCTGATAGATGTGACAATGAGGTTGTTGTTGTCCATGCCTTCCCCAGGACTTCTGATACAGCTCGAACTATGTCGTCATGTCCAGGCTCAAATACAATCACGACAGTTCCTGAGGTCTCAGGGGCAGGGGCAACTGCAGTATTCGAGGCATTGAATGAGATGCTCTTCGCCGGGGTTGCATTACCCTTTTGCACAGTTGTGGCCATTGGCCGATGGAAAACACTTTGCATCGTTGGAAGCCGTGGTTGTTAGTTTCCCATCACTGAGAAACACCACGGGTTGGATATGTTCAAGGTCTGTTTCCCGACACAGCACAAAAAGATAGGCAGTACTCAGCAAGAGCAACACCCATAGTCATCGAGAAACAAGAGATAAAGGGAGAACAACAGACACAGTTCCGCTGCTGCCTGCAACCAGCAGCAAAAACTCACACGGACTCTCGCTGGGTATGGGGTTTAGAATATCGATAAGATGATGCTAACAACAGGACAAGACGGGGATAGACAGGATAAATGGTTAATGATATGCACACAATGGGGTATAGATGAATGTGTGGGCTGGCCACGAATCAATTGGCCGCGTAGAGAGTGCCAGACTGATAAGGCAATGGATAACCAGGATCGTAATCAGTAATACTTGAGGTGTGAGCTTGCGGGTTTAGCCCAAAGATCGCCTCGACAGTGACCGGGGGGCCATTTAGGCGGCATCTGGAGACATTAGAACCATTGAGATGGACCCGACCGGAAGATCAGCTCCTTTCCTTCCGATGATCACTGGGATAGTACGACAGCAGCAGCATAGGAACCAACTCGATCCGACGGAGGACGACTGCAAACGCGGGGAATCGAAGGCTCCTGGGGTTGTCGATGCTCAAACTGGAGATGGCGAAAGGTGGGATTTGCCCGGGAAATTCCCCGCGTGGGCGTTGACTGGATCGCATTTCTCCGCCAATCGCAGCCTGATTTTGTATTCTTACATTATATGAGAATCCGAACCACGTCTGTAGAATAGATGGAAGTATTTGTTAGTTCTTAATTCCATGTTTAAGATTCTCTTCAACTGAGACCTTTCGTTGGAATCCATTGTCGCTGCGCTTCGCCCGTTACGCTTCTTTCACCAACTGGGAAGACTTTCCAGACACAGGTCGATAATAAGCACTGCCCAATAATTGGTAGAAGCAGTGTGTGGTCTGATAGAATAATATCGGTATGACCCTCCCCAATAATTCAAATACAAACACGTATATCGTGGATTACACACGCGGTCTACTTAAATATGAGTAAATATATTGATCAATCCTGTCAGACGCACCCCGGCACTTTTAGGAGATTTCGAAATTCAGTAGGTAGACTAGGATTGTGAATGATCCAGTCCAAGGATATACGGGCTATCGGGATTTCTCCACGCAGTGTCTGTTTCCTCCCCTGAACAGTCCTGGATATCCAATTCAATCTGACTATTTGGATTTTCCGTCCGTTGACAGCTAGAGACAGTGTACTAAGGTAGAGATTACTATTCCAGGTTTCTGCTTCTTCCAATTAGATCCATCGACTCATTTTACAGTTAGGATGAACACTGTGCATTTCATTCCCAGCTCTCTTTCAACGTAAAACCTGACGGCAGCCGTAATCCAATGAAACTGGCGTATGAACCCGACCACGATATCAGTCCATTCGATTCATGACCCATCTTACTCCTCCAAAGGCGGGGTATCAGCAAATACTTGATCCCCGAGGCTAAATTATTCCTGTTAGTAACTGAACTGCACAACTATGCATAACATGGGATTCGGAATCTTTTTCTTTCTTACCCAGGACCATATCTGTCGCCAACAACCTCTGCATTCTCAGCTGCAGCTCGGATCTCCGTACTCTCCTCCGGCGTCAGCTTGATACTGAGCGCCTTCACATTGATGTCAAGATTCTCGACACTCGTCGTGCCTGGAATGGGAATAATGTCATCTCCCTGAGCCATGAGCCACGCCAGCGTCAGAGAACTGACATGGACACCCTTCTTATCAGCGATCCCGTTGAGGATATCGAGAAGCTTAATATTCTTGTGGAAATTCTCCTTCGAGAAACGTGGCAGGGTCTTTCGGAAGTCATCCTCTGGGAAATCGTCGGGTGATCTGATTTTACCTCCGAGGAATCCACGGCAGAGAGGAGAGTATGCGACAATAGCAACGCCGAGCTCACGAGCGGTCTCAAGGAGCTTGGTACGTGGGCTTTCGATATCCAGACTGTAAGGGCTGTATTCGACCTGGACGGCCGAGATGTGGTGTACCTTGCATCTGCAAAACCAATTTTCCCATCAGCATATAACTATGATTTTCCAACTCCCGAACTGACTATTGTCAGTAGTAGGGAAAGAAGAAGAAAGAAAAAAAAGAGTCCACTCACGCTCGACGAAGCGTTTCAGCAGAACACTCCGATAGTCCCAGATACCGAATCTTCCCTTCCTTCTTCAGCTCCGCCATAGCCTGGACCGTCTTCTCGATGGGCGTAACGCCATCCATCCGATGACAATAATAGAGATCAATGGTCTTGATTCCCATCCGTTTCAGACTCGTCTCACACGCTTCCTTAACATACGGCGGATCGTTTCTCAGAATGAAGTTCCCGTCCTTATCCTTCGTGACGGCGAACTTGGTCGCAAGGAAGATCTCGTCCCGCTTGCCGGACTGAGCGAACCATTTTCCAAGCAGGTCCTCGCTGTCGCCGTACATGTCCGAGGTATCCCAGTTGGTCAGACCGGTCGAGTGTACATAATCCAGGAACTTGAGACGTTCCTCGTCGGGTTTGGCAGGGCCGTAGAACCTGGACAGGCCCATAGCTCCCCATCCCAGGGCAACGACCTGAGGTCCATCCTTGCCCAGTTGGCGAGTTGGTAGTTTCGGAACCATCGTGAGGAGTCAATCAGAGTTATAATGAAACGAACCACCGGTATAGTATCGTGCCGTATTTCACATTCTGGGCAGCTTCTGTCTATCCGGAGGGGTATATATATATATATGTATATATACTGCCTACTTTATCGGTGGGGCTCGAACAAGCCAGCCCCTCCAAGAGTTCGGGGATAAGTCGAGCCACCCCATTCTTGCGAAACGCGCATATCCACAGTGCTAACCGGACATTGTTAGTCCATCATCATCCACGGTCCATCAATGGATTCCTTCTCGCCTCGACGTTCTTTGGGCCCTCCGGCGTATCGCTATCTCCGCTCTCAAAGTCCGATTGTCCCAAGTGGTAGATTGCTCCAAATTAATGCTGACCAAGGCAGTTCTACCGAATAACTAATAATAATACGTCCTCTTACAACAGAAATAAAATATCAAGCAATCTAATCCAAGCTCAAGAAAATGCACCGTGGATTGGGGATATATGCCGCGCATCACAATCATACTCCTATCTAGAACTGATGGACGTGCCAAAACAAGGGGAACTGGGGTTATCGGGCGAGAAAGCGTGAAACAACTGGAAACAAGAAAATTCTCGACGGGCAGAGGCTCAATTTTGCAAGTATGCACAACAGTCGCAGAGATGACTCAAATGGACAGACAAGAAGCTCTCGGGTATTAAACATAAACAGGAGAATTTGACGCCAAGTATTTAGCGATCGGTAACAGATTTCCAAGAAATAGCAAGGACATGAGAGCCAAGCAAGTCCAGGTACGCAAGACGGGCAAGACAAGACCCAGGTTTCCCTATGGCCGATCTCGCGTCTCAAGTGCCAGCGTCGGCTCCCAGTCGGAGACGTATGTACTTTTTGCTCGCAGCACAACTGATTTCCACCCAGTCTCATCCTGTGCAACTGGGACGAAGGGTCCCATCTCGCATGGACCAGACCAATCAACATACAGACAAGAAGCTAGGCGACAATTGCAAGCGCGAATCCGTTATTTTCGTATGCAGTCCAACAAGCGTGCTTTTGGAAAGCGGAAAGCCGAGACTCATGGCAACAGACATGCGTAACAGCAAGTGGACGTAAGCCTCTTGCTGGAGAGATATGTCCGCCCAGCAGCGCCTCTACTAACATACTGTATCATTATTACCGCACCACTGTCGGAGATCGTGCGAGAAGTCAAGAGACCATTAAACTTCATCCGAAACACCGAGGACCATAACGCTCAAGGGCCCTGCCCTGTGAAGCAAGAATCCGGAAAAAAGAAACTCGATCCCCTCGTATTCTGGTTCGACGGAAGAAGTGTTCAAGACATTAAGAGGTATTTATGCGTAGAAAAAATGCGGCTCGAAACTATAGAGAGATCTCTATAGGCAGACACCGAGCCTCTTGTCCCAGTCATAACTCAGGAGCGCAATCCCGTGTCTAAGACGATTCAAGAAGGGGGTGATATCGACAAGCCGTTCATGAGTTTAGGCAGTGGTTTGCGACGTGCATTGTTCGTTGTCTTCGTCATACGGGGCTGTCCGTGCACCATTCGCGGTTCCTTCATCAAAGATATGTCGAGTTTCGCAGGTGCTGCCGATTTGAATGTTAGCGAGTTCTCTCTCTACAGTGGGCTCCGAAGTCTACAAAGGGTCGGTTTGTTCCTTACCTCTGGTCGTGAGACTGCCGTAATCACCCGAGAGATTTTGCTGGCTTCTACTGCTTGATGGGAAAGAAGTTGCAGCTGCCGATCGCCAGAGGTGGTTCGACGTGTCTGTGAGGAAATCGGTGACGGTACGGCCAGAGAAGATAGACGCCCGGCCACGATTACGCTTTGACAGGATAATTTCATCGAACAAGCTGATTCTCGGATCCTTTGACTTCGGTTTCGCTCTCTCACGCTCACTTATGAACTCGTTGAAACCTTCGATGTGTGTAAGAGACCGCCGCGCCAAGCGCAAAAGAAGTACAATAAGACCGGGTAACTTACCTTGTGTTTGCTGGAGTACGGCCATGTAGTCTGCATGCTCGTGCGGTAAGCTCTTGAGGAATGCTTCCATGTTGAAACTGTAAGTCAGGCCTGACTTCTTTTTATCGCCACTAGCAGGCACAAGATATTTCTTGTACGTGTAGAACAGACTGGCAAAGCATCGGACAAAGGCAGCCCGAACCTGCTCAGGATGGAAAGCTGCAGGACAGACAATACAAATCTGAGGCGCACACTGGCCATGTACTATGATCTTGCACGCAGTGCATCTGTACATTCCTTCTTCTGCCCTCTCATCACACAAGGAGCAAGTAGCCTTCTCGTCCCAGGGTTGCAGCTGCAAGCAATGCCCTTCAGCATAACAGGAACTCTCCGTGTTGTAGACAGCCTGCGCTGTCGCTTGAGGGACGATAGTCGAAGCAGCAATAGTGGACTGAGCGTACACTGATGGCGCATACGTCGATCCGCCATAATCTGTGCTCAGAGTCGTCACTGAGAGATTGGAGGCATGACCAAGGAACGGTGCACTGGGTCGCCTTGGAACTCCCGGGCGCCCAAAGGAGGAGCTCCTACGAGAGGACGTGTCGAAATGTCCCGATCGTTTCTCCCTCAAGGATGCTTGCAGAGCGTACCCGGAGTCGTTACGGGATGCGGGAGTAGAGGGCAGGGGAGGGAAGTGTCCTGAGGTTGGCGAACCAGTTCGCGGGGATGGCGGAGAGCCGGTCTTCGTCGTCGAACTTGTGCTTGGTCGGTCCGAGCCTGATTTATTAGAATAACGTCTGGCGAGCGCATACTGGTTCTGCGCATAGAGGAAAGTATTGAAAATCATAGGTTGGGGCGATCCCGAAGCGACGGGCTCTTGACCAAAAGCGTTTGAGTTCATACTGACATACTTCGCAAGATGTGTCGGTTGCGCTTTCGATACAAAAATCGCAGGGTTTTCTGCCATAAATGAATCGAAAGGAAATGTCTCAACTGCGTATGCTGGTGGACCGGTGCTGACTCCGTACCGGCTATGGTGGGGAGCAGCTAGTTGAAGAAGAGACAGCAATTTCCGGCGCTGGTGACGAGGTAACGGCGTTGGCTTGGCTGTACTCTCAATTTCATTCTCGTCCAGGTCGACTAGCACGAAATCATCCGATGGTAATTCGACTTTCTCATATCTTCGCTCGATTCCAACAATATAAGGGCAGGGTGCCTCGATTGCCTGTATCAGACGAGCAGGCAGTACGGGAATGAGGACCCCGGTCCACTGTAGTGGAAATAAGAGATCAATAAGAGCTCTAGTCGCCAGATAGAGCATCGACGTGTGAGACGACAGGAAAATAATCCTCGATTCAGTAAGAGCGTATTCAAAAAGGAGGATGATGTTGGATACTGAAAGCGCCTTGAATAACGCATACAAGTCCGTGTTGCGAGATCCCGGCAATTCGTTGATTGCCTCTCTCCGTGCAAAGAGGCGCAGCTCCCTGATTGCGATCTCGACCTGCGTCTTCGACGAAACTGGACTGAAGGCTTCTGTGCAGAGATTCATCACGTAGCGTTCGAGAGGCTGCCAGACTCCTGTCCGGGGCGAACTGGGAGGCACTCTTGCGACGCCCCCTTCGGTCATTGGCACAATCACCGCCTTCAACCATTCTTTCCAGAAACTTGTCATTGATGAATCTTTGCCCAGGATACCGTATGCACGAGGTATCCAGAATCCCGTATCCCCATCGGTGAGACCCTCAATCTTGGAGGCTGCTCCATGACGAACAGGCCGCAAGAGATCAGTCATCAGTCCGATCTTCTCTTCCACAGAGCTAATCTCGTCCTCCAAGGCCTCTCTGTCTGCTGAGCCAGACTGAACTGTTGGCAGTTGGGCAAGAAGGCGTGATAGCTTGGCTCTCTCTGCCGCGAGCCTCTCACCGAGACTGGCAGCCAATTCTCTCTCCTCCCCTGTCATGTTATCTCTCCGCCATTCCTCGCAGCGCTTTTCTAATTCTTCTGCAGCCCGTGGATTCAAAGGGATCCACACCGTCACGCATATCGCATGCAACTTAGAGCCGTCGCCACCGGTCATGATGAATCCATGCCAGGTGGACCGTGGCCGCTGATCTGAAGAGACGATACTAATGTCGTTTGGGAAGGCAAACATTGGCACGTAATCTGGAAACTTTCCTCTTTGGTTGTTCTCATCAGGCGCTCCCTTCTGAGGATATCTGTCGAGGAGGACAGGTTCGAATCTCCGTTTGAGCGGATGCATTGATGGTGAGGTGTCCAACGGTTGTGGAACTGGAATCACGGAATTGTAGTTGCTCATGCGTCTCGAGGTTCGAACGGATGCTGTCAGAGTAAAACGTATTGTAAGCAAACTGGCAACAGAGAAGGGCGGAAGGTGCATGGGGAGCTTACCTTGACGAGCAACGGAAGGTTGTCTCTTCATGCTGTTCATATCCCTGAAAGACATGTGCCTACGCACGCTTCCGATACCTGATTTCAGAGGGTTCGTCTGCGGCAACTGCTCATCTGAGATGATCCTCTGCGTTCTCGGCCTCGGCTTTGGCCGTGTGTTCGTGATGGCTCCAGCACTGAGGCTCAGATCGGACAGGAAGGTCTCTCTCTCTGATGCAAACTTCAGCAGCGCCTTATCGAAGTCAAAGTCACCGAGGAATGAGGTCCTGTTCGGGGATGCGGCTCCTCCAGCCCCTCTGATTGTCATGCTGCTTCGGTTGCTGTGGGATCCTTTTGGATCGGACCCTGATGACCGCATTGACATCGACGCTTCGTTTGATAGCCTCGACAGACGCTGAACCGAATTCCGTCTTCCATTTCTCGATTCTGGTCGAGAAGAGTCCTCCAGAGGGACAGAGCCACTTTCCTCTTCGGCGTCGGCATCCTCTTCGATCGTATCGGAGAGGGCGGGGCCAGGAGCACTGTTTCTATGCGAACGATTGTACTCCTCTCCCAATCTCAAGAAGGTATCCAGTATTTCGGAGCCATCGACACCGGCTATCCAAAAGAAATCTGCGAGGGGCGCGGTGGATGTCTCAGGAGTCGAGGTCGTTGGAGGCATGTCGACGAGATGGAAACGGCGGCTGTTGCTAGAAGCATGGACGAGGCGATAGTATCAAGGTCTCATATAGACCCGTCCTATAACACCAGGGGTTGTCTGTCACAATCACATCAATCACACCGCCAGCCACGAGAGACGCCGTCCACAGAAATTGATTCCAATCGAGTCCTCCAGGAGAGAAGGTGTCAAGCAAGGAGGGACGTGGTGTGGACGAGGCACTGCGGTGTGCGCGCACCGGTTTCTGGGGATTCTGCAGGGGCAGAGGAGAATTGCCGTGAAGAGGCCAGTTAGACTGACTGTCAGGCCCAAGTTAGACACGCGGAAAGACTGCGCACTCCACAAAATGGAAAATTGGAGAAACACAACGTGCCTGTACGCTGGAACAGACGCACACAACGGCAATGGCCCCAGGAACCACCGCCAAAGACAATCGCCCGCCACAAGGGAAGACCGCTAGCCGCAGGTGGGCAAGGGGGGCTTTGACAGGAAGAAGGATGATACGACCGAGGCCCCAAGAGATAGCGGCACACTAGAGGCAGCTATCAGCGCTCCGTCTGGCGGCCGTCTTTAGTCTCAAAGGGCAAAACAGTTGCTCGTTCCTGGTGCGGCCTGGAAGACGGGAGACTGCGAACTCTTGGTGGAGGGTCACGTAACTTAACCATGGATAACGGTTTGGGAGCACACTTCCGATCCTAATTCAGTGGAGCTGATGTCGTGTGTACCAGATGCGTTCTTTATACGGTACTGCTGTCAATTTGTCCGTAGCTGGAGATCCAGGCTAGTCCAGCGTTCGCGAGAACTCCCGGGGGGGCGGGGTGAAAAGGGCGCAAAAAAATCGAGTGGAATGGCTATTCTGCCCTCTCTTGAGGTCTCGACAACACTTTTTTTTTTCTCTCTCTCGTCTTCAAACGGTGACGAGGAGGGAAATAAGTAGCGGCCAAACTCAGTTTTCTGTTCGCTACGCAATGCTGTCCCCATCTTTCACCCGTTCTCTACCAGCGTAACTTACTCCATAGTCCATACTCTCCTACTCTAGGATTGAAAGGCTCTCCCGATCCAGCGAAGCGCTCTGCCGATGATTGTGGTGGCGGAGATACTTTGGTGGACAAGATGGGTCCATCATTGGATGGACATAGGACAAGTCTCGGTCATCGATTGTTCCCCAGCAGCCCAGCAGTTCAAACGATAAGCAGACTGGGTAAAGGATCTTCGGGTGATAGGATATACTCCATGCCTTGTGCGATGATCTGCATCGTTAGAACGATCAACGATCCATTGAGGACTCGTCCTTCTAGCCTTATTATTCCCTCGTCCTGACTCCTCCTCACCGTTTGCCCTCCCAGACAGGCAGCAAAGACTCAAGGAGTGTCTTGCGTCCCCATAGTTTCCCGCCAGGGCAACTAAGTAGCTGCTGTTTCGACGATTGTGGAGGACAAGCGTTAAGCAAAATTAGGCTCTGAGGGAGCCAGGCTCTTGTCTGGACCCCACAGGAACTATTTTCGAGTTGAGAACTCCTTAAGAGGCCGTGTCCTCTGTGTCACGACATCGGCGAGAAGCAATAATAATAGAATGCTGCAATCATTATCAATCATCATTATGCAAATGCAACGCGGCATGAGGCAGCCAGCGGTAGATAACTGCCATCCAACCGTATGGGCAGAGTCTTCGACAAGATGTATACTAGTGCCGGACGGACACCGATGTCTGCTTACCAACAACTCTACTGTGCAGAAGCCATTAACTATTGCTTGAATAAGCGAAGGTTCCCCGGTCTGCGGTTGGAGTCTTCTCCCTTCAAGTTCAAGGAGATCAGTCTTAGCCTGTTGTTTACATGTCTATTGGGAAAATACGTTAAGCGGCCCTGTACAACTCCATCTGTCAGGGACCAGGTATTATTATTAGCATCCGCGTCTTCCCAAGTTTACTTGCAAAGGTAAAGTATAACCGCAACGTTCCTCAGTGGCGTTGAACTAGCCAAGTTGGACCTCAACTAGGAACCCAGGAGCTCAGGCCTCTTTACGGCTGCACGGCGAAAACGCTTTGGTCTTGAATCGCTAGCGTTTCAACTGCCGTTCTCATGGGAGATCCTTTCCTTGGCCAAGCATTTTCAGACACGCCGTCGGCACAAGAAAGCGATAGATACAACACTGGCCGGCTCGATCCGCAGGAAATATCCTCCGCTAACCCCAACTATATGCTCTGGAGCCCGTCTCAAAACGATGATCGCCTGTCATGGACGGTGTCCTTTTCCTGGAGGCCATTGCGGGAGCCACACACACAAATCCATCTGTAGTCGAATATAAAATCGACTAGAGGTAACACCGAACTTCGAAGGGAGGCATAATAATATGATAATAATAACTGTGGATGGACCGCGCTATGCTAGTAATTCCCGTTTCATCTGGGGAGCCCCTGTTGACTCAGTGACGCGACTAGTTTCCGCCCCATATTCGGGTGTCATGATTAGTTACTTGATTGCTCTAGTTAGATTAAACGAAGGAGCAGCAGCTCGATTTCTATACCAACAGCGCTATCGAAGGAGACCGCATTGCTCTCGAGACCTGTCTCGGATATGTTTCCCTGGGGACGGGATTGTTCTCCCCTACACGTTACATAAATAGAAATTATGCCGCAAGTGCCAGAGGTTGGTTGACGGGCGGAGAATGGCCCCATGCAGGGACCAAGAGCCCATCGATGCAGAGCATAGACATCGAACATCCCAAGCTGGATCTTCCTGCGCCTGAAACAACCAGGGACTCGATAAACCGTCCCTAAAAGTCCACATCGGGCGGCAAGCTATCTGTTCACATCCGGGCCCATCGCTCGTAGAGCAGCCCATAGGCATAGAATGTCATGCGTTCTGCATATCTGGAGTTGGTCATGGTGAGAGAGGCCCCCATTGCGGTGAGAGCAGGAGCAGTAAGTTCCAGGAGTCACTCGTCAGTTCCTGCTGGGTTATTATTATCGCTTCCTAGTTAGCAGGTTACCGGTGGTCAGGAATCCCTTGTCACCCATGGCGCTTCGCCATTCGATAGACAGTTGCCCGAGCGTAGCGCGACCATCTCGTTTCAGGTCTTTCTGCAAAGCATCCAGACCGTCCTGCTCACCAGGCTCTTGTTCAACAAGAAAGGAAACCTGCAGGACATCACGTGGATTGAGCAATGGCGCTTGAACCTTCAGACCATCTGGTCTATCGAAGTCCCAGTTTAATGAACGAGATTTGAAAGGTGGCTTCGGGTTTAGCGTTGTTTGCTACATAACAGTAAGCGACAGGCTTCTCCGCAAGCAAGTAGGCGTCTCAGAGTAACCAACCTGGACGACAACAGAACCGTCTCCAACATTTTCCAGTTGTGCTTCGAGGGCAAATCGAAGCAGCCGCGACTTGCCGTATGGTCCTAGAGACTTATTGTCCACCTCTAGAGGCAACAGTTCAGTTGCCTTAGTCCTAACACTAAGACAAGGCTGGGCAATAAACTGGTAGAGCTTGCGGAAAGTCCTTGCACGTCCGCTTGCGGCTTGCGAGTTGTCTGCCATCAGAGTCTCCGTGTAACTAACGCTGACGGCCAGTATGTGGTTCCCCTCTTCCTTCAGATCGAACCGTACGATCTGTTGGAAAGATTCACCTTTCCCTAATCCCTCTGTCTGAAGCTCTCTGCTGGGTGGTGTAAGTTCTAAGGGGAATATCTGCGAAGGGGTCTGCATTTCCGCAAGGATGCGGACTGAGGTAATGACCCTTGAGGACTCCTCTTGCGGCAAGTCATTGTTTGCACACAAGGAACATGCGAACGTCTCTCCAACATAGGCAGATCCAAAGGTGGGAGGAAGAGTAAGCTTTCCGTAAATGTCAGCAACTGAAATATATGCGTGTGAGAGGCCACTCGCGTACATTTGGGCTAAGAATGAATTCATTGTCACCCTCATTTGATGGGTAACTCAGCGACGCCTTTGGCGATATCTTAGTATTTGCAGCAGGCAATGGACATTGATATGAGAAGGATGGTCGTGATAGTCTGAAAGAGTCAATTTCTTTCTTCGAACAAGAACCAGAACTGGGATATCCTCAGCGTACCGTAAAACTGAACTTCAATCAGCCACGCAACATTATTAGAACGTCCATTGATACATACCTTTAAGAGATACTGCATGAGGCTCCTTGGGGGCCTCAGCCCCTGAGTGAGCGCGTGCTCGTGCCATAATATGGATATGATTTTGTAGTTGATGTTAGATTCTGATATTCGTTGACAAGATGACTAGAGATATTGTGAACTCATTAGTTAAATACCGTTTATCGCAAGTTGCTTGACATCTAATCAATTCCCCGGTGGAACCGCGGCTAGACGCGCCGCTGGAAGATCAAACCTAACAAAATGTGCAAATCGAACAAACTCCGATAACAATGAAACTCGAACTCCTCAACAATAATCATGACAACAGAACTTAGTGACCGCTTAAGTTACCGCCAACGACGTAATAATCGCAGTTGGAGTTACACTAATAATACAGGCCTATCTGACATACTGGACCACTCGGTTTCAGGATTTTGTTGTGTCAATAGTAGTGGTCCTGCGACTGTTAACTATATCGTCTGCTGCAAATTACAGCACGTGTCGCGTTGAGCGGAAGCGCGTCCTATTGGATACCATCATCGGTTTTGGCACTGAATGGTCGTTCCATCTTATCGCCACTCCGCAACATATCACTATCAGCCAGCATCCTTCTGCACCGTCGCATATTATCCTGATACTTCTTTCGAGGACCCTCGTTTACTAGCGTCATGGGTTCTACCAGGACGACGTCGACCCCGACGAAACGGGGAGCTCCAAGTGCAAGCACGGGCGCGCAGACAGCGTCTGCCAAGAGGAAGAGAGCTACAGCTCAAGAGCTTAGTGCAGCTCCCATATCACCCCGATCGGTAAGAAGGAAGGGAAATGCTGCAATGGCAGCCTCAGGCAGAGTCGATCTCATCGATTTGACTGATGAATCGTCACCGGTATATACTTCGCCCCGAAAGAGGGCAACGACAGGCTCGTCCTACCTTGAGGAAGTGACAGAGCGCCGTGCTAGGAGATTCCGCAATCACCCTCCAAATAGCTTTATAGAAAAGCTGATGCGAGCTACTACTCAACGGTAAGAGTTACTAGACTGGTCCATACACATCGTCGTCTGCTAACCTCAGTAGGATGTATGTTGTCGGTCAGACCAGGACGGGTACTGATACCGTCCCCGAGGGGCAATTCGACATGGTTGGCACTACGGGCAATATATATCGAGTCAATATAGGGAAGGTGCCATCATGCTCTTGTCCGGATGCACTCAAACGTTCTGACTTGTGTAAACACATTATCTACGTACGTATGGATCTTTTGACCTTGTCTAATTATACTTAATCACCTACGTTATTCTTACATTCGATTGCTAATGGCCAACCAGGTTCTTGTGAATGTTCTGAAGGCCCCAGAGCATCTGCAATATCAACTAGCTTTCCTGTCCTCTGTAAGTCGTCCCATCACTATACCACTTCACGAGGATCATGGTCTGACCGTCTCAAGGAACTTCGCGAGATCTTCCAAGGAGCGCCCTCGAGTTCGCAAGAGAATGCCTCCGCAGAAGATACGTCGGGAAAGAGAAAACCGATCGAGGGTGATTGCCCGATCTGCTTCATGGAATTTGATCCAAAGACCGAAGAAATAGTCTGGTGCAAAGCGGCATGCGGCAACAACGTGCACAAGGTGTGCTTCCAGCGGTGGGCCATGACGCAGCGTGCAAACGGAGTCCGCTGTGTATACTGGTGAGCAGTAACATACAATCACACGTCAATGTAAGACTATACTGATGACCGTCTACAGCCGCTCCGACTGGCAAGCCGACGAAAAAGGACTTGAACTCTCGACTCTCCTACAACATGGCAGGATCAACAACGAAGGATACGTCAACGTCGCTGATCAACTTGGTATCTCTGGTGAACGTGGTATGCGACCGTCTCTGTATTTCGCCCGTTTTCAGTCCCCTTGTCGGATCAAAAGCTAACTGATGATCTTTCTTTTCTTCTTTCTCTGCAGATTATTCAACCTACTATCAGCCTTGGGCACGCCGGCGATACTACTCTTATGGCTGAGCTAGAGGTTAGTGTCTGATAGTTGACGTTTCCGTTTTTGTGTGCTCGATTTCGTCACGGGGCGTTTAAATGGACAAGTGGAATGGCGGTTTAGCAAGGCGTTTTGGAGACGAGTTCGATTAGGAATTTGCTTGTCAAGAGGTGCTATAGTTAATTGCCTGGGCTTTGAATACGAACATTGATATGCAACTAGGTTTGAAATCTTGAAAAAGGCTGTCCCCAATATAAAGTCTCTTGGACAGCCCCATCATATCCTTTTCCCTCGTCCTTGCTATTTAAGTTACTCCGCAAAACGCCGGGTATCCTCCCCGACACCACACATAAGCTTCCTGTTGTCTGTATACAAGCAATCCGACAATCCAAAAGGGAAAAGCGAGACCCACAGCAAGAAGACAATCTAAAGAAAAAAAGGAAAATGACAATGAAATCGATCTGAAATAGAATTACATTTCATCGTTCATTATTGGGAACAATTCTCCTCCCTCCTTTCACAGCAGCAACGCTTACTGCCTCTTCGCCAGTCATCCACGACGGCATGCGCTCCGGATCTGCGACGCCTAGCTCCGCGAGACGACGCAGGCCGGAGACGACATCTGAGCCGTGAAATGTAAGTGTCATTGTTGGTGCGTCAGTGCTGTCAACGACATCATCATCGAGGACTTCGTCCTCTGCAACGGGAGGATCCAAGAGGCGGATATCGAGCCTGTCGAGCGCGGCTGCTGAGGCGGGCGTTCCGGCCGTACCGAAACGGGAGTAAACTGCTAGTTTGCGTCGCTTTGATCCTTCGGGGTCTTGTTCTGAGTCCGACTGTCGAAGATTCGATCGCTTCGTTTGTGTTTGTGTTTGTGTCTGTTGGTCTTTAGCATCCGTAGATGGCGGTTTTTGGACTTCCTCGTCTTGTTTCTCTGAAGATCCTTCACTCTGATATTCCTCTGGGGCAACGGTATTCGAGGCTCGTGGATCAAGAGGACTTCCTTCCAATACCGCGTCGGCGAATATACTGAAAGCGCCATTTGCGCTATTCGTCCTTCCGGGTCCGCGCAGCGCCAGGAGCGCATGGAGACTCTTCGCTGTAAGCGATGTCGGTTCCAACGTGTATCGCTCATGAGGACGGGATAGGGCCTTGGGGATAGCTTCTCGTAAAATATGCTGTAGAGTCCGGGTATCAGTTGCAAGGGGATGAGTAGCCGCAGGGGCGGTTTTTGTCCCCGGCGGGGCCGCGATGGAGGTATATAGAAACGGAGAACTATCCGGAAACGCAACATATACCACTCTTGAAGCATCCGTGAATATCTCCGGTGGTTGTCGAGGATATTGATATGGGGAATCGGTAATGAATATGCGGAGAAAAGTCAATGGTAAGGACTTTGAGCGCGAGATATGATAATGCGCTTTCACCAGGGACGATATCTCGCGTTGGAGATTCTGCAGAAATGTCGACGGATGGAACCGCGGGATGCAAGCTGTTATATCTGATGCGGAATCAACACCGCTGTCTGGACTACTGCTCTTGCTTCCTCGGATAGGAGCCAATTTCAACGCCGTCCACCGGTGACTACCAGCGGGGTGGTCCTCGACGTAGCGCAGATCCGCCATCGCCAGCTGTCGAAGTGTGATTCCATGCCGCCAGTCTCCCTCTAGTATCCGATCGATAACCTCGCGCTTTCCGCCCCTCCTGCTCTGCAATTCGCGATACACCTCACGCACATCCTCTACCGTCACCGCGGCGGGGTAGGGGTTGATTTCCTCATCGTCTCCGCGCTCCGTCTGATCTCGTTCGAGGAATGGTGGGAAGGACTGCACGTTTTTCTCATCCAGCCATTCGAACGTGAGGTCCAGAAGGGACTGTCGAGAAATCTTTCCGAGGGTTTTAACCAGCGATGGGGTCGTGGAGGGGATTCGGAGGCTGTTCGGTAGACTGGCGGTTGTGGGCGCGCGGACGGTCTTGAGACGCGCCATTTCACCGTATGGCAGCAGAAACTCGGGTTGGCGATTTTTTACATAACAACTTTCTTCATGGTAGCCTTACATTCCGAAAACAATGTTTTGGGCAGTAACCATAGGGAATTGAATGAGCGCGCCGTATGTATGTATGTATGTATGTCGAACTATCTATCCGACGCGAAACCGTCGAGCAAACACGAAATACAGTACTTACAGATAAGTAAGGTCACGTGCTGATAAGACGATTCCCATACATTTAGGCAGCATACAAGTCAATAGTTACAGTGAAGTCAATTCTTGGACGTTCCAGGTCTTCTTTTACCTTTCTTCCACTTATCAAATGCTGACCGCTGAAAAATGTTGAAAAGAGATACGGAGCAATAGTCGTGTATTTTGCTAACCCGAGCAAGAAAGATACAACGGGAAGGGCCTTTTGGGCAGATTATCTGCTCAGCGAATCTTCAAATCCTTCTTGACATGGGCATGTCTTCATTTGAAGACCTGGCGAAAGAACCTTATAGTTATCTAGACGATATATCTATGCATCCATTAACTATGCATAATATCAGTGAACCGCAGATATGGAGAAGTCGGAAATATTTCGCTGTATACTTCTAAAAGCCACCGGTACGAACTAAATAATAAGAAGGAATAACGATTAGTAAGAGCTGCAGAAAAACCCCAGTCAGTACGAACAGGTCGGTGGAACGGAATGATGCGCTGGTTTATCCCAGACTGGACGCCATACATGCATCTGAGAATCACCATAACAGGAAATGGTCTTTTGACGAGCACAAAAGCTGAAAATCTTAGCAGACCCCGCACTGGTTGAGGATAGTTATTAACTAAGCAGCACGGATGACCAAGCACGACATCGTCCATGGACGTCGAAGCGGGCTCTTGGAGGAGGTTTGGGGCGACCGGGGTATTGTCTTGATAAAAAGTTTATGCGAGATACGACTTGACCAGACGAATAAAAGAAGAGAACCGTGGGGTTTCACCGCAGTAATCAGTGGTAGTACTGCCAAGTGTATCATTCCGAGATATTAATATTATTATTTCTGAGATATTGTGCAACATAGCACGCGGAAATTGCGCGAACGGCGCTAGGATCAAACATGGCGTTTTGTATCTCCTAGGTCGCACGCGAGGCAGCTAAAGCACGGGCAGAATTCATAATATGATTGTCTAAGTGCTTCTTCTTGGCGTCTAATTCTCGAGGTGTTGATTCTTGGGGTGTCTATGTTGGCTTTGTTCTTTGTCCCGTAGGGGAATCGAGCTCGACATGAATCTGACGGGGTAACCCCTCATCCGGGGGGGCATTATAGGCGCCGCTTTAAGGACTATTGGTAATCACAGTTGTTCAAAAGGAGAGCTGATCACCTGGAACTTCCTGAGAAGCCAAGAGAAGATAAGAAGTAACTATACCGTGCAGGTAGCAGTGTCATTGTTCAAGTATTCAAGAATGGCCAGCCACACTGGACGGACGAAAGGACGAATATAGCAGCATACTGTAGAGTAGAGAAGTAATTAAGTAATGATACTGAATAATAGGATAACTAGGAGGTGCTCTTACCTGTATAGACTAATTGCCTACCTATTATTTACTGTACAGTATGAGATGAGACTACTACTATGATATACTACTCCTACTCTTCTTCTTCCCGCACGGACAACGCCGGGTGAATTGGCCCGGTCGTCGGAGGCCGAGCATCGGCTGAGAACGGCAGTGATCGTGAGTCGATGTCATTGTGTGGCAAGCAGTGTCATTAATTAATTAATCAATCAATCAATTTAATCTATCAAGAATAACTAACTGGAATCGAATATCTCAAACTTGGAAGTCTTGAAGAAAGGCAAGTTAACTAACAATTGATTAATATTAATAATTACCAGACACTCACACAGGCCACAGCGCGATCCCGGTGATTCCTGGACTCCCTTCTCCGTACTGTTAACTAGTCCGTTCGCCTCCGCCCGCGGAAAAAGCCCCCCCACCGCACTGGCTCCCGCAAAAGGCTCCTCTGCCGCGTCCAGCATCCGATTTTCTCTCTTCATCCCACCATTCCCCCTCCGCGTCTCTCTGTTCTTCTCTTCTGCTATACCGACGCCTTCGCGATTCTGTCGAATGCCATCCTGGACGACAGAACAAAACGCATCTGAACCGCTGTCGCCAACGCCGTGAGACCGCACCGTCTGTCAGCCGCGGGGCATTATCCGAGTGTTCGCCGGTGCGCAGTCAGCAATCGTCGACCAACGTCTCACATCTCCACCTGGAGTGTCAAATCGATCAGATACGAATTTCCGACGAGGATACTTTGAACCTAAGGAACAGGCCGCGACGGGTGGTCAATTCAGCAAGATGTCCGGATACAATGGGCGGCGAGCGCCCAACCTCTCGCAGTTCCTCGAGGATCTCAATACGATTCCGTCGCCGTTTGAACAAGCGGTCCAGCAGCAACAGCAACAGCAGGAATCGTTCAATCTCGATGAAGAGCTGGCGATGTTCACGAATGCCGAATTCCTCGACTTCGACAACCTGGACATGAACATACCCTTGTACGACCCCGAGGACAGTCAGAACCATGGAGACAAGGCTGGTGTCGGTAAGGAGCAAGACGTGAAATACATGGACCTGTTGAATGGTGAGTAGCTAAAAGCCGGAGCTCTCTTATCGTTCTACTATCGGTGGTTCTTGATTCGAGAAAGGCCTGTCCTGCAGTCCCCATGTCCCTGCATACTTCACATGTTCTCCCCAAAGGAGCAGGGGGGCTGCCTCACTTTAATTACCTGCTTTCTGTGCTGTTTTTTTTTTTTTTCTTATTCTATGATTTCTCTCAACTTGGTTCCATGGATGCGTTGCCATGTGTCACACTGTTCCACTGAGCCTCGTGTGGTTCGGTTCAATGCCCACCTCGTGCATTTCCAGCACTCTTTTTTCTGCCATTCCAAGCACACAATTTTCACCAACCCTCCGTGCGTTCTCCGCATGGCTTGTCGACGGCATGGCACTATCCAGTTCGTTCTCGTTAGATCGGCATTTTCCACACGTCATGATTGGCACGGTCACACGTGCCCGGCGTACTATATCACGCCATTTCACGTGACATCCTATACCCCCAACTGCGCAGCCCAAGTGTTGTCCGCGAGCCCTGCTTCCATGGTCTTCGTGGTCGTGGGCTGCGTCCAAGGGTCTCTATCCCTTTGGATCCTCGAGTGCCCTTAGTCTGGCGTGGTGCCTTTCTTTCTTCGTTGCGAACGGGCTCTTACTGCGCTCCTGCTGCTATCAGATCATGCCTGAACCTGATTGATCTAACTGTGTTCATGTAGCAGACTTCAACCTTCCGGATTTCACTCAGACCGACTTCAACGCTTCCGACTCGCAAATGATGCACATGCAGGCTCCTCCTTTCCCTGCTCTTCCCTCTCACAACAAGCCCGCGGCGAACATCACATCGCCTACGGACCATGCGACGCCAATCTCCGCTCCAACCCCACAGCCGCAAACTGCAGTTTCCACTCCTGCCCCATCTCGAACTGCCGGCACAAAGCGCAAGCAATCCACTCAGCATGACGGCCCTCGGAGCCTAGAGGAGGCCTCGCGCGCGGCTGCTGAGGAGGACAAGCGTCGTCGTAACACCGCGGCCAGCGCTCGATTCCGCATCAAGAAGAAGCAACGTGAGCAGGCCCTGGAGCGCACGGTCAAGGAAGCCACCGAGAAGAATCTAGCCCTGGAAGCCCGAGTCCAGGAACTAGAGCGGGAGAACAAGTGGCTCAAGGATCTCATCACGGAAAAGAACGGCGGTACTGCTGCTGAAGCGGAAGAGCATGGCTCCGAGCTGGCACTGATGTTCAAGAAGTTCCTGGCCAGCCAGAAATCCGGCAGTGAGAAGGTTAGCACTGTGAAGCCCGTCAATGATGTGAGCGCCAGTGCTTAATATGCTCCATTTTTTTTTCTCGGTGCTTGCTACATTCCTCTACACCCTTGCTTTCTCTGCGTGTGCATATTAGCTATATTTTCCATCGTCAGTGAACGGCATTCGATGCTGTCGGGCGGTCTGCTGTGGGTTCATACAGAGTTGGGTGGTATATATTCTGGTTGGTATTTGTGATTTAAAAAACACTCGGGCGCATGATTGGCACGGCCCGGATCGGTCTCCTCGACGGCCACGGCCCCAATCAGGTTGGCGCGTAGGCGTTTTATGTGTGGCTGGCAGCTGTATTGAGAGATATGCAGAGCCAATGAATGATGAAATGGAGGTGATGATGTCCGTTCTTCCTAGGGTTCTTTCCCTCCCTAGACGTCCCTGAAACCATGAGGACGAGTTTTCTCTTTTGCTGTTCTCTTACTCTCAGATCAATAAATCAATTAATCAAAAAAGACGAACGCATGGCTCTTAAATCCGATCCAGTGCAATTTTTCCACTTCAATTCTTCACTGATATCTTCCAATTCGTAGAAATAGTAAGTAAGCATGTCATTCCCAAGAGCGGGAACTATACCTAACTACTCTAGGTACTCAGCTGTCCATTGCAAATCAGCATAGCTAACTACCTAATCTAGATAACCATCCCATGTTTTCTTTCATTATCAATATCAATATCAATATCAGTTATGAAAATGAAACGGAAACGGAAACTACAGAACTATTAGTTAGGTAATTATCTACTAGGTAGTTAACTAAGTAAGTACCAAGATTTCCCTGTCGTCTGATATATTAGGAAGGAAGAAAAGATGGACTGAACTATAAAAGATAAGATGACGTTCAATTTCCTTCATTCGTCGATAAGAAAAAAAAGAATACATTATCTTATCAATGGGGGGGTATGGTAGTAGGTAACTACGTAGGTATACTAAGTCCATTGAACCGTTGACAGTATGAATCAATCAATCAATCAATCTCTACTGCGCTTGCAAATAGGGTAACTGAGGGTGATAAGCCCGGTAGTCGAAGAAGAAGGAAAAGAAGAAAAGGACAAAGAAGCAGGAACCCAGAACGCCCCCGTGTCGATAGGTCAGTGTCAGTTTCCCAAGCGATAGAGGTATAAAGTGAAGCAAATAAGCAGTAGGAACAAAGTAAAAAAAAAGTAAACCCATAAAAACAAAGAGACCCCATTTCCCAATCCCGTCGCTGTTCCAAACCCTTGTTCATCCGTCGTAGAGAAAAAAAATCAAATGAAAGAAACTGGCGCCTTGCCCGTACTCGAAGAAGTAGACTTTATCAGATATCGTGGAATGTCGTGTCGATCCCTAGTTGACTTCTCCAGCTTTGGTATCGGTCTCCTTATGGACTGCTTCTTCCTTCGTAGTCTCGGGAGATAGGTTCATCTGAGTTTGAGTTTCTGTGCTCTCCTCATCGTCTTTGCTCCCTTCCGTCTCCTCGTCTTCAGAAGCTACGCCCGTAACTTCAGCCCATCCAGAGCTTCGTCTGCTGATGCGACCTGTAGCACCAGAAGAGATCACTGCAGGGCTCGCTAGAGGGCTGCCAACTCCTCCCGCCAGGCTTCCGGTTGCGCTGTCGTGGCGGACGTGGGATTGGATGCCACTCCTAATACTGCCCGTATCTCCCGTTCCTGAGCTCTGCTTGTTTGCATAATAGCTGCTTCTGTCGCCAGCACTAGTGCCAAGGGCCATAGTACCGGTTGCAGAGTATATGCTGGCACGTTCAGTGCCCGCGAGACCGCCAATGCTAGGACGAGGAACAACGCCAGAGGCATTGAAGACGGATGCATTCGTGTTGTCTACAACGCTCCCGCTCAGGACACTCAGCGGTAGACTCTCACGACTGCCGCCAAAGACCGAGGAAGGAGCCAAAGCACGCACCGAGGCGTTCGTATCAAGCGAGTTCCGACGACGACGCTTCGATGAGGACGCAAGCGTTAGGATCGAGGCATTATCGGTCAGCATATTGTTCGCAGTCGCTGTGCTGTATGTGTAGGGCGCCAAATGAGGTGGCACCGCACTTGCAGGCGACGGCGGGAACTGGTGAGTGAACTGGACGCCCAGCGGTTGACTGGCAGAGCTCTGCGTCGAGCTCACATGTGGCAGTCCACCCCCATGAGCCCCGTTCTGAACACCATAAAGGTGCGCTGAAGGTGCAGTCGACTGAACGGTCGTCAGAGTTGTGGTCAAAGACCGTACTGAGTGCGCTGGCGAGGAGAACGTGCTCCCCTCGCCACCTCCCGCGGAACTGATCCCGCCGCCTACTGTCGTTGCCAATGTACCTGCTTTGGAGTATCCTGCATCTGATATTGTAGTTTCAGCGGTCGTAGAGAGTGTGGGGGCAGTCGACTTTGCACTCGTCGCAGGAACTGGGCCATCGTAGTTCGATTCCGTGAAGGAGGGCTGGCTTTGCGAACGTGACGCGCGAGTGCCACAGTCAGTGGATTCCGCCCAAGATATCCGATCGTTTCTGCTGTTCGTATTGATCGTTCCTGAGAGAGGATATGGATTGTTCTTGCACTTCTTGCTCTTCGAACCTGTCGTTGAACCGCCGCGTTTACTTGACGTGCCCGCATGGTTTGAGACGGATGAGTTCTTGAGATTGGCAAGACGCTTCATCCAGCTCGAGAAAGGCCGACGGAGTCCATGGCGGTCTTCCATGGCCGTCAGTTCGGGATCCCTTGAATGATATCTTGCAATTATGGAAGTAGCGTACCGTGTGCTCTGGCCGGACCCTCGGTCGTGGCCATTCGTCTCTTCGCAAGAAAGTTGACGGTCTGTAGAGCGCTGAACAGACCGGAGAATTGTGTAATGGGTTGTAGAGAGTCTTTCCAAAAATAGCTCAGCACTTGCAGGAAAGGAGGAACGTCGAAACGAGCAGCGTTCGAGACCCGCGGTTCGTATTCACCCGCGGAGTTGAGGCGGCGCTTAAGGTGGGCTGAGGAGAGAGGAGATCAACGTAGGGAGGTATATGTACGCGGGAACGGGCTTCTGGAAACTCCAGTTGGATTACGGAGACAGAATAGAAGTCCCAGATTGTGATGCATAAAAGCACTATAAAGGTATCTGAGGTGCAAATGAGATCCTATTCTCACAAGGCTGATGGCGGAGTCATCGCTGAGCTGTCGACTTGCCTCCTGGCAGACTCCGGATGCTCCCATGCTGACTAACATCGGCATTCCAACGCCCGGTAATCTATCCATCCTCTATACTGATCATCCATGCAGAAGCAAGATATTCAATTAAGACATGCCTTTTACAGTAGCTTTGCGAATTGCCTGTTTTTGCACTGAAGTGAATATATATGAATGAACAACTACTAGTAAGTGCTTCTCTTGATGGTATGATCAGTCTTCGTCGTTCCGTGTACTGTATCCGGCATCCTTCCTTGCAACCCCCTTTTCCTTTCGGTCGTTCCAACAAGCAGATAACTGTACATGAAATATCACGGTATCATTTGCACAGAGTTATCTATCATTTTGCTCTCCTGTAATCAATTGACCGCTTTTGGTATATTGCATATAATAGCTGTAACTATGGCTCCTTTCACTGATACGCAAAGCTATATCCTCGCATTCCCTTTCACTGAGCATTGAAGCATGATTATGAATAATGCGAACTGGATTCCCCGCCAAAAAGAGAGAAGGCAAATTCACATTTACCCTTCCCCCTCTTTCTCTATCCTATCGTGGTATAAAATGTCGCATCTACCGTTCCTGATCCCAATCTCCAACGCTCTCCATCCATCAGAACTTATTCTCTGTCTTTATATAGCAGAGAGCGAAATTAATAACGTATCTCTTTCATATTCTTCTCCTTGGTATAATAGCTTGGGCTATCCTCTCTTGCCCTCTTTCAGTATATATACAACGTGCTCTGCCGTTGATGGAATATATTATATAGTGACCAATGGTATACCAGATCATGTATTTGCAGTCACTCCATACTGCCTTTCCATAGCTTATAGCTCCTACCCCTCCTGAGGAGGAGGACATCATCATTCTATTGACTACCTTCAGGGATATATTGTTCCCGCAAAATGCGTTCTATTGTGAACGCAACTCCTATATAAACTTGATTTGTTCCTTTTACATGAACTCCGCAAATTTGGCCCTGCAGGTCCCTCTACAGGAATGTCCATCTGTTTGATATACCAACTTCAGATCATTATATCGAACAAGCGAAGCTCTCGCCCCGTGTTGCATTGAAATTGATATTCTCAGAAACCCAGGAAGCGTTTGCCATATCTCTCCCGGACGTTGAGAGGATTTTCAGCTTGAAAAAGAATGGATGCTACTATCAGATCTGGAATTTACCTGAAGAGGAGCTCATACCAGTTCCTGAAGCTCTCCACAACAGACTGGCAGAGATATCGTCCGCACTTGGCCAGGACCCCAACAATGAAGCGAGCTAGGAAGTTGGACGTGTACGACGACTCAAACGGCGTCGATTAATGAAAGTATATAACAACCGCCAGCCAAGAGCTGTGAGAGTTGTTAAAAGAAAGAAGGGTGGCCAAGAAGGGTTGCTCTACCTAGTCCTCTCTTTTACTTCCTTCAAGCACATTCTTCCAAATGAATACGGCATGGGATTATATGCCACCCAGTTCCGGGAGAACCAAGAGCTATCCATCCTCTATAACAGCATGGTAGTGGGACCTGTTCATCGCGAATCGTGACAACCCAAACACTATATGGCCTAGCGGAATGTCCAAGGATGTCGCCATAACAATTGGTCGAGACGATGCCCTTGCTGAGGAAGAGTGGAACTCTATAACAGCATGACGCTATCATCTACAGAACGGAAGTACCACACATAAAAGATAAGCTACTTGCTATTGTGCGGTTCAGTGGCAAGTACGCCTATATGCTTCAGAACCCTGAGAAACCGGCCATTTGGCACATAGATCATAACAAGCCTTTACGAATGTTTGTCCAAGGAGATAACCATGAGGGAGTTTACGCCTACTGGGTCGTCAAACACCGCTCTGGGAAAGGGCCAGGTGATAATGTTTGACAACAGACGCTCGGTGAAGCTGAAAGGAAGGAGCTCAGGTACGATCAGTGTATACTGCTTCGACTATAAAGAAGTGAATGAACGGGGTGCAAGAATATCAGGGGGGAGGGCCCCTTTAATATTCTCGTCAACCGGACAACGGCCATTGGAAAAGCGCTCCTTGGTCAAGCCAATTGGGACTCTCTGGAGGTGGCGGCAGAACTGTACTACGTCCTAGTTCCGTCTGTTTATATCCCTGGTCCTAAGCATCGAGTCGCTGACAGACTATCCCGAGTACTTTTCAGTTCCAAGGATTGCGACTGCGACAATGCCGTTGGGGATGCTCACCAAGAACTCATCGAGAGAGGTCCTCTGTGGATATGGAAATATGGCATTTCCGGCTGCTTTTCAGATGGATATAGGTTTACGTTCCTCCGAATTAACAACGAATCCCGATGGTCAGAATGGCCCTGTCCCCCCCCCCCCCCCCCCCCGCCCGGGGCACCACAAGAGGGTTGAGAGAAAACGTTATCTACACGCATCTCCGTCTGATTATACGGAGTGCTGCCCGGACATCTCCCAGGTCCTCCCCCGAGAGAGTCTCCACGCAAACGGACCACAGACCGCATGCTCGCCCCTATTACGAGCTGCGGATTGGGAGTTCCTTCGATGAGCAGCCTACGATGGATTACGAATACTGAGATCTTCAACAGACCCGCTTAAGCACGAGGTCCAGCAGAGGGATACCCTGAACGGGGTTCACATCCTCAGTGGTGTTCACCTTCAAAGATACAGACCCCTTCTCACCCAAGACTAGTATGATGTCTTGGAGATAGCAGATCAGCCTTGTTCGCCTTGGGCGTTGACCCCCAGAGGCAAGACAACGGAGCCGTATATCCCCACGGCCGTCAGGAAGTGGTGGTACTTCGGGCAGGAGGACTTGGACCGTATCAGCCCCAACAAACGGCGTGATATTGGCCGTATCATGGAGACCGGATTAGGAGTACAACTTTTCGGGGACGATAGGTATGCTGCCTGTCAGCTCCAAAGATAACTTGAAAGAAGAACATTATAGAACTCGACCTGGCATCTTCAGAAGACTTTGCAACATGGGATGAGACAGGGATCTTTAAAATGCGGTTCTGCCAGGGCAAAAAGGTACACGAACTGATAAAACACGCCGAGAAGGAAGCCTTCTCCGACATCCTTCATGAGAAGGACATTTCTGACCATTCTGCCTTGGAATACCTCCTTCGCGGATCACCAAAGCTGCGTGCAATGCTGCCGGTAATATGCGATCAGATCCTTCTCCATAATGAGAAGTCAGTTATCTGGTGCGTTAATCCCGCCCAGCATTTGTTTATTGGTGCAGCCTTGCACCTTTGTGGCATCGACGCGCATGTGTTCCACTCAGAGCTCGATCATTACGAGCTAGAGATGCTGGTCCAGGCCTTCTAGCAAACGGAACTCCCATCATGTGCTAATTTGCTCATACTACGTGAACAGCGCTGGGTCTAACCTCCAGAGCTTATGTCGTAATGTTCACTTATTCGATATCCCAACAAGCGGCGATGTACCAGAAGGAGTCAGCGGGGATCTTACTTACGTCACGGTATATCCTCCAGAAGATCATCTCTCAAGACTTGACCTACTACCTGATTTTGTTGGCTCTCTTCGGACGAGGAGAACACAGAGGATGTGCTGCAACTGAAGACGAGCAAATTGTGATGGTAATCATGACAAATCATATACAGGTATCTTTGATCTAACGAGTGTTTGGCTTCCTCTTACTATTAAAACAAACACTACAACTGCAATCACCGATTTTCCGAACCAGATTGAATCCACCAATAGCACAGCCCCAGGTACGTGATATCAGACATATCACCAACATCATATAAAGAGGATGATACTGACTGGGAGATAGAATGTTATCCACGTGAGCACTGGCGCTCACTTGTCAATCGAGGCTCCCCGTCTTGATCGGCGCCAGCCAAGAGCTGTGAGAATCGGGAAGAAGAAAAAGGAAGCTAAGAAAAAGATAAAGAGCTCCTTGAAGACAGAGCAGGGTCTGGTAAGTAGGCCTATATCTGGGATACGTGATTTTGTTTCACATAGGAAAGCAATAAATCTATGTGTTATATTAGCTGGCTTGCAGGGATAAAGAATATGTCCCGAAACATTTTGCAGAAGATCATTGGACAAGATGTGGCATATTACCTTGTCTGGCTGGCTCTCTTCGGAGAAAAGAATCACTGTTTATAAGTTCGCTACAGGAGAGGGTGCGTAGGAGGAAGTGAAGGAAGTGAGATCACGATCCCGAGAGGTATACAGGGATGGAGCCTTATGCCTCTGCACAGCGGAGCTATTGTGGGAGAGCCTTTCGGAGGGAGTGATATTGTTTTGGAGCGTGGACAGATACTAATGTCTGATAACCAGAGAATAGTGACATTGAAGGGGAGAAGCTCTGGTATGGTCGCCATTTACTCTTTCAATTACAAAGAGATCAGCGGGATACGTGAAGACCAGGGGGGAGAAGGCCCGTTCGATCTTCTCATCCACGGAGTGACTGCCATTGGGAAGGCCCTTCTTAGGCAGGCTTCATGGGACTCCGCAGAGGTATAGGCAGAGTTGTACTTTATTCTTGCTCAGGATGAACAATCTGTCAAGCTTTTCCTGCAGGATCAACGACGACAGCTTGTGAGCCTGGCAGTTACTAAGCACAAAGTACACAAGATATTGGAACGTTCTTGAAGGCCAAGCGTCTTGAGGAAGCAGCCAGCAGGGAGGAGGAGGAAGCTGCGCGTAAGCGGGCAAAGGCGACAGAATTGCGCCATCTCGCAGGGGTTTTCGAGTTATCTATTCGAACAGCGCGGTATTACTTATTACGAGCGGACGTGAAATTTTGAATCCGCCAGACGATGGTTGATGCTTATGTATGGAAACCATCACTCCTTCTCGCGAACGGGAGTAACTTCTTGCTCACACAAGATCGGATAATGCGAACTCTGACTCGGCGAGGAGAAGTATATGAGCCGTTTTCCGCTCACTCAAGGAGCACCATCGTCGTTGAATATCTGAACGTCAAGGATATGGATTGGGCAGTCGGATTGATCTACGAAGAAGTCAACACGGACAATGATACCAGTGGCTTGTACCTCGTGACGGGCCTTTCGACGATGCATTTCGAAAAAGATAAGATACAAGGATGAGGATCGTATGCTCAGTGCCATACCGTCTCGAATCCGATAGTGTCTGAATCACCTATCTCGCTGCGCCAAGAACAGGCGGAAAAGGTCGCAGCGCACCTTCCATCTCTTTCGTTCTAAAAGAACATATATTGACAGGAAAGGAGGATATCCTCCTATTTGGTCTGCCTGGATCTGACAGATCACAAGTGATGCACGACAACGATCTGGAACGAGATGGAAGATGTGTTATAGCGCGGCGAATCTTACAGGAAGATTGGATCAATGCCGGTAACTTAACTAAGTAGCATAAGTATCTGGTGGAAACCGTGGACTTAATTTAGACAATACTCTCACTTTTTCCTACAGCAATACAACAAGCGTATTATGTACAGTACATTTAAAATAGTTACATGTAATGTATATATGTGATCAGATCAAACAATTCAATCGAGATACCCTTTCCTTGAGGAGATCACTGTCCTTCCCACGGCAGAGCTTATTGAACTTATTATTGTTGATATCTACATATTGAAATAAGGATTACACCGACTAACGCCACGGATCAACTAATAATACTGCCCGGTCAGGGCATATTTGGTAGTCTCCTGGTAACTACCATCTGAGACAGATATATTCTTCCCGCAGCAGAACGAACTTATTGAACTCACTGACGCTATCCACAGATTCATTTACTTTGATGACTCGGTTATAGCTACTACTGCAGAGGATACCCTTGTTCTCCTTCTCTGATATGGGCTGTGAAATGAGTTCTTTCCATGTCACCTGCCAGGTCCTCAGTGGAATGTTGGTGATGGCGAGGAGTTGAGCGGTGATCCTAACCAATCAAGGAGGAGGCATCGCTATCCGGGTGGTCACGGACTGCAGGATCGCATTTTAGTCGCATCACATGGACGAGAAGGGGAGGGGAAGGACGAAATGTAACTGCTTGAAACCGGATTTTGGAAAAGAATACGCAGTAGTAGTTTTAATTGGTATATATATTTTCACCCTTTGTTGATTCTAATTGTCACCGTTGCGTAGTGATCCACGCTATCATGTAGTCCATTCTAATGGTTCAGGGGATGGTGGTATCCTAGTCTAATACCTCTGGCGCTGGGAAAAGCAGAATTCCTTTCCTAGGAATTCCTCCCCAGTCCAAGACCAGATCCGGCACAGTTGCCGGCAATCTAGCCATCGGGCCACCATATATGGCGGCTCTCTCTTTTCAGAGATGCACATGAATCACAGGGATGCCAGGCCGTCGAGAATTCCTCCCAGAGAAACCGCAGTCTCTAATACAAAAAGCTAACCCTCACAATGTTCACAGAACGGCAAAAGCGAGAGAACGCAAATCAAATGACAAAGAAAATAACCACAAGGAAAGATTCGGTCTGGATGGAAATCAGAGAGTGCGTGTTGATTGACACCGGGAATGAAAAGTCAGATGCTGCCGGGGAACTTAGAAAGATATAAATGATCGAGTTAACGTTTCGCAAATAGAAGGCAGACTCCAAGATAAAATTTCCCCGTAAAGAAAGAGAAAGAAAAAAGAAAAAGAAAAAAAAAAAAACGCCAATTAGACCCTCGATTCTCTAAAGGCTGATGCAGGAGGTATCATGATCGTTCGTAAGTCAAAGTCGGCCGCTGGTTTATTTCAAAGCGTTTCGACAATACTCATGGAAGAGAGACGCACAATAGGCCGGCAAGGAGTTGACGGCTCGTTTAGACTCGATCACCACGGTCCGACCTTTAGAGGCATTCCGTGACCATATGTCCCAGACAGAAGTTGCTCCCGGATCGATCCAGGATCGGCGTTAGAAGAGCTTCCATGACCCTGAAACCCAGGGCCGCCCATCCAGCCCAGAATCGAGCTCAGCTCGTTGACTGCATTCTGCAACTTGCCTCCCGAGATCTGGTTGTGTTTGGCCAATTTCTGATCCCATCCACCATATTGTAACTGGATCCCACCGCCTCGCTTGGCCGCCTCCCTGATAACCAAGATCCATGCTTTGCACATTTCCTCATACGCGGAATCCTTCTCGATGTTATTCTGTGGCGAGCTCCATCTCGGAAGCGAGTGAATGATGTCTGTGGCGCCGTCCAAATAACTGAGTGATGTGGATGCTTGAGATTCGTTTGGAGGAAGGAAATGGGGTGTAAAATCGCTCAGGGCATCCAACAGGTTGGTGAGATGCTGACGCACCCGATTGTAGGCGTAGTCGGACGTGGGATCGCCACCCAACGGGAAAGAGGATCGAAGGGTAGACTGGTAGTTGTTGAGAACGTGAAGCGTAGAGGAGACACTGGGCCGTGGAGCCGTGTGTACAACCTCGTCATTCAGCTCAGGATGACGCTCGCACATGGAGCGGAGGACGGAGCGTAGAGCATCGGTATCAAGAGTCTCGAGCAGACGGGGAACAGTGAGAGGACGGCCAGACACGTTGGGCCGGGACCGTTTCATCGGACGATTGGCAAGCAGAGGACGATGGGAAAAGGCAGGCGAGTTGGTCGGGGAGGCGGACATTCGAACATCATGATCGTTACTGTCTTCGTCGGCTTTCCGCTTTCGACTGCTTGAGGATTGAGGTGTAGACACTGGAGGGCATCGTCAGCATTTCCTATCTTTGATCAATTCTCAGAAAAAAAAAATATGGAAAGAACATACTGGAACGAGTGGGAGAGAGACGAGTATGTTCGTAGAAGTGCGGAGGAACAGGAGGCGTAGCCACCAGACTGTTCATCGTGATGGACGGTGGGTGGAAGGCGAAAACGGGGGACAGGACCAGCTGTGACACCTGCAGAACCCTGTACGGCCGAGGACGAGTGGATGGACGTCTGTGTATGTCGATATGATGATGAAGAAGCGAAAAAAAGGGAGAGGCGAGAAGGATGCGGAAGAGAAAGTGGGGAGAGAGGCGGTGGATGAGATGTGGTGATGGAGCAGCCGTCACCAAAACGAAGGCTCTTTAGCTCCCCTTTAGGTGTTGCGGTAGGCAACGCGCGCCGCCTGTGCACCCTCAGCCCAACGCCTGGCCAGCAAACGCCCAAGCACTACGTGGATATTAATATTAATTAATTAATTAACCAACTAATTTAACTAACCTACAGCTCGCTTACGATTCAGACCGTTGGGTTTCCGATCTGGCCGTTGGACCAGTGGCTAAAATTCTTTCATTCATTCAGAGCTTTTCCTGTTACTGTTAACCGCCTCACAGGTCCTGACCTGCCATGACGCCAAAGCTATGCCTTACAAGCACCCACGAGGATCAAACGAGAAAGACAGAAATGTACACAGCACAATAAAGAGATACCAAGAATGTCTCCCAGGCTTACAGGTACAGCGATTGGGCGGCAACGATATCCCTTCTCACCTTGGTGAGCGCCGTCTCGAACTTGTTCTCCAATTCCTCACTGCCCATGACCTTGGCGGCCTGCGCCATCTGTCTCAGACACTCTTCCAGCCGACGGAACACCCGGATCAAACTGCCTTCGTAGACGTCCGTCATCTTACTGCAGGGTCGTTAGCATCCCGTCCAAACCGATGGATCAGTGGGGGGCCACCAAGGGGAACTTACCAGATGTCCGCAAAGGATTTACCGTTGGCCCATTCGTAAATCACCTCCATCAGCTCCCAGTGGAAGCTCTGTACATACTCGTCCTCGTTAACGGCCAGCTTCGATTCCTGGGAGACCTTGGCGATGATTCTCGCTTGAGCCTGGATCTCCTTGAGCGGGCGGGCCAGCTCGTCCTTGGTCAGAGCAGGTGTTTCCTTCGTCTTCTCCTCGAAGACGAAGACGCTCAGAACAGCAGCCACCTGCTCCGGCGTGAGTTTGTTGAAGAAACCGTTGAACAGGAGCTCACTGAGCATGAGCTCATCGCCGGTGCTGATCTCACACGCAACTCGTGCCTTGAGCTGCACGACTTCCGCCTCGTTGATGAAACCGAATCGACGCAGGACACGCTTACGGCACTTGAGCTCGTCAAGCTGCAGGACGGACATCGCATCCGAAATCTTCTTCTTGGTGGCCTTGATCTTGGTTCCGAGCTCGAGCTTTTTCGCATACTGGTCGTAGAGTTCGGGCAGACGAGGCGAGTTGTGGAGTGGGTTAGCAAGGAGTCGTGACTCGAGAACCTCAATCTTTCTCAACAGTTTCTTGAACGAATCATCCTTGATCCCCATGTTCTCGATGGGGTCAAGCAGAGCGATCCCATCAGGGAAGCGCTTCTGCACCTCAGCTAGGCTTTTCCCGACTCCATTTCTCGAGTCCGGAGACTGCAAGTCCTTGGGCAAGAAGATTCTGATATGGGAGATGGCTTTGATGCAGTTCAGCACCACCGGGACGACTTCCATGCGAGATTCCTCTCCATCCTCAGGCGGTCTCACTCCCTTAGGAAGATCTTGATGGGTCTTCGTGCCCGAGGTGGTTCCCTTGGCGACTTTGAGCAGGACATCGACCACGTATCTCTGGTGATCTTCAATCTTCTCTGTCGAATTCTTCGGAGCCCTCCGTTCCTTGTAGTTGACCAGCACACCCCAGCCGAAGTCGTAGTCACCGTGTTTGATTTGCACGAGTCTTCCGGGCTGAATGAAGGGAAGACAGTAGTTGGGGTGGCTAATAACGTCCTGCATATTCTCCGTGAAACCTGCAAGTTGCTTCCGGAGGTCGTAATACTCGCGAATCGTTCCCTCATCTGGGATGTTCATCTCGGCCCGCTGTGCCTCCAGCTCGTGAAGCTCTTTCTCGAGACCTGCCACGCTCGCGGTGTTCTGGAACTGATAAAAGCATCTCTCGAGCATGAACTCCGGTGAGATGCCTTCCACACGCATGAGATTCAGAATCATGTTGTAGCCCAAGTGGAACGCTGAATTCAGTCGGTCCTGTTCGCCCCGGACGATTTCCTTGGCCACTGCTGGGTCCATCTCTTCTCCAACCATCATGATAACGATACCACGGTCATCAAGACCTCTTCGACCAGCACGACCAGACATCTGCACGAATTCAGATGGTGTCACCCAACGTTGACTAAACCCGTCGAACTTTCTCACGCTTGTGAAAACTACTGTCTTAGCCGGCATGTTCAGACCGATGGAGAAAGTTTCTGTGGCGAAAAGGACCTTAATGAGACCTTCCTGGAAAAGAATCTCAATGGTCTCTTTGAGAATAGGGAGCAGTCCCGAGTGATGGACGCCGATTCCACGACGGAGCAAAGGCAAAATGTTCTGGATCTGCGGGAGATTCCTGTCCTCCTCAGACAGCATTTCAATAGCACTGTCGAAAACCTTCGAAACCATCTCCTTCTCCGAATCGTCGTTGAAAGCCAATGAACTCATTTGCAAAGCGCCGGCTTCGCACTCGCGTTTGCTGAAACTGAAAACGATGACGGGATTGTAGTTCTTTAGCATGATCATTTTCACGATCTTGTAGATGTCCGATGGTCCCTTGGTGCCGCCCTTGTTCAATTTCTTGTCCTTGCCCTTACCCTTCCGTTTGGCCATGGCATCTGCAGGATCATCACCTTTCTTGCTAGAGATCGAGCTCATGGCCTTCTGGAAGTTTTCCTCACGGAAGACGCCCTTTTCGTCGACAATCAGATGGATACCATCAGCACCGGCGGGGAAGAAATAGTGCTGGAGGGGTGTTGGTCGGAAATCGGTGTACACAACGTGACAAGGCTGATTGTGCATCTTGGTGATCCATTCGGCAAACTGCATAGCGTTCGGAATGGTAGCGGACAGGAAGACGTATCGGACCTTATCGGGCAACAAAATGATAGTCTCCTCCCAGACTACACCTCGGGTAGCATCGCGCATATAATGGATCTCATCGAAGACCACCCACGCAACTTCTCGCATAATCTCAGAGCCGCGATACAACATAGACCGGAGAATCTCTGTCGTCATGACGAGACAAGTAGCTGTTGGGTTGATCGTAACATCACCAGTCATCAGACCCACGTCGCCAAATTCCGCCGCGAACTCTCGGTATTTCTGATTGCTCAGGGCCTTAATCGGACTCGTATAGATGACTCTCTGGTTGTTCTTCAAACTTTGCGCAATGGCGTATTCGGCCACCACCGTCTTTCCTGCACTAGTATGGGCCGAAACAAGGACACTCTCTTCTCTCTGGATCGACGCGACCGCTACCTGCTGGAAGGGATCCAAAGTGAAGGGCCATGTTCTTGCGGGGTTCTCCGGCGGTTTGTGTTGCGAGATAGGCACGTATGGGTAGTTTGGCGGGACGGCGACCTGATGGCGGACCTGGTGCGAGAGCACCACCCGTTTTGATGCATCACCGGTTTCTCCAAGACCAGATGCTGCGACTTCACGTTCCTGTTCTGTTTCGAACGTGTCTGCGACCAGAGGTTCTGCCTCTTGATCGAGACGCTGTCGCTTGGGTTCTGGTTGCCCGTTCTGTGCGCTAGGTGCCTCCGTCATGTCAGTATCGGCATCCGCAGCTGGCGGAGCAGACAGCGCTGCCTCGTCCTTCTTCTCTTCCGTTGCACCATTCTCCTTCACATCCCCATTAGCCTGGCGCTTCTTGGTCTTGTCTTTCTTCGGCCGCGGTCTTTGAACATCGTCCGCAGGCTTCAGTCCTTGAGGCTGGTCCTCAAAGACATCGAAGAGGTCATCCATGGTCCACGAAATCCCTTGACAGGACACGAGGGAGACAGGACGGTGGGGAGGGAGACGCTCTTCGACAAGAAACGGATTCTTCTTTGTCGCGAGAAATTATTTCAAAAGACCGTCTGGTATCAGCGGCGCCTCTGATTCGACAGGAGCCCGTAGGCGGGGAAAGGCGGCAAAACTCTGCCAGCAAAGGATCACGTGCGCAGGGACTTCCGGAAGGCCGTTCAAGCTGCTCGTTCCACTCCTGCTAGATACTCTCTCCATCGTGAAAGTCTCCCGACAACGTTGCTGTCTGCTCTTTCTTCAAGGTCGGTATTATTATTAGTTGGAACCAGCTCAATGTCAATTGCTCCTAGCTAATTGACCCAAGATGAACGCCGCTACCGCTATCCGCGCCAGAATGGCCGCCAACCTCGTCGCCCGCCGTGGCTTCTCTACCACTCGTGCCCAGCTCGCCAGCCCGTACCACTACGCCGAGGGCCCGCGCACTTCCATCCCCTTCAACCCCCTCACTCGCTTCTTCTGGCTGCGATACTGGGCCTTCATGGGTAAGTAGCCGCCGCATTGTTGCTACGGATCGTGCTACGGATTGGCGGCTGACAATGATAACTCTAGTTACCGGTTTCGGTACTCCCTTCGCCATTGCTGGTATGCTCCGTCCTCGCTATCACTCTGCATCCTCGTTCAAATCTGACATATATTTCTACAGTTTGGCAGACTTACAAGACCCGCTAAAGTCCTCGTCGTTGGACTTGGATTCCCCGTCGTGGCTGTCGGAGCGACAGAGATGTAATCGGGAGGCCAATTCTTTGAGCAACGGGACACCCTGTACAAAGCTAGACAGACACATTGAAATTTATTGGAACGTTGCATCTTTTCCGATGGTCACGGTTTTGCGTAGATCTATGTGTTGGGTCGGACAGGCGTAGAAACCAGTAACATCTGAAATGTGGATGAAGTCATTGGCCGGAAGCTCACTTTCTCCCGTAAGAAAATTAAAATTTTGGGTCGGAATTCTGATATTGAAATCCCCGGGGTCAACGCAACGAGCAAACATTAAATTATCTTTCTGGAGCTCACCCTCCGTTCCAGGAGGCCCGTCTTTCATTTTTGTAGGTAACTCCTCGTCTGTTCATGGAGGTGGGGTAATCGCTGGTTGAAGATGCGCAACTTGAAAAACGTGCGCCTCGCGGAGGTACAACTCCAAGGCGAACTGCCACTGACTGCCACCGCATGGGATGCCGCGTCGGATTCAGTCATCTGTGCATTTGGACCGACGGAAAATAATGCAATCATAGATCTGAGAAGGAAGAGCCAGGATGCTGAATATTCCGGACCTGTTACTGCGGAGCAGTTTGAGTCGATCGCATCCTGGGATGCGCCATGCCCGCTCCCGGAACTGGCATGCGACCGCATACTTTCTCTGCAGTACTTCGCAGACAACCTAACGGCATGTCTGGTACTGGAGGGAGGTGATATTGTCATCGTGCGAGAGGAGCCTCAGCCGGGGGAGGACAAGATCGAGATTGTGGGCTCCGTTGATGTTGGAATCACCGCTGCGGCATGGTCGCCTGATGAGGAACTTCTGGCCATCACTACAAGAGCGAATACTTTCTTATACATGACCAGGGAGTTTGAGAATGTTGTCCTGGTTGAGCTTACAGCCGACGACCTCAAGATTTCCCGTCATGTCTCGGTTGGTTGGGGAAAGAAAGAGACGCAGTTCCAAGGAAAGAGAGCGAAAGCTATGCGAGATCCAACCATGCCTGAGAAGGTGGACGAGGGAAAGCTAAGCAGTAATGACGATGGCAGAACGACTATCAGCTGGAGAGGAGATGGAGCCTTTGTTGCTGTGAACAGCATCGAGACCGGCGTCCGAAGAGTTATCAGAGTCTTTTCAAGAGAAGGAACGCTGGACAGTGTCAGCGAGCCAGTAGATGGCCTTGAGGGTGCTTTGAGCTGGAAACCAGCAGGGAATTTGATTGCTGGTATCCAGAGACTTGACGATCGGGTTGATGTCGTGTTCTTCGAGAGAAACGGGCTACGACATGGCCAGTTCACCCTGCGTCTCACTGTGGAAGAGCGAGCAACATGGGCATCAGATATCTCCTTGTCATGGAATATTGATTCCACTGTACTCGCAGTCTGGTTCAAGGATAGGCTGCAACTGTGGACTATGGGCAACTATCACTACTATCTAAAACAGGAAATACCCATCGTGACAAACCCAGACTTCCCCTCTCTGTTCTCTTTCAGGTGGCACCAGGAAAAGGCACTGCGTTTTGTGGCTGGTTCAGCAGGTACGTTATGTTGTCCCTGGCCTTTGAGTGTCTAGATGGCTCATGAGAAGTAGGCTCAATCCTCGATATGGACTTCGTCTTCGATGTTTCTCACGGTTCTACTGTGAGCCCTCACGATACCGGTGCGGTTGGCGTCATCGACGGAAGTATGTGTCTTCTCCGATTCCTACATATAATTGCTCTAACTAGTGTACAGAGGTGTTGAAATTGACCCCCTTGAGACTGGCGGGTGTACCACCCCCCATGGCTCATTGTGAGATCACCGTTGACTCCAATATTGTCGACGTCTCATTCAGCCAGACGGGTACAAGAATCGCTGTCCTTACCAGGGAGAGTTTCTCTGTTTTCATATGGTCGCTCAAGAGTCGGCCTGTTCCAGCTCCCTTATTGGAATCAAGCTATCCGCTACCGGAAGACCCTGAGAGTCGACCGCGCCAGATCGCCTTCCTAAAGGAGAATGAGGTGTACATCCTGGTCCACAAATCACCCTATGAAGCCGAAATTGAGAGAACTACACTTGAGACTCGTGTGACCAAGGTTGTACACCAGGCGTCAGGGTCAGAGCAACTGCGATCGATATTCTCAAGCCTCGGACACGATAAACTCTGGTTTTCTCATACTATACAGCCAAACACACCGGTCTCTTATTCTACTATTAACGTGTCACCTGATGACAATGTTGACGTGGGTGCGTGGAATGGCAGCCCGGGGTCGGATACTTTTTGGGCGAAAGCGATACACATCCCTGACGATGAGGTATGACCAACCCCTACTATGGCAGCGAATGGCACTGATAATGAGCAGGATATTCTCGTTACCATGTCTAGGACAGGCTCTCTCTACGCCAACAAGCGCCTCCTCGCGAAGAACTGCACATCCTTTGATATTACGCCTGCGCATATCATCTTTACGACTACCCAGCACCTCATCAAATTTGTTCACATTACCAGTGTTGAAGGTGACGATCTCTTACCTTTAAATACAGAGTCACAGAAGCTAATGTATTGCAGAAATCGAAGTGCCTGGTGACACTCCTGAGACCGATGAACGCTGTAGGAGTATCGAGCGTGGATCCCGCCTGGTCACAGTGATGCCGTCAACCTTTGCCGTCACACTTCAAGCGCCCCGAGGTAATATTGAGACTATCTATCCTCGTGCTCTTGTTCTGGCCGGTATTCGACACTTTATCGACAGAAAGGATTACCGTTCTGCGTTCCTTGCCTGCCGAAGCCAGATGGTCGACATGAACATCCTCCACGACTATAATCCCGACCAGTTCATGCAGAACATAATTCTGTTCGTGGATCAGATCAAGAAAGTCGAATGGATCGACGAGTTCCTCTCTCGTCTAAAGTACGTTAATCTAATATCCTATGCCGGGGAACCTGCTCACCGTCTATTGCCAGGGAGGAAGACGTGTCTCAAACCTTGTATAAGGATACCTTGAAGATATCCAAAGTCGAAGCACAAGAACAGGCCCAGCTGCCTGGCGGAGCTCCATCAAAGCCGCAGACGAAGTCAACCAAGGAGAACAAAGTCAACCGTATCTGCGATGCCTTTTTGGAAGCTCTCAAGAACAGAATCGCAACCAACTTGCAAAATCTGATCACAGCGCATGTATGCAAGTTGCCACCCGACATCGAGTCTGGCTTGCAGCTTGTTGCTCGTCTCAGAGGTATACTCCCTTAATTTGCATTCCTGTGAAATTTGCACTAACAATCTTATGTAGAAGAAAGCCAAGAGCAAGCAGAGGAGGCTATAGAGCATATGTGTTTCTTAACTGACGCCAACCACCTGTATGGTTACGCTCTCGGTCTTTACGACTTAGAGCTCACTTTGTTGGTGGCTCAGCAGGCGCAGAGAGTAAGTACAGCGGGGACTTTTCTGTAAGATGGACTCTAATCGGTTCGTAGGATCCCCGAGAATATCTCCCCTTCCTTCGCAAGCTGCAGGAGCTGCCTGAACTGCGGCGACGCTTTGAGATCGACAACTACCTCGGAAGATTTTCGAAGGCGTTGACGCATCTTCACGCTCTCAAAGAGCACGAGGAACTCAAGCTCTATGCCATCAAGCACACGCTGTACAAGGAGGCACTCGAGTTGTACAAGTACCAGCCAGAGCAGCTGCGGGAGATGACCCAAGCCTACGCAGATTATCTTTACGACCAATCGAATTACAAAGAAGCAGCCATCGGTAGGTTTCAGCTCTGAAACGATACAACCCTCGATATCAACTAGATCTAACTCAACAAACTCCAGCTTATGAATCCCTTGGCCTATACGAATCGGCCTACAAATGCTACCATCTTGCTCACCGCTGGCGGGAATCCCTGTACTGCGCGCTTATGGTCCCCCTACCGGAGGAGGAACTGAAAGATCTGACCATCACCCTCGCCACGACATTGACCGAGGAAACTCGCGACTACGTTTCAGCAGCACAAATCTACGCCGAACACCTCCACGATATCCCTACCGCAGCCCGTCTGCTTTGCCGTGGCTCACGCTTCGCCGATGCTTCTCGCCTGCTTGTCCTGAACGGTCATAAATCGCTCGTCGAAGACATCGTCGACACCGGTCTAGCCGACGCAATGAGCTCGACCACCGACCTCCTCGCCGACTGCAAAGCCCAACTAAACGCACAGGTCCCTCGCATCCGCGAACTGCGCGAGCGCCGCGCCAACGACCCTCTCGCCTTCTACGGCGGCGACCCTACCATGGAAGGCGCCGCAGCAGACATCCCCGACAACGTCTCCCTCGCACCCACAGACGCCTCCACAGCTGCAGGCCGCACCATGTTCACCAGATACACCGGCGGCACCGTCAATTCTCGCAAGACGTCCCGAACGCGTCGTAAGGAAGAGCGCAAACGCGCCAGCGGCAAGAAAGGCACCGTCTACGAGGAAGAGTACCTAGTCAACAGCGTCCGTCGACTCATCGAGCGTGTCAACTCCTCGATCGACGAGGTGCAGTCGCTATCTGAAGCTCTTCTCCGTCGTGGAATGAGAGAGCGGGCTCATGCGGTGGAAAAGGCCCTGCGGGAAGTATTGAACATGTGCTCTGAGTGTCGAGATGAGGTGTTCGAGATTCCGGTCCAACCGACGGGGCAGCAGCAGCAGCAGCAGCAGCAGACGGATGGGGAAGATGGAAATAACCGGCCGGTCGTCGAGGAGATCCCGCGGCCGTTGGGCGGCCAGGGTGTTCTCTGGGATTCTATGCATGGTGTTGGAGTCGGTTCTAAGGGAAGAGATGCGCCTCTAGTGAAAGAGTTCAAGGGATTGGCGCTGCTGTAGGGAGAAATAAAAATATACTTGGTCTGTTGGTGTTTATTTTTGATATATGGATCAATGCATGCATCGTTTGAGGCTGGTTTCTGAATACATCAAATATTACCTCTGCCAGCTCTGCTGCGTATATGTGTAGTCATGCAGAAGTGTTTAGTAATGAGGCAGGACATTATAACGGGTATCTTTGTGCGATCTATTATCATGCCTTAAAACTATACAGGCTGTCGTACTCCAGTCAATCACACGTCGCGTATCGCATATGATAAATGTTCAATCTGGTACTTTCCTTTTCCCTTCGCTTTTTTTTTCTTTCGTTTCCCGATGTTGAATCTCGAGTTATCATTACTCAAGCTGCGCTGGACAGGATGTCTCCCTTCTCACTGACAAGGTGCTCGTTAACCTTGACGGGTCCCTCGCCCACTCCGGTGAGGATAACCCGGCTAACGCCATCCCTCAGAACGTCCACAGCACGAGAGTCCAACTGGCTGAGGTCCACACCCTTGGACACGGTCTTTAGCCGGTCGGCGAAGGGGCCTTCCCACCCGTCGGTCTTCTGTCCGAGGATCTCCTTGAACGTTCCCGCGACAACAGTGCTGGCTTCGTCGAGATAGTAGATAACAGCATTTGGACCAGCGTCGAAGGTGTACGCCGCGACGGTCTTGGCAGCTGCACGGTTGATGTCGTGCACAATACGGACCGCCGCGCGGGAGACGTCGTTCATGTAGAAAATTGGGGGCCAGGAGTCGAGACAGGTGGCATGGAAACCATTGGAGTCACGCATGGTGATCTCTGCGAAAGTAGGGAAGTCACGGTCACGAATAGCAGCTTCGATAGCAGCCATGCGCGCTGGGACGGTCAGTTCAGCACGGGTTGAGAAGAGAGAAGATGTCGCAACAGTGGTCTGCATGCCCTCAGTACTGGGGACGTCCTTCTTCTCAGCACTGACGACGAGGATCATTGCTCGCATGTCAGGCCAGTGAGATGCAGAAGCAACTTCCTCTGCAATGCTGTCACTTCCATCGGCCTTGGTGCCAGCGCGCCAGGCGACGTAGCCGCCCATCAGGGAGCGGCATGCGGAGCCAGAGCCTTGTCTGGCAATACGGCTGAGTTCTGTAGGTGACTGAGGGAGCTCATAAAGGTCGGCGATGGCGCGGACAAGGGCAGCGAATCCAGCAGCAGAGGAGGCCAGACCGGCGGCAGTAGGGAAATTGTTCTCGGAGACGATGCGCAGCGGATAGGCAGAGAGCTTAGGAAGAGAGGGGTCCGCATTTTCCAGGGCGCGACGAAGGTCGCGCAGGTTTGACAGACAAGCCAATGTCCGCTTGGAGGACTGGATGTCCTGGGGCTTGCCGTTGAGTGTCAGCGTGTCGGAGGCGGGGTAGGCTGCGGCGCAAGAAGCAGTGGTGAGAGTGCGCAGCGACTGCTGGGACAGAGTGACGGAGAGAGAAGAGTTAGTTGGGAGATTAAGAGCTGCATCTCGCTTTCCCCAGTATCTGTTTTAATGTGCGTTAGTCTATAGTTATCATTGTCTCCAGTTTAGTCTGGAGATGAAGGAGGGGTAGCAGGAAAAGTAGGCTGACATGGAACTCACTTTATGACAGCGATGTTAACAGGTGCCGTTGTACTGGCCCGGTAAACAGTATTATCATTCTGAGCCATGTTGTATATCTTTCTGTCTTAATGAACAAATAGCAGGGCAATAAATGGGAGAAACGAAGAGGATAATGCAATATCATACAATATCAATGATCGATAACCCCCTGAAGCGACGCCAAATCAGCCAAGGCGGTGAGAAAAGCGGTCCGTGCTGCCAGTTTTTTTGGCATTTCCAATCGCTGAGCCTCAATTCCTGATCCCGCGAAGATCTCCGTCAATAATTCTTTCTTTCTTTCTTTCATTTCTCATCAACATCCCAATCCTCCCAATGGGTGCTGGTGCCAGCACTCCGTCAGCTACACCGGCGGCGTCTGCCCCGGCCGCATCATGTCCCGTCGACCACAAGACCCGGGAGATCTGGTTACAGCAACACAAAGCCTCCGGCGGCGCTCCGCATCCTCTGCCGCCCTCCGCAGATACCGCAGCAGAGTCACAAAACGACCAGCCTACAAAACTGCAGCGGCCGCTCTCAGTTGATCGTGAAGTCAGCAGTATTCCGCGCGCCTTGGACCCTGGATCCAGAGAATCCACTGGTCCCGCTGCTTGTCCATCACCATACGCTCATTCCGCTCCCTCTGCCACCGCGGCATCACACGGCACTCCTTCCAACGCAGAGACGGAAACTGGTCATGACCCTGCCACGGGAAATTGGATTTACCCCTCTGAGAGACAGTTCTTTGAAGCGCTTCTCCGCAAGAATAATACCGGCACATCAGTAACATCTGCGAAGGAACTGGCTACGTCGGTAGCTTCGATCATTCCGATCCATAACGCTGTTAATGAGCGCGCCTGGCAACAGATTCTAGACTGGGAGAAGAAAGCGCCCACGTCGGATCCGGGGAGCAAGAAATGCGGTGGTCCCAAGCTCTATTCCTTCCGCGGTCTCGGCGTGGATCCGCAGTTCTTGAGTCCACGCGCGCGGATCAATGGATTGATGGGATACCAACGGCCATTCGACCGACATGACTGGGTAGTAGAAAGATGTGGAGGAGAGCGGATCGAATATGTGATTGATTTCTACCAAGGGAAATCATCCGGCTCACAGGGCAATGGCCAGGGATTGACCAACACCGCCAGTCCCGGCAAACTGAGTTTCTATTTGGACGTACGACCGAAGCTGAACACATTGGAAGGATGCAGGATGAGATTCAGTCGGTTTATGGGGTTGTCGTAAAACGACTGTGAAACAGGCCCCCTCGGATTACGGAATTGGCACTAGAGGTAAAAGGAGTATAGGCATGTTTTGGGTTGAACAGTGTATCATGTATATGTATAACATGGCTATGTACGATGACTGGTAAAGGACCGACAGATAACAAAGGAAATTCCGCTCCCATAGCGCGCCCGCAGAGAAACCAAGAGAAGACCCGACCAGGTGTGACAGAACCGAGACCAAAAAGAACAGCGGTCCAACGAGCATATCGAGACAGACAAAGGGAATCATACAGACGATAGACAGGTAGACCAGACATCAAATTTCATGAACATTATGTCAACGGACAGCAAACAAGTGATCCTTTCCCTGGGCTCAGCCGAGAGTTGCCGCTAGGACAATGATCGTCAGGATCACAGCCAGGATGATCAGCAGGCAGCACATCTTGTTTCTTGCGTTCTTCTGGTATCGGCTCGCACTGCGTAGCTCGACATTTGCGCCCCGAGTGTCTGTCGTAACGTTCTCGACGTTCTCGCTAATGATATCCAACTGGCCTCCTTGCTCGCGCACAATATGCGCGACATCCCGGAATAGTTCGTTTAACTCGCCAACACTCTGTTCAATGTTGCGGATCTCAGCCTCGCGTTCGATGATCAAAGCATCTTGGAAATCGACTTCATCCTGGTTAGCAAGTCGCGGTTCCTCAAGCTGCTGCTGCTGCTGTTGTTGGTGGGCGTCTGCCGACGGAGAAGTCGGGGCACCCTCATCGAGAGCGGTGCGCGCGGCCGCAGCAGATGCACGCTGCTTCTCCAGCGCTCGACGCTGAACTGTTTGGAACTCTTCCAGAGTCGATCTGAATTCAGAGGAGAGCTTCTGCTGAGTCCACTTTTGAGAGGGCTATATCGATATCTGTTAGCAATGGTCTTATCGTTATCAAGGGGATATCAGGCAGGCATTGCTCCGCAGGACAGGCCCAATGATTGGAAAAACGCAACAGTTAAATAGACAGCAACAATGACAATATCTCACGTACATTGACATCCTCCCATGTCTGCACCTTCTTGATGGCATCACCGGCCTCCTTGAATCCCGCCCGCGTCTCCTCTAGAAGGTCATGTACTCGTTCCCGGACACGCTCGGTATCCCGCTTCGTCCCAAGCAATGCGATCTGATTGGATAGACGGGATATATTGGATGTTAAAGTGAATAGCTGACTCGAGAGACTCTCCGTGAGACGGTGAAACTCGGGATCATCGCGATACTGAGGGTCATCCCCGCGCCGGACAGTCGTGGGCTGCGACTCGAGAGAACTTAGACGATCGAAAGACATGGCGGCAGAATATACAGTGTAATGTTCTTCTTCTTCCATAGAAGAGGCCGATAGAAATCAACCCCAAGGGATATAAAACGACTTGATGCGCCGACGAAGAAGGAAGGCGGAAGATCAGGCAGTAGCCTGACGTCGGTGGTCATGTGACCGTTACTCTGTTTAGCTGCAAAAACATATCGCAGCTCCAAAGAATAATAATAAACCGATCAATCGCTTCGACGCTGCCGGTGCGCGCTCGCTCCCTTTCTTCTCGGACGGGAGTTTATTCCTGCAGCTGTAGGGGCTGCTCTTCCACCAACTGGATCATGCAGTAATCCTTTTCCCGCAAACATCAACGAGAGGTTCTGCATCTCCATCACCATGGCCGTCGCAAGGCCTCGCCCGTACAGGCGGATCCTGACGTCCGCCCTGCATCGCAGATTCGTCCACGCCTCTGCCCTCTCCCTTGCTGTCTGCTACTTGGTCGCGTTCTTTACTGGTGTCAAGTCGTCCTGTAAGTGTTGTCGTGGATCCATTTCCGTTTCCTCAATTCGAACCATTCGAGGGGTTACTTTGCGCAAAGAATTGCATCTGACATTGTTTCTCTAGTTTTCTGGGCATGGTTTCCATTTGGTCCCTGTGGCATTCGCACCCTTCTTCTCTTCATTTGTCCCCTTACTGTCTTCGTTCTCCGTGTCGGTCAGATGCACATTGGCGCAAGGACTACGAGCTCTCCGTTGGGCACCATAAAGCACCTATTCCCTCTGCATATCATCCAGACGTTTGGCTGGTACTTCTTCTCTGCCTGGTGGTTCAGTGAAGTATATGTGTGGTCGTCTTCGAGTGATGCAGACCTAGGATGGGTCAAGCCAGGACGGTAAGCACTCTTTGCGGTATGAACTATGGCCTGCGATGCTGATATTTAGCAGACACAATGAACGGGCCACGCTGAACGAAAGACCCATATACTTGCACATCTCTCATATTCTGCTTGCGGTGTTACAATCATCGATCCACCTGTACACAGACATCGATCGAATCGATGTTCCCGTCGCGAAGCGCACTCCGGAGACAAAGGACTATAAAACTCACCCGGTGGTTCCTGTTGTGAGAAGGATTCAACGTGCACTACCGCAGATTGTCGTTGATTCCTTCGCCTGGAGTTCCATAATGACGGTTGCAGGACCTGTAATCTATATGCTGTTTCTCAGACGCACCGCGTGGAGCTACACCTTGTCGTTCGCCAAGCTGTTCTGGAACTTCCCCCGGTCTGCAGCGGATCCTCCTGGTCTGATCCCTCCGCTGCATATTACGCTTCTTTGGCGTTGTCTGACATCCGGCGCATTGCTTATTCTACTTTGGCGGACGTCCAATCTGTTCTTCACGGCTTTCATAGCCCAGGGTCCGATGAAGCGGGGTCAGACGCTGACAGCAGAGGTGAAGGATCCGAATGGAAGCTTACTCAATGGATTGAAGGCGAAAAAGGAGGTCGTGAAGACATTTGCGTTCTGGGAATTATGTATTATCAGCCAACAGTACCCTGAACGTCGAAAGGCCATCTTCAGCGATATCGATCGTGAAGGTGGCGCGACCTGGACCCAGGTGTTGAATGCCTCGACGGCCGTGATCAATGGCATTGGAATTCGAATTAACGAATACCAGAACCCGCCTTCCGCCATAGCCAAGAAGCCAGCGCAGAAAGGCCGGCCTCAACCGACTCTCCAGACATTGCCGCAGCTGACTGCTCCGCCTAAACAAGCAGACATATTTGCCCCATCTCCAAAGGCGCGATCACAGAATGAAAAGTTCGAGGAAACTATTGGTAACGTCGTGAAGTCATACGGCCAATCGCCGGACTGGACGCCCACTGCTCGAGCCAAAGCTCGCGATATCTTTGATAAGGCGTCCATGGCCATGTTGAGCCCGGAGGGCAAGAGGAAGCTCCTCGCATCAACCAAACAGCCAAAGTTGCTGACTGGAACTGATTCTGATCAAGCTTCCTCCCCGGACAAGCTGCATCCCATAACGGCCCAGATCCTACGGTCTCCAGTTGGTGCACTTTTCAGGCAGACCTACTCACGGCGGTTACGTGGCATTGTTCTGGGGAGTCCTTACGATTCTCTCTGTTCTATCATCGATGCTGCAGAGTCTTTGGCTTGCCTCTTTGTTTCCAGTTTGGAAGAAGACCCCTACGGCAAGGTGCAATCCGATTTCCCGGGTGTCGTACGTCTCCTTGCAGACACGATCGTGACTCTAGAGGGTTTCATTAACGGCGGCCTTAAAGTCCACTGGACGGACGTCACCTTTCCTCCGTCTAGCAACCCTGAAGCGCAGGCGGAAGCTCGCCGAGTGCCGGAAGTCGATGCTGTGTTGGTCTCCTTGAAATGCTCGCTTACGGAATTGCTCACTGCATACAAGCCCTACCTCAGCCAAGTTGGGCTTGCGGGCAAGGACTTGAGACTAGCGAAACAGGCAGCAGGTATGGTGGAGGAAGAGGCATGAAAGGCTATGTAACGATGATAACATCTTGTATTATGAGATAGACATGCGGCTATTGTTTGTCCGCGTGCGTTGGAAAAGTTTCTCTGCATTGGCTTTTTCTGATATCCAGAGATGCGCGAGCTTTCTATTTATGTATCTAGGGCCCAAGAAGAGAGTGGGAGTTGGGTTCGGTTTTCTTTGTCTTCGCAACAGAATTCAGGGCGAAGGGGAGTCGAGTTGCATTTGTCATTAGCATCAACAAGGGAATTGACTTGATAAAAAAAAGATATATATATATATACCTTTCACCTTCACATCAGAACGCAGGACATTTCTAGTCCGAACGTCCTTAATTATAGCTATCTCATCTTTTCACCACATCGGTAGTAGGGTAAACACGCACTTCCTATTTGGGAAATAGTGAAACAAAAAAACCCGGGTCATAAAATCCCCGCGGGCCGAGCCGCGGTGGATCCCACGGCAAACGCTCGGCCCTGTCGATTCCTGCCGAGAAAGGTAACTATATGAGAAAGTACTTCACACAGGATAGGATAGGATAGGATACTATCAACTTTGAATTTATACAGTATAGAAATCTGAGATATTCTTATCACAGAATGGGTCTTGGGGACATAACGCTTCGGTTTGTTTTGGTATGTTTGTGTGAGTGTGAGTGTGTCGTTATTATCTTATGATATGGTATGGGGTTAGATGTATACATGCATCATAACACAGTTTAGTTAGTAGTAAGGATATAAGAGATGCTATGCAGGTTTCAAGGTCTGGGCGTCCTTCTGTAGCGCAGGTTCTAGATAGTGTGCCCACTGTCCATTGCCCAACAAGGCTGTAAGTCTGTTAGTGCTGGTTTGTTATGATGTGGGATCGTGCGCAGGGTTTTGCGCGTATAAGGATAGGGCGAGTATTTAAAGTAGAGTGATTAACTAAATTGGATATGTGCGTCTAGTGGATTTGTTGGATTGAACGGCGAACTGTATACTTAGTTACTTACCACTACATTCTAGTTTCGGGTCATGTTGGTGAAAGAGGCTATTGGATTCAAGAATCATATCAGCAGCTATGCTGTTCTATTGAAGACGGAATAAATACTATATGCACCCATATATATGTGTGTATACATATGTAAGTCTATGTATGTACAACCCCCACAATGATCAGTCTCGCACTTTGGATGACAGTACGTAAGGCAATGGCCATGATGGCTGATTCATCACGACTATAATATTACCACTGCCTCTCCACGGAGCTGCCTTGCCGATGGCTATAATTCTCTCTGGCTGCAAGAGTGCATGCAGGAAAGAGGTGAGGTAAGCCTGCGTGCAAGCGCCCAAGATCGCGAATCAGTTTTTTGTTTTGGAAGAACGTCCAGAGAATGAGTTTCCGGTAGATGAAAAACGAAGAACCGGTAACTCCCCAATTTCTTTTACTTCCCAACCTCGAAATCACAAACACACAAAAAGGTCGTGTCACGTCACAGTCCCTGTACTTTTGTTTTCTTCTTTTTTTCCTTTTTGTCTGCATGATGGCCTACCATTTAGGCCATCTGCCTAAACTCGCCCTCTCTGTACTCCAGAAGTTGTCCATTCGTAATCTGAAATTGCAACACCACACACAAAATGCTCGTCAAAACGTCACAAGACGATGTTGCTCAATATCTGCCAATCGCATGGCGGAAATGCTTAATATCGGAGGACTTGAAAAGAAAAAAAGAAAAGGTCCTTGGGAATCCAAATAGTTGCGAGAACGAAGTCGGTGTTTAGACAAGTGAACGGAAGCGAACATGGTAAAAAGATGCACAAGCGAAGGATAAGAAGGTCTCGAATATTAATCGCCGCCCATATTTGCAATAGCCGAAAGACGCCTGCCAAGAAGGAAAAAATGCGGGGTGAAACGTTTCCTTTCCCCAAAGTCGAACGGTACCGTAAATGCGAATGAGGGAAGAATATGATCTGATCTAGGATTCGTCCATTACTTCATCGATGGTGTTTGAGCTGAGGGTTCCTGTTGATGAGACCGTAGTACCGGCTCCGTTCACACTTGAGGGCCCTCGGCCCCCTTGTTCACTGATGCTTCCCAGTCTGGACTCAGCCTGTGGTTCATCCTTCATGCACGCATTTTCGAGGATATTAGTCCACTTCCCGCTGGTGCCTGCGTGGCTATGCTTCAGATGCTGCCGGAAATGATCCGCGCGGTAGAACTTCTTGGCATTGTTGCATTCCCCGAACTTGTGCACGCTGGTCAGATGCTCAAATCTGCGGTCCCAGTCGGGTTGCGGGAAATTAGGGAAGTCTTCGCCGCAGTATCCGCAAGTATCATGGGAGGGACCAGCACTGGTTTGGGCCGCTGGTGAGATAGAGGAGTGAAAAGCAGCTTGGTAGCCCGACAGAGCAGCACAAGACCAAGAATGACGACGGAGATGGAGCGAATTCTGATGACGCTCAGCCTCGTTCTTGTTCTTGAACCGGTTGTTGCAGAACTGGCATGAGTATTGCTTCTCTGACTCGTGGGCCCTGGAAGGTGAATCCACGTTAGTTTGGCGCTATACAACACGCGGGATCTTCACAGAAAAAAGTAAATCAAGTATATCTTACCTCAGTTCTTCAGGGCTGCTAAACTTCTTTGGTTTCTTTGGGCAGCAGTCACAAATGAACATGCCTTGGATCCCTGGGCCTGTCGGCTTCGACACGTTCAACGTTGTCTGTACGGACATCTTCCGTGCCGTTACTGCATTCTGAGCCTCGGACACTGCGCAGTACTGGGCACCTCTGGCAGCCGGTTGACCGATCAGAGATGCTGGAGGACTGGGATTGAGGATTGTCTTCTCGTGGTACTGCTCGAACTCCGAACCGGGCGATATGCCTCCAGGGGAGAGACGATCGTATGAAGAGATGCTTGTTACACTGCTGCCTCCCAATGACAATCCAGCGGATGAAGCATAGGAGCCGGTCCGTAGGCTTGCAGAAGAGGCCGATGACAGTGATCCGGGACAGACTTGATAGCGGGAATTAGGAGAAGTTGAATTAGTGAATGGATGTTCTGTGGTCCGCCTTTGGCGATCACCGTTGCTTGTCGACGCTCTTCTCTTCATGCCTTGCTGCTTGTACTGAGTTGACGCCCCGTCGAGATAAGGGGGAGTACGTTCTCCCAAGGGGCCCTGCCGATATTGTGTAGAATCTTCAGCAGAAAAGTCGCCCTCCACATCCGAAAAGACGCCTTGGTCATAGCTTCCCCGGTTCGATCGACTAGGTAAACTGAACGTGTCCTCAGACTGAGGAGTCACACCACCAGCAGATCGACGAGCAGCATTCTCAAAGTCAAGCCCGAAAGGAGCGTTGCTTTCAACACTAGGACTCCGGCAGTCCATATAGTCTTTCCATCCGAGCTTTGTCCCTGGTGAAATACCTCCAGAGGAGTTATTATACCATCTAAGCTCCAACGAACCTCCCGGGCCGTCGGGAGCGCCAGGAGAGGGAAGGGTTCCCGCACTCCGTGGATGGAAAGGCAACGCTGTCAACGAATTCCGGGCGTCTATACCCAAAGGACCGGGGTGTCGTGATGGAGAGTGTGGTTTTCCGATTTTCGAGAGGAGATGTTGGTCGTATGCATCTGAAGAGCTTTTCACGCTCTTGCGAGAGAAATCCCGCTCACCTTCGAGACTGGTTCCACCACGTCAGCACAACCAATTCAATAACAACTCTCCTTCTATGTAACCATACTGCGCAATTGACAATCAATGCTCAGGTAAAAAAAAAGAATAAGGTATACTGCAAACGAAAAAATTTGATCCTGGTACTTACATTGGTCCTGGCATGCTTGAAGAGACAGAACCTCGAAAGCCCTCATCGGTCCGGTGAGGAAGGTCAATCTTAATAGGAGGCTGTGGACTTTTGGATAGAGGTGTACCACTAGTTCTTTCTAGTTCAGACACCATTGATCTGTCACTTCTGGCCAGTGGTTCTGGGCGTGAATGACCTCCGTACAGGCTTGAGCCAGGGTCAATTGGGGTCAATTTTCCAAAACTACCAAACCCAGGTGAATTCGCGTGAATCCAGCCAGCATCATGACCCGATTGCAGGGCGTTTATATGGGGTGGAGGCGGAAGCGGAGGAGGAGCAAAGTCCTGCACATTCTTGGTAGGAATCCTCATCGGCCCAGGCGATGAGAAGGACTGTTCACCAACAGGATGGGACGATGAATTAACCGTGGACATGCGGCGGTCATAGCTGTTGTTGAAATCATGGACGTGGATCGAAGGCGGGGAGGACAGCCGCGGGAACTCCATATTCGAGGGAAAGTTGCCTCAAGCCAAACATCCAGGGGTGGAGAGCAATAAAAATGATCTCTCAGTATTCGGCAGCTAGACGCATAGGACGATGAACGGGCGTTTCGCAATTGTCTCGTGGTGGCAAGTGGAACGGCTCCGTTCGGGTAGTTCGTTGTGCCCAGCTGAGGGGCAGAGATAGGACCGAATGGGCGCCGTCGGTGAGAAATATCGAAAAAAAGCTTCCTGTAGAAGTTATGGTGGGTTGTTCAAAAGAACGCCGGGGCAAGAGACGAGAGTGGCGCGCGGTAGATCCCGTTAATAGAAGGAAATGAAATGATATAATAGTCTTGTTTTGGCGCTTGTATCTGGATTAGAAAGAGTAAGGTTAGGCTTGGTACATGGACTTGCGGCCTCTTGTCAGACAGTAGGGCTGAACAACGTACCCTATTCGGGCTTCTAAACGGGGGATCCAGTCTGCCGCTGCAACTCATCAAGTGAGGTCGATGTATCTACCACACCCAGATGGAACCCTTTCCTTTGTTTCGCAACCAGCGTGGAGTTAGACCGTGGATAGCGGGGTCAAGTGGAAGGGCCAAAGAGCATAGTGAACGGCATCAAGATTCCAAACGTGCGTGTGTACAAGACGGGAACGTAGTGGTGGACAGCCAACCAGTGACGGATCAGGAACAGCCTGTCAAAGAAGAAAAACTGCTTTTCTTCTGGGTTCTCTCTGTCTTTGTCCCGTAAGGATAATGTCCAATACAATGACAGAGACGCGAGGGTAGCCTAAGTATACTATATGCCGCGGTTGTGCAGAAAAGTTTCCCAAGCCCGCAAGCCAGACCAGTCGTCGATGGATATTTCCGTTCGAGACACAGCGCGGAAAAGAGCTGTCTCTCTTTCTCTCTCTTAGACAGGGAGTATGATTGCACCCGCCACCTGTGGGGGGGCGCAATTTGTTGAATGTTGACAGTGAACGCTCTTGGTTCGCCGCTGACCAGCAAGACAACAGCCGAATTCCGCACTGCAGGGTGTGCTGTTCCGGTCGAGAGCGCGCGCGCAGGGAAGAAGGAGAGTTAAGAGAACGAGCGAGATCCGAAGAGGATTGAGACTATCATTCGCATCGGTATCCGCACCAGCTGCAGCTCCTGTGGGCACTCTTTTTTTTTTTTTCTCCCAGCGCGCGCTGGGATGGCGGGAGCTGGCTTCGAGTCCGTACACCGTATGGGGTGTAACAGACGAGACGAGCAGATGGGCCAGGATCGCAGATGCCAAGCCCGCGGAAGGGTGGGCGACAAGCCCCAGGGCCGATTTGCAGGACTGTCACTTGTCAAGAGAGACAGTCCAGTGGCTCTAGCTGGAGCAGAGACGGTCTAGTGATACGTACTGTGCTGTTAGCTGGAGACATGAACTCACGCCGTTGGAAAAGGCCCGCGCCGGAACGGCCAGGCAAGGCTTCATGGGGGCTGCGGGCTGGCGGGAGCTGGCAGGGCGTGGTGGATTCCCAGGACCCTCACGTTCGATTATTGGAATTGAATTAACTTCTCTCGAACCAGGACCAGGGTGGCCGCAGTAGGGCAGACCGTGACACCAAGCGGTTTAACTGGGGATGGTTTCGTTCTGGCGCTTCGGGATAGCCGTCGTGGAGCCGTGCGTTTTTTCTGGACGGTGGTGCGCCAGTGGACAGGCCTTGGGCAGATCAGCTACCGCCCTTCTCAGAGCCAAAAGGACAGAAGAGAAAGAAAAAGGAAAACCCTCAGAGACTCGCTTGGGGTTGGTGAGGATGATCCAGTCTGCGTTGCAATAATGGTATCAGACCCGTCCGTCCGTTGTTAGAAAAGACAGATTTAACCGGTGATACATGCAGCCCAGCACAGACGCCCCCCCAGACAGCGCACCGCAGAAACCCAAACAGAGCATGTGTATTTGGCACTGACAGGAGCGTACATCAGAGCAGGACTGTCTGTGTGTGCCATTATTCGTCCCTCCTTCGTACCATGGACCGTCCCGAGGGGAACAAATCCAACGACGCGTCTGATCATCGTTGGGGCCCGGGGCCGACGGACACGCTAGAAGGTTATGAGAATCCTCCATGGAGCGGTGAACACGAGCTACTCGACTAGATGGAGAGCTATCCAGTCCAAAGAGAGCAAGCACTTCGCAGTAGTAGGAGGCAACGGTTCATTAAGGCAAGTCAAGCCATAACATGGTCAAGGACACTATTATTCCTACTACTACGGAGTTACAGAAAATATTAATTTCCTCCTCGTCCACGGGACCAGAATCTCTAGTCTCCATACACTTAGATAGGTACCTCTCTCTCCGTATCTACGCTCTCTGCGGACACTGATAAAAATAACATGAGCAGGGATCCTTTTACTACGGCATCATACTATGGGTGTTCCTTGGCCGTGCTTGTACAGTACAAGTACTCTGGACCGTTCAGGACCATACGAATCCTTAACTAATTCCGCCACGCGATGGCTGACTTGGAGGGTGTGTAGAAAAGTACGCTGTCGTTTTCTGGTGGCTCACTGATTCGCCCCGAACAATCATGCAGTGCACGATGGCGGCAAAGCAGTCACAGGGCTAGCGGGACCTCTTTCATCATCGATAAGCAGGGGGTAAAGAGCTCGATGGTCGCGTATACTTACGGGGTACATGGAATACTCTAATCATATCTGTCCCTTGGGACCATCGATTCAGAATGTTACAGCGTCCGGATGACTGGGTCTATCTACGGGTAATATTGTTGTTTCATTGCTGACGGGAAACCCCCCGCCGCAGCTCCCTGCAACCCAGAAAAGGTTGTTGTTCGGTATGGAGAGGATCAGAATGGAAAAAGCGCTTCACTTAATATTTCTCTCGACCCTGCCATTGGGTTGATAGGGTTTCCTTTCCGTGCCCCCGTCGACAAGTAAGTAATAATCCAAGAGGATCGATACCCGCAAAGTATGTTAACTATGTGTTGACATTATTATTATTGTTGTTGTTGTTCAGAATCAGAAAGCTCGTTACCACCCTTTTCCGAATTTCTCCTAGTGGTACCTTTTTTGCAACATCTGTTAAATAGTAAGGAGCAGTCGGAGACCAAGGCTGCCCTAGAGAAGTCTCAGATCCACTCAGTGCGGCCTTGTCAAGCATGACCCGTTGCGCTAGACTCGACTCCACCTGGAGGAGCTTGCACTGCCACAATAATGGTCCCAGGTCCTTCATTCCTGTTGGTCTGCCCTGCGCATGGCAATCGATTCAGGGTACGCTCTGGAGTCTCTCCAGTTGTCCTGAGTGACGCTGGCTGCTGCTGCTGATAATGACGGAGCCTAGTTGAGGGAAAAGAAAACAATGCTCGAGGATCCAAGTGTCAAACCAGGATGGTCACATCATCAGTGGTGTATCGAAGTTCTGACGGCAGACGCCCATGTTTACATACAAAGAGATTATTGTCAACCCGTTTAGAGGTGCCTGTCTCCCTAACCAAAAGAAGCTGTTACGCAACTGTCCAGGTGGACACCCAGCCCATCCATTATTATGCCCCGTAAGCGCCGATTGCCAGCACTGGACAACGGATCCACACAAGCTCAGCAAGAAGTTGAGCGCTGCTGGGAGCCCATCTGCGAGGCCCCCCATCGAGTCCCAAGCTGAACTCCAACGGAAGCATTTTCACAACCAAAAAATTCCTGAGGTCAGCGCGTCGATCAGATGTATTTGATTCGGGCATGCGACGCTGGCCCAGAACTTGTCGGCAGGCCGTGCCAATTAAACTTGACAGGTCTGTCGTTCGATGGCGAATTCAGAGAGAAGTTGGTGTTCCAGCGGGATGTCAAAGCTATCCGCTGACGGGTTAATTGCAATCTTCTCTGGAGCCCTGACTGCATCCCAAGACCGGAAGATTGTCAGACAGGAACGCACTACTGCTCTGCCTGCTGCTTCCCCCTGGGCTGCATCGAATCCCGCGGGTCGCACGCAGCGACAGGGCGCATGAGGATTATCGAGGCAGGCTAGGGAGACGGCAGGGTGCGCCCTGAAGCGCCGCTGCAATATAAAGTTAGGCTAGGTTACTGTCCGGGCGCCGTCAGCCTTAAGAGGCTGCGGCTACGTGCCCGTGCACACGGCTCTAGTCAAGGGACGTTTAATGAGCTGCCGCAGTGATCCCTCCAGATGACCTCCATAACCACCACACCACCACACCGACACCCATCACAATAATAATAGTCATAATGATCATAATAATAATAACCATGACCTCCAGGTGCCCTTAGGCTGTGGCGTTCCACGAACCGGCATCCCATTCCGCCGGATTGGGCACTTCTTCGGAGATATATCGTTGATTGATCGCCCTGTGGTCCTTGCTCTACGGACAGTTCGTCATCATGATTACGGCCGACTTGGGTTACTATGATACTGTCTCTATTACTCCGTATTTCATCAGTGATCGATCGTTCGTTCTGCTTGGCCCTGAGCATGCTCCATCATCCGGGGTCTTGTCTTTCTTCGCTCCCCTGCAGAGAGTCGGGGCGTCCAGAGTAGAGCTCTACCCTGACACAGTGGAGCTACCCGGGATATCAGACGATCCTCATGTGTTGGGGCACGGTCTCAACGGAGATTGCGGTCGAAACGATTAACAAAGAAAGCCTGATGTGTCCAGCTTACCGGTCGAGTGCGGGGTGCGACAGCTTCCAGGATATTTATCATTTTTCAAGATTGGTTAGTCCTCGAGACACTTCGCCATATGTGCAACAAACAAAGTGCAATTACCCGACGTCGTTGTTCCAAATCCCGATGGTCTAGCTTAACGCAGGGCAGACTAGTAACCTAGCAGTCGCGCAGTCTCACCATATTCATAACAATAATCTGTTAAGAATACCCCACGTACCCAAGGAGGTCTAGCCAAGACTGTCATGTCATTGAGTTGGTGCTAGGCTTATTTTGTCTGGAAATAGTGAGCAGCTAAGCTAAGCTACACTTACGGTGCTTCTTGCAGACCCGCAGAATCAACGGAAATCGAAAATTGTTCCTTTTCGTACGGAGAAGGCTTGAATCCTGCACCTTACTGGCTTGCTGCTGAGATATACTTTCAACCACTGTAGATGGTGCCAATGGGGATGCCGGGCCTCCGAGGAGGGCGCAAGCCCCGTCTACAAAATACGTTTTCAGAACAGGGAAATAGTGTGACTATAGGATTCCTTGTTACTGGTGCAGCTGACTTGTCATCTGGCCTCAAAGACACTGGTCAGAGTCAGACAGAAGCACAGGTGCGGCGTAGCTGCTTATCTATAATAATAATACGTCACGGAACTCCTTTTGCTGTTATGTGAGGATTGGTTTGCTTCCAAGCAGCAAAGAGCTCATAGGGATTAGTCTAACGATGGGGCTGCAGCTAAGTGAGAACCAGCTATTCTTTATCGAGACATGTATGGCTATATGGGAAGCCCCTGAAGACTACCAGATCTGCATGGAGCCATGGACCAAGATTCTTTCACAACCCATCGAACTAGGAATTGTCTCGGGAGATCTTGAATGCGGGAAATACATGACGTCTCAACAGGGCTGTGCTGTTGCAGTGAACCACAATCGAATCATGCCTTGAGATAATAATAGGCTATGGAGCATCCTCATGGCAGATGGATCTTGTCATTGGATAATCCCCAAAAACACGGGAGATGGGTCAGCAGCAAGACCCATGGGCCTGCTTGGACTCAAGAGTCGCGACATCTGATATTCGCTGTGTCTCCAGAGTCCATCGTATGGTAGTCTACCGGTAGTCCTGGTGAATGAGGGGAATTAGAAGCGGGTTAACCATGGCTCACGAGATTGGATCTGGCGTCATCACATGGCATGCCCTAGCCCTAGCCCTAGCCCTGTGCCCTAAGCAGATATCGCCAGCCCCGCTAAAACTATCCGTCCCTTAGTTACTCGATTAGTCAAGCAGCCTGGCCAGGAAAAGTCTCTGAAGAAGAGAACTTCCCCAGTTCTTCCCAGCGGGCGCGGAGACGGTATCAGGCTATTATTAAATAATACCCACGTTACAGTCCATATTTCATCTTGCGGACGTCACTCTCTCATTATCTGGATGGGTGTGCTGTCGCCATGGCGATGAATCAAGTTCCTGGTGAAAATATCTACATAGGCGGGTGGGTAACCCTAGAACGACCTCCCTCAAGACACTTTTGGCCTTCCAGCACCTGAGCTGGCCTTGCAGCGGGTCAAGCCGCCTTTTGGAACGTGCTGACAAGCGTCCGCTGTGCTTTAGCTTCCTGTCTCTCAAGAACAAGGCCGCATTAACTAGAGCAAATATTACACATATTGTCTCCGTGTTGCGGCTTCAGCCATCAGAGGATCTCTTTGCTCCTTACAAGCACCTAGCTATCGAGGTCGACGATGTCGATGATGAAAATATCTTGGAGCATTTCCCGCGCGCCATCGCTTTCATTCAGTCGGGACTTGATGAAGGTGGCAGTGTCCTAATCCATTGGTGAGTAGAATACCTGGTTTCCTAATTTGGCAATACATCATGTCTCAAATTGATCCCCCTACCTGTAAATTTCCTCTCTTTACCGATCCCTCGTACCTCCTTTCTCTTATATTCTTCTTCTTTTCTATATCCTTCTTGCCATCATCGCCCGAGTACTAGTGGATCATGGAAATGATGCGGCATAGTTTCCTTTTTGTTGTCGGGGATGTCTCATGTCATGTGACTTCTATGTACAAGAATATCAGATCATGTGCAGTCTCGAGTCACCATACTTCGTTGGGGTTTCTCTAGCCCACTTGTCCCAGATGTTTTATGACTTTCTAGTGTACTTATCCTGGATATCATAGTTTTGACTAACAGGAGCCACAGTGCGATGGGCAAGTCTCGCTCCGCTACAATCTGTATTGCCTTCCTTCTCCACCGAGATCGTCACACGACAAACCCAGAAGCTGCTCTCGCTCTAATAAGAGAAGGGAGACCACTATGTGAACCTAATGAGGGTTTCATGCAGCAACTGACTCTTTATCATCAAATGGGCTGTCCTGATGATGTCTCTGGACATCCGATTTATCAAAGATGGCTTTATCATCGCGAAGTCGAGGAGAGCGTTGCATGTGGTCGAGCTCCAGAATTAGACGCCATACGATTCGAAGATGAACAACCAGTCAGCACTGAATCTTATTGTGGACAAACGACAGAGATTAAATGTCGAAAATGCCGGTAAGCCTCCATGCACCTCAGAAGATTATATTTGCCCACTCGACATTGTCACTCGAAATTGAACACTAATCCTATCTGGCGCTATATAGGCGAATGTTGGCAACTACGCCGTTTATCATACCCCATGAGAAGCCGAGCCAGAAGAAGTCTCGGGGCGCAGTGGAACCCGAATGTGCTCATATCTTTCTGCATGCTCTGACTTGGATGAGGCCATCTCTTTTCCCGTCGACGCCTCCTGCTGACCATTCAGACTCTGTCCAGCAAGCAGAAGATGCACCACTTTCAGGCCGTCTGACATGTCCAAACCCCAGCTGTGGATCTAATATCGGGAAATTTGCATGGCAGGGAATGCAGTGCAGTTGTGGCAAATGGATCGTACCTGCTATGGGAGTCGCAAGGGCTAGAGTTGATGTTCTGGAACGAAAGTCCCCAAAGGGGAACGCGACGCCCAATGCAAGGCTTGGTGCAATGGGCATCCGTCTACCGCCCGGCATGAGGTCTTTCGACGCGGGAGCTCCAGGGACGGGACGAAATAACCTCTGAAGACAATCACAATAGATAAAAAAAATTAGGTGACCATGCATTCGGACACGCCAATATCGACCAGTGACAGACCCCTCGCTGATAGCGAGGTCTGTTAGTTGCAGCGGCGAAACTGTTGACATTCAGTCCAGCGACTGATCCGATCTTCATAGGATCATTAAGCGCAGCAGTCTATTACATCCAGTGATCCCCAGTGGCAAATGGCCGTGGAGTTAGACAGCATACGTTTCGGGATACCTCACTCTAGGGTACAGCTCAGGCAAATGATTGCCAGATGCGTCAGAGATTACCACGAACGGTTAATGCAGGAAGACTAGAACAGAAGTCCTTCTGTCATATCTATTCTGACTACGCAGGTTTGAATGGTTAGATCGGGCCTGCACATTGGCCGATCGGAGAGCGTCCTATACCAACAGCAGACATTGGATGATGACCGAAATCTCGAGCCGTTAACCTCTTCAGGTTCATAGATCCGACATAGAGATCAAAATGATTATCATGGCCATCATGTTTCCCAGAGGCCTTACCATTATCTGATATTCGGCGCGTAAAGCAGACAAAGACATCACCTCTTAAGATCAAGTAGTTGCTGCCTCGGGCTACAATACGAGAGTTGTCAATGGAATATTTTCATGTTAGAGCCTGAGGCCACAGCGCGACAGCAACCATGGCTCTTGCAGACACCGTCTGTTGGCGTACGCTTGGATCCTGCAAATCATTACCCCATATGCATGCTCCAGCTCGTGGCTTTCATGGATTTCCGTCACCCGCGAGCTTGGTACGGTACCTCACCCATGGGCTCCACTTGTTACATCCTTCCGTTGCACATCCTCAAGAGGTAATTCAGGCTCTGACGCTGTTGGATGTGTCGAACCAGCGTTGAAGAAGTCGAATGATAACTTTATAGCCTCGCCATCGGTAACAGCCTCAATACTGAGAATGGTCGCCGAGGGAATTCACTGTGGCAGCGCAAAGATCTTGCAGGGTATTCATCCGTATTCTCCGGGAAAAGCTGGAGCGGTCGCGCCATGGCAGTCTAGTGTATCGCACGAGTCAGAAAAACGGCCCTGCTCGCCGGCTAAGGACTCAGTATGAGCTCTAAGACCGCCGCAGGCGCCATAGGGAAGGATATGAGCTTCATTATTGGACTGCTCGCTTGAGGCGCTCGGCAGTTTCGTCAGCCCCTGTGCAATCGGGGATCTTCTATCGATTTAGTTGCCTGTCAAGTTCGGCCGGATCATAACCGGCTTCGCAGATGAACTGAAATTGATTGTTCTATAACGTGTCAGGCCGTCATAGAGATTTTCTGTCTCGCCACCGCCCACGAGCAATGTTGACCGCAAAGAGCGGTCAGCGCGAAGTGAGAATCAAACTGTAGCCGCTAGGCGCACCGCCAGTTTGCGGGACCGAAATGTCCCAGCCGTCGATTAACCTACTGTATTGTCCTTTTTTTTTTTTTTTTTGGCGCGTCACCAGCTTCCTTCCAAGCCTTATTCAAGGGCATTGTTAATTACCTCTTTGCCGCCAGTCGGAGAAAAAACATGCATGGATTAGCCCATTCCCGTAGCCGACCAGAGCTAAGGGGATCTGACATCCGAAAACGATGATCCTTGCGCTTCTATCTACACAACGGACACTGATCAGCACATCCCAGGAGACAGTTGTGTGGAAGAAGCAGCTTGGATGTTGTGTCACAGATTGCTCGGAGGCAGCAGAAAACTAAAATGGTAGATCAAGGTGTAGACTACCGTTCCTTTTCTGGTCCGCACATTCACTTGCCCGTCCTTGACACGCAGAAAGCAATGCTTCTCGCGTCTTGGCTAATAGTCACCTCTAGGCTCTGTCACTCTGTGGATCGGTCACTTTATTGTTGTTGCTCTCCTATTTCGCACCAGGGCTATGGCGCCAACCGGGATTCACTGCCGGAAGTCGCGATAAATCCTTCATCTCCTCCATCTGTAACAAAATTTCTCCAGTCCCTTTCCTGGTATGGGAGTTACCTACTCAAAAGCTGAAGTGAACCCCCAATCATCTCCAGCGTTGTTGGCCAGAGTCGCCACTGCGGCGGCCACTTTGGCCAATTCAGGGACCATGGCATCCCAGGGTTCCTACTTCTGGGCAGTGTACGAGGGCTAGACCCAATCATCCAACAAGTATCAGCCCTCTAAGGTTCAGTCTGACGCCCCCAAACCCAGGGTCAAAGTTGAAAACGAGCGTAGCCTTTCGGAGTCTATAATCCTCGAACAATGCTAGTTGTATCACTGTCTCCTCAATGAAGGAGGCGAAATGCCAAAAAGAAATTGACAACTGATAGCGTCTGGGCATAAGCATCAATTCAGGGGGAAATAAATAAACTATCACAATAATAACGTCAAACCCCCCAAATTCGGTATCCACGTAGCGTAGCTCATATTTCGGATTCGGCGATTTCGGGGACCTCGAAACTAAGGAGTTTTTGTTTCAGTGTGTGGATATAACTCGTAACTAATTATAGGTAAGAGTATGACATAACCGACATTCTCCTTCTATTTCGGATGTTTTTCTATCTTTGTTACCCGATAGATGGAAGAAAAATAATATCTTAACCAAGTTTATTCTTCTACAGTATATGTGCATGTGTACAGTACAATAATCCCGTGACCAATCAGTTACAGAGATCTAATCACGTACTTAAACTAGCGAGATCGCTCTATAATTTATAGCTAGATCTATCTAGATTCTATTATCATATAAATAAAAGGAGAAGAATTGCTCCGGAAATCATTACTGCCTATTATACTGGACGGCTATAATAGACTAATCACTGTCTAGTTATCTTGTCCTTCGCACTAATATCGGAATTTAGTCGCGCTCGCATAATTAAGTAAAATCATAATATATCTGTTCCACAGAATATAATCCTAACTGCAATAGTTAGTTTTAGAATGGATAGTATATTCTATCGGCGCATAAAGCGAATGTCCAGGTAATTTGTTAATTATCCGTTTGCAGCACGTCCTGAATATATTATAGGGTAGAAAAATGATCTAGATTCTTTGTATGTCATAGGAGATAGATATGGGTTTAGACCTCCCCCTAGAGCTAGGTTCAAGCAAGATGGTTTAAATCGAACGTTGCTTTCGTGCTATTAGATATACTTTCTAAATAGGCTAGCTTATAGAAAGCGGCGACGTAGATATATACACTTGCGCGTTAGTCCTCAAGATATCGCTATCTGCAAAGGACAGCAGAGGGTTCTAAATATACAGCACGTCCTATATACCCTCTATACTATTGTATTCGGTTTATTGAAAAGAAATAAACCCAAGAAAGATATAGCAATGTCTAGATTTTTTTTATACGCTATAGGAGATGAATATAGCTTCAAATCTCACCCTAGAGATAGATCTAAGAGACGTTACTTCTATGCTATTTGATATACTTACTCTCTAAACAGGCTAGCTTATAAAAAACGGCGATATATATTATATACTTGGGCGATAATCCTCAAGATATTGCTATCCATAAAGGACAATAGAAGATTTTAAGTATATAGCACATCCTATATACTCTCTATACTGTCGTATTTGATTCATTAAAAAGAAACAAACCCAAGAAAAATAATAGCAATATCAGAAAGGCCTTGGTTCATGGAATCTAGTTTGATATTGTGATTATCAAGTTTAACTCTGTCTGCTTGATGGGATGTATCTCTGGTATATGCCTAAACTGAAGTTGAACCACAACTTACGATACCATTAATCGATAGCCCGAACCGAATTAAGAAGTTGCTATGTTGACGCTCACGGAAGACAAGTTGACAAGGAGCTATCCTTGAGAAGGAGGGAGTCTATAGAAGACGACAACACATAGTTAGACTGCTAAATAAGTGTGTGTGCTATGCATGCATGCTGATGTACGGCAAGTCTAGGTATGCAAAGACAAATGAGGGGGGACAGCATAGAGAAAGGATCGTTGAAGAGCTGAAGCAAATATGCATTGCAGTATGCCCACTCAGACATATGCATCGATCACGTATTTCCCAAGAAATACCATTGAAGGCAGGACGATTGTTTTAATATAGACCGTGCAAGTACTATAACTGCAACATAATACACATGCATGGTTACCTGAGCCATCTGCAGCATGGGGATATCTCAAATGACAACAGTTTCTCGAGGACTCGGTTTCGGTGGCTAGTGTATGCAACCTGTTGGTGTCCTCTGCCTGGAGAGAATCAATGCATGATGGTCTGAGCGGATAAGCACCTGTGATGGTAAATTACAGCCGTCATCGAGGAGAATGGGTTAGAAGTAGTGCATGTATCAATATAATGCATGCAGATAAGATCCTGGTGGACTTGCAGGGCGTGGCCATACATATAGCTCTGGTGATCGCAGCAGAAGGTCGGCCTAACGGACAGAATAAGTAAAGAAAATGGCGATCAGACCCTTAGTTTATACAGCAATAATATTAAATTTTCCATATTCGTGTTGTAGATGCGGGGAGGATAGATCAACAAGGGTAGCTTCGATATTTATTCCGTTTTTGAGCGCAAGGATGGATTCTTCGCCACACTTTGACATCATAGGAAATAGGACAAAGTCTCCCGCACGCTGTACGTGCTCACCCACACAGTCTCACACCTGTGGTTGCAATATTGTATCAATCGGGTTGCATAACCGCTCATGTGGCGGCCCTTTTGACGGAGACTGCTGTTTAGGGCTGATATGGATACGAGGATAAGGTGAGGCATGCTGTCACGCATAGGCATGGAAGCTTGTACGTCTACCCGATGCGCCAGTGACAATTAGCCGGCCACAGATGCGGAGCAAGTACCTTAGCGCTTACCTTCGGGACGGGGGCTGCCCCCATGATATTGAGCACTAAGATGCTCATAGACGGTCCAGTTGTCCGTGCTTTCCACATTTCTCTCGTAAGGATCATGATCTCTAAGGCTGGCTGTGGCCATGGGAGAGGTTTCTGACAGCCATCAGACGTTTAGCACCAAGTAAAAAGACTCGCATCGCCATCCCAACAATCAAGACGATCAGTGACCCATGGTATGGCTGATGAGTGACACATAACTTTTGGTACTATCGGAAAATATGACCTGTGGAGTGTCGAGATAGTCAATGGTAGACTAAGCTTCATTGGATGGACCAGACAGCGGCCCCAGTCACTACCTGATTGTAGGTAACCTTTCATTATCCAGAGAGTCTCGAGCGTAGGCTGAATATAGTTGGAGATCTGCTCTATAGCATCGGCCTCGAGGTTTGTGTCACCACTTTTCCATTTATCTAGAGAAATAATTGAATAGATGAGGCAATAAGGTAGATCTCTCCACGACTCATCTTGGCGGACTAAATTGAACATTGTCGATATATTGCCGATCACGTTGGGAGTATATGACTATCAACTTTGAATCTAGAGCTTGACCCCGCAATATTGGACCGATTACTTCATGGTCTAATTGCTGTTGTCGTATGGTCGATATCCCTGGAATAGCTGCAGATACCCGTTTTGTCAACCGGGAACTTCCGAGATTTCGAAGAGTTAGACGGGTAAGCGATAATAGTGCTTACCAGTTACTGCAGATCATATCGAATTTTCTAGTCAGGTGAATGTCCGACGAACCAAACAGCGATGCATCGTCACGATGGCACTGCAGGTCAGTCCCAATGCTGACCTAGCAGTCATCCCATTGCAGTATAGGAGAGGGGAACCATGTTGACTTTGGGGGTACGGTCTGTAATCCTCTCTCGTTGTCGGTCATGGGAGTAAGACAAGAACATCTATCGTGATCTCACGGTGTATCTTCCTTTCCCCCGAATTCAGTGGCATGCTCTTTCAGTACGTATTGACGTATGCATATTGATATATGCATATTGATAATAGGAACCCTGTTTGCTTGATGCTGATACTATATTTGCGATAGTTGGCCTATTACCTTGCCACAGCTCAGGGTTCTCCAGTCGGGACGGATGGGAAGAGTGCCGAATCCCTCAGCCGCTCACGGTTCCTTTTTGCAAGCTCGATGTTGCGGAGCCTGTCAACTCGCATCTGATAAAAGTTCCTAAATCAGTCAGTCTACATTACCAGGACATCTCCATCTTCGTGACGTACTTGTGGAGGGAGAAAACACGTGGAGTATCGTCCGGTTTGGATTCAGTTGCCGCTTTTTTGATGGCGTCGATCTGTTTCAGCGTCAACACCTGTCTTTAGAAGCAAAGATACGTTTAGTTTTCGAGGGAAAGCACCTTCTCATTTTTCTCTTTCTCTGCATCATCTGATTCCTCCTTTTTCTTTTTATCTTTACCGTCTTCCCCTTTATCATTCTTCTTTTCCTTGTCTTCTTTTTCTTTCTTCCTTCGCTGCTTTTCCTCATACTCTTTCTTCACCTTTTCGATCTCGAGTGCTAGTGCCTCTTCCTTCTTCTTTGCCGCCTCCTTTTCCGAGTCGACAATAGGAGAGCAGAACCCCCGGTCCTTCAAATGTGCAGGACAAACATAGAAGAAATCCTGCATAAGTCAGAGAAACCAGCTCTACTGAGGACACCGGACAGATTTATGCGATGGACCGATATATAGGGAACTCTTACTTTATTGTCAGGCGTAATCAACACGCTTGTAGACGGTTTATAGCAGATGTAGCATGCCTTGGCGGAGCTGTCCGCCACGCGGCGTAAGTGCCACACATTAGGGAGAGACATCGTTCTGAGGACTACAATTCCTTCCTGAACAATTCCAGAAATCCCCCGACACTGCTTCTGGTATTCTGGGGCCGAACTGTCGCCGAAATGGCAGAGAAAATAGCTATTCAGAGGTACTGTTGCGGGGTGTTCCAGTCGTCGGGCGGAATTGCGGGCTCCGATCTTGATAGATCTAGATAGGTCATGTGATTGAATTAGGGACGACAAGCAAGTTTCAGCAACGACAGAGAACATCTTTTGCGTCCGGAATACATTGGTCGTAGAATGATTACCCTCCTTGCGGGGTTGAGTACAAATGAATCTTGTATTACTGTACCATTATCTTTCTGGCCTCTGATGGCTATTCAGCATCAGCTTTCAGGCAATGTGTTGACCACACTCTAATATCTGTTTCTTCTATCACACAAACTACGGCCTTAATATGCGAATTAGTGAAAATGAAAAACCCTCCCTAATGCAAGCACAATATACCCTCATGACGGACAGATTAAGGGACGGATACAACGAAAACTTAGAGTAAGTCTCGAACTACTCCGTTAAGCCCTTCTCCATCGCCTTCAGAGCGTGCTGTCCCAACGAGCCGGGCATAATGCCTTTCGCGTTCTCTGCACGTCTTCTCGCATCTATCCAGATCATAAACTCATCGTAGGTCTTCGGCATGACCTGGATGTCCTTCTCTACCAGGAATGTGTAGTTGAACATGCCGGTCGATTTTCTCGTTCCGTGCTCAACATCGCGAACCTTGGTGTCGACTCTGACCTGGACCTTGGTGAATTTGGTCTCATCACCCTCCTTACCTTCAGGCTCGGTGTAGGAAACTGACGCTCTCAGATACAACACGCTGCCCACAGGCACAGGGTTTTCAAAGGTGCTCGGGTCCAACGCGATGAAAGTCGGCCTGGCGTGAGCAAAAGAGGCTGCACAGCAGAAGGCCAGCTCGAACGACTGTCTCAAGAGGAAACCACCGAAAATCATGAAGTTGTGACGATTGCGGTGCTGTGGCTGCATGATCATGGCTGATTTGAGGACCGTGTCGTTCATAAAGACTACGTTGGAAGGTCGCTTGTCCGGAACGTTAGGGTCTATTGAGAGTCAGTATGGTCTGACTCGTTTTGCCTCGCGATGAAGACTGCTTACTCGACCATGAAGCCTCCTTCATCCACATTGAGTGGATAAGGTTGCTCTCTTCGTCGTTCGGCGCTTGTTCCAGCAAGCTCCGCTGTCGCAAGGACTTCTTAGCTTTGTAGTTGGCTTCTCCCTTTTTGAAGAGACGCCGTTCTTCCTCCGTCTCTATCTTGAGAGGGGCAACAGGGACAGGCCTATGGAGCATATCAGTAAAGAGCTCGATGTTTCCATGCAGGTAGGCTTCAACACCCACTTTCTCGTGATAGGGTCGAGGGACACCATGGTGAAAGCGCAGGTAATGAGAACGTCCTCTGGCTTCACCTGTTCTCCATCTGCGGGCGCTTTGGCTACCTGGAGGGAGACCTCCATACTGGACCTGCCAGTTGCATAAGTGACCTGTCCGCTGATCTCTAGATCACAAATCTCCTTGAGTTGGTTCTCAATGGTGATCCTATCCACCGCAGCAGTCACCGTGGCTACAGCGTCGCCGGTATGTCTGTACGCAACGACACCCGCAAATGCATCAAGGTCCATAAACAGAGCTCCCAATCTGTCCGATGGAGTTAGCTTGATGCTCTAAACTTGAAGCATTCCCGTCGTCTGGACTTACCTGATACGGCCCGTTGCATTGAGATACGAGTCCAGCAGCCATTTGTCTTGTGCCAGGGGCAACACCTGAAAAGCTCTAATGAGCAGAGTATCCAGTTTTACATGAACCATGCACACTCACCGCGCAGTAGTAGCTATCGGACATCCTTCTCGGGGTAAGATCGGGCCCCGAGTGCTCCGCCGGAGCCTTTCCCTGGGAGTTGGCAGCATCCTCTCGAGCCTTCGTCAGGGCATCAATCCAAGGCGTCTTCACACGCATTGGCAGCCATGTCGGCCGAGATGCTGCATTAGCCTGTGCTGGATGGAAGTCCCTCGACAGGAGAGGTTGGAACTGCTTCGAGGCCCTAGTGCATGGTGTAGACACGGCGCGCCTAGAACTGGCCAAAGCCGTCCTTCTACCGATCCCGAACATGATTCCCTTTCAGTACGGTTCTACTGCAGGATGGTGATAGCAGGTTTGCGATTATTAGTTACTATCTTGTGGGATGATTCAGAATGACTCCGGAATCTAAAGTCGCAATGCTAGTTTTCCCGTTCCGGGTGAAGACTGATCCGTCAGACGGGAACATCAATTAGCCTTGATCGCCCAGCACCGCCGTCATGAACAATGTTGTTGTTTCATTTCTATCCGTACAGCAGTTTTCCATTCGATACGCCATGTTCTCTTACCACGGACTCGGTATAGCGCCCAGAGTGCGCTCAATGCGCGCTTGTGAATTTCGCAAACGGCATCTTTCGGGAATATCTAATGACATCATCCCGCCATGAACTCTTTCGATGCGCATCTTCACGATCATTTCCCAGGCAGCCGATATACATCAACTGGACACGCTAAGTGACTAATGGTACAGATGGGGACAGACTGCAGCAACAATGGCTCCATCTATACAGGAACAGGGCCACTTCTACCTATGCAACCACGAGCCGATATCCGACTCGCCCGAGACAGCTACAACAGCGCATCCGGTACCGCAGGAACCGAAGCGCAGATCGAAAGCTTGATTTACAAAGCTATCCACAAGTCGATATACCATCAGATATGTGGAGGAGAGCTGTCTGTGACTGGCTGTCGCCCTTCTCGGCCGACAGATCGTCAAAATGACTTCATCGACTCTATGAAGTATACAAAAGCGACCACCAGCTTATGTGATCTGGTACTTGAGCTGAGGTATATAAATCAAGCACTGCCAGGGTGTTTTTGACTCTCAGAATATTGAAGCTCAGTAAATATCTATTGAGAAGTTTGATAACTGCCAGCGCAAAGGAAATCAACAAACATGAGTGACCCCAACAACCCCAACATTCAGAAGAGGACAACCCCTCAATGGGGTCTCTACCAAAGGGAGAACTTCTGGAAGCTGAATGAGGGCAAGACTGTCCCTTTCAACACAGGTTAGTGTCTTTCAATCTCCCATATATATTAAACCTATTCAACTAACAGCAACTGCGCTCGTCAGACCCCAAGAAGTTGGAAGAAAAGGCAAAGGAAGTCCTCAGTCTGGGAGGATGGTACTATGCATCTTCGAATGCTGGCATGTCCAACACACATCTTGCCAACCGACAGGCATTCTTCCGTCACCGTATCATCCCGAACCAGCTCGTGGACACCAACCTCCGAGACACCACTACAGAGATCTTCGGCCACAAGGTCTCCGCCCCCATTGGATTCGCACCTATCGGTATCAACAAGATCTACCACAACCTTGCTGAGGTGCCCGTTGCCAAAGTGGCTGGCGAGTTGAATCTGCCATACTGTCTCTCCACGGCAGGGAGCACACCGATCGAGAAAGTCGCTGAAGCGAACGGCAAAGGCCCACGCTTCTATCAGCTATACATGCCACACGACGACGAACTGACCCTTTCACTGCTCAACCGTGCCTGGAAGTCTGGTTTTGACGCCCTGATCCTCACAACCGATACCTGGCAACTGGGCTGGCGACATGACGATGTCGCTAACTCCAACTACGCCTTCTACCGCGGCATCGGCGCGGACCTTGGTCTCAGCGACCCTGTATTCCAGAAACGATGCCGCGAGGCCGGCATCGACCCAGAGAAAGACAAAGTCGCAGCATCCGCGAAGTGGATCGACAGCGTCTGGCACGGCCGCGCCTGGTCCTGGGAGAAGATCCCATGGCTGATCAAGGAGTGGAAGCGCATCTCCGGCGGCCGCCCTTTCGCCATCAAGGGCATCCAATCCGTCGCTGACGCCAAGAAATGCGTCGAGCTAGGCGTCGACGGTATCGTGGTCAGTAACCACGCCGGCCGCCAAGTCGACGGCGCCATTGCGTCCCTCGACGCCCTCGAGAACATCGCGAACGCCGTCGGCGACAAGATCTATATCATGTTCGACTCTGGCGTGCGTGGGGCCAGTGATGTCGTCAAGGCCCTCTCGCTGGGTGCCAAGTTCGTCTTCATCGGCCGTCTCTGGGTCTGGGGTCTCAGTATCATGGGTGAAGAGGGTGTTCGACACGTCATGAAATCCCTTCTTGCTGATTTGGATATTCTCATGGGCGTGGGTGGATTCAATAGCGTGAAGGATTTCAATAAGGATATTCTCGAATCGTACCCGAAGGGGTATACCTTGATTGCTGATAAATCGGCCATCTAAACCCGAATCAGTTATAAGAGACACAAAGACATAAACCAAGATCTTTATGTGTCATGGCCAGAGGACAAGAGCGGAGCGAGTTCTGACTACTCTCGGGATCAAATCACCAGATAACACATGTGGATTGATGAACAGTATGATGACTATGTAACGAGCACAGCATATAGTAATGAATGATACAATTTCTACATATCGAGATGATACGAGGTATTATAGAGTAGACGCAGGTCTGGATCTGGTCCCTGAAATACAGGGGAAGAAGAAATATTCCTAAATTCCATTTGCATTTTTCCATTCCGTATATCGTAGTGAATATACACCTAACTTAGCTATTCTTGATTCAGAATCTATCTCATAGACAGGGAAAGACAAAGGCTAGCGCGAAGCCACGAGGCTGCATGGGGTGAAGTAGCAGGATCAGGAGGGAAAAGAACACGGAGTGTTTCTGCGGAAACGCAGTGAGTGGTTTGTTTGGATAGGGATAAGAGGCTTTCCTTCCTTGCGTGTTTGTTTCTAGGTCCGAATCCAGCGAACCAAGGCCTATTTTTAAAAAATCGGTTTTATGCTCTTGGTTGACCGATTTAAAAGAGAGAGAAAACAGTGCCACCTTAGATGCAGAGTGTAACAGATGAGCTGGATAGGATGGGTGACGGCCCCCCGCATGGAGGATGCACCCGTAGCCAGCATGAAAGACAGTGATGGAGTTGATCGAAAACGAAAGTGCCACAAGGGGTACAAGCCGTAATGGTGCTTGCTCCACTTGCTCGTATAGACGCTGTTAAGGACAGGTAGATGAGACAGGAAACATTAAAAGGCGATATAGATTGCAATATGCAGCCAGACCGACTGTACAGCTAGGTCGGGAGGAAGGGAAGTAGTAGTAGAGGCTATGCACGTTTCAGAGAGGGTGCGCAATAGAGTACAAAAGAAGCATCGGACCTAGGACATGGAGCTTGTAGTGTAGTCCACAAGGCTCTTGTATATCGAATGTCCACTTCAGTAACAATGATGGATGCTCGCGGAGAACGTTCGGGGACATTTTGATTCTCAAGCTGCCTAGCGTTTAGAGAAGCGACAGCCAGAGCATGGTTCCAAAGCCCGCGAGGAGGAGCGGGAGATTGACAGAAGTTGTACCCGCGGTTCCATTCGCTGCTTGGTGCGGAGAGGTGCCCGAAGCCGAAGCCGTAGCCGTGGAACTAGACGTCGAGACAGCCTGGGCGTTGGATGCCACGGTGGGCTGGGTAGTCGAATTGGATGGAGTCTGATCAGCACGGTTGGCAAACCCTACTCGGTTGTTGTCATAGTCGAAGACAGAGTAGACATTCTTCATGAAAACGTCGCCCACTAGCCAGTCTGTGTTCCCGAAGGTCGTGTGGCCGATGATGTTCGACATGCAGTTGTTGCCGGTATTGTCGATAGTTGAACCGACGTAATCCTTGGGGGAAATGGCATACGTAGCACCGGAGAATGTGATGGCCACGGTGCTGTTTGAGCTGCATGGGATGACGAAATCCTCCCCCGAGGGCGAAGAGCCTGGGATAAGAGCATGCAGAGCGCTGGCATCCGCAGGAGGGATCAAGATGTAGGAGGTTCCCGAGTCGATGATTGCAGACCTGCCAGTCAAATTCAACGCCTTACCATCCACACTAGCATCATCCAGGGGAATCTGCCAGAAGGAGGCATCTCCGGTCGTGTTGGTGTAGGTAATATCGCCAGCAAATTTGTTCTGGTCGACAGCGCCGAAAGAAATCTCACCATCCTTGGCCCCGTCAGAAGCACGCTGCAGACTGAGAGCCACAATGTTCGACTTCAACAACTTCGCATCCGAGACAGCATCCATAAAGCTCTTGGTGCCAAGTTGGTTGTTGTCTGATCGGCCCAAACCCAATATGCCGTCGAACGGATACTGCAGGAAGTCGTCCGATGTCTGCTTCGCCCAGCCAAATGTCATTGTAAACTCGAAGCCGGCAAACGAGACCTTGTCGCTGGCCAGGACTCCACTGACTTTGCCGCTTCCGTAGCCGACATCCCACGAGTTCGACGTGACCTGTAGACTGGACGAATCGCTCGGTCCAAAAGTGTTGTGTTGTGCGCAGGCCTTGGACGTGCAGTCCGTACCCATGACCCATGTGTTGAGACCACCGGTATCCAACAGCATCCACATCTCCTTGCCTTGCGACCCGAAATCCACCACGGAGAAGTATGAATAGTCGTGGCCGTCTTCATCGATCGCGACGCTGTGAGACATGGTCGGGGTCTTTCCCTTGATCACTGGATAGTTATTATCTCGACGGATCACCTGCAAACACATCAGCTGGGGTGTCAAAGTTAGGAAGGGTTTCCAATTGACGAACATTGTTCGGCACCTTCTTGATATCCAAGCTGATTCCATGGTTGTCAGCATTGGCTGGCAGAGTCCATGGGAAGAATCGACTCTTCAGCTTTCCTGGCGATGAGCTGCCGCTGGAAATATCGAGTTTAAACGAGTAAGGATAGAAGGCCGTTACGCCTGTGGACAGGAATGTGGAGAGCAGAACACATGATGGGAGATGCATGATCCGGGGAAGGATCTAATAGTTCTTGAATGTGGCTGGAGGCAGCATTTGATGGTTTCTGACGAAGCCACTCAGCAAGTCAGATACTCGCAACAGAAATGCGTATTTTCAACGCAAATTGCACTGAGCGAGACACAGAGAAAACCGGGCTGATATATGTACAGGTGCAGACCAACAGATGTTAGTTCACAATTGTCTGATTGCACTAGCCAAAGGAGTCCGTTTATGACCGATCTATCTCTTCTTTTCTTTTCCTGCTGGTTCGAGATGTGCAATGGAGAATCTCGAGACCAGATCTATTTTCTGGATAGTGAATGTGCTTGAAGACCGGGTTTACTGGAGGGGAAAACGAGGGAAAACAGAAACCGACGAGGGGTTAGCCACGAGAGAAGACCCCACAGTCCAGCAAGCAATTAAAACAAATGAATGAGAGGACCAGAAATTAAAGGAAAGGATGAAAAAGAAGAGACAGGAAGGTACATTGACGATGAAGATGAAGATGAAGATGAAGATGAAGACTGCGTCCAGGTCGAGATAGAAGAGAGTCTCTACTCCGTATTAGCTATTTACACCCAACTGGCCGGTGCGTTCTCCAGCCAAGGAACCAGGGGGGCGCACCAGCCGCCCGTCAGCCAAACAGTCATCTTTATCAGCCGATCCGTGGAGTTTGCCCCTGGCCGTCTTTGCCCGTTTGGATGTTTAGTCGCTCTGCTTCCAAGGTCTGTGGCGGCATCTCAGCACGTAGCTCGACGCGGTTTCTGAGCTTTTTTTGTCCGGGTTGCAGCGGGTTGAATTGTTCGTCGGCCGTGTTGAGCTCCACCCCTTAAACCAACTGACTGAGATAGACTTGCTAAATGCAGATATGGTGGTCAAGGCGACTATAATCAATGATTGATTGCTGGCTCACTGCCACTTGCGCCCAACTGATGTGCAGCTCATCATAAGGACTTTCATAATGTGTTCGTTGAAAGTGGCAGGCAATTTTCTGATAGACCACGCACAGCGGACCCTGATGTTTCAGCTGCAACCAACACCATGGAATTGATTGATCGCATCCAACCGCAGTGGGCTGTCGCAGGTGATAACTTACACGCAGGTGGATGAACCCACCCCCACAATGACAGCATCGACAGTCGACCAAGATAGCCGGCTTTGAAGCCAAGCAGACCGTTCTCAGATACCGTTGACCAACAAGAAACGGCGGCCTCGCACACTAGCAGCAACGGCAGAATCATAGAATATCCATCTCATGTGTGCATCGCGCAACCCTGATGATTGTGGAAGTCAAGATAAGAGGAAAATGAGCAAGTAATAGTCTTTGGCGTGTATCATTCCAACTGTTCGCCTGTCCGGGGTGACACGTACTCGGCCATGTCGATCGCAGTCTGGACAATGCACGGGCAAATAGGGTCTAGAACTCTGATCTCCATCGGTTACGTCTGACCTGGTGGGAATGCTCTCAGGGTCAATTAAACCGAAATGATTATATCTTGGAATTGTTACCCATGGGACAACTCTGGATGCCTGTTTCATGTCGACACTGTGCCAATTGTTGATGAGAACAGAACGCTCTGTCCACCTTGAATGAACCTGGCGATCGGATGGAACTGCACGGCACACGGAGCTGCTAACCTCCGCATCTAGACTCGGCCAGCTTGGTTACAGGGATCTCGAACGAACTAGACCAATCTGCAGCAATCTCGATGCGGCAGTTTACATTCGTCCGCGATGCAACCTGCAATCCTGGTCCGACCACATGAAGCAGAACTTTGAATCAAATCTCACTTGAACAGCGATTCCTTTCTTCCTTTCTTCTTTTTTTATTCGATGGCAGGCGCCATGATGGGGATTGAGGAGCTGGTTCGATATTCAAAGCCGCGACCTGCGACTGGATCTATCAAATTCTATGGACCGACCAGCGGGGTGCGAGTGAGAGAAGCCGTCATGCAATCGCAGGCATTAGCTTATGCACAGTTCGATGGGCATTCCAGAACGCGATGCAAGCTCAATGCCGATTTTCAAGACAGAGAAGATATCTATGATACGCAGGACCAGCCTTTCTCCGATTTATTGACCATCTCCATAACGTGCCCTATTCTCCTGGATTATGCTTTATACTGATCTAGTAAAGGTTGTACTGTACAGCATAGTATGCATCGGACTCGCTGTATCGAACAATTAGCAGTGCTTTCCAATGGAAACAGCTATATGTTTTAACCTGACTTACTGCCAGTCCGGAATACCTTCGAGTAAACGCAGCAACATGCCACGGTTCGTCTATTTTACATTTTCCCACATACAAGGCAGGAAAAGTCCTATCAAGCTCTACTCGTTTTAAGAATACCCAGAAGGTAGAACAATAGATAGGTTATCGTTTTCCACAGGGCACAGTGAAAACCTAGGCCAAAGAACAAGCTATTGATATTTTTCTAACGCCTAATTCTTACCCTCTCATATAATACTGTATAACCGCATATGTTGCCTGATCATGACACTGTCCGCAGGCCATTTGTTAATTGAGATAGATAACTACAAATAGCCTCAGTATCGACCTTCTTCCTAAGACACCCAGCCCTTAGGAGATCGAGGTAAAGGATATCAGATGTCTCTGAAGTCGGGATTTTATGACTGTATTTTCCATTCACGATATTTCCTCACATACCTTGCCAGAAGGATTGGATTGTGCATCCATTGAGACTATACATATATTTCCTGTTAGAAACCAAGGAAAGGCACTTGATCTAACTTCTAAAACATCGAGGCACTAAACAACAATAACAATAACATGACAATCTAGCATGCTCTGCATCGCCAATATAATCACAATTTCTATTGCTGTAATTCCACGCAATGAAGATAGATCGACATAAAAAAAAAATAACAAATACACACCGCAACGACAACAAGCGCAACTCGAACTAATCGACATTGTATATTGAGCAAAATATAGCTAGCTCCCTTTCTTTACTACCTGAGTAACAGTATCTACTTAGATATTCCCCGCATCATAACCATATCCCTTCAGCTTATCCCCAACCTCTCCATTTTTTTTTCTTTTTTCTCTCTCTTTTACATGCATCAAATCACACCACATCTCGACTTTTCCCCCACGATTCTGGATTGTTGTTTCACTTTCTGCACAGCTCGCCTATCCGTCCGACCGACCGACTAAATACGGTAAAGTAACTGCTAAAAAAGTCGGGAAGCAATCTACCGCACTAGCCATTGATAATATCAGGACAAATAGAAATGCAGAAGCACGAGTCTAATCCATATGATAAACTGCATGGTGGATAAAAAGCAAAAAAAGAAGAAAGAGCTTAGCATGTCTACCCCACATTCAGTCAGTACATAGTCATACTATATCGACTATAAGTAACTTAATCTGAACTAGGTGTGTGGCTCCACTGGCCTTGTATATCAATGCCGTTTACAGTAGAGGAATTGACATTCTCTAGGTAACTATATTCAGTTATCTTGCTTTTTATCACTTACTTGCTTGTCAAAATAAAATGGAGAAAAAAAAAAGGATAGGGAAAGTACAAAAGACGCATGAGATGAAGAAGAAGAAAGAAAGAAAGAAAAAAAAAAGTCTCAAGTTCCAGATATCCCTTCCTCCATGAATTCATGTGTATATAGAACTGCAGATTCACTAAACTACCTATGATCTACAGCTATAGGTTTCTTCAAGACTCAAGTAAAATACAACTACCATACCAGAAGTACTGTACAGTATATACCCTGTTCCTTCACACATATAGTAGGATAGTCCTATAATCCCACCAATTTACTCCACAGATAACCAAAGCCAACCATCACTCATCATATTTGTATTCGCGCTAACTAACTACCCCAGTCCCTGCCCCTCTACGGTACAGTGTACTAAGTGGACACCTACAGTACTCCGACCCCAGAAAATATGGTACGTACCATACATAAACAAAAAAAATCCCCCACATTCCATCTTTCCGTGGAGATTTTACCATTCATTCCCCCTCTCTCACGCATCGAGTTCAGCTGATTACGTATAGTATGGTATGTAGATCTGCGAAGCAAGACGTCCATCCATCCACTCGTCCATTGAAATTAATAATACTATCTCTCGTACCCGTTAACTGGCTAGCTAGCTACAATCTACTAGTAGTTAGTTACTGCAGCTGCCAAATGTCCCCTACAGGGATGCATGGATCAAATGCAGTGTTCACTGAATGAAGTAAGTGCATTATCCTGTATCATTATTGATGACTTCTTTTTGGCAGGTATAGTTAGTATACTCCTTTTACCCCGCACGCGGTGTCTTCACCGCTTGTCCACTGTCCCAAGTTCAAGTGAGTTGTGATTGTGGATGCGTGATAGAACTGGTCATGTGATGAGCGATGAGCTTATTTTCGGAGGAGATCCTTTTTCTCGGGGGCGTATTCTTTTTTGCGGAGGTGGAATGTATGCGGCTAGAGATGGGTGGTCATGGGGTGGTCCCGAGTCGGCTAATGTGGCTGTACGGAGTATGTTGGCGTCGCGATACGGGGTGATAAGCTAAGGCTGCTTACTCCGTAGATAGTGTTGCTTCTCGGGAGTTTCGAGCTTGTATGTACGTACTATGTTTTGGATAATTCGTAGATATTCGATTTAAAGAGGATAGTGAAAATGGTATATCGAATAGATTCAATTTCAAATGAGATCCTCAAAACTGGATCCGGCTGAGGGCAGTAGTCAACCACAGAATGAAAATCTCACGGGTTCTTTACACTGCTTCCTGCATTTCCTATCCCGCTAAAGAGAGAACGCTCATAATAAAACAAGTGGAACGGAGCAACCGGTCACAGGAAAACAAAAGGGGCAAGGATCAACAAATTGGCATTATCGCTAGGAACGGGAGGAAAAAAATAAAAGAGAGATTCGTCACAGGAAACCACCACGTCGCCGCTCACTTGCGCTGACTAGTTTGTTTGGGCCCTAAAATGTCATCCACGATGCCACTCCACAGATCCCGTAAGATGCCAGTCTCTTGCGATTGTCCGTTGTTCTGAGCCCGGATGGCGTTGCCCCGAGACTTCCCGACAGCCTCGGTCAGCGAGAAGGGATCGATGTCCACGGCGTGGTTGTCAACTACGTCGCTCATGACACTCACAGCCGAGTCCGACGACAGCTCGCCGACCGCGTGGACCTGAGGCTTCATCGGTGAGACGTAGTCGGTCTGCGTCTCGATCTTGTGTCCGTAGTTATCGGGGAAGGTCGGGATGCGGGGACCGCTGACGGAGGGGGTTGCGTCGACGTCGGCCATCGAAGGCATATAGGCAAAGTCAATGGTGGATGAATCGTGGACGGCCTTGCTGGCGCGCGAGGTGTTAAACTGGCGGGTGCTGCAAAGAGTCAAGGTTAGCGGGAATCCGCCGCATCGCGTTCCGTTCCGGGATGGAAACATACCCGCTGAATGCGCTGCCATCGATTCTTCTCATGGCGATGCTGAAAGCACGCGATTGGAGCATGTCATGGTTGTTGAGGCGGTCAACAAGCTAATGCGGTCGTGATGTCAGCATCTCTGGCTTTGTTGTCGGAACTGTTGAGACGCATTGAACGTACCTCGTCCTTGCTGCCAGCGGATCCTATCCGTCTCTTCTGGCACTCTGCCTTCAGGTCTGCAAGAGTGCGGGTAGCATATAGTGTCGTCTTGTCCGCTGCGTTGGCGGGCTGCGCGGATTGAGCGCCTGTGATGTGGAGGGAACGGCGCAGAGGCGCAGAGTGCAGCTGGGACAGCGCGCGCAGGGCACGTAGGGAGGTTGATCGAGGAGCAGCCATTGAGATGAATGTGTAGGAAATTAAGATAACGATACGACGGAATCGATGAGCCTATAGCTTGCGCGATGCAATGAGTAACGTGGACAGTGTCGAGCTGCAGGTGTATTGGTAGTAGTAGTGAGGTGTATGAGGTGTAGGAGGTGTAGGGGCTTCGAGAAGAAATAAACAATAATGGCAATCGTGGTAGGCAACAAAATATCAGGAGGGGGGAAATAAGCAATATAACTAATTATCACTTACTGTCAGGGAGAGTCTAGACTAGCGTAAGCTGATCGAAACGGGACACCGAGACGTGGTTCCGGTCAACTTTTGGATGCTTGCGGTAAAGTGTTGGGGAGAGCTGCGATAACTGATCAGTAAGGCAGCCCAGAAACTTGGCGGTCTGGACAGGGAGAGACTATCGAAGCCACGAGTGGACATTGTTTGATATCACAGACATACCTGTGCTGGTGGTGAGACAGTATTCTGCGAGCTCCGTCTTGGTCGTGCGCAGGAGTGATGTTTCTGTCTCAACAGGGGTTGAGGCTAGGGAAGCTTGGCTGTTGTCTCTCTTTTGCTTTTTGCAGTGTGCCTGTATGGATTATTATTGGAAATACGGTGCGGAAAAGATCTCAGACCAAAGTAGCCACGAGATGTTTGGGACGGACCTCCTGGCTCCTTTTAAGGCGTGAGACGTGACTACGAGCGGGACAGGAATATGTAACTAATCGAGTACGGAGCAGTTTTACTAATTACACAGCTCTAGAGAAGAGCAGATCGAACATTCCCCATGACCAACAATAATCTTCCACCGGCACAATTGCTCTCTCATCAGCCGTGTGGGTGTCGACAGCCACCATATCTAGAGTACTCCGGATGGGACGATCATTGGCCGCTCCGGAGCGTTATGGGATGGAGATCCATGGAGATCCAGGATGACGCCAGCAAAGAGTTTCTCGTTGTCTCTGTGTCTGTTCTCTTTCCATCCATCCATTTTATCCACCCATAATCATATCCATCTCCCCAGGCGGGGATAAGGGGGAATGCAGCAGCTTCATCCGTGAACCAGCAACAGCAGATTGTCGCGTTGATCCAGCAGGGCGGAGGAAGCTCTCCCCAGACAAGCCAGACGTTGGCGTTCCCTGGCGATCCGGTGGGCCAATCACGTTGGGGATCTGGCCCGCATTACTCTAGACTCGTTGAGGAACAGGGGTCCCCGGAGTGGGGCAACTTGCTTCTGGAAGGGGAAGCGGTGAGGGGATGATCAGATCATGAGGGGGAACTCAATGGAAGTGGAAGCATTCCTAGTAGTACTTCAAGCAACCAGTGGTGGTCGTCTTGTACTCTGCACTCTCCGCAGAGCCAGAGCCTACTCCAAATATGACGGGCTAACAGTGATACTACTTTCGTCCATCTATCTACTCCCTATGGTAGATAGTAGATACCAGACACTCATGGAGAGCAACGGAGAGTTTCTCCAGATTATTAACAGCTCTCTCCGGTGGCGGCCGCTCCACCGGATCCTTCCGGAGTTGCGACTGGTCTCCCCAAGGCTCAAGCATCGACAGGTCACGTGAAGACCCTGACTCACCTCGCCGGTGACGCAGCACGATGCCATCTGCCCGAGGCACGACTAGAGTATACTAGAGGATCACTGTACTCCGGAGACGACTCCATAGTTAAAAAGCTCCGAGATGCAACGGGGTGCTTATTTCCGGAAGACGGAAGGCTTGAAGAACAACTCATCATCCCCGGTCGTCCGGGGAGTGGGGATCAGATGGAAAGATGGAAAGAAATCATGAAGAAAATAATAAAATAAAATTTAAGAAAAATTAAAAAATTAAAAAAAAGAGGACGTCTCTACTGATCGGTTCGCCGTAATCAGTAGATAACCCGTTTCGATCGACGAATTTCCTGCATTTGATCCATCTCACGGTCTTTACCCGGTCCTGGATCAGATGGGGACCTTCGGACCAAGCTCGGACTTTTCGATGAGTGGGGGAATGGATCTTTCTGAAAGTAGGAGAAAGCTGTGTCTGTCTCTTGACTCTCTTCAATCAAAAGTGCAGCATATAGACTTTCCGCTGGGCCTCGGCATCTGGTGTGAGACGTCTCAGGAGTCAGGACAGAGTGTAGATGGCATGACCTCGGTGCTGTCGTCACCGGACTTGATGTCTGCCTCGATCCGTTGTGGTCAGATTCGAATCGACTGTCGATTCTGGCGGCAGTGTCGGGGACGAAACAGTCGGGAACCCTGATCATACAGCCTCTTTGTTCCATCCTACTTTCTTCGATAATACTAATACAGCCTCACGTTAACTACCAATCTTGCGCACGCTCCAAGTAGAAGAGAACCAATCAGCAAATGACGACATATAAGATGACCAATCATAGCTCTCTCTCTATTGTGTATCTGTCTACAATTTGGACGCCAACTGCCGTCCACGACCTCGAGCAACAGCCCGAGCATACGGATGCGAGCGAGAACCTGGTACCAGATGGTCTACGTCGCCCGTGTTGAGCAGATCTGGAGTGGCTTGGTCAAGGCTTGTGATACCCGTGTTTCTCATGGCAGTTTCAAGCTCATCGCGCATAACTGTTCGATCGTTAGCCAAGAGTCTCAGGAAGAACGCAACATGAGGACATACTATCTATCAAGTGCTCGACACCTTCCTGGCCATAGTTCGTGGCGAAGAGCATACTGCGCCCCATACCGACAGCAGTGGCCCCGAGACAGACGGCCTTCAGGATGTCTGTACCACGTCGGATGCCGCTGTCGACGTAGACCTCCATCCTGTCAAAGATCTCAGGGCAACGCTTGTGAAGCTCCAGGAGGGTGATGATGGACGGTGGACTGGTGTCCAGGTTCCGGCCACCGTGGTTACTGATGAGGATACCGTCCAAGCCGGCCTCCATAGCTAGGATGGCATCGTCGGCCGACATGACGCCCTTCAGACAGACGGGTAGATGCGTGTGTTCTCTGACCCAGACCAAGTCTGCCCATGTCAGGCCAGGATCGATGAAACCAGCCATCACGCGTCCCAAACCGCCGCCCTTCTTGTCGTTGGATGCTTTTGCCGGTGCCATTGGTACCGACAGACTCTCATCAGCCTTTACACGTTCATCTGCTTCACGTTTGCCTGGCCAAGCAGCGTCCACCGTGACGAAGATCGCCTTGATGTTGGGATTGTTCGAGCACTGACGGAGCAGCGCTGCGGACTTCTGTCGATCTCTGTTTACATATAACTGAAAGAAGAAATTTCCAGATGGAGCAGCCGCGGCTAGTTCTTCCATGTTGTATGAGGAGTTGTTCGATATCTAATACCCCCACAGTAAGCTGACTGCCTTCTCAGAGACTTGCGACTGGTGAGAACTTACTCCTTGCATGATACCTTTACTCTGACATGCTCTTCCAATGGCACATTCTCCGTCAGGGTGAATCAGTTTCGCCATAGCTGCGGGTGACACAAACAGAGGAAGACTGCTGTCAATCCCGAGAATCTTCGTTCGCGTATCGACGGAGCGCACGTTACGCAGGACCCGAGGGCGAAACCAGATCCGATCAAAGCAAGACTTGTTAGCATCTCTAGTGATGAGGTCCGTCGCTGCACTGGAATAAAAGGCCCATGTCTTCTTGGTAGCTGTCTTCGAGGCGACGAGCTCGAAATCATGCGAATTGATCAAGGTTTCCAGCGGTGGCTTTTCATTGTCCAGCACCACCTTTGGGTTTTCTGTTGGAGGTTGTTTAACCCACTCTTCATCGATAGTGGAAGCATCCAGAGTGCCCTTCAACTTGTCTGGATTTAGGTTATCCCTCAGAACGTTGGGGGCATGGATCTCGGAATAGGCCTTGGTGGCATCGCGGCCCGCGTACTTCAAAATAACTGTTCACATGCTTAGTGGGTACAGATGGAAGGATTCACGAGGTATTATTCTCACTAGCAGATCCTCCAGGATGCTCTTCAAGAAAGTCTGTCACATCCCAAACTTGACCGTCTACCACAATCCAACAATCTGCAGGAGTGGCATGCTGCGAGACTTCCTGCGCAGATACCAGCTTTGACTGAGCCATCTCTGTTGAGATGGCAAGCTAATGAGATCGAAAGCACTCCAGGACAGTATTCGAAAACCCCCTGGCTAAAGTCAGGCTTGTCGGTGTCCAAGGTAATGCTTAGTACCTGCTGCTTTTCCTGGAAACCAGTTCCAAATCTCGCGGCAACAAAGAACCAGCCGAGAAAGCAAGACACGTGTGCCTGTAGCTTTATAGAACGAGCGGAGATTCCGCCGTCTCGCGCGAGAAAATGCAAAGCCGTTGATTATAACGGATGGATCGCAACGTCCCTGCTAGAGAGATGATATGACGGCCAATGAAGCGACATGTATTTATTAAGTTCGGATCACCCCCGTGTCTGGACTCCGTAGCTGTGCCCATTTCTCAACTTCCATTCGCCCAGCCAGCACACCGCTTTCATAGGCGCATCGAGACGGACAACATTGAAAAAGGCGGAGAGAGACAGACAATTCGCCATTTCGCCGGGATTTTCATTATCTACAAGCGGGGCTCCCGCATTCTAGATCTAAAGATAGCTAGCCTTTTGTGGGACTGTGAGGCAGAATCATCATGGGCTTTTAAAGGTATATCAAAGAAAATGTTCGAATCGATATGTATCTTAAACATCAGTTACTTTAATCACTGACTATCATGACGGGTTTGCTGCTTACAAGAAAACGGATAATTACCACTCGTATTGTAATTGCCTCGGGCACAGAGTCGGCGCATCCCCGAACGCCGGCAGCGGACTTGTATGCGAGTGCTTAGCCACATGTGGATAAGCAACATGTGGCGGGAACATGTGGCTTGAACACCGTCGAATTAGCCGTAATTATGTCAGACTCGCTTTCCCTACAACATAGGTGGATATACATGACTGGATGCAGGATATCTATACCTACTAATGCAGTTTCTCGTTGCCAGGAACAGTATTTTGAGGAGACCTTGGATTAAACCCGCATCTCCCGTTTCCTGCTTAGGGTCCACAAAATCTGTCTGTGGATTATCCTCGGCCTTGAAGCATAACAAGACTGGAGTTCGTTTGAATATCCGAGGTTTTTCTTCTTTTTCGCACCTGCAAACTAGTGCTTCTGACTCAAAGATGAGTGAAACAACAAAGACGTTGAGATATGTCGATGTAGGTTGATACGAATTCCTACTGTATGCTTTCTGTAACATGTAACTGACTGCGATCTCAGATTGGCATCAACCTTGGTGACCCTGTCTTCAGGGGCAGCTATAATGGCAAGCAAGTCCATGATGATGATCTAGCAGACATCATACAGCGCGCTCGTGAAGCTGGCTGCGAGAAGTTCATGGTGACTGGATCGGACCTGGAAGAATCGCGGCATGCTGTACAACTTGCTCGTGATTATCGTACGTCTATTCCGCCAAACTGGGTTGAGAAGGCGTCTCTAACATTTGTTTCCTTTAGCTGGGTTATGCTACGGTACTGTTGGAGTGCACCCCTGTCAGGCAAACCACTTCGACAAGCACCCAGGTGGCCCCTCAAAGTTGCTGGAAGAGCTGAAAGCCCTCGCCCTGGAAGCTAAAGAATCAGGTCTTGCCGTCGCTTTTGGTGAAATTGGACTCGACTATGACCGACTCTTCTTGAGCGCAAAAGAACCGCAACTGAAGTACTTTGAGGCACAACTAGATCTGGCTGTCGAGATCCAACTTCCGCTTTTCCTCCACTCGCGAGCGGCCAGTGAGGACTTCGAACGATTGCTTGCCTCTAGACTCGACAAATTGCCAAAGAAGGGCCTCGTTCACAGTTTTACGGGCACGGTGGAGGAGATGCAGAGGTTGGTTGCAATGGGTCTCGATATCGGTGTCAACGGATGTAGTATGAAGACGGAAGAAAATCTGGAAGTCGTAAAGGCGATTCCGTTGGAGAGAATACAGATAGAGACTGATGGTCCCTGGGTAAGTACGGAGAAATCTGACATGGGAACTCTTTTGGCTGACAAGGTCCAGTGTGAGATTCGACCCTCACACGCCTCAGCGAAGTACCTACAAGGGGCCCCGGAGCTACCCAAGGCGGTTAAGAAGGAGAAGTTTCAGAAGGGATGCATGGTGAAGGGCAGAAATGAGCCTGTCGCCATCAGTCATGTTGCGCAAGTTATTGCCAACGTGAAGGGGATTTCAGTCGAGGAGGTCTGCGAAACGTAAGTCCCCAGTTTTCGAACGTTCTAAGGTCGTGACTGACATATCCAGTGCGTGGAATAACTCGATAAAGATGTTCGGATTGGGCGTCAAGTCCTCATAAGCCGTGACAATATACGACACGGTTTTAGACTAGTTGTTTAGTGTTGGTTTTTAGAAGCATTATAGAGAAGACATACGTTCACGAAACGACGCAACTTCCTCGACAACGGATTTGGACGCCTATTGAGGACCCTCATTCATACACATGGCTTTAACAACTAGGCCCCGGGTGCTTTTTCCTTGGTCGCATCTGCATGTTGTGATTGACCAGCGGGTCTAGACTACCTTTTCCGGAATAAAACGTGCTAACATGACACCGGAGATCTTTACCGTATCTATACTCTACTACATGAGCATGTAGTTAGTTAGTTATAAGCATATGTTTCAACAGCCACAATATTAACCTACACCAATCTCATAGTCGAAGAAAACTGCTCATCACCTAACTGGCTAGCGATCCCTGCAGTTTTCTCTAGGTGATGCACGTGATGATTGGCTCTATGTATGTACCTTGCAAACACGACCGATTTCAAACCCAATTCAAGACATGTTTTTCTTTTCTTTTATATTTAGTGTTAGAGGTCCAGGTAGAGTATCGTATCGCCAACTAGGAGTTCTCCTTTTTGGTCGAGTGGCAGAAAGCCGATATTTAGTGCTTATTATTTTCTCGTATACAACGTTGCCTGTCGTTGCATAAGCGCTTGTTGATACCGCCTAAGTATAGACATTGACTGTGCCGCAGCCACCTTCAAAAAACCGTTGTCAAACTACCTAGCCACATGATCGTATGTTGCACCTATCAGATCAGTTACATCTCAAGAGAAAGACTACAGTACTAAACTACAAACCCCTCATTTGGGAATCGATTCCTGAACTCTAGACAGGAGATGGAGATGGGAGGACGATGGGGGAGCGATCCCCACAATCGGCCTAGTAGAGCGACATGAGCCATTGTCAATGGTTACTAGCATTTAAGCTTGAGTGACATCGTGGGTGTGAGTGCATTATTATTGTAACCTCGTATCCATGCTGACGAAGGCTACGATATGGGGTTTTGACTGATATGTAGGTATGTAACCTGCCGCCGCTATTCATTCCGCGCATTGGGGGCTGAAAATTAATATATGAACGCAAACTCTTGACGAGAGGATAAAATGCGATCCGATTCTTGTGGTGTATTATTTCTCTCGATATTTTCGAAGATTATCCCCGTCTGAGGCAGGGAATAATACTCATTTCTTATCATATTTCTAACAATATCGAGAATAAAAAAATGGAGGAAGCCGACATAGTGGTAGCCGGTGGTAAGTCCAAACAAACACAGAACAACAGATTGGATCCCATTCCCGTTCATCATTTAACATATATGGAGGTCGAACTGTTCTGATCCAGATATGACAATGTAGGAGGAACCACCGGCCTCATAGTCGCATGTCGACTCGCAAAAGCAGATCCAACACTCTCGATCGTCGTTCTCGAATCTGGCATCGAAACAAGGAATAACCCTCTCATCGTCAATCCTGCCATGTATATACATAACCTCTTTCCCCCATCAAAAACAGCAGCGTTCTACAAATCTCGAGCAAGAGAAGAACTAGGTGGAAGAGAGCTCGTCATCGTAGCAGGAGGATGTCTAGGTGGTGGAAGCTCGATAAACCTTATGGTATATTCCAGAGCGCAGATGATTGATTTTGATGATTGGGGGGCAGACGGTTGGAGGGGGAAAGATATGCTTCCTTTTCTGAGAAATGTGCGTGAGATATATTTATATATATAGTTTTTTTTTTTTTTTTCTTTCTGTGTTTTCATTCTTGTTTGCTGACGCTGGATCAGTATGAACGGTTTCAAGACACGAATCCCGGAATCGATAAATCGGTGCATGGCTATGAGGGTGAAATTAGCGTGTCCGCCGGCACGTACGCGCAGAGACCGTTCCAGGAGGATTTTTTGCAAGCGTGCAAGCAACTTGGAATCCCAGAGACGGTCGATGTGCAGGATTTGAGGACGTCGAATGCTGTAGGGGTATGTTCTTACTTTCCTTTCACCCAGCTCTTCACCGGTGCTACTATTTAGTGAAGCAGCTAACTTTATTATTGTCTTATACAGAGATGGAACAAGTATATCGACCAGGACACGGGGTTAAGGCAAGACGTCCCTCATCGAATGCTCTACCCAATTCTCGACGCAAAAGATACCGGTCTTCGAGTCCTGACCGAATCAAGAGTCGATCGTATATTATTTGAGGGCCACAAAGCTGTTGGGGTGAAGTACCGACATGGCACAACTGATAAAGAAATCCGCGCTCGACGACTCGTCGTCCTTGCCAGCGGTGCATTAGGCACACCGCAAATCCTGGAAAGGTCTGGTATCGGTGGCAAAGAACTACTTGACAAGCTGGGGATACCACTAATATCTGACCTCCCCGGAGTCGGAACGAATTATCAAGACCACAATGCCTTAACCTATCCGTACAAGTCAAGTGCGAGCGCGGAGGAAACTCTGGACGGCATAGTCAGCGGTCGTCTCGGTCTCGAGGAGGCCCTAGAGAAGAAAAACGCCGCTCCTCGACGACACATCCTTGGGTGGAACGGCTTCGACTGCGTGGGAAAGCTTCGACCCACGGACGAAGAAGCAGAGTCTTTCCCAGAGTGTCTGAAGACCCTTTGGGAGAAAGACTTCAAGCCCCGTGCTGAGCGTCCGCTCCTGCTCATGTCCTCGCTGGCAGTATACTTTGGAGATCATTCCAATCTCGGAGAGTCCCAACACTTCAGCCTGGGTCCCTATACCCCTTACCCATACTCGCGTGGCTCCGTCCACATCACTGATCGCAATCCGCTCACTCCTCCGGAGTTTGATTGTGGATTTTTCGACAATCCTGCAGACTTGGAGAAGCTCGTGTGGGGGTATAAGAAACAGAGGGAAATTGCACGTCGGATGGCGCATTATCGAGGACCTCTTCAAACGGGACATCCTTCGTTTCCCGCCGGCTCGAAAGCCGGATTCGATGCTATCGACGAGGCCTCGAGAGAACAAGGACATGCTGTTCCGATCACGTACTCTGAAGAAGACAACGAGGCAATAAGAGCCTTCCTTAGAAATAACATCTCAACGACGTGGCATAGTATGGGTACGTGTGCGATGAAGCCGCGAGAGGAGAGAGGTGTCGTTGATAAAGATTTGGATGTCTATGGTGTGGAACAGTTAAAGATCGCCGGTAAGTTTTCTTTCTTTTAATACGCCTCTATCCTAGTTCCTTGATCGTTTTAAGGAAACAATTTCGCCAGGCTAATGTACGATTTGATAGATCTTTCTATCTGCCCTAGTAATGTGTCCGCGAATACGTACTCTACTGCTCTTGCGGTCGGTGAGAAAGCTGCGTCCATCATCGCAAAAGCGTTGGGCATTCCCTACTCACTTGAGCCGGGTCCACTGGATCCTGGGGTGGCACATCCTTGAGTTTTGTGTCACAGTTGCCTTGATGGCAGCTAGTGTCCTGAGAGGGAAATGTCGTCTACTACAACCCATAGTGATGGACAGTCTGTGAAAGGGACATCTCTCTACGAGATACCTCGAGTATGTGCGAAAGGACTTTCAGAGAGATAAAGAAGGCTAATCTCGATCTATTATATTGAGAGAAACTGAGTGACCGCGCTTGTAGACCTTGAATTAGTATAGAGTATAGTTTGTGAAAAATCAAGGTGACTGAACATACATTGAGTCTATTGAGAGATTTGTTTATAATCCGTGAAAGAAACTTGCTCATATACAGCTGCTTGTCAATGTAGCATGTCTTCATCAATATCGTCCCAGTACATGGTATCTCGCATATGCTGCTTGTCGAGAGCCATTGTACCGTTCTCTGCCGGTAAAGTTGGTCCTGCATAGAATCTTTCTAAGTCCTGCTTAATATGACTCAATGAAAGCCCGAAGTGGTCGAAAGAGAGAGGAGATGAAGAAAGTACCGGACCCGGTAGCTGCGATGAGACTATTTGGCCGCTGGGGTCAAGGATGTCGCTGCTAGAAAGGACGGAGAGATCATCATGGTCTTGATACTCTTCCTCGCCTGACTCATAGTTCTCGCACATTTGGAGCGTGTCCAAGAGGTCCTCCTCGTATCCCATGTCTTCTTCAAGGGCAGGTGAGCAGAGATCTTCTTCGAGCATCGACGTCAAATTATCATCTTCGCACTCTTCATCGTCAAGTAGGTCATTATCCGAGTTGACATCGTCTTCGAGGATGCTGTCATCGCCCGCAAATAGGCTCTCAAAGACTGGAGAATTTATTCTGTTGACACTTGCAAAGCCACGCATTTTGCGAGCGGCCTTCACACGATAGACACCTTTTTGCGCAATTTTCCAAAGCAGAGACTTGAGCATTGCCTTTCCATTCGGTACTTCATCAATATCGAGGTCTGTCCCGTGGTGCGATGCATAATGTCCCTGGAGAGAAGACAGTCTCTGCGAAGAAGTCAATATGTCGACAGTTTCGATTATCGAGGACATTGCCTTGGCGATTACTGGAATAAAACATGCTCTTTGTTGCATGGCCTTTGGAAGCAGAAGCGTCAGTAAGCTATTACTTTCTTCCCTGAGAAGTAATTCAGACTTACCTCGCGGTATCCCGGAGAGAAGACAGTAGGAGCAACGTCTGAAAGCTTGTATATAGTTTCTTCCTTGATACTCTCGACACCAACAGTAGATTTCGAATGAGTCGTCGCAAAAATATCATCAAGGCAAACTCCAAGGAGCCTGTGGAACCCAACCCTGCTTCCACTGGAATTGAAATTATCTTCTGTATTACCATAACCCGTAGCATAGTATTTAAATTGCATCCCAGAACTTTGAAAATGGCGTCCAAGTGATTCGAACTGTAATTGAAAAGGAGCCGGTCGGATCTCTGATTTACTAGGGGGGAATGAAGGATCATATCCTAGAATGGGGCAGCTCTGGAGCGCTTCATCGCAGGGTAAGTCAGACCTTGGTTGAATGACGCAGAGCGCTACCGTGCCAGTTCCAATGATTGACCGTGCGATAGTAGGCGTATTATGTTTCCCATTGGATGAATGAAAGTTGAGAGATAGGTGCACTTCAGAAAGAGTAACCCTCGGGATAGCTGGAGGAGGTTGAGCGGTAGCACGGAAAAGACCCAGGAGTTGATGGGGTACACGCCGTACTGCTGTAGCAAGGGAATTCTCCTGTATGTTGAATGCCATGCTCAAATCTGTTGCGACATCTGGGTCCAGTACATCCTCGCAACTCTTTATTGCGACCGTAAGGCCAAGATCGTGCCAAACCTGGAATGGCTTTTCAGTAATTGAGAAATCCTCTAAAAACTCTCAGTCAGACCTTTTCATACTGAAACATCTCAGATACCAGCTTCAAGTAAGAAGACGCATGGCTTTGAGAATCTCTGTTCCCCTGCACATGGACACGCAGTATGAGTTCTGGTGCCGGAGCTACCCAGCATTGTCTAGACTTGAGAATCTCTCCAAGTCTGTCAGAGTCAGATGAGATAGGGGAGTTTTCCGGTATGATGAACTTGGTGAAAACATATGATGTCAGTCTCAAATCTGAATCTAATAGACGCAACGTGCTGGACCCAAGATCCAAGACAGTAGACGTTCCTGCAGTCGCCATCGATAGTACGCATCAAGAGCATATCATCTCCAGAAGATAGACCAGTATCCTGGAATATTATCGTGTCCAATTTATGCCCATCACGAGTGGAGAATGACGGACATTGATAAATTAGGTACCTGAGGCAGTGGAGCAGGAGACAGCTTTCTCAAAAAGGGAAGCGCTACAGCATATAACCCGTTGGCATAAACAAACCCACCAAGAACACCGGCCAGAGAGACACGAAACAGACAATAATTGAGAATCCACAGCAAGACTTGGAAGGAAGTAAACTAAATATGGTCTATCTGACTGTAAAGGGAGGGGCTTGAGGAGGTTCCTCAAGGGATGGGTATGCGACCGAGTACTCAAGACCAGCTAGAGGTCAGTCATTCCTACTTATCAGACAACGAGAGTCATTGAGCTAGTAATTTATCGGGGAATATAACATCTTTGGAAAAGGAAGAGACAGGTATATAGGTAGGTAGTTAGTAGTGTCGGTCCGTTCTTCATCTATGTTTCTCTATGAAACACCATACTCGTATGTCGACTAGAGAGTATCTCAACCTTAAGGCCACAGGTGCTCGCTGTTCTATCTTTCATTCTCTCGACAAGACTGCACGCGACCGACGGTCTACTTAATATTTGACGAAGCGATAGAATTGATCATCAGGGGGAAAGGGAATCCATCTCGCTCAGGCCACCAAGAGGCCGATACGGATCACGTGAAATCGCAGCTCTACTGATAGACCGTCGTAAGCTAACTGGACACGATGGCCTAGATGGAACATCATGAATCCAACAATTAGCTATGCCAAGCGATGACAGACTCAATGCTCGCCTGACCGAGCAGAGGGGCCATGATGAGGAGGAAGCTCGCTCCCTCCTCTCTGCATCTTCTAATGACGAGGACGACCTCGTAGTCCATCCTGGGCCCGCCAATCCTCCGTCTACTCGCTCCGCACCCCCCAAGCGCCAGCCCTCGATCACTCGACCGCTTCCAGATGGTCAGCGGCGCACACCTCGAACGCCAAATCGCGTGCGATTCGATCTCGATGAACAAGAGCAGGAGGAAGAACGGTCGTCTAACGGCCGTCTTCTCCCTTCCGAGGATGGGTCATGGATGGACGAGGAGGATTACCTTCGAGTTGGGAATCGAGAGACACGAAGCAGTACTGGTCAGAGAGCACCACTGCTTACCGGCATAGAAGCCCCAAGTGTGACGGTTGCAACGTCGGAAGAATTCTTTCCTGAGGAACATCTGGAGAGTGCTAGACCACGAAGTGGCCTGCGGATGGCGTTCATGAACATGGCAAACAGTATTATAGGCGCCGGGATCATTGGGCAACCGTATGCTTTTCGCCAAGCAGGACTGGCAATGGGCATTGTATTGCTTGTTGGACTGACGATTACCGTGGACTGGACTATCCGACTGATAGTCGTCAACTCCAAATTGAGTGGAGCGGATTCGTTTCAGGCAACCGTGCAACATTGCTTCGGGAGAAGCGGCCTCATTGCAATTTCAATTGCGCAATGGGCATTCGCTTTCGGTGGCATGATTGCGTTTTGTATCATTGTTGGAGACACCATTCCGCATGTTTTAAGCGCCTTGTTCCCATCTCTTCAGGAGATGCCTTTCCTATGGCTGCTCACGGATAGACGATTCGTAATTATGCTTTTTGTGCTGGGTATCTCGTATCCCCTATCCTTGTATAGGGACATAGCGAAGGTAAAATCTCCACATAATATTGTGGCGAAGATACTGACGGCGTTCAGCTCGCAAAAGCTTCAACATTGGCCCTGATCAGCATGGCGGTAATCGTGATCACGGTGATTACCCAAGGCTTTCGCGTACCTCCTGAGTCCAGAGGGGACTTCAAGGGTCTTATATTTGTTAACTCAGGCTTCTTCCAAGCTGTTGGCGTTATCTCCTTCGGTATGTTCTCCAGCGGGCATTGACGAGACTATATGCTGACTAGTCGTAGCGTTTGTTTGCCGTATGTCAATGATACCCAATTCTCTACAATATCTGACCTCTACGCAGATCATAATAGCCTTTTGATATACGGATCCCTCAAAAAGCCGACACTGGATCGTTTCACCCTTGTGACGCATTATTCGACCGGAGTCTCTATGTTAATGTGCCTAGCGATGGCGTTGGCAGGGTTCTTGTCTTTCGGGTCAAAGACTCAAGGGAACGTTCTGAACAATTTCCCGTCAGACAACATCATGGTAAATGTGGCACGGCTGTAGGTGTCCCCCGAGTGCCTGGATTGCGGCTGTAGAACTGATCCGTGTAGTTGCTTCGGCCTGAACATGCTTACTACTTTACCATTGGAGGCCTTCGTTTGTCGTGAGGTTATGATGACTTATTATTTTCCCGACGAACCCTTCAACCCAAGCCGTCACTTGATATTTACGTCCGCATTGGTTGTTAGCTCTATGGGCTTAGCTTTGATTACCTGTGACTTGGGGGCCGTATTTGAACTCATCGGAGCTACTAGCGCTTGTGCGCTGGCGTACATTCTGCCGCCACTCTGTTACATCAAACTGAGCCAATCTAGCTGGAGGGCCAAGCTTCCAGCCTACCTTTGCATAGCGTTTGGCACTGTGGTGATGGGTATCAGTCTCCTCCAGGCTGTAGCCAAAATGATTAGAAGTATGTTCCCTCGGCATCTTCTGAACTTTGAACTTACTGATTAATCTTTTCCTGCAGACGAGGGTGGAGTCAGCACCTGTTCGACTTCTTAAGCAACGCTCAGATGATAGATTTATGCATTTACTTCTCATAGGCCATCTCGCAGAGCATCATGTTTTGATCCTGGAAAATCAGCAGGCAGTATTCTTCGGGCATGTTTTCTTTTCATGTACTTTAGCGAAAACCTAACAATCTCCCAATGTGGGAAGTTCCGCTTCGCTCCGGATGTAACTGGGGTTCCTGGGATGATATCTTGCCAACCGGCCTCATTATCGAGCTTAGTAGAACGCAGAGGATCGGTTTGATATGAAAATGTGCTGGGCTCCTATGTATCTCCGGGTAACTAACATATGGGCTATATTATTGAGCGCAGGTATTACATGGTCTGTGTGAGCTCCTATTTTCGCAGCTGATATCCTTAGCACTACTGGAACTTAGGCGAACAACATAAGACGACGAGATATCAGCTTCTTGCTACAATATACACTAATAATCTAGACTTCAGAAGAACTCTGACAATGCGGGTGGATAATTGTGCATTGCAGTAACAACTGTTCCTTTAAGCTTATTGTGTCCACCTGTGTCTATTGTTGTCTAGAGACAGGCATGACAACTCTACAATTGTCTAATTTGTTTTCTCGAAGGTTCTTATAAGACAAGCCAAAGACTGTCTTTTTATCTTCTTGCTGAAACTGTTGTATTGTCTTAGATGGTCTTTCAAATATCGCATCTATTTTCATTTTTCTGGGGAATGAACAAACGTATCTTGCATGGGAAGTTGAAAAGACGACTTGTGTGTTGGGTTAATCTCATATGGGATGCCCACACGTTCTGATAACTTGCGACGGTCGTCTTCTGTTTGTTTTCAGCTTGCCCTAGCGACCCTGGAGCAAAGCTGCATTTACCCGACCCATCCAACTCTTTGATAAACTAAAGCTTCTTTATCTCGATTCCTGAAATACATCTGTGCAGTTCATCCTGCTTTCTGTATGACGTTCCAGCATCTTTCTCTCGGCTGCTGACCTGTACGCATATACGGGTGGATTCACTCGCTGACTGAAACCGCAACTATCTTGTTCGCTGCTGATACGAGGTTATTTCTTCTACTTTGACATATCCTCTTCTTTTGCAACACAGTTGTCGTTGCTTTCAATTCTGCAGGAACTGCACGACGATATTGAGTTATTCCAAGGCCTTGACGGATCGTTGGCGCAACGGGAGAAGCTACGGGTCCTATTTCTACACCTGGCGTCTTTCGAGCCCTCAACTAGGTTCCCAGGTAGCTGTACTCAATGGACATATCAGAGAAAATGGATCCATTGAGCGAGCGGCGCCTCCAAGAGCTGCAAATGGTACGCGCCCCCAATTGCTCTGCATGTCCTTGTAAGGACGACTGACACTAAATAACGGTCACTAGGCGGATCTAGGAACAGCTAGGCGTGAGTACATATCGACGGTGGATAAACCAAACAGATTCGCAAATGTTAGACTGGAGGAGGTCGAAGCAAGTCGAATCTCGAACAGGAAGGGATCGGACGCACAGTTGATGGCCGAGAAGAATAAGGCAAAGCTTGCGGCATGGGCCAGTATGTATTCCATCGATATTACAGGTTCATCCGCTCACAAACTCAGATGTCTACCAGGATATTGGAGATACTGGCGATTTGGAAGATTTGGACCGACTCATGGATGGCCAAAGCCACAGGGCCCAGCTCACTGCGACCATACGAGAACATGGTGGCCAGTCTTATGCAAACAGTGCAGCAACGGATGACAACTTCCTGAGAAGCACAGGGAATAACTCGGGGAGAGATTCGCGCCACAGGGGTCGTGGTGGTGGTATCATAGGCACTCGCGGTCGCATGTCATCTTTGCACAGGTACACCGGTTATGCTGTCCCATATGTGTATTGCTGAAGCTGACTACTTCTAGTTCTCCAGGCAGGACGAATAACCAAGGAAGCGTTGCCAAACTGGGACACCATATCCCTCAGACACCAGGTGCTAGAAACCGTCCTCTTGATCCTGCTGTCGATCCGGACAGGGAATACTTCTTGAAGAGCAAGAGCAGAGGTAATATAATCTCAGGAAGCTTAGATGAGGTTGTTTACAGATATGCTAATGTCAAATAAACTATAGGTGCAAAGCCACCAGCCCAGCGCTATCAATCCAGACCTTCAAACCTCAAAGCCAGACGTCCAGTCATCCCAGAGTAAGACCCCGTCTCAGTCACTTATCTTTATCTCCCTAACAATTATGAAAAGTCAGAACTATGAGAACCTCCTGGCGGATCCACAAGGCTTTCTAGCTGCAGTTCGCAGTCGGAGAGAAGACTCAACGGCCTCAGCCAGTCAAAAAAGCACCAGCATAGCAGACTCGGATTCATATGCTCAGGAATCGGCATATAGAAAACCGGAGACTGAGTCTAATAGTAAGACTACGTTCGACGTAGCTGAAGACGTTACAAAGGCGGCATTTACTTCACATGAGAAGTCTGTCAATCTGCCTGAGCCTTCAATTTCTGCTGCGAAAACAGGAAATAAAACCATGGAGCCACTGTTTGCCTCTGAGGGTGCGCAGTCTGAAGTGAAAAAGATGCCAGTCAAGCCCCATGTGAGAGAACACCACTCGCGGCATGGCAGTCAGCCATCAACACAAACAGAAACAAAGACACAGAACCTTCTAAAAGGGTTCACTTCCAATCTTCCCCAGCCTGCATTCATCTCTCCCAAATCCCCACCATCCAAGAAAGCAGTTTTAAAACCAACACCTGAAGAGCCCTGCGGTGACTTGCTTCTGGACTTCAGCTCCGCACCATCTCTCCCTGTTGAAACTTCGAAAGCATCTACCTTCTCGTCACAACAACCGACTTCACCTCTCCCAAAAAGCCCTGCGGTCGATGATTTGATGGACATCGACTTTAAGCAGAGTTCCCAGGAGCCAACTCTTTCTACGGACACACTTTCACCCCAGCCTCCTGCACCAGCGATTACTACTCAACCAGCAGCAATGGCTTCCAGCCAAGCTTCCAACATCTCAGCATCCACAATTAATGAGCAAGCCATCGCAGAGTACCTCAAAGAGATATCAATGCTTAATGATCTGGTGGCAAACTCGCCTCTTGCCGGTGCACTTCAGGACATGATAAAACAGCGGAAGCAGGAGCTGGAAGCCAAGATATTCTCAGCGCTGCGCACCCAGGCAGCTTCCAGTCCATCTGAAGCTCCAATCAAAACAATTGGCAAAGCAGAGACTGAGAATTTCCTTCACACTAAAGCTGGAGCAGGTCAGGAAGTGCATCAACCACCACTATCCGCCACAAAGCCAGAGTTCAACGAGCAGAAGTGTTCTGAGACAACCCAGAACACTCCTACAATAAGAGATACTCCCAAGGCCGAGAGTCCACTACAGAAAGCTGTCACTGCTGAACCTTTCGTGCCTAGCTCCAGTGGTTGGGATTACAGGTCTCCCAGGAAGATCAGCACCTCCAGTGAATCAGAAAGCCCTGGAAGCTCAGGCGAGAATATTCGTGATACTAAGAGCACTATCATAGGCGACCATTTGCTTCCAGGAAGGCATGGAACCAATATCTCCAATTCCACAGCTCGTCCTGCAAGTGCTTCGGTTCAGATGCATGATAGTAATGTTGACTACCTTTGTCAAACTCTGAATGAGTGGTTAACAAGTGACTTAGGACCGTCCGTCGGTAACAGCTCGACAGTCTTCGCTTCAAGCCAACACAACCGACCAGCTCATCAAGGTGGAACGCAAGCCGGTGGAAGTGTTTTGTCTAGTATGAAACCTCCTGCGTTCGAGGGCTTTTTCACTTCTTCCACGGCGGCAGAGCAATCCTACACTAAGGCAGAGAACAAGCCTTTCTCAGGTCATCAGGAAATGGGCACGAATGACCAGGGTTTATTCAAAGATTCACGCATCGCGTCCAGCAGACCTGCGAATAAAGAATCTGCCTTCCCAAATATTCCTATGTCGGCAGCCACCAGGCAGTATGCCAGCAACGCCTCGGCTACACTTATTCAGCGCCAGACCAGCACCCACAGTTCCAATCTTCCAGCCTCTGCAGCTCCGAGGAAATATGCTGACAATGTCTTCGAGACTCCCTCCAAGGGCCCGGGACACACCACGCGAGCTACGCCTAATATTCCTATGTCAGCTGCCACGAGACAATATGCTTCCAGCACTAACCCACCCCAATCTGAACGTGCCCCTCAGGAGACTACTAAATCTCCCAACATCCCGTTATCAGCAGCTACTCAGCAGTATGCAGTTAATGCTCCCAAGTCTGCTTTCAAAAAGCTTCTGTACCCTGAGACGGTTACACCTCCCTCTTCCGTGAGAGAGCAAAGCGACCAAAGCGCGCATACACCGATAACCCTTTCTTCTCCAAGAACGGGGCAGCGTAACACATCCACTCAACGCAACGATCCTAGAAAGGCCTCTGGGCTGATGGCCTCGAAATATGCGGACCCTTACTAGCCATTCCGTTGAAAAAAACTGCCACTCTTGAAGACTGGGAGTATGGCACTGCACACATTGAGTCGAGGCTCATCACTGATCCAAAGAGAGATCTTGCTGCACTATCATCATCGGCTATCATCTGCGCAGTAATCTGAGAACCAAGGTCTATCGTGAGCTCGTCCTCAGGGACTGATCAGCAGTCATTCACTAGCATATCATCGACATTCTTGGCCAACATCCTCACCATGTGGTCCATTATTCGAGATTTCAATGTGTTTCTTCCCCCCAGATTCATTTCCAGGGCTAACCCTCGGATAATCATATCGCAGAAAACCTTCACTTTGCAGCTAATAACTGATCCATCTTTCTAATTTGCTTTTCATCTCACCATGTCTCATTCACATGGATCCCCTAATGTCCCTCCCCTATGTGTTTTGCCAACTTGTTCAATAAAACCAAAAATAAAAAGGAGAAAGAAAAGGAGCCAAACCTTGAACGCCTGTCAGCTTCAGATCTTTTCAGATGACTGAACTGGGTGTCCACGAAAGGAAAGAAAAAAAAAATGAAAAAAGAAAAAGAAAAAGAAAAAGAAAAAAGCAAAGGAAAACAAAACAAAAAAAACTATCACGGAAATCTCTCGATCGACCAGCCACCATAGCAACTTGCTTGTGCTGTCTTTCATTTCCAATTCTCTATTCTCTCTACTATGTTTCTTTCTTCCCACGAGGAGAATCATTACCAAACTAAACCAAAAAAAAGAAAGAGATCCCTCCACAGATTCTATCCTTGTCATGTATTATTACTAGCACTTTATCATTAGTCCAAATTGAAAAGTCAAGTGTCTTTAATATCGAGTCGAAAGGAAAATTAGGATCGAAGTTTATAGCTCATCTACGTAGGCATCTAACAATGAACTGCAACGCTTCACAGACGTACGGAGTCTGGTCAGAAGACCCTCGATTACTACATCGGTGGGAAGAGTATGCATACAGGTCGCACCGGGCCCAGTAAGGAGTGGGAAACTCATGACTCCCTTATTTATATTCAACAAAGTAAATATCTATCAAGCACAGGACAACCACGGAAACACTTTGGTGGTAGCTAAAATTATAAAAGCGTCGAACGACGACCACCAACGCCCCAAACTCTGTAGACTCCAGGTAGTTTATAAACTTAGACTAGGCCAGACAGCAGCCCTGTTGCTGCCGTCTTCTGACACCGGATGCCAGTAGCAATGTGTGGTAGAGATATAGCAGCATACGTCAAAGTAATAATGTGACGCGAAATCAAACACCCAAGGGAGCAAGGGTGAGCGAGACGCCTTGAAGAATGATCCGATCCCTGGCCCTCCCGTACGCCATTCCTCGAAATTATATCAATCGAAGCCTAACAAAGCCCCCCAAGAAATATGAACGTCACGTGCAATATAGATCCTTCATATGTTCGTCACTGAGGATTAATTCTGTTGCTGCTGCTGCGCTACAGAGACATTCTGAGCGTCCGCGATCCTCGGTCTCTTGGGATCACTAGGACCGGAAACCGATGTCGCAACACCGGGGCCGGCACCAGGAGCAGCATTCGTAACGTCATTCAACGGAGGTCGCTTGCCATTCATGTTCTGAGGGACAGAGGGACCTTTGATCGGGCCTATGTTGACTCCAGCGTTCCTAGGGTCCACAGTTGGGCGTGTCAGTGGCCGATACGAGGATGTACTCGGACCTCTAGACACCGGACTGCCAATACCAGTGCTGCCAGGTGCTCCTATCCTCCGATTCAGATCAGCAGAAGGATTGACAAAGTCCCGCGTATTATCCGTGGGAGTAATGCCTTGCTGCGCAAGCATGGGTTTTGATATTGGGAGGCTCTTGTTATGGTCCACACCAGCAGTCTTGCGAATTGAGGGGCTCTCCGCACGGGGGTCGAACTGCGGCACACTTGATGGAGGAGCATTGTTATTTCGTAACATATCAACTGCTCGAGCAGAGTAGAAGACGCTGGGTGGGTCTCCTGGTCGCTGATTTCCAGAGACAGAGGGACTGCCAGATGGCTCTGTATCCTGCGTATTATTACCTTGAGGTCTCCCATTCATAGGCCCCGGTCCACCAGTGGCACTTGTTGTTGCTTCTTGACTATATTTCGATGGAGGTTGCACTCCTGGCCGGGCATATTGTTGCGGCTGCTGGGCCGGGGCCGGGGCTGGACCCGGTGTGGGTCTTCTCTGCATCGTCTGTTGCTGGTTTGTGACAGAAGGGTTTGGTCGTGGTGCTGGGTTTGGAAAGTTGGAGGGCATCTGATGCGGTTGTCGGGGAATAGTTGCATCTGGAAGTCTCTCTGGTTTAGATGGGGTAACAATGTCTGGCATTCGAACAGGAGGACGCGAGAAGTTGCCCTGCCGTTGAGGTGCAGGTGTAACGTTCGGTCTCGATTGTGGTTGTGGTTTGGGTGGTTCGGGCTCCAACATCACTTCATCTGGATTGCCCTCAGTTGTGGCTACAAAATCCGACTCGTCAAAAAGGTCACCTGATATCATCAGTGTCTGTTACATTGACAAATTCCGGATGACATACTGCCAAATTCGCCATCCCCATCAAGAGCCAACGTATTGCTTTTTGTGTTAGCACTGGTAGCCCGCGCGGGTCGAGGAGGGAGGTCGATATCGTCAGTCTTTTTGTCTTCAACTGGCTCCTTTTTTACTGGGGCGTAGTCGGGGTGGCGATGCAGATTGCTTACATCCCATCTTGCCTGTCTAATATCAGTCACTGAGCGCTCGACGGGTGAAAGAGATATCACATACAGGTGCAGCTTTGACTTTAGTCACTTTTGCCAGATATTCCTTATCGTATATGCAGTTGCCCAAAACATTGCCAAACGTTCTCAGTGAACGTTTAAGGGCATCCGTCGTCCCTTCTTTCTTGGCTTTCTCGAAAGCTGCGGCTTTGCCTTTGCAGTTCTCGATGTGCCCGTACCCAATATCCTGCAGCGTCCGTGGTTCAGCTATAGTGTTCAGACCAATTCAAAATATGCCATACCTCGTGAAATGTCCCGTCCTTCAATGTCACTCTCACTATCACGGACAGACCCAAACTTATTTTCCCCGTTTGTGGATTTTCGTCGACCTATTCCTCACGTATCAGCCATATTGCCAGCGACCGATTGTGCCTTATCTTAATCGGAGCTCACAAAGTCGATCTGGATGTTCTGAATAGCGCTGGACCAGCCATTAAAACCGAAAACTTCGTTCGCGAGATTGATACACTTCTCCGCAGCAAGATAGTGGACCTTCTGACCTGCAGCACCAGGTCTTGACGAAATATATTCCGGTCCTAGCTGTTTATCGAGGCGCGATTGAAGGGTAGCGATTTCCTGCGCAGTGTATTCGCTGATCCGGCGTTGCGGTTCTTCAAACGGGTTTGCCGTGATAGCTGAAGCCATAGTACCAGGCGGGCCAAGGCGATGTTGATCGCCGACGCTTGAGTTACGGTTAGCTCTGTGATGATCCATTCGATACACGAGTTCATATAACTTACGCAGGCATCATATATTAATTGATTCAAATGTGAACTAACATTGACAAGTCGTGGGATATCAGCAGGCACCGACACGACGTGTAGACGCGACGGAAATGCTTATATCAGCAACGCGGCGGGATCGCCAAGTCACGTGGAGATAACAGACCATCTATTCCTGTGTGGGGATTCAGAAAGAAAGACATACCAAAACATGGAGGGGAGTCACCGTCCAAAAACTAGATAGAGAGATCATTAAGTCAAGGTTGTATTCTCCTTCAGCGCATCAGAAACTAGCACGTATGATGTCACCACTACAAATCGTCCAACTTTGCTGGCAGACAGGATACAAAGGTATGAAAGATGAGTCTAGGTAATCTACAGCAACATTTCACCAGCAACCACGCCAACTATCATGTTCTCATGAGTATCATCATATCAAGAAGTAATATCAATAGGGATTCTCTCTAGGGCATTCATTGCACGATGAGACTCGCGCTAGGTACGAGGCCGAGTTCCTTGAGAGTCTCTCCGAAATACTCAGAATTAAAGACCTTGCGCGGGAAGTTCTGCGTGAAACTCTGCACGTTCAGGCCGTGTTCCTGGTTCAACGCTGCAGCAACCTCGAAGAGAGTGGTTTCCACAGGGAACGTCTTCATGACATTCCCACTGGGCGTCTGGAGACGAAGGCGAGCTTCGGTATATGCAGAAGCTGGCTTTGAGGATACCGGTCCAGAGGTCGCTGGAGCTGGTGCAGCTGCGGGCTGGGGTGGAGGAGCCTGGCCTGCGCGTGCGGCTCTCTCCCGTTCAGCCTTCAGCCTTCGTTCTTCCTTGTCGGCCTCGATCTTTGCGCGAATGCGCTGCTTGGCTTCTATTTCTTCTTGCTTTTCCTTACGGCGCTTTGCTGCTTCCTTCAGCTGTTCCTTTTTCTTGAGCTCCTCCTTCAGGTCCTGACTCTCCTTTGTGCTCTTTCTCCGAATCTCCTATTGGAAGTTAGTAATGATAGGAGACTCAGCACTAGAGCGAAACCACGTACCTCGTTTCTCTTCTGGTCAATCTTGTCCTGCTCTGACTGCACTGCTCTCTTCGCGGCCAACTTTTGTCTCAGCTCCTCCAGTTTCGCCTTTTTCTCTTCTTCTGTCAGAGGAGCGATCTCCTCCGTTGATTCAGAGAAGTCGACGTGCTGGGACTTTGAAGCATGGAACTCTGCCTGTGCTTGGCTTCGGAATTTCTTTCCACAGTCGTTGCAAACCAAGCTTCGAGGCTGTTCGCCCGGCTTGAGTGCGGGACCTTCTTCATCTTCGGCAGCAGTTGTGGCGGATGCTTTGATTTCATCGAGGGACTTATCCTGGTTCTGTTCGAGCCATTCGAGAGCACCTTGCACTACAGAGACAAGCTCGTCAGAAGTGGCCGGGGAAAAAAAGAGGGGGTCAAAGAAACGAGTGTTCGTGTTGAGCTTGTAGGAATGTAGAGTTGGACTTACAGCCACCAGTTTTGGAAATGGCGATCTGTGCTCTCTCCTTGTCGAAGCCCATTTCAATGAGCTGGTCTAGATCTGATGGTGCCATTTTTGATGGTTTCTCGAGGTGGCGGATGGTGAGTAGCTGCTGGGGAGGGTTCTCAAAGCAGGGTAGAAGGTACGATGTTTCCGCTGACTCAAGTAGCGGGACCAGCGAAGGGCAGCTTTAGTGAAAGCGACCTCGGAAATTGGATCTTCGTGAGAGACGTTCCTTGCAGAGTACGCGCGAGAGCTGCGTGAACGAAGATGTCGTGTAGCTTCCAGGTGACGTATCAATCGGCGGCGAGGTTGATAACGCGGGATGACCCGTGTTCGGTAGACGCTAAGAGCTTACCCACCAGGAACATCCGGCCTTGGACATTATTATTGATTTCTATGGTAGAGGAGCGTCCAGCAATGGCTTTCTTTGTTTTGAACTGCGAATTCCGTTTCGCCAGCTATCTTATGGCCATCTCAGATAATACTCTCCATCCGCTTCGTGGGTAGACTAGTCCATTGACATGTTCTCGACTCTCATAGCTCCACCTCGATGGGGAAATATCATTTGGTGGAGCTTCCCAACAATCGAAAAAGAGGACAATCAAATCATGCGATTTCTAACAATGAGATGCCGTCTTTGGCATGTCTCCGGGCAACTTTCTGCGCCCTTTGGTGTCTCTCATTAATGGTGGCTTAGGAATCAATGCAGTACATCACGCTACGACTCTATTGTCTCCCGAAGACTGTCTTTCTTGTCTTTGATTCCCTGGTCCATGAAACCACAGCAGGGATCGCTGGTCGTACACTGTCGAGACTCGGAAGGGTATGGGAACTGATCGACAGTCTGGAGCAACTCCTACCAAGCAGCTTGTTCGAATAAAAAGCTACACTACACTGAATCTCAACGCAGATTCCACGGAGCAGTCATACGTAAAGTGAGCTGTTCTAGATTGAATATTGTGGGAGTCGTGATATAGTCTCGTAAAGCCGTTGTAGCTCACATCCACACCACTGAGATTGGGTTTTCGAGATACTGGAGTCATATCCCCACGAGTTCAGAGGCGTCAATCATATGGAGATCACTAGTGAATGTAAAACCAACGGCAACAATAATATTTGCACCGGGTCGATGTAGGTAGTTGGGTAGTAATGTGTATTATGATATATTCGCCTGCATAAACCAGACGCAGGAAAGCGGCAGTGGATGATGGATCATGCTGACTTCAAGATTACTGGAGGGGAACACATCTATTAGTGTTTAATTTCTTTCGACGTCCACACACTCGCTGTCCCAGGATTAGCGTGGACGGGAGTATGGTTGAGATCTTCCCCACGTCTCTCCCAGGAGGCGATCTGGTGCGGATGGTGGGTACCTTGGTCAAAAGTGCGTCTGGACGATGCCATAGCAGGGACTCTGATCTAGAGTCGTCCAACTTGGAGGAAACGCGCCTGGCGAAGCCTCGCAATGGGAGGATTTATTTATCTAGATAGAGGAATAATCATAATAATAATAATAAATACTGCTCGTGCGTTCCCGCGGATGACATCACCTGACCGCGAGGCTGACATAATCCTCCGTGCCATGATCGGGAGCCAACCGAAATGGCGCAGCAAATCGCCCATACGTCGTCGTCTGCTCGCTGGTGACCACACATCTCCAGCTTCCCTTTCCTCTTGCCTGTCGTGTCGACTTTGCTCCGTAGTTCTTCTGCTTCTTCTCACCAGTATTTTATTCGCTTTTCATCATGTCCGTCGAAATAGATCCCGCTGAACTGGGCTTCAAAAGTGAGCTCACCCGTCTGTTATCGAAAGGAGCACACGTAGTAACTTGCGCACAGGACCCTTCAACCGCGAGGTCAGCCAGACGCTGCATCTGCGCAACCCCAACCCGGAACCCGTTGCATTCAAGGTATGTTTTCGTCTAGAATCGTTTTATTCAGTTGGTCGCATGCTCACGGCTGGCAACAGGTCAAGACGACTGCTCCGAAACAGTATGTTTACTCTCTGCGCCGTGCTGATATCATTTCTCTTGAGCCATTACCTGACCCTCTCAGCTACTGTGTGCGCCCCAATTCCGGTCGGATAGAACCCGGGAAAAATGTCGAAGTGCAGGGTGAGTCCTGGATCGCATCCAGACCAGTATGTTGCGGGCTCTCTGGGGCTGACATATCTGTATAGTGTTGCTACAGGCGATGAAGGAGGAGCCACCACTGGACGCCAAATGCAAGGACAAGTTCCTCGTGCAGTCGGTATCAGTTTCTGGTGAATTAGAATTTGCGAATGTGACCTCCATCGTACGTCTAGATAACACCATATCCCTATGTCTGCGATATTCAGTCACTAAGTGAACCGCAGTTTGAAAAATCCGCCAAGTCATCCATTCAGGAACGCAAGATCCGCGTCAACTTTCTCCCAGCAGATGGAGAGACAAACGGAGTTGTATGTTTTCCCAGGTGTCGCAGCTTTCTATGCAACCAGGATCGTTCAGCTAATGTAGTTAACCCAGGCACACGAGGAGGAACCGCCCGCCTATACCTCTCCAACCGCCCACAACTTCGAGACTCCAGCCACCGGCCTGTCGAGAAAGCCTGCTGACGATGCCTCCCCTATCCCCCCGCCTAACTTTGGCGACCGATCTACAAGCGAGCAGCCTAACTCACCTTCGAATGATAGCGCCTTCGGATCTGCTGCTGCAAGTGTGAAGGCCACTGCTGCTAGTGCCGTCAGTGCAATACCCACTTCGAGCGAAGATATCAAGGCACAACTGGCAGAAGCCAATGCTCAGATCCAGAAACTCAAGAGCCAGCTTATGGACGGAGGTCTAAGGCAGAGAAAGGCCGGCGCGGCCGGTGAAGAGAGTGCCACTCCTCAGTTGCAGCAACAGCACCCACAGTCAGTAGTGACGGGAGTTCCGGTCCAGGTGGTCGCCGGACTTTGTCTTCTCAGTTTCCTGCTGGCCTACTTTTTCTTCTAGCATTTCCTTTTTTGCCCCTCTATTCCCCCCTTTTTAATTCACTCCAACTGTATTCTCTGTCTGTTGTATGCTTCGTCTTTTCCCTTGTCTTTTTCCATTCTTCGATTTCTTACTGGTATGTCTCGGTGCCCCTTATTTTATGTCCCAAGCACTAGCATCCTATTCTCCCCTTCTTGGTTGAACGCCGCCGTTTGACTTTTGTTGGTAGCACTGTTCTTTCTTACTTTCTTCCGTAAGTCGCTGGAGCGTCTACTGAATCTTTTATTTTTACTAGAATACGATATGAGACCAGTCAGGAAGAAACCTCATTTTCTATTAATCCATCCAGATAAGAAAGAAAGAAAGAAAAAAAGAACACTGCATCAAGAGGTATCGGATGACCGAACTTCTCATCTCATTATGTCCTGGCGGAGCCGTTCCTTCCAACGTATCATAGTTACCAATTCTCCCATCCTCCGTTCCTCCTAGTCTTATTATTCATTGAACATGCATATTGGTTCCCATATTCTCTTCTTTCCCTTTAATTCATTTTTGCCAGAGAAGATTTAAAAAACTGTGAACACACGGTGTCGCCCTTCATATAAGGTAGGGGGATACGTGCTTGGCGCAACTATGGCTTGATTTTTCATGGGCACACATGACATATCTTGGAACTAGACTAGCAGAATCCGATTTTTTTCTCCCTTGTCTATCGTTATATCTTTAATGTGTGGTAAGGTAAACGTCCCATATATATGTTTCGATTCTCTGCGGAGTGGCGCGGTAGCATCTCGTAGACGTTGATGTTACACATGATAACTAGATCAGATCCGTGTTGCCGTATCTTTTTGATAGGAACAAATTCCTCCAGATGTGACGACTTGCGAAAGGTATCTTCCAGGCAAACGCACTCTTCCTATAAGGAAGAGCCATGAAGGCGCCCAAGGAGAATCCATAAAAAAAAAAAAAAAAAAAAAAAAAAAAAAAAAAAAACCATTTCAAACGCCAGACAAAACCCCCCTGTATACAGAGCATACATCTGATAAGATAGATCTCGTTTAGTTCTGAAGCTCACTCTCCTTCCATCCATCACCATCGTCGTCCTTGGCGGCAGATGCAGCTGAGATGGTTTCGCCGCTTCTGCCGTATCTTTTGGCATCTTGTCCACCTCCACCAACGATACGGCCACCCTGGGATCTCTTCACCCGACACCACATTCCGACATTGCTATCCAGGATGAAGGTCCAGATGACCCAGACCCAGCTGCGGTGGCAGGGCAGCGGTTCGTAGAACTCCTTCGCGATCTGGTGCAGCTTTGGCAGGCGGGTCCAAGGGACAGCCGGGAAATCATGGTGTTCATTGTGCAGGCCAACATTGTAGGTAAGGATGTTGAGGGGGCCATAGTAAGAGTATGTCTCCGGCGGCGCGAGAGAGTCCAGGGGGTGTTCCTTCTTAGGCTCATTCTTCCCAGCAGATTTCTGTTCCTCAATCGATTCAGTCCCGCCCGTCTGGACGTTGGAGAAGAAGTAGTGTTCGGCGATAAAGTGTCCTGCGCAAGGGTGCAGGGAACCCGCCAAGAACGAGCTCAGTATGAAATAGTACAGTGGCTGCGCGGAACCGCAGAGCTTGATGATGCTGTAGTCGAAGATAAACTGGGTAATGAGATTCAGGACATGGATCGAGGTGAACGGCGGGCTGTAGATGAACATAGGGCGGACCGCATAGAAGAGGATCTGGAACGTGCAGAAGAAGGCTTTGCCGAGCAGGGAGTCGAGGAACCAAGCTTCAAAAGCTGTAGGAAGATCGGTGTCAAGTCCTGCAACTCCCAGGGACTTGTGATGTGTCAGATGGTAGGGCTAAAGAAGCATAAGTCAGCTGTCAAGTACCGATTGACAATGGATCTAGCAGAATGGTTCACTATCCCAATTGACCGATTCATGGAGACTTACCCTAAATGCAGCGCTGTATGGCAGCCCGATGGGCAGATTGGCAAAGATAGCCAGTAGTCTGTTTGCCATAGGCGAACGGAACGCCAGATTGTGTGATATCTCATGGATGGAGAGGAAGAGGTTTTGGTTGGCCGTGGCGCCAATCACGTATGCCGTTGCGAGGAATTTCCAGTCCAGCATGGATGTATCCTTGAGAAGGCAAGCGCAGAGGACTTGCAGGGAGACGACACCAAGGACGACATACTTCGTGAGCGGTTCGTGACCACAGAGCTTGGTGACCTGCGTAGAACGAAAGCTTTGTTTAGCTATCTATCCATATATCACCATTCACAAGAGGATTTGCAGAAGTACTATACCTCTGGATGCGCCTTGATAATTGCTTGACGCCGTGATCGATGCGGCTCCTCTGTATATGTCCAGAAAAAGTGATCGACGGACGAGTCTTCTGGTGGTGGTGCCCTGGCAGATGTTCCTGCGTCTGTTGGTGCCTGGTCCTTCCCGGCGGACACGCGGAGGTGAGGCGCGGACTCCGTAGTAACGAGCGACGGCATGTTGTAAGGGTTGTGAAATGGTCCCGTATCCCTATCCCATACACAAGAGCGACTAGCAGGTTTTCAAAGTATTTGACAGCAACTGTGAAATGAGAATTGACGACCAGCCATTGCTTGAGAAGTTTCGGGGATGGCGGTGTCGGCTTCGGAGATCTTTCTTTCCACGTGGGGCTACGGACTGTAGAGATGGGTCGCTGTGCCGCCTACGCCAGGGACAATCCACAGATCTACATCTTATTGCTACAGAAGAGATAAAAAGGTCATGCCAAAAAAATAATAATAAATCTGTCGTTGGATTCATATAATCTCTTTTCCTATTTATTCCTGTCTGTTTCCTTTTTGTGGAGGTGAATTTCCACCCAACAGCGTCGTAGTCTACCGAATCCACACAGTGGATAGTTGGTTAACTACTTAACTATTTAGTTAAGATGTGACGCTTTAGTAATCATCGCCACGGCTGATGACCTCCTTCACGGTTGGTCGCAGCACAATAGTCTGAGAGCACGTCAGTTTCCAATCGAAAGCAGTGAGGGGAAGGCATCATACATGTTCAAACTGGGCAGTGTAGGAACCCTTGATATCGCACAGGGGAGGATAATCCTCGACGATGCCCGCAGACACCAGGTTGTTCAGCTGTAAAGCGAGTTAGATGAGTTTGTCCTATCAAGAGACCTCGAATCAAACTTACTCCTAGGAGGTACTTGTCCTGTCCCAGGCGGTCAAGATACCGACGACAGAACGGCAAGGTACCAAAGTTCTTGTTGATCACGCTCAGGAGGTTCTTTGCGGAGGAGAGACGCAAAGGAATGTTAGGAGCGTTGGGGACTTTCGCGTAGTGAGAAGTTTCCATCTAATGAGACGTTAGAGATGAGCGTTGTGGAATTCCAAAGCCGGTGAACTGACATCGTCGTGCACGTAACCCTTTCCGGTACTGCCGAAGGTTTCGATTGCAAAAACCTCTCCCTCTTCCATCTTCGTCTGGTCACCACCCTTGACGATGGGCACACTCTTTCCACCATGGATCACATGTTGGTTGATGTTGTGTCCATTCAGATTCCGGATACATTTCACCGGATAGGTAGTACCGCCGATCTCGACTTCGTAGCTCTCCATCGTTTCCTGGATGGCAGCACCGATGTCACACATGCGGACGTCGATACCGGCTTCCTGTGTCGGGGTCAGTTGCCATCCTCACAAAGCTATATGGGCATGATCAACGCACGCGAATACCGGTATTCGTAGCTTCCCTCACAGCCTCCAGGAGGGGATCATAGACCGGGTCAAAGGTCATGGTAAAAGCACTGTCGACAATGCGTCCATTGATATGGGAACCAAAATCGACCTTCATCACGTCTCCCTGCTGGAGCACCATCTTGTTTCCAGCGTTGGGCGTGTAGTGGGCAGCACAGTGATTAATGCTGAGACCACAAGGGAATCCCATACCTCCCTTGATGTTGTCTCCCTCTTCCAGTCCTGGGTGGCCGGTCAAGGCGCGAACAGAATCCTCGATGCCCTCCGCAATCTCCGTGAGAGTCTGACCAGGCTTGATGTTCTTCTGAGCATACTGGCGGACCTGGCGATGGACCTCAGCAGCCTGACGGTACTCCTGCAGGAAGTCGTTGTTCATGCGGTCGAGGTAACGCTTCTCTTCATTGGTGGTCCGGTAGGCGTTATCGTCCTTGTACTCGACAATCTCTCCCTCCGGATACTTGTTGTTCGGGAAGAGCTGAGAGATCGGGACACGGGGAGGAGAACTCTGGACCTTTGCACCTCCCTTCTTCTTCTTGGGCTTGCGCTTCTTCTTCTTCTTGGCGGCTATTTCAAAGGATGACCATCAGCCATCAACTCGAACGAGTAGATCAGAAATCCTTGCAAAAGTCCTACCTCCGGTAGCTCCAGCATCCGGAGCACCATTTTCATCCTCCTTGTCACTATCATCATCTTCGTTTTCTGCATCTCCAGTAGCAGAAGGACCGTTGGCAGCCTGGTTGGCCTTGGCGCTGCCGTTCTCGCCGTTCACTGTGTAGTCCAAGATATCTTATCAGTCCACGACACGGAAATTTTCAAAAAAGGCGGAGAACAACCTGGGAAGACGCACGGTTGAGCTTTTCCAGCTCTTCACTCGTCTGGGCAGCCATCGTGCAGTGTGCGAAATGTGCGCTGCTGATCCTGAAGCTGCTAGCGGAAGCAAATCCGGTGCGGGACGAAAAGAATAATCAAAACGAGGGGAGTTGGAAATGGACCGGTAGCAGCCGCTTCGTCCCGCCAAGCCTTGGTGGCACCTCTGCAACAACAAACATCTTGCTGGAAGATCTAGGGGCAAATCGCATCTTTAGATACTCTGTACGGAGTAGACAATACTGAAGAAAGAATAGATACGTGCATTCCGTTTTGTACCCTCGAAACGATAGAGCAAACTCGCAAAAAACCGCTCCCCAGCACTTCGGCATATCACATAAGCATCAGCGACAAATAATACAACGCCTATACCATCCTCGCATCCCCAACCTACAATCATTCACGTTATATAATCAATTCCCCTTCTCTCCAACTCATAAAGCAGCATGAATCTTCCCCTCACGAACAAACTCCGCTCCGAACCTCGCCCGAATGCAGGCACCATCGGACGATCAGATAAGATTCGTAACGTACGATACAGATCAGATAACGGCGTAATATTACAGGCCCGCGTAATCTCCGAAGCGCCCAGTTCCCCGTTATGACGCCAGTGGGAGGATCGCCGATAGCGCGGCTTTTCTCCTCTCTTTGTCTCTCTCTCTCTATATGAACTGTCGTGTGCTGGGACTATAACAGCTTCCTTTTAAACCTAACTCATATATCCAGACCTCTTCTCTCTTTCAACAGTGGCCAAAGTGTGTTGTTTTATTTTTAATTCCTAGATGTGAATTAACAAGGCATGTCGCCTCGCCTGAGGACCATCTCCTCTCTTCTCTCCTCGTCACCATCACCATCACCATCGTCACCATCGCCTTTCGTCAATCGTCATTCTTCCAGAAGAAGCAGAGAATATGTCTGCGCAGCAGCATTCTTCTCGACTACGGCACCAGCATACGCTGAGCCCAATTACTACGAGATTCTCAATGTCCCCGTGACCGCATCCACGGCGGAGATCAAAAAGTGCGTTTAAATTTTACCCTTGAAGAACAAGCTATTCAATTCTCCTCTCTCTCCACACATATTCATATTCAATATTCAGATCCTATCTTTGATATCAAGACAGCAGCCATTAGATATATAATATACTGACTTTCGTCCCCGCACAGACAATTCTACGCCCTTTCCCTCACACACCATCCCGATCGCAATCGCGACGATCCCAACGCAACCGCCCGCTTCGCCAACATCTCCTCCGCCTACAACGTTCTCGGAAACAGCAGTAAACGCGCCCGCTATGATCGCGACCACGGCATCATAGCGCACAATACCTCCTCGACGCATAGCACCGCCACTCCCGGCCAACACCCCATGGGCTCGCACAGTAGTCATGGATCGAGTCTGCATAAGTCATACGTCGGATCGCGACCTGCCAGCGGGCTGAGCAAGCGACGAGGTCCGTTCAGGGGTCCCCCGCCGAGTTTCTACGCTCATGGAGGGTATGGCAGAACGGGGAGGACGGGGGCTGGAGCTGGCGCGTCGTCGTCGTCGTCTTCTGCAGCGAGAGGTGGCGCGGGCGCTACTTCCAGCGAAGAAGATCCGACGTCGTTTATTAATCAGAATCCGGTGCATCATTTCAATGCTAGGAGCCATTTCCGTACACAGTCGGCAGAGGACGAACGGCGGCAGCGCCGACGGATGCGGGATTTGGGATTGGATGTGAATCAGAATATAGGTGGGAGTCTCTTGTTAAGGTTTCTTGCTGTCTGTGGCATCCTTGCGGGAGCAGGAATGACGGCCGGGATGTTCGGTATCGGAGGCGGTTCTGGTTCGAAGAAGGTAGCCAGAAAGAAAGAGGATTAATTCTTTTTTTTTTTTTTTATGTTGGCTTCCTTGTCGTGTGGACGGATGTCTTGCGGCCCTTGGCGAATTGCAATAAGGGTGCATACTTTTGATCTTATTCACTGTACATATATATGGATATATACTTCTTTCCTTTTTTCTTTTTGGAGCGGAGCTGTGAATTAATCTACTGCTCGAATCGGCGGACGAGTATTCGCCATATTACAGGGATGATTTGGATCATACGTTGAAACATGGCATCAATGTAACCAATATTAAAGAATGGAGTTCTACGAGATGGAAGAATCTATCCCACAAGTCGTAAAAACTAAATAGCTCTAGCATTGATATACAATAAAATAGCCGTGAAGTATGATAGGTACACGGTTGACCTCCAAACCAACCCTGCCGAGCTCCGCATCCCATCATGACCCGTTCGGCTGCCCTCCGGCTGCAGGACATGAACAGTGTGGTGCTCCAAAAGATGCGCCATAACCTTAATCCTGCCTCACATGCTGTCTGGCGACAAGGATCTTCAAGATAGCACTGAGCTAGGCCGGCAGATCGATGGGAGACCGGAATTATACATTTAGCCCTCGAAGGTGAAGCTGGCGCCAACCTTGTGGGCAGCCTGGTTCAGGTTCTGGGTGTCGAAAGAGGCACCGAGACCAAGGGTGACACCAGGGCGGAGGAGGACGTTGTAGGCAAGAGCAGCGATACCACGGTCGTTGATCTTGACCTGTAATTAGAGCAAGAATGGTCAGTCGCTGGAGAAAACTATTGGCGATAATATCAAAGCTCAACTGACCTTAGCGAAAGAAGAGGGGTCCAGCTTGTACTTGCTGGCAACCTCAAGGCCGACGGTGTTACCGGCCTTGGAGTCCCAGGTGGCCTTGGCGCCAGCCTCGACCTGAGCGTTAACGCGGTGGTAGTAGCTGGCAGAGAAGAGGGTCAGGTTGTTGCCAGCGGTGATGGCAGCAGAGTACTGGGGAAGGCTGTAGCCAACGGCAGCGGAGTACTTGGTGATGGCAGCCTTCTGGACATCGTAGCCACCCTCAGCACCGACGAGGAAGCCCTCGTGGCCGAGGACGGCGTCGAAGTTGGCGGTGGGGCCCTTCAGCAGGTCGAAGAAGGCACGGGCGTGCAGGTTGGGCTGCTTGAAGTAGAGGTTGAGCTTGGCACCCTTGGACTGGGAGCTGGGCAGGTACTGAGTGATAACCTCAGCCTTGAGGCCCTTGGCAATGTTGTTGTCCAGCTCAAGCTTGGTGTCGAGGGCGTTGGCGGTGGTCCACGCCTGGGTGAGGGTAAGGCCTGGGTACGGACGAACCATTAGCATTACACCATGCTCGACCATGCGGGATGAGACTTGGAAGGTCAGGGAGCCAGAGGAAAAGCGACCACACGATACAGATATCGTGGGTCGCAAGACCCGTGCGTGGCTGCTCCTGGGATCGGGTGGTTTTCTTCGTTTTTTGGGATGTTTACCAGTTGGCGCATCAACGTATTTGGCCTCGAGCTGTACGTAGCGGATAGAAAAAAATCACAAATCAGCCTCTATCAACGAGGACAGGCGCAATGATAGCGCGATTGAGCTGGATAACTTACGGAACCGCCAATGGGGCCGTCGTGAGCCGACTTGCCCTTCACGGTGAAGGTGACGCCATTGGGGGCCTTGGACTTGACCTCAAGGTTGGCTGTAGCGGTAAATCAGCTTGGAGCGGTCATTGTCTTGGGCTCTGCGATCTTACCGGCGCTGGTGTGGTAGAAGTCCTTGTTGAGGAGCTGTGGGAGGCGCGCAATCAGTCTTTGCAATGCTCTTCGGCAACGAGTAACAAACAATCGGAAATTTCAGGAAGGCATACATCGTTGCTCGCCTTGGCGATGTCAGAGAAAGCAGCGGGGGCAGCCATTGTGAATACAAAGGGACGCGACGACGACGTCTGGATGATCCTAAAGAGAGGGAGAAGGGAAGCTGTTGGAGGTCTTGGATGTTGACAGCAAGGTGAGGACGGAAGAAGGCAGAGAAGTTGGGGGAACCGGATGAGATGTCGCCAAACAGGGAGCCCACGGGAAAGCAGATGCGCGGCCTGATTGGGCCGTTGCAGCACCCGGTCATTGCCGCCCACCGCCAGTCCCGTGACCCCTCGGCGGACACAAGGAGCAACTGGAAGTAACTAACTTAAAGACTTGAATAATATTACTACGTACTATTATTGTCTTGCACGAGATGCAACGAGTCATAGTTATCGAACTATTGCCTTACAAATGAGATCTAAAACAGGCAACTTGCCCCGCACGGGGCCAAGTGACAGGAGTATAGTACTATATGCGTGAAACAACCCGAATTCTACTGCTTTCCAGCGCCAGGACTATACATGATCAACCAAACGACGCGCGCTTTTTCTCCTTTTTAATGACAGTATGGATGGATGTTTTGCTTGCTTTCCCCTCAATCAAGATCTGTACATGGCATCTATTGCGTGTTCTCATACTTGGCGTTGTGGATCGCGATGGCCCTGAGAAAGAAGTCAGCAAAAATAATCCATGGTGGCTTCACAAGTGCAGAGGGTTAGCAAGTCATACCGTCCACTGGGGTCGGTCTGCTTGGACCAGGTAGGCGTCCATCGCTCGACTGTCGAGGCGCAGGTCGGCGGGAAGTGCTCGTCGAACATCATGCGGTACCAGTAACTAGTTCCGTTAGCAGTGAGCTCCCACCACACGGTGAAGGAGGGAAAAAAAAAAAAAAAAAAAAAACATACGCTTCCTTGGTGTCAGGGATATCGGTGCCCCATTCCGGCTTGGGGTTGTTCATCATCTCATCCGTAACGTGAAGCTCAGCGTTGTCCTTCAGGGCATCGATCCAGCCGTAGCCCACACCGTCACTGAACTGTTCCTTCTGGCGCCACAGGATCTTCTCGGGAAGGTACGGCTTCACATCAGGCTCGTCAGTGGTGTCGAACGCCTTGCGCAGAATATACTTCTCGATCCGGTCCTTGGTGATCATCTTCTCCTGGGGATCCACGCCCATGCAGACCTCAAGGAACTGCTTGTCCAGGAAAGGAACACGGGCCTCAAGACCCCACGCGGACGTCGACTTGTTGGCTCTCAGGCAATCAGCCAGATGCAGGTTCTTCACCCTGCGCACCGTCTCCGCATGGAATTCCTCCCGGTTCGGAGCAGCGTGGAAGTAGAGATAGCCTCCGAAGATCTCGTCACTTCCCTCTCCACTCAGCACCATCTTAACACCCATGGCCTTGATCTTTCTGCTGAGAAGATACATAGGGGTGGAAGCGCGAATTGTGGTCACATCGTAGGTCTCCAGGTGGTAGATGACGTCGGAGAGAGCGCTCAGTCCGTCCTCAATGGTGAATGTAAAAGCGTGGTGCTTGGTTCCAAGGAACTTGGCGACCTCAAGAGCGGCCTGGGTGTCGGGGGCACCGGGAAGACCGATGGAGAAAGAGTGCAGCTGGGCCAAAGTGGTCACGGTTGACAGGTCGTTCTCGTCATCAATACCGACCAGACCAGAGTTATCATCGGCCTCAGTGGTTTTCGCATTCATTTGCGCCTCCCGCTGACGGAGAGTCTCTCGCTGTGCGATTGAGGCCACCAAGCTGGAGTCGAGACCACCGGAAAGAAGGACACCGTACGGGACTTCAGCCATCAGGCGCTTCCGGACAGACTTTTCCAGGGTCTCTCGGATCAGCTTGTAGTCGACGGGCTGCGACGGGACGTTGGTCGGATCCCACCACTTGGGCTCGAAGTATCGGGTCGTCTGGCCCGTCTTGGAGTCATAAACATGGCCAGGGGGGAAGGCAACGATCTTGTCACACACGGGGTGCAGACACTTCAGTTCAGAGGCGAAGTAAACAGTGCCGGGGCTCTTGGAGTCCCATCCTTGGTAGAAACTGATAACGCCAATGGGGTCACGAGCCGCGATAACCCTGTTCTCCTTCTTGTCGAAAAGGACAAAGGAGAACATACCGTCGAGGAATTTGGGGGCGTCAATGCCATGCTCCGTAAACTAGGACCAGCCAGTGAGTCGACCGTCCATATACACACAAAGGATGGACAGATTCGAACGTACCAACGGAATGATCACCTCACAATCCGAATGTGTCTTGAAATTGTATGGCGTCTTCAGCTGTTTCCGGAGAATGCGGTGGTTGTAGATTTCACCGTTGACCGCCAGGGCCAGGGTCTCGTCATCGTTGAGCAGAGGCTGGGCGCCAGTGTCTATAATCATATGATTTCTTAGCAAGCCATTGCTAACAGACTTCCAACGTCTCAAGCGATTCCTGTACGTACCGACACCGACGATACTCAGACGCTCGTGGACGAGAACTATGAGCCGGTCAGCAGGGAATTGACGGCTAGGATACCTCCATTACTGACTCGTTTGGTTCGCAGAGAAGTTACCGCCTGTTTGCGAAGATTGCTGTCAGTTATCCTGTGCCAGGAGACCTCTAATCGCTATATGATGCCAGGTTGACTCACTCCAGTCGGGACCACGGTGACGCATGCTATGCACGCCATTTCAGTATACAACATTCCCCAAATTGGCAATCATCACGGAGCGACTCACGTCTTGGCCATACGCAACGCCGTAGGCTTGAACTTTTGCACATCGCAATGGCTATAATTTCAGTCAGCAGCTTGTCCATCCCGCGGGGGGAGGTGCCACTCTGTCCGGCGCACCGGCCGACAAAGCCCTAAAAGAGAGAGAGTGACATACTTATGGCACGCGAAGATTCCACACATTTTGAGCGACTCCCCTTGGGCGGAAACAGGGACCAAAGCCTAGAAAGGAAGGAATTGGAGTCTAGAAATGCGACAAGGCGTATCGCAAGGAGAACGAGAGAATGTGTGGAAAGGACAAGAAAGTTGAACGTCTTTTGGCTGGGTTTGGTCCGAAGACGGGGAAATTTTAAGAGCGTTCCAAGCCGGCGGAGGGGCAAAAACGAGGGGCGAAGTCGGCCTTGACTCACCCGATAAGATGGATTTTTACAGTGCATGTCATTCGCTCCATATCATTTATATCATGCTTATTCTTAGTTACATACAAGCTACCTAAGCTAGCTACTACTAGCTACAGCATTATTACTGACAGTAAAGAACCTTACCTCTACTCCCAGAAATCATATAATATCAGAGTATAAGTTAATAATAATCCCTACAGCTTATCTCCCCGGCCAGTACTTACCTATGTATGACTCACGCGAGCGAATCGAATCGGTCTCCACGTTTTTTCCCCTTCCCACAGCTCTGTGGCGAAAAAAACCATTACTGTAGCACATTTGACTAAGTAAAATCCCACTACGTACCTATTCCAACTTGAGACTATGGAGTACCATACAGTAATTAGGAACCATTGTTTTGTTTATCATTATTAGTCAAGGGAAAAAAAGCAAAAAGTTCCCGCCCCTGCGCCATCCCATCCCTGGGAGCTCTCGTCTCTCCACGACGCCCGTGCTTAAGCTCTTCCAACGAATGAGAGATGGTTCTGGAATTTGTAATTTGTAGCTGGCTACGTAGTTGCATCATCGTACTTGTATGGTACTTGTACTTTTTGTATGTATTATTATTTTAGGGGGGGGAGAAAGAGGAAGTATGTTGCTGACCGGAATGAACAAGTATAAAAATGTATTTTTGAACATTATTCCCTAATAAATGACATTATGGAGAAAGAGTATGATGAAACGAAAAAGACAGAGGAGACGCATTATCCCGAGTAATTTGGCAGGTTACCACTGCTTTTTCTTTTTCTTTTTTGATTGAGAAGCGCATCTGGTGTTGAGAATTCTATACACCTAACAAACACTCCTGATGGATTAAGCAGGGCTGCAAATACATCTGAAGAAATCGAATTAGACACCAACGCCGCTCTCTGATTCCAGCCCCATCTCATAAAAGCAAATATCGTAGACGCCATGCTCGCTGTAAACACAGAAATCGCCGAAGAGAAACGCAACACGATGCAAGACAGACAGAGACAGAAGGTGACTGACTGACTGGCTGGCTGATCTCATCCGCCCTTGTCGTGTCGACCGGTATCTGTCCCAAGGAGTCATTGGCAATAGATTTCAGTCACTCTTCGTCTTCCGTTGCCCATTTCATTCCACACCCAATTGCACACGGATTCGACATACACTAAGAAGTGTCTTTCTGGGCCTGTCGAATAACAGATCCATCTCTACCGTAGTCCTACAACGCCGGGTTCTCCTTCACAACCTGTCGCACCTTCTTCTCATACGCGGGACGATCCTTCTTGAAGAGGTTGTATGCTTCAGCCTGCGCAGGCGATTCCGGGTTGGGATCGTCTAATAGATCCTGAATACCCAGAAGGATCTGCTTGATCGTGATGGCTGGCTTCCATGCCTCCTCCTCGTTCAGGATTGAGAGACAGACGGTACCGGAAGGGTAAACGTTGGGATGGAAGAGCGGAGGAACGAATTTGCCTATACGGAAAAACACGTAGGTTAGCTTCTATTTCTTCTGGCGACCATCTCTTCGACACAAGGAAATGTGCGCGCAGGAAGTGCGCGGATCTGCATCCTGCGCGAGTTCGAGCCGGGGGCTATATATAGGGTACATACACTTTGGAGGCTTCGTAGGATACTCTGCCAATTTCCCTCATGTTAGTCCACTGTCTGACCGAAGCGCAAGCTATAAGAGAAAGAGAAAACCACACTCACCGTCCGGAAAAGTCACATCTAGCTTGAACAGTCCTCCTTCCCAGAGAGTCTTCTGCTTTCCCGGGATACCACACTCCCACTTCTTCAGATCCAATACACCCTGTGGCGTCCGGTAGGGTTTCGCGTAGAAGCCGAACGGGTGGTCTCGTCTCCACTGCTTCCTATATAGACAAGCAGCAACGGTCAGCTTTGGGGCTCTCAAGCTGTGCGATTCAATCGCCACTCAGATCGCAATAACACATACCTCTCCTCCATAAGCCGGTTCTGGCAGAGCGTCGACATTTTGGTAGATTTTCGGCTCAAGAGACTGGTCTACAAGAGGCGACGATGGTTGCGAATAGCGCAGGCGCAAACGGACGTCAGATAGTTAGATCTGGTGTTAGGTTGAAAAGAAGTCACTGGGTGACGGTAGGAGAGGGAGTGAAGAAAAACTGCAGGAAAAGAGAAAGTCAGATAAAGGCCGTGGCAGTGGAGCGGCAGTGGTGAGGCTCCGATCTGCTCAGTGAATGCTCATGAAGAAAGCCGCCATCCAGACCTTCACGGCCGATACAGTATTGGACCCCACGAGCGGCGCTCCGCAGACCCATCTAGAAAACACGTCACGTGATTGCCTCTCTAAAGGACGTCCCTCTGGTAACTTAGCAGAAATATCATAGTCATACATGTTCTTTTTCCTTTACACATATTGCTAGGGAAAACAAGGTTGATTCCTAATATAGCAAGCCTAGAATGGATGGCATCCGTCCACGACTCTTGGATTCCCGCATATCAAACGCAACAGCCGAAGGTAACTGATCTGGCTGGAAGAGGTATCATTGAACGTCATAATAATAGTACATAACCAGCTCACTCATAAATCCCCTTTTCAAACTTCTCATTGCTGAAGAATCGGGCCGTGATTTTGTTGCCATTAAATATTCGTCCTTCAAGAGCGTTGACAGCCTATGAGATACAGTTAGTCAGGGTTCCATGGGCGGCAGGATAGCGGAGCCAAACAAACTCACCCGTAAAGCAGAGAGCTGGCTAGTGAACTTAACAAAGACAGGAACAGAGTCGCCAGCATTACGATGAATGAAGACGCGCTCGACACGTCCATACTATTATAAAGGTCAGATAGAAGTTGCCAAGCGGTCCTGGATAAACTCACCTTCTCGGCGCACTCTTCGCCGATCTCCTGCATCAGGCCTCCGTCCTGACTACTCTCCAATTCTGCTTCCAAGTCCAGGCCATCCAGCATACCTCTCAGTACGATGACCTCACTCATAGCACCAAACTTGCCTTCATCCTCAGACTTCTTGGCGCTGCCAATGATCTTACCCCGGCCGCCAGGCCCAACAAACCCACCACCTTCAGAGTCAGGTTTCTTTTTCTGCTTTTCCACTTTGACCTGGAGCGGCTTGACGATTCCAGAACCAGTGGCACCTAGTCCTGATCCTTTCGACCAGCCGTACTTGGCCAGGAGACGTTCAGCAAAGCCTTTCTGGCCTGGACGTAGCGACCGAGGAGCATTTCCATCTTCGGGCTCATCGACAGGCTGCTCCTTTGCGAAGGTTTCCTCCAGCTCTGCTTCTGATGCGGGGATGTCTTCCGGAGGCGGTGGTAGAGAGTATCGGACAGGCGCACGAGATATGGTTGCCGAAGGAGCCTGTATCGAAGAAAGAGAACGGGTAGGTTGTGGTGCAGGTGACGGTGGCTTAGGCGGCTGTGGATCAGAAGGTCCGGCAGCTGGCAAGATGCCACTCATCCGTAGACGTCGCGCATAAGCATCGTCGCCCGTCGGGTCGTCAGGGAGCGGCGCTGCAGGTTCTGGCGGAGGGCCCTCCGTAGGCGGCTCCGGCGGCGGCGACACCTTGTTGAGATCTGCAGGTGGTGCAAAGTTCAGACCAGGAGGAGGAGCGAATTGCCCTAGAAACAATCAGTAACGTAGATCCGTGGAGAGACTAGACTTGGACGTGAGCATACGGTTCATCGGTCTTGAAGACTCTTCGTCACTGTCGAAAGCACTGCTATTCCGGCTAGCCATGCGATGAGCATAAAGACGGTCCTTCCACTCCCTGACCTCGCGTATTTTCTCCTCACTATGCTTGTACTCTTCGTAGATATTCGGTCGAGAAGGGTCATAGATATCGTCCCAGTTCTGAAACACCGTCTCTGCCTCGCGGTTCTTCTTACGCTTTTTGCGTCCGCCGCGCTGACGTCTCTCGCCGTAGAATCCATTCACATCGTCATCGTCAGTTGCAGCCCAGTCCGCCAACGTCGTCTTGACCGGCGCTCGAATGGCCGCGTTATTGGACGCAGAAGCATCTGCTGAGGAAGTAGGCGCGGGCGACGTCCCAGGAACAGCTCTCGGCAATGTAGGCTTCGGTTTCGGTTTCTGAGCAGAGATCTGAGGTCTTTTCGTAGGTTGAAAGCGAAGAGCAGCTGGATTCCCCAAGCAAGCAACGCGACGGGACAAGTGAGTAATCAAATCGACAAGAGGGAGGTCTCTCATGAAAGAAGGGTCTAGGCTCTACCGGAATTGATCTGTTGCTTCTTTGCAGCGGACTCGTCTGGCTGAGAGTCGCCTTCTGGACTCTGTTTGAAGACGACGGGTGCTCGTGATATCGTCCCCGGAGTAGACGAGGCATCTGCTTCAGGATCAAGCAGGTTGGCGTACAGCGACAGCATGCCGCCGCCTTTCGACGGGGTAGCCTCTGGAGCCATGCTGTAAGCGCAGATGGAGATGTCTGGCCAAATGATCGACTGGCAACTATCTAATAGTTCAAGCAACAAGCCATGCAGAATCACAAATGCCTGGACGGCCAAAAGCGGGCAGTTTCGCCGCGAGTCGGCCGAATTCCCGAAGTAGAAGCGGGAAAGACCGGCAGTTTCGCACTGGGGCAACGTCATCTCCGCTCCCCGGATGAGGCAGAGAGATGGGGAGATCGTTGGATGCTCAGGGCTGGGGCTGGTTCTGTTTCTCTCTTGTACCATCTTGCATTTCGTTTCGTTTCGTTTCTTTTCCCGCTGGACGTACACTATTCTGTTGAGGAAGAATGGCGACTCTAGCAAACACCTTTGCTACCGATGGCTCTGCCACGGCTATCATCGTCCCGAGCAAGCCTCAGGCGTTGACGGTGTCTTACAGACAGCTGAACTCCGCAGTGGCCACCTTCCAGGCGAAGTTGGCGAAACTGGGCATTCGTCCCGGAGATGCTGTGTCGATTGCTCTCCCCAATTCGTATGAATTCATCGTGGCCTTCCTGGCTGCGTCATGGCAGCGCGGCATCGCTGCTCCCCTAAACCCGGCTTACAAGCAGGAGGAATTCGAATTCTACATTGATGACCTCAGCTCTGCTCTGGCTCTCGTCCCGCAGGGCTCGTTTGAAAAGGATGGCCCTGCCGTCAGGGCGGCCCGTAAGTACCAGGCTGCCATTGCGGAATGCTACTGGGACGGCAAGGAAGTCGTGCTTGATGTGAAGGATGCCGGAAAGCTGGCGGGCAAAGGCAACCAGAAGATCGAGACAGCGCTTCCGGACGATATTGCTCTGGTCCTGCACACGAGCGGGACGACAGGCAGACCGAAGGCTGTAAGAACATCATATTCCCTGTGGATTGAGTCGATACTGATGCTTATCGTTGACCAGGTTCCGCTTACGCACAGGAATCTCACCAGAACCATGAGTATGTTGCGCGATCCAGTACGTTGCGGTGGAAAGATGCTGACAAGTGATACAGAGAACATCAAGGCCACATATGATCTGAGTCCCAAGGACCGGACGATGCTGGTGATGCCATTGTTCCACGTTCACGGCCTGCTGGCTGCGTTCCTGGCTCCTCTCCACGCAGGAGGTTCCGCAGTTGTTCCCCCCAAGTTCTCTGCGCACGAGTTCTGGACGGACTTTATCACCCACAAGGCCAATTGGTACACTGCAGTGCCAACTATCCATCAGATCCTGCTGAAGAACCCGCCGCCCAACCCGAAGCCGGAGATCCGCTTCATCCGTTCGTGCTCGTCGCCGTTGTCTCCTAAGACGTTCCACGAGTTGGAGAAGACGTTCAATGCTCCAGTCCTGGAAGCGTACGCCATGACGGAGGCTGCTCATCAAATGACCAGCAATCCTCTTCCTCCCGGTAAGCGCCAGCCCGGCAGCGTGGGTATCGGCCAGGGAGTGGAGGTCAAGATCCTCGACCAGGAGGGCAAGGAAGTTCCGCAGGGCCAAGAGGCAGAGATCTGCGTCCGTGGAGAGAACGTCACGAAGGGCTACCTCAACAACCCGGAAGCCAACAAGTCGTCTTTCACTAAGGAAGGCTTCTTCCGGACCGGTGACCAAGGAAAGAAGGATCCTGATGGCTACGTTATCATCACGGGTCGTATCAAGGAGCTGATCAACAAGGGCGGCGAGAAGATCAGCCCGATCGAGCTGGACAACACACTAGCGCACCATCCGGCCGTTGGAGAGGTTGTTTCTTTCGCCATTCCAGACCCAGGCCACTACGGAGAGGATATCGGCGTTGCCGTTGTCCTCAAGGGCAAGGGTGCGACGACGGAGGAGCTCAAATCGTGGATGGCTACCAAGGTGGCCAAATTCAAGGTCCCCAAGAGGGTATGTCCCATATACCTCTCCCTGATCAATCCCGCCGAATGCTAACCCAGTCTCAGATCTGGATCCTCAAGGAGATCCCGAAGACAGCAACCGGCAAAGTCCAGCGCCGCAAGGTGGCAGAAGCCATGCTGAAGAAAGACACCAGTGCCAAGCTGTGATCCAGTTAAGCTCTTATATATATATATATATATATATATTTATATGTAGATGCCAGGCTGTTTATAACCCGTACCCCTTTCTTCCTGTGTCTACAATATCATGTATAAGTCACGTACATACATGTCTGCAATTTATCCAATATATGGCATTACCCACTGGAATCATCAGTAATCAAATCTCAAGCCTTAAGAGAATATCTCCCCTAACTGAAGAAAATCCACTTAGATTCTCCCCATTCTCTTCTTATGTACATCATTTCTGGACTCGGACCTAGATAGATGCCCCATATTCAATTCAGCCTAAGATCCCCACTAGATATATTTCATCAAAGACATATAGCGACATTCTTACGCAAGCGGCATCCGCACAGCTGATTGGAACTATACAAATCAGTTAGTTCAACCTTCCTCATAACCAAACAACAACAACAACAACAACAACAAAAAAGCCAAAGCAAAAAGAAAAAAAGGTGGGGGAACATATTACGTACCGGAATAATCTGCGCAGCATCAAAATCCCACACACCCTCCGTAACATAAACATCCTTGGAAAGAATCTCCTTCGCTTCAGCGGCGGTATTCGCCATGACGATGATCATGCTTCCTTTGAAATTGGGCGTTTGGCCTTCCGCGGGGTGTTGGTCTTGGAACATGGCGCCGCCGGCGACGATGGAGCCGGATTCAACGAGGGGTTTGAGGCCGGATTTGTGGGTGCTGCGGGGTGGGAGGGAGGTTATGTTAGTTGGGGGTTATATGTATGTATGTATGTATGTATGTATGTATGTATGTATGTAAATGGGGAAGGTTGGTTTGACATGATACGATATGTATGCGTTATGATGTCCGGATATGTATTACTCCAGAAGAATCGCCCTGGAAACAATAGAGCATAGAGCATAACTCCAATAAAACGAACTGGGATAGAATCCCACAACAAGAAAAAAAAAAGCCAAAAGAAAAAGGACAAACTCACGGCCGAACCTCAATCCTCTTCGCTCCCACACCGGGCTTATCCGGGATGATAACGAGGAATTCCTTCTTCTGCGAAGAAGAAGACATGTCGCTAGTCGTAGTGTCCGTAGTTGTAGTAATAGACCTATTAAATCTTCTCTGAACTCGTAGCGGAAGTATACCACGAGGAGGATATATATTCTTCTTCTTCTGCGCTGTCAAAGAAAAAGAAGAATAAAAAGAAGAAGAATGTAAAACCCCGCGAGGATTATTATAAGACGCAGAAGAATAATAAGCAGCGGGAGGAGATCGGGGCAGAAGCCGACTTGGTGGGGAAATCGGGAAGAACGCGGTGGGTACGACCAGGAGGAGGGGCTGCGTCGTTGTTGTTGTTATTATTGTTGTTGTTCTTCTGGCGGCTGAGGAGAAGAAGATGGACATGTTTGGATGTTATAATAATAATACCCTTGTCGTTAAATAACAGGTCTTGGCTCCAGTTGGCACTGTTTTGTTATTGTCCTTGTCTTGCTGCCTTTTTTTTTTCTTTCTTCTGCTGCTGCTGTTTTCTGTCCGATTATCCAGATAGACAGAAAGCAGTTCAAGAAAACAACAAAAGCGGATAGCTTCCGACCGAGCTGGAGAGGACAAGAATCGAAATAGAGAAAGACCTCCAAAGAATGGCGTCTGAATTGGAACCTTATGATTTTCCCCCCTCCTTTTTGGATCTAGTGCCGCGTGCCGCTCAGAAAGCCGAGGGAAACAAAGACGCAATTGACGAAGCTACCGTGTAGCAGGAGTTAGAACAGACTGTACCAGACTGCCAGTCAAGAATGTATATCTCTCTAGTGTATTACGTAGGGCGCAGAGCATGATCACTCCTAACTTGTCAGACCAGTAAGGAGGAGATGAGGTAGTTGGACGACTGACTTGACCGGTAATTCGAGAAAACCAAGGCAAGTCAGCGCCTGTATAGACTGTGGGGCTCGTGGGACTGATAGAACTTCTACAGAATGTGGAGAGCTGCAGCACTACTAGAGTTAGTATAGTACTATGTACTTACTACTGTACGGACTGCGCGTCGATATCGCAGCAAGAGGCGCAGTTGTGAGTGCTTGATCGCTTCAAATACAACAATATCCAGAGACTACTGGTGAACGGAACTGCTCGCAACTTAGTCTACAATAATATGCGGTTTCACACACAAGCAACCACTGGAACAAACAGACCGAGCATCGTTTTCCGACAGAAGAAGCGTAGCCTATATATACAAGTACATACAGTACAATTGCAGGAGCTCAGCTCTCCCTTCCATCCCCCGGCCGCCCGCCCATTAGTAAGTTTAGAAGAAAAGGACCCGCGCATTCCTCAATGACATGCTGGGCTTTTTGTGCCATATGTGTTGCTGCTTCCGCTCCCTGCCATATCCTCTCTTAAATCTCCATGCAAAACAAATGATGATGATTATTCAACTCCAGCGTTGGCTTGGCTCCGCTGACAATCGGTGGGAACAGCCCACCGCCAAGCACACCCCGTAGAAAGCAAATTCCTGCACAAACCAGAACAATGCGCCAGTGTGGGAAGTGGCAAAAACATGACAGCAAGGAAAAAGAAAAAGAGCAAGCTGCTTCGAATCAAGGAAAAGGGGGGATATGAGAAACATGAAGGCGAATGGAATCCGGAGAGGCCCAACCCAAAAGAAATAACGCTGTTGATCCCGAGGGTCGACGGTCCAAGCAGAGACCGCATCATTTCAACACACCAGCGGAAGTTGGCACGACCTTATAGCCATGACCGGTGCGGTCCTGAAGGCCTCCACCCGGAAACAGCAAGGAAAGGTACAGGCGAGAGAAGTGCGACTGACAAGGCAAGACTCGGAGACGATCAGCACCTATAGGGAAACCTTGAGACCACAAAACTCGAATACTCTCCTCCGTAGCGCCAAGGAAATGAAGACAAGAGAATCCCTAAACTGCGACAAGAAAGGAATCTTATTACCGCAATCATTAGGCTGCTGGGCGCATAAACACTGTCCAGACGGGCGACAAGACCGATGAGCCGACGAAGAATCCGCCGGGAGTCCGGTTAGACTTCTCAGAAGGAGAAGAACCGAAGACCGTACGGAAGGAAGTCGAATCCCAGAGGGTTGCGATGAGATCCGAATGCTGAGCCAAGTCGAAGATGCCCATCGATCACCTCGCACATCTGTCAGATAGACGCCCTCGCAGCATGAAACAAAGTCACGAGTTCGTCACTAGTAAGCCTTGCGGTCTCCGAGATTACCAGGCTTCTCCTCGGTGTCGATGTGCCAGACGACATAGTTGGGCAGTCCGACCACCTGGTATCCAGCGCGCTTGGCCATTTTGGCGAATCCTTCCGTCTCGGCCTGGTTCTCGAAGGAGTAGGCTGGGAAGTTGATGCCTGGATTTCAGTTAGCATCCACATGGTCCTGCAACAGAAGAGAAGGAAATGCAAAGTACCTGATCGGTGAACGTCCGCCTTGACGAGAATGTTCACACCTCCAATACCGTCCAACTCAACCTCTTCATCCTTGTCCTTTCTCCAGTCTCCAAGCTTGACGAGGTAAGTACGGCCGGTGTCGTATTCCTTGTAGCCTTCGGCGAGAATGGTGTCCTTGTCAAGGCTGGCTGCTAGCCTGCGGCCCTTGTCGGATTCAATCCACGAGTTGTAGTCGACTGGATTCATTAGCCGATGTTCTCACATCACTCAGAATTTGGGGGGGGTTAGCCTACATTTGCCCTCGACATCCCGACCATCCTTGTAACGGTGGAACCAGATGTTAGGAACCAAGATGTCCTTGTCGTGAGCGATGAAGTCCTCAATGATCTTTTCGGGGCTGTCCACAATGTCGACATCGCGCCAGTACACCCAGGAGTGTTCGGGTTTCAGAGCGGAGTAGAGCAGATAGTTGCGGGCTCTTCCGATGGCCTTGCGGCGGGGACCCTGGGCAGCGAAGGAGTGCTTGTCCTCGACGTTCATGTCAACCACGGCGCCAAAGTCCTTCTGCACGATGGTAGCGCTGCGGAAGGCGATCTTGTCCTCCGTCTGCGCCTGGATGCGGTTCAGTTCCGAGGAGAGGACGGCCAAGGTGTCATCGGTCGAGTCACCAACGAGGAAGGCCAGATCGATCAGTTCGTGCGGATACGTCAGCATCGAGAGCAAGTCGAAGTACTTCGGTAGGTAGGGCGCAGCATCTCTCAGGGGCGTCAGGATGAGCACGCGTTCGCGATTGACGACGGCCTGAGTGGTGGACTTGATGGGGTTCAGGTCGACGTTGTGGATGGTGGACGAGTTGACCTCGTAAGGCTCGTGGTGGTTGAAGATGACGGGCGTCTGGAGATGCGCGTTCCATTCGACCATCTCGTTGATAGACATCTCCATCGGTGATTTCGAGGAGCCATAGCAGTAGAAACTGTTTGATGGTCGTACCATGTTAGTACCGATTCAACCCTTCACATGAACCATCCTCCCTGTCGCGAGATGATCCCAACCAGACAGAGGGAAAAAAAGAGAGAAGAGGAAACGAAAAGGAACATACTTTTGCATCTCCGCCGCAGACTTGCTAATACCACGCCATAGCAGAATGACCAGACCGGTGACGGCTATGGTAATGAGGAAGCGCGTCCGCGTTAGCAGGACAACCAGCGCTCTCCATGGCGGTAGCCTGGCCCTGGCGGACTTCCACGTTACACCAACACCACCCTTGGGAAGAAGCATGGCTGCTATGTGTGTATATTTTTTTTTGGGCACAAGGAAAGGAGTGTTGGCTAGAACAGGACAGAGAAGAAGGAACCCAAAGAAGCTGCTGCTGCTGCTGCTGATTGCTGCGTGGCCGACAACAACAGGCCGGCCTGTGCACGGAACGGCGACCGTCTTCGGGGCGATTTCTTTTCCCAACAGGTCAATAATACCTTCAGCAACAGACAGTCTTGAGGACAGTCCTCGGGGGGAGGCAGATCAGCCCCAGCGGCGATTGTCGATGGAGTGGCACCGGATAGACGATGGCAGGGCGGTGGGGGAAGGATGGAGAGAGAAAGGGCAGACTTGTAGGGTGAGGTTCGAGGTTAGTTAGTAGTAGTAGTTAGGAGTGTCTGCAGCACGAGGAAGAGAGATGGTCGACCGGAGATTGGCCTCCAGACCCGCCGCGGGAGGGAACAAAAAATAGAACGAGGGATGGGATGTCTTTGGGAAGAAGAAGAAGAAGAACAAGAACTCAAGGATAATAAGAAGTGATAGTCATGGGATGGACAAACTATCAGATATTCTCTTTTTTATTGTTATTATTCTTATTGTTCTTGTTCTTCTTCTTCTCTCTCCACCGATGGATCTAACCAAGTAAGAAGAGTCCAGAACAAGAAAAGACCAACAAGTTAACAACCATCCAACCCCCTATTGGGCTCTACGGGCATCTGTAGACTCCAGACATGCCACGCGATCCCTGGACGCTTGTCCCATTATGACTGACAGTAGTAGTATTAGTAGTATCTAGACTTCATCTCCTCAACCACACAACTAGGAATAATTATTAAATTACCCTAATTCACCAACTTAGTTAACTAATTAGTTAGTTATACATCTTACCTAAGCCTTGCATCGCTGTATCCACAAACATAATCATCTCTTTACGAGATAGCTCAACTCCATCTCCCCCATTGCATAATGCATAATGCATATCATCACACTATGCGCTCTAGAGTACGTACGTACGTACGTTACTTACGCATTAATCACTTTACTTACTTACTCTAGACTATCATCTGAACCCTTTTTTTTTTTTTTTTTTCTTCCTCCTTCTGCATCGATCGTCAAATCTTATCGTCGAGTTACTTACTCAACTGCCTTGCGGCGGTCCATCTTCCCCGCTGCACGTCTCGTCTCCCCTTGCATCGAGCATCCAGCAATAGAATAGAATAGAATAGATAGTTCCCAATTTTCATCCGGTGGCGAAAAAGTCGTTAACGAAACCTCGGTTCATCCCCTCCATGGCTGGCTCTCATTGAGTTTGGGCCCCCGGAGCAAAGTTCAGCTGGTGAGATGCAATTTTTGTTGGTCGTATCCAGACTATCATCGTCCTTCATGCGTTAAGACCCATTTTCGTTCAAAGTAAAATTCTTGCAGAGGATTGATGCCTAGTTAGTTATCTGGGAAATCGCACAATGGCTGCAGCACCTCTTAGAGACTTTAGCGAGAAACACGAAGAACTACAGAAGAATCCAGAATGGCTGCACGCAATCACCATATTATCCAAGTCACTAATGTACACACAAGTAAATTTCACCCCGGACTACCCCCAAGTCTGTCCCCAGGACAACTTTTTACTTCTCTGCGCCATCAACATAGGATCAAGAGGAATCTCACAGAAAAAGAAAACAAAACATATATACACCGAATATCAAAAGGTATAGAGCAGCCGAACAATGATAGATATCAAACGAAATCCAAAAAAAAAAAAAAAAAAAAAAAAAAAAGAGAATCCGAATAAAGACAACACATAAACAAAAAACAATTCCCAGTGGTATAATGTTACAGGTAATCCCTGACCCGACGCAGAGGTTTCCGTCGAGGTCCCAAAAAGTCTTTCCATATCCCAAATACTCCCATGACTCCCGGTCCTGCCGTGCCATCGTGCCACGTTCTTCCTGATATGTATCGTAAGCTCGTCAATTCTGTCATCCCCTAATTCGTTCATGTAGAGAAGGACCCCCGCCCAGACAGAGGCGAAGCACGAGAGGAGCTCTGGCACACGGGCGACGAGGGACTGGTAGCAGGCGGGGTGCTTCTAAAACTGAACGAGAACGACTGTCCGAAGACCTGGGACGAACCAGTGTGGGGAGGTTCAGTGTTGGCCCCGGCCTCCGGACTGATCGCGGCCACCTCGTCGCAGAAGACCCTCAGGCCCGGAAGCATCTTCTTCTCCTCATTTGCCGGGATGGCCTCCAGAGGCCTGGGGCTGGTGGCCTCGGTCTTCGGGAGGCGGAACATCTGCTCGTACGACTTGAGCTGGAACTCGAGAGCCCGGTTTCTCTCCGCGAGAGTCTCGTTTTCATGCTTGACCGTCCTCAGCTGCTGCTGAGTCGACTCGTTCTGCTGCTGCAGGCTGCTCACCTGCTGTTGCAGATGCATGGCACGAATGTTAGCCTGCAGGTTCTCCGAGAGCTGCGGAGGGACCTTGTTCTTGTCCTGCTTCAGCAAGTGGACGATGATGACCAGCATGAAGTCAATGAGGTGAATGGCCCCTTGAACGATGTGCTCCTTGGACTGAGGCAGGCTCTTCGAAGGATTCCAGCCGGCCCGTTCAAGAAAAAAGTCGTGGACGCGGTTATCCAGCTCCCGGTGGAGCTGGCTCAGGTTCTTGCGGCGGTTTCCTTCGGCAATCCGGTGCTTCTCCCTCTGATCATCCAGATCGCCCGACATCTCGCTGCCCTTGCGTTTGCGTCCGCAGAGCTGCTGGAGAGGCGGTTTGCGATTGATGTTCCTCGGCGCAACCAGTGCCATAATCTCAGCATAGGATAGATCGTTAGGCCAGCCAAAGGCCTTCTGAGTCGAAAAGGTCTCGCGCAGGGAGCCCTCAGTAGAGCTCGCCGGAGAAGGAGGCGACACGGCGTAGTCTGAAGACAGCCATGGGGACTTCAGAGGAAATGAGTCCTGGGAACTTGCCGGGCTAGGCGCAAGGATGTTCGGCGTGAACGGGTTAAATGGGCCTGGGGGCAGAGGCTCAACCCTTGGGAGAGGAGGAAGTCGGCGCTCATCAGGCCTCTCCATGTTGCTTCGCTCCTGAGAGTGGATGGAGCGAAGGGCCCTGTATTCATCTCCGTTAACAGGTTGTATGGTTAGATAAGGGATACTGTAGTCACTCACGGCAGTGAACAACGGCGCGCAACACCGCCGGCAATCATATCCATGTTTTCAAACATCGTAATGGTTCAAGGTCGATGCGTAGGAGCAACGTATGTGCAAGGAGCGAGTACAGATAGCGTTTGGTCTGTAGGTGGGGATTGACAGATATGTATATAAACAACTTTACTGTACAGACATAGAGTGGGTTCGTAGCGCGGTAGAGAATGACCAAGTAGAAAAACCTGAGCGAACGTGTCCAGCAGAAAGAGACAGACTCATGGGGGAACTCGAACGCAATATATGTTTCCAATCTGTAAACGAACTATCAGGGACCCGGGCACTTGTTTCGGGCTGGGACGATGCTATCTGCATGAACGCCGGGGCCAGCCTCTCTGGGATCCAAGACGTATCACCTGCGGGATCTGCGGAAGGCTTGACAAGGTAACAGATCATAGTAGCGATCAATGTGCAAAGTTAAGTGTGTCCGGCACTGCTATCCACACATCCATGAGGGCGGGGAATCGAGAAGCAAAGCCGCAGAGTTCGGCCAGCCCCAGTCACTAGTGGTACAGTGTGGGATCCCTTCACAGACTGGCAGAAATTAGAAAGGAAGATCCGCCAATGAAGGCATTGCGTGCTTGATCTACTTCTGAAAACATGGCCATTGAATAATATGATTGGTGACCGGCTTCACGGGTTCCCGGCCAAAGGTATAGATTCCCCTTGCATCAATAGTCTTTCGGGTGCATGGAGATCGCGCACAGGGTACCAGAACGAGGTCATGATCGTGTCTCAGATCTCCAGGCGCTTTTTGTCATCACCCGCAATGGCCCCGGAAACGCTCGTATGTCGCCTGTGTGGCGACCCCGTCCTGCCGCTAGACGCCATTTCCAGTATAGAGACGGCGTGGCCCCGGCACCTTCACGACCAGAAAAGGATAAGATAACCAGTCTCTCGCAGAGGCTCTGAAGAAAATTAATAGACAGAAGAGGCGGTGCTCAGCAGTGGCGGTGCAGTTGGCAGCACATTAATCCAATAATCATAGATTATTATAATGTTACCAGTGGGAAGAGTGGGTAGCGACCTCAGCACGATGGTACAGTACTATAGAGAGCCCCGATCTTCTCCGTCAGTTGTGCTTGGGTCAGATCTCCGCTTCCAAATCATTATGTAGGTGCTTTATGTTGGCGCACATCTTTCTCCCTCTTAGTTCGATATGGAAGTCATCTTGTTCCCCCCCAGGGCGTGTGTCCCAATTGAACTACCTAGTTAGTCGACTGCTATCTGAGAGGGGTTTGAGGAAAGGGGAAACGAGCAGTGAGAGATCACACCGTCGCTGCTGCTAGGAGGTGAGGGCAGTACGAGGCACCAAGGTCTACCGGCAGCACATGGTCAACATCCGTATGTAAGGCATGACTGACATGCAACAATCAAGAGCATTGTCTTCATCGATAGCGGCCCGGGTTTGACGTCGGCGGGGCCGGACCCAACACTCAGGGTCCCAGGGACCTGGGCTTGACCAGCTAGCGGGTGAGAGCAGCGCAAAAGAATCGCTAGTCAGCTCGAACTGGGGCGGAAGGGAGAGCCAATTCAGCCAAAGATCGTGCAACACTGCGAGTGCGGACTCTGGCGGGGGAGGGGGTAAGCGAAGCCTGTTTGTCCACGGGATTTGTAAATAATGCGCGGCTCACTAGTAACGCCGCACGTCCAGATAAGAGCTGTCATATTCTTCCATCGCCTGCTGCTCCCTCCAGATCTTGCTCCCCTCCAGCAGGACCAAGATAGACCCACGTTCTCTCACGCCACGACCTGCAGGGGGTGAAAGGGTCTTCCTCAGACTCGATCTCGTTTCTGCCAGAATCTGCCCGGGGTTGGCCCCAGCCGTCTGGATCACTAAGGGAAGCTGAGATAATGATCAGTCCAGCCACACGGTCGTCTGCGCCCAATTGCACAACTCTTTTCTCACTGTAGCCGTGTGCGGCTTCAGATAGCACGACTCGCTGGTGTCAGCGGATGGCGGCCCGGAGGACTCTTAAGAGTCTAAATTGTCCGAGAGCCGTCCGGACCCTGCAAGACAGAGCCTGCTCGTGGGCTAACTGACTGCTCAATGCAATCGAACTGAGCCTGCTTCTTAGACCAGATATAGCACACGACGGAACCGCATGGCAACTCCACCGGTGCATCGTACTCGCCAAAGTTGGAAGTTGGCAGTTCGCCTACTCGTATTCCATTATTGATGAAGAGTAGTAAGTAGACTTGCGGTTGGACTCTGGCAGTATCTGAGAGCGATGCAGACAACTTCTGGTGGTCAACCTTCTCCCATTGAATACACAGGAAAGACACGAGGGCTGCTCGTGCTGTTTTATGAGGCACCCTGCGAAGAAGGGGTTTGGGAACCGGTACAAGGACCGTTGTGTAGCAAGCTCATTCTCGCGTACCTGGCATAATGTCGCCCTCCAGGCACGATCTCTCAGACGCAAGGTCCACCGTAGGGATGGAGTCATGGACTGAGGAACACGAGTAGGGCCATGTTCGCCAGTCCCCGAATCCCCGAAAGGGCCTCGGACTCTCCTGCATAATTAAGCCGCCTTGGTCAATGACAAATTGTGGAAAGGGTGGCTTTAGAGAACTCAGGAGTAAGTTGGCGGATCTGACACGATCGCCCTTCGGGCCTCGCGGGGCACGGGCCGTGACGTCTGTCAGATCCAGACTGACGGAGATGCCCGTGACCGCAGAGTAGTATCATTGTTATATTATTATTATGCCAACAAGAACCGTCACCACTCAGGATTAGCGATACTAATTGGTATCTATGGTGGAAAGAACCAAGGAAGCCTCTATGTTATCTATAAGCAAGTAGACAAACTAGTCGGCCAGATATACAATGATCCCAGATAGACCATGCCTTTTACTCTTGCCTCCTCGAAACAAGAGTAAAATTGCCAATACGGCGAGAGTGCCGGAGCATCTTTACAGTGTGAAGGGGCGAACAAGCTCGTGGCAGGTTGACAGCATTAGGGGGGTATCCGACATGCAAGGATCCGATATTTAACAGTCAAGGCTGGATTAGGAAATAAACTAGCTATACACACTACGAACTGAAAAGGAACGTCGATTAATGTGAGAGGATTGCGCAATATAACCGCACCCCTGCCTTCTGATTACTGCCCTTATCACGCATAAAAAACCCCATTACCTCGAACCGGACTGGGTGCCATGTCTTTCCATCATCACTATCTAGCCCGGCGCGTGACTGCGAAGTCACCCACCCGCGACCCCAATAGCGTGACATCTGCCATTCAGCCGAACCTCAACCCCAGTTCTTGGACACGTTTGCTTGTAACATAGGGATGGAAGAAACCCAATGGTTGAATTTGCGCTCAAAAACACTTGATTATTATCATGAGAACAGGGATGATAAAAACAGATATGGAACGGTTCCTTATTAGGGTAGCTCTACAGGACCTTGAGAAAGAAAGCATGCAAGGCTACTGCATTTACAGCAGAGCCTGGAGCATGGCACCGAAAGCAGCAATGAGGGCAACAGCGGGGACGTTGATGTCAACGAGGCTGGCAGCAGACTTGGCGGTAGAGGAGGAAGAGGAACTAGAGCTGGTACCAGAGCTGGTGCCAGAGGAGCCGTCGGAGGTGGTGGGGTCAGGAGTGGAAGACTTGCAGGTGAAAGAACCACGGACGGTGGACTTGATGTCCTGGAAGTCGGAGCAAGAGAAGTTACCAGTGGACTGCATGTTGAAACCACCCTTGACCTGCTTCAGAGCGGGGAGATCGACCCTGAGAAAATGATGTTAGTTATTGTGCTTTATATACACGCAGGACGCAGGAACCACTCACTTGTTGAACTCTCCAGTGAAGTCCAGAGCACCAGTAATGGTCTGCAGCTTCTGGAAGCCGGTGATGTCCTCGAGATCATCGTTCTTGCTGATGGTGAAACCACCGTTGACCGTGGTCAGCTGGGGCATGGAGAGGTTGGACAGCTTGCCGTTGTTGTCGAAAACCAGGTCACCAGTGCTGGTCAGGTTGGCCGCGGAGAACTCCTTGAAGGTGTTGCCGAACAGACCGAGCTGGCCGGACAGCTCCTTGAGCGAGGGAATAGAGAGACTGCTAGCATTGCGGATGGTGATGTTCTGAGCACCGCCGAGGTTGGGCAGAGTAACCTTCAGAGAAGGAGCGTTGGCGGCAATGTTCAGGAGACCAGTGACATTCTTCAGGTCGTTGACGTTGATGGTGTCCATGGCAGTGTTGGCAGTGATGTCGAAGTTACCAACACTGTCGAGAGTGATACCGTTCAGGCTGGTCAGACCAGTGTTGGTGATGGAGACCGATCCGGCCTTGCTGACACCCTTAGTGAAAGAGAGCGCCTGGAGGTTAGGCAGAGCAGCCCAGTCGATAGAACCGACGGAAGTCAGAGAGCCGAAGCTGAGGTCGGTCAGAATGATCAGTCCCTCGAGCTTGAAGGTGTCTCCGATAGACGTGAGCTCGGGAGCAGACAGGGAGGTGAGGTTGGCGGCTCCGTTGGCGGAGAGACTACCAGTGATCTGCTCGACACCGTCCAGAGAGATACCACCGGTGGTGTGCTCAGCGATAACGATGTCACCCTTGACGGTCGAGCAGCTGCTCAGAGCTGAAGCATCTCCCTGGTTCTGGATGGTGATGGGGTCGGACGAGCCATCGCAAGCATCAGAAACTACAACCAGTCAGTCCGGCAAATTCTTTCAATCGATTGTTGTCCGGCTCGCTGTTCGCGTCAAGACGGGTTCTGGCGAGTTCTCACCTGCGAAAGCAGTCGAGGCCGCAGCCAGGGCGGGCAGAATGTACTTGGTAACAACCATTTTGTCTAAACAATGATGGTTGCGATTCAGTTAGTTGAATGCTCGTAGAAACGAGAGACGACAGCGAGAGACAAAGTAAAGTTGGCCAAGGTTGTTGTTGACAAAAGGCACGTTCCGGCGGCCACGTCGACAGCAGCCACAACAAACACAGGGGCAAAACGAAGGACAAGCTTTTTTTGCCCGACTCGAGGACTCACCTAAGGTCCGTTATTAAAAGGTGATATGGAGTATGGACTGGCAATCGATAATATGCCCGTCGTTAATTTAATGCGTAACAGGGTGTTTCAGAAAAGAGGATGCTGGGGCGCGGCTGGTGGTTGGTGCGAAAAGAAAAAGGGAATCTGAACGAGTGGAAGAAGAAAGCTTCGAACGAAGGAGAAGCTGTGGCTGGCGTTCCTGCAACGAAGGAATAGCACCAATTGGGCAAGTGCGTTCTCTCTAACGACGTTGAATGGGAAAGAAAAGAAGGAAAAGGAAGAGAGGTTTCTGGGCAACGAGAGGGACGAGGAGGTCTTTCACTGCGAGACGAGGAGGCGGAAAGGAGGCGTGTGCGAAATTGGGGGTGTTTGGCAGCCGGCAGCGAGCCTGCTGCCCCTCTGGGTCTCGGGGGGGAGGATGGAGTCATGGACAAGGAGCAGGACTGGGCAGCAGGCGGGGGCCATGCTTGTCTGGCCACTCAACGCTCAGCAGCCATGGGCCCCCCTGTGCCGGGGAATCTGGCGCCGTCCTCCTATGGTATGAACCGTTCCAGCTAGCGCTCCACCCACCGACACAACCTGTGCGCTGATTCGCCAATGCGGCCTCCCATTGCTCCTCTGAGTTGCTATCGAGCCACTCACCACGCGCAGTCCCAGACAGGATGGGTCATGCCCCTGTTTCTCAAACCAAACCATGTCAGCCATGTATGTTGGTCCTCGTCGGCTCATGCTACTGTATGGTATTATTATTACTATTATGGTACTCTCTACGCACGCGTCGGACGCCCAGCCGTCATACTATTATTATTATTATTATTATCACCCTGATGCCCAGCCGCGCGGACCTCTTCTTTTGATTTCCATCGACGGTTATCGACCGATCCTGATGATCGGATCGCCCATTATTTGCCGCCTCTTGGTGCTTGTTGTGACGGTGATCCAGCCCGACGTCCCCACGGAGAAGAAAAAGGAGGGAGAAATGATGACGCCCAGCTCTGGTTTGCCGCTTGGTGGGCGATCAGATTGTCCCCTGGAATCCAGGCCCACTGACTTACCGTTATCGACAATGATGTACGACTGCGAAATTGCAGCCCTGTGCTCTCCAAACAACTTGCGCCATAGCTTATCATCCCGTGGTGGTATTCTCATCTTTCCCATCGATCCAAACTGACAGGCAAACTACTCGAGTACCATGCATAGATAACGTATTGATTCTCCATTCCCCATGATTCCGCTAAACAAATCACACAATCTGATTTTTCCTTTTTTTTGTTTTTTTTACCTTCTGTCTCTGCCACGGTTGCGGCACACAGACTGCTTGCGTCATCCCCTGATGCCCGTCTCCGAGTACTGGAATTCGCGGTCTGGTCAGGAAAATAGGATGTCAATTTTTAGCCTACGCCCCCGTCTGATTGACTTTGGCCGCGCCCCCAGTCGACCAAGACCAAACTAGGCACTAGTGTAAAGATGTATCCAAAACTGCGGTTCAGATCCTCGCGGGATTCTCTATTATTTTGTTGTGATCGCGCCCCGTAATTATTTATGATTATTTCTTGTTCTTGTCAATGGTGATCATCCCGAGATGATTATCATGATGCACACAGTGCCAAGAGAAAAAAAAAAAAACAGCTCCGAACGAGTCAACAGTTGCCACTGGATCAACAAGGTCAAAGGGGACAAACCCTCTTTAGAAAGAACAGAAACGACCAGATACGCTTAGATCAGCTATTGAACTGTTAAAATGAGGGTAGTGCGTGATTGCATGTCTATTCTAATTTCTGGCTGGCCTTCTACATAGATCCATTGCGCCTCGGCAGTTCAATCTTAATATCGCTTAGCGAAATTATAGATCTGAAGTCGCTGCTCTCGTGTCTCCATACATCGTCCAAGACAAACCGGTTTTCCTCGTGCCGGCTAATACTCGACTTGCAGGCTTCCAGCAAGGCTTGTCTGCAGACGGGACTGAGGCCCGTTTCAACCGACCGGGGTTATGGACGCTAAAGAATTTCGCCCATAATCCCGGCCGTACCGGACTCCTACGCTATAGTATGCATAGACATGTGTAAGGACTGTGCAGGTTCAAAAATGATAAAATGGATGCGTCCAGAATCGAGAACTCTTAGTAGTGACGGGCTATTATTATCATGATGTACCGTCTATACCGTCTATCTACTCTTCTGTACGGGGGCACCGGACCTTGCAAGCTATTGTTTCCTGATATAAATTCCGGCGATTGTCTCACGATTTTGATAGCATCAGACTTCAGGCATCCGGACTGTTTACTCGGGCGCTACCCGAATTCCTTTGTGGGACAGGGGGTTAAGGATATTTCTGCGTCCAAGGAGGGTTTTGGTTCTAGAAGTAACCAGCCAATGTCTACTTTTCCTCGGGTGCGACACAATACCATAATTAACTAAGACGCTCCCCCCACCATCGAACAACAAGCCAAGCTGTCGCGGGCTTTTATAAGTTAGTGGGTATTCTGATATTATCCAAACAACGCACGTTGTTCTAGGCGTGGTGGCAAAAGTGGCTGCGACATTGCACGAGGGGTCCATACCAGCCATTATTATTATTATTATTACCCTAGCAACATCGAGAGGGGAGTCGAGACTATTTGAATCCGCATTGTTCGAGATATCGCCATTATAATTACATGATACGAGCTGCATGTCAAGTCTGCAGTCTTGAGCTTTGCATAAGAAAGATCAACCCGCCGTGGTTTTTATAAATGATTATCATCACTGTGCATACCTAGTGAACTATGGTACTTTGACAGCGGGTATCGCAATCACATACCTCTCTCTAATTGCCACAGGGAGAAATGATCACGAGAACAGAAAGGGATATGAAATGCCTCACTTGTTCTATAACTAAATAAATAATGTCAGCGTCAACAACAAAGTCTCCCTTGCTTCTGCTTATCAAGAAGAAATAAGTGTCAAGAAGATCCTTCTACTTATCGAACCTGTTCCATTGGCTACATAAAACGACGCATGCGCGTAGCAGCACTTTACACTACTACCGCTCGCATTGCAACCCACTGATTTATGATCTTCTGCGAATAAAAACCTCAAATCATAGAAATCCACTGCCCATAATACATAATATCATATGATTTTGGGGACACCTTCCGGATGCAGATGTTTAGTGTCAACCTACATCATGCGCATATATATATATTTTCCGATAAACTCGTGTGGCGGTGAACTGTTAAGAAAACTAGCGGGGAATCGGATGATGGTCCCAGCAAGAGAATAACAGGGTGCCAATTGAACGATACTGTTGCAGGACCATGGGTGTGGTTGCTATTAATAATGGCTCAGCTCAGTAGGTTGTCCCATTCTTCGCCCAGTTACCGTTCCCGAGGAACATGAGGGGCGGACCGATGCAAGATGCCATGAGATTTCGATGAAGATTACTAGGGTACCAAGAAAAAGCAAGCAAGAAAGAAAGAAAGAGAGAAGGAAAAAGGAAAAAGAAACCTGCAAAGCGCGTGGCCTATTCTCTTCTAGAATAAGTATCTGAATCGCCTTCATTCAGCCTACATCACTGGTGCTGTACCTATCGACGTCTCAGAAAAAGGCAGAGTTAACAGTCAAACGTCATGTTACAACTTCGAGCTGGAAGATTGAAAAGCACGTCCTCAATGTCTACTACTACAGGCACAGATATTTATAAGGCGGTTTTATAATCCGTTCACAACTTCTGCGTTACATCATCTGCCCATCCTTGACATCCTTGTTCGTATTGGCGCTTGAAAAAGGATATCCGATTTTAAGTTTACTTTTATCCATATCGGCCTGGGGTAGGCGGTTTACCACTAGATCAGCGAAAGGCACAAGTGAATTGACCTGCCAATCAGCCCTATTCCCAGACTATATAGCCAAGGTGGAAAGAGGTGGTGATGGTTCATGGTGGTCCAACCCGAGAAAAGAAAGACCTCTCTGATCAATCAACATATGCCTCCGCCTGTTGTGTGTTCCCTCAATCAGTTTTCGGTTGCCGGTGTTTGAGTAACCGATCGCGTTGTCGCTTACCAGTCTCTATACGATCTGATCTTATCAGAGACCATCGTCTATTGTATCGTTAGAAAGTCGATCTGAGACTCTATAGATTTCCCTGGAGATTCTATTTAGAAGTGGATGGATAAGTCATAGGGAGCTTACGCAGTAACAGAAAATGCGGAGTTTCCAACAATCAGCCAAAGAGCTGTTGCTATTCTTAGGTTCGCTCCGACTCTTTGCTTCGTCGATTTTGTCTAAATGGCGACGCTAGGAATCGAAATCCGGAGCGACAGCTCCTCAGGATGAAGAGAATATTATCGAAACCAAGCGGGACCGACATAGTGAGAATGACAGAGGTTGAATAATAATTAAATGATATGGGAGATGTCATATTACTTTAAAGAAAAGTCTGGGGATTCACAAGGTTGATATAGATGGTTTTAATGAGGGAGGCTATGCTAAGGAATAGAGGGCTGTGCTTAATTGCTTCATATTGGTGATTTTTCAGGGGGAGCCGGCTCCAATCATACGAGGACATCGAGTTACGCGAATTTCCTTGATACTTAGAATCCCCAGGCCTTGAGTGAGTTAAGATTATCTATTTATCACTGCTTACCACGTTAGAGATGGGAAGTCTGTAACCACTGGGAAGTCATGGTCCCGTGCCCAGGTGTCACTCTTCGCGACCGGAGAAGCCAAGCCTGGGGACGGGTCACGAGTCTCGTATCGTTACTGGGCAATTCTTTGCTCATGTAAGCAGCTCTAGACATCAAGATCCGACGTGCTGTAATGGACGTTGATAACTATGTCTATCTAGTGTACCATGAGAGGAGAGCGTGCAGTGCATTGACGATAGGAGCTGAGATCTCTCGCAGTATGAGGTCATAAGTCGCGCAATATCGTCCACTTCACATTTCGAGTACAGCTACATTTGTAACATTCAAAGTGGCTGTCGGACTCCTTTTTGCCTATGCTCATGCTTTCCGACCCGTCGTCCCTATAGCGTCGTTTTCATCATTTGTTAGGATGGCTCCAAGGCGCTCAGCTCGATTGCTTGCTGCTGGTGGACTAGAGTCAGCAACAGCCCAACCGTCGTCAAATGCCACCAAAGTGAAGAGTGGTAAGGTCCAGAGCAATGGGGTCAGCAAAGCACGAAAGACAGCCCCGAAGGCAGGAAAGAAGAAAACGACGGCCACATCTGAAACTACAGATGCATATGCGGCTATTTTTGGAGCATCAGATCTAAAGACCAGAACGAAGGATGCTGCCTCGTCTACAAACGGCACAGCTAAACTGGAGTCCACACCACCGCCTCTTGACCGTCCTGTTGACCCTCATAGAACAAATGCAGCTCTCCTCACGCCACATGGGTCATCATTGGTGGCATATCAACCAGGAGCAGAAGACGTTTCTCCCAGCAAGACTGGTCTGCCACGTCCGACGGCAACGACTGGGAATCTCCTAGAAAAAGCAGTTGATCACTTAATTTCCATAGAGCCGCGGTTGAAGCCTCTTATAGACAAGCACCCTTGTCATATGTTTTCGCCCGAGGGACTGGCGGAGTCGATCGACCCGTTTCAGAGTCTAGCCAGTAGCATCATTTCGCAACAGGTATCTGGTGCAGCTGCTAAATCAATCAAGAACAAGTTCGTTTCTCTATTCAACGACGATGTGGAAGACGAAGTCTTGCGAACGCTGCGGTTTCCAACCCCAGAAGAAGTCGCCAGGTGCGACATTGCCACCCTTCGGACAGCGGGTCTGTCACAGCGAAAAGCTGAGTACATCCAAGGCTTGGCGGAGAAATTTGCGACTGGCGAGTTGAGCGCGCAGATATTGCTAAAGGCCTCTGATGAGGAGCTTGTTGAGAAGCTCGTGGCTGTCCGCGGGTTGGGTAAGTGGAGCGTCGAGATGTTCGCTCTCTTTGGTCTGAAACGGACTGATGTCTTCTCGACCACTGATCTGGGTGTACAGTAAGTGATTTCCCCGATCAAGTCTTCTTGCCTCATGACTTTCGCTCTGACCTGAACCTATTCTAACACTATGCATAGGAGAGGCTGCGCTGCCTTCGTAGGCCGAGACGTGAGCAAGTTGAAAGCCAAGGGAGGTGGGAAGTATAAATATATGTCTGAGAAGGACATGCTGGAATTGGCGGCTAAGTTTTCCCCGTATAGGTAAGTTGAGTAAACCAATCAGTCTAAAACTGGCAATCTCTAAAAACACACGCACTAATACGGAGTTCAGGAGTTTATTTATGTGGTATATGTGGCGCGTCGAAGAGGTCAACGTAGAAGCCTTGGGATAGATGAAAGAGGGCGAACCCATTAGACACAGACGCCGAGTTGGGTCATTGGAAGCGTGTTTCACACATCTGATACAAAGTGGTCGCACTTGTAGAATACGGGCGGTATGATGTATATACTTTTCTGAATGCTATATCTGACAGGGTTTGACCAGCCGGCCGGATTGCTTGTTTCTAGTTAGGTCGGCTTTTTGGAGACATAGCAACGGAATGCTTGACACGTATATTGGTTAGTGATATCACGCTGGGTGCAATTGAAGAGCCTTCGTAGGCTTAGTTAGCTTGGGGTCATTTTTGGACGGTTTGCCTAGACGAGAGAAATAGTGACGATTTGGTTCCTGGTGGCCCTCCACAAGCGGGATCAGTTTCGACAGTGACAATTGTCAAGAGAAAGCAGTTCTAAACAAATGAGACGATGACATGATATTGATTTGTACAATACGGGTACATGGTTTGAAGAATGCAGGACAGGGCTGGGTCGCTCAGCATTGCACGATCAGTGCAAAGCCAAGCAGACCAATCTAAAAAGCAGCTGTCCATTCATTCACATTGCGCACTCCCCTTTACAACTCTATCCTCCTAATTCCGCTTCACAATGATGCTGTCCAGCTCCTCACGCTCAGCCTGCTCCTTCTCGACCTCGCGGATAATGGGGCTGAGGTACTCGACATCCTGTAATTTCAGAACAATTAGCATCGGATTGTCATAAAATAGCTTCCCCATCAACGTAGTATCGTCCCCGTGCGCGTTGTTCGAGAAATGCTGGTTATAGCCGGGGTTTGAAATTCGTGCAACGGGATTGGTCGGTGGGCCAGAAGACATGTTGGAGCTACGGGGGAACTGATAAAGTTGAAATTTCTCACCTCCTCGGGCTTGGTCTGCTCAGCAGCGGGGAGAAGCTGGTGGGAAAGGGACAACTGTATGGAAAGAGTCCATGGTCAGCGGCGATTGCAGGTTATGATAATCAGGATATCTCAACGAACCTGGAACGCTCTGCGGAGACGGAAGACACGGTCGTAGGCCTCCTTGGGGGGCAGACGCTTGATGGCAGTCTGGACGGATTCGCTCTCCTCGGGGATCAAGTCATCGAATCTGAAGCAATCAGTGTCGGGCCCTTAAGAGGGAAGAGAACGTCGCAAAGGATTCGGGATTGAATGGATGTCGAGAGCAGCGGAACGGTACCAATTGGACATGCTCCTGCTGGCACCATTGCATCTGCTGCCTCGAGCACCGAACAATCCTGTCTGTTGATCCGGGGAACCAAGGGGAGCTACCTCAATCCGAGTCTCCTGTAGCCGGCGGCGTTGGTGTACCACTCCGCGATGGGCATCAGGAAGCGGGTCAGCGCAGGGCGCTTGACGATGTAGTTGGCGAGAGAAGGCGCAGACATGGTGATAGATGTCACGCGATGGCGTATCAATCCAATTGAGCACCTGGTGGTTGGGGTGGAGAGGCAGAAGAATCGCGGGAAGGGTCAGCCAGACTGGAGATCAAGATGACCCGACGACGTTGGCGGTTGTGCAAAACGAAAGCCCGGCCGGACGGCTTCCCAAAACGGAATCTGGATGCCCGAGGCATCAACACGTGACGGGTGCGCCGAGCGGAGCCGCAGTCGGGATTTCGGACCAAGTCGGTGCCTGAGGCTGCCAACACGGATTTCTCCACTTGTACTGCCGACAGTCTGCGCTCATCCCGCCTACATCATCCTGCTTCCTGCTCACTTCTCACACTCGACGGCTTCTCGGATTGCACTTCGACCACCCTGTTGTCATCTTGGGGGAATGAGTTCTTTCAATTGCTGATCTGGCCTGCTCCATCGTGGAGCTGTATACTGAAAGGAACCCCGCACGACGTTATCTGATTTCGGGGTAGACACATACAGGTCACACGCACATTTACTCGACGTCCCAGGTTTCGCAGATCGAATCGTCGCCTCAATCAGCTGATCCGTCATCCTGTGAATACTACGACTGGGGAATCTTTCTACTCCTGTCAGCGAGGGTTAGGTGTTGGGTTCCGGGTCGAGCACCGCTATGCTCGGGTCCGTGAGCCCCCGGTGACCAAGACGGACAAAGAACTCGCAGGAGACCTGGTACAACAATGTCTCAAGAGCGCGAGGATGCCACCGGGGCTGCAGGCAGCTCTCAAGGTCCCAGAGTTCCAGACGCGGATGTCTACCCTCCCTCAGATGTCTATTTGCATGTTACTCCTCCACCGCATGCGACCTCTTTAACGCGCTTCGAGATATGGACCACGCGGATTCCGCACGCATATATTACGCCCCTGTGCGGGGCAGCAGCAGGTGTCGCATCGGGGATTGTGACATGTCCACTGGATGTGATCAAGACGAAGCTGCAGGCGCAGGGAGGATTTGTACGGAGAGGTGGGAAGATGATAGAGCCGTCGAATCTATACCGTGGAATGATCGGGACCGGGAGGATGATATGGCGGGAAGAAGGTGTTCGAGGTCTATACCGTGGTCTGGGCCCGATGCTGATGGGTTACCTGCCAACCTGGGCTGTATACCTGACGGTGTATGACCGATCTCGGGAGTTCTACCATGAGAAGACAGGTCGGTCAATGCCAGCCCGTTTATTACGTTGACTGACATTTGTACAGATAATTGGTGGCTAGCACGTGGCTATGCCTCCATCACAGCAGGAGCGTGCTCGACGGTCGTTACGAATCCGATCTGGGTCATCAAGACGAGATTGATGTCTCAGAGAGTGGCCAAAATCTCCGATGGCTACGTAGCCCCATGGCATTACAAGAACACACTAGACGCCGCTCGGAAGATGTACATGACTGAAGGTATTCGCTCCTTCTACTCCGGACTCACCCCGGCCTTGTTGGGACTCACGCATGTGGCCATTCAATTCCCGCTTTACGAGTACCTGAAGATGGCATTTACGGGATATGGTATCGGCGAACACCCTGAAGATGGCAGTTCTCACTGGGTAGGGATTTCTCTTGCGACGTTCCTGAGCAAAGTTTGCGCAAGCACCATGACATATCCTCATGAGGTTCTACGGACGAGGCTTCAGACGCAACAAAGGGCTGTTCCAGCACCGTCCCCCGAGGAGATTACGTTTCGTGGCGGTCTGCACCATCCTGAAGACGGCGGTCGGCCTTCTGGTCCATCCTCGTCGGATGGCATGCGTAACCGTCCTCGCTACCAAGGCGTTATTCGCACGTGTAAGACGATACTGCAAGAGGAGGGCTGGCGTGCATTCTATTCGGGCATTGGAACCAATCTGGTTCGCGCCGTACCAGCGGCCATGACGACTATGCTTACCTACGAATATCTGCAGAAATCGATACAGAGGGTCCAGCACGAGGGCGAGAAGAAGCTCACTTCAATTGAGACAGGAGATGGGGATGCTGTTCTATGACGCAGCTGACACTTGACTGAGGGGATACAGTCAAGCGTTGCTATCTGAGACAGCGTAAATGGGGACGGCAATCTATAGCCGCCATCTGCTTGAGTAGGCAAAATGTCTCAGGCACTTTTTGACGCCATATCTAGTGCTGGAATGACGAAGATACATGGCCCGAGACAAGCAATCAGAGGGAACATATTTCTCAATAAGGAATTTATCCCCGGATGTCCGGAAAAAGCACTGAAATCTTTCGGCCAATCATCTGTTGCGATTCCTGATGGAGCCAAGTAACATTACCATAGAGTCTAGACACTCATTGTCCTCTTTTTGTAGACTACTACCTTTCCTTGCCGGTTATTATTGTTGCGTGTTTTACATCCTTTCACGTCAAGCACCTCAATACATGTACAGTTTCTTTCTGCAGTTAACCATAATCTCTTTCCGTCGTCGATGGGATGGGGGGTTTCTATTCTCAGACATGTATACCCTCGTACTACGCGTTGGCTTCCCGGCCACGGCCGCGACGGATATTGCGGCTAGAAATAGATGGTCCTGTCAACCCTTATATCCAGAACAAGCATAAGAGAAGGGACAAGAAATCAGCAATGACAAATAGATATACATAAAACCAAACAAAAGGCCTGCAGCAATCCATGGTAAACTACTCCTTACCCCGCAACCCTCCTCTTTCGGGGTGGGAGTTATCTACTTCCCCTTACTATCCTCCAACGCCTTCGTCAACCACCCGGGTTCGGAGCCCTGTCCTCGAGAAGAAGAAGCAGCACCCTCATCACGATCAGATAGATGATATCGCGCATCCCGACGTGCAGATCGGATCGAGCTAATACACCACGAACCGAGGACAATCGCCATAGTGAAAGCAGCTAAAGGCGCGGTGAGGGACTATTCCCATAGTTAGCCACCACGAGGAAACAGTAAAAAAAAAAGAGAGGGCGGGGGGAAGAATATGTAAAACTCAAAACTCACCTTCGGACTACGTCCTAGTGTTTTGACTTCCGAGGGGTGTGATTTCTGATTATTGCTCATTTTCGTAGATTGGTGCACAAGCTGTATCGTCTATCTGCGATGTGTTCCTTTCCCTGCGACGAGGGAAGAAGGGCATAGACTAGTTGTAGATAGAGGATGGAGGGAGGATTCGTAGCAGTCAGCCCTCGTTGCTATCACCCCAACGTCAGCGCTGGGTCGGTTAAGATAAATAAGATCGATTCAAAGGACCAGAGTAGGATAATAAATCTTTCAATACCTGAGAAAAGACGTATTAGCTTCGAGTTAATGGCTCCCATGGTTCTTCATTTTATAAGCTTCCCGTTGAGGAATGATAATTGTAAGTTTAACCAAGAGAAAAGAACAAAATCGAAATACTAGATGAGAAAGGAAAAGAGTCCCGACTATTCCGTATGCGACATGCTAATTAACCATTCAACAAAAGAAATGTCAGGGGTTCAATAAACGGCTCACACGAAGAAAGAAAACATAGTAAACATACAAGGAAAACAAACAATCTAGACTCTTCTACTTCTCATGAACAATGAACAAGGAGAGGCATAAACGTTGAATATGAAAAATATGCTTATGCTTGTTCTTAAGATACTGAGAATAGCCATAAACTATCATACCACAGTAGAGTGAAGAAAGAGCATACGCAATACCATACCTCCTGATTTGGATATCCTCCTTTCCTTGCCCTGGATACTTAGGCGCTTGGATGGTTGGGATGAGGGATCAATATCGGACCGGTTCAATATAAAGTGCTCTTCAAGGTCGTAGTTCACATCAAGTTGTACCAACAGCGGTTGACGGGGTCTAGTTAATCGGAGTGGATGTCTCGACGCCGAGGACAGACTATCGTGCTTCCACGTGACTGACAAGGGTATCGATATTCTGCGACATCAACTAAGTAGCCATTTTAAAGGCCATAGTATATTGCCTACGATTCCTAGTTGCTACGATCTACGAGATAAGCTGGATGTTTATACATAGGTGAGAGAAGGTTGATTGAGTGAGATTTGAGTGATATAGAGTCTAATTGTCTAACCTCTATATGCTCTGCAATGTACAACGAATAAGCCTAAATTTAACTAATTATAATCATATATGCAATCGAAGAGCATTTCCCATGGGCGCGGCTGGATATAAACCGCCCCGGAGTACCCTCGTAACGCCAGCGTTGATGCAGACGGACGTGTGCGCCGTCCTTTTTCCATGTGACAGCAAGTAATCACTCATCAGCATGTGCAGAAGCAAGGATGAAAATGATGACGTTAAGGTCTCCTTCATTGGGCGGAAATGCCCAGGCGACTTTTCAGCATCAGGTATCTCTCATAGAGACCCAGCTTCAGCTCCACGCGGAGGTAACCAGCCCAGGCGTAGAGGAAGCGGAAGAAATTACGCGGCCACAACATGCTTCCGCATTCGCGGATCTTCTCCATCTGTTCATCGAAGACGCAGCGAGTGGCGTATCTTGCGAGAATGACAAACGTGCGAACAGGACCCTGGCGAGTGTGCAGGTTCTCGTCCAAGCTGCGCGTGAGGTCGTTGGTCTTGAGAATCAGGAGCATCACTCTTGGTACTTGGCCCAGTAGTTCAACCAGCTGTTGGAGCATGCCGTCTCCCAACGCACCCGTGATTTCTTCTTTCTCCTCCGCAGTTCGAGTAGAGGTCACAGACTTCTTGGTCAAGACGGTATAGTCTCTGCCTGTGATGGCGCTAGCGAACAGGGGAAACTGCTCATCTGTGATACCGGCCACCTCGCGAGAGTACTTGCGCATGTTGGGCACATCCGATTCAATGACGGCCAGCCAGAGTTTAGCATAGTTCCTACGCATGTCCCGTGGAATGTCACGGTACAAGCCATGGTCGTAGAGGATCACGTCGAAATTGGGAGAGCGGCGGTTAGGATTCTTGCGGATGGCGATGTTGCCGCCATGAGGATCGCAGTGCAAAGGCGCATCTTCACCGAAGATCATCTTGTTGAAGATATGTGCCAGTGCAGCGGAAACTTCGTCGCGGTCGATGTTATTTGCGTCCAGATACGCCAGATCGTCCGGGCGGTGGCCAGAGATAAATTCCATAACGAGAATGCGCTTCTGAGCCCACATGACTATTCATATCGATTAGTATGACAGCTGCTGACCATACGTTGAGGGGGGCTCAACTCACCCTCTGGAATCACCAATGGCGCGCTGGAATTCTTCTTGAAGTATTCGCTCGCTCTCTTTGCATTCTCACCTTCCCTGCGAAAGTCCAATTCCTGGGGCAGGGAGAGATCCATTTCGCGGGACAGCCATTCGAGATCGTATTCGGGAAAGAATCGTTTGAGCGCGGCAAAGGTCATACGGGTAAGAGCCAGATCCAGAGGAACCCATTCCGCTAGAGCAGGATGCTGCACCTTGACGGCCACTTTCTGCCCGGTCTCCTTCAGCGTGGCGATATGCACCTGCGCCAGGGAGGCGGCTCCGATCGGGGCGGACTCAAAGGATGAGAATAATTCATCAATGCTCTTTCCAGTATCCGCAACGAACATGGCCTCGACCGACTCGATGGAAGAGACAGGGCACTTGTCTTGCAGCGGGATGAACGTGGTCGTCCACTCGAGCGGCAGAAGGTATCCCATACTGCTCAGGTGCTGGCCCAGCTTGATGAAAATAGATCCATTCTTCTCGAGTACTCGCAAGGTCCGTTCAGCACAGCGCTTGTGGCAGGCGCGCAGCAACTCATTGCCTTCCTCGGGGGAGGATGCGGACGCTTTCTGGTTGAGGGTCGTTCGATAGCTAACAACGGACGTACGTATCAGTAACCGCAACTACATACAACGCAGATATGACTTCCCCGACGAGAAACGCGACACTTACTCGTTAATACATATAGCTAGCGCGCTCACAACTCGTCCTGACCTCTCCGCTGCCGCATAGCCATGCTTGATATCGTCCGAGAACGCCAGCGCCCCCGCGCCCAGTGCGCCACCAGCAGCGGCAAACTTGATCACGGTCTTACGCGACCGCTTCGAGTCTGATCGTCTGCCTGCATCGTTTATGCCTTCAGAAAGCCGTGTAGAATAACTTCTCGAGAAGGTGACCGTCCGTTGTTGTAGGCACCGCCGACATGTCCACGGGGCTCTAGAGCCGAATGGGAGACCTGTTGATGGCGCGACTGAGGAGGATGACTTCGCGAATTGCTGAACGACCGCCGCAGGATCGAAACGAGACGCACTCAGCGGTATCCGGACTGGTGCTCTCATGATGATTGACACGACGGCCGCTCTCCGGGGCGAAAAAGAGGCCAAAGTTTGCCGCAACAATCGAGAGAAAAAAGAAACTTCCCACGTGTCAGCTATTCGCGAAAGACGTCAGCCATCGTAGGTAGCCCGAGACGATGGATGGAGATATGGGAGGAGATGCGACGAAGCGCTCAAACGTCACAAGCCGAAAAGATTCTGCTGCGTCTTGAATCCGAGGTCAGGTCCTTTCTCGAATCTCGCCGTACCTTTTCGAGATCCACCGTGCGGGTCGGCATTCCGTCGGCCGATGCCGGCTTCAACTCGTCCCGTATTCAGTACTGTTGATGCTCATCTTCATATCTCCGTTTATAATTTTGTCAGGGAAAATCTAAGTAGAGAGCCATGCTAGGCTCATAGGACCCCATCTGTGTTGGTATCTCTTTTTCCTGCTGGTTGTGGCACCTCATTCAACTTTGGTCAATGCTGAGGGCCTAGTATAGGTAACTATATACTTCCATTCCAGAGTCTGCATCACAAGTGTAGGGTCAACGGTAGAATAAAAAAAGGAGCATGCATGCATCCAGTCAGATGTCAAGGACTTGGATCTGAAGTAACCTGCGTGAGTATGCTATAGATGCAGGCGGTATCTGCTAACTACAATCCAGAAAGCTTGCTCACTGTCTCCAGTTATCATATAGTGACAATGCGAATTGCGACACCAATCATTTTTTTTATACTCGTGGGCGTGATCGTCATACAGGGCATTAAAATCACGAACAAAAGACAAATGACTCAAAAAAGAAGTCCTGGACATACATGCACCCCCCGAAGGGAACAAAGACCAACAAAGCACTCCCTGGGAGGCTAACAAGGTGAAGCAACAGACAATCTGAGAGGAGGGAAAACAAAATTAAGCCTGCAAGCATCTGGACTGAAATCGACTTGACAAGAGTCGACCTTCCAGCAGAACAGCATGCCCAGAGAGGAATATTGACATGTTAAAGTCGGATTAAACGAGAGTATGGGGACCACTGCGCAAGTAATGGAACAACAGAAGCATTTTTTAATGTCCCTTCAGGATGTGTAGTAACAAGAAAAAAAGACTGTAACCCGCCCAATGCGCCTGTGCTATGCAACTCAGTGAGACAGATACTAGGTGTCAGCAGTGTGTGTTCCTTGAACCTTTATGAAAGAAGGACGGCAGATCCAGACCAAGCAAAATGAAGGGACTGAAGAAAAGGAATGCGCAAGAGAAACTATGGACAGAAGCCAATCATTTTTATAGTTCATGTCCACTCGGAGTCCACGTTGGCCCTTCGCCGACGTCCGTTCAAATTGACGATCGACAAGCGACGAGTCGACGGCTCCGGTGCCCTGTACTCGTCCGTGTTCAGGGATCCCACCTGGGGTACCCGGTTCGACATGCTGGACATTGCCCGCGGCAGCCGATTCCTGGCTGCCGCTGGACCACCGCTGCCTCCATGGGCGAACACAGGGCTACTCCCATCTCGACTTGTCGGCCTGAGTCCCGCAGAGCCATTGAGACCGCTCCTGGTGTGTCGCGGAGTCTCACGTGGATCTAAATAGCCCCTAGACTGGCTCGATCGGCTAACCTGAGGGCTCGAAGGCGTCGAATGGCTCGATATGAGACTCGGAGAACTGTTAGAACCGCTTCTCCGCCTGGTAGGAGGCCTGCGCTTAGGAGCGCCCATGCTATCACTCTTTTCGCTAGATCTGACGAGCTTTCCAGCCATGTCGCGTACTAGAATAGCAGGGTCGTTCTCCAATTCTCTGATAGCGTCGAGCAGACCATATCGTGCCAGGAGATCGCCTTGCTCTTCGCTCGAGTCACAGATGCTCGAGATAATACGAAGTAGGTTAAGCCTAACTGCAGCCTTGTTGTGATGGAGTTTCTGCCCTAGGCGGGTGAAAAGATCAGGTCGAGCGAGGGTTGACGCAATTGGGGGACTTAGCCGCAGCAGTTTCTGAAGTGGTTCGAGAAGATTTTCAAAGGCGTTGGCCTTGGAGATCGTTACGCATCTGACAATAGCATCTGTGAAGGATGGCCTCTCATGGCGGTTATCCAGAAGATGTTCTTCAACCTTGGCGGTCTCCTCTTGTAGCCTACACTGTGTTAGTGTTGACTGTATAGATATAGATACGGATGTATCGCTTACCAAGTGAAAATCGCATCCAAGGCCGTTACCTGCCAATAGGGATCGGAAAGAAGCGAGATATAGAAAGCCAAGCCCTTGTTACGCCAGAGTTCTCGCCGTCCGACCTTTCCAGAATGGGCCATATCGCAGAGAATAGGTAGCGCGAATTCCTTGAGTGGTCGTTCTGTCTTAACAATCTTCTGCAGAAGAGGTATAATACCATTCAGTGCAGCATCTTCCTGCCTCGATTTACTCAGACGGCACATGTTGTAGATAGTATTCAGGATCTGGTTAGAGACCTCCCGGAAGTGGGGGCCCTTCATGGTAGATCTTAGCAGCTCAGTTAGGACGTCGATAGCATTCGAATTCTGCAGTGCGTCGAGTGTTGTCGAAAGCATGGAGAGGTTCTTGATGAACTTCAACATCGTAATTTGATGTATAGGGGTCATGCGTCTTAGCTCCTTCAAGACCCCTTGACAAATGGTCAGCGTTCTGCCTTGATTCAATGAATAACCTCATACTTACTGTGCAGGACAGTTCTCTCAGCGACCATCTCCTTGACATGGTTCTCAGCTTGAGAGAAGATGAAGAATATGTTGGCAATGCGACCCTCGCAAATCTCAGCCAACTCTCCATCCTCATCGAGCACTCTGCTGAGAACGAGAGATAGGGGATCGAGAACAGAATTTCGAGACAGAATCCGGCAGAAGTCGTTCTTGGGAGTCGATCCCTAGAAACTATCATCAGCCCACTGAGACTGCCCATATGAAAGTCTGTCGAACTCACCTGCAATTCGAACACGCTCCATATACCGTTAACACCGATAAGAACAAGGTCCCGCTCATCTTCATAGTCATCCTCCAAGAACTCCACTAGAACATTGAGACCACCTGCGCTTACGAACATTTGAAGGGTTAGAGTGGACGTCTGATACATCTGCTGCACAAACGCTGCCGCTTCGAGTCGAATTTCGCGCGGATACTTTTTCGAAGCAAATTCGTTGATGATGGGAATACCTCCCACGAAACACAGGTTTTCTTGGATTTCATAGTCATTGTAGATGATCGCGTTAACGATTTTCAGAAGGTTAGAAATGACATCCCGACGACGACATGTATCCAGGATCTCCAAGATAGGAAGCATTCCGTGCGCGCTGATGATGACGTTCTTAGTGTCCGGAAGATCGCAGAATATTGTGAGTAGTTGCTCGGAAATATCGGCGAGAACATCATCATCTTGGGAAGTCTTCAATGAGCTAACAAGACCCTCCACTTGATTCCTGAGCCGAGCATATTTGTCACGGGCAATGTTAGCCTCGAGATCCATCTCGTCAAATCCTTCCTCAAGCTGAGCGAAGGGGTCATCCTCATCGTCCTGGTCACCAAGCCAGGAGTTGCTAGAGAGCTTCGAGCTGAGAAGTAAGGTGCTTTTATCAGAGCCTCCATCGCTGTCGGGCTTTTCCAGAAGGCCTTCCTCAGCACCAAGGATATCTGAAAAGTCCTCGTCTTTCTCATTTTCAGCAAACTTTTGTATTTCTATTGATGACCGTGTCCGTTTGACAGAAAGCCGTTTCCTCAGCGACGGCTTTGGGTCTACGCTGTTGCCCGGAGGTGCAAAGGAAGTCCGCACTCTGCCTTTGAGATCAGGAGCATCCATCAACGCAGTCTGGGGGGTATCATCATCCACAAACTGCAATTTGGTCAGTCTCGTGTATCTACAGAAGACCTCACATGGTGGCTTACCTGGAAAGCGTTTAGTTTCTTCTCCAAGACGTCCTCATCATCGACGATCAGGTCGGAATAGTCCTCGACGGAGCTCTCCGAATAGAACTCAGTGGGACGAGGCTGCCTTGCAGGGGGAGGAGGGGGAGTTTGAGTTATGACTGGTACGCTCGTGATGGCAGGAAGTGCGCTTTTCGTTGGCCTATGCCGCACAGGACTTCTCCGGAGACTTCTCTCTTCATCCGAAGCTTTGCGCAGGTAGGGTCGAATAGTCTGAAGAGGATCAGCCTCACCGGCGCTCCTAAGGCTCATAGAGGAATCTCCCTCATCAAAACTATCCGAAATGTCCTTCATTGTGGTCCCATCAAGCGATGCGAAAGCCTTGAGCTTCTCGGAGGAGAGCATGCCACCAAAATTATCCTGAGGTTTGAACTGCGGCATTTTAAGCGCACTTGGCGAGATAGCCGTTGCGAAATCATCGTCCCAGTTGTCATCCGTTCCTTCGGGTGAGCGAAACTTATCCGCCGTACTCTTTGAGACAGCTGTCGATGCTGAGTCCTTCGCAGGAGTGATAAGATGTAGGTCTGGGCGAGCAGGCGCTGGGCTGTTGTGGTCAAACCTCACCGTCCGGCGTAACGTACCGGTATCAGGGGACCTTAGAGCCTCGTTCCATTCCTGGACACTGCGGACAGCTTCCTCGTATTCAGTAGACTTCTTCGGTACGACTGAATCAGTCCTGCGTGCATTGACAATCCAAGGATGTTTTAGCAGCTTGCGAGCAGATACTCGAAGATTGGGGTCCTTCTGGAAGCATTGCATGAGGAAGTCTTTCACGGCCTGGATAAGTTAGAATTATTATTGCGGCAAAAAGAGGCCAACGGTCCTTACCGGAGAAGCACCCTGCGGGAGCGGAGGATGGTCATCATTGACAATGCGAAACAGTGCTGGCATAGGCTGTAGCTTCCAGTACGGAGGCTTGCCTTCTAACAACTCTATCACCGTACAGCCAAGACTCCAGATATCTGAGGCTGTTGTAGCCCCGGACAGTTCAATCACTTCTGGAGCCATCCAATAGGGTGTACCGACGACACTACTCTCGTGGAGACCAGTAGTACGACTCGCCACACCGAAGTCTGCTAGTTTTACGAGACCTTCCTTGGTGGTGAGGATGTTGGCGCCCTTAATATCTCTGTGGATGACACCCTGTTCATGCAGATACAAAAGCCCATGGAGGACCTGGGACATATATAGTCCGACCAGATTCTCCGGGAAGCGGCCGAAGTTTTTCGAAATTGAGTGCAAGGAGCCATTCTCACAGTACCTGGCTACGGTCAGTCTATCGTGAGGCTTCATATGATGGGGTACGTTACATACTCGAGGATAATGTTTAAAGTTTCGGCTGACTTCACAAACCCATGGTACTTGACAATGTTTGGATGCTGAGAAAGACAGGTTAGTTATTGACCCACGGTTCCTGCTTATCGCCCCTCCCCCTTGAGTTGCAAGACTTACATCCAGGTTCTTCAGGAGATCAATCTCTAGCTGTAGTGTAGTGCACGTGGTCAGCAACCAGTCTTGGTGTGGGTTCGTGGAAAAGCATCGTAGATGCGCACCATAATAACTCGTAGCTCACTCTTAGGGAGATCAGCAAGCCGGATCTGCTTAACAGCGACAGTTTCTCCCGTATTCCAGTTCAATGCTCGATAGACTGAACCGAAGGCACCCTTCCCCAGACAGTCACCCAATTGCTGCACGATTATCCCACGTCAGCTTTGATGAGTCGGATCCCACAATAGCCAATGCACGTACGTAGTCCTTGAGCTCTGCGACATCCTTGGCAGATGACTTTGAAGTCCTTTCCTCCTTGCCTGTACTCGTTCCTGGTCTTGGATGTCGCGATTTCGCCGGTGTACCTGGAGTGCGTGATGCCGGAGGCTGAGCCTCGTCTCCATCGCTGGAGCGCGGTACCATGGCCACAGATTGGCCAAAGAAATTCGCTTCCCAATATCGAATTCAGAAGTGAAGACCGCCCGGTACGACGTTATGCAAAGTAGATCTCGTGTGATGGATGGTGAGAACCAACAGTTTCGGCCGTCATGTCAGGAAAGTACCGAACGAAAGCACAAACACTGTGCGAATGTCGGTTGAATCCGGGTGAAAATGCGCACGAGATCAGACGAATTACGCGAACACTGTGTTTTGGTATTAATTCGGGGTATATGAAGGACCCCTGCTCTCGCGTCCGTGAAAGCTTCTGCGGGCGCACACGTCGTTGCACATCAGAGACCTGTTCCCATTCAGAGCCATGAGAGGCCATTCAGTCAGTCCCATCGAGCACTTAGACAGGGATAGAAATGGAAATGAGCAGAATTCAAAACTGACCGTGGCGTGCTGTAGATATGTCTCCAACAGGCAAATTGTTGTGTCTCAGCACTTTCGGCCTCCGCAAGTGAGCATTTGGCAGGGGAGATGACGCAGTCGGGATCTCCCTCCCCCAGCTCCGATAGCCCTAAAGTCGACCCATAAAACTATGCCTACGGAACGCTAGCAACAGATCGAGACGTAGCTCGATGGAGTAGCTCTAGAAGGTCCTATCTAGCGTAGTAGTCTCATGCAGTGAATGGGATTATTCTTGACTTGAGCCTCTTCTTTATCTTGTAGTATGTACACTATTTCTATGCGGGGATATCCCTTGTTCCACATTCCAGCCAGGACAAAAGCCACCTCACATCTCTTCCAAACGGAGTAAACAAGCGCATGTTTGGTGACTGGATACTAAAGATTTGGTGAATTATTCCTCCTATAGATCTTTCTTACTCTCTCGGAGTAGACGGAGGACATCCGAGACCAAGTAGAGACTGCCCGCTATCACCAACGGACCGCCTTGTGATGTAGTACTCGCCCAATTGAGGGCTCCAACGATGTCGGTATCGAAATTCTTGGTCTTTCCAATTCCTTGGATATCTTGTATAGACGTGATGAGTTCAGATGTATCGACCGCTTTCACCCACGGCATGCCGTCAACCGGGCCAAATGCAACAGTCGCGACGTTATCTCCAGGCTTGATAATTGGATGAAATAGTCCTTTGAGGTCTTTCCCGCGAGATGCTGCGACAACCCAAGTAACATTACGGCCAGTCTGGCGTAGTTTGCGATCGACGTGGTGTCCCAGGACCTCAGCGGATTGGGCATTGTGGGCACCATCCAACAGGACGGGTCCCTGACGAGCAACCAAAGGGTCTAGAGCAACCGTTTGTAGGCGGCCTGGCCATTGGACTTTCGAGAGCTCCGGTAGTAGAGCATCTACTGTGAGTTCAGGCCGGATCCGAGGGAGGCACATCTTCAGAGCAGCAATGGCGCAGCAAATGTTAGCCTGTTGATGAGGCTCAAGATCGAGCTCTTGAAACATACGAGGAAGCAGTGACGACAGTCCGTCCGCTGTCTCCGGTCTGACGAATACGGACTCTATATCCAGTTCTCTGACTCGGTCCTTTATGACACGGATTGCTTCCGGCAGATTTGTGCCGTCGATGACACAAGGGACACCGGGTTTCAAGATACCGGCTTTTTCTCGAGTGATACTCTCAATCGAGTCCCCCAACAAGGACTGGTGATCGAGGCCGATTTTGCAGATGACCGACACCAACACGTCCCTAAGAATATTCGTTGCATCCAAACGACCTCCCATTCCCACCTCCACCACCCCAACTTCGACTTGTTCATGGTTAAAGATCTCGAACGCGGTCGCCGTCAGCAATTCAAACTCGCTGGCCCCAATCCCCAGGCTTTCGTCCCGTCGCTTGACCTGTTCCTCGATTTGACGAAAGAGTGATTCTTGGACAACCTTTTCGTCGATAGTTATGCAGTCCCAGCGGTCGATCAAATGGGGAGAAGTAAAACGCCCGCAACGAACGCCGCCAGCGGTGAGCAGCGCGGACAGGTATGCAGTCGTGGACCCTTTTCCGTTCGTACCAGCCACATGGATAGCTCTCCATGGAATCACCGTATGCTGGAGGAGACGGGATATTCTGCTCAAGCCTAGCTCAATCATTGTCCCAGGCGGAAAGTTGTTCGAGGCTGCTCTGACTCAGTCTGCGCATGGCTCACGTCTGGCGTGGGGTACCGACAAGTGGGATGCGACACCTCAACTGCGATACCAGCAGTCCAGCGGAATATCAGGGAGCTCAATTGAATATGATATTCGTCATAGGAGACGGCATGGTGCCGTGAATTTGTCGCATGTCCTTTTCGCATATTTCGGCGCCGGAGCGTATCAGAGGTCAGGTTCAACGATGACTGTTTGTGCCTAAGGCATAAACATAAGTACGTAATCCACCGGGATCCAGCAGCGAGCGCCGTAGTTAACGATATATCGCATACAAAATATGGAGTATCTGATAGATTGCCTTTTATGCTACTATTTAGCGCCTCCCTCCGATTAGTCCTTCATAAAGGTAATTTTAGATGATCTGGTATGATCTGGTGATTCTATATTAGTGACATTTCTAAGCAGGCTGAAGCTGTCAAACTGATTAGAGGTTTGATTATTCTAATAGGTACTGTACCTAGGTACCTACCTACAGTACCTACCTACCTAGGTAGTATAAGGTGATGGTATAGAGGCCTGTGACCTTCCTACGGCAAAGGATTGCGGCGTAGGTCTGCCCATTATATTCATAGTAATGCATACGAAACTGATGAATTAACCTGTAACTAACTGGTTCACTACTCCGATCAGTCAATATGGGAGCCTTTTTAGCTGTTGATTATCTCTTACCACGCCTAGCTATCGCAAATGAAGGCCATTATTTGGCTAAATTCCCGCTGTATATGTACAGATGGTTATATGACCTAGTTCGGCATCCCTACTTTAAAGCACTCATAGATAGTCTATGGCGGAATCCCTACCCTATTGCATGCTTCTCTTGTTCGGATATCTCGAGGGCAACCACGTATCGGACGAGGGGGCCATATGACATTTGTCAGTCTTCGTATCATTGCAAAATCGCGCTCTTCCACTGCTTGGTCCATAGCTGCTTGTTGAGGAACATCCAATTCGGGGCACTTTATGACAGTGCCGTTGTCGATAAGGAAGTGAGCCATTTCATAGTTCCCACTGCCCGCAGCAGAGAGCAACGCGCCGCCGCCTCCAGCACGAGCTGGATCCGCACCGTACTCGAAAAGCAGACTGACCATTGTCATTCTTTGACCTTTTATGTCCTGATTTAGAGAAGAATCAGTTCCAGCAGCGAGAGCAAGAGGGCCCTTTCTGTCACTATTCACGAGATTTGGATTCGCCCCTGCCGCCAGAAGGAGCTTTAGCGTTGACACTCTCCTGTACCATGCCGCCGTATCCAGAGCAGTGGCGCTAAGATCGTGGAAGATCCCACCGTGATGTATGGAATTAACGTCGGCGCCACTGGCTATAAGCATACGCGCAATCTCCTCATTTCCAGAGCATTCCGAATAAGACATTAGTGTTCGAGAAATTTCCTGATGTATGATGCCGTGCGAGAAGGGATCTCGATTCTCTCCGTCCTGCAACAGCAGCTTGACTATCTCTGAATGTTCCTGCCGTGCAGCGCAGCAGATAATGGACATATCCTTGGATTTGTACCACGGATTCACGCCTTGGTCTAGTAGTAACCTCACCATATCAATTCTGTTCGCTGATACTGCTAGCCGCAGCATCTTATCGTAGTTCGAATCTGTCAGCCTGGTGCTCATTCCCTCGTCTAGTAAGATCTTGACAATACTGGTGCAACCGTTGGATGCTGCTTTGTAGATCGGGTGACTCTCATTCGGCCCATGCATTGCGTCCCATAATGCCTCACAATAAATATCAGCGCCCGCTCTGAGCAAGTTCTGTAAGGTCCTCGATTGGCCATATCGCGCTGCCCACGTTAAGGCGGGTGCTGGCTCATAACGTCGCACATGATACCGATAGAGAAAGGAATTCAACAAAGAATAAAGTGCGCGATTTGCTTGAGCTAGAGCATTAATGGTTGACTGTGAATCTGAGGTCTCTGCGATTATCAGGATAATCTCAGTGGGCAGTGTGGAGAAATGCATTGTCAAAGTTTCAGATGGTGTTAGAGAAACGGTACTGCAGAGGTAAGGTTGAGGTGTTAGGAGAAGACAGTTGGTCGGTGAGGAAATAACACAATCCTGGGGCGGAAGGAATCATAATATAATATCGAGTTGCCTGCGGAGGTCCAGACAAGGGCTGCTGAGCGGGGCTGTCAATCTGGGAGCCCGGCTTTGGTGCCCTTCGTTGCTTCGAATCCTCTTTGTTCTCCTGTCTTTGTTCTTTTGTGTCACCATCCGTTCTATGCTTGGTGCTGGTTGTTGCCGATTTATCTTGCCAGGTGGAGGCCAGCAGGGTCATACGGAACATCCTCTTCTGAGAAGCAAGAAAAAAAGAAGCCTTCTTGATTCTGGCCTCAATGCAGGATGCATTCGGAGTTTTTCCATCGCCTTTGTTGAGGACACCCAGCTTTTCGTCGAGGGACTATCACTGCCCATGAGGGCATCAACTTCTCCCTGTAGCAATGAACAGTTTAACTCGGACTTATCAATCAACTACTGTGCTATCGAGTCTTTCCTCGTAAGAGTGTTATCCCATGTTATGATAATACATACAGTTTGTGGTCGTATGCTGAACTAAGCTTCGGCCAGTACTTGTATCGGCGGAGACAGAAGACAAAAGATACATATGGTAGGTCAAGTAACTAACTACCTAGAAGGCTAACTAACCGGGAGTTCTACCCAAGAAATACGCCGTTAACTTTTCCTTGGGTGATTTCAAATCAAGACCGATCTACTAGTTAAGCATTGTCGTCAAACGTTGGATGGGTCTTGGCACCTTCCATCGCGCCAGTTACACTGGGATAGATATAAAGCTGCATGCAGTTATTTGATCAGCAGTGTATAATCTCATTTTGAATCTGGAATTTTATCCCCAGGTACGTACCGCCGTTTAAGAAAGCAAAAGTATCTAAGGGAGTATTGATTAGAGCCGAAGGTCTATACTCTATATAGCTTTGGACTTACCAGAGTTCTTCAGTGCTTTGTGCTGAGTTCTCGGGTCCTGAGCCAGCTGATAGATGTTCTCGAAGCCATAGGCTCCCTGCCCGGTATAGCCAAGTGCTGGGTCGTCTAATGTTACCTCGTCCTCTTTGAAACCATTACATATGATGATCAGCATAAGTTACCAATTTTCTGGCGGATACGGGCATCCCTGCTGCAGTTCTGAATGTAGAACAAGAAAGTGGTCTTACCCATCACCCATTGTGCGAATAATGATTCACTGTGTGTGAACTCATGGATGAGAGTCAACTCCGGCGTTTTTATATCAATGTTCTGCAGATAAAGGCCCAACATTTGACTGACATGTAGACCCTTATAATCATCAATATGTTCTGTCCAGCGAGGCCAGGCCCTAGCGCAGATGGTAAAAACATCCGTTATACGGTTGCGTGTTGTTACCATTAAAGCTTGCCAATTTGGATTTGCATCACATTTCCCAGCCTCTGCTGTTTGAATGCCAGGTACCACGGCACTCTTATAAATATCTGAACAGAGTGAAGGAAGGGCTTAGCACGTTGCAAAATTCTTGGAAGGGGATTGTATCTGGGGAACATACATTTCTGTCTGCCGTATTCATCCTTAGCTAGAGCCCCAGTATTGGTTAATGCCGGCAGACCATTTGATACCAAATGGTCGTCATTGCAGAAGATACTAATACTAAATGTATCTTCATACATGGCCCTATACAATTCTCTCGCATACCCTGAATAAAGAAACAAGTTATAGAGCAACTCCATTAGAAAATTGCTGCAATTCTGGAATATAATCAATGACAACTCACACAAGACTCTCTCAATTTTAGGGCGAACCGTCGCGATACTCTGCTGGTCTGTCTCATCAAATATTCCGTACAAGGCCATGAATATATCCAGTTTTGCCCTATCACCGGGAGAAAGATGTCTTCTCTGTGTACCAAGGTTATCCCGAACGGTTTGAATGCTATCTATGGTGTTGATGAGCTAGGAAAGGTTCCCCGGACAAGTCAGCTTCACGGAAAATTTCAAATAGAACAGACGCGAGGAAAAGGGAAAAAAAGAAAAAAATCACAAACCATGGTTTCTGCGGTATCGACTGCCCTCTGAATATCAAGCAAGTGCCCATGGCAACTCACCGCATCGTATAGAAGCTTTGTCCTCGTCCGTTGTGCAAGTGCAATAGGCCAAAGGTGGATAAATGACATGACCCAAAAAAGGTTCCATAGAATGATAATTCCCTTATATTTGGAGACCATCGTGCAAAGTCTATAGCTCGATAAATTTTGGAAGACACAAATGTGGAAGAGGCGACACAGAAGAACGAGGATGACATGAGAATTCAGCGCAATCTACATATTAGGAATATATGGCATAATATATGAAAAAAGCATGGAACCGATGACTAAATCCGTCATGATCGATGCGCTGAGACATACAAAGAGCCTGAGCACTGCCTCCACCACCATGTAAGCGCATTTCCCTAATGAAGACTGACTCCGTAGATCTATATAGAGGTTTAACAAGGTGGCTGGTGCTGATTATTCTGTGCCCTTTGTGCAGATTACCAGCGTAATTTCCTCACATCAACGACAAAGCAGTTACCCGGCGACAAAATACTATCCAGGGATACTCTGTTATACATAGTACGCGGTTAGTTGTAGGTCACACCTATTTGTAGGCTTGCACGAGGGGAGTCGAGAATTGACTGGAGGAAGCTGGTAGACCGTATCTTTATTTCCGTAGATCTCACTCTTATTCTTCCCTCTCCAGTTCTGAATATTTAATTAACTGGTGCCACCGAGCGAGTCTCTTCCCTCGTCCTGAATTTGGACACACAAGGCATTTCTTACTCGCATATCTCATTGCAGCTCTGAAATTCGATCGGGAATGATGGCTTTCTCTCTCATATACTAGTTATCGCTTGCCAGGAAACGTCTGATGTTACTGCTTCTCCCTTTTTGAGCTGATGAGAATACCGGCTGAGAAGATCAAAGACGACAGATCATACTACCGTGATAACTCTCTTCGCACGGGACCGCCCACACAAGAAGCAAGTCGCAAAGGAGGGGAATATACTGCTGGGGACTGAATCTTCACCAGTTCATGCTAGCAGATACATCGGATCATCATTTTCTTGTTCCAAGTCTATTGCATATATAGAGCAAGATGAAAAGACACCTACTTGGAGGGCTCTTTCTGGGTTCTTTGGGGGTAATATCACTCTGCGCACAAAATGGTGGCAGTGGCACCTGTTCCTCGAAATCAAAGTGCGTTAGTGGTTGTTGTAGCACCAGTGGCTACTGTGGGTTTGGCCCGGATTTCTGCGGCGATGGTGTATGCGTGTCGACTTGCAATGCAGTGGCGGAATGTGGGCGTACGTATCACTCTCCCAAATTGAATGCATAGTATAGATGTAGTATTGACTCAACATAGCATATGCGGCTGTCGCGAACACGACCTGCCCTTTGAACGTCTGCTGCTCAAAATATGGGTAAGGAATACATTCAGATTTTTCCGATGATCATTGGAGATGCTAATTCTCTGATATTTGGCAGATTTTGTGGTACGAGTGAAGACTTTTGTGGTGGCGGATGCCAGAGCAACTGCGAGCCTGTGCCTGAGCCGTATGTCATCTTAACTTCTACGACTTGATAATGCAGTACTAATAGTAACATTCAGTTCCTGCTCTGGGGAATCAAGCAGCGCCGTGTATATCGGTTACTATGAAGCTTGGAATTACCAGCACCTGTGCGATAAGTTACTTCCATCGGACATCGACGTTAGGCCATGGACAGTGAGCATTATTCCTATTTACTGCTACCCGCATCATCAAGCTGACGAGAAAATAGCACTTGTACTACGCGTTTGCTGGAATCGACAGTAAAACATTTGAGATCAAAACAATGTATCCCAATGATGAGAAAAACATGGCTGATTTTGTAGCGCTGAAAAAGAAAAGGTCCACTCTCAAGACCTATATCTCCGTAGGCGGGTGGGATCTCGGAGGACAGATCTTCTCTGATATGGTTCGTTCTTCCGGTAACCGTTCTAAATTCATCAAATCAGCAATTAGCTTTATGAAAAAGCATGGGTTTGATGGAATTGACATCGACTGGGAATATCCTGCTGCATCTGATCGTGGTGAGTGACAGTCTACCTTCTACGATTATGTTTTGATGTTGACCTGGAGACTTGTGGTGTTAGGCGGCAATAGCGCGGACACGAAAAACTATGTTTCCTTCCTCAAAGAACTCAAGGAAGCGTGTGGTAAAACATATGGCATTACAGCCACGCTACCATCTTCCTACTGTGAGTGAATAGGGAGACCCCGTGTTGAAAATGGCTCACAAGAGATAGGGTACCTTCAGGGCTTCGATGTTACTTCCATGGCCGACTACGTGGATTATTTCAACTTTATGTCCTATGATATCCATGGCACGTGGGATGGAGATAGCAAATACACGTCTTCCGTGGTCAACCCGCATACGAATCTTACAGGTAAGCCTTCTTCATCGAATCTTGTGCGTGCGTAACAAACTGATTCGGTTTCTAGAAATCACCCAAGGCCTGGACTTACTATGGAGAAGCAAGATTGATCCTAGAAAGGTTCTCTTGGGGCTAGGCTTATACGGTCGTTCTTTTACGCTGAACAATACCAACTGCAACACTCCTGGATGCCATTTTGATAAGTCTGCATACGGCGCTGGCGGAGGTGCGCCTGGGCAGTGTACTCAGACCAGTGGGATACTCTCCGACTATGAAATAAACCGCATTCTGGAGGATTATGAACCTGCGATCAAATATGACGAAACAGCGGGCGTGAACTGGATTACCTGGAATGACAACCAGTGGTATGCATATTTGCATTCCCTGTTTTTCCTAATCGCGTTTCTAACACTTCTTGTATAGGGTGTCATTTGATAATGCAAAGACGCTAAAGCAAAAGGCGGACTTTGCCAATGGTAAATGCCTTGGTGGACTCTTCAGCTGGGCATTGGATCTAGGTGGCCCCGGATCATTGGGGAATCCCAACGACTTGGATTCTGTCGATACATCAATGGATGGGGCCAACCCCGAAGGAGGCAGTGATGGGACCGGTGATTTCCTCGTGGGCCAGGAAATCTTTGGTCCCCACGATAACACTGTCACCGGTATTGGCCCTATAAACGTGATCTTTCCCCCGAGTACTCTGAAGAGTCCTACGACTCTCCACCCGGGACCATTCATCACTCCCTTGGAAATTGCTTTCCCTAAGACCACAACAATCACTACAGATGGGTCTGTCACAGTCACGACTACGATCACGCGGATAATCGAGACAACTACAATTCCGCTCTCCCCGATTACCGTAGGGGTTATTCCATGGTGGAACTGGAATATCACAACCCACAACCAGACTGGCGGGTCGACAGTCCTATTCCCTAGCATTGAAATTGGGCCAATTGTGATTTCGGACGACTTCCAGGCTCTGAACATCAGCACAGCCTCTTATACCACCACGTCTAACCGGACAATTCTCGTTCCTCCGTGGCCGTGGTCCACCACGCCGTTGTCAACGACTGTTCCCGTTGGACCAACGGTGCACTTTACTCAAGGTTCACCTCCCGGTCCTAAATGCACGGCAGGATGTGGTAAGAAATGTACTACATTTTGCGACAGCCCTTGCATGAACGACTGCGATGTGGGTGGCGGTAAATCAAGTGGCTTTGCTGACCCTTCGGACCCTGATCCGCCCCATAAACACAAATGTGGCGGGCCTGACTGTAAGAATGGCAAATGTACCGGTCCATTATGTGCCAGTTTTGGATGCACTGGCACCGATTGTAACCAAGACACAGGCGCGTGTCTTGGGAAACGTTGCGAAGAGACAGGTTGCATAGGAGATGGCTGCAAGAAGGGATCTTGTCATTCAAAGTCCTGTCGGAAGGTGGGATGCTCTGGCCGTGACTGTTCCCCTAATGGAAGCTGTTTTGGATTGAGCTGTATCTCCATAGGATGCATCGGTGTCCTCTGCAACAAGGCCGATGGGACATGCAGTGGACCTGATTGCCATAAAGTCTCGTGCTCTGGACCCAACTGCCAAAACGGATTGTGCAAAGGGAAAGGCTGTACAAACGGGGACAGAGAATGTCAAGAAGAGGAAGTCGGTATCTGTACTGAATTCGTATATAGCGCTCCGGATACTGTCAGGTCGACGTCTACCACCAAGACTTCTACCAGTTGCGATACGATCACGGCCTGCTCTGTCACGGCCACCACTACTACCACAACTATCACGGACGATCCACACGCTTCTGACCCATTCGTAGCTTACATGGAGGACACAAACACGGCTCTCATGGCTTCAGTGGCGAGTCAAATCGATGCCGCTTTCAGATCGGCGGAAGCTTCATGGACTACAACAACAACCAGTAGCACCTCGAAGACCACAAGCTCGGAAACCACGAGCTCGGAAACCTCAACATCAACTGGGCCTTCTGCTACCTCGTTAAGTAATACATCACCGGAAGAGGTCAGCTATACGTGCTCCGGTATGTCCGGAGAGTGCAAGGTATTCTTGCATCTCCGCCAATTCTGCGATGAAGCCAAGAGCTATATAAGAGGGACCGAAGTATACGGGTAGGTACAACACGGCTTTTTATTTCCCCAGCTGTTATCCCCTGCTTTTTCGTGGCATTTCTCCCTAAAAGCGTTGCATGATGCTAATGGTCCTCGAAATGAAATAGAACAACCAAGGCCAATAGCAATACGGGCGAATGCTATACCGACGGGAAGAACGCAGGCTTTGGCTGTGGAGTCTTCGTGAGTGGTGACGGCTGCCAATTACTAGGCACTACGATGCAAGCGTGAGTCTACCTATCCAGTCTGTTACCGTAGCTATGACATTCAGGCGATGCTAATCAATGAGACGCAGTGCCTATGATCACCTCATGGATAAGACTGGAGGAAACTGTGGCAAATGTGGCCAAGTGACCTTCTCAAACGGATGTAAGATGCGAGTCGACTATGTTAGTGGCTGCCAAACGGAGAACAATGGCCCAGCGCAGTTTGTCCCATCAAATGACAGCAGTGCGACTACGGCCATGAGCCCTGCCACTCTAGCTTCCTCCCAGTCCTCGTTGGCAGAGATTCCCTGGTCAGTGGCTACATCAGGGTAGTTTCGAACTACACAGACTAATATGGCATTTCTCGTTCGTTTATACATTACCGTGAACAGATTTACCCTCATCTTCGCTGCTGTTGCAGGCACTGGGACCTTGGGAACCCCAGCTTTGACTCCCACCATTGGAGGATTCTGCCACGTAAAATGGTGAAGGGATGATAGTTATAGATCATAGTATATAAGTTAGTTTACCTCACATAGAAACAGTGATGGAGTGACAGGGGCTGGGAAAGTCATGCTGCATAGAAACCCCTTTTTCTTTTCTTTTTTCTTTCTCCTTCTATTATGTACATGACTAGTCCTCTTTATCCCGAGCCAGATCCTATATCGAATACTGTTCGATTCCACCCGTCATATCCCACAGATCGTTGGCCACTTGCTTGGTATATTGCAAGGCGATCTCTTTGTCCCTATTTCTTTTCTAACCAAGTCTAGCTTATGTACTGTACAAAGGGTCACTTCCATTGTCTGAAGTCTTAGGATAACTATAAATAACACTTCACGCCCGACCAATTCTCTGAGACCTTTCGTGTCTTTATTCCTTTCCCTGGTCTATCTTCTGCAGTCTACCCTTGGACGATGAAACTTCTACCAGTTCCCGCACTCGATGCAATGGTAATGACCATGGTCGTGCTACTGAGCCTCTCTGCCCAAGTCCAAGCCGATCCTAACCAGCGTCTCCCTAAACGAATGGAGACCCATCACCTTTCTCTCTCCCACAAATCTCTCCCCATCGTGCCCGCTTTTCCAGGTCCAGAGACCCAAAACCTGAGCAGCATCACCAGCGACCACAGACACACAATCTACAGCCACAATTGGGCCGGTGTCGCACTTCTCAACTCCGCGCTCCCGTCTACCCCAATTCTCACCTCCGTTGCCGCAACCATCACCGTTCCGATCCCTACCTCCTCAGCTACAAACGTCCAGGCCGCCTCTTCCTGGGTAGGAATCGACGGCTTCGTCAATACAGCTGCTATCCTTCAGACAGGCATTGACATAGTCGCCTTTCAAGGCGAAGAAGCCAGATACAAAGCCTGGTACGAATGGTATCCCGATCCAGCCATCCATCTTGATCTCGCGATAGAGGCAGGAGACGTGATCATTATGGCCGTCTATTCTACGTCAGCCTTGACAGGAGTGACGATTATACAGAATGAAAGTACTGGACAGAGCACGACGGTGACAGTCAGTGCGCCGCACTCGACGGCGACATTGACAGGTCAGTCCGTGGAGTGGATCGTGGAGGATTATCAGAGCGGAGGGTCGAGAGTGTCGTTCTTGGATTTTGGAACGGTCAACTTTACTGGAACTGTGGCGAGGGCGATAGGAAACCAGACATTTGGGGCTGGGGGAGATGGGGCTGTAATAGTAGACATGATCATGGATAATGGCTCGATTGTTGCAGAGGCGAACATCGTTGGTTCGTCAGGGGTTGCGGTTACACATAGTTGAGAAAGCAAAGAGATCACTGTAGATGATTTGGCAGGTTCATTTGATCGACTAGGATCTAGATCTAGTTTCTTTGTACTTACGTTGAGGGGATAAAAATCGGCTTACTATGTGTATACCATACAGCTCATATCGTATCTCGAGCCACGCTGGAGAGGCAATCGACGCCACCCGCGCCACAGACCGACCGACTCGATCTCCACGCGAGAAGCACATCGGCCAGCTAATTTAATTTTAGCGTCAAGGCTGATCATTCTAACTTCTCTTTCTCCAGCCATCTCGGCATCGGCCCCGTCCCATCTGGCATCCGACTCACGCGCGGCTCTCCAACACTCCCCCGACGTGCGCTTTTCCCTTTGCCCTCCTCGATCCGTCGTTGTGAAAAGCTCAGCATCAACAGCTGTCTCCAGCAGCAACACCACAACTCTCGTCCCAACTCCCCCGTCACCTTTCTCCCGCTCAGTAGCGTCCCGTTATTGTGGTCGCGTTCCCTGGCGAATTTTAAGTCGAGCCTTTTCGTCTCTAATTTTTCCTTGCCGCCATGGGTATCCCGTAAGTTGATCCGTTCCGCTTCGCTTTGTATGGCGCTTGCTCGTGTGTTCGCGTCGCCTCAGCGCCAGACGATAGATATGCCACGCGCCGTAACAGGATCCCAACGCTGACCGCCATGCAGGATGTATCGCGAACCCTCGCCCTCAGAGGCCAGAGCCTGCGGGAAAGGCGACCCCTCCGCGACCGCACGCTCTGCGATCCGGAGACAAGCCACCACCCGTCGCTCATCGCGCAGCAGCATTCGTCCGTTGAGCGGTGCAACCTTTCGCTCGAATCTACCCCGTCAGTTGAGCGAAGAGATCAATCGTGAAATCGAGCGCCGTCACACGCGATCGCCAGCGTTGGGCCTAACCCAGGGTGAAGACGCTCTCCTCGAACTCACGGGCGGCTCAATCGTGTCGGATTCCACAAGACGGGAGGCAGGTCAGAGGATTCTGAGAGACGCGCTACGCCACGGCCATCCCGGACGACGTCTGAGGATCCCTCGAGAGTCGACGCTACGCTTCGAGGTCCCCAGTCCGCTCTGGGCCATGGGTGAACTCTCGAACCGTTCCCCATCGGGAGAAGAGTCTGCAAATAATCGCAATTCGGAGCACCCCCTGTTCACCCCACGGTTCGCTCCTGCTTTTGCGTATCACAGCACAATCTCATCCCAGCCACATCCAGATATATCGGCTCTGTTGCACGCTCCAGGACTGGGTGGATCTGACGATTCGGCTGCTAGTATGCCGTTGTTGCGCCGGGTCGGCCACCGCTCTGTGAATGGAGCAAACTCACAGGATCCGCACCGTAGGAGCATCATCGATGGCCTTGGAGATCGTGAACGCAGTTTCAGCCCGGATGACGATCAGGAGCACGATGCGTGGGAGACACTGCTGACCACCATCACGCCCGACGTACAGCTACCGAGTGCTGATTCTTCTTTCACTTCTGCTGCGGCTTCTGCTTCTACGGGGGCGTCAAGAAACACGACAAACACTTCGACCAACTCCTCTCACACATTGCCGTCGTCTCTGGACTCCTCCGCAGCGATGCACATGATCCTGGATCCTTACCCAGAACTCCTGAACCCATGCGACTGGCCAAGCTCTGATTCTGATACTGAGGCGGAGCCAGACTTGAGCTCACGACCATCGACGACTCGCTACCGTAGGCATCGGCTGCTAGACTCGCTCCGTCGTCCTGCCGGCGTAGGCTCGACTCAAGACAGCCAGCCTCCGATTCCTGCCGTTGCCTTCTCATTCTCTCAGGAGACCGCCGACCCCGATCTGCAACAGATGCAAGCCATGCTAAACCGTCTTGTGAATAGGGAAGACATCCCAGACGATTGGTGGGCTGCAGCTGGACTGTCACGCACCATGGGCCGCAGGCTCGGCGCTGGTGATGAGCTTCCGCGCACAGATATCCCTGATGGACCTCTCTAGAACGATAGGTCCAGGTCATGGATGCTTTAGAAACGACTTGTTTTTCATTATTATTATTATTATTCCTTTTTGAGAGTTTTTTTGAGACAGCGGGTTTCTTAGACAAGGGGTCTACATAACCGGGGGTGTTGGCGTTTCATTTGAGCGGGTTCTGTCTGTTGTTTGTCTGATTTATTCCCTGCTCTTTCCTTCCTGGCTTGAACTTTCTGTGTTGGGAGAAGATAACTCGGAACGTCCATGGCTTCGGGGAAAGATGCTGAGCATCTGAACCTCCCCCGAGAGCACGTCACGTGAACATATGATTCGGGAATATGGAGTGTTGTGTACGATTTGTGGCGAACGGTTTTCTTCTGGTTGAAGTGAAGTCCAACAAAAAAGGGGGATCATACGTGCCATTCTCATTTCATGCTTGCCCTGCTGTTCGACGTGTTCGCGGCTGGACATGCCTTGTTGCGACTTGGGGCGGAGTCGAGATGTAATTTGGTTTCTTTCTTTTTCTTTTCTACTCTCGTTGATCCACTTACACCTAGAGTATGTGGTTCACGTCCTGTGTTCATACTTGGCCCCATTCTACCATTGTATTATCCGCCTTCTATTTTTCTACGGCCAATAGTCCCGGACGGGATGTCGATGAATGAATTTGATTCTGCCGCGGATCTATTTATTGGGCGGTTCATATTGGATTTGAGGGGTGTAAAAGACAGATACTGGTTATGGTATTCCAAGTTACCAGGGGTAATGTCTCATTTCATTTCAATGCGCTTAATTTCCCGAATAGTAATCTAGCGCTATAGGTAAATAAGAACAAAAAGTAGAGTAAGAAGTGCATCAAGTGCGTGACACCACCGAAGATCAGTTGAATCCAGAAGTTCCAGTGCTAGTCCATGTATTGTTGGATGAGAGTACGTCCGGGTGAACTGGAGTAATATGGGGTGAGACTGGAGGGTGTGGACACGCGCCGACTGCTGGGTCGCAACTCGGGATATTGTACAGTACCATATGCGCTACAATACTCTATCATATGCGATGGATTGGGAGACAACATGGTATACTATGCGTGGAGAAGACGACTGTGATAGTAGTTACTAGCTTATCCATTTCGTGATAATAATAATCAAGACGGCCAACGTCATGGCCTAACTGGATGGCAGTGCTCCGTGCAGCCCCACTCCGCCCCGCGTATTCCGCATTCTTCATTTATTCCCCGCGCTGCTGGCCGATTGTTAAATACACAATTCTCCTGGACGTTATCTTTTATTTGCTTATTTGCTTGTTTCCTTTTTCCTGTTTCCGGTACAATTCGATTGTTTTTTTTTTCATATTAGCCTTTTCTGAAAGGAACGTGTGCACACATTGTGCTGTCCTATCAGCCAAGTCGCAGTTCTGCCGATCCCGTCTGCTTCTGAGTTGTCCTCCGAACAGACAACTCGACATGGACGAGCAAGTAAATAGATTGGTTGAAAAGACATGGGGTAAGTTCGATGCATGTATTGCTCTTTTTTATTGCAACTTAAAGAGTGAATGAGTGATGCTCTGCAGGAGTAGTCGTCCGGATCCCAATTAGTGGAAGTCCTCAATGACTTATTAATCGTTGATATTGGATAGGGAAGGTACTGTCTACACCACAAAATGCTCGGTTGATGATTGCTATCAGTGGCATTCCCGGATCAGGGAAGACTTCGCTCGCCCGCGCCATGGCCGAACGGATCAATCAGCTATACAAGAAAGAACACCCGGAACTACCCCCAATAGCTCTCGCCGTCCCGATGGACGGTTATCATCTGACACGCGCACAGTTGGCTCAAATGCCAGATCCGGAGTTTGCTGCTGCCCGGCGAGGTGCAGCCTTCACGTTTGACCCGGAGAAATTCCTGAAACTCGTAAAGTCGCTACGAGAAGAAGTGACTCCTGAGACCCCCACTGTCTATGCTCCCAGTTTCGATCATGCGGTCAAGGATCCTGTCGAGGATGACATTGCTATCCCTCCGACGTCCCGGGTCATCTTCTTTGAGGGGAACTACTTGAGCTTAGATAAAGAACCCTGGAACACAGCTGCCAAGCTGATGGACGAACTCTGGTTCGTGGAGGTAGATTTTGAGACAGCACGGAAGAGATTGATTCGTCGCCATGTCGCAGCCGGCATAGCCAAAGATGAAGCCGACGCGGACAAGCGAGCAAGAGAAAACGATCTGGTGAACGGGCGAGAGATTGTGGATAACAGGATGAATGTCCAGGAGATTATCTTCAGCAATGATGACCGAGCTTGGGACCCATGATGGCCTAAGGTTATCTTATCGGGTCTGACATAGCTTTATGACGGACCATTATTTAATGTAGCCTCCTGACCTATAGAATGGACATGATGTACAGTACATCCTTGTTTGACAGCGTTCCAGCAACAGGAGGCTACTATGTTGTGCAGGATGTCACGTGACAAGAATGAAAAGAATATTGATGTCAAGTAGTTAGTTAACTATACTTTGAATATTATATAATTCATATGGAAGCATGAAACCTATTTCTTTACAGATCGATTCAGTCTCATGGCAGTTTTGGTGTCGAACAGAATCAGAATTGGAGAAAAGTCCATACCTAGCTGATGCCAAGGTCTTGGCACAATTCCAGTAGTATATTCACGAATCACCACCGGGTCAGGGGCCATTCAGTCCGTTCCTGGGTCAAGATGCCAAGCCAACGGTCGTTTAAGTCCGGGGATCTACTGAATCGCCAGGACCCTTGGGGGCGCGGCGTTGAAACACGCTTTAATCTCGTACTCTTGAACCTGAGAGCTCCTTTCTTCACCCTTGCAGAACCACCTTCCTTTACGATACTGCTCACATTCGTTTGAACCACAGTCACTCTTTTTTCATACAGTCGTTTAACCTTCTCCCGCCCGGTCCTTGATCTGTTTCGGTATCGCCTACATTCCTGCGCGTTGCACTGAACCTCTGGTTATCGAACTTATCACTTCTCTTCGAGTCAAATCAGCCTACAGCGCAGCTATTATCACCATGTTCGCCTCCAAGTCGACCCTGTTCTTTTCCTTCCTGGCTCTCTGCAACTTTGTTGCTGCGGAGACGCCTGGCTGTTTGCTGTCTGCTGTCGGGTATGTTGTGCTTCAATGAATCCAACGGCGCGCGCCGTGGTCACAGTATGGGGATCTGACAGTCTACATAGCAATCAGTCCGACCCTTCTGATCTGGCCAGCCTCTGCGGACCCCAATCTGGAAAGCTCCAGACCCTGATCACCAAAAAGTGCGACGATACTGCCCAAGTCGCGATGCAGGCTTATTCTAGCATTTGCTCTTCCGCGGGACACAAAGTCGGTATGTATAACGTTGATTTATATCAGTTGTTGTCGCGTATACATTTGCATGGGATGGTTTCGTATTAATGCCTGCTGTGTCTTCAGTCATCACTTCCTCCAAGGCCGAGTCTACGACCGAATCTAAGACCGCTTCTGCATCTGGCACCGGAGCCGCTAGCACTGGCTTTGTTACGAAGACTTCCAGTGCCACCGCTACTGGCTCTTCCACCTCTCAGTCTGGCTCCAGCTCTACTTCCTCCAGCTCTACTTCTTCCGGCACTTCCTCGTCTGGTTCTAGCTCTCCCGTGGCCAGTGGTGCGGCGTCCGCTAGCGAAGTTGGCTCTGCCGCTTCCTTCGCGGCTGCTGTCTTCCTTGGCTTCGCTGCTATGCTGTAAATTCAGTTGCCCCTTATGGTGCCTCTATTTTTCAGATATATGGAGAGATTTGTGAACACAATGGATGTCTGATGTTGCGACTCCGTCCGATAGCATGTGAGATGTGGATATCTCTTTTATCTTCACGGCTGTCTCTAGTACAAGAGACAAAGCGCGCGGAAGATGTTTCATAGATTCTCCAACGACAGACACTGTACAGACTTGGCTAGTAAAGAGCTGATCATCCCTTCAATTCTTCATCATAACTGCCAGCTTCGGGGGCGATAAACGAAGCTCGAATACAGCGAATAAGAAGAGCGTGTCCCGACAACAGTCGAAGAGAAAGCTTTTGCACAGCTGTATTGTCCATTACGTTATCTAAGTTCCGAATCTACTGAACAAGTAAAGTAACTTCTCCAAAGCATATCGGATTACAACCCTGGGTCATTTCTATCAGCCGCTACTCCATGGTTTGGGACTGTATGTCTACTTAATTCCACTTTGCTGCCTTGGGCAGACGGCTTCAGAGCTCCTTGATAGCCGCAATTGCAGATTGGCAGATTAGCCAGATGAACCGGCCAGTAATGCGTTAATAGCAACCGCTTCAGACTACTTCCGTCATCCACATCTACTGGGATTCTCACTTCTACCTCAAAAAAAGATGATCCGTGAACTCGAGGTATCGGGGTCGACGAGATCATTCTGTTTGCAGAAGTATTTGTTACAGTGGCAGAGGCAGTGCTCGGGTGCTTAGAAGTGAGCTAGCAAGAGTATACTATCTCGAGGAGACATTTAGCTTCCATTTTTGCTTCCGCACTCGAAGATTGGACACATTCACGTTGGTTGCTATCTTATCAATCAGACGGTCTCTGATCTGTTGAACTAGTACTACAATTGAAGGCGACTAGACACCGAGATCGGACTGTATCAGGGTGTGGATGATGTCAAGTAATAACAATAAACCCACTGTTCTGCCTAGGTCCAAACCTAGCAAAATTCCAGCTCCTTTCGCTTTGCCGGAAATCCGCGATCAGCTTATTCAAGCTTCGGAGGATTGTTTTGGTAGATTAATCAGCATTTGCACGCGTTGAACCAACAGTGTTGTGGCAACCAGCAACATCACGTGAGCGACGTGACCCATCGCTGCTGATGAAATCCATTTAGCACCAAACACGAAAATCGCGTCCCTCTACCCAGACACGCGTCTGGTCCCCGGGGAGACATCAAATAACTTCCTGTCCTGCCCCTCGCTGTCTTCCTTCTTCCTTGTCTTCTCTCCCAACCTTCTCTTCCTTTCCCTATCCAAGGGTTCTTCTTGTGCTCTCGTCTTAACACTGTTCCGTCATTTACTGGTCCTTTGCCACTTGACGGATCGAAGTTAAGATACCCTTTTGGATTCTCTCTAATACCACCTCGTCGTCTCGAGATATATAAGACGTCAAGATGTTCGTCTACAAGAGAGGTTAGTATTCCCTCAGGTCCTAAGCTCACTCTCAGAAGAGGGGCTCTTCCCTGTGAATGAATTCCATCGTTCATCGTCACTGCTACTCCTCACCAAAATTGTTGCTAACTTTGATCGGGCGAATAGATGGGCGCAAGGAGCGTGTACAATTCGATAAGATCACGGCCCGTGTGTCAAGGCTCTGTTACGGTCTCGACCCGGAGCACGTCGATGCTGCTGCTATCACCCAGAAGGTCATTTCTGGTGTCTACCAGGGTGTGACCACTGTTGAGCTGGATAACTTGGTAGGACCTTTCCGGCCGTCCATTGCCTAGAGGAAGCATGCTAATTTCGTTTTCTTTCTGCGTAGGCTGCTGAAACCGCCGCTTATATGACCGTCACACACCCAGACTATGCTATCCTCGCTGCGCGTATAGCCGTGTCCAACCTCCACAAGCAGACCAAGAAGCAGTTCTCTCTGGTCATCCAGGACCTTTACCACTATGTCAACCCGAAGAATAATAAGCCGGCGCCGATGATATCGAAAGAAACGTATGAAATCATTATGAAGCATGCGGATGAATTGAACTCCGCTATTGTCTATGACCGTGATTTCAACTACCAATACTTCGGATTCAAGACTCTGGAACGATCGTATCTGCTCCGCATCAATGGAAAGGTTGCTGAGCGTCCTCAGCACATGATTATGCGTGTTGCGGTCGGAATCCACGGTGATGACCTCGAGAAGGTTATCGAGACCTACAATCTGATGTCCCAGAAATACTTCACTCACGCCTCGCCGACTCTGTTCAATGCCGGTACTCCTCAGCCGCAGCTGGCCTCCTGCTTCCTTATCGATATGAAGGAGGACAGCATTGAGGGTATCTATGACACCTTGAAGACTTGTGCCATGATCTCCAAGACTGCGGGTGGTATTGGTCTCAACGTCCACCGTATCCGTGCTACAGGTTCTTACATCGGTGGTACTAACGGAACTTCCAACGGGCTTGTCCCTATGCTTCGAGTGTTCAACAACACTGCAAGATACGTTGACCAGGGCGGAAACAAGCGCCCTGGTGCTTTCGCTATCTACCTGGAGCCCTGGCACTCCGACATCTTTGAGTTCTTGGACCTTCGCAAGAACCACGGTAAGGAAGAGGTCAGAGCACGTGACCTCTTCTATGCCCTCTGGACTCCCGATCTCTTCATGAAGCGTGTTGAGTCTAACGGTGACTGGACCCTATTCTGCCCGAACGAGGCTCCCGGTCTTTCTGATGTCTATGGCGATGAGTTTGAGGCTCTGTACCACAAGTAGGTTCCATCTGTTCCTTCGGTAATCTCGGATCGACGCTGACTTCTACAACAGGTATGAGCAGGAAGGCAGAGGTCGTCGCACCATCAAGGCTCAGAAGCTCTGGTATGCCATTCTCGAGGCCCAGACTGAGACCGGTAACCCCTTCATGCTGTACAAGGATGCGTGCAACAAGAAGAGCAACCAGAAGAACCTGGGTACTATCCGCAGCTCTAACCTCTGCACTGAGATCATCGAGTACACTGCCCCCGATGAGGTCGCCGTTTGCAACTTGGCCTCTCTTGCTCTGCCCACTTTCGTTGATGCTGCTCGTGGCGAGTACGACTTTGGCAGACTCCACGAAGTCACCCAGGTTGTGGTTCGCAACCTGAACAAGATTATCGACATCAACTACTACCCCGTTCCTGAGGCCAAGAAGAGCAACTTGCGCCACCGCCCCATTGCCGTTGGTGTTAACGGTCTTGCTGATGCCTTCCTGGCTCTCCGTCTGCCGTTCGACTCTCCGGAGGCCAAGCAGCTCAACATCCAGATCTTTGAGACCATCTACCACGGTGCTTTGACTGCATCCGTCGAACTTGCCAAGGAGCAGGGCACATACTCCTCTTATGAAGGCTCTCCCATCTCTCAGGGCATCCTTCAGTACGACATGTGGGACAAGACCCCTACTGACCTTTGGGACTGGAGTTCACTGAAGGCGGAGATTGCCAAGCATGGTGTCCGCAACAGCTTGCTCGTTGCTCCCATGCCCACGGCCAGTACCAGTCAGATCCTGGGCTTCAACGAATGCTTTGAACCATACACTTCGAACATCTACTCTCGTCGCGTCCTTGCGGGAGAGTTCCAGGTCGTTAACCCTTGGTTGCTGAAGGATCTCGTCGACCTCGGCTTGTGGTCTGACAACATGAAGAACCGCATCATTGCCGAGGGAGGTTCCGTCCAGAACATCCCCAACATTCCTGCCGACATCAAGGCTCTGTACAAGACTGTGTGGGAAATCTCTCAGCGTACCATCCTTCAGATGGCTGCAGACCGTGGCGCGTACATTGACCAGTCTCAGTCCCTTAACATCCACATGAGGGAGCCTACTATGGGCAAGATCACCAGTATGCACTTCGCTGGATGGAAGATGGGTCTGAAGACCGGCATGTACTACCTTCGCACTATGGCTGCTTCTGCTCCTATCCAGTTCACCGTCGACCAGGAACAGCTTAAGGTTGCCGACACTAATGTTGCACGGACCAACAACATCAAGAGGCGGCCTGGTGCTGGGTCCTCCGGTTCCTACTCGGCGGTCCCACGTCCGATGTATGATCAGAAGCAGCCAAACACCCCTGCTCCAGCTGTGAATGGCAGTTCGGAGCCCCTCCCGCCCTTCTCCCAGCAGTCCAGTGTCCGTGACAGCCCGCGTACCATTGCTGCTGAGCCAGCATCTTCTCCCGACCACGACGAGGAGCTGCCAGCACCTGCAGTGAACGGCAAGAGCAGCCAGGAAGAAGATGGGGACGAGAGCCAAGAGCGCGAGAATGACATCTACTCCCAGAAGGTCCTCCAGTGCAGCATTGAGAACAAGGAGGCTTGCATTATGTGCAGCGGCTAAACAGGAAATATATCATCCTATCTTGGTCGTTTGCCTTCTTGGGCGCGTTGCTTTGCTGGGTTTTGGATCTGCATGTTGACGAATTTGATGGTTTACTGGTTTTCTTTCCCTGTTTGTCACCGATGTTATGAACTGCAAAAATTTCCCCACGTATATGCCCCGACATCCTGTCAGAGTCTTGCATTATGTATGTATCTTATGGTAGTTATGGTGTCATGGTTTTCCTAGAATATAATTCAGAAGTTCTACATTAGCCAATGACCGGCGCTCCGCCAGTATCTCGTAGAGTTGATTTTTGTAACTACGTACTTGTTGTAGGCGCTGAACCATCGGCTCCGTCGATCCCTGTCATGCATGACATTCCGGCTGTGCAGCCATCGTCCCTGAACGGACAGCATATCAATTCTGAGTCTTTCTGACTCAAAAGTCTTGCATTCGTCATCTACAGCTAGGCAACCGAACTGTCAATACTATCTTGACATCCGCAAGGCTGGAGATTATATCAGCAGTAAATTTTAGTTATCGGCATCCCATGATCCAACAAACTACAGACGACGAAGGGCGGGTATCGTGTCAGCAGCACCAATCGCCCCTCTTCTTTTCACCTGCGAGTTGCGTCAGTGGATCTTAGGGCTGAACCAGCTGGAGGTTCAGAAGCAAGTGCCAACTAGGTAGGTACCTAGTGGTAACTAAGACCCTGACATTTAGTGCTTACGCGATTCGGTGAGGACCCTGCATTTGGATCATCTCATGCGAATTGCAGACGTCGTCAATTTATTCTTCACCGTCTGTCATAATATCATAGTCAGATATAATTGGTATAAAATCTACGAATGCCTTTCTGTTTGACGGAGACCCTGGATATGATTTCGCAAAAGGCGGTCCATCGGGAAGGAGATATACCACAGGGGAGATACTCGGCACAACTACTCCATAGGTGCCAGACTAAAACTGTGACAAGTCGTTATCGGCCAACAGTTCTCAAATAATGCACGTTGGTTATCTGCTCACCGGCATAAGCGCTTGTAGCGAGGGGCGCGCCACCTTAGCTGGACTTTGAGCCTCCGATGCTGGGATATCGCGCGGCTGGGGATGAGGGGATTCGCTGTCAATCAGGTTATTTTAGCCGGACAGGTGATGCCTAGGTATCGATGAGGCTATAATGTAGATAGCAGAAGATTGACTACGCTGTCGACACACCCTGGCTATCGAGGTATTCCAAATTGTCTCGATTCTCCAGCTTGATTGGAGCGCGTGATACAACCCTAAGACGAGGCTGATCATGATAACGATAGCTGATAATCAGTCTAGACCCATGGACCCTTCTTTTACATGCACGTGGATGGAGACTGCTGCCTTTCCATGGCCATGCGTCTATCCGGAAGCGTTCGTTCCGCAGCAATCGTTATTGACGGTATAGAACAGACAGTCCCCACGTGGGGGCCTGAAAGCTGGGAAGAAGAGAAGACGCAGTTTTGGATACGTATGAAGCTGAAAATTGGGGCTATCCTATCGGAGCTGTTGGGATGTTCTTTTCTGTCCTTGAAAGACTGTATATAAAGATGGTACGGTACCTGTGTAGTAGTGTAGTTTGATTGTCCTATCAATTGCTTCTGAAACATCTTTCTTTTCTGCTTTCAAGAAATATCTACAGCTTCGAACTCAGGACATAATCATAATGGCTCTAAGTTATCTCCGTCAAGCGCCTCATCTTTCTTATCCTCTCAAACGTGCCTTTAGCTTCAAGAGAGGAGTGAAGAAGGACACTTACGACAATGCAGCGCTACCGCCAATTACCGAGAAGTCTCCTGTCCAGGAGACTACATCCAAGATACTAGGCTCTACTCCCACTTCGGAGGTTAGAAATGAAGACGATGCTGTGCCAGAGGGCATGATGCGGATACCGGATCTGTTCGTCTCGTGGGCCGCTCAGAAACCTCGAGTCAATCCGTTCTACGAAGAAGTGAAGCCGCAGGTGGAGGAGTGGTTTAAAGTGTATGATTATGAGTATCCTTTTCTTTTTTATTTTTCTCTTCGGATCATTTCTTGTTTTGTGTAATGGGTCAATGGATAGATGGGCAAGGGGCTAATTCTAAGTGTGGTTGGAAAAGGAAATGCAAGCTCGATGGCGCTCAATACAACAAATTCGTCGCTGCAGACCTGTGTTGGTTCGCTGCTGTATGGGCCCCTGATGCCGATAAGGAAGCTTTTCGTCTCGCGTGCCATTGGGTCGGATGGGTAGGTACCTCTTTTCTTTTCCGTACTTGGCTCTGCCATTGATTGAGGTTGTTATATGCTGACAGAGGGGATCGGAAGGTTTTTGTCTTCGACGACCGTAGGAATAAGACTGTCCCATACACATTCGATGATTCAATTCGCTCATACCAGAAACAGGCATCGACGAAGGAGTGTTGAAATACAAAACAGACATCGTGAGAGAGGAAATCGACACCGCTCTGTCTCGTCTGAGTCCCGATCCAGCACCTTATTCAGAAGAGCAAGGGGAGATGTTGACCTTTGACTTGATATGCCAGGAGATCAAGAAGGTAGCACGATCAATTTCCAGAGGACCGAGGTTATATATGAGTTCAAGCTGACTTGCTTCTTTCTTTCTCTTTTCCCATAATAGTGCTCTAAAGGTGAGTCTAAGATTACTTACTTACTACCAACCCAATCTGAAAACTAAACTCAACATAAAACAGGTCTTCAGGAGAGATTCCTCAAGAAACATCTATTCTACATGAACGAAGTCCTCGAACAGACTGAGCCTGAAGCAATCAAGGCTTCTCATGACCTGGAGTCTTTTATCGACCACCATAGAGGCTCTGTTGGGATTTATCCGATTTATCCCATACTAGAGTAAGTAGCAGCGGTCATCAAATTATTATATCCAACCTGTCAAAATTAACATGGCATATATCGCAGATACTGCAACAACCTCAACCTGCCAGACTACGTATTTGAATCTGCTTCTATACAGAAACTCGAAGCGTTAGCTGCGGAGATCGTTCTGCTGTAAGATACCTATGCTTTTAGACTATCCCGTTCTATAGCCGCATACTAACACAGGATAATAGAACGAATGATTCAATGTCCTACCTCAAAGAAGCAGTACGTTACCATATTAACCCCTCCCCCAACCCCTTTCCACCCACTTCAGAAAGGACAGACCAGTACTGACTAACTCAAACCAGGTCAACGGCGACGAACACAACCTCATCATGCTCCTCCGCCAACAAGGCCTGTCCCAAGAAGCAGCCTACCAACGCCTAGGCGAGGAAATCACCCGTCGATACCAAGAATGGTACGTTGCGCTGGTGGAACTGCCGCTGTGGGGAGAAGAGATCGATACGCAAGTGCAGAGATACGTGGCTGCGTTGCAGGAAACGGTTCTTGCGAATTTGAATTGGAGGTTTGTTATTGCCTTTCTGTATATTTTTTTTATGTCTAGTTACTTGAAGGGTATGACGGTTGCTGATGTTGTGTTTGTTTCCTAGTTTCCACACGAAACGCTACTTTGGAAAGGGAAATGAGATCGCGAGGAAACAGAGGTTGATTAAGCTTATTCCTTGAGGAGGGAGTAGAATGGTTTCTCAGATACTAGAAATTGCCTAATTGCCTTTCCTCCTTTCTTCTCGTCTTTGTGTCGGATTGGGAATTATATATATATGTCTATTTTATATACGAATGAGAAGATCAGATATATAGATTGTCGAATATAATGAGGGAAAGCTTCTTGATTTAAGTTTTAGTATCTATCCCCCCCTCTCTCTCTCCTAACCTATAAGATGGGGGAAATACAGCAGTACCCTAGAAATTACATTCTCATATCCTCTTCGAACAGAACCAACGACAACAATAATAGGATTAAGCAAGCAACTACATGCTAGAAAGGGAATTCCCGTCAAATTCTATTCAAGGTCGGGTATACAAACAAAGCTACACAATGAAATGCTTAACTTCCTATAGGGATTTTCCCTTCGTGTCTACCAAACATTCAACACGACCTTTGAGTGTCTCTACAGTTAATTATTTGGTAGGAAAATACCGTCCTGACTGGCAATAACGAGAAACAACAAGCAAGATAAGGGCATATTCACTTAATCGATATATATTCTCAACAGAGTCATATTTTCGTATATGAAACCAGAATAGACATACCTAATCTCATTCTATACAACACCTAGTCCCAGCCTTCTCCCTAACCTCATGCACAACAAACCAACCCGCCCCCTCCACCCCTCCGACACCACCCTCCCTATCCACACGATCCGCATCGCCATCTATACCATCGGTCTATTCCTCTCCTCCGACACGCGCAGCGGGAGTCACGTCTCGATCTACCTCCTCCCAGGCACCGGGACATCTATCAGACTCGACATGTTCCAGGCCGACTTGACCGATACATTGGGCACGTATCGGGTGCGGTGGTGCGAGTATGAGCTTTCGAAGAGGGCGGTGAGGATGTGGGATTTGATGCCTGTGCAGGGGTTAGTTGTGGGGGATGTGTTGGGGATGATGGTGGAGAGGGAAAGGGGGGGGGGGGGGCGGTATAGGTTGGCGAGGAATGGGGTGGGGTGTAGGTTTTGGGTGTATGTGTGCTACCTACTTACTTACTATACTGTGTTCTTGGTTCTGGTTTTTTTGTGGTTGTTGTTGTTGATTTTCTTTTGGGACTATAAGAGAGAAACAAGGAGTATCGATACTGTAACTAATGAAATGTATGTATTGGGTCTGACATAGAAAAACCATCCTCACCGATATAGAGAAATACAACTACATATCATCACCACATAAGTCCACTCAGTCCTGCATTCGTGAAGGAGTTCCTTACGGTACAATTATTCGAAATCCGCGGAGCCGGTCCTTGATGAGATTGTTCAGGGGACGTTTCTATCTGAGAAGCAGGTTTGCGATGGACCGATGGCAAGCTGTGAAGATTTAGGATGTGGCGTGTCGTGTTATGCAGGACTGGAGTTTTAGTTTCTTACTTTGGAGTACGGAGTAGATATGGCGAGTTTGGTTGGTAACTACCCCGGGTTTCGAATGGTTTGTATGTACATTTTTGGCATGATGGTTGTATGGGATATTGTTTGAATGGGTATGCTTATGCTGTTTGAGAGATTAACTTGCAAGGAAGGAATATGGAATTATCCAGGAAGAATCTCCTTCGTCAAATGGGAGTACTATTTTGCTAGACGGTAGGATGTCTTTCCGATTGGACACTTCAAGTACGTTTCTTGCAAATGCCAACTCGGAGTTAGTTACACATCTCAACTGCCTATTCTGATAGCTATCAAATCAACCCTCCAGAAAAACTGCCATAACGAATCGACCAATTAATCAATTGCTTCTTCCATGCTTATCTAACGGTCGAGGTGAGAAACAATCGGATGTTTTAGGCGGACAATATACTCACGTGATCGCAGCCACCTGGATGCCGGCGACCACACCTTTTTGGTTATAGATCGGATACCATTTCCATTTCCGGCGAGACATCGCAGCATCAGGTTCCATCGAACGCCATTTCTGATCCAACTGCTCGAAGAACCGTATTGCTCGGGACTTGCCACTTTGTCATGGTCTTCCACCGCCTACACCACCATTGGCGTGTTGTCGCTCGCCGCCTGCAGGAATGTTAGAGCGGCAATGGCCGACTACGGTGAAGAGATTTGCGCTCATACTGCTCCCCCTCCATTGGACATGGGGAATTAGGCGTTCGTCCAGTTTTCGCCCGACGGCCGTCCTTCGGATCTCGCAAAGTCTAGCCAGCCGTCGAAGTGTCTGGATTTGGACCTTTGCTGGGTTCATCGAATGAGCTGGGGTAGGGTGAATACTAATAGCTGTGGATTATTCCAGCGTTGACGTGGAAGCCAGTCATTTCAAAGCAGTTGCAAAGGACCTGTTTTTCCAGCGAGGATTCAAACGGTTTCAAGGATGATCCTGGAGTCGAGAACCTCAGAAGGACATGTTCGCTACAGGGAAGTCACCCGGAGTGTATGGATGGAGGATAGGTCTCCTGCAGGAACGTGTTCATTCCCGCGGTTCAACTATCCGTCCCGTCGCATGGGTTGTAGTATTCATGACGGACGTTAGAGCCGAGTTGCAGCCATCTCGTAAACCGATGTCTTACTATGTTGGAAAGTAGAGATATGCGAATCCCGCAAGAGTATACTAATTACCGTTCACACGCGGAAGTCTAAGGCAAGAGCCCGGGATTGACAGACCTGGTAGAAAGCACATGCCTCAGGTCTGAGAGGTCATAAAAATTGTAATTGAGCGTCAACCAAGGTTGACAGCATTCGGATGTCGACTGTGGACGGTATCCGAAATCGCCCGTCGGCCGACTTGCCCTCCCACGGAGGCCAGAGGCAATACCGTTGATGATTCCGAGGGCTCTTACAAAGAACACTGGTGGCAGCGTTAGACCTGGAAAAGTCGTCCTGTGGTTCCAGTTGCAGGCTGAAGCCATGATACAACATGGTGGCAACGGAGACGATCGTCCATGGAGCTTTACGAGAGAGAAGAAGCAAAGAGGAAACGGCAGAGAGGGTCCAGAGGCAGCTGCGCCTCAGACACTCTGGATATGATTCCATATCCCCGTCAAAATGGCTAGAGGAAGTGTCTGGCTCGAGAGTATTCTAGGATCATGAAGAATGCAGCGGGGACACACGCAACACCGCAATGATCAGAAGGGCAAGCAATGTGATGATCGAAGCCGATGCGCTTGTTCATTCGATCTTATTGTACGCCGTTCCGCCAGGGCCACACCCTATGGCGATTAAAGACCGACCGGGCCATCGTCCACGCCCATCGAGAGGGGGCTCCCGTCCAGCCTGCTCCACGTCGCAGTGGGTATGCGAACGCGACTGACTCCAGACTGCAGAGGGATGCTTGAGTTTGCAAGAAGAGCAAAATCGCGCAGTGGACGCCTGCGAGAAGAATCTGAGGCGGGGAGATCTAGACCGGGTATGGTGGAGAGTGGCCGTTAGGGCTGGCGACCTGTGCTGGAGCGCCAAGCAGATGTTGAAGTTCGTGGCTTTTGCAGACCAGCAAATAATTGCTCTGGAGTCTGCAGATTCTTCACGGTTTGCACAGTTGCAGAGACTGACTTATCGATACGGGCTTGGTCAGTGCCAGATACACGTGGCGCGAAGGCGATTGTCGGCCTGTGAGTAACGATAGTAATTCCAGCCCAGGGACATTGGCCAGGGAGTGGTCTTGCTTCTCGGTACTGTTGCCGGGATCCAGGAAGCTGGGCAATAGAAAACTCTGAAGGAAGGGGGGATTCTTGCCGTCGAGATGATGAATATGGCCGGAGTTGGTATAGAGTAGTCCAGAGTGAGTCCACAGAAAGGGATCCGATACTCTATTTCGCATTGAGAATCTGGTTCAATCGCCTTGAGTGGAACTGTTCAACTGAACTGAACCGAACCAACATGATCCCCGGGAAGCGCCCGATGGAAACTCGCGGGCCTTAATTGCTCTAGCGCAGGCACAGGCGAGTCGTGCCTGGAGCCAACGCACGGTACCTTTGGCTGCGTGTCGGCGCTAATATTAGAGGGTTTCGACTTTCTACCAATTGCGCCACGTTCAGGATATCCACGGCACAATGAGGGCGTCTCCAGGACGGTGTGATATCCCAGGTGTTCATGATTCCAACATCGAGCACTGCGGGTGATCAGGGAGATAGAGTCGGTATAGAGGACACAGCCGAGCAGAGAAGACTTCCAGAGTTGATCCAGGGAATAATAATAATAATAATAATTACCATTAATAATGAACAAGGATGAAACGAAACAAAGCTCCTGGTTCGGGCCCCAATGGATGTGCTCCATCCAGCCCCAATATAATCCCATGGACCAGACACGCTTGTGCCTGTGCCACTTCCTCCACTCTCTGCGCCATCCCGTTCTTTTCTCCATCCTCTCTCTCTCTCTCTCTCTCTCTCGCGTTCCCTACTTAAGCGTCCGGATCCCACAGGAGCCTCTCTCCTTCTTTCTTGCTCCCCATCCAGACAGTCATTCCCTTGTCAATCCTTTGACCGTTTCTTCATTTCACTCCCTTTCGGGTGCACTGCTATCAGTCCTTTCCTGCTGTGCAGAACTTCAGTCCCTCAGTCCTGCTTGCATCTATCTCTATTGATTCTTGAGTCGCTTGGTTCGATTCGATCTCATTCCCTCACATCACCACTACGCATTGCACCTTTCTTTGAAGAAACCGTCAGCTCTTCTCTCTACCAAACACAATGGCTCCTGTCTCCAAGTCTCTCGCCCTTGCTGGCGCCCTCTTCTCTGTCCTCAGCACCGCTCTCCCTCTGAACAAGCGTGCCGTCGTTTGGGAGACCGTCACTGATGTCGTCTGGACCACCGTCGACACCACCATCACCATCGCCCCTGGACAGACCTTCAGCACCCCGACGCCCTCCGCTGGTGACTTCGTCGAGCTGACCGTCACTGCGGAGGCTTCTGCCACTTCCTCCGTGGCCGCCAGCTCCAGCTCCAGCTCTGCTGCTCCGGTCCAGACTGCTACTTCCAGCCAGGCTCCTGAGGAGTCCTCCTCTGTGGCCCCCGCTCCTTCGACCACTGCGGCTCCCTCGACTACTGCGGCCCCGGCCCCAGCTCCCACCACTTCTTCCGTCGAGACTCCCGCTCCTCAGCCCACTACCTCTTCGACTACCTCCTCCTCGACCACCTCCAGCGCTCCCGCTGCCTCCAGCAGCTCTAGCTCCAGCAGCGGCAGCAGCGGCTACAGTGGCCAGTGTGACGAGAGCTCGCCTTGCTCCGGTGACGGTACCTACTACGACACTGCCACCCTCGTTACCAACCCCAGCTCTTGCGGCACCACCAACGACGGCCTCACCGAGAACGTTCTGGCCCTCCCCGTTGGCCTGATGAGCGAGGAGTACTGTGGCAAGACCGTCACCGTCAGCTACAACGGCAAGACCGCTCAGGGTACCGTCGTCGACAAGTGCATGGGATGCGAGGGCGACTCCATCGACCTGTCCCGTCACTTCTTCTCCTCTCTGGCTGACCTCGCCGAGGGCCGTCTCACCGACGTCAAGTGGTACATCAACTAAGATCGACTCTGTGGACGGATCGGTCTGGTACCTAGCTCGTAGACATGAACCTGGACGGGCTGGGCCGGTATAGGACATTTTCATTCAACACTTTTACTCTTCGTCTTCTACTCGAAGTTCCCCAAGTTGGGACTTCGCGGCGATCACAGTCCGGGCTCGATGGCTCAGGACCGGGATCTTTTCTTTCCGTGTGAATAGACTTTCATTCGATTTTTTTGTCATCTATTAACAGAAACAAAAACGGAAGCATCTGGATTGATGCGACGAGAGACGTATACACGTCGTCTCGCAGTTTTCACTTTTTCGGGCTCTTCTTCGCTTCTTCTGTCATTCTTTTCTAGGACATGTTGAACATGGCCGGAACATAGAAAAAGTGCCCTGCAAGATCGGGACACAGGCGCAACGAAACGGGTTACCGGGAAATGGGATTCGGGAACTTTTCTCCCAGTGGAGAATGGACCCGAGGGCAATGTCAAATGTTCAAATATGTCTTAGGCTGTTCTAACGAAGCATACGAGAGAAAAATTGTATCTGATTTGACCAGAGTGCTTTTTCTAGTAGGCTATTCACGTCGATCGTCGTAACACCGGGCGTCAAGTTTTCTGTAGATATCCCGCCCTGCGCTTCTGGCAACGATAGTCAGGAACCGGGCCTGCCGATCGGCGGCAACTCGGAGGGGCTTTCGAACAGTGCGTCAGCCCTCTCAGGCTTTCATTCAGCCCAGCTAAACACCCCCTTAAAAGGCATATCATAAATGAGAAAATGACCGGTCTTAGCTAGGTACTTTCTATATTTACCCACACCCCTTTTTTTTCATCTGAATTCGATATATGTATACGTCACGTCATCTAACTAGGTTTCTTGTTCGCGAATAATGAGCCAGGAGTCGAAATAAAGATCTGTCACATTCCATTCTATGGATTAAAGTATAACGTTGTCTGCAGGTATATTGATAAGATAGAATAAATGCCAAGTGGAATATTGATAGGTTGACTAGCTGATCAACTCGTCTTGTCTTGTCTTGTCTTGTATAGCGATGCGCTCTCTATGGGTTTTGATTTTCTGTAGAGTATTACTGTACTTAATTACATCCTAGGTACTTGGAGAAGTGTATATCGTTAATAATAATAATAGTGTAATAACTAGTCACCTAGCTAGGATATAATCCTTCTTATTATTGTACATGTGTTGGATTTTCTCGAGGCTGAGGCGCAGGGCCGCGTAAGTAACAATAATTCCTGCTTGCTATAAGCCTAAGGTTAAGGGAGGCTAAGCTTCCCAGTCAGGAACCGCATCGCGCGCCGGTGTTTCGGGGAGAAAGTTTATTATACCGTACCATACGTTAACTATTCCAGGCGATAGGTAATTGGCTTTGGTTTTGTTTGATTTGATTTGCTATGTGTTATTTATCATATTAGAGGTGTGATTGGGTTTATAGTAGATAGTACTCTGGTTCAGATTCGATTTTTTTGGTATATCTGAAGAGTAAATGGGGTAATTTAGGTCGTTGTTTTGATGCGATATGTCGCTGGTTAAAGAAAGGACTACAGTACATACTGATAGGAGATGGGCATAATTATCTTGTAAGTCTAGAATAGTCCGTGTGATAATAGTTAGTTATTTACGCTGTATTTTCTCGAAACCGGCTGGCTGGCTAGCTGGCTATCCCCAAATCTTCATCCAATCTGACTTAAAACCTCGTTGTTTGCTGTCGCTCGTTCCTCTGGGCTGGACATTAACGTCCTTTGAAGTATAATATCTAGGATAGTCACGCTCTTATCTTACTATGTATCTTTACATATGCCGTCTTTCTGCCGCTGTACTCATATGCATGTACACCCCGCTTGAAATAATCCTCAAAGAGACCAACAAAACAAGTTGATTATTCTTTGACTCTCCTCTTTCTTCGAAAATAAAATACTCTCACCGTGCCTCCCACTTACTTAAGTTATCCCATCACTTAACAGTCCAATGGCATCCGCCTCGCCTGCTTAGAAGACGTATCATCTACCGTAGCAAGAGTCGCGTCAAATAGCGATCGCGAGACGAAGATATGCGCCTCAGTGGGTATGATTTCGTGACCTTTTTTTTTTCTTTTCCGAACCATACTGGCGCATCTCCATGAGAAGAAACGCCAGGTAGGTAGGAGAGGTAGTCGCATGCATAACTACCTAAGCTCCGCGCAGGGCTTACTGAACTTTTCGTAGAAACTTTTCTTCGATGGAGATGCTATCGAAGCTAGTCAGCTGGGATCCGTATCAAGAATGTTTTTTCAAGATGGAGATCTAACTAAAACTCGCTATTAGTATACATCTTCCAGTGCTTGTGAGCTTTACTAGTAACAATATGAGAGGTAGTTAGTTATATATGCAGAGATCAGCATAGAGTTCTACTCGATTATTAAACTCGTTTTACGATGAATACTTATACGTCAACAGCAAGGATAAGCTAAGCAATAATAATAGAGCATGTTATGCTAGCGATGTGACCAGTTCCTATTCCGTGGGATGGTGGGAAAGTTGAAAGATAATAGACATCAGTTCGTTTATGTTGCTGTATCTGTTCATATAGTGAGATATGAGCTGTGAGATTGCAGCAGCATATAGAGTGTAATCAGATGCATTTTTGGTCAGGTCTGTTTTTCCAAACACAAGTACGACCACATAATCTGAAAGAGGTAGTTGCTTGGATGATTTCCTCAAAGATCTCGAATTGATGCAGGGTGTAACGGATCGTAAGTGTATCTAGCTACTAAAAGAGTTTAGTAATCCTAGAGGATCGCTCAATATTTTAACTTCTGACATGTATCCCGTTGGGGATCACCTCTTTCGGGATATCGAACGAATTCAAATGTCAAGTGGGCCTATGCATAGAAAAGCCCAACATCATTAGGCGTTAGCCATGAGAGAGATATTTCGACGTGAGTCTTCTTTTTCACTGCTGGTCAGGTAAGTATACCATTTCACCAGACATGCAGCCCGTCTACCGTACTGCATTTGATGCGGTGAACAAGTAGCCGGAACTCAGCGGTGAACACAATCAATCTCCTCTCGCGTCAGTGGCTGAAGTCAATCATCTATTGCCACGAAAATCAGCATCGGCTCGACATGGATCTTTAATAATATGGCTTAGTAGAGAGATGAGAGATAAGAAGTGAAAAGTTTTTAAAGAAAAATTTTCCTTCCACATTCTGTTTCCAACGTTGCAGTGCGCAGTGTGCAGCTGTCCTGATCCCTGTACGCCTCGGGGCGTCAAATTTGTCAATGAGCCACTCGTGCTTACTTTCCCTTCGCGGTAACTACACGAGCAGTTGCGTAATATTGGCTGTCAAAAGTCTCCATTATTATTATTATTGTCGAACGGTCGACGCTAATTGATCAATTAATCGCTGGAAGAGGGATGGCAGCCACGTGAGATTTGCTCCAACTTGCTCCAACTTACTCCAACTCGGTATACGACCGACGGGTTGAAGTTTATTCTTCGAGATCATCTCCGCAACCAGGAGGTTCCTGTTGAGCGTAGCGAGGGGGAATGCCACGCGGACCACTCCTATGTGGGGGATGACAGCTCGTCGAACGCAATTCTGACGATGAACGATTATCTTGCAACGAGACGATCTGGTATTACCGGTCCACGCACTGGTGAAGCTCTTTCAAGATTTTTAGAGTATCCCTGCGGTAGACATGCCCGCCGTGCCTGTCATGTTCAAAACGCTTCTTCGCTGACGGGTTGCTTCGAATGGACAATGCGTGATGTGTCCCTTCTCCAGCCAGTCGCGGGGTGTTCGGATACGCGGCCATCTGGGGGATACAACCCTCCTCTCTCTCACTGGCCAAGAGGATACTGATCCCGAAAGCACTGCCGTGTTCCCTGGTTGCGAGTCGAACAAACTTCGCCATCTCGCGTGCTGCTAACGTTGCGGCGCTTGTTTCTCCACCGGTAGAAATTTTTTGCACGTTCAGGGCAGAGTCCGTGCGAGCAAAGGAGGAAAAGAGCGAGAGGCAAAACCAGAGGTTCGTTCATCGAGAACCAGCATGCTGGGTGGTCAGGAACACCAACAAGAGTATCACTGATGATCTATCCGACGGGAGGAATAGATACATCACTTCTGTAACGAAACCGGTTTTTTTTGGCTGGGAAGAACAATCCTATCCTACTCTAGAATACTGTGCTTTACTCGACGAGTATATACCATAGAGAAGCGCCGGTAACGGGCCCAACACGGGCGCCATCCGCGGTTCTCCGTCACATCGACAGTCCCCGACAGCCATTCTGCATTCGTACAAATAAGACACCGACGAGAAATCAGTTACTACTACTACTATCAAATTCTCTCTTGACAAACTCAGATATCGGCCGTGCGGGACCCGACCAACTGGAGAGTCGTCGCTAACCCGCCCTGGACAACGGACGACCCACGCACCACACTGCTTAGGCATGGGGTACTCTACAAGACATTCCGATCTGATATTATTATTATTATGGATTCCGTCGTCGCCTTCTGCTGACCAGAACTCTGCCTCGAGGGTTTCTTGCTCCTCTTGCACCGGGTTCCAGGCAGACGACCGTCAATATCGTTGCACTGCCTGTTCTTTTCTCTGCCCTGTGTTGCACTGACATCTCAAGCTTCGATAGAATCTGATTGATCTCACGCGACCTCGGCCATTCTTCGCCTCGGATTCCTTCGCGCGGAGACCATGGAGACTTTGTTGTTCCGATCTGATAGCAAAATAGATCTATGGCGGATGAGAACAAAGTAGTCCTGGTTTTCAGTCGAGCAGCTCGCGCTGGGGGTTTACCCCGCGGGCACTGTGTCTCTGTCGATCAAACATGCAGAGCCGCAGAGCCGCCGTTCTGGTGGTGTCGATTATACTCTTTGCCATTGCTACGGTCATTGTTGTATTGCGCTTCATATCAAGGATCGCTATTGTCAAGAAGGTCCTGTTGCATGATTACTTGATGCTGCTAGCATGGGTAAGTGCAGAGCTTCCGTACAACCGCTCCGCGTTTGCGACTGACTCGTGGAAAGGTGCTCGACCTTGGTTTTTCGGTCTCCCTCTTCGTCGCGACCTCGAAAGGGTTAGGTCTTCACGAGAAAGATGTCAACCCGGCTGATCAGCCCGTTCTTAACCGGGCGGAATACACCTTCACGGTGCTCTATGTAAGTAATGCAACCAGAAGCGACCACAGAATCCCACACTGGCGTATACTGAACGAACGCTCTTTCCTTTTAGAACCCGGTATTAATGGCGATGAAAACATCAATCCTCGTCTTCTACCTCACCCTGACTAGAACAGACAAATTCTTTCGGTGGGCCAATTATGTGACCCTGGGTGTGGTGAACATCGCGGGCTTTGCGTTGACGTTTGTCAACCTCTTTCAGTGCCGTCCGGTGGGCGCAGCTTTCACCTATCCAGTACCAGCTCATGCGACATGTACGGACATCGTCACTCTGTACCTCTCGTCTGCTCCCGTCAATATCATCACGGACCTCCTGATCCTCGTTCTCCCCATGCCTATATTGACGAGGATGCGCCTCCCACAGAAACAGAAGATCATTTTGGTGCTCACCTTCAGTTTCGGCTTCTTCGTCGCAGTCGTGGATGTGATTCGAATCGCTTATCTGCAGAACGCCTCGACATCCCGCTTCTTGGCGTATAAAGCGTACGACACTTCCTATAACAATTCTGTGGAGTATTCCGACTTCACCTGGTACGCTTCTCTGGCGTTTATGTGGTCTGCTATCGAAGTCAACGTTGGTATGATATGCGCCTGCGTCCCGAGTCTTAAGCCCCTCGTATCTCGGATATTTCCCAGAATGCTTCGCGACACCGACGAAGTTACCTATGATGGTTCGGTCGAGCCTCCCAGACCATCCGCGGACATGGCTGCCACGACCCCTTCTCCTCCGGGCCCAAGAGCTATGGCACCTGGTTTGCGTAACTCCGGTTCCGGCGTCACTGGCAGTGGAAGTGGGAGCAGAACTGGAACGGGATGGAGCGGCGACGATACGATCAGGAACAGCTCCGCAGGGCAGAGTACATTTATGGAATTTCTGCTGTCTTCACAGCGAAGGGAAAATGTTGAAGAAGCAGACACGACGAATGCCGGTGGCACCGTGCAGCGGCACATTCATTTCTTCGATTTCGTCAATGTGAATCAACCGAAGAGCATGCTGAAGATGACCAATAAAGAGTCCATACTTCCCATCGCATCGACCACGATCCTTTTTTTCCTATTGGGTTTCGCGTACGGCCTATTGGATATCTTGAACGACCAGTTCCAGAAGGTCATCGAGTTGGACTCATGGAGCTCACAGGGCATGCATGGCGCCTACTACGGCGGTTATTTGGTCGGTCCGTTCCTCGTCGGTTATCCGGTTCTTACGAAATGGGGCTTCAAGCCAACCTTCATGACGGGCTTGTTCATCTACGCCTGCGGGAGTCTGATCTTCTGGCCTTCTGCTGTCCTGACCTCGTTTTCGGCCTACATAGTATCCAACTTCGTCGTGGGTTGTGGACTTGCCGTTCTGGAGACCGCAGCGAATCCGTTCATCTCGCTCTGTGGGCCACAGGAGAACTCCGAAATCCGATTGAACATATCCCAAGGTGTTCAGGCTATTGGCAGCGTGGTTTCTCCGCTGCTTGCCAAGAAGGTGCTCTTCAAGCAGGTTAAGGATGCGCCAAGCTTTGTGGATGTTCAGTGGACCTACTTGGCCATTGCCCTCTTTGATATGCTCCTGGCAGTGGTCTTTTACTATATGCCTATCCCGGAAGCATCCGACGAGGACCTGAAAGAACTAGCTTATCAGCGCCACGATGATAACTCTGCCAAGGTTGGGCCGATTCCTGTCGTTTGGCTCACCTTCGGACTGGGTGTGTTCTCGATGTTCTGCTATGTCGGTGGCCAGGAGACAGTCTCTACCAACCTCGAACCTCTTGTGGATTACTTGAAACCCAAATCTTCCAGTCTCAGTTCTTTTGAATATCTCACAATCGGTCATACAGTGTTCGCAGTCGGGCGCTTCCTGACAGCATTTGCTCAGTGGATCCTCAAACCTCGCTGGATCCTTCTTGTCGCATATATCGGCATGATCGTATTTTCGATTCTCTGCATGAACGTTTCAGGTTATGCAGGCATTGCCATGGCATTGATGGTGTATGTTTTCGAAAGCGGCGTCTTCAGCATCATCTTTGCAATCTCTCTGCGCGGCACCGCTCAATACACCAAGACCGCAGCAGTCATAATGACCGCTGCCATCAGCGGTGGAAGCGTCTTCCCTTTCCCACAATACGCCGCTTCTAGGGCGCGCGGTGTCCAATACTCGTTCTGTGTCACCGTCGCTGTTTTCTGTGCGGGCGCGATCTTCCCATTGTACCTGAATCTGGTCCCAGCAGCCCGCAAGCAAGTCGATCCGGTGCCTAACGAATACTTGCGTCGACATCATCCGCTACGACATCTTCAAAAACAAGACATCGTCGGTGAAAAGGACGACTCCCCTCGCGGTGGAGTAGCATCCCGACGAGGCAGCGGCAACTCGAATCTATTTGCCGATTGTCAAAGACCAGCAGCCAGCCATCGACGCGATTACACGAGCATGACCGGCTCTACCAGCACTGGTGGCATCATGCACGAACTCGCACCATGGCCAAACACATAAAATCCCTCAAACATCCTTCTACATTTCTCATTTTCCCTATCTCTTCCTTGCACTTTTTTCTCTTTTCTTATCCATTGATACCCCCTATCTCGTTAGATGTCCCACACCTGACATTAAACTCTCTTATCCACAGCAGAAAACTGCATCTGCGCTTTCAGATACCAACGGTCTATCTATCCCATTTATCTTCTCATACTACCTTTTAATCTATCAGATCCTTTTTGTGACTTTTATAATGTAGATACTCTTCTTTCTTCCTTTCTTTCTTCCTTTCTTTCTTCCTTTCTTTCTTCCTTTCTTTCTTCCTTTCTTTCTTCCTTTCTTTCTTCCTTTCTTTCTTCCTTTCTTTCTTCTTTTCTTTTCTTTTTTTGTGACGATACACTTCATTTTTTCCACACCCATACATACTTTAGTTATAATATGTGTAGTTATGTTTTTTTTTCCTTTCAAGCGACGGCGTTACCATTAGACAACAATTTTCGCATCCTATCCACTTGCATTGGGAGAAAAGCTTTTTTTCTAATTTTTTTTTATTTTGGGTCCTTCTCCAAATTAAAAGTTACGTGACATGCGGGGGGGAACTAGAAGACAAGTTTTTTTTTTTTGTTTTTCTCTTTTTTAGAATCATTTTTAGTCAAGGGACTTACTTCTCTTTACATTCTATCAAGTATATAGAGTACATACATGGTTATCATATTCTTATTCGCTGTTTTATAGAATAGATGCTTCGCATAATATATCGGTGCAATACATATCTATGTCCTGTCTTGCTATATAACTTGTAAGCGTTAACTACCGTGAGTAATTAGTTAAGTGTTGTTGTTGTTGGGATTCCTGGGGCGGGATACCACATGACTTGCACGAAGGCTGCGTTGTCGCTGGATATGGCTGAGACGTCGGAATGGATCTACAACCACTTAATATCATTACTATCGGTCTTCACGTTCTACCAGGAAAAAAAAAAGATCGAGTTTATGATCGTAATCATCTATATTCATTTTTCATTCCGTAGCTAACCGAAAGGCCAAAATATATCGCTAGAAGTACCAATGCCAAAACACACGGCTCCACGCCAACAGGAGGTATATATAGTCCATGAAAGAGATATGTCTATATCTCTATATTGAGAAAGAAGAGAAAAAAAAAAATATGTATCAAGTCAAGAAGGGAAGAGAGGGATCAGCAAACCAGTGCTGTTCGGATGGCCCTCACCACCAGTCACCGTGGTCGTGCATGGCGGCAGCGACCTTCTTGAAACCAGCAATGTTGCTACCGGCAACGAGGGAGGGGAGGACACCCTCGGCAGGGGTGACGTACTCCTTGGCGGTGTTGAGACCGTTGTAGAAGCAGTCCTCCATGATGGACTTGAGCTTGTTGTCGACCTCCTCCTCGGTCCAGCTGAGGCGGGCGGAGTTCTGGGCCATCTCGAGACCGGAGACGGCGACACCACCGGCGTTGGCGGCCTTACCGGGGGCGTACCAGATGGCATCGGCACCCTTGTTAGCCTCACGGTGAGCCTCGAAGACGTCGATGGCCTCCTGGGTGGAACCCATGTTGGAACCCTCGGCGATGAACTTGGCACCAGCGGCGATCAGGGCCTTGGCCTCCTCGCCAGAGACCTCGTTCTGGGTGGCACAGGGGAGGGCGACGTCGACCTTGCCGACGTGGACCCAGGGGCGGGCACCCTCGAGGTACTTGAACTTGGCCTTGAAGGCGTCAGTGGTGGCCAGCTCGGTGAGCTGCTTGCGGTCAACCTTGACCTGGGCGACCTGGGCGATCTCCTCGGGAGTGAAGCCAGCCTCACCCGTGGCGACCAGAGCGCCCTTGGAGTCAGACAGGGAGAGGACGGTACCGCCGAGCTCGATGACCTTGAGGGCAGCGTACTGGGCGACGTTGCCAGAGCCAGAGATGGCGACACGCTTGCCCTTGAAGGACTCCTTGCCGCCAGAGACGTACTGGATCATGTGCTGGACGTAGTAGACCAGACCGTAACCGGTGGCCTCGGGACGGATGAGAGAACCACCCCAGCTGCCACCCTTACCGGTGAGGACACCCTCCCACTGGTTGCGGATCTTCTTGTACTGGCCGAACATGTAACCGACCTCACGGCCGGTGACACCGATATCACCGGCGGGCACGTCAGTGTCGGCACCGATGTGCTTGCACAGCTCGGTCATGAAGGAGACACAGAAGCGGCGGATCTCGTTGTCGGACTTGCCCTTGGGGTCGAAGTCGGAACCACCCTTACCACCACCCATGCTGAGGCCGGTCAGGGCATTCTTGAAGATCTGCTCGAAACCGAGGAACTTGAGGATGGACAGGTTGACTGTAAGAGCGGGGGAGTTAGCCGGGAGAGCGGGAGCGCGGAATTGTGACAGAAAAAAAACTTACCAGAGGGGTGGAAACGGAGACCACCCTTGTAGGGACCCAGGGCAGAGTTGAACTGGACACGGAAACCGCGGTTGACCTGGAGCTGACCCTTGTCGTCCTCCCAGACGACACGGAACTGGACGACACGCTCGGGGATGGAGACGACCTTGAGGGCCTGGCGGTACTCCGGGTTCTTCTGGAAGAGGGTAGAGTTCTCGAGGGTCGAGGCGAGCTCTATACGGGGAGATTGTCAGCGTCTGGCTCGTCATTGCATCTCTGTTCACTTCTTCATCGTGGGGGAGAGTGGGGGGTGGCTCTGGGGGAGGGGGGGTAAATGTGATTGAAAAAAAGAGACGAAAAGAACAGGATAACCACATACCGTTGTAGGCCTGCTCGAATTCGGGCTCGTGAGGAAGGTTCGACATTTTGACGATTGAAGAAAAGTCTTTTTTTAAAATTGAAGGGGGAAAAAAGAGCTCAATGGAGAGGTATGTATAAAAAAGTCAAGGACGATCACGAGGGAGAATACCAACGTATATTCTTTCCAGACAAGACAAGACAGAACAGACCAGAGACTCGACCACGACAGAAAGAAGCAATCCGAGATGAAGAAGAAAGAGAAGAAAAGAAGGGAAAAAAGGAGGGGGCGTCTGGCGGGGAAAGAAGGGATTTTATGGGCGGGCAGAGGGGGTTTCCGTCGACGAAAAGAATAAGGTAAAGCAATGCTCGGGTCGTCCGCCGGCTGCTCACCGCCCGCCCATCCCGAGCGTCTGGCTGGCTGGCTGGCTGGCCAGTTCTGCCCCGACATCGCCCGTTGGCCGGGCTCGCCACCGGAGCCGGAAAGGCCAGATCGGGCAGGTTTCTCCGTCCGACGTCGGACGGCGCGACTCATGGCCTTCTGTCACTGTTTGCGGTCTTCCCACTCGCTCGGGCTGCTTCTTATCTGGCCACCCCAGAAGCTGCCGAAATCGCACGGAGAATGCCCCCTCCTCCCCGCATTCAATGAAGGAAATTTGGTCTCGTGTCCGGGGAGGGCACGTGCGTCTCCGGTTTAGCGTCCAGCCTTACGGGATTCAATTTTGTATTATCCAACTGATAACTGGTTCACTTGCAGCACACACTTTGCTCTCGAAACTTGAACAGTGAATATCTGGATTCGATACTATTAATGTAACTCAACACGAAGAAGACGTCGAAAATAGGGCACAGATGAATTTATACCCAACAAGGATCAACGACTGTTGATATGGTAGTTTCTATGGAAATACGCTCGCAAGCATCTTTGAAAAGGTATAAGGAATTCTGTTCTGCTGGCTTGAAACAAATAATACAATGACTTGTCAGCGCTCACGGCTTCAATGGAGGCGAGCTGCAAAACGCCACTACTATTCTATGTACAGGTGGTGGCAGTGCTCCAGGCAGCAGTCGTTCAGGATGACGTCCATGGGCATAAATAGTCAATAAATTTCATCCCCTCTAGCTCTTTAAGCAATCAAGCTCTCAGTCCCGTATCAGATGCTATTTCAACATCCTTCCTTCCGTGGTCTTCGATCCTGACATAAATTGACGGTGAGATATGAGATGAGATTAGGCTGAGTCTATTGTTGGCACGGCGTGAACGACGGAAAAAGTAATGTACGTCTCTATTATTTGTTCCCTATTCTACTCGATACATTCTGCCGTGTGACAGAGAGTGTGGTTCCCGTGTCCCAGCACAAATACAAGGTCTTGATAACATTGTTCATGGCGCGTCGACCGGGTCCCAATCTGTATTTGTTAGTTAGTATGTACGCACCTTGCAGACAAAACAGGACGACCGAATACTTACCCGTCACAAGGTATTCATCCAACCCATCCAGGGTCTTCATGTCAGCCTCGTCAATCTCAAATCCGCCCACATCCGCGTTCGAAATGATCCGCTCCTTCGACGTGCTCTTCGGCAGCGGCACGTATCCATGCTGCAGACTCCATCGCACCAGCAGCTGGGCCCAAGTGCATCCATACTTCTTCGACAGCGCGACAACGGTCGGGTGACTCTTGCGATACGCACGTGCCAGTGGCGCATACGCTTCCACCACGATGTTGTTCTCTTGACAGAATGAAGTGATATCGGTGCGAGTATTGAACGGATGCACCTCAATCTGGTTGACCGCAGGACGGATGCGAGGGCTCGATCCAAGCAGCTCCTTCAGATGTCGGACACCAAAGTTGCTGACCCCTCCCGTGCGGATTTCATTATCCAGAATGGCATCCTCAATAGCGCGCCAGGCCTCAAGTCGCTGAGCCTTTCCGCCATAGGGACTGTGGATGAGGAAGAGATCAATGTAGTCCAGCCCTGAAACACTCAAAGACTTCTTGATCGACCGACGGGTGGCGTCGTAGCCATTGTTGGAAGCCAGCTTCGTTGTGAAGAAGATATCCTCCCGCGTCAGTCCATTGGGCTTGTTCTTCTCTTTCTCGAGGAAGGACAGGATGGCACGGCCGACCTCCCTCTCATTGTGGTACATCTGAGCACTATCGACCCTGTTTCATCATTCCAGCATTGAAGCCTCAGAGTCAGCTTGTTTGATCCGACAAGAGGATCCGATCTGGTCTAGCGAGACTGGACACACCCTCGATATCCGGCCTACGCAATGGAACCGTCAGCTGGTCTGGTCCACAGTGGTGAAACATTGACTATCCAGATGACCAGCAACTCACCTCTAGGGCCCATTTGACTGCATTCTCGGTCTCCTTCCCAGAGGTCATGTAGACTCCTAGCTGGATCTGCGGCATGAACGCGCCATTGGGAAGCTATACGAAACAGGCAATCGCAGACGGTGTCAGCAACCATGAACCGATGGATCAATTGACCCTCAAGAATGAGAAAGTGCTAGAATTAGGGATGGAGATCCAGTTCTGACCTTGATCTTCGTCGACAGGGAAAATACGTTCTTGGGAGACGCCATGCTGACCAATCGGACTGGAAGCGCAGGATCCGAGGCTGAAGATAGCACCGAGATTCTTCGTATCCCGATGATCAACAATGAATGAACAGAAACTTTACGCGAAAGCTCAGAGCTCGGTGTATCTCGTTGACGACGGTAGGTAGTTGCTGGTGTTCAAGTCTGCCGGATTCCTGGGCTACGGGATCTATGACGCATGGTCACGGGCCGAAAGAGGAGGGGAACAAGAGTGGGGCGTTCAAGCCACAGTTCTGGGCCCGACACGGGAGGCTACAGTAATCGTACTCCCAAGTTACTATGAGAACTGCCAGAATGATCGATTTCCATCAGCATTACTCACCAGGACTTGACTGATCACAATGGATGATATTGCGGTGTCGCAATTTTGAGACTAAATAGTTCTGTCGATCAACTACATGATTCTCCCCATTCTTCTGGTGTCTGAGTGTCTGTGGACCTGTCTGTTCCCAGTGCAGCAAAAGCCTCATCAAGGTCTCGGGGTCCGGCGGAAGCTGTGGCTAGAGCAACACCAGTGGCTGATGATGATGGCTGCAGGTCCAAATACTTACTAGTAAGCTATGGCGGTGCCAACCTGCATGGGCCAAAATTCCAGGATGCGGATCGGATCGACTAGCCACAGTGGCTTCATAGTAAGCTAGAGGATTCTAACTAATGTGTGGCTGTAACTAGTTCTGCATCGCTATGTGGCTGGTGCGATCTTCTTCTGTTTCGCACAGGGCACTATCGATATTCTCCCAGTCGGTGTCTCCGCCGCACCCTCTTGAGATGAGACAAACCAGAGTAAGCTGCTTACGTGCCCTATACTGCATTGTGAAGTAAGTCTTTGCATTTGGCCCCTTACATGCCTTTTGTGGCAGCAATATCTTTTTCCCTGTTGTGGCACATTCAGTGAACGTGGTCTGCATCTGGCTAGGTAAAGTTCCAAGCTACAGCTGAAAACTTTGACGGCTCGAGTATTCAAGCCACAGCTGCACGGATGATCGATGGGACTAGTACTGCAGATGCGGCTACAGCATCGTGGTGAGCCGCCAAAGGTGCATCATGTTGTCGATAGCTGTGGAGAATTAGGGCCACACAGGTCTGGCGTTCTATTTTGCTTCAGGAATCAGTACTGAGCATACTCAATTAATAATTTAGACTAAGGTTCGGCTATCGCTCTGCATGAAACTAGTTGAGTTTAAAAAAAAAAACTCTTGATTGCTGGCTTGCGATATCGTTTCCAAAACGGGTAAATAGTGGTCGACTCGGGTCCTGGGAGCAAAACACAGACCATGACCATCGACAAAACATGCAAGCAGCAGTTTAGTCATGGGGCTTCTTTTTGTTTTTGTCTCTTCTTTTTTCTCTTGCAGGGGTTCGGTGATGGCGACAGCTGACTGATAGGTCCCCTACATTGTGTAACTAACTTACTTGCCAGTATACCGCTCAACGCCCGCGGGATAAGCTGGAGAAGGATCGAGTAGTAATAAATAGCATTCCTTACTTGAAAGATCGAGATGCAGAAAGAAATTTTGAGTGGCAAGCCGCTTAACCCCTGAGGATGCTCAGATTAGCGCTCACACCAGAAAAAAAAAGATAAAAATTCTACAGCAGCTGAAACCGAACTGTGGCGAGTGCCGCCAACGCGATGCGGTTCCTGGACATGCGATGCGGCCTTTTGCGTCCGCTGTCAAAGCAAGTCGTAGGTATGCGGAGGATGCACGGAGTTAGTTTCCGCAGAATAAACTGCCCTATCTGGAATAGCATCTCAACCACATAAAGTGTTCTTTGTGAAATGATTTCCATTATTTTTATTATCATACTCATTGTAGATTACCGGTTCGGTGGAGAACACTAGGCCACAGGGGAAAAAAAAAATTAAAAATTAAAAAGCTCAGGATGCGTTTCCCGTAATGGGAGAAACCGATTGGCCAATGTAGCCAGTACATCTAACTTAGAGTCCTAGACCAACTCGAGAGAGCCAAAAAAAAATAAAAATAATGTTGGATCCCCCTTGGTGGACTTCATGGGATAGACCGGGTGAGAGATGAGCGGGACTGCTTGTCCCGCTCAACGGACGGCACGACTCTTACCTGGTCGAGTAAAGAGTCCACCGTCCAGATCTGCCCGGGCTTCTCCAGCAAGCGTGGAGATCTGGCGAACTGACTCCTCTCCCATGCTCCGCCTCTGGGGATCCTCGTGTTGGACCAATCTATTCAATCTGGTTCAATCTGGCCCCATACCTGTCTTCCCGGCGATTCTGCGGCAGGAAAAACATGGCGGATCTGCTGGTCGTCTCCCCTGTACATGCCAGACAAGACGTTCGCGGACGTCAGCCCTTGACCCAACTGCCGTCAAAGTGTCACGGCCCCGACCGTTTGCTGGCAGCTGAAGCGCACCATTGAACCCTGTAGATCCCACAGCAACCAGGGACACAGTTCTCGCGAACACACAGACATGCTACAGTACTATCTATCTACTACCTACGGGTGGCATTCGCTTTCGGTCTGCTTGGCCCTCAGCGGGCGGGCGATCCATTCGTGGGTGTCATTGAACTAGCCCGCTAGGGACATTATTGAGGCTGTCACTGCTTCTCAAGATCAATGCTTTCCAAGAAACGGCGGGTCGCCAATTAATTGTCTCTTACTCACGGCCGGTGGGCTGCAGAATTCCTCAGTAACGCCGGGTCGTCCATGAAGAGCGGTCTCGGTCCGTCGTTTCGTTCCACGCCGGAAGGGCCATGCAAACGCCGTCGCTCAGAGTCCGAATTCGTCCTTGCTGTCCCCCTATGGTGCAGGTCATACTTACTACTACTATGACTATCTACTACTACGACTAGTGGAAAGGGCCCGTCTGTGGACGCTGCGAGTTGGGAATCGCAAGGACGATGATCATCATGGATCTCTGCCCGGCGTGAAGCAGGGGTCATTTGCAGCCCACTGCGGATTGCCATCTGCCCTCCAGATCGATCCGGTCAGAAAGAAAAAAGATCGTCCCCGAACAAGCAGAAGGGTACCGGCGCTGTGGGAATGGCGAAACCTCTAGCTTGGCGAATCCGCGGCCGGAATCCTATCCCCATTCCCCTAGCCCTGTGCAAGCCACAGCTGCACGGATGATATCGATCTGGCGATGAAGGCCCGATCGTCCCAGGGTCCACTCGGTCGAAGGACTGGGCGATGGGGAAGACCAGCATCATCTTTGCCATCGTTGCTTCTTTCCCCATCAGCCTGTCTGATTCGCAGCAGCGCCAGATCTACTCTAGAGTGGCCTCTCTACACTAGTTTGTAAAGCTAGCTGACCCGGATGGCATGCACTGCAGTTCGCTTCTATTCAGCTCCGCAGAGCCTGCTCCTCCTTGTTAAAAACCATCTGGGATGCGATGCGATGTCCGGGCTTCATAAGTTCTATTGTTTCCCCCATCGAACTCCCTTCTTGGTCCCTCATCATCTTTCCTTCCTGGCCCTCATGCGACGTCTCCTTCTTAACGTGGACCGTCGCCCCTTTCCGATTCGGACGGCTTCCGGTAGCAGATATCCATGAATGATCCCCGCCCCAACAGACAGTCGAATTTCTCAGTTAGAAATATTTTGCGCCCATCTTCTTCTACTCGGTCTTCGACCCTGTCTCGACGGGATAGGCTCTCTCTCCTGATCCGTCGCGGTAGAGCCTACTTTTCGCGCAAGTAACTGGCTCCTGCCCTCCTACTTTGGTTTTGCTGCTATATACATACAACAACCCTACCCTCCTGTCCTTCGTCTCCACCTGCCAGTCGTACGGGCGGAATCGCTGAGATCTGTATCCAGCAGACGTCCCGCAGAGCGGCCGCAATATCCCTCCAACCCCCTAATGAGTGCCCCTCCGCCATTCGACCCCGCGACGATGGTCGGGCTGTCGGAAGCATCTCAAGGAATGGATGATGCCAATTTCGATATCTTCGAATGGTACCCTCGCTATCAGAGTTGCCAGCGATACTTCCTGGATCATGCACAGCACAGCGTTCCGGTGCAGGCCCTCTCGGCGTTCTTGAACATTCAATTACCTCTCCAGAGACAGCCGAATCCAGTCTTCAACTCTTCCACCACAGCATCGGCATCTGCTGCTTCTCCTCTGCCTCCCTCCGTTTCACTGATTCCTTACCTTCGACGCCTGGTAGCGACCGGGATGGATTTTCCTGGCATTCTACATGGGTTCTTTGGTGATGACTGGGCCGCGGGCATCGGTCCCCTTCACGAGCAAGAACGTCGCAATTATCTTTTTGCGGCAAAGAGTGGTGGATGGGCTGCTGTCAAAAAGGATTATGATATACCTCCTCTGGAGACCGTCCCCTTCCTACGCCCACTACAGGGACCCGCAGATGCTGAAATCGAGGCGGCAGAGAGGAGCTGGAGCGAATGGCTTGCCATGGAGGATTGGATGGTAGGACCGCGGGCGCCTGATGTCCTCCGCGATTCATCTTCGCAGATTTCTCGATCACGAGGTTCAAGAGCATGAAACGTGAATCTCGAGCTTTCCATCTCCTTGACCACGGACAACAATTACAGAGCGGTCCGGCGTTTGGTGCGTTCAAAACGCCATGTTTGCTACGAGACAACGAGTATCTGGAATTCATCAACGGCGCTGTGAATGAGATATCATGCATTTCTTATTTCTATTTTTATTTATTTTTTACACCTTGTGTGGCAGCATTGGCGGCCATGAAAATGATCCAGAATCCACGGCGCTGGAACTCCTTACTTGTCCATGGGGCATTTTCTTGGAGCAGTTGAGAGACTATAACATTCATGAGTTTTCATTACATATCATGATTTCCACTTTCCTTGGTATCCACAAAGGCATTTGAGGTTACCGGAACTGTTTCTTTGTCCTTCTATTATTATGATGTCTCCATACCATGGTCCCCATTCTCTCCCCGAATGACATCCACGTGTGCGCTTTTTTTTTCTTTGGTGTCTCGATATAGACATTATTTACTACGATCTGAATCGTAATTTATTAATCCACTATACCCCTTAATGCTTCTCTCTGGCAGTACGCAGCCGAGCATGTGCGAATGCACTCAGGCTGCTCTGGCTTTGTGCCATCGTGGCGGGGAAATCCCAATCTGGCCCCAAAACTGACAAATCAGTCAGGATAACATGTACCGTTTGTCGAGTTACGGGCGTCTCCACTGCTTGTTCTCGTGTGAAGTTTTAAACAGATGAGACCCCGCTCAACGACGGCCCCCTGAACAGGTGGACAGGGCTTTCGGCGAATCTAAGGGCAAAACTGTCCTGCACCTTACGTGAGTGGTAACACCGGCCTCCTACGGAAGCGGCTCAGAGACGCTGATGAAGTGATCAAGAGAGCAACGCCTCTGATTATGAGGAGAAATATACCTTACACTTTGTTCCGTGTATGCTGCAAACATAGTTCCAGTATCCCGCGCACATTTCACACGCGAAGATCAACCTAAGTGTTCCTTTCGAGCCCGAAGATCATTGCAAGCTTGATGCGTATGCACCGTTGAGAAATTATTACCTGGCTTGGCTGGCTCTGTAAATGGGGGCCACTGTCCAGGCCGTTAGTGAGATGGAGCAACGGTTAAAATCTCCGCCGTCGTGGGCCGGTCCCTGCTAACAAACGGTGTCAATCTGCCAGCAGGCCGTTGAGTGACCATTCCGCCATATGATTCGACCGTTTACATAAGAAGGATGGCACTCACGGCGGATTATACAATAGAAGAACCGCCAAAAGAAGGTGGACTGCCCGTCTTACACCGTCGTCGAGTAGAATAACCTCAAGGTAGGCGCATAAGGTTCAACCGGCTTTGGACTTTTGCAGGTTCTAACCCCCAACTGGTGCCAGTCGCTTTCATTTTTGTACCGGTGGGGAAGAACGACAGCCACCCTAACGGGCACGTCGTTTCATGCTGTAGATTTTGCTCCAATGGAGCCTTACGCGTCACAGATAGTGGAGAAAAGATGGCATGAGGACCTCAGCGAAGTAGCGACTCAGGAGGCATGTGCCTCTACCGGTTCAGGTGTCAGGTGTCAAGTGTCGAAGTGTATCCGTTATCGATTTTGTGACTGCCCCTCTTTCTCTCCCGCTTTCCAAACTTCGGGCTCTGCAGCCCGTCTCATGGATAACATATGAGAGCGGTAGGCTCTGATCTGTTACAGGGAGTCGACAGTTGGCTGCTGTGCCTTTCGGCCTGAATCTTGCTAGTCCGTATCGTCTGACAGATGGGCGCGTCACCACGAATATCAAACGTCCTTTATATGCTATGTTCTCTCCAGGACGACAAAGAGGGAACATGGGCAAATTTCGGACGGCTGGAATTGGGCCAGATTGGATCCCCTTTTCGTTACTAGCCAGCAGAGTGGCAAGAGAGAGTAGAGGAGTGGATCTTGGGCCACTTGGCGGTCTTCAGCTCTTTCTGCGAACCTACCGTGGAACCAACTATTGAGATCAATGAGCACAGTAGTAGTAACCTGTGATCGAGTTTCTGGATCTTCTCGATATCGTGATCGTCATTCCTCTTTTGGAACCCCGCATCTCGTGGCACAGTTCGTTCCAACGGAAACGGTCGCCGAAAGTATCGTGTCGGGGCTCTCAGGAGTGGACTGGGAACGCTAATCAGATGGCTGTGGAATCTGTGGATAATAGATGGATCATGGCAGTGTCCTAGGAGCTGATCATCTCCCGGGCCGTTGGGAGATAGCACGATCAACTATGTCACGGAGGGCAAGTGAGAGAGCAAGAGGGCTTCGAGTCAAGCCCTACGAGAGAGTGTAGTGACGGGATCAAGGAACCAGCGTTAATCGACCTGTAAGTCCCGCCGTGCTGGAGACATCGAGATGCTCTCGGCGGGGATTTGGCCGTTTTTGGCAATCCTCCCTTCCAGGAACGGAGACGGATGAACGCACAACAACCCGCCTCGGCCGTGCGGCTACCCTCATTTTGGGGCTTCAACAGCAGATTGCTAAATGGTAAAGAACTGGAGGGGCAGTGGACTGTGTCTCGAAGCGAGCCTTTTGGTATCAGATGTGGAGTCATGGACTGGCCCTAGCGTAACCGTTAGGATGTCAGTGAGAGGGGGGCGGTAACAGCCATGTAGACGTTTTGGATGACGCTCAGGGACATCATCATTATTAACATCTTATTCCCAATGCAGGTTATAGCCGCATATTAGCAGGATGCTCTCGCATGAAGAAATGGAAATAGATTGCCTCCTATGGGTCTCTCGGGAGAAAGATAGTACTTTGGGGAAAAAAGAACTATAGACGCCTCAATCGGCAGGGGCATACGGTCATGGGGTGCCTATAGATATTCATGTTGCAGTTAGAGTGGCCCTCGATGAGTTGGACTCTGCATAGCATTGGGGAATACTCTATCAGCCTTCACATTCATTGCAGTTGTGGCTTATCACACCAAGCCAGCTCGCACTACCGCTGTCCTCAGATTAGCCTAATAGTGACCTCTTTTCAGCCCTTGTCAATGAACAATACTTTCCCTGATACAGTGTACATCGTATCCAGAATGTAGAGGTCGCTTAGTTAGGGAACAGAACATACATGATTTTAGACGGATCTAGATTACTGCATCCCTTCGCTCAAGCTCATGCACATCAGTGCAACACTAACTGGAAAATCTCAATTGAGTAGTCCTGCATGACTTGTGGGAAATGGGTTAAGCAACAAGAAATATGAAGGGTGAAGAATAAGCCAGCAGGCTGATCTACATGCTTAAACTTCGGAAATGATATAGTAGTAATTGAGTTAAGTAGGGGGCAAGGAACTTCCCTGGAGGCAACAGATCAGATCTCGATCCAAGCGGGAGGCGGTGCACCTGCTTATGTAACCAACCCACGTGATCTGGTTTCGCTCAGGCTCCGACGGTCCAAACAGACGGAGCCTTGATGTATGTGGTCTGAAGAGGCATGGTACTTGTGGTCTCTAGCTCTGGCGCAGCATTAGGACATCGAGCCTGTCATAATCTCCATCCGATCTGGAATATTCTCTATTTCGATAGCATCTCGATGAGACTGTTGAAGTGTTGAACCAAACAAAGAAAAGCAAAAACAAAAAGCCTCTGGATTTCGATCCCGATTTATTTGGATTTCAATAATAGCATGCTCGGTCCCAACTAAATGGGAACCGCGGTGGAACAATGGAGGAAACTCCTCCACCAATGTCTAATCCAGCGGATCGACGCCAATGAATTCAAGAGCCTTTCCAAGCTCTTACTGCGTCGTTCACCCCTGCCCGAAGCCACTCTGCTGGATGTGGTTCTCGAGTCCCGGACCGTCACTGATGTCCAGTGGGACCCGCTACTACCTCTGTATGTCGATTCGTTAGCTAAATTGGGCCATGTCAAAATATCGACTGTCCTTTCTTCCGCGCTGAAGTATTCGACTATTGTCGATAATAAGTCTGGGGATTCGCCGGGTGGGACAGCGGCGGCGGGGGAGGAAATCAAGAAGAAGAAAGGGAGGAAAGTATCCTCATCGCTCATGACTGATATCCGGATTATTCAAGATGCCATGATGACGATTTCTGCTGGGTTTTCACCCAAGACTACAGTGGAGGCCGTGAATATCTTCTCTGCTGTTGCGGAGTGGATCATTGCTGTTGTCGCGTGGCATAATGGCAATGTCGACGAGCAGCATCAGACCGGTGGTTTGATGAATTCTCCCGATGGGATGACGTTGTTTGAGTCCCTGGGTATTTTACTTGCTGCGTTGTCGGCGACGGGGAAGGCGTTGGAAGCGCTGGCTATGGGAAACTCTGAAGGTGATAATAACCATCCGATATAGTGGAAGAAAAAGGATTCGTGTTTCTTGGAGAGATTGATGCTAATGTTTGCATAGCCTGGAAAGTGAAACTGGGCCAGGCCCTTTCTGCCTATCTTCCACTTTGTGCGGGGGTGTCATTGCCTTTGCGGAATCGGCTGGATAGCTTGCAGAAAGAGTTCAATCTCTATGGTGATTCTGCGTCCAAGTCGTTAGAAGTGTCGATGATGGATGGTGTCAATGTGAATGCGTTGCAATTTGAAGCTTCTGTTATTGATGGGCCAGTGGTCAACTCGAGAGCCGGTTTGTACGTCTATGTTAATGCCATGGTAAGTGTTAGCCAGAGACGTGGAGTCGAATGTCGTTGAAGCTAACGGAACGTAGCTGGTGGGACGTCCTCTTGTCGATGATAGCATGTTGATCAACTATCTTACCAACCGTTATGGGGTAAGTCCATGAGATACTTGTTAGTGCGTTCGAGTATTGACGATAGTCTAGGGACATCATGGAGTGCTCGTCGAAGAACTCATTACGGCAGCGTTTGATGTACTCTCCAACGCGATGTATCGGAACGAGTCCAGTCGGACGATGTTCGTGTTTCGATCATTCCTTGTGAATAAGTTACCGTCCTTTTTCGCCAGTATGTCGGCTGCGTCGATGGAGCCAATCCCTATGGAACTCTGCATCAGTAACGCTCTCAACCGGGTTGATCCGAATGCTTTCCCGTCATTCTCTCAGATGTTCGCCATGCAGGGGAACACGGTCCTTTCTGATGTGCGACAAGAGTTCCTATTTGCCTGTGCTACGCACAAGCTCATCCCTGAATCCAGTATTGAGCGCTTGCTGGGCGAAAATCCGATGCAGACTCTTTCAGCCAGTGGTCAATACGTCAAGGATGAACTTGTTTCTCAGATTAATGCTAATCCTGAGCGGGCGGAACATCTCATCGGCGAGATCGAGTCGATGGAAGGAAACGCCGGCGCAATAGTCGCTGCAATCACGGAGGTAAGGCGCTGTATCATCTGAAGATGGAACGGCAGCTAACACGACCAGGTTATGCACAATCTCTGCGACCAGAAAGAGACCATGACGTTGAAAAATATCTGCAACTCTTTGTCTCGACGGCCCCAGGCGCTCGATGTTATACTGCTCTTCCGCAGTCCGAAGACGGTGCTGCAGCCTCTATGTGCCTTACTGGATGCGTGGCACTGGGATGAAGACCAAGGTGAGAATAGACGAGGTAGTTCTGGTAGGACCTAGTGCTAATGGGATTAATAGGCGAAAATCAGCCTGTATATGATGAATTCGGGAGCATCCTACTGCTGGTGCTCGCCTTCAAGCATCGATACAATTTAAGCCAATATGACCTTGGAATCTCGACTAATAATTCATTCGTGCTAACACTCCTGGATCGCGGTCCCAGCAGCCAGAAACTGGATGATCTGACTGATTCTCAACACAAGAACCTAGGTGCTTGGATTTCGGCTCTCTTCATTGCTGAAGGAATCAGCGAGGAGTCCATGTCTTCATGTAGTCCTCAAGAATTCTACATGCTCGTTGCTACTCTGTTCAGTCAAAGCCTAGGCGCATGTGAGGCCGGGAAGCTCGAGTTTGATACTCTGAAGGGAGGATTCGAATGTTAGTATAAACCCTCTGTGTTTCACGTTGCGTCCTCACTGATAGTTACAGATTTGCTGGAGCCATTCCTGCTTCCGTCACTTGTTGTCGCTCTTACATGGCTAGGAAACTATATTTGGGAATCAGAAAGCGACCCAACGATTCCACTGAAGGTCCTATACTCCCTCGTGAAACCAAGTTCTATCTCAGGAGAAGCACAGGCCATCCATCGGACAGTTCTACAGATCACGGCACGAACATTGGAAGAACAGCTGAAAGACGTTCGCACCCGCCAGCCGTCTAGGTCGGATATCAAGCCCATCCTTGACGGTCTCGAACCGTATCTGTCTTTCCAAAGGACAGGAAGCTGTCATCGGTCCGAGCTTGAAGGCTGGACAAATTCCAGTGGTGGCCTGCTGGGTAGCATCAGAAACACTTTCCAGTCCCTTGTCCTCTGGAGCACGAATCCTGTGATAAGCATGACGCCTCATTCATATACGCATCGTCAGATCTTGGCTGGAATTCGAATTCTAGGTGCTTCCCGAGTGCTCGCGGCTTTGATTGAAGAACTAAAGTTACAGACCGAAGCCGGCAGTGGCGATTTGGCACTTGATGTCGCTGTGACCCTGGTTTGCTCCCCGATGGCGGAATCCTTCGCTGTTGACCAAAGCTTCTATCATCCTATAGATCCTAACAAGGATGCTTTGCCTCGATGTCCCATACTCACCCTCCGAGACGCCCTCATCATCCAGCATGATGACGTGCCAAAAATATCGGAAAAGGATCCACTGCGCGCAGAAGTTATCGTACGGCTGTACCGCCGTCTGAACAATTTGATGGCGCCTCCGTCCCAGGTGACCAACCTCGATGTTAGCAATATAATCCAGAATATGAATCTGGATGGCGTTGGCGAACACGGGCAGATGGGCCTTGGCCCTGGCGAACATGGAGTTGGGCAAGGGGGAGTAGGTGACGAAGATCCGGAAAACATCAATCAGATGCTCAATGAAGCTGCAGCCGCAGCCGCCGCTGGGGTCGACCACGGCGTTGGCCAAGGCATGGGTCTTGATGGTTCCGGAGCTGGTCTCCACGCAAACATTGATGACATGCTAAACAGCGCTGATATGGGAGTTGGTAATCCGGAGTTCCTTGACTTGGATATGGAAGGAATGTTTTAGGAAACTGCGTGTACGATGGCTGATTTACGTTTGTCTATCTCAGAAGCGATGTGATGTTATATATTCAAGATACTACTTGAGGAATGTCTTAATATGGTATGCTAGGATTTCAACATACGGTGTCACTTACTGGTGATGACTAGAGACTACATCGATCTGTAGAATTGCAGTACCATAGCTATATCCGAGTCTCTAATTGTACTGTGCTTGTTCCTCATATGGATTCCCAAATCACCGCGCTAACTAAAAATACCATCCAGGACTATTACTTCTCGTGCCAATCAGTCCCGTTTCACACAACTAAACATCCTGAAACCGAGATAGAATGAGCATCTCCAAACGTATACATCATCTGCTGATGCAAAGAATCTCACCTTAAACACTCTGTATTACATCCTAATATATCCCTGTACCTTTACGAATTTACAGGTTCCCAGGCGACTCAGCCCCCTGCTTCCCAGGGTGAGTTCCAGGCTGGTGGTCCTCCACAGCTAGATAAACACGAACCCTTGCGGTCAGCATACATACGTATAAACCACCAGGAAAGAACAAAAAAAATAAAAAATAACCCGAAAAGAAACTCACCATCCTCCAACTTCGCCGGCAATTTATCAATTCCAGAATTCTTAATATCAACAGGCACCAAGAGACCACCCGCAATATCGGCAATTTGCGAAAGAGGGTTTTGACGCGCTACTACCATCTTCTTCTCCTCTTCCGCGGAGGGAAGGGGAGCAGCGAGGGAAAGGCCAAGAAGGGCGGAAAGGATGAGGAGCGTGAGTTTCATCTTGAGCTTTGCGATTGTGTTTCGGTATTTGAGTTTGTGGTTCTAGGGGTTTGTTTGGTTGATTGGAGATCTAATAGGTAGACGAATGAATGAATGAATGGATAGATAAATAGAGAGTTATTACGTTTTATGATAGAAGCAGAAACAGCCGAAGAGAGAGAGAAAATAAATTATATACAGTACATAAGCGCAGGAATAGAGGTAAACACGACGCGTCTGGTAAGTAAAAAGAGCAGACAAAAATAAAAGAGACGCGAAATGTACATACATACCATGTACATTCACCATGTATGTAGTTTACCTCTTTCTTTCCACATATTACTGAAGGTATGTATGTAAGTCGTATACTGAATTGGGTGTTTTCGCATGTTTCAGCTCGAGGTGGGGAAGAATGTTGAGTTTGTTTCGAAACTGCTTTCGTAGTACATAGTAACTATATTGTAGTTTAGAGTTTCTACGGTGTTAGTTAGTCCCTAGGTATGTTACTGTCAGATAGATTGGTGAGGATATTAATTAGTTACTATGGAGGTGGTAAGTGGATAAATGATTTCTTGTTCCCTTTGTGTGTATGGAGTTAGCCTTGACGATAGATCAATTATTCAAGGGAAGGGAATGGTAAGGGAAGAACGGCAGGGAGAGGGGATAACTACTCTACTCTATTTTGAAGGGACTGGAATGTGGAATATCATCCCTTAAGTACACGCCGAAACGTAAACATGCGACTAAGAACGAACTTTTCATTGCACCTTTGAACTGATCGATTCCTCTATTTCGTATTTCGATACAATTATCTTATTTTCGAATTTTGTCGCTTCTGTACTCCAGACATGTTGTATGTGATATAAAGTATCTTTGTTGGACTCCATTCGAGAAACCAACCAAAAGTATCCGACGACATGCCGTAGTCTAAAATGGCACATGATGCATACAATAAGAACATCAAGATGGTAGATCTTCTGGCTGATCTATATTTTCCTAATTGGTTTTGGATTTCATCAGCAACTGTTGATCTTGTGCATTAATGTAACGACAGAATCATCTTATTCAGAAATACAGCATATAACTCTGTAACAACAGAAAGAAGGTCGCCTTTTTTGTAGTAGATCGTATTTTGTATTTTCTGTTATTACGAATCGAATTTTCTCAACGGCTCCGAAGAGATGCGTTACGAACTATCCCAGCAATCGTTGCGCATTTCCTACTGTTGGTGGAAATCGCTAATCATGTTATGTACATAGATATAAAAGGTTATTCTGCGCGAGAACTTATCTCGGCTAGCGAGATTGCTTGTTTCTGCTCATCAAGAATGCTTACGGCGGGACGCTCTATATATAATAATACTCGATAGTGGTATGGTAGGGATATATTTTATTATCTTTAGGATTTGAAGTAGTCCAAGTGGCCTTAGAAGGGGTATCTAGACCATTGACATGGCCCTCATAGATGCAATTGAGAAGTCAAGAACTAACCAGCCATAATCACAATGGCTCCCAGAAGATGCAGGCCATTTAATATCTTGGGAATAGTATATCTCTTTCTGGCTAATAAGCAGTAGCTACCGCGCATTCAAGCCAGATATTGAGTTCAAACCCGACCACTAGATCCTAAGTACTGTATTATACCAGTAAACTGTAAGCAGGTTACAATTGTCCTATTTTGGCGTTTTGCATGATCACTTCGCGCGAATGCAAGAGAGACCATATCCGTGTAGCGATGAAAATTCAGGACGTATGAAAATTCGGAATATAAATCACCCCTTACATAGTCTTCCTTAATGACCCGGTGGCAAGTCGATACGTCTCTGATTGTGGGCCGAGGCGGCCAGACTAGGTTCGCCGTGGCGTGAAAGAAAGACAATGTGAATTGTTTACCTTGGACTCCGATGGAATAAAAGGCGGGGTGGCGGGGCTTCGGAGAATTGATGGCGCTCAGCCAGACTTTCTCGTGTTACACGTCTGTCAAAACTCCATGTACAGTACCATACTCTAGAGTAGAGTATGGCAGATGGGCTTTTCCAGGAAATTTTTCACCTGGCCCATTATTAGAGATTGAATATCTTTGTATGGTCGGCCATTTGTGAAGATGAGGGTCATGAAGAGCCGACAATTCTTGGACCTGTCCAATATAGTTTGCAGTCATATCCGCTCCTCCGATTTCTGACAATTGACGACTGCTGATAAGCGGAAGTAACACTCCATGTGAGTTCCTGGCGTGATCAACGGGGCGGATTTGCAAGTGACGTCGTAAAGACAGTGCGCAGGAAGTGATGAGATTCAAGGTTTGACACACGACAATCTGTTGATCCCTTCAGTATCACAACATGAAAGATCCCCAAAAAAGGGACCGGGAGACTTGACCCGGGATTATTAGAACGAACCACACCTTATCAGTAGACAAGTCGGGGCACGTCGTAAGCCCACCCCTTGCGGAGTGGGCGTCCCACTTCGGAACTTTGTTAAATATACTCTCTGGTTGATCGTATTGAGGATGTTCTCGATCCCCTGAAACTATACTGAAGGACAATCACAAAAGCATAGCGATATCCGGTGGCGATAGCACAAGTCCGACATAGGACCGGTAAGGCATGATGGCCATAACGGTCGGACATTTGTTTACCTCGACCAGTGTCGAAAACAACGTTTGCTAGACACAGATGGTGAAACCTAACATCGTCAAGTTAGAACTCCGTTCCCAAGTACATATGCTCTGAGCTAGCACTAGGGTACCATATTTTGGGGTGCTTACCCTCGATATTCGGCCCGTCTCGTACCTAGGTAGATACGACGGATATGATGTTAAATAATAATGGCTTGCCACGAAGATAACAAAGTTTCGGAAGCTTCCGGTGGTCCCAGAAACTCAAGAGCAAGCTTTCCACCATGATCCAGGAATTCAATAGCTGGCGATCCATGCAGCACAGTATCGATCAAAGGGTTCATTGAAGAGCCAACTAGAGTGAAAAATATCACAGGGCGGAATCTTGAGTTCATGTCCGAGGCGGGAGATCAACTTAGCTTCTATTATGGTCCTTTTTCTGTCAATGGCATAAAACGAAAACGCTCCTTAGCAACAGGAATCGGGTTGTTATCAATGAACGTGCCTTTGACCCGACAAAGTGGAAGAGCGACAATATGAGCACGTGTAGGCGATCCATTGAGATTTGAGACAACCCTATAGCTTCAGACGCTTGTCCTGATGGGGATATGTCTGCACATCAAGTAATATATATTCACTACTTTTGCAGCTACTCCATGACCGAGAGCAGGACTCATTGAAGGGGAATTGTCTGAGCTTCTGGACTCTACTAGCATATTTGACTCTCGAGAAAGCCGATAGACATCGATATTATCAAAATTCCTCGTTCAGCAACTGCGTGATCTCTTAGAAGGTTCGCTGTTTCGGCAAGATCAATGTCTCAGCTTAGGCGATGAATGACCAAAATAAAGTTGGCCCCCTTCAACCGGTGTACGACTAGCCAAATCCAATTTCCCGGAGGCTCTTCTACTTCTGTTAAGGATTGTCGCTTCAAAAGTGCCTGCGCAGTTCTCCATCGCGGAAAACCACGCAATGCACCCCGAACAGAGCAGAGAAAGACATTGGCTATGGTGGCTAAAAGTGACAGGGTGGTTTCCTACTATCGATCAGCAGCTGAGCATTTTAGAAAGCGGATGACAATTTTCGGATCAAGGCAAAATAAAGCCTAAAACTGAGCAAATAATCTTCATGGTTATGCCTACTGTCAGCCATGCATAGCCGCGTTCGGCGGTCGCCTAGACGTCGGTTGCTGATGCAGGTGGAGAGCGTCTAGATATCGGCATAATTGCAACCCTGAATTTTGCGCATTTCATTACATGCGGTCGGCAGTTCTACAAGCCATTGTACTTGGACTGATCGGATGACTGTTTGCCCAGCTAATAATTTAGTTAGATTGATAATCGATTAACCATTAGTTAAAACTTTTGGTGTTCTTTGGTTCGTTGTTAGTACTCGTGGCGTCGAGGCAATGAACGTAGTCGTCATGGCGGATGTCACAGCAAAACATAGGCCGATAAGAACCCATTCGCACAAGCCCCCTGTTGGTACAAATTAATTGACCGCTTGATCCGGAAAAATGAGAGCGATAGAAAACCGTCTGGATAGATAACCATATGGAAGATCTTAGGCAGAAATCACGACGTCTCCGCGGAGCAACCGGCACGGGATTCGAATGCTGCTCGATAACAAAGAAGGACGATAATTTGTACCCCTTCCTGATCAAGTCTGCAATGAGCCAGAGCCGCCCGTGCCATTAGTGTATATTGAAAAATATTTCCTTATGAGGAAGCTAAGAATTATTTCTATTTCGCGGTGATACTGTGAGTATTGCATTGCCGACTCGCTATGCCGAGCATGCTGTAGACAGATGTATCTTAACATAGTATAGTACTGTACTATGCATTGACCTTGCGCACAAGTCATGGTTAGTGAGATCATCGGTCAACAACGCGTACCATTTACGCATGCGAAGTGGACTTCATTATTGAAGAGACTTAAGTCGCTATTCAGGCTCGTACTTCCCAGGACATGATGCTTTATCATCCAGACCGACACCTCCAAAGGCATATCCCAGAAGCACCAGCATAGTACTTTGCATTTGCAAGTTTATACTAGATACCATACTGGAGCAAGCCTAAGTTCGCAAGATGGCCTAGAACCCTACACACGAGTCATTGATTCATAAGGCTGCGGCTTTCTCTCAACTTCTCAAGTGGCTTGAGCTCCACTGAACCGACGTCTCGCGTAGCACTGAACACTTTTCGGCGTGAGCTGAACGTGTGGGACCCAGAGTTCGAGAGAATCCTGAACAGTATCTACGGACTCCGGAGTAAATTATTACTCGACGGAACAGGCGTGGATCTCGGGGAGGTTCGAGCGTTGCCTCTATCGTTCACAGAGGCCCTGAGCTCCAGTCGACGGGCTCACCGTCCGTGCGAGCGTGATGAGCCTGAATTCATCTGCATGGAGCTATGGAGGGGACATGAATCATCTATTAGGATTTGGTCAACAAGAGGCGGCAGTTGAGGACCTCCAGTGAGATTGTGAGAGCTAGAGTTTCACATACATACATACCTGAGCGCGAGCACGTGTCGAACTGCCGTTGTTTTCCTGGGATTTTCTGATCTTCTTCCCCCACGAAATGTCGCGAACGATACGATCGAGAACAATGTCTAACGGAGCCCTGTAAACCCGTCTGCCATTTTTTCCCGATCCCTCTCTACTGACATGCGCGGATGTGCCATCACTGACCGACGTCAAGTACTGTACAATAATGGAGACGGTGTGATCGCGACTTCGATGTGTATCATGGTGAAGGCAGGCGTCTTTTCAATAATACGGGATAATTATTCCCTGTCAGTTGGAGCGCGAACCTTGGCCCGGCCCCTCGAGCATCGAGATTATCCAATTCCAGGAGACATCACGACGTTGGTCCGTCAGTTGGCTAAAACAGCTGAAGACGGGATCGACTCGGCAGGCGTGGGTTTAGCGAGTTACCGTTGCTGGGAAGCCTGGGATTCGCCTTCGCCCCTACCGCTATCACTCATCATTATTTAGCTAGTCTGAACCCGCGGAGTACAGACGGTTCAGATGCTAGTGGACTATCTAGCGGTTATCTTGATTTCCCAGAAAAAAAGATCGTCGCATGGCTGTTTTTCGAGTTTCCACTTTTGATCTGGTTCCTGGATGGCGCGCGCCTTTGGGCCATATGGGCGATCTCATCAACAGTCGCCTAACTCGTACAGTACGTGTTTCGTTTGACGATCCGTTCTGATGACGCCGAAAAAGACTGCCAAAGATACACACGTGCCTATACTGCTACCAGTAGTGGCAAATAAGCTCGAAGAATAACTGAATAGCTAGAGAGCTTACCACACCTGGCACACCATTATTAGCCAAACAATAATAACGGTCGTTCTTCGGTAAAGATGAAGGAAAAGTACTCCGTACTATCTATCTATTACGCAGTATCTAGGGCACAATTTTCCCCAGACAGGAAATTGTAGCCCCGACATTTCGACAGCAGGGTTTGATTGCTGATCTTCAGCAAGCCACAGGAGGTTATACCGGAATGGCCTTCATGCAGTAGTATTAGTCACAATCAGACCCTGCGCTGACAGGCTAAAGTACTCCGTACACTCCGCAGTCACTTGTTCCCTGTGCTAACTATACTAGGTTGAGAAAGGCCAACCGTCACGGGTAGATTGGATGCAGGACTGAAGATTTCTACTCGGATATTATTGTTGTCAACGAGACCGGTCACAATTCATGTTGGGCAGAACGATTGAAGCCGTTAGTGAAATCGTATGTTTTCTTTTTGCGCTTCCTGTTGGGCATCGACATGAAAAACAAATTGCGAGCACCGCATAGATATTCTGTACAGGGAAGAGATGGCGTGCCTCACTTCTTCCGGCTTTTTAACATTATTGTCTCGCATTAAGCTCGCCAAACATACCTGATGTGAGAACCTGGTGATTGAATTATATAGAGGTGAGAGTTAAGACGGCATTACGGGACTGGCAATGATACCGGCAGAGCAGATTCCCGAACCCCAGAGCTTAAATGTGAAGCCGGTAGATCTTATTCCATGCTCTGACACGGCCCTCGTGCGATAACTGGCATGTGGAGAGCACCCGCCACCTAAAAGCAATGCAAAGTCTCGACGATTGACAATGAGAACCACACTGTCTCCATTAGGTCACGGGAAGGAAAGTGAACTGTAAAATAATAGCTCAATCTTCCGAGTGGCTGGTTTGCGATAGGGAATTATACAGTAACGCGTCGAATTCCCCGCCATTTCAGACTGACGTGCGTGCATTGGTACAGTACATGCTCTACTGCGATACACAAGAACTGGTGGCGAAGTCGGTTACCATCACCTAAGAATGATTACTGATGCATTATCTGAAATCGGGCTTCGCGCGCATAACTCCTCTGATTTTTTTCCGGGTCAAAAGCCGTCCATATAATAACGATCGGAGTCTCGAGTGCGATATGCGGTCTGAATGTCAATAATGAAATGCGACCCCTAGACTGTAAAGGTCAGACCCTCGTTCACAATGGTATCTCGAACAATGGACTTTTCAGTCTTCATGTGACGGAATTCGCCAAAAGGTTAGATCTGGCCTCGGATAATCGTCTGCCCTTGTTCTTCTGGAGACTTGCGACGCTTTATCGTGTCGAATCGTGCATAATATCCTAGTATCACATCATGAAGTGTTTGAGCTGTGGGTTGTTCCGGACTGGACGAGGCGAGCGAGCAATAAGGCGACATTCTCCTTTTCATCCAAAGTACTCGGTATTATTCGCATGACTCTCCGGATGAGAATAGTTAGTGTCGCGGTCCGGAATCATACAAATGACGGTAGCAACTTATAATGTCTATAATAATATTAACCCCTGCTGTACTTCGAGGCCTAGCCAGGAATCCGGAATAGTGTGATTGATAATACGCGGGCGGGTAATATGCGCCGTACAGAAACCCCTGAGCGGTTGGAAAGTTCGAAGGACGTTAGTTAGTAGTAGGGCGGACCCCGGCCCTTCGGCCTGGGCCATGGTTCATCCTCGTGGGTTCCGTCTCTAAAGGATATGATTTTCCACACTTTTGCCGTCACTAACATGCCCCTCCTGGAGTCTTGAGCCTTTGCCTCAGCAACCGTGCCATGACGATGAGCTGAGCTTCTCTGGGGTTCTGGGGGAAGGGCACTGTTGTCTGTACTTTGCCAACTAGCTCTGCGAGTAGATAGAGCACGGATCACTCCGCAAGTCCCATCTGCATTATCTTCATGCTAGGTCCTCGTGCGGCCCGGGGCGGGTGATGGAATAAGAAAAAAAAAAACGAATTCAGGAATAGCACAAGAAAAAGGCATGATGAAGGAGAAAAATGATTGGGCATAAAAACAGACACGGCACAAGAAAAAAAAAAAAAGTTAAAGCCAGTGACAAGGCTGCATGGGAAGCGAATGCAGGCACAGCAATACCATACTCTCTAGAGAGAGGCCTGCGTACGGCGTAATAATAATAATAATACATGGCCCTTCGCTCCCCCAAGAGAGCACGCCTGGGCTGTTCTGCGCCGTAGATCGCATCCACGGCGACCCATCGACGGCGACCCAATATTGTATCTGTTCAAGTGGTCCCCGGCAAGGGGAGGCGCCGTCCGTCACAAGAACCATCGTGGATTCGTGCTGCTAGTTAGTTGAACCTTAGCACAATGACCCGCTGGAGAGAGGGATATCTCTAGTGCCTCCTGAGTCCTTAGCCTCTCTAGGCTGGAGGGCGGATAACATCGAACCCTGTCCCTGTTCGACGGTTTATAGCACAAGCCCCAAGGTGGACCGGCGCAGATAGGCGGAGGCTGAAGAACAACCACATCTCCATGGCGTTGACCGTGCGGGATCGGATTATGGGGCGGATACTGAGTCGCTTGCCTCGTCACCCCCATGGCAGGGGCTGGAACAGCTGGAACTCGAACCGTTCAGCGAGCCGTTTTCTTTCACGGGCCAACTGTCATTTCTGTCTTGGCTCTAGTCAGTGTTGTCGTGGAGAACTGGAAGTTTGGGAAGCGTACGGAGTGCCATAGTTAGAGTAGAGTAAAGTAGAGTAGTAGTCCGCCCCGACGTCTGGCGCTCCACGACGTCGTCGCCTTTCTCTTGACTACTTACTGTCTTTCCTCTTATCGTTCGATCTGTATGTACATACTCATTCGTGGATCTGTCTTGCCTCTTAATTATATCGCATTTCCCGGGATCTTATCCATTGCTGCAGGTGGCAAGCGTTTCGCCGCGAGTTCGTCGAGCGTTCATTCCTCCCTTCTCAGACCCCCTTCTGGCGGTCCTTGCGTATACCCTTCGGCTCTCGAACACGTCTCTGCACATACTCCTCACCATCCTTACCGTTGAGTTTCTTGCTCAAGACGTCTTTCCTTGCTGCCGCTCGTTTGTACGCGGCGTGATTGAGGGGCAACAAACACGTTCCTTTGGCGTCCGCAATACCCTACGTCGTCGGCTCGTTACATCTAGAATCATACCGCGATCGAAACACCATCGCCTGGCGGCATATCGGATTTTTTTCCCCTAGCAATTCATCATCTACGTGATCGCTCTTTTGCAGCGCTGTTGAGATAAACAAGCTTACTAGGACTGAGACTGTCTTTTTGGACTAAAAGAGCTTCATCGTTTTGACTTGCCTCAGCACAGGCGCAAGCATAACTACGGGTGAGTAAACGGCGTCGCGCTCCAACATTCCTCATCCCCTCCACCCCTAGAGTCGGGACATTCCCCGCTTGATCCTGTGGCCCCCTACTGCTTTCCACCACATTTCCATGGGGGGTATCTAATTGTGGAAAAACAGTGCCACTGATGCGCATGCAGGGTAGGAACATTAATCGTACGAAGCCCCATCTCCACGTTCGTTGACTCGACCTTGATTCTTCCGACCTACACCAAACTATCAGCGAGAGTCAATCGACATCAACATTCGCGGATAATCCGTGGATGGTTGTCTTCTACAGCGTTTCCTTCTTGTCTTGGAGAATGTTTGTTTGGTTATCCCGGGCATAACACCGCGGTCAATGACGAACTACTTCGTCTTTCATCGACGAACAGATTATTGAACATCATATACGTGAAGAGAGCATGGAAGATACAGAACCTAGCGTTGCTCCATTGAATATTGCGAAAAAGGGCAAAGCTGGCCCTAGGGTTCCATATCTCTCCTTCTCGACATCCACATATCACAACAACTACGGCACCCGCCAACAACAACATTTGCAGATGACTCCGCCCTTAACTCCCCACGACTCCATGGAGGAGTCGAGGGAGCCTGCAGGAACGGACAGAGTCGTCTTTCATAACTACTTGCGCGCGTTTTATCCATTCCACCCTTCTGGTTCCGTTTCGCCTTCGACAGTAACCCTCCCTCTGGACCAAGGCGATATTATTTTAGTTCACTCAGTCCATGTAAACGGCTGGGCCGACGGGACATTACTCGAAAATGGAGCACGGGGATGGTTGCCAACAAATTACTGTGAAGCCTATGATCAGCTACCCATGCGACCGCTCTTGAAAGCACTGACAGATTTCTGGGATATCATACGAGGCGGGTGCGGATCAGACTTGAAGGATTTTGGCAATCAGGACTTAATGAGAGGTCTGGTGGCTGGCGTTAGGTTCTTGCTGGTGAGTTTCCGGTTATTACTGAGGAATTGACGTGCCTTTTTGCTAACTGCAGTAGGAAAAATCCGAATGCCTTACAAGGGAATCTACCTTGGTGCAGAACCACGACAGACTGCGCAGGAATCGCAAAATATTACTTTCTGACTTATCATCCTTGGTCAAGATCGCCAAGAAACTCCAAGATGTCGCTAATGGCGCACCTCTGAATGATGCCGTCGAGAATATCCTGGATGAAATGCTCCTCAAAGCGTTCAAAATAGTAACAAGGGGAGTTAGATTTCTAGACGTTTGGAACGAGGAAGTCGGCCTTAGCAGAGCTATGGAAGATCTAGAACAGCCTGGCGACTCGCTGTACGACTCCCCGTTGACGCCGCCGTCGGACACCTTCCCGCTAGCAGTCAAAGGCAGTTCAGTCATGGCATCTATCGCCGACAGACGAGAGTCGAGAGAGTTCAACAGGAGTCGTTTGAATGCCAGCCGGGCCTCTTCAGCGCGTACCGACATGTACGATTTCCAACCCCGGTCGGCTTCGGTCCAGACGAAGAGAGTCTCAGTTTCCCATCGCGTCTCGTACTCTGCGCCATCAGCAGGTGCACGGAATGGGAATCTCGCATCGGAGCGGCTTGGAGTGGCATACGATGGATTTTTGGGCGTGCTCGGATCTTTTATTGGATTGCATCTACAGTCACGTTCCTCTACAGAACTGATTCTGACCACTCAACAGTCTGTACAGTCTTGCAGGGCCCTGCTTTCCGTCGTGGAGGCTGTTTGCGAGCACGATCTTCATCGCTCAGAATTGTTAGAGGAGGCAAAGGATGCGATGTATGAGAGGATAACGGAGCTGGTACACGCAGCTCGGGATGCTTTCCGCCCAGCCAACGCTGCTGACGATGAGCTAATATTCATGCCGGATGAAGGAAAGAGGCTTGTAGATGCTGCTACAGACTGTGTCCGGGGTGCTGGAAACTGCGTGGCAAAGGCTCGCCTTGTCCTCGAACAGATTGGCGATTTCGAACTTGAGCCTGTTGGACAAGGGTTTGAAGTCCCTGATATGAGCACTCCACAGCCGCAACACCCCGACGAGATGGAAGTGAATACAGACAAGCCGCATGAGCCGTCTATGCGCCTACCACCGCCGCCGCTGCAGATCCCAAGTGGAGAGCTTACTCCTACCCTCACTGATGGAACTACGCCCTCGTCATTTTACTCGAGGTTGACAGCTACCAGTCCAGCTAATACCGATCAACGCTCTTCAGTCTACTCGACTGCATCTCCGTACCCTGGATTGGAACCCCATATTATCTCCAGCGAGACCAGCCCTACTGATGCGCAACAAGACTACAGCTTTGAAAGCAGGGGTGTCACAAGTACTGGGAGCAACCTCACGTACAAAAGCAATGTCCGTGACTCAGAAATGAGTGGCATGTCCCAGACATCGACACGAGCAACGTCTCCCGATATCCATAGCCAGCATCGAGAACCATCGTTGAAAGGCAGCGTTAGCCATTCGACGTTGGCTGAGGAGAGTGAGGAAACAGAAGCGAACATTTTGGAGAAGACTTATGCTCATGAACTGATGTTCAAGGACGGCCAGGTCGTCGGCGGTAGTCTGCGTGCTCTGATAGAAAAGCTTACCGCTCATCAGTCAACACCTGATGCTATGTTTGTTGCGACATTCTATTTGACCTTTCGACTGTTCGCGTCTCCTCTGGAATTTGCGCAGGGACTTGCTGAACGCTATGACTACATTGGCGATACGCCACATGCAGCCGGCCCTGTCCGACTCCGAGTGTATAACGTATTTAAAGGCTGGCTGGAGTCTCACTGGCGCCATGATTGTGACAATGTTGCCCTGGACTTCATCGTCAACTTTGCTAAGACAAAATTGATGGCCACCATTCCAACTGCAGGCAAACGACTTCTTGAACTAGCAGACAAGGTCTCTGCTGTGCACGGACCCGTCGTACCACGGCTTGTTTCTTCCATCGGAAAGACGAATACCTCCATTGCGCAATATGTGCACCCAGACACTCCTCTTCCACCGCCGATCATCACAAAGAGTCAACTTAATATGTTACGGCAGTGGCAAAAAGGTGGTCCAAATGTCAGCATACTGGATTTCGATCCTCTGGAATTAGCCAGGCAGTTCACGATCAAGGAGTCGAGGATCTTCTGCTCTATTCTTCCTGAAGAGCTTTTGGCTACTGAATGGATGAAGAAGAGTGGCTCATTAGCGGTCAACGTACGCGCCATGTCGACTTTGTCTACCGATCTCGCCAACCTGGTGGCGGATTCGATCCTTCAGCTCGAAGAGCCCAAGAAGAGAGCCGTCATCATCAAACAGTGGGTGAAGATCGCCAGCAGATGTCTGGACCTCAATAACTACGATTCCCTTATGGCGATCATATGCTCGCTTAACTCATCTACCATTTCGCGCCTGAAGCGTACGTGGGAGCTAGTCTCCCAAAAGACAAAGGCCAGCCTGGAGCATCTGCGGGGCGTTGTTGATGTCTCCCGGAATTATGCAGTTCTTCGACAGCGTTTACAGAACCACGTCCCACCATGTCTCCCATTTGTTGGGACGTATCTGACTGACTTGACCTTTGTTGATCACGGGAACCAGCCAGTGAGAAATCTCCCAACAGAAGATGGAGCCATGGCAGTGATAAACTTCGACAAGCACATGAAGACGGCGAAGATAATTAGTGAGCTTCAGCGGTTTCAGATCCCTTACCGCCTGACTGAAGTGCCAGAGCTTCAAACCTGGATGCAGGATCAACTCATCCGTGTCCGCTCTAACGGAGAGAAAAGCTTCCAGAGTTATTATCGCCGCTCGCTCGTTCTCGAACCAAGAGAGATGCAACGCGCTACAACGGAATCGAGCCAATCTATCCAGTTCAAGGAGAACGGGAAAGATAAATTCGACTTCCTCGCTTGGACGCATAGTTCCAAAGCAAAGGGGGTCACGACTACAAGTTAATCTTGTACACACTCTCTATACTTTCTCGGCTTATTCTATTGTCTACTGTGAATCAATCTTGACCACAAAATGTGCTGAGAGCTGTTGGTGATCTCTCTGGACATTTACTTTTATGACTTACGACTTGAGACTTTTTATGCGGGTTATTGCTTTTATTTTCTGGCTGATTGAATTGACGCATCATACCCCTATCGCTTTTACTTGGGATTGTTAATATTTTTGGGCGGTTGTCGATTTCTGGAATGGCCACAGCGGTTTGGGAAAATGAACATGGAGTACGGGATCGCCAAAAGCATCGGGATGCTCAACTGCATTTTGTCCTTAGACCACAACGTCTGCCATGTGGGGGCGAAAGCAAAATTCAAGAGCCTAGGCAGCTGGACGTTTCGATTTACTCTTTTTGGTTGTGTCTTGTCCCATTACTCTCCCTGACTCTTTCGGTCTCAGAATATCCTTGGCTTTGTCTGATGGTTCATGCTTTGGTCTTTCATGGAAATCTCGCAGGAGGGACGGCTCTTCTCGGAAATTGGTATGTTAATGACTTTGGGACTTCGTTGTATGTTTTTTGCCATTTTCATGTATCGATATTATTACCCTTATTGTTATGGTCGTTGTCATCATCCGAGAGCATGCTCTCACCCCTTGTACATAATACACACTTGCAGAATTGCAGCAACTAGAGTTGCCTTCATCATCATCGTGGAATATAGCATACTATGCCAATAAAATGAATCCACAACTCATCTTCATTACTCCCTGTTTTACTTTCAGTGTTTCGGATAAGGTGGCCACGATCTTGGCGAAATTATCCCCCTGCAACCAACTAACTAGTCAGTTCACACCTTACCAGGGTTACCCCTACCTCGAAATCTCCTTAGTTCAGGCCACCCCTCAGGCCCCTAATAGAAATAAGCATGCATTATCCCTGCCAGGCCGTCAAGGTGAAAAAAAAAAAAAAAAACTAACTAACTAGAAGTTATGTACCTACAAAATCTCCGTGTGTCTCTGACTAGCTCCCCCTACCATACTTTAGAGTATAGGTAGTTGATCCCCCATATCCGGACTATTTCCGAACTAAAACTTGAAATTAGATTATCGCTCTACTCAAGACGAGGAGGGCGAGGCCTGTTTCCTAGGGAGTCAAGTTACCTACCTACCTACCTAGGTATCCTAGACGTTTAGAGGATCTACAGTACGTATAACTACATACGCATCAGGGATACTCCTTAATCTTATCTTATTACAGTACAATAATGGAGACATACGAGAAAGGAATCATAGGTGGAATTTTCCCTGAAATTAAGATGAGGACGTATGTATTTTCTTTCATCTACTCATGCGGCCGTTAGTTGTTGAGTGTATTAATTACTTTATTATTGACTCAGTGCATAACTTTGTGATTGATTGATTGATGGATGGATGGATGGATGGATGGATGGAAGGGTATGTTTAAGTCCACTCTGTGTTCAGCGAATTTGCGAATCAAAATCAATCCCCTACCTAGCCAAGCCCTGCGAGGCGCGCCTCGGATAAGTTGACTTAAACTCCTTCGTAGATCATTTCTTTAGACAACGGCATAAGTGAGAAAAGCCCTGTTATTGTTAGCTTTCGCGTTCTATACCTGCAAGAAGGACGAGTGCGATTGCGAATGTGGAGTTGGGGGAAAGGAAGGGGGAGTGCTTGTTTAGTTTTTGGTAGTGGTTGGTTGGTTGGTGGTGGCTTTGATGACGGATTATGACATTTCAGATGTTGCTGTGGACACGACGACATATGTCGCATGGAACGATTGATAGCTTGAAAGCCTTGGCATCGTCTGTAGTTGTGGTGAGAGGTCAGTTCATCGCAGGGCAGCCAAACCGGGGTTATTGAATTCATCGTCATCATAAGTTCGTCGCTTTTGGGGATATCCCTTCTTCGTGTCTCAGAATTTGTATGCCGTGGAACGCGAGTCACATTCTAAAGTATGTTGAGTTATATAGTTGTTCACGGGGATCAATGCAGGTGAGTCACGCTCCAGGGTATTGCATTGTATTGTTCTATGCATGAACTTTGATTATCACCGCCCACTTACGGCATTGCATAATCTATATCCAGAAATATCAAAATGATGTCCAAAGTAAAAATGAAAACCTGATTCGAGACTAGTGCACTGTATGTCTCCAAGCTTTGAATGCATCTGCGAAGCCAAGTCCCTCTATTGAATCAATGCTGTTTTCTTTAGCCCTGAAGTTATCACTGCCAGGGTTGGTCGACCCAGGCTCATCCTCTGTTGAATTTTGCAATCCAAGATCCATTATGGGTATCATAGTCGGCCGTCCATGTGCGCATTGGAAAGGAAAAGCACACCGAGAAAGGCGGGAGACTAGATTTCTGGATTCACCAAGAGTCAGCGGGTCATTAAACATGATCGCACTCCTGCAGGCTCGAGAATTGAGAAGGTCAATTATCCCTTGAGGGCAGTCGGCGATATGGTCAACCCAGAATGATGACTTCTCATCCGCCAGCGTCTCATCCTGATCTGACGGCGGGGAAATGGCATCCTTTTGTTGTCTCAACTGTTCAGCGGACGATGTCCTCGTAATGATCCCGGGAATATTCTTGCCGGTCTCCTCACGCTTCCAGATTTCTCCTCGTAGCATATCTATAGCTAAAGTAGATTCCATTCTGCAGCGTTCCACAATACCAGTTGGAAGTGCAGTCAGGGAGACTTTACCGCCTTTCGTCTCCGGGACTTTAGAAAGCTCATAATGGCAACCCCATGAAGTAAAGAATTCAGAGTATTTTCTGAACAGCCTGAATTCGACTGCTGATGTTTCAAATTCGATTGGTGGCAGCAGCTCCGTTGTGTGCACTTCAACATGCTGGCCAATACCGCCAGTTAGGGCCGGCGGTAGAAAAATCTCTTCGAAGAGTTTTTCAATACGGCACCTTTCGTCGGCTGCATGTTGATCCACTATGGCCAAAACGCTCCCCGACACCTCCAGATCAGATGCGGTTGTCATCTTGATAAGAATAAATTTGCAGTCGACCTGGGCTATAACTTCTGCCTTCTGAAGCGCAATTTTGGAAAGCTTCCCCCTGAATGGTGTAAAGCTTTCAGCCTGTGCCGAGAAAGCTGAGCAGTGATGACTTCTGTCAAGAAAGGATCTCTCCGCTTGTCGGCTCGCAACAGGATCGACTGCAGTTATCGGCCTCTCCCATCGCGACAACACTGGATTATTCCACCTTTTCATTATATCATCTAACCAACCGCTGCCCACAGTTGGAAGTGCCGACGCTGGGCGTTTGATCATCTCTGCGTTGTTGCTTCTGTCCCGCAGAAAACTGGCAGAATGCGGTCTAGAAATAATTTCCTTAGGCCGTGTCAGCTTAGTCGTGGACTGGCCTGGAGGCACAACCTGCCCGGTTCGCGAATTTATCAAAACGCGAGTCTTTGAGACCGGGTCCACCCATACATGTGTACCATCAACTGTACTAGTCTCATGATGAAGAGGAGTACTCTCGAGTAAGGGATCGTCAGCAAACTCTGACCCCAGCAAAGTAGAGGAACCATGATTTGCAATATCTTCATTAACAGAAGATATGCGGTTTTTAGAATTAGAGAGCGCAGGAGGAGCTGACAGTTTGCCACGAGGGAGGCCGGCACAGATAGCATCAAGCGTACACTCTTTCCCGCTTTTAATCCTCGACAAGCCGCTAAAATACAAAGATGTACTTGATGAAGGTCTGTTTCTGAATTTTGGAAGTATTATTCGGTCATCCAAGGACTCTTCTGTGCTGTGGCCGAATTTGCTGCGTGTTCGATCTCTCCCGGGAGGTAATTTATGTTTTGAGGAAGTTTTTGACCGACCAGATGTTTGTTGGGCATTGTCCTCAGTATCAAAAGATACCTGAGTCTCCTCTTTCTTTTGGCGTCCAAACCTTGGCCGAAGACAATGCTGCTGTAAGAACTGGTGCAGCATAGCACTCAGCACGTCCAGCATATGTTGCAGGGAACTATCAGAAGTGAAAATGTCACTTTCTTCGCCAACACGCCCATCGTCATCTTGTGTATCAATTCGTATATAGAACATGGGCCACCGAGCCACGGTCTTGCTTGCCGACTTGAACCCTGGTAGAGTATCCCTTTGGGTGCTTCTCAGTCTTATCATATCAGAAGAGCTGTTGACTGAAGATTCCATATTACCAAAGTCAGATGAGCCGAATATCCTGTTAACTTCATTGAATAGGACGTTCGCATTGTTTCGTGGAAAGATCGGATGCTTTCCCAGTGACATGAACTGCACCTGTTTCGTTGGACTCGGTTCGAGCGAAATAGCAGCTTGGATAGATAACTCGGGAGTGCTCGCAGACACTGATGCCCAGGAGCCGCCATTCTGAGAGGTGAGGAAGCCGGCATTTCTCAGTAAGAAGGTGACCTGTCCGATATCTATCATCGGTGTGGCAGGTTCCGAAGGAAGAACCGAGGAACTCCGACCTCGGATGCTGAACTTCCTGTTTCCGACTGCATCAGAAACAGACACCTTGGTGGATCTGTCATTTGCGAGCATGAGAGCAGTGAGTATCCTTCTCAAGTTATCCCACTCCCTGTCAATCTCCTCTGGCTTCTGAAGAGCCAGTGCTCGGCTTTTCACACGCACAGGAATATTCCCAAACAGGTCGTGAACATTGACTCTGGTGCCATGGTCACTCAACTCCAGTTCCTGCTGTGGAGGAGCTGGTAGTAATCTAGCAACAAGCTTCCCTTGGTGGAAGATGATAGAATTCGTACTCTCATGTGGAACGTGACGAGACGTTATAGTCAGTAATGAGAGAGCCGCCAACGAGGCAAGGAACATGCCTTTATGGCCATATGTCAGTCTCTTTGACTCAAATTTCGAAGTGCCTTCGAAATTGTAAGTTAGTAATTAGTCAATGAAAATCGAGGTGTACCATACAGTATGTTTTTCCAAGCCCCCCATCTCGCTCAAACTCCCGAGGAGGGATACCATGGCCATCATCCTCTACCACGCATCCGCCGCGCTGATAATCGACAGTGATCTTGATTGTCCCGGCATCTGCGTCAAGCGAGTTCTTGACCAGTTCTAGAATGACACCGTTCAGAGAGGTGATGGAAATGGAGGACTTGATCTTTGCAACTACATCTTCGGGTAAGGGCTGGATAGTCGCATCACGTTGAGACATAACACTTGTTCATCTCATCCAGTATATGATACCACGGAGTTCGGTACGGAAGACGTGAGCCCTCTTCCAAGGCTACGGGCGCTCCTTTGATATATTGGATGACTGTGACCTGGCCCGAAAGGGATCTTGTCTGACTATGAGTCCGGTAGAATGAAGAGAAATACCTCTTTCTAGCCAAAGTCAATGAATGGCCAGCTCTTCATAATTGAGGGCAGAAAAAGGGAGTAGCAACCAAGGTTGATCTCCAGACGATGTCGTTGCTGGAAAGATTGACCCGGACTCGCCATCATATCACGTGATACCATCAACCTTGACCACTGAGGGTCGCTACAGCCAATAGATGGACAATGTCGGTCTGCGGCTTTGTGAGTCGCCATCAAAGAAAGCTATATGGATGTGAGACCCCTTTGACCACAAGAATCCACTAGTCTACTAGCTTCGACTTCTTTGTGTAGAATTTAGGATTACGGATTTGCTGATCTCCATATTTATTCTTAGGACATGTTTCAAGTAGTTTTCAACGAACGTCAATAGAAAGTTCTTCCTATTTGTGGCACAAGCGATTCATAATGGTCATTAACAAGACAACAGAAGACAAGTAGCAGATGTTTGCAGATCGAGTAAAGAGACGTAAGTACTAATATAGCTACAGGGTGAGATGCTCTTCAGCCAGATCACGGAGATTTTACCTCCAAACCAAAAGAGCTCCGAGATATTTCGCAGAATATTTGATCATTCATTCATACATAAGGACCAGGGGAACATTGGCCTTCCCAAGCCTTCCTAATCATACCACCGCGTTCTTTACGACACGGAAGAACCAAATCGCATCGGACCAACCGCCCTTGTCACCTGGCTTCTCAATATTCACACCATGGTTGTCTTCTTCGGAAGACAAGGCATGATGATCCTCTTCAGTATGTTGCTCTTCGCCGTCATGAGCATCCTCTCGAAAAGTCACAGACTCTTCTGCACCTGATGCCACAGGCGCGATAGTGGGCGGCCACTCCTCATCGACACCAAAAAGGGTCCATTCTACAAAGCGGTCCAGCCAACTTCCTAGGCCAAAGCCCCGCTCGCGGGTCAGTCGCTGCAGCTCAATTTCATCAATATCGTATTCCGAATCCGTCTCTGAGGCAGATGATGACAGATACTCCTCCAAATAATCTTGGCGCATTGAAGCCATCTCGGATCGAACGTGATCATCCACGAAGTCCGGCACAAAATGTTGGGCTTCAGCCGGAGAAACAGCCTGAGAATAGTTGCATCCCACCGTCGAGTCGGTCGTTGTCATAGTAAGATCGACTCTGCTCCCCTTTTTACTCCCGCCACGCGAGCGGGACGCTCGTCTCGAAGCCGGGACTGGAGTGGCTCTGCCCGATCTTGACTTTCGTCCGATAACATCGTGTCGAGATGGTAGTACTGTCTCTTGCTCTTGCTCAACCAAACTCGTCGAGCTGTCCCGCTTGACCAACCAGCTCTGACCTTTCTCCTCACGGGTGGATGCTGCAAGCGCCAGACCCGCGCGGAGTACCCATTCTGGATCCTGGTGAATTAAGCCACTGGTGTGTTTGTGTCGATATGATGTTGTTCTTCTCTTGTCACCGTCATGGGGATGGTGATGATGGAGTGGCTCACTGCTATCGAGACCCTTCAAATTGGTCTCATTGAGAGGGCCACGGTTTGCACTTCTGCTCCGATTATATTGTCGTACACGCGATCCGCTCCGCGAATGCGACAGGATGGGAGGTGTCGACGGAACTGAGGCGCTGGAGAGATATGACGTCTTTACGGCACCCTGGGGTGTATAGGTTGATCCCAGCTCCCTGCGGTCTCGGGAAAAATAATCCTCAAATTCTGGATCATCGTCGAGCGGGATGCGAGAGGTCAGGGGAGCGACAGAGATATGCTGTAAAGAGGGATAGGAACGACGCGACCGGAACGAGCCTCCTGCAGGAGTAAGTGGCTGCGGGTACGAACATTAGCAGTTATGACATTGGAGACGACGAGTCAACCTACATCCATGGCCGACTGCTTTCTGGTTTGTGATAGAGAACTCGTGAGAAGAGTGAATTCCCTGAACGACTGACTGACACGTCGGACATGATCGATTTGAATCCCCCCGCAAGGTTGGCGGTGCCGAGTCTGGACTCCTGACATGTGATGAACACCCCCGGATACGAGAGGTCCGACACCTCGTCGTGAGGAGATCTGCTCACCGCTATGATCGGATCGACTCATGAGGCCAGTTGACTGCTTTTTTTTTTTTTTTTTTTTTTTTTTTTTTACGCGGAGAGCCACAACCGGGAACAATCATATATATAATTACCCATTGAACGTCAAATGGAGGCATGAGATGAACCCCTTGCGAACAGGTGAGATCGCTAACGTGTGTGGAGCGGATCATCGCGCTCCCAGTACAGTACGATACCAAGATCTAAGGGTGAACTTGGACCAATTCCTGGAAAATCGTAGAGATCTACCATCTCCGGTTCCCACTCAGATTTCACAAACTGCAGACACTTTTCAGGATCTTTGGAGTAACTGCAGAAAAATTTGAGCAGCCAAATACATGGAGTGAGTGGTATCGTATGGAACAAAAAGGTGAACAAAAAGGTTACAAGTCCACATACGCAACCAAACGACTGTAGTATAAATTACTCTTTGCATGCTATTCAATTTGAAGCTTGATAGTCATTGTATTTTCTCCCTTTTTGGATTTTCATATATGACGATCATGGGTACATAGCTGGTAGAGTGTGGACATACTTTACTGAGGTTCATTGTAAGCTCCCGGCAAACTGCACCAGCTGCCGACTCCGATTCAGGACAGCAATATGCATGCCCGTAGCGTGGGATAATCATATCTGACAACAAAAGAATTTACGGAAAATACATAGCCCCATATCGATCGATGGATAAGATACGAGAGACCACTAGGCTACACTAGTAAGTATGCGGAACCTTGGAAAGTCTAAATTTCCGAGAACACGAGGGATGGGGCAAATATAGATCTACTGGAGTACAAAATGAGGACTAAGTGTTAGTTATACGGAGATAATAATACTATTGCAATTAACTTATCACCGCTCTTCATTATTGCATCAATTGATCCGTACCATCCACAGAAAAGGGTTATAGTGGATCGAACTGTGACGCTATCGCAAGCGGTTTTATCGAATTGCAGAGAAGCATGTGGTAAGTTACACCCCAACCATGATTGGTAAGAAGTTAACTGGCTTACTTAGCTAGCAAGCATCCCAAGCTTGATCTTACAAATCTACAACAACAGCATTGCGTGAACTCAAAAACTGCTGCCGCCGCCGCTGCTGCTGCTAATACATCTTTCGTGGACCTTAAAAAACTAACTATCTACCTAAAGTGCTTGATCTACCCTTTCTGATATACGTAGAGCGCTTGAAGAGGCAAATACAACTCCACGATGCTTGAAGTTATCATCCGCCCCGGTCCCAAGACGGAGGTTATCGGCTCCGATATCCCTGTCCCAAATGATGACCAGGTCGTCATCAAGGTCGTGGTGTCTGGCAGCAATCCTAAAGACTGGAAGGTACCGGAGTGGAGAGGTATGACCATCAACCAAGGTGATGATATTGCTGGTATCGTGCACCAGGTTGGGAAAAATGTAACGGAGTTCAAGGTAAGTCGTTGTGCATTATGAACTCGGTATTTATAGAGTCTGCGGGTGTCTCAGGTACTAACGTTATAACATTCATCTATAGCCTGGAGACCGTGTTGCTGCTTTCCATGAAATGATGGCTCCCGGTGGTAGCTATGCGGAATATGCGGTCGCATGGGCGGACACAACGTTCCATATCCCGGCCAAGATTTCCTTTGAGGGTAAGCATCGATATTTTGACCCATAACTACTGTCTTGGAACTCATACTGATTCTGTTCTTAGAGGCTGCTACTATCCCGTATGTCGTTATGTCCCTAGATAATCCCCACTTCACCTCGCCTTCAAGCTCCTAACAGCTATCAATGCAGTCTGGCAGGTATGACTGCCGCACTTGGTCTCTTCGCTCGTCTGCAACTTCCCGACCCATGGACCCCCGCGCGCTCTCCCACCCCGTTGATTGTCTATGGTGGATCGACCGCCGTGGGCTCGTTCGCTCTGAAACTTGCCGTGAAGGCCAACATCCACCCACTGATTGTGGTGGCTGGCTCCGGCGCTTCGCACGTTGAGACCCTCATCGACCGCTCGAAGGGTGACACCATCGTCGACTACCGCAATGGTGATGACGCCGTCCTTGAGGGAATCAAAAATGCTCTGCGTGCTGGCGGCCATGAATCAGTCAAGTACGCACTCGACGCCGTGTCTGAAAAGGGTAGTATCCAGAATATTGCGAAGGTCATTGACCCGCATGGAAACGCCACCTTCGTCCTACCATACCAGGATGCGGAGAAGGAATTCCCAGAGACGGTAAGACTCTCCATGACAATGGTAGGTAGCGTGCATGGCCAGGGGACCGGGGAGGGAGATAAGGATTTTGGTTATGTGTATTTCCGTTATTTTGGAAAGGGCCTCGCGGAAGGCTGGTTTACGGGCCATCCGTATGAAGTACGCAAGGGTGGCCTGGAGGGTGTTGAGGCAGCTTTGCAGGATCTGAAGGCTGGCAAGGCGAGTGCTGTCAAGTATGTGTTCAGGATTAGGGACACGCCCGGCCTCGAGGCAGCCAAATAACTAGAACTGTTAGGTTGAGGTCTCACTACCGAATCGTGGGACTATGTTCCATTTTGCAATATGTGTGTACATGCTGGTAATGTCATTTCGTTTTGCCTCATGCTTCCTAGTTCAAAACCAGAAACTATACTGTATTTTATAGTACCTGATTTTATTGCTCCCCTCCTGCCCGTAGGTGGGTTGCTAAATCAAGAACTCCCCTCCGGCATAAATGCAAACATCTTGATCTCAATACTCTCTCGAGCTTTGGAATTTGCATACTCCGGGTCGATGAAAGCACAATGCGCCAGAGTCACACCTCCATTTCCCGTCTCCTTACTGTCAAACTGCTTAAACACCAACGGTTCCGACGGCTCCTGATGCGAAAGGTAGAACCACTTGTGTTTATCATTATAGACGACACTACCAAACTCATTCCTGCCGTGAGGAAATATCAGTCGATTAACCATCCAATCCGTCTCTGGATCCACTGAGGTCCAGTCACAGACCGTCAAAGGATCGCGGGTGATGGTCTTCAGGGGCCGCCACACATTAATGATGCAGAACCGGCCTTTCGTGAGCTGTTCTCTTTCTGCTGGGTCTTTTACATTCACTTCGAGGTGATGCAGAGCCCCGGGAACTGTGAAGTCAGAATGCACAATGTAAGCTGGGGCGCGGCTATCCCCCCGCTTGGCAGTATCAGTTGCCTTGCAGCGAATGCGATGGGCAAATACGATAGTCTTTGTAGCACCAGTCCTGTCCAATGATTAGTCCAATATCTTCATAGGATGGCGAGACGAGACACTCACAATTTCTGGACCAATGTTTCGGTTTCTGGAATCAGGAGAGCAGCGACTAAGTCCTCATTCGAACAGTCCTTCAGTCCAGGAACTTCGTGATGGATATACTGAAACCCATTGCGGTCGAGGGTGAAGTCGTTCTCCTGGCCGCGAATATCATGGATTGTGACTGGGTGGGTGGTCCTCAAACTCTCGAGAGCATTGAACCTCTCTTCCCCGCCAGGAGTGGTGAAGTCTGTGCTAATGACCTTGCCAGGGGCAGGTTTCCAGTACACAAGCTCTGTTGTGACGTCCCTTCTGCAAGTTGTGGCAGCCATAGCCGTTCTCTTTTTCTTGTTTTCCAATGGTCCGAGTTAACAAGACACTTCAGGTACCTATTTTGTGATTCAGGAGAGGTACATACATAGGGCAAGACGTAGTATCGAAAGTGAATTGACATATTCCTCGTTGTAAAAGCTAGGCTAAAGCAGTGTTTGCTGTAGACAAGGAGGGGGTCCTTAGTTAATTCGTCCTTGAAGCCAATTAGAAACCTGATTATTAGTAGCATGCAAGTAGTTTGCCGTATTCGTATTCGCATTCGGAAAGAATACTGGATTCAGGAACACTTGAAGCTTTCGCATATACTACCTGACAAGTCTATCTGGACAGGATTTCTAGAAAACAAAATTACGCATAAACTTTTCCTTTCGTTTTGTTATTAGGTAGTGGTTTCAGCCGTGACTTCTCATCATCTATTCGATCTTTCCCTTATTAACCACGAAGCCCTCCAGGGCAGAGATGGCCGCCCACAATCGGTTCTCTGCCTCTGGGAAAACAAGAGAGCGTCTGCTGTAGAAGACTTCGTCGCTGACTTCTTCTGGGTGGCGTGGCAGACAGTGCATGAACTTCCAGCCCTCCTTGGCTCCTCCCCGTTTGGCAAGTTCTGAAGTGATCTGGAAACCCTCAAATGCCTTCATTCTCTTGACCTTTTCTTCCTCCTGTCCCATGGACACCCAGGTGTCTGTCACGAGAATATCCGCACCCTTCACTGCCTCCTCGGGAACATTCGTCTGAATGAGCTTTCCGGGAGAGCTGACTCCTGCACCGGCCTGCTTGATGATTTCAAGCATGGAAGCAGGAATTTCATACCCCTTTGGTGTCGCCACTGCGAGATCGACACCCATCTTGGCCGCTCCAATTGCCATATCGAAGAGCACATTGTTCGCATCACCAACCCAGGCAATCTTCAGGCCCTCCAGGCCCAGGCTGGAGAGACCGGCCTTGCCTGTCGTAGGAAACGTCTCGTGAATGGTCAAGAAGTCCGCGATAATCTGGAGCGGATGGAACGAATCGCAAAGGGCGTTGATAACCGGGACCGTAGAGTGCTTCGCGAGATCGGCCACATCAGAGTGCTTTGCAACACGGGCGACAATGCACGACACCATCGACGACACCACTACTGAGGTATCGTACGATGACTCATTGACCCCAAGCTGAATATCGTCCTTCCCCAAGAACATGGGGTGGCCACCCATTTGAACCACCGCTCCTTCTGTAGAAACCCTGGTCCTGGTACTTCGCTTGTTGAAGATCATGGCGACCGTCTTGCCTGACAGAGAACCCAGGAGATTCCTCGGAATTGATCCCGACTTGATGGCTTTTTTGTGGGCAGAGGCATTGCGGACAAGTGTAGCGAATTCGGCCGGTGTGAGGTCGGCAATTGAGAGCAGATGCCTAGGAGCGAAAGGAGAGGTGGGAGGTGTCGAGGGGGAGGAATATTGTCGCAATTGACGAGCTCGGACAGCTCGAGAAAGCTGGTTGTTGCTGGTCAATCGATTTACATTGTGCAGACCATTGCGTGCTGCGACGTGCAGACTGCAAGCCATTGTGGATGCGCAAGAATTGTAACGCTTTTTTTTCCTGCGTGGAATGGTTGAAAGCACTCAAGAGTGAGTCTGAGAAAACCGAAAGATAGCAAAGTCGGGATGCGAGCCGATGACACAAGTTCATATTCAATTGATACGGTAAATAATAATAATTACAGTACCAACACAATACGAACCGGTTACCGCTTGTTGGCCCGAGCGGCCGCTAAACCGTGGGGACGTCATCTCCAGGTCCAGTAACCTTACGGGGCCCGTACAAAAGAGGCTTGGCGAGGTCGGCCGTCGTAGATAAGTACTAGAAGGCTTAGATTACATCTGCCTCAGGTACTGGTACAACGTCCCTCTCCGTTGTCACCGTCTGTCATCGACTCTTCCATCATCCAAAGTTTCTTGGAATAATAATGTGAAGCATCTCCCGCCTTTTGAAACAGGTCCAGATCCTCGTTCTGAGTCGGACCCCGCTAATCCACCTTCAACCATTATGACTGACGACGACGCAAACGCGCCCCTGCTGGACAGGGCGTCACGATCACCCTCACCTCAGCGTTCTATGAGGTCTAGTCGATCTGGGCATCAACAACAACCGAGTCCTTTCATTCCATCCACAGAATCGACACCCCTCCTGCTACATCACGACGATGGAGCATCCCGATACGGTTCAGCACTTGAAGCAAGGTCCTCACCGCCAGCCTCGAGAGACTCTTCGCTTTGTCGAACGACCGACGAATCCAAAGCTCACCGGCGGTTGCCAACATATCTAGCTATAGCTGTCTTAAGTGCGACCATCATCGCCATCCTCGTTCTTGTATTTGTCACGCCGGCTGCCGTCAAGGAATATGCCGAACAAGCAGTTGTCTTCAAACCTACCAATCTGTCCATCCATTCATCTACTGCAGACGGCGTGAGGGCTAGAGTGCAGGGAGATTTCGTTCTGGATGCATCTCGTGTGCGGAAGAAGTCTGTTCGAGACCTTGGTCGGTTTGGCACATGGGTCGCAAGGGAAGTCAAAGCGGATGAATCCGAGGTGCAAGTCTACCTGCCCGAGTACGGTAACGTGCTTATTGGAACCGCATATGTACCCTCCATCAAGGCCAATGTCAGAAATGGTCATGTCAATCACATCGACTTTCTCACCGATTTGGTGGCTGGTGATATTGCCGGCATTCGACCGATTGCCAACGACTGGTTGGCGGGAAGGCTAGGTCAACTACGCTTCAAAGCGACCGCAGCTGTTACCCTAAGTTCGGGTCTGCTCAGTCTAGGCACTCAGGTTCTGTCTGATGTCGTTACATTTTCAGGTAGGTCGTCCAGTTCCAGTCAACGGTTACCCCTGCGTATAGGACTAATCTCCCAAACAGGCCGCGACCTGCCCCAGTTTCCGGAATTCAATATCACGAAGCTTAATGTCCATGAGGCAAAGATGCCTGGAAACAAACAAGCAATGGCTGTTGATGTCTCAGCCACTGTGCTGAATAGTTATCCGTTCAAGCTCACCGTCCCGCCTCTTGGTTTCGATATCTTGGTGCCGAATTGCTCGCCAGGAGACCCATATATCTTAGTGGCCGATGCCATCACAGAGACAGTCCATATTCAACCAAAACAACCTACCGCTCTTGACGTCAGTGGACTGATCCATAATCTACCCGTCGAATTGACCAAAGTGTGCCCAGGACAGAAGAGCTCTCCGCTGGATTTGCTCGTGGCAAATTATATCCAGGGCTTGGAGACAACCATCTTTGTTCGCGGAGCGGATTCTCCGTCAGACGAGACTCCCACTTGGATAGTGGACCTAATGAAAAGTGTTATAGTACCTTTGCCATTCGCGGGGCATGCATTTGACAACCTGATCAAGAACTTTTCAATGACGAATGTGCATTTTAGCCTTCCAGATCCCCTAGCTGAGCCAGGGAGTCCTGAAGCTCAGCCGAAGATATCGGCCTTCGTCAATGTCCTAATCAATTTGCCCGAGCAAATGAATTTTGCTGTGGATATACCCCGTGTGCGTGCTAATGCGGATGTCTTCTATCATGGAAACAAGCTTGGATTTCTAGATCTGAAGAAGTGGCAGCCTGCGAACGCTACCCGTCTTGAAGGTTCCGACGGGCCCCCTAGCCTGCTGGTAGTATTCGATATCAAAGATGCACCGCTCCACGTTACAGATGAGGATGTATTCACCGAAGCTATACAGGCTTTGATCTTTGGAGGACAGCCTATTTCCCTCAAGGTGGCTGCAGATGTTGATGCGGAGGTGAAGACGGCATTGGGGCAGTTTCTGATACGCAAGATACCTGCTGAAGGCAAGATCAATGTGAAGCGTAAGTCGAGGCCGACTGACTTGAAGACCCTCACGACTGAACATCCTTTAGCTCCCTACGGTCAGTCTTTATCTGACATAAACCCCCGCGTCGAATCCCTGAAACTTCTACACACGACGGAAACGTCTGTTCTAGTTCAGGCAATGGTCAACTTCACGAACCCGACAAAGTATGCGGCGATGATCCCCCTGGCTGACCTGCTCCTGTCATACAATGGAATAGGAGTCGCACATTTGATTATGCGAAACGTCTCTGTTGTTCCTGGATCAAATTCTGGTGTTCCTCTAGAACTCCTCTGGAATCCATTCGATTCAAATGGCACTGATGGGATAGCAGCTGGTAGAGACATGCTGTCACAATACGTTTCAGGTCGGTATCTTTGGGATATATTTTTCTTGGGTTAAGTGACTAAATTATCTTAGGAATGAACACTACTGTGACGCTCCAGAGCCACGAGGGTACTATACCTGCGCTACCGCAGCTTGGCCGAGCGTTTTCCGAATTGCGACTAGATCTTCAAGTTCCCAGGCTTCGGTTACCGGGTGCACCACGCGATGACGATGACGATCCTGATGCTGATGATGGACCCCATTTCATCAAGGATGCAACGGTACTGTCTTCTTTCCTCGCTACTTCAGCCTTCTAGCGATTCTAACCAGTGTATACCGGTGGGGTGTCCCTCTTGTCACCACATTTGACCATTCCAGTCTAAATCACGACAGCAAGCTAACATCTATGCTTGATAGTTTCATCTGTGGACTTCAACCGCTGTTTTTACGCTGCTCTCACCGTTCGCTGAGACCACTGTATTTGTGACTTCGGTCGATGCGGTAGCTTTCTACAACCATACAGAAGCCCTTGCGAAGATTCTTTATCAACTTCCTTTTGCAGTTCCGCCCGGCGAGTCAGAGACTCCAAGGCTCCCTGTCGATTTAAACGTGAATGATGCTGGTCTTGATGTTTTGAAAAGAGCTCTGGGTGGTACACTACGGATGGATGCTCTTGCGAAGATAGGCGTTAGGATGGGGGAATACCAGACAGTTATATTATACAAGGGTAAAGGTATTGGAGCGAAAGTCAGGATATAGCGCTGGTTCGTTATGATTTGCGGAATATCCCCGCCATTGTTCTTCAGGGAGGGGTTATTGGAGTATAGGGATAGGACCATTATCTAGCTCAGTTGGTTTTCTCTTCGCGGATATTTCATCCGCGACATGGCAAATATTAGGTTGCGTCGATTGATTGCTTATGAAGTACCAATTCACAGACTCTAGGTTATTGTGCCAGATCCTCGGAGCGGTTTCAGCTTCAATTTCTTTCATGATCTATAAGACATTCTCCTCCCCATTTTGCCTAACGAGATTCCCAGTGTCACTTCAGTAACTAGTATGATGCTGAGGTGGCTCGTCTTGTCTTTTAATTCGACAACACCGTCGATCAACGAAGCAGCTATACAACGCACCATCGACTCGTACCTATCATCGCTCACCCCGTGGTCTCGGATGGCTGGAAAGAACGGTCTTGGAACAAACTCCTCGTTCTATCACCTTTGACCAGAAATTGCACCTCATTACTAACCATCACCGAACATCCAATCCCCTTGACCCGGAACTTCTGCGGAAACTAATTACCTCTCTGTAGGTATCGGACGGGACGCGCCTATCTCCGCTTGCCGAGGCTGCGCAGTCCCCAGGATCTTTCGTTTTCAATCTTCCCTGCCTGCTAGCGTCTACTCATAGATATGGTAGGTAGGGGAGTGTTACTCTTGTCCTACGTACGTGCACGTTTCTGTGTTCTCTTTGACGTCTTTGACGGGGGCTGTCTCCATAATGTGAGGATGCCGCGTACTGATAATATAATAGTGGATACATTTTCGATTCGGTGTCTAGATATTGCTGTGTTATATGCCGTGTCAGTATTCATCTAGGTCCAAATTGCGATACTTCGTCGCCGCATCGCCCTAGCAGTACTCCTTGAATCTACTTACATCGTCCTCGGACCTATATATCTATGAACTTCACCGATGCAAACTAACAGAACGAGGTACACTTGTTACAGCGGGAGGCAAGTTGAGGTTTCGATAGCTGGCGGTGATACAGTGTGATGAGTCCCGCGTATAACTGTTTGCCTTATGGCAACTCCTCATAAAAAGGTCAAGTTTACCGAATTAATGTTGCACAGTCATTTGATCAATGCATTAGAGCTACTGCCCATGGCAAGAAAGCCTGGGATCATATGAAGACCAACTTGGTCATCTTCATATCCGAGAGCCAACCGGGTCTGCAGGGAGCGCTTATTGTTTGCCATATCACCTGTTCTCCTATAAGGAAATAGCCGCTGGACACCCATGCATGACATGGCAAATGCCTTGTCCAATTGCCGCTCAAGTTCCACAGCATTTCAAATATACCGGGGGAATGTTGGTGTTCCGCAAGGCAAGCGCGATATGGTACACTTGCGGGAATGATATCAAATCTCTATATATTTGCTGCTATGATCCATGTCATGAACTGTTCTTACTGATAAAGATTTTACTCCTTTGTGGATTTACTGCTTCGTCATTCCGATAACTTTGTAACTGTTCCCCATTGATTCAACGGCTTCTTGTGAGAAACTTAACAAGTATTCTGTGTCTGAAGACCTGAGTACATTCACAGCTACAGTCCAGGCCGACCTCATAAATGGGCTTGCACTGCGCCTTGTTCCATTCAATAGTGGACTTGTACCCCGACAGAGTTAAGTCCATGATTTAAGCCACAACTGTGGTAAGACCTTGTCTTCGCATTTTAAGGTACGTCCTAATGTCTTTGAAATATATCCTTAAGTTACTATTGAAGCGTCGTTTTACCCGGATACTTAGTTAGGCTGACTATTGATCCCAGTTTCCAGTCAGACTCGTGATTACAGCTTCATTTTCGATTTGATATTTTTCGTGATCTAAACCAAATACCACCAAGCAATCAGCTGCCTTATCAGGAATCTACAAGAGGCGGGCTTGAAAGCAAACATGTGTCACAAAATTATTCACTACGTATGTGGCGCTGTTGAGAAGGTCTTTTCGGAGACATGCAGCTGTTCGCGCAAGGCTGAGGAGAATTACAGTCAGCGCCACTGCGGCATCTGCGAGATTTGTACCAATGGCTAGATTATTATTGTCCAATTAGGTGAAGAATACATGCGTCTACAAGTGGAGTTGCCCTGAGGTCAAGACATTTCGTGAAACATATCTCTGACCGAAGTTGCGAAGCGCGCACTGCGCAGGGAGCAAGTCGAGGTACATGGATCCTTTGTAAGGAAACAGCACATTCCTATTAAGCCTGTGTCCCAGTTCTCACAGTGAAACTCTTATGGACTTGGTAACTCATATGTATTGTTTTTTTCTCATTGCAGCTGACGCCGTGGCCTCATTCTATTAAACCGTCTCTCTTCGGCGAGATGAACTTGTATGATTCAAGGAAACTAAATCATAATTTTAACGCGGTCTATTCGCTCTTTTATCAGCTGTTATGGTCGAACTCGGCGAATAATAAATACAACTACAAACTTACCATGTTATGGCTCCCATGAATTCGATGTAGACACCGGGAACATGCAAAGATTCTACATACCAAAGCAATTTTCTCGTAAGAAAGTATCTATATGTCCCTTTCAGCTGGGGTTTGTAAAACCGAGCCGTTTGAGAAAGGCTACTATTCCCTTTGACTCTTGAGATGGAGGCAGAAACTGAGACAGTGGGCGCGACCAACACTGGCCAGCAAGTCTGCACATTGATCAAAAGACCAAGAGAGTGACCGATTAGCCGGGGCGGAAGTCGATTTCACATCATAAAATTCTTACCAAGACCCTATGATTCTGTCCAGCTAGGCTACCAGTCTTGCAAATATAACGGGCTCCGAATTCATTGAGACTATCTACAAGACGCCAATACGTCAATGCTTCGAATCACAACAATGCTGCTCAGCGACATCCTTTGACAAGTCAGACAGGATATAATAATACTTAGTGCTCCTCTTCTCCTGTGTTTGTATAAAGTATATTGGCGAATACTTTTCTCGCGTGGTGTTTCAGATGTGAGAAGGAAGCTACATAACTAAGTAATCCCTCAGGTAGGTAGTTATCTCCGCTACGCCTAAATCAATTAATGCATGGACGAAGCATGTTAACGGAGCTATGGCGCTTCTGGAGCTGTATAGACCAGAATAATCCTATGGGCCTCCTCGACTTACTGCTTCTTTGCAGTAAGAAACGCGATAACTAGTGATGGCCTACTTGTTTCAAGGTCCTAGATAACTGGCTGTGTACATCGAATAATGCCCATTTCTGCAAGCCCCCATCAAGATGTCAGGGCAAGCAGTAGAGATCAAGCGTTCGCCTATAGTAGCTTGTGTTCGTCGACTAATAGAAATAATGGCCGAGTTGCGCCCTATATATAAAGGAGGCATATACTTCAATGGTTCATATGAAGAAAGCGGAGCTTCGCAGTGGTTACCGAGTTCCCTCCCAACATAACATGAAATAGTATTATAACTATTGCGCCAAATGTACTGGATACAGTGTTGTGGCGGTTTATCAGACGGAAATACTCGATAGATAAATGGGTCTTCGAAAGAATGACTACAGCCGAGAGACCCTACAAAATCGGCGTATTCGATCGCTTAACCGTCCGAGTTCCTACACTAGGTGGAAATTACGAGACATGGATGAAACAGAAGGATCTATCCCCGGCATGAATTACTAGTTGCTGAATACAAAAGAGAAAGATATCTGAATATTTGACACATGCTTTTTAACCAGGGGGCAGAGTGCTAGCGTCGACAACGTCAGCGGCCTCCTTCTCGACCTCCTCGTTGGGATCCGAAAGAGGGGAACGAGGCAAGGCCATCAGACCCGTTCTCGTAGATTCCAGGATACCGAAGGGGGCGATCAGCTTGAGGAAGGAGTCGATACGAGAGGGTTTGGCGGAACTGGTCTAATGTTAGTTGTTTCCATCTGAATGAAGGGGGATAGATGCACTTACACCTCAACGATACAGTTGTTGTTGCTGATATCAAGCACCTTACCGCCGAACTGATGTGTCAGACGAGTGATAGCGTCGAGATGCTCGTGCTTGTGTCGCAGAGCCTGACTAGGGGGAAGGTGACGCGGGTGGAAATCAGAAGTGTCATCAAGAGATCCCGCAACCTTCTGCTGCTCGCGCCTCTGAGCCTCGCCCTCTGGAGCAGGGCGAGAACTGCCGTCCTCGGGAGTAGTGATTTCGCGGTGATGCTGCAGCAGCTCCTCGAAGACCTCGGGGCCTAGAATGCTGACCTTGGCCAAAAGCAGTTCACGCTGCACGAGAGCGGCATTGGTGTAGTCGAGCACAGCCCACACAGGAACGAGGTCATCCAGCTGGCGACGAGCCTGTTCAACAACGCCGTCGAGGCCTTGGAGAACGATGGTCATGCGCGAGAGGTCCTCCACCTCCGTGTTGCAGACCACCAGACTGTCAATGTTAAAGCCTCTGGCAGCCAGAATTCCGGAGATGCGAGAGAGCACACCGGGCTCATTCTGAACCAGGCAGTTCAGGATATGGCGCTTGGGAGGGTTCGTCGGAGGAAGAGGTGTCTCGTACAGGATGGACGACACAGCAGCGGGGGCATCCCACTGGGGTGACGAGTCCTGAACCGGAAGCGGGAGAGGAGCACGACGGTGCAGGGCCTTGTATGCAAGTGCAGACGTCGAGCTGGAAGAAGACCTGATGGATGTGAAGCGCGGCAGGGCGGCAGCGGTCTTCGACGTGGCCGCGGAGGTCGCTGTCAAAGACGAAGACGCTGAGGACAGCGTCCAAGCGCGCCGGAAAGCCATTTTCCGTAGCTGGCCTGTGACGGGAGACAGGCAGACAGCAAGCGCAGATCCTCTGATCCTCTCCCGTCAATGAGGAATGGGAACCGGGGAAAGAAGGTGAGGATCTTTGGAGGAGAAAGAGACGAGATATGATTCTTTTCGAGTCAGCCGTCCGACGTCGGCTTGACTCACGCGTAAGTCCGATACCGGTAAATTACCGCTAGTCTCTGTTGGGACAGGTCCAGTGGGCGCAACAATTGGCCATGATCGTTTTGCGTATCGAGATCTGGTATTGCTCGTACTAGCGTCTCTCGCCGCCTTGGCCGGCCACTAAACATGGACTTTGAACTTCCTCTCACGCTTCTTGGTATGCGACTTTTTTGATATAATCACGGCAGCTCTGGTTCTGCCCCCACGATCAGATAATCCGACTATATTTCATCGCCCTCTTCCTCTCCCGTTACCTTCCGCTCATTGAAGACGTCATGGCTGATGAGGAGCGCCGGACGAAGCGCTCCCGCTTCGATCAAACGGAGCCTGAACCACGACGATCCAGATTTGACCGCCGTTCGCGATCGCCCTCAGCGCGACAATCTGAATCTACTCGGACTAGAAGCCCTCTGAGCCGGGAACCGCGCAGTCCTGCCGCGGAGGACAAGAAGGATCCCGCAGCAGCAGCAGGTAGGCCGGCGTTGCCCCTCCAGGATGTTGCCTGTCATGAAAACTAACATTTCCGCGATCCAGCTGCGGCGGCCGCCAAAATCAACGCGCAGTTGCAAGCAAAGAAGGGAATTCAGCATGTCGATGTCCCTCCAATCCGATCTGTGAGCGAGAATGGTCATCGGCCTGCGAGGGATGTAGCTAACATACAGGAGACCGCGAGCCCGGTCGGTCAATCAGCCTCGCCGTCTGGCAGTCAGAGTGCGGGCAAGCTCAACGATGAGATCTATATTGCGGACGGAGATTATATCAAGGATATCGAGGTCAACGATCTGCGCAACCGCTATACGCTGACAAAAGGCTCTACGCAGAAGATGGTAAATAGTTCCTGTTATATCCGCTGATATTCCCAGGCATTTGGCGCAAGGTGGCCAATGGGCCGCGCCTACTAACCTCTTTCTCGCGTTATTCCCCCCCATACTTTTGTCATGACTGTGCCAGAAGCTTACCCAAACATAACCATAGCATCTCACATCCCCTCTTTTGCATCTGCTGACCTCGGCTGCGTGACATTTAGATCAAGGAAGAAACTGGCGCCGGTACGCCTCACTCCATACATTTTATATATCAACTTTGAAGGGATAGAAGCTCATCAGGTTTTTTTTTAAAGATGTCACCACCAGAGGCAGTTATTACCCGGATAAGAGCATGGCCACAGCTGCCGTATGTTTCCCTCGACGCTTGAACAATCTGATTGTGGATGTTAATTGAAGCGCATACAGAACCCGCCGCTCTATCTGCACGTCACGAGTACTAGCAAGGAAGGCTTGGAAAAAGCCGTTGCCAAGATCGAGGAGCTTATGAAACAGGAGTTGCCCAATCTGGTCGATGAACGACGCTTCCGCCGTCGAGAGCCAGAGAACTTTGAGCGTGACGAGTTTGGTCGAGTATGAGATGCGTATATAACCGTCTTCCGGGTTAAGAGGCTAACTTTCCCAGCGCAAATGGCCCGAAGAACGCATTCCTATCGACCTCGAGCCCATCCCAGGATTTAACCTTCGTGCACAGGTTGTTGGTCAGGGCGGCGCTTATGTCAAGCATATCCAGCAGAAGACCCGTTGCAAGGTCCAGATCAAGGGTCGTGGCTCGGGATTCACTGAGGTCAGCACCGGTAGAGAAAGCGATGAGCCCATGTACCTGCACGTGGCGTACGTAGACCCATTCCAGTGACTGCTTTCTTATACTAACCTTTGGCGCAGAGGACCTGATCCCAACGACGTTAAAGCGGCCAAGGAGCTTTGTGAGGATCTATTGGCCAATGTGAGAGAACAGTATCAGCGCTTCAAGGAGAACCCTCCTCAGCATAGATACGGTGGCTATGAACATCGCGGCGACCGTCACCACTCCTATGGCGGCGGCTATGGAGGAGGATATGGCAGCCAGTCGCACCATGCTTCTCCGCCTGCTTCTGCCAGTCCGACGGGTGCTGCTGCCCCTGGCACGCCTGCCGCTCCTGGCGCTTCTAGTGCTGCCGACTACGCTGCTCAATACGCCCAGTACTATGGTGGTGCTGATCCGTATGCTGCCTACGGGGGATACCAGAACTATCTTGCCTATTACCAGTACTACCAGCAGGCTGCTCAGCAACAGCAACAGCAATCTCAAAGCCCACCACCCCCTCCTCCGTCTAGTGAAGCTCCTCCGCCACCTCCACCTCCTGGTGCTGGCTCGCCGCCCCCGCCTCCTGGGGGAAGTGGTTATAATGCCGTATGTACCCCCTAAAATTGTGAAAATGATGCGTCGACTAACTCGTGATAGGTTCCGCCACCTCCTGGTTTGTAAACGATCAGTCGATCGTACTCGCCCATAGATCTGGAAAACTTGGAAATCCATTCCCCAGTACGTTATCCGGTTCATCACTAGGGTTATATGACAAGGTTATCTTGGTACTTAATGCCACCCACGTCTCGTACCACAGCCTTATCTGAACGACTATCTTGAAGTGCAATTAATCGACAGACCTTTTACGAGATGCGTCTTTCAGGTATAGCGCCTGGCGCAGGTGCCCGGTGTTCGAGCCGATACTCGAGTCTGATTTTGTAATTTTTCCGCGCTTTCGTCGATTTTAATGGTACCCAAAAATCCCTGTCTTTGTGTTTACTGATAGTAAAGAAACAAAAACCTGCCTCTGTGGCATTCGCACAACTGTAATGCTCTTCGTTTTATAATCTGTCGCTTCCGCAAAATGAAGAAATCTATCAGCTTTGGTAAGCACCTGTATTCGATACTTGCTATTTAGTAGTGTTGATGACAGCTGCAGTTCGACAATCAGGCTTCGCCTTCTCTCACTCAACTGTCCTCCGCTACAGAGTGTTCTCCTGACACGTATCTTCCTAGATGGCATCCGGTGCGTATTATTCGTAAGTCAGGTCGCTCTTGAGTAGTTGGTGAGGCGTTCCACGGAAGACAATACTGTCGTTTGACATTGCGGAATATGCCCGCTGGCTTTGTTTATTCTACCCGGGCAAAACAAAGGTATCTACCACTAGTGCTTGCGACCTAACACTGAAGGAAAATATTCCAATAGCTAAGGTTCCCACCATTGGAGGGAGCGTGCGCTCCACCGTTCTAGAACAGCCAAGGCTATGATTGACCTGGATCCAACAACCACGGAAAACGTGCAGGACTTATAAGCTCCAGAGCTGTTATCTCGGGCAGTGTCCGATATCAGTCTTTTTATCTCATGGTGTCGGTAACCAAAGCACGAGATTGACAGGTCCATGTGGTATTCTGCATCCAATTATTTGATAGAAATGACGCGATCCTGCGCTTACCTTCGAAACAGCTGTTGGCCGAAAGTGGAGCCTTATGGTGTGATCATAGCAGCGCAAGATAGACCAGGACTGTAGGTTGAAGTAGTTCATAAGAAGATGCGATGTTCGCGACGCGGTGTCGTAGTTGTGTTGTAAGTGCCATACTCGATCCATGGTGATACTCAATAGATCCCTGGTCGCGCAGAACCTCATTTCCCAGATATAGATATGTCTGGAGAGAGTCTGGTTCCATTACCCCAAGGGGCGGGGTATGGGGTAGTTGTTGGTGTTGGTCTTGCTTTTGGTATCGGAATGGTTGGCGTCAATAAGTTTCTGGAGAAGTTTCTACTTGAAAAGTCGGATCATACTGAAATGTAAGATTCCCCGTCTAGATCAATGTGTTATATGCTTCGATTAGGAACCGCAGTTTGGAATTGATGCTCATGCGGTTTTGCAGGTTCATGGTCGCCAATCGTAGCGTTGGTACTGGGCTAACAGCTTCCGCTGTTATATCCTCATGGATGTGGGCGTATGTCTTCAGAGCTCCTGTCTAATGACGTGCTACTAAAATAATATACAACGCACAAAGTACAGCCATTATCTGGACAGCTGCCCAGGGTTACCTCTACGGAATCGCAGCGCCATTCTGGTACGCCGCTGGCGTTTCTATACAGATTGCTTTGATGACAGTGCTTGCCATCCACGCTAAAGTCAAGGTCCCGTATGTTATCCCTTTCTTCGTCTTCGAAAACAAGAAAAGGAAAAAAAAAAGCAGATGCTTGAGAACTGCCAAGTCTATGTTCAAGCAATTGACAGCTGGGTCAACCACTAGGAACGGCCACACTGTTTTGGAGATTGTCAGACTCAGATATGGGACCCCGGCCCATGTCATTTACATCTTCCTATGTTTCGTCACCAATTTACTTTCAGTAACGTCTATGATCCTGGGAGCTGCTGGAGTTATTACCGCATTGACTGGCATGCACATTGTTGCGTCGACCTTTCTTCTGCCTCTTGGAGTCGTGGTGTATACAGTATCAGGAGGATTGAAGGCGACTTTCCTAACTGATTATGTGTGAGTGCTTCGTCAAATATCTTGTTAGGGACTGACTTTTGGAGAAGAGTGGGACACTGACTATATTATAATGTTCCAGCCACACGCTCATAGTAATGGTCATACTCTGCTTTTTGACCGTCAAAACGTTCACAAATCCAGCCATTACCGATTTGAGTTCCTTCTACGATATCCTGGTTGCTGCGGATAAGACTCGTAACATAGAAGGGAACTATCAAGGCTCGATACTTTCATTCAAGTCCAAGAGCTCGATTATATTTGGACTTGTCCACTCTTTTGGAGATTTCGCTTTGGTCATTATGGACACCAGTTTCTGGCAGAAGGGTATGTTTGAATGGAGATGTTTTCGACAGCAGCCAGTCTCCTAACTAATTAATAGGCTTTGCTGCCGACACCGCTGCTACCATGGTAGGCATCGAAGGAAATGTTATGTTAGCCAAAAATTCTGTGACTAACGCCTTCTAGCCAGGATACATGCTTGGAGGAATATCTTATTTCGCCGTTCCTTGGGCTGTAAGTATCACGAAAGTAGCATCTTTTTTCTAGTCTACATAAGCTTACGTATTATCCTCCATTCAGGTTGGTACTACAGCCGGTCTAGCAGCGATCGGGCTTGAAAACACTCCCATCTTCCCAACTTATCCAAGAGTTCGTTACTCCGAAACAGGATAATTTGCCAATACATCACTCACATTTTCCAGAAAATGACTACCAGCGAGATCAACGCCGGATACGTCCTTCCTTACACCGTCATGGCCATCGCCGGAAAAGGAGGTGCATTTTCACTGCTCTTAGTGGTCTTCATGTGTGTAACGAGTACAACTTCTGCCGAACTGATAGCTGTCTCGAGCATATTCTCGTTCGACGTCTATCGAACATACATCAACCCCAAAGCTCATGATAAGCAAGTAATTCGCGTGTCTCATTGGTCGGTTATCGCATTCGGAATCTTTGCTTCGGCCTTCGCTACAGCGTTGCATTACGGCGGTATCGACCTGAATTGGATGGGATATTTCCTAGCAACGATCATCTGTCCGGGAATGTTTCCATTGGCGTTTACGATTCTCTGGAAGCAACAGTCTGCTGCAGCTGCGACAATTGCCCCTATCCTAGGTTTGGTGAGTGACTCTCATCGTTCTGTATGCGTATCTAAAGATGGAGTCTGACTTAGAACCCCAAGGCGAGCGGCATCGCAGTATGGCTCGGGACAGCATACGCTTACGCTGGTGAATTGACCGTCATGTCGACTGAAGCTCAACTGCCGTGTTTATGGGGAGCGCTCACATCCACATTTTCCTCTGCTATCTACTCGGTGATCATCACATATATCAAAGTACAGTACATACATATCAAACCCACCATCCCCCTCTCTATCCACGCAAATACACAACACCACCTTTCATAATGACTACCTACTAACGCACACGCTTCCCACCAGCCTCAAAACTTCGACTGGCGCGTCTTCCTCCTTCTCAACGAAGTAAAAGACTCCTACTCGGAAGATTCTTCCAGCACCGGACCCGAAGCTACGAACCCTATCGCAGACACGCAGGATCTGGACAGCGTCCAGCATCCGTACCCACCGGAAGAACTGAACCGAATGAAACGCGCTGGTATCATCGCGAGCGTTTTCAGCGTCATCGTAGGTCTAGTCACGTGGGTTGTGTGGCCGTTGCCATTGTATAGGGATTATATCTTTACGAAGTCGGTGAGTTTGGTCATCTTCTTTCTCTTCTCATGTATCTCTTTTCTTTTTGTCTGATTAAAATTATAGTTCTTCTCTGGTTGGACGGTTGTTTCGGAAATATGGCTCTTCTTCTGCCTGCTCGTTGCGTCTGTTTATCCCATCGTTGATGGAAGGGATGTTCTGCTGAAAGCGGCAAGGCTCGCGTGGCAGAGTATTACAGCGAAAGGGGAGGGTCAGTATCAACCTGAGGAGAGAAAAGGAGCTCATGATCAGTCTTCATCGAGTGGTGTTGACGATGAAAGGAACGAGAAGGTGCCTGCGGGGGTGGAGGACAAGTCGAAAAACATAGATGTAGTCTCTGTTTCATAAGGGTTGAGAGAGTATGAGGTTCTCGATATACCCACAACATCTAACGGGTTGTTTATAGAATATGGGGTATCGTTCAAAGATAGAATAGAGCGTGAAGCTCCTTTCTCAAGGGTTCTGCTTTGTGGATATGTTTAGAAATGAAATATGATGAGAATAAGTACATTATTCCGCCCGTGAGTGTTCCTTGCGCCATTTAATAGAAACATATGTTCAGTCAACCATAGCACTAATCCCGTATAACGACCAATCAAATTGATCATTTCGTCCCTAAAAAATCGTAGATATCCACAGAGGTTGAGAAAGGCCAAGGCATAACCACCATATGCGGATAAAGTTCATCGGTCATATCTTGCAGCAGCAGAACGCTCGGCCTAGCAAAAATCCGGAAACATCATTTCGAACAGCTGTTGTGGAAGAGCGCCTGTGTGTTCGAAGTCCTCCATATCCGTCAACATTTTCTGTTTCCTCCTCGTCACGGATTGAGCGCCCTCTTTGCAGAAATCGCAGGCGAAGTCGCACGGGGAAGTGGGAAAGGAGCCGTTTTGCCCTGCCTGCGTTGAGTTGTATTCCCGCGGAACTTGCGAGCCCATCATTTCGAGGTCCAGGTCCCCGGAGTACTCTTTGATGATTTCGTGTCTGCAGCGTGTCGTCGTCTCGCAGTACCGGACGACTTTTTTGAAACTATCTATTCGAGCTCGGTGGCTTTTGACCTTAGTGCTCGTAAGGCCATCTTTGGTCTTGTTCGAGATAGCATTCTTGAAGTCCCGTTTCATAAGTTCATAGGCCCGGTCACGCTGTAGAATACCATAATAGACCAGGGACATAGCAGCACGTCCATCGCGACCTGCACGGCCAGATTCTTGGACGAAGCCTTCGAAACTCCGTGGTGTGTTCCAGTGGACCACAAAGCGAACGTGAGGATTGTCGATTCCCATACCGAAAGCGTTCGTAGCAACAATGATCGAGAAGGCAGTATCATCATCATCCGCTGCGTCAACAGGTCCGTTGGATGTCCACATTGCCTGGATGCGCGACCTTTCTGCGGCTTGGAGGCCAGCATGGTAGGCCACGGCGTGGATGCGGTTACCTGAGGACGACAGTGCCTTTGCGAGACTTTCGCAGATAGAGCGATACGGGGCATATACTATACCGGACATTGGCTTGAGTTTCTTACCAGGAGTCTTCGGCTTAGCAGTATCATCTCCAGAATCCGTGGACATCCTGGCTTCTCGCCGGCGCTGTATAGAATTTAGCCACGCTAGGAGATCGTCCAGCTGAGACTTTGCCGTGCAGATCTCGTCGTTTTCACTATCCGCAAAGTACCTGACCTCATAATGGATATTAGGGCGTGCTGACGGCGTGTTAAATGTCCTCAGAGTAGCCGGGTCCAAACCGAGTAGATTGATAATGTCGGTACGGACACGCGGCGTAGCTGTGGCTGTAAGTGCACTTATAGGAACCGGAGGATTGACCAATGCCCGCCTGAACCATGATAGTTCTTTATATGCGGGACGAAAGTCGTGGCCCCATTCGCTGATACAGTGCGCTTCGTCAACAGCGATGCGTTTCAGCTCTCCTTGCGCGTGCATGGTTTTGAGAGTCCGTCTAAACGTCTCCGTCAGGCAAAGCTCAGGCGTCACATAGAGGAGACGAATTATCGGATGCCCGGAGAGAAGATCATCCACGATATTTCTCCTCTCGGATAAAGGAGTAGTCGAGTTTATTGTTGACACCGCTACTCCAAGTGTCTGAAGTGCTGAAACTTGGTCCATCTGCGCAGTAGAAATTAAGAGTAATTCTTCAGAAGACCTAAATGAAGTCATTTCGTACTTACCATCAACGCAAGAAGCGGAGATACAACAACCGTGACTGCACCTGATATTAACGTCATGTTATCGAGAGATAAGATGCATGCACTACACAACTTACCGCCATGATTGATGACAGCAGGCAACTGAAAACACAAACTTTTGCCGAATGACGTTGCAGCTTGTAAGAAAATATCATGGCCTTCAACAGCAGCAAGTATAACCTCTCGTTGCAGAGGCCTTGACTATCTATATCAGCACAAAAAAGGCCGCTGGAATCGGGGACGCGGAGTTGAACTACCGGAACGAGGTTTTACCAAAGACTCGCCGTAGGGTGAATTCGAGATCCACCTTTTGGCGTTCGAATGTACGCTCTAGCATTTCCGCATTGCTTCTTTTGAACCTGCGATCTTGAATGTCTATTCGATAAGAACTGATGTCGACTTTGATAGCTCGGATAGGCAACGCGCTGCACGACATGGGACACGCGATGTCACGTGATACATGGTAGATTGCTGATCTGAGCAGGAAATAACGACGACGCATCTTGATGAATTGCTGGAATCATAGATGAACCGCATAAGTTTCGGGATATAGAGCCTTTACTTGAAATGTGTGGGTTTCATTTCCATGCCTGTGATGCTGTGCTTTTATCCGCTCGTGCCAGATGATTTTGATTAATTTAGTCTATCGCCAGTTTGATAACGATCACATGGGATTTCGCGAGTTAATATACATAAAATGCCAACAGATATAGTACGAAGATATAGACTCCTAGCTATATGGCGTATACAACAGATCTATGCAATTACACCAGGCTGAGCAGAGATCCTACTGCAGTCAGCGCCAAGAACCTTTAGACAATTGCCTCTCCAGTTCGTCTTTAATGGCCATAACATCGACGGCCTTTCGCTTCTTAGGCTGCCAGATCCGTTCGAGCCGTAGCCAAACATTCATGACAGCATAAGGCCCACTGCAAGCGCCGAAAGCGCGCAAAATGGCCAATATAACTCTGCGTCCAAGGAAAACACCGTTCTCAATTCGCTTCTCCAGTTCTCCCAATTCCTTTTCGACTCCAGCCTGCCTTGGATTCTTCAGCATCTCTTCAGCTTCATCCTCGTCAGCGTCTTCTTCAGTCTCATCAGTCCCATAATGGTCTTCCTCGCCAAGAGCGTCTTCTTTGCTTTGCTTCTTGGAGTTCATCTCACGGAAAGGCAATGGTGCATAAAGTTCGTTGGGGGTATTCTTCAAAAGCTTCTCTCTCATTTCTTCTTCCATGCTATTGCTCAACGGGTTTTCCCACAATAGTTTGTCACGTCGCAACGTAGTCCGGTCAATGACACTCATTCTAGTTTCGTACAGGAGACGGAGGTAGGATTTCCAGACGTCTTGTAGTCTCTCAGCTGACCACTGTCTTCTCTTCCGGCCGAATCGAGCAAAACCCTCGAAGAGAAATAGATATACCATAGCACGGGGAGGGACATCGAAGGTGCGCTCCATATCTTTGAGAACAGACATGAATGCGAACAAGTTTCCCGTCTGTGAGGCATGATACGAGAGAAAGATGTGAAAAGTTCTCGTATCCGGAGCCATTGATAGGGAGGCCTGTAGCAGACGATGCTCCTCAGGAAGTTCATCTCTGAGGGACGTTGACAAATTCAGCGTCCTGCGCAACTCCTTCATCCTTTTCCGGTAAGTCGGCATATCAGATGTGAGAGTCGGGTGGTGTGGCAGACGCTGGTTGCCAGCCTGAAGCTCCTTTTCTAATTTCTTCTGTGCCTCCATCATGCGATCGTATAGTTGCTCGGCCGTGCCAGGTTCCCCAGCCCTAAGGAAAGAGACAATGAGACAGTTCAGGACCACGGTATCAACTATTTCCCCGGACTTGATGAAGTCATCGAACGCCTGGCGGATGCCTTCCACGTCTCGAAGGAATCCGTGGTAGTAGATCTTAGAGACTTTCAAGGACCGCCTGAATGGAATACCACGTGTTTTCATCTCCTCCATCAGACGATCTGCGACCGTATACTGACCAGCTTTAATGGCTATGTCGAAAAGGGTGCTGAAGACAACATTATCCGACTCTATACCCGCAACTCGTTCCATCTGATGCCAGATGCCAATTGCCCTCCGCAGGTCCCTTTTGAACACTCGACCGGATGCACGTCCTGCGAAATGGATAGCGCTGGTCCAAAGCGCCCTAGAAACGGGAAGTCCAGCTGCATTCATATCTTCTATGAGGGCAAGGTAACGACGAGCATCTATCCATCGCCGATCTGGAGGATCTGCAAAGCGGCGTAGCAAGAAACCGCGCGAGCGCTTGGAAAGGTAGGCCACGCCCGGTGAGGGAATCTCCCTATATAGTCTGAAAATATACTGAGTCGACTTAGTTTCGTCCCATAATGCAGCAACGAACCGCTCAACTGCTGGGTTTTCAATCATATCTCGAGATGTGTCCTTTTTGCCCATCTTGGGACTGGCGGCAGAGGTTGAGGTATAAGACTCATTCGAGGAACTCTTCTCAGATCGAGCACGCTGTTGATCATGGGAATTGATCCCTGCTGTCTTCCCATATGCTTCCGGAATTGATTCTGTACGTATAGTGTCCGGTCTCGATATCTCCTCGTCCGAAGGTATCTCTGTTGGAGCAGCAGGTGTTCCCGATAGACTTGGGTCATCGACCATTGAAATTTCATCACGTATCAGGACATCTCGTTTCCCGATAGCAGGTAAAGGTGCGGTTGGTGTAGAGTCCTCCACATCTCCATTTTGTTTGTTCTCAGTGTCTTCTTCAGGATGCTGCCTTTCTGAATCGGCAGCTTCTCTGTATCCATCATCAGGTCCAATAGTCCAAGGACGTCGTTCAGTGTCATCGTTTTGGCTTGGTGCGGCTTGAGTCGAAAACATTCTCGTTGTTTTCAGACCTCGTCGAGCCAAGTAATCGGCCGGAGATCTCGAATAATTCAGGCCTCTCGCAAGCGATAAACGTCTGTGTCTCGTTGTACTCTTCCTACGCCAATCCGGCGTTCTATCGTCCAAACCGGGTTTTGATATTGGCGCTAGGCCCCTCCCGCGAGGAGAATGTTCGCGACAGAATCCTGCTATCACCAGCGACGTGACAAAGATGTCCGCTATCGACGCGACAGAGGGTCGGGGGCCTCGAGAGCGGAGTCTTCTGACAGAGGTACTGCAGGCATGCGATTCAGTATGCGGCATTGAAGGCGTTCTCAGAGAGGAAGGACAGTCCAGGCCCTGCCTGGGTATCACGCCGATGCCCGTCGAGCTTGCGGAGCTGTTGAGACGAGGCATGAGACTGACATCGTGGCATTGGGTCAGCCATGCATGTCCAACGTCGAGATTACCCAGCTCCAGAGATTCCAGTATTCTGCCTCCGGTACAGTAGTTGAGAACAACTGGAGCCGTTGTGACGATTGAGTTTGCGAGGACTTTCACATCAAAGGTGGCCGCTCCACGAAATTATGTCTGGGGTTTTGCAGGTCTGCGTCGCGCGGAGCCTGGTCTTGGGCCAATCGGAGCCGCGGATTTGCGATCCTCTTTTTCACGACAAACTGCGCGGCTGATGCTTCGAGTCCTCTCCGACCATCGTCGTCTCCAAGAACTCGACCAACGCATATAGCTCCCCTTTTCTCAACACCGGGCAGCAGGGTTCCGGCTTTTTCTAGGAGTTATCTTCGACTACAGTCGCATTTCGCAAACGACGGGATAAGGCCTGCGGCCTTCCTCTCTTGGTCCGCCATGGGCAAGTACAACCTTACAGCTCTTCGGGTTCGACAGACCGCTCTCAACCAGAAAGCCGCCGGAAAGATCTCAAAGCTTCCGCAATGGGTGGATGTTGTGGGTGATATTCCGCCAGCTCAGGTGCTGGTCCGTAACCAGCCGCTACAACATCAATTGGTGCGACAACGCGTGAAGACCTTGCCCGGAACTTCGAAGCCACAGGTTGTCTTTGAGGTTCAGGAAAAGCGAGTAAAGCCGAAAAAGCCTAGTCGCATGTTCTCGCCGTTGGAGATCAAGTATGAAGAGGATCAGCTGCGAAAGGAGTTCTTCCGGGACCACCCCTGGGAGCTGGCGAGACCGAGAGTCCTCATCGAGAGCTCTGGCAAGGACTTCGAGAAATACGACTGGAGCCGGCTGCAGCAGCCCGGGAAGAGATTGGATGGTGAGAGGTTCGTGATTCCCCTCAAGCTTTTTCAGTGGACTCTCTATCCCGGAATTGCGTCGGTGATGCTAACATTGACCGCTCTCCAGTGTTGTCCAGCGTCAGCTTTACCTTCTGAACAACGTTCCCGATATGACGAAGAGCCGCGCATATGATATTGCACGACGAGAATTCTACCAACTCCGTCTCCGTGAAGACATCGAGCGACGAGTGGCAGCGGAGGAAGCAGAAGCCACTGGCGCAGAATTCGGTCCCACCAAGTTGGAGGTTGGTATGGAACTGGAGAACCAGGAATATGAGCGCTGGAAGGCGTGGGCGAAGACGGAGGCGCAAGTGCAGGATCAGCGCGCCGCAGCCTTCGTCGGTGCAGATGCCACTGGTTCTGACGACTCTATCGGTGAACCGGCTGTCGATGGAAAGACTCAAGTTGCATAATAGAGCGGCTGTATTCTTTCTACCTGATCTTTCTTTCTTTTTTCAACGGCCCTTCCGAGAACTATGATTGACATCCGTGTCCATGTATATTACTGTCTTTGTGTGTCAAATCGAATGATATGGTCTTTGGCTCGGGACAAATCAATATAATCGAAACCTCTACAATTGATTACGGAGTCACGTTCTTATATGCACTATGGGGCTCGAAGGAAAGAAACCATGTTGACAGCGAGCTTGCGGAGGTCAAAGTTGAGTTGACCGGGGAAATGCAGGCAGGTGGTGTCACAGTTTCTGATATCACACAATTAGACCTGCCTGGTGGAAATAATCCCAGTTCATGCCCGTGACGACGAAGCTCGCATACAATTCAGGCCCGCGTAACTTTGAAAATATTCAAACGGCGGTAGGAGCTATTATGAGACATAACGCGCTTACGAAATACTTCTTTTTGCCCCTCCTTATTTGTCTCATATTCGCCGGATGGTTACATTCTAATACACCATGTCAATGTGGCCGAGTGGTTAAGGCGTGCGACTCGAACCCTATATTCTGATACGTGAGAAATGGCATAGGCCCGCCTGCATAGTTAAATGCTGTTGCTGACGATATTCTTTTCTTTTTTTTTTTTTATTGATTTATTCTACCGCCCCTTTCCAACAATGACCCTCTTAATTGGCTGAATAGAGACTGACGTACCAGCGGCATATGTCATAGAATCCGTCTAAAAACTAGCATGCTTTTGACAATGGGAAACAACTTTACATCGGAATCTCAACATCCACATGGGGTGGGTTATTGCCTGAGCTAGAAGCGGATAGAGTCTATTAAGAGTCTACACAGTCGCGAAGTCTTCCAGAGATGCGGGGCATTTCATGGGGATATCTTCACTGTACACGGAGATCCTGCAAGTGCAGAAAGAGGTAGAGCGACCTGTGGTCTCCATTAGTCTCTCTCATTGGTCTTCCAGGAGGTCCTCAAGACGTTTCACAGCGGCAAATGAAACAGAACAGTTTTGGAGCTGGAGGGGCAGACCACCCTAGTATGACAGCGGTCCGTCAGATCAAGTACAGTACGGAGCGTCTGCATTACGGATAATGCAGAGCAGCGAACTCCAACTGTGAAGAACATTCAGGAAGAGTCATTTAATATTGTATAAGAGAGCACATCTCCTTGGACCTCCTCGACATCCCAATAACCATCTCATCACGTGCCAACCCTAAGCGGTTCCTGCCAAGCCTTCTGCCGTCCAATCAGCAGCGCGCCGCGTAGCGGCCGTTTTGCGTTCCTGAGGCAGAGCAAGTCGTGACATCCAGGCCCATCATCGGACTTATCCCATCCCTAACTGATCGTCCCCGTCCCCAGATTCCCGCTATCGAACGTTTGGTGCTAAAGGAATCGACCATCGTTAGCAAGCGGCAGATGGTGCATCACGTCTGATACAGACGGCGCTGGCAACCCTCGAGTCCTGGCCTTCAGCCACTCGCGCCCAACGTTATCCCGAGTCCTAACTGCAGTAGGGCGACACCTCACACGCTCCACCTCCAACGTCCATTCCTCGGAGAGTCATACCCATAAGCTCAAAAGCATTCCTCTCTTCAAGAACCTTCGAGTCGAAAACCTTCTGTTGTTGCAAGGACCACCGCTTATCTCGTCGACACTCCCCTTGGTCGCTTTGAGGCCAAACGCGGACCATTTCCCCGTTCGAAAGCGACACGGTCAACCGCGGCGGGATGCATTGAGCAGCACTGAGAACCCGTGCTTTATCGGCTTGTTTTCTCGAAAGCTACTGTTCCACTACAAACATCCTATATACGCAGAATCGATGGCATCTCCGTTTATAATCGTCTAAAGTCGCTGCTTAACGTCTCCGGTGATCATATCGCAGACTATGCAGTATATTGTGCCTGGTCGACTCTACAGGACAAGCTCTGGGAACCTGAGGAATATACGGAAGGTTTTATATTGAATTGAGGGAAGGAATACGGTACTCGAGAGGAGTCGCCTGGTAGATCGCCCATCATGCTTACCGCTATACCCCATACGGATGATATGATGAGGGTCCCTCGAGGGTATCGTGAAGACACAGATGAAGAAGACAAGCCTAGGGGCGCTCCGGAGCCAAGCTATCCGTTACAGGCGTCGAACAGCAACAGATCGTCCAGCCACGAGGATGACAGCTCGCAAACCAGTGTTACCAATGGCGAAAATGGCAGTAATAATAGCAACCGCAAGCCCATTGGGCCCAGGCAACTTACACAAGAAGAGACTATTGAACTCACCCGTCGCGCGGTCGAGAACGGCTTGCTGGAAACAAAACGGTCGCTGGCTGGAAGTGAGCCGGTCAGTGATGTGGTGCGGCCAAAACTGACAATCGACTTGGGTCATTCCAACATCGTCCGGATTCCAGAGGCAGTGGTCGACATCATTAAGGATGAAGTGGAGAGGTACGAGAGCCCAACGGAGCACCTTCCTGGATAGTGGATGCGTATATACTGCCATTCATATAGCGGAAGTTAACAAATCGCAGGCTTTCCCTCTCGAACAATCAAATATTTCATATCCCCTACCGCTTTGCCGAATGCTCCCATCTGCGCTACCTGAATATCAGAGCAAACAATTTCCGTGAATTTCCAAAAGGGGTATGTCGAGTAATTGTGTCTTATATTTGCTCGGCGGCACTGACATCGTGATAAGGTGTACAAATTGCCACTACTGGAGATTTTGGATCTAAGTCGCAACAAGATCAGCAAAATTCCCGAAGAGATCCGGAAACTTAAATCACTGCGGGTATTTTCAATTATGCAAAATAGGCTGGATGACCTTCCGGTTGGACTGTCGGAGATGAACAAGCTGCAGATTCTGAAGGTCTCCGGGAACTCTCTGAAATATCCTCTACGTCGGGTACTTGAACTCAAGGAGGCGGAAGTAGCCACCTCATCCATGACGGATAATGAAAAGGAAGTAGCCGTCACTGCGGAGCTCAAGAGATATCTGAAAAGCAGGCAACCAATTCCAGCCCCAGATCCTGAAAGTGGTAGCGAGGCAAGGTAAGGATCCTTCAACTACCTTGTCGATGGCATCCTGGAAGCTGATACGTCCGCAAAGTGAAACTATGATCGATACACCAAAGCCTGTCAAACGAGGAGCGAGCAGCCGGTTTCCAGTCATACCTAGCACTGGTGATGGTTCCGGGGATCCACGATCCCCGTCGCTGTCAAGACCTCCGCCAATCCCTCTGAGATCCCACTACCGAATCGCCTCTGGCCAGAGTACCATCTTTTCGAGCAGCGGCGTTCAGCGACCTGGCGCCAGCCCTCTTATTGGAGTGAACGAGCGTAACCGAAGTAACAGTGAAGGTATCATTCAGTCTTCTATTACCGCTCGCAATAGGCGGTTAGGCATGCTTAACAGAAAGAACCCAGATCTGGTTACTCTGGACGAGATGCGCCCGTATCGTAACAGTCATCTGCGCGGTCTCAGTTATGGCTCGATCTTGAGGACTCGCCCATCGAATTTGTCGAGTGGCGGCAGCAACTCCTCCAGTCCAAGCAGTCCGCGCGAAAGAAAGCGAATGAGAGAAGGCTTTGTCCGTCGAATGTCCAGTTTGCCGGAGCAGAAGAATGAGGAAGGGCCTACAGAGCCGATCATCGAGGGCGCTAAGGGGATCCTATATGCTCTCTTCCAGATGCAACCTCACATTTCTGCTTTGATAAATGTCATCAAAGGCGATGGGTCGCGCCGCAATAGTCTTGAGATCGTCTTCTACAATGCTTCCACCCACGTGGATCAGCTCAACGAAGCCCTGGAGAATGCTGAGAACATCGATTCTGAAGATCCAGAGTTTATCAGGATGGCGCTTGACTCTGTCAAGCGTGAATGCGAAACTTGTACGATGGCCTATACTCATGTCAGCACTCAGTTGCGGAACAATATAAGCAGAATCGTTGCTCATGGCGATTCACGCTATGTGCGCTCCCTAATGCTCACGATCTATGGCAGTCTGGTTGAGTTCCGGAACGCCGCCATCAACCTTGGTGTCCTTCAAACACAGAAGCAAATCCGCACTATGGGTGATAAACGGCCAACACAGGAGGCTGCACAGGAAGGACTCACGTCCGAGCATTTTATTGGCCCGACGGTCACTCCCACGCGGGATCGACCTCAGCCTGTTCGGCGGCTTCGAAGTGATACCACGATCCAGCATTCCCCCGCTCCCTCTGGAGGATCGTTCCCGCCTACTCCGAGCTATCAGGGCCCCGCTACCTCTCCAGGCTTTCCTCCCAATTCTGCTATACTGAGCTACGGCGGGCGTAGTCGATCCGGAAGTAGATCGAACACTTTGGTAAATACTTCGGTTCCTTTGTCCTTGGCCACACCGCGTTCCGCAGAATCCTTCGGATCGCTTTCCACATCGACTGTCGGCCGGATCAACCCGGTAACGGGATTAGACGAAATGGAGGAAGAGAGGATATTCGAGAAAATTTTCTATCAACTGACATCCGCCTATACTGCAGCTCTTCAGGCGCTTCCTCTTGCTCGTCGTCAGTTCAGCCGATGTCTGGAAATTGCGGAGCAATCACGAGAGTCCGAAGATCTTCGGTTGATCTGGACTAACTTGATACGCCGCTGCCGGGCTTGCTTGGAAGTCTCTGAAGCCCTCGGCCTGCGCCTGTCGAATATGAAGGTGAAGGAACCCGGTGGTGGCATGCGCAATCAACGCGAGTTCTGGCAATTATGCAAGGCGTTCATGCAGTCATTCGTCGACCTCGTGACTGATATGCGGGACCTGAGAAGCATGCAACTCTTGCCACCTGATATCATCATCACTCTACGCCCCGTTCAAAAGGCAAGCAGGGAAGCTGGAAGACTCATTGAGGCTTCCCCGTGGTCTTTCCTTGCCGATATGAATTCGACGAACCCCCCTGCAATATACGGTCCACCTCTTCAGACGCAGCAGGCGCAGCATCAGCAATCAGCATCTGCGTCACAAGTACATCTAAATTCTGGTCTGTCGCCTCAGTCCGTCCCTCTACCAGCCACGCCATTGAGTGCTGCCCTCGGTCCTGCTGCGCAGGCAACCGTGCCATCTACTCCAGCAGGCACATACAGTGACAGAGTTTTCGTAGGCGACGTGTTTCAGAGAGCGGATACCTTACTTTCGATGCCAATCCAAGCGCCCTTTTTCAGTCGGCGATGATCGTAGCCTAGTCTTACTGCTCTTCTGTTCATTTTCGTCCGGCATCGATGCCTTCATTACTTCTTGTCACGCATGTCGTGCCGGGGTATCATCAGCAGGGATGCCTACAACTCTCTGGTCAGAGTTATGGTTTATTCTGACAGGCGATTGCGCCTGTCTTTTCACCGGGGAGCTCACTCCTAGGTATATACTTTGAAGGGTCTAAATTGACCATGTGGTGTTTCTCTTCTTTTCCTTCGACACTGCAAGGCGTTTTGTATGGAGGTGATGGCTCTACCCATCAATTGTTTCACTAACGGCTGTACTTTTCCATATCACCACTGTGTGACTAGCAAGCATTGAACGACGGAGTATGGGTCTTACATGCGAGTTAAGTATTCAGTCGATCCTTATTTTCTGCTGGTGTTGTTAGGTACTGGGGAGAAACTTATATTTTGGGTTGCCATTTTGAGCAACTGGCTTTGCATGCATCCATTTTTGAACGAAGCTATGATTCTGCAATGATTGTTGTCCTAAGAGATTGTAATTCTAGCAGCAATTTTATATATAGTGACTAAGGAAAGAAACAGTGTTCAGAAGGAGACTCATTCGTGTCTATTTGTAGATATCAGGATTCGTTTCTTGTTCCTTCCTGTATCTAACTACAAAGTATCCGAGGAGCGACGGATTGCTTTGAAGAGCAATTATACATATACAGCATAGTCCGTATCTCTATTTTGACTAGGAAGCGCTAGTGAAGAGACACGTTTTCCGATAAGCATCTGGATCAACTTATCAAGCATCGTACCCGCCAAGGTAAATAAGATGATCTGCTCAGCCACAATATGCAGAAGACCAGTACACATCTCCACGCTATTTGACTGGGACAGGTCGATATTCCGTGTGAGGCTGTCAGCTACTACACCGCATCGGCTTTGCCTGCGAACGAGATGGGCTAGAGGCAGTCACCTGATAAGACGGTGGATCGGATCTCTAGAACATCCTGCGCAGTTACGAAGCCTTACTAGAACTCACTTCATCCTTGACTCTCTAGTTCAACACCAATCATCCATTATTTTTATCTTCCCGGTATCACGGGCCGCTAGTACGGTGATCTCAAGCCTCAAAGTTCCCCGATGCTGTCTGGGCACTATTTCAGCCACATCTCCGCTCCGGGTCTCGGCTTCGATTCTTCATCCCACCGCTCTTTCGGGTGAGGAGGCTAAACAAGATCTTTCTGCACTCAGTAGTGTCGATGATGCTATGGTGCTTCTATCAAGACCAGTCTTCCTACCGCCAGTTTGAGCTTCCTGGTAGGATCCGACCACCGGCTGATGATGAGGCGGATTCACCGGATCGTGGGCTACATAAAAGGGAAAGTGAGGCGCCAACACAGCCGAGAATCTGAGAGCCCAGCCCCTTTATTCGTGAACCACCGGCACATTCGGTCTCAGAATTGCTTTTCTGCCGCCGTAGACGATGGCGACATGACGTTCTGGGAACCGTTGTGCTTGTCGATCTTCCTCGCCCCTGAAGCAGAGGCCAGCCATCGCATTTCCTCAGGAGTCTGATGTCCTGGCAAGAGCTACGGAAGAAACGATGCGTATTGCGCTCAGCAGCAGAACTCCCGAAGAGAGACAATGTGAAGCCGCATCTGAGTCACTCTTCTGGGTTTTGACAGTGGATAAGAAGGATTGCGTGGAGATCATTTCCACGCTGAGCTCGCATAGTGGACAACACGCTGCATGCTCCGACAATCGATGAACTGTGAAGTGTAAGCCAGTTAACTTGGCCATGCCTCCTCCGCCACGGACATGTGCCCTCGTGAATTCTCGGTGGAGTTGATCCACTCGCCCCGTCGCGGTTCAACCGTCGGGCTGGAAGAGTAGTGCCGTCGTACTATGACACGTTATTGGAACATGCATTTGGCATTTGCGTTCATAGTTGGTTCGTCTGCCCCGGCGTGGCTGTCAACAAGGATGGTCGCTGCAGCAAACCGTCAGCGTGATCGTCAAAGAAAAAAAAAATTTCTCAGCATATACTGAATCATGAGCTCTCGTGGATATATTTCGAACGGTCTGAGGACCGGGGGATATATAGATTTCCGACCTCGAGACAACACTGGGGTAGGCGATGATGCTGTTGCTTGATCTTTCCCCGTACCGGGCAGGGTCAGGCGTGGCTGACAGCTATTTTGAAGCTTGATAGCTCCAGCAAGCCCCGACGATCGCGACGGCGGGGCGGAAGGTTGCGTCCACACACGCATCAGCTTTCATACTTGACCGACTAAGTCCGCTTTCGACCTCTCAGAAGGCCGAGCGTGTGCTTTACAACACTATCATCGGGTAGCAGCGTTCGTCCATGGTCATGAAGGAGGGAACTGTCGCTTCCTTTGCAAAGAATGCTGGTGACAGTTGTCCAGGCCTGCCGTCTTATTCCCTCGCGCCTGTGGTGGAATTTTTGGCGGCATCGTTCGTTCGCGGTAATAGATCTCCTTGCGCGGAAGTGTAAGTTAAGTATGGATTCCGTATCCGGCGACAAGACACAGGCTCGACAACGTCACTCAACATGTGGCTCGTGCAGTAAGGGATCTCTCAATTAACCCTGGAAGCTCTGCCTCGACGCTGCTGGTCAGCCGGTACGGACGTCAGAGCAATTCATGCTGAAAAAGCACTGAGCGCTCCCCTTGTAAAACCGCAAGCAACCAATCTGATCGGCAGCCTCACTTTTTTGGGCCACCTCAGAGACGACCAGGGAAAGAATATTAGCATTCGGAATTAAAGTGGCGCATCCGCTAGCCAAATTGTTTTCCATCTACTCCGTAGATGTGAAAGTCTTCTGGGATCTCATACAGTCTTCCCGTCTCTGATCGCTCTCACCCATCACCCCCTTCTCGGCCGCGAGATTGAACATCCCTGCACCCTTTTGCTTCGCAATAATAACGATCCTTGATATCGCTTTGGTCTTACCGCCGCCCCGGTTCCGCCGATCTGTCGACTTAGTTCCACTCCTTCCGCTGCATATCTGCGCATTCTGCTCTCGTCGCGTAATCGCCCTGCCTTCTCCTGGTTCCTGAATAACCCAACGTCCACGCCTCGTTTCCCACGGTGCGCCTTACTCGCCGCTCTTGCGGAGGCGGTTGGGGCTCTGAATAGTGTACTTGCGTCTCATTATTGCTCATTGTTCGTTTGTCTTTTGTCGTCTGCTCTACCTCCGCCATTTACAACAGGCAAACCTCAAAGGTGTCTACAGCATCGCCCACTACAACTTCTGCGCTGTCTGCGAAACTGATCATGTTGTCTGCTTTCTAGCCAAAGCAATTCGGGTACCATTCCCTTGGTCTTCTTGCTTGCGCATACTCTCCATTTGCGAAAGTCCTGTGACACGGCTCGGTTCTTATATCCGCAATAACTTCGCGATTCAGGTGGATGGAAGATGGATCTCCAGAAGACGAAAGAGGCTAGGAGGAATATGCGTAGCAAGCAGGATGAGAGCTCTGAATATTGTCTGGAGGCCTACGGCAAGAGTAACAATTCTAAGAATCTCCCAAAAAATGATTCTCTCGACCATCCGCACGATTCGCAGAACAATGAATCTTCGGCAGACGACAGTGAAAGGTCACACATGACAAACCAGTCGCTCAGCAATGTGCCGCAATCTACTTCGTCATGCCCGGCAGATGCGCAAGAGGGTCTCCAAAGACGGTCATCAAAAATGCTCGCCATTCCCAGCATTCTGCGGTTAGATGCGAAAAGGCTGAGGTTGCTACGCTCAGCAAAACGCCTGCCTCCAGTGACCAAGGAGACCCTCAGCGAGCTCGATTTGCATCGCATCATGGCCAATATCAATCTCCGCATGGATGCGAACTTCGACCGTGATCTCCATTTCAAGCCAGACTTGGATGGTGAGAAAGGCAGGAGGAAAAGGAGAGAAGCCGCAGAGTACTGGGAATCTATGGCGACAGAGATATTGGTGTACTCTTTTTGTGCATCTAATGGGCTTGAGCTGCGTCAAGAGACTGGATCAGACAACGTCGATGAGCCGACTTTTGAGCCTAGACTACCAGCTATGTTCGAAACTTTGCAGGATGTCCTGAAGACCCTCGTCCCGGAGCGCGACCACCCGAGTGTTATGCAAAACTTGGATGTATCTTTGATGATGCAACAGATTCGGAAGGGTGTTCTGGACCTAGTAGGTTTAGCAACATGGTTAGCGGGACTCTTGAAAACTCATTGCGCGCCTATGAGAGACGAATGGGCGGATCAGATGGTGGAGCAGATCAGTTCAGGATCAGAGGCCCAGGACATGCGCAGGGTCGTCGACGGACTCCGCACACTTTTCGGAATCCTCGAAGCCATGAAACTGGTTAGTATGCTCTTATTATATATATCGATCTCACCGCTGACCTGATCTAGGACGTCGCAAATCACCAAATTCGTGCGTTTAGGATCCTCCTAATTGAAGACACGGTTCCGTTCCTACAAGAGTACTTCATGAAAAGAATGGCAACTCTCGATTTCCCTGTTGAGTCATCGAGGATATGGTATTTGAATCTTCGAAGACGTGAGCTACTGAGTCTTGAAGATCGTTCCAAGATAGACAGCTTCTGGCCTATTGGGGTTCTCTTTCGCGGACTATCGGACATGCTTCTACAATTCGACAGTCCCCGAGCGTTTCCTAAAACATTCCAGTTCGATTCCGGGAGACTGTGGCAATTGCGCGCCGATTTGCAGAACCTGATCAACCTTGACATCTGCTGGTACATCTTCGATGTCTACGTCCAGAGCCAGCAGGGATATATGCCGTCGCAAGCTGAAACGTACGCCACATTCCGATCCCGGATATGGCCTCTATTGGAGGGAAACGACGATGGGTATCGCGAAGCATCACGCTGGCAAGGAAATATATCTAGTGTCGCTCTCGAGATTGCAAGGATGGCATCTGTTGTCTGCCACCGTGATGATATGGTCTGCGACGATGTTATTGCCCCAATAGAACGGGCCTTGGAATGGCACCTGTCGCATGAGTCAAGTGTCTTCCAGCTCTTCCAGACAGCTGCTCGGGAAAAGCTCTTGGAGAGAATTTTCTCATTCGCGAAGAAGTATTTGCATATGTCACCACTGGCGATATGTGAGTCTCAGCGGCCATTGCAATCCCAATATGGAGGGTCAGTCTCTCAACGCCACATGGACATGGATTTCATTGCGATGCGGCTTGCTCATATGGTCGTCCTCCACTGGAGGGTATGGGCTCCTATACTATATACGCGCGATGAAAGCTCCGAATCGCGAACAACAGAGGATAATCCTGACCTCGCACATTTATTCAAAAATGGGTCTACGAGCGCATGTCCTCGGTCATGAGGGACTAGAGGTCAAGACGTCGACTTGCGATACGGATGCTCAGTCTCCTCCCGTCAAGACACATCTGACGCCCGGAGATTCATTTTCTTTTGTTCAAAAAAACAATTCCCTCTTGTTTATTGTTTATCTTTTGTCTCTCTTCGTCTTGCCCTGTCATGCGATTTAGCGTCTTTGCATAGCCTGGAAGTTATTCGGTCGGTTTGGTCACGGGGCATCCAAGCATCTCAGCGTTCTCATACGGTTGTTGGACAGTTTTTATGTTGAGCACTTTCCTGTTTTCCCCAGAATATCGCAGGGCGTGTGCCTCCTGTTCTAATCAGTCTCTTTTTTTTTTTCATTGTACATAAGTCTGTATCATGATTTATTACGCTAAGATATCATAATTGATCTATCTGATTCTGCAGTCTACACTCGCATATCACGTGATTGGACTCTCAAGGCGACGCAACTCTATCCGGCGGAGCTGTTTTCTAATAATATGTATAGACTCATGGCTTATAATAGCTAGAAACTCGTCATTAAGAATGGTTTCAGATGCGCTTCCTATGATCTAATGACATTTCTCCTGCAGATTGAGTCTCATGCGGTCATCGTTTATCCGAGAAAATCCTGCCATGATCCGCACCTCGATCACTTTTATTTATCTCAGAGCATATTTACACCGTCAACAAATACAGCAATAGCAGGCCGCCCACCCGTCTATGTCTCCTTAATTCTGTGAGCACTATACATTCTAAAAGCAATGGCCAAATGTTATCTTTAAACCTGTCTTCTTCCTCGTCTGCGAGTTCCGTGCTGTCATTTAAGGACCTCTCACTTCTATTTTATTCCGGAGCAGATCAGACACCATGCGAGCGTTCACTGAAACTTTAACATCGACTTATCAATGGCTTGGCCATCTAAAGTCCTCGCAACTCAAAAGCATCGCCCAAGCAACGGGTATACCAACAGCCGGACCCAAGCTGGCCTTGGCCTTACGATTGCAGAGAGAACTCCCGCAATGCGAGTATCTGCCAACTGAGCTGACTATGTCGGCGGGCCAGGGTTCATCAATACCCCAATCCGCAGGCCAGAATAGTGTACAGAAAGAAAAGATGACCAGCGGCCAGGGAGAGAGTCTAAGTATTCTCAGTATCGATATGGGGATTCAGAATCTTGCCTTTGCGCATTTGCTAGTTCCGGGTCCTGCGATGAGAAAGGATTCTATTTCCAGTTCTGGTTCTCCTCCTTCAGGGGATCCTGTTCCCACGCTCACTGCATGGCATCGTCTTGCCGTTTCGGCATTTCCAAGGTCGTCTACTCTTGGGTTATCTTCGCTTTCGTTATCTACGTTTCCACTATCGGGGTCTAGGTCCAGGAGGCAGAAACTACCGACAGAAGACAGAACTAGCCTGCTCTCCAGCGACGAGGAAGGAAATACGGCTACGAGATCTACAGAGGACGATGACAAAATGTTATTCACCCCAGATCTCTACGCCGAACATGCTTATACGTTAATAACGTCGCTCCTCGCGACCTACAACCCAACTCACATCCTCATTGAGCGCCAGCGCTTCCGTTCCGGCGGAGCCAGCGCTGTGCAGGAGTGGACGCTCCGCGTAGGTGTCTTTGAAGGGATGCTCTATGCTGTTTTGCACACGCTGGCGCGAGAGCGGGCACATTCGGTATCCGTACAGAGTGTCGAGCCATCGCGTGTAGCGAGGTATTGGTATGGTGATTCGGAGACTGATGCTCTTCAAGAAGAGGAGGATTCAGAGACAACGCAGACGAAGGACGAGACGAGGAAGAAGAAGAAGAAGAAAAGGATGACTTCGAAGGAAGGGAAGAAAGCGAAGATCGACCTCGTGGGCAAATGGCTTTCTGCATGGGAGACAGGGAAGGAAAGCATCAGCGAAGGTGTTCCGAGCACGTCTCTCATGAAGGGACAAAAGATAGATGTCGCACCCGATGACAATGTCAGACGAGTTGTCAATGCATATCTCCGCGGGTGGCAAGGAAAGAAGACGACAAGATCTCGCTCTGCAGTCGGTTCGGACGAGGGATTGGAGAAGGCCGATATTGGCAAGCTGGACGATCTTGCTGATTGTCTTCTTCAGGGAGTGACATGGCTAGATTGGCATGTCGCAAGGGGACAGATTTTGCGTGATGGAGTGGACGCTCCTGTTGTTAAGGATATACTCAATCCTGAAGCGATAAGAAGGGCGTAATGGTTGGATGGGATACTGTTATTTGTAAAATACACAGTTCTATATGTACTATATGAAAAGACATAAAAAACATTTTCCTTCCCTTCCAAATCTCACTTAAAATCTATATCCTCACAAATTTACTTATTGACTAACTAAATAGAGAACCAACCTGGATCCCATGTTATAATACCCCAACTAATATATGCCCATGTCTATCTTTACTCCATACTACATCTATCATGGTCCCTGCCATCATGATCATCATCCAGCACTTCATTTCCTTATCCAAACCACAACCACCACACTACTCCAATTACCACTATATAAAATCTACCTCAACCGCACCGATCCAGCCCCAAGATTCACATATGTACCATAAATAGAATAAATAACCATACCTAGGACCCCGTACCAAAGCATAAGGAGATAACTAAATGACAACAGGGTCCTGAGATTAAGATGTGTTCAATCATCATTACTTACCCACCCGAGCATGAATGATATTCTGAATTATGGATCTACACCCCCCACCCCGCACCGACCAAGGCGCAGCTCACGTTTCAGAAAAAAGCCATCTCTCTTTATATATAAAACAAACAAAGAGAAAAGCAAAAGCAAAACTGCCAAGAGTCAAGAACGAAACAAGGGAAAGAAAAACAGAAGTGGAGAAGGTGGGAAGGAAAGAAAAATGTAATGAAAAATGGATTTCCCTTCATTGTTATTATTATCTGGAAAGCCAGAAAAAGGTGATACAGGAACACGAAACATACGCGGGAAGGTTGACTTCATTCAAAGCGGGTGGAGACAAGAAGAAGAAAATAAAAGGGGACGGATAGATACTACATACTGTTCCCGCGTTCCTGATCCGGACTTTTGGGTAACTCAGTCGGGTTGGGTTTGGGTCTGGAGATTAGTTTACACTCACTATACCATATTATTATTATTACTTTCTGCTTGAGTCGCACGAGGCCTCTAGATGTTACGCCTCGTGTGGGTGCATCTTAAGATTAATGACTAGTTATGGAATGGTTGGGACACTTTGGCTGAAGAGAACCGGGATATAGCGCACTCGAGCTATCATCCCCGACCAGAGGTCAAAAATCGATAGCCAGACTCGAGAGGGAGACTCTTCTCGTTCCCCACATTGTTTATCGCTCGCGGGCCGCATTCTACACGTCCAGTCTGTTTTGGGAAGATTCTGGAATCGAGACTGCGATGGGATCTTCGCTACTACATCGGGGAATGATCTGCGTATACAATTCGGTCGCGTACCAAGATTCTTCGCGCTCGCTGTGGATGCAAAACAGAAGGCTCAAAGGCGTAGTCGCATGCCTTGCCAGATAGAACTGAGATTCTGGCCACTCGGAGACATGCGAATGGAGTCAGAGATCGGGAATGTATCATATGGGATGGATTTTCCGAAGAACGGTCAAGAAGCACAGAATTGAATACAATGTATTTACACACTTCACTGAAGATAAATAGAAAAGGGGGAGTTGGCCACCCTTGACCCTTCTATTTTTGGTTCCGGTACGCCTCTGCCAAGGGAGACTTGTCTGCATCCAAAAATCACGAAACGTACAAACGATGAAACAGGGATCTTGATGGCCATCTTATTTTATTCGTCCCGTACGTGACACAGTATAAAAAAAGGTTGGATAGAATGAAATCTCGTTGGAAGAGAGGAATCCGAAAGGGATCCTGATCTGGTTAAAGAAAAAGGGGGCGGGAGCGCCGACTGAACCACGTTGGAGAACATGCTGTTCATCGCAGCCGGAGTAGCCCGCAGAGAATTGAAAAAAGTACGAAAAGTTTGTGCCATCAAATGGTCCGCAATAAGTACAAATCCAGCGCGCGACTGACGCGAGTGAAATTGATCTCTCAATCATGGATGGTCGATACCGGCGACTTGATCGAAAACAGGCATTTTTCTCCGCTTACATGCGGCGGGCGAAGTTGGACGGGAGAGGCAGCTTGCTCGTCAAGAAGCCAGAGGGAGTCGACGCCTTCCTGAAGGTGGGGAAAGTACCGTTGCCGTAAGGAGGACCCGCCGGCACAGCTGGAACAGCTGGGGCAGAGACAGCAGGCGAGCTGGGGACAGCAGTGGGCTCAGCAACCTGCTTCTGGACCGCGGAGGTGATGTCAGCCTCGTTGACGGCATTGGCGATGCTGTTGGAGGAAGCAGCATCGGTAGCAGTAGCACCAGCAGTCTATAGAACATGTTAGTGCTTAGTCGAGGATAGAATCTATTCGCGTATACGGCACTTACCACTGTGACGGTCTCCTTCTCAGTGACAGTGACAGTGACGCCATTGCAGGATCCGGCGGCGTTAGATCCACCGACGAGGGCGGAGCTAGCAACAGGATAGACGGTAACAATGGAGGTGGTAGTAGAGGTGGTGGAGATAGTGGTGGTGGGCTCGTCATCAGCGACTGCCTCCTGGGTGACACTGGCCTCAGGGGTCTATAGATGAAATTAGGCTCTGCTCTTGATAGCATCACTCCCAAAATATAAAAAAAGCATACCTGAGTAACAACGACGGTGTTGGTAGCGGTGCGCTGGACAGTAGTTGTCACGACAGTGGTAGAGGCACCACCCAGAGTGTAGGTGAGGGTGAGGTCCTCCACCGAAGTTTGAGTAGAGACAGCAGCCTCGGGATCGATCTCACGAGCAGCACCAGTGCTCAGAGGGATGGAGGGAGTGACCTGGGGAGTCTTCTCAGCGGGCGTCGGGATCACGAAGACCGACGAGACACCGTCGTCGGCGGTGCTGTTGAATCCTCTGGCATGGTGGAGGAACTTCCCCGAGCGAGCGTGGAAGGGGTACGAAGCCTCTCCCAGAGCCGCAAGAGATGCCACGAGGGCGACGGAAGCAGAACTTGTGAAGCGCATGTTGGAGATGATGCCTTTGGTGTCTTAAAGCTTGTCCGGAGAAGTATATCTTTAGCGTGCTCGATTCAGGTTAATGAGCGTGGGTGCGAAATCTATTCGCAATAAAGAATGACAGTGAGGAAAAGAACGACAAGAGTCCTCTGGCACAGAGAACAGAACAGAACGAAGCAACGCGACAAGTTGGCGACTTAAAGAAGGAGAAGAGAGAGAGGATGCCAGCAGACGGAGGGGTGGGATAATAAGAAACGGGGGACCCGAAGCCTTAGCAATTTAGCTAAATTGCAGGGTGGGCACGGGGCGGATCAGACCGCCAGCCTTAGCTCGTTCGCTGCCCCTGGCGCCGTTTAATGAAGTCGCTCTTCTTGCGATGCGGATTCGCCAGAGAAAAGGCGCCAAATCGGCCTCGTGCGATTCCTTTGGCTGGATTCTCGTCAGACTTTTTGTTTTCTGCAACGTCGTCGTTTGGCGGGATGTGTTCTAGTGCAATAGTCGGCGTAGTCGGCGTGCTGGCAATCCATCGCTGTCCTTTATAGAAAATGTATGCTCCCTGAGAACGCCTTGAGATCGCTGCCAGGGTCTGTATCGCGTCGTAGAGTATACAGAATGACGCCATATGGAATCTGACTCCCCAGATTCAATAACAGCGCGTCGCGCTTGTGGCATGTTGCTCGCGTCCCCCCTATCTAGGCGAAAGAGCGGACTGAATGATGAATTCACCGCACGAGAGAATTTCCAGCCACGGCGGCGGAAGAGGCGTGGCACCGTCCATCCCATCGCCAGCTGCATAAATCTTATCTGGCATTCCTAGTGGGGGACTCGTCACGTCCCTCACCCGCAAATTATTACTCTAGACGCCACGGACTGTCATTTTGAAGAAAGGGAAAACAAAGCATAGCGGCAGACTGGTATAGCCTTGGAGGGCACGGCGCTTTCCACACCGCGTTCAAAGTTGAGATGAGACCTAGTCGGCTGGGGGCTTCTGGCTTCTGGGCCTTTCCTTGGAAGTTGGGCTAGAGTATCACGATGTATGCACATCAAGCGAAAAAGATCTGGACTCATCTGAGCGTCGGGAAACGCAAATCTTTTGCCATAATCCCATTAGCAGCCGACGCCGGTCCCGAGAAGACTGCACGGATGCCCTGAGCGTCGTGCTCTCGACTAAGAGGCTAACTAAGACTTGCTGGGCGTTTTAGTTTTTGAGTCCTTGGGCCCGTTTCGGATATCGGGAACCTCCCAGGGGTCAAACCATCGTTTCGCAGGGGACCAGGGGCTGTTCAGCTGTAGCACCCGACAACTATATGGGTGGACGTAGGACCACGTCACAAAGAGATCAGAGTCGTGATGGTCGTGGCAGCAAGAAGACTGCTGCTGACCATTTGACAGCTCTGACACGGACCACTGTCTGTACTCCGTACTTCGTCCAACTGCTGATCTCTGCTGGTGGCAGAGAGGAGAGAAGAGTAAGTGGAGAGATCTCTCCTGTGAGTACCGTGCGAACTGGTCTGTTCTCTGCTCGGTAGACTCGGTACGGTAACTTACTTAGTTAGTGTTGCCAGAAAGGAGTGATTTGCGTTGATCGCATACTCTGTGCTTCCAGAATTGCTTGATGCGGCTGACCCTTTTTTTCTAGCCTGAGAAAATTACCCGACTGTGATGCATGACACATAGCAACAGATCTCCCGATGCGCAGATTCCGAGATAGACGTGATCGCCAGGGGCGCTTCTGTAGGAAGTTGAAGAAGAGATGCTGGTTGTCTCGCGGCTCGGAAGCCAGTGGAAGAGGGGCGATGGAGGCTGGTTGCTACCGTCATAGCCGCTGGCTGCCCCATGGATTCCCCTCAACTCCATCTGCTCTCCACGCTTTCTGTATTCGAGCTATCTAGAGCTAGAGCTATCAGATACCTGACGCCGGGCACAGCTCATGACAGATATCGCGGACATGGCTGCCCGCCTGCGCACGCAGTACGCCTCCGCGTTGAAGCAGTTCGCATCGTCCTCCAAAGCATTCGAGGTTGTCGGTAGTGTTCCTGCTGAGCCTGCACCAGTGACTCCGAAGGTGCTCTACGTTCTGGATTCCTCGTTCAATCCGCCCACGTTGGCCCATCTGAGGATAGCAAGTTCGGCCTTGGCTGAGAATCCGGGTCCTTCATCGCGATTACTACTGTTGCTGGCGACGCAAAATGCAGACAAGCCGTCGAAACCCGCGCTGTTCGAGGACCGGCTCGTTATGATGGACCTGTTCGCCCGAGACCTACGTTCCGCTCTGCAGGGCTCTGCTGCATCGTCCACTCCAGATACACTCCCACAGGTTGATATCGGCCTGACGAAGAAGCCGTACTTCATTGACAAGGCTGCGGAGATAGAAACATCGGGCGTCTATCCCAAGTCCCTTGAACAGGTTCATCTAGTGGGATACGATACCCTGATAAGGATCTTCAATCCGAAATACTACCCCCCAACACACACCCTGCAGCCTCTGGAGCCCTTCCTGACCCAGCACAGATTGCGGGTGACGATGCGACCCGATGATGAGTGGGGTGGACGAGCAGAGCAAGAGGATTATCTCCGTCACCTCGCCCAAGGCGGGAGGGAGAGCGAAGGAGCCAAGAAAGAATGGGCGCAACGGATACAGCTCGTGGATGGCAAAGGAACGGACGATCGAGCTGTGAGCTCTACCAGGGCCAGACAGGCCGCAAAGTCCCAAGTCAATGATTTAGACTTCCTAGTGACAGCCAATGTCCGTGATTACATCGTATCGCACGAGCTGTACAAGAATGATTGACTGGAGCCGGGAAACTCTCTGTATGAAGCAGTCAAGCTCAGATCAGATAAATGCCGACTATGAATTAACTATGCAGCACGATGATATGTCACCAATTGGGCATTTGGCGCCCTCGCGATGGGGCGATCAGAACTCTACCACGCATAAGACTGCCCGCCTGTTGTTTGCAGTAAGCTATACTGGTACATAACTGATAATGATGGGCTATGAATGAAACTGTGTGATAGATACGTATCTATACGCCTATATATTGGAACCTCATACAAACAGGACGTGATGACCAGTGGACCTCTAGAAACACCATGCATTCCCAGGAAACGCCTAACCAGCTTTGCTCCTCCCCCCAATTAGTGTCATGACTTTAGTCTTCTTCTTCTTCATCCTCTCTCTTGCCTAGCGTATAGGCCAGTCCGCCCGAGACCATGTTGACAAAGCAGAGACCCATTGTTGCGCCCCGAATGATGCCTCGTGCACCCCACTTCTTCATGAAAGGCTGCTTTCGTCGGCCAGCAAGGAGAAGGTATAGACCGGACCATGCAGCACTGATTCCAGCACTGTCTGTTTTGAAACCATTGACACTGGCGTAACTCGTGAACAGAAGGACCGGGGGAAAGAGCATCGGGAGCGCCTGGAAGGGTCGCATATACTGCGCTGTGATGAGCGACGCCAGCAGCGTGGGTGGGAATGGATTTTCTGGGATATTGTTAGCGATTAACCAGCCAAGGGCTGTCTACAAGAAGCCGGAAGCTGTATAATGGCAAGTTGAGCTGCGCACCTCCCCATGCTCTGGCCTTCTGCACGAGCGACTTCTTCGCTGCTTCGGCCGTAGACTCCGAGCTAGCCATTGTTCTGGGCAGCGGATACTTTCACTGAAGATTGGTTGTTGGCGGTAATTGCGGAGAGAGAAAATAAAACTAAGTGACGGGTAGGAGATGTAGATAATGCGATCCTCAGCAATCGTAATCTGCGGACAAAGCAGAGTGCTGAAGACTTGTTCACGAGCTCTCCCAGTTCAAGAGTTCCGCAGCCGGCAGCTCCCCAAGAATTTGTGTCCTGAGCGGTGCACAGGGCTGCCCGAAGCTAGCGTCGGCCATCAAGGCTCCCCAAGACACCACGTTGGTTTGTTATCCTTCTCCAGATTTCCAGGTCTGACAGCCAAAGAAATACAGTCCAACCTAACACTCTACCACCAGAGACCAGCTTGATAGGAGACCCCGGAGGATACAGACAGACACCGCTGCCCTTTCTCGTTTGACGTCTTGCCTTATCTTTCCGTCCCCCGGGGCGGCATCAGCTTCTCCCCGCCGCCACCAGTGGTCACCACGCCGGCCAATCCATCGAATACCGTCGAGTTGAAGCGAGATTGACCGTCTGATATCAGTTGAATCCTGGCGCAATGCCTTCTGCCACGGCATCCGGCGCGGACACCGGGTCCGGTGCGAGGTCTCGCGACCACAATCAAGGGAATCAGGAGCGTAAATACACCCCCGAGCAGAAGGCCGCCGTGCTACGGGTACGGAAATGCTCTACGCACGCATACTACGAGATTCTGGCGCTGGAGAAGACCGCATCGGACGGAGAGATTAAGAAGGCATACCGGAAGTTGAGTCTGTTGACACATCCGGATAAAAACGGCTATGAGGGAGCAGATGAGGCTTTCAAGAGTATGTTGCGTCGTCGCCCGCATGTGCAATCGAAGGATCCTCTGCTGACAGATGGGAACAATAGTGGTGTCACGAGCATTCCAAGTGCTGTCAGATCCCGAGAAGAAGTCTAGATATGACAAATTTGGCGGCGATCCAGATAGCAGATTCAATCCTGGTGCTTCTTCCAGCGGTCCTTCGCCGTTCAGTGGATTTTCTTCTGGCGGAGGCTTCCCTCGGTCGACGCCAGCTGGATCGGCCTTCTTCGAGGAGGAGATCTCCCCGGAGGAGCTCTTCAACCGATTCTTCAATGGTGGCTTTGGTGGCATGGGCGGAGGCTTCAGTCCTTTCGGTATGGAGATCAGACTGTCACATGTTTGTGGGAAAGTTTGCTGACATTCACCAAGGAGGACCTCAGTTTGTCTTCAATATGGGAGGAGGACCGGGATTCCGTGTACATCAGTTTGGCGGTACGCGGCCGCGGAGAAGGCCGCGGGAGGCCGCTGCTGCTTCAGAGCCACCGCCATCGGGATGGGCGTATCTGCAGCAACTGCTTCCTCTTATTCTGTTGTTTGTCCTGCCACTGCTCTCGTCACTTTTCTCCGGTTCTTCTACCCCTTCAGGTCCTACCTATCGCTTTGATGCTGCTGTGCCACCCCACACGATGCAGCGAACCACGCCGAAACTCAAGGTGGACTACTTTCTCAACCCCGTGGATGTCGAAGATTACAGCGCTCGAAAATTCCACCAGCTGGATCAACGAGTGGAAGTGGATTATGTCTCGAAACTGCGGCATGAATGTGAAGCTGAGGTGCAACATCGGGAGCGCATGATCCAAGATGCGCAGGGCTGGTTCTTTCCGGATGTTGAGAAGATGAAGGAGGCGCGAGCGATGGAGCTGAAGAGCTGTCGGCGGTTAGACTCGCTGAAGGGCCGATTGAACTACTAATGGCATAATGCAACCCATTATTATTTGATTATTCATGTCTACTTATGTTGTCTGTTAGATATTTCATGTCACTCACGGACTGGCGTAATAATGGGGAGGTTGTATGAATCATGTGGATTGCCCAGGCCCCTTTTTGGAAGGGGGGAGGTTCCTCCATTGTATGTACACAAAGCAATGACTGCTGTTTTTCTTTTGAAATAAGGATACAACCTGTAGCCAGAGTGACTGTATTATTATCTATTATCACGGCTTTGAGCTTCCGGGCGGCGCAGAATTGGTCGTCCTGGGGCAAAAGGAACCAACTGCCACGGCCTCAGGCTGCCCGCCTCCAACTCTTGCAGCGGCCGGAGAAACGTCCAACGCCGCCGATTAGTTAATGCGGAACCTCAACGATCATGGCCGAATGTCGCCTGCGAGTTCTCAGCTGATTATTATACCTTCATCTTCCCTTGGGTGGCTCGTACCATCCAGTTTGACCCTGGACATAATCACTGAGCACCGGTTGCCTTCGTGAGAGGAAGCGTGACCGATCGCCTCTGGCTTAATTACTGATAGACCATGTCCGATACACTCTCTGACGCGGACAAGGTCAGTTCTCTAATCTATGCAACCAGCTTTCCCCGGATTCTCCAGTACTGATCTCGGCCTAGATCCGCAACAAGCGTCTTGCGAAGCTCGCCTCACAGGCGCCGCCGTCGCAGTCTTCGTCGCAAGCTGCTGGAGCTTCAGAGCAGTCCTCCACAACGCCGTCAGAGGCGCCCTCAACACCGCAAGAGCCGCAAGCCCCACGGCCCCAGATAAATGTTCACAGTGCGCCCCCGTCACTGTCGCCATCGCCGCGACCCGATATCCAGCAGTCAGATGGCAAGCGCATCAAGATAACACCTGCTCCTGGGATTTCGACGGTACCTGAGCGGCCGCAGTCGACTTCGATCCCTCCCAAGCGGCAAACACCGAAACCCGAAGAGTCTCTGGAGGCGTTTGAGGACCGTACGCTGAGCGCGATCTTCAAGCTATCACTGAAGGAGGACCGGCAGCAGGACATTCATGGCCAGAAGCTCATCTACTTGCCCGGGTTACGGGCGGAGCTAGAGGAACAGGGACGAGACCTGCGGATAGATGTGTCCGTTCTGGACCAGGCTCTCCTCGAAGCAGCCTCAAACCTCGACAGGCAAAAGCCCTTGGATTATCTGCTACCATGCTGGAAGAGGGTGTCGAGGCTCTACAAGGGTTTTAAGAAGTCGCGTGATGATGATCCCAAATTTGACGTCATTCGGGAGGCCAGGCGCCTTTGCATGAGTTATTGTATCTTTGCGATTACCATGCCGGAGATGTTTGGGTATGTTCTATTGACTTCTTATAGTTTATTGGTGGTCGCGATGAGGTTGCTGACGGGTGCCTTTTGTACGCGATAGACTTGATCCCCCTGACCAGTCGCCGCTCAAGCCCTACCTTCTCTTGGATCCAGAGGAGGACCGAGGTATTGACATGGATTTCCTCGTGGAGGCTGTACGCCGGTTCCCTGAAGATGAGAGCATCAAACCAGCTTTCATATCCGCCGTGGAGGCGCTGAGCCAGGATCTTGCTGAGAAAAACATCAACGATGACTACAAGCCTTATGTCATGGTAAGCTAAGACAAGACACCTTGGTGCTCTATTCGTGTGCGCTTTCTCACATGCTCGCAGGCTCTACGGAATCTTGTCCGACATGCTGCTATCGCATCTGCTATTACAGAGTCTTCTATCTTTAATGCAACCCAGGATCCCCCCACGTTTGAGACGAAAACATTGTTGGGACCGTGGTTTCGGCTATCCCCTCTTCATGGTAGTGTCACGACTTCATATTTTTCTTCCCCGAAGACTAGGGACCAGGGCTATATTCTGACAGCTCAGAGGTCGCTGCGCATGACGCAGCAGATGCTTAATTCTGACCTACTAGATGTTATAAATCATCTAATCCGGGCGTCGAAAGATGCCAGAGAGAAAGTTTTGGATTGGTTTGCGACTGCGGTGAACATCAACCACAAGCGACGAGCAATGCAGGTTGATCCGAAGACGGTTTCGTCGGACGGATTTATGTTCAACATTACGACATGCCTTGACCACCTCTGCGAGCCTTTCATGGATGCTGGATTCACTAAGGTAAGAACTGGCGTCTGTATGTATCAGCACGCTTTAATCTGACTTGAGCAGATTGACAGGATCGATGCGGCCTATCTTCACCGGAAACCCCGCGTCAACATGCGGGACGAGACCAAGATTAATGCTGACCAGCATGCCTCAGACGAATTCTATTCTAAGACCGTTGAAGGAACCAACAACTTTATCACTGAGATCTTTTTCTTGACCGTTGCTGCTCATCACTATGGCAGCGAGTCGCTTACGTCTAAGTTGGATCAGCTTGAGAAGGACCTCCGGCAGATGGAGGCCACTATTGCAAAGTTCGAGTTGGAGAGACACAAATGGATACACAACCCGATGCAACTACGTACATTCGAAGAAGCTCTCAAGAAGTACAAGGACAAGTTCGATCTTGGTCTTTCGTTCAAGTACAGCTTGCAGGGTGTCCTATTTGATGATCAGTGGCAAGCCCGCTCCATGCTGTTTATGCGGTATGTGGCAGTATGGTTGCTACGAGTGGCGTCAGGCGTCGACTTTCCGAAGCAGCAGATCAAGCTACCGCTGCCGGAGCAGCAGCCGGACGTCTGGAAGTGCCTTCCGGAGTACTTCCTGGATGACATTGTTAGCAACTTCAAGTTTATCATGTGGGCCATGCCCCAGATCATTACATCTACTGAGGGAGATGAGCTGGTTATGCTCTGCATCACGTTCCTTGAGAGTTCTGAATACGTCAAGAATCCCTATCTGAAAGCCGGACTGGTGTCCATCCTGTTCCGGGGAACATGGCCGCGGCCCGGGGGTGCTAGGGGTGTCCTTGTGGACCTCCTCAATTCCATGCCTTTTGCTAACGAGTACCTTTTGCATGCTCTCATGAAGTTCTATATAGAGGCCGAGTTTACTGGCACGCACACGCAGTTCTTTGACAAGTTCAACATCCGGTACGAGATTTTCCAGATCATCGAATGTATCTGGCCTAATACGCTTTACCGGACGAAGCTGTCGAACCAAGCGCAGCAGAACCTCGACTTCTTCGTGCGCTTCGTCAACCTGCTTCTCAATGACGTTACATTCGTGCTCGATGAATCGTTTGGTGCCTTCATGACCATTCATGACACGCAAGTTCTACTCAACCAGGCGGGAAGCACGATGGATCCAGCTCAGCGTCAGCAGAAAGAGGAGCAGCTTGCGGCAGCGCAGCGGAACGCAAAATCGTATATGCAGCTGACGAACATGACTGTTGCGATGCTTAAGCTTTTTACAGAAGCGTTGGCTGACTCCTTCACGATGCGGGAAATCGTGCAGCGTCTGGCCGATATGCTCGACTACAACTTGGACGCCATGGTGGGCCCTAAGAGCTCCAACCTCCGTGTCGACAATCTGCAGGAATATGGCTTTAGCCCCCGAACACTTCTCAGTGAGATCGTTGACGTGTATCTCAATTTGATGGACAAGGAGAATTTCATTTACGCTGTTGCGCGTGATGGACGCTCGTACAAGCCTGAGAACTTTGAGAAAGCGGCCGAGATCCTCCGCAAATGGAGTTTGAAGTCACCCGAGGAGCTGAAGAAGTGGGAAATACTGCAGAAGAGAGTCCAGGCAGCTAAGAAGGAGGATGAGCAGGCAGAGGAGGACCTGGGAGAAGTCCCAGACGAGTTCTTGGGTATGTTCTTATCACGATTCAGCGCTCTGGAAGTGATTATGCTGACGGTTGTTATTAGACCCTCTCATCTATACGCTGATGGAAGACCCCGTCATCCTCCCCGGCTCCAGAGTGACTATTGACCGAGCAACGATCCGTTCCCACTTGCTAAGCGATCCTCATGATCCGTTCAACCGTATGCCTCTGAAGATCGAGGATGTCACGCCAGGTAAGACCTAACCCACTTCTGTTCGACTTAGCAGAATATGAACTGACGTGATGTCCGTTAAGACACCGAGCTTAAGGCTAAGATTGAGGCCTTCAAGGCGGAGCGCAAGGGAGCGAAGCATCGTCAAACGGCACAGGGAGCCGAAACCATGGACACTTCGTCCGGTTGAGACAGTGACGCACTGCGCGTGGATTGCGTTGGGTAGGGGTTTTGGGGATTGCATATAGTTCGGTGTCGATATCGTGTTTCTATTTGTAACTGACCACTGTTATCAAGACTTGCTACATTGAGACACAGTCTATATTGAAAGAAGCGCCTCGGTTCCGGGTCTGACGAGAGGCCGGCCGTGTCGGGGTGTCATATCACGAGGAAACTTAACATGACCTACATGAGCTAGACTTTGAAGATAGTCGCTATGATGAGAACATATGAAATTGGCTAGACTGTAGAATTCGCATGTGCTGTAGCTATACTCGTACTCGTATATTTCCATTCGCACCAAAGATTTGTTTTTCATCACGTGCTGCAGTGACGCAGTGACACGCCGGCGATGACGATTGATTATTTAAAGGTTTGAACATCCCAACTAGTTAACTAGTTTGCTTTCCTTCACTGTGAGCGATCAGCAACAATACCAGCATGTAAATGGCATAGCGGTGTATTATTATTTATTTCCCGCTCAACCAACGCGTTTCCCATCCATGTTTCCTACTGGGCTTTAAGGAAGCTCGGACGTTACACCACATAACTAGCTAGGTACAGTACTTATAAGAGTGTTAACTACTCGCCCCTTCTGGAGTTTCAACTGCTTCCTATAGCAGACAGATTTCTCTATCCATCCATCTACATGAGATAGGGTCCTATATTGAACCCAAGAGAAAAAGAAAAAGAAACCAAAAAGGAGATTCAAAGAAAAGACAAAATGGGATCTATCAGCTCATCTTGTCTAGATTCAATTCCTCCCTTGGGGGATTTCTTCCCGCCTACACCGCAAGCATATGCCTTTCTCTTGAATACATTTCAGTATTTTCCATTGGTGAGTAAATTTAATTAATTTATTCTCTCTTTTTTCCTAGTATGTGACTATATGAATATCAATTAACGAAAAAAAACCACAACGCAGATAACACTCACCCAATGGCTAATATCCTACCACCCCGCGGGCAAAACCTCTCTTCAAACCTCGCGTCTAAACCTCCCTGGTCCGCTCGCTTGGTGTCTCATGGAAATCGTCGGTCCCCTCAACCTCATCTACATCCTCACCACCCTGCCCCCCGCAATCAATATATCCTCTCTCCCATTCTGGAATAAGCTCGTCGCTGCGCTTTATGTGATTCATTATATAAATCGCGCTATTATTAACCCGTTCTTCGCGGCACCGAGCATGTCGCCTATTCATGCGTTTATTATGGTTTCTGCGATGGCGTTTAATTGGTTCAATTCGTCGTGTTTGGCGGGTTGGTTGGTTGGGTATGAGACGCCTGTGACGGGCGGGTGGAAGGTTGATGGACGGCCGAAGTTGAGGCGGGAGGGTCCGCAGAATGCGGTGCAGAGGTATGCGCCGTTTGTGGGTGTGGGGTTGTTTGTCATTGGGATGTTGGGGAATACTTATGCGGAGAGGACGTTGTATAAGTTGAGGAGAGAGGAGGCGGATCGGCGAGTCGAGGAACGAGATCGAAATGAGAAGGAGGAGAAGAAAGACATTACCTCTTCTACCTCTTCTATTTCTGAAGAAAATGAAAAAGAAAGGAAGAAAAACAAATATCACAAGGTCTACGTCATTCCGCCAACTCGAGGATTATTTCGCTCGATCCTCTATCCGCATTATGTCTTCGAGTGGCTTGAATGGATCGGTTTCGCTCTCGCGGGTACAGCAGTGTTTCCTTCTCGCAAGCCTGTGATTCCAACTTCGTATGCTACGCCGCCCATCACGCTCGCGCCGTGGCTTCGACCAGCGGCCGCGCTGGCGGATCGGTTCCAGGTCCCGTTGCCATTGCCGGCGGTGCTGTTCGTGGTGAATGCGGTTGCGAATATGTTGCCGCATGCGAGATGGGGGAGGAAGTGGTATGTGGAGAAGTTCGGGGAGGAGGGTGTTCAGGGAAGAGGAGCGGTTGTGCCGTGGTTTAAGTGGTTGTGAAAGGAATGAGGCATATCCAGAGATAATGGCAGAAGAGCAGGAATAGGGAGAGATTTAGATAGGTAGATGAAATATGGTATAACCGATTGCTTTTCTGCGCCTGCCTAGAAACTAAAAAGCGATAAGCCATACAAAAAAAGGACAGCAAGGGGCAACAAGCAAGTCTTCCGCATGCTTTTCCAGAGGGGATAGCAATAACAACATTTATGTACGGATTCAACACCACAAATGAAAGATCCCCTGCCTCCAAGCTGAAGAAGACGACAGACCGGGGGGAGCGCTGAAACGAGTAAGATCGGGAGAGTTGTAAACCAGACCACGGCATATCCCGTACCGAAACAATAAGAAATCAAAGAAGAAAAGAAAAGACGGGAGAGGAGAAAGATGGGTTGCTTAATAAAACATAGACCCCATGCCGGCTGGGAGGGTTGTTCTCCGCAAGCGTCGATGGGCGGTTCCGGGGTCATAATCACTGGCCGGATGACGGGGATGGGATAGAATCGGAGGGCAATTGGTCATATTAGATATCATCTCATTGACGTTTCTCTCCACGATCGTGCTGTCTCCCCAATCGCCGCTCGTCCGCGTTCTGGACGGAACCACAGCCATCTCGTACATCAACCCCCGCGGGGTGTCTCTCCCAACCGTCGCCCATCTCGCCGTTCAGCATCACACATTGGTTGATTGATTGATCGCTCGTACACGTCTAGTTGAACAGGCTGGCACCGCCGGTCTCGATGGCCTCGATCTCAGTCTCGGTCCAGGGCAGACGGTGGAAGCGCTGGGGCAGTTCATCGCGGTCGAAGAACTCGCCCGCCTTCGGCTCAACGGGGCCCAGAGCGGCACCGGGACGACGGCCAATCCATCCAGCACCAACGGCAGCAGCGCCCAAAGGACCGTGCTGCTGGGCTTTGGCGCGATATGTCACGAAGGAGTCGGGCAGGCTGCCGGAGGGCGAGGCAGGATGAGCTCGGGGAGTGTGGTCGACGGAGGCTGGCGGAGATTATGTTAGCACGCTGACGGGGCTCCATTGAGCAGACACCTGATATCCTCTACATACTAGGCACAGAGCGCTTTCCGAGGAACCTGATGAGCGGGGTTCTGGCCGCGTTACGGAGAACAGAAGTGGCGTGCATTTTGGCTGGAGATGTGCTTTGGTGGCGGAGAGAGCGCAAGAGTCAGAGAATTATCGATATTCCGCGGGAAGAAGAACGGATCCGGCACTGTCCGCCCTGCTCAAGCTCAGGCTAGACGCGTCGTGTGGGAAAACGGGATGGTTGGGCGTATTAACTGAGCATTGATGGACTGACAGAGAGAGGAGGGAGAGAGAGAGAGAGAGACAGAAGAGATGGAATGGGATGGGCGATAAGTTAGTTAGTAAAGGCCCGTAGGTAATTCCGCCGTAGACAACCGCGTGCTGGTCCGACTGGCCCGAAGACGGGACTTGCTCTAAGTAAGTACCTATGGTCCTATCTACACTCGACGAACTAACTATGTCCTTTCTCTCCCCCGCGGACCCAATTACTGACTCTAGAGTCTAGAGTCTATAGCCCTCTGGATTATTACGCTTTAGAGTATCGACTGCATTCCTGGCAGCGCGGGGGATCAATTGCTTGCGCCATCCGGCCTCTCTGCCGCATCATCGTCAAGCTCTCTTGCACGAAGCGCTGCAGTCCTGGTCATTGGAAGAACGTTCGTTGCCTGTGAAGAGGAACCAGAAAAAAGATCGGATGTGATTACGCCCTAGAGCTCACGCTTGTGATTCTCGTGCTCTCAGAGACGCCTGGGGTCGCATCGGAACCGCTCACGCTCCAAGTCAGATCACTGTGATCGCTTCAATCCCGCGTTCCGATTATTGTCTTGTGTCTGGTGTCTGTGCCTGTCTGTCTATCTGCGACGGCCCCCCGCGCGGAGAAGAGCGTTCGATCTTCTCTCCCTCCGTTCCAGGCTTCTCCGCACTCTGCGGGCACCGTGCTGACAGGCCAGTGCTCGCAGCCTATATCAAAAAATAGAACCCAGTCTTTACCTTAGCTGTCCTCGGTGAGCACCCTGTGGAGGGATCTGGCTACTACTCTTTGCCTCCCTTGGCGCCGTCGCGGCAGGGTCCTTTGGTCGTTCTTCTCTTGACTAAGAACGGAAAAGAAAATCACAGCATCCCCTTCGGGATTGGGATTCCTGGACACGGTGTGCGCCCGACACCTCAGTGTTGCTGCCTTTCTACCCATCTGGACTGTGCCGTAGACTTCTCGTGACAGGAATAGACGCCTTCGTGCCGCCTTCTACCTAGTCTTCCAGGACCTCTGGCGGAGACACAGATACGCCATTATCACGATGCATGAACTGCTTCTGTTCGCGTCCATCCCGGCGCACCAGCACCATGATTTGCTCCAGCAGCTGGCCGGTCTGACGGCCATGCAGCCCCGTTATCGGCTGGAGAGACGTCTGCTGTTCAAGGCATATCGAAAGCCGGGTTACGTGAACACCCGTATTGGGGGCAGTCAGGACCTGCAATCGTCGGAGATGCAGCGCCTGACCAAGATGCTCAATGGCGGCATGTACTACACCCAGGTTGTCGGACCGGTGCACGAAAGCGACTTTGGTTCCACCCCTCCGCCATTGATGGGTCCAGATGCCCCGGATCTCGGGCCAGATGGGAAGCAGACGGCCGATCTGGAGTACGACTTTGACGAGCAGCCGTGGAGGCTCGAGTTCAGGGATATCCCCGAAGCGGGGACACGCTCCGCCGTCACCTCGCGAGTCATGTCCAACGCAACTCTTCCGCGGGGAGATGTGATCCTGCCCATGAGCGCCTGGGGTTACAGGTCTGTGCACTCTTTTCATACACAGGATCTATACTATTTTTTCCTAGCAGTCTTTAGCTGACCGTCATGCTAGCTTTGTAACCGAGTATGTTCTGGAAGGGCATGTCTTTGTCTACAACGATATTGTCATCTTCATGCATCGCGTGCTGAACTTCCCCGACGATGGTCAGGACACCAGATCGCCGAGGCGGCGGCTGCCTCCTCTCAAAGACATGACGCCGCTGGATAAAAGTGGCGGTTATGTGCTCCAGGCCGCCATCACCGTCCAGGACGGTGCCAATCCGGAGACCATGAAGATGGCGTCGCAGCACCTCTTCGGACTGCGAGAACAGCTCAAATCCGTAGTTCGCTTGGAGCAAGCAGATCGACTGGCACTAGACACGCGAGTAAAATAGAAAGAAACGGGCTGTTAAACATTTTACATGTACGGTTATGATACCCCATAGCGCGGTGGATATTATTAGTTTTTGCGTCAAAAAAAGAATTAAACTCTCTTGATAGAAATTTGTCATGATATTCGTGACATAGTTTAACGAAGAATTACTTTCGTTACACTACGTATCAACAAGAGGTATTATATGGTTGGCTATCTCCGATCTCAATACAAATCTCACATTGCGGACAACCAATATAGAACATGTGACTTCGTGAAGCTCACCTGCGCGTTCCTCGCGTCAAGCCACTCCCGATGCTCGAAGTTCATCGCCCCGTCACCTCAACTTTGAACCGCCCCCGGAGACTTCATCAGTGAGAATTAATTGAGATATTCCTGAACTTCTATTCACTATTCTCACCCTCCAAGCCTTCAGAATGGCCGGGGCAGGCAGTATGAAGAGGGCTGCCTCCCCCGCACGTGCGTCCATCTCTCCGCCTCCAGTAAAGCGAAAGATCGAATCCACGACCACTAGTGAGTTGACTGGATACTTTACAGAGATCTGACTGGAACTACGATTCTAACTAAAGCTTCAGGCAAGACGGTCGCCTCGTTCTTCACTCCCGCCTCACAAAAGAAACCCGAGAAGATCACCTGGAGGATCCTCAACAACAGCCTCATCATTGGGAGATACTCTACTGATCCGACAGAAAAACGACTCACGGAACCCGGAACAAGACGGAAGATTGCAGCTTTCGATTTTGTAAGAGTTTACTTTCGTCTCGTCGGTTCAGGGTGCACGTTCACACGAGCTGATACATTTGATGCAGGACTCTACGTTGATAGCGACGGCATCCGGGAACAGATTCGCTCGCGATGCCAGGGATTGGAAGTGGTGGCATCCTACCGTTCCTACGAAGATAAAGGAGCTCAATGCTGATGGGTGTGTCTGAGGTGGAAGCTAGATTTATAGCGGGCATGATGTGGACAGACAGGCTAATATCGAACCAGGTTCCAAGTCGTCGTCGTCTCGAACCAGAAGAAGATTAGTCTGCAAAAGGAGATCAAGGGTGGTCGGAGCGAGTCCAAGAGCCTTACAACATTCAAGGAGAAGGCCACGGCCGTGATGCGACAACTTGATGTGCCCCTCAGTCTTTACGCAGCTACCCAATATGACGAATACAGGAAACCGCGAATGGGCATGTGGAGGGAGTTGGTGGAGGATTACGATCTCGACGTCGACGACAGTCTGGACCTCCAGAGTTCTTTCTTCATCGGAGATGCAGCTGGACGACCGGGAGACCACTCCAGTTGTGACCGGTAGGTGCTGCGGACAGGATGGGAAGTACGAAGCGCAAGCACATACTGACCGATGCTACTCAGGGACTTCGCTGCGAACATCGGGATAACATTCAAGACGCCAGAAGAGTTCTTTCTGGGGAAGTCGCCCGAGCCAGTGTCACGAGCGTTCGACCCTGCAGTGTATATCAAGGAGGAATTAAGTGGTCCTAGTAAGTTGCATTTCATCCACCTCGGCTCACATGTGTGAAGTCCTATCACTCAGACAGACTTCGTATTTATGTATTCTTCAACGTGCGATCACATGCATATGCAGTCGAGCTTACAGCGCGGGCTATAGAACCAGTGACCTTCGAGAAGCGCAACCCGCTCGACCTAGTCATCTTTTGCGGTAGTCCCGGAGCCGGAAAGTCGACATTCTATTGGAAGTACCTGCAGCCTCTTGGCTACGAGCGCGTGAACCAGGATATTCTTAAGACCGTATGCGTTGATCATTCCCGTCCTTGGTTGCCATTTCAAAGCTCCTGCTTGCATCTGTTCCATAATTGCGAACTGATCCGGCAGATAGACGTCAAGCTAACTATCCGTACAGCGCCAGAAATGCATCAAGGTCGCTCAGGAGCATCTTGCTGCTGGAAGATCCGTTGCAGTCGGTATGTAACACTACCTATAGTGCCCTGTATTTTCGATTGGATCCTGCAGCCATTATCGTCGGTTCGCCCGGTGCTACTACGCTCACCCCGATGTCCAATCCGTGCACCCCACGTTCTCTGTCATGTACATACGGCTGGTAGCTTTCGGGTATCAACATCAAGCATAAATCCGCGGGGCGCTAACCACATGCAACTTGCCAGATAACACGAACGCGGACCTGGAGACAAGAGCGTACTGGACTGAGATCGCGCGGCAGCATAAGATCCCCATCCGTGTTGTATACTTCACCTCACCGCCCGAGTTGTGCCGACATAACGACGCTGTGCGCGCAGCAAATCGAGATCTGGTATGTAGAAACCCGTCGCATTTTGTGTTTTTAGACATGAAGGCCAGCAGAAAGAAGTAAAGCTGATACATTCGGACAAATAGAACCCCGAATCCCGCACACTCCTCCCTGGCATCGCATTCGGTGATTTCGCCCGTCGCTTCCGACCCCCAGACCTCTCCGAAGGGTTCCAAGACATCACTCGTGTTGATTTCCGCTTTGAAGGTGACGAGGAAGCGAAAAAGAGATGGCGTCAGTACTGGATCTGAATATTTTCCTTCACCAGGCGCATTCATCATCTCCATGATTCCACTAATGTCCACGCAAAAGCGTCGAGAAACAGGATCTCGGCGTAGGAGGGGGTTTCAAGTTGCTGTCCCCATTAATCGGAAGACTTTAATCTCTCAAGAAAAAGAGCTTTAGTCGCATGCATGTACCATGTAATATATTATGTGATGAAAAAAGTCATGTCACTCAGTCTGGGACGCCATTCTTTCCCTACGGTATGAAACTGATTCCCATAGAGCACGAAAGAACTACAACTACGAGTCTCTCTGCTTCATTCAAATCATGAACTGAACTCCTCAATATAACTCCCAGATCTAGGTACCTCATTCCACAACAAAGTCCAGACACATGGTGCTTGTTCCATCTATATCCTACCATACCCTACCGTAGTTGTAGTAGATAGTAGAGTAGTAAAACAATGTACATACCATCCCCTTCCCTCCCTTCCATCCCCAGGTTAGAATCAGATAATACTTGATTAATCAGTACTATCACCGTACGGTATTTGCTTCTTCTACCGATCCAATCACAATCCCCAACACACCGACATCCCCAGTCCCCCCCCAAAAAAATAATAATAGAGAGACAAAAAAGATAGAAGACAAGAATAGACAAATAGAAGAGACTAATGGAGAAACCAGTCCACGTTCCCTAAAATTATTATTATTAATCATGATCTGAAAACGGACCTGTTCGTATTATTATCCCGACGGGTAGTTAGGTAACTAGGAGTCTAGGATCCTTCCGCGACGAGAACCGTGGAACACGACATCCGAACACGAGGTATCCGTGAGCCCCGGGGAATGGGAAGCAAGTGAAGGGATGATCCTAGTTTTATGCGTGGTACCTGAAAGTTTGATCTGTTGTATCTTGACGACTATGTTTGCCGGGGTAGTTACAGCCACTACGTGTTATGTTTGTTATATGATCGTCGCAAGTAATACGATTTAGTATATTGATGGATGCTTCCGGTTATCTTCTCAGCTGGGTCTAATTTAACACTGGTGTTGTAAACTAGACTATGATGACTAGAATATAATATACATCCTCGAAACAAAGGATGAGCCAGACAGAGTGAGATATCACGTATGATGATTAACTTAATGTTCAGGTACCAAGGGCTGCCTCGGTCCTTTAGTTGGTGGCCTCGTCGCCAGAGTACATATGTGAATAGAATGGTACACAATATGACATGGAAACTTTTTTCCTTTCCTGATTTTCCATTTCTCCCGACGCCCAGTCGCTCAATACAGGGAATGACAAATCTATAGCAGATGCAAGAGAAATGAGATATGGAAAACCGAGTCTGATACTCCAGGTTCCGGGTATAAATGTACAGAAGAAGCGAACACACAAGAGACCGGGCGTATTGGCGCAGGTTTGTGCGCGAGGCTGTCCGCGGAAGCTGCTTGCGAAAGCTGCTTGTCGGAGACCCGGCTCTTGAAACAGGCTGGCTGTCAAAGCGATATTCCCTGCTCTGGATGCACTGTAGAAAAATAAGAAGATATAGGGCGCCAGTCAAACAGGAATAAGTTCACAATGGTTCGAGTACACTGATGACAGAGAGTGTGGGTATAATGAACGTGATTCGTCAAAGGAATGTAACGCGCGTGAGTCGTATCCGCAGCAGGATTAATCGTCATAACGGGTCATTATCAACATAGATAGTTGTAAGAGATCATTTGCGTTGAAGCAAGTCTGATGCGCCCAAGGAGCATATGTCAACAGCTGTTGTACATATCGACAGCCCTCCAGTTCCACCCAGTCTCTTATGACCGGGTGGCGGCGACAGCAGAAGGGTAGGACTTTGCGACAAGATCCTGGAGGAATTTGAAGAACGAGCGTTTTCGTTGTGACCTCGCTCGTGGAGGTGATGGGCTGCGCACAGCAGGAGCCACGGTCATCGGTCCAACAATCTCCTCATCGCCCAATTCCGGGAACTTCTCATTATCGTGGAGACGCGGAATCTTGACAGTTTCACACGGATGCAGATTGGACATCGTCAGACCCAGACCTGCGCCGCCGTGGGAATCCAGTTCGGCCAGCACTGCCTCATGGTTATGTTTCCATTCACGATCGATAGATTCCCACTTCTCCTCCGTGAGTTTGTAGATCTTGGAGGTGACTCCGTAATGTTCGCCGGTACGCACCAGGTGCTTTGCGTAGTTGCATCGTGCAACTTCCCAGTCCGCCCGAAGTTGCTGGAAAGATTCCAGGTCGCAAATCTCCGGGATATAGGGCTCAGGCTGGACAGTGAAGTTAGCATGTCCTAGCTTATGCGCCCACTCGTCATTCGGATCCGCCATGATCAGATCCCCTGACACGGTCCGCATCGTGTTCGTTCGTGGTCTACTAATGGACACCATAGAAGGCTTGCTCGACAGTGGTGGAGAAGGTAGACTCGCCAGCCGTGAATCCAGAATTGGACTCATTGTCGACTCCTCCGTCACGTCTGCGACCGACGGCGACTGCAAAGGCGAATGGATAGCCGAGGAATCTTGGTGGTGTGGAGGGCAGCTGCCCATGAAGGGCGGGAGAAGAGGAGTGGTCGCTTGGGGTTCGCTTTCGTCAATGTTCTGGCAGTTCGCCTTTCCGATATCTATCGGCTGGACACTCGATTGGCTCAATCGCTCCTCAAAATACGTCCTGGCAGGGGAGGGAGGGTTTTGGGCATCGATTCTCGTTCCGGGACTGATTGCTGGGCTGAAGATGGATGATGCGGCCGAATTTTCTCGCGAGAGAATCTTGTCACCGAACAAGTCCTCCGAGACGGTGCCATCAGAACCTTGTCTTCCTTTGAAACGGGCAGAGATGGTCGAGAGGCGCGTGCTGATGCTACGCGAGAGACCCTTGGGAGACATGCTCTCTGCGCGGCGCTTCTTCGGGGAATGGGGAACATGTGACGCTGTGTCCGTCAGATCATATTCGTCCGGATCAATCGTAGAGATCTCCTCCGTGTGAGTAGTTGATAGATAGTCGTCGAAGTGTTCTATGTAGAAGCAAGATATCAGTAAACAGGCCCAGAGGGAACTTCCGTGTCTCGAGGCGCATCACTTACTGAAATAATCATCTTCAAGCTCCCGGCTTTCGCGCTCGATAGGCTCTTCTTGAAGGTCTGTCAATGGCGTTTTCATGGAGCCGGATATAGAGCCGGAACTCTCCATGGACATGCCCATGGCCGGGGACGAGATTGATGAGGACACCGAGCTGGAGAATTTGGTGTGGCCTTTGGCAGAGAAGAGAGAGACAGCCGGTGACACCGGCGCAGATGTGGTGACGGACAACGAAGATTGCGGCGAAGGATACGCTTGAGAAGAATCGATGTCTGCCTCTGCACCGTAAGAAGGTCTCTTGGAGTCCAGTAAGTTGCTCAGCTTTAGCATATTGTGCTCTTCACGCGTCGTGGTACAAGATGACGTCTGAAGGTACACGGATGGGGGTGTTGTCGGTTAATATGAGCGAGACGGGCTCTTCATTATTGTCCCGTGGCTGGATTGACTTGAGGAGCAGCGATCGCAAGATACGTGGCGGTGAATCAGTGCAAGTAGCCGGTGGGGGGTTTGGAGAATTATCGAGATTGCGGTGTGCAGTTGTCCTGAGAAATCGGGCAGATACAACACCAAAGAACCGCTCTGTCGCACCTTCCAGACTGTGCAGAGACGGAGGTTTTGTGTTTATTTGGAAGTCCGCGGCCTGTTGGTTTATCGTGTCAGTCTTCGTATGTTTTGGACGTGTAAGAAGCGCTTGTTGCCCGACTGAGAAAATAGCTCCAATAGCTGCCAGAAGGAACAACCGGAGCACAACGCGAACGGGGTAAAAGGGAAAGGTCAATGAAGGCGCCACATGGTACGCCCGGGGGATAATAGTTCACAGGTCGAGCAGTCTAGTGCAAAGACCAAAAAACACGCCAGAGGAAAAAGAAACAAAGCAGGGTTCAAGGGATGCTGACCAGTGATACCAACACAGCCCTACAGGCTTTGCCAGATCAGGAAGATTCGTGCCCGTACAGCTTGTCCAGCTTGCACGCGAAACAGTCGTGACGCCCAAAGGGCCGGTTCCGGTCTGCAGGATCAATGCTGGCGCCGTAGTGATGTGATGAGATGAGACGGTCGAGGACAGCAGCTTGTCGTGCTTCCAATAGTAACGATGATTCCGATGGCAGGTGGTTGGGAGAGAGACACTGGGAGGAGGTGGAAGATGGTCGAGGTTGACCTGGGCGAAACGAGCGACGGATGAACTGTCCCCACGACGGGTTACTACGATGAGTAAAGCACAGTCTCTTGGTAAGTTGGTAGACTCTCAGAGCAGATGGAGGCGATTATTATTCCGTGTAGAGGAGAACTTTTGACAGTTCAGGTTCTTTTTTGCCCCACGTCCAACTGGAGACTGCGATGGAGCTCCCACATTCACAACGCGATCCCACAACGCGGACGAACACCGGAGAAAAAGGTTATCGGACGCTCTATCTAACTACTAAGTACTAACTCAATTGACTCGGGGCTATGATGCTTGCTAGGAGATCAAGATATCGACGGTGTCTGTCATGTTGATCAGACATGCAGTCATAGTTCTTGATACTCTTAAGTTACGACTCTATCGAGCATTTACCGAGATTTTCTATGGCGAGTCCCGAACCACGGGCCACCCATCGAACGATGCGAAAAGAAGCAGCGTCCCCGAAAGTCAAACCCAATCGCACGCACTTCGGGTTTCTCATGAACCATGGGCGATTGTCAGAAAACGTTGCGGAGTCCCGCGGTCGCCCGGATGAGCGTGAGGTCACTGCGTTCGCGCTGCAAAAGTGGTTCGATCCACTCGCTGGTGAAAATTTCTGAGATGGCCACAATAACTGAAGCGGTAGTTGGTCCCTGAGCGGCTCCGAACTAGCCACCAGGTCCAAGGATGTCGATGTTGTTCTGGCCCGGGGACGAGCATCGGGGAACTCGCCAGAACTCAACCAACCCTGTGGGAAGCTTGCTAAAGTCTGAATGAGGAAGTCCCCGAGCAGTGACCGCGCTCTCCAAGGGCAGAAAAGGAAAGGTCTCTAGGGCTCAGCCGCAATAGTAGCCATGCACGGTATCACAATCATCTGTTGGGATTGCTGGATGTGTATCTTCTATGAGATACGTCAAGCAAACTTCGCCAGTTCTGCTCAGCCTCCGGAGATGGAGTCCGCTGGTTGCAAGAAGCTCATCCTCAGCAGGGCTCAAGCACACGACGATCTCGCCATGTCCGGAAGTACTGACCGTTTCATAGAAAAGACAAGGACAGAAAGAAAAACGAGCCCTCATGGCTTGTCGTCGGGGATTGGCTATTGGCGTCAGCGGCGCCTGCAAGGACGGGTGTCAAAAATTCATGCTTTGCCCACCCAGTCAGAGTCTCAATTCGAGGAATAATGCAAGAAAAGGCGGCCCAGGCACCGATCCGACTCGTTTTCTCCCGATTCTCGGCCTATAATCCCGGCTTACTGGTCAATTCCTCAGGAGTCAGGACAAGATGGTTGGTCTGATTTCCAATATCTCCATCAGCACGTCCCGTGTTTGTATGCACAACAACCATGATAATAATACGTAACGGTGGTGGTTGGAAGCAATAATGTATTATTGACCTCTGACTGACCTCATCAATGTGGTCAATGCCGTACTTGCAAGGTGGGTGAGCGCGACGAAAATCAAATTGCTCGTGTGCTCCTGGGGCATCTGTGCTCCATTGAAGCTTCGACCGGGTGACGATCGCTGTCGTTCTTGACCAAGTTATGACTGAGCGTACTCCGTAGAGTAACTACTATTGCTTGTTTGTCCGCGCTATGGTACTTGGACCCGGAGGTTTTTTCAACAAACAGACAAGGAATGGTTACAGCATACTCTTCTTGACCAGATCCCGCGAGTAAGGGCTATGGAAGCCATTGGGGGTAGCAATCAATTCAGCATTGCTTGCCGAGCATCTCACTAGAGGCTGGCCCAGATCCGTTCTCCTTCCATTATTATTAATATTGGAGATATCCAGCTTAACACAGCTTCCACCGAGGTTGAGTAATAATAGAGTGTTGATTGTTTGTTGGCCAGCTTCCTCGGGCTTGACGTGATGCAAGGTACGCAACAGTACTGTGTTCTGCTGAAGACAGCCAAGCCCGATCTGGTGTCTGCAGTGAACATCCTTTCTTTCTTCAGCTTGTCCGAGCTTCTGGATCCGATTCCCTTGGTCCACCAATATGGAACGAAACTCTTTTCGAGCTAGATACTCTATCGAACAGACGAAGGGAAGACGTCAGATCCACATGGCCAGCACCATTCAGTTGGGACGCCAGTTCCCGTGTTGCTCTCCCGGGTGCCCGAGGGAAAGGTGCTGCGGAGTGCGGACACATTTCGGCCGACTGCGAGCCAAGTATATTCTCTGTTCTTCCACGGTTCTGCTGTGCCAAACTCTCGATGCGTTGCCGTCCTGACTCCTGAGCAGCCGAATCGATGGCTCCGGTCAAGTACCAGTACCATAGTGTAGCTGTTTTTTGCTTAGCGCACTTGTCCAGAGTTCTTCTATTTCGGGATACAGGTCTGCTTGCTTGTGCGTCGAGTATATTATTATATCAAGACTGGCCAATATGCCAAACCAACAATAGTAGTCACCAACAAGAGTGGCAGTGCATGTCTAAATCTTCTTGTCGAGGGTCGACAACATTAGAAGAATAGTTCCGAAGTGAGCATTTGTTGGTTTGTCTTGCTTGTGGATGGGATGTGCAACAAAGGAGGATCAAAATCACGTGAATTTGTTGCCCTCAATCCACCCCGCTCATGATCCATGGCGCTGACGAGACGTTTTTTCTCCTGTGGCTTTCAGATGGGAGAATATTGCCCGTATGTGGAAGGTTTGGCGAAACGTCCTTGAAGACAACAATAATAACAATACTACTGACATCGAGAATATGTTATTATTTGGCGTTGTTTACTGAGTACGCTACACAAGCGAAAGCACCGGCCTTCGCCACCACCACCACCACCACCACCACCACTACGGACCAGGTTGTGGTGGCTTAAAGGTCCTATCTAAAATTTGGACACTGGCCAATCGAGTATATATGCCACGGGGGCTAGTAGTGTTTAGAGAATGGCCTTTGGTTCTAATGAAGGCGAAACGCCCTCATTTGGGATCGCTGTGCAGACAAATAATATAGTTATGTTGCCCTGGCGAAGTTACCAGAGTTTCAATAATAGACGGAGACGTCTAGTACTGTATATGCGAGATATCATCATTGTTAGGGCTTATTGGATACGAAAACATGACAAGTATGTCTCCAAACTTCCAGATTCGGCTGCTGTCTAGTTCCAAGCCGCCAGCAGACAGACGCATCTAGGCTTCCTGGAGGCGAAAATGCCTTGAGATGATCACAACCTTTTCAACATATCATTATTCCTTGGCGCGTATGTGTGCCTAGAGCTTTGTGCCAGGACCCGCTCCCTTTTGCTATTCCGTATGTCTGTTCCAGGCAGGTTCACATTTATGAGAATGTGCACACAGGGCATACCCAATGCTAGATTTTGTACTACATGGTGGTCAAGTACTCGAGTATTATTCGTCTATTCCATCTACTTTGTAGAATATGAAGACATCATCACGATATCAACAAATAAACCAAAGGATAGACGTAATAACTCCAGTGTCATATACACTTTCCTCGCGTTTTCCTCGGAGTTAGCCACTTCTACTAACCAGCCTATTAGATTCTAATCTGCATTTTTAAACCCCACGCAGATATTTTCTTCTGTTCTAGAACTCGCACTAGAATTACAGGAAAAAGGTACTTCGGAGAATAGCGTAGCTTTTTCAATTAAGCTAAAAGCAACTTAAACAACCTAACTGATTACCGAATGCGTCGAAAATTTCATCCAGGCGCGCGGCTAAGCAACACTTCCTTGTTATTTCCCTTCTTAACAAGGAATCCTGCAACCCTATCGAAGCGACAAAGAAGAAAAAACTTATCTGTATATGATTGGGTAGGGAGGACTATTGCCTTTCACTTCACGACCTGGACTCTATAATACGAGCAAATCCAGTCTAGATCCTTGTTTTAATGATTCGCAATTAAATTAAAGTTATATCGTCTATGCTAATTATCAGATTGCCAGACGCATGATATAACCCAAATATAGGATTCGTGGAATGAGATCTGTTTACTATATTATTCCCAAACTATATCTGCAAACGGATTAAGCATATTCTAAATCTATTAGTTTATGTTTCTCGTCTTTGACCTCAGCAGGCAAAAGGCCAAGTTTACGACAAATATAAAACTAGCTGGTTTTTTCTTTACTTAGAGGCAGTGTTGGGTGTTTAGAGTGGATAATGTCCTGCGTACCCTATGCTTCGCCCCCAACGTACTTTCTGAAAGAAAGGAAAGCGCACGACTACAGTATAAGATATACAAATCCGACACTTGATCTAATAAAGAAGAGAAACTATACAGTGATTTTTTAGCCCCAGGCTAACGAAGAAATGTGAGCGTACAAGTTTCTATTTGCATTTCCACTTTCCTTTCTTTGTTCTCTTCCTCCGTCACCCCTCCTTTTCTGACTTATACTCGTCGATGGTTTTAGGAGCCGAGTCAAGGGACGTTCGATAATGGAATGGCTTTTTAGTTCTAGGGCTATTTATATATGATATTCTATGTGTTGTTAGACAGTCATTACAGATTCCAGTAGCGGGAAATTAGCTCTGTATTAGTAAAATATCATATAGTAGATACTAGAAAGGTGATGAGCTACATAGGCTCCCTTAAATTATTACTGGAGATATGTAGTTATTTATAGATCCTCTGTCTTCTTTATTCGCAATAATGCAAAGGCAGACTGTGATCTTACTCGGGCGATATCGAATATTAATTGAAGTGTCCTTCGGATCTCACTCATCAAAGTCTTACCTCAGAAACCGATTTATCCCTTATGGTAAATGAGTATATTCCCAATTTGCTCAAGAACTGTACTACTAATATAGTAACTAAATATACTACTAGAATAATTCGAAATAACTTAACTACGGCCGTGGGCCTAAGTAGCTGCGAGATCGAATAATTGTTGTTTGGATTATTACCGGATTACATGGAGGTGAGCTCGATTCTTGAGCGCATGTCCGCAGTATAAACGAGAGAAATCACGATGCTTATCTACAGACGTTCTTGACTTTCCAAGTACGAAGAGTTTGCCATAAGTTTATAGCATCGACTTCGAATCGTCTAAATTCCTGACCTTCCTTAGATACCTTTTGAGCGTGTCTAGCCACTTAGCGCACTATTCGAATCAAGCACATGACCATCTAAAAAGCTCCAACATATAAACGATAGATCAACGAAACTATAAGAGACTTCAATGTAGTATTCCAGACAGATTATCATAGCACCATCTCACGCGAAAAGAAGCTTTCCGTAAGACCTGTCACTTGATATCTCCAAGTTACTACACTCTAGCTTACAAGTATGCATCACATAATATTGTGCAACGTCCGCATGGAAATGTCTCACGTAAGTCTTCAATTTATACGCATGATCGGTTAATGTAAGTAAATACCTAGGTACCCACTGAGAGCAATTGGTACTACATGCAACCTAGATACTACTTGCAGGGAAAGCCCAAAGTATAATATATATTGCCTTCCTTGGAAGCTTGTCGGATGACTTTATTCTCATGGTGAATATTCAGTTAGCTGTCTGGCCGGATGCGCCTGCAACATCAGTATCATTGTCAGCGAATGGCCGGGAAGGATACAGCGTTGCATTATGGGTAAAACGAACAATAGTATTGATCCTGCTGACCGGGAGAAGATTTCACAATTGTGTTTTCCGGACCAGTTGCTATAGGGTGATATCGCGTCAGCAGATCATCTGTCCCCGTCAGCTTATATCTCTGGAGTAGACTTCGCCGACGACCTATGTTATCTGAATATGATATCCTCATGCTAGGAATCCTCCAAGGCAATTATTGCAACGCTTGTCGAATTGGTATTCGGGAATATGAAATCAATATAGCTGTTACCTGGACGAATGAGGCACTTGCCACACGCTTGTACAGTACTTAGGGCTCATAACTCTTACTATGTGCGAACATAGTAAAGGCTTTAACCGCAGACTCTGTAGACGAAAAGATGAAACTGGAATACACTTGTGGAACCTAATAGATATTATAAGATAGCCCCCCTCAGTCTTCAGGGTTGCACAGGGGCTTGGTGCAACAAGCGAAATAGCACTCAGGAAACAAGACCGATCTGTACTCCACAATACTATACTATGTCATATATAGCTCCTTCACGTGGATATGAACTCAGTGTGATAAGGGTAGATTCGTAGCTAATTGTTTTTTCTATTGCTGGCCACACACATTGTGCCCCCGCTTTGGGAAGTAACGGCTGTAGCAACGATAGACCGCATCTAGATCTTGAGAATCTATTCTAGCAGGATCCCAGTTTACCATCATTGCCAACACGATCTCCTTCATCTGGACCCTGCCGTAGAGTGGTGTTCCTTGTGTTATACACACTGCTTCACACCTTGGTCTCCAGCCATTGGGTGCATTGGCTTGATGCCAATTTGTTGCCTCATCCTCATATTAGTACTAGCTTCACGTCTGGAAGTCTACTGACCACAGAAGACCCCACATGTTCTCAGAGAGAGATATTAGGTACTCGCCTCATCCTTAAGCATGAATATTCGCCTGTATGAAGGCGTAAGCGCTAATACTCTGGGCCATATTTTGGGAATAGGCTGATTGGCTGTACCTCAGTTGTTTCTCGGCCCTTCGATAAACACGGGTCTCCGAGAGGATGCATCACACAAGAAATTATTAGCCTGGGTGGTGTGGTTGTCTGTTCGTTAAAAGGAGGGTTACTTATTGAGAGGCCCGAGCCATCTGGACTACTGTTTGTCTATATTCCTTCTGGGTCTTTCATGACCCGGTTTTAAGGCCTTCGACTAGATCATCTCGCCATGCGCGAGATAGCTGATTGACAGGCCAGCAACCAGTCGTGATTGCTTCTTAGTCACTTACCTAAATTTACCATATACCCGGAAGAAGTTGTATAGAACCGAATCAGGCAACCCCGTCCGAGGTGTGATGATGCCACGGATATTGGATAGTGAGGCACAGCTGGCTTGCGCGAAAAGTGCTCTCGTTGTACAATATATATGTGAGTAAGATGTGTACCATGCTGAGATCCATTCTATTGAGTATTGTCCATTCTAATATGACTTAGCTCTCTTCCAGCTAAACGTAAACTGCCTGCCCAGCATGTTCAACTTACCGTCACTTATCGTTATACTTGCTACGCTGTCTTTGGCGTTAGCCACTCCAACTGACCGAAATGTTACTGATGGGTTACCTGATGGACTCGTTGCGGGGAATCTGGGTGCTATTGCTGGCCTCGTTGGTGTTGAGGAAACCTTCGATTATATCGTCATCGGTGGTGGGACCGGTGGAAACGCAATTGGCGTCCGTCTCGCAGAAGCTGGGCACAAAGTTGCAATTATTGAAGCGGGTGAATACTACGAGATTGGAGAGATCGTTCTTGCAAGTACCCCTGGGGGTGACATAGTCTTCGTTGGGGCCGATATTACAGATTCGGATCCTCTCGTCGACTGGGAATTTGTGACAGAACCGCAGGCAGGTGCTGACAACAGAGAAATTCATTATGCTCGTGGCAAATGTCTAGGTGGATCGTAAGAATTTCCTGGCCTTAGAATTACGAATATGGTCTCTAACAGTTATATAGATCCGCCCTTAATTTCATGGTCTATCACAGGTACGGTGACCCACATCGCAACACTCTTAGTATATATTAACAAATCTCCTATTAGGGGAACCAAAGGTAGCTTTGATAAATGGGCTGAGCTTGTCGGAGATGAGAGCTACACTTTCGAAAACGTGCTACCTTACTACAAGAAGAGTCCAGTATTCACACCCCCGAATGAAGAGAAGCGTGCCGCGAACGCTACTCCGAGATATAACCCAGACGCGTTCTCACCGTCAGGGGGGCCTCTGCAGGTTACATTTTCTAACTATGCCTCTCCGCTCTCTTCGTGGGTTAGCAAGGGACTACATGCAATTGGACTTCCTGATGCCTATGATTTCAACAGCGGCGTTCTGGATGGTTCCCAGTATGTCACTACGACAATACGGGCATCTGATCAGACACGCAGCAGTTCCCAGACTTCTTTTCTCAAGAGCGCAATGGACCAAAACCTTCAAACTTTGAAAGTCTATATTGGGACGCAAGCTGAAAAGATTCTCTTTGATGACAACAAGGTCGCCACTGGTGTTCAAGTCAACACCGCAGGTATCGGCTATACACTTCATGCCTCCAAGGAAGTCATCCTCTCTGCAGGTACATTTCAATCCCCGCAAGTTCTGTTGCTCTCGGGTATTGGAGCGAAGGAGACTCTCGAACAGTTTGATATCCCAGTCATCGCGGACTTGCCCGGCGTGGGACAAAACATGTGGGATCATATTCTCTTTGGTCCGACGTACCGTGTTGACGTTGATACTTACACCAAAGTGATTCGAGATCCCGCTTTTCTTGCAGAGGCGGTCGTCTCGTATATTGCCAACCAAACTGGTCCCTTGGCCGGCAACGTTGCTGATTACCTGGGATTCGAGAGACTCCCCAAGGCTTACCTGGACCAACTCAGCGAAAGCGCCAGAAACGATCTGGCCACTTTCCCTAGCGATTGGCCCCATATCGAGGTGAATGGTCATATAAGTCTATGTTGTCTAACTCCTAACTGACAAGGATTCTCCTGTTAGTATATCGTCGCTCCCGGATATGTAGGCAATTTCGGCAATCTCCCATTAAACCAGCCGTTCGACGGTTACGAGTATGGAACAATTCTCGCGGCGATCGTCGCTCCTCTCTCCCGTGGAAATGTCACCTTGAAGTCGGCATCGATCACAGATAAGCCGTTGATTAACCCTAACTGGCTCACCAGCGATACCGATGTACAAGTTGCTATCGCCGCTTTCAAGCGCGCACGCGAAGCTTTCGAAAGCAACGCAATGAAACCAATCCTAATCGGAGACGAATACTACCCCGGAAAGAACGTACAGACCGATGAAGAGATCCTCGATGTCATCAGGAAGAGCTTGATGACATTCTGGCACGCTTCCTGCACTAACAAGATGGGCAAGAGTGACGACCCGTTGGCTGTTGTGGATTCTCAAGCTCGTGTCTTTGGTGTCAAGGGCCTGCGTGTAGTCGATGGAAGTGCTTTGCCACTCCTACCACCGGGTCATCCACAGAGCACAATTTGTAAGTCGGCCTCGTTGCTAAGAGTGCTTACTGTTTTCATGAACATTTGTCTAATGAATCACACCACATTTACAGACATGCTTGCGGAGAAGATTGCAGATAATATCATTAAGGGATCCTCGTAGTGATCGATCCTTGAGTCTCCAAATATCATACACGAATAATTTGCCAAGTCCGTTCCAGCATCTTGTTGGAGTAGTTTCTCTCCTGCTGCTTTATCCATGATCTATACCAGAGCATGTCGTCTAATCCCCGAGTTGTTTTTTCCCTTCCTTTTTGTCTGTTCAAGCCTTGTCAGGTTCAAAGTGCAACTGCTATGAGTAATGAGCCGTGAAACTCTTGCGTTTCTATCTTACTGCAGATCTTGCAACGTCTTTCGTTATTGATGTCGTAGAGCTACGACAGAACCTTGGCGTGATGTCATATTGCTTCCGTTGTAATTAAGTTGTTTGTCCAAAAAGCAGGGTCCCTAGTATCTAAATACTGGGGTCCCCTTTGTTGTGGGTGCAGCGTAAAACATGCAGGGACTTGATCCAGCCAGGCGATCATTCTGGCCAAGCTTAGTTGAAGTAACAAGAAGGATAGCCTCAGATATAGAAATTTGTGTTCTGTTTCCATTGCATCGTTGCCTCAGAAGAGATGATGAAGGCTCTCTGAAGACATCATTCAAGAAAGTTGACTATCAAAATAATGACATGCATGAAAGGAAGCAGGCAGGAATAACATCCTAGTCCGTCCCATATAGTCGATATCCCCCGTCAGAAGGCACTTCAATACCCTAACACCGTCTACAACCACCGATCATGAGCCGGAGAGAACTGATGTCCACAATGTCCCTAACAGCAGCAGACTCGGTGGGCCCGAAAATAGAAAGAGCTAAACTTCAACCCGTGAAACATTGCACAGCCATTAAATCCGTATTCCTTGGAAGGATACCCGGGAGCCCAGATCTTAGGTCAACTTCTGCTTGATGAAGAAGGAGCGGAGGTGAGAAAGCTGCCAAGCGCAGGTCGCGGAGAGGACGGCGAGCTGGATCAGAGTCCATCGGACAACACGAGAGTTGGTAGCCTCGGACTGGTCACGGAATTCCGCTTCTCGTTCCTGTATATTCTGTTAGTCATGGTCTCTCTAAACGTAGCAATGCTCGCAAGTCGAGAGAAGACTGAACATACACGCTGGAACACCTGCTCCCTCCGGATATCCTGCAGCCGTCCATTGAGGTCCTTGACCTTCTGCACAATGTCCTGAATCTTTCCCTTATCCGCGCTCTCGATCTTGCTCGTCTCACCGATGGCAATGTCAAGAGTGAGTCGAACAGCGCCCTGCGAGTTGTACGACAACCAACCTCCGTTGGCGGCCACGTGGTCAGGCGTAAAGCAGATCTTGTGCTGTCCGCCATCAGCGGCCGAGAAGGTGAAACGGCCATCGGCATTGCCCCGCTGGGAGACGACTCGGTGGTCGTTGTCGAAGGTCTCGTCGACGGTGATGAGCACGTTTACGCCCGGGTCGGAGATGTAGCTGTGGGATGGTTGATTGTAGACCTCCGTCTTGTAGTGTCCTGTCGAAAGCCAATGGTTAGATAATGCACGGGAAGGGACTTCGGAGTGAAATACAGACCGACAACAAGAGTGTCCTTGGGCAGATCCTCGAAGAAACATTTCTGTTTATTCGGGTCCATATAGAAATACAGAGCGTGTGCGGGAATGGAGAATGAGAGGATGGTGAGGACGGCGAAGGCAGTGGTCAGCCACGACGATGGCTGAGACCTTGATAGAGCCATGGCTGCTGATGGATATGAGAGCAAGCTATGCTCTGCTGTCGAGGAGTAGACAGACGATGGTGACGCGGAGGATCATCAACTCGATCTCCAAGTAAACCAAGGGGGATTTCGGTCCAGCTGGCACCATCGCTGATTGGGGAAAGGCTTGGCGCGACTTCAATCCTGAGCCGCATCATTAACATTCGCCGCAACGAGCATCACCGCGTCTGCTTCTCATCATCGCGTTCATCGATTTCTGGCGTTCTTTACCTTCCAGAGGCGTCCTTTTTCAAGTCGACATCACTTGCGCACGCCCTTCTCGTCTCGTTATCCTGTCGACCGCAGTCACAGAGCCGCCAACATGGCCGCCGCAGATGTTCGCGACATGTTGGATTTGCCCGCGGACGGGCAGCATCCAAGACCCCACAAGAAGCAGAAGGTTGTCGAAAAGAGGCCAGGTGAGTATATACCGTCGTTCCAGATCTTGAAATATCGCTGACGCCATCCAGAGGGAATAACCCGCGAGCTTTTTGCTCTACTTGGAGAAAGGGCACCTCCGATCGCCATTAATGAAAACCGGTACAAGGGACGACCAAAATGGATGAGCAAGACCAAAGTGCGCCCATGGTACGTTTGATCTACAATTTCCAACTCACGAGTCATGTTTTCTAATGTGATTTTCAGGCGTATGACACCGTTCACGAATGCGGCTCGATCGGATGGCCTTGTTCTGCGACATTGGCAGAGAGAGACGGATATTCCGAAACAGGCACCTCCGCCAGAGGGAACCGAGATGGAAGTGGATGAGAAGAAGAAGGACGAGCCGTCTAGTGCCGTGGATGGTAGCATATATCCATTCGCGAAATACAACATCAAGGCACAGGTGCCGAAGAGATACACCGATGAGCAGTACAACAGATATTTGAAGAGCGATGACTGGACACGGGAAGAGACGGATTATCTTATGGATCTTGTGGAAGAATATGATCTACGATGGGTCGTGATCGCCGACCGCTACGATTACCAACCGCGAGGGACAGACGCTGGCGCAGAGGGAAACGCCACGGCCATGGTACCAGCACAGAGATACCGTACAATGGAACAGATGAAGGCGCGTTACTACACGGTTGCTGCCAACATGCTAGCACTCGAACATCCACCGTCTGAAATGTCGGAAGCAGAATTCGATCTCCATGAAAAGATGATGAAATTTGATCCGGAACGGGAGAGAGCGCGCAAGGAATTGGCTGGTCTGCAGCTGAATCGCTCGGCCGACGAAGTGCGCGAGGAGATGATCCTTCTGGAAGAGCTTAAGCGCATCACAGCCAACGAGCAGCAGTTCATCGCTGAACGCAGAGAACTGTACTCAAGGCTCGAAGTTCCCATCAGCGTCGGCAACACCACGATGTATCAGTCCAGCCAAGGCCTATCACAGCTGCTGCAGATGTTGCTGCAAGCTGACAAGAGCAAGAAGCGCCGTTCCATTCTCGGTCCCGAAGCTGCTGCAGCTAGCCCTGCCGCGCAGACTCCTGCTGGAAACGCTCCAAGCAGTGCCAGGGACAGCAGAGCAGACACCCCTACCGGTCCTACTGCTGCAACAAACAAGAAATCTGTCGCAGCAGCCGCAGCTGCTGCTAACAAGGAGGCTCAGCAGACTATCAAGACTCTCACACCGGCCGAAGAAGCCAAATACGGTGTACAGCACCACGACCGTCTCGCACCCGGTGTCCAATTCCGGAGCGACAGAGCTCAGAAGCTCACCCAAGCCAAATCGAACATCCAGACTCAGAAATTGGCCGCCGCTCTCAACGAGCTTGAAGTCCCTCTCCGCCTCGTCATGCCCACAGAGCGCGTATGCAAGGAATTCGAAAGACTTATCCACTCCGTCAATCTCCTCCTGGACGCCCGAAAGGTCTCCGAGAAAGTCGAGAGCGAAATCCGCATCATCGAAGCCGCCAAGGCCGAGAAGGAGCGCAAGGAACGTGAAGCAAGAGGCGAAACAGAAAAGGACCAGGAAAAGAAACCCCAAGTCAAAACTGAATCCGACGACCAACAACAACAACCTACTCCTACTACCACAGCTCCTATTCCCGAGGGAGGTGACGCCACTACTTCTACTGAAGGAACTTCTTCCAACCCTACTACTACCTCCGATGGACAAGACAAATCTTCTGCCGAAAGACCGAACGACGCCCCCGCTACAGGACCAGCTGACAACAACACTACAGCAACAGCAGATGGCGAAAATGCGAACGGAGACAACAAAGATAAAGATGACTCGGCCTCACATAAGCGTTCAGCAAGTGTTCTCAGCTCCGTAAGCGACAAGAGCGCGAAGAGGCAGAAGAAGTAGACTAGGGACAGACAATACGCTTTGTTTTGTCCCTTTTCTTGATGAGTTATCTGTTATATCCCATCTGGTGTGGCATGGCAGTTGGTATAATTGTATATTATGTCCTTATTCATGGGAGTTCTCTAATTGATCATGGGAGCGGGAACGGTTGGCGTTCCTTTCTTTTTTTTTTGCCGGTACAGCTTCTACAAGATTTCTTTCCTGTGTAGCTTTGGTCGTCAGCCTACTACGGTATGCAGTAACTCTTTCAAGTTCTATAATGGTTTTTTTTTAAAGAAAAAGTAGTGGTAGATATGTCCCACGAGTCGACAACAGTCATGGACATTACATAGACTATCAATGATTTGCGTATTGTATACAATCGATACGAAGAATCAATCTCACCTATCCTTCTGTCAACCAGGCCCTTTTCGTCAGCAGCGGCGCCGATACTAATTAGATACATACTCCTACGAGCCCGTCTAGGGAGTGGTTCTCTATATATCTCGAGGTCCTATCGCCCAGATTCTCTCCCTTCTCCGCCGGTTACAAGCCTAGAAGTCTTACCCAGCTCTACTCATCTTGCGAGTGGGCTTCTTCTACAACCTGCGTCCTTCGGATATCAGAGCCCGAATTGGATAAGTGCCCACGAGCAGATGTTGATCTCCTGGTTCCTTCGTCTCTGGCCGATATTGGTGGCTGCTGCTCCTGCTCGATCTCGTCGGCCGGGATGTTAACGCAGTCTTCATAGAGTCTCGACCACTCCTGTGCGGTCGACGGTGACTGCTGGTTGAGATTCTCTTTCCCCGTATTCCCGGGCTGTGGGGTACTATGCGTCTCTGTTAAGAAGCGCTCATTCTCCATCAATATCTGTTGCGGGCATGTCGAGAGCGTCTGCATTGGCGCAGAGTCGGACGATCCGGTCATGAGAATACGTTCGGTCTTCTGTTTCATCCACCATTCACATTGGCGGACTTCTTCTGTGTAATCCCCCAATTGCTCTTTGTATGGGACAACACTCGTACCACGAGGGATCTGAAGTTCGGGGAACTTTGGCTGTCGATATTTAGCTGCTTCTGTTGTAAAACCAGCGCGATACCGTCTAGCTTCAAAGCTCTTCGGGCGATATAATCTCGTCCATTTGCGAATGAACTTTCGACTCTTTCCAGCGCCAGCAGCTCGTTTCTCCATACCTAGCTCCTTGCGCATGACATAGTCTGGAGACGGCCGAGAGGAGAAGTCACGAACAATGACGCCGTCACTGTATGTTGCCGATCCACACCTTTCTGTTCTCGAGTGGCTTGGTAACTTCGCCCACAGATGCTCTGTTTTCGCCCGGAGACTGCTGTGTTGCCTGGACCTCCTGCCGCTTAACTCTCGGATTTCCCCAGATTCAGTACAATTGTCGTTGTAGGACGGTCTTCCTGCCATCCCAGCATCCGGAAGAGCCAAATTCGGTGTAAGAAAAGCCTTATCCGAGGACGCTCCTTTCGAATGATCGTGTATTCTACTTTCCAGGCGTAATTGGTCTGGCGGCAAAGCTGGACCATCGTCCACTGACGTATCTGATATCTGGGGTTTCGAACCCTCAGTCCCTTCACTAGGCACAAAAGCATATCCAAAACCAAGCCGCCTGCCTCCTGACATCCATCCCACACTGACACGGCGTGATACAGTTTCCTCCGTGCCTATTGCAGCACTGTTGGTATTCGGGGAGGCCGGCTCGAATTGTTCTTTGAATTTGCTTTGCGTACCAGTTGTCTGAGGGACCGTGTCATCGACCGCGGATAAGAGTCCATTTGAGGGCAATGTCCTGGAATCACCCTTCGGAGAGAATAGATCGGAAGGAAGTGCGGAATAGCGACTAGCTCCTCTGGCCCTACCATGTCTCTTTGACAAAACAATGACATCTTTGCTGTAACTTGGTGCTGGCACTTCCAGTCTCAGCTGATCAATCGAATTTCCGTAGTTGGAGGGAACGCTGCTGGTCTGGGACATGTAGAAAGACGACACGTTTCGTCCTCGTTGGTTGTTTGATGGACTGAGCCTGGGTGTTTCCGAAGTAGACGCATTCCCGGACAGTATGGTTTGTTGTCTCAAGGAATTATAGAATATGGAATGATCTGGAAATGGCAGTTGATCACCAGAGGAGGTCGGGTAGTCAGCAGATACTGATGCAAGTCTCTTTGATATGTTCATCTCATGGAGGCGGATGCAGTCTGGTTCGGATAGGGACCTCAGATGGGTTTGGGACCTGTAGAAATGAGACAATGGTGGCTTGTTACCATCGAACGATGACGGAGTATCAGTGCGAGATCTGGGATAGACAGGAGTTTCACTTATTTGGATCTTCATGATCTCCGCAGATAAGGCATCGTCTCCTGTGCAAGAAGAATCGTTGCTCTGGGCCCGATCATAGGGAGCTTTATTTGTAGATAAACCACGAGCCCTCATTAGTGACATGGAATCTTTATGTTGTATAACATGACAGTGATCTGATGAGGAAGAACTGCGCTGAACCAGTATGTCTTGCTCATGCGAGCTAGGCCCTGTATTGTCATGAGACAGGCTTCTCGATGGTTCAGACCGGGTCACCTCTGTCCTTTGTCGGCCATTGGCTTCATTTACAGATGAAGCGGTTGAAGGTTGCTTTGCAGAGGGATGTCCGTTACAGACCAAAGGCGAATGCCTAACGTGTTCAACTGATCCATTTCTACCTCCTATCTGTGGATCCCCGTTATCAGTCTGTGATATATCCCGCGGCTCCGCAGCTGACCCCGATTGTTCACTCTCCTCTCGTATGGTAAACTCGCGTTCATGATGCAGGCTTCCAGGCGACTTGCTGCTGGACTTGGTACTCGAAAGCTGCACCGCTTGAATGGATCCCTTAGGGGTTGATATGCACTGGGCATCACTATCATACTCATTCTCATTCACCAATCCACTTCCCAGCGCATGATCCAGGACAGAAGGATGTCTAGCAGTGCCTCCATTAGCTGAGAGGAGGCGCGAGCGATCTCTATGCTTGCGGATCTGAGGCGTGTTCGATGGCGAGCCTGGACATCGTGGCTCTCTTGACAGCCGTCTGCGCAGCCTTCCTGGAATATTCTCAAGATGCCGCCGTCTCTGCTCGAGTCTCTTTGCTTTCACCGAGGCCTTGGTTTTTTGGGTCGCTAATGAAGGCCCATGGAGAGGAGTTATGGAAGCGGTATCTCCGTCATCAGACGACAAGGCGGGTCTCAATACTCTCTGCAGTTGAAGACTCTCGCCTTCATCCTCTATCAGCAAGACTTCAGTTTCGTCATTCTGTTCTGCTGTCTGTCTGGCGGAATTCGAACCCTCCGGAGGTGGCTCTGAGTTGTCACTCTTCGTTCTCTTGGCTCGACGACATAAGAGGCCCATGTCGGGTTGCCGTGCAACTGTGAGGCCAGAATATGGTTAAAGCAAATGTACTGACAGTGATAAGTATTTTTTGACGTGAAAAGAACAAAGGATACTTGCTCGTGTCACATAGAAGATGAAATATACGCCTGGGTTCCTTCGAGGCACTCTCAGAGGGAGGGAGGACTACTCCATTCGGGGTTGTGTCTGCCAACGTCACAAAACGGGAAGGAGGCTCTGGCAGTTCCAGCCATTTCAACATCTACCAGATAGAACATATCCAAGGTAAACACAAACTGATATGTGGGTATCTCTTCATATTTGGACTCATAGACGAGTCAGCTAAACTATCAAATCCGAATTGAGCAAACAACAGAGTACAGCATCTCCCAGGAGAGACCACCAGGTTGCCATGGAAAGTAAAGTCAGAGAGGAGAAACAGGAACGCCTGTACAAATGCAAATCCGAACATGCAAGACAAAAGTTCCGCCCACGCTAGACGAGCCTTGGTCAAGAGGACTCTTTAGAAGTCGTAGCGTCCCGATGCAAGAAAAAAAAAATTTCCCATCCACATGCAGCGCCAAAACGTGGGAAAGAAAGCGGCAACCATGCTCTATATATGTTCAAGGACACAACGCAATAATCAGTACAAGAGAAATGTTGACAACACCCGCTTGCTTGTTGGAAACAGATCATGAGGCGACAAATGCATATCCGAATCGGTCATGGGGAAATTGCGCTAGCCAGTTGCTCATGCGCGAAACGCGACTGTCATACGACAAAGGCGAGAAACAAGGACAATAGACAGTTCACAGCAGATTGCAATCCAAAATCATATCGATAACATAAACCGTAATGAGACACTGGGCATTATGCATTATTCTCCTTCGACGGAGCAGTCGTAACCGGAACACTAGGCTTTTCATGGTCGCCTGTCGAACGTACAGGGAAAAGGAAAAAACGACGGTATCATTCGTATGTTCAATGAGTCGCATTTAGAGATTGGAGCAGCTGAATTCGTCAGACTGCCGACGGCGAGTCATTCATCTCCCGGCATTCGGTTTTCACGATGAGATGCACTGCCCCCGGACCGTTTCTTAAAGCCGAGTTTCAATCCCATCTTCTTCCACGGATTATCCGTCCTCTTGGGAGTGCCACCGGAGGACAGGTCGCTAGACGGTGGAGTCATCGGCGGTGTCATCGGTTCACCTGCCGTAGGACTGGACGTGTTGCTGCTACCCGAATCTTCGACAAGACTGGTTGACCCAGAATCACCACTAGAGGCAGAGTGGTGACCCGGCACGCGACTGCCCGTCTTCGACAGGGCCGCAACGACGTTCAGGCTTGGGCGACCATGGGGATGGCCACTGCCAGGAGAACGCGGGGACGCAGATTCCAACACGGACGGCCGCGGAGACCCTCGACGACCCTGGGTAGTTACCCGAGTAAGATCGTCCAGGCTAGGATTCGAGAACCGATAACATTCATTTGGATTCATGTAGGAGGGGCACGACTGACTCGCGATGTGAGCAGACGAAGAAGAGCTGTTCAGAAAAGGGATAAAGATGGACTCCTCCATGAGGTCGTGCATCCGTGTCACCGCAGAATCCAGCACCTCAGGGGGAGGTGGGGTGGTCGAGTCAGCGTACTCAAGTAGACCGTCACGGACTGAGCTCGAGAGATTGATTTCTCGTGGAGATCCCGGCAAGATATATGCGGATATCAATCGTTGCCACAGCATACACAGGTGCTCCGTCTGGGGACAGTCTGAGCAAATGGGAGATTCGCTCAGCTGGTGGGATACGGCTTGATACGTCTCCCCATATCTCTTGGCTTCCATCGTGAATTCCAACGTCTCGAGGCAGTGGTTCTGCGAGAGATAAGCCATGAAAGCGCTGAGCGTGTAAGGAGGAGGGGCGGTGTTAGCCAAAACGTCGTCCAAGGTTGGCCGGATTGGACAGAACGCTCCACTGGGGATGGCCATGCTCATGGGCCTGGTGCCCCGAGTGCTATCCGCATCCATGTCACTATCGTGGTCTGCCTCACCTTCCGAGGAAACGGGCGAGAGTTGCGGGCTTTGGTCAGGGGTCAAGTTCCAGGAAGATGGCGTCGGAATGGTCTTCTTTGCTAGCATGGCGTACAAGGAGCGCTTGGCTACGTTTGTGGTCCCCTTCTTCTTCGCCCGAGGTCCTCCTCTGCTACCTCTGAAGCCTCGACGCTTCACGCTTTCCCGCAGCAAACCCTCCAGTTTTCAATGGGACCGACCGCACCAGCGATGTCCCTACAGTTCCCCGTTGATCCCAAGTCTGTCTTCGTCGACCAGCGGGATCCAAGGCAACGCCACGGAGATGCCTCCTAGATTCAATCGGCGCAATCGCTATTGACCACCGGATGAAGGACGTGGGATACAGTTCTGAGTCGTAAATGCTGCTCTTATTTGACACCGCGAGGGCAATTGACTCCACTATGCTCATCCGGCCCGGCTGGTATTCTTTCCTTTGTATTTCTGTCCCTGGCCTGGTGATATAATGGGCCAAGACGTGAGATAACCGGGATGGAACCAATCCTAAGAACCGCCAATGTCTACCGGAGATGTGTTATGAGAGTAAGATGCGAGATATAAGGGGGGTGGGATTCGATGTCGGAATCGATCAATCGCTGATCGCCGAATGAGGAAAGGGAATGGAATGTTGCAGGTGAACAAAAGAAGACGCGGATTGTATCTGAAGACGGATTGTTTATGTGAGTTGACAGGACTCTTGAATATAATAATGTCCACCAGAGACTGATGGGCAGCAGTGCAGAGGGAGGGGGGATCTAACCAGGGAGGGAATCCCGTCAGAACAATCCAGGCAGCACGCGATACTTAAGACTCCGCAGCCGAGCCGCAGATCTCGTGTGAAAGAACGGGGTTCGTTGCTTCTGGAAGTTCCACTCGTGTTGAGCAGTCAAACGGAAGGGTTGAGAGAAGCCGGGACTTGATATGATATGGAGTCCAGGTCCAGCCAAAGGATGCAGGTGAGCACGTTGTCTCTGGGCTCCCTTCTTAGGGCCGAGGACAGTGCAGCAGAGCGAGTTCGAAAGCTGTACAGTCTGTAACCAAGTGGATACTTGGCAGCGAGGATTATCTGACGTTCCAAGCGGCTATTCTCGAAGAAAAACGACCGTTCGATGAGTTGGACGAGTGAGATTACCTGATTCCGCTTAGAGGAACGAGACGGTGGATCGGCAGCCGTGTTCACTGTCCAGCTTAACCAGGGTCCTCTGGTCACTCGTGCCTGTCGGAAGGCTCGAGACGACAAGAATGTGGGAGGGGGTTTAACCGGTCGATGCGATTTGGAATCCCGTCCGTTCATGGGCGAACAACTGAGTATCCGGGCGGATCCAGGTGGAGAGGATGAGTAGTAGTTATAGTTAGTCTATATCCACTTCCGATGCGAGGGCGCGATGATACGACGTATGGTAAATGCGATCACGCAGCCAGTAGAGTGTCTCTCTCTCGCCTCTCGTTGAGGATCAGAATCGATCCTCTTTGTAGAATAATAGATAACTATAGTAATTGATACAGAACAGGCGCACCGGGTGGCGGTGGTCTCGTCTCGTTGTCCAGGCTGCGTCTTTGAGAGGGATGGATAGCGCCGTGCGGTCGATCCTCAAGGAGCGGGCTGGCCAGGTCAGAGATACGATAGGGAAGAAAGACGGCGGATGGGTATGAGAGCCAGACTAGACTGCATCCTTCATAGCAAGTCCAGTGTCATTGGGGAGACTGTCCGTCGCGCAGCACTAGCAATTTCAGATCGGACCAGGATCGAGCTTCTTCTGGGGCCGTTCTGGCATGGACTTTTGGGCAACCGAACAACGTGCTGTTCTCGTGCAGGATGGCAATTATGATTATAATTGGGCTGTTATCGGCCAGGATCTGCGACGGTTCCAGTGCAGAAAAAAAGGTCAACCCGTTCCAGCCAGCAGTTCTGACAGGTCAAACTCAACTAACTCTCTCGTACTTACAGCTTCTTCCATCCCGCCCCCAGCAGAGAGAATAATCCCTGCCTGGTCTGACTATTAATTGACTTGTCCGTACCATAATCAATTAATAATGATTAATTCCAGTTGAAAACGTAGTAAAAGATGCTGCCGGTAGCCGATGGTTCCTTGGAGATGATTGATGAATTAAGTTGTCACTAAAGAGAGAGAGTTACGCAGGTGGCTGTTTGGCCTTCCAGAAAGCGACAAGAAGCTCGCGCGACAAAAACTGCGAAGGCCGTGGAAGCAACCACGCTGCCCATGTGCCTACACCGGCATCTCCCGTTGGCCGTGGCGTTAATATCCACTCGAGGGTTTCATGGTTTTATCCACACGGCCAGGAATTATTATTGATTATTATTATGGTAATCGTCAAGAGAGTCCTCTAGTTGGCGACTGTCCAACTTTCCAAGGGGAACACTCCACTAAAAGGGCGAGAAAAAAAAAAGAAAAAGAAAAAAGAGAAAAAAAAAAAAGTACGGGCTGCAGGATTTATCGCCACCTCTAAGGCTTCTAGAACTTCTCCAAGGCGGATCCTGACCCGGAAGTCTGCAAGGCACAGCGGATCAGTCGTTACTCAAGTAACTAGACAGCCATTGCGTGCTCAGAATCTCGTGTTCTTCCCGTAAGGTACTACTACTACTACTAAGTACTCTACCATAGAATAGTATTTGGAATGCAGACCCTTTTCGTAACTAGATGATGGATCCGTATAACTAACTACCAACGCTAGTCCGATCTTCTTCTGGGGAAGCCGGTCACAGACGTCATGCCGACTAGTATTATATTATTTTCTTGTTATTATTATTATTATTATTATTATTATTGGCACCTTGGTCATGATCTCTTTGGTTGCAGGCAGTGTAATAATCAACTAATAATCCTCAAAGATACGTGTGTGACTCCGGATGCCAGCATTGGTCGGACCCGAAAGCCAAGATGGCAGCCAACACCATCGGTTCAGCCCTAACAGCCACCGCGATCCTTCAACATCCTTCTAGAACATCGGGTAAGAATCAACTAGTGAGCATAATCAATCAGCTCAGATTTCAGATCCAACAGCAGCGTCAGTCCGCCTCTCCGTCGGAACAAAACCCAGTACTACTGTATTACCTGTTCGTCGTTTCGTACTCAACGCTAATCAACTAATTCCATACTGCTGGCGAATATTCGGCTGCATTTTCCGCAGGCGTAAAATGGATCCATGAATTACCATAGTTGGTTACTACTGCATGCCAGTGTTACTCAAAGCTACTTTACTCTACAGAGCTTTTCACCTGCCTACCTTACTACTACTGGCCAACCAGCTGGCATAACTATACCAGGCGCTAGAGTATATCCGCAAACAGTTCAGGGCTTTCCAGGACTTTGTATGCTATTCTTGTCCATCAGTGGACCTTGATTGCGCTGCGGATAAACATTTTCTTTTGCTTTGGTCGCCTATTCTCCGACTTCTGCAGAATACTCTACCATAGTAGCGGACTGCAGCCTGATCATAACTAGTTGATTTGTGTAGCCCATGTCTGTGTCTCCGGGGGGCGCCGAGGTGACAGCCCTATGGTAAAAGCTTACTCACCGTCGACGATCGAGATGGCAGTCATATCACCATGCTCTTAGAGACTCTGAACCGAGCAAGACAGCTCGAGTTCATTAACTACCAGCAACAAGTGATGGCAGTCAGTCTAGTTCATTCACACCCTCTCCTTCCATCACAGCAATTGATGGCAGCCTAAATCTTTCCCCCCACCCCTTCTCATTTCTTTTCCTCATCTCATCATCGTCTTTACCTTTCGTTTTGCAACGAGCTTACTCCTGTGTCTCCATCTCCTTTATGTATATCACGACTATTAAACTTATACCTGTGACCCGGTCTCTTCATTATGATTATTAAGCTTACTTCTATATTGTCACGACGCTGAACGAAGCGGGAGAACTAGAGGGAATCACACAGATAAAACACCACGAATCCTGCCCAGAATCCTTCCTTCTTCTCCTCTCCAGCTTGAAGTTCTTAGTTATGCTGCCCTACTAGGTTAGGATTTAGTAATGAATCTGATTTAGTTCGTTTGAGCCTGACATATATAACTATCTATCTCTTCTATTATAATAATAATCAAACATGCTATTATATCTCTATCTCCTTCATCACAATTGTCTTCTTCTTTCACTCTACTCGCCAATAATACATAAGATGTCGAACCACGAAAAGTACGCATCGCTTTATGCCTGAACTATATATATATAATAAAGCCTGCCTTCGTGACCAGCAGAAGAAGCCGCACTGCGAATTCAAATTATCCCAACTTTCCCAATTCTCCACTGCCTCCTCTTCTATTTCTGAATTTTCTTGAAGAGAAAAAAAGTCAAAGCTCCCACCTCTCAGAGAGAGGTTTTTTTCTTTTTGGCCTCCTAACTACAGAGATGGTCTCCTATATAAGCCAGAGCTCAGAATACCATCATGGAAAGAAGAATTTTCAGGAGGAACTCGCTGAAACTGTTGTTACGATTGCCCCCCTGTCAAAGAGCCTTGCGGTCCTTGATAGACAAAAAAGAGCTATCGAGCAGGACCTCGAAGAAGTTGCGGAGGTTCAAATAGATTTTTTGATCTTCTTGTTAATGTTAATTCCCTTCAGTCGCGATCAAAAATGAAGCTAGCTTCTCGCGAGAAAAAAAAAATCCAAGAAGAGGAGAGGAAATCAGGTGAATTACGGACAGACACTGAACTGATTCGATGAATCAACTCTTTGAGATAAACAGATGGCAAGTTGAACGTTGAAAGCGAGAGAATTTATATATTTTCAGATCCCACGAATACAGTTCCAAACCAAACTGTAACTAATCTAAAGCGATACGCAGTTCGTGCTCTGAAATAGAAAGTTCGTGCACCCCTCCCTCCCCCCTATCAAATCGCTTCACAGCATTTCTCTAACCCTTTCTCTGCAGGATTTCGACAAGAAGGAGCTAGTATTTCTCACAGAGAACAGACCAGCTCGCCGGTTCCTCTACTTCAGATTTCTGATCACGTATCTCAATGCGAAGAAGTCCGAAAACACGGCGTTTACGTCTACTGTCGAAGGGAGAGACCAGTTCTGGGCGTCCCCTGGGGAGTACTTGGAGAAGTCGACCCTCAAAGCTCTCGCCAGAAACATCTCTGGTCTCGAACTACCTCCCACTCTCCTGCAGCACACATTCGAACATGCGCCGAAGGATGAGCTGGCGGCCGACTACGTCGGCATCAGCCTTTCCTCGCTGCTCAGGGATGCGACCGTGGAGAGCACAAAGGAGTTGGAGGCCGAAGATCCTTTTGATGAAGACGAGGAAGAGAATGATGATTGAAATGGGCACACTGCTGAGCTGGTCGGTTTTAAGAAAGTGCACATACCAAAGGCCCTGGGAAAGGAAACAGGCTGAAGTACTTCTAGATAGCTACTTGACAGTGGACCGAGGCGGCTGTCTTCCAATGATACAGATATCTTTATAATTAAAAAAAAACTTAGCTAGTATCAATTACCGTATTTGCACTACAAACACACCCATGTACCTATCTTATCTGCAACTGTAAACATCACGCTATGCAACGCCGGCTAGGCTTTACAAACAAGTAGCGTTCGGTAAAGTCAGCACAACATACCTCGAGAAACATTAACAGGTGAGAAAAGAGGTAGCCCAAACGGAAAGAGAGGAAACGGAAACGGAAATTGAAATGGAATATAAAGTGGTGCCACTTCGGCCTACACGTCTCTTCTAACAGCCCACACTGTGGTCTAGGAAGACGATTGGCTTCGGCACGATGAGCATCACCGCAAACCCTATGACCCGGACTGACAGACCACCCAACTAACAACAGGAGAATGATATTATTAAGACAAATAGAAGAAGCACACACAAGGTTGGTTCCGTAACCGAAACAAGGCTGGTCTCAAAGGGGCAGTTCAACTTTCTAAGCAGAGCCACAGGCTGCTACTCGTACAAGTCTCACTGCCATGAATACTGTTCACGCCAGCAATCTTGTGCCCCAGCGTACTCAGAAACCGTGTGCCCAGTTATCCCTTGCAATTGCTTCTGTCACAGGTCCCCGTTCAAATTCACCCGTCAGTCCAGATTCTCCCTCACCGTCCTTTCCCGCCAGTGGAAAATAACAACGGCAAGAAAGACACAGTTAATCGACGGCATGGCACAGGAGACTTGGGCTCCCAGAGTCGAGCCCCGACAGAGCGGTGAAAACGGTCGAGAAAGATGTAAAGTCTATTATTATATCGTTCGGGAAACGAGATCGGACGGGCACGTAGATAACCCCAATTTTCGCCTGGCCGGAATATAGCGCCTTAAAAGAGAGTGATGAGACGAAGAAATATATCGCTCCACCGGTCAATCGGCAACCCGGATGCAGTCCAGCGGAAGGCGGGCATGACTCGCAAGGAGGAAATGATGAAAAAAAGGCTCTTTGGCCGTGACTGACTCCGATATCCACCCAATGGAGAAACAAAAAGGTAAGAACATTCCGTAATGGCCGTACGGTCGTTAACGAGCGTCGCTATGAACAATTCAACTGAAAGGGAAAATGGACGACCGAAAGGCGATTACAGACGCAGGCCGTCGTCCACTCTTCACGGAGTCCCAGGTTGATGAGAGACTTCAAGGGACCTGCGCTGGCGTAGGCAGAATGACAAGCGACTGTAGCCATCACTCATCCTTGAATTGGATTAGCAATTATGGCTTTCTCGATCGAGCGCTGTCACCTACCACAGCAGAGCGCCTTCATGATCTTCTGGACAAAAGTGGGCTGGGGCTCATTGTTCCCCTGCGTGCCCTGAGCCTGCTGATTGTTCAGCGCTCCATTCCCGGGGCTCGATAGGCGAGGAATGTTCCCGTTGGAGTTCTGAAACTGAGCCTGGGTCGAGGCTGCTGGTGTGTTTGCGTCGATAACCCCCGCCTGTCCGCTCTGACGTTTGGCTTGCGGCCCGCCTGGGGCGCTTGGCCGCTCTCGCGTCTTCCCGGCTCCGGGTTTTGCTGGAGACGGGGGCGGGGGCTGCGCGGCGTTTAAACGGTCGGCAGTAACTGCTTGTCTCTGGTTTCGGCTTCCGTGCAGCTCTCGAGCAGACGAGTTCTGAGCATGGGTGCCATGAAGATGGTGCTGAGAGGAGTAGGACTTGTATTCCCATCCTCGTCCGTTGTTCAGCTTCATCCAGTCGTACTCTCCGTCTTCGACTTCCCCAGTGTTCTTCAGAGCTTGAGTGAACAAGTCGCGCAGGTAGTCGTAGTCGGGAGTGTCCTCGAAGCCGAGGTTCCGGACGTAGCTCAGGTACTTGCTGAACTCTTCTGCAGAGGGAATCAGTATGATCGCAACATATAGAACCGGTTACGGGTCATGTACCTGGAAATCCATCGCATAGATCTTTGATGGCAGTCGTCTGTTTCTTCTCACCGATCTTCTCGTACTTCTGCTTGTTCGTAGCCGCCTTCAGTCCCTGCCAAGGCAGACCACCTCTGAGGAAATACATGAAAACGTGTCCCAAGGCCTCCAGGTCATCACGTCGTGACTGTTCTCGTCCCAAGTGGGTATTGATACTCATGTAACGCGCCGTACCCGACAGCGACTTTCGTTCCCGATAGGGAATGTGCTGCTTTGTCTTCGGGTCTCTGTATTGCTTGGCCATACCAAAGTCAACGACATGGATGACGTTTGCAGCTTTCGTGCCGGGACGACCAATGAGGAAGTTGTCGGGTTTGATATCTCTGTAGATGAGATTCTTCTCGTGGATGGTCTGGACGCGCGACAGCTACAGGGGGGTGTCAGTACTGTTTAATAACATAGGTTCCAGGGTGCCAATGGACGAACCATCTGCTTGGCGACCATCACCACGGTCTTGATCGAGAACCGACGGTTGCAGTGGTCAAAAAGATCCTCCAGACTGGGACCGAGCAAGTCGATGACCAGGATGTTGTGCAGACCTTCCTGTCCGAAGTAGTAAACATTGGGAATACCGGCTAGAAAACTGTCAGCATGGACCCTTCCGAGGAAAAGAGTTCGCGAGACTTACGACATCCGACAAGGATCTTGTACGTGCGGTACTCATCGCGAAGCTGCGGTGCATCACTTTTCCGCGGCTCCTGCCCTGGTGGTTAGATCGTATGGAACTCAATCTCGGCAGCACCAGCACGTACAAACTTGATAGCAACCTGCTGGTTATTCAATAGATTCGTGCCCTCAAAGATCACACCAAAGGAACCTTCACCAATCTTCTTTCCCACTCGGTAGTGGACGCCCACTACGTTCGACGAGGATGATGCCATGACGAAAGATGTCGACGATTACTGCGGACAACAGAAAGGGGGACAGGATCGACGTAGCGGACGTTGACGTCGGGGGAAAGCAACTGTCGATGACACCAACGTCAGTTCCGATGCAGAATGACCACGGAGACTCCAGCTAGGACTGTATATCTAGATGTCACGCCGGAGAGCGATGAGGAAGGTCGGGGAAACGGACAATGAGGCCTGTTTCACCGGACGTCTTTCATCGACGAGAATCGGAAACGGCTGGCCAACCAGATGACAACCACAAAACACCCGAACGGAGCGAGTCAACGACTGCTATTATTTGATTGAACCGTCGAATTTTCTTCAGGAGGTACGGAACGCAGGATGGATAGCTTTCCTGAAGACAGGCGAACAAGATCCCCCGGGAGACGGATGACCGTGTGGACTCGACTAGGCACGGCGTACGGCTGAGGAGACGAGAAAGGGGCGAGGACCAGTCGATCCGGAGTTGGACCAGCTGCCACGCAGTACGGAATCCGCACTGGAACGACGTGGAGGGATGGAGGGAGGGAGAGAGAGAGAGAGAGATAGAGAGAGAGGGAGTTGGACGTCGAAGGGGGAGAAGGGAAGGCGGAGGGATAAGACGAGGCGAGAGGGAAGGGAGAGGTCGGGTTGACAAGGGAGAGCGGTTTGGTTCGCTGGGGGTTGTTTTTGGCGTGGGCGCTGAGCCGCGGGAAGCCCGAGAGAGCCAGAAGAAGAAGAATAATAATAATAATGGCCTGCAAAACTGCAAAGCCTCGACGTCCGAGCTTAACTTAGCGGACGACTTCTTGGCTGTGGAATGCGCCCAAATTCGCCAGCGATCATCCTGCCTGGACGCTCCCCGACCGCTAAAAAGGAACCTAACCCGGTCGGATTGAAGCGCTGCTGACGGTCGCGAGCCGGCAGCTGAACTGAAGAGGGCGCAGAGACACAGAGACAGAAGCTGGAAGAATCCGTGGTGGAAATTCGTGTCTACAGAGCATCCCTCATTCCTCATGATGAGGACGCTACGCAACCGGTACTCTTTCCCATTGAGGCAGTGCTGACTCTCCTACAGCTCTACAGCTCTATGGTACAGATCTCTCTAGCTCTCCAGGTCTCTCTCTGTCTGTCTCTCTCTCTCTCTCTCTCGATTTAGGTACGGGATGATAAGTACTGGTACTGGTACTGGTACTCGTTACCGTTACCGTTGCCGTACCATAATTACCGCGGGAAACACTCAAAACCGGTCGATAAGCCGTGCAAAACGCGTAACAAAATGGTCACGCCCTCCGCAGCCGGCTGGCCGGGGGAGAAAGAAAAACCAGGTCGATCTGGCGATGCTAAACCAGTTTCCGCCTGAGAGACAGACACCGTCGTCGCTGGTCTCTCTCTCGTCCCACGGATCTCCAAATTGGGTTCTGACGTGGTAAACCGGCCGCTTCCCGGATGAACCTGTTGTTGTTTCTTGTTGGCTCTTACCCCTGGCCCGATGGAGACCGTCCCGAGAAAATCACAACAGGCGTGTCCTTTACTTAGATATCCGGCTGGTGCAAAAAAAAAGACAAGTCCTGGGCCGCCCCATCATTGGAAGGGAGATAATTACAGTATACGCCTTAGAGTAGACCAGCACGAAAACAGCGATCGACCACTACTCCAGAGTCCAGCTTCCATCGGGAACGATCGTGACCATCGGGAAACCATGTCTAGAGCTTATATGAGCCTTGCTATCATATCTAGATTCCAGGGTAATATATGGCAATATGCACGCGGCATGAAGCTCGAGCTTTCCCTTGAACCCTTACTAGCTCACAGCATCGGTCGACTGATCCGTCATGATCTGCCAGGGCGAGACGTAAACAGGGTACATGAATGCCCTTCCTGATGCATCCCAGCGCTGCAGACTTCGCATCGAATATACGGAGTACGTTATGCTGAGACGCTGACAACCTCGTTTAGGGGAGTCGGAAGTCGTGTGCCAGCCCAATTGGTCTGTGAGGCTGTTTTCCCCCTCAGACTGGCATCTGCGTATCAACAAAGACAGCATAGGACATCTGACGGCACGATGTCATTGAAACACGTGTTACCACAGCACGGCTACTGTTGCCTCTATCCTAGACACGTCCAATCCAGTGTAATTCCCAGAGAACGAGGGAATTGGCCTTGGGACGTTCTATCGGATCCTGCAGCCATCACAGACCAAGAAAAATGCGCATAAGGACCCGTCAATGCTTCCCGATATGGTGGAGGAGCATGAAATGAATTATTGAATATTTCGAACAACGGTTATCCACCCGCTATTCCGCCATTATGGTGCTATGACGACGTCCCTGGTCTAAGCAGGTGGGAAGAGAAAAGGACGACCCACAGCTCTTTCCGGCAGATATCCACCAGGTCCCATCCTCATGGGGCTCAAAACAATGGCATCACCTCGTGCCAGGATACGCAAGGTTTAGTCTGATTATATCTTGCTGTGGCACGTTGTTGAAGCCGCATCCATATGCAGAGATGTTCCATTAGCGAGAGCCGGAGTCAACATATCCAAACGCTGAAGACCCTCACATCGAAGCGGTGTCTCTGCTGAAGCGCTAGGTCCATCAGTTTGCCATTGCGTTCTAAAACAGGGACCACGCCGCAGGAATTTGGCCCAGGGCCGGACTCTTTTTGAGAGGCATGGACTCTCAGACCTTCATTCTGGGCTCGGTGAAAACATTCTCTCCGGCAGAAACCGACTTAGATATAGTTCTTCTCCCGTGCTTTCGAGACGCGGTTATTCGGCTGCACCCGTTGTCTCTGCGGGCTAACTATTACCTCCCAGGGCAGACAGCACGGGCAATGACTCTGGGAGAGACCATAATACTAGTTAGCTGCATATGGTCGATATATATATATATATATGCATATTATTGGTATGACCACGCCTCATAGGACAGTTAGTTATATTATACATAACTATCGACCTCTATCTCTGACACAATACAAATATTAATATCTACCACTTACTATAACTACCCCATATTATCATATCATTAAGAATATATAATAATGACCGTCTAATAACCATACCCCTTACATAAACTATATAAAACACTAAAACTTCAACTAGCAGAATCACTAACTTAGCCATATTCTACAGACCCGAAAGGAGTACGGAGTACATACTAACTAACCAATACTACCTAACTAGATCTAATCATACTATAATAATAGTATACCACTTATAACCCAACTAGCACCCAAACTTATCCTACTGCAGTTTACGCCGCAATTATTATTCAGCTATGGTAAAACTTCCTTTCTCTCCCCTTTTTCTTTGGCTTCTAGAAACCAGCTGTGGCTTCTAGAAGGGGGGTAACTAACTAGATGGCTTTTCCCTTTCTTCTTAGTACGGAGTACTTAATAGGATTCTCCTATTGCATGTTAATAATGAATGTAGATATGGGTAGATAGTGAAGTAAACTAGTTAATAATGCACTGATCTTCGCTGACATCCATGGTATAATGATTAGGGGAGTTCTGTCTGGTTCGGGCTAGGGCTGTGAAAGAGGAATCGTGTGGACGTACTCTGTGCACTCTATCTCTGCAGCATAGTGGAAGACTGCGCTGGAAGAAAAGAATCTATTGAGTGCGATCGATCGATGACAGTTCTCGTCCTGATTACCCTAGTACAGCACTACCTCGAGGGCCCAGCGACGATGGTGATTACGAATATACTATACACTTATGGGTGGGTGAGTGGATGAAAATATTTGGTATTCAGAGTACATCTCATTGGTCATGTTACATTTCGCAGAGGATTCGAAAGACATATGCATCCCAAGGGGGATAACATGGACATCATCGAGAGAAAGAATAAGACAGGTTGCAACCCATTGTTGCAGTGATACCATGGGGACCCAGACAAGTATGTCACATTCCGCTCATAGGGCGGAGAGATTAGATGAAGACGACGTTTACACCTGGTCCTCGGGGTCCTCCGCCTCACTGCCCAGTTCATCCATCAGATCTCCACCCTCGCCATCCTCCTCTCCGTTTTCTTCGTCGCCTTCGCCTTCCTCATCATCGTCCTCTTCGCTGCTCGAGCCGCTACCGTCACTATCACCTTCGCTGCCGGGGTCGTAGTCTTCCTCTTCTTCGTCTTCTTGATCCTCGAGCTCGCGTTGTGCCTTCTGCAGCTCGCTTTCTTCTTCCTCCTCTCCTGCGCCATTTGCGACAGCAGCCTCCTCGTTCTTGGGCGCGTTGACATTGTATTTCTTCGCACGTCGGGCCTCCGCGAGACTGGCATCCTGTAGACCGTGCTTCTTGATGTATGTGTCGATTCCAGAAAAGTCTGCCTGATCGATCATCGAGAGTTCGAATTCCTGGGGCTCCGCCTCAGGGTTAGATGCGGAGCGGGTTGCAATGTTGAGGTTGAAGGTCCTCTGTAGGACGGAGGTGTAAGAAATCGATTCAATGTCCTCGAAGGCGAAGAAGACCAGGGGCTTTTTGAATCCGAAGAAGATGCCAGTGGACAGAAAAAATAGATAACCTGTATTTGAAAGTCGATATTAGACACGTTTACCATTCCAGATATCGAGATGGTCAAGCTGTATATATACCTTCTTTGCTTCCTCGGAATGCCTTTACGTGATATGCCTTATCGGTCTTTCGATGCGCCTCAACCATCGCACTCACGAACTGCTTGTCATCCGGGCGCACGACCTGGGTATGCGTGAGGCTTTCGTTCAACATCCGCCGCAGGAGGTTTTCGCCAGTCTCACCCTCCGCGCCCAGCTGCTGTCCAGCTCCGGAAAATGCTGCCTTGGGAGGGCCATCGGCGACTGTCCAGACCATAGCTTCCGGCGCAGCTTCACCGTCCGGCGGAGGATTAACGACATCACCATACCAAGGTATCACACAAAAGTTGAACTGCCGCTGATTCTTTTCCGGTACAGGAACTGCGACAACATGTCCTTATAGGTAGAAACACATCACGTTAGGGCTGTAGTCTTATAATACCGAGTGGCCGCAAATATCACAACTACCATGCACTCACTAATTTTCGATACGTGAAATCCAAACTCGACCTGTTTGGACGTCTGATTCCTCGCGCGGAGGTAGCCGCCAGCGGTCATCTCCAGCGTGAGTTTCTTCCGCATAGGAACCGAGAAAGACACATCTTGGATGTAAAATTTCAGCGGCGCATCTTCCGTCAGACCGGCCAACGGCTCTGAGCTCGCTTCAGCGTCTCCATTCTGTAGTTTTCGTTTCTTCGGAGCTGGTTCTTCGTTCGCAACTACCACGGTGCGTGACGCGTTCGCATTGTCCGATCGCACGTTGTTCAAGGTGTATTTTGCGATATCCTCAAAGAGAGGGGCATGCTGGGGAGTAGACTCTGTAGAAATACAGAAAAAAAAGCTGTTAGCAGGTTACTTTTACCGTTTGTTACGGGGTCCGGGGAAATCTCGTACTGATCGCATCGTAAACTCGCTTCCGGAGCGAGGAATCGTTCGCGAACGCCTGGTCAATGGTCGCAGAATAATTCACGGCGGCAAAAGACATCTTAGACAGAAGACCGCGCCGTCGATTGCAAGTCTGAGATGGTAAGAAGGGGGGATGGGAATGGGTGAAAAACTGTGGGGGATTTACTCTTCCCCTGGCTGCCGACCATGTGCTTGTCAGAAACGGGTCGTCATAAAGAACTTCAAGCAAGGAATCTGCCGAATGGCCATTATCGGGACAGTCTAGGACTGCAACAATAGCTGCTGATTTTCACTTCAACAAAGTTGTCTCGTAACAGGAGAGCTCTATTTCTAGTAACAATAACCGATTCCTATTCTACATAACTATGGTGTACAGGCTATTTCAATCAACGGGACAGCCCCGACATAAATAAAAAGAAGATTGGAGATGTATTCAAGCGGAAGCCGACTTCTTCTTCTCCGCGTTTTGTCTCATGAATCGCTCGATGAAGTTAGTTGTTTCATCGTCCATAATGGCATTACCATCTTCATCAAACTTGGCCTTCCTCCGCTCCGCCTTCTTCTCCTGTGTTCTGGCGTGGAGCTCGCCGAGCGGTGTCAGGAGGGACCTGCTCTCCAGATACTGCCTCTTGAGATCTTCCATCTTCTTTGCCTCCACCCACTCAGGATCGTGTCGTGTTCGGTATTTAGAGTATTTGTTCCTCAGTTCGTCAAGTATGCTGGGCTCGTACGGCGGGTACATCAGCGACGGCATCCAGGTTGGCGTCTCAACCTCCATTCTCAGCGTGTCCCATGGTTCGTCCTTGAGCGGCATTGCTTCTTCTTTAGGCCAGGGGATTTCAATGTTTTCTCCGGCAATGTATCTGGTATGTTTGGGAGTCGTGGAGCCATAGTCTCGTTCCAGGATAGGCTCTCCGCCGTAAACATGCTCGACCAGGACATCTCGTGCATTTCCGGTCAAAGGGTCATCGAGAGGGACAACAAGACGCACATCGTCCAGAGGGATAGGCAGGCTCAGAGCGTTGTAGCCTTTTGAGTTACCGTAGGACTCACTCAACCAGTCGGGGAAGTGAACATCGACCTGCAAAGGAAGCATGTTAGAAATGTAAGATTCGACTTAGTACTTTTCCTTCGTGGCCAAGCGCACCATGTTGACATCCTTCACCGTCACAGTTTCCGTTTCCGGATCGACCCTGGTGACCTCCCCAATCTTGCCCTTGTCCCGTCCTCTGATAACGCAGACACGGTCACCGGCAGCGAAGTTGATATATTTCCGTCGGAGGTGTTTCGGGACCTTAGGTGGCTGCATGGCATAGGGCACCATAGCACCATAGAATCTGGCTTCAGGTCCAGAATCTCTCTTTGGCGCCAATGGGCCTTTTAGCCAGTCTTCACGACGTGCTGACCTTTCGTTGCGGATAGCATCGAGTTGTATCCGGTTGTATGAGAACCGCTCCCTCAGAGCCTCCTTCCATTCTTCCCGCTGCTCCTTCTTGGCGGCAATGTTGGCCTTCCTCTGAGCCTGGTTTCTGGCCAGCGCCGTTCTCCGGATGATCTTCTGCATCGTGAAGTGTGGGAGGCGGACAATGGCGATGCACGGAGTCGACAGCTTCCGGAGCGCAGAAAGTCGCGCAGCGGGAAAATTGAAGCCGCATACGAGTCACGTGATACAATATACGCTCCCCGTTCGGACATCAGGGGAATTCAGGGCAGCACACAAATGGGCTATAACTAGAGCAGCACCTATTTATTATAATTGCAGCATTCTGAGGAGGATTCTTGCTCGTCCAAATATACTATTTCCTTTATCGCTGAAATCAGGCAGGTGCAAGACCAGTAGGACCATTCGAGTCCTCCTTAAACCGTTAAGCGGACCAGGAAAACGATTTGACTACGCCGTATTTGCAGGGTCAGAAGAGAAAGAAAAGCCATAGCGGAGCCACATATAGTCAAAGCGGTGTCCCAAGAGCAATTTGCTTCAGTGGATTAAGATGGACATATGGTTCAAGTGCAACTAGGAAGTCAATAGATGATAGATGGTCAGCATATTTCCAGCTCGTGTGGTTCCGAAGATGAATGCCGGGTCAATGCCCCGGTTTCCCCAACGTCACTACTGGAATAACGTCAGTATGTACGGAGTAGTGAGACCATGACCAGGCCGCTCACAGCTACCGAACGTACACCCCTGATGTTGCAAGATAATAGAGAAAAACTCAAAAGATCACGGCTCACCGTGCCTCATAGCGTGCGCCAACAACCTTTCACGGCGGGTCTTGTACGGATCCATGTGTGGCTGTGCGATGAATGTGCCTTGCTCCACCCGTCAGTCGATGTCGAGGATATTGATAGTATACGACTGGGATAAAATAGGGGCTTGATAAACGGGGGAGCATGGTGAATATTGATTGTCTTAGATGACGTTTCCTGGGTTAGTTGACAACGACCTCGAGTTTTGAAGCTTGTTGTTGACACACCGCCACCGCTGCTCGTGCCATGTTCAGTGTCAGATGGAGGTATGATATTTTGTAGTCGAGTCGACCCGTCCTATACAAAAACATCATTGCGGATCGACAGTGACAACGCCAGGGCACGATAGGGCTGCTAAAGATATCGTTTTGTGAGTCTCTTTTGGGAATCTGGAGAGTCGATCCATGATGAAGGCCTGCTTACTCCGTACTGCGTACGTTGTACGGAGCAGTACTGTATACACTAGGCGCGCCGTAATACTTAGTGCTGATACCGTCTCCGTGAACTGGTGAGGATAACGTCGGCGGACTTAACAGACCGCCGTCTGCGCTCTTCCCTATGCCGAAGTCACCGTTACTAGGCCCACGACTAGCTGTCAACTGGATCTCAAAAGAAGTGATGGGATAGGGCCATTATTGTTGAGTCTTGACTGTAAGCCCCAGTATTAACTATATCGCTGCAATATTTTGGACTGTGATAGATTTAGCCTGTCCCGGGTCAATAATAATAATACCGCTCATGCTTTTGCACCTGAAACATCGCGAGCCTGTTAAAAGGGGAGCACAGACTCGTTATTATTATTGCAGCGTGTAACTAACCAACTAGGTTGTAAGCTTTGTCCCCCGAGGGTAATCTCCACGCCCACACGCGGCCCGACTTCTGGGATGGTGATAGATGAAAGAAACTGTTTCGTTTTCTTAGCAGTTCGCGACAACGAACTGCTGAAGCTTACTCTGCAGAGCTAGCACCCAGGCAACTGCCATGTACTGCTTTGTTGTCGCAATACCTAATGCGGTAGACAGATCTCGCCCGTTTGGCGCCTCCTGAAAAAAAAAAAAAAAAAAAAAAAAAAAAAAAAAAAAAAAAAAAAAAAGGGCCAAGCGTCTCCCAATGGCGAAAAAGCGTAATTTCGGGATGGTACCAGAATACTCGGTGCCAGACAGATGAATTCGCCATCTCTCGGTTTTCTGACAGGAGTCAGCTCCTCCAGCCACGTAGAAAGATACCACACAAGCCACATACCGGGAACCGTGCCTCTTGGGATCTGCCTGCTGGAGCTGCGTGTCGCTTGCCGGCCACCGACCGTCTCAACTCCCGCCTTAGCCCCAGTGGACGACTCACCTGGGCCTTCTGGGGGGACACGAGCCCTAGTCCAACGCAGATAACCTCTGCCTGCTTCCGCTAGTTGTCTCCCATACAACCCCATCCTCTCTCTCCATCAAATTCGCCTTTGCACCTCCTCTTTCATCGTCATTCCTCTCCTTTCAGCTTGCTGAACCTCCTTCCATCCTCTTCCGGATCCTTCATCACAGCATTCACCGCCGCCGTTGCGCTCGCTGCCTAAACCGTACGTGCTTCCCTTTTCCCTGGGTCCCTGACTTGTCCCTTTCAGTCCAGCCGTGTCCTTTCCCCCAACACGTCAACAACAGCACCATCCGGCCATCAAAGAGCTTTCTGCATCTCAGCAGCGGCTATCTAACTCTCTCACAATCAATATCTGGTCCGTTTACTGACAGCAGCTTCTTTTCTTCTGTCCAGATGGCTGAGATCCGCCGCAAGCTTGTCATCGTGGGTGACGGTGCCTGCGGTAAGACTTGTCTTCTCATGTGAGTATCCATTTTGGCAGCATCCCGTCTTCAACAGCTCTCAGTTAGAGCCTGAGAAGAAGAAACCTATGTGCAGTGAACTGATGTCTTGTGTCCGGCAGCGTCTTCTCCAAGGGTACCTTCCCTGAGGTTAGTCCCCTTTCCGGCCCCTCCTGATCCTGATAACAGTCTCTGCTCGAGATGATGAACATCAAGGTAGCATTGTAGCCCCACGCTGACTCGACCGATAACCGCAGGTGTACGTCCCCACTGTCTTCGAGAACTACGTCGCCGATGTCGAGGTCGACGGAAAGCACGTCGAGCTTGCTCTTTGGGATACCGCTGGTCAGGAGGACTATGACCGTCTCCGTCCTCTCTCCTACCCTGACTCCCATGTCATCCTGATCTGCTTCGCTGTCGACTCTCCCGACTCCCTTGATAACGTTCAGGAGAAGGTGGGTGATTACTGCTTCACTTGGGTCTCGGCCAGGACTGACTCTTCTTCTCAACTTGCAGTGGATCTCCGAGGTTCTTCACTTCTGCCAGGGCCTTCCCATCATCCTTGTTGGCTGCAAGAAGGATCTCCGTCACGACCCTAAGACCATCGAGGAGCTGCACAAGACCTCTCAGAAGCCGGTTACCCCCGAGCAGGTATGTGATGAATCAAATCTCCTTTTCGTCTCGCATGCACAGGTCGCGTGGCTAACTCCGATTTCCAGGGTGAGGAAGTCCGCAAGAAGATCGGAGCATACAAGTACCTCGAGTGCTCTGCCCGTACCAACGACGGTGTTCGCGAGGTCTTCGAGGCCGCCACCCGCGCTGCGCTGCTCACTAAGGCTCACAAGAAGAAGTCTAAGTGCAGCATCCTGTAATCTAGTCGTTTCCTTTTCAAGGACTGCTCAGATGGTCATCCTCAACGGATAAGCGTCCAAGCGGTTGATTACGTTCTCAGATGTCTCGCTCCGTTTTCATGTTCCCCTAATCGGCCTCGGTGTGGTGTGGATAGTTGAATCACGGGCGCACGTGCTTCATGGGATGATCTGGGTATGCAACTGGTCGATTTTTCTTTTCTTTTCAGAATTTGTCTAGGGAGGCGTTGTCTTCATGACCTATCGGTTTCAGGCCTCGATAGTGCCTAGCGGGTGTTTCAATCGCATGGCAATGTCGTTTTCGCAGAGTTCATCACTACCGGAGTAGTGCAGATTGACGAGCAGCAATCGATATTGGCCTTTCTTGCGTGTGCCCCGATTAAGCATCCATGGGGAGCTGACGAAGGAAGTCTTGAGATCTCTGTCAGATTGTATCAAGATTCCTCTTGTCTCGACTGCAGTTTGTCTAACGGAGGTCTCTTTCACCCAAGAGTGCCATGGAATTGGACTGCGGTACCTGCATCTCCCCACATAGGACAGTCTGTTTCCTTTCTACTCATCTTCGTTGCCCTGTGGTTCGTCAAGACATTAACGCGCGGATAAAAAGAGTCTCCTAATACACCCAGAAACTGTTTGCTTTGCAATATTTACCTTGCGTCGTTCCTGTCTTCAAGCCCCCTTATTCCCCCCCTAAGCTTTCCTTTTGTATCTCCTTTATGCTTTCCCACCAGAAAGAGCCTCTTGTGTGTTCCCATACCAAGCATATGACCCTGTGTGGTAGTTTCAAATGTGATCAAGAATGCACAAGCAAAGACAACTAGTCGATCTCCCTAATTAGGTAATACAGCTGTTCTGCTTTGACAATACTTTGATAGTGCTGCGCTTAAACATTAGCTATCTCTCTCCATAACGCGTTGCTGTCTTAATATAGTCGCACTCACAGTTTGTATAACAGTGCACGGATGGCTATTCGAAAATAATAATAAAACAGTACATCTAGATGATTTAAATACCTGGGAAACCCCACAGGAACCTCCCGTTAGATGAAAGGCATCAGTTGTTAGATGATCTCTGTGATTTGTGCGCGTCTTGGGAAGAAGCGAGGTTAATGTTGACTGAACTGAGTGAGCCTCCTTAGCGCGTCTCCCTGAGCCTGTCCTCTTTGGCGAGGCCATATTAACTTCTTCTTTGGGGTTTTGCCTTGTATTACCGCTTTTACTGTCAGAGGCTGTTATTGTTAGGAAGGCCTGATGACGTTACTGTTCTGGTTTATATTGTATGAAAGATGATGTATCTTTCTACTTCTTCTACGTGGGATTCCGAGTTGAGGAGATGCAAGAAAACGCTGCTACTGATGATGTTTTGGGAGATCATGGATAATTGTGTATGTCTCTCATTGGGAGGTTTTGATGGCTGGTTGTATGCTTGAGCTATAGTTAGGTAAATTGCAGTACTCTACTGGATCTCCAAAGCGGTGGAAGGATTGTCTCATAATGTGTCTTGTATGTACGCATGTATCTAGTTCATTGGGCATACCGCCGCATAAGTATATACATGGATTGAATAAATACTCATCATCTGTTCAAGCTCAACAGGCTCTCTATATACCTCCTCGGATCCAACCCGACACCCTCAGCGAGCTTCCCTGAGGTCATGGAGCTGAGACCACTTGGACTGAGTGAGGACGCACCGCTGAGATCTCTGAAGAATCTCGATCCACTACTTGCGCGCGAATGCCCAGCAGTGGTGGCATAGTCACTTGCTTTTCGGATCAAGAATGCTGATTTGAAAGACTCGCTCTCCGCTGCACCCTGCTCTGGTACGGTCCCTTTCCCAGAATGAGGGATTCGCACCCAGGTGACCCACCAGCTGCGGTTCGTCTTGCATGTCCTCTCCATATCCAGCGGCCGTAACAGTGTCTCGCTGTATGTTGCAAGAATTCGCTGGTGTACGTTGAGGGCTTCAAGCCTGGACCATGGCCGCATGTCGGACGGGCCTTCCGCGACAAAAACGCCCGGGTCTGGTATATTTGGAATAGAAGAACGTATCGTTCGATTCGAAGGGTCATATACAAGGTCGTAGATCGGCTGTTTCGGAGCACTGGGCCTCCTGCTGCTAGCAGCAGCAGCGCCATTAGTAGATATTCTCTGAGATACGTTCTCCGGTGAAGTTGACGATAGGAGCGGCTTTTGGAGGGGCCCAAGCTGATGGTGTATGCTTCGGTAAAATGTTGGATAGGCTAATGTTGGAGTTCGTAGCTCGAAGAGAAACGTAAACATAAATGGACGATGCTGGATACCATACCGTCAGAAAAAGTTTTGACTGATGATGGCGAGGAAATAGGAAAGAAGAAGAACATACCACGTAGACAACTACTTGTAATTTCTTAGAGACCTCTTCTGAGGAAATGTCTGTAGTCCGGTCAGTTATTATGTATGAGCGGAAGGTCGGGGTTTTGCATACCTTGTGTATCTTTATCTCCGCTAGCCGTGGTCATCCGTACATGTAGAGTCCTTAGCATCGTCCTGCTGTTTTTGGGGACCTTCTCTTCGGTATTTTGTTGTGCGTTACCGTCTTTGATATCCTCGTCATCGCTGTCTTCGTCCTCGAGATCATCGCGGAGGCCAATGATGAATTTGCCTACGGCATCGTCCGCCGGACTCCGTCTTTTCTCTTCCCGAGACAACCTGTCCGATGGAGTTGCAGGACGAGTGGCAGACGAGTTCAGACTCTGACCAGCCTCACTGCCCGACCCGTCTGATTGACGTAAAATAGACAAGCGAGGGTGTGAAGGGAGAGATAAAGAAGGAAATCCCCACGAGGAACCGTAGCCTAATGTGAGATATTTCACAACAGTATCGGTACCAAATCCAGACGAGTCATCAGGTGTTTCGGTCCCAGTGCTTCTGGTCCTGCTAGCATCCCTAGAAGCCTCGTTCGTAGAAGCATTTTCAATAGGCTGCGGCGGCAGTGCGACGAGTGGAGGCGGTATTCCGGGGGAGAGATCCCGTGTTGGTGTTCCACCATGTGAAGCATTGCGGTGCACTTTCATCTGAGTGCCAGAAGCCCCACTGGGATCTCTGATATGCCGACTAAGTTGTCGCCTGCGTCGCTTTCGGCGTCGAAGAGAGCTCGGGTTTTCGTTGACTCCATATGCAGCTTCTCCGTACCTGTAAATCCATTCCATCCACTGCGAAACTTGAATCAAGGATTCCCTTGAAATTGCTCCAACACCGGAGAAGATAACTCCGTCAGAAGGGCGTGGGCATGTATCTGACCCAAGCCAGGGGTATTTGTTAGACGGTACGTCTGAAGAACCATTTTTCTTCTTCGGCGAGTCAGACCCGTCAGTTGGAGGTACCGCATCACCGAATCTCGAGACGACCAGATCGAGAAGCCCATCAGTTCTGTAGACAAAGTCTTCCAGTACCTCTCTTTCCCCGCTTCCCCATTCTTCTTCCCCGACGCCGATACCAAGCTCCCCGCCAGCGGCAAGTTTTATACCGTTATAGATTTCCGCAGCCGGGTTACCATTTAGAAGGATATCCCATGTCCATGCGAAGCGGGTCCAAAATCGGTCAAGAAACCTGCAGGCTGTTTCCCTTCCCACTCGGTTATAAAGCTCGTCCAGTGAGGTACCGTGGTGAAGTAAGAAGATCGAGTGTGCGCGTCGGAGTTGCTGTACCAAAAGGTGAGGAGGGCTAACCTCCCTTGAGGAGTAGTCGAACCGAGAGTCATTGGGAGTAGAAGAAGATCCGTTATTAGAATTCGAGGGAAGACGAGTCAGGTCAACTGACTGTTCAATCGATTAGCTCTAACCGAATGTTGCAAGTATACAAGAACACACAGCCAGTATCCACCAGTTCTTCTCCAATTCGTGGAGTACAATACGGGACCTCTCAGTTTCAACCGAATCCAGCGCCTCTCCGGTGGAAAAGTTTCTGGGCCACAAGTTAGTATACTTATGCTCGACTTGCATCTCAATCGGCAGAAGTAGGCTCACCTAGCAAAGCTCACCATCCCCTGCGCCAACCCTATCTGGCGCAGCTTCACATCCCGGTCATCTTTCCTGGCTGAAGAAGCGGCATCAGCAGAATCGCTAAAAGCGTCGGACTCTGCAGCTGCTTTGGAGAAGTAGAAGACGATCTGATCCGCTAATGTCTCCTCCGACGTCCCGAGGAGGGGGTTGTAGATCGCGAGGAACGAGAGTTGCGCGGGGATCACAGATCCTGGCTCGGCTTCAGGCATCGCATAATCGATCTGTGCCTCTATCCGCCAGTAGAGAGGCACTGGAAATAGTGAGAAGATACAACCGTTGGATTCATGATCGCTGGTTTCGGTACTTTGAGGTCATAACATCACGTGTCTTATCGATACCAGTAAAGTTACAAGCTCCCGGAGCTTGAAGAGAGCTCGAAACTCCGGCGACAGCAGTCAAAGTTCGAAGAAATGCTGTTAAATCGGAGTTCACGCGTTCTATTGTCGCGCAAACTACTCTTGATCCGACCGCTGTTTACATCGAGATGTCTTTCGAGCAGTTCCCATGAGCCTTTACGCATCTTGTTCTGCGGATCGGACGAGTTTAGCATTGCTTCTCTGAAAGCTCTCCATGAAGAACATAAGAAGGAACCTAGCCGCATTGCGTCGATCGATGTCGTCTGCAGGCCAGGAAAACGAGTAGGCAGGGGCCTCAAGAAGATACGAGAAGGTAATTTAATTCAATCGCGCTGGCCAACTACAATTTCGTAGACTAATTAATATGTGACCCATAGTCCCTATCAAAGCCGCAGCGACACAGCTTGCCCTTCCGATACACGAGATAGATACTTTTACCGGATGGACAGTAAGAGTTTGCATGGACTTTTGAATATTCTCTGGCCATCTGACAATCAATTGCAGCCGCCCCAAAACGAAGGCTTTCCTATAAATCTGGTAGTGGCAGTATCATTTGGACTCTTTGTTCCTCCTCGAATACTCAAAGGGGCTAAGTACGGGGGTCTAAATGTCCATCCATCCTTGTTGCCAGAGTATGTACTGCCTACAAAGCTGAAGAAACCAACTGACCTTAGAAACTTAGTTTTCGCGGCCCTGCGCCGTTGCACCATACTCTCCTAGCAGGCAGGACGAGGACTGGCGTTACTCTCCAGACCTTGCACCATGAGCATTTCGATCACGGCATAATCCTCAGTCAGACCCCCCCTCCCGGATTCGAGATACCAAATCCAGAAACTTGTACCGTTCCGGAATTGCTGCAAGTTGTGGCCCCGGAGGGTGCACGAATTCTAATTGAGGGCATGCGAAATCGGCTCTTTGTACCTCCCCTAAAAGAAGCAGGATGGCGTGCGACGGAGGCGGGAAGCAAATTGATCCATGCGGCTAAGATCAAACCGGAGGACCGACATGTCGACTGGGCGAATTGGACATGGACAGATATCAGCAGACGGAATCGGATCTTGGGACCTCTTTGGAGTAAATCCCTAGTTGCAAGCGAGGATCCAGATGGAAGAATCTCGTTCGGTGAGAAGAGAATCATTTTCACCAAATTTGAAGAAGTACAGGCGAACCGAGACCTCGGGCAGCTAGCTCTTATTCCAGGAGTCCCTTTCGTCGATGGGGTTCCGCCCTTGCAGCCCCAAGAGAAGAAGGAGCTCTATGTGTTCACAAAAGATGGAAGACTGATACGGATCCATGAGATGAAGGTCGAAGGAGAACAGGCCGCTGACGCGTTCAGAGCTGCTCTCAAGGCTCGAATGTTCAGCAATAAAAGTTTCCAGTTGGGTGCTTCACATTACACGCTCTTCCACAATCCACTTCACTGAAGTACTGTCGAATGCTCATGAAACGGATTTGTTCATGTTATCTCAACTCTATGATACCCCTATTTTGCTATAGAAATGATCTGTCTTTGTATGATATAGTGATATAATGGCGCATGCCTCCCGCATTGCCTGTATATGGCCCATTGCAATTGCCTTACCTCACATAGCCGCTGTCTGTAACAGGGTCAGCCTAATCACATTCATCGAGATTGCAATCTGAAGATACTCACCACAGACGATTGACTGTCCTGTCATGGATAAATTCTTTGCGATCATGGTGTACAAGTTAGCACAGTCCTCGAGGTCGGCCTATATCAGCGACGGTCAGTAATTGCAAGCCATTTCTTTTCCAATGAAGCATGACTTACCACATGCTTTAGCACAGTCTTGTCTACATAACCCTGAATCAGCTCGGGGGAAAATCGTTGGCCCTATTTGATAGTCAGCGCTTGATGACTTTCCGCATACTGTAAGATATAGTTGAAGCAGCGTACCCATTCAGTGAGGAGAAGTCCAGGCAACACAGCATTGATGCGGACCTTTTCCCCTTGCGTCTGCATTAGGCACTTCATGAGGTGCAGACCTGTGACATAGGATATTAGAAAACCGGAGGAATACGAGAAGTGGAAAGAAATTTACCTGCAGCTTTTGAGACAGAATATGCCATACTGCTTCCAGAGGCGGAGATACCCTATCAATGGTCAGCATTTTGAACTAATTGCATTCGTTGCCTTCTGTCATTACCGCAGTGGATGAAGTGATGATGAAGGCTCCACCATCAGGATTTGTCTTGAAGGTTGGCAACGCCTCCCGGAAGAGATGCAGGTTGCCTTTCACGTTTGTTGCCCAGCACTAGTTGAGGTTAGTGAGGGAGTTGGCAACGGTGGGATTAGTGGTAGATACCTACCTTATCCCAGTCGTCCTCAGATAGCGCATCCAGATCGCCAAAGGAGGAGAATTTCGTCCAGCCCTTTTCACTATCAGTAAACATCCCGCAATGTTCGTATGCCGTAACCTTACAGCATTGGAAATGACAACGTCGAGTCCTCCCAATTGCTCAATAGTAGTCTTGATTGTCCTAATACAATCGGCCTGAACCCCGGCGTCCTGGTTTATAGTAAGTATCGCGCCATGTTCAGAGGAAAATTCCTCCCTCTAGATCAATGAAATAGACACGAGGTTATTCAACTTACACCCTGAATTATGATCGTCTTCACTTTGTACTGGGATTCGATCTTTGCCGCCGTCTCTTTGGCCCGTTGCTCATTGGACACATAATTAATCGCAATGTTCGAGCCCTCGGCCGCAAACTTCTCGGCTACAAGAGCTCCCAGCCCTCTATTAAGTCCAATCAGTATCAAGCGTGGATGTCTCTCTGTGCTTAACCGGACCGCGACGATATATATATATACATACCTTGATCCTCCGGTAATCAACACGTTGCGGCCGCTTAATGAGTACGGCATTTTGTTTTGTTCTAAATATCGTTGAAAGAATATATTTCAAATCAGTTTCGGAAATTCGGTCTGAAGAAGTGAACATCAGCTGCTTATTATAGGGCTTACCTCTAAGATACTGTACCCCTCGTGCGCACGTTATCTGCCCCGCAAGTGGAGAGCCGAAAATGGAGATCCGAATGGTTCGGACAAGCGTCCGCGGGTCTGGGGTAGGGAGCTCCGACACGGTAGTTGTGTGTCTATCAGTCTAGCAAAGATACTGACGGAATCAGATGGTCTGGTGTTGTGCATGTCTTTTGCCATGACACAATATTCCTATTTAGTTCACAATGATTATCTAGGGTTTCTTTTGATATTATGCCAATGCAACTAGTACGAGAATTGTAAGAGGGCTATGATTCCATACATTTGTGATCTTGATTGTCCGAATGGACCTGGTATTGGGAACTGTGTTATTAATATTATTGCTTCGTAATAGAGCTAGCCACGTTCAGTACACAAGGGTCCCAACATATTGCGTTTCCCGCATGCCTTTCCATGCTCGCCTCCCAGCAAGGGCAGGCCATTGGACAAGAAACCTGTCTACAAAAGGCAATAGGATCTTTCCTGACAGACTCAGTGTCGTGACACGAGCCCAGGACTCCACAAATATGGTGCGTAGGGGAGCGGGTGACAGTTCTTTACTCTCAGAACCCACACATTGCCCACTTGGGCTCTGGAGAGAACGAGAAGGCCGTGAGAAGGTGTAATTTAGAAGACGAAGAAGCTTCGCTGCGAGTATGACGCATACGGCTGTAGCGGGGCCATTCGTTAGTATCAGGTCAGGATACGTAGACGCCGCCTTTCTTTTGAATGATCTTTGGTCCGGATGGGCTCCACGGAGAACCTGCAGACACGCCCAAAAGCATTGAAGAGTCGAAAAGGGTGCCGTAAGGAAAGATTGATGGACGCGGCGAGCACGGGGGACTGTAATAATGATATACGAGTCCGACTGTAGAGAAGAGGCGTCGTCGTCGTGTTTCTCCCCATCCGCATGATCATGGTGCCCGTTCCCTTTGAGCTCTTCCTCGAATTCCAGGGCTTTCCTTGCGCTGAAGCTGTCACCGGAGCTAACGACATACGTTCGATATGTATAAATCGTCGGATCTAGAGGCATACATCTTAACATAGAAAACATCTCTGTGGTATGGCCGCCACTGCCCAGCACGACCAGTAGATGTGTCGGTGTGTGTCGACGTCGACATTTTGGGACAGGACCTCGCTGAGATATCGCAAGCGCGCGGGCGAAGACCTAACGATCTGGGTATCAGAGTTGCGATTCAAGTGGGTGTGTGCTTTGGGATAGAGTCTGGTTTCACTCACAAGAATGGAAAGCGTCGCGAGGACAATGACCAGGGCCAAAAGACCAGCCAGCAATGTCGCAGACCGCTGGGGCCAAGGCACAGTAGGTTCCCACTGCATCATGGATGGAAAGCTCAATCAAACGACAGGAGAAAATGAACCAGGCCCAACTCGAGAATTAGTCACTCAGCGCATCGAAGTACAGTACATTGCCCAAGTATCCTTTGTGTTAGTTCCGCTTGGCGACAATAAGAGCATTCATGGATCCATCAATGGGGGGTCAATGGGAATTTCAAGTGTTGGTGAGCGTGGAGTAATATACTCCTAGAGAATGACCACCCAGCTGGCACCCTAAACCATCGTCTGCTCGTTACAAACACCAGAAAGTTGTCGTATATCCGATAATAGAGGACTGTTCCTGATCGCATGAAGATCGCTCCACACGTGTCTTGGTCTGTGCGGCTCGGCGATTAATTCTCCTGTTGCCTTAACTCCTGCCTTGTTTTCTTACGCAACGCCTCGGAGACCAAGTCGCATAACAACGACAAGAGGGTCGCTTTCCTGCTGGTTCTGTATAGGACAAGATGGCGGCCATCTTTCAGAAGCGGCTGCGGTGCTTCTACTGTGGGCGGCGTTCTGCGCAAGCCGATAAAGGGCTCGTCCGCAGATGGCACTGCAAACATTGCGAAGCAGTAAACTATCTAGACGAGGTTTGTGTTGTCGCGACACTGCTTATTCTGCGATTTCCTTCTGGTTAAAGATTCTTTCTCTGATTTTCTCTTGACTCTAGAATGGCGAAATTACCGATCCTCCTGCTGCGGAGACGAATCCTGAAGTATACGGTCCTGGAGCATCAAGCCCGCCATTCGAATCAGTAAACTTCGCCGACTCGAGTCTGTTCTGTTCGAAGTGTCTGAGAAACCAGCATCTTTTTACGAGCGCTTTGGCGTCTTATTTTCCGGCCCCGGAGGACCCGGCATACGCCGCGTACGAACGGGAATATCCTAAATTTCGCCAGAACCTCGAGGAGAGATACCCGCAAGTATGTCAGAACTGCGAACCGCGCGTTAGGGAGCGCATCCGTCAGGCAGGGTACGAGGCAAAGTCAGACCACCTCAGGCGGATGATGGAGCGCAGCAAGACAGGGAGGGTAGCGCGAAAAGCACGCAACAGGAACTGGAGGAGTCTGCTAGTCTTTGCGGGTGCCTTGGGGTACTGGGCTAGTGTCGCTGGTCAACTCGCCTGGAGTATCATGGGCTCTCTGAATGCGGAGAATGCGCCATCTGATTGCGGTGATGCGCTTACTCTCTCATCCTTTGCAGCATGCGTCACTCAGTCGGTCATAACGCGACGAGTTGACGATTACTGTTCAGCCGGTCTTGCTTCTTACGCTGGCATAGCTCTCCTCTTGGGAATTCTGTCGCTCTGGTGGAATCCCAAGCTGCGTTTCAAGGTAGAAGGGAGGACTGGTAGATTTGTCGGGCTGGGAGAGTATTATAAGGTGCAACTCATCGTAATGGTCCTGAGATCTGCCTTTTGGGCTGTGCTGAAGGACCCTTCGACGAGTGGTTTACGTGCAGACCTCCCACCAGCTCTGCATGCATTCATGATAGCTTTTACGATCCTGGTAAGTATTACTATTCATTACTATCATCTTGCGCTGTGCCAATGATCTGACGAATCTAGTCTGTCATTGTATCTCGACGGGTTGTCCGATATGACAGTCGACCGCTTGTCTTGTGGTCGGACACTCCTTCGGCGACCCCAAACCGCAAACCTGACACCTCTGGCCTGGCTTCAACAGGCGATGTTAAGTCTACTCCCTTCGGAGGGTCGAAAACCGAGCAGCCACTGCCGCGTTTCCCCTTCGAAAAGCTCGTATCTGCGCCCCCTGCCCCAAGGGGTGAACCGGCCATTCCTCCAACTCCTCCTCCGGAAGTTGAAGACATGGATTGGACACCGTCATTGCGGGAGGAGATCAAGCCCATTTTCAGTGTCTATGAAAAAGAGAAAAAATCCGTTCTCGACGGGCCTTTACCCTTCACGGGAACGTTGCCGCCCGCACCAAAACCTCCTTCATGGCAGCTTCGGAATCCAGCTCCTCAGAAGCCGGTTGAGCGAATCGTTCAGCCAAATCCTTTCAATCGCACCCCAACCCAAAACGCCGAATGGGGACGCAGCAGGGATAGGAGTAGCTCTGATGTTGTCTTTGCGCCACCTAGATTCTTTCCTGCCAGTGATCGTGGTGTTACAGGACTCGAATCTTTGTTTGATCGAACATTCACCATCAAGTCTCCAGAGGAAGAAAGGGATGACGACTGGCAGCGAATGCAGAATATGACGATGGCTGCGCCATCAAATGTTGAAGTCCCTATTCTTTTTGCTTATCTGAGACTTGGTCTCCTGGTTTCGTCTCTTTTCGCCTGGTTCCTTTCTGAAACCGAACATCTGTCACTTCCGGGAGACTATGTTGAGGTGGCATCCCTAGGGAGCGCAAGTCTTATTGCTGGATTCGCGCTCCTGGAGATACTGAAGCGACCAATGACACAATGGAACGGAATGGAGATCCTCGTATCGACGGCAGAGCTTGTTGCAGCTGTCCATTTAGGGGCCAATCTGCCGGGCATGTCGTTTGAAAGAGCATACTTCGACCGATACGGGAAATCGCTTTTGGTGTTTATGATCGCTCAGGAGGTGCTTGGTCTGCTTTCCGCTCGTCAAAGGATCGAACCCAATCCCGGAACGCAGTCACAACCTGCATCTACCGCATCCCCCAGTCCTCAGCTCCAGAGCGCAAACTTCAGCGCGAGCTTCACTGGCGATGCACCAAGTGCAATTGCACCGAGTGGCTCTCAGCCTTTCTCCAACCAGTCATTCTCTAACCAGTCATCCGCCCCTTCCCTCTCTTTTACTGCACCCACGCTCAGTCCCAGCCTTTCATCGCAGCCTTCGTTTCGATCACAGCAGCCGTACCAACCATATAGCCTTGGCTACAATGGTGGCTCCAGCTTTTTATCGAATGGTGTCAACGACCATGATAACGACTCCGATGTCACTGATCCTCTGGAGCCTGACTCGGACACGGAGACTATAGCAACCACCATTACGACTGCCAGCCACCACACGGCAATCAGAAACATGCGCCTCTTTAGGGACGACGATTCTGAAAGTGTTCCTAGCCCCAGACGTGCTCTGGGTAAGGGTATCAGCGGTCTTAGTCTCGACGATAATCCCAACTCATCTCGTCGGACGACTCGGAGTCAGACGAAGCAAAGGGCCCAAGGCCAGACAAGTGGTTATCGCAGGTATCCTCAGCGTGGAAGCAAACAGAGCCTCTCCAAATCATGACGATATCTTTCTTCTCTTTCTCTTTCAAGTTTATTTCAGTTTGGGCAGACCTGGAGTTTCTGTGGGACAAATTTCTTTTTTTCGAAGGCGCAATGCAATACTTTGCATGGAATTAAATATCGACGACTCGAACCAGCGGCACTACGCTTACGAATTTATTGTTTTATTCTGTTTTACTTATCTTATGACGACACCCTTGCATGTACTGGATCCGGACTGGATGGGGAGCGAAGCTTTTTATTTGAAGTATGTTGGAAGATTGTATTGTTTGGAAATCAGGATGTTGCGGGAAACGAGAAAGGAGTGCTAGCGATGTCACCGTGCCTTGCTAGCTTAACTTAGGGACTTGTATATAGCAGATTGGAATCGAATGGAATTAGAACCTCGGCATTTGACTGGAACTGAAGCTCTAGAGCACCAAGGACAGAAACGTATCGTCAATCCTGAAACAAAATGCCTTTCTTTGACAATCTATACCGAACAGAAATTAAACCCTCTCAATTCTGGTCTCCATAGGGCCAGTCTTGTCATCTACTTCATGCGTTTCACCCTGTTCCATGTCCCTCGCGGCCTTGTGCTCGAGCAGCTCAGTAACTCCAAAGAGATCATCCATCTTCTCGAGGGACACAGCTAGTTTTCTGTCAGCTCATGCATTCATTTTAGTGCAAGTAGTGTCCAGCATACCTTTGGTTTCAGGAACGAAAAACCAGACGAAAACACCCATAGCAAAGCAGAAGCAGGAGAATATAATATATGTTCTGAATGTCAGGTCAGGCGTTAGCTACCAGTATGGGTATTGGTTGACATGGAGGTATCTTTCATTTCGAGGAGAATATACTTGAAGTGGATAGTGAAGAGAAACGTACCCATAACCAGCCTCTCCAACAGTGGCCATCATATTGGGCACAGCCCGGGCGACGACAAAGTTGAATAGCCATTGCGTCGCAGCAGCAAAGGCAACATTGAGTGAACGTAGACGGGCAGTAGGTATTTCAGAGACGTAAGTCCAACAGACTGGGCCCCATCCGAACTGGAAGAAAGCCGCGAAAAGGAAGATACACACCAAGGCAACGTATCCTGCTGGGATGACCGGTTCGCCTGCCTTTGGAGGAGCGATCCGAACGTATAAACCGATGTATAGCATGGCGAGAGCCTGGGCGACGGATGTCCAGAGCAATGATTTCCGTCGTCCGAGGGTGTCAGCGACGAAGATTAGAAACGCACCGCATGCAACCGCTTTTACTATACCATAGATGCCCGTAGCGAAGAGATTCGTTGCATTGCCAGTGACACCAAGGTTTTCAAACATCTGCGGGGCGTAATAGTTTATGGCATTCGTGCCAGTCATTTGTTGGCATACCATGAGCATGATGCTGATGATGACTCGTTTGCGATTTCCTGGGATTAGCCACATTTCCTTCATGAGGTCCCAGAAGCTGGAGCCGCCGATTAACTGGCGCTCGCGTTCAAGCTGGGTCACGATATCCTGGAATTCCTCCTCGACGTATGGGTGCGTTGGGGGTAGCGATCTAACCTTTGAAAGAGTCGCCTTGGCCTCTTCCCACCTGTCCTGTCTCGCGAGCCATCGGGGAGATTCATTGCAGAAGATCATTCCAATGAATAAAAGGGCCGCTGGGAGAGCTTGCATAGAGAGAGGAACGATGTAAGAAGCAGCTCCATGGAAATGGAGCAATGATCCATAGTTTATCCAGAAGGCGAGCATGATTCCAAGTGCGATGAAGAACTGGTATAATCCAGTCAAGCCACCTCTGATAGCTCTGGGTGCATTTTCAGAGACATAAAGCGGATTAACCATCGATGCCGCGCCAACACCAAGTCCAGTAATAAACCTATGAGAAACAAGTTAACATGTCTGTTTGTTTGATTGATTATCGCTGTTCTCCCTCTCACCTTCCAATGTACATCGGCTGCAGATAACCGTCCGATGCAAACTGCATTACAACACCGACTATGGCGAATACCGAAGCTATGATCAATGAAAGCCTCCTACCCCATTTATCTGAGACAGGTGATGCTATTAGAGCGCCCACAAAGCATCCGGCCTGCAATGTCGAAACGATATTGGCGGAAAGATTCGCGGCGCCGACTTTGCTCTGGTTTTCCAGACCGTATTTCCTGTTCAACCGTCAGACTCGATCCACTTCCGATCCATAGAAACGAACCTCTTGAATGTATCCATCGTAAGGACACCGCCTATGATACCAGAGTCCATTCCAAATAACATAGCTCCACAACATGCCTATGACTCTCTATTTAGACAATACCATCATAAAAAGCCCGAGAGGAGGAGGTGGGCATACGGAGCAAGAGAGGAGATACACCCTCCATCCATAGATCTCCTTGGGGTCTGTCTGCATTGCCTCATTGTGGACGATTTTCCTGAGAAGGGAAGCCATTGTAGTTCATTCAAAGGAAGTCTGTTAGACCTCCTGCTCTGAGAATTCGGGGGAACGGCTCGTACGGTATGTTGTTATCCAAGGAAGAATAACAGAAAGAGCTTATAAGTGTATATTAAAATACTATCAGGGCTAAAGGCTTGACCTCTGAGTAATAAAGAAGGGGAAACAGAAAGCTTTAACAGACAAGGAATATGATCATATACATCCAGTACAGCTTCACGTCCCCCTCAGAAATTATGAGTCGGGAGGCGTCTCTTGCGCTCAACCAGTAAGCAGATACTAGCTAGATGCTACATTTTGTCATGTGTGGCAGCTGGAGGGATTACTCCGCGTATCCTAGTGAAATTCCGGGGTCTGCATGGCCCAGTTCTGCCGGTAATACTTACCAAGTCGGGAGTCATGTCGACCTGGATATCCGGTTAAAACCCTCAATGTCGTCCATGGATAACTGGGGCAAATATATCCAACCAAGATCAGAGAACTGCGTAGATATTGAGGTCCCCTTGCGCGAAAAGATCACATTGAGTCACCGAATGAGCCCTGTTTTCATGCCATGACCGCCATAGATGCATACGTCCGTTTAGACTTTGCGCTTTCTGGGGAGCATCTGGGGAACATACAGCCTGAACCCCAACGGGATGAGCTTCAGCACGGGCCGTCAAACCTAGCTCAATATCGCAAATCTCGTTTCTGCAGTATCATTTAACTTTTGCGGGGAAAGAAGGTCTGCGTGTGGGGTTGCGGGGATTGGCGCGAAATCAACATACATTCTTCCGTCAATTGCACACGAGCATTGTGAGTCTTGGAGCATCTGTACCACACGAAGCTTGGATAACAAGACGTCTTATCAGGTGGTACATGGCTTCCAGGTCATCCAAGAGAGGATACAGTTCGAATGGGAACAGATATAAGAATATTTTGTTACTAGAATTGGAATGTACAGATACAAATAAAACGAAGCTACATTTCAATTGATAGTGAAACCAGACAGAAGTAAAAGAACCGAGTAGTGCACTATATTGTGTAACTTAAATAGATAGTTTTCGAGAACCATCAATCTTATGCCTTCGAAACAACCATTTCTTGCAGCCAAGACGGCACTTGAGGCTGTTTCTCCCATTTGCTGCGCCAGACATCCTGCCAGCCTTCCTCTCCTGCTGGCAAAGCGAATACTGCCGTGGTAAACCAGAATTGCTTTCCAGCATCAATTGTTGCCGCCAGAGACGGTAGAAGTGTTCTACCATGGATGATATTCGAGTTGGGGTCTGCCAGTACAACTTTCCCGGCACGGCTTATTCCCGGCTGAAGCTCTACAATCCCTACGGCGCCAGCAGAGGAGACAGTGAGAGCGCGCTGCGAATCCTCTAATGTACCCTCAGACGATGAATCATCCTTGAACAGACCGAGAATGCGTCCGTTGTGACTGCTACATCCGTAGATGGCGAAAGCACCTTCGGAAGTCAGGATATTGCGAGACGTGGAAATTCGATGAGCGCGAATATGCCAATTCCCCGTTTCCTCTGAGGGAGGGAGAAGGTATGTCTCGATAGTGACGTCTGACCACGGCTTCCACTCCGAGATGAGCACTGGCGAATCACCACGCTGTTCGATGCGAGCATTTAGAGCAAGCCGACGAGTCTGCCATATCTCTCCACCGTCCTCTGATATGGCGAGCATGCTATCAGGGGCATGCTGCTCGAGTTGATAGCCACCGGTAGGAACGGAGTAACCGAAGGAGGAGCTGTAGGCGAATTTGCCGTATTTCGCTTGGGTTGCCTTCAGTGGATAATGACAAGCCTGGCCGGAAGAAAGCAAGAAAGCGTGACCACCGCGGTGGATGACAATATGCTTTGGATATCCTAGAACAGCAATTTCTGGCAAAGCGGCACCTGGATATGGTTCCTCTGCTGCAGCCCAGAATGGATGGGATTCAGGCAGCGCTAATGGCGTGAAAGACAGGCAGCACCAGTAGGGCGATCCCGGGGAATTGTAATTCTCCGTCAAGTACATATTTGCATAACAATATCCCAGCGTCAAGGTGCCATCGCTGTTGAATATGTCCTCTTGGGTGGCCCACCAGCGGAAATTTCGCAATAAGAGCCCCTTAACAACACCCCAAGTGAGTGGTGCAGGGAGTTCGACGTCGGCAAAAGCAACTGCACCCCAGAAACCGGCCATTGCAAATCTGTAGGTTACGGAACGGCCGAAGGGGATAGCTCTCCCTGTCACAGAAGTGTCAGTATCCTGACAAGACAACAACTGAGAGCTCTGACACTGTAGTAATTACCATCTTTGTCAAAATAGTGCACAAAGTCCTTTGCAAACTCCTTGGCACGGTTTCTATATCTCTCAGCTCTTTCCGGATCAAAGTCGCCTGCTAACTTCGAATAAAGTAGCTGCAGGAATTGGATCGCAAAGGAGCCAGAATAGTAGTCCATCTGGTGATGGCTTTTTGGACCATCATTACTCCAACCGCCTCCAACATGGAATGTATCCAGATGATCCATGTCGGCTTCTATGCGTTTCAAGGAATAGGCTGCGCCATTCTTTCTCAGTCCAAGATTTGCGAAGACGCGGAACCATAACCTGGAAGAAGCTGTCAGCTTTTGAGGCATATCGACCAAAAAGACAGCACCAGAAATAAATTCGACTTACCAGTTCGTATTGGGCATTTCTCTCTCATTGATGCTTCCAAGCCACTTCGCAACATTATCCTTCTGTTTATCCGTCAAGGGATTCCACAGTTCATCAGGAGCCACAGCCAAAGCAAACCCAATCGGGCACATCTCTACCATCCGCTGATCAAGATCCTCGATCTCTCCCCAGAATTCAGGATGTTCCGGGTCTGTGCCATTGATAATTCCCTGGCGCCATCTTTCTGCTTCGCTATATTCATACCCGCCCGCAAGCAATGCCCCCAGGCCCCAGAGAGGGCGTGCAAAGCCCTCGATCTGAGCAGCGCCTTCATCGAATCTTGTCGTGGAGGTACCGATTTTCACTCGACTACTTCCTGGTGTAAAGTGAGGCACGAGAGGATCGAGCAGCGCGACGCAACCATCTTGAAAGTCGCTACGTGTGACGAATGGACATTTACTGAATGCTTGAGGAGGCGTTTTGCCGTTGGCTTGTACCGACATGATCACTGAATTGATATCGTCGTAGGTTCAATTAACTTGCACTAATTCATATAGAAAAAAACATAATGTTAAATAGCTCGGAAGATTCCTCATAAACAGAATATGTCGCTCGATACTGTAGAGCCGTCAGCGCGCAATAATTTTGACCCCTCCACCCCTCCGTCCTACGACAGATAATCTGCTCGGATATTACACTGCCGAAGCTCTAGGAGCTCTCACGTTGACCATTGTGCTGCAATGTCGATTTTCCCGCTACTTGCATATGCAGAATTCTGCTGACAATCGTAGATCTGTTGGTAGCTACATGGTGACTGGACATTGATCTTCCGCGTGAGGTAGGACAGAGAGGAAAGGACGGCCGCTGATTGATGGAATAATATCAATTTTTTGTATTTATCCGGAAATACTTCTTTGAGGTGGATATATAGAGTGCGGGGGGAATGTCCGCGACAGTTACTGAAAATTAGCCTGATTGGAAATACCCCTTGAGTTGATGTACATGCATGTATTCTTCTTAGCAGTTTCCATCCGTGGCTAGAAACATGATGTCATGTAACTTGCACACTAATTCTAGCCTGATATGGTCGGTCTAACATACCTAGGTAGATTATGAGGACTACGCTCTTGGATTAAATGTTCATGGCGTTTCTGCGTTTCATTGGCCGCTGAGAGCTCCGTGACCGCACGGTCTATACTTCGAAAAGTACTGGTAGATTTGGTGTGAAATCGGCGGGAGCTCTACTAGAGTCATCCATATCCTCATCAAAAATAGCAGAGGGATCTAACTTGTGAAGATCGAAGCATGCCAGGAAAGATAACTGCATAGGCACAGGAAACAACGATGTTGCTATTTCGCTTGAAATCTTGAACTGAGAGAAAATCCCCGATTCCATTTTGACATTAATAAGATAAACGCCGTCATTCTATGTCGAAATGTTTTTGATATCTCTAGGTTGATCCGATTCGAACGATCTCACTTTTCCGTAGTAGGTCTGACCGGGACAGTCTTGGACAACGGGGGCAGCCGGTTCCTGGCAGCTTCCCTTGCATTCTGAGCCATCAAGGCGTCAATGATAACGAGTGAAGACATCGCCTCGACAATCGGGACAGCACGTGGGACAACGCAAGGATCATGTCGTCCCTTGGCCTCCAACACGCCCTCCTCAAGATCGTAGGTGGCAGTGGTTTGAGCCTGGCCGATAGTCGCAGGAGGCTTGAAGGCAACACGGAAGTAGATCGATGCGCCGTTCGAGATACCACCTTGGATACCGCCAGAGTTGTTGGTCTTAGTCGTCAAGCGCGGCTTCTTTCCGGTACCTGCACCCGCCTCGTTCTCGGCAACCTCAGGTGCAACGATGAAGGGATCATTGTGAATAGATCCAGCAACCTCACAGCCCCCGAAACCAGATCCAATTTCAAATCCCTTGGTAGCTGGAATACTGAGCATGGCGTGGGCCAGCTTAGCCTCCAGCTTGTCGAAGCAAGGCTCGCCGAGACCGACTGGCACGTTTCTGATCACGCAAGTCACGGTTCCTCCGATGCTGTCCTGGTTGTCACGGAAAGTCTCAATCACCTTTTGCATTCGGTCAGATGCCTCCTTGTTGGGGCAGCGGACTGGTGCAAAGGAGTCGACAGTTTGGCGGTCGATCTTTTCGATGAGCTTCAAAAACTCCGGGTTTGTTGAAGACGAAGGATGTTCGGGGGTAGGAGGGAAGAGGTATTCATTGCCCACGGAAGAGACGAATGCCACGATCTCGACGTTGTGAGCCAGCTTCAGGTACTTCTCCGCAATGGCACCAGCAGCGACACGACCTTTCGTCAAAGTCAGCAACATGTCCCCGTCAACCAGACCTGCAGTTCATTAGCCCACGTACCGATGGTCTCACGCGCACTACTCCGTCCTCCACCGCTGCTGGCCTTGACACCGTACTTCTCCAGGTAAGTGAAATCCGCATGGCTGGGTCGCGGGTAGAGGTCCATGGTGCTGTTTCCGTAGTCCTTCGGCCTCTGATCCTCGTTACGGACGATCATACCGATAGGTGTTCCGAGAGTGACGCCAAACTCTGTCCCGGACTGGATCTCAACTCTGTCCTTCTCATTTCTGGGAGTCGTGAGAGCACTCTGGCCCGGTCTGCGGCGGGTCATCTGAGGCTGGATATCATCCTCCGTGAGTTCCATCCCTGGGGGACAGCCATCGACGATACAGCCGACAGAGCGGCAATGCGATTCACCATAGCTGAAAATATGTCAGTAGAGTAAGAGATCCCTAGGGTATTTCATGACGCACGTGGTGACTCTGAAATATTCGCCCCAAGTCGACATGGTGTCGGTTGTTCTGGGACCAGTTCGACTCGAATGACAATAGATAAAAGGCCGGCCAAGATTGAGAGGCGAATTGAAGCTCTCCCAAATGCGTATGTACAAAGAGAACCGGTCAGCTCTGATATATCCAGACAGGAAACAATCGAGTCATATTGCGGAGGGACAAAAAAGTCCGCGGGGCAAGGATTCTATTTCGGGGTTAGCGTGGAATTGGCCCGCCGACCTTCGGAGATCCGTCTTCTTACCTAAACCGGATATAATCAAGTTAGCTAGTTAACTTCAGATCGTAAGATGGATCGATACTCATAGGCTCGTCCTCTCTCAATGCTTCCATCGCGGCGACTACCATGCCTGCCATGGATTCTTCCAGCGCATGGCCCCCATAGGACCGTCAGGCCTGGCGTCTTCCTCCGGAGGAATTCGTCTTTTGCTTCCTCGCAGTTTCCGGAGCTCGCAAGCCGCGAATCGTCCCGGCATCAGATATATCAATCGCTGTCGACAGATCCCTTCGTGAACCTTTCCATTGAGCATTTCCTCCTGCAGAACACGCCACAAGATTCCAAGATCCTATTCCTCTATATCAACAGACCGTGCGTTGTCATTGGCCGCAACCAGAACCCATGGCTAGAGACGAACCTTGGGGTTCTGCAGCAGGATCGCATCGGCAACGGCGACGCAGAGACGGATCAAACAGACGATGTGCTCTACGTCCGGAGAAGGTCAGGTGGTGGTGCCGTTTTCCACGATGAAGGGAACCTGAACTACGGCGTAATCTCCCCGCGAGACGCTTTCACCCGGGATAAGCATGCGGAGATGGTGGTGCGAGCACTACATCGGATCGGGGCCACAAATACCAGCGTGAACGAGCGACATGATATCGTTCTCAGACAAAATGTTCCCGAAGCTATCAGACAGAGCTCAACCGCCACCGTGGAGGATCCACCAAAGGAGGCTTCTGCGCAGGCGCTCAAGATCTCCGGATCCGCATTCAAATTGACTAGATTCCGCGCTCTCCATCATGGTACATGTTTGTTGGACTCGCCCAATATTCGTAATCTAGGATTTTTCCTCCGGTCTCCAGCCAGACCATATATCAAAGCGAAAGGCGTGGAGAGCGTCAGGTCTCCCGTTGGGAACGTCTCTGCTTCGCTGGCCGATTCCCTAACTCCGTTCTCTATCCAAGGAGTAATGTCGAGCGTCATACAAGAATTCGGTCGACTATACGGCGTCAACCCAGATGCAATCCTAAGAGCGAACCGTGCTTGCCATACGAACGAACCCGAACTATACGCAGGAGATGACTGGGTGGCAGGAACAGTGGGGGATCCTCAGGCGTTGGACGTACCCGATATCCAGAAAGGCATTACTGAGCTGAGGGTGAGCACACATCTACGCTCATGAGAAGTGACAAAACAACCAAAAAGACTAACTCTGTTTTGCCCACCAACATAGTCCCTCGACTGGAAATACCTCCAGACACCCCAATTCACCTTTTCCACCCATCCGATTGACGAGGACCCACGTCCAAGACCATCTTTACCACCTACCCTTCCCCCATCGGTAAGATTTAACAACTGCCTTTCCTGCTGGAATTTTTGATTTCCGACACCCTCTCCCTAACATATCCTCCTCAGACACGAATCTTCCTCCGTCTCAAACACGGCTCCGTTCTCGAAAGTCACATCTCCCTATCATCCGACTTGGTCATAGCAGAGACACAGGCCCATCGTGTCCACGAGGCGCTGAATGGACGGAATTTGCACGAGCTCTCAATGCATGATTGGCAAGCAGCCTTGGAGTCTCTGCGCGAGTCTGATGAAGATGATGTAGATATAGCAGACCAGGTGCGCCACTTAGCAGAGTTTATCGGGACGAAATTTGGCGCGAGGTCATCGTAGAGATTCTCGTCGTGTGTAATGGAATTTGGATGAGTGATGGGGTTATTATAGAGGGCTTTCTTACTGATGGACATGTAGAATACTGTACAATACTAAATAATGGCCTATTTCCCACTGTGTACATATTCTATTTGCAATCTGTTACCTTGTACGAAACGAGATCTTGAGTACGAAATGACATACGGAAAATTCTTTATGCAATCAAAAAAAAAAAAAAAAAAAAAAAAAAAAAAAAAAACTCAATAGTCAGAAAAATAGCAAACATTCGCCAAATCCATCAAGTTGTGATAAGTATGCGCCATTCAAAAAAAACTCATCGGTCATTTTAACCCATCGAAACATGAACAGGTGCAGAGTCCGCCTTCCAAGAGCCAGCCGTTGTCTCAAAAATTGGAACCGAAACGGCTCCGGAGAGGCATAAGCGTAATCATACCGTAGGTTCCAAGTAAGTATGCACATGTCAAATGGAGCCGGCAGGTGCGAAGACATCCTATGAACCGAAGACCAGGGGCTCCAGGAGGGACTCTGCAGCTTCACCAACACGCCAAACAAATTCAAACTGCGCGAAAAAGGATATCAAAAATATGAAAAATAAGATAGAAACATGAATTTAGACAAGAAGGGTAATTCGTCTGGAATATCGCTGTCAAGGTGGACTGATTTATCTTGAAGATATCCGCTGTGGTACGGCCTTGCTGGATTTAACAGAAATATCGTCATCATCGATCTCACCTGTTCCCGCATTGACTACTCTGAGCTTCTCCTTAGGTACTGTGAAGGTCACTTGGACCAGTCTACCTTCTGCAGCAGCCTCGACATCCCAGTCCTCGTCATCCTCGTTAGACGTGTCTTCACCTCTAGAATGATGCATGGGGAACTTGACAGTCTGAGATAAGGAGCGGGAGGCCTCGCCTGAAGCTTCTTCGCCCGCACCCCAGTCCTTCGCCCCTCGTCTGCGTTTCAAGACAGCGGCAGAAGTACTGACGGCTCTTCGTGGTAGTTGATACTCGTATGTTGTCTCATTGGCTGAACCAGAGGATGTGCTCATCTGGTCGCCCGCAGCTAAACTTTTGTCAAGGTACCCTTCTTTGGCATCTCGTCCAAAGGCTTTGCGGACATTTCCTATCCAACTGAAAGCCTTGTCTTTCGTGCCACCCGAACCTTTAAGAACGGGCGATTCGGGTGGCGTAGCCCAGTCGGAGTCTCTACCAAGCAGGGATTCCCCTTCGGTTTGTGATCGTTGAAAGGATGTGTGTGCGGTCGTGAATGAATCAGCTGTTCGAGACTGCTCAAAGGGGAAGCCTATACCAGTATAGCTGCTTTGGTCCTGTGTTTGACTGCTAAAGGACCGAAGTGAAGCTCTCTCTGTAGAATGCGGAGTTTCGTTCATCTGTCCCAGATCCTGATCTAGCATAGCCATTCCAGACGACTCGCCGTGTATCGGAGGACTCTGATAGTCATCACTCCCGTCGTTCGGGACGATGAATAGAGACTGTGATTTAGATGACTCCGACAGACTATATGCTGTATTTTCATTTTTGCTTGGAGATCCGCTTCGAGCTTCGTCCGGAGAGCCATGACCGGACACAGACTCCCCGTCGCTCATCCAGCTTTGCCTGTTCTTCGTAGGAGATAATTGTAGCAATGGAGATGATGCTGGGTCTTTGAAAGGATCGCTCCCCTGTGATATCTGACTGTTGCGATTGCTCGCATCGTGACCTATTAGACCCTGCTGCTCAGAGGGGTGAGCTTCATATTCCTCTTGTTCATCAATGGGAGGGATGACTGCAGAGACACCTGGCCTTCTCGGCTCATCGCATTGTACTGCCGGTTGATAACGGTAAGGCCGGGAGTGCATGGATTTCCTGAGTCCACGCGTTGGACTCGGCACATCCACGAATGCCCCAGTTCCCTGGGCGTTGGAATTCTCAGCCTTATGCCAAGGGGGACCATCGCCGAAGCCCCTATTGCCAGTCCATGGGTAGGCATTCTCAGCGTAGATACCTAATGCATTTCTATTGCCAGTTTCTGAAATGGGACAGCGAATGCTGCAGGACATTTCTGGTTCGCTCCAGAAGTGATCACGCTCTGCTCCTAGGGCCAGCTTACGAAGCTCCCGATCCCTGGACCTTCTATAGGCTCTGCGTTTCCGGCAGCATAGAAGGAAAACTATCGCGATACACACCAGAGCAATTATACCCCCACCAAGTCCTGCTCCTAGCCCTATTTTTTGCGACTTGGATGAAAGCGGACCAGACTTTGAGCTGGGCTTTTGCTGGTGTTGTTGGTACGGATTAGTATATGATGATGACCAGGTATTGGATGTGATGTTGTAAAGATAGACTTGCGAGTTCGGAACAGGCTCGGACGTGGATCGCTTGTTAGATGAGGATGGAATTGAGTAACCTCCCACGACCATCATGATATCTCCAGGAAGTAGTGTTGCTCCGTGACCATAGATACCAGAGCCTTGAGGCAGTCCGTTTGCCCCCTGAGAAGGAACTTTCCATGTCCACGATCCAGTGCCACCATAATCTTCATCTACTTCGAGAATGGCCAATTGTGGGTTAGCAGCGGTGCTCGTGTCACCAACCCAACCACCAAACACGATAATCTTGCTTCCATCGGGCGAGAGAACAGCGGAATGTCCTGATCTTGGTTCCACTTCATCGATGCCACGAACTGCGAGCTCTGATCTCCCTGCATCTGGCTGAGCAACGTTGCCATAGGTCCAGCTACTCTCTGGGAGTGAGAAGACCGCGATTCCCGACATGTTGATGAATGCATTCTGAGTATGGCCGCCGATAAAAATGAAGCTCTGTTGCTCAAGTACTTCTCCCGTGGACGTATTCGAAAAGGCTACCGGCAACGGCGTAACAGTAAAGCCAGCTTCCGCAACTGGGGGTCCTCTCGCAGCGCTGATCTCAGCATCGTATATTGTATCCGTGTCAGAATCAGAGGGGTTTAAAACAACCATAGAACGGGAATAGTTGGCCGCGGAAACCCAACTTTCGCCGGACGTAGAGCTCCATGGGCACATCCCACCGAAACTGTACAGCGAGCTGGATGAACCATTGTACATCGAATATGCAAACCCAGCAGCCAGATAGGTTGGACCTGAGATCTGCCCACTTGCGGCTATATTGCCGATATCTATAGAAGACCTCGCCCACGCCCCGTCTCCTGTCAAACTGCTATTGCTTGGGGTGAACTGCCACACAGTTCCATCGCCTGCAGATGAATTGCAACTTCCCGCATAGATCTTCAGATTGCCCTCATTATCCATAACCGGTACAATAGCCCCGCCATCTTTGTCACTCGAAAAATGACCCGGCTGGGCTAGCGTCGAATATTGCGGGTTCCCAGCATCGATATTGCCAGAAAAGTTCAGAGATAGGAACTCGAATCCATTTGGAGAGGATGATTGCGCCTGTAGAATATAGGCGAGCGAATCGCGGTTCTGAGACGAGAGGAAAATGTGGGAAGGCGTATAAGGGATTGTTGCAGTGACCAATTGGCTCCAGAGTATCCAAAAGCCGCAGAAGATCTGGAAGTCCATGCCCAAGAACATCTTGGTTTTCGATTGCCTGTGGAGACTACTCAAAGGAATTCAAGAACAGTACTCCTCTTCGAGCTTATTGGATATTGTCAAAGCATTGGAATGTGTCGAGGGTTTAGCGGTGACGGTATGATATGCTGGCCACCTAGGTCGCGGGGCAAGATACAGACTGCGAGTATGTGCCCGTCTAGATCAGCCTTATCAACCGAAGTTGAAGTGGCCCTGTTCGGTCCAAGAATAAGACATGTACAAGAAGAAAACTAAGTGGAAAGTCGATAGAAGATAATGATGATAACAGCGATCGACCGTGCAGGGTGGGCCGTGGAGGAAATCGGAGGAGTAAACAGAACTAGTAGATCGCAGGCCTGGGCCACAACGCACGTTCAACACATCGTGCGCTCCTCGAAACGCTCCCATCTAACACGATACATACTCGCACGAGCAATAAGAGCCCAGACCGCGGGTTCGTGAACAGTCTCGTCGGCGGAACAGCCCAGGGCCACGAAGGAGTGTAAACATCGCCCGTTGCAATGGCAACACAATCCCGTGACTCGTCGAACCAGTCCCGTACCGCTCCTTATTATGATCGCAACATGTGGTTTATTATCGCCTTTGGAAAAGTCTTCATTATTATGGTGTGTTTGCCGTTAGAATAATATCGTGACTTATTTATGATCTGATATACTAGGCTGAATTCTGGCATGTGTCCATCAAGCATGGCAGCATTCCTACCCGCACGTTTTAGTTTCCACCTTCTGGTATGCTACTAGAAAACTGGCATATTCAGAGTGGCGTGGAGTCCTAGTCAAGCTTCGCTCCCAGATCCGGGTGGTTGCTCATCAAGATCAAGCAGTGTTCTTCAACTCCTCGTAGTACCATATTTGTGCGTCTGAAATCCCATATCCATGGGTCTAGCGTGATATTTCACGCTCTTGCACTTCGAATTATACGAGCAGAGCCTTCAATAGAATGAATACTGTTAGGGAGGCGAGAATGCATAGGCGCGAATGCACTAGCACAATCGTTCATTATTTTGGATCTTCTCTTAACGCGGGGGGGCGATGCTAGGTGTGGTTCGTTCTCTTATCGGTTGGTCCCGAAGTTCTATCAAGTTATGCTTGGTGGGAACTTTCACGATTAATGCAAGTCTTCTCCATAGAACCAGAGATCGCTTCCGGAAGACTCGGGTTCTTTCATACTGGCTGCATTTGGCCTATTGTATCCTGGATACTGGAGAACCATGTGTCGCATGTACTTATAAGAGGCCCCTGCGCTAGCGTCGATGGAACCGTCGGACCTCCGGGGATGGTCATGAAACTGGATAGCTGGGACGGTGGGTTATACTCTATGACTATGTCGGGCAGACATGCTCGTGTTAGTAGTCTTAGTAGTCTTGGAGTGAGTAACCTGGGCGGAGTACTCAACTCCGCATTATGTCGATTATTGCCCCAGGTCCTCTCCATCTAGCATAGTTCTGCAAGGGCGAAAAGGGCCGAGCAAAAAAATAACTCTCGACAAAATAGGAGAGCGACAGTCGCTTGGGCCCTCGATGAGCGTAGAGTCTTATGCACGTCAGAAATGGCCTCTTTCTGCTACTGGCTAGGTCGGACAAGGGTCCAGGCTGGGCCTTTCGATCCGAGGATGTATAATCCCAAAGCAAGTCGTCCATTCAGACCATCGAATCGACGACGACAGCCTGATCAAACAAGCTGCGGCAATAAGCATCAACCACTGTCACCAGATAGGTCGTCCAACCAGCAGATTAGTCACCCAGTGCCCTGCTGCTCCTGACCACTGACGATCCAGGCAGGGATTCGAGTGGCGCAGGAATATGACAGATCCAAAGTTGATTGTCCGTGGGCATGGATTCACCTAGCATCCTATTACCATATTGCTGCATCTGCCGTATTGACTGGGAGCTCTCGCTCTCTGCGTCTGCCGTCAAGCCATGGCAGCTCCTGGTATTTTCCTTTCTGGGTCAGTCGCATAAATCCCACAACGTCTCATCATGACCATGGATAACAATTGCCCATGAACACCAAGTAACATCTGGTGCACAGTCCAGCCCTAGAAGAACTGCTCCCAGATACCGTATCGCATCCGGGTAAGAGCATACATAACTCGAAACATCAACTGAGATCCAATGACTTCGTGTTTGTCTCCTTCAGACTTTGAACATCCCCAACAGTCCCTGAAGGAAATCCATGGATGGGTTAGAGTATCGAAGGGTATAGATAGCCAAGAGGCTCGTGCTTGTTTGCCATCATCGATTTCATGATGTCCGCGACGACGGTCATGACGGGCTCGCACCTTTGGTGACGGCATCAGCTGCAGGAGAGACCGGATGCGGATTAGTGCCCGCTTTAGCGTCTCTGCTGATGATGAGGGGCAATTTCTCTGTGGTCCGTGCGTTCTAGATTCATTTCACCATGTATACCATACCTAGTTATCAATTTATTAGTTCTCGAGTCAGTGCCACGCATGCGAAGAATATGGGGAAGAAGAGACAACAGCATTACGGGGGACGCTATATCGACAAGGGCCCCGGTAGAGAGCCTCTGATCATGTAGAGGGGAATGCATGTGGATGACCACGGGTTAAATGCTCCAGCAAAGCACTACTATATCGAGGACTCTCTCCGTTTCCTGACTGCCCGATGGTGATTTCTTGACACTCGCGGAAGGGAAAGGAAGAGTTCAGGTCACTGGAATCCAAGGGATCGTGGATGCTAAAGCATGGGTGAAGGTGCCAGGAAAGGCAAGAGTCTGCGTTGACATGCATAACATGGCACGAGAAGTCAATGGATGATCCCATCTCGGCGACCGATAGCCGAACCGTCAGCTTGAGAGAGCTTCCTGGAATGGTCGCTAATCGTGAGACCTTGGATTTGCTCGAATCCCGGTTCCTATGGTATACCGTCTAGCCCTGACGTAGCGCCATCTGGAGAAGACCCGCTCATGTTTCACGGCGTCAAACGTCGGAGGTTGTATGGTAGATGTAGGACAAAGCGTTGACGAAGTGCTGTATAAGGCCCAAAGCACTTATTTTTCCGATATTACTATCGACGGGGTTGGGAGCCCCTAACCCCTTCGTTTACGTCTGATTGAGCGCTTGGAATGGAAGCTCAGCGCTAACCGTAAATCACTTCAGAGGTGCACCCGGGTCGTTGTTGTTGTAGAGCAGCACATGTAAGAATGTGCCAAAGTCTCATATCCCCTTTTGGTTCGTTGCATACTGAATCCTCCGAAATACGGTTGCTGATGTGAGGTTGGGCGTCTCGAAATGTCTGGAGATTTGATTCTGGGATTCCGCCACCCCAGCTGTGACGGCAGAACCCTCGAAATACCCTCATAGACAAGAGAGCATATCCGTCAAACCAGCCATGAACCCTCGAATCAATGCAGCACAACGAGAGGAACCGTGCGCCAAGACCCAAAGGTTCGTAGCCAGTGGAACATCAACATTGCTAACTTTACATTAGTGTTGTGGCCAAGCGGGAAGAGGTATGTTCAAACGCTCTTCAACTCGGGATCAACGCTGGGGCCCAGACCCATGGACGACGAAAACGAAACGGGCAGTGACCTGTACGACTTGGCTGACAATCAAAGGTCGCGAAGAGGTAGTTAGACGATGTAAGTTAGCTGTGGGCATCCGAGACACCAAGGAAAAGTTGCGGATGACGGACGAGATTGACTGGGCAGTCTTCGACGTAACCGATAGTCAGTTAGGCGATAGCCGTGCTGGAGCCGCCACCCACGAGCATCTTCTCCAGCCGTTTCGTTTCGTACTGTCGAGTCCCATCGCGACGTAAGAGGAGTCTACCATATGGCATAGAGGACCAAGGCCGCAGAACGAATGGACTGCTTGGACAACAAGTAACTAGTAGTTGTGCTCGAGTGGCAGCAAAGATAACTTCTTCTCGCCCCCAGGGGTCCATCCACGTCGCCCACGGACCATCTCCGGAACGGCGACCGAGGGCGCACGCTCCAGTGCCGTCGCCCAGCCTTTACCCACTGCAGCAGCGCCGGTCCATTCCCATCCCCATCGCCTGACAACCTCAGTTCGCTTTACGCTTTCTCTCCTGGCTCCTGGGACATTCAACCACGCCTCTTGATAGTCACTTTTTCTCGAGTCTTTTATTATCGACGCTCCCTTGGCTCGTTCTCTGCAATTTTCGGCCGTTTCAGTTTTTGTTCTCTCATCCTGGTCCCTTGCTGGCTCTTCAAGAGTTGTACCCCTCCAACGCAGCGTCATATATTGCCAGCCTGCCGTGCATCTGGCCCCGACCATTTAAACGACCAACATATCGCCTGCGCTTCCCTCGAGACTCTGTATTCTTTTCTTTCAGTTCATAGTGACTCCCGAGACAATACACAATCCCCGTACTCGGCCGGTGACTGCTACAACTGCCACGTTTCCCGGTCTTGAGATACAGGTGGTCAGGATTGAGGGTGCTCTGGCTGGTCTATCGCCCTGAATCGATTGCCACAGCCCGCACCACTGGCACGGGTCCACGCGCGAGGCAGCAATGTTCCTTGCGTGAGATACAATAGCAAAGGAATGACGGTTTTCTCGTGATCGTCTGCCGGACTCCTCTTTTCTCTGTCCCACCACGGGTCCAGGTTCGACGTCGACGAACGGAAAACAACATCTCGGACTCAAAGAATGCATAGAAGGAGCGCCAGGAACAAATTGTGAGACAGTGAACGAGATGAGGACATCCCAGCGGCATGATTCCAGGCCTGACGTGATGGAGTCGGCCCCTGATCATCCAGACAACGCATCTCGTCACAGTCCCGTTGGAAGCGAGGACGTTGCAGTCTCATCAGATTCGACAACGTGTGCCACACCGACTGCCAGGCAGATCACTGGCAAGCCAGCCGCGTCTGAGGATTTGCGATCATCACACCAGCATGGCTACCATTATCCCCATCACTCTGCCAGTGGGTCACGGCTGTCTTCAGCGAAGACGTCGTCAAGTTCCTTGCAGGCTCTGAATGAGGATGTTGTGACGGATGCCCGCTCTGATAACAGCAGTATCATGCGGAACCCTCTGGTACAAAGAGTGGCTCAGCAGTTTGGACAATCAGCAGAGCCACTTGCGCCATCGACACAATCAGTGAATACATCGGGCGACTTCCCTGTGTATCCTGATCAATCATACGCGGTTTTGCAGTCACAGGTTCATCCGACGCCGTACCCTTTCCTACGCTCGCGGAGCTCATACCCAGTACATAGCGATATTTCTGCACGTTATCCCAATGGCCGTGGCGCTCGCACCGCTGGAAACACTCCGATCTCCAGTCCAGGCTTGTTTTCTTCGAGGAGTTCTAGGTCTACCCCGCCTTACGCTTCTGATGATGAGGGCCGTCTCGGCAGTCCGTATCTACATCCCACTCATCTTCAACCACCAAAAGAGTAAGTAAAGCTATTTGCATCCCGGAGATCCAACTCATGCTAATACTTTCCCGTCTCAGGACACATACAGTAGAAGTAGATCGCGACGTCAACACTGGAAACAAGCTCATCAACGAATATGAAATCCTAGAGGAATTGGGACGTGGTGAACACGGGAAGGTCAAATTGGGTCGTCACGTGGTCACAAAACAACAAGTTGCGATCAAAATAGTACAGCGATACTCGAAAAGACGGCGTTTGGGCAAATTGGGCAATCCTGAAGATAAAGTCAAGAAAGAGGTCGCTATCCTCAAAAAGGCTCGTCATCCAAACGTAGTCAGTCTGTTGGAGGTCATCGATGATCCCAACCGTCAGAAAGTCTACATCGTTCTGGAATATGTGGAGAACGGGGAGATCGTTTGGCGAAAGAAAGGGCTGCGGGAGATTGTGAATGTCGACAAGCGCAGACTCGAGCGTGAGAAAAGGGGAATCCCCGATTCGCCCTCCTTCCTCGAGGAAAGTCTACAATATGTCAGGACCGCACAATTGCAACGTCGACAAAGGGAACGAGCCCGTGCAAGACGTAATGCCCAAACACTAGCCCTTCAGGAACAATCGATTCCTGCTTGGAGCTTGGAGCACGGAGGCGAGTCAGATGATGAGGCAGGGCCAGAAAATCTACCGTCGTCTAGCCGGACGATGCTCAGCGAGGACCACTCGGTCCATTCTTCGCCCAGTCATTCTTATACGTCTACCTCCGATCTCGAGCGCCGCATGCGGGAAGCAAGCTTGGCTGCCATTGAAGGAAGCATGTATGGCCCTTATGCATCGGATCACTATTACGGACGGCGTTTTAGCACCGCCTCAAGTAATCTTGGATACGCATCTTCAGAGCCAGATTGGCTTTCCGACGATGATGACTTGTCTTATGTCCCGTGCCTCACCATGTCTGAGGCGCGTAATGCTTTCAGAGATTCCGTGTTAGGACTGGAGTATCTCCATTACCAGGGAATCATCCACCGCGATATCAAACCGGCCAACCTTCTGGTCACGGCCAATCACCGGGTCAAGATATCTGATTTTGGCGTGTCTTACCTGGGTCGGCCTATGCGGGACGATGAGGAGGAACAGGTGACGGAGACTGATGCTTCTGAGCTTGATGATGCTCGAGAATTATCCAAGACTGTTGGCACACCGGCTTTCTATGCACCGGAACTCTGTTATACTGGCGACGATTTCGTGAGCGCCATCGGAAATGTACCTAAGATCACTGGAGCCATTGATGTGTGGTCCCTCGGTGTGACTCTCTACGGCATGATATTCGGACGGCTTCCATTCATGTCTGACGATGAGTTCAGCATGTTTCAAACTATTGTCAAGCAGGAAGTTTTCATCCCACGGAAACGTCTAAAAGCTGTCGAGGAGGACACATCGTCTACCAACCCCCACGACCGCAATCATATCATGAACTGCAACAAGCGCACGGAAGACGAACTTGTTTACGAAGACATTGACGACGAGCTTTATGATCTCTTGAAGCGACTGCTAACAAAGGACCCCACAAAACGAATTACACTAAAGGAAATCAAGCATCATCCTTGGGTTCTCCGTGGCTTGCAGAATCCCCGAGCATGGATTGAAGAAACAGATCCCGGATACCAGAGCAAAGGCAAGAGGATCGAAGTCTCGACTGAAGAAGTCACGACTGCAGTCAGCAAAGTTCCCTTCATCCAACGCGTTCGATCGAATGTGGCTAAATGGTCTGGATATATTACTGGAAGGTCCAGAGAAGGGCGGAAACGCGCCACGAGCAATGCCACATCAGCCGATAGCGCGGCTTCGGCCTCATCGTCTGGTAGCCTTTGGAGAGATTGGAGCCAGGTACGGCGCCAGAGCCTACGAGGCGACGAGGAGCCATCCCGTTTGTCAAGATTCGGTCGCGAGAGTGACCATCCTCTATCCCAGAGTGTCACTGCCAGCCCAGATGGCCAGGAAGATCAACCCTCGTATCTCCCGATTTCCAGAACCAACACGACGGCTTCCGCAGATCAGACGCCTCGTCCTCCCCCTCCTCAACGAGCGACTTCTAGCTTGTCCAGTACGGAATCTACAAAAACGGTGAGAGCATCTGACCCTGAAAGTACCCCTTCAGTGCAGCCTCGAGCGTCTACGCCCTCATTTACCGAGAGCTTGGGGGCATCCAGTATCAGTGGTATCTTCAGTGGAGCCGGCCGGCGACTTGCCAAAAGCTTCCAAACTGGCGAATGGCGTCCGGAGCGGTCACGGTCCGCGGACAGAGTGTCTGTGGACGGTGATGCTCGGTCAGAGCCGAGTCTCGCATTGAGTGTGGCTTCTGCCAGAGGCGAAGTGCAGGCTACTGATGTACAACGGGATGAAGCTAAGAGTCTACGCCAGCCAGCCTCAAGCGGATCGGTGCATCGTCGCCACAGGTCTCATCAGCTTGCGTACGGCTCTTCGGTCGAGTCATTCCAGCTTGCAGAAGCTCTTCTACGTCAGAAAGTACACGATACTGAACATAATACTAATGGTGATTGTCCCGTGTCCAGGCCGGGAAGCGAACTACCCTCAGACGACTTTCGGGTAGAGAACGATGAAGTTCACCGCAAGAAATCTGACAGTTCCCAGGATGAGCAAGCTGAGTGTGGTACCTCCCAGGATTCCAATGGTGGCCTTACTACTTCTCCTCCGTCTGCCACCACTATATCCTCGTCTGTCGACGATTACAATAGTGGTATCTCTCAGAGTGCTTCTCACCGCAGCATTCCTTCGGTTCTTTCCCGGGCTTCTTCTCTTTCCGGCGACATCCCCCCTGTGAAAGAGAAGGAAGCGGAGAAGTCATGTCATGTGCCTGCCATACTTCGTACTGGGGATACAGTGAAGGCCATAGACATGTCGTATCAGCGTTCCCATGAAGACGATGAGTCGAAATACTATTGCGACGATGAAGAGGACGATTCAGAAGATGAGGGAATCGTATTTGGCAGAAAGACAAACGCGCGTCGCGATGTCAAAATAAACAAGTGATGCGTTATCGACGTGGTTTCCAGAGTGAATGTCCAGTCTAGCACTTGCACGTTCTCACAGCATCTTCGTGTTCCTTCGCCAGACCGGTTACTGGAGGGGAGAAAGAAAGACACTTCTCGCGGGAACCTATGTCCTGCTACTCTCAACCTGGTCGATTCTCGCGCGATTTGCGTCATATCTGTCACCGCGGAGAATCTCCTACTGTTGTCGTCTTACCGTCAACTAGGTCATTAGCCCGATGTATAGTGTGCATTGCGTTTTGACATACTTCTGGCTCGCTTTCTTTTGGTCGTTAACCCGAACTGGGTTCTTCACTCTGCGATCTAGATTTTTTTTCAAGTGTTCTTGTTCTATTTCTGGACTTTCGGACATTTAGATTTCCTTATGATGACGTATATTCTGTTTCGCCTGTATATATACTTCCTTGAGATTCGTCTATACTTTCTTTCGATGTCTCGGCGTTGGTTATCTCTTTAAAGCCTAGGGAAAGGCGGTTGTTCATTGTTCAGTGACTGATCTGCGTTTCCCGCGGATCCTGGGATGCTTGATTTTATGGGACGTTATTTCTGAGACTACATGTATGTAATTCCATTTACCCCCGATGGATTGGGCTTGGCCGTTGGATAATCGTTTCTGCGGGACGCATTGTCCTGCATGCGCATGTGGAGACGATCATGGATTGTGATTTAACGACTTGGAAGACTCGTTTTATTCTCAGACTGCCGCTATACGGATGAGGAACGAGAAAAATCTTGCTTCAATCTTCCTTTGCTCCGCACAAACGAGAGCAATAGGCAGCGTCCTGGCCTGGAGCCAAGGTAGCGAACGATTTCACAAACCCCTATAGAAAGAACTACTGACCTTTAACCAATGCGGGATTGGCCTACATGTACAATAAATTTCTAGTAGTGCTACTGCAATTGGGACAAGTTTCAAAGGAGCCAGCAGTTCCACCAATATTTTAAGTTCAGAGAAGATGTTTCCAACCTTCAGCGATCATATAGTAGGACACCATGGAAATTCTGAATCTTCTTTTCCTTTCTCTAGAAGTGGGTCCTGCTTTCCTGGATAGCTTGGCCGATAGACTAGCGAGCGTTATTATTTTGATCCCAAGAGATATTATTCTTAGTATTCTATGGTAGAGTTTCCCGCAAAAACTATTTCCGCCTACCATTATCCTGCCCGCATTATGGGGCCAGCTTTGTGTCTTTCTGACCGGAGGACATCATTCTATTGTGAGGAACGTGCGAATTACAAGTATACTCTAAATGATAATGGCTTATTTAGCCGATTTTCGGGACTGGATAATATCCGATATAGAGTTCTCTCCTTTCACATATAGGGATAATTTGAATCTCTCCCGGAGTTGAAACATATAGACTGTAGATTTCCGTCATATAATAGTAACGAGATCGCATGCGTCGACGCGCGAATCTACGTGGTATACATACGTACAGTACCTACATAGTCCAAATAACCGAACTAGCTTTGTCCACTATATCAAATAAAACATGCGGATCCGCAACATCATCCCATTCTCGCTTCTATTCAATACTATAACCGCTCGGCTTCGATACCGCGGAGCAGATATCTCATCTCTCTTAGTCGAGGAGGCCGCCGGCATTATCTACGATGACATTGATGGCCAGGAATTACCGCTTGAAACGATCCTTGCGCGACATGGAGTCAATTCGATCCGGCAGCGGATATGGGTCAATCCGGAAAACGGGACCTATGGTCTTGAATATAACTTGAAATTGGCGAGGAGGATGGTCCAGGCGGGGATGAGTGTTTATTTGGATATGCATCTTAGCGATACGTGGGCGGATCCGCAGCATCAGGTTTGTAGTGTTTTCTTTTGATTCATTCCTATTAGTTATTAGTAATGGATGAGAGGTTCTAAATAAAACTGGCCTGGGAGGGGGTTTTATGTCCGAGTTTGTATAGAGATAGGATACATAGCTCACAAGTCAACAGACCACACCTGCAGCCTGGTCAACAACAGACATCAATGTCCTGACAGCACAAGTCTACAATTACACCCTCTCCGTAAGCAACGCATTCGCAGAAAACAATCTACCTCTCGAGATAATCTCCATCGGTAATGAGATCCGTAACGGCCTCCTCTGGCCTCTCGGTTCGACAGACCACTTCCACAACATCGCAACGCTCCTCCATTCCGCCAGCCAGGGGATCAAAGACTCGAAGCTCAATCCCCAGCCTCAAATCATGATCCATCTCGATGACGGCTGGGACTGGGACGCTCAATCGTACTTCTACAGTACGGTTCTTAGTGAAGGCCCGCTCACCGACTTGGACTTTGACTTGATGGGTGTTTCATATTATCCCTTCTACGGATCGAACGCTACTCTGTCTGCATTGAGGGATAGTTTGAAGAATATGCATTCTACTTTCAAGAAACCCGTCGTTGTAGTCGAGACTGATTGGCCGGTATCGTGTCCGAGTCCGGAGTATGGGTTTCCTGCTGATTTAGAATCGATTCCTATATCGGTGAAGGGACAGGAGATCTTTGTGGAAGATGTTGCTGATGTGGTTAGAGATACGGAGGAGGGGTTGGGGATTTATTATTGGGAGCCAGCGTGGGTGGGTAATGCTGCGTTGGGGTCGAGTTGTAGTGACAATTTGATGGTGGGTGATAATTCGACTGCTAGATTTAGGGAGAGCGTGAAGGTGTTTGAGCAGATCTAGTTAAGCTTTGTTCTGGAGAACGCCTCTTATTGTCCCTGGTTTGGGAGAACCTGGTGTCAAGAGAGGCATGCCAGGGCTTATCTAGATGTTTTGTTTAGGGGACTGTGGGATGCGAAGGGTGGGAAGTATGTCTGATTGCACGTCGTTACAATCTAATCGAATGCTGGGATGGATGGATAATCTCATTGAAGTATATACCGGATCTGGTGGACTAATCATCTAATGATACCTAACCTTCTAGATATTTGAATCGCATCGTCATCAAGCGCTTTTGCCATTATCCCAACTCTTCTGATATCCATGCAATTGCAACGCAAACACCCTTCCAGATACTTACTGATGCCCCTAAAACTAGTCCGTGTTCCCAAGAGCCGTTTATTCTTAGAAGGGAATATAGTTTCATCATTGACCCAAGCACCTGCAGTCCTGCACAGCCTCACGGCTGTGCTGAAGCCACCCAACCCCTGCAACTTCACATTTCAGACAAAGTACATGAGAGCCGCGTCTCATGCTCAACGAGTAGAATATATCGCTGCTAGCAATGCAGGCTTTAATGTTACCTTGGCGTCTGACGGACTCGGTCGAGCTTTGTCGATCCTATCTACGCGTCGACGGACTTGATACTGCTAGGTTACTGCTACCTGCATCCCTAGCATGATCTTCGCGTGGAACGATAATTATAGCACAAAAGGCCGGCTGATCGCATAGGCGAGAAGGATATCGTATCTGCCATCCGATCTTCATGATTACGTCGAGTAATGATGTTTCGTTGTCCAGTTGTCAATAAGTTAGGGCTCGGGCCGGAAAGCCTCCATATGCGCGGTGATAATCAACGCGGTTATTTCTCTAGGCAGCAACATTAAGGCAGATCACATATTCGATACTCTGGCCTGCATCGCAAAGGGGACAAAACACGTATCTGCTGGATGCGTGTCTCATAAGTCAGATAGTCTGCTGTTCGGGAGAAATTCCGTATCTGTGCTGCACCGATTCTCCACCATGATCCGAAAATATCTGGAGAAACAAGACGATCTCAGATGTCAGAGACTCAGAGGAGCGGACGAGAGAAAAGCAAGGCACCACAGTAGCGGGTGACGCTAGACTTGTAGACTGTGACGACGATGGGTGCTATGTGTGCTTTGAATGGTGGATTTGCTCGTTCCTTATCGGGATTCTGGTCAGCACTATTCACAGTTTACCCCAGGGAGAAATCTCGGTATGTAGTTAGAGTAGTGATGGATGATGAATGACAATACCCAGTAGCACAATCCAAATTGGTCTATTATTATTAACTAGTTACGATCTACACCGCGAATGGTGGACGCTAGAAGAGGGGGAAAAACCGCCCAACACCGATGATCGCATGGCCGCGTTGAACTACCGAGCGCTTCGAGGATCGTGTAAGGCACTGTGAAGCACAATAATTGGTTGGGATGCGCCTGTTCCTGTTGGTCTTCAGCAGCCCAATCCCTTCGTATTCGTAAGGCATGTACCATAACTCAGTCTGGTCGAGTATTAATATGTACGTACATACTTTTTCTCGTAGCGCCCAGAGAGGAGAATGCCATCAAGGGTCTGAGGTAATGATCAATCGTCACAGTGGAACAAGACACTAACTAGCTAACGAAACGATCTTCTTAACTAAGGTTATCTGAACGGAAAACATTTTTTCCTCTTTTCGCGTTTTGCGATGCGGGCGCCGTCAGGATTCCCAAGAGACAGTCTTGCGTTCCGGAGTTGGCCTGATCGACTAAAGTTAGAGTAACCAATTCACGCCTGAGATCAACCCTCGACTTTCTCCCGCGACTTCATCCTCCATTCCTCCTCACGATCGTCCCCCTGGTGCCCCCCCATCCCAAGAGAAGTCAGGGCTCCAGACGATCCCTGGACGCTGCAATACCGATCTGCTTAGATATCTCTTCTTATTCAACCGTCACGTTTCACTTTCTCTCACCGTCGCGTTTCCTTCGTGGGGTTGAATCGGCGAAGCGCATCGCCCACTAAGAGCCCTTTCCCGCTTTCGCGCTCTTCTTTACCCCCCATTGCCACGATTGTTACTATTACAGCTCATACCGCGCATCGGATCTCTGCACAAGTGATAGACCGCAGTGGATACGGAATCAGGTACAGGCTGGAGGCTATCTGCGAAGGTGAAACATCCGGATCTCGACGGCTGATGCTTGCGCCCCAGGCAGACTCGCGAGGTGCACTTCGCTCCCTTATCACTATCAGCGCCCGCGAATGAGTTGTCGGGCCTCCGCCAGAGCCATTTCGTCGTTGTACCTGCATTATTGAGACGACTATCACTTCATAACCTCTTGCGGCCCTTGCACGCCGAGTCATCGTCAGGACTATAGGTCCCGCTTTCCGCGTGCGCTCGCCCGCGATCTGATCCCTCCTGGTCCAAGCTCCTACTTTATCATATTCTATTCTAGGATACTGCATCGTCAGTCGCAATGGATTCGCAGGATCAACAACAACAGCAGCAACGGGCACGATCCCTCTCAACGGGGGTTCAAAACCGGAGCCTCAGCCCGTCCTTTCCCCCGCAGTATCAGAACACCTCGTCCAGTCTCAGGATTGATCCCGCCCTCACGGCTCAGGCCTTCCCTGCTGGAACATTCAATGCGAATCCTGTGTCCAGCGCAGCTGATTCCTATAACTTTGCTTCTGCATACCTGGACACCCCCCGGTCTGCAGAGGGACAGTTTGCGCAAAACCAGGGATATGCGCCGTCATTCGACTCTGGTTTCGTAAATCAGCTGGAGCAACCCGGTCAGAACACCGGCGCAGGCGAAGAGAACTTTTCCAACTTGCTCAACTCGGACCAATCGAGTTTCGATTTTTCTCTGTACCAGAATAACCCTGGGGAGTTCGATCCATCTTCACTTCTCGATCCACAGATTCAGCAATCGCAGTCTCCAAATCAGTCTGTGAACCCTGCTGATCTTGTCAGCGCCATGTCATCTCCTCACAATCCTACCTCGCCTCATCACCTGCAGCCGGACCAGCACTCTTCTCCAGGCCCCGCGTCACCGCCGTCTTCGAACCCGGGTAACTACTACCATCGCTCCCATTCGCGCCATACGTCCCTAGATCCGGCAACTGCAGCCTATATGACCGGCCACCCACAGTCAGACTGGCAAGGAATGCTAGGAAACCCAGCTTTCCAGGGCCACAGGAGAGCCCCGTCTGAACACTCGGAAGTATCGTCAGTAACACATTCCCCTTACATGTCTCAACATGAATCGTTCGATGCCATCGAAAACAATCCATCACCGCTCCTGTCAGCGCAAAATGATCCCACTCTCTACGATAATGCGTTGGGAATCGAGTCTTTTACTATCTCGGAGCAACAGCAACATGGCTTTAGCCCGGGTCATAGCCCTTACATATCTCCGCAGCTGGGCCCGCAGCAGACTTTGGATGTTGGGCTGGATACGCAATTCTTGGCGTCCAACCAACTGAATCAATTTCCGTCCCCGTCGACTGATATGTATCTCGGGGGTGACGGTTCAATGGCAAACATGCAAGGAATAAGTGCTGCGGAGATGGGACAGGCAACACAGATGGCGCCGCCGTCTATCAATGTGGAGTTTGCACCTCCTTCTCGGAACCCTAGTTTTGGCCCGGGAAAACCGCCTGCCGATATGGATGCTCTGAGCCCTCCTACTATCCGTGAGATCACTCGTTTATTCAATGTCACTATCGGCTGTTTTGCTGACCAGGCACAGGTTTGCGAGGACGTAGTAAATCTGACCCCTTTGGCCGTCAAATGACCCGGCCCATGACATCTAGTTCTCTGTCTCCGCATCTACAACCTCAGGCCTCATCTCCAAGATCCCTTTCACCCTTGGATCCCTCTCCGCGTTCCCATAGTAATCCTGGATCACGTGACCAATCGCCCTCTAAATCCGCGAGACGACAGTCCACCTCGTCCCTCGATAGCCGTAGCTATCTCCTAGATCTTGCAGATCCACAGCGTCCAGGAGCTGCTCCCAGTGACTCGAAGCGTACACAGAAGCACCCAGCGACATTCCAATGTACGCTCTGTCCCAAGCGTTTCACCCGTGCTTATAATTTGCGCTCTCACCTCCGTACTCACACGGACGAGAGGCCTTTTGTTTGCACTGTCTGCGGGAAAGCATTTGCGCGCCAGCATGACCGCAAAAGACACGAAGGCCTTCATTCAGGAGAGAAAAAATTTGTCTGTCGCGGGGAACTTGCACGGGGAGGTCAATGGGGATGCGGCCGTCGTTTTGCTCGTGCAGACGCTCTTGGGCGCCATTTTAGGTCCGAAGCAGGCAGGATCTGTATCAAACCACTGCTCGACGAAGAAGCTCATGAGCGCGACCGTGTATTGATGGAGCAGCAACAGCAGCAACAGCAGGGTCATCTCCAGCCTGTGCCTCAACCCATGATTATTCCCGGTATGGATGGCCAACCTACGGGTGGCTTTACGCTTCCTGCCGCGTTGCTGGCTCAGTATCCTGCATTGCAGACTTTGCAGTGGGACCAGATTGCTCCAGCGGCAGAGGATCCTAACGACATCAGCGGACGTAGCAGCTTTGATGCTAGTTCTGGTGGCGAATTTGGATACGACGATGATGATTCTGGCCTCAATAGTGGCTATAACAGCAATAGAGGATCAATGTACGGAGTCAACCAAGGCCAAATAGCCTATGGGATGAATGACTGGGGCCGTGCGCAGTGAGATAGCGAAGCCCCCCTGCCTATGGTTAGGCAATCCTTCTGATGCATTTCATTAACTCTATACCGCTGCGGGTCTGTCGGTGCCTTATCCCGTTCCATGCGGGGTTTTCTACGAAACACGCCCCATTTACTTTTTTGTCTCTGCTTCCTCAGAGGAATGGATACCATATAGAAAGATTCTGCGGCGTTACTTCTGGAGTGGAAAACAACGGGGTTGATTTGGATATGCTCATCTTGACGCCTTTTTTGGGTTTAAGGTTACACTCTGTTCGTGTTCTTCTCCTCCATTTTATTTTTCTTCTCTTTTTTTGGTATCTATCCCCCTGTCTTCTGATCAGTGATGAGTTTTCCTTACGTCGATTTCACGGGATTATGACGATTTCATCCCTTCATACCCCAAGGACCTTTTTTCTTCCTTTCTTCTTCTCTTTATTGCTTCCTGATATCGAAATACCCTTTTGACTATGTCTCAGAAGAATATAGGAGAGATAGCATCTATGTTTCTTGCGGTATGTTTTGGAAAAGGAACCACAGGTCGTTAATCGATAGATTTATACTGGTAACACAGCCCGGTACTGTGCTCGGGTTTTTTATCGTTCTTTTACCATATAACATAGTCTTATTGGACAAAGGTTCCCTGAAGACGAGTAGCAACGTATTTACTAGAGCACCCGTTTAGGAACATACGCAGGGGAACGAAAGGGGGTATACACATAAAACTACCATATCATCCATCAACACAGCAAAGAACACGACGAAGGGACTAAGATCCGCATCGCTCCCCCGAACCATCTCTTCCATCTTTCGAGGGTCTTATGAATACAACACGATATGATACGAAAAGATACCAAAAGCAAGAGCAAAAGTTGGAATCTCTGAGCGACTTCAGAGAGATGATAACAGAAGAGGGATATGAAAGAAGTCAATTCCGATACGATACTCTATCGACGAGTCCGCTTAGTTCTGAGGGTTACGAGCTTCTCTACTTCGGTGATCCACTTCCGATCGAATTCCTCCTCCGTGAATCGTAGGGCGGATTTCCTGGCGCGCTGGCGCATGGCTACTTTTTCTTCCTCGGGTAGAGCCAGGGCGGCTTCGAAAGCAGCGGCGAATTCTTCTTCTGTAGTTGCGCGGAAGCCGGTGGCGCCGTCGCCGAGGTCGACTACGATGTCTTCGCGGGGACCTCCAGAGTCGTGAACAACGCTGATTAGACCTGCGGCCTGGTATTCGACAACGCAAATGCCGAAGTGTTCGTTCCACATAGCATTCGCGCCAATGGAGGAGGTGCGGAGATGGGAGAGCACAGTGGGCCAGCTCGCGTCGCAGATGAAGGTGGTGTGGTCGCGGATGCGGAGTTCATGGGCTAAGAGGCGGAGGTTGTATATATGGGTTTCGTCGGGGCTGCCGTGACGCACGGAACCGATGAGGATGAGTTTAGGTGTCGGCTGAGATGCAGATGCAGGGTTCTTCTGTCTGTCGTTAAGGAAGCGGGCAAAAGACTTCAGGACCAAAGGGTGGTTCTTTTCTGGGCGAAACTGTGCAATGTACAGTATTGTTGGTTCTCGTGCCTTTTCGGTGTCTGAATTTACCTCGATTGAGGATTCGAGTTCTGAAACCGCGGTGGGTGGGAATATCACGGTTGGTTCTCCGTGCTCTCTCCTCTTCCGGGATGGACCCCAGAGAGTTCTGATATGCGCAGACGTCCAAGAGGAGTTGCACATCACTACATCCACCTTACCACCAACCCAGCCGTAGAGCCAGGCGAAGGCAAGCCAGTATTTCCGCTTTGCGAAGCCTCTCCAACCAGTGCCCGCGCCAGAATTGATTCCTTTTGTGCCGGTTGTGTCATCAAGCGACTCGAGCATATCCGTTGATATCGTGGGGTAGTGGACATACGCTCCCGTTGGAACAGAGGGAAAGAGAAGCTTCGAAAATGCGAGCGTAAAAGCGTATCCCATAGTGTCTATGAAGATGTCCGGTACAAGTAGGTTGAACGCGTCGTACACGACAATCAGAGAACCCAGCGACTGTCCCAGAAGTGTTAAATAAGGGTACATGCTGTGAAGGACGTATTTACGCGTCGACAGATATAGTAGCACGAGCGTTGGCGGGTGAAGTTGGATGTTGAAGCGGTTCTAGAGGCACGACAGTCAGTAACAGGCATAGTGCATTTGTCGAATCTAAGTACTGTACTGACCTTGACTCGTTCCACCATTTCAGTCTTTCCAACTTCGTGATCTCCGGTATAGATAACGCAAGTAGCCTTGGGCCATCGTTTCTGCGTCGCATGGACGGCCTCCCAAAGTACACGTTCCCCTCCTCCACCTGCGTTGCTGTCGCGAGAGTAAGTAATCGGACGGGGTATCTTCGATCGTCATGTGCATACCAAAATGGATGGAAGAAGCCAACTATCCCGTCCCAATCATCCTCTGCCCCTTTGCCCTTGGGCGGAGTTCCTGGAGCGGCGTCATCGACCTTCTCCCACTCCTCATCCTCAGAACTCTTCGAGGTCCGTTTGTCCCGTTTCGAATCGAAGTCCTCCCGCTCAACGCGGACACGGTCGAGTATTGCCTGCCTCCTATCTGTTGTTCTTCTCTGTATAGACCAGCCAAGGGTGCGTAAGGCGAATCCGATAGTATAGGAACCGAACTTGGGAAGCAGGAACACAGCTACCACGAAAGTGATAATGGAAGTGGCCAACTTCGATAAGAGCGACATGGCGGGAGCAGAACAGATGTCGTTTTTCCACAGATACTAGCGCATATTCCACAGACGGTTGAAAGGGCAACTATCGCTCCTCGGGGAGCTCTGCCTCTGCATTTGCTGTTTGAGTTGGTGGTGGTCTTGTGAATATCTCCCCCGTCACGAAGGAGAGAGCTGGTCAGATTACTGTATCATACAGTCTGGTGAGACACCACGTGATGCCAGATCCCGCTTTGTGGAGCTAACAAAAGCTTCTTGCGGAGCTTAAGACTACATCTCCGAACTGCTCAATAACATTTCTATATTCCCATTGTTGTTGGCACAACGGGAATTCACGCTCGCTTCCGCGTTGGCATTCACTTTTATTTGATTCTAGGATCTGGTCTTAGGTACCCGAGCTTCAATTGAACTGCTCGACCGTCATGGCATCAATCTATCCGCGATTAGTTCTCCGAGCGCGTTCCGGCGGCAATATTATTTCATCGAGCGCTTTTCAGCAACGGCGATCATTCCACCCTACTCGACCGTCTCCTTTCATCAATGAAGCTTTGGATATCTCCTCTAGCTTCCTTCACGGCGTCCACGATGTGACTGGTCTTCCATGGGCCGCTTCTATTCCCTTAACTGCATTCATCGTTCGAATGACCGTCGCGCTGCCTTTGCAGATCTATACAAGAATACATGCTCGCAGGAATCGTGATCTTTCGCCACTCCTTCTATCCTGGCGCAAAGTCTATCAAGATCAGATCATGGAGAAGGCAAAGGAAGAAGGCAGACCTTTACTACCTTTCGAGGCAGATCAAAAGTTAAACGAGGAAATGTCCAAGAGACAGAAATCGTTACGCAAGCGCTGGAAAGCCGCGAGGTTTCATGGCATGGCTACCTTCTTACAGATTCCAATTTGGCTTTCTCTGATGGAAAGTCTGCGAGCGATGTGTGGGAACAATAATGGACTTGTGCCATGGTTCTTGTCACTTATGGAGTCGGAATCTGCCGATCCAAGTCAATATCACCATCTCAATATCGAACAGTCTCTTGCATCTGAAGGTGCCCTTTGGTTCCCGGATCTATTGGCCGGAGATACAACTGGCATACTTCCCCTGATGCTTGCCGCGACCATTTGGACAAATGTCAGCGTAGGCTGGAAGACTCCTTCCTTCAAAGAACTTGCGGACTTCCCGCGGACGGAGATGGTCAAGCAGGGTGTTTTGAAGACGATCAAAATGTTCATCCAGTTCATGGCCATCAATATAGGCATCAATTCCTATATGTCTGGAATGCCTACTGGACTAATGATCTACTGGATCACTAGCGCGAACGTTGCGACACTGCAGACCGCATTCCTCAATAAATACATGTTCTCAAAAGCGCCTCTCAAGCCATGGATGAAGATGCATGTCGGTCTCCGGAAGGCCGGGGAAGCCAAGCCCGAGAAAGCAGCATCCAAAATATGACTGCCGACTCATCGAAAACTGTGAAAGAAATTACATGACTGGTGTCAAATATGATGCAAAAAAGGGGGAAGAAATTGCCGTCCTGGACAGAAACACCGAACCTGCTTCTCGCGTGCCCTCGAAGAACGTCCAGAAGATCATGCATGCATCCGGGGCGAATTATATTTATGCAGACCGAGCATTTCCAACATCTTTTTCCGAGGGCCCCAGACTACCGCGCTTTCTGGACTGGATAGATTCATGTGGAGCTCCTGATTGAGTAGAATTATGATGGACTCAGGATCCAGATGCGGGAAAAAGCTTGCCCATATACCCAGATGAATGCCTCGGGGTGAGCTGCCAAGGAAGGTATGAAGGACGGTGTCATCATATCTTCTCCAGTTCTCTGGATATTAACAGACATTGGTAATCAGCGGCAGTGGTTACGTTCATCTGGCTCATTGCTGTCTAGGGTTTACTCCCCGCTCTAATTTCTAGATGGACTCACAGAGAGGTGGATCGCGAGACGAGTGGCAGCTCGTGTGCATTATTCTCATGGAGGGCGTGACTCGAGGGATATGCGGTGGTGAAAAGAGTTCCGTCCTTTCAGCAGATTTCCGATATGTGCTTTGAGAACGGAGGGTCGAAGTGAAACGTCTCTTGCGCTTTCTGGGTTATGGTTGCGACGGTGCCGCGGTGAGACAGGACGAAATACTGAAGATATGTGCTCCACGTATGATCCAGGCACCGTACATCGTCGGAGTGTAGACTGACGTCGATATTGTGCGTCACCTCTTTCTGCCAATAGCGCCTTCTCGTTGTCCTCTTCGACCCAAAGAATCGAGTTGATGCTCAACCGAAATGATCCATTGGCTGTTCCGCCACTATCACTGTCGGTGACATCGTTGATGGCAGCGTCGACTTCGATATGATACCTCAGTGGCCACTCGGTGACTGTTCCGGTGCCTTCATGACTCGCAGTGAATAGGGCACTCTCGTTATCCCCGAAGGAGACCCGGATAGCGTCTGTTCGGGAGGTTTAAGAAAGTATTTGATAGGAAACCAGAGGTTCGCCGTGTCTGTATGTGATCTGACGATATCTGTAGATCCTTGACTGACCTTCACGGCACTTGTAATTATGCAAGCTACTTGTGACAAAATTAAACCACATTTTTCTTTCACACTGTTCAAGATCTGGGTGGTAGTGTGACCGGAACATAGAGAAAAGAGACTTCATACTTTCTGCATGCTGTCTCTTTATTTTAGAAAGCATTGGTATATATCTTACAAGAGTCATATTTACTCGGTTACTGATTCCAGTTTCTTATTACTATTATGTTACCAGAACCGACCCAACAGTCTCCTTTTCCATTTCTATCCATGTTATCACTTCGGTATAGAACGAGTTGACTGGGCCAGGTACACTGAGCTTCTCTAATGCCTAATTTTCTTGTTTGTTATCGCCGCTGCCCCATCCGTGCCGCAAGGTAAGTATCATAGACCGCTTTACACGTCTGTATATCCACAGCGCGCCCAATATGTCAGATTCTTTCTTCAGGAATCGCTTGTTACGAGCACTTGACAAGTTTCAGACCCTTCACGGTAGGATTGTCTTTGAATTGCGAACGAACAGTAATGGAGCCGAATGCCGTATATGTCGACAGATCCTTACCCTGCCCACAAGTTGCCCCCGGGATGAGCTGAATCGTGAACCGTTAAGCTGGGTCAGTATGACCTTCATATCCTTTGAGCTCAGCACAGTATCAATTATCGAATGAAATCGAGGACAGCAACTCATGTGGGACGGGCGAACACTCGAATGGAGGCATGTCGTGGCCATCGTTCGCTTCTACCAGACGGGCCATGGCATCTTGGACCAGTTCTCGGTTTTCGAATGATTCGCTAGCAGCTAGAATCAAGAAGGCTCCGATGGCTATGAAAAGTGGCGATTTCGCCTTCATAATTAAGTCAGCCTCAATTCTGTAAGTACAAGATTCGGGGTTGTATATATTGCTTACCAAGTATATGTCGAAGCTGGTCGTCATCAAACAATTTGCTTCGGAGATCATGCATCATGAAATTTAGCTGCCAGTCTTCGATAGATACAAGTGTGCTGTATTTCTCTGAGAAGATCCTCGTGGCAAAGTCCTGCAGCACGCTCGCGATGGAACCCAAGGAAGCAACAGATACCCAGATCAGTGCAGGCAGGTGATGGGAAGGACCAGAAGTCGCAATGCCACCCTTGTATATACTGGGCCGCAATCCACGGCACCTTGATCTCACTTCTACCAGTAAAGTATCATTTACTGTTGGTGATAAAGGTCTTCACCTGCGTCGAGTTTGGCTAAGTATAAGATTTGGCTAGGGAACGCAAAGCAAGAAGATCGAGAGAAGAGAAGTTGACCCTGGCATATGCTAAGCATAGGAGATTTTCATGTCTTGATTCTGTTTACAGTCGAAGTGATCCTCCGCATACTTTGAAGTCAGCAGATCTGTTATTCTTTGGTGATTTCACTCGACATGAGCTCAGTATGCTTTTCCAGTTCCAACCTTGCAAGAAAAGGAATGTTAGCAGCGTTCAACAATCAATGCGTTATCGTGCTTCTGATAAACGTCTGACGCATTTGCCTGGCTTACCTGACTGAACTCATGGGACGATGCCGAGCAGTGATAAATCACGGGTGATACTTGGAAAGTGTATCTCCCAGTCCGCTTGAGAAATACGGTTTCGTTATATGTCGAATAGAGCCCATAGAGGGTCTCGTTATCATTACTTGGCCTATATTCATGGTCTTTATTTGGCCGTGCGTCCGGTTAGCTGATTTTTTCGAGAAATGGACACAATTAGCGCAGGCACCGTTTGCAATCCCAGGTACTGATACGCAACGACAGTATGGCCCGAGGGCCATCTTCAAGCCGCGACGCTTCACTTCATCTTTGCTGTGACACGCATCGATTGCTTCCAGGTCACTGCACTGATTATAAGCTGTAATTATTAGCAATGATCATAATATTGCGACATATACTCATAAGGTTTGTTGATATCGCCCTTCACGTATATAAGGACGCCATTTTGGTATATCTCCCGTAGGGTACTGCTGTACTGCGGTACAGAGATTTTGCTGTATCAGCATTGCTTTAAGCGTTGGACACTGCGTAGCGGTAGTAAGCTCCTCTCAATGCGAGTGAGCGTGACGTTAGCAGGGGGCATCAGACTCGGGTCTGACATAACAACGTCGCCGTGACGAACCATTGTGAAGTTGTGGAATGTTCTCGTGAAGTCGTGAAATGCTCGCTCGTGATTGCAATTGTTACAAAGAAACAAAGAAACAACAGAAACAACAGATTCACTGCCTGCGAAAAGAAGTGGAAAGGAATCACGTGGTGAAGTTCACAGCCTTATATAACTTCACGCCTCGAGCTAGCGCGCTAGCTCGGCTACGCTGAACCTGATTGGCTCGTTCGCATCAGCTCTGCCGCGGAATATGAGATCTGAGAAGATAACATCGGTTCCCTCGCAACCCCAGTGCTTTTGTATTGTGTTTCGGGCTATTTGTAAACGGGAGGCTTTGTCGGAATTCGATGTCGCGCTAGACGGACCCAAGCATGTAGCCATTGCGGGCTTTTTGATAGATATCTGCAGCAAGCTATCTGCGAATCAATACCTGATTTGCCGATTATTGTAAAGGCCTGGTAATATGTACAATATAATCCGGATGTCTGAATCTATCGTAAAACTCGATTCTCCACTTATTAACAAACTCTTCTAGCAGAAGTAGTAATGAGAAAGTTATTGACCTTGTGTTTAGTAGGAATTCTGGGCGAAATAGGGGCGACCGTGGCACCCAGGAGCTTTAGTGTTTAGCAAATTCCTCAATATAATTCAATGAGTTTTCAAAATAATAGTTTTGACCTAATAACTTGGCTAGCTTCGCCGGAGTTATATTGAGATCCGTTGTCCAAGGTGGTTTTATCTCGCCAACAATGACGAAGAGACATGGCCATCGACATCGAGCGGAAACGGTATTTCGGGAAATAATAGTGCAAAATCCAAAAAAAAACTAAGTAGTTACTACTAGTTATTATATGAAGTAATATAATCAGTAAATGCTACGGACGATGGACTGCATAGATTCGGAACAGAAGACCGAGGACGGATGACGGCAGAGGGAAACGGAAGGAAGAGACTCCCATATTGTGCCCGGGTTTTTGCTGCATTGGACAGTGCTATCTGCCACTGTCCTCGACGAGGCGCCATAGATAGGTGTGCCGGCTTGGAGGCTCCAAAAGTGAGACCTAGGCCTAGTCTCTCCAAAAGTAGCTGCAAAGGTATGCAGAGGTTTTTGACAAAGCAGCCAGAGACACCAATGCTTTCTGGTAAGCAACGCATCCCGCATGATCCCCTCATATCGTTGCATGGTATTTGGCGAAACATAGCCGCGCTGCAACTCTCGCTCGAGGTCTTTGACACGACAGCTTGTGCAGGTGTATGGCGGCTTGTTGGCTCGGCCCTTGATGCTGATTTGAGCGAAACACACTCCAGGCAACTTCCGACAGCAGGCCATGCAGAAGTACAGCATGTGAATGGCAGATGACCGGTCTCTTTGCCCGGTCACTATCTCAACGAGTCTAGGGAGGTCTGACTGGAGGTTGTCCTCCCTCAGGTCGTCGAGGATTTCAGATACCTGTCTGCGCTTGTCACTGTGTAGGAACAACGGGCCGAGGATCATGAGCATCAGCCCACGACGCCTCCGACACATTGTCCTCTGCATGGCTAAGATATTGGGCAAGAACCATACAGGAAAGCTCGTCGATGGTCTGGAGAGCAAGTTCAATGAAGGAAGCTCTTTCAATTCTTCCAGGTCTCCTGGCGCAAAAAAATCTGGGACCTCATGGTCCTTATGCGTACTGAAACGTGACGCCATCCGATTCTGTTGTCCGGCGAAAAATGATGTTGTGCAACAGTGACCGAGTCGTGTAAAATAAATTAGTGGAATGAGCAGGCCCAGACGCAACGTGGGCTCTGGTTCCACTAAGCGTCACTCTTTTCCGATATATATTAATACCCAGCTTTTGTAGCCTTCCTATACATCATTGGAAATAAGTATCAATAAGTTATACTTATGTATAGAGTGAAAGCGAAACATACATCGGGATCAACACCGATCTCCCAATAATCAAACGCTTGCTGGTTGTCTTTCCCTGGCACGATTGTGCTTCTCTGTTCCGCTGGATCGCTATCATTTCACTTAAAGATTTACCTCATGGCGGTAGACAGCTTCTTGAGACATCGAGGTGGACGCTTTGATCCAAGCGACCATTTGCTCGGTTCTTTTGCATCCGCATCATGAACGGACGACGACGGAGTCGGAGATGGCGAGGGTTCTGTCGCGGCATCGTTGATAATGCCCGGGGGAGTGGTATCGGCAAGCTCTGGACGTGGTCAGTTACGCTACCAGTCAAGACAAGGAAGTACATACCGGAGTCACTGGAGACGAAAGACGGGATGACGCTGCGACGCGGGTGGTCTGACAGTATCCTGATTCTGTATTGTATATAGTGATCGTCCTTCGTGGAGTCAAACGAGTTTGGACAGTGGTCATTTGGAAATTCATAATGCTTCAATGGCTCTGCGCTTCTGCGGGCCCAGAATATTACCCGGGCCTCGAGATCTGAGGTTATCTTTTGACTGTAAAACGATGTAGTAGGAGTGCAGTTTTCGAAGATATCTGCGGGAGAGTCCAGCTCTTCCAGACAATCATACAAGGATATCTGCTGACTCGTGGTCGCAATGCCTCCCAGCTATTCGGCAGCTGTCGATCTTGCTCCTGATTTGTTCACCTTGTATTTTCGTCAAATAGATGGTTTCATTGTACGTTGATAAGAAACCATATTTGACACCTGCGCAGAACATGTATATCCCGATCGGATCCATTATTGTTTGAAGGAGATTATGAGCTCAAGGCGTCTTGAACTCTCCCACAAGAAGTGCTTGCGTCCAGTTGATGTTAATTCTTGCAAGGACAATGATATCCCGCCGCACACTCTTGTCGTCGATCGGCCAGAGCTAAACTTGCGCGTAATCGTCATTCGATTACGCATCCATATATATTGTTGTATAGGTTGAACAGGTTTGGGCGACTGCCCAACGTAACCTGTCCCTGAAATGGCACCGTGACCCCCCCTGGGCGTTCCATTATCTGCAGAAATAGCATTGCCAGCCTTGTTTTCCGCCCAGAACTTGACGGCAAAATTTCCCAGCTTCATGAAAGCCCGCATGTACCTTGCGTTCCTCGTATTTTCGACATAACTCAGGTGTCCCCTGTGAGCTGGCCAATATGTTGTAGGGTCAATTGCTCGGTTATCGATATATACCAGCCAATGCGGAAGAGAGGCTGGGTATGGATATCACCCAGAAATTCGCTCTTGCAGATTCCCAAAATTGATCTCGGAAAGAAGGGGGGTGGATATAAGGGCCGTAAGAACCGGTTATTGGAGAGGTAGAGCGAGTTCCGAGCATTGTATGCGAATATCGCAACCATGACCATGTTCAAGTCAACTGACAACGTTGAGTTCCACGGGCCGAATTGTCTCGTCGTCATGAAGCCAGCTCTTGCTATGCTACCGCCCTTTATATATCTCGCCCAATTTCCCATCATAGCAGGAAAGGTGATGTAGGATTCACTCCTATCCTGGAATAGGAGGATCTGCCTTTCTTCGTTAGCTCCTACTGCAGTTTCGATTCCAGGACATCTCTATACTTACTGAGGGATTCCTTGATCCATGCCACTATCTGGGAGACCTCCTGCATCTCCACTTGAGGGCAATGTCTATTTTCAGTGCCGACCTCACATTCATGGATGGAGTTTCATCTTCCGGAATTGACATCTTGTCTTGTAACTGACCATCTGTCTGGGCCACGTATTGCCCAGCGCCCCCAAATTTGGCAACTAGACAAATCCTAGTAGACCTCCACTTGTGGATAGGGGCAATTGTCGTCTTGCAGGGACTTGAAAACCCTTCCAGCATAGTCACAGACACGACTATGAAATGACAGCCATTTGTAGTCATCTCAGCCAAGACTCGACAATGTCCAGGATTATCTCTCGCTCCCGTACCTTCGATATATATATATATATATATAGAATCTTCTTCAGCAGGACAATCCTAGAGAAGGAAATAAAGAGTTTGTTTCCTGCCGATGCAAATGGTATCTTTCCATTGACAAATCCGAGAGGTGTGAACGGAAGAGGCGGCGTGACCCTTGCTGCCCAGTCGTCTTCCCGGATATTCGTTTTCAGGTCGAAGCAGATTTTCAGGGTGTCACTATCATCATTCTCGCTGGTTCTTGTCGCCGATATGTGAATGGATCTCCAGGACTAAAATCGCACATAATGCCTTCTGATTGAAAAATGGCCGCCATTATCTTACTAACGTTGTTGTTAAATCGGCCTTGCATATCGCCTTCGTCAGAACAGGTGTAAAGCTCATTGATAATACGTTTTGCGTTCAGGAAACCAGCAGGGTGGTAACCTAGAATCGCATTGTTGAAGTTGGCATTATCTCCGAGACAGTTGTAATTTCCTGCTCTTGGAATTGTCATAGTCCGCAGACTAATATCCCGGGCCAGCAATTGGCGGCCCCTTGATGTTTCCTGCGGACCGACAACCGATATATATGTTCATGAATATATATAGAACAATAACCAGAAGAGCTCACGATCCATAGACTCAAGTCAACCTCTTCATGGCAGGATGCACAAAGAGGAATGGCCTTCGAGATGGACTTATACGAGACAGTATACAGCCTGGCCTGCTCCCATATGTCTGTATATAACTTGTCAGCTCATTTCTCGATAGATAGAAGAGGTGAAGTCATGAGATTATCGGCCATACATTTGGGGGGCATCGAGACTCTGCAGCCACGTAATTGAAACACTCTGGATTTTCTGCAGCCCCTTCCCATGATCCTGTCCAACTCTCCATGAGCCTAGAGATCATTAATCGCACGGTAATAGTTTTGTACAACCGTGTATTAAAATCTAGCAGGTATATATCAGTCATTCTGGACCTTCAAAATGGATAGGGCATATGTACCATATTGCAACAAGTTTTTAACATTGGACAACGCCCAAGGAATCTGATGAATCGCCTTCTGGTGGCAGCGCCCAACGGCAGTGCACCGATGGCAGGGCATCAGGTCTCCCAATGACTTTGCACTCAATAAGTGCGTTTACCTTCTCTGGTTCCCCTCGGATGAAGAGGTCTCCGTCCGAAATGGCTGTATAGCCGACCTGGCCAAAATTGGCTCTCATCCGGAACCTCGTAGGAACCCAGTGAAGACTGTAAGAAATGCAGTCTGTTATAGCGAAGAACGTCAGTCACATTTTCTAAGGAGCAACATGAAGCAGGGTAGATTGAGCTTGGAGACGCTGCATGGAGTAGGATAACTTACCACTATGGGCCGAGGCCGCCATCAGTCTCAAAAAGGACATTCCATGGTATGCAAACGCATTCCACATATCAGCCTCCAACATCCGAGTGGCCTCATCAAGGGCAACAACCTCAGATTTTGTATTTGTTCTGAATAGCTCCCTCCCCAGCTCAAGTCGGACCGATCGAAATCCGACAGTATATCAAGACGCCACCTTGCATGCGTGGATATACATAGACGCGAGAGATTTCCCGAGTACCCTGCTTCAATGACGAGGTGCGGCAGTATAAAAAAGAGATAGGACAGAGAGAATGACAATGTTGGAAAATAAAAACCGATAGCTCGGTGCTGAATCATGTAAAGAAGAGTATATATAAGTTCTTGAATGAGCTGATTGAAAAGGATAATCCTGACTTCCTGCCTCGCGCCTCTCTGCCTCAAGCCTCGACTGTGGTTCAGGAGATAGCGGTTGGATAGAAGCCAACCCATAGCGTTCTGGGGGGGAGGGGGAAGGGGGACGACTCTCTCCTCCTCCTCCTCCCCCCATATATACGATAAAGAAGAAGAACAAATATAGGATAGGGATAGGAATAGGAAATTGGTAAGTTCTCGAAATTGGATGATAAAACTGAACATTTCTCGGGAGTACTGTCGAGGAATATATATACGCAACCAAGGACACACCACCACGAGTATGAAAAGAGAGAATAAAGAACAGATCCAATTGACATATGACCTATCAACTGCGCATTGGGAGCGATTAGCATAATCTTCTTCCGTTACCAGTGTCTCTGTCGGCATGTTTTCCCTGTAGGGACGGCGAACTAGCGTTGTGACACCTAGCAAGCATCTATAACAAAGATTTACCAGGTCCATAGACCAATAGCGTTACGGGCCTTTATGGAAGATCCTTTCAGACAAGTTAGACATGCATGCAGCATGCATCCAGATTCCAACATGAGAAGATCTATGAAAGACCATAGCCACCAGAGTCTGCAGGCTTGGAGCTGCTCAAAGGGTGGTAAAAGAAGAGGAGATAGTGGATATGGGAGGTCAATGGAGGGGATAAATATACCCTTGAAAAAGAGGGGAAAGAGGGGGAATGATTGAATGAAGGGAATCTCCTACCCCATGTTTCATTCCCTTCAGGTGGGAAAGATGGACCATGAATGTGTGCTTTCTGCGGAATTGTTAATGATGACCTACGAGTGCTCTCCAGACCAGTAGGGAGAGTCCCTCGCGATTAGGCATACTATGGGTGGTATCGGCACCGCACAGTGAAGGGCAACCCGCAATCCTTTGCTTCCTTGGAAGGCAGCTAGATTTTCGATAGCCAACAGATGATTGTCTAGAACTTGCAGTAAGTGGAGATCTATGTAGTCCTCGCCAATCTAGCAAGGATGAGGGATATGGTATAAAGAATCCGATCGGCAGCCCTTTCAAACATTCCCTCAACTTTACGGGCCTTTGCATACAGAAATGACTGTCATTTCCAAATTTCAGGATCCTTGTTGTCTATGGGATCATTTAACGATAGTCGATGCAAGATGAACAAATTTTATGACGAAATGCAGCACGTACCCGCCGTACGTACTAGCATGTCTCAGGCTATGTTACAAGATGCAGCCTGGCTGCTGTCACCCGCTTCCAGGACAAAGGCCTGGAAAAAGGTGGAAGAATCATTTCGCAAATCGTTAAGTAGCGAAGTGCAATTACCCAAGTCCTTATCCTTGTTTATGGGTCCTACCAATATAGCACAAGAGATGAAACGGATGCAACAATCCTCTGCCCACCGTCTATTGCCAATATCGAGGCTCGTTGAAGACATGATACTGGTGGCCACGGACACCCTGTCCGCGGAACAAAGACGGGAAGCGACGGCCCACTGGGACCAGTTCCTCAGAGAGTCGCACCTCCTCCTCCGGCTCAGGTTCACCAATAACAAATTTGCCCACCTGGAGTCAAAGTTAGTCAAGGGCAAAAACGGGACGGATTATGCAACGCAAGTAGTTCAAAAATAGAGAGCTTACCTGGATCTCAGTATCCGTAATGGAATCCCGGCTGACTCTAGCGTAGCCTGTCCGCTTCAATCCCTTGTAGAGGATGTATTCGCACCACCTGTCCCAGTCGGTAGGGTCGATGTCCTTCATGCCACTCAGTTCGCTTACGTAGGTGTTGTAATTTCCCTCGAGTGGCTTGGTAACAAGGTAGCTCAGTAGAATGAGCGGCCGAGGCGACTCGCCCATAAGTTTGGACAAGTATTCGGTCTGCAGACGGCGATCTTCGGGGTCTTCTTCCTGACCGGAGTGGAAAACGACAACATCCACGAGCTCGCCATAGACGTCTAGAGTGGCATGGGTCGCAGGTGCCAGCTCACCAACGGGAGATGGCAGAAGGTGATGAGTCGAGTTGATAATAGGGAACTTCGAGAGTAGCGCTGAACCCCAGGTGTGCTTGTTGGGACCAGGGCCGAAGTCGACATACATGCCCAGATCCTCCGCAAGAACTTGGGTGGCATCACGGTTACCCATGATGATGCGCTGATTATCTGACTCCAATAATCCAATGACGTCGATCTCGAGCTCCTCGATGACTTTGCGCATACGTTGCTCAGAGGACCACATGTCGTTGTCCAGAGCGAAATGAATGGTCCAGATGCCAGCGGTGATGACTTTGTCATCCTTATGATACGGCTGGTAGTCATTCGTGGGGAATCGCAGATAAGCCACGGCAATGGAAAGCAGCTGCAGGATGGCAAGCACGTAAAGATAATACGAACGCTGCTTTTTGCCTTGCGGATTCATTGGCTTACTCCTAGAAGTTGACGAGGAATTCGACACGGCATTAGAGAATACACCTGCTCCAATTAGAAGCATGGTCGTGATCATGACCCAGTCAGTATGCTCTCTCACGAGAGGGCCACCAGGCACAAAGGCGTAAGCGACCACCCAGACATGGAACAGAACCATGAAGTTATAGACGAAGAAGCCAAGCCCAAAAGTAGTGGCGGGGGAATGTCGAACGGCGGAGGAAATAAAGACCGGAACCATAGCCATGAGATAGAAAGCTAGCGTCAAACCACCGTAGTAGCCAAACCAATGACTGTAAGAAGTCAAGATCGCAGCTCCCACAGAAGCGATGCCGAATGCAGTCCAGCTACCAGCGACACGTGGATAGAATAGACCGAAGATGAGTCCAGCTCCCATAATAAAGATCGTCACAGCGCCGTGGGGAGCCGCCATCGGACCTCTGACGGGATATCCGTCCCAAACCCAGATGATCATGGTACTGGAATCAGACAGGAGAGAGTGCAGACCGAAAAAAAGCCCAGCAAGACCGAAAGCCGCCAGAATGGGAGACCCTTTCCTGCCGCTGGGCGGGAAGTAGTCGCCTCCACTGACTGTTGGCCGTCTGGTCGACCGCAGTACGGCAAGGATGGCGAGAGCCAAACCCAGCTTGTTCCAGCCGCCATTTTCCGCGTGCATAGTCGGCCAGATAGGGTTGTTCGTCTTAAAGGCGAACTTGGCCACACTGGACGCAATTAGGCCGATGGCCCAGGCCAGAATACGCGACTCTAATCGAACTGACTGAGCACGCTCACCAAACCAAGTAGCAGCCCATGCCAAGCAGCTTATAAAAACTGCAGCACCCGTGACGAACAGCCGGGAGGCTGGATCCTTGACGAGGAAAGCGAGCAGACCGATCAGCGATGCGAAATGCAAGGCACGGATATTGTTGGTCGCGAGAGAGCGTAGAGATGGGATGGCGAGCAGGAAAGGTGAGCATGTAGACATTATAAAGACTTCATAGCCGGAGATGCCCATATGCCACAGGGGGAAATCTATAAAACGTTAGAAGAAATACGAAGACATCGCCTAAGGGAATCTTTACACCAAACCAAGAGACCCAGAGAAGTCAAGTATGACCAAAACACAAACTATGTCTGTCAGCAGAGATTCATCTTCTACCGGCTGGATGAGACAATACCCCGCTGTAAACATCGGCGGCAGCGTCGATGGCCTCAGACCAGACGAAGCCCTGGCCAAAAGTGTTGCCAACAGGCTTGCCCTTCCTGTCTGGGGGTCAATTTCTGGATACTAGATCTGGTCGCAAGGAAATATAGCACATACTCTTTGTCCAGGACGACATCCGCAGTGGTCTTCAACTGTCTGTTGATTTCATCTTAGAGAAGGTCTTTCATTTGATTTTTTCCAGAAACCCATTTCCGACTGTACATTTGTCTACTTTGGAAGCCACTGAACATACCCTCTGCTAACCCCCTTGGTATCTCTCACAACGAGCTCAAACGCCTCAAAGTCAAGCGCAGTGACAGCATCGAAGCCGACATCAAACAGAATCAAAGACCACTCGAAGAAAGCGTACTTGGTGTAAGCTAGGCGACACGTAAGCCTATATCCTTCGAATGTATCAGGTTAATGGTCACTTACCACCGGGGACCTTATGGACCTTGTGCTGAATGAAGTAGTAAATCAACGGCACCAGGGTACCGAAAAAAAGGCCTGCCAGGATCTTTCTGTACTTGACTGCACGGCGGTTGTTGGGACTCAGTGCCAGACAGCCAAGCGTCCAAGGCAAGGTCGCAACTAAATAAGAAATCATGAAGATATCATGCCAGTCATGGTCGTCGGTAGATGTGATGTACGTCCACCCTCCGCAGGTCAGGGTTCTGAAGATCCCTGTCCCAGCAACCACTTTCGGAAGAGTCGCGTTGGGCCGTGCAGTCAGAACATACCAAAGGAAGACCAGAGCGAATCGAGGACCGGAAGTTATAGCGATAAAGATTTGAAAGATCGAACGTTCGGGGTAGCGATCACCGATGGTCGCTGATACCGAAGGAAACCACTCGTCAGGGTAACCATAATGCTCGTTCTGAACGATCTTCCTGAAATGGAGGGCCATGCCAACAATCAATGCACCGATGAAAGCCGTATACGCGAAGAAAGTGTGTGCCCAGGACACCCATTTTCCGTTGACCTACATGATATTAAGAATTCATCTTGGAAAGCTCGGAAGTGCAGGGTGGGAGACTTACTGCCACGACGGCATCCCCGTCCTTGAACTTGGGGGCCATGGCAGCGCTTAGAGAACGACTGGTTCTGGAAGCAATTAAGAGATATACAAAAGAATGTCAAGAAAGAAAAAGAACATGGATTGATGGGACGGCGTAAGGAAAAGACGCCCCTGAGGTGAGCAACTTCGAGGACAGTTGGACAATTCCGGGCCCGACGGGAAACGCGTTGCGGGAGCTGGACTGGACACCCGCTTAATCAGGCTTAGACAGGCTAGTCCACCACGGGAAGGCGGTCTCGGCCTCTCGGGGGGTCCCTAACTTTTTGTGCCTGTGAAAGACGATAATAAATTAATTATTATCAGTCTGCAAGCAAAGCAGGTCTTCAAATCCAGCAGCCACTATGGCGGGTGCCAGCGACAAGGCGCGCTTCTATCTGGAGCAGTCGGTTCCCGAGCTGAGGGAATACGAGAAGAAAAAAATATTCAGCAAGGTTCGAATGCTGCTGCCATCGGGAAGTCTGCTGCGCACTAGAAACTAACCATTGCGACATAGGAGGAAATCACATCGATCGCAAAGAAACGATCAGACTTTGAGCATAAGTTGAACGCTCGAGGAGCGCAACCTGTGGATTTCGCCCGATATGCAGAATATGAAATGAATCTGGATCTTCTCCGGCGAAAAAGAACAAAGAGGCTAGGGATCAAGATGCCCGCGCATACGGGTCAGCGACGAATTTTCTTCATCCTGGAACGTGCGACACGGAAGTTCCATGGAGACGTCAGTCTTTGGCTTCAATATATCGAATACGCCAGACAGCAGAAAGCACATAAGAAGCTCTCTCAGATTTTCACTAATGCGCTTCGTCTACATCCCACCAACGCTGAGCTCTGGATCTATGCGGCCAAATATGTTCTCGATGATCATGCGGACATGACGCAGGCTAGAAGTTACATGCAGCGGGGATTGCGGTTCTGCAAGAGTTCGAAAACGTTGTGGATTCAGTATGCTAAACTGGAGATGATCTACATCACTAAGATCTCTGCTCGACGCCAAATACTAGGTCTTGACCGTGTCCAGGAGGACGCAGAGCCAGCCACGACAGCGGACGATCATGATGCCGACATGATTGCTCTCCCCAAGGTCACGGCTGAAGACATCAACCCGACGCTCGGTCAGGACGAGGGGGTCGACCAGGTCGCGCTGCAGAACCTCAAGTCCACGCCCGCCTTGAGCGGCGCCATTCCTATGGCTATTTTCGATACTGCCATGAAACACTTCAACAACGATGATCGCTTCGGACACGACTTCTACGACATGGTCTCCCAGTTTGAAGGGACGGAATGCTTCCGCAAGATCCTTGGTCATGTTGTGGACGCTCTGCTCGCAAGCTCCCCAGGAAGCTACCACACAAGAATATGCTACATCAAGTTCCCGACAGCCGGTATCAGTGTCACATCTCCTGAGTTCCCACGAGCCTTTGGGGCTTCTCTGAGTCGCTTAAAGGAAGGCCCACAGGATAAGAAACTGGCGGAAGAGATGGTGAAATGGCTGCGGCCCTTGACGGAGAAGGAGGAGCTAGATCCGGCTTTGTTCAAAGTGCTGTCTGCAACTCTGCAGAGATCCCAACGTACTCTCGATGAGTAGGGTAATAAAAAAAGTTTGCAATTGGTCCCGCCGTGGGAGTTTGTCGATGTATCAAAAAGGCGTTTCTGGCGAAGACAATTGACGTTCCGAAGACATGTATATACGATAGTAGCGCATAGATCACTCATCATACTTGCTACCTCGCCGGCTGCTCTTCTTGTTGCTAAGGTGCTTCTTCATTTGGATCCTCGCCTCATTTTCTACTTTTTGGCTATGTAGAGTCAGTACGTACGGTCGACGGGGTAACGTTAGCCCGCAAAAGACATACAGCTTTTTGACTTTTTCCTTTTGCTCCTCGGATGTTTCACCCCGAATCGCGTCTTTCCCGGCACTTGCTAGCAATAGCCGGAGCTTCTCGAAACACGACTCCACATTGGCAGACTGCTTACGCGAGTCATCCGACTGTATGACCAGACTGTCCGTTCGCTCAGCGGCATACCGTGATGACCGCAGTTGCGAATGTAGGACTGGGGGAACCAGTGGGAGTAGAGAATTGAATGGCACTCTCAGCGTAGCCTTTGTATTGACCCTGCCCATTGAGACTGTCAGTTGATTTGAAAGCAGCAGATGGCACTCTTCCTGGACCAACAACCTACTTGTTGACGTTCTGCCCTCCAGGACCACTGGACCTGCTAAAAGCTACCTCACAGATATGGCGTGGAATGGTATTGGAATTGAGCTTCGCCAGCCACTCTCTAGCGGCTCTCAAGTCCTCCTCGCTGACCTCCTGGACATCCTGGAGAGCTGCTGCACGTCTAGACGCGAATTGTCGCTGGGCGGATGCATATCGAAAGCACACAGGACTCGAGAGGGCACGGGTTCGTCCTACCGTCGCGAGCATTTTCTTTACATAACGTGGAGCGACGTACGGTAGTTAGATAGTCAACTGACTGGTTGACTTATTAGTTAGTTGGTTAGTTAATTCAACAAAGAGCGAGCTTGCAGAAGAAGCGCTGCTAAGAATAAGAATCCGGCATGCCAAACGGTCTGGCCCGCCCCAAGCTTTCAGGGCCCGCCGGACGCCACCCGTCGAGTTCACTTCGTCTTGTCTCTCCGTGCTCTCTCGGCGGCCCAGACCCTCTTCTTATCCCTCCCCCGATCTCTGCCATCTCGCGACGTTGATTATTATTCATCTCCTTGTCTCCTCCATCTCCTCACTCTCTCTCCCCCTCTCTCTTTCTCTCTCTTTAGCACTTCCTGCCACCATCTCCTACCACCTACTCCCATCTTCCTCCATCCCCTCCTCCCTCTCCTCCCGTATCCCAAACCCCTCAATCGACGCCTGCGTGGTTGGCCTGCCCTCGCTTCTTCTAGATCCGCGCAGTCATCCGTCCGTTCCTCTCGAACATTGCCCCACCTTAGCTCATCGCATCGATCGAAAATCCCTATTTCCCGTGGTCCTCCAGCATTCTGCGTTGTAGATGCCTGCCCTTATCCTTTGTCCGTTGCCTACATGACGTCCAGTCCGCCGGATGAAGCTATCCATTTTCGTGGCAAGACTCTGACTCCGGAGAGTCCGCGTCCTCTGCACGTTCCGGAGCCCGCCAATATCCCCGTGCTCCAGAATATGATGGATCCGGTCTTCAACGATACTTCCACGTACGAGAAATCGCAGTCTGCTCAGGAGTCTATCCCGACGTACAATGAGAACCCCGCGCAAGGAACATGGCCTGGATACGTGAGCGGAGGGAACACACAGGGTGCAGGGCCGGCGCAGGGCCAGGAAACAGGTAGCTTCCACTTTGATTCTCAACAGGTGGATGGATCGATGAACAGAAATGAGACGAACCTATCAACCGATAAAAATGCACTTCCGTCGCACCGTTCTTCACCTACTGTGGTGGAGGTGTCTACTGCTCGTCCAAATCCAGCAAACCCAAGTCTAACTGCTGTTCCGTCAGATCCCACTGCCCTTCTAGAAAATGCTATATCCGAAGGTTCCTCCTCTCAGCGTCCTCCTGCCCCCGATTCTGCTCCCGCGCCTCCCCAGGATAAACCCATCGCGACGGCGTTAGATGCTCCAGGCCCTGATTCCCAGCAGCCGCCGCCATCGCAGGATGGCCTAGAAACTGAACAACGCAGAGATGTCGCACCCAATGCGGCTGAGGACGGCATTGACTTTCAGAATCTGCTGGATAATTTGTCCCCATCTGCCTCGACCGCTCCAGCTGGTCTAACAGTCACTGCGACCGCTTCTTCTCCAGCTGAAGACCCTACGCTGCCGCAGACAGCGACGGATAGGTCCCTTCCCACCCCTCTTGGCCTGCCTCCACGTCCCCCGCCCCAGGAAAAGCCTTTCATCCACCCCAATTACACTCCCACTGATGATATTCGTTCATATCATCAATTCCCCCCGCAGACGTCGTCCACGTCTACGGCATATGGTTCGCAGCAAGGTAGCTATCCAGCCTCCGGGCCGTCACCCGCAGTCGTGGCCCCCGTGGCCCCCGTGGCCCCAGGCGCCCCAGGGACATCCTCCGGGGCGAGTGATCTGCCACCTCCCCCTGTTCCTACCTTTCAACAATCCCAGCCGTCTACAGTCAGCCCCCAGCAATCTCCCCCTTCCAATCAGCCCAGCCAAAAAGCTGTTAGAGTCGACAGGCACACGGGAAAGCCGCAACCGGAGGATGAAGCTCCATGGGGTCCCGAAGTGCAAAAGAAATACGATGAGTTCCTTCATGATGAGCGCGTGTATGTCACTGAAGGTCTCTGGGATCGTTTCCCTCCCGGATCCAGATTATTTGTTGGTCAGTATATACCTCAATGGCCTTCCTCGCCGGCGTTGTTGTGTTCCTAACTGTATGAAGGCAATCTCCCCACGGAAAGAGTAACCAAACGAGATCTGTTTCATCTATTCCACAAGTATGGGAAGCTAGCTCAGATTTCTATCAAGCAGGCCTATGGTTTCATCCAGTTTCTCGATGCCAATGCTTGCTATGAGGCTCTTCAAGCAGAACAGGGTGGGATAGTGCGAGGGCGGAAGATTCGTAAGTATTCAGTCCATTGGCTGCTATGCCTTAAGTGGATGTTAATGTATCAATCTTCTGCAGATTTGGAGATATCAAAGCCTCAGAGGAATACTAGGCAAGGTCCGCCTCCGGCTGAGTCCTCCCGTGCCCCTCCGTCGAGGCGCTCACGGTCACCGGACTTTAACCGGAGTGGACCGCCGGGTCGTGGTTCTGGAGATCGTTATGACAGAGCCTATGACTCTGGAAGAGTGCCGTTCAGTGATTTTAGGGATGAGCATCGTCCCCGAAGACGTGATGATTATCGGCCGCCGCGATCTCCCTCCCCGCGCGGCTATCGTAGCAGAGAGGGATATAGGTCCCGTGATCGGACCCCTGACAGGTACGATCGACGAGAAAGACGACGTTCGAGATCACCTTACGGGAGAGAGCGGCGATACAGAAGTCCCAGTCCCAGGGCACGTGGTGGGTATGACAGTGATTCAGACCTGCCTATTCCCCGAAGAGCGCCTAGGGATGTTCCAGACGTGCAGATCATTGTCCTTGATGATGTGGATAGGTGAGCGTTACGATCTGTTCTAGTCTAAATGTATTCCTGACTGATCTTTGCAGAAACTTCATCTTCCGCATCGAGGGTGCTTTCCAGAGTCGGGGACTACGAGTTGACGTTATGGCACCCAGTTCCCGCATCTCGATATCGGCCATCGTGCATCGTCAAATGGTGGAAGGCGTCCTCGCGGTAGTCAAAGTCGCGCGCAACCATCAGTATTCTGGCAAGATCCCCTTGCAGGTCTTCGATAGGACTGGTGGTCCAGACAATGTTCGCTTCAATGGTGAGTTCTGCTCACCTTTGTGCTGCAGGCTGTGTCTAACATATGAACCTAGAATACACCGACCTGGACCTCAATGTAGCCGCCGAAGTGGTGGTTCGTGCTCAAACCATGCAGCGTGGCGGCGTTCCCAATCCTACTGCTCCCGCTCCTTTCCCACCAAACCCAGCATTTGCGACTGCTGCTCAGTTTCCAGCTTTGCAAGCCCAACAAGCTGCATTACCAGCCCTCTCTAATCCAGGCAACATTGCCAGCCTAATTTCCACTCTGGACGGGCCGACCCTGCAGTCCCTCCTTGGGGCCCTTCAACAGCAGCAGAGGCCAGCAGCAGTACAATCCGTCCAGCAGCCATTCCCGGCTGCTCCGGCGGTCAACCAAGCCGATCTTGCGAGTCTCCTGAACCAAGCTACTCGGCAGCAGAATCCTGTGCCAGCTCTGCAGGTCCCGCCCCAGCGGCCATTGCCCGGTCAATCATTCGGTTTACCGATTCAGAATCCTCCCGTGGTCCCAGATCCTAATCTGATGTCGCTGTTGGCCAAGGGCTTGGGCGGGCAGCAGCCACAGCCCCAGCCTCAGAACCCAGCCGCTATTGGCCCTCAGGTACAAAACATTGTCAATCAGTTGACAAAATGGAAGCAATGAGCTGTGATATCCCCCTATTTCATGTTTCTTGCGGCGTCTCTTCTTTTCTCAAGCCCCGGTTCGGTACAGGTTAGGTGTTGTTCTTTGATGGCTTGATAATCCCTTCTGTTTCTTGATGCGACTATCAGCGACGGTGATGTGATTCTACAGGACGGTTCAGTTCTCGGGTGGTTGGCGAATGGGACCTTTTGCAATCGGAGAGATTAAGGGTTTGATCGTCCGTCTCCAAACATGCAACTTTGCAATCGGAGCTTTGTTTTCTTTCTACATGCAGATATATGGTGACCGCTTTTTGTTCATCCGGAACACGAGTATAGATGCGCGGTGTACGGTACATAATACGAACATCCTTCTCTTCAACGATGTAATATCCTTTTAGGCGAGTGGTGTGCTATTTTTATTGTCATATTATAAGCAGAATTTGGTATGATGGTCGTAAAAGACAAAATATAGTACAGTGTTATCTGCTTCGAAGAACCAGCAAAGAAACTCTTTTTTGACTCCGTGCCCTAATGCATCTTCATTCTCTCATCTTGTTTCATGCTCATTGCGCCTTTTCAGCATTTTTTGCCGCCTCTTCGCGCTTTATCCGCTCGATGGTCTGATCCCGGTTCCATTCCATGACCCGCTTCTCCTTGAAGTATTTCACCTGTCCATTAGACATGTTGTCAGTTCATGCATCCATTCCAACGAGTCCGCCCAAAAATACTGGGGAAAAAAGATCCACAAACAACCACACAATAGCTCAATGTCTAACATACCCAAGTCTTGGAGCAAGCGGTCTCGAACTCCGCAATCTCCTTGCCACACTTTCGCCGTGCCTCCTTGTCATACTTGATCGCATCGACGATATCATTCCGGTCCAGGCAGTTGAAGAAGAGGTCCCGGCCGATGTAGCATTGTTCGCGCGAGGAGCGGTCCGGTGCGATGCGGCCGCCGTCGGAGGCCTTGGGGGACTCAGATCCGCCCGACCATGGAAGCCAGCCCATTGTGGTTTCTCCTTTTGTCTTTGGAAGTTGTGCTGTGTATGAACAGGTGTTTGGTATGGCAGATGAAGAGCAGAGTAGATTTAGATCAACAAGCGTGAGACGGTGAAGTCGATTCGATCCCGCTCCGCAACAAGTCTGGAAGCTCCTCGGCCTCCAAACGCGCTTCTTTCCGGGCGCGGCTGCAGCGCCAATCGGGAGGATCGAAGCGCGGGCAATGAGGATCGTCGTTTCTGAGCCGTCTTCTTTTCGCCAGCTTTCCACCTGGATGTTTCTATTTGCCTCTCGTTGCTTTACTGTTGATATCTCTTTGCGGCTGTGATTGTTCACTAGGAGTTTATCTCAACTAGCGATATCTCCTACCTTGCAGCCACAAACAGACGAAACTATATCATAAGCTTAATCTAGGGTCGTCAGTCTCCGCAGGCAGTTTAATAACGTCAACACATCGTCCGTCCTCAGCACTGCGCCTCTCACAACGCACTCAGTGGCCTCTTACATACGGGCTTGAGGACGCAATTGTCCCTTCTGTTGTTTCATGCCCCCGCGCCGCCGTCCGCCTCGAGCGGGGGCACTGACGGATCTCCCGCCGCTCAAGATCATCAAGAAGATCGCCGTCCTGCAACTCGCCTACTATGCTTGCGCCACTATTCTCATCCTGTTCACGACTCTCGTGGCAGGTCAGCCGTTTTCGCCGGCTCTGATTCTCAGTTGGGATAGTTTACGGGGAGACACTACGATCGGATGGATGCTCGGGTTAGTGTGGATGTTGAATAGTTTCCTATGGTGAGTAGGCCATATCCTCTTATCCTTGCGCCGCAAGCAGCATGCGAAATAGCGCGTGGTTATACGATGCGCAAGAAACAAATTGCTAATATTCCTTTCTCACAGTGTCATATTCCTCCTTCTCCTCGTCTCGCGCTCCAAACTCATCCCTGATTTCGCCTTGACCATCCACTTCATCCACCTCGTCGTCGTGTCGCTATACACGCACTCTCTCCCATCCAACTGGCTATGGTGGGGTCTACAATTCGGTAGCGCTGCATTAATGATCTTTCTCGGAATCTGGGCCTGTCAGTGGCGGGAGCTCAAACCCATCAGCTTCGGTGGACTGGGCGGTAGCAGCAGCAATACCGGCAGCAATGCCAATCAACAGTCATCCTCCCAGCATGGCCAACAGAACGGGTCCGCAGAATCAGGAGATGATTCACAACTAGCTGGATTCTCTCGAGGCCGCGGACGAGGCCGGAACCTCCGGGACGGTGCTGGCGAGTACGAGATGGTCGACATGAAAGAGACCGAGGATGTATGAGACTTAATCATCGGACTGTACACGTCTCTTCCTTTTTTTTGCATTCTACTTTGTTTTGTGCTGGTTCACGAGATGACTGAGCCGTCTGTTCATACAGATTCGATACCATTTTGCTTCTTCTCTTTGTCGTTGTTATCTACTTACTGTCAGATTATTCTCTCATCGGTCATGACCAAACGATGTAGTCACTTTGTACTATTCTCCCAGCCGGCGTTTTCTTTTCGTTTGTTGCTTTGTTACAAATCTCGGAGAAAGGGGGCAGTGGGTCTAGGGAGGTTTCATCTTTTGTTCTCTACCTGCCTTTTCCATTGCATGGAAGTTGCAAGTCGTGTATTACATGCTTTGCATATGTGTATATGCATATCAATATGCATTGTTATATTTATATCCATAGGTACATATTTTATATGTATATTCTCGATTATTTGTAATACCACTTACCACGTGCGTAGTGTATGAGGTGAAGAAAAGGACCGCTGGAATTGGAAACACTGTTCAAGGTAGAATAATAACAGGAATAACCCAATCATACTATATCATACCATTTGATATCATTGCATGTCATGATGAATAAAAACGAAAAGACAAATCCATATATACAAAAAGCCAAAAGACCTACAGAGCAATAAAACAGCTATGAGGGCAAATCATTTCAGACCCAGATAGTATATTTTATTATTGTTTATTTATTTTTTTTTCCCGCTCTGTACTTAGTCTGTTCAAGGAGTAACGGCGTTTCCGAGCAACTTGCCAATTTCCTCTGCGATAGCCATCGTGCGCTCCTCACTGAGTCGGCGACCGATGATCTGGACTGCGACGGGGGCACCATGGTACGCTTCGGGGTCATCTGGTAGAAAAGGCAAGTTAGTATATGCTTTACTTTCGCTTCGCGCATGTTATGTTGACAAGAGAGAGAGAGAGAAGGGTTGAAGTGGGACTTACACTCGCCCTGCACGACGCCATCGAGCTCATTCAGGGGCTTATAGTTCTCCTTCTTCACATCGATAGTCTTATCCGCAAAAGTGACGGGAACAACCACACTCGTGAAATCGAGCAGATTGATCGCGGATGCGTAGCCGTAGTATCGGAACTGGTTGTGGCGGACCGCAGCAGTAGGGGTGATGGGAGCGATGATGGCATCGAGTTCCTTGCCGAGCTGTTCCTCTGCCTCGCGCCACTTGGCGAGGTATTCAACCTGGTAGTTCCATTTCTTGAGCTGGACGTCCCAGAGCTCGTTCATGTCGGCCTTCTTGATATTGGGCTGCAGGAGGTCTTTGATGTTGGGGATGGCGGGTTCGCCAGAGGCGTTGATGTCGCGGTAGACGTCCTGGATGGGGGAGTTAGTTTTGGTCTGCTCCGTGAGAGGGGGGGGGGGGAATCATACAGTGCAGCCGTCAGAGGCGTAGATTCCGTTGATTAGGTCGACAGCGAAGTCGTGCTTGTATGGCGTCCAGGGGACGACATTGTGGCCGTTCTTCTTGAGCGTTGAGACAACGGTCTCGATACCACGGAGGATGGGCGGGTGAGGGAGAACCTGGATAACAAGGTGGTGAGCAAATCTGGAACGGTTGATGAGAAGGGTATGTGAATTCCGGTACTTACGTTTCCGTCACAGTTGAAGAATCCAAGAGTGAGACCGCCGGAGCTGAGCTTGGACTTGATGATGTCCTCTTCATTCTGCCTCCAGGGCAGCGGAATGACCTTGGAGTCGTACTTCCATGGCTCCTCACTCAACACGGAAGTGACAAACAACTTCAGGTCTGGTTACATTGTTAGGTAGTTGCTCAAGAAGAATCAATGCACGTATAGTAGGAAACGTACCGGGAACCGAGTGTGCGATAGGACCACAGACACTGTGGACAGTCTCCTGGCCCTCCATGCTGTTGGCCATCTTGGCGTACGGCATGCGGCCATGGCTGGGCCGCAGACCATACAGGAAGTTGAATGCTGATGGAACACGGATAGAACCGCCTGTTGGAGGACAAAAAGATCAGCATCTTGTCCATGTCAATCGCATAATTGGCGACGGTCATCTTTTATCTCTATCGATAACCGCGATAAGGAGCATCCCACTCACCGATATCGGTGCCCACACCAATGATTCCTCCGCGGAAACCAACGTTGGCTCCCTCGCCGCCTGAACTACCACCGCACGACCAGTTCTTGTTGCGCGGGTTGACCGTCCGTCCGATGATGTTGTTGACGGTCTCACAGACCATCAGGGTCTGGGGGACGCTGGTCTTGACGTAGAAGACTGCACCGGCCTTGCGCAGGAGGGTCACCATGATCGACTCATCGGTGTCATACTTGCCTAGCCACGAGACATATCCCATGGAAGTTTCAAAGCCCTGTCATTTGAATGGCTGTTAAAACCACAAATCAAAAAACAAGGTATTCCGTGTCTCGCACTGAACTTACCTTGACGCGGAACTGATCCTTGAGCGAAATGGGCAGACCATGGAGAGGTCCAATGGGTTTCTTGTTCTTCTCAAAGTACTCATCCAGCTCCTTGGCCTGGGCCAGAGCAGCATCAGGGAAGAATTCCAGAGCACAGTTCAACTGAGCAGAGAATACAAGAGTCAGCTAATCAAGCCACTTCCCGGGCGCTGAAATTGATCCATCTCAAATCAAGCCATGCATATATATCTCTGATCTATGAACAGACTCACCAATTGATGCGCAAGAGCAGCTCTTTTGCAGAAGGCAAGGGTGACATCGTACGACTTCAGCTCTCCAGTCGCTAACTTGGCCACCAGGTCTGTAGCAGTGCTATTGGTAATCTCAAGCTCCTTTGCCGATAGGAGGCCGCTCTTGGTGGGGTAATCGATCACGGAATCCTCCGTTGGGAGCGTCTGGATCTTCCACTCGGCGGGGATAGTCTTCTCAAGACGAGCGCGCTTGTCCGCGACGAGTTCCTCCCACTTCTCAGGCATTGTTTCTGTCTCTTTTTTCCCTCGGGATGTTGGTATTAGGGGCTTGGTAAATAGCGGGGAAACCGGACCAAATAACTGCTCGGCCGAGAGAGGTAACTAGGAGCAAATGGAGCTGAACGTCCGGGTAGGATTCTTCTCGCCGGGATACTGCAGGTCTATCAAGGTAAAGGAAGAGGAGGAAGAGAATGAAGCCATCGAGACAATCAGGGGGGGTTCATAATCCATTTATACCCCTCGTCATTTGTCTTGAGGTCCCCTATCTCCAACGTTCTGCCCCCCCCCGCCCATTGGGGTACAGTAACTGGTGACAAATGGAAATCATCGAGCATCTGGAGATATCTCCATGGCAGACTCCACATCTCCCAAGAGTAGAAACGAACTCTGGCCCTTATCAGAAATTTTTCCTCTTCAGGACGCTCGGCATGGCGTCTAATAGGCCTATCCGTTGGCGCTAGGCTTTCTCGTCGGTACCAGCAGGTTGCGGGGTTCGGAGTCTATGTAATATTTAATGTAAGCAACTACCGAGCGGGAGTGCCGTATTCCAATTTAAGACTCGAAGAACATCTCAAAAATACCTACTCTTAGAATATGATATTATATTATATGAATCAGTATTACTTTATCTACGTAGTCACTATTACCAGTGGAGAGATAGAGCATGTCAATATTGAGTGCCTTTCATATATCATTTCAATTTTCTGCTTTTCTGTATATATGATATGAATCGGCACGTTCACTTTAATCGTACGCAAGCAGGTAAATTCGTTTACTCAAGGACCTTTCCGTTGCTCTCCTCCACAATCAATTCGAACTCGGGCTGGAACTCGGTGTAGAAGTTGTGCTGATTCCATTAGCATATTGGATCATGTATACCTGCGGTTCGTGCATGGGTAAAACTTACAGGGTTCTGAACAGCATCTGCCGTGTACTTAGCAACGTTGTGAGGAATGATCTTCTTCTCAATCCCGTTCGCAGCAGCGGCGTCAGCGAGGAGCTGCGAGTGGCAAGCGTGGTCGAAACTGGAGAAGAGGAAAGCCGCCTCATCGACGGTGCGGCCTACCGTCAGAAGACTATTGTGTTTTCCCAGGTAAGAAACATGCGAGGAAACATCTCAAATAGGTGCTATATATATACTCACCCATGATTCTGCAAGACACAAACCATGTTGTCCTCACCGAGGGCCTTTGCAATGGCAGCGCCCTCCTCTTGAGCCAGAGCAACGCCTCCGTGATCATCGTACACACTCTGCTTTCCGTAGAAGTTGCATGCATCTTTGATAATATTAGTTCATTATTCCGTAGGCGAGATAGAGATTTCTATCAAACTTACCCTGAGAGATCATCTCAACGGGCTTTCCGAACGCACTCCACGTCTTGCCGTAGATGCCATGAGTATGCGCGGCCGCAATAACGTCCGGTCTGGCTTTGTGTATCTCAGAGTGAATCATGAAACCGGCCTCATTGATAGGGGCCTGGTTGCCTCCTTCAGTGACGTATCCCTCAGCGTCAACGAGAACCAGGTCAGAGGCCTTCATGAGGGAGAAGTGCTTTGCATAAGGGTTCATCCAAAAGTGATCCTTCAGAACGGGGTCTACGGAGACAACTCATATCAATATTGGAAACATCGGGCAGGTTGACCAACTCGAAGTTACCTCTCATGGAGATGTGACCGGAGATACCCTCTCCGTAGCCTAGCTTTCCGAAGTATCGGAACGCGGCAGCCATGTGCTCCTTCATCCACTTCCGTTGCTCGTAGGGGTTAGTGAACGTCGGGATACCACGCAACTTGAGGGTTCCCTTCCGGTCACCTCGCGCAGTGGCTTGGAACTGAGCATCCTCAGCAGCAGGACCGTAGGCTGGCTTGCTGTCGACGACAGCAACCACTGGAGCGGAGCGAGTGGCGGTTTCAGTCACGGTCGTCGACATCTCGTGTAGTCGTTATGATTTAATCGTAAAATATTCTTCTTTTCAAAAATTTTGAGGTCGTTCTAATTATGTGTCAGTGGATAAGATGTCGACTCATGAGAAAGTAAACGCAAAGATAAGGGACGGCCGACAACCGGCCCTCACCACCGAGCTGATAGTGATGACGTTCCCCCAGAACATATGCAAAAATCAAGGATCTAAAAGACAAGAACCTATCTATACCTGAATTTAATTATACTATCATAAATCCTCTTCGCAGCATGTGTTAAAATCGTGAAATGGTAGTCAATGAAATCAACTAAATGTAGATGGCAGTGGGGGAACTTCTGTTTATCTATATGATCGGCTCGCGCAGGAAAGCCAATGAGAGATTGTGTTTTACGTCCCGTCGGCAGACCCCGCCTGGATGTCGCGATAGGGCGCATAAAGCGTCTGTAGGCGTCAAATATGCTTGCTATCTGGATATCCGAAGCAAACTGGGCTTGTAGTCACTGTATATTTTGTTCTCATGACCTATTCGGATATAGCGACGCAGTGGGTAAATCGCATCCAGTTAGCCGTAGAGATCGCTCGGTCGAGAACAAGATCGAATCGTTGAAATAAGAATACTTTCTTTTCTAGACCTATCATATTTGCGAAGTCCTCTCCAAGTAGCGGATAGAGCTGTTAACTTTCGGGATATCTCTCCTTGCTATACCCACAACTCACGAGATAAGGAGTCGGAGATACCGAAGATGGTCGAAGAGCATAAAATTCAAACCTCTGTCGAAGGGCTAGAATCCTGCATGAATTGATTAGCTGATCACAACTATACGAAACGCCGGGATCTAAACTATGTGTAACGCTTCAGTACGACAGACTAAGTCCAACTGCAACAAGACATCGATCAACAGGGATCGACTTTTCTGCATGAAAGGAAATATATGCAAAACATATGCATCGCGTTTGCAGGGATACTGCGAACCTCGCTCTGGCGGGTGTTAGCTTGATATGTATACATATCGAGAACGGTTTCACCTAAAATTTGTGGGCCATATTGCTGGAGTTGCTGCATCACCAACCACCCAGGTCCCTGCAGAAAACTAGTCGATAACGAAACTATTAAGCGCCAAGTGAGTGACGAAGAACAATCGCGATCAAGTCAGACAGGGGTTGAACGATCTTAGTCTGTACTTCTGCAAGAGATACAGATATATCACGTGACTATACGCCCTCATGTGTATATATCAGCTTCCTTTGGCTTTGTTATTTTCTTTCCTCTTCCCAGTGTCCGACATCTCCCGCACTGGTATACGTCACTGAAAGTGGTGCATACTCTATAATCTTGGCCATCCATGCCTCTATACGCTAAGGACGTAGTTAAATCCTTAGCCGCATCTGCTGTTGGGCATTGTTATTACCTGGAAAAGTTTCTGGGAAAAAAGAAAAGAAAAGAAAAGAAAATAGCTGCAGCAAGCAGTCAGAAATTGAATGACAACTCATCGAGGCCTCCCGCGAAAGTGCACGGAGTGAGAGGCTTTCCTGCTTTAAAGGCCTGTGTGAAAGTCGAGTGCATGGGGGATGTGCCAAAGCGCGCGCACTTGCCGAGTCTCCCTACCTCAGCTGCCGAAAGGGAGAAAAAATGTCCCACTAAGCCTCCCTACGACGCGGGGCTCTCGATCTCATTATTCTCTCCATATGTTGACAGTCAGACACATGAACTCCTGCTGGTGATTTCAGCACAGCATCAACCATCAAGGCACTAACACAGCGCGTGTCCACAACAATCAGCAGTAATGGCGAGGTGATCGATTCGTCTTGCCCAACATGAGAGGATGCGTCCAACAACACATTTTGGATCCACAAACCAGTGGCAGATGTGCGCGGAATGCTCGAACTTGCACTGGCACGGAAAAGAACAAGAGGCAGCGATTGCTGCCTCCATTGGCAATGATTCGCCCACTCTACCAACGGCTTCGGTGACTATCCAACAGGTGTTGTCTAAATTGGGTAGCGCCCTCCAGAGTTACAGTGCCCTCCAGGCGCTATCCGGAAGCGCTAGTATACACCGCGCGAATCGGCAAAGTGAAGAATATGACAGCTCCACCTCAACGTGGCTAGGGCCCTAGACTAGAGATCAGACTACTCTAAGGAGACAGGGGATATGATGGGCTGCCGCCATTCAGAGTCACATGTACTGCACAGTTCATGCAGTCTTGTCAACAAGGAAATCACTGCGGAGGCAATTCATTCTTCTACTGCCATCCCCTCTGTTGAGGGCCCCTGCCTCCTTTGTTTCTTTGAAACATTTCTTTGAAACAGCCCTGAGTGTCCATAGTCGCAGAAATGGCTGAGAACCCGCCAGCGCAGAACCCCTTGGAGGTCGATGTAAGAGCGTGACATGATCCTAGTATCAGCTGCATCGAGCAGAGCTTTCACTAACAGGGGTGCAACCAGGACCATCCTTCCACTGACACCGACTCGGCCTACAACGAATCGTGAGCCTGTCTGGGTGGACTATCGAGGTCGAGCATCCTTCTGATCCCTCAGTTTAGAATAGGATCCGCCAGCTACGTGACATCCTTGAGTTCTAGCATCAAAAACTACAAGTATGAGTTCACACACTATGTTGGTTTAGTTCTAGCCACATTCGATAACTAACCATGACTATTGCAGATATGAAGTATGCCGGGAAAGCGCGCATGGATGATAAAATACTGATCATGTTTCTAGAATGGGCGTCGTTACCACGCATTCCATGAGGGTTCATACATCTTGGTATGGCAATACGAGAGCCTCGTGATGATTACCTACTGAGTTATTTGTTAGCCCAATGATGAGGAGGAACAAGACAGAATGGATTTCCTCCACCACATTTACAAACTGATGCTGGATGGAGAGCTCAACCTAGCGCCAGTCAAAAACCCTCAAAGAGTGCTAGATCTGGGGACCGGTACAGGAATATGGGCCATTGACTTCGCCGAGTAAGGAGATGAAAACACCTATACTGCCGGTCTGGTTGGAACGTGCTTTTTTGCTGATGACGACAGCGAACACCCTTCTGCCCAGGTTATCGGGACCGATTTGAGCCCCATACAACCTCCATGGTAAATGCTTGTCCTTGTCACTCTCTAGTTTGCGGAACTTTCTGCTGACGACCTCATCTAGGGTACCTTCGAATTGCGTATTTGAAATCGATGATTTCGAGACACCGTGGGTGTTCAAGCGAGAGTTTGACTACATACATGGTCGTGAAATAGAGGGCTGCATAGCCGATGAAACCCAGCTCTTCCGCCAGGCGTTTGCGAATCTCAAGTCTGGTGGATACTTCGAACTCCAGTGTGCTTACCCTTACTGGCTTTCGGACGACGACACCGCGGAAAAAGCAACGAACGCCCAGCTATGGGTCAAACACGCTCGTGAAGCTTCCGAGAAGTTCGGCAAGAGTCTCACAAATGCCCCTCTCTTCAAGGACAAAATGAAAGAGGTAGGATTTGTCGACGTTCATGAAATGGTTTACAAGGTTAGTGTGCTTAAAAAATTCCTTTGGGTATTCCCATATTACGTCTTCTATTTTGTCCTTACTAAATTCAATTTGTAGCTCCCGATTGGCTCATGGCCAAAGGATAAGAAGAAAAAGGAGCAGGGCAAGTATCAGCTAGTCCAGCAGCTTCTAGGGGTGGACTCCTATACTCCGGTGCTTTTCTCGCGCGTTCTCGGGTGGGAGCAAACCGAGATTGAGGTCCTGAAGGCCGGCGTCCGGAAAGAGCTGTCGAATCCCTCCATTCATATCTACATTCCCGTCTACTTCGTGTATGGGCGAAAGCCTTAGGCGAAGAAGGAAGCTATATTGTCTCTCGCCAGTCAAATTCTTTTGGAGCGCAAAATCTGCAGTGCTAGCAAAAACCTCTTGGTTTCTATTCCTATGTTATCGGCATCGCGTTCAATCCGTACATGGTAACTCTGTTTGCAAATGACGGTATAGCGATCACGATAGTAATTCACTTTAGTATGCACCAATTCATTTAGAGACCTCTCATACTCCTGTCTTTCTTGTGATCTTTGGACGCCGACGTCCGCTATAAGTGATCTCTGCAATGTGTCCGTCCACAGGATACAGTGGATTCCCCACTATAATCCGGACACTTCATAAATCAAGTCTGCTACAGCCCAGACAGTTGATCCTCCTGCATCATCATATGGCGGTGCGACCTCAACGACCTCAACACCGATAATATTCAGCGAAGTCAATTTCCCTAGGATAGCATTGAGTTCGCGTGTTGTCCAACCGCCCAGCTCCTGGCAACCAGTTCTAGGCGCCAGGCCAGGTTCTGAGAGGAATTGTGAGCCTAACTACGAGACGGAAGATCTCAGTCATTCTGGGCTTTAACTAAGACATCAATGTCGATGCTCAAGTACACAAGCCTGTCTCCCACTACCTCTCTGATGCGTTGAACGGGGCTATCGATCCCGATTTTGTCTAGTTCTGTGAGTTTTAGATGCCCAAACACAGAAACAACAGTTACCTGCAGTGAACAGACCTTCCGTCTCAATGTACTGAGAGTTCTGCTTCGCATCTTCTTCATAGTCACCATACTCGTTGCCAAATATTCGCGTCCGGAGTCCAGCATGGATATTGCCCTTCTCTGAGATAAGGGTCCTTGTTGCGCGCAATCTAGAACCTTGTTTCTAGTAAACGTATAACTACATATATTGAAATTGCCATTGACTCACCATAGAACCGTGGTCGTAGACTGGTTGTTTCGAAGCCTATTCCCCGGCTAGATTTTGGAGCGACCATCTTATTCGGATTAGAAAAGAGAGAGAGATATCCTCGGTTCGATAACAGTGCAAGTCACGTATCGAGATGGCTGTATGCTTCTATCACTTGATTGCTTGAAAGCAACTGCACTGTCGCTTTTGTGTAATGCACGTTCTGCTGAAGTGATAAATAAGCCTTAGCTTCATGTTCTAGCCTTGTAGAAGAATGTGCAGGATCAAGTATATATTATTCTCATCTTGTTCTATTTATATCATGGAATAGATGCACAGACACACTAGCTGTCTGTCCCCGCGACTACACGATAAGTACGTTGCTTTCGTATTGAGGAGGTCATTGCACCCAGTCGACTTCATTGGGCAGGTAGATAATATCGATAAGCGCCGATTGGCGGGAAAGACCGAGTCGAATTGCGCAAAGAATCTGTTTGGCGGTAATGACCGATTAGAAGCACGATCTGCTGAATCGAACGGCTCCAATATATTTATTTCCCCGTGTCATTCATTGTATTTGATTCGGGCCTCTTGCTGGCTAGTGGAGAACTCGGAGAAGGTCCCCCTCGTTTGTGATAAGCGTTAGTGGTTGATACAGATGATCCTATCTTAGTAGGTACCTATGCTTGATGAACTGTGTAGGCATGTGATGTAAGAGCTATTTCCCCGAGCGGCGGGCTGCTCTTCTTGAAAGCTGTATGGAAAGGTGATTTATTGTCTGTGAGTCTTGAGAGGGGGCTTGGAGCAGGTGTTTATTCCCGATCTGTAAGGCGGAAGGTGGAGGATCTTCGGGCCTGGAACAATCATTGATCAATAAATGGTTCTACATGGCAAATCGGAAAAAAGCAGGAGATCTATCAGAAAGATCTAACCATCTTTCGTCTAGGAAGTTCGGGGTCCGATCCTGGTACTGCGCAAGATAAGAAGGCACCTGCCCGCATATCGGCACGCCAGGACCTCCCTTTGACAACCACTCATACATCCCTTTCCACAGACAATATACCCTTCCATTAATAAAGAAAAATGTCACTCCAAGAGACTGTAACTCAGAACACTGTCTCGTTGTCTGCTCTCGCAGGTGACACGCAGCCCGATGGAAGTGCTGTCCTATATCGGACGCTGCGAGAGCGGCCCAAAACAGTCATCGGTAGCAGCGGTAACTACCTACAACTGGAGAATGGACAAGCAATTTTCGATGCCTCTGGAGGTGCCGCCGTGTCCTGTCTCGGACATGGAAATGAGCGTGTCAAACAGGCTATGATGGCGCAGTTGGAGGCCAATGCGTATTCCTATTCGCTCTTCTTCAGCAGTCCTGCGGGGGAGAAGCTTGCAAAGCTTCTCGTTGACTCTACCGATGGAGTCATGTCCAAGGCACTCATCGTGAGTTCAGGTATGGCATGATCTATCAGGTTTGGGAGACGGGATATTTAACAGAACAATCTAGGTTCTGAGGCCGTAGAGGCAGCTTTAAAACTCTCGCGTCAATACTTCATGGAGCTCTCTCCTCCACAACCACAGCGTATTCGCTTCATTGCCAGAAAACCATCATATCACGGCACTACCCTTGGTGCTCTTTCCGTCGGAGGCCATGTGACTCGACGGGCTCTGTTTGAACCGATGCTCAACCCGAACTTTAGCCATGTGTCGCCCTTCAATCCCTATAGAGGACTAAAGGAGGGTGAAGATATGGAGGCTTACATAGCTCGACTGGCCCAGGAACTCGATGATGAGTTCCAAAGGGTGGGACCTGATACGGTTTGTGCATTCTTTGCAGAACCTGTCGTTGGAGCGGTATGTATGTGTCCATCAATTGTGCTTCCATGACTAAGTGTTCTTTGTAGGCTCTGGGATGCGTTGCAGCAGCCCCTGGCTACTTCAAGGCCATGAAGGCTGTATGTGAACGCTACGGTGCTCTCATGGTAATGGATGAAGTTATGTCAGGGATGGGCCGAACCGGGACACTCCACGCGTGGGAGCAGGAAGGGGTGTCTCCTGATATTCAAACCTTCGGTAAGGCTCTGGGTGCCGGGTATGTTCCCATTGCTGGTCTGCTTGTCAGTAAGAAGGTTGTAGATGTCTTGGATAAAGGCACTGGTTCTTTCGCTCATGGCCAGACATACCAAGGCCACCCAGTGGCCTGTGCCGCTGCATTTGAGGTGCAAACAATCATAAAGGAACAGAAGCTCCTCGAGAACGTCCGCAAAATGGGGGCATATCTAGGCGATCTCCTGAAGCAAAAACTCGACTCACATCCGAATGTCGGAGAAGTCAGAGGTCGGGGCTTGTTTTGGGGAGTGAGTAGTTTCATAACCCTATATACTTACGGTCCAACTAATCATCTTCCAGATCGAATTTGTCAAGGACAAGGCTTCTAAGGAGCCATTTGACACTTCCCTGGGGGTCGCTCAGGCTATCCATAAAAAGGCCCTTCAGCCTGGGTATGACATTTCTGTGCTCCCAGCGACGGGATCTGTAGATGGTACCCGTGGCGATCACATTATCATATCGCCAGCCTACAACATTACAGAGGCGGATGTAGAGACTATTGTTGACCGGGTTCAGAAGGCCATTGAAGACTATTTCGAGTCGCTGAGCGCTTAACTAGACTTCGCTGAATCCTTTCTTGAGAAACTCGGTCTTCTATGAGATAATTCTCAATGGCATTACTAGACTAGACATCAATAGTATCTCAAAGCGAGACTGGTTACTAGTAGGAATGGGAGACAACTACATACTACGTAGATGCTTGCACAATTGCATAGAAGCTTAGTCAGGATATCATTATCACGTGATTGAATAACAGCACCAACCAACGTCGACCGCACAGCCCTTGGCACGTGGTCCATCCAACCATCTGGCAACCGGGAGTTGACAAGCTCAGATATGTTCCAGTTATAGTACTTCTCATAGCTCCTTGATCAAAGTGTCTCCTGATGAGTTATGATTTGAAAAATAGTTAGCCTATATTGCATATTTCCCTTCACATTTCATCACTCAACCATCACATATCCTGGGAGCATCTCAATCGAAGCACGGAAAAGGAGAGAATCGAAGCTCCAAAACCAATCGTGTTTCTTGCAATTTCAACTTTCTTTTATGATACCCCTTTAAGTTCTTTTTTTTTTTTTACAAGAGAGTGAATTTTCCTGTTTGAAGTCCGTGGTGTACAGTGTGCGAAATTGCAGTTTGCTGCAGCACCCCAGACAACACCATGACAGACGGAGAGCCATCATACATAGATTACGAGACTTTTCTCGATCCAAATTTCTCTCCGGCCTCGTTTGCCAATTCTCTTGTCATCAGCACCAACAATGCCAATGACTCTCCCCTGGACCTCTCCACGCCGCTGTCGCGCGTGCTGTTCGATCTCCAGGAGATAGATACGCACATTCATACGCTGACGACCAAATCGGCATTGCCGCTTCTCACGCATACGCGCGAGCAGACGGGATCCGGCCAGCGTGTCGTCGAGCAAGTGGAGGAGCAAGTTGCCTCGTTGACGTCGGGATATCAACGGCTCGAGAAGGAGGTTCTGCGGAAATGGGAGGCGGCCGAAGAAGCCAGAGTGGCTGCGGAGAACTCGTGGGCGACAGTCCGTCTGGCTCGAGCTGTGGCACGGTGTCTTTCCCTAGGGAGACAGCTCGAGGGTCAGCTCGCGGAGCTTTCTGGTCGGGGCTCTACAAGACAGGACCATAAAATATTGTCTGATGCGGCATATGCCATTGTTTCCTTACGACGGTTGCTTTCTGCCACTGGAGAAGGGGAGGAAGGCTATGGCCTTGATCGAGTCAAGGTCGTCCGGACGCTGAGGAACGAGCTCGTGATCCCTGCAGAAAACACCGTCACGACGCGGACGCAGCAGATCATCAACAGATTCTCTATGTCGACTTTACTCGCGGAAGAGAATGGCGGTTCTGCCGGATCGTCGACATACAAGCAGGCTCTTGATGCCAAGGCACGAGTGATATCTGCGATTACGACATTATACATCCTTTCACCAGCTCCTAGACCCAAGACTCCGGCGTCTGAATATCGTCCAGAACTCCTCCTTTCGACTCTGCAAGGATACATGCATACTTCTCTAACCACGTCTCTGAGCGCGCTGACCAAAGCGCTCACTATGCTCCCGACGCTCGAGCGTACTCTCGTCGAGATCTCCGCTCGGTGTCAAGATATTGTCGCTCTCGAGACGATTCTCGGCACCTTACGTCCACCAACCCATCCGCTCTTGGAATCACAAACTCCTCCACCAAAGGAACTCCCTACGACTGCCCAGGATACAGAGAAGCCATTCCAGTCGCCTAGCGACCAAGCCCAGAGCGGGACTGTCACAACAACCACAACCACAACATCATCATCATCATCATCTACGACCGACAACCTCCTCCAACCGCTCCTCCAGTCGCTCGACACGTCTTCACTCCCCTCCTACTTTTGGCGCTCTCTCGCTTCGTCCCTTCGGTCTCGCGTCCACGATATCGTCAGTCGTGGTGGCGTTTCCGCCCGAACGCTCAAGTCGAACGGCGACCGACTGCGGGCTGAACTGCGCGAGTGCGTGCTGCGCGGCTCGCAGCTCCCGGCGGCTAGTGTGCTGGGGAGAGAGAAGGGGTTGAGTAAGCGGGATGCGACCGATCAGCCTGTTGTAGTGGGTAATTGGGAGAGAGAAGCAGCTGTGATGGTTGGTGCGGTGGTGAATACGTTGGGGAAATAATGAATTAGATCGATTACGGTTGGGTTTGATTATAGCATATAGCATAATAAGATTCGATGCGTGCGAATGAAGATCTCTTTTGTGTATGTCTTGTCTAGTTTTACTACATGTAGTATCCCCATCATAGATGACATATTTGATATTCCCAGAATCAAGCATCTTCTTTCTGCTCGATTATACGGAATCGGGCGATACAACATTCCTAGCTCCCTTGTCGTAGTCCGTCAATGATTACGCACGCAAAACTAAGGAACGCATATTGTCGAGAGAAAACTAGAGTAAATTAATTTCCTGAATACCTACTGAATTCGTCTATTGCGACTTTCGTTTCCAGCCCCAGGAGATAGGAAGCGAGCCAAGTATCCCCATAACTAATACCCGGACATGGAGTAAAGAACCGGAGTAGCGACAATAACCAGTCTTTTTCTTCAGATTTCGGTTCCAGTTTACCCTTTCCTGGATAGAGAGAGAGAGAGAGTGTGTGTGTGTGTGGTCTAGACGACAATCGACTTGACTCGTGTGGTCCTGGTTCCACAGGCGTGGATGATGTGTACATACTACATACCTACCTAGTTACATACGTATTATATCAAGACGACTTCGTGCTTGTTGCTTTCTTTTTTTTTCGTTTGATCGCTTGCTTTTCCCTTCTTTTTATTGAAGATCCCATAAGGAATGGGATGGCATTGGTACCTACTGTACGGAGCAGTGAGCATCAAAAGAGAGATTGATCGTTGCTTGGCAAAAAGTCAATTAATTCCAAACCAGGTTCGTCTGAATAAGGACCTCACTTTCTGAACCAGATCCAGAGAGAATTTAGGTACAACGATGCTGAAACCGTCAGAGAAATGCTGATGGAAAGGTAAAAAATGTTAAAGTTAAGTAAAGTAAAGTTAGGTGAGGTGAAAAGAGGGGGAAATTGATAGCGAGCAAATAATTCCGCTTTCAATCACGAGCAAGAAACGAAGTAGGTAGTTCCTCGATGTAACTACTACTACTACTACTACTACTACTGTAACTCGGACGCTCGTTCGTCCGTGCGGACCAGGACCAGCAGGGCCAAAAACCTTGGCATTATTATTTGTTCACCGCAAGGGAACCCGTGCCTGGATCCAGGCACGCAGACACCGTTACTCGCTGCGTTGAATGTCGGCTGATAAGTTAGGTAGGTAGGTATCCTGATTCGAATCAAAAACCGACCGGTCGAGAACTCCCCTGTGCCCTTTGTCGATGTTCGTCAAGGGAGACAGACCTGGATGAACTGCGGGAGAAGAGTAGAGAAAAGAAAAGAAAGTTCACGGTATTATTTTGCCTGAGATCAACAAATGTATAGGTTGCAAGGTTGTTCGGATATCGTCGCAGTGCGCTGTTCGATCCGCGCGTCTCCTAGCTTACGGCTGTGGCAAGAGTCAAGTGGGGTCCGGGCAATCGAGATCCAAGGGCCCGCTGCTCGGACGTCCCATTGGACAGGAACTGCGGACGATATGGTATGGTATAGATAGGATGAATTTTGAAACCTAGATATCATACAGAAACGATAGGGTCGTGGGAGACTCTGATCATTTGGTATATTATTGATGTTGGAAAGCTGGGAGGCGAGAAAGATCCCATGGTGGCCCGTGAGCCCTGCGCAGGGGACGTGTCAGTCCATCGACGATTCGATCAACGACAAATAAGACAAATGTTCACACCGCCCACACCGCCCTCCCACCTTCTCCACCACACCCGTAAGGAAAATCAAGATCACCCTCGATTCCTCGAAGTTCGAACTCGCCTTTCTGCCATTCACATTGTGTTATTATTGTCTCTTGTCCGACAGCAACCTGTTTTACTACTTGCGAGAGAGGAAGGAATGGGACACCTAGATAGTTATTTTTTTTTTCTTTCCCGGTTGGTGACTCCGAACTCGATGACTCTGTTCGCAACCTGAGACTCTCAGGAGGGGGGCATGTCATGTTGTCGCATCCTGTCAAAGACGTCAGCGTGCGATCAGGGCGTAGACTAGAGGTTGTTAGTGGACGAGCTCAGGGCGCCTGTCGATCCGGATCTGTCCATCGTACGATATCGATAAGGCGCAGGTACCTCGTTTGTACATGACCAGTGCCTGACGGGGCCTGTCACCCAGTGTACCCGACAGGTACCCGGGGCGCCATGGCGAGCTCTCTGGCTTAGCTAGTCAGGCTAGTTAGTCTACATAGCTAGGCTGCTGTTATCTACTATGTATGTATGTACTGTACAATAATTATTCATTATACAGTATCTAGTAGTGTAATATTAAATACAACTGCAATGTGATATGATATGATATGATTATTACTAGACTCTCCTGTATGGTCAAACTTCCACCAAGTAGTAGCTAAGTCCCTGAACGAACAGAACAGCTCGCAGGGTTCCTTTCTTCTCCTTCTCCCCCCGACCCTGGTGGCGCGGCTCTCCCCCGGGGTCTGCCAACCAGCAGCCCAGTCGCCCTCCCGCGAGCATCCATCGTCACGGTGGATCATACATCATCGGTGTGGGAGCCAAAAAGTCTCTGCGCTGCCCTCACCTTTTTTTCCCTCCAGCCTGGCTGCTGGGAAGTACCAATCTGCAACCTGCGTCTCCCTGAACGCTGTTGAGAGCCAGCCAGGATGGCACCGGAACCTGACGGTCGAGCATAACTGGGACCTGCGATGTCATAGCACCGTCGACACGGTAGTATCATGTCACACGGTGGTTACGAACGAGTAATAGGTAGGTAGGTAGGTAGGTAGAGCAATACGTAGTCTCTCTCTCTCTCTACTTTCTCTCTCTCTCTCCTACTTACCGTTTGCGGATATCGCGGGAGGGGGATCAACGAAAGAGCAGAGTCAAGCGAGAGCGGGGGAGGCGCTCATCTTCGCCGCTGGAGGGGAAGATCGAACCTACAAAGTTTGCTGAATGCAGTTAACTGCTCGCCATTGTTCGACTTCTATACTCCAGCGGGCAGAGAGGCTCTATCAGCCTTCTAGAATACCTGGCACGATACAATCCAGCCCGGAGAGCGAAGATCGTCTGCCTTGCTCCAGGGCTATCGTCGGCGGCAGAGCCGATCCCTGCGGTTGGAGACAGACCAGACTCCAGAGACAAGCGGGTTGGAAACGCCCCGTATTATTAAAGTTTCCCACCTCGCTCTGATTTACTCTTTTGTCGCTGCTTGCGATGACGACTCGCTTGCCATGTGCTTGGGACGCTGGAGGCCGATGATTGCTTGCTTGCTTGATTGATTGATGGGCGCAGAATGGGTCGGATCCGCAGCTGCAAGAGGCTCGTTGGAAGATGATGAACGTGTTCTCTGCTGCTGGCTTGCCTTGTCTTGTCTTCATATTATCATGTATTACTGTACATACGTATGTATGTATGTATGTAGCGAACAGGCAGCTGAACGAACAAGGCTGGCCCAGCTCGGGGAAAATGTTCGCCATCGGACAAAACTCGATTTTCCTGGGGGGACGGTTTCATGGTTGGGTTGTCAGGGACGTGGATAAGATGAATGGATCAGAAGAAGACCTTCCGTGGATCGGATCGGATCGTTGGTTGGTTGCAGACAGTCAGAGAGACACGGACAGCATGACAGATAGGTGATAGTAGGGATCCATCATCATCAATAATCCATCGATCAGTCCATCTTTCAATCGTTCCAGAACTCACGTCAGCTGGTCGTTGTATGTACATAACCATCTATCCCAAGGACAACAGCCTCTTGTTTCGTTTCACGCCAGTCCAGGCACACGAGATGCTAGTGCTCGATGATTCATGACTCGGATCGATTGGGAACCCCCATCCGTGGAAGCGATTGTGCCCGCCAGGAAGGCAAGGGTTCCTGGTGCCTCAGAGAGTCAGCATCCTGTGATATCCACGGTTCATCGGCAGCGATAGTATATGTCAATTCTCATCGAGCCTGAATCTCTCCGGTAACTCGCTCGCCTTACCAGCACAACGACTCGGACCCGCCATTACAAGCGCCGTTCTGAGTCTAGCGTTCCTGATAAACAAACCCAGCGCCCGCCAGCTGCCTCGCTGCATCTAGAAGAATGATTTTGCAAAAGAGTTAAAAAAGAGAGGGAAAAAAAAGAAGAAAGGAACGGAAAGATTCTAGACATCCATGGCCTTCCGTCCAACTGTCGTCGTAGGCTCTTTTTTCCCTTCCCCATCCTCTCCGCCGCTCTCATCATCCTCAGCATCATCATCATCTCTATCTACCATACGCCGTAAGACACTCGCCGTAAATTGATAATTCTCACCACGAGAAAGCCAGCCTTGCGCCGTTTTTGTTTGGTGCTCCCCTCGTTGCTGGTGTTCGAACGTCCCATTCGCCTGCTGCTTCGGCTGAACCGGTCGTCCAGCCTTTTTTTCTAGACCCGTCAGCTGTCGGGTTGTTGTTGCTTTCTGCTCTTCTGCTGGGGGCCGTGGCCCGTTCGACTATCTAATTTAATTAACTGACTTGCTGCGACGAAACGTCCTGGACTCGACACGGCCCAGTCCCTTTTTTTGCCTTTGCCCTGTCTTGTCTTGTCCTCCCCTGTCCCTTTTCTTCTTTCCCCTCCTCCCCCTCCTCTTCCTGCCCCTCGCTTCCCTCTCGTCGCCGACCGTCGTTTCCGATAAGCCTCTCTCACTCTCGGGTCCTTGTATCATCGTCCCTGCCCTGGCCCGGTCAAGCATAACCACCACTACCACCACCATCACCACCACCCTGCCCGGTCCCTCCTCTCCCTCTCTCTTATTCTCTCTCCTCTCTCTGCTGGATTCTTCCTTTTCCCTCTGATTTTCCCAATCAGACGGTTTCTCCTCCATCGGGTTCCCGTCTGTACCGTTCCATCCTTCCCGTCGAAACCACGCACGCACTTCTCCCGTCAGCGCTGGCCAAGACCGGCTACTGGTCAACCGCTCCCGCTGGCGAGATAGCAGGATTGCAGAACGTCGACCGTCCCTTGCATCCTCTACCGCTCCCTCTCTCGAGGAGAAATGCTCCGGTGCAGCTGACGGATCGCCCCATCTGTTCGTCGCGACGTTTCGCCCTTGCTTGGTCGCCCTCTTCTGCCGCTGTGGCCTGCTGTGTTTCGATCCAATCTACGCTTGGCAAAGCTGCCTGCGACTCGCTGCGGCTGATCGGAGATAATAATCTTTTGACACTGGTATGTCTCCGGTTCTACTGGTGTCGTTTGAACTCGTGCTGCGATCTATGCCCGCTCGCATGCTTACCATCTGATCTCAAGTATCCACAGTTAGCTCATCAAGCCGCACCGCGAGATCCAAAAACCAGACGACGCGATCCTCATTTCCCGAAAGGGGCATACATCTCGTCTGTCTGCCTCTCCCCCTCCCTAACGTGGTCCGCAGACGACGAGGGCGCACTGGTAGCGATCTAGAGTCGATCGCGAAATACGATTACAGAATCCACTCTTCCGGTAGCCAGCGTGGTTCTGCTGCGACAAGATCAGAATCCCACACTGACATTTTCTCGTGCCGCACAAGATGACTTCGTTTCTACCAGTGAACAATATCCCCGCGCCTCGGGATCACACCATGGATGATGCTACGACACCTACAACTCCTCGACCGAACTCGACTAATCTACCTAGAAAACACGAGAGCTCTCCGCAATCACAAACGAAAAATAGTGAAGACGGCACTCAAAATACACAGAACTTGGCTGAAGAAGGCTCCCGGTCGAATGATACGGCACAGTCGAACTCGGCTTCTTCGAATAAAGAAAGCCGCTCCCCACAGCAAGCTACAGACGACAACGCTGCTGAATCAGATGGTGATCGGGATGGTTCTGGAAACGAGTCTGATCATGGTGGATCTGGGCCTCCTTCAAAGAAGAAGAAAGGACAGCGCTTCTTCTGCACGGATTTCCCGCCTTGCAACTTGAGCTTTACCAGAAGTGAGCATCTCGCGCGGCACATTCGGAAGCACACTGGAGAGCGTCCCTTCCAATGTCATTGTTCCAGACGGTTTTCACGCCTCGACAACCTGCGCCAGCATGCTCAGACTGTTCACGTCAACGAAGAGATCCCTGGCGATTCCCTTGCCGCCACAGGCACCCGATTTCAACGCCAGATTCGTACGGACCGCGTTCGACCTCAAGGCAGAGCGCGAGCAGGTACCGCAGGCAGTCAAGGAACACATAGTCGGGGTCATAGCAGAAATCTTTCCGCTTCCAGCATCACCTCGACAGCGTCCACTTTCAGTCAGAGCCAGGACATTCGACGTCGGCCTCCACCTTTGATTATGGCCAATGACGGCACGGCAAGGGCCAGGTTGACACTGGACACGATGGGTGAACCTCCGACTACACCTCCCGCCCAGATTCGAGTTGGACCGCCAGGTCAGTCTCCTAGTGGACCGCATTATGCACCTGCGAGTGCGTTCCCTTCTGCCGGCGGCAGTCCTCATTTCGGCTCTCCCATGTCGAGCACTTCGCATGCTTCTGGATTCTGGGACGGCAAGACAGCTGCCCGCCGTTTGTCTGTCCCATCAGGACCCAACCCATTCATTCCTCCTCATGGCACCACATATCCTCCCACCTATGTCAGTTCTCTGCCTCCCTCTCATCCTTCATATTCAAACAGCGGCGTCTTTGCTAGCCCTGCCAGCTCGAATTACTCTTTGTCGCGGGAAGAGCCCACCCTTAGCCCCGCTGAAGCGGAGTTGCGGAGGAGGACGTGGCACCCCTCGACTTATTCTGGCTATCCCAGACCCGCGACAAGCGGTTTGAGCCACTACCAGACCCCCGAGACTCTGCAACCCGCGTTCGGGTCCGGCACCTCAGGGGAACAGCCACCTCGGCTGCCAGGTATTGAGAGCTTCGACAAAGTGATCCCACAGCATCGGCCAATGACACCCCCGGTTCGTAAACCGAGCCCAATGCAGATTGACGGTGGAGGTAGACCGCAGGGAATTACGCCAGGCTTTGCTCCCCATGGACTACCAACTGTTCGTCCGCCACCTCCGATCTCCGGCCCAGGACATCGACGGGGCCATGTTTCCTGGGACATGTCTCTGCACAGACTCGATATCTCCGACAGACCTTCGCCGAGAGATCCGCCGCACTGGGGATCAAGCAGCATTCCCGAAAGTCACAGTACAGTGTCGCGTACTTTTGGTCCATACGGAGTGAGTCGTGACCATCCGGACAACCGTGAGCCGGGCCAGGCTCCCGAACCGAGCACTCCGCAGAATAAGAGAAGCTCATGGTATAATGGACCGCCATCTAGTAATGTCCCTGGCTCTCAGGCGAATCGTACGTCTCCTGAAGATTCCAGCAGCAGCGAGGGTGTGACCACGCCCTCGACCTCCTCCCTCGAGTACCATCCAGCTATAGTACACAGCAATGGTTATGTGGAGCCTCACCATCCACCGCTCCCGGTTGAAGCATCTCACAGTGTACGCACAACTTCTCTCTAACCCTCAGGAATTAGTGAATGTTTTTTGCTGATCTATTGCAGGCCTGTGCTCCACTCCCTCATCCAGCTCCTGGTTATCAAACGAATCCTGGGAACGGCGCACGTTCAGACTTCTTCGGGGCTTCTTCCAACCACGGAGGTGGCATGGGTCGCTTGGAGGCTCTTGTGGCTGTTGCAACCAGTGAGAATAAAGGGGGAACAAAGCTCTACATTTGAGAGGAGACAGATAATACATGATGAATTGTCATATACTCGGCCAGGCTGTTGATACTTCCTCGCAGGAGATTAGCAGCGATTGACCCCCCTTTTTCGTGTGTGCCGAAGACTATCCGGCCTTCCGGTTCCTTACGTCGGTCTTTTCTTTTCTTTCTTTTTTTCCCCGTCTCCTTCGGTTTGAAATAAGGGTACTCTCTGGTATCTACCTCTCCTTCTGTCGTTGCGTTCCTTTCTATATCCGAGGAAGGACATTCGCTGAGTGATATCTGCCGGTTTATCCTTTACGAAGCGACGACCTTACGAATGATGCATAAATGCGGTTCCTACGAGATCTGGTTCCCATGTTCCTGCGGTGATTTCCATCTGTCGACTTATCCTTGTGTTCGTGATTACTTTGTGTGTGTGGCTTCGCGTTGATTATTTTCCGCTGCTGGCGCAAATGGTCCCTGCATCGAGATACCCTGGCCTTCCTGATTCCGTCATGAGGGTCTGGCAACGCAGTCTCTTCTCGGTTGCGGCACGGCTTTCTTTCTCCGCTCTCGTCTGGGCTGTATCTGCCGACCTTCTGCTACCCGGGGAGGGCTCTGCATCGCCCTTCTATATAATCATTGCTATATACGGCTGGGAATTTCACTTCAAGTATATGTCTTAGTAGCCTTTCTGCTTGTACTGGACTGGTTCCGGGACTTATTGGTTATCCGAGCTTGCGGCGCTGGTATTTTGAAGAAATTACAGAATGACTGATGACTTATCTTTATGACGGCGCGGGTAGGATATGCGCTGATCGTTGCTCGCCTTGAGTATCATTTTCGTTTACTTGAGCAGTGTTTCTGATGATTGAGTCTCCTTCTGGTCCTGCGTTCTACATTCACCTTGGTTAGATTCTGACGGTTTGCAATATGCGCTTAGACGGTTCCAGTGTAGTCAGATTCAATCGATTCCACTTTAACTGCATTGTTTTGGATATATCCGACTCGAGTGCTAGTGCGGTGTGTTCAGCAGGAGATGAGCACCGCTGGCGCGGGGTTCCCGCAGCCGAAACATGCAGTCTGCTCAGTAACTAGCGTGCATTGGAGCCAATTGAGGATGCAACACGACCCTGATTTAAAAATAGGTGACCTGGCGCCTGCAGGGCTCCGTTAATAGCGTGTCTGGAAGAAGTTCCCCTCTTCTGGCGTCCTTGAGACGTGCAGTTGTTGAAAAGGATGAATTCAGATGGCGATGACTTCATAGGTGGTACCTACCCACTCCCCCACCATTGGCGTCAAAGCACAAGTACCTGCCAGGTATTAAATTATTATTGGGGATGCTTTATTCGCAGCCAACTTGGCATTCAGTCGAATATATTTCCCGAGGTAATAATATTCGATTCAAAGTATACTAGTGCTCTTCTTCATCGTGGGGCATTATTACGTGATGACTGGTCGTTGACGTCTTTCGTTCCTCGTTTTGGTTAATAGCTGACCTGCTCCGGCATTCCACTTGCCCATGTTCGGAGGGGACCGTAGTTAGCAGTAGTTAGTAGTTAGAATTGAATATGAACTTTTCTCGAAGGAAGAAGTAATAAGCACTCGATACAATTAATTTCCTAATGATCATATCTAGGTATTTAGATACCATGATAGGAGCATCTACTTAGCACGCACCGGACGCAACCAAAGAACGAGCGGGACATTGCGATGCGAAAAGAACAAAAATGCAGGTTTAGTTATTTTACTTCCCGTTTCAATAATACTAGCAGGACTTGAAATCCAGAGAAGTACATACGTAGAGTATATGTGGTAATGCTACAGGCTGGGAACTGAAACTGAGTTAACGTCATCGTGCCCGGTGACTTTCCGGGGTACGACGCTGTGCCTCTGTTCCGCTCGGGCGATTTAAATACGGACTGGCTTTGCTCCTTTTTAAAGTGTTCAATCATTCAGATTTATTAGTATTCATTGAATCTGGGGGGCTTGCTATCCTCACGTCCTCACATACATAAATACATACTACCTTGCCCTACTCTACATTACATCCTCTACACTCTACCGCCCATCATGTCGAAGAGCCGCACCCCTCTCTACTTGGGTCTCGGTCTGGCCGGTGCCGGAGGCTACTACCTGTACAGAGCTGGTGGTGATCCCCAGAGGGCCAAGAATGAGGTGAAGCGTAAGTAGCCCAGTTACCTAGCAAGATGGGGTTTCGAATATCAGTTCGATGGGAGTTGCATGTGTCTGACTGACTGAATGACTGACTGACTGGGGTACGCAGACGATGCTGAGCGGGCACGCAGCAGGATCCCCACGGGACCCGAAGCTGAAAAGATTGGAGAGAAAGTTGGATCGGAAGCTGGCGCCAGCATTGATGAAGCTGTAAGTTGCCTCTCTCTGGCATACAAAACCGAATCATCCATCCCGTTCCGGACTCGAGGAAACAAACTAACATGGAACCCTTTTTTTTTTTTTTAGGTCAACAACGCCAAGGACCTGGCACGAAGCAATGGAGACAATATCAGACAGTATGCCAATGAGGGTATTGACAAGATCGATCAGATCCGTCAGGATACCGCCAAGAAGCTAGGCACGAGTGTCGACAAGCTCGACAGGACTGTGGAGAACAAGGCGTCTGAGGCTAAGAGTACCCTGTCCAGCTGGTTTGGAGGTAGTAGCAAGTAAAAGGATAAGGGAAAATAGGTAAAATGGCAGGGCGATAATAATAATAACTTGACTGGGTTTTCCTGATTGGGAAAAAAAGCCTAGTCGAGCGAGTCCTTTGGGCGGACCGTTGCCATGGGATCTCTTTTTGGATTCTTAATTTGTGGATCATGATCGAAATGTCTGTCTGTATTGTAATGTTGGAACGTTGAGCTATGAATGCGATGCTTTTCTTTTTCATGATTATTTCCAGAGCCTGCTCCCGCTCCCCAAGGGCTCTTTTTCTAGATGTTCACATCGTGAGCATGGATTCGTAAAACCATACCAACACGACCGTGACCATTTAAATACACTCGATCGATGTCAATTAATATACCTCGAGTCGCTTGAAAAGGAGCTGTATGTAGCGCGGGCTAGATATCATACTCCACATTCCGACAACCGTCGTAAAATTGCCGTGGCGATGCCGCACTAAGACGCCTCGGAACATTCCTCCCAACTCCGCTTGTCGTAGGAACGAACATATAGATATGATAATATAGTAATAGCATCTTGAATAGAATAAAATCAATGAACACAAAAAAAAAAAGAAGAGACGCTGGTTGTTGCACCAAGATGAAGTATTATTAGTTTTGCGAGAATACGATATAACCCGATCGGGAACTTGATGCGCGAAAACGCGGTCCGACGCGTGTTTTCCCCCTTTGTTTTCGCGTCGATCGAGCTCGAGATCTTCTTCGCCAAAACGGGGGGAAAAAAGCTGAGGGTCGAGGCTGAAAGGCTAGACTAGCAAAAAAAAGCACGAGCCCTCCCCTCTGTCTCTGTCTCTTTCTGTGACAACGTCAACAGATCTCTTTCCTGATAAAACTCATTGGGGGGTTCATGTTTCCTATTCTATGAACATTGTGTGTCGTTGTTGGCTTTTTTTTTTCGTCTTTTACTTTAGGAAAGTATAAGTTACTCTTATACCATACTCTACTTCTTTTTTAAAAAGATAATAGACAAGAGGGCAGGTACAATGCCTCGTGCCTCGACGACCGCCATGACGACGCGACGAACCAGTCTGCGATCCACCAGGCCAGGACAACAACCGGGCATTCAGACCTTCGCAAGAGCAACCAAGCCCGGAACCAGGACGTCGATAGGCCCTGCCGACGAGAAGAAGAAGTCTCAGTTTCAGCAGACACAGACACCGCTGCTTCCGTCGTCTCCGTCGAAGAAGCGCAAATTGAACGAGATCGGGCAGGTGGAATGTGTGTCTGAAGAGAAGAAGGAGGAGGAGGGGGTCGCGAGGGACGTGACGGCCACGCCGTCGAAGACGTTGCGGTTTAGTGAATTGGCTCTTTCGACGCCTAGGAGGACAAAGTCGGCTCCTCCACGGCCTCTTAGGAGGAGGACGGAAGCCTCGCGGGAGGAGTCGCCGTCACGGACCCCTAGTGTTGAGGAGGAGGAAGAGTCTTCGTCGTCGTCGGCGGTAGAGGAGGCTGACTCGAGGCCTACGTCGCCTGAGGAGGAAGAGTCGCTTGTTAAGGAGCAAACGTCGCCAATTGCTCGACCGGCGTGCTTTGACGATCTGTTGAATCTGCACTCGTGCTTCCTGTCCGCTTTATCACTACATTATGCACATAACGGCGCGTCCACACCGGCTGATTTGAAAGAGTTTTTGCCCAGCGTGCAGAAGATCTGGAAGAAGCGCAAAGTCGTCACAAAGGACTTGCAGCGGTTAGTTCAGATCTGGGACGAGGAGGGTCCTTCGTCTGCAGGCGTACGGTTTCGCATCGCCAACTACGGTCTGGGGAAAGTGTGTCTGGAAATTGTGGCTGCGACGGGACAAACCACGCGGCCGCTGGATGAGAATGAACTGCAATGGCAGTTCGAGCGCAGGCTGGACTGGGTGTGGAAGAGATTGGTGGACTCGGTGCCGGATCTGAAAGGGAAGGATCAGGTGGAACTGTTGGACTTGTTGGATCTGGCTCCTATTCATGAGTCGCTTACCGCGTTCACGTCCTTCCGCAAGGGACAGCAGCGGTTACAGGATCTTAGGGGAGGTGTTATCCGCGTGAAGACGGCCATGATGAAAGCAAAGATGCAGGTTGATGACTCGACGCCCAAACCACCTGTCGTGGCCGCGACGGCCCGTCGAAAGGGGCTTCTGGATCGGATCAAGAACAAAGAGCTCAGGCAGTCGAAGCTGCCGCCGCCTCCTTCGAAGGAGATGCTTCTCCGGCGGTCTGCGGCTGAACGTGTCGAGGAGGTGGCCAGAGTCCTGATGGTCCTTAGACCGAGTGGTGTTGTGGGCACGGGACCCTGGGCTATTGCTGCGTCTCAGAGGAAGCCGTATAGCTTAGGTGCCGTGGTGCGGAATGTGCAGGATTCAGTCCGCAGTCCGATCTCGGACAAGGAGGTAGAGATCTGTTTGGATATTTTGACTCGAAAGGATATTGCCGGAGACTGGGTGAAACTGGTCACCGTTAATGATCTGCGATCCGTGGTGCTGGGATCCGGTCGAGGGATCTCGCCTTCAGATATCGGTACGAAAGTCAGTGCTCTGAAGATTGGGTGGGAGGATCCCACCCTGTACTGAGTATTTTTCTTCTCTTATTATTTCGTACTCGACGGATACCAGAGCGAAGGCGTACGGTTTTTGCATTGTTTACGGAGTTTTGGATGCATTTGGAAAGCAATGAGATAGATGGGACGCTACGTTCTCTACGGCCTCATTCTGTATTTCTTGTATGTGTTACAGTGCAAGTGGCCTGTGTCTGCCGCATTAGATAGCATACTATGAATCATTATAATAACACTAATTAGCCAGAACTGTGGTGTTGTTGATATCTTGGTATAGTAAATATAGTCAATAAAAATAACAACCCATCAAACCACTTAAGAGGCTGCGGCGCGAGACGCGTTTTCACGTGACCGTGTCGGAGCGGCGCGTCGCTTCTCATGGCCGATAAGTCGATTCATTATTATTATCGAACTGTCAGTTTGCCAGTTTCCACCAGACTTGCCTCGAAGGACAGATTGTGGTACTCAGCACGATCTTGTTCATACGACTCCCGGCAAGATGTCTTCACGGCCGGATCTCAAGGTATGGAAATCTTCTCCAACATCAAATGTCCAGCTCTCTTGCGAGTCTAACCATCTGCTTTGGTACAATACACAGGTCGACGACGAAGTCGGTTTCATCCGCTTCTTCCGTTCCCTCCCCCAAAAGGACAGCGATGATACGATTCGAGTCTTCGACCGCGGTGACTGGTACACGGCCCACGGGGCCGAGGCCGAGTTCATCGCACGCACCGTTTACAAGACGACCTCTGTGCTCCGTACGCTTGGCCGCAGCGACTCTTGCGGTCTACCCTCCGTTACTATGAGCGTGACTGTCTTCCGGAACTTTCTACGCGAGGCGCTCTTTCGACTGAGCAAGCGTGTGGAAATCTGGGTTTCCGCGGGCTCGGGTAAGGGACAATGGAAGCTGGCGAAGCAGGCTAGTCCTGGTAATCTGCAGGACGTGGAGGAGGAACTGGGCGGATCGGGTGGCATGGCGATGGATTCGGCGCCTATTATATTAGCAGTCAAGGTATCGGCGCGGGCGTCGGAGGCGCGAAATGTCGGAGTGTGTTTTGCAGATGCGAGCGTGCGAGAGTTGGGTGTTAGCGAGTTCCTGGATAATGATATCTATTCGAACTTTGAGTCGCTGGTGATTCAGCTCGGTGTGAAGGAGTGCTTGATCCAGGCGGATGGTGCGAAGAAGGATGTCGAGTTGGGTAAGCTACGTGCTATTCTGGATAGTTGTGGCATTGCTATCAGTGAGAGACCGGTGGCGGACTTTGGCACTAGAGACATCGAGCAGGATTTGACGAGGTTGTTGAGAGATGAACGGTCTGCTGGTACGTTGCCGCAGACGGAGCTGAAGCTGGCTATGGGTTCGGCGGCCGCTTTGATCAAGTATCTTGGTGTGATGTCTGATTCTACGAATTTCGGCCAGTATCAGCTCTACCAGCATGATCTGTCGCAGTATATGAAGCTCGATGCGTCCGCTCTGAGGGCGCTCAATCTCATGCCCGGTCCGCGGGACGGATCGAAGAACATGAGTTTGTACGGATTACTTAACCATTGCAAAACGCCTGTGGGGAGTCGGTTGCTTGCGCAGTGGCTGAAGCAGCCGCTTATGGATCTCAATGAGATCGAGAAGAGACAGCAGCTGGTGGAAGCTTTCGTCAACGACACGGAGCTACGACAGACGATGCAGGAGGAGCACCTACGCTCGATTCCTGATCTCTACCGACTTGCCAAGCGCTTTCAGCGCAACCAGGCGAATTTGGAAGATGTGGTGCGTGTGTATCAGGTCGTGATCCGCCTGCCGGGCTTTGTCAACACCCTTGAGAATGTCATGGATGAACAATACCAGACTCCGCTGGAGACGGAGTATACGTCGAAGCTGCGACAGTTCTCTGACAGCATGAGCAAGCTTGAGGAGATGGTCGAAACCACTGTCGATCTGGATGCGTTGGAGAACCATGAGTTTATCATCAAGCCCGAGTTTGATGACAGCCTCCGCATTATCAGAAAGAAACTGGACAAGGTCCGGTATGACATGGATGTGGAGCACCGGCGCGTAGGCAAGGACCTCGGCCAGGAGGTCGACAAGAAGCTGTTCTTGGAGAACCATCGTGTGCATGGATGGTGCTTCAGACTGACCCGCACGGAGGCGGGCTGCATTCGACACAAGAGGGAGTATCAAGAATGTTCAACACAGAAGAACGGCGTCTACTTCACCACTTCCACTATGCAAGCTTTACGACGGGAGCACGATCAGCTCTCGTCCAATTACAACCGGACTCAGGCTGGCCTCGTGCACGAGGTTGTCGGTGTTGCAGCGTCATACTGCCCTGTTCTCGAGCGGCTGGCCGGTGTTCTGGCGCACCTCGATGTCATTGTCAGCTTTGCGCATGTCTCTGTCCATGCTCCCACGCCGTATACTCGTCCTAAGATGCATCCTCGTGGCACGGGCAACACGGTTCTCAAGGAGGCACGTCATCCCTGTATGGAGATGCAAGATGACATCTCTTTCATCACCAATGATGTGTCTCTCGTTCGCGATGAGTCGTCTTTCCTTATCATCACCGGTCCCAACATGGGCGGTAAATCCACCTATATTCGACAGATAGGTGTTATCGCGCTCATGGCTCAGACGGGATGCTTCGTTCCTTGCTCGGAGGCCGAGCTAACCATCTTCGACTGCATCCTCGCCCGCGTTGGTGCCAGTGACTCTCAGCTCAAGGGCGTCTCGACCTTCATGGCTGAAATGCTCGAGACAGCTAACATCCTCAAGTCTGCTACGTCCGAATCGCTGATCATCATCGATGAGCTGGGCCGTGGCACGAGTACCTACGATGGCTTTGGTCTCGCCTGGGCTATTTCTGAGCATATTGTCACCGAGATCCGCTGTTTCGGTCTGTTCGCAACGCACTTTCACGAACTCACCGCACTCGCGGATCGTTATCCCAAATCAGTCAAGAACCTGCACGTCGTCGCATTCATCGGCGATGACGCAGACGGCGAGAATGCAGATGAGCAAAAGCCGAAGAAGAAAAAGCGCGAAGTCACTCTTCTATACCGAGTTGAACCTGGCGTCTGCGATCAATCATTCGGTATCCACGTTGCCGAACTGGTTCGCTTTCCTGAAAAGGTCGTTAACATGGCACGTCAGAAGGCCGAAGAGCTGGAAGACTTCACCTCCGCCACTGCAGATAAGCCAGAGGCACAGCCTGCTAAGAGCCTCGATGGCTACTCCCAGGAAGAACTGGAGGAGGGCAGTGCGTTGCTGAAGGCGATGCTCTTGAAATGGAAGGAGGAGGTCGAAGCGCCTGGAAAGAATCTCAGCGTTGAGGAGAAGCGGCAGGTCATGAGGGACTTGGTTAATGCTGATGAGAAATTGCGCTCGAATAAGGTCTTTCAGGGTATTAAGGCGTTGTAAGTAGGATAATGTAAGGTACGGATTTCTGTTTGTTAAATTGTTTTTTTCTCGGGATATAATGGTGTTCGGAGAGGATTTTATGGTTATAGGTAGTTAGTTAGTTTATGGACTATAAAGGGCATGGCATGAATACTGTATGTCTGTGATTGTTTAGGAATCGTAACGCTTTCTATATTTGTCCTTTCTTCTACTTGTACATCTTATCCCTCAGCAAACAGAAAGGGGACGTTCTTATTTAGGAAGTCAGGCTAAGTTAATACATACTTTCTATTCGGCAGTAGGTGAACAACGCCGAGAGTAATAAATGATACATTATCCACAAAATCTAGTAACTAGTTTTATATCTAACGGTAACTCTAATAGGAATCTCCACTTCATAAAAGATAGCGGCTGAAAGTACGGATGACTAGAGTGCTAGACTATTTCAGAAAATCTTGATGATCCCGCTAGGAAACCTCGTCCCACCTGCACTTAGCGGTATCCGTGTATTGTGTTACATGGTCTAAGTACTATATTACTGCGACTTGCAGTCCACAGGCCTCTCTACCTTGCTCCCACTCACTACTCACTCCCCGCATCTCATTGCCATTAAGTTAAACCCACCATGGAAGACCTGCTGCCACTGGACACAGAACCAACAACCGGATATGACGCAGAAGATTGCCAGGCCGCTGTTCAGGGGTCTCGAATTCCAAGGACACTCGACGACGAGGTCCATCGACTATGCACGATTCGCGGCATACGGCATCATTATGGCTTCGCCCAGGAGCTCCGTGGAGTCAGCCCAGAGTTCACACGCGCTTTGAATGCCCGGGATATTATGAGCGGTGTTATACCGACCATGTCGACGCCTGATGAGGTGCCGTACTGTATTTGGTATCCGGATGTTCCCAAGGAGGAGACTCTTCGAGCTTTGGTGCAGCGATACCCCGATATGCTTTATCATGCTGCTCGGGCCTGTGCTGTTGCGGGATATATTGATCTGTACAAGGAGCTTGATCCTCTTCCGGAGGTCCATGTGGCGGAAGAGGCTGGCTATGCGAGCATGCAGAACGGCAACAACGGCAGTCAACAGATCTATCGGCATATTATGTCTCAGCCTTTAAAGTTCGAGATTATGAACGACTATACACGTACGGTCGATATCGCCGGCCGTCGAGTTGCATCTCTGAATGGGGATACTGCTGTTTACTCGAGTCTTACTGCCAGGACGAAGTACTATGGTCACCGGGAGATCAAAGCGAACGCCATGCCATGGAACGTACATTGCATGGGACCCCCGTCCTTCAATATCACCGAAGACTGGGGCATAGATGACCATGACAGCAAAGCCCCTGAGGCACCAGAGGATTATCTCCCGCTGGTGTATAACCCACTCCCTGCAGATCTCCCGCTCATCAACAAGGACAAACTCATTCATGTCGCTGCATACAATGGCGAAATCGATCGCTACGCACGACTTCGACGGCCGCAGATGCTCGAACATGAATGGGCCATGGTGGTACACGGCATCTACCACAATCCAATCTTCGCCAAATGGTGGAGTACACAGCTCCCTGAGCACCCGCAAGATAGACATGAGATCAACATTAGGCGCGCGATCAATGCCCGGCGCATCATGTCCGACGACCTGACTTGGCTCACTGCGGATACTCCTGGGAAACTACTGCCGGAGCTTATCTGGTATCCAAATGTCGCTTACTTGACGACCTATGAGAAGCTCGCCCACAGGAGACCAGACATGTTTGAACTATGTCTACGGGCCTGCATAGTTGCGAACTATCCATGGACGTGGGATGCTTTGCTGCGCGCTGCGCCTGAAATCTTCAAGGACAAGCTCCCCCGCCACTCCAGCGAGCCCCAGCCCGAGGGTGAGGAGGATTCTAAGCTGTGGTGGCTGTCGAAACATGCTCGCTACGGGCTGTGGAGTGAAGCTGCCGCCTCATCAAACAAACATTTCCAAAACGACATTTTAGCAGCCGTGCCTGACGCCGCTGAGAAATTCAAAACCCCGCACCCTGGCAGCGACTGGTGGGGGGACTACTACGTTGCGAAAGGTCTTTACCTCCCAAAGCGGTCCCCGATTGTCCGGCTCCATGACCCTGTTCAACCGGGAGCGCGTGATGAAGGTCCATACGATGGGATGTATTGTGACATTGGCGATGTCGACATTGCTTTGTTTCTCAGCGATGCCGTCTCGAAAGAGACCTGGAAGAGGGAAATTATAGATGAGGGATACTCGACGGCCTGTCTCGAGGAAGTTTGGGACTTGTTAGAGATGGAACAAGCTAAATAGTTGCTCTATCGGGAAATTTCAACCTCAAAAATCGTTTTTCAACAAGTTGATATCTAATGTACATACACTACATCCAGAGCCTCCAATGTACATACAGATCTCTCCCTCCCTCACGCTGAACAACCGGCGATTTTCGCCTTTGCATCTTTCGCTGCCTGGATGTTCAACACGTGGGTTCTCTCCCTATCATGCCAAGGCTGAAGGAAATCCTTTTTCAATTTCATCGGGCCCCTACCAGCCGCTGCTTCTGCGGCGTTGACCGAGTTCTGCGCAGCCTCCAGATCGCACGTCGGCCATCCCCCAACGCCTCCGTCAGGAATCGCCATTCTCTCCTTAACCAGTCCCTCATCCACAAGAGGGGCGTCCTTCTCAATCTCCCCGTTCTTATTTTTTGGCTGCTTGTCCCAAACCTCTCGATCGTATTGCTTCCGAATCTCGGCTCCTACATCTCGGGCCCCGTTGGCCTTTCGTCCGAACTCGACTCGACTTCGGGCCTTTTCAGCTAGATCGAACAATTCTTGATCCGGCTTGCCATTTTCCGCTTCCAACCAGCCTTTTTGCTCAATGAATCTGTTGTCCGCAGTCAGTTATTCCGGAGTTCGAGTTTACCCTTTTTCCACTGGCTCAGAATGGCAAGGAAACTCACGCAGCAACATTCCCAATAACCTTATCAATCCCCGAATTCGAACTCAGACCCTGATAGATGTGCCCGGGGTTATAAGTCCTCCCAACCCCAGCCTTATACATCTTCGAGGCAACTTCATCGAGAGCCGTCTTGTCCTTGGCTAGGTCCGCATCCGTGAGCTTATTCTTGTCCGCGATGATTTCCTTCTCATCCTCGTCATCCGTAATGTAATAGAGGAATTGACGCAGGTTGCACCGTCCTCCCCTGATGGGACCGACTGCCTGAGCGGTTGTGGGATCTCGAGAGCAGGCATTTGCGATCCTTTGCTTCTTGGATCCGCTGTCCATTTGGTACGCTTGCCAGTATAAGAGGCGCTCGTAGCAGCCGTAGAGACCGAAAGCGGCTACTTTCGATATACAGATAGCAAGTAGGAAGAAAAGAGGGAGCTTCATTGTGGTGACAAGAAAGATAGGACAAGACACACCCTGGAGTGAATGAAAAGGGATGCAAAATAATAATAATAAGTAGAAGAGCTCCAGCTCAAGCCATCAGGTATTCACGGGAGGGAACATGGTCCATCGGTACTGTATGTACATTTTTTATTCTTCTTGTAACCCTCATTACCACTTAGCATGTATTGTATATACACTATCCCTTTTACTAGTTACCTAGGAGTAAGTCAGCCGTCTCGCGTATTCTGTTTCTGGAATATGGACCCCAACTGAATTAGGTAACTACCATATGAGGTTCCTCGGAAATGAGATCTTGGCTGTTTCGAACGGACGGTCGGAGTCAATTGTGCCAAGATACTCTATTATATAGTAAGATTTCATCTTTAGTCTTGCGACTTACAGGGTCGCGGGTGGGCTCTTAAGTTCTTTGGGGGCGGCCCCCACGTAGCAATACTAGTAAACTAGTATATCTAAGATGATGGATCAGGAACCAGATCAGGAACCAGCATCGGAGAAAAGGAATAGGAATGGGCTAAGTAGAATTTTTCAGGTTCCTGGATGGAGTATAGAAAGTTTAACGGTAGTAGTGTGATAATACCAACAATAATGGCATTATATAGATGGTATAACTACTCCTTGATGGGAGAAGGTGCTGAGGTGAGGTGAGATGAGGTTAGGTACTTAAGTAGTGCTCAATTAAATTCATAATATATAACTATAACGCACCAAATGGGACCTGCCCTATTCACCATCAACAGCATATGGTGAAAATACTCAGTAGTCCGTATTCCATAACTAGTATTCACTTACCTACTTACCTACCCAGTTAGAGTCAAGTGGAGGCGCATAACAAGCTAATGCTAAGCGAAGTGCTAATATTCAGGAACAGGAACATAGCTGAGCCTCGATTGAAAGGTTCTTCTTCCGAAATTAATGTGGATTAAACGCTACTTTTGGGAGGAATTTGGAATTAGACGCATATTCCGTAAAGTGAACGTAGTGTGCTCCGAGTGGTCCCTGGAATTTTACCGTACTAGTATAGTATATGGTATCTAGTTATTACGGTGCCAAAGCACATATCAAGGCTGATTTTCCTGGTTCTAGGTATCACCTGGGAATTAAGATCAAGATCTCCTTTCTTTCGTTCTTTCCTTTCAAGAGCTCTTATACGCTCTATTCGATCATTCAGGTTTCCTTTCTTTTTTAGACTTTCTGTTTTCATGTTCTGCTTCTTATACCTTCACATTCATTTCCCCATGTCAAAACCCTCCAACAGTGCATAGGTACATGTGTTAAAACCCATTTCCAAAGTCAAAATGGGCTTGTTGATACACCTCAGTATCCTCAGTCAAGTGGCTGTATTAGCCGCTGCAGCTTCTTCCAGTCCCAGCGTTCGCGTGGCAGATCCTTATATTGCCTCGCAATGGAACGCCTGTCCTTCAACCTGCGAGAGCGCCAATCCCAATGACTGGGACTTGTACTCCAACCTGCGCGTCCTGAAATCATGCAATGAGCCAATGCTCCTCAATCTGGTGGTGAGCAATCCGACTGGGACAACGGATTCTAGTCTTCGTCAGCCGCTGTATGCCTGTTCCACGGCCAACGTGGACAATCTTGCTACCTCGAAAACCGCCAGTGCGTCAAGCGCAAGTGCCAGGCGGTACTCGACCAAGAATGTCCAGATGGAAACTGCGTGGCGGGGAGATGACACAAGCCAGTACTCGTCTCACGCAGAGGTCGCAGCTCAACTTGTCCAGTCGCATTTGAATGCCCCTGCCAGTCAGAATGCTACCATTGCTATGGGCTACTCGAACGGTGTCGTCGTCGGAGCGTTCATTGGCTCCAACATGGAGAAGGCCAATGGCGAGAACAAAAGTCTTCTGAATTCTTTCCTGACGAAGCTTCGTCAGGGAGAACTGAACAAGTCGGGCGTCATGATGCAGGTCTGTGACAGTGACCGTACGGCAGCGTACACGCTTGGTGTTGTCGCCGAAGCAAACGCAGACTATGCTCAAGCTCTGGGCGCTGTGCGAGAGGCTCTTGCGACTTGGAATACTGGAAAATGCGTTTCTGGATACAGCGGGACTTCAACCTCCAAAATCTCAGTTAGCGAAGCCGAGGAGGACGACGAGGACGACATTACCCCTCCGAGAAATGGAACCAGCGCACATGTCCATGTTCATAGACGCTCGCACGGCAAGAGACTCCTCTCCGAAAAGCACCGCCGAGCAACCTGTACCGCGATTCGAGTCAATGACGGCGACAGCTGCAGCACGCTCGCAACCCGCTGCGGAATCTCCCCTGCCGACTTCACAAAGTACAACCCGAGCAGCACGCTGTGCTCGTCCTTGCTTGCTGGACAGCATGTTTGCTGCTCTGCCGGAACGCTCCCGGATTATTCTCCGCAGCCGAATGCCGATGGGACTTGTGCAAGTTATACTGTCCAGAACAACGATTGGTGTAGTAAGATTGCTGCTGCTAATAGTATTACGGTTGATGATATCGAGGACTGGAATGAGAAGTCGTGGGGGTGGACGGGGTGTGATAATATTCAGGCTGGTGGTAAGTACAAAAAGCCCTGTACATGACGTTGGACTGATCCGATGACTTATCTTCTTCAAACAGCCAACATCTGTGTCAGCAAGGGAGAGCCGCCAATGCCTTCTGTTCTGCAGAACGCTGTCTGCGGTCCTCAGAAGGCTGGGACGAAGAGACCAGACAATTGGGATGACATCGAGAGTCTGAATCCTTGCCCTCTCAATGCCTGCTGCGATATCTGGGGGTAAGTAATCCAGTCAGTCCTCCTTTCCATCTATCGATCTAACATTAGACTTTCTTGATAGACAATGCGGTACTACTGCGGATTTCTGCACAAGAACAAACGTACGTCCCCGACTTTTATATTTAATATTTACCTTTTTGTTTGGCAATAACTGACAGTTTGAACAGTCTACCACTGGCGCCCCTGGAACGGCGAAAGCTGGCACAAATGGATGTATCTCGAACTGCGGCACTGACATCGTTTACGACGATAGCGGCTTCGGTGATCATCCCGTGCTGGTTGGATACTATGAGGCCTTCCAGAACACTCGACCATGTTTGAATATGGATGTGACAGCCATCAATAACACAGTCCAATGGGGTGGCCAACTTGGAAGCCATGCATCGACGTTCTCTCAGGCATGGGACCATATCCATTTCGCGTTCGCCAACATCACTGAATCATTCGAAGTCGATGTCTCCAGTGTTCAGGATGAGTTTGATGAGTTCAAAAAGTTCACATCCCCGGGCAAAAAGCCAAAAGTTCTGTCCTTTGGTGGGTGGTCATTTTCCACGGCCTTGGACTCCTACGCCATCTTTCGAAAGGGTGTCACGGATGAACAGCGTTCGTTGTTCGCGTCCAACGTCGCAAAGTTCGCGGATGATAATGACCTCGACGGGCTGGACTTTGACTGGGAGTACCCAGGCGCCCCTGATATTCCTGGGATTCCCGCGGGAGATCCAGGTGACGGTGCTCGATACCTTCAATTCCTGAAGGAGGTTCGGGATAAACTCTCCTCTGACAAGACGCTCTCGATCGCAGCGCCCGCCTCCTACTGGTACCTCAAGGGCTTCCCAATCGCGAATATCTCGTCCGTCGTCGACTACATCGTGTACATGACCTATGATCTGCACGGTCAGTGGGACTGGAACAATCCCTCGTCTGATGATGGTTGCGACGGCAGTGCCTGTCTCCGGTCTCACGTCAACTACACCGAAATCGTGAATTCCTTGTCAATGATCACCAAGGCTGGAGTGCCTAACAGCAAGATCGTCGCGGGTCTAGCGAGCTACGGCCGGTCCTTTGGCATGGTCGACCCATCCTGCTACGGGCCCGAGTGCAAGTTCACTGGCCCGGATTCGGGAGCTATGCCTGGACGATGCACTCAGACACCGGGTTACATTGCAAATGCAGAGATCAATGAGTGGTTGCAAGGTGATCAGAACATCACGACGTACTTCGACGAGGTTAGCCGGTCGACAATCTCTTACTCTGCCAACGGAACATGGGTGGCTTACACAGACGACGATGAGAGAAATAACCGCATCACAGAATGGTGGTACGACAGAACCGTCCTTGGAACCAGTCTCTGGGCAATCGACCTGACTGAATTCGTCGCCGAACTGCCAGATGGCACCGTGCTGCCTCCATCAACCCTAATCGACTGCGACCAAGTCTTCACCAGCCTAGACGACGTCGAGGCCGCTGCCGGTTCCATCCAGCCTGAGTGTATGAACCTGTACCTGATCCAGGCCTTGCAGAGCAATCTCACCGCGTCGGTCTCGCAGTACCACGATGTCTTGAAAACAGACTACGATGAGAAATTCGGCTGGTACCAGGATGCTGTCAGAGAGCAGTTCCCTCTGTCTCTTCAGGCATTCCTGAAGGCCAACGCCTCCAATTACTTCGAGTGCACATCCCAGAGCATGGAGCCGTGGAGCGAAGAGCCAATAGGCAAGAACACGAGCTCTTCATGCCCATCCAATCCGAAGGACACGGGTTACGCAACCTTCTACTGGACCGCGACGGACAAAGACGGATTCTTGAACGACCTTGAAGAGACGACTGGGATCACACCGGACCAGCTCCTATGGGAGATCGATGCATCCCATTGCGTGGACAGTCCGGACGTCTCACAACCGACGATATGCAGCGGCAGCAGAAACATCGGCATGCCGAACCTCCCGCCTGATTTCACAGTCAGCAACCCCAAGGATATCATCTCAGCTCGACTCCCAAACATCACGACCTTCGAGAACCAATCCACGACCATCGTCTCACTCGCAAACAGCGATCTCTACCTCGGCGACACAATCGACGTCGTGGACGGTGCATCGCTCCTAGTCCTCATGGTTTCGAACTCCATCGCAAGCATGAAAAGCGTCGAAAAAATCGGCACAGAATACCACAAGGAGCAAGTCGAGCAGGCTATTCTCCTCTTCGTCTCGGCCTTGCTGCTCCTGATCCCTGGACTCGGAGAGATTGCCGACTCCGTCGAATTGACCTCTATCGCTATCACGCTTAGAGCCATCGGTGCAGCCGGTGACGCAGGCTTTGGCATTTATGGCGTCGTGAGTGCCAAAGATGCCGGTGTTGGTGAGATCTTCCTTGCTCTTCTGGGTGGCCTGGGTATTTTGGATATGCTTAGAGCACCGGGGCTTTTTGCCAAAGCGGCCAAGGCCAGGAGGGCTATGGACGCTGGGGATATTGCAAAGTTGGGAAATGAGGTTAAGGGGGGAATTGCTCAGATTGACAAGTTAAAGCAGCTTTGTCATTAGCCTGTATATAGTGTCTAAGTATATGGTGCATAGTTTTATCTGCTGCACGAGAAAAAAGCTCTGTTCAAATAGCAAGTTAGCCCTAGATATAGAACCTGTGCTATTCACTTCACTTGATAGGTATCCTATAGGATGTGAGCCAGATAAGAAATTAGGACATAAAGTTAGCCCTTAGATTAGCCAGTAGAATATTGAATATAGACATGTAGCATTTGAATTTGTATTAAATCGCTATTTGTGTCAAGGATACAAGTAGCTGTCTGTCGGATCACGTGGTCCTTTCCACGTGATTATTGGTATGCCGTTCAATATAACGCCTTACAATTTGCATTTTGTATCTTTGAATTAGACGTATTTTAGTTTTAACTAAAACTGATTAAGAGAATAGGAGGAATCAGAATGCAGATATAATGTTAAGTTAATTTAGTTTGTTCCAAATAGTACAATTAGCTAAGATAGTAAAAAAGAAGCCACCTCCGGAGGTCTCGACGTTTCCCCGGAGTCAACTCCTCCACCTCGGCTTCTCGATAATTCCCCTGACGCCTCTTAATTCTATTTATTTATTTGTCCTTCCTGGTACTTTTCCGCTACAAGAGAGTCATAACATCTCCCATACATCGTTTGCGCAACCCGTGCGAGTCCACCATCCAAAACCGACCCTGTCATTCATCTTCGGCTTCCCCGAACCTCTGCGGCATTTCAATCAAGCACTACTCGCCAGCGATGCGCGAACGATAGACAGCACATTTCCCGCTCCTCGCCTTCTGCCACGTACAATCTGCGAAGAGAGAGAAAGAGAGAGGACATTCATGCACCCATTTTCCGTCCTGACTCTCGGGATCTTCGTAGCGGGCTACATCACCGCGCGGTGGGACCTTGTTACGCGCCTGTACGAGTTGGCCATCTTTGCGTGGGATCACGGAGTTGTTGTACGTTTTGTCCTCTTCGGGTGATTTGGGTTCTATGTGCGCCGTTGGATACGGGATATCTATGTACTCGAGGAGGGAGGGGTTGGTTGTGGATCACAATGGGCTAATTCAGAGCTGGCGCAGACGCGAACGGCAAAGGGATTCGTGCTCCTGTCGGTGTTCTACTTCGTCTTGATTATACCGATTAATCGCATTGTGACGAGGGAGATTAATTTGGTGAGTTGCGACCTCGTGTCTCGTGACGTCGTCGACGCTTCGCGCGGTGATGTCGAGTTGGGGGTTGGTTGTACTGATCGTCTTTTGTGAATAATTGCAGCATCCACGGTCCGTCAGTCAGGGTATATCTGCGCGCGAGCAGCTACGGCGTCGAGGATCGTTCTGAGTTGCGGTGGTTGTTCCATATAGAAGGAGGATGACAATATGCTCATGAGCGATGGGTTGTTGCGGGTGTTTTGGCCATACGACCTGCCCCGGTCCACGTCGCCTGGGGTGATTGTGGGCTGGCGAAACTCGGAATTGGATATCTTTGTGCTGGGTGTGTTGGAAGATGTTGAGGTGCGTTTGTTGGAAAAGTATCTCTGATTTCCCGCAGGGTCTTGGGCTAACGGTACTCTCTTCGGTGTTGAAATAGCCCCGTAACGTTGAAAATGCCCTGCGCGCAGGTATCCTGTTTCGCAACAGTCCGCATCCCGTCTCACGACTATTTACACTTTGTGGGAGATCTGCTATGCATGTGCTTGGGTCGACGAATGCGAAGGAAAAGCCGACTACGTTTAATCCATCCCATCTCTATGTCACGACCGGACCGTCAATCAGGGTCCCACGCATATATTGTCCGCCAGAGACGAATATCGCCGTCCAGGTGATCATGTTTGACCGGCCCCATCCGACACGAATGCAATACATGTCGTTAAATCCGATCTCTTTGGCTTTGGGCGATAAACCTTCGACGGCGGAAAGGGATGGGACCGTACCGGATAGTGTCGATGCGGAGGAAGAGCGCGAAAAGCAACGGTCACGGAAACTAGTCGAGAAGTTGAAGCTTCACACGGTGGTCAGGCATGTTCCGTCTCAGAAAGAGCAAGCCCTTCCGGTGATATTGAACCAGGTTAACTGTGCCTTCGAGATGGGGAAACTCATGGAAAAGAATAGCGGCCTTGTCGGCACGAGGGCAAAGAGAAGTATGAGCATGGGAGAACGGGTGGTCGAATCTGCAACGACGTTATGGGATTTCTTTGTCCTTGGTATTGCCTACGTCTTTTGGCAGTGGCTCTGGCCTGTCATTACGAGAGCCTTCGTGATCGGGCTTGTCTGCCATCGTGCTGTTGCTGAGGTTGTCCTCCAGTTCCTGGAGTGGCGCGCTCGACCGGATGCAGCTGCGCTAAAAGACATATCTGCTACTGCGCAACAGGTTGATATTCGACTACAACAATTCTGCTACTGGCCTATCCAGTATACGAAACTTCGACAACGGAAGGACAATTGGGAAAGTGTGACGAACAGCCATCCAGACTACATTCGATTCTATAACAGCTTGTGGCTGGTCGCGAACGATGTGATCATCGGCATTGCTCTGGGATCGTATATCATTGACAACGCGCACTGGGTCGCATTTCAGATCAACAATATCCTGAGCGGCTACACGGTAGAAGGCCTGCAGCGTACCATTTCATGGCTGATGGACTGGCCAGCGGGGTTGAAGCTTAACAACGAGCTGGCTGCCTTTCTGGGTGACCTTTTCTTATGGGTCATTGAACATTGGGCAGGTAAGTTGTCCTGCCGAATTATTAGTGTGGGAGCTTTTCTGATCTGATGAGGAATATAGCATGCATCGCCAATCTCCAACCATACCTTCCGAGTGTGATCTATGTCATTGGCTGTTCCAGCTTCGCAGGTGCCAGCATGCCAATTGCGCTGTTCTCCGACCTCCTCTCTGTCCTAACAGTACACATCTACTCGTTTTATATTGCCTCTGCGCGCATCTTCAACTGGCAGCTCACCATCATCATATCTCTTTTCCACCTCTTCCGCGGAAAGAAGAGAAACGTGCTCCGGAACCGAATCGACTCCTGCGACTACGATCTCGATCAACTCCTGCTGGGCACGATCTTGTTCACTGTGTTGTTCTTCCTCCTACCAACAGTCATCGTATTCTACCTGACATTTGCCTCTGCGCGAATGTTAATAATCTCGTTGAAGGCGACTCTAGACACATGCCTTGCGTTCTTGAACCATTTCCCTCTCTTCGCGTTAATGCTTCGTATCAAGGATTCAAGACGCTTACCAGGTTCGTCTATCCTCTTGCCCTAGCCTTGTCGATTTTAAAAAGCCACTAACATTTTATTATTCAGGTGGCATCCAATTCGAGCTCTGCGAAGAACTCGATAAATCCTCTCCCACTCCTACCGTGATATCCTACATCCATCTTCAGGTAAACGCGGTCCCAAACATATCCAACAGCGACCTTGAGAAAGATATCCCTTTACTAACACACCATTAGTCCATCCCCCTCTCCCTCCGTGCCATGTTCGACCAGTACTTCCAACTAGGCCACCGCTTACGGAAGCACTACCTCTCTCCAAGCGTCATTCTCTGCCTCGTCACCGGACGCTTCGTCCCGCCTATCCATCGTCGCAACCTCTACAGCATGCAATACAGCATGTTGCCAGCACGCCGTGCCGGCATGGCAGAAGTATGGGCTCTATTAACAGGAAAGAAGAGTAGCGGAGCCGGCTCCGCTGGTGGGCCTGTTGTAGGATTAGGTAGCGTAGGGAGTGGTATATTGAAGGTACCGAATGGATTTGGTAGTGGAGCTGGGAGGAGAGGACACCGGTGATGAATTTATTCTCTATTCTATCCTATTCTCGAAGACCTTTTCTTTTCTACAGTTATATATATATTTATTTATTTCCGGTGCCAAATCTTAGAATATTAGGAATGTGATTTATGAGAGATAGATGGTCGTCAGTTTATTACTATATTGTTGGCTAGAAAATTTGATAATTTGATATATAGGAAGTATCATTCTTAAAGAGTCCTTGAGTGTACCTTCCATAGGAGTTGTGTTAAGGCCATTCATTGTTTGAATATATTCAGCGAAGATAATAGATGTAAAAGGGATCCGGAACACTTCCAAAGTCTTATGCAATCTCCAGATCATCATATATAGCTTGCAGGTACTTCCCTGCACGCGTAGACTCACGTGCACAAGGAAACAGTAGTGACAGGACAATGCACGTGCAAAGGAACAGGTTGTAATACATACAATCAAGAAAGGAGGCGGCTGTTAGGGGCAGAAACCAAAACAGCAGTCTCTTATAAGAGACAACACAACATCGCTCAGTCGCGCTTCAGACTCTGGTTCCACACACGCACAAACAAGAAATGGCGCACGGCAAGTTCAGCATCGAAAACGACATCTTCCTTATCGCCATTTACATGGGCACTAGGCTTGGGTGGAGAAAAATCGAGGAGGATTTCCGCAGAAAATTTGGGACGCAGGCCACCTACAAGGACATTGAGTCTCGGTGGCACAAAAGGCTCAAGGACACCGACCTGGTTCTGGCGGTCGATGATTTCCGACACAGCGGAATCGTCAGAGAGGACTGTCATCGAGACGATATTCTCTCTGTTGTGGCAGTCTTGGCCGACTATTCGGCAGCAGAAAGGGTATTTTGAACAGTGACGAGGTGAGTAGCGTACTTCTTTCCCTGAGAAAGGCTTGCACCGCTATTTTTCCTTTCTCTTTCCTCTTTTCTTTTTTCTTCTATTTCTGTTCAAACGGACGTTCAGAGTGGAGATCCATTTGTTTCTGCAAAACGCGCTGCTCTTGTTTACATTATCATACATGGTTGGTAGCTAGGGGCACCAGTCGAGGGAGAAACAGATTGAAACGAGGCACGACTGCTATCGCTTCAGGTGCTCGGCATCGCTCTCGAGTCCGAGCCCTCGTGCCTCGTCCAGCATGCTGTCGATGCCTCGCTCTTTAAGAGCACCCTGTACGCACCGTCAGCGAGCTACATTGCGAGAAGAGAAAACTGGCAGATAGACAAACCGTCAGGCATTTCTTGTACTCGCTGAAGAGCTTTTCGCAGTCATCTGAAGCAGTCTTGCCACGGAGATACTCTGTTGATCGTCAGCAAGTCTGTCCCCTAGCGACAATTGAAGATGTGCATGTTCTTACTCTCACTGTACCACTTCAAGAAGCAAGCATCATACTTTCTGTGCACAGATGGTCAGTTGGTTCAATAAATGGCAGTGTGCGGGAACTACATACTCCTTGATATTATTGCATTCTGGAGCAAGAGAGGCCGACATGATGGCAATGAAATGATGCAGATGAATGTGTGAAGATTGTCCTATATTACCCTCTCCCAGCACACGTACCTCCTACTAAGATGTACCGGCGATTTATGGGACACGGCTGACCTTTTTTTCGGTAGAGCAACGAGCAAGATAGATGACGCCCGAAGGTGAGCAATGGATCTTGGTCCATGGACCTCATGTGCCTGGTCTAACCCTTTCCAGCTAGCCTGATCTCTCCGCCGGCCTCACATTTCTCCGGTATATCTTCTTGTTCCGCTTCAATGATAATATTTTTTTGTCGCATGCGACCAGCAGACAACAGGCTCACAACGTCTGCCTGGTCCTTTTCTGTCCTGTTTCTTCTCTGTTATTACAATTCTTGAGTTCTTTTCTGTTGTGCTTTGTTTCTTTAAGGTGCTCTTTTTACTCTGTCAACCATGGACGTCGCCGCTGAGTTTGGTCCGCTTCAAGAACGGGTGATTTCGAAACTAGTACAGACGACCCGTACTGTTGGCCAACTGTCTGCTGAAGACCTCAGTTTCCACAGATCCTCGAGCGCTGAGATATCCGATAGTCTTGACGAGCAAAGTGGGAGACTTCTATCTCTGACATCATCGTTACTGAAAGTCGCGACTGCGGGCACGGATACCAAAGCTCCAGTCTTGGAGGATGAAGATTCCATAGAAGACAATTGGCGCGGGGTAGTGGACGTTATCGATACTCTTTTAGAGAAAGCAGATGCTTGTCTAGACGAATTTACGGGCGTTATCAAAAAGCTGAGCCCGTCGCAGCAACAGCACGCACAAAATGTGCCGAAGAGGAAAGATCCCACGCAGAAATTTCCTACCATCTACGATTATGGCCCTTCGAAAATCCCTAAACCTCAGCTTCAGTTCGACCGCGCTCCTGACAATACCGATGTTAAGCCATTCCGACCGCTCCTCCGAACGAAGCCGCATGCTATTGTGCCATTGGAGGAGTCCCTACAATTGATAGATTCTGGGAAGGGCTACAAGAATCCATACGAAACTGAAATTCGAGCTGCTAAATACCCGTCCTCAACCTACACCTCCTCTCCCCCTATTGACTATCTTCCTTTCGAATCGACTACCGCGACATTTGTCGACACTCTTGAAGGATTGAAGGATATGCTAGAAGAACTGAAGTCAGCAAAGGAGATAGCAATCGATCTGGAACACCATGATGTACATTCGTACCACGGTCTGGTTTCACTGATGCAGATCAGCACGCGTGAAAAGGATTGGGTCGTTGATACACTCAAGCCGTGGAGAGAGGAACTTCAGCAGCTCAATGAAGTGTTTGCGGATCCTGCCATCTTGAAGGTACTTCATGGATCTTCTATGGATATCATCTGGCTGCAGCGTGATCTGGGTCTTTATGTTGTAGGCATGTTCGATACATACCATGCTTCGATTGCCCTCAATTACCCAAAGAGGAGTCTCAAGTTTCTGCTCGAGAAATTTGTGAACTTCCAGGCCGACAAGAGGTATCAAATGGCCGACTGGAGGATACGGCCCCTTCCGACTGCCATGTTCGATTACGCTCGCTCCGACACTCACTATCTTCTCTACGTCTACGATCATCTACGCAATGAGCTTGTTCAGAATTCGACCCCTGAACACCAGCTCGTGGACTATGTACTTGAACAGTCGAAGAATGAAGCTCTCCAACGATACGAGCGGCCTGTGTATGATGCGGCGATGGGGCAGGGACCGGGCGGTTGGTACGACTACCTGGTGAGGAGCCCGGCCATGCTGAGCAAAGAACAATTCGCTGTCTTCAAGGCTGTTCATCAGTGGCGCGACGAAGTGGCCAGGGCTGAGGATGAAGGCGTTCAGTGTGTCTTCCCGAAGCATGTACTTTTCAGGGTTGCCCAGGCTATGCCCCTTGACCTTGGAACCCTCTTCAGGACTATCTCTCCTGTGACGCCTCTAGTGAAAGATAGAGCTTCGGATCTTCTAGCAGTGATCAAGGCTGCGAAAATCGCCGGTGCTACCGGCCCAGAATTGCGCGACGTGATGAAACCGAGAACGACTACTTCGACGTCGCAGACTGCTGCTCCTAAAGATGTAACTTCCCTCGAGCAAGGCTTATTGACCCCTCTTGAATCGAAGGGTCTCGCCTTGCCTACCGCTTCTCGGTCTGAAGTTTCTCAATTCTGGGGCGTTGCTCTCGAGTACCAGCCACCGCTCACGCCGCCTGAGTATTCTGTTACGGCTTCGGCGGAAGCTCTTCGACTTTCTCTCCCCATCCCTGCCATGCCCATGACTGTTTCCGAGGCGAAGGAAAAACTGGGCACCTCCACCGTTCAACCGATCCCACAAGCGAAACCACAGGCACCAGCTGCCGCTGCCGATAGTAAAGAGAAGGAAAATGAGATATTCATTGTCAAGGAGAAGGGAGGCCCGCGGAAGCGGAAGGCCGTCGCTGCTGAAACTACCGAGAGTAGTCTCTCTTCTGAGATTGACGGCAGCGACACGGGTACCAGCCCAGGCGCAAACGAGCAGCAGACCAAGAAGAAACGTACCAAGGAGTCGAAGAACAAATCAGCTGCGGAAGAATCTCGCCGTCAAACTCAAGACGCGACCCCGTTCGACTATAGTGCTGCCGAATCGGTGCTCCACGCTAACCCCAGCCAACCTGACAGCCGGCACCACACGAAATCGAGGCGGTTCGACCCATATGCTAAAGCTCTGGAAGGCCCGCGGGGTGCACGAAAGACGAAACAAGAGACTACAGGCAAGACATTCACATTCAGGAAGTAAAATGGTGGAAGGGGTTGAATGTATTGCACGACTACGGCGTTGGCTTTTTCTTTGCTGCACAATTCGAGATTTTTTTTTCACCTAGGGGACCTGGACGGTGGATGCAACATGCATGTATCTGAAAAATTGTGGCATGGCGATACCCGGGCGTATTTTGTGGTAATATGTTGTGAAGAGTCTTAACCTGCACATCAATGTAACTTGACATGATATTCGAAGCTATTATTCCTTTCGTATCAGCGGCAACTGCCGGAAATGTAACGAAGTCCTGGATGCGATATCGAAATTGAGTAACCAGATCTTTCCTGGTGGAGATCCCTCCGTTAAATCGTATCCTTCCGGGTCCAAAAGGGCATCAGCAATCTAAATCTACCGTTGGCAATTACTTCCCAGACGAGGCTTTGCTTGAGAAGGAAGTGTACTCTGGTAAACTTTCAGCAGGTAGTTCGACACCTAGCTCAGCAAGATTTCCTGATCGACGTCATTGGGAGGATACCTATCTATCTATAAGACTATCTATTCAACACGCGCGAGAGTTTTTAATTATATATAGCAATGAAGCATACCAGTACATATCGATATACACGTATTATTGTTACCCCATTACTCTACCTTTTAAGACACTTCCTTATATTTTTAGATCTCTCACAGTCCGTTTCCTCCTGTCTACAATACCTTGTAACGTTATCCGTTACTAGCAGGGCCTGTCAACTATGTATCCATAGGTAGGTATGTCATATCGGCGTTTAGCGCGAGACGATTTCGAAACGAAGCACAGACATAAAATGGGAAATATCGATACAATTACAAACGCACTGACTCCTTCCAACGGGTGATAGTCTAGCCTATTTATTTTGGCCAGTCATAACGTAATGATTTCAACTAATCAATTAACTGGAGTTGGGGATACTTGGAAATTGGAATGAATAAATTATACTCTACTGTGAGTGGCAAGACTACGGGGTAAGGGTTGTACATACATACATATCTATCCATCTATTCATCTATCTATCTCCACACAAGGATATATTACCATGCGAGTAACCCGTTAAAAGCAAGGATGGTTTGCCTTTCCGTTTTCTTTTCTGTCGCTATCGAGGGTGCTCTTAGGTACTCGAGTAGAGTGGAACAGACGAGCTAAACGACATCCGTTTTGACCGTGTGGGCTTTTTGATTATTTCAACGTTCGCAGCCACGAGTCTACTAGTCGATTTTAGGTTTAGGTTTTCTAATAGTTAAATGCCACATTATTTTATTTTTGGTGAGTATCTACTGCTCGTATTCGGTTGCCCGTATAGATACATATTATTATTATTCCTTCAGAGAACAATGGATGGATGGATGTAGCCGGGTAATAATAATATGTAATAATCAGTTAATGGATGATCTTCCGAAAATTGTGGGTGTCGTGTGTTTTTCTCCCCCAGAAGCTTTGATCATTCATTTTATTTAACTATCTCTTACAGAGTTTGTATAGGCGAAATGAAAGACCCAGACGCACTGATATCATTATGGTATTTGCCATTGAGCTAATTAAGTAACTGCATATTGGATCAGCTGATCTATCTACGAGTTTGATTTTTGCTCCAGAATCCATGAGAGATAGGTTTGGTTTGGAGAGAGAGCCAGCCTTCTTCTTCAAAGTTCATCTTTTATCCATTCTTGGTATGGAGTAACGTCGTGAACCATAGATTGTTTGCCTTTTTTTTTTTTCATTTGGCTGTGGAGTAGTTATTATTATTATTACCCCGTACCATACTTAACCAACAGCTCTTTTTTTTTGACTTCAAGACCCCTGGAAGGCGGAGGGGTCAATGAAGCTGATCGGGCGCGGTTGTCAAGTGGTCCGGCTGCACCGGTGATCCTTACTGAGGTGCGATGCAGATGAAATTGACTGGTGTCGATCGACCCCCACAAGCCAAGCCGCTCCGATCAACTGCTGTCGTGAACTGCTCGAGGAGGCTGCACAGCATCGAAGAGGAGTCGACGCTCAGTTGCTGGTTGTTACGACAGGCGTTATGAATTCTGCAAAGTCTGGGGGATGTTTTGCCGTGCGCGTCCCGTCTCGTGGCACGTAAGTGCGTGGAGAAATTCTTTTCGGTATTAGCATCATCTCCCTTGACTAGTTTTCTATTCTCTGATATCAATTCGGGTTTGCACTCAATAAATCCGGATGTCTCTTCCTGCCGTTCTTTTAATTGGTGACCAGCAGACGGCACCCCTAGGGATGTGATACACGGGTTTCCTGCTACAGATCACCCTCGATGGACGCTACGCTTGCTAGGATCCATGCGTTTCAGCTAAAAAAGCTCGGCTGTGCTTTCGACTGCCGGCAGCCGAGATTGATGTTTTCCTCAGATAGGCGATAATAATAATAATAATAGATAGGTGTCTGCTCCTAAACAGCTGAACTTGCTGGCTCTGGACCGGACTTTCACTCGATAACAGATCTGCCCTGGCGCTGTGCTTGTCAAATCGACTAGATATAGCGCGTTGTACTTCTGCTGCTAGTCAGATTTGGCTTTCTCGGCGAGAGGGTGTAATGATTTTTAACCTGGCAGCCACGCGAGCCAAAGGCAAATGTACGATCTCAGCTTGAAGACTAGAGCAAAAGAGAGGCCGGAAACCTGCCAAGAGAGGATATGGCCTATGCAGTAGTGTCCGGTGCCATGTGCTGTAGATAGATAGTCAGGACATCAGTCGCCTTTTGAAACAGTCGACTTATTACCTAAACCAAGATCCGCTGTGGGGAAAGAGGGTTTTTGAATAAGACAAAACCCTGTTTCTTTATCTTGAATCATCTGGAGATCTGCGCAAGATACGGTGATAGGAATCCCATCCTCATCTATCGGAATTATTTGCTTGAGGCTGGCGCGGTTTGATGTCACGGCTGTCATTTCCGTACAATTGACGTACTTCCGCTTGCCTCGAAGCGATGAATGAGACCAACTCTTAGGATGGTTAAGCTAGTTCAATTAGTTAGTTACTGATTTACTGCGTCCTCAGCGATCAGAGCCCTTCTGCCATGGCCTGAAAGGACATAGCTTACTCACGCCAGTAGTACGGAGTAGAGCATCGAGGTGGATCTACCATAGTGTACACTAACGGCAGATACCCTCCGTGAGGTTCATGCGCAGCGGGGTCACCTGTCAGGCTGTCAATGAAGTTTAGTCGGCCCATTCCGCTCACTAGGATGACCAGAATCAGGATCTTGTCTTTCATAGATTCACAGGTTTTGCCAGGTATGATTGGAACGACAAGAAACTTGGATCGATCTCGATGCGTATGAGAGGGAATCGGGCTGATGGACAGACCAGGAGATGCATAACTAGGTCCAGATCATCTAAAGTGCTCTGTACAGTACAGTAGAGCGACTTGGCGTCCAGACATGCCTCAGCAAGACATGATGATCAGCGACAGCCATGCTGTGCGGCTAGAAGATGTTGTACGCTTTGCCCTGCAGCAGGTGAGCTAAACAGGTGGTGGCATCGAGTACTCCGTACAAGTAGTATACTTACTGAAACGGGTGAACTTGTCATCTCCTATGATCGATCTTGGGGAGTTATATTTGCAACTAACGCTGCAAAGAGCCCCATTTGGGCGATGAAGCGACCGCACTGAAGACGAGAGTGGTAGAAATGTTCCGAGGCGGCAGCCGATGTGATCAAGTGATCAGTTACTCTGGAGTCTGTACTCTGATCAAAAGGGTCTACGGAGTTTTAACTAATAATGAATTGTACTCTACTTGATATACACAGCCCAGTGGTGCAGCCATGGCTCGGATACTCCCCCACTTGGCCATGCGGGCAGCGGGAAGCACGCAGGAACAGGAACGGGCGTGTTTTTTTGATGCGAGTCGATAGTGGAGTCTAGTAGAACTCCCGTGAACCATTCTTATAGGCATTTCACCGTTAGATTAGAACAAACGGTGCATGCATCCACGGCACAAGCGGAACTGTGAGCTTCTGTGCAGCGGCAGATTAACGGCACGTCTGTCTCTGCTGCGGCCTGGGGAACTACTGTACTATGGAGATACAATAATAATAATTATTACTCTGGACTCTACTCTACTCTAAGACTACTCTAGCCTACGGAGTATTCTACTCTATCCTGGCGCCCATCTCGACGGCCTAGCCGAAGAACGATCCGAGCGACAATCAGGGTGGATCAGCCCAGCACACCAAAGGTCAGTCTGTTAACTTAATTACTACAGTAGTTACGGCAGTTGTTAACTAGTCGTACAGAACTACTACTATACTGGAAGAGTCGACCACAGCGCTGACCGACTAGATAACTTTAGTATGATGGAGTGACCATCGAGAGGAGATCGCGATGGCCCCCCCTCGTTGATACTTTGAGGGTTGGTGTGAGCTTTTCGCCCTCCCAGGGAATATCAGGGAGTTAGCGTCGAGTCTATCGCGTGCTTGGCCCCTTGCGAGCAGTTGGACTAGGTGAAGTCGAGCTAGATAGAGGCTGTACCTTAAACCCAGAAGGGTGGCGACCGCCGGACGCCAGGGCCAGGGGTCAACCCAGGCGACTAGAGTAATAATAACTAACGGCCCTTGAGCAGCCCAGGGATCCGACTCGAAACGGCGTGCGACACTGGTGGTCCAGCTGAATTCCCCTTGCTTCGTCCTGCGTCAGACGGGAGAGAGGGGGCTTTTCTCGTGAGTAAACTAACTAATAGTGAACTAGTTGGTAGAGTAATAGTAATACTCATCATCGAGGGAGAACATTATTGTTTGAGACCTGGCGACAGTAAAAGTATTATTCTCGTGGGATGGACGGATGGATGCAACATTGGGATCATTGGCCATGCACAAAATGTGTCGACGAGAATAATACAGTAGAGGAGAGTAGTTAAAGTACACTACATTAACTACTAACCACCAAAATCCTTATTATCCACCAGGCCAACTGACTCCTCTCTTCTATCTACCATAGTTATTACTCTACCATACTGTTAACTTACCCCTGGCCCCTATCCTATTCCTGCTCCTGTCATCGGCGCCACTCCACACTGCCTCCATCCTGACCCATCAAGGCCCGGCGCAAAACCACCTGCCGACACGCCAAAAAACCACCCCCCCCCCCCCCCGATCTTTTCTTGTCCAAACCCCCTCTCTCCGGCCGTGTCTGTGACTTTCAGACTCTCGTCCAATCTCTCTGCTGCGTCTCTGTCGTTCCTGTCTGTTCTCTGTTTTTCCCTTTTTTCCTTGTCCCTTGTGCAGCGCCTCCCGTATCCGCGTCTCGTTCCCTCGTCCACTCGATTGTTCGCCCATTATCTCCCGACCTACGCCGCTACCGACAAACATCGCATTGCATCGGAAGCGCCCTCTGTTCTGTGGTTCGCCTGGATGCGATTAGCCTCAGTCCCCATACGAACTCATTGCTGCCTGCAACAATTCGTGATCCGCTAGCAGTTCCCAGACGCCGACTTGCCTTGTCCGGTAATCAGTGTCGACTCGCCTATCGTTGCGTTCGAGTCCTGTGAAGTAGGAAAAAGCAATTGGTTTCGACAGTCGACCGCCCCGGGCCTGTGTATACGGAGAATACCGCTCACAGTGGTCGCAGTGGGTGACACCAGTGCAGTGCAGGAATCTGGATACCATAACCCTGTTTACTGGGAATCATATTTCCCCCCTCCGCCGTCTCCTCTGGGAGTCGCACGCATAATACTGTCTGGCGTCCTCACCGCTGCTCGCTGGCCGCCACGACGGGAGGTCAATTCGTTTTGTGAATAGCAATTGATATACCTTCCCCGCTCGCCGGAACGGCCCTGCGACTTTCTCTCTCTTGGGTTGTTGATACCCCTTACCATTCGCATAATTATCCAATGTCCGTCGCAACGATGCTCCAACCGAGAGCCTCAAGGGCCTCGACGTCCTCCTCGGGGTCCTATCAGCCAGTCACACGGCAGAATACCCTCTCCTCCTCTCACGATGGTCGGTCCGCCCGCCAATCGAAGCGCATTTCCGTCACCGCGCTGTATCTGTCTATGTCCGCAAAGGACAGAGACCTAGAGATCTCTGATGACCTGGCGAAAGGTAAGCTTCGGCTCGTGCTTGTTGCGGAAATGGCACCCGGACTAAACATCTCCTGCAGCACAAAAGTACCTCCGTGAACTGAAAGCAAAGATCTCGTCACAATCGAAGAAGAACTTCGTCCTGGAAAAGGATGTGCGCTATCTGGATTCCCGAATCGCGCTGCTGATTCAGAATCGCATGGCGCTAGAAGAAGTGAGACACCCGTTGACCACACACGATGTGCTTGCGTTGCTTACAGGACACAGCAAAACGAAGTTGCGAGCCATCTCGACGATTCGGCCGATCCTCAGGAAGGCTTCTTTCCAAACGATGAGAAGACCCAGAAATACGGAAACCTACTCTTCCTTCTGCAGTCGGAACCGCGCCACATTGCCCACCTCTGCCGATTGGTGAGCATGTCCGAGATCGACTCCCTTCTCCAGACGGTCATGTTCACCCTATACGGAAACCAATACGAGAGCCGGGAGGAGCACCTGCTTTTAACAATGTTCCAGTCCGTGTTAACCTACCAATTCGATAATACACCCGAATACTCATCTCTGCTGCGCCAAAATACCCCTGTATCGCGGATGATGACTACGTACACGCGACGTGGTCCCGGCCAAGGTTATTTGAAACAGGTGCTGGCGGACCAAATTAATTCACTAATCGAACTCAAGGAGGTCGACCTGGAGATCAATCCGCTCAAGGTCTATGAGAGCATGGTCAAGCAGATCGAGGAGGATACCGGATCTCTCCCCGATTACCTCGCGAGGTCGGTCACCCCCGAGGTTGCGGCTGAGAACGAACAGGTGCAGGCTATCATTGTCCCGCGACTGAAGATGCTGACCGACATCGCCAACACTTTTCTGAATACCATCATTGACGGATTGGACGAGACTCCTTACGGCATCCGATGGATTTGCAAGCAGATTCGGAGCTTGTCAAGGCGTAAATACCCCGATGCCCAGGATCAGACTATTTGTACACTGATCGGAGGATTCTTCTTCCTGCGGTTCATTAACCCGGCGATCGTCACACCCCGCTCTTACATGCTTGTCGATGGGACTCCTTCTGATAAACCCCGGCGGACGTTGACTTTGATCGCGAAGATGTTGCAGAATTTGGCGAACAAGCCCTCCTACGCCAAGGAGCCATACATGGCCAAGCTGCAGCCCTTTATCCAGCAGAACAAGGAACGGGTCAACAAGTTCATGCTGGATCTTTGTGAAGTCCAGGATTTCTACGAGAGTCTGGAGATGGACAACTACGTCGCACTGTCTAAGCGTGACCTGGAGCTCCAGATCACGTTGAACGAAGTCTACAGCACACATGCCTTGCTGGAGAAGCACTGCGCTGCGCTGACTCAGGACCAGCACTCGCACCTGCAAGTCCTGCTCCAGGAATTAGGACCCGCTCCCCCGCAGGTACCCCGAAAAGAGAATCGGACGATCAACCTCCCGCTGTTCAGCAAGTTCGAGACTGCCATTGACGATCTCACTGCTGCTCTCGATATCACGCAGGAGGAGATCTACTTCATGGAAGCCAAGTCGACCTTTGTCCAAATCCTGCGTGCACTCCCTCAACACTCTTCCGTCACCCGGCGTCCTCTTCGACTCGACCGGATCGCTGAAGCGGCTGCCACGCTGAAGAATGACGCTGTCATGGTTCGAAAAGGAATCCGCACCATGGAACTGCTGAGCCAGCTCCAGGAGATGGGGGTCATCGACCGTTCTGACGACTTCAGCCTGCTCCGGGATGAGGTCGAACAGGAATTGGTCCACCTGGGGTCCTTGAAGGAGAAGGTGCTGGAGGAGACGAGGAAACTGGAGGAGGTTTTCCGTACGATCCGTGATCACAACGCCTATCTGGTTGGACAGTTGGAGACCTACAAGTCGTATCTGCACAATGTCCGCAGTCAATCGGAAGGCCCGCACAGGAAGCCACAGAAGCACCAAGAACTGGGCCCATACAAATTCACCCACCAGCAACTCGAAAAGGAGGGCGTGATCCGGAAGAGCAACGTGCCCGAGAACCGGCGGGCAAATATCTACTTTATGTTCAAGAGTCCCCTACCGGGAACCTTTGTGATCAGCCTGCACTACAAAGGTGGGTTTCATCTGACTTTCCACCCGAGTCGAATGTTTTATACTAACAACCTGACAGGTCGCGCACGCGGGCTTCTCGAGCTCGACCTCAAGCTTGACGACCTGCTGGAGATGCAGAAAGACAACCAGGAAGATCTCGACCTGGAGTATGTGCAGTTCAATGTGACCAAGGTGCTCACGCTTCTGAACAAACGATTCGCACGAAAGAAGGGATGGTAAAGAGAAATGACGCAACACTTATTTTTGTTTTTTTTCATGACATCGATGAAGGGAAGGGCGTTGATCCGATGTACCGCCGCACAAGCCAGGGCGCTCTCGTGTCTCCGGATGACGGGAGCATAGCTAGCCTCTCCCTCACCGAGATGCTACTGCTACTGTTGCTGTGCGGTGCGCTGGGATCCCGCAATGATCTTCTCGGGCGGGCGCTTTCGGAGCTCTGCCATGTTACGATTCCAGAGTATGAATACTCTTTTCCTTATACATAATTCGTTTCGCCTCGTCGCTGCCTTTTTTGTTTTGTTTTTTTGGAACGCTGGTTCTCCTTTTCGCGTTTTATACCATGACGATTGCCAGTTGAAGAGAAAGTACCTAATGCGTGGGAAGAACCCGGTCGATTGCCCTGGCTAGTCGACTACCCCGCTGGTTCGGGGAAATCGGGTGGATTGATGGATCTCTAGCGGGGATTGTTTTCTTTTTTCTTTTTCTTTTTTTTTGTTCTGGCCTGTATGTGAATTTGGGACATCCCCTCTGCCATTTCTGGTTGTTGTTGGTTATTTTTCTTGGTGGTGATGCTGTTCGTCATGGTCCCCCTTTTTCCTCTTACAACCCATCTCTGTAATAATAGTTACGGTGTTGCTTGGGTGGCAGCACTACGGATACATGACCTCTTTTTTGTTTTGTTTTGCTTTTTTTTTTTACCTGTTTGCCCAATACCATTTTGTTGTGTGATGCTCGAATTCATTGTCTTTAACGAATCCCGTAAATGATCTGATTAATATCGACGATTTCTTCTTTCTCTTTTCTTTTGGTTTTCTAGCTGGCTGTCTGGAGAGGAGGTCGCAGACGTCACCACCGGAGCAGCGCACTAATAGAGTCGGGGGACGGAGACGGGCCAGCACGCCGATCGAGACAGAGGACGGATGGTTAGTTATATGTATTATTGCCCGTAATAGTCGATTAATTGGCTTGATATCTTGGTGATTTGTCCTTCTCTATCGGCACGTCTATCAGTGACCCCTTTCGCCGCCCGTTGATGTATTATTAGTTTTAGCCACCTGCCGTTAACTAGTCCCTAGAGTCAAGAGTCTAAGACAAGACCGCCGCTCGCACACAGACTTGACCAAGAACCAGCGCTCGAGGCATCTCCACACGCCACTCCCCCTAACGGCAAAGCAAGACAAGACAGGCAGACGATCAGAGTGCAGCATTCCTCTTTTCGCGCCTCTCTCCTGGCCACGTTTCTCCGCCAGACTTCCTCTCCTCGCGCCCTAGGACCCCTTTCGGCCAGGCCGTTCTCACCGCCCGCTACGGTCAATCTCTCTCTCTCTCACCGACCGGCTTGTATTTATTCATTTCCCCAGAAGTCTTTCCATCAACGCTTCAGCAGCCCAGGAAAAACAGATTTAACTATCCGCTGAGCAACCATGGCTTCTGCACCGAATCCTCTCCCTCTCGACCCCAAGTACGACGACTATGACTTCCCCACGACAGCCCCCGAGCCGCAGTCTGGGCACCCCGGCCATACCACCCCCGAGCAGGATGCTCAGGTCGTTCTGCTGCGCTCCACCCTCGAGCAGTTGGGCTACAAGGACCGTCTGGATACGCTGACCCTGCTGCGATTCCTGCGGGCGAGAAAGTTCAACGTCGAGGCTGCCAAGAATATGTACGTTTCTCCTTTTTTACCCCTCATGCTGCCCGCCCTGATGCCTCGACGTGCTGGTTACAAACGCCACCTGTCCGCAGGAAACAAGATCATCTCTTCCGCACAGGAGGAACTGCTCCTAGGGACCAATGCAGTAGTAAACTAACATTGGGATCGTTTCCAGGTTCGTTGAATGCGAGAAGTGGAGGAAGGAGTTCGGAACCGATGAATTGGTCCGCACGTTCGAGTACACCGAGAAGCCTCAGGTTTTCGAGTACTACCCTCAATACTACCACAAGACTGATAAGGTATGTTCCGGAGGATCGTCCGTGTCTACCTACCGTCATAATCGAAGATGAGTGCTTACGTGGCGCGTCCTTAGGATGGACGACCCGTCTATATCGAGAAGCTGGGCAAGATTGACCTCAATGCGATGTACAAGATCACCACCGGCGAGCGCATGCTGCAGAACCTCGTCTGCGAATACGAGAAGCTGGCTGACCCCCGTCTGCCCGCTTGCTCGCGCAAGGCTGGCAAGTTGCTGGAGACCTGCTGCACGATCATGGACCTGAAGGGAGTCGGTATCACCAACGTGCCTTCCGTCTACGGCTATGTCCGCCAGGCGTCCGCTATCTCGCAGAACTACTACCCTGAGCGGCTGGGCAAGCTGTACCTGATCAATGCCCCCTGGGGATTCAGCAGCGTCTTCGGTGTCGTCAAGGGCTTCCTGGACCCCGTCACTGTGCAGAAGATCCACGTTCTGGGCAGCAACTACAAGAAGGAGCTCCTGGCTCAGGTCCCTGCCGAGAACCTTCCCGTCGAGTTCGGCGGTACCTGCCAGTGCCCTGGCGGATGCGCCCTCAGCGACATGGGCCCCTGGCAGGAGCCCGAATGGACCAGGCCTCCCAAGTGGGCGACTCCCAAGACTGGTAACGATGAGGCTACCATCCAGACTGAGGCGACGGGCCCTCAGGAAGGCAACGGACAGCCTGTCGCTGCGGGTGAGACCGCAACTGATGCCACCGCTACCGAGGAGGCCAAGGCTACTGCATAGGTTCACAGCACTTAAACATTTCTTTCTCTCTCGATGTCCGCCTCTTGTCCGCGGTCGGCCTTTTTCCACCCCAAGCATGTGGCCGTCCTACCATCGATGGCACGGAGCCCACTTTGTGATTTAGGAAGCACTGAAACATATTCCTTTCACCTTCTCGTTTGACTCAAGACCTTTTTCTCTTTTTTCATTTGCGATGGTTCCTCTTGGATAAGTTTTCGCGGCATCGACAATACAGGGTTTCATGTGCAGAGGAGGCTGGTCCCGTTAGCTGATTGTTGAGACTTGCTTTTACGTTTTTGCTCCCCCAAATAGATATAAGGAAAGGGAACTCATGGGAACCGAGGAGTGTGGGATACTTCATTGCTAGTTTTTGTGTCGTCTGAAATTTAGAGAGGGTTGGTGAGTTATGGCGAATGTGATCGTGGAAGCAAACCACTTAAAAAAAGAAAAGAAAGAGAAGAGCCCCGGACATCCTAAAATTCATTGATTGACAGACACCATGAGAGGTGTATGGTACAAGAGAAGCTTTGCGAACTGCACATTACATATGTTTTGCTCCCCATTAGTTCTCTTTCCTCTTTTACAATAGAAGTGTGATGGACAAGGGGGCAATGGAGGGGAGAAAGCATGGTCTCAAGCGATTTCCAATAACAGTTGTGCGCCAGCTTGAGTGCGCCTTTACATATTATTGTTCTATACTGTCTAGTATATATATTTATAATATGGATCGCGGAGATAGGGGAGTCGATTTTCGTTGATTCGAGTTTGCCGTATGACGTGTCCCTCTATTCTAGATTTTAAACAAAGAGACAAGAAAGGCGGTTGGATCGTTCTTTATTTATGATAAACGAGGGGGAAAAAAAGAAAGAAAGAAAAGTCTTGAGCATTAATTTGATATGACTTGATTTTGGTATCTTCAATTCTTCTCAAAGGGATATCTGCAATTGTAAGTCCGGAAACGCCTTGTTCGCCTTTTTTCTGCCTGGTAAAACCTCACAAACAGCCATAGTTATCAGTCCGTCCAGGAAGAAGGAAACTATGTACTGTACAATTCAATGGAAAAGCGGTCTGTCCTGGAAAGGAAAGGAAAAAAAAAAAGGAAAGCCAAAATCCATATCCAGACTCCAGAGGAAACCCCAAATGATCATGTGCCTGCCTGGGGTCGAGTTTCGGTTTCGTGTCGAAATAGAAGTGATGTTTCTTTCTTTCTTTCTTTTTTTCCGTAATAAAAAGAAAAAAGAAACAATGGCCCATCACATATGTTCGACGACATCTGCCGCGCGACCAGCTCTTTCTGCTTTGCCCAACGTCGTGGCCAGAGCCTTGATGCCTCTAGAGGAGGAGGAAGAAGTAGAGTCTGATTCATCGTGCTCATCGCCAACCACAGCCTCGCCTTGTAGTCGGAGAAGCGTCCGTAATGCGTCGCTGTATACTTCTGCCATTTCCCCGTTCCGCCAGCGGGCTTCTTCCTCTGCGGTGCCGAGGGGCACGGAGAGCTTCCACTCCCTTTTGATGCGTGGACTGCGCCGTAGTGGCCTTTGTGTCGTACTGGAGATACCCTGGTTCTGGTTCTGAGTATTGTCATTATCATTATTACTCGATTCATCTTCCGTCTTAGGCGCGTCTGTCATCTGCAAATCCGCATCATCCTGTTCCCTCTCATCGGCAAGTTCTTCCTTCTCAAACTCCTCGTCATCTTCCCGTAAAGCATTCTTCAATTCCTGCGCGTAGTTCTTGGCAGCTCGTCCGGGCGCGTCTCGACGCAATTGCGCGACGGTAGTAGTTAGGGACTCTAGCTGCGCGTAGAGCGATGTGAGGCGCGAGGCGAGCTTTCCGTCGTAGGGCTCGTATTCAACTGTCTCTGGTGTGGTGAAGGAGGTTGGAAATGGGAATTGGGCAGAGGAGGAGTCGAGACCGTTTATTTCGATTGAGGATGATGCGGTCGTGAATGTGCGGTTGATGAACTGGATGGAGCGCGCGATTGTTTTAGTTAAGTAGGTACGTAGGCAGTAGACTTGGTTTTCGTTGCATTGAACTCACCTCGTCGACTAGTTCTCTGACGCGCTCGCGCATGGGATCCGGATCATTGCCGCTGGCGGAGGGGGGAAGATGCAGATCGAGCTTGCGGCGGGAGAGCGCAAGGGTGTTGGTGTAGAGGTAGGAGAGGTCAGCGGGGGATTGCAGCTCGATTTTGCGATAGTGCGGAGCAGCCATGGTGGTGATAATGGAATGTGCTCGTGTTCGAATGGGTTGGACGTGGCGGGCAGAGAAACTAGGTGGTGAGTAAGTAGTATTGTGGCTTTTCTATCCAAGTTCCATAGCGGAGAAGAGCAGAGCAATTATTGTTTATCTGCCGGGGAAAAGAGACAAGCAACTCCAGACTAGAGTACTGGATGCGGGCGATGCCAAGGAGATACTAACTGAGCATGGTTAGAACCGATATTAATATATATACTGTATCAGATATTCTATCATCTGGAAAGTGACGATCGGCACTGCCTGGCCGGACCAACTATGTCATGGGGCTGACCTTGCTGGAATTCCGCCCACTTTCAAGGCTGTGGCTATGGTTCACGCTTTTGGCTTTCTTTCTGTTCCTCTTAAAGGGCCCTTTGCTTTCTTTTTTTTCTTTTTTACCTACATGATCTCACTCTATCAGTTCGTTGTCGTTCATTTATTCTTATGCTGCCCGTTATGGAACTTCATGTTGCTCGTTAGATACCTGGGTTCTGCCATCGCTCGTCTACCTATTGCTACTACCATACAATAACTACCACCGTCATTACTCTAGGGTTTCCTGTGGCAGTCTTTTGGACGTGCCATCCGAGATGCGAGTGGCACCTTGTAGCCAGTGACCGCGATTGTCTCTCTCGAGAGAAGCCAAGTCCCAGCTGGATAACGGTGGGCAACGATGATGCAATCAGGGTCGAACATCTCTCTCCTTGACAACACCATTCCTGGACAGCGCTCAGATGATGAGGGCTCTCAACCACCAACGGCGGCAAGGACCCCGTCTTTGAACTTAGCCAAGCGGCTCACTGGTGGCTCGATCAGGCAAAGACGAAAATACGCAAAATGGCAACAGGATAAGCTGGGACTGAATGAAGACGCCTCTGTCGGCAGGGTTAATTCGCGCGCTAGCAGTGCGTCACGCAGAGAGCGGCCGCCATCAGACTGGGATGGGGATACTGATGGCAGTTTGTCCAGAGAGGATGAAGAGCGCCGGAATATTGATGCGACAGACTTTGCCCGTGTGGCCAGTGAAGGCCAGACAGAAGGCCCGCCGAGGACGGAAAATGCTGATCTCGGAGGCAGCAGCCAGCTCGACGTGTTGTATGAGAACCAGCGGGGCATGTTCTTCTTCGGCATCCCGCTTTACTCCCATGAGTCCCTCCTGAATCTTGACCCAGGCCCGTGGGTCACGCAAGATTTCAAAGAAAGCCCAGTGGATATTACAAATGCACAGGTCCCGGACCCAAGCTGGAAATGGGCCTGGAAGACCTGGTATGTCGACATGTCGGGTGATGTCGACGAGGAGGGATGGGAATATTCATTTTCCTTCTCCGTAAAGAAGGCCTGGCATGGAACTCACCCCTGGTTCCATTCCTGGGTACGCAGACGACGCTGGGTCAGACTAAGAACCAAGAGGTTTTCAAAACGGACAGAAAGAGAAGGACGGTCAGGATTTGAGATGGCACACATGTTCAATGAAGACTACTTCACCATCCATCCAACCCTTACTAATATAAAGAGCAGAGAGCCCAGCATAGGACGAGGTAGCATCGCTAGGGCGGCAGAGGTTCACAAGATCGAAGAGGAGGAGTATCACTTTGATGAGATTGGGGATATCCCGACCCTGATGCAAGCTGTGAAGCATGCCATCGTGGACCGTGAGAAGCTCACCGCTTTGAATAGATTCATTCAAGAGGGAGGGGAAGAGCTGCATTATCTCCCATCAAAGGTATATCCCAGAGAAAAAACCACGCGGTTTCGAGGAAATGTGCTCATGATTGCGGATTAGATTCCCGAGATTATGTCCCGCCTTGTCTATCAAACATCTCGATGGCAGTTTTACAGCTACCTACAAGGAGTAATCGCAGAGGAGTCCAAGGACTTGGCTGAGAACGACACGTCCGCAGAGGCGGATGCAAAGAAGCGACGGATTGCTAATCTCTCCAAAGCTGCAGAAAGTGTGAAGAGCCATACACCAGGCCCTGTTGTCCTTTCTGATCCCCAGGGCAGACCTGTTGGTAAGGTAGACTTGCCGCCTGCCTGGGTCCACCGCCGACTATCATCATCATCGGTGAAACAAGAGCCAAGCTCAACGATGAATGGGTTCGTAGAGATCAAAGGCATCCCCGAGGAAGCAGAAGTTGGACAGGACGATCATCGCGTCCACATCCGGCGGTCATGAGTTATTCGCTATCCATTTCATATCCTTAATATTAGTGGGAAAAAGCCACACAGGGAATAGAAACGGGAGAATAATAATAATAAAAAACAATCTATGATTCATGCGTTGTACTGTCCATGTTGAGCGAGGCGAGGAAATAGTTGTTGTTAGTCTAGATTGAGCAACCGGGGAGCTTCCGTGGTCGGAGCTTTCTAGTCGGCCAAGCGGCTTGACTGACCGGGATTGGCCAACTGCGCAACTGTGGCCATCGCGAATAAATTTCCAAACAGCCAGCGACGACGAGATACGAGCTCGCCAGACAACACATTGGGCATTGTCCATGATCCCCACGCTCTCTCTGTGGTCTTCCCCATGTTCTCGCGCAGCCAGCCCTGTCTGAGAAGCCGTAGGATCTCTGCCGCCTTGGACAGTGTCGCTGTTGCTTCCAATGAGCCGCCTCTTCTCTTCCTGTACCCCCGTTGGTTTACTGCTTCGACGCGAAATGACCGTCCTGCTGCTTCGATAAATACGCATCGACTTGGTTCAGATGACAGGCGACCTTCTGCTTCTTTCCTTTCTTCACGGTGTTGTCCCAAATGTCGCCTGCCTACAGCAACCTCGACCAGACGATGGCTCTCGTCCGCAGCTCCATTGTCGAGCCCTGGTGTCGCGCAAGAGGAGTCCAATGATACAAAAACGGAGGCATCCATTGCGCACGATGAAGGCCAGGGGAAGGTGTCTTCCACAATTCTCGACGACGGTCTCAGACAGACATCCACCACCAACCATGGAGCGCCGGCCGATGATGTCTCGACTCCGAGGGCTGAGCCGAACACTGACTCCGCAACAAGCCCTCCGCCATCCGCAGTCGATCTACGTCCTGTGAGCGAACAGACATCGAGTGAACAGCTTGTTCGCAGAGTCGTCGGGGCTACTGCCAGAGGGAGACGGGCCAGAACGCGGCAAAACTCTACCACAAAGTCTACCGAAAACAGACCGGTTCATTTTCGGAGACAGATCTTTGTCAATCTCGTCAAGAGATTATCAGCGACTGAGCGCAAGAAGCTGAGATACGGACGACATGTTACCAAATACGCCACACAACGAAGACAGTGGCGGAAACGGGTCCACTGGACTGACCTTGTGCAACGCCTGGACGACCTCGAACATGATACTCGCGTGTGGAGCAAGCATGTCAGACATAAGGTCCTTCATTTACCCGAGGAAACCGTCGCTCTTATGGGTGGCATGCTCCGGATGGAGGAGAATATCTGGCATGTCCCTATTCACAACGGTTGTCAAATTCGTGTGCTAGATCCAGCAGAGAGTGAGGGACTTCATCGGAAGGTCATCATAACAGGTACCAAACGAGTCATCGAGTTGGTTGAAAGTGGCATTTTGAAGGCGCAGATACGCCAGGAGAGGGGTGATCCTCTGGTGGAGGTCCAAAAACCACTGGTTCCGATCGTTCCCTCTGTGGAAGCGATGCGGCGCCGGGGCTTAACTGTTCCACTTATTCGAGGTGTCTGGGTGAGAGGCGTTGATAGAACGAGGGCAAAACAGGACGCACTTGAGCCTGTGAGAGCAGATGAAATCCCTAAACCTTCACCGTTCACTGTCAAGAAATTCGCCGAGTACGTTGAGGATATTGTCACATCTGTTGATCTACAGCCTTTGCAGAAAGATGCCTATGACAATGCAGAAGTCAGCCACGTGGAGATGGTGGAGAAGATGCTCGTGGCCCTCTTTTACGATGAGGCGAACCAGAAGTTTGTCTCAACAGGTGCAGCAAATATGGCTCTCGACTATTTATGCAAGCATGAGTTCCTGAGTTCTGCCCGCCGGGTGCTAGCAAAGTGCGAATCCGTGGCAACAGCAGACACGTACAACATCTTCTTGCAGTCGGCTGCTGACCGACAAGATCTCAACGTCTTCCATTACATTCTGCACTCCATGGCTCGGCTGCATGTGCAACCTAATGACAAGACCTGGATTGCTTTCCTCCGATGTATCGTGTCACCTAATATCAAAGCGAAAGTGATGCACCACATGGAGTCAAAAGGACTCTTGGCCCGTTCTGAGACTCTCCGCAGCGCGCTCCAGCTGACGGTCCATGATTCTTTAGTTATGCACCTCGAAAGGGGTGGAAAGGTCTCGGAATTTATAGAGATGCTCAATCAATACTATGGCCCCAAGTGGCAGTCGGCGTTGATAATAAACCAGATGTTCCGACAGTTACTCGCGAAGAAGGATACTTCCACAATGCTGCAGCTTGCTGAGATATGCGAGGCGCAACGACTACCCGTTGACGGCATGACTCTGAGACTGATGATCACCTTCTTCTCGTCTGATATCCAGAAAGCTTTATGGTTTCTCTTCCGGTACACCAATCCTTATCGGCACCGTATTAACCCCAAGGCGGTGGAAAAATTGTTTCTTATTGCATTCAAGAACAGGAGCCTGAATGTCTGTCGGGTACTCTGGCGGTATGCTTGCACCAAAGGAAGCGTTAGCCGCAAGATGAAAGATGCCGTTGTGAAATCCGCCGTACGAAACCAGATCAAAGAGGACGGTAACCCTATTACCAACATGTGGGAGTTCAACTCTGGGAAAGTAATCATTGGTCTTGAATTGGGCCAGGAGCATGAGATTGGCCTTCCTGGCGAGATTATGGGACTGGTCCCAAGTGGGTTTGAAGATAGTCCTGCGGCATCCCTCGTCGGATACAGGCCTACTGAATCGGATCGCCAACGGCAGAAGGACCTCGCGCTTGCTCTCGTTAAACGGGACATGGAAGCAGGTCCGATGTACCGCCTTGCTGAACCTCTACGCTTTTTGCTGGAAGCTGCCGCTGTTTTGGATAATCAGTGGAATCACACCCCCCGGCCTCTGTCATGGTTTCTTCAAAACGCGATACGCGTGCCGATCGAGAAGAGGGTCTATGTCGCCGAAGGCTACAGCAAGTATTACTCTTGAACTTCACGACTCCGATAGTTTGCATAGTTTCCATGTACTCGCATTTCTTTTTTTTTTGGTCCTTTGCCAGTATTGTATATGCATGCATGCATCACATCCGGTTTCACCTTAGCGGGCGTTTTCCAGGGTATACACGGGTGTACATTTAACGTACACACAACATTTTGTCTCTCCTCCGCTTGTACAATACATTTCCGATTGGGGATCGAGCCATGTACTCCATATAGTATATTGTGTGAATACGAATATATTGAAGACGAGAGAGGCGAACTGAATAATATGGAATGTCTAAAGGGGTATAAATTTATCTCTGATCTGTCACGACTTTTTCCAAGAGAATCCAAAGTATCGGCGCATGTACTGTCCACAGACCCAGTCAATACTGGACATGACAACTTAACTCATCCATTGGTATCCTCATCTTCATCCTTCTGGCGCCAACAGTCTCTGTCTCAGGGGCATCCATAAGCAGTATCAACGGTCCTACACAGACATGACAATCATAACATCATTATCGCCCGTTCCCGCCGAGCAGCGGAGCTCCAGAGTCATTGAAACCAAGACCAGAATCCGTACCAACAGGAGCATATGGATCGAATTCCGGCTGAATGGAACTGACGCCTTCTTTGAGATACAGAACAAGACGATATGCGGAATTACCGTTCAGATAGTATCGGTGTAAGCGTTTGCTGCGAAGAAATCCGAGACGTTCGTATAGTTTCATAGCGGCGGTATTTGAGATTTCGGTTTCGAGCGCGATCTAGCCCAATTTGAGTGGTTAGCTAGGAAGGATCTCTTCTTATCTATTCAAAGCAAGAGGTCGCTTATGCGCCATTTTGTCTGGCAGAAACGAGAAGGGAGAATAGAAAGATGGATAGATAAGAAAGAAAGAAAAAAACGCACCTCATCTGCATTCCGCTCGATCATAGCATCAATCGCCATGCGCACCAGCTTCGTCGCTATCCCCTTCCCTCTATACTCCTCCCTAACTGCCAACATGGCGATATACCCTCTAAGCGGACCGCCGCGGTGCGGTTCGAGCTTGGATACCACCACCCCGACGAGGTTATCCTGGTCGTCCATGGCCATGAAACATAGGTCCCCCCATTGGTACAGAAAGTAGCGGTAGACGTATATGCTGTAGGGCTCCGAGAGATCCTTGGAGATCAATTGCCTCATCGCTGCGACGTACTCGTTTTCCCGGCTGCTTTCGTACTGCACGTACCGGAGCTCAGGCGCGGTGCGCTCTGTTGTCGAAGAGGACTGGCTCATCTTGGCTCATCACGGCCGCCGATACGGGCTCATCGGAGGGATGGTGCGGCAGTACAGAGTATGGGGGAGGTTTTGAGGAGAGGAATAACGGACTGTAGACTGTTCGAAATGGGATAGACGGGTTGGTCCTCGAGTATTGTTGTCTGAGGTGTTTGGTCTGGTCTGGTCTGGTTTGCGGGATTCTAGACGATCGGCAAGAGAGAACCGGTATCGTGACCTGCGGAGGGGTTTGATGGTTTGATCAGGTACTGGTTCTCCCCCAAAAGACCCCCCGCGAACACCTTGCGGAGTCAGAGATAGAATCTGAAACCAGCAGAGTTGCTGCGGAAATCCAAGCAGACTATCATTCGGGATAGGGATAGTTAACATGTATCTGCGTCGATAGTTCGGATTCCTCCTGGCGCATGACGTCTTCTCCGTGTGATTGGGCTGTCCGCCGTCCTCTCGGTCTGAGCCGCGGATCGCACTTGAGAAAGTTGTAGCTTCTATCCACGGTTTTTTTATCTTTTATTATTTATTTCTCCATCCTTCCCTTGAGACGATCTCTTGTTATTTGTTCGCATTGCGGAATTCTACTCCCCCAATTGATTCTCCGTTGGTGAGAATCCGCACTTGGTGTGTGCGATGTCCTTGCTTCGTCGTCGTCTGGGCAAGGACTCCAAGGTAGAGTCGCCCTCTATCGATGTGTCTGACCCGGCTGCTTCCCCGGGAGTGGAAGAGGCGGCAGCCAAGGGTCAGGATGTGAGCTTGCGATCAGGTTCCGAAGTGAAGAGTTACATGTCGAAACCCAAAAGCAAGCGACGAAATGGCTTCATCTTCCTCCTGGGCGGAATCTTCGGCATCTTCGTGGCCGTGTTCTTTGCCAACCAGAACGAGGTGATCAGCCTTGACTCGCTTATGGATTTGAACCTCGATGCGCTGGTAGATGTAATCCCGCAGGGCATCGTGAAGGATTTCAGAGAGTTTTCGGTGAGCTTGGCTTCCCTTGTTTATTTATAGTTATGTATACTTACCGAAGGGTTGTAGCAACATGAACGCGACGCTGTCAGCTATGATTCCTTCTCTGTCGGCCTACAACTACAAGCGCAAGGGATCCATGCAAAGCATCCTGTGATCATGGTCCCCGGTGTCATCTCGACTGGACTGGAGAGTTGGGGAACGAACGACGATTCGCGCCAGTATTTCCGCAAGAGGTTATGGGGCAGTTGGAGCATGATGAGGGCATTGGTCATGGATAAAGCCGGATGGAAGAATCACATTATGCTGGACAAGGAGACGGGTCTGGATCCGCCTGGGATCAAGCTACGTGCGGCTCAGGGTTTCGATGCTACGGATTTCTTTATCACCGGCTATTGGATTTGGAACAAGATTATCGAAAACCTGGCCTCCATTGGGTACGATCCTACGAATGCATTCACCGCCGCATACGATTGGAGACTTTCGTACCAGAACTTAGAGGTCCGCGATCAGTACTTCACCCGCTTGAAGTCTTATATCGAGACGGCAGTGGCTGTTAGCGGTGAGAAAGTGACGTTGACATCGCACAGCATGGGCTCTCAGGTGGTCTTATACTTCTTCAAGTGGGTAGAGAATGAGAAACATGGTAAAGGTGGCAAGGATTGGGTCAATAAACATATCGATTCCTGGATCAACGTCAGTGGCTGCATGCTGGGGGCTCTAAAAGGTCTCACTGCGGTTCTGTCCGGAGAAATGAGGGACACAGCCCAACTCAATGCATTTGCCGTCTATGGACTTGAGAAATTCTTGTCCAAGGAGGAGAGAGCAGAGATTTTCCGAGCAATGCCCGGAATCTCCAGTATGCTCCCTAAGGGCGGAGATGCGGTATGGGGCAATTCGACCTGGGCACCGGACGACCAACCTGGACAGCCTTTCACCTATGGCAACTTGATCAATTTCCGCGAGACTAATTCCACCTGGACGCGAAAGAACTTGACTGCTGGAGAAGCCTTGCCCTATATGTTGGGGCAAAGCGACACATGGTATCGCGACATGACATTGTCCAGCTACTCGCATGGGGTGGCTCATACGACGAAGGAAGTCGAAGCAAACGAGAATGATCCTCGCACCTGGGTGAACCCTCTCGAGTCTCGACTTCCCTTGGCCCCTGACATGAAGATCTACTGCTTCTACGGCGTTGGGAAGCCTACAGAACGCAGTTACTGGTACCAGGAAGAAAGGGACCCCTTGACAAAGCTCAACGTCAGTATTGACACAACTGTCACCAACGACGAGGGCGTTGACCACGGGGTTGCGATGGGAGAAGGCGACGGGACTGTGAACTTGCTCAGCACGGGATATATGTGTGCGAAAGGATGGCGCATGAAGCGCTACAACCCTGCCAGGATCAATGTCACCGTATTTGAAATGCCACATGAACCAGACAGGTTCTCCCCCCGTGGCGGACCAAACACTGGTTTGTCTCCCTTGTCTCCCTAGATGTTTCACAGCAACAATATAAGGCTAACATAGAACAGGTGACCACGTCGACATTCTGGGCCGCGCATCTCTCAATGATCTTATCCTACGCGTAGCAGGAGGAAGAGGATCTGAAATTCCAGAAACATTCGTCTCTAACATTCGGGAGTATGCCGAACGTGTCAAAATATACGACGACTAGCAGTACACAAGCACCACCGGTTCTGGGTCCCAGACTATATCCCATCTGCTGTTTCCATTCTGTAATACTTATGACCTGCTTTGGATCGTGACGGTTTCCTATTGATGATTGGCGGTTTTTGCTTTCCTCGTCTGTTTCCAATTGGGTCATTGTGGCGTACGGTATTCTTTCATAGGGCCTTGAGAAGGGCGTTTCCTTTTCTATTATTTTCTATCCATCCTGTCCAAGGCGATTGCTCTGATTTTACCATAGAAATAAATGGGCAATGTCAACATGTCTGCGGGAAGGAAACCCATGGTGTGCACGGTGTTCGATTTCTTTTTTCGTTCTATATTTTTATGCGTCAACATGCGGGGACAATACAAGCAAATTTCTAAGGGGAATAGCGTCAAGTTCGATCTGTGATTGGATAACCAGCTCTTTATTGTCTTTCTATGAGATGAACATTTTCCCACGAGGGTCTAGATTTCTTTTTGTAATTAGGAGATAAACATGGGGCCAATCCCCCTAGATTTAGATTCAAGCAAGCAACCTAGCTGGTATAGTTAGGAGGTTCAAATCACCATTAGGATTCGACACAGAAAGTATATAACTCTCCAACATTATTTTTTGACCCCAAACTCTTTAAATATCTTAATGACCTCTTTTCTCTTTCTCTGCCGTGCAACTTGCAATGGTGTCTTTCCCGTGATATTAACGATGTCCGCATTCGCACCCTTCACTAGCAGAAATCGGACCATTTCTTCCAGAGAACATGTCGCTTCAGGCTGCTTTGGTCGAGCCATGATCACACGATGGAGTGGTGTGCCTGCTCTGACTTTGGAAAGGTCTCCGTTTCGATTGCGTCTCATGGCGAACGTGTCGTTGATATCTGCGCCCAGTTCTAGTAGTCGCGTAACGGAGCGGATCCTCCGGTTGGTCAGAGCATATTCAAATGCATTGCTCTCTTCTGTGAAAGCCCCATGTTTCACAAGAAGAGATACCATATCCGGATCGTCGCTCCTTATAGCCTTGATCAGGACCAGCTCGGGCTTCTGGCGATTAATATCGGCGCCGTGGTCTAGCAGGAGTTTCACCACATCGTGTTTCTTCATTTCTACGGCTTTGTAAAGCAGGCTCATGTCTGAATTGAGATCATGGTTCCCAGTCAGGCCGTAATCAAGTAGAGCGTTGATGATCGCGGGAGGATCTGTCCCTTCGAGCGCATACAGGAGAACATTAAGCCCGCTATAGCTTGTATGATTGTCACCATGTAGGTTATCTTCGTGGTAGTTGAACGGAAGGCAGAATTGATAATTGTAGGTTTTCCACGGGAGCGGCCTTAGGCAGTCGGACAACGTGTCGAAAAGATAGCGGAGGACGTCTGCCTGGCCGTTCCTAGCTGTCTCTGTAAGAAGACAATAATATAAGCTAGATTCTGCCATATCTTCTTCCTTTAAAATTTCAAAGAGTGCATGTACACGCCGGATATCGCCCTTGCAGGATGCGTCGAGCAATCCCTGCCGGAATTCAGCTGAAGGATCTCGTTATCGAAGATCAGTTCTGACAAGAAGATATCTCTGGAATAGGAGAAAATATAGGTCTTGTGTGAGTGCTTACCTGCATTCCAGGGGCGGATCATTATGTTTTTGACTATAGAGAATAATATTGTCTTGAATGGAATCAAGTCCCTCGAGGCAGTTATTAATTAGTCAGTTCTCTTGTGGATCGATGGGTGTCGAAGCCAAATTATACTCTGCGACGCAGGATCATGTCCGAGTAATGCTGAGGTAGATGCACTCACTACCTACCTAGGTAGGCAACAACACGACGCTTGCACAAAAAAAAATTGACCACAAAAGGCATCATCCATAAGCAGACAAAACGATTATATGCCCCTTTCTTCGCACTGAAGAGATAAGACCAGTCATGGCTAAGGTATCTGACCTTCCGAACGAGATTCTGTATAAAATACTGTCCCATTTCCCCACCCACGGGAGGGATATGTATAACATATGTTTAACATCACGTTTCCTTTATGCAGCCGCGATTCCGATTTACACTCGACGATGCTCCTTCCGCCGTAAACCCAAAAGAGGATCTCCAGCCTGTTTTGTCGCCGGAGTACTTCGCCGTCAGATAAGTGCTTGTATTCGCGAACTTTGTCTGGAAAACTGGCAAGTCCGACGGTTTCCATTAGGAGGCTGGTCGTATCTCACAGACGAAAACACACGACAGTGTCTCTGCCGTGCTGCGGAGGAGTTCCAATTTCCTAGTGAGATCACTGGTGAATGGAAACTGGCACTCGACGATGCGCTGGAGGACGCAGTCTTCGCGCTGTTGCTCCTTCTTGCAGATGGACTGGAAAAACTAGTCCTCTCTCTGCCATTCACTGGCTCCAACCAGACTCCGTGGCTATTCAGGTTGCTCCGCGTAGCCCAGGAAATACCTTTGAGTGTCCAGCCTCGTGGACTGCAAAACCTGCACGACGTGCGTCTGGAAAGCTCAAGCAGGCAAATGTTCTTCGACTTAGACTTGGTCCTGCCTTTATTTCGGCTGCCAGCACTGCGGACTTTCCGAGCCTCCCAGTGCATCGGATCCCGTGCGACATGCTCATGGGAATGGCCGCAGGGTATATCGCCTGTCGAATCGATAACTTTTAAGAATAGTCGATTAGATGCTGGATCGATAAACGTTCTCTTTGGAGCGTGCGGGGGCATCAAGAAATTTCGCTTACATTGGTCTCGCGAGTGGCGTGACAAAAAGACAGACTGGATATACGGTGATTTTGACCACTCCGTGCTTGAAGCAGCACTTCGCAGTCAAGCTGCTTCCCTGGAGAGTTTCGAGTTCATCGACGAAAGCTACGGCACGTCAGATCACTATCGCAGGAACTGCCTTCCGCTAATGACTGATGTTTCGCCTTTGCTCTGCCTGATCGAGCTCCCTTGTCTGAAATCGGTCAAACTCCCACCGGCGTGGTTGTAGATCTTATGTGGGATACAAACATTGTCAGGGGGTGAAACTAGGGCAGTTTGTTCATATATCTGAGGCGCGGGATTTGCTGCAACATGTGTTCTATTTGATGCTAGCAAGGAATGAGTGGATTTGTGAATAGCAGTGGTGACACGGAATCTAGAGCAGGAAGGTACGGCAAGTGGCTGAACACTTTTCCAGGAGGTGACTAGACAGGTATTATTCCAGGCCTATGTATGCGTCCATAGCTACTGCTATTATTATTCAATTTGGCAGCCAATCAGTCAAAATTCTAGCAAAGAACCCCAATCCTGTACTTAAGTCACACGAACAATCAACCCTCCACTCTCCTCAAATACCCACCGAATGGCAGATTCAACTCCCTCAACTTCTCAACCGCGAAATCAGCAGCACGTTCAAAAGCCTTGAACTTAATACCCTTGTTAATCTCACGCTGTAGTACCTCAATCGGAAACGGGATACTCATTCCGTAAAAACAAAACTTCGATGCCGTCCCTATCCCATTATGGCGATCTTCAACCGGGGGTTGGTTGTGGTCACCAGACACGCAGCCCCAGATCTTATCTGGTTCCGGCATGTCGCTGCCCCAAAGGTACATATCTACACTGAACCGACCAGTGAGCGAGATTTTCTTCTGATAATACCAGGAGATGATGTAGTGGTAAAGGGGCCAGAATGCGGGGAACATCGATGTGAGTTGTTCATCGGTGAGATTCCATGTCTGGTTTCCTTGCTTGACGTATTTGGATTTTCTGCTAGGTGGTCGTCCCTCTTTGATGTCGAAGAGCATGACGAGTTGAGTGGTGCCGTTGGTGCCGTCAAGCCACATTTTCGCGCGCTGGAAGAGCGTTTCCGTTGGTTCTGCAAATGCGATTTCGACGACAACAGTAGGATACTTCTGGTCTCCCCGTCTGAGATGCAGGTCTGTGGTTCGGAAACATCCTTCATGTTGGCCGGATAATCGAAATCCGTCTGTTTGTTTTTCAATCATCAGCAAAAAGAAAAAAAAAAAAAGAGCTATATACCTAACCAATTCCATACACAGAATCATGTACGGTACAAACTCTCCCAAGTGTCAACACATAACTATGGGATCCACTAACCTGCAGGATCAAACCTGAAATCCTTCCCCGACAGTCTTCTCAAGCGAAGCTCCAACTCACAGAGCCACTGATTCATAACTGCACGAATCGTCCTTCTCACCGGACAATGATCCGGCTTGAAGGTGATTTTTCCTGTCTGTGGTTCATATTCAGCATGCTCTTTACCACACCGACCCAGTTGACTCTGCCACTGCTCAAACTCTTCTGGAGTGACATTGAATCTGTTGTTGATAGTGATCGTCTCGCGTGAATGCCAGTGGAGCTTCATGAATCGCCTCCAGTTTTCTTCGTTCCATGTGAGATCTTCGATGGAGTTGAGTTTGTCGAGGACAGAGGCTATTTGTCTCTTGATTTCAGTTGTCATGTTTGTTGTTGTGGCTTGTCTCTTTTTGAAGAAGAGTGATGTTCTATTATGATTTATTGGAAGACATTTCTAATCTTTATAATGACTTTGTAGAGATGTATTTATCTTATTATAACTCGGCCATTGGCTTCAATGTTGATAGTAGACAATGAGAATTAGACGGAATCGTCCCTCCCATCAGGCGTGAATAGCGGGTTATACAGTCCTATAGACATAGATTAAAGACGAGATTTCTTTGATATGGGTATTCAATGAGAGTAGTTGCTAATACCCGTAAAGACCGCCATATCTGTATAATAACAAACAGAGAATAATACCATTGATAGATCATAGTATCGTATAGAATAGGTGGTTCGACGCTTTGAGTACTTCAGGCGACAAACTCCAGGGACAAGGACTCTTAACGCACAGATTCACATGCTCTGAGCTCATCCAGATATGCTTTCAGGATTGTAAGACATCTAATCCTAGAGAATAGATGGATATGTAGTTATGACTAACTATAACCACTGCTTTGTACAATTTACATAAGCACCCTTTAACTATACGGAGTTACTAATATATGACACCCAAAACAAAATTATATTTAACTATCTACATACTCATAGAGTAAGTAAAACACACCCCCACCAACAAACATCACAAAACAAACAAACAAACAAATGCCTAAATACAATTCCAAGGGGTTTTCTCCTTTCCTAAACCTACTACTCTAGTACTAGTGGGGCAGATCGTCCCTCGCATGGCACGTTTCGTTTCACCCCGTGGACGACAATCGTCATATTGCAGAAACGGCAATATTTCAAAAAAGGAGAGAAAGCACTATTTTCTTTGCCCTTCTCGAATCCTCCATGGGTACAGGCGGTTTAGAAATCCTTTTCCAAGTTTTCCTTATGCACACAAACTATTTACACTAAAACCAGATTACAATCTACGGGATTCCGAAGCTCCACGGACGGTATAACCCGATTGGAAGAAGGGGTTCATGGGGCCCCGTCTTGTGAGCTGCAGGCCGGGCTTGATGGTTGAGGACTTCCGGCGAGACGGTTCCTGGTTTGAGAAGATAGTGTATATCCGAGAGTACGAATACGGTAACTTTTACTCCGTACCTAGTAGAATCCTAGTTTCGCGGGTTCGATACACCCGGGAGACCGAGATCCACTTCCGGTTCTGACGGACAGATCGTCTCATCCATAGGGGGATAATCCAAGCTTGTCTGGAGTTGCCTTCGATGAGCTCGTCTTATTTCATGAATATAACGGTGCTATACTACTACAGGCATACAGAGCATACACGGCATCACACAAGTGTTCATGAACGGGTCATCAATTAATATTAAGTCTGCTACTGACACGTATCACCTGGACCGTGCAACTCACTCAGATCCGCTTCGTAACATCGTGAAAGTTCCAGAAAAGGAGTACACAATGATGAGGTCGTTGGTGATCCCAATGTCCATAGCCAGTACCAATAGCAAGTACAACTGAGGTCCAAGGGACCAAGAGGGATGCCTCCGTCATGCATCCCCCTCGATTGCCTTTGGACTCATATTCAACTCCAGCAAGCCACATCTCTCTCATCTCTCTCCCCTTTCCCCATCTTTCAGCATCTATCAACATGCGCGCCGTCCGGTAAAGTAGCCGCAACGGCTCTGTTCACGCAAGACATGTATAAAGCGAGCGTATGTGCAGAGGATGACCAGAAAATAAAATGTCAAAATTTGTCCCCTCTTCCCGTTTCTATATGCTGACACAGGTCGTAGCCACTAATGTATAACACGATAATGGGCCGCAATTATGCGACCAGTTGGTAAAAAGCACAGCGAATGTAGTGCATGTAAGAGGCGCCGTGTAATCCTTTTTTTGTTCATATCCATTCCCAGTTCCCAGGCGCCGGTAAAGCGATTGACGTGAATCTTAGGTAAAAAGTGCCGGCTCGAGTCCAGAATGGAAATAGACTCGTCCATAAAAATATGTAATAGGAAGGGTCGACAATCCGAATGGAATAATTGACATCCATCGGCTGCAGACGAATCGAAGGTGGAATCGAAGGTGCACAAGCGAGAGTCTCCAGACAGTAGCTATCAGGATATGCAGATGATCGACATAGGCCATAGAAAGACAAAAAAGGAAGCAGTCAGCCTATGAGGACATCCGCTCCAGGTAGCCACCGGGATTAATATTATCGACGGAGTTTCATCGGATCCAACGGACCAAGGCGCAATAGCAAGTCGGTCCGATGATTGGTATGCATGTACAAATCAACCAGAGATTATCCAGACCGATCCGGAGCAGGGTCGCAACCCTAACTAGATCAGGCGGAAAGAAGAAAAAAAGCCCATTAAAAAAGTGATCCATGCGTCAAAATCGCTTGATGCAAATAAAAGTTCGAAACATGTCGTCAAACATGAGAAACGCCGTCTCAAGAGACCTATGCTGGAAAGTCGGCAGGGGGTCGATGCCGACCACAGTATATGCACGTCGAATACAGTGGAAGCAGGCAGGTCGCTGGAGAAGGGGTTTAGCGACCGGCCTCGAGGTCGGAATTAGAGCCCAGAGTCTCGCCTTCCCACATGTGATGCTCGTCGACTGGGCTGAGGGATCCAGAGGACACGGAGGATGACGATCCAACCGTCCACTCGTCACTGTCCAGGTTGAAGTCGCCATCGAGGCTTGCGAGATCATAGCCGAACTCCTCTGCTGCATCGCCAATCTCGACGTAGTCGTAGTCCCAGCGGAACATCTTTCCGCTTTGGATTCGCGGCAGGAATCTGGCTTTGGTGAAGTAGAAAGCGACTGCAGCAAGGAGACCACCGGCGACCAGATCGACGGCATAGTGGTGCGATAGGTACATCGTTGCCCACCACATCCAGAGGGTGTAGGTCACGAACAACGGCTTGAGGCGGGGGAAGACATGGCTCATAAAGAGAGCGGCCAGTGTCGAGTCGGCGGCATGGAGTGAGGGGAAGGCACCGAACACGACCGGTGACTGCTTGAAGCCCGAAGTATAGAGATCAATACCAAGGAGCTTGTCAATGCGGGAGAGACCAGCCGCATTTCCAGGCATCGAGTAGTCTGCGGGAGCGAGGCCGTACAGGTTCTCATACCACGGCGGAGAACACGGGAAGACCAGCTGGATGAAGACAGCCGTCATGCTGATATAGCCTAACGTGCGAGCGAAGAGAGGCACGGTTCCAGGCGGACCGAAAATGAATATGATCAGAGAGACCACGAAAGGCGCTCCGTAATGGCAGAGGCCGTATGGGATCCACGCCAGCACATCCAATACGACATTCTGGTGGGCAGACAGAACGTTGCTGATGTTTGCACCATACAGAATGTTCTCCAGGGCGGGAAGGACACGAACCCAGATTGCTGGGCGCCAGTCGCTGGGAACGAATCTATCATCAGACGTCAGCTATCGAGATCGGTTCCAAAGGACAACAGGCACCCATTGAGAGGAATACTCACTGGCAAGCGTAGAAAAAGATGAGCCATGCGGCAACGGGAAGGAAGGGGAGAAAGAATTGTCGAGTGATGGGGAGGAGTAAGGAGGTGAGAAGCAGCGTAGAGACTGCCGTCTTGACGAAAGGCCCAGGGACCTCCATTACACAGAGGGAGAAGATGCCCAAGACCATCAATAGGAGGTATTGAAAGTCATACAGGGTCCATCGGTGCGCCTGTAGGGATTTCAAAGTATCCAAGGGCGAGAACGACGTCTGGAGGGATGCGATCGAGGACGTTGGAGACACGCGACTCCGCAACTTGGACCGCAGCTTCCTCCGCATACGATGCGGGACCAACAGCTGGATCGATCGCCATGGTACCTGGATCTGAACCTTTCCAAACTGGCCCTGTGTCCGGTCCTTCCATGACGGAAGGGTGGTGTTCATCTTTTCTGCTCGAGCCTCGTCACAGAGACTCCCTTGCGGTTCGGACAGCGAAGACAGGGAGGAACGTCACACGAGTGACCCGGGGAGCGTCAGAATCGTGGGAAGAAAGGAAGGAGGGTCTGTAAAGCGCGGGGGAATCTAGAGAGATTCGACCGCCTACAGCCTCAATCCAACCGGGAGAGTCTCGAGTCGAAGACGTGGTGACTGACGAATGGAGATATAGGCACCGGTTGCCCTGTCGTTCCCTCCGGAGAACCGTTCTGACGCCAAACACGATCGCAAGGGGGGTTGAGCGCGCGGGAGTCGCAAGACAGACACGCAGAGCGATGCAGAGACGGAGGAGTCGAGCAGAGAGGAGGTTTGAGGAGGGAGCAGGATCGACCGATGACCACGACAGCAAGAAGGAAAAGGGAAAAGACGAAGAGCAGAGCCGGGAATGGATGTCTAGACTATGAAGAGATTCTGTTCACCAGGAGAACCGAACGAATGGGGGATAACGAGGTGTGACGGGGCGGACAACGACGGGTACGGGTACGAGATACGGATCTCTGTTCTTGGCGGTAATAATACCGTCTGTCTTCCCAGCGGTTACTATCTACTCTACTTCTTAAGAGGATCGTTTTCTACGTTAATATTAAATAAATAATGACTGGCTCCATTCCCCGACGGAGATAATAATAACTCGCAGGTGGCCTAAAGCTCTTAGACTACAGATACTTGCATCGTTCGTACTCGTATACGAGGCTCACACAGCCTTCATTTTCTCAGCACTCAGCCTTGGGGCCATCGAGGTTGGCGTTGACCGGAAGAGACGGCGAACACGGAGGACACGGAGGTTGCAAGGGCCGACGGGAGTAAGTAATGGCCGGTGGTATTATATTACCGTACGAGACCAAGCATTATTAGTACTTTCTCTCCATTTCTCTCCATGTTTTTTCACAAGCGAAATTTGCAGGCGGCCGTGAGTCTCTACTGATTTGATTGGCGGACATGCTCCGCTCCCAGGCACCTGGCCCAATCAGGCATCGGGCCACCCCAGAGTAATCTCGCCTATGAGACGCTTGACCTGATCGGGCCTTGGCAGAGAAGATGCCGAGGCGATGATTCAATCATTCAATCCTCGATCGACCGGTTTTTTGCGCCCCCCGGATGACGTCCCACTGCGTTCAAGACTGATCCTTGGCCCCCAAAGTTGCCTCATGCGGTATTCTCGATGATAACTCGACTCACTTCTTTTTTCTGATATATATATGTCCAGTGACGCAACGCAGCTTGGCTGGAACGAGGCGCAGTGGGCATGGCAGAATTCTGAGATGGAGTCAGCATGACGCCCAGCGACCATGCCACCGTCCTCGTGTTGATTATCAGATGTCCTCATCAGGTGCCAGCAGGTGCATAAGGTATGGAGAGGAGAGATACGCAGCCAGGCTAGACTAACCCTATAATAATATCCTTATTATTATGGTATTATTATTGTTACGACTGTATACAGCGGTACAGAGGGATAAATTATACTATCCCAATCGGGCATATTCTCACGTCGGGCCGGCAACAACGGACTAAGCGACAAATTAGCGCTATCTAGTTAAGAAATCAGCGTCCGATCGGGCTGCTCATCGACCCGCTCAGTGAAAAGAAAGAAAGAAAGAAGAAAAAAAAAAGAGCTACATTAGAAGGCGAGAGACTAATTCGCTGCACCATGTGGGCACATCGCATCGGGAGATTCTACGGCCGTGTATGGAGTACTACTACAATAACTTACCCACCCTCGATAACAATTTTACAGCTTACGATCACTATCTATGGTAGAGTAACTACTATACAAAGTAATAATAATAATAATAATCCCTCAACGGTCAACCAAATCATATGTCGGGCTCTCTTCGGAAAATCGGAGGGTCATCCTCAAGACTGGACAATTGGTGAAACAACTCAAGGCGAGTCGAAAGAAAGCATCCCCAACACAACCCGGATGATCCGACTCGAACTCCCAGCATCTTCCAGGATCACGCTCTGGCTCGAGCGCGAACCGTTTCACGATAGCGCCCACGGCTGATCCATTCTTTCGTGGAACACGTTGGGGAACACTTGAACTTCCTTCTTGCAGCAACAAAACAGTTTCTGTGTGATGTACTCCGTAGATTCCCATCACATCCCGCTCATCCAGTAATACTGACACTACTATCATACTCTACATTTTCCCCTGGTGCAGGTCTGACGGTCAAAAGCGCCAGGCTGGTGAAATTCCCCTTGAGCTGTCTAGAGACTCGAGAGCCAGGGGAGCTAAAGGAGCTCGGGCCATGCTAGCAGCAGCTCAACGCCTTAGCCTGTGACGATCCAATTAAGCCGGCGCTTCGCATCCAAATCCCCCTCTTGAAACTAATGTAGACTACTGTACTCCGTATCTACTCCGTACATATTCCTATTTTATTGATGCGTCTTGGCGCTAAAACACCTTGCTTTCCAATAATGGCACCATATAGTTACAGTATGTATTATTACATGATCCGTACTGAGTCTGCATCATTCATCTCTCTGTCCTTGCATTCCTTTTTTCGCCATGTGTGACTGCAACACGTTGATCTGGGGTAACTAACTCCTTACAGGCAGCCGTCCAAGTCTCGCGGGGTTCGTTATGCGGATACACATTCCAGAAAAGTCAGATGTGCAAATGTAATATCGCAATAATGTTAGAGCATGACCTTGGCTGGATAACAGGAGAATGTGCTCATTCATCAAGGGATGAATAATAAATAGCAACGTAGCAAGCATAGTTAGTTACTGTCTGTTTTTGAGTCTATGGAGCAGATGTAAAAAATCAACGCTATCTATTGTTGATCTACTAAAAAGGCACCCCCGTAGTTAGTCACCTAAGCATAGATAACTAACTAGAGTATTTAATCCATTCATCTAGAATTATATATGCACATGCATTATTCCAGGACCATAAATCAATCCTTCCCCTACTTCCGAATCTGACAACGACCGACCTCTCTATCTTTTATTCTGTAGTATCTCCTCCCTACACCCCCCTGTCCCTCGTACCAGGCCATATCCGAGAAAATCCCGCAACGGTACCTGAACGACCGAGAATTGAAATCGTTCTGTACAGGGCATCCCCTGTTAACTAACTTATGTTGTTGAACCGAGATATATGATTACTCTATTCGTAGACCTGCATAAAAACTACCGATCTGAACCCATATCCCCTCATGAGAGCTTCCTTGATCACCGTTGTTACTATAGTACAAATAAATAGTCGGTAATTGTACGAGTAGATAATCGTGGCTAAAATAACAGGATATCGATCCCGTAATATTACACTCATGCCTCGTAATATATAGGGCCAAGTCGTGATTGAATCTGATCCCCAACACGTCACCTCACGCAGCATAGATATGTTGCCGATCGTGCCGTAGGAATTAATAGAGAGACGAAAACTAAGGTCCTGTCAGTGCGGAGCCAAAGAGGATCTACTACTATGGAGTAGACAGAGCCAAATTCGCAGGTGCTCCAGCCCTAAAATGACAGAATATGAGTCGTGGCAAGCTTGTATGTAGATCTGCGAGCAATGATCGTGACAAGCGGGGGCCGCGGGGTGGAAAGGGCGGGGAGAAGTGTAGGTTCAGTTGGGGGTTTTTTGGGTGGTTGGATTGACTCTAGGATCTGCTGTCATGCGCATATTTTTTTTGGTCTTTATGCATTATTGGTCTGGTAGCCTAGTTAGATTGGGTAGGACACTACTATGATAGCTGGTTGGTAGTATGGTTGCATTCGAGGCTTGAGTGTTGTTTTGAGGGCAAAGAGGATGACATGGTGGTCGTGAGGTTGTTGCCCAAATGGGACGGTTTCTTTTTGTAACTAATGCCATCTCCTTGCGGCCTGACTAAAGAGTATCTTACCTCTGTCTGTGTTATTGTGGGAGGATGTCGGGTGATCCTGTTTTAGTTGACTTCGTGTAGTTTAACTGATATGATCATGGTGAACAGAATTCGAGAATCTTCCCATGGACCGGGTTTGGATTTCTCTTTCAAGGGTAACAGTTTAATCTAACCTGACCTGGTAGCTTCTGTCTACGAATAAACGTTACAGGACATCAATACGAGAATTGGACAGTGTTCGGTTATTAACTATATAAAAAGCAGATTCCGACTGCTACCATCCTATCTCCGCGACTCACCCGACGGGACATCCAGTCTCGAAGTGGAAACACTTGTACAGGGGCTGGAGCAGCTATTCATATCCTAGTGCACCATCGCATTCAGTTGTCACTTTCTACTACGAGCTCAAGTTGCATACTGAATCACAAGCAGGAGAATAGGCATCAGACCGTCATGGTCATTAATCTATCCGACCGTGCGTACGATTTCAGTCTGAAATTCGGGTGTATGATCGAAAGCTGAAGCGACGAATTGAAAAAGGCACGTGTTTCCCTCTTCCGCCGATTATTCTGCAGGTCCTGACGTTCCATGTGTGTGATACCATTCTCTTCCCTCAATCTCCCAAGCGTGATTACTGAGATACGGATCTGGCGCTAGGGGCCGTCCAACAGCAGATGTCCCCTTGAAATGTGGATTACCTCCGTCATGGGACACGTTTAGGTCTTTCTGCGCAAGTTCCTGATCAGATTCATTCCCTATAGACGGTGATTCGCCGTTTGAGGAGACAGGAGTTAATGCCTTCGCCATCGGCCTGTCCATCTCATATTTTGTATGACCCGCAGCGGACTTCAACCTGTTGCCCTGCCATATTCTTGAGTATCTTAGACTAAAGCCCTGTCTGGACTGGTGGGAGCGTGTGTACCAATTGCTAACGAGCGGCTTCAGCGCAGGTATCGATAAAGCAATCAAGGTCCCACCGAGCTCAGAACTCTCAACAACTATCATGGGACAGTAGAACCAACTGCCGTCGTCTGTATTTCCTTCAAAAGTGAGCCATATTCGGACGAAGGAAAGAACGACGACTCTGTTATCAGCGACGGTCAGCTAGGCAACTCTTCCACATCAAGGATGAAGACTGAGCTCGACGGGTATACTGACAGAATGCCAGGGAAAAGCACAAAGGAAAGCTGTATCTTCCTCTTCCTACTCGCGTGAAGCCGCGCTATGAGGGTGGCTGGTATACCGAGCATAGCAATATCACAACCGAGAGAGATCCCTGCAATGACACCATAGACAGTTCCCCAGGGCAGACAGATTTCACGCAACCCAGCACTGGAGACTTGGAATGGATATGGCCACAGACCTGTAATAGGTCTACAATGTAATAATAGTAGAAAGAACTGGGCCAAATAACCAGCGACTATGAACGCTGTAGCACAGTGAATGAAAAGCTGGATCCGAGGATGACGTCCCACGAGTCGCAGATAGAATGCCAGACCTGATAACCGGCAGACGAATAAAGCGGTAACATAGAGCATGTGGGCGACAAAATCGAGTTTCTCTGACTTCGCAACATCAGAGAGAGACATCACATATGCAATGTAGTCGTAATGTCTGCCACCCCCTATCCTCATCACTGTTATGCCGAGAACGATGAAAACAAGATAGAAAGGCTGGATGGGAGGTCAGCCTTAGTCGCCGTGTATTATGCAATTTTTACCCGGAAAGTCCCTCATATCAGGACAATTCCTTCCATGGAAAAACATTTCAGAACGTGAGTGCGTGCTCTAACGATACTGGTAAAGCTCACCATCGTAGCTACTGCAATGGCATCATCTAATCCAAACTTCTTCAGGATACAACGACGTGCATAGCATCGTAGTATGATGACAAACGTGGTAAGTGAAAAGACGAACAGAGTTGCAATTATGGTAGGTTCATTTCTTTCCTGGGCCAAGTAAGATAGATCTATCCCCTTGGGGACTCTCCCGGAAGCTGCAGCATTTGCAATATTGTTAGGGATCTCAGCCATAGAGTTCTGATTGAATGAAACGACTTCAAGGAGAACTTCTCTAGTTGTATGGTTATATGACAGTAATTAAGGCAGGCTGCCTAACTATGGACATTGCGTTCAACTGCAATATGTAGAGACGTAGCCCCTATTCGGACCATTTGCGTCCCAACCGAGGGATAGACAGAGCACTGGCCTCATGATGAAAGAACCGCAAAAGCACACGTGAAGAAGATACGGCTGCCAAAGTCTCTCAAGGTTGTTCGAAGAACGATAAAAGACGGTGAGTTGTGCCTCTTCGAGGGAAATCTGAGGTTGCACATAAACGGACGGCAATCACGGGTGTGCTACCGGTTTCGATGAAAACAGTCTTGAAGTCCTGCGGCCCAGTAGATTGAGGGAGAACTTTGGACATTTATTCGTTGGGCTTAGCAGACGAAATTGTTTCACAAAATGTAGGATGATACGAAAAATTCGAAGCGGTAGTGCAACATTCAACTTGATGCGCAGGTGTACAGGATCGCCCGTTGCAGATGGCACTCGAAACTTCTGAGTTGGGACTGGGAGGAAAGATCCCACCAAGTTCGCTATTGGAGGTTCCCTGCTTTGTTTCCCATTATGTTTTGTTTGATCCGGCGCAGATATACATATCGCTTTTGTTAGAAAGGGACTTCATTGAATTGTTGCTTTCTATACTTAAAGCCGGGTATCTATATGCAAACTTTTATCGTGGAACCTTCTTTTCCCTCGTAACGCGTAGCCATGGGATTCCGGAACCTGGATATGTGATCGACGAGAATTCCTGATTCGAAGCGAGCTCGCACAAGCTTTTAGCCTTGCCCGCGGCACGGTCCATAACATCACCGAAGATGATGTAGATATTGAAGTGGTGACTGGCAATTGAATCTGTTCCCATTCAGAGAACATAACAAAATAGATAGCCTTGCTGGAGCAGAAGGGGATATGCTGCCTTCAAGCGGATGGCACATCGGGATATCAGGACCCTGAGTGTGGCGAATAGCGCTATTCTATTTTGTCCGTGAATGTAGCCTTGGCAACAGTATGCGAGAGAGGACTCGATGAGTGGAGTCGAGAACAGACTTATGAGACTCTCCGCGAGGAATCCTTTGCAATACCATCGCCCAACACGACGGTCCTAATGGTAACCAATGACTCCGGTCGACTCACTGGTCGCGAAGACTCAAAGTAGAATCAGTCTCCTATGAGAAGTGTATGCCTTCTGCGTTGCAGGCGTAAAGAAGCCGGAGGAAGTCGTTCTCATCGCATTTCGTCGCACGGCTGCTCGAAAGTCCAGTTGAGTCCAAGATTCGCTGGATCTTGTGCTGTATTAATTTCGTCACCATAACTCGCGGGACTTGAAGTTTGCCAACAGCCACTTGGGATCCGCTGGCAGCCTTTGTTCCTGCACTGCTGAGGGTGTTATTGCCCGTGCTGGTGGAGAAGAAATCTAGATCGTCGTCCAGTGATTCCGGTGTTTCGTCCATATCCATATCCTTATCCTCCTCAACATCCATGTCCCCGATTTGCACCTTTCCAAGAAGGAAGTCCGTGTCCGCTTCGGAAACATTTTCAGGATACATGGCAGCCCACGTAATCCAATTCTTTTCGATTAAAGCGCGCACCTTAGATGCCGTCCAGCTTGCACGTAGCGTCTTGTTCTTTCGTACGAAACAGATGCGAAGCATGCCATCCCACTCATCCCAACTAATCGCTGGTCGATCCTGCTTGGGCTCGATCTTGACGACACTAGACTCGACCTGCGGAGGCGGCGTGAAGTTGCCTTTGCCGACCTTCATGACATGAGAGATGCGAGCGAAGAACTGGGCATTAACGGAGAGACGGGAATATAGGGAGTCTCCTGGTCGTGCGATTAACCGAAGGGCAAACTCGCGCTGCACCATGAGAACGCTCATCTGCGGGGGATGCGGGGAAGAAAGGAGCTTGAACACTAGCAGCGAAGAAATCTATCACGGTCAGTCAGTAGCACTTTTCCCTGGAGAGTAGAAGACGTACCTGATATGGCGTGTTACTAATGCAAATGTTGCACAAGGGCAGTTTGGTCAGATCAGTCTTCGCAAAGTCTCCCAAGACGATTTGAAGTTTCGACTGCAAAGGCGTCCCTTGTACTCGAGTAGTAAGTTCAGCCGCCATTCTGGGGTCCAGTTCCACAGCAACGACCTTCTTCGCCTTTTCGAGAATTCGAGTCGTCAGGATACCCGTTCCTGGACCGATTTCGAGGACCGTATCGGTGGGTTGAAGATTCGCCTTGGCGACGATAGCATCAGCGATACTGACATTTTTCAGAATGTGCTGACCGATGTTGGTGTTGAACTTGAAGAGAGAAGGCGGAATACTCGGATCTGGCTTCTTATAAGGCGAGTTTGCGCTGCCATTGCGCTTGACCTTCTGCGCTTTGCCCATTTTGCGTGAGGATGACAGAGCTTTGAACGGCGTCGCGCAGGGATCCAAAAATTTTGTATGGGGTATTATCAAAAAACTTAGCCGCTTGGTGGAGGTCGGTTAGATAAGATAGGCTGATAGACCAGTCCTGTCACGTGACTGAATATAGTATGCCTGGACAATAAGTTTACTCGAATCTAGAGCTCTGATATAGTATACTTTTGAACTATAAAATGATACGTTGGTTGACTTCCATCAATACTTTATCTTAGTCAATCCATCATTTGTCTCGTAAGAGAGCTTATGGTATTATTTCACCCAGACGCAAGAGATAGTTGGTCCACTGAGGTGATTGGCTCTGTGGCTGTTTATGTCATCATTTGCAGTGAGGTCACTACCTCCAGTATCCTCGAGTATCATATTTGAATGAATTCACACGAGTATAAATAAGATCAAGATCAAGCTCAGCTATAGAAATATACTTTAGTAACAAACCAATTCATCAGGTTTCGGTCCCACGGTTCCTCGAATTTCGCGAATCGCATTGTGTTCTACACCGCCCTTCCTAATTATGCCTGACGTCTCACAAGAGCGAATCACTTTGTCAGATTGAGTTGGTAAGGCTTGATAAGAAGTGCAGGGTATGTCTAATATAAGCTTCTTGGCTCTACCATGCCTGAAGATTTGGACCCTTGAATGAGGACCGAGGAATTCGCTAGAAGAAGAACCCACGACACGACCGTCACAAAGCAAAACACGTACCTGATCCAAGAAGATCCTGATAATAACGGCGATACAAATGCAGAATTTCACTTGGGTCTCGACTGCTACAGCAGTTCTGTCTGCGTTGCGGTGTTTCTCAACAGCCACTGAGAGCAGTTTCGACCACAGCGGGAACTTCTCAATGGAGATCCTGACTGAGCCTTTCCCATACAGCTTTCCCAAACTTGGCGCGGATAGCTCGCAGTTGTTTCCTATGCCACTTTGTAATGGGTTCAAATTGGAGGAAGCTACCATTGATGAAATGCAAATAGCTTTGAGCACGGGTCAACTGACCAGCATGCAATTACTAAATTGCTATTTGGATAGGATACATCAGGTAGACAGCTATCTCAGGTAACGGGAATCATTGCATCATAATCATTAGAACGCAGCGTTTGCTGACCCCCTACTGGCCAGTTCAATACTTGAGTTCAATCCGGACATGTTCAAGCTGGCAGAGTCACTGGACAGGGAGCGGTCCGAAGGCCATGTCAGAGGCCCTCTACATGGCATCCCGTTTATCGTCAAGGATGTCTTTGCGACAAAGGATCGCATGCAGACTACCGCTGGCAGCTGGGCTCTTCTGGGATCAGTCGTACCGCGCGACGCCCATGTGATTTCTCGTCTTCGCTCAGCGGGAGCGTTGTTGCTGGGAAAGGCAGCATTAAGCGAATGGGCCGATATGCGTAGTAATAATTACTCTGAAGGATATTCTCCACGCGGTGGGCAGTGCAGGAGCGCTCATAACTTGACAGTGAACCCTGGAGGCAGCAGCTCGGGGTCAGCTGTCGCTGTGGCAGCAAATCTTGTTGCCTTTTCCTTGGGAACAGAAACTGACGGGAGTAGTAAGTTGGTACCCGGATACAAACGGCCATTGCAAATGAACCCATTAAGTAACAGCTGAATAGTTATCAATCCTGCACTGCGAAACAGCATTGTTGGTATTAAGCCCACCGTGGGCTTAACGTCTCGTGGAGGTGTCATTCCCGAGTGTTCACACATGGACAGTGTCGGAACGTTTGGTCGTACCGTTACTGATACGGTGTATGCTCTTGATGCCATCTATGGCCCAGATCCTCGAGACAATTACACCCTTGCCCAGGAAGGCAAGACGCCCCAAGACGGCTATAGCCAATTTATATCCGATCAGTCAGCTCTCAAAGGAGCAGTTTTCGGGCTACCCTGGAAGTCTTTCTGGGCTCTGGGCGATCCGGATCAGATATCACAGCTGTCGGAATTAGTGCGCCTTATTGAGGAGGCCGGTGCCACGATTATAAACGGTACGGAACTTCCCAATTACAAGACTATTGTGTCTCCCGACAAATGGGACTGGGACTACGGCACGACACGAGGATATCCCAACGAATCTGAATATACCGTCGTCAAAGTCGACTTCTACAACGACATCAAGAAGTATCTCTCTGAGCTTGAAAACACCAACATCCGCTCGTTAGAGGACATAGTACAGTACAATATTGACAACGTAGGCACCGAAGGTGGTCTTCCAGGAATCCACCCAGCTTTCGGCTCCGGACAAGATGGCTTCCTCGCTTCTCTCGAGACAAAAGGTGTCATGGACGAAACCTACTTCCAAGCTCTCTCTTTCTGTCAGCGTTCTACGCGGGAGGAAGGCATAGACGCAGCACTCAATCATAACGGGACCAAACTCGACGGTCTCCTCGTCCCTCCGGAACCAGGTCAGGCAGGCCAGATCGCAGCCCAAGCAGGGTACCCACTGATTACGATACCTGCAGGTATCACCACCGAATCAGGAATGCCGTTCGGCCTGGCAATCATGAATACTGCGTGGTCGGAACCAGCCCTGATCAAGTTCGCGAGCGCCATTGAAGACCTGCAGCGTCATTCGGGGACTAAGTATAAGCGATCTCAAGCCACGTGGAGGGGATATATGCGGCGCAATATACCCGTTATTAATGCATGATTCATATGTTTGCATCTTCGTACATGGACTAGAAATGAGGAAAGAGGTGTCTATACATAGGCTATTATGTTGATACTGCATAACCATTTGTATGTATGTGTATAACAAAGCCTAGACTACAGAGACAAAAATAGAAGCTAGTTTGGGATACAATATCAAAGTTCTCAAACTTTTTGTTATACAAGAAAATATTGTTACTTATCCCCCATAACCTTCCCATGTTAGTAGCGACATAGCCCTCATCAAACAATAGAGTCATTGTCCGCAGGCCCCTAATATTATCGCTTCTCTCGTTGTCACGGCATCATCTAAATAGCTGAACAATCAGACCTTGGAACCCGGAAAATCTTCATGCAACCTTATCAGCTGACAAGTAAAGAGCGGATATTTTCTTTCGTCGATAAGTTCTGCCGAATTCGGAAAATCGTTCTATAGCAACACACTCAAATCCTCAGCTAGTTATCGCGGAAGCTACAAAAAAAACACATCTTATCAGCAATACATAGGAAGTCACTATGTGCTCTTTCTTACCTTTCTCCCAGGTTCTCTCACATAGCGCATCTTGCGCCACTTGCCATAGTTAGAGGACAAAAACAGGGATCTTGTCCACTTCCCATTCCAATTCGCCCTGCCTGTCCGAGGGGCTCCCTGGGCAGTATGTACATAGATTGGACTGATGAAGTCTTTGCGGAAATTTCTAAGACTGTTGTATTATTGTATATTTTTTTGGTGGGATTCAAGTAGTCTGATGCTTGGATTGTCTAGTAAGTTCAGACTAATTTATCATTGTGGGTGGAGCTCGATAAGGGGAAGTCGTGGGGGAACTCTGGCAGACTTTGTGGTTAGGTGGGGAACCGAATAGGATATGTATTTAATTGATTTTTCTATCTGGGGATGCTACGCCCAGTGAAAAAAAAGGGGTTTTCTTAATGTTAGGTCTATGGCAGGACCCGACGATCTGTGAATACTGCTGAGTTTTGGCTACTGTGAATGAGTCAAGTCATGTCGATATATCACGAGAGGAGAGATATCAGGAGTACATTAGGCGGGTTTTCTATAGTTTCTTTCATATATGGTTTCTATTTCTAGTATATTTCTATCTGGTTCATATATAGAGCATAGTCAAACTCGAGACCCTTTTTGCTGGACCCGTAACAATCATTCCAGGTGAAATTCTTTCAGTACATATAACGCCATAGCACCCCATCAAGCCCAGTTTGTCCCGTTCTTTTAAACGTAAAGACATGAAAATAAAAGAGGTATATCCACGCAGAGAAGCACTCTATTTACTTACTGATGCTTTTCGTCCGGGGTACTATCGGCCAGAGCCTGGAATAGCTTCACCAGCGCCATGGCGGATCCTGCCGCTAAACCTCCGACTATTACCATCTGCACTCCACCGATGACTCCGCGGCGGATGTTACCTGCTCCTTTCCAGCCACTAACGTAGCAGGTCTTTCCGTAGCCGAAGAGGAACAGGGTGACCGCCATGGTAGCTATGGACCAACGCAGAGCGATGAAAGCGTCGTGAGGGCCGACGAAGAAATATGGAAGCAGAGGCACAAAACCGCCGATGAAATAGCCCAGAGCAATGGTGATGGCGCAGACAACGGCTCGAGACCCGGATGGCTCCGGGAGAGTATGATGGAAGTTCATGAGGAATGAAGGGAGATTGGGGGATTCAGAGAGGTGGGTGGTGAGTTCGCTCAGAAGGTTAGATGGGAGGTCGTAAGGGGCGAATATTTGTGAAATGATGCCGTCGACGGATGACGGGTCTGTCACCGTCTGCTCGCGGGTCTCTTTTAACGTTGCTTTATATGATTCCCTACAGGCCTTGTTAGCATCTGGCTCCATCCTTCATATAGACCATGACGGTCTTACTCTTCACTCTTGGCTCCCAGATATCCACCCAATCCCATGGAGATGGCACCAGCGATTAGTTCTGCCATTCCGCCAAAGACAACCACTTTCGTGTCGCCTAACGCAGACAAGCCCGCTGTGAGGGCGAATGGCACCGTCATGCCATCGGACAGTCCAATGATAGCATCTGACACAATCCTCGCATCAACGATCTTGAAGCTGCTCTTCTCATTGTGCGTTGACGATGTTGCGGTCGATTCCAGGTCTTGGAGCTCTTTCCGGAAGGGGATATGGACATCTTTCTCAGCGTCTCTGGACGGCGACTGCTCCCCCAGAGGGGAGTAACGGGAGAACATCCCCTTGAGCAGGGCCAACGACATGGGCGATTTGGTCTGCTCGTCGTGTGCTGCTGGATTGCGCCGTCTGTGACGAGTTGAATCTGCTTTGGACTTGGGGAAAGGACCCAACAGCTCTGGGAATTCGTCCAACAACGGAGAGGAAAACAATGGCTGTCCGCTGGGTTCTGACCTCAAGGATGCCATGTCTATTTCTTTCTTTTTTCCTTAAAAGAGGAAATCCTCGCACTGACCTTTCAGACAGCGGCTCATCTTGCGGTGCCACCGGGAACAAGCCGTGAACGTGAGATAACCACTAGTTTATCACATCTGGACCAGATCCGAGGCCCGCAGAGAAAATGTCTCGTGGAGCCCTTTTGCCAGATATCGATTCGGGTCATTCCGCCTCGTTAAACAGAATGTATGACGGCGTTGAACGTGAGCCTATCGAGTGCAGAACGTGATATGAAGAATCATGGCCTGCCAAGATCTTTGTCAGGGTCGGGGCCTCCATAGCCAAGTAGTAGTATTAGCGGCGCATGGAAGACGGGGAAGATACAGTATACAGATGGCGACGGCCCGTTAATATCGCACGTTGGCGGCATTGGCGTGTCTGATTTGACGGCTGCCGCGATCGCGCTAGAAGCTTTAGTAGACGGTAGATGAAGCTTCGGCGGGGAAGAAAACGCTTGTCTAGTTCCTCAAGTGGGATTCCCGCCTATCACACGCCCGCAGTTTCCAAGCTGAGGAGCTGTAGTAGTAGTACGTAGTAGCATTAATTAGTATATCTTCTTTTTGTTAGTAGTATACCACTTCAACCACCTTTTGCTTGGATCCCCCCTTCGACATTCAACTGCCGAATCATCCGAAAATGGGTCTAATGTCCAAGCTAGTAGCCCACGTGGTACTACTACGTTGTAGTATGTAGGCTTGACAACAGAGATCGATCGAGATCCAAATCTGTAGAATCAAGGACGAGACTAATTTATTCAAGAGTCATGTCATGGTTGTCGATGTATTTATATCCAGATTTCGCCTCACATGCAGACATCGACAAGTGCTCCACGATAAGACAAGACGGCCAGGAAGGAGAGACAATGGAGTCTAGGTACTCTTGCTATAACACTTATCTCGACCCTGGCTTTACTTGAGAGACCAGACTGAATGAAATAATATAGGATCTTCAGAATCATTCGTTTATTATTACAAACCTCAAAAATGCGGGTCCTGCTATTCTTTAATTTCCGTCCAACTCACTTCTTTTTCTTTTCTTTTCTTTTCCTTTTTCCTTTTTTTGTTACTCGAGCCTGATTATTATTATCAACTTTGACGACTATAGTGGTTTTCTTAACCATGTCCTCCCCGCGCTGGAGGATAATCTCACCTACACTGGAATTTCCGACGGACAAAATATCACCTACTATGTCACCCTCATGTCCCCTTACATCGCATCCCACAAACACCCTGATCAACGACCAAGGAATCATATATGTCTCGAGTTTCGCATACGCACAGAGCTCCATCCTGCATTTCCTTCAGGAAGTTGAGGTCTGGGGGTCTGAAAACCCGCGTCCAGTGGACCAAGATCTTTGAATAACGTCTTTGGCAATTAGAGAAACCACTCCTCAGAAGCTCTATACTCCCGTCTGTCCTGTCTAGTACTGGACGCAGCCGGAGCCATATTTTGAGCTAAATACTTTAGAATGAAGATGATTAATTACGCGAGTTTGTCATGATGGATTTTTGCTATTCCGAGAGGAAAAAGGATGTTGAGAGGATTAAATGGGACGCTGGATTCGATTTTGGGAAATGAAGAGAAGGTAAAAAGTGATACACACGATTCGATTCGACCTGATGATATGTTTATGATGAAATTTTTGATTGATCTTGGATGGAATAAGAGTCTTTCGACCAATGAGGTGCAAGGTCACCTTGGTTACTGATCCCCCTCGGGCAAGTATGCACTTCAAAATTCTCAAAACTAGGTAACTTGACTATCAAGTCAAGTGAAACAGCCGAAACCAAAAAGGCCAGGTACCAACATGCACTGTCCAGATAAAACCCGCTGATGCGAGGGAAAAAAAAAAGATGAATAGGAATGATGTATTTACAGAAATTACAACGCTTTAGAATGAACAAGAAGAGAATCCTGCTATGAGGGGCCCGAACGCCGTGGTTCCTTTTAGATCAACAATTCAAACTGCTCAGGGAACGGTCTGCGGAGAATATCTGCATAGAAAACGAATGCCGTTAGAAGGATACGTGGTGAAGAAATACGGCACGGGGATACTATGTGCACTCACTACTTTCTCTTCGATGCTTCCGCTCCGGATCCGTTTCCCCAAAGCCGGCTCTTGTAAGCTGGGAAGGAGGTGTGGTTCCACATGTTGACGAGAACACTAGATATCACGCAGTGCAGGTTAGCTTCCTGATTCCCAAGAATAAAACTAAATTGCTCCCTGGATAAGGAGTGCGTCTCTGGATGTAACCCACCTCTGGCTGCGATCCCTGTACGCCTCATCGGTCAACTCCTTCACTTCGACTTTGAGGCCGTCCTTGTTGAACATGATATGCTTCTTCTCCATCTTCGCTCTTGTCTGGTTGCTGACCTCCTGTATGATGCCGTATGCGACGAAGCCAACGACGGCGATGACGCCGATGACGACAAAGAGGATCAGGAGGGGAACGAGGTTCTTCAGTCCGACGGCCATTGTTTGTATGTAACGATGATGGCCTCAGGTTTCAAAGATGAATGTCCGGTATAGTAATCCAGTAGTTGATATAATCACTAGCGAGGGGCAGAGACGGATGCGGGGGATTGGCGATAGGCGATCGGGTGGAGTTTCGTAGATGTGAAAATCGTTTCTCGTTCTGTCCCGCGTTGCAAGGAATATCAGATCGGAGTGGAGGATTGATGATGACTGGTGCAGTGTTTTGTTTTGTCTCGTTGTTTCTGCGAGAAATCTACTGTTAGTGGGTTGGGTCTCAAAATCTCTTTTGTGTGTTCAGGTGGGCGGCGAGACAGAGTTGTTCCTCGTGACGAATTTAAGGTAACTAAAAGGGATGCGAACCTACTGCAATACGTCACGCGAGTAGCTGTATGAAGTATCGCTCTGCTATATCAACTCCACCTGACAGGAGCGACAAACAATCAAAGAGATATTCACACTTGAAGCGAGCACAAGAAATGGAGAAACACCACGAGATTTATCAGGCACAATTTCGACCGAGTTTGGCATCCGGATGACTGTCCCTTAACTGGGGGAGTGGGGCCATGGTAGGGCTTGGTTGATCTAGCGTTGAGGCTGCCAGCAAGTGGCCAGGATAGTTCGTTCCTTAGCATCATCCAAGGTTCCAACTTCCCAGGCTTCTTGAACTGTTCCTTACCAGCAGCTTCTCTTTATCATCCATGAATTAATTCCTTTTGAGCTAATTCTTCTTCATAACCATCTTCAGGATACGAGGACCATCATCTCTTCACCTTATTATGCCTACCCCTTCTGAACAACGCAGGCCTATGGTACAGACAATTTAACCTGCCGTACGCGTTCGGCGGTTCGCCCCCGGATCAGCAAGCCACAATCCGGTTCGTGAACTGCGCCAGCCACAGTGGACCCCGGTCCCTGGCCCCGAGGAATTCCCTCACGTCCAACTCCACGACCGCAGTGGTAGAGCAAAACAAGAAAAACTTGCGGCCAGCGCATGGTATTATTGCTAGTGGATCATCGTTATCATTTACCCGCGGGGATTTTCGTTTTGTTTGCTCCTCGTGTTCCTTCTGATTAGCGCCACGATCATGTTCTGTGGCGCAGCACCCTAAACTGCGCCGGCCCTGACGCCGCCCATGCCCTAACTCTAGGCATTTCCATTTTTAGGCTTCCCTGTGGTACACTAGTCTCTAGGGCTTATGATTTATGATTACGGAGTACAGCAAACACACGCCAGATAACGATGTTGGAGGAGGGCACTCGTAGGACGTCATCACGGGTGTCAGGTAAATCTGACTTGGCGTCATGCAGGGACAAGATGAGCTGGTAGCGGGAAATGAATTCTTCAAAGTGAGTTCATATGCAATGCATAGCCACGAAATATGCTGACTTTTGTTCATTCAAGGATAGGCCACATCGTAGCCGCTCTTCTTTCGAATCAGACTTCCGTACTTGAAGAATAGCCACGGAACAGGAAGGAGTGCGAGAGAGACGAAGGCCAAAAGGCTGGTGGCCCAATCGATCCCCAGCTTCTCGTACACTATGGACATCACGAGTATTAGCCTACCTATCGAGCATCTGACAACAAATAAAAGATGAAGGATAGGGGACCAGGCTTACTCTGCACCGTAAATAGCGGGAAGGAACCGCCCAGCATGTACCGCACGATTCCATTCGCAGCCATCGCGGATGCGCCGTTCAGCGGTCCATACACGTCTGTCAGGTATAGCGCACATGAGGTCTGCCAAAAGCGTCAGGGAAGAGTCTCCTTGATAAAGATAGCAATGTCAGGAACTCTCACAAAGGTCAGTAGATTTCCACATGCAAAGAAGACAGTCGCTATGACGCAGCTGATCCAGTGAATATCGGCGCGGGCAGTCCAGGCAAACCAGAAGAGCCCGACTGTCAAAAGGACACTTCCCAGCATCGCACCATATAAGCGATTCTCTGGGGCAATAGTACCATCACCGCCAGCAGCACGATTTCGCAAGGCGCGTCTAATGTACGCGAAGTCGTCGATAATTAGAAAAATTGCGGCAGCCGCCGCGCATCCCGCCGATAAACCAAGAAACACTAATCCTGCTTCGCCCACTGAAAATTTATACAGACCACGGAAGACCAGAGGGAATGCGGCGAAGAAGCAGAAGAGGACAGAGAAATTGAAGCCGACGTACAAAGAATACAGTCCCACAATTGGCTCGGTCAGAATCATATGGATCGGTCTCGCCAGAGTGACGGTCAGAAGGAATTTGATCGCAGGTAGACCCTCTGGTATAGGACTGCGCGGCAGCGGTTTACCCAGTTTCTTCAACCGTTTAGCCAGGATAATCTTTGCGTACGTTTCTTTTGCCCCCAGTGAGTATATCCAGACGGCCGCCCCGAGAAATATAGTAGTCCATTGCGTCCATCTCCAGCCTTTGAATTCGGCTACGTAACCGCCGACTGCGGGTCCAAGAGCTGGTCCCAGGAATGGGGCTACTAGAAACAAGGATACCGCTCTTGCGCGATGCATCGGTGCCCAAATGTCGAGATTTGTCCCTGCTCCTACTGCCAATGGAGGTGACCCTAGTATACCGGCAAGTAGCCTGCAGATCAGCAGAGAGGCCAAGTTCTGGGAGAAGCCAGCTCCCAAAGTAAACATAAGAGAAATAGGCATGCAGAATATATAGATGAACCGCCGACCGTAGGTCTCGCTGAGAGGAGCAGCAATCACTGGACCACAAGCGAGACCATATGTGTATAGTGTAATGGGCAGCAATGCCACGGTATTGCTGACTTGAAACCTTTCTGCAACCTCTGCATCACTAGGCGAGTATACAGACGAACCAAACGTCCTAAGCAGTGTCAGAAATGCAGATATAGTTACAGCTGGCGTTTCTCCTACTCACACTGCAAGGCCCATGAGACCGGGAATTGACATTGTATAGGCCTTTTTCCATATTCCCCAGTTATGAGGATTTTCCGGGTCATCTGGGCCATCAAAAGTTATCTGCGACGGAGGCTGATTCGAGGTATTCGAGGACACACTTGGTTGTTCTGCCGACTTCTCAACATCTACTGTCCGGCCGTGATTTTCGCCCAATCTTGTCTCGCTTGCGGCAAGAGAAAAGAAAAATTACAATAAACAGGTCACCTCGTAATACGAATTGTTTCATTAAGACTGGGTAATGTCCTATACGAAGATAAATATGGGCCGCCATGCCGTTTCGACGGGGAAAATACTTTCAAACTTCATTGTCTGCTGGTGAGTCTTGGAAATAAATTTCATCTCTTCCGCAGCGCGGCTGTAGAATTCGCGTCTGGCCGTCGAGTTTCCTGGGTGGATTGGGCTTCTTACTGACACTGCAGGGTCGATGATATATATACTCTAGAACACATCTCTCTGCTGGCCGTGTCTCACGGCTCTCCACGTACGAGTCACACCATCGGGATCGCTTTCCCACGCGGGTTACTGTAAGGAAGGGTTTCATTCAATCATGACGTTATCGGGATGGACCTTCCTAGCTGATTCGGAATCCGGATATATTTTCTTGACGACCACAGTCCACCCCTCGAGTGACGGCCTCGCTCCCATGAGGGAAATATGTCTTTTCGACACGGAGGAGCACTGCGAGATGTAATCACGTGGAACCAGCACAGGCCAACTCGGGGTAAACGAAGCGAATCGACGCTATCTAGGGGCATACAGCTCGGCGTGGTTCCAAAAAAGCTCCGCGTGGTTCTAAATTTTGCCCATTTCTTCCGCCTTCCTAAAGCAATCACTGGAACCACGCTGAGCTTTTTCTTGGCATAGGCTCGGCATGGTTTGAAACTCCCTGGAACCACGATGAGATTTTAGCGCCTATCCGAACCACGCTGACCTTTCTAGCCCTAAGCCCTAATTCCCTAATTCCCTAATTCAAAAATTCCCTAAGTCCCTAAGTCCCTAATCTGCCTAAAACCCCTAATCTTTTAGGCCCTAATAAGGGCATATGTTAAACATATACATAGCATATGCGCCAAAATTTATGAGGCATATGTTAAGTATATCCCCAGTATATGCTCATTAACCTATAATTATATAACACTAAACCAGATAGGTCAGCGTGGTTCCAGCATTTTAAAAGGGTTAGACTATAAATCTCAGCGTGGTAGCAGTAGGGCGTTGCAAAGGCGGGGAAAAACGGCAGTATTTAGAACCACGCTGAGAGATTTTAGAACCACGCCGAGCTGGCACCCCGCTATGTAGATTTTGAATGACCACTACTACCTGTGACTAAGCCCGGTCGGGCTTTCGGTAATCGCGGAGTCGGAACGTGTACTAGCGGTGGTATTTGAAATTCAAAATTTCATGAATTTCATAACTTTTTAGGTATTGAATTTCGCAACGAAAAAGTTTTTTGAAATTTGAAATATGCTAAAAATTAGTCTCTACTAATAGCTTATCTAGGAAATTAATAAGCGAGATTTCCTTAATTTGTGGAACTTGATATTCTCGCTTAATTCCCTGGTTTATTATTAGCGCGCCCTATATATAGTCTGTGTGTAATGCATTGCAAAAGGAAAAAAAAGGTAAAATGTCAGCATTTTATGAAATTAAAATCAAATTTCTAAAATGCACTATCCCTAATATGTACAAACGATGCCAGACCTTAGGATTAAGCTCTTTAGCGGCGACAGCCTCTCTGCCCGCTGTGAGCGTTGATCCCCGCAAAGATCCTCTTAATTACCTCATATAATAGCATAGAATTAAATAACAGAAGATTTATTTACAGATTAAGCGTAGGCCCTACCCTTTCACTGGTGAGGATATAATTAATATATTCACCGGCTTCGACAGGATTGCTGGGATTTTTCCAGCTTCTTGCAGATGTATCCCATTAGCGATCTATTTGTCGAAATAAGGTTTTACCTCAGGACAAGTAATGGATCCATTGGGGCGGGCCATCCAGGGCTCTGGGTCACACGAACCACTCAGATAATTCAGGTGCTCAGACCGCCAAGACGCCGTCCCTGGACTTTCTGCTCAGATACGGTGATTCGCCACTGAGTAGTATGGATATTATCGTCTCACTGGCTAGTTTCATCGGGTCGTGCGTCTCTAGATCTGAACGGATAATCGGGCGAGCGAGCATCGGGGTAAGAAAATGGATAATTGCTCCTCGCCTGCTGCCTTCCAATCACAGTACCGGTCGGCACTGTGGCCGATAATTCTGATCATTCATCGACTCAAGATGACTATTATTGTTTTTTGCGCTTCTTGTTCTCTTCTTTTCTTCATTCTATAATCCCCACCTTTCACGGTCATCGTCTGATCACGGTGGATTCCCAGGCAGGGTCGTGGCCGAAGACTGTTGATCGTAGGGTGGGCAATGAGTTCGGTAAAGTCCGGTAACATATGATGGACCCGCTATGGATCCAAACACGACAGGGAGCTTGTCTCCCGCTCGGGGCCATACCGGATCGGCGCCAGGTAGTGGAGCCTATGGCGGGACTGCTAGACCAGGATACATGATGCAAAGAACTTGATATGCTCAGTGAATCTTGTAGCAGAGGCAGGTCCAGAGTAAACCAAGAAGGCTATGAATGCTGTGACTGCCATTCAGGAACTGGCGTTGTTCCCTACTACCCATTGTTGCAAGCCTGTGAGATCGAGAAACTGTGCCCATGTTTTCATTCACTTTAATGTGTTTATTTTGCTCTGTAGATTACAACCTTGTCTCTGAGAGATTGCATTTCTCTATACCTAGTTGTTACAGTGGCCTAGATAATATTCTATAAGAATCTACTAATCCAGGGCTAATTATTATAGAATAACCTATGCACACGGAGTAGAGTAAGCCCTTGGTAGGGAGGTGGGGGGAGGAAAGATATCGGGAGGGCTCCCCCGATAGGCAGTTTACGTCGAGTTTGTGCACAGTATACTGTAAGTTGTAACTAAACGCTTGATAGCATTACAGATTATGGCAGATAGTTCTTATCTCTTAACCGGGACTATTTTGCAGATCTAGTGTAATTTGCGAAGCGAATTCATGTAGACTTTTAATGTAACCCTGCGGCGTAGTTTTCTTATGGATTATGTGGAATCTAGCATGTAAAATGATACCTCATTTCATTAACAGTCCGCTGCCCCACACTGATACGCGATCCACTGCGCTAACCGGCACACTCATCTTGCCTGAACTCAGGTTGTGTAGGGGGACCCTGTCATTCTAGCCGAGGAGCGTGGCCTGCTCTAGGTAGGATTACGTACACTACATGCGCTATGGATGTTAAACTCATGTAAGAGGGATATAGAATAGCATGGCATTAGTCCGGTTCTAGCAAGACTAATCGCTAGAGAATTGTACTTCCAGCGAGGCGCGCTTAAGAAGGCGCAGGGTGTCAATGTCACGTGATCCATGACTGCTACCCTGCGCTATCCATAATGGGGTTCTATATACAACGTGCACCTTATACAATAACTCCTATCTAAGACAATAGATAGGCAGTTGTAACCTTTAGGAGACTAGACTATATCTTCAATTCTATAGCACAGGTAGAGATTAATTAGATTAGATTGGAATTTATTCATTTAAACAGGCAGCAGAGTAATTAAACCCTTTCTATCTGTAAGAAGCGCGCGGTCTCTAGGGGTTCGGTTAAAGCTTATAAGGGGTGCCAGCCCGTGATAGCCTAGCGGCTATCATTTTGTGTAGTCTTTTTGGCTGAAGGGTTCGCTAGGACTAGGCTGGCGCCTAGAGTTCTCCATACACTATCCCTGTAAAGTCTGGTTAGAATAGCATTCCTATATTAATATTTTGCCAGCTAACCAGCATTGCTTTACTTTTTGGATACAGATATCTAATAAGAATTTTCTAATCTAAAACTGGATTGAATTTTTATTATCTAACCAACTAACTAACCAACTAATTAACCTTCTAGATTGGGGTGTTTTTTAAACAATAAATTCTTGTACTCGTAATTCTTGAGACTCAAACTTAAATGGATCTACTCCCTCTACTATTCTGGCTTTAAATCAATGTATATAGAGATTGGGGGTAATTCTGGATAGGCATGTAGGCCAACTGTGCGTGTCGCTCCAATCTGGGGTTAACCCCCATGCTTGGGTGTAGTGCAGGGGGAATGACGGGAGCCATAGCAACGGCAGGCGAAACTGTACGCGGGTGAGGTGCCTGGGAGCAGGACTGATGTTCTAGGGACAACAGAATGAACCCATATATTGTGATAAGACAGCCCCTGAATCCCCGTTCCTTTCAACTAGCATTAACAGTCAAATTGCGAGATCGGTGAGCGCTTCACACAAGCTTGAATACAGTCCAGTGTTTTCTTCAGTGATAGCAAGGTCACTAGCGTCTGTCGCATCACTGCCTTGGCTAGTACGGATGTATCATGGAAATCCATAGCATCTGTTGAGGCATTATTACACCAACCAAGGCAATATTGCGCGGGGAGACCGATAAGCTTCTCCAGGGTATGTAGCTGATGCTCAACAACACGGATCGTCATCAATATGTCCTGGCTGTGTGGCCGGGTGACCCCCTGAGCTGATCTTTGGGCTCTGGGGTCCATTGGGTTTAGTTCATCATGTGGCCGCTGAGGGTCCAATGCCGTTGATGACATTAGAGGGCAGCCAGTCTTCCCCGTGGGGTTGCCCGGCTCCGGGCTTGCATTCGCTAGGTCGTTTAAGAATTGAACAGTGGGTGAGAGGATAATGTCAAATAGCTCTCCAAGTTGCAGGTAGGTCGACAGGAGTATGAGTGTGACCTGGGGCGGAGCATTGGCTGAGAATACCGACGTAGGCAATGTGCGATTCGACATGGGGCGAGAGGCAGCGTCCTCTGCCGCGCTGTCTTCACCAACCATGCCTGTCCAATCTACCGGCGATGGTGGCATTATCTGTAATACCAGAATGAATCTCATCGTAGCTATTACTGCCTTTCCCAGCAGCTTTGCCCGGGAGGAGCCGTCCGAGGCGCCGTCGCAAACGGGGGTGTCCAGGAAGTTCAGGTCCGGCGAGATGCCCTCGAATGTGCAGGCCCCGACGGGCTGAGTGGATAGATTGCAGGCCTGCGCCCTCAGCTCGTCCAGCTGGCGCGATACACTCCCTAGCGCATTCATAAGGGACGTCGTCCAGTCGCTGTTGGGCCTCCCGGTCTTCGACTTCGTATTGGTGTCATTCCTGTAGTGGGTGCTGCTATCGGGGGTATACGGTCGCTTGCAATTGCTTCGGTGTAGGTTGGCATACGGGCTGGGCTGCATGTCAGGGATCCCGATATCAGAGCCGCAGAGCTCGTCCGGATCTTGAAATTCCTGTGCGTGAGAGTCATTGCCGTTGTTGGTATGGGTGCCATCTAGGGAATTGTGGCATGTGGTTCGCATGGTCGCTTCTAGAAGGCCATATGGCTCATAGATATCTTCCAGTTGCATGCATAACATACCGTCAGACTCAGATAGGCCAGGATCTGTGCAAACACCAGGGCGCTGGTTGTGCGACTCGTGCGTCAATTTGCACTGGCTGTGAATTGGCATTCCAGCAGCACCAGAAGCTCCCATTGACCTACAAGACATGGAAGTGTTGGGGAAGTCCCCGGTAACCATTTGTTGGTTGGATTGGGCGTGATGCATATCTTGACAGATGGCGGTGTTGACGTGCGATTTATGCTGGGTTGGCGGCCTCCCCAAGAGTCGACCACTGCTTGTGACGCAGCGAGCATCTACACGTAGGCAGCGATCACAAGGGGCTTCTTCAGTGTTGCGTGTGCACCGAAGTTTCAGGTCCCTGCAGCGATCGCAAGCATATCTTTTGGCATTGCTGGTCATAGGAATAACGCCAGTGGCCTGTGCAGGATGAATTCTTATGTATGTAAAAGAGAGCAGGTTTGGGGAGAGAGACAGACAAAATTGGCAAAATCTATCCCTTCTGTTCAACCTCTAAGGAGAATTCCTTGGGGCCCTTTAAACATTCCCAATAGTGTGCCTGGCTCTGTCGGGAATATGGAGAAAGTCCATCGATTATCAGTACGCACATGCTCTGGGATTATCCGTTAGGGTGAGGCTGATAAGATCCTGGACTACTCCGTCCCTATAGTGGTCCTTATCCCACTATGTGCTCGAGGAAAAGTTAACACTCAGTTCTTCTCCTGCGGCTCACTGCACCTTCTCCACTGACACTCAGAATAACCAATAGCAAGGGTGATATTGATTGAATATTATTTAGCGCAACTAAAATTTTCGCGTGGTGGAATTGTTACCAGGGGCAGTGATATTGATAGGTAGTATGGACACTTTGCCCCTCCTTCGGTAGTATCCAGTCCTCTTTGGCTGTTTTGAATCTATTTTCGTGCTTTGTCCACGGTTCTCAACAATACCGTTTCGCCGAAGAGCATATGAGCTATGACGTTCGCTAATACATAATAATTCCAATAATAAACGTAGCTAGGATTCCGGTATCCCCTACTGCTTATCGATTGAGTAAACTATGAATGTTTTATTAAGGATACATATCTTTCCGACGAAAATCCAGTGCCATGCATGCTGGTTCGCTGCATCTTTCCAATAATCAGTGAGGGCGCCCAATTCCCCGAAGGTTACGGAGTTGACCCCCTCTATTACCTGGGCAATCAGATACCCATCGCGAGGCCTCCCCTGCCCTACGTCACCGGTTGAGGTTGTTAGGGGAGGTGGCGCGATAAGTACCATACTGAAACTCCCCGCCTAAAATTTCGTCGGTCATACAGCTGTCAAGCGGTACTAATGGGACAATGGTGCTTTCACAGAAGAAATTCATGTTGAACCAGGAATTCTCCGTCCGTAAAGCATTATAGCAGTGGGTAGAATGTTTTGCATTATTAAGATTGTTGACTCATGAGGGTACTCTTAGGGCAGCGAATTCAAGTGACTTGGGTCGCTATTGACTACCTACTCCGTAGGCACAAAAGTTAAACGATCATTGCTCCCACAGTTAGTTTGCGCGGGATCCACTGAGGCTTACGCCGGAAGGAACCATTATCTGCTTCAACTACTATAGAGTTCTGTTGGGATGAGACATAGCCCCAACATAAAAGGCCTTCTGGGTTCATACCTATGCTCTATTAAAACAGAATGATATATATATCTTCTCCATTCTTTAGAAAAATATCGATCTGGATTGATCAAGTCCCTTAGATAAGTGAACATGTAGTATAGCTAAGGAGAGAGATTAATAAGGGATAACACCTTAGTGCTGCACAAAGCATATGATCTAGGAGGGGCTTAATCGCGATCAAAAAAGTGGAATGAGGAGGGGCAATATTCCGCTACAGCCGGAGCGCTCACCAAACCAAAATAAGTATATGTAGTTATATTCTGTACGGAGTACATGACATCTAAGATGGGACTGTGATCTACCAGTACTCCGTAGGAGATAATAATATATTACGGCCCCACCTTCCGGCTGACCGCCCGCGCGCCCCCACCGGTCCTCGAACGTCGACTCCCAAGTAATCTGGATGAACTCCTACCGTCAGGGCCGAGCTGGATCGGAGAGTTCCCGACATGGATGACAAAAAGTAATTAACTAGGAGCTAACTATCCACAATACTTTACCTCGAAGTTCGTCGGCAAAACCCCATTCGAATTTTGTTGACCATTCTAAGCCCCTTTAGGTGGACATCGGGTATTTGGAGGCCTTGCCCACCTACTCCGCACATAAAAAAACGATGATTTGAAGCATAATCCACAACAATATTTACCTAAGTAAAGACACACAATAGGAACTCACCAAGGCAACGGCTTCTGGACCAAGATCAATCACTTCTCAGCAACCTCGGAAAGCTCAAGGTGTCCTCCTTTCCAAGCCCCAGGAATACAGCGGACATCGCACTCGACAGTCCCATTTCCCCGGCTTTCCTAACCCAGTCTTCCAAATCCACTCGCTGGATAGGCTTTCCCAATTCTGTAGACAGATAGTCCGAGATATGAGCCAGATCCAGCTCAATATCGCCTGACTCATGGATGTAAACGACGTTCTCGCCATGAGATGGAGCCATGACGGCTCGTAAGAGTCTGTCAGTCACGGTCTTGGGGTGTACAAGATCCACATATCCTGTGAGTGATACCGCCACTGGCACGGCACAAATCCGCCGCGAGAAGGTTAGCATGTTCTGCAGAACATCTGCAACGGGTGTTTGTTCCCCCCGGTCAGGACGGAGCACACTCGAGGGTCGATGAATGTAGACCGGGAGCTTGCACATGGAGTTTACTTTCTCGAGGTACACTTCGCTGGCCCACTTAGAAGAGATATATCCGTATTCCCCGTTGCACGGTGGCGGTGAGTTCCGAACCGATATTTCTGGGAACGTACTTGACGCCGTGTACATGGAGACTCCCGCCGTGGAGACGTAGTGAAGGGGTACCCGTCTTTTCAGGCATAACCGCGCTAGGTCTTTTGTCGAGTTCACGTTGGAGCCTCTCATGGAAGCGTATGTCTTGAGATGAGATACATCGGCCCCGTTGTGGATAACCGCATCGGCTTCAATACCAAAGATGCGATCGATGTCAACCTGGGCTAAACCAAGATTCGAAGCACGGAGGTCGCCTTCCAAGCACTCAACTCGCGGAGACAGGAGAAGCTCTCTCCTTCCTTCGTCGGTCATATTTCTGTTGGCGATGCATATAATCTTCTCAACGCTACCCTGCTCAAGAAGTCCACGAAGCAGATGCTGTCCCAGGAATCCAGTTGCACCAGTCAAAACAACTATCCGAGGAGGACACCTGGGAGATGGCAGTTTTACGTCTTCCACTGGTGCTTCCAGCTCGAACGCGGTCTCGCTCGCCCAATCAATACACCTAGGATGATCTAGATACGTCTCATCCAGCGCATCGCTCTCCGGTTCCATCGCACGCTGGAGGACATTGGCCATGCCACCTAGCGTGCTCATTTTGAACAGATCCAGCAGGGTAAGAGAAACATGAAATGTGTCGATAATCTTTTGCTGCAGCTGTACCAACAGCATGGAGGTGCCACCGACGCTGAAGAAGTCAGACGAGGGGTTTATATCAACAATCCGAACCACTTCATCGGGGAGAACGCATTGCCAGAGGCTGAGAAGTCTGGCCTCTGCTTTTGAGAGCGTAGGAGTCAAAGTGGTCGTATCCGCACTGATAATGCTACTTAGTGGTCCTCCAGCGATGTCCAAATCCTCAAGAGCGCGCCTATCCAGCTTTCCCGCTGTTGTTCTCGGTAGATCATGAACCGGAACGAGAAGGGATGGTCGCATGGCACGCGAAAGAGGTAGTTTGCCCAGAATCGTTTGAAGGATCGATCGTGAGTTCAAGTTTTTGTCTTGCCTTTGTTCGATTGAGAAGACACAGAAAGCGACCATGTACTTGGATTCTGCCTGTTCTTCGTCCTTTGATGCCGACCAGTCGGTGCGCACGCACGCCGCCACATCGACAAGCTGGCCTTGAGAGGCTTTCAGTACGGTCTGCTCTACGTCTCTAAGGTCAATTCGGATCCCGTTCAGCTTGACCTCAGTGACATTGCTAAGACGGCCCTTAAGGATGAGGGTCCCGTCATCTTTCAAGTAGCCAGCATCACCTGTGCGATACATAGTAGTCCAACCGTGCCGGATATACTCAGTGGTTGCAAACGGGTCCGGAAGAAAGGATGTTTTCGTCTCTTCTGCATTGTTCAGATAGCCTTTCGCGACCCCAACGCCGCCAATGGCAACTTCACCGGCTAGGCCCAAAGGTAGTAAACTCTGCATGCTATCGAGAATATAGAAGGACTCATTCGCAGATGCCCGACCTACGGGCACAGCATCAGCGTATTTGTCGGGATTGGCATAATCAAGCTGGATCTTGGACGACCCGCAGGTCGTCTCTGTCGGGCCATACACATTGAAGAGACGAAGTTTGTCTGCCCTATTGAGACTCCTGAATCGTTTAAGCAACGGCACTGTGACGGGCTCTCCTGCCACTAAGGCTAGTCTCCAAGGCGATTGTTGAATGATGCCCACATGCGCATCACGAAGCCAGCCCCTGTACTCCGTCGGAGTGGCATAAGTGGTAGTCACTCTTTCGTCACAGAGTAGCTTGGCCATGGCTCGCCCATCGGCCCTCAGAACATGGGAAGCGATGTGTAACCGCGCACCAACTGTGAGTGCCAGGAACAATTGCGTGACGGAGAGGTCGAAGCTCCAGGAGCTCTGCTGCAGCACAACATCCTCCCTGTTGAGCCCATAAACGACTTCGCAGTGCGCAGATTCGTGTCGCAAGCTTTCATGAGAAAGAACTACCCCCTTGGGTGTCCCCGTGGTGCCACTAGTGTAGAGAACCATGGCCGGTGAATTGGGGAGTGCAGTAGTAGGAAGAGATTGAGTGTGTGTGTCAATAGCGTTAGATACGTTGATTACGGCACCGCGAGGTGGCAGCTCTCTCACCATATCCAGCGTAGACTCATTAATCAAGATGGCCGCAGGCTTACAGTCGTGAACCATGAGAGCCAAGCGGGAGGGCGGAGTCGCGACATCAAGGGGAACATAGACTGCACCGACCTTCAGAATCGCCACAACAGAGGCAACCCAGAGAATTGTTGGATTCTGGTATACGGCGACTCTAGAGCCGGGTGCGACACCCTCCTTCAGCAGTGACGATGAAATGCTGTTAATCTGCCTGGAGAGTTCCTGGTAAGTCACGGGGTTATTGACGCCGTCGGTTACCGCGACCCGGCCACCGATGGATGGGAACAACGCATCCAGTTTGTGTACGATTGTGTTCGTCGAAGTACTTTCAAAGCCAGGGCCTTTTATCCGCTCAGTATCTTCAACACAAAGAGGTATCTCGTCTCTTTTTACTTACCATGACCAACTGTAAGGGCCTTCGTCAAATCGGACTGCCTAAACTTCCAGTCGCCATTCGCTTGATTGTCTGGCCGATCAGCAAACTCCCGCAAGATGTCTTCATAGCCATGCGCGAGGGCCCTGGCCGCGTCAGCATTATAAAGGGAATCTTGAACATTGAGGACAATCTTTGTGTCCTCGTCACCATGTGTGGTCGTGTTCGTAATGATCGTTAAGGCAATGTCGTACGGCAGCTCAGCCTGGTCCTCAGCCATCATCTCGCAGTCACAGTCTAGAAACTCTCGTCCGCTCTCAACGCTCGTCTCAGCGTAGTTGATAAATGCCTGCGCCAGTGGTGAGTGGGTGGCTTGCCTGGAGACCTTGAGCTCGTTCAGAAGAATCTCGAGAGGGACCGCGTTGGAGAGAGCCGTGTGGCTCTTCTCGCGTGACTCGATTATGGCATCTGCAAAGGACTCCGACGCCCGCGCCTTCATTCGAAGGGGGAGCATGTTTAAGAATGGACCAATTCCCGTCCACATGTGTTCGTCTCGACGACAGCCGTCGGCAAAACCGATGCACACGTCTTCCGTAGCCAGCCAACGTAAGAGCAAAACCTTGAAGGCTGCCAGGTGAAAGTGAAACGGCGTGGACCTGTACTTGCGCGCGACGCGACGGATCTTGGCTGTAAGCTCGCTGCCAATACGGAACTCGCATTCTGGAAGTCCGGTGCGAGAGCTGTATTTCTCAAGAGGGCGGCGCATCGAGATGGTGCTTCGATGCAGGGAAAGGGGCTCGGGAATAGTGGCAAATTCGTGGCGCCAGAATCTCAGTGCATCGGCCCACTTGCCTGAGGCGTGCGCTTCATACAACGAATTGGAGTAGTCGAGGTATTGAAGGGGAGGCAAGAGATTCCCGATTTGGCTTTTGTAAATGCGAGCCAGGTCAGACATGAAGATTTCGGTGCTCGCTCGATCGAAGATGATATGATGCGTGCCCAAGGCAAAATAGTGATCAGTTGGAGAGTACGATAAAAGCAATACTCTCACTGTGTGGCCTCTACTTAGATCGAATACCGTTTTCTTCAGATCATTGTACGCGTTCGAAAGGTCGGTTTTAGTAAAGACGCGGCGATGCTCCAGCTCCAAAGTCGGTTCGGCAAGCACACCTTGCGTATGGACCCCATCCTCTGTGAAGAAACGAGTCCTCAAACCCTCGTGACGCTCTCCCAAAAGGCGCACAGCCCTGTGGAGGTCGGGTACTCTTATCTCACCGCTAAGATGAACCATGCCTGTGTTGTTTAGAGTTGTCTTGTCATCCAAAAGCTCGTGCACAAACATAAACACGGACTGTGTATAGGAGAGGGGGCCGGACCTCGCTATCGAAACCTCTTTCTCCGGAGGCGGAGTTATAATCTGTGTCTCGTTAGTGTCGGATGTGGTAGCGCTATGGCTATCGGGGGTGTTTCTGGACGACGGTGTCGTGGAAGTATTTTTCATGTCTTCGGGTGGTGGCTGCACCTCAGGGACGCCGGCTGACGGACTTGCATCGGACAAACCCGGCGTCAGGTTAGCGGGAATTTCATTGAGCGCCTGATCGATAAGCTGCTGGAGCGAAACTCCCTTGATAATCTTCAATGCCGGAATATTAACCTGGAAATGGGTTAAAAACCACGAGCGTATGCGGACCGCAACGAGGGAGTCTAAGCCGAGCTCGTCTGTGCGAACAGCTGGTGTCATGACATAGTCGTCTCCCATGTGGAGCATGGAGCACATTTCCTTAAGAAAATTGTCTATTAAAGATAGTGGTTAGGGCAGGAAACCATGGCTTGAATCGCTGAGCACTTACCAGTGATAACTTTGTGCACATCTGCAGTCGTCTTAGCATCGGCCAGTTGATCGATGATCGGACCAACAGCCCCGGCAGTATCTGATGCTTTCTTTGAATGGGTCGCATTCGAGTCTCTGATAGTGAGACAGGCGAACTGTGGGAAATTGTACCAGAGAGGTCGGTCGGGCGCGTCGGCCGGAAGTGGTATCAACCCAGTGGTGATGTGCCATTCCATCTCGGAGCCTGGAACCACAGGGCTGGCGTTGATTGCCTCGGCGAACAAACAGTGAACATCAGATTCAGACATCCCTAGCAAACCCCTCTCTGCCAACGGGCGGGTCAAGGCATCGCCGATTTCTCGGGTGATGTATCCCGTCCCGAGGACGGGGCCCAGGTCAATAACGGACGCAGCCAGACCACGACGCCGCCGCTTTTGCGCCAGGCCGGCCATGAAAAAGTTAGCTGCAGAGTAGTTTGCCTGTCCGGCGTTCCCGGTGATACTGGCTGCAGAGGAGAAAAAGATAAAGAAGTCCAACGGCGAGTCATGGAAGAGGCGATCGAGATTGATGCTGCCGTCAACCTTGGGGCGCAGAACCTTGACGAGGTCTTCCAAGGACATATCCCGAGTCAGAACATCGTTGAGTACCATGGCGCCTTGGGCAACACCAGCAATGGGAGGCAGGTTACTGGTGATGTTGGCATGGGTCTTTACGAGGGAGTCAAAATCCGTAATGTCACTGCCGCCGTTAGGTCCGCTGCCGTTAAATTTAAGAACAGAAGATGACAACTTACCAACTAGTGACAAAAGTGGTAGCCCCTTTGCGAGCCGCTTTTTGAAGCCACGCTTCACTGACCTTGGGGTTACGACTAGATATGACAATATATCTGGCGCCATTGCGTATCATCCAGTCTGCAAGTGAGAGCCCCATGTCTCTAGAAAGTCCCGCAAGCCAATAAGTCCGGTCATCCCTGAGAGAGACATTGACTGGCTGCACGGTTATGGGAAGCGCCTCGAAATCGGTCCAGCTCACAATTGTCACGGGTGAATGAGCACAGGGACTTGTATCCCCGTCCCTAGTTAATGCGCTGATATTGACTTCTTGAAGAGTCACACGGTCTGCCGCATCATTCTTGGCTTCATTGAACGTCAGGTCCATGGCCGTATGAAGCAAATCTTTCAGCGCCATAGAAGAGACAAGGTCTTTTCGTGATTCGGTAGCGAAGATGGTGGACTTGCTGAGAATTTTAATATGGCTGGGGAAGCAGTTTATGAACACGGACGACTCGCGGTTTTCAGCCGCGAAATCGATCAGCAGGGAAACGTTCAGAGGGAACAATGACTCGAGTTCCGACTGTCTTGTGTACTCTTCAATATGAGTCCAATTGTTCTTGGCTGCCTCATCTCGCGATGAAGTTGTGAACGTGATGTCCTTTGCCCTTGACGAGCGAGCCAATAATGCACCCACAATGGGGGGAGGGTCGTGAACCACCACAGCCCGATGTGTGGCAAGTTTCGCTTCAATTGTCAAGAAAGCTAAGCTAGAGACAGCCAAAGTTAGGATCAAAGACTCTGAGCACATTCGAAGGACCGCGGAGGGTATCTCTATCAGATTTGACGTCGCCACGTTGGCCAGTGATGTTACGGACGACGTCAGGCCTAAGTACTTGAGGCCTGTCGCTGCGCAATACCCTGACACAGCGAAAGCGCTCCCCCATTCCGTTCGGACCGCAAAGAGGCTGGAGTAGTTAATCTTCACCGATGCGGTTGATCCCAACTCATCGAGTCTATTGGACTGCTGTTGGTAGAGGGTATAGGTCGCTGGATAGCCGCTTGGTTTATGTAGTAAGACTGGACTCAGCTGAGGTCTGACGGCACACTCAACCCGCCGCAGTGAGGAATTATACCTAGCGTTTGCATCTACTAGAGGCTCCAAACGTGGGATCCGCTGGCGCCCGTCTGCATCGATGACAATCTCCGACTCCACTGAGTACAACGTATTGTTGGTCTTGTTTTTGGGGTCTCGGTAATGCACCGATCCGGCGACCTGGAAGCGCAGAACCGCCTCAGCGAGCGCGCGAGGATCAATCTTGGAAGGAGGGATGCCTTCAAAGTCGACAAACTGGTAGCGAAGCTCAGGGGCCTCCCAGATGGACGGTCGCACGAACCCCGGAGCCATGTTGCAGTAAGGATTATCAAGGAGACGATTATGCGTGACCCAAACAATCGTCTTTTCGGATCCAAACACCGTCTTGAGGCTCTCTAGTCTCGGGGCTGTCATGTCCTTAAATACGGGCTGATCAAGGTCTTGCAGAACTAAAACAGTTGACGACTTGTCAACCTGGTCGTGGTCAAGGTCTTCAAGGAGTCCAACTCGGATGATGGCCTGGTGGCAGAAGGGTCTTAGAAGCTTCTGCACTCCATCAATGAGTCGCGATACGTGAAGGCTTTGACCCCCGACAATGAATAACTTCTCCAACGTGCCGACAGATGACTTCTTTGAAAAGAGTGGCACACCAGCCGCCGCCTGTGACATGAGCGGCTGCCGGACAAAGTCAACCCAGTCATCTACGGCCTGGGACACCAGAACTGAGTTACAGAAAGGCATAGAATCATTGTTGGGCGTCATCGTGTCAACCCCAGAGAAGCCAGTCCTCCGAAGAATAGCATCCCACTTGGACTCGCTCACAGCAGGGCACCATTTTCGTCCCTCGTCGACACCTTGCCACCATCCTGGGAGACAGCCGAACAGGGCTGTGTGACGGATCAAGTCAACGTTCGTTATCTCATAGAAAATGAGGTATCCGCCCGGCCGAAGCAGCGATCGCACTCTCTTCAATGTCTGTTCTAGACTCTTGGTGGCGTGCAGAACGAGGGATCCGATCACAATGTCGTACGAGTGCTGATCAAAACCCTGTGCCGCTGTGTCCTGCTCCAGGTCCAACACGCGGAAGGACATTTGGTCTCGGTAAGCGGCGAACTCTGCCTGGGCATCATCGAAGAATCCCGCTGATACGTCGGTGAATGTGAATGAACAAAAGTTATTCCCAATGAGCTTAAACACCTCGCGGGTCGCTCCACCCGTGCCAGCGCCAACCTCGAGAATATTGGCTCGGGGGTATCGGCGGGTGACCTGCAGAACGGTATCAGCGAGGACAGTCACTTGCCCCATCCCCAGGGCCTTGGCATAGTACTCGTTGAGCAGGCCATCCACCATGAGATGCTGAAGCATTGGAGTCTCCCCGCGAATAGCCCTTGGCATTTGTTCGCCCACGATGTGCATCGCCTTGACCTCGGGCAATTCATTATACGGCTGTGTCAGGGTCTTGATATCATCCAAGGTGTCGTTGGCCCAAGCCGGTTTGCCATACCGATGCTTACCTTTCATAACTAGATCGTGGGTGTACGCAGCCCAGCGGAGATATGCCGCGTAGGACGGATCCAACCGCCCTGGGTGGTCGGCAGGGACTTGGTCATCCAGCTGGCGCAGGTAGAAGTAGTGGCCTCGCTCGAGAATCTCTGCCAGCTTTCGTTGCTCTGGGGTCGCAATGAATGGATCTGGGATATCTGCGTCAGGTCCTGCATTCACCCAGCGCGTTTGATAAAACATAGTCCGATCGTCGTCTGGGGTCGCAGGAGAGAAGGGCACGACATGGAGCCCCTCCACCTGGACTGCTGAATAGGCCCCGTCCCCGCCATGGATCTCAGCATCACCATGGAACCCAGATGACCTGTCCGCCATTTTTACTTGGTCATCGCTGATCACCGAGACGAAAGGAACGGGCTTTGTTGTCCAATGGCGCGCGCAAAGGGCCGGGTTGAGTCGGATCCTTTTGATATACGTGGGCAGGTGCAATGACCAGAGCGTTCCATCTCTCGGGTAGCTGTAAGCCAGGATAACTGAGTGAATAGCGGCATCCAGCATGCCAGGGTGGACCGTCATGCAATTCTCGCCATCGTTGTATTCGGCCAATGTGGTGCTGAGAACTCCCACGGCCTTTCCAAGCCTTCTGCTTAACCCCGACAACGCTCTGAAAGGACCCGTATATCCGTAGCCCATTTCCTGCAGCGAGGAATAGAAGATGTCGGTCGGGACATCGGCCATGGCATTGTCCTGTTTTCCATCACTGGCAGGTAAGGTTCGCTCGCTAGGGTCGCCCGGAATGACACGAATCATGCCACTTGCTGCTAGTTCCAGAGAGCCGCTTGAGGAGTAGAACTCGTAAGTAAAACTGCCTGTGGCCGTCGAATCATGATGCGACCGGTTGATACCACCAATGGAGAATCGTACTTCAATACTGGAACTGGAAGAATCATCGAATACCATGGCCTGATGAATCACGAGATTCTCAACCTCAATAAGACGAATAGCCTGGGCATCTGTCAGGAAAGGGGCTGCCTCCAGCGCCGTCACAGCGTATCCTGCCGCAGGAAAGACGCTCTGGCCCTGGATCTTGTGGTCTTGGACCCAGGGTATATCCTGGGGGCGCAAAACAGCTTTCCATGAAAGGTTTTGCGGGGAGCTGGAGCTACAAATATTGCCAAGAAGAGGATGGACGGGAGAGCTCCTGAAACGAAGATTGCGAGATGTGTTGGACTCATGCCAGTGGCCCCCATTGTGGTTATGGTTCCATTGGTACCGAGGAAGGTCCGCCAGGAACCGACCCTTTGATGATCCTAAGCCACTCAATGCGTTCTCGTATCTGTCAAAGTTGACGAAATCACTTTCTACATGAGTCCAAAGGTATCCAAGTGCGGATGAGAAACTCCAGGCTGCCTCAGTTCCTCGCTCCAGGAGCCCGGTATAGGGCAGCTGGCCAATGTTCAACTGCTCAAGGATTTGCCGCACAGGTCCCTTCAAAGCCGGGTGTGGTCCCACTTCGACAATTGCATCGAAAGGTCCTAGCTCGGTCAGGGCTCGCTCGACAGCCTGTTTGAATAAAACTGGCGACAGGAGGTTATCGACCCAATATGAGGCACCCAACTCCGTCTCCGCCATGTCTAACTCAACCACTACACTCGATACCCACAGGCAATCGGGTTGGGGCGAGGACTGAGGTGATGCTGTCTGAAAGCTCCGCACAGAACTCAAGTATGGCTGTGAGCATGGTATCATGTGGTGCGAATGGTAAGCCTTGTCGACTCTTAGCAGACGGGCCGTTTTCCCTTCGTCCTCAAACAGCGCAGCAATTTCCTCCACCGCGTCCCTATCGCCAGATAACGTAATGCTGTTAGGAGAATTGCAGGCCCCGACATTGACTCGTCCTCGAAAGAACTCGTCGTGGCAGACTTCGCTTGCATCTTCCATGCTGGTGCTAACGGCCAGCATGGCACCCGGTGCACCGTTAGCTGCTCCGCCCAGGCGAGTGCAGTGAAAGCCACGGTAATACGCAATTCGTATCGCATCAGCCGCAGATAGGCGGCCTGCAGCGTACGCCGCGCCAATTTCACCGGAAGAATGACCGACGACGGCGGCGAATTCCACCCCGGCTTCATGAAGAAGATCCACGAGAATCAGCTGAATGGCTGTGCATAAAGGCTGCGATATCTCAGCATCACCGACCTTAGTCTCGGATACATCCGCCAGGAGCTCTTTCCGAAGCGTCCAATGAGGGCGGTCTTGTTCGTTGGGGAGATTCGCAAGCTCAGCATCCAGCTTGCTCAGTATATCGGACGCAAATTTGGAGGTTTCTATCAGCTGAGCGCCCATTCGCGCCCACTGAGCACCCTGCCCCGTAAAAATACCCAAGATTTTTACCTTATGTCCTCTTGCACTAGCGGAAGACCCCACGGTTGTCAACTTCAGCCTCTGGTCAAGCTGTAACATCTTTGAGTCACTGCTGGCGATGTTCTCTAGACTGGTGTGCAACATCTCGGCAGAGGCGGCCGATAGTGCGACTCGAAGCGGAAGACGGGACCGTCGTGAACGCAATGACCAAGCAAGGTCTGCGAGACGAATATCGGGATGTTCCGATAGATAGGTAGCATGAGCAGCCAGACTGGAGACCAGAGACTCCTTCGACTGTGCGGAAAAGACAAATGACCTAACCATATCACTTGCGCCGTCTTTGTCCACATCCTCATGCATCCCGTCCTCCAGGCTTTCCAGGATAACGTGGGCATTTGTACCGCCAAATCCAAAGCTATTGATGCTAGCACGTCTGGGTTGTCCTGGGGCTACCATTGGCCACGGTATGAGCTCACTGGCAATGCGAAGGTTTCTGCACCAAGGTTCAACGCGCGGGTTAATTGTGAAATCCAAGACCTGGCCATCAAGTATCCGGTTGCCGTTGGGTGGGATCTCGCCGTGACTCAAGGCCTGCGCAACCTTTACGATGGCCGCAATTCCGGCAGTGCTCTCTGTATGTCCGATAACTGTTTTGATGGAGCCCACCACGATCTTCTCGGCACCATTCATCTCCATGGGCTGATCGTTGCTGTTTTCGAAGAAGGCTTTATGGATAGCCTCTGCCTCGATGGGCTATGTACATGGTCAGCTTGCAAGTAGCACTCTCGCTGTATAGGCAAGAAAGGGGCTGGAGGGGCACTTACGTCTCCTGCCGGTGTTCCAGTTCCATGAGCTTCGACGTATTGGCATCGATCTGCCGATAAAGCCAAGTCCAGCCCAGCACGGGCATATACGTCGCGGATTAATTGGACCTGAGCCTTGGCTGTAGGCATTGTGATACCGGGGCTTCGCCCATCTTGGTTAACACCGGACTCTCGAATAAGACACTCGACATGGTCGCCATCTGCTAACGCCTGTTCGAGGGTTTTGAGCACCACGGCTGCGACCCCGTCTCCGCGGGCGTATCCATTCGCATCATTGCCCCACATCCGGGAGCGTCCATCGGGCGACAGCATCTTCAAGTTGCTCTCGTAGATGTAAGGCTCAGGCCCCAGTAGAAGGTTGGTCCCCGCTGCCACTGCGACAGTGACCTCGCCGGAGCGGAGGGACTGCACTGCTTGATGCAGCGCCACGAGTGACGAAGAACACGCCGTGTCGACTGTGAGCGACGGGCCGTGCCAGTCGAAGAAGTAAGAGATTCGGTTGGATACCATGCTGCGAGCAACACCTGGATCCAATGAAATTAGTACGCGGCATTCAGTAGACATTGGACCATCTTACCCGTGCCGTGATACAACGGGACGCTTTGCAGGTCCCGATACTGCTGGTACTCATAATCACCGTACATCATACCGACGAATACGCCAGTATCGGAACCCCTGAGCCCATCAAGTGTCTGTCCAGCAGCTTCCAGGCTCTCGTAGACCGTCTCCAGGAGTATGCGCTGTTGGGGGTCCATGGCAGCCGCTTCGGCGACCTGGAGATTGAAAAAGCGAGCGTCAAAGCTAGCGACGTTCTCCTCGAGCAGGTACGAGCGGCGAACATTACTATGGCCCGGAAACTGGTGGTCTGAGTGGTAAAACCCTCGCGGGTCAAATCGGCCTGCGCTCAGGAGGTCTCGTGAAACATCTCGGGGATTGCAGAGGAGGTCCCATAACTTGGAAGGGGTGCTCGCACCACCCGGAAATCGACAGCCAGTGCCAACAATGGCGATGGGCTCGCTCTGTGGCATGTCGGACTGATCGTGGATTGTAGGTTAGATGTTGGAAGTGTAGATAATTCGATAATATTGGGTTGGAACAACGATTTCCCCGGAGGACGGTTCACTATAGTGTCTATAGCTACTGACATGTCCCTTTCATATCATTACAGAAATCAAAAAGGCCATAGATATGGCTGGGCCCCTCTAAGTGCCCGGAAGGAAGGTGATCTCCCGGAGAGTGAAGTTATCGGGACCCATCGCTACAATCCCGGCGTGGGCCTTCCGATCAGTTCGGAGGGTTCGAGCCAAGACAAGAATGCCCCGAGCCAGTTTCCGTGAACCCATATTCGGACGCCAGCTGCTATGTTGGTCAGAGGGCTTGAAGCGGCACAATGACGAAGACAAAGTAGATAGATACAAATGTGGGCGACGGCGCTGCTCCATAACATTGACGCGCAACGCAGTCAGCGGCATAGCACGCAAATACAACTTCAACAATGGGCTCTCTTGCGCGGGATTCCATGGACTGCCTTATCCAGGGCCCCTCGGGCCAAGGACAGAGGGCCGTTCGTTCACGCCCTGAAGTAAAGGCGCCCCATGATGTTTTGGTCTGCGTCTCTGCCGTGGCCCTGAACCCAACGGACTTCAAGTCGCCGGCGTCCAACCCTAGTCCAGGGGCCATCATGGGTTGCGACTTCATGGGATACGTCGTCTCAGCCGGCGAGGACGCGGACAAACTTTTTCCCTCCTCCACGCGAGTTTGCGGCTTCGTTCACGGCTCCAACCCTGGCAATCCCGACAAGGGATCGTTTGCGCAGTACCTTGTGACCGACTCCCGCCTGTTGGTCCGAGTTCCCGATAGCTGGACCGATTTGGACGGCGCAGCTCTCGGCGGGGTTGGATGGGGTACCATTGCTCTGGCCATGGAGGTATCGCTACGGCTCTCTGGGCGTCCGTCCAAACCAGCTGCTCCTCAAGAGGATGGCTCCAGGGTTCCCGTGCTGGTTTATGGTGGTGCCACGGCCACCGGCACCATGGCATGCCAGATACTGTCAATGTATGTATATCGTTGCGTTTTCCCTTCCAGCCGCAGGGGCCCATCCTAACTCGCCTGTAGGTCCGGTTACAAGCCCATTGCCACAGCGTCCAGCATCAGCTCGTCCCTGGTGCAAGATTACGGTGCCGCTGCAGTTGTACCGTACTCATCTGCCAGCTGTGGGGAGACCATTCGTGACCACCACACCGGCGGGAATTTGCGAAGCGCTCTGGACTGCATCAGCTCGCCAGAGTCCGTGGAATGCTGTTTCACGGCCCTGGGTCGCATCGGGGCACACTACGCCAGCCTTGACTTCATCCCGGACGATTGGAAGACGCGCAAGGCCATCAAGGTCTACATGCCCCTGACTTATGCTCTCCACGGCCACGAGATTCTGTTCAAGGGGCCGTATCATCGGGATGCAGACCCTGCCATGTTGGAGCTGGGCAGGCGGTGGCGAGACGAAGTGCAGGGCCTAGTAGATGCTGGACGCCTTCGACCGCACCCCGTTCGAGAGGTCCAAGGGAAGTGGCAGGGGATTATTGATGGACTGGAGATGATGAAGGCTGGAGAGATTCGAGGCCAGAAGCTTGTGGTAGCCTTGTGAGCTGGATGACGCTTTTTAGATGAGATATTATATATTAGGTATATATATACTCGGCGCCGTGCTAAGTGGTAGCTCCCTTAGCCAGCTAGTAAATTAGTCAGCAGGTCCGGGGGTTAACTAACTAGTTAGTTAACTAGCGTAACTCCCGCCGACCTATCTAGTATTTAGTTTCAATATAACTATCTAACAATAACTATCTAAATCCTAAATTAGTTGCTTACCGAGGTCGGGAGCCCCATGGCCCGTGCTCGGAACCAATCCCGCTCACGGACGACATGATTTCGATGGCCGATGCGCACCGTCTAGCGTCCCGATCCGGAGCCGGTAGGCGGGAACCTGTGCCGGGGCGCGGTACCGGGTTTCCAGATGCAGAAGTATGAAACAGGTCTAGAAGCTCCGAATGGAGAACACCAGTTAAGTATGATTGCACCAGCCCAAGGCTACAAAAGAATGATATCTTTACTTCTGGGAAAGGCTGCCGACTCGGGTGTTCAAGATAATAATGGAGAACTGCTGGGGGACAGAAGAATGTGATCCACGTTTTGCAACACAGAGGACCATCCACGACTCCGAAGATAGTGCATGATTATCTCAATGTTTTTCTACATGTCTCTGACTTCTCGTGCATTCCCACTACCTCGGTCATCGTTCATTATATGATAACCTTCCGAAGACGCACGAAGCACTGGCGCGGCTTGTTCACCACGGCAAGGCACCCTCCATAGCCAGACATAGCGTCGGGGCACTTGAGCAGCTCAAAATGCCATATAATCATTGTGAGCATGATTCTAAATTCGACATACGCCAGCCTGCGTCCAAAGCATGCCCTAACCCCGAGACCAAACGGGATGCAGGGCCCAGCCCGGGAGTCAAATATCCAACCGTCACTGTGGTTGCTGTGTTCTGGAATGAGCCAGCGCTCGGGCCTGAACTGATTGATATCCGCATCATCCCAATTTCGTGTCTCTCCACGTTCCTTTGCCTCTCGCGAGCGCGGACTGCGGCGGCTCTGATCTACGTCGAGCGCCGGCGAGAGCATACTATGGCTATTCTGCAGGAAGAATACGAGCGTGCCTTTAGGGACCCTGTGCCCCAGCAACGTTGTATCTTTGGTCGCCTCGCGATCCATGATAGGCACGGTCCCGCCGCAGCGTAGGATCTCTTCCATTGTGGCTTCCAGCAGAGGTACCGAAGTCTGCATGATTTCCTCAACTGTTGGAGCGCGTTTCTCAGCTGCAGCAGAGCTGAAGGCTGCGAAGAGAGCTCGCCGAAGCCGTGACTGCGACTCAGGATGATCAGCAAGGAGCTTAACACCCCAGCACATCGTTGTGCTCATGGTATCGTGGCCAGCGATGATGAACCCAAAAACCTCGTCCATGACGGCTGTTGAGAAAAAGTTGGGCTTCCGTCTCTCCTTCTGAGCGTGGCTTTCCTCCCTGTCCACAATGCGGTCCACAGCAGACTGCTCCCATGCCCGACCGCTGTTCGAATGTTGGCTCTGCCGGCGTGCCTCGACGGCCTTTTCGATCTCCCGTCGTATACAGCTGTCTTTTATCCTCATCCGGCGTTTGAACTTTGGTGTTACTTTGACGTACCACCATTTCATGCGAGGCGATGGTGCACTCTTCACCTGCTCCATGGCATCCCCCAACTCAAGCATCGACTCGATGGCCTGATTGATCTCTGCGTGAGGGAAGTCGACGGCCTGGTCTTTCTCTGCTTCCTGTTCATTCGAATGAGACGTTGTAATCAGGACATCCTCCAGCCTCTGAATCTGCGGCTTCGTGGCATTGTGGGGAAACTTGGGCCCAAAAGAAAATGCCAGAACGGCGTCGAGGGTCAAGTGGAAGATGTCATCGGTGGCAGAGAACGGCCGGCCAGCTGCCAGCCTTTCCTTAATCTGCCACAGCTCCACGAAGCGTTGGCTGCTGGCATAGATGCTGGGAGCGGCCACTTCTCTCAGGAAGGCTGGTGTCATGGTGTCCTGGACCAGGCGGCGGTGGAACTTCCACTCTGGGCCCGTCTTCAGTGTGAACTGCTGCCTGTTCAGCAGCCCACTGAACATCTCGGCCGTCAAGCTGGTGCGATCAAAATCCTTGATGCGGTTGAGCATTACATCGCGGCACTCTTCATAGTCGCTCACTAACAAAACAGGCTTGCCCATGGGTCGGATGAAGATCTGGCTAATGACGGACTCGGACTTGATGTTCTGGTCGCGCAGCCATGCCACAACATCGCCCGTCTTGGATACTTGCGTGAGCATGTCCGGGATGTCTCCGAGGAACCTGTTAACAGAGACCGCATTGTAGGGAATCCCGGGCAGCGGGCGCGGAAAGGCCGATATGTACCCAAAATAGAACATAACCACCAGAGCAAGGGCGATGGCCACAGTCGTAGCTGTAAGCATCCCGGCTGTGTCTTGTTCTCCGATAGTCCACGATGTACGCTTGCGTGTTGGTGTGTGTATGTGTGTGTATGTGAATGTAAGAATGTGTAATTGCAGAGGCGGCGGCTAACCCATTGGCTGTTCTGAGATGTGACTTTTAGTTGCTATCCTGTTGAGTGATCCAGGATAAGAACACTCAACAGTCTCCAATAAAGCATTCACGCTCAAAACCTACTTATGTAGGACTTTCCCATGCAATAATCCTATGAACATGCAGGTCTAGTGCTGCAGTCTCGGACAATTATCCTTCGCAAGGCCTCTGCTTTACCAACCCCAAGCCTCCGATGCTCCAAAACCCTCCTAGGGAATGCTCCGACTCCACCAGGGTTCATCCGAAGCAGGCCACGAAAATTTCCATTTAGCTAGTGGGGTTGTCTGAATCTGTTGAGGGACTCCAGCTTTTTCTGTCGCAATAAGCAATACTTGGAAAGATGTTAAATTCCAATGGCAACGTCCGCCAAGCGTACTGGTGATAATATCTGTATTTGCATGTACCAAGGACTTTAGAGACGAATTATAACTATATAGGGCGATTAGTTAACTGCTTCACCCTAGTACATATCCATCCAAACCACGGTAACACCGTTCTAAGGAGACGTTTGGATGACCTGCTTGCCCGCTCGCTGGATAAGTTGGTTCTTGATCTCGTTGGGCTTCTCGGAGTAGGCCCGCTTCCAAATTTCCACCTCTCCACCTCCGTAGATGACTCCCACGCGCATTGTCGAGAGCAGGTTGTGTGCGGCGTTTGAGTGCTGGTAGACACCGCCATTGAAGGTGGCTGTTGCATCCTTCCCAATGGCCGAGGAGATGAACGCTTTGCCGCCGGGGTGCTCTTCAATGAAGTCAGCCACATCATGAACGACCCCTGCGATGACTACCAGGGCTCTCCCATCAGCTTTTGCCGACTCGGTTTGGAAATCGTCCCATGTGATGATGGGCAGCTGAGAAATTGGGGTGCCCCAGTCTAGTTTAGACCGCCAGGCGTCGAGCTTCTTTTGCTCCTGCTGTAGTCGGCCCTTTTCAATTTCGTTCTGTTTAAATTGCTTGAGGTCATATGCCAGGCCAAGTTGCTTCCACGTCCAGATGGCCCACTTTGTTGGGTCATACTGCCACCACTCGATTGCATTCCGGTAATCCGACGGGAACTCATGATGGAAATTATGGTACCCTTCCCCCAATGTGACGAGGGCCGTGATAACATGATCCCGGGGTGAGTTTCGATCGTCAAAGGGCTGGTCTCCCAGCCAGTGAGCCAAAGAATTGACGCAGAAGGTAGCTTGTTGCACAAAGGTCGCCCGTAGAATACCCGCGTAGATAAAGCCACCCACCCAATCGCCCCAGCCAATGCCGCAAACTAGAGTAGGGAAGATAAGGCCCATAAATAGAACAGCCTTGATATAATTACGGTGCTGCCATATCACAATCGGGTCCTTATTAAGGTCGGTGATATCCGCCCGACCAATGCTCTTCGGGTTTTGTTTCATAATCATCCAGCCAAGGTGGGAATACCAGAAGCCTTTGCGCACGGAATAGGGGTCCTTTGTAGTGTCAGTATACCGGTGATGGGCACGATGGCCCCTTGACCACCACCGAATCGAGCCCTGGACGGCGCCAACGCCGACCGCCGCCAGATAGATTTTGAGAGGGGTTGAAGCTCGGTATGAAGAATGTGCCCAGAGGCGATGGTATCCTATCGAGAGATGTCAGGGTCTTGTTCCTCGTCGCCCACAGAACCTTGACGTACGCACCGGCTGTAATACCCAACCCAGTATTAAAGTAGTAGAAAATGGCAAAGGCAGCCGTGGCTCGCTGTAAGGGATAATGATAGGCAGCGATGAAGCCCATGAGTGGGATGACTATGATAAAGAAGACACTCAGCCAGTTAACATGCTGGTACCAATTTCGCCATGTGATGGGCATCTCCGTGATGTGAGCTGTTTTCGTGGGTTTCGAGTCTGCCATTTCAGGATCATGCGAGTGTGTATGTGTGTTCTGATTGTTAGATCACGTCGGACGACGGGACCCAAATTTTAAACCCGAGGAAGGACATCTCACTAGGGAAGACGAGGAAAATATCACATGAGGTCTACGTATTATGTTGGGTGTTGGTGCCGTTTCGTTGGGCGTCGTCGCAATGTACAGAGAGGTAGCCGACCCTCGGTCAACAGAAGATTCCACGCCGCAAGGGGTACATTATTCCCAACGCCCCAACATATACTACGGTGCTTGAAATCATACGAATGGTACAGTCGACATGTCAGCTTCCATCAGTGATTATTAATAATATAGAGTAACTACTGCGTGCCGCTTGGCTGTGTTATTTGTTCAAGCGATTACAGTGTCTACCAAAAACAGGAAATTTTTTTCAAATTAAGTTGTCGATACTAATGCTTTCTCAAGGGCTAGGGACTTGGAGATGAAGAAGCTTGAATTCTCTATCTATCTAGCTACTATGCGTGTAAAACCCTAACCGAATGCAGAAGGAGGTAGGCGATTGCCTACTAGGTCCCTAGGGACCGAAAATGCTTCAAATGAGAGTCAGGCTGCCTTAAGAGAGGTCTCCCAGTAGGCATGCTTACCCAACATACACCAACGTCTGCAGAATCTCAAGAAACTTTTGCTCTTCCTCAATGACGTGGTTGCCTTCCAGCGGTGGGCTCGGATAGAGTGCCTCCAAGGGAGTCTCGCGAATGCGAATAGTGACAGGCTGCTCGGTCGACTCCCCCGGTGCTGCCACTACCTCGACAATATTACCCTCACCGAACTGCGGTTCGGTCATAATCTTGAATGTTTCCTCGGCGGCTTGTTCGGCGGTAAGGCGGATGCTGTAGCAGTATGTTGTTAGCTCGCGGCGGTCGACTGAACAGAGCGGAGTTCAAACGTACTCTGTGGGCAGAAGCTGGCCTCTGCAGTAATCGGCATCGAAAATTGGCGTCTATGCAAGATCTATAGATTAGTATGGAAAGGTAAAAGTAGAGGAATTGGAAGCTCGCCTTGACTGGTCCCAGGCAAACAGCAGCGTTGCGGATGCCAAACATCCTCCTCAGCGGGCCGAGACACTTGACCATGCTATTCACGGCCGCCTTGCTACTAAAGTACAGCGGCGACTGCATCAGGTGAACATATCCGCAGACGCTTGACAGCCATACCAGGTTTCCGTCAAAGTTCATCTCGGCGTCGGGGTGGTAGAACCAGTAGTTGAGGGCGATCTGTGCCAGCCGAATGGGCCCCATAGCGTTGACAGCATGGGTCTGGTACACGCCGGGGTTGCAGTCCACCTTGTCCCTCGCCGCTGGAGACACGCCGGGGGGCTGCCAAAAGGTGCTAGAGGGCGGCTCGTAGATAGCAGCGCCGTTGACCACGATATTTACCGTGCCGTATGTCTCGATCGCCTTGTCAAACAGCGCCTGAAGTTGGGCCCAGTCCGATACATCGGTCTGCTGGAATATGGCGGACGCCTTCCCGTTAATGCCAGGTACGGTACTGGCATCTTGTAGTGTCTTCTCGGCCTCCGGTCGTAGAGTGAGGTCGGCCATAACGACCGAGCAGCCCTCCTGCAACAGAATCTTGGTCAGGGCATGGCTGATGCCGGAGCCCGCGCCCGTCACGATGGCAACCTTGCCTTTGACACTGTACGCCGTGGGGGGGTGGTCTTGCGTTGGCTTTTTGTCCATTTGGGGCTGTATCAAAGAAATGGATCAGTGAATGGACAAGCCGGAGGCAAATCGGGTAGCCGTACAGTAGCTGGTTCACTTTCGAAAAAGCAATGGATTCACTGCACTAGATAGCTGCATCTATCTCTCTTTTGTGGTTCCTCTGACATTTCTATCCCTCTTGCAGATGAACCCTCCGATAGAAGCCCCCGATAGAAGCCTCCGATAGAAGCCTCCGATAGAAGCCTCCGACAGTGGAAGGTTATCGGAATGCGGAACTGGTACGCTCGAACAAATTTCCCACCAACACAGCAAGAGGTAGATAGATAATGGGCACAGAAACCCTTTGATGTAAAGAACTTACGGAGTAGGTGTCCGATCAACCTCCCGAGCTTTACATATCAGTCCACTGCAAACCGACTGTGGGTAATTGCAGCTCCCCTAATCCCTCATCCCGCAAGGACGTTACAATCAAGGGCTACTATTCAAAGTTGCTCCATCTCTTCTTCTTCTTCTTCTTCTTCTTCTCTCTCTCTCTCTCTCTCTCTCTCTCTTTTTTCACTTTGTGCAAGCATGGTTCGATCTCCCAAGAGCGTGTCAGAGACCTGTGATCCCAGCCCCGTCCGGCAGGAACAAATTCATCGAAAGTATGCTGAGGAGAGGTCAAAACGACTGCGGGCCGAAGGTGTTGGTCAATATGTGAACCTCAACACCACTGATGACCTGCGGTTGAAACGGTTCTTACATGATCCGTGGGATCAGCGCGCTGAATCCCCAATCCGGCTCCAACCAGGTGCTCGATACAAGATAGCCATCATGGGCGCGGGATATGGAGGGCTACTATATGCCACACGGTTGCTCGACTCCGACGCCGGCTTGGAACCCCAAGACCTAGTCATCATTGATACTGCGGCTGGATTTGGAGGGACTTGGTACTGGAACCGCTACCCTGGGCTCATGTGCGATACCGAGAGTTACATCTACATGCCCCTGCTGGAAGAGACCGGCTACATTCCCAAACATAAGTACTCATACGGAGAAGAGTTGCGGGAGCACGCCGAGAGAATCGCCAAGCAGTGGAAAATCGACGACCGGGCTATTTTTAGAACTGAGCTGCATCGGTGTACATGGAATGATGACCGCTCCGAATGGATTGTCGATCTGACACAGCGGTCACCTTCCCCCGATGGCGTATCCACGAGCGGCACAATCTCCGCGGGCTTTGTGATACTCTCCCCGGGCTTGCTAAATAGGCCAAAGCTTCCCAGAATACCTGGCCTAGGGACATTCAACGGACCAAACTTCCTCGCCGCCAGGTGGGACTACGCCGCAACCGGAGGCAGCCCATCGCGTCAAGAGCTCGACCAGCTGCAGGATAAGAAGGTGGGCATCGTAGGGACCGGAGCCACTGCCGTGCAGATAGTACCCGTGCTAGCCAAATGGTGCAACCAACTTTACGTCTTCCAGAGAACCCCCGCGTCGGTGGACGTGCGTGGCCAGCGACAGACGGAACTGGATGAGTGGGCGTACAAGATACGGACTGGTCCAGGTTGGCAACAGACCCGACGTCGCAACTTCCTGGCGTTTGGAGCCAACACCGAGCCCAGCGAGCCGGTCGACATGGTATCGGACGGATGGACTCGCTTTCCATCCTACTGCGTCCTGACCGGATGTCCCGCCGCAATGAACGTGACCATGGAGACAGCCACGGAGTACATCTCCGAGATGCATCGACTTGACCTCATTCGGTCTGATATAATCCGCGAACGGGTCAGCGCCGTCGTTAAAGACGAGATCACGGCTGCGAAGCTCAAGGCCTGGTACCCGGGCTGGTGTAAACGGCCCACGTTCCACGACGAGTACTTGGAGGCGTTTAACAGACCCAACGTGCACCTCATCGATACAGACGGCCGGGGTCTAGACCGTATCGTTGACACCGGGATAATAGCAAATGGGAAGATGCACGACTTAGACCTCATTGTGTTCTCAACTGGCTTTGAGGCCGGCACGTTTGGCAGTCCTGCGCAGCGCTGCGGCGCGCAGGTCTTTGGTCGCGGAGGCAGGTCAATGGATGCCAAATGGGCGGACCCAAGAACTGCGGATAGTCAGATATCTCTAACGGTGCATGGAATATGTGCCAGGGACTTCCCCAATATGTTTTTCACCAGCAGCAATCAGGCCGGGATTGCTTCTGTCTTCACACCCACATTGGATGCCTTCTCGAAACACGCAGCCTTTATCATATCAAAGAGCCTGAAAAGGCTAAAGGATACAAGAAGAGAGGGTGATTCATCGATTGAGCACACAGTTGTTGTGGAGCCCACATCCGAAGCTGAAACCGTTTGGGCTAACCGCGTGCTCTCGGCCGCTGCTTCACTGGCACCCATAGGGGGATGCACCCCTTCATACTTCAATGCCGAGTCCAAAATAGACAGCATGCCAATACACGACCAAATCAAGGCTGCGGCAACAACACGATGGCCCGCCGGACTCAATGACTTTGTTCTTCAATTGGAAGGCCTATGGAGCGCCAACGACGACAGTGACTTTGATATAAATATTGTTCGAAAGGGCCTAGATTAGCTGGTAATTTGGCCAGATTAGCATTGATAGCAGTAGAACTGTAAAAGGAGCTTGAATAGCGCAGTATTAGTCGGGTTGTAAAGGAAGCGGTGAGAAGCTTGCTTAATTGAATCTAGGAGCTAGGCAAGGCCTATATAGGGTCACCTGCATCACGTGACACTAGTAAACAGGGCGCCCAAACAGGGGCCACCGGAGGGGGTCTCTAACAGTAGCCTGCTAGTGACACCAGGTACGGAGTATTGAATGACAGTTAGACTGGAGAGTCTACTCTATAAGAGTATCGTGATATATTATATTATCGTGACAAGACGGCCGGAAGGAGAAAGCAAGACTCCCCAAACAGGCAATGCAGCCTCCGATCGCAGCACCGACTGCGTCATGATGACTAAATTCTCCATCTCCTGCGATTCGTCCGCGCGTCTGCCAAAAGACCTCTGAAGTACCGACTTCAGTCGTTCTTCCTCGGATACCAATTCCTGAGTCTCCTGGATTGACGCTCTTTCAGTTCCTGACCTCTGGTTAATACCGTACCGCTGCAGAGGTTGGATCCTTGTTGTGGAAACTCGTCCTGCCTCCGTCTCCCCAGTCTAGTGTAGAGAATACGGCGCAATGGTGTTCATTCCTATCTTCCCCATCTGCTTCCAGTGCGGTACCGATCAGAACCCTTGTCACTGCAAGGTAGTCGGTCCTACCTGCGGTATGTTAACCGGTCCCCTTTCAATTGACGTGAAGGAGCAACGTGGTAAACTGATGTAAATGGACATGTGCTAATTCGTCTCCTTCAGGTTTCATTGCTTGCGTTCTGGCTGCTGTATGTGGGCTCCTTCTAACAGATCAGATATCGAGACATTCTATGAGCGGTTGATTGACTTGATAATGTTAGATTGTATGCTGGCCGGCTTCTCTCTTCTGTGGTTGTTGCGCAACCCAAACTGGAAATGAGTAAGTCTATCTATTTTCAGCATGATAATATACTTGCCAGAGATTCTGGTGAAAGCCCGAGAACCAATTTCTGTCCCTTTCCAGTGCTGGATCTCAAAGAGGTGGTTCGATAAGAAACAAGTAGTTAACTGTATACAGCATGCTCGGATTCCCCGTCAAATTGAACGCAGAAGTCAGCAATACAATCCCATTCTAAGTGCATTGGATATGCGAAGCGCATCGGGGATGCTACAACATCAAGTTTATGTATGATGGAATATTTCTTTTAGGCGTTTTGGACAGGATGTGAAGTCCCCGTTGTTCTTTGATGGGGAGTACCCCCTCTGCGTTGGTGATTGTGATGGGTAGCTCCTAGTTCATCCACTCGTAACATCAGCAGCTCGAATATGAAATTATAACATGATCTCACACACGCATGCCCTTTCCACACGTATTTCCCAAGTCTCTTTCACAGACGCACTAACCAACCAACCACCCAGCCTCCTATCTCTTCTTCTTCTTCCTCCTCCTCCTCCTTCTTCTCCTATCCTCATCAACCTCTTTCTCAAGCAACCCCTCTAGACACTTACACAAGAATCTCAACCACCGAGGAATCAAAACCAAATACGAATCGCAAAGCAAAGTCCAAAATGGCAACCTCCACCCCCAACTCAAAGACTCCCACCACCACCACCACTCCAGCTGCAACTCCAACTCCAGCCACAGCATCTCCTCCTCGCAGCACACCACCATCCTCAACCCAAAGCACAATCACACTCTTCACCCAACTCAAAACAGTCGCCGAATCCGGCTGCAAAATCCACCCAGACTTCTACTACAACTACACCGGCTACGCCGAACACACTCTCCAATTCAGCATAACCCAATACGCCCTCCTCACAGGCGGACAACAAGAACGACCTGATCTCGAATGGGAGCGCGCAAGCCAAATCTATCTCGCAAGAAAAAACATCCCCCATGAACTGGTCACGTTGCCATTAAGTGATGTGAGGGCGAATACCCTTGCTGCTGCTGCTGCTGCTGCTGCTGCGGCTGCGGGGCCAGGAAGAGGAGCGAATGATTCGAAGAAGAATAAATATATCATGGCTGGTGTTCCGAGGGTTTCGAGGGAAGAGGTTGTCCCCGAGGGGAATGTCTCTGGGAAGGTGTTGATTACGAATGCAGATAAGGGGAAGCCGGTTTATTATGTGCCTTAGGGCATTATCATGAAGTGGTACGTGGATTTTAAATGTGTGTTGAGGGGGCAGGAAGGGGGGGGGGACTTTTTGTCTGGTCTCCTTGATGATTGATTGATTGATTGATTGCTTTCCTTCCGTCTGCGCAATGATTGCTTACTGAGGAATTGGTGGGGTTTGAACAGGTCTTGTCTTTTATCACGATACGCGAGCTTGAGGAGCTTCGTACGAAACACAGCATTTGATGCGGACGGTTTGAATGGTGGTTCTTGACTTTGGTTGGACATTGGCGAGTTGGGGGAGTTGGGGGGGGGGGGGGGGGGGGGGGGGGGGAGGGGGTTGGAATGAAAATGGTTTTTGAAAGAGCAAGACCCTGTCACCTCTTCCTGTCTATGTCTTTCTAAGGATATCTCACCCCGGGTGCACTTGGTTCTCTGGCCTCCCTACTCAGTTTGAACTACTGTTCTCTTTTATTCTCATGCGGCGTGTCAACAGAATACATAGACGGACGGGATTGAGACATCTTAATTTCATTTCGGGAAATTCAGAAAGGTTTACAGCGTATGGAAATTCTTAAGAGTATGGAGAGTTTTCATTCATCCTTACCCGAACAGGATACTGAGAAGTGACATGGTGCCCATCGTAATGAAAAAAGAGACAGCTAGCCAAACCGATACAAACGCTGTACACGGCGACGGAAGAATTGTAGAGAAGAGTGATAGGGAATCAAGAAAACACAACCAGACCGTAGAAAATCAAAGACAACGGGCGAGCCCGGAAACAAGCCATGTACGGCGAATCGACTGTGAGCATAACAAGAAGACAAATGTCGGCACTGGGATGCGATGGATAAGTTAATCCATTATTAATTCTGTGCCATTCGCATAAAACAACAAAACTTCATTCCGTAAGACGTAACATAACGATCCAACTGTGCTCCAGCTGCCCGTACGCACGGTGCCAATACGGGATGATCTGAGGAATTACTCATATTGACGGCTGCTGGATCGTTCGAGAGCCAAAGGCACTAGTTTATTTGAACTTCTCCTTCAGCTTCTTGAAGAATCCACTGGAACGCTTCTTCTTCTTAGGTTCCTCTCTCAAGGTTTCCTTCAGGGTAGGGTTCTGCGAAGTCGATGCGCCCGCACCAGATTCCCCTCTCAAGGTTTCCTTCGGGGTAGGCTTCTGCGAAGTAGATGCGCCCGCACCAGTGTCCCCTCTCAAGGTTTCCTTCAAAGTAGGGTCCTGCGATGTCGATGGGCCGGCACCGGCGACTCCCTTCCCTTCGGAAACCTCTGTCGTCTTGGCCGTAGCGACACCCGTGGTCACCGTGGGTTCCGAAGGTCCAGGCACCGGACTCGTCTGAGGGGCCACCTTGGCGGACTCTGGCTGAGTCGTTGCAACAGCAGTCGAGGCCGGAGCTGCAGACTCGGACTTAGTTGTAATAGCAGTCGGGGCTGGAGCTGCCACTGCGCTGGCTGCTGACAACGTGGGCGCAGGCTCCCCGAAAGCATCATTCGGCTTCACCTTCTGCTTGATTTCATCTTCGATTTCCTTCTTCTCTTCCACTGCTTGGATGCTCGCAGCAGCTTCAGGGGGTTCGTGAGCTTCCTGCAGAGACTTCTTCACGACGCCAGGCACGTCGCCAGCGGGTTCCCTTCCGTACGTTGGGGCTGGTGCTCCCACGGATTCATCAGGCGGAACCTTGTTGCGAAGCTCGTCTTCGAATATCTGCTTTTCCCTCACAGCTTCTGCACTGGCTGCCGCCTCAGGACCCTCATGAGCTTCCTTCAGAGATTCCTGAACGACACCAGGCACTCCGCTGGCCGCACTGGCCGCGATCGACCCATTTGTTGGGGCCGGCGTTCCCGTGGAGTCGTCGGGCTTGACTTTATGCGTGAGCTCATCTTCAAATGCCTTCTTCTCCTGAACCGCTCCAGGACTGGCCGCTGCTTCAGGGTCTTCATGGGCCTCCTTCAAAGAGTCTTTCACAACATCAGGAACGCCGCTAGCAGGCTCCTTGCCATTGGTATCTACGCCGCGCGTGAATGGAACCGCTGCCGCAAGGGCTGCTGTGGTCGCTACAGAGGCAGCTGACGAAATAGGCAGACCAGTGTCTGTCGTGGACGGCGTGTCCATTGGAAGACTGGACTCTGGGATCATGTTGTTCGATACCGGGGGAACACTAAAAGCATCGGCTTTGGCACCCTCGCCTTCAGGGACCAGGCCAGGTACCACAGGAGCACTAGCATCTGCTTCATAGCCAGCCTTGTCCGTCCTGACCGTCGACTCAATAGTGTTGGCATGGAGGGAGCTAGGGTCTGGGACCTTCTGTCCGGGCTTCAATTGCACGGGGTTTCCAATGCCGTTCGAAGCGGGGATAGGATTCACAGATACCTGATTCGCCTCGTTTGCGGGCGTCTCCGGGAAAGAGCCGGGCAAGACCTCACCGTTCTTCTCCAACGGGACATCCTTGGCAAGCTCAGCTGTGGTCGATCCAGGCGCAGCAGAAGAGATCGTGGCCGCTGCGAAGTCTGCTTGCTCCTCGGATTCCTTGGGGACACTGGCGGCTAGCGCAGCAGTTGTTGAGTCGGGAGTAACGCCAGCCATCACTGATGCGACTGGCGTCGTCTGGTCGGTCAGCGGGATGAAAGCTTGCGCTGGTGTCTTGGTGATTTCCTCCGGGAGAAGGACGTTGTTGGTGTTGTAACTGCCGTCGTCTTCCTCTCGAGCGTTGGGATCGGTGGTCCAAGAGCCGTCCACAACAAACTGCAGGGGAAAGTAAAGTTAGCAGGAAAGAAGTCAAAGAAGTCAAAGCAGATAGATAAACTATGGTAAATTCCAGCAAAGATGGGCTGAGCATGCGCTAAAACCCCCCGTCGCGAGCCGCCCTGGAGGGGGGCGGTTGACGTGACGTCAGTACTTATGGTTTGCGAACGCCGCCTGCTGGAGAGACTTCAATCAAGCTGTCAGCGCTGCCAAACCGGACGGCCAATTGTCGCGAGATTAGCGCGCATTGTTGCCTATCATCCTGCTCTAAGCTCGTAATTGGGATGCCTGGGAAGAGTAAATGGCGCGGCCACCTCAGGCACGCGGCCAATTTCCCCTCACTTGCGCCGCCAGGTCAAGCCAGCCGTTCCGCCTCCCACACAGGATTATACTTCTCAAACGGATAATATAAAAGGTACAAAAAAAAAATAAATAGAGGATGGCGTTCTGGTCGACCTACCTTGTATTGGATCTTCTCATCGGCCGTGGGCAGATGGACTTCCTTTTCAAATACTGAGCCCTTCTTGTCCAGCTGCACCGTCTTCCCCCAGTCATCGAAGGTACCCGTCACGAACACCTCGTCCGCCTCATACGGCCTAGAAACCACGCCAGCAAGTGTCAGCTCAGAATCTCATCGCACGGTGGCGGCCACTGGGAGTACCCCGGATGATCCGGTTGGAATGCGAGCTCGCAAGCTGAGGTCAGCTCAATCAATTCTTGCGCGCTTGCGAGTCCAGGCAGCCGCGATGGTCCATGATGATGATGATGGTGCCCACATACCATCGAAAGATATAGGTCCCCATGGTTGTAGTCCGCCTTCCTTCACAGCAAGGATGTATTATCTCGGGGGATCACTTGTAATTTGATCAGGCCTCACGAGACCGTGTGATAACGCCCGTCGCAATTGGACGCGAACCGTCCGGTTGAAACGAGTTCAGGCAGTCAATGCTCGTATCCCGTGGATCTTCTTGCGGGAGAATGACGCAGATCCTCCGCTGGGGCGTTCGATAAGAACGGGATGAGTTGCGCAATCTAAGGCGACTTCAGCACGAAAGAGAGATGGAATGGCCTTTAAAGAAAGAAAAATAAAAATATAAGAAGTAGAACTGTGATGCGCCAGACACAAAAGGCCCCTGCAGACAGCTCCACTGATCCAGGGCCAAGTCGACAGTTGTTCTCTGCTCCGGGGGAGGCTGGGCGTCATCGACGGGCGGAGAGAGCTTCACTCTACTTATCTTGCCAGTCGTGGTCCCATCCTCCTGTTTGCGGCTTTCCACTCCCGCCTTGCCTTTCAGATAAATAAGATAGATAGATAGATCAATGTCGGTCCATTGCATCTCAGAATAAGAGCTCCTCAGTCTGAAACACTGGCTGTTGAAGTATACAGGCTGTCTCTGTCTGCGATCACATGTGAACAAGGCGCCTTGAGCACTGACAACACGCCAGCACTGACTGACTGGACTTTAGCTTCAACGCCCCGCGCAGCACCAGCACTGTGCGTTGGCTCTTTTGCGAATAATATGACCTGCCTTGGTGCTAATTCTGTCGATACCCAGCCTTCTCATAAGTATACCTTCATTTTTCTTGACAATTCCTACTCGCTAACCCATAAAATGACTACAGGCTGCATACTCTATCTGCACACCGCTGGATTCAGCAAAATAAATGCAAGATCTAGATCAAAGCCTGATAGGAAACCCGTTATTTTATGATGGGCAGAACATTCTAGAGGATACGGACACAGAGCGCCAGGCAGAAAAACTGTTCTTCTGGCTAACAATTACCCATTGTGGCGGAGGAAGGTTCAATAATTCTGTACAATCATGTTTCCCATTTTTTTCTGACGCATCCCGCATATTCTTGGGTACCCGATAACTTTCTTGCATTACCATATAGGTGTGGTCTGGGATACCATACTTAGCCTACAATATACTACTCAAGAGAGATGACAATCTATTGGCCATTGGTATTTATGCCTCAAAGAGATCGATCGAGATAATAGCCTTGTAGTTAGTTAACTAGTGGCTATCAACTATTAGTTATGTTGCGCAGAGCCCCCAAGTCACGGATAGGTATTCTCGCCCGGTCGGCTTAGCGAAACGAACTATGGAGCGGACTAGCGAAGAAAGAAACAAAACAACTGACTTACTACTACTGTCTTAGATCGCTTTTTAATGCTTGACTGTCGAGAGAATGACAGATCACAACAAATGTATTTTTCCCCAGGAAAGGCAAGTCTGGACAGTTACCTAAGCTACGAGACAGCATGCTGCTCATACAAGAGAGTTATTAGTGATTAGTAGCCCGTTCGAGAGCTCACGCCTCTGGCGTCATGATTCGACGGGTGATAAGATAAGCCCCAGCTCTCTACGTAGCTATACCATTCGAGCTCATTGGCACATACGAAGCTTAGGTACGGAGTAATAATACTGGCCTCCTCTAAAACGTGCCTCAACTCTCTGCTGGCCGTGCAATGACTCTAATTAGTTGCCCATCATAGCAATGGAGGTGCGCACGATGCAGGGGGTGAGGCCATTGACGGTGCAATCGGAGTCGCGCGGCACTTGTCGATTTGCAAAGTGCCACCAGGACCGCAAACGGCCAGCATCCACGAAATCATATTGCGTTATGGTCGGGATGATCGTGGAGCAGCGAATACCATACTCTAGCACCCGAAGAGCGTATCAGTAGCTTGGTAGAGTAGGTACTCTGCGTCGTTGCAATAATATGGTAATCTAATAGTTAATCCATGATCTGCCGTCATCCAGCTTTCTTCTAGAGCCCAGTTTCGCCACAGATTATTGCCATGGCACGGTCCATGTTCGACCTCCACAATAGATAGGGGGGTTTGGTGCATCGAGAGTACGTCACATCCCTGGGCATGTTGTCTCGTGTCGCTGACTCGCCGGGGAGCACAAAACGGGCTGGCCTTCTAGAAGACACTTGGAAAAAGGTTCCTCGACCGATCGAAGCTTCCACGCGTCGATAAAGGACCCCCAGGCCGAAACAGCGGCGCTGGACCCCGCGTCTTGGAGCCGCCATCGGTGGGCAACATGAACTGTCGGAATCGAGTTTAAAGTGTCATAGTCATAAGTAGCCGTTGATCCAGGTGTGCCGACGGGGAAGGCCTGAGAAGGAGTCAGTCCATCTCGAGTCGACATAGACAGACAACGTAGTTAGTTAAGACGACGTAGAATAACCGAATGCCAGTCTAGCTAGCTAAGAGTCTGTAGACTCTCGAGTAGACGTACCATAAACTATTACTATTATTATTATTATTAGCTGCTCCTGCGTGCCTTGGGAAGTGGACGAAGGGGACGAAGGGGACACGCCCGGACCAGCACAGCATCGCACAGCTTCCGTCACTTCTTCTTGCTAAGTTACCTCCCCACCTCTCTCGACGGGCCCAGCAATAATCCAGCATCATCAATCACCCTGCATCACCAAAACCCTCCGGATCTGTCGTCTGTCCATCTCCTGGCTCTAATCTCTCTCGCGCTCTCTCTTCTCTTTTCCTCTCTCTCTCTCTCCCTCTGGCATTCTTCTGCTGGTCTGGCCGCTCCATTGCCTTCATCCGTGGTAACTGCTCGCCCCTAGCTGAACTGCTGGGGACAGTTGGATTCGACAGCTCCTCCTCTCTCATTCTCGCTACGCTCTCTTTCGCTGGGCAACCACCCCCCCATCCTCTACCCCCGTTACATCTCGGCTGTTCTCCCGCAACGACAACCCGTCTTCCCAGGACAACTCTCGCGACCAGACGACGAACGAACAGTCTCTCCCTGACGTGACCCTCGGTCTCAGCCAGCCCTGGGAACAAGGTCCAGCGGTCGACCAAGCCGTGAGCCCCGCAATCCACGGACGGGCGTCGTCTAAAACGGGACCTTAAGAAATCACATTGCATTTACAGCTTAAACGCACGGCGAGACTTTGGAACGCTGTCTTTCTGGTGCTCCAATTAGACAATCCCCCTCCCCGATACCCACTTCCCAGATGACCCAGCATCGACTCCCCCCCCTCCTCTCAGTTGCTGATCAGTCTTCGTATCTGTCACGCCAAATGTCGTTCGATACCCTTCCTCTCTCATACAAAAACGAGATAAACACCCTTAACCGGGAGGTTCTCAAACACCAGCCGTCAGATATCTTGCAGTTCTGCGCCAACTTCTTCCTGCGGCGGCTGGAGTCTCAGCGCGCTGAGTTCCTACTCGCTCAAGAGCAGTTTGGCCTTGGCCGGAGTCCTGGCCTCACCGGCCGCAGCGGTGATAACATGGCCGAAAGCACATTTCCCGGGACCAATCCCTGGGGAAAGAGCGGCAGCAACCTGTCAACCCCGCGCTTTCAGATGATCACAGAGGAGGACGAATTCGACATCACGTCACCGACAGACGCTACCTTTCAAGAGCTAAAGGACGCTCCGCCGTCAGGAGAGCTCTTTTCGGGATATCGCGCCGACTCCAACGAAGACCCCATTGCAAGCAGCCAGTCTGAAGAGGAGAATGAAGGAGGTGACTCGAGTGCTCCGCCCACAGGATTCCGCCCTGCTGGGACGCCGAATCAAGGATTCCCCAACAACTACGCCCTGGGACGACGTACATCAGTGTCAGCGGAGTCTCTGAATCCTACGTCGTCTGGCGCGGAGGGCTGGATGCCTCCATACCACCCGAAGACTGAGCAGCAGCTTGGCCGATTGAAGACAGCCGTGAGTGGGAACTTCCTGTTTTCTCACTTGGACGATGAACAATTCAAGACTGTGCTGAATGCGCTGGTCGAGAAACCGATTCCGGCCAAGGATATCAAGGTTATCGCCCAAGGTGATGCGGGAGACTACTTCTACGTTGTCGAGGAAGGATATTTTGACGTGTACATTCATCCTGCCGGTTCCGTGCAGCCCGGCCCCGATGGCTTGGGCAACAAGGTCGCTTCAATTGGGCCTGGCGGTTCGTTTGGAGAGCTGGCTCTCATGTACAATGCGCCTCGCGCAGCGACAGTGGTCTCGGCAGACTCCAAGTGCACCTTGTGGGCTCTTGATCGCATTACTTTCCGTCGGATCCTCATGGACTCTGCCTTCCAGCGACGTCGTATGTACGAAGCCTTTTTGGAGGAAGTTCCGCTGTTGTCGTCCCTCAAACCGTACGAGAGGGCCAAGATTGCGGATGCACTCGACACGATTAAATATCCTGCTGGCTCCACTATCATCTCTGAAGGTGATCCTGGTGATGCTTTTTATCTGCTGGAATCTGGCGAGGCCGAGGCATTCAAGCGTGGCGTCGAAGGCCCCGTCAAATCTTACCAGCGGGGTGACTTTTTCGGAGAACTGGCACTGCTAGACGAGAAACCTCGTGCGGCTAGTGTTATTTCCAAGACCGAGGTTAAAGTAGCCCGTCTGGGGCGGGATGGATTCAAGAGACTCATGGGACCGGTTGAAGATATCATGAGACGGACGGAGTATCCTATCGATCCGTCCAAGAGGACTTCAATTTAAAACTGATCCGCCACGGTAGAGAAGTGGCTCTGTCGCGGTTATACCCATGAGTGTATCCTTCTTGGTAGTGTCTCCCCAGAGACTTGGAAGAATACAGTCGATTTTGTGATCGATTCTGATGTCGCAGATATCAAGCAACTGCTGTCCCCTTGGACGCAGGAAACGAATGTGGCTGCAGGACATCCGGCTCCACATTCAATGCCTTAATACATATAGGATTTTTATTACCCTATACTTCCGTTCTGATCAAATATCATGCTTCTTTTTTGGGTCACTAGCTATTCTCACACATTCCCCTACTTGCGGTCTTTTCCTGGTCAGAGCTCGGCTGGTGGCATTGTCCCTTTGCAGGACCTCATGTCCTGTATCTCCAGCTAAAATATAGTCTTCTTATTCCTTCTGTCTCGGACTACTCCCTACTCTCTACTTTCTCCAGTCGAAAAGGCAGTCAGACCTGTCTGATTATCACATATACACTAGCATAGCCACTCTTTTTTCCTTTGCATTCTTTTATTCTCTCCCATCGTTTTCCGACTTGATTCACTCGTGGGCGATGAATCATGAGTTATCTACTGTTTTTCTTTTCTTTTCTTTTCTTTTCTCCTTTATTAAATCGTCTGGTCTGGGATGGAGTGTGTACCGTACTTTGTGGGATTATGGCTTAACCTTTTACCTAGTCTGTACTCAAATATATTTCATTTGACATCACTTTGGATAATTGGTCCTTTCTATAGTAGAATGTTTTTATTATTGTTGTTTTCTAGTAATGACTATATGTATGTGATATCATTGAAATGGCCAAGCCTCGCAAGCAGGAGGCAAGGCCTAGATAGTATCAGGAGTAGTAGAATTCATCTTCTGCTGTAAGACTCAACACCAGTACCTAGTTATATATAGTCTTTCTACAACAAACATCTCGTCATAATCATCATCATCTCATCGACCAACAACCAAATCACTCCTAACAACCCATTTCTCCCCACTAGTGACTCTCTTGCCCTCGTGGAGTAAACAGTGCTCACCGTGCCGATGCAGTAGCGCCATGCCGACCTCTGGAGCGACGGAGATCGGTTCCGGTGACCGATCCGTGGGTGTCGGGTCAGGGTAGAAGACGGTTTCGCCGCCGGAGCAGTTGGTGAGGTAGATGAGGAGGGTCCATGTCGTGCGAGCGGCTATGGGATTGTTCTGGGTGGCCGGTTTAAAAGTGAGGGTGTTGGAGTCGTCGTCTATTGTGGGAATGAGATTAGTTTGTTAGTTTGTTTTGTTGTTGTCATTGTTGGATGATTTCATAACAAAAATTGATGATGTATGAGATGCGTCGGAGAGTAATAATTGGGGGGGGGGGGGGATCAATGTCTGGACCGGGTATTATCAGGAAGAAGGGAATATATAGAATAATAAGAGTTTTTGACTCACAATGCTGCGCAAAGAATTGGCCTGGAGAATAACGATATATTCTTATATTCGGATTCAACCCCAGAGGATTCCCACCCCAAGTCTGACGAAGCATTGCTTGCGTGGCATCGCTGTCTAGACTGCCCTCAACCAAGTCCTTTAGTGCTGTCGAACTCCATAGCATCTCAGCAAATCGAGCATCGTCGATTTGAAACCGATCATTGACCCGCACGGCCTCTCCCTTTTTTGGCCTGCTGGGAGTGGTGATCAATGGTAGCGAGGCGAGGAATGAGACATAGTTTTTACAGAGGGTCGAAGTGAAGAAGTTGCGAATGATGTATATCTGGTCCTCTACGAGGGACTCGAGATATAGATCGGACGCGGGGACTAGAGGGCGCAGGGGAGGCCAGTTGGGAGCTGGCTCTTCTTTCTTTTGACCTTGGGTGGTGCCTTTAATTTTGATAGGTTCTTTCTTCGACTTTGGAGGCATGGCTGAGGGGAGGAGGGGTAAACAAGGCGGATCGGCCAACAAGTTTAATTCGAATATCTAGAGATTGTATTCTGCTTTTTGTTTCCCTTTTTGATCTCTTTTGCAGTGGAATGATGGCCTTTTAGTCTGCATGTACAGTTTGTTAGGGTGATCAACCAGCTTGTCTTGTCTAGTACGTGGCGGGATCGATTGGGTCCGGTCCGAAGAACGGGGAGAAAGAGATCAATAATAATCAGGTCGGAAAAAGTGATTGTCAATAGGAAGTGAATAATTTGAAGGATCTGTTGAAACAGATCTTTGTCTGAATCTCAAGGTCAAAGACGATTCTTTCTTTCTTTCTTTCTCCCAACCTCGAACAGCAAGCTTATTTTGAAGGCTTGAACTTGATAACCGAAACGATAACGAGCAACAGGTTAACTTAATCACGGGCTAAAGAGACTGGCATTATTATGGCATAGGTCCTAGGATAATACTCGAAGCAGGGACCACCAGCGACATCGACAAGGTTTTGCCAGTAGTGGACCAGAGCCAGCCAGAAATTAGAATGGACTGGCGAGGCAGAGGGCGGGGCAGGCTAGAAGAAAAAAGCCGGCAGAAACAGAGGGGAAACGGCAGGAGGGGAAGGCAAAGATCGACAGAAGAGAAAGAGCCAGCGGACGGGCTGGATCGAGGCCATCTGCTGCTTTCTCCTGGAGAATCTGTCAGACTGGCGAGATGGATTGATCGAGAGAAGAAGAAGAAGAAGAAGAAGAAGAAGAAGAAGAAGACAGACTTACTCTAGAAACCCCGTGATCGATGCCTGCAGGGAGCCGCGCAGCCGCCTGAGGCAGCCACGCTAGACCGCAAGGAGATATTTTCTGGCCAGGCCGCGGAACCGCCAAGCGTGATTGGCGCGGGATACGGGAAGCGCCAAGCGCCTTTTGCGCGTTTTCAAAATCCGCCCGCCAGTTAAGATTGAGACTCCTCACGATAGCCTCAAACCTCACCGCCCTGCTTTGGTTCTTCAGCCTCAGTATCCTGGCAGCAGCGTTGTCATGTCGTCGTCGCAGACCATGACAGCGCCAGCGGTGGGCCGTCGTCCTCCTGACCCGGGTCCGGACATGGCTCTCTACGACTATGCCGCTACAAAGCCCCAAGACAACATCTCCTCCCCGCGCGACGACTCCGCAATGCGCGCCCTGCATAATTCTGCCTTCGACGACATAGATGGCTCCCAGGACGACCTCGCCGCTCTCACCGGTGCTGCAGGAACCGCAATGGACCCGGAACATGCCCCTGGTCTCGCCGTATCGGGGGAACCGCAGACGCAGTCCGACGTTGACAAGCAGTCCGCCGCCAGCTCCCTTCTCGCTCAACTCCTCGGGAATCAGAATCAGCCATCAGGAACGCCAGCGCAAGGGAACCAACCGGAACAACAGCAGTCAGTTGACGTTTCGCAAGAAAATGGTCTGTCTCAGGGCCAGTCCTCGAGAGAGCAGCCGGAGCAGTCGATAGAGCTGCAGACAACCGAAACGCAGGATGCAATACTTTCCAGACCTGATCCGCAGAACTTTTCGAATGAGAATCAGATACAAAACGGCTCAGAGGACCAGCAGAACGGCGATCGGATGATAAAGGAGGAGCCCGTTTCGGGGACACTGGACTTCCCGGCACTCGATGGAGACCGTCCGCTCATGAAGCAGGACCAACAACATACGGACTTATTCCCTTCTTTCGACATGACTGCGCCCCCGAAAGATGCACTCGAGGCGCTTCAGCAGAACGAGATGCTCACTGCAAACTTCCTGTCTCAAGGCCTTGATATGTCTTCGCTGCCCGAGATACCCGGATACTCGCAAGCCTATCACGACGCAACGACATCCATTGCCGGCTCCGAACCCCGTATCCAAGCCTTCGCAAAACTCGAATTCGATGATGGCCACTTCTACGTAAACACCTACTCCTTTACTCTCGGGCGCGATGTTCGAGCGGCCCGAGCAGCCTTCCAACGGGAACTACAAGCACGACAAGCCATGGGAAGGGCATCCCGGACGAAGAGCTCGAGTGGTGGCAACACATCTCACACACCCAACCGTGTGAAACGTGAAGGTAGCGCCATAATAGGTAGCGTTGTCAGTGATCGAGGCGGTATTATGGGGTTTGATCCGGACGTCCCTCCGCATATGCCTGCGCAAAGAAGCAGGAGATCCTCAAACTCGTCCTTTGCAGAATCTGGGGCCTTACATGCCACACCGGCTCAACTACAAGCCAATCATACGGATTACAATGCCCTCGCTTTGCAGTCCCTTTACGAAGGTAGCGGAGACGCAAAACCTGTGGATACGTTAGCTTTGCTCCCGTCGCCTGACGCCTGTCCTACGATCCCAATTCACCCGCCTGCTACCGCTGATGGTAGCGCAGCTGGACACCGAGGGATCTCAAGGAAACACGTAAAAATCGCCTACAATTTCGACAAGAATTTCTTCGAGATGGAAGTCATCGGAAGAAACGGTGCCTTCATTGGAGCTGACTGGCTGGCTCCGGGTCAGATCAGACCACTACACAGTGGAGATTATATCCAAATAGGAGGAGTGCGGATACGTTTCTTGCTGCCGGATGTACCAATTGGAGAAACTGGAGCTGAAAGAGCTGAAGAGTCTTTCATGGAGGAAGAAGAAAAGGCCATCACTGCAACCTCCGTGGCTGAAGAAAGCGCGGTTGGAAACGAGATAGAAGCCACCGGAGAAGCTGAAAGCGACGTTGGAGAAGACAAAGACCAGTCAAAGGTGACTAAGATAGTCTTCAAGAACAAGGAGTCGGATGCATCGCAACCAAGACCATCCGTCGAAGACACTCCGGACTCGTCACAGCAACCTGTAAAGCGGCGTGGTCCTGGACGCCCGCCGAAGGATGGCATCATGTCAAAGCGTGAACGTGCAGAGATCGCAAGAGAGCAAAAACTTGCTGCGAAACGTGAGGCGAATGGCGGAGTCACCCCGCCTCCCTCAAGCAGATCGAAGGTTGGACGGCCACGGAAAGATTCCGATGGTGATGAAGCCAGTATCATCAAGCCCGAGAAACGGAAATACACCAAGAGGAAGAGATCTGATGGTACTTACGTGGATGTCCCGATTCCTTCGACAGAGGGTGGAGATCCAGCCCTCCCGATGCCTCAGGAAGAATATCCCAAGCCTCCTCCCGTCAAGAAACGCAAGCCATCGCGATCACCGTCTCCGAACTACCCTCCAGAGTCTGCCTATACCCCTGAGGACCTGGCGAAGCCGCCTTACAATTACGCTGTTCTGATTTTCGACGCTCTGACCGAATCACCCACTCCAATGACCTTGAAGCAGATCTATCGAGCTCTCAAGCTCAAATACCCTTATTTCCGCTTCAAGTGCGAAACAGAAGGCTGGACGTCCAGTGTACGGCACAATCTTAATGGTAATAGCCACCTGTTTATGCATGCTGAGCGAGACGGGAAAGGCTGGTCCTGGCAACTTCGTCCGGGCGCGTCGGTCGAGAAAGAGAAGAAGAGAAGGCCCTCGCCTCCTCCACCATCCCAACCTACGAATACTACAGTTGGTGCGCAGCATTACATGCCGCCTCCGAGCCAGAACTATTCCAATCCACAGAGCGTGCCAGCCCATCTCAGGAATCAGCAGTACCAGTTTCCATCGATGCCGACGAATCCGTACAATCCTCCAGCGCCTACACCTCAACATACAAGCCCTTACGCTCCCCAGTCGCCGTTCCCCATCACCAATCCTTTGCGAAATAATCTTCCACCTGCGTTTGCCCAGACTACACCTTCTACCTACACATCTCCTTACGCATCCGACCCGCCACCACAGCTCACACAACTCCAGCAGCAGCAACAACAGCAACCACAGCAGCAACCACAACAACAGCCGCAACAACACCAACCTCAGCTACCTGGAGGGGTGCCAATGCAGCAACACTCCCCCTATGCACCACAGATCCCGCCCCAGCTGTCGAACATCAATCCTCAGCAGCAAGCTCCGCCACAGCAACAAGTTCCGCCGGCACCACCGCCAATGCAGCACCAAGCCTCCCATCCACCGGAGCCGAGTCCGATGCCCATGGACAACCAAGATACTCTTTCTTTCAATGAGCGAGCCAACAAGGCCATTGACGACTTCGAAGCTGTGCTCATGGAAGACTATGAGGACAAAAACTATATCCGTGAAGTTCTCAAGAGTGCTCGTGCTCGTGCTCTGGGCCATGCTCAAGAAAGCTCCTTCCCTGGCGGTGAGCCGAAGGACGAAGCAGTCCTTGTCGATGCGTTGAAGAACTTGATCGGAAGTTTGAAAGAGGAAGGTAGTAATTGAGGTCGATCGGCTTCTGAGATTGACTGATACTCTCGAAGGACAATGTACTCATTCTTCGAGAGATGTCCTTCGACTTCTTGCTGCCGTTCGCACTCCTTTATTGAACGATTTACGAACTGGGCATATGATCTTTGTAGGGAGACCTATCTCTGGCTTGTTGGAATTTTGCTTGTTGCACCGATAGTAATCTTTCTTGTCTGCTGTATCTGGGAGCTCTGGGATAATCATACATCCCTTAGCTTACAGATCGCCTATGCGCATGCATGAGTATGAGTTACGGAAACTTCGTTTGATGATATCCACATGTGTTTGTTTTTGGGATCGCGCTTCTTTCTTTTTCCTCGCCCCAGTATTTGAAAGTAACCAGAACTTTCAAACTATCTACCTCAGGCGGTACCCTGTTTATATTGTTTATGTCTCCCCCACCTTTTCTTGCGGAGCATTATATCTTCCTATCTCCCGGGCGGACCCGGACCGGTGGGTGGTAAAGGATACAGAAAAAACGGAGTTCGTCAGGTGTGTTTCTGTTTATTTTCTCTCCCATCTCATGTTCTACTTACTAGTCAAGAACATGAGAGAACAAAAAGCAAATACTAAAGGAATGTTCTTTTCACTCTCCCCTGGGACTACTCATACTCTCAAAAAGAAAACCGGGCGTCTTCCAAATTCTACCCGCGCCAGTTTTTCTTTTTTTGTGTCTTCTTTTCTAGCTAGATTTCCGTCATTTATACCTTCCAAGTCTAGCTGTGTGGAAATCAAATCACGTCCAAGTCCCATCGATTTTGTCTTTCCCCGTGCACTACGCACGTTAAGCGTAGACTAGGCCTTCTATAAACATACTTAAGGTCAGATGGAGATTATCTATCTGGTCGACTCTTTTTTTTTAAGTAGCAGTCGGTCGAAGTTGGATTCTTTTTTCACGCTTTGCGCAATACTTCACTTCCCTTGGCAACTTTGCGTTTTAGAGAAGTATCCGTATAAGAAGAGAAATAAATGCTAGGTCCGCGGGAAATCAAGCAGCAGAGTTATACCACCGGTTATGTACTTAAATACAGCGTTGACTCGTCTCAAGTAGAAAAAAAGCAAATCATTCAAGTAATTCTTCGTGGATATATGAATTATTCTTTGGATAGCCAACCTAAGACACTGTATCGACGGCCGCCCATCAATAAAGGGGGGGGGAAGGCGCCTCGGCAATGGAAACGCAAGATATCAGACACACACAAGAGGAAAAGAAAAAAGGAACCGGTTACGCCATCCATATATGAAGGTAAGGTAGGAGGATGAGAGAGCAGGTACTTTGAGAACTGGGCTCAATAGTACAGGGAGAAGCGAATGGATGGCCAAAAAGGGGATTTCGGAAAAGGCATTCGGCTGGTTGTGGGATGGTGTGAGTTTGTGATATGTAGTGAGGATGATTTAACCCATGGCCATTTCTGCACGAAGTTTCTCGAGTTCTGCTTCCTCGTCCTCCTCCTCTTCTTGTTTTGCCTTGCCTTTGACTAGAGACGTGAGGTTAGATTCACATTGAATGTATAGACGGTGCACGTAATATGGAAGGAGTGTTGACTCACGCTCTCCGTTTGCCGCAGCAGGTAGTCTGTCGAGCTGATCTGTAACCGGGACAGTTCCCGTCTTGAGCATCCGCTCGTCCATTGCCTCCTGCTCCAGACCCTCCAGTTCGGCCTCGAGCTCGTCCTCGTCGGGCTGTTCGCCAAGTGGGTTGTTCGTGATAGCCGAAGCAATTTCTTGGCTGAGCTGGTGTTGTTCGCGGAGGGCATCCCTGTAGGAACGAGTTGATGTGTTAGCAAGGACCGATCACTCTCGGAGATATAGAAAGCGAGGCGAATATATCCTGACTGCAGAAAACGTACATAGTCTCGTCGACCTTGTCGATCGTGAGGTTGCCATGAATCTGCGCCATGGCAGCGCCCGCCTGCTTCATCGCGTTCAGAGTCTCCTGGTTGATATTTGCCGCTTCGATAGAGTAGATCTGTTGCTCTAACTGGGCGATCTGTGCACTCGTCTGTTCGAGATTCTTCTCATGGACCTTCTTCCGTCGCAGGGCAGTTTTGGCAGCTATGCAAGAAATCCTCAATCTATCAGCCTAACGTTTGCTCCCTCGCATGTTACCAGACATAGTCCGCAACTAACAATGAAATTATGGTAACTGTAAGTAGTAGATATCGAGGTTCCCTGACTTGCTACAAGATTCAAACATGCGGGTGTGATAGTCGACACGAATCACAGTAACATACCGTTCTTATTCTTCGAGATATTTTCCCTAGCAATCGCTTCCTGATCTGCCATCTGACTCTCCAGATACTTCTCCCTCTTCTGCAGCATATCCAACTGCTCTCGCAGCAGCAGGATGGCGTTCTTTGGCGCATCCTTTCTCTTCTGGGCTGACTGCCCACCGAACCAGCCCCACATCCTGACTGTTTTTGACAATGACAGAAATCGGAATAAATAATCGAGGGATAGGTTTTAAGATAGAGACTCCGACCTCAAAGCGGTTGCCTAGGGCCCTTCTGGACTTCCGCTAGGAGGGGAACCGCAGACAGGTGACTTCAGATAGCGGTCAGGCGGCAGGATAAACAGCCGTAGTTCAGCAAGAGACCGTGCGTAACAGTTCCCGAAGGACCGTTGATAAGTTAAACAGCGGCGAGAGAAGAAAGGAGCAAGTAAAACAGCGTAAGATCAACGGGATTTTCTGGAGATAGACAGAAGCCGAGCGAAAGATGGGCTTGCTTTCCCCTCTGTCCCTATGACATACGCGCTAAACCGATCGGAGAAGGAGCATCACGTGCCATCAAGTCTAACTAAACATCCCCGCCTGGAAGATCCTATCTCGGATTTTATCGACAGACGCGCTGGCTGCTACAAGGTCAATGAACCCTTCGACAGTACGCAGCTGAAATGACCAGAATGACTCGTTGAGTCTCATGGCGTCTTTTCTACGCTTGGCGGGATGAACGGCCCCATTCCCACCACCAGGGTATTTCTTTCGGAGATCGGATCTCTGCCACTCCACGCCAAAGTCCGCTTCCTGGGTTGGTACGTAAATAAAAACAAAACCAGTCAGAGTCCGCTAGAAGCAGAGATATTTCATCTCATAGATGCACGTATTTTCCTCAAGATATATCTACTGATAATAGTCACCACAGCGTAAGGAAATACGATGTCTCAACTGGCCATCTGATCCTCGAACACAATTATCCTCGAGCTCGAGGTCAAAATGAACCCGCAGCGGTTCGTGTCGACATCAATGTAATACTCGAGAACATGAAAGCAGATTATCTCAGAGTAGGGACGTGGCTGAATGTCCTTGGTTACGTGCGGGAGTCTCCGCAGGAAGAAAAGCAGATGCCTGTTACAGATTCCAGCTTGAGATCTGTATATATCGAAGCCATCATGATCATTCCCGCGGGAGCTGTGCGGGTAGGAGAGTATGAGCGCATCTTGCAAGATGTTCGTGAGATCAACCAAAGGGTCAAGCGACCAGCTCACGGTGTTTCTGGTTCCCATAGAGGTTAGGGGTGGCACAATGACATTATTGGTGCATTTTTATTGTATTATATAGAGATATTTCTCCAATAATACCTGAACAGCTATTTGGTATTTCTTCTGCTGTGATATTTTATGATTAACAAAGATGTATAATTCAGACCATCCCACATGTCTACTTCGCAATTGCCAAAAAATGAATCAGTCCCCGACGCCTTCTCTATGACCACAGCTTTCGTTCCTTATCAGAGACGACCAAACTAGCCTGAGTACAAAAAGTATCCATGCGTGATGCGTAATTTTTTATACTTCCTCTCGCTTTTGTGCTTCCCTCAGCTCTGCTGCAGCTTCCTGGTCTCTTCTCAATTGACGCTTCCCTTCGAGCTTCTTCTTATCGTCTTGCATCATCTGGATGAGAGTGCTCTTTTGGCGGATCTTGTAGCCATACTTGTAAAAGATGATAGGGATCGGAATGATAGCCACCTCCATCAACCCTAGCAAAGTTCCGGCCCAATTAGCCCCCAGACTGGCGTACATGTAGGGACCCGCGAGGGGAAGAACGCCTCCTAGGATGCTACGGATAACAGCGTTACCGGCCAGAGCTGATGCGGCATAGATACCGTAGCTGTGAGTCAGGTAGTTTGTCGCGTAGATAAAAACACCAGTATTTCCTGCTCCGAACGGCACGCCCGCAAGAATGGGCACTACCCAGTGGATGGAGGCTGGCGAACAGGTCCAGGCAAACCAGAGTTCGCCGATGGGGATGAAGACAGCTGCTATACAGACAAATGAAACCATTGCTTCCGGTGGAACCCTCCCCGTCTCCGGATCGACCTTGTGGCGGTTGATGAGACGGCGTATCAATGGCTCGCAGACAATGGTGAGGATGGAACCAACGCCAATTCCAATAAACGCCAGTCCCGACAAGCCAACAGACCAACCCCGAATTTCCCGGAAGACAATTGGATAAGCCACAAAGCAGAGATAGAGAATGGCGTATACAATGGCGATATAGATGTTCCAGAAGATGCTGGAGAAGGAGCATATCAGTAAGATATCCAACAATGCGGAATTGGCAAGACGTACCAGATCGGCTCAACAACCGCCATTATGAACGGTCTGGTCAGATTAATCTTCAAAACCTCACTCAATGCCACTTTTTGGTCGTATCGACTCCACCATCGCGGATCGTCCGTCTCCTTACGAATCCGTGCAGCTTTGCGCTGAAGTAGGACCGGAGTATATGTCTCCTTCATAATACACGAAAACATCAACGCAACTCCCGTCATCATCATGACAATCCAATCCGTCCACCTCCAGCCGAGGTACTGGGTAACAAAACCACCAATGATTGGACCGAAAACTGCGTGTTCGTCAGCTATTAATGAATGTATTGCTCTGTGTCAACATATCTTCATACCAGGTCCATTCAGTGGTCCAAGACTCCAGACGGAGAAGGCCAATGCTCTATGTTCATCGTCCACAATGTCTGCCAACGTCCCAGGTGCGCTAGCAATCATCGCACTCCCTGCAAATGCCCCGATCAATCGCACAACAAGAAGTTCCGCCACTGATGTAGCCAGCGCCGCAGGTATAATCAGGACTAGCATCAGGAACATGCAGATGACTGATATTGGCTTTCGACCATACGTCTCACTCAGGGGAGCGATGATAACAGAGCCGACCGCAAGGCCGATCAAATAAAGGGTCAATCCAAGAGTCACTACGGTTTGAGAAGCGTTCAAGTCGGAAGCAATGTTGGCTATCCCCGCAGTATAGGAGGTCGAATATAGAACACTGTAAAGCCAGAATTCACGTTAGCAGACGAGCTTCGCATTATGGCCCTGAGGGAGACCGACACTATAAATGTGTTCCAAGATAAGAAGCCCACCATCATACTCCTGTACGCCAACGACCAGTTCCGAGGATTTGCAGGATCGTCTTCATCCTCCCAGTCGACCTCGAAGTTGGGATCCGTAGTACCTGCGGTGCCGACAGAGGTCACCTTCTGTCTTAGTGATGGTTGCGAGGCCCGGGAAATCTGTGGTGTGAGCGCTTTCTCATAGTTGTGCGCGATATCTAAACTGTTTCTCGATACACTCTCGATTGTCGAATTCTCCGAACGTTGTATGTGTACTTCTTCCACCCATTTTCCAGGCTCAGAAGAGTCTTGCCCCGAAGACGACGACATCGAGAAGACACCTAAAGCACAGCGCACAGTAACTGGGCTGTCGGTTCTTCCAAGGCGCTCGAGACCCTGCAGCAGCGTGCCTTGAACGTTAAGGACTATGCGCAGTCCGTCTGATGATTCGGTACAAGGACCTACGCATAACAGTTCGGGCGTGTATATAGCTCGCGCTGGAAATTTGAGTCAAAGGTACAAAAGATTGACCTCCAGACTGTGGCAGGTCCAGCTGAGAAATAATGTGGTGGGCACCATTGGGACCCATTTATTATAGCAGCGCCGATTTCACCAGCCGACTTATCAATCGTCGATCAGAACCTACACGGCAATGGAAAAGAACTGTGCCTGGACATCCTCCTACACCGAGGTTAGTGCCCAGTCGTGGGGGCCTCGCCGATATGGATCTGCCACCAAAGTCGCTACAGGGCATCACTCAAGCTTGCTTTATGAAGTGACAGGCAGCCGTATATCAATCAAAGGACTTATGCCCTCTCGGTAGGAAGGATCGTGCTTTTCCGAGTACTTTCTCAAACAAACACTCTCTCCACGTCTAGGGTTTGTTTCTCTACCCGCAGACTTGCAGTATCGGTATCAATTCCCCGGGAAGAGAAAATAATGTTTGTCCCGATAGCGGGGTTGATAGGCCCCGAGAGTAAAGTCGGCCAATAGAGACGGAAGCGCAAGACGCCATGGTCCACTGAATATTGGGCTCTCCCAACTCTCTCCCCGCAGCCGAAGGGGAGTATCACTCCGTATTATGGCCATTATTGATCGCGCCAGCCTCTTGGAGCATCTAACAAAGCTCCACGGTCCCAGGATCGCGTAGGAAATCCGACCTGAATGGACCATGAGACCCATTCGATGACTGATCTATGAGACCATGGAGAAGACTATCTGAAGAGTGTGTGGTGGAAGGAGTTGAATCCCTACTGGTTTATGAGCAGCCAAGATCATAGCAGAACCGAGAGCGTGCCGGTTTGCCGGTCGTTCGGGGAATACGAAAGCCAGTTGGAAGAGGGGTTTGACCGGGCGGTTGAAGTGAGTCCCTGGATAGATAGATTCTCTTGACCTCCGCCATGGAGATCGTTAGGCTTCAGTCGGTGAAGTGATCCTGCGCCAAGGTTAGCGGTGGGTGAGATTTTGATAAGACCGGGGTGAAAAGGCGATTACGAGACCAACCATCTCGATGTATGCATGATTGAGACAATCTTAATCAATTCAAATGACAGAAGAGCTGATGGATAATAGAGAGCATTGCTGATGATTGATGATGGAGGTAGGAGCATACAGCCATAGTGTACAGTAAATACCACACCCCCATGTTTTCCCGCAACCCACATGGGCGGTCCAGACGATTCTTCCCACATTTTGAACGTCTTCCACCAGGAGTAGGTCTTCTACCGGTACAAGCCTCGCCTAAAAACTTGGCTTTTTCCTGACCTTCCTTTTACCACCAAAAGCAATTACTAAGGTACTCGAGTTAACATTTCATAGCATAACATCAAATGACTGAAAGAGAATATCCATATCTACTACCTGCGTACTTCGCGAAACTCAGCTCCATACGATATCCCCGTTCGTGACTCGCATATTGATCAATTCTAATCCTTATCGCCAGCCTGTCGCCTTCCCACCCCCACCCCCCTCTATAGACCGACGAACATGGTCGCACTTGGCCGTCTCTTCTGGAAAATTGAGTTCCTATTTGGACGTACGACCGAAGGGTCTAAAAAAGAACGGCAAAAAAAAAAGACTCAAAAACACCCGCTCGCGCGGTACTCGGACGATTTCTATCATTGACGGAGTAAAACGGCGAGACGATTATCCTGTTCCTGTCCCCGGATGGAAATGGAATTTGTCCCGTGCAAAGAAGCTATTTCATTTGCTAGGAGTACCAAGAGCGCGACGCGCTAGTCGAACGAGAACTGAATGTGAGTCAATGCAAGTTGAAGGTAAATCCGTACAACTTTCAAATTATGGATTCTGCGACAGCCCTAGCCGCGGATATCTAAATACTTAGTTGAATAACGCCGAGTGGTAGGGGAAATTCGGAAGAATCAGTAATGGGATTAGTATGTATTTTGTCGGCGCACAAAGCGAACGCCAGGTAATCTGTCAATGATCCGTTTGCAGCATGTCCTTTGAATCTTGATAGGATAGAACTACTACATCACAAGATTCTTTGTATGCTATGGATATAACTATCGGTTCAACCCTCCAAAAGCCCTTAGAACTAGAAGCAAGCAAGCAATTCAAGCAGCTTAGATATATCAGCTAGGTGGTTCAAATCAGACCTTGCTTTCGTGCCATTTATGAAGCGACAAATTTCTCACCCGGCAAATATATTTGACTTGTGAATATTATACGATAGCTTCCTCAGATACTAACTGAAGAGATTATGAATGTAGACATCCCCGGCTGCACTTACAATAGCTCTAACTACGAAGATGTCGAGCTTATAGAAAGGCTACCACTACTCTAGAACGCACTTGAATGCTCGTAAATCAAAAAACATAATTTCATTTCACGTCGTTGCTTATAGATCATTGATATATAGCCCCTGAGGATGTTTACCACTCGGGCGTACCATTCAGAAAGCCGTGCTATCGAGCCTCAAGCTCAAGAATGCATGATTGCAACAGCGATCGAAAATGTTCGGGGAAGTAGTGATGATGAGCCAGCAAAAACAACGATTACCTCCCGAAGAATAACGAAATAGCTCCCACTTAGGGGAGTCTTGCGTGCTAGGGCCAACACTTCACGGAAGAGAGAGCCGTGGAGAGAGAGGGACAAAAGAGCACATTTTTCTTGCCTTTCGAGAGAGTCCTTCAATTCTCTTACCCTTGTTTGCTCGTGCGTTTGTACTTTGGGGATTTTGTCTGGTCATGAATTCCCCTATTGCAAGCTTCGATGCTTACAGACGAGCAAGGTTGACAACCTCGCCTGGAGCGTGGTATGTTGGGACCTTCATGTCTAGGGCCGAGCCGGAGTAGCCAAGGTCCTCTGCTGTCAGGACGGCACACTTTTCGCCGATCAAGAGGGCAGTCTGCAGGGTGGTTAATAAGAGACCTCTAAGTACGAGTCGGATGATACACCAGGGTAAGACTTACGCTGAAGGTGTTGCAGCCAACGTTGTCAGGGCAGATTGACAAGTCGGAGACCTTCAGGCCTTTGACGCCGTGAACGTTCAGGCGCTCATCGAGCACACCGTGCTTGACGATGGAGTTACCCTCTCTGGGGGCCATGCTGCAAGTACCCAGGCAGTGCCAGGTGGTCTCAACGTGGCGTTCGACTGTAGATAAGTTAGACAATGGCTGCTATGACAACAGTCTGGGAGACAACTGGTTGATACTCACCCCACTTCTCGATGTGCTCAATGTCCTGCTTGGTGTACTTGAGCGGCTCACGGGTCTCCTGCTTGTTGGAGTTCAAGAAGTTGGCAGCAGGGCTCTTGCCAGGCTCCAGAGGATGAGACCAGGATCCTAGGACGTGGTCAGGATCGACACTTCACCAAAGATAATATTAATCCAGTGTCACTTACCATGCTGGATGTTAGCGCTGAGGTGGAGCGGGCCAGCGTAGGCATTCGTGGTAGCAAGGTCCAGGTCGAAGGCACGGGCAGGCGAGTCGTAGGCGAAGTGAGGGTGCATAGCAGTGACTTCACCGGCGTAGGAAGCCATGCGGCGAGCAGTCTCACGAGACTTGATGTAACCCCAGACCATAGGAGCCATATCACGCTTGTCGTTCATGAAACCGGCATCGAAGTCGGGAGCCTCGTATGGGTCGGGAGACTTGACGTGGATCCAGCCACGAGAGAATGGGTATTCCTATTGATCTGTCAGAAGGGTGCTGCGTAGATGATAGATAGAACCTACTCACCAAGAAGTGGAACATGGTGAAGAACTTGCCAGGGGGCATGAGCATGTGGTCACCGAACCATCTGTATTGATATTAGCAACCGATCAAAACAGGCATTAAGCCTTGGTGTACTTACCCAGAGATCACAGAGTAGTGCATGACAGGCTTGTCGGGCTTGTTCTTGAAGTAGGTATCCCATCCGCTCTGGAATTCAGGGGTTGGCCAGTTTCTCATTTCTGCCAGCTCCTCCTCAGTCGGGCGGATCTTCACACCAGCCTCAATACCGTTAGTGGAAAGGGGACCGGTGCCCTTGATGTTCCATTCATCATAGACTTTCTTCTGGACCTCAGGATCGCCGCGGATAAAGTCGTCGAATGACTCAACTTCAGGCTTGGCCCTGTAGACGGAGAAGGTGAGGTAGTGGTCCTGGAAGTTACGACCAACGCCAGGGAGGTCCACAATGGGCTTGATGCCGGCCTGGCGGAGCTTCTCGGGGTCACCAACACCAGAGCGCTGGAGGATCAACGGAGAGCTGAGTGTGCCTCCGCTGACGATAATCTGCTTGCGAGCACGGTAGATCTTGCGCTCCGGGTTGGCGCCATTGAGAGGCTTGGTCGGGACGGTGGCAACACCGACAGCCCTGCCGTTCTCGATGATGACTTTGTCCACCTTGGTACTGGTCTTCAAGTGAAGGTTGTCGAACTTGGAGCGGGTGCTGTGGACGTAGGCGTGGGCAGCATCACTGCGACGACCAGTGTCCCGGTTGATCCACTTGAGCCAGTGCTCAGCACCATGGCTATCAATTTGTCAATAACATTGCCCTTAAATTATATCAACCAGTGTGCCTTACCCGGTCTTCAGATCTTGAAGGTCGTCCGTAACAGGGATGCCCTGGGACTCCGCCGCTCTCAGGAAGTCCTGCATGATCGGATATGTGTAGTTTCCAAAGGAAACCTTGATCGGGCCCTCAAATCCATGTAGGTCCCTGTTGTTGCAGGCCCTCTGGTAAGTCTCATGCTTCTTCATGAGGGGGATCAGCTCCTTTGTGGTCCATCCCTTCGCCTGGAAGTCATCGTAGTCGGATGCAGAGGCTCGAGTGTACATCTACAAGCACACAATGCCATCAGTATCTTTAATCCCAGGGGACGTGGTTCCGGAAATCTGGACATACCATGAAGTTGATGGAGCTACCACCACCCAAGATGTGGGCACAGGGGACAATGGCTCGTCGGCCATCCAGCCATTTAGAGGGGCGCGAGTAGTAAAATGAAGCGGTTTTGGAGTCCAGCTTCATGTTACGCGGGTAGATACCCGGACGGTAAACCCTTTCACAAACTGTCAGCAACGGTACACAATCTTCAATGCTTCCGCTGTTGGTTTTGCGCTTACCATGGGTTGTTGAGATTGTCTTCACCTGCCTCGATCAAGAGGACCTGGAGGTTGTGATCGAGGTTGGCAAGTCTGCCAGCGGGAACACAGCCGGAGCTGCCTCCACCGCAGATGATAATATCAACCTCGTCAGGGATAGTCATTGTGACTGTGATTTCTAGATGGCTTCAATTGCAATGGAAGGAGTCTGTCTATCACAACGAACTCCAAAACTCTGGTGTGAGACAACAAACTGGTTGGGATCGGGGTCGAGCAAGGGGATTATATACTTGAGGTTCTCAACCCCGCATATCTACAATATCGAGAGAGCTACCCCTGTTGGGGAATACTGCTTTCAAGATCATCCCAGTTACCATCAACCAGGTTTGTGTAGAAGTCAAACCCCCGCAAATGGACCCCCACTCAATCTATGATCTGCCATATGTCGATGGCTAGAGATGTGGACTGGGATACATTGCCGCCGGGAGATGGTTGGGGATGCATGAAAAACTACAGCGAGGCTGATATTTCTCGATGGTGAATGGTCAAACAGCACGCTGGAGACCAGAACGATCTCCGCATCAGCTTCATTCTCTCCGCATTCTAGAGACGGCATAAAGCACAGCACATGGACGCTTTGATTTTCAACAAGCTCTGCTAATCTGGAAAAGTGGCACGGTGCTAACTCGCACAGGAATGGATTCACTCTCAGCTGCTACAATGACCTCTCTTTCCTGCAACTCCGCTCGGGCCAGACATCTGCCCAAAGTTTCGGCACACCCTCCCGAGCCCTGACATATCACTGGCACAAAATAACCAGAGTGAGCAACTGTGGTGAAGAGCCGATGGATGGAGGAGCTACAGGGCGGCGGTGAGCACACGCCCATACCAGTAGGGATTGGAACGACATAAGCCAGCAGACACGATTAACCGCGAGAAGATATCGAGCAGCGGATGAGGAGAAGCTTCAAAGATGATAATTACTATCCAGACACATTGACCAAAGAGAGCCAAGGAGCTTGCGTGGCTGCCATCGTAGCGGCAGGGAGGAGGCAGAACGAGAGGTTGGAGACATGGTTCGGCCAGAATGCTGTTCGCCCGCGAGCCCCCGTGAGACATACCACAGACGACGTACCATAAGTACAAGCCAGCTCAGACGAAGTCGATTATTGTTTGAAATTTGGATGGACCAGTGGGGCGTGCCCCGGATCTAACGAGCGGAGGTGCAGTGCGGGGAAGCGCCAACCTTTTTCCATCTTTAAACAGTCGCCCCGCAAAAGAACTATTGATATCTCCCCCGGCTGTCTATCCGCGCGATGCCGTTGCAGACGCTACAGCTCCCAGTGAGACCATCGACATCATAATCGGCTAGATCTGCTCCTCTCTGTCCGCCCTGGAGCGGATAGTGCCCGTGGCTACTGTCGTGGCCGAGTCCACCACGGGCGCTTCCCCAGAAAATCCTCAAGTAAATTCCATACCCCAGAGGATCGGCATACAAACTGCTCCGTGCTAGCTGAACGGCATTTGTCGCAGCTTGGTTGGAGCTCTGCCGTCTGCTTGCGTTGATTGGACTGACCGCAACAACCCTACAGCAGCGCACATCGCATTCAGACCATTTTGTCCAGGCTATCTCGCACCGAAGGACCCAGGCCTATGATTATCCTCCCCGGCCATATCCGCCCCCCAGAGAACATGGGGCTGACAGGGTCCACCCTGCACTCTAGACTCATCACACATCCTGGGAATCAAGTGATCCGGAGAGATTTCATTGCGCATCGGCCGGCACATCCAGCCATCAAACGATGGGATCGCTACAACATCTTCCGCCGTGGAGCAACGCGCTTCTATCGTGACTGCTGCTGCGACAGCTGACGTCGCTGGTCCAGAATCTGCATTCGCAGACTCTCCGCAGCAAGCTCCACATCCAACACGGCGCCAACTCCGCGTCTCCAAGTTTCCTGCAACCCCACAAGCTCTCCCTTGCTAGCTTCTTGGGCCATCTTCCTCTGCTTATGGACGGACTCCACAGCAGCTCTGGTATCCGCCAATTCCTTTTCGACTCCTCGAAGTACCTCCTCCAATTGCGCATTGCCAATCAGCCATGCGTTCTTCCCATGCTCCTCTAGCAGAGTCAGGTTCTCATGTCTCATCGAGAGGTGCGAGCTGGAGGTATAGGCCCGTTGCAAGGTATCCCGCCATTCATCGAGCGCCTCTGAAACATCTTTTCCCGGTACGGAAGTCCCAGATGGAGGCTCAGGGGCTTCGTATCGTGAAAGGTCAATCCCGCCCGTCATTGGCAACCCGGCCTCTTTGCGGGCCAGCTCTTGCTGGATGAGAGGGGAGAAGCGTGGCTCTACCAAAGCGGGGATAGATGAGTGCAGGGTCGATTGATAGTCCGCGGGTAACTCTGCGGAGATGAGTTTTTCGGCTGCTGCGCGAGCTCCAGCATTGGGTTCGCCGTCGATGTCTGGGATCTACGATCAGTCCAATCTGCGCGACTCACGTGAGAGGGGAAGGAATGCATCAACTTACAGGGGAGAGAATCATGGGACTCGTTAATAAGCGACATCTTCGCAACAGCCGTGTCTGGATGAGGGAACGCAGGAAGAAAAAGGGTTTGCTGATCGCCAGAAAGTTTTGATGTCTTGTCTTGCCAGCGTCGAAATCAAGAACGCAATCGGGCGGTGAGGTTCTGCCACATCAGTTGATGACTAACCCGGAGACCGCCCGACAGGCAACGGCCGGATACTGCCGGTTCTGTCAGAAAGGCGGAGTCCATGACGATCGCTTGCTGAGATCAAGGATGATCTCAAGATAAACTACCTACTCTACACCGTAGCCTGGCGCTACTTGTTCGTTTAATAATCCTTCTGGACAAGCACATCATCTCAGTCGACCTCCCAACGGGTTTGGGAAAAGGGTCGCGTGAGACGGTGTATTTGCGCCAATAAAGGCCGAGGGTCTGCGAATTGGCCTGGCTTATGCCCTGCGCGGTAGCATTCACTATCTCTCAGTTTCCTATCATTGGATTTTTCGGGGGCGCTATAGTCCGGCAGCCCTTTACTAGTGGCTATCTAATTCACGTCTCCTGAGGTTCTGACAGGGAATACAGATGGCATGTGTTGGGCTATTGTTCATGCTGTATCTGAAACAACAGTGATTTTAAAGAAGAGCGGGGTCCGCCCAGTGGCAGCTTAGCTGCGCAAGAGGGCTTCAATTTGTCTTGGTAAACGGCAAAGAAGTGTATATAAGCACATACTAAACAACCATGGCGCGTTTTGGGCTTGTCGCTGCGCTGGCAGGGATATTTCTCGGTGCTCTCGCTCTGCTTCAGCTGATATCAATAGCCTGGGAAGGCCCGAAGTTGCCGCGTTTTGGATATGATTCCCATCGGGAAGGCAGAGAGAGCGGATTTGCATCTGATGATGGCGTATTTTTGCTGGGCGCTGGAAAAGCGGATATCACAGGGTAAGTTATTGACAGTTTAAGTGACATGACCCTGCTAAGTTCCGCGTCCAGGCCAGTTGTCGAAGTTGAGTTCGGCGGTTATGCGATGTTGGATCAGATCGGGACTGGCCTTCGACAGAGGACGTACTCCCGTGCCTTCATTGTTGCAAGCCCGGACAACCCAGAAGATACTTTCATCTATGTCGTTTTGGACGCTTTAGCTGGTGACACAGCTGTACGGAATGGGGTCTTGCAGGGCCTCGCAGACCTCGGCGGGGAATATGCTCGTTATGGGGAGCGTAACTTGGCACTAACAGGGACGCACTCGCATTCAGGACCAGGAGCTTGGTATAATTATCTCCTACCTCAGATCCCCAGTAAGGGTTTCAACAAAGAAAGCTATCAAGCGCTTGTAGATGGCGCACTATTGTCCATCCAACGAGCACATGAGACTTTAACCACAGGAAGGCTGTCGTTTGGATCCATTGACCTGGAAGATAGTAACATCAACAGGAGCCCTTATTCTTATCTGGCTAACCCGGAGGAAGAGAGAGCCCGCTATTCAGCTAACGTGGATAAGACGATGACTCTTCTGAGATTTGACCGAGAATCAGACAATAAGACCACTGCTGTTCTGACGTTCTTTCCTGTGCACGGGACATCTATGTACAACAACAACACTCTGGCTACGGGAGACAACAAGGGAGTTGCCGCATGGCTCTTCGAGAGAAGTGTTCGAAAAGACGCAAGGTTTGCGGATGGCTTCGTTGCTGGGTTCTCCCAATCGAATGTGGGTGATACATCGCCCAATATTCTGGGAGCATGGTGTGAAGATGGTTCGGGTCTCCCGTGTCGATTCGAAGATAGTACTTGTGGCGGCAAAACGGAACAGTGTCATGGACGTGGACCATTCTTCCGTGAAAAGGACGAAGGCGCGAAAAGTTGTTTCGAGATTGGACGACGACAATACGCAGCTGCCAAGGAACTCTACCAGCAGTTGGATTCGAATCCAACTCGAATTCTCGGTAGCTCTGCTGTTTCCTCCTTTCACGTCTACCAGGACATGGCAGGCTACACGTTCCCGTCGCCGTTCAACTCTAGTATACTCAAGACGTGTTCTGCGGCCCTGGGGTTCTCTTTTGCTGGGGGCACGACTGACGGACCGGGCGCATTCGATTTTACCCAAAACAATACTGGTCCAGCGGAGAAGAACCCCCTGTGGTACATTGCCCGTGGCGCAATCCATCAGCCGTCAAAAGAACAGCAAGAATGCCAAGCACCTAAGGACATCCTCCTAGATGTAGGAGACATTAGCGAGCCTTATGCATGGACTCCGAACATTGTTGATATTCAAGTGCTCCGTGTCGGGCAACTTTTTATCATCGTCTCTGCGAGTGAGGCGACGACGATGTCCGGTCGTCGGTGGAAGGAAGCTATTGCCAACAGTTCGAAAACCATCCTTTCAGTTACTGACCCCCTGGTGGTACTTGGAGCTCCGGCCAATTCTTATGCTCATTACGTCGCAACGGAAGAGGAATACGGCGTACAACGTTACGAGGGTGCATCTACCCTCTACGGGCCGAATGAGCTTGCAGCGTATATCAATCTAACATTGACGTACCTTCCATACCTGGGCAGCTTTTCTGAAGTGTCATCGCTACCAGCGATTCTTCCAGGGCCCAGTCCGCCTGTCAACACGAACCGCTCCCTTAGCTTTATCACTCCAGTGGTCTATGATAGTGCTCCAATTGGAAAGTCCTTTGGTGACGTCGTTTCCTCGCCTTCATCGGATGTGACATACGGTCCAGGGGATATTGTTAATGCAACGTTTGTCGGCGCCAATCCGCGGAACAATTTGCGCCTGGAATCCACCTTTGCAGCTGTCGAAATCAAGGATCCCGCCACTGGTTCGTGGCATGTGGTGCGCGATGATAGCGACTGGAACTTGCTGTATCGGTGGGAGCGAACCAGCACTGTTTTTGGAACCAGCGAAGTTACCTTGGAGTGGCAGATCGAAGACGACTACTACAGTGTCGACAGTCCGCAGGTCTTGCAGAGCGGCACGTATCGGATGCATTACTACGGTGATGCAAAGAATGCTGCCGGTAAGATTCGGTCATTTGAAGGAATCAGTGGCACTTTTGTGGTGTCCACCAGATCTTAGCTTTGTGATTTGGTACTATTTACAAGCGTGCTATATGGATGATATATACGAGACATTGTTTTTATTTGCTCTATCATTCGTTATATATTGGCTTGGGCGTCCCATCAGAACAACTTATGGACCTATATTCACGAGATACCTATTTGGCTACCTGGTTGGAGAAAATTTCATGCTCGAAGAGCGATACTTTTGTGACTATCCCAAAATATCCTTGGCTAAGCTTGAAGAGGTGTAGAGAGTGGGAAGCACGAACTTGACGAGAATAAGTCTTGTAATAACGCTGGGCTGTCAGTAGCGGCCTCCAGCCTCCAGCGACCAGGCGAGTTCTAAGAATAAGCGCTCTTAAGTTGGATCCTACGAACTAAAAAATATGACCAATTTATCAGTAGAGACGCCCTCAACTTTCGTGGTCTCCACTGTCCAAAAATATTCTTTATGGGCTTCAACGCTGGGCGGTTACACGAGAGGGTTGCGCCAATAAGCACGCGCACTGCCGGACGAGTCACCTGAAGCTGTAACAACACCTCAACAACGCTCTGCCTTTTGTCTCTCTTCTCGACGCACAGCAGCCAACCATCTGAGGCGTGTATGCAAGCTTAGAACATTAGTGCCTTGGATTGTTCTGGCCACCAGAGATGTCCCTCTTCCATGCCGCCTGCCACAGGCGACAGATGCAGTTCGCAGTGATCTAACTCTTATCTTTCTCCCAGGAAGCTTAAACAAAACGCAGGCCTCGCGCGCATTCATGAACCTCCAGGATGTCTTTGCTAACATTATATCCTCAGGAAATTCTTGCTGTATTCTTTCATTATCTATCCTTATCTGAGCTGGACGATTCTTCTTTCTTTAAGCGCCCCAGCTTCTTTGTTCCATATCGCAATAGCCGATCTAATTCATACCTTCAACGATAACTGCTCTCATTTCTGACGATCATTCTTACTTGAAACACTTAACTTTCCCTGTGTCTCAAAAATACATTCTGTCGAGATCAGCTTGTCTCGAACTGCCATAATGCACTTTATCCAGTGCCTTGCACTCATTCTTGTCTTTATCACCTCAAGCTCGGCCGGTCCGGTTGCTCATCTACTTCCACGACCAAGAGATTTCGGGTCTTACAATCAAACAGCATGGAAACCGAAAGCTACCTCTTCGTCTACTGCAATTGCCCTTCAGTTTCTTGCAAGTTCTAGTGCACAAGTGGGTCAAGATGGGGGTCGATCCTCCATTACTCCTACGCATAGTTCTAGTGTGCAACTCCGAGGCTCGTCGAACATTCCCAGTTCAACACCCGTGCGGACACTATCTGGAACAACAAGCAGGACATACAAAACTCATTCTACTTCGTCGTCATTGCTCAGTACGAGCACGCCTATTCTACAAATCATACCGGTGGAAGAGCCAACTTCCACTTTCTCATCTGCTCTTTCGCAGACTCCAAGCAGTACAAGTCTGACCGTTCAAATCATCCAGCCTCTGGGTTCTAGTGGGGTCGTCAGTCCTTCTTTGTCACTGCAATTCTCAAATCCTGTTAGCCGGACAGCTTCGCCCGTCGCATATCAGCCCGCTACAGGGGCTTCGGCAAGTTCATCAAGTGCGCGATCACCGGCCAGGACACCAACTTCCTCGAGATCGAGCTCACATGCTTATGTGCAGCCAACGTCTTCTATCTCCGCAAATAATGGTGATGGTCCTGCAGCAGAGGCAACTATTACACTTCCGGGCCTTGAGAACGGGACTAAGCCTGGTCCAAAACCAACACCCTCACCAACTACATTATCCACGTCTTCCGCTTCTTCGATCTCGAACAGCATATCTCCAAGCAGCCAATCTTCACAGACTCCTTCTGAGCCGACAATCGGGGTAGTAACCATACAGCCAACACCTGCTTCTCCCGCACCCTCTCCAGCAGATGGTGGTGAAAAGTCAAGCTCATCCTCATATACTCCGTCACCCACCAATTCCGTCACTGGGACAAAAGCAACGACTACAATCAACCCAGCGGATACGACTACTCAGACAGCAGCTCCGGCTTCTGGCACTCCATCAGTTGGAAACTCGAGCACCGGAGCAGCAAAAACAACAAGTCTCGAAGTTACAATTATCAAAACGACATCCACCCGTACTGTCTTGGTATATCCTTCGCCCACGACAAGTACCTCCCAGCAGCCTCCAGCTCCAGTCGCACAGCCAACCTCATCAAGCAAAAGCACAAGCACAAGCACTGTGGTTCCAGATGAAATATCCATAGTCCCCGTCACGCCAGGACTGCCCACTGTGACGGAAACAGTGACCGAGACAGTTACCGATAAAGTTCAAGTAACGGAAACAACGACCGTCACGACGACACTTACAGGATATTATTAATATGTATCTCTCCCGAGAAGTAAATATGATTTTTGGGTGTGTGGATATGGAGATAGAAACTAAATGGGACGATAATGATATTCCATTGTGCTTTTTAGTATCATTTTTCCTTATATTGTATTTTTATGCTGTAGATCTATGTAGTTGTTTGGAAGTCGTATGTCTGATTTCAATAAGAAGTCGATGGTAATGATGGAATTGAAAACCTTCAGTATTTGGATCAATAAGGCTATCTGGAGTACTGTTGTTACCTGATGAACGATATGATATCACTACGAGGAATCTCATTCCCCGGCCGAATTTTAAGAGCTATATGATAGTAACTGTTCATTTCTCATCGAATACACTAAGTACCAATGGGTTCGATGACGCTTCTGATAATAGCTACAGAGAGTTTTTTCCCTGTATATCTTTCTTCTTAATCTATCTTATAACTTCGGCCGTCTCTTTCATGAATGCATGTCATCACATCATTCCCCCAGATAAGAGATCCTAAGAAACAGATAATGCGTTCTATATATATATAAAAGAAGACAAAAGGTCTTATAACGCAGAAAGCACACCTCCCGCTTCTGCAAACTTCTTCTGATACTCCTTCAGGCTAGCCCATTGGCGAAGGTCCTCTTCTTCGCGGTCATGGTCGCTAACGTAGCTCATGGCTTTGTCTCCGGCGTAGAGACTTGCTCCGCTAGCGGGACTAGGAGTTTCAGGTGTGGTTACGGTTCCGGGACCGAGACGTTCGAGGCGCATTAGAGTGTCGATGAAGGCTTGGAGATAGGTCTCCGCTTCTTTGGTGGTGAGAGGCTGCGGGCCTGGTGTGGCGGCTTCGGGGGTTGTGCCGGCCTCTGCATCTGCGGAGACTTGAGGTAGATTGAGAAGGGTCGAGGCAACTTGGCGGACTTTGTGAGTCTGAGAGGATAGTTAGTTTTTGATGATCAAAGCTTCCAGACTGAGTAGAGGACATACGAAACTGGCACCGTTTGGTTCCATGTTCACCTCATTCACAGTCCTCAGTAAAGCCAAGAGGTCTTTTATGACAAGCGCTCGCTCCTCGGCCATCATCTTACCTATGTAATCGGTCCGGACATGTGCATCTTCTGCATGTACATCGGGTCCCCCGCCCTCCAACTTAACCGCTTGCGCGGCCGAGTCAGGCGATTGCTTCTCAGGGGTTGTTGCCTTTTGCATCGACCTGTAAACCGCGTAGAGACTCCAATATTTTTCAACAAGGTAAGAGCGGGTGCTCAGTTGACTGGCGTATATGTTTGCTTTCTGAATTTCATACTGGACCGCATACCGCGACTTGGCCCGTTCGTCGGCTGGTATATGCAGATCCTCTGATTTATGCCAGGCATCAATAGCAGCGTCACTGCGGTCTTGACGGAGTGCCAGCTCCTGTGGCACATTTACCACAGCAGCTTTTGCATTCTGCAAGCATTCCCAGATGGTCTTTCGCTGGCGCTCCCAGTCAAAGACTTGACCATTTCCGAATGCGACTTCCAGAGCGGAGAGCGAGTTATAAGAACTGAAAACTCTGACGTTGATATTGAATCCGGTAAGTTGCGACACAACTCCCGGAGGCTGCGATTCGACGTGTGTGGGGAAGATATATTCATCGTCAATCTCGAGGGGTAAAGGCGGATATCGATCAGTGGGAGTCTCGGGAGGGACATATATTCGCCCATCAGAAGATCCAAGTTGGTGCAGCGTCTGGTGACTGACTAGCGATACATAGAACAATCGCCGACCTAGCTCTTGTTGGATCATGTCCACTGGTTCATCTGGAATCCCGATAAATGAGTCCGGCGACGGATGAGAAGAACCAGACATTGGGCTCAAAGGTGCGGCACTGAGTGGACGCTTGAATAAGTCGTATACCCGTAATATCGTACTGCATTCGGCCAGATAAATCCGGGACTGATGCATGTCGTAGACATAGCCCGCGCACAGGCCGAGAAAATAGCTGATAGCTGCATCATAGACAGTTGCACTTTTATCCAGATAGCCGGGTCCACGGGCCTGGATAGCAACGTCATGGCATCTTTTCACCAACGCCGTCGAATTTGGAAAATCATTCTTTTCGATCTCTGTTGCGAGATGGAGCTTGGGTCTGCGAGGGAATGATGCGACCAACGTGCCTACCATGGAGGCCAGTAATGCCAGAAACGTCTTGTTGGTGACATCTTCTCTTCGATCAAATGCAGCCCGAAATGTAGGTTCATGAGGAACTGGAATTAAAGGATGTATATAAGTAAAATAGTCATCGACAAGAAGTCGCAATGTATGCATGGAGCAGATGGCTTCTGCTGAAGCGGCTGCCGGCGTAAACGGGAGATTCTTAGTCGGCGGAACTCCACTCTCCTGAGGAATTGGGTTCGTATTATCAAGAGGGTTAAACGGTGTCGCTGGCCCAAGATTTTGCTTCTTTAGAGCCTCCGCGTGCCTGTTAGGCGGACCTCGACGTCTGCTGGGCCTGACATACGTGCAAGGGATATCCAATGCTGCACATGATCGACATGGAGGCCCGCTCTCATCGCACTGGCCTCGAATATCAGCACCAGTAGCTCTGGGATTATCTTGACAATTGGAACATACTTTCACTTTGCGGATGCTACAGGCGTCACAGGCCTTGCGCAGCCTAGTTCGATTCTCCATTGGTCTCAGAATCGGTCATGGATTGTTCCTTTGGGATCATGATGCTCGTAACAGATAAACTTCGCATTGCGCAACTACATCCAATGCGCACCGAGATGGAAGATGGAGATGGGCGTTATTCTGCTTCCAGCCCGTGGCGTTCCGTTGAATCGGGTGATGGAGGATGGATCGCGGACCCGCGCGATCTCTGTATCAAAGTGCTATTAGTTAGCTGAGACGAAACACACGACGGTTAACTTAGCACCCCACTAGCTGAGAACGCCAACGCGCCAGAAGGAAATTAACAAAGTCGTTTGTGACGTTGGAAGCAGATGTTGAGGCAATACTCCGTCACGTGCAGTGAGATAACGTGTTCCAGCCGGAAATGAAGGCCGATCTCGCCGCACTGCTTGTGCTGCAACTCATAGATTGAGCTGTGCAAATGAAAGCCAAATACGAAGAATTCGTCTACTAGTATTCTCCTCTGAACCTACTCCAGGTACAGTATATTGACCCACTCACTGTCTCGAGCATTATTCTATCTGCAAGACCCTTCGTAAGAGGAATATCTTCATCGCTAACATCGAGATATACAGCACGTATTATATATGCGATGCTATTACATTAGTCTCCGGCTTATTCATGAACTGACAGCGCAGTAACATATCTTCAGCACAATCTTCGCGACGTTTGCAATGGGAAGACGTGAAAACACGAAAGCCAGATGATTGATAGCCAGTAGAATCCATCCACGTTCATACCGTTTGGTCATGGTACTCGGGCTCCGGTCTTTGAGAGCGTTCGAGAGCGGTCCTCCTTTTTCCTTCGAGCTCAGCTGCCCACAGAGCCGAACCGGCGGCTGATGTCATCAAGAAGAGCATGGAGAACATGGGAACGAGCTGAAGAATCAAGGCCACTGTCCCAAAGCTAAAAAGACAAAACCAGGTATGTTAGTACTGGATGGCAATGACTCGACACACAAAGCCGAACTTACCATGTATATTGCAGCTGCCGCTTGCGAACGTATGCTTTCCTCTCTTTCTTCGAAAGGTCCAAGAGTTGAAAATACCTCCAATGGTGAAAAGGACCGGCTCTATATCCCGTCAAAATAAGGAAGATGGGCGTTCCTGCCACGGGAATAAAGTTAAGCGGCAGAAAGATGATGAACTCAATGATCTGTCGGATAGAGAATGGCGAGTACTCCGCTTTTTTGGTAGGCTTTCCGAGTCTTTTCACCGGCGTATCCCCATCTGGATAGATGACTCGGGAATTGTTGACAAGCTCTTCGTAGCCCTTTGCGAAGAGTACCGCATCGAAGATGTCGACCAATGTCTCGTCGACGAAGAATGCCTCGAAGAGAGCAGCAACGAGGGCAGCACCCTCTCCTAGAACAAGAAACGCACCGCTCACCCAAGCGCTGGAACCTTGGAATATCGCCAGGAAAGCAACCTGCGGTAGGTATGTGAAGAAGAAGAGAATGGTGTAGATAAAAGCGGACAGCAGGACAATCGGGATGAGGCGTGCGCGGAACAACGGCCAGAGGAACCGGTGAGTTGCGAAGTAGAATATACCCTGGGAGGAGAATACATCGTCAGCACCATATGAAAACAATAAACACAAGGAATCAAGGCATATTCAATATGCGTCTGCAGAATGTCGGTGCCTACCAGGAAAGGATATAGCCAGGCTGCCCTGGAGGTGTCCAGGACTACTCTTGGCATGGTTGCTGGTCACAGACTGCAAAATTCCATATCCTATAATATACGGTAGTTGCCCAGAAACAACTTCAGAGGGATCGAGGTCAGGTTGTCCTGGAGTAAGAATGATAATATCCTGAGACGCTCCGGAATTGAAACTCGGGACGTCATGCGGCCGCCAAGCCCCTTATCGATAGGCGCCGCGGCTCGCTATAAAAGCCACAAATTTTCGCCCAGCATTGACCTTTTTCTTTCCTCATACATAAAACTACCCCCTTCATATTCACTCTGAGATCCTACTAGCTCCATGGATTACTTGGAGGGGAAACTGGAGGGGAGAGCGAGCCATGACGCTGGTGACTTACCCCGAAACTTCCTATGCTTACATGGAGGCCTTTGGAAATATTTGCAGCGATACATCTCTTCTTCTACGACACCGACGATCCGGTTATGAGCGAGGAATCATAGGTCCTGTTATGCCTAGGGCATTTACTGTCTGCTGTACATTACGTGCGGAAGAGATTGTCAGTTGGCATGCTTGTCGATGATGCCTACAATCTCCTCCAGACTGTGGACAATAGCGGTCGGCTGTAATTCTGGAACGGCTCCATCCATCCATCCTCGGCCAGCGCGGTCGACCCAAATGGCCTTCATCCCACTACCTCTAGAACCGACAATATCGAACGGATTGCCACTGATGAGCCACATGTCGCCCATCTGGGATGCGTCCTTGCCCATCTTCTTTGCTAGATGGGCATATGTGGCTGGCGCCGGCTTGTATTTCTTAACATCATCGACAGTGATGATGTCGCGGAAGACGTCGGCTTTGGGAGACAAGTCCTTGGAACGTAGCACTGAGTTTGACACCATCGACTGTGTTCCATTAGAGAAGACAACCGGCGTGATGTTTGGTTTAGATGCGAGTTTGGTCAGAGCCGGAATCACATCGGGGAACGTAGACAAGAAATCGTAAGCCGCCATGAGCTCTCCGATAGCCTTCTCATCGCACTGAGCGCCGTTTTCCGCCAAGGCATGCAATAACGAATTGCGCGTGATGTTCGAGAAGGTATCGAATTGGTCTAGAGTACAGAACCATCAGCCCATACATTCGCTAAAAAAAACAGCGCGGAGACGCGGAACGGGGATCCAACCCATGCTATTAAGTCTCCATGTGTATTCCAGTTGGTATCGCCTCCATGCCGTGGCTATGCTTTGGGCTTTCTCCTGGCCGAAGTGTTCTGCTAATTGCTTTGCGATCGACTCTGTCGAGAGCAATGTCCCGTACAGGTCAAAAGCAACGATAATCTGCTTGTGAGACATCGTGGCAGTAAGATAATGGGCAATTTCTTTTTCACCGGTCAGGGCTCAGGAGAGATGGCAAAAGATATCGGAAGAAGGTGAAAGAGGCGACTCTGTACCTGGCAATGATGTCAAATCTTTGTCCCGTCGGAGTAGTTGAAAAGCGGGGTCATCCGGCTGCGATGATCATGATATATGAATATATCCTTTCCACGCGGAGCTGAACATCCCCAGAGAACCCTGCGACTGGAAGCGCACACTCCCCCATGAGTCTCCACGGCGACGGTGGGAGCAATTACGAAGTATTCAGGGAGTGTGTCTCAGGGGCCATTGTCGCCAAGTCGGAGACGAAGCCCGACAAAGCCTCTAAAAAGAGAGCTCAGAAGACAAAGCGTGGTTCGAAGAGAAGCGCTGCTGATCAGGCAGTCGTAGCTGACAGAGCTAACCCCGAGGAATTAGCTGATTTCATTGATGTACGTATATAAGCTCTTGAAGCTCAAATTAATCCTCTGGGGAGACAATAATGTAGCTGATACTGATAATCCATTACGGATTCCAGTTCATAGCATCAGAAGCATTCCCCTCTCTGCCGGACGAGCTGCAAACCCTCTCCTACTCCGCAATCCAACATGACAGTTCCCTGGCTAGTAAATACACAGTGCCTATCCCGCGCCCACTCCTCGATTCGGTAACGGCGGCAATACCTGTATCAGTTGCTGAATCCCTATCCGTCTACGGTCTCATACCCGACTCTTCAGACCTGCCCGACTTCTTCAACCCTGTCCTCAACGAGTACGTATCCGGTGTAACCACCGGACCACCCGCATGGGCTAGTACACGCGCAGATGCCTGCGAGATCTGCGAGAGGGACTGGATCCCGTTGTCATATCATCATCTGATACCGAGGAGTGTGCACGCGAAAGTGCTGAAGAAGGGTTGGCATGATGAGTGGATGCTGAATAGCGTCGCTTGGCTGTGTAGAGCTTGCCATAGCTTTGTGCATCGCATGGCGAGTAATGAAGAGTTGGCTAGGGAGTGGTTCACTGTTGATAGGATCTTGGAGAGGGAGGATGTACAGGAGTGGGCGAAATGGGTTGGAAAGGTGAGATGGAAGGCAAAGTAAGCCGATACCCTGGTCACCAAGCGACTCGGGGTTAGAAGTAAATTGTACGACGCCTCCTATAGAGGGCCAGAAATGTCTTTACTCGAAAGTAAACATGTGTATACGTTCTTGGATTTGTTTAATAGACATTATGTATCATTATGAACGATCATGAATTGGTTTCATAGTCATCTATATAGGGTCGTCGATCCTTAAAAAAGTGTATTGTACATGTATAAAGCTCTCGCCAGGAGCAGAGTAATCTAGTAATAGCACATCGGTAGAAGATTTTTTGCCCCATGTTTTAGCCCATCCAACCGGCTATGCAAGACGTAAGTGGCGCAGGTCGAAAACAGATAGAATGTAGATATGCCGAGTACAGCGAGAAACCACTAGAAAAATACTCATAGGTATCTCTTCTCGTAGATCTCATCGTAACACTGGACATGGTCACCGACAGCAAAGTCGGCCCAGCCCTCGAAGCCCATTCCGCACTCGGTATCTTTCCGCATCTCTACAACGTCCTTCTTCACGTTCTTGAGAGAGGCAAGAGAGCCTGTGATGAGGATCTTAGTAAAATACTCTCGTATAGAAAATCAAAGAATAAAAAGTTGAACTTACCATCGTAAATGATGTCCTGGCCTCTCAACACCCTGACTTTCTTGTTCCTGTTGATAGTGCCATTACGAACCTTACATCCCGCGATGGCACTTGTCTCACGTCCCTTAATGGTGATATCAAAGATCTGGGAAATTTCTGCTTCGCCGGTCACGCGACGGGAAACAGTTGGGGGCAGGTGCTCGCTGAGTTCCGCCTTGACGGCATCAATCAACTCGTAAATAATGTTGTGGTCCAGGATTTTCACTCCGTTACTCTCAGCCATGCGAGATATGGAGGGATCAACGGGGACGTTGAAAGAGACAATATGACCATTTGCGGTCTGCGCGTGCTGAATATCGAATTCGGTTATTGTACCGACTCCGGAACGAAGCACGTGGGCGTAAACCTCATTGTTTCCAATTGCAGCAACAGAATTCATGACAGCTTCGACGGAGCCGGACACATCTGCTTTAACAATGAAGTGGATCGGTTTTGGCCCAGAGGATTCATCCGCTGCTGAAGGCGACTCGCCCTCCTCCTCGGCGGCTTCCCGGCGGCGCTTTTCCAGCATCTCACGACGGGACTCGTTGATAGCAGCCATGTCCTGGCCGAGTTTCTGGGTCTCAGACTTCTCCAGCCGGTACTCGATAACGTCCTTAGCCTTCTGCTCGTTGGGGGCCCCAAGAACCTCGCTACCTGCGGCTGGCTGTTCCTTCCAGCCGTCAATCTCAACTGGCATTCCGGGCGTAGCCTCCTTAATCTCGACGCCAGCCTCATTCTTCAAAGTGCGGACGCGAGTCCATGTCGTGCCCGCAACCAAAATATCCCCAGGGCGCAGAGTACCACGCCTAACAAGGACAGTTGCAACACGTCCGGAGCTTTTGGTTGTAGCCTCGATAACCCAGCCTTCCACGTTTCCGTCAACGTCAGCTCTGTGATCAAGCATCTCTGACAGGGTCACTATGGCTTCTTCCAGGTCAAGCATTCCCTGTCCAGTTTTACCGCTGACAGGGATGGCCTGGACATCGCCACCGTAGTCTTCAACGTCGACACTGTGACGTGCAAGGTCCTGTTTAACCAATTCCGGATTCACATTGTCCTTGTCGATCTTGTTAATGGCAACGATCATTGGGACCTTGGCATCTTTAGCGTGCTTAATAGCCTCGATGGTCTGAGGCTTGACGCTGTCGTCTGCAGCAACAACAAGCACGACGATGTCTGTCACATCGGCTCCACGGCGCCGCATATCCAGAAAGGCCGCGTGGCCGGGGGTATCCAGGAAAGTGATAACTTTGCCCGAAGGCATGGACACGGAGAAAGCACCAATATGCTGAGTGATCCCTCCATGCTCCGAGGCAGCGACCGAAGATTTCCGGAGCCAGTCAAGAATCGTGGTTTTGCCGTGATCGACATGTCCCATAATAGTGACGACCGGTGGTCGGGGAGGTAGGACACTCTTATCTTCTGGTTCAGGTGCAGCAGTAAGATCATCTTCGGATTTCTCAAAGATCGGTTCGAAGTTGAACTCAGTTGCCACTAAACCAGCGGTCTCAGCGTCCAGAATATGACTATAAGTAACGCCTTCGAATCCCATCTCTTCCATCCTTTGGACGAAAGTGGCTGGTCTAACACCGATCACATCAGCCAGGTTGCTGACGCTGATGAACTCAGGAAGATAGAGTGGACTTGGTGCTGCATCTGTTTGTTTTCGACGCGCCTTCTCTTTCTTCATTCGTTTCCGGTCCTCACGGCGGCGGCGACGAATGTTGTCCTCGTCGAACTCATCCTCCTCAAGCTCTGACTGACGCTGGTTACGTCTGGATCGTCGCTTGGACTCTTTTCGTGACTGCACATCTTCCTCAATATCGTCCGGGATCGAGAGCGGTATTCGTTTAGATTTCGTAGATTGTTTATCTGACTCCGTTACATCGGACTTCTCCTGCCATGTCTGGTCAACCGAATCATCGACCTTGGTCTTGGCCTTAGCTTCTGGCTCTGTCGAATCCCACGTCCTTGTTGTATCCTTCCTAGGGAGAGAGACCGGTACAGGGCGAACAGCGGAGAAATTGCCATTCTTCACGGCATGATCTCTAAATGCCTTCTCTCTCAATGTCAACTGATCCCAATCTGCCAACACGGACTGGCCTAGTTTCCTAATTTTCAACGACTGCTCAGTATTATCCTGCTTCTTGGACTTCGTCTGTTGCACGGGTCGAGGAGCGCTGCACGCCGGGCATGTGGTATATTTGCGAAAACAATGATACCTGCACTCCGGGCACTCCCAATCGCCATTCCACAATTTTCGCGTGGAATTTCCGTTATCTCGCTCGTTTCTGGTTGGTGTAGAAGTCCTATTTTGCTGTGGCCGTTGATCGTGGTGCATTCTGTGTTTCGAGATGAACGGTAAAAGTTTCTCTTTTTGATCCGACTTCTCGCTGTCCGTAGTGCGCTTAGCTCCTTGTGTCTCTTCATGAGTGTTCTTTCGTGTCTCCTGTGGCTCCTCCTTTCTACTCTGCGATAGCAGAGCATCTCGCTGTGCCTGTTCGCCTAAAGCCAGACCAGCAGGTTTATTTGCTTGTCTGCTGGCCCATCCACCACCCCATTTTGCCCGAGGGAACGATTCGCGTGGAGTTTCTTCTTCTTCCTTCACGACGGGGGCTGGATCAGATGCCTCGTTCCTGATTATTGAGGAGCGAAAACCTCGTCGTGAGCGCCATGTTGATGCAGCCGGAGATAAGCATCTACACGTCGCAGCGCATCGGTCAATCCGGTGACAGCGCGAGAGCTTCGAACGGATTAGTAAACTAGATTGTCTTGAAAATAATAAATTGAGAAATGCAAAAACTCACGTCCAGGGCCGCCCATCTGTGCATAATGCCGGAAGCTCTCCGGAGCGTTGTCTGAGAGCGCGAGTATCCAATGCTCTGAAGCTCGACGGAGATCCTCAATCGGAACTTCGAATTTCACGCTCGCATGGCCCGAGAAGCGCGCTAGTCCTCTTCTGTGTTTTGTCACGTGATTCACGTGTTTCGGCGCGTCCATCCAATCAGAGCCAGTGTCTGCTTACTGATAGAGATACCAAAGGCTCTTGCGCCATCGACGGACGCCAAAAGGGCACATATAAAGCTGCAGTCTCCAGAGACCTCGTGTTTATTCTTCAATTCTCCATCTCAATTGGCGCATTCTTCTGTAATTTACTCAGGTCGTGCCAGAGACTCATTTGGGAGACGCAGGAGATGGAGCCTCAGGCTTGGGAAGATCTGGAGAGGGCCGATGGCGGGGCTCTGAGGACTGTTAAAGATCTGTCGGCTGGTGCTGCTGGTGGCATTGCTCAGGTCCTTCTAGGTATGTCTTGTATATTTCTTAATTTGGGCGCAACTGAATATTATTATACCTCGTCTCCTGAACTTTGTCTTTAAGTTTCTGTGGTGATAACGTGACCTGCCCTTGCTATTCCATCAATATGTCTCTCTATGTCTCTATATGGAAGACGCATGCTTTCATAATTTTTTATACATACAAGCTCCATTGCTTATATTGAGTTTGATATTCTAACATCTCTCCAGGTCAACCTTTTGGTATGTGAATCCTATTAATAGTCTTATTTAAGCTACCGATCTTAATGGTCCAAAGATATTATCAAGGTGCGATTGCAAACGAGCAATCAGTACTCCAGTGCTTTCGATGCTGCCACCAAGATCTTGAAGAATGAGGGTCCCTTGGCTTTCTACAAGGGAACCTTGACCCCGTTGATTGGAATCGGTGCTTGTGTAAGTATATGCCGTGGATGGCTGGCCTCTTCATGTGCCAATTAAACCTTTCCGTTTCACGCGATTCATTACCGGATACTGGGTTGTCTAACTATTCTTACAGGTCAGTGTTCAGTTTGGTGCTTTCCATGAAGCACGAAGACGCTTGGAGGAAGCCAATGCGAAGAAGAACCCCTCCAACCCAGGGCTGTCGTACTCGCAATATTATGCTGCTGGTGCGTTCGCTGGCGTAACTAATTCCGTGCTCTCTGGACCGATCGAGCATATTCGTATCCGTCTGCAGGCCCAGCCTCACGGAGCCGGTCGGCTCTATAGCGGTCCTCTGGACTGCATCCGCAAGCTATCTGCCCACGAGGGTGTCCTGAAGGGCCTCTTCAGAGGCCAGGTGGTCACTGTTCTGCGAGAGGCTCAAGCGTACGGTGTCTGGTTTTTGAGCTTCGAGTACTTGATGGACCTGGACGCGAAGCGAAACAACATCACCCGTGATGAAATCTCCAGCATTCGCGTTGCTACCTACGGTGGTCTCGCAGGAGAGGGACTCTGGCTGGCCAGCTATCCCTTTGATGTAGTGAAGAGCAAGATGCAGACCGACGGTTTCGGTGCTCAGCAAAAGTTCAGCAGCATGACCGACTGCTTCAAGAAGACTTTTGCCGCAGAGGGCCTGGGAGGTTTCTGGAAGGGTATTGGACCGACTCTTCTGAGAGCCATGCCTGTTTCGGCTGGTACTTTCGCAGTGTATGTCTTCCCTTCAAAACTCGTCAAACGTGAACTAAATCCATCATTTGGAATTTATAACTGACTCCAAGACTAAACAGTGTCGAACTCGCAATGAGAGCTCTTGGTTAAGCACCGGCTCTAGGAAAAAGTCATTTTTTTTGCTTTTTACGCATATTCCGATTGATGCATTTCTTAACTCCATTTCCACGGCTTCAAGGTTTCATGATATACCAAAAATGCTCATTTGGGTTCTTCAACATAATGCGAATGCGAAAAGGGGGGGAAAGAGAAGTCTGTTTCACCATATGCATTTAGAACTTTCGATGCAATGCATTCAACAGCTTTCAATTAAGAGCTATGATTTTTTTTTTTTTCATCTTAATGCGAAGTCTACGTACATCTCTTGCCCGGGCAAGGAAACTTGTTTGCTTGGCTCCAAATGTCGACACCATATGTATCGCCCAAGCATACAATGAATATAGATCCTAGTGATCTACGTAGTATGTTCTATCATATGAAAGAACCTGCTGTAATCGGCGATATGATAGATCGTCTGCATGCATTCTTTGTGTGCGCTAACAGAAACCATAAATGGTTATGGCTCCCCGATTCGAAGATGTAGATCGGATACTCAATTCTACAATTTGCTGGACTACATCCGCAGAGAAAGACTATAAACGATATATGATTGCAAACTTCTTCAGACATAACTATAAAACCGGTATAAGCTGAAAGTTCTAGTATAAAATACAGGTGTCATTGAATGGATTTTTGCCGGCGCAAGTAATAATCCTTTTCACCGCGTTACTGCTGTCCAGTGATAGGGTTCTCACGCAGCTCGGAAATAGTGATAGGTTCATATGGAAGCTCTCCCCTCTTAGCCGCCTCCAGTCTCCTCTTCTGTCCGGACTCGCCTGCTCTACCAAGGATACCAGCGATCACCTGCACGCAACGCAAGCTGTCATCGTTGGCCGGGATTGGGTAGGTGACCTTCGTCGGGTCAGCATCCGTGTCGATGATACCGATCGTGGGGACGTTGTTGAGACCACATTCGTGTAGCAACACGACGTTTTCGATAGGATTCAAGCAGACGACGAGATCGGGCTTGAGAGCCGGGCGGTCGGTCAGGTTTTGCTTAAAGTCAGGCAGTTCCTGATCCAATGCGTTGACAACCTTGCTCTCGCAATGACCGAGGATCTGCTGTCCATTGGTAAGACTGCCGGGAATCCAGCGCTCGAAGATATGATATCCTCTCGCCAACTCTGCAGCTCTCACGACGGCGCGCTTCTGGCCCTTCCGAGTTCCAACAAACAAGATCAGACCGCCCCTCGCAGCCACCTCTTCCACAACCTTAGCTGCCCGGCGAAGGTAGGCTGCCGTGACATCAAGAGAAATGATATGGATTCCTTCTCTGACACCAAAAATGTAGCGGGAGTTCTGCGGGTTCCAGCGAGACGTGGCATGTCCAAGATGTGACTGGGAGGCAAGAAGCAGTTCGAGGGAGATATCTGACGGCTTGGGAGGGTTTCGGAGGATATCTTCAGGTTCGTACGTCTCAGACACAACCGTACCCAGGCTGTGAAAATGATTTCCTGGAAAACATCGAATGTCAGATCCAGACTCCGATGAAAATAGGACCGATTGGTCTTCCACTCACGTTGTTGCACTGTTTTCTTCCATTCCTCTCGCGCAGGAGAGCTAATATCCTCCGGAACCTCCATCACAGCCGAAATCTTTCCCGGCTGAGATGGAGCAGCGACGTTGGGCGTCTCAACAGCGACATCGACTCGGACATTAGTCGAGTTGAAGCGCGCCAGCATCGGAGCCCGGTTGAGGGCCAGGAAGCTGCGGCCTTGAAGACAATTCCATCAGTAAAAGAGCTAAATGTGATTAAGACAGTGAACACTCACTCTGCCGCGCACACAGTTTCCGGACAATCATTTTGTGCTAGAACTGCTGCTTCAACACCGTTCGCAAGGTCCGCGGAGAGCCTCTCGAACTTTTGATGGAACGCTTGGCGAGTCTCGGGGCCGAGCCATGAGATGCGCTAGTCCGTTTATGGCAGCCACGGTTTGTCGCGGGTGCCGACACTCTGCAGCATGCATCTCAATAATTTTCTGATCACTTCGGTGATGATGGGTTCGCAAACTGAACGACATTGCGTTATAAATGACTCTAAAGGGTTCAGACTATGGAAAACTACCTTCGTTGTTGATTCAAATGCGGATCTACCTCGCTTCCGCTTCTTAACCTGCTCTACAAAAGATGAGAACAGCAATCTCACCAAACAAGTACAAATCTGCTACTATTTCAAAAAATTTTGGATGGGAATTTCATCTTCAGAATGTGATATATAGATGGCCCGATATATAAATTCTGACTTCTGACTCGGCTCTAGGATAAACCTCAAGTCTCCCCGATTTGTGTTCAACATATTTGCATATTCAAGTCCAGCAGTAAACCAGTTGGACCTTTTTAATCCTTCGCATATCCGGACAATATGTTTGATGCAGTAACTTATCAATAATAGTCAATACCGGATCTCCATCTATGTCAATGACACTTCATGATCATATAGCATCCGCGGGAGAAAGAGCAAGGGCAAAAGGGCCCAGATATCCAAAAAAAAAAAAAGTCACAAATACACAGCGAAACACAATGAAAGCTATGATCCCGCAAAGCGAAAGAAAAACAAATCGTCAGAATCCCCGTTGACAATATTGGCTAGTCCCGGTTCCCAGCCGGGAGTATAACCCAAGACGCTTTATTCATTTCTTTCCGAGGAAGCTGCCGGCCGCGTTCTCTAACGAGCCAAGGAGTCCACTGTGGTGTTGAGAGCCCTGAGAACCGTGATGCTGTCCCTGGGGATAGCCGGTTCCACCATATGACTCCGTGTAACCGCCCTGCTGATGATGACCCTCACCATGATTCTTGTGTTTCTTCACGGCATCTTCAACAACACTGCCCATGATAGCGCCACCAATGGTTCCCAAGATACCATGGTCAGCCTTGTGGCCGGCAAACCCTCCGGCGAGACCTCCAGCTAGGGCGCCGCCCAGTCCACGATCTCCCTCCTGGGCACCGCCTGGTGCACTCTGGTTATGACCATAGCCCCTAAAAGATTCTACCGTTAGATAATTGATGGAATTAGAACCCGAGTGAGGTTCAGGGTTAACATACTCAGATCTGCCTCCATACTCATGCGAGGGCTGCTGGCCATAGCCCTGTGGTCCTCCATACTGCTGGTGGCCGTACGACTGGTCATAGCCACCTTCTTGTTGGTGATGGTGATGGTGATGATGAGGCTGCTGGCCGTAACCGCCCTGCTGAGGATAGCCTCCCTGGTTCTCGTAGCCACCTGGGCCGTAGCCACCTGGGCCGCCATAACCGCCCTGGTTATAACCGCCTTGGCCGTAGCCCTGGTTGTACTGGTGGTCGTAGGGGCCAGACATAATGGATGAAGTTGATATAGATGTTATGTTAATGTGAAGGTAGTAGTATGTGAAGAGTGATAGGATTCAATAAGTAATGAGATTGAGTGCGATATCCAAACCGCTGAGGGACTTCCCCCGCTCTTTTATAACCCTGCAAACTTCAAAGACAGCCAAGGAGTCTGACATATCATCCGACCTAACTACTAACTAGTTAACTAGTTAAAATTACGTTAACTGCTTGCAGAATGCAGCGAGAGTTACGACTCATCGCCTCTAAACTTAGCCACCCCGCTAGATCCAGCGTTCGGCGCGCTGCTTCAGCCCTGTGGATTAGAAGACAAAAATACATTCATTGGAGGATGCCTGGACGCACGCAAGCCGGACTCCTTGGGGGATGCTGCGAGACAGCCAACAAGGTGGCCTCGTGGTCCTTTCGGCTCAGCTGGACCCAGCCAGCATGTACACTTAGTAGTCTACTTAGTACTGGTACACCAGCGATGAACCGTTGTTGAGAGTCCGCTGTCGCCATCGGACCCCCTGTGGCTGTGAAGACGCTGTTCCCCGCGGTTGGCCGGAGACACGTGGCGGTGCATCGCCCCTGTGGCGCAAGGAAACGCAATCTATTTTCAGATCTCCCTGACGCAGCTGATCGCTGTCAAGCCCCATGAAGATCGTCATTCAACGGCGGTTATCTCCTTTCTGGTAATTCTGAAGATCTTATTGTACATGTAAAGATCTAAACCATCAACACTGGGAATTTCTGTTGCCAAGTCCCGGTCCGGACACGCATACGTGTACACCTCGACTTGGCAGAGTTTGCGGGAACCCTAACCAATCTATCATCTTCAAGTGGACCATGCCCTGAGTCCCTGATGGATGGTGACTATTATTATTATTGTTTGTTTCTCCGGAGCGGAGAGCCAGCTCCTGTTTCTCGGAATCGAACAACTCCTCCGGTGTCAGCGTCAAGGTCTCAAAATGGGTAAGACGTTGTCTCATTAGGTACACTTGAAAGGGGAAGAGCCCAAATGTTCAAGATCAGACATCCCCTGTACATATTGTAGTGAAATGGCCAGTATCCTATCATTTGCACACTTGTTCATGACGAAGTCTGTTTCTCTGTCCCTGGTCCATCATTCGGAAATTGCAATAACTACCTATCATCTGACTTGTCCGTGCGAAGAAAGTCAAGCTAGGCTCTAGAACTAGTGGTTCATGAAGCACAATGAATAGACAACAAAGCAGTCTATTAGTCACATTTATTTTCTTCTGTGGCTTGGAATTCATCATCAATTCTATACGTATTTCGTAGATATCTCAATTCCAGTAGTTGAGACATCCTCGAAACATTCTCGTTAGTTAGTTAACTAACGTCAACTTAATATTGCCTTATGTAAGCGAGCAGCTGACATCTTATCTACTCTTAGAGACGGCAATACTGATAATTACCACACCGCGGAATACACCGCCCTCGAGTATCGCACTATACCGAATACAGATGCATCCCAACATGTCGGGTCCACTGGTAGAACGATTGGACTCACTGGAGCAGTGATCAATGAATATGGAACAGAAGGACATGTTGTGCCGTCTGAAAGAAGATCGCTCTCATCAGTCTCTGTCTTCGGACAATGCAGACAAAGCCCTAGTGACATCCGACCGGCCAGCAGCATTGCCGATCCGAAAACGGGGGACCTGGAAGGATCGCGATTGGAGTGGAATGTGATGGATTCAAGAATATGCCCGCATAACTTGATAAGAGCACCAAGACGTTACCTTGGCAGTCTTTCGACATGGATCGTCTGCAGACGGCACACCCAACCGGGTGCCCGACCTCTTCTTTAAGCACACCACGTCCTCGTCGATTTTCTGAGACATTGTTCGGGAAGCCGTTCGGATGACGGACCAACCGTGGTATCACACTCGTACCTGCCCACGAAGAACACGATCAGATGCTTATACGGATAAAGCTGAAACATACTCTGGCATATTCTGGCGCGCGCTTATTTCTGCTCCTAAATATCTATAAAACAAGAAAACAATTCCCGCGAACTTCCGCCGCGGGCGGTTGCATGATGACATCAGTTGCGACTACAGCGTGGGGCTCTACTCTGATACTCTTCCGCGAAATTCCAATTATTCGCAATTCGGATACGATATCTAACTCTCTGCCAGCTGCATGATGTTGAGTGAATGCTGAGAAAATTGGGACGATGAGAAGGCGGTGTTGCAGAGTCCACATCGGTTAAGGGTATCTATACCGCCATGGGGCCGACGACCGAGCGCCGTCAAGACTGGTTCCAACAAGACGTCAAACAGCGCGCTCAGGTGTGGTACCAGAAATACGTGCTGGAGCTGATCTTGAGGCGAAAGGCGCTCTCTTCTTCCAATGATGGCCGTCATATCCCCCTCCAGCCTTTCCATGACAAACCGTTGGTTGATCCTCGTAGACATCACCCATATATCTCAAACACCATCCGATCGTCCAGGTACACCATCTGGGACTTCTTGCCAAAACAGTTTCTTTTTCAGGTGACCAGACTGGGGAACTTCTATTTCATTTGCATCGGAGTTCCTCAAGCTATTCCTGGGTTGAGCAATACCGGAAGCTATACGACTATTCTGCCCCTTCTTTTCTTTATCCTTCTGACAGTCGCAAAAGAAGGCTATGATGACTACAAAAGACACAGACTGGACAAAGTGGAGAACACAAGATGTGCGACTGTTATAAGAGATGGCCGGCACGCGGAGCGTCGAGGAACATTTGCAAGAATACCCGATCTTCGCTCGTTTCCGTCAGTTTCTAAAACAAAATCGGAAGTTGTTGAGGAGTTCGAGCTGAAGGAAGACGAATTACGATGGAAGCAAATCCAATGGCAGGACATCAAGGTCGGTGACATTATCAAACTGGAAAGAGACGACGCTATCCCGGCGGATACAGTGTTGCTATACGCGGATGCAGAAGATGGGATTGCATACATTGAAACGATTGCTTTGGACGGGGAAACGAATTTGAAAAGTCGCCAGGCATTGCCGGAGTTTGATCGTTGCAACACAATAGAAGGGATCAGATCATGCAAGGCCGAATTCGTGGTCGAGGATCCGAATCCGGATCTCTACAATTTCAACGGCAGGGCAATCGTCGACGGGGAATCTGTTCCACTCACCCTGAACGAAGTTGTTTACCGGGGTAGCGTCTTGAGAAATACTAAGCTCGCAATAGGCCTAGTAATCAATACGGGAGAAGAATGCAAAATCCGAATGAATGCCAATCACCATCCTAAAGCGAAAAAGCCCCGTCTTGAAAAGTTTCTCAACCAGGTCGTACTCACACTCGTGGTTTACGTGATCCTCCTCACTATGGGGTGCTCAGTGGGGTATCTCATTTGGAGGAGATCAGTTGAGAAGCACTCATGGTACTTGAAAGACGCTAAAGTCAGTGCCAAAGAGATCATTATCGGCTATGCGATTGAATTCAATAACGTCATCCCGCTGGCACTATATGTTAGTCTGGAAATTGTTAAGATCGGCCAAGCACTGTTATTGAACGGCGACGTTGAAATGTACGACGAAACGTCCGATGCTCCGGCGAGGTGTAACACGAATACGATTCTCGAGAACCTAGGACAGGTCAACTATATCCTCTCAGACAAAACAGGAACTTTGACAGAAAACGTCATGAGATTTCGCAAGATCAGCGTTGCGGGCACCGCGTGGCTACATGAAATGGATATCGAAGAAGATGACCAGGGCCAGACGTCGGAAGCCGGGGAAGAAGATCACGACAGCATCAAATCTTGTCATATAACCGCCACTGCCAAGGTCGGGGATAGTCAGACATCCATCTCGCCTCTTGTTGAATATCAACCGAGGTCCTCTTTTTCCACTTGGAGATCCGCCGGCAGGCCTGATCATCTTCAACCGGGACTGACAACAAAGCAACTCCTCGAATATATTCATCTTCATCCCGCATCTGAGTTTTCCAAAAGGGCCCGCGAATTCATACTGGCAACGGCTTTATGCCATACCTGCCTTCCCGAAGTCACGGGTGACAACGTAGATTTCCAAGCGTCATCTCCCGACGAACTCGCCCTCGTCCGGGCAGCCCAAGAGTTGGGTTACGTGGTCGTCCATCGCTCATCGCATTCAATTACTTTGCTTGTGAAAAGTGGAAGTGGGAATGAAAGTCAGTCATACGAAATTCTCGACATAATCGAATTCAGCAGCAAACGAAAGCGCATGTCCATCATTGTGCGATGCCCTGATGGTCGAATATGGCTACTCTGCAAGGGTGCAGATAATGTCATCTTGCCGCGTCTCAAACATGCAGACCAGGTAGCTCGATTGGCTAAGCGGGTGCGTGAAAGTCGTGAATTCGATCACCTACGACGGAGTCAACAACTTGAAGCAGCAGAGAGACCTGGTGTCAGGAGATCACTCGAGATAACGAAGCAGTCCGCGTTCAATTTCCTTGACAAGTTGTCGGTCACGAATGACTCTACTATTCTCAGCCGCTGCCTCGAACATGTCGATGACTTTGCAAACGAAGGCCTTCGGACCCTCCTTTTCGGTCACAAATTTATTTCCCCGGAAGACTACAGCTCCTGGAGGAAGATATATCGTGAGGCAACGACCTCACTCACAGATCGTCAAGATCGCATTGAAGAGGCTGGGGAGCTTATTGAGCAATCTCTTGATCTTCTTGGCGCGTCTGCCATTGAAGACAAGCTACAACAGGGCGTGCCCGAGACCATTGACAGACTTCGTCGCGCTAACATTCGAATCTGGATGTTGACTGGTGATAAGCGGGAAACAGCGATCAAGATTGCACACTCTGCGCGGCTTGTCCTGCCCGGTTCTAAGACATTTATTCTGGATTCTACAGTAGACAATTTGCAAGGGCAGATACGGGCCGTTTACGACGAGATATACCTTAGGGATGCAAATAGCGTCTTAGTTATTGATGGGCATACCCTTGCAGTTGTAGAAAGTGATCCCATACTGAAGGACTCTTTCTACCGGCTCATAGCATCCACTCGTTCCGTGATTTGTTGCCGTGCTAGCCCAGCGCAAAAGGCTAGCATAGTAAGCGCAATCAAAGCGCATATACCCGGATCCCTGACTCTTGCTATTGGTGACGGAGCAAATGATATCGCTATGATCCAGGCTGCAGTAAGTAATATATCCCTCTGGGTATCTACAAGTATATGCTCAACCTAAGCTTTGAACCAGGACGTTGGTGTTGGTATATCTGGTAAAGAAGGCCTACAAGCAGCACGCGTCGCAGACTATAGCATAGCTCAATTCCGCTTTCTTCAACGCCTCCTTCTTGTTCACGGTCACTGGAACTACGTTCGCACTGCAAAGTTCATACTGATGACGTTCTGGAAAGAAATGTTCTTCTATATGATGCAGGCGCTCTATCAACGCTATAACGGATACACCGGTACTTCGCTATATGAATCGTGGTCTCTGACTGTTCTTAATACCCTATTTACATCTCTGTGCGTCATCATCATGGGGATTTTCGAACAAGACTTAAGCGCCGACACCTTGCTCGCTGTTCCCGAGGTGTATCTCTACGGCCAAAATAATGCTGGCCTCAATCTGCGAAAATACCTGGCCTGGATGCTATGTGCCACCGCAGAGGGAATGATTGTATGGTTCTTCTCCTGGGCAATTTACGGAATGCTTTATATCCCCAAAGATCAAGGATTATTCGCATTTGGTGATCTTGTGTTCACCTTAGCAATCCTGTGGACGAATACAAAGCTATTGTAAGTGCCCTTGCGCCACTGGAGGCCACCATGTTCGAAATCCATAGACACGTGCTAACTAATCTGTTCTGTTAAAAGCATTGGCGAAACTCACTGCAAGACGATCATTGTCATCACCTGTTTCTCGATCACTATCGCTGGCTGGTGGGCCTGGAATGCGTTCCTCGCAGCTGCCTATACGCCTCAACCAGGACCATACAGTGCGCGCGGGGGCTTCACGAATACCTTTGGTACTGACCCCATTTGGTGGTTGACGCTCATTCTGGTGTTTGCGATCTTGGTGGCTCTACAAGTCGTATACAGTTCGCTCAACCGGAACATCATATCAATCGCAATGAAACCGTTGAGGCGAAGAGTAAAGTGGTTTGGGGGCAATGAGGATTCCGATATTAGAATGTTCCAGGAGATGGAACAGGACCCGTCCATGAGAGAACGGCTTAAGAAAATGGCTCGGGACGAAATGGAAGAACCGGACGTGGAGTACATACCATGATGTTAATGACTAACGACACTACATAAATAGTGTACTTACATCGCAGATTTATTAGAAGACCTAATGATTTAATTATAGTATCTGTTAGACACCCCCTCCGGTGGCTTCTGTTGGGCGCCCTGTTTACTAGTGTCCTATATAGGGATCGCCTAGCCCTAGATTTAATTAAGCAAGTATTCTCCCGCTTCCTTTAGGTTATATTGCTCTTATTCTAAATGTTATTACTCTTTATACTTGATGCTTCTGGTTTGATAATTGCCTTGCTGCTTGTTGGTGCCTTAGATTAAATATCATCAGTTTCAGAGACCCGGAAGGCTAGTAGAGTGATTGGATGTAAGTGTTAGAAGGGGTAACACAAGGCGGCTATAAATCAATAACTATTGGCTACTTTCAGTAACTAAGTAATAGTAACTACTTAATCCAGATGTTGGCATACAGAGATGACAAATTGCTGAACCTTCGATCTACAGTACTTTTCACCTAGGTCCAGTGCTAATGCACGCAAAAATACGCCAATATCTGAATACATCCTAGGCTGGTGATTCTGATTCCGCAGAAGTATTAGATTTACCTCTCCAGCTGCCCTAAGTAGGATATCAGACAACTTAACTAGGACCCGAGCAATTAGGGAACCACCCTAGTCGGCTTAGCCGCCACTAGAGCGGGCAATGCAGTCTCGTGCACATAATCCTGATACCTATTCGAACCGGATAAGCCAACGGGCACCAGTATCTGGCTGTAGTCTTCGAAGCCTTGAGCCAACGCCGGTGTCTTGTGTTCTACTCAGCTAGCACTCTCGGAGCTCCCGTTCCTTACACTGCGGACCATGAGGCGCCGCATATAACAGTTGTGGTCCCTTTGAAGTTATCAGTGATTATATCGTCTCGCTTTGAGATTGTAAGTGGCATTGTTGTGTAGTAACTAGTGCAAAGGATCTTGGTATTGAATTTGCTGTGCCGCAATGTTGCATTCACAGGTATCCACAAGTTAGCATCAGGAACTACATAACAATGGGGCTGTTCATTGATTTAAGTTTGAACTAAGAATGGTAAGCATAATCTTGTAAGTAGGAACTACCGTATACAAGAGAGGGGACTAAAGAAAGAAAGAAAGAAAGACAAGAGCTCAAAGTCTTTGTCAGAGAATAAGAGGCAACCATAAATGTCTATGACTCTACAAGCATGGGCCTGTGGAAATCTATAAGCTAGCCCGGGAGATCTTTCGACTCCAACTAGTTTGCTATCAAAGTAGACTCTCCACCCGTTAAGTCGATCGTATCTATCTCGCGCCATTTCTTTCTCCAATCGAGTTTGGAGCAAAGCTACCTGGAAATCGGTTCTGATATCCTGCGATCTGCCAAATTAAGGTTCGAATAGTAACTTTGTATAGTGTCGTCGGGGAATTGGCAAGTGGGCTGGAGTGAGCGAATGAACAGATACATCTTTCTGCCCATTTGCGAGTAAATGGTGTGATCAAGATAGTGTCGGCCTGCGTCCTTTATCGCTGAGCGAGCTAGAGGTTAACGCTTAACCACTAAGTAAGATAGCGTGCGACAGCGCTATAAGTATATACCTATATTCGGTATGTTTTATTTGTTTTGTTTTACTACATTCCTTACTCCGTATGGGGGCCATGCTTATCTTGAAATCGAGGATCGAATTCAAATGGCCGGCCACGTACCTAGGCATCCCAGGAAACGAAGCAGCTAACCAGGCTGCCAAAGATGCCCCGATACTACCTCGTGGCCGCTCGATCTCAGATCTCAGCTATTACTACATAGAGGGGTTGAAGTCAGAGTCAATATGCCCTCAGTATTTGCACCTCGCTGGCGGTCGTCGGGACGCACTCTGACTCCGTCTCCCTTGGCGGAGATCCATGCCACTTCTCAGCCATCAACTCTCGAACGATCGCATCGAGGTCAATTCGAAAACTTCTGCAATTATCGCGCAGATGGAATCCCGCAGGTTACCGGCTAGGTCTCTGCCCCGGCGAAAGAGCATCACCCCCCAGCTCAGCTGTGAGCTCTGTCGTAAGCGCAAGGTGAAGTGCGACAAGCTCAATCCATGTACCAGCTGTGCCTCGAGTGGCACTGCCTGCGTTCCCATATACCGAACACGACTGCCTCGGGGCCGTCATGTCAATAATCCGCCGCATCGAGGCCCGTTGCCTCCTATGTCCACAAAAGGTCCTGGGGAGGCCGATCGGATGATCCAACATACCGTCCAAGTCAATGAGGACCTCTCGGAGCGCATCTATCGTCTCGAAGCACTCATCCAGAGTATGAAGTCCGCCCAAACGTCAACGGCGGGATCACAGGATCAGGTAAGATAACAACTTTCCTTCGCCTGCCCCATCTATCCTCGAGGATTGCTAACCTTGGCATCGATAAGTCGGCCAAGCCACCAGATACCTCAGTGTATCCTCCGACTCCCATCAGTTCTTCTACTTTGGATAATTCAACAGCCCCCAGACGTCTCATTCTACAACGCCCCGACCAGTTTTGGGCAGATCTGGTGGATGAAGTATTACTCAGGACTCGCTGGAATGCACCACAGAGGGAAGAAAGGTGCTGACTCGGACACGTCACAGATCCATGGCCTCCACGATGTGATTAAATTCTCACTCGGGGAAGGAGAGGAAGTCCCAATACCCTCCTCTCGCTCGACTAAAATCGGGCTGTCCGACAACGACGGGATTCCCGTCCTTGGTCTCGGAGGCGGTAATTCACTCTCAATGCCCCCAGTCGAGAGTTTGCTGCATGATTCTGCAGTTGCCCGCCAGCTGTGTGGGGTTTACCTTCAGCAGGTTGACCCTGTCATAAAAATTCTCCATCGTCCCTCTGTGAATCAGTGGATGGTCCATGGCAAGCCATATCTGGCCTATGCGGAGGGTCATCCAGCCACAGAGGCGCTGGGCTCGGCGATCTGCTACTCGGCCGTCAGCAGCATGACTGAAAACCAATGCTCCCTCATGTTTCACACCAGCAAGGCGCAGCTGATGGTCAAGTCTCGTATGGCCTGCGAGGCGGCAATTGGGCGGGCAGGTTTACTCTCCACTCGTGATATCACTGTCCTCCAAGCATTTGTCCTGTATCTGGTACGGATCTGATCCCTGGGTGGTGTCGCGTACGTAAAATAGATGACTGATCCTACTTCTCTAGGTGGCCATGAGATCAGAAGACCGCACGCAGTGCGTCTGGACCTTAATCGCGGTGGCCGTTCGAATTGGCAAAGGCCTTGGCCTCTACCTCGACCTGGAGATAGAGACTTTCTTTGATCAGCAGATGCGAAGGCGCCTCTGGTTTACCATTTGCCTGATGGATCTACAAGCTTCATTCTTTCAGGCATCTGAACCGCTTATCAGCGTCGAGGAATCCGCGTCCACGGCCCTCCCACACCACATCAATGACTCGGATTTTGATCCCACAACCACACATATCGACCCCTACCGGGAGGGCCTCACCGACACGACCTTTGCGCTGGTAACCTATCACGCCCAGCGGATAGGACGTCTGCTGAACTTCGCTCGGCACGACAGCAAGGTCGACGGGAATACTGTGCCCACCACCGCTACATCCACCTCCTCTGCTTCCTCAACATCCCACTCCCGCCGACACAAACCCAGTTGGTCACAGCATCACACCCGGCGTTTCGAAGAGGAAGCGCTCCGCCTCCTTCACTTCTGCGACCCCGAAACTTCGCAATACGCGTGGTTTACATGGCACGGCACGCAGAGTCTTATTGCAACGGCACGGCTTGCGGCCTTGCGCCCTCTCCAGCACGTTGGAAATGAGCCGCCTCCGCGCCGTGAGGGCAGTACGGAGCTACTGCGTATCTGCCTCCAGGTGCTGGAGAAAGCACATCTTATGCATACAGACCCCCGCGCGGAGGGATTGCGCTGGTATGTCACCGTCCCCTGGCATGCGCTGGCGCTCGCCATGGCCGAGTGCTATGTGAGCCTCGACGCGGCTATGGTGCAAAACGCCTGGCCGCTCATCGAGTCATCATACATACAGTACGAGGCGACTAGAGGTGGAACCCTCAGCGGTCCTCTCAGTCAACTTATGCGGCGAATGAGGGAGAAGCTGGCAGGTACAGCTCCCCTTCCGTCGGGCAGTCTCCCGAACTGCAGTTTGACCCCGGCCACGGCGACCTCTCCTGCATTATCGGGACTTCTGAACAGACCGCAGCGTAGTAACAGTGGTAACGAACTGAACCCGTCTGACTCTCCATGGCTGTCGACTGGGGCGACCACGCCGGCGGGGCCCAGGATGCCGTCCCTCCCTTCGTTACCAACATGGCACTCGATGTCGCTCTCCTCGGAGAACTTACCCTCGCTCTTCACTGGGGATCCGCCTCCACCAGCCGTGGCGGACGGACTGCATCCCGATACAGAGACAATATGGGAGGAGCTATTCGCGGGGGTTCCATTCAATGATATTGCAGGTCCGGATACGTTTTTCGATATGAATTGGACATGATTTGGATGAGTCTCGTATCGTATGACATCATATTACTCGCGAAGAATGGTGAATAGGATGGAAATTAGCTTATATTTTGGAACACTCTCAGAGCTTCCACCATAATTCTCAACCCCCAAAGCCTTATCAGTTTCCACCCCATCGCTAAGATGCGTGGTCAGGGGACCGTGTCAGTTGGATTAGAAAGATTCTCTGCTGCGGTGGTTTTGAAACAATATATCTATGTAGATAACTATGTACAGATACCTATACTTCGGACTGTCCAGCCCCTCGGAAACTAACAGATTATGGCCCCCAAAACAAGGTGATTCTCAGAATCCGAAACTGCTGATAAACCTATTTCATAACATTGCTAATTGATAGTTATGGCACAGTTAGGAGTTGTCAACTTGGCAGTTTCCTTCATTCATATTCTGTTGGCTCCTTAAGTCTAAGAGTCCGGACTGAAGGTTAGATTAGGATTCATCCATCATAAGTAGAGAGCTATGATATTAAGCTATTCAATCACAGAAAGGTGAATTACTGACGGCAACAAGACGGAAATTAGTCTAGAATAATCGAAGGAGTTTATCCCTGACTCCCCTCCCCCGCCCCCAACCCACCCTCTAACAACAAAGGAGAACCATTCAATCCTCTCCAACCCCCCTAACCAGATGCATACTGCGACATCGCCCTCAGCTTACTTCCCCAAAACCAAAACACCCACGGTGCTGGCACCCCGATCACAATACTCAAAAATGCCAACAACGTATTTCCCCATCCATATTGCAACCGCTGATACATATACGGCGCAAACAACGGAAACCCAAAGCCTGCCAAGCTTCTAAGGACAACCGCCGCGGCCATTCCACTTGCAGCGAATCTTGTGTAACTATCGATCACGTACATCTGCATACACTGCAGACAGACAATTGACCCGAAGGAGAAGATCACAATCCCAACGTTAGGCATCACCCAGTGGATACGCGCCTGCACACTCCATCCATACCAGAACAAACCCACGGGGATAAACAACGACCCAATGAACATTGTCGGGATGCGGAATTCCGGTACGCCCGTATTGGTGTTACTCTGTTTCCTTTTCAGATAATAATAGATCCAGTCGCTGGCGCGCGCGTTGATCTGCGCGCCGAGGACAAAGCCAATGCCTAAAGAAATGTAGTTCAGTCCTCCGATCCCAACCTTCTCGCCGTAGACCCCCTCCCAAACTTGCGGAAAGGTAGAGAGGAGGAGGTAGAAGAGGCCGAAGAGGTAGGCCATGTATACTGCAATTAATTGGACGATGGGCTGGGTAGCGAGTAGGACGAAAGGCCGGATAAGGGCTTTCTGGACCACCGACGCTAGGTTCTGGTTTTGGCCATTGTTGCCATTATTGGCATCATAATCGGTGTGATAGCGCCTGTTACCAGTGTTTTTGCGGAGCTTTTGGGCACGACGTTTGAGAATGGTCGGCGCGTAGGTCTCTGGGAGGAAGGCCAGCCCCAGCAGTTGGAAAGCTACGCCAGCGATGCTGGTTGCCCAGAAGACCCAACGCCAGGTAACAGTCTCAGCAATGAAGCCTCCCGCGATAGGGCCCACGACGGGGCCCAGGAGGGGGGCTAAGCTATAGATGCCGACGGCTTTGCCGCGCTGGTCGGCGTTCCAACAGTCGCTTAGCGAGGGTTTTTAGCCATGTTTATCGGTACAGTGGTATGTATGTATGCGCATACAAGAAACGGGGGAGATCTACCTTAGAACACCTCCTCCAATAGCCAATGGCGCACTGCCTGCAATCCCACTCATGAATCGAAAGGCAATCAACTGGCCTGATGTCTGCGCAAACCCGCACCCTAGGTTCCAGGCTACATAGCACAGATTGCTGAACTGGAGGACATAGGCTCGCCCAAATATTTCGGACAGGGGACCAAAGCTAAGCGGACCCAATGCATAGCCTAGCACGAACACTGACAACGCCAGTTGTGTTTCCACGTCGGAATGGATATGGGATTCATCCGCGATTTTGTTCAATGCGGGAGCGACCATGGAGGACGAGACGGGCGAGATGAAGGTGAAGAGCGAGACGGTCAGCGTCACCGCCCATTTTCGGCTCATGGACCAGTTTTTCGGGTTTTCTTTTTCCTCGAGGGTGGACCAGGAGACCTGCGTGATTATTTCTTTTTGTCAGTTCTCAGTTTGATATCTATAAGTGGGGTTGACTGAGATGACTGACCAGGTAGGGATCTTGTTGTAAACCGTTTACTTCACCTCCAAAAGGTTGCGATAGTGTGGATTCTGTAGTCAAAAAGATTTATTACTATTATCAGAGCATTGTTTCCAAGTGAAGTTTATAGACCTGCATGACCCGTGCGGACACTCGCTTCTCGGAAACTATGTAAACATACCTTCTTTGTCTGCTATCCTAGGCATTGTGGTCGATACAACTTAGTGCAGCATAGAAGGGAAGAATAAAATATAAATATCTTTGACGCCTGCAAGAAAGTACCAGGGGTCATAAATAACAATAAAAAAAGACTGGGAAACAGTTGTCTCTACTAAAAGTGCGGACGCTCATATATGCAATCATCATTCGGATTTTAAGACCATCTCTCAAAAGCCGAGCGGCCTTACAACTCAGGCATTACATTCCCTCAAAATGGAAAAGTTTCAGATCTACCAATGTACATACAGTATTATCTTATCATCTCTTCCCATTATTGATTAGTTCTTTACATCAAAAGCCACGGATCCGGAATTATAAATTTGTCGGTCGACCACCTGGAACAGGAAGGCCACGTGGGTAGCTGCCCTGTCAAGATAAAGTTATAGTTGTGGCGTAGTTAGCCGGCGCGTAACCTCTGCTTAAGGGTGGCCTTGCGATTTCGCTACTGCAGCGCTACACCAGTTTATGCAGCCTATAAAGCATAAAGCCTTATTGCTCGGTGCTTGCGTGAAGCTGATTATAACTAGCAGCGTTGATTAAAAAGGTAGCAATTTCTTCCAACCTTATTCCCGACACATATATTGTGAACAGTATAAAGTTATAGCGTGCTTATAAACAAGTCTATTTCCAGGATTCTTATCTTCTACAGTATCCATTGCAGGGGCAGATTCTCCCGTTTTGCAGAACAGAGGCAGACTCATGAAACTGAATAGCTACTGCTAGCCTGTTTTCCCGTTCGAAAACGACCTCTAATTGAGCTATTAGTTCACTATTCTGATTTGTTAACTACTATGCGCTTCTAACCTCTCTTTAATACAAAGGTATGTTATGGGGATAACCGCGTCCAATCTACTGGCGATGAGCACATCTAAGTAATATTCTTATTATATGCGCTTTTATGACTTATTTGCTAGTAGTGTATAAGAGAACTACGTTTCGGAGAAACGATACACAACGCATACTTATCCAGTTATAATTGATCCCACTGTGACATTGGCTTAGTTCTCCTGCAGGTGGGCTGCATAACAGTTATGGCAAGTTATCCATTACTAAAGCTAGTGAAAATATTATATCTCGTTACATGCTACTATCAACTGAGAATATCGAGGTTCCACTAGGAAGTCCAGATACATTAAGTACTATTTTACATGACTAATATAGCGGATTGATCACGTACATACTACAGAATTAACCCAGAGTATATTGGAAATTATTCTGTTTTCAGTGTATAAATGTTGCTGACAGAGATTTTTTTTTTTTTTTTTTTCTGCTGCTATATTCTGTTGAATGCGTCAGAGACAGACAGCTAGGTCCACAGTTAGACTTGCTTAAATGCAAGCATGTAGGGAATCGAAAGACAATGTGAAGATGGACAACATCCCACTCGACGAATGATAGTTAGGGCCAGCTCTCTTCAGTAATCGGTCGCCTAGTCAACGTTCTTATTCAATTACTACCAAAATAAACCTAGCACTTCAATTAACAGTTAACCTATCCCATCTCAGCGTCTGTTCGGCACAGCCCGCTCTATTATGAGTAGCCCTATTAAATAGATCTAGGACCCCCCGCCCCCTCGAACCCAGTAATAGATAATAATATAGATTCTTGCAGATCCTTTACCTTGCTGCTGGGCAAGCGTTAGGGATAATGATATTGTACCCAATCGGGTCTGTCGTGTTGCTTAATATATATATCTGGTGAAGCCAATAGTTCTTAGCTCTCTCCAACCGGGAATAAATATGTCGTAAGGTTGTTGAATTTATGAAAACTGCGAACGCAACACTCTTGTACTTTGCCATCCTTAGCCCTCTCGACGCTATCGCGAATGCCAGCGATGATATGTGGAGCAGCCTTTTGTGGCCTGTCGGCTCATCAATTGAATTCTACATACATATATCTCCTATGAGGTCTGCCTACCTATCTGACGAGTCCTGTGGGACAGTTACTCCTCCAGATTTCAAAGCTTCCACTTTAAAAACAATCTTATCAGTCTCCCATGATTAGATAAATAGGAAGGGCAGGGGGCCTTTATGGAGTTGTTAGAGAAGCAGAACCTCCTGCACGCGGGTCTTATAGTCTGAATAATATACTTACACGTTGAATCTAACATCATTGACGAAGAAAGGAAGCTATAACTATGAAGAATCTACCAGCCTGCTTTGATATACGGACCAAGTACCTATATCTGTAAGATCCGATTTAGTATTCCAAAAAATAGTTTATAGTAAGAAAAAAAAAATGATATTATTATTATAGTTCTATTTCTTATTGTAAAGTCCCCTAAGTTATTATTATTTCTTTGGGCCAATACTATATATATTTCTAGGATAGAAGCGGGGTCGTGCCGTTTCAGCGTAGTTAATTTATCTCGTGAAGTCAATGCTATGCTGTTAGGTGTATACTGGATTTTTTTCTGAAGTAAATGACACACAATATATCATGTTAAATCTTAGAACACCTACCACATATCTATTGTGAAATGCTGTCTTGATTATTGAAGTTGTTATTTGTTTCTTCATCATTACCTATTATCTGACTGATAGCAGAAAAAAATGGAAGCGGAGCATTCAAGGCGGTGAGAACGTGCGGGACAACCAACCAGGTTTAGGCGAGCGGAGCAAATGAATGCCAAGATTTACACACCCACCCAAATTTTTCGATGCGTGTATCGCAGCTCTCGCCTAACTTGGGCTTCCAGACCGGTTATCGTCCATCTCCAGGTTGCGAACTGCTAGTCGCAACGACTTGAGAACTGCCATATACTTGACTCCAAGGATACTGGTCGCCCTTAGGAAATAGTCAAGATGGCTGACATTGAGGTACGCATTGAACTTTCCGTTCTCGTGGGCGCGCAGAACCAGTATGCTCATATGCCCACTAGGAACGTCTGCGCAGTCATGCCGAGGCCTTCGACGGCCTGCTATCATTGATACCTGCCAAATACTACTACGGAGAGGATACAAGTGTATGTGATGACCCTGTGGTCCACAATGACTGCACCGCCTTCTCCTAAAAGTGCGAAAGCTGACCGTGAATCCTCCTACAGGACCAGTGGCAGCGAAAAAAGCAGACCAAGGAACAAGCCCGCAAAGCGAAGAAGGCAAAGTTGGACCCTGACTCTGCAAAGACCGCCAAGGATGTCATGGAAGAAAATGCACGAAAGCGCAAGCGCGGTGATGAGGAGGGCGCAGAGGACGCCAGTGACAGCGACTCGTCTGTTTCAGAATTGGGCACAGAACTACCCAAGGAAGGCCTAAAACGAGGAGACGCAAAGAAGAAACAGAAGAAAGAGGCTCAGGAGGCAGAGAAGGCTGCCTCACAGTCGAAAGAAGAGGCCGAAGAACGGAAAAAGCTGAAAGCCCAGAAAAAAGCCGAAAAGAAGGCTGCACAGCGAGAAAAGAAGAAGGCCAAGGAACTTGAGAAGAAGGAAAAGAAGCAGGAAGAAGGAAAACCTACCTCAGAGTCGTCGCAAAAGTCCCAATCGAGTGCCAAGCCTGAGAAGCAAAAGTCTGCACCGGAGGAGGATGAGGACGAGGACGATGACAACGATGCGGATGAGGTGGAACAAGTTGAGGGCTTCTCCCTCGATTTCAACGAAGAACCCACTTCTACCGCCTCATCGACACCAAACTCGCCCGGCTTCGACGCCTCTAATAATGCTTCCGGCAGTTCATCAATATCCTCTATAGTCCCTCCCAGCGCATCCGCAGATACCTCCAAGAAATCTTCATCCGAACAACAAAAAGTGCCCAAAGCCACACCAGAGGAACTGAAGCAACGTCTACAGAAGCGTCTCGACGAGCTTCGGGCTGCCCGCCATGCGGACGGTCTCAACGGCAGGCCCGCGCGGAACAGACAAGAGTTGATTGAAGCGCGGCGGCAAAAGGCTGAACAGCGCAAGAAACACAAGAAAGAGCTCAGGCAAAAAGCCAAGGAAGAAGAACAACGGAAACAAGACGAGGCCATGGCCCGACGCTTCTCACCTAGCGGATCCGGCTCTCTTCTCGCATCACCCCGCTCCCCGGCCGATTCGACTGCATCTACCTCGAACAACTTCGCATTCGGCCGTATTACGTTTGCAGATGGTACACAAGTTGACCCTTCGCTGTCCAGCCTTATCGAGGGGCACAAGCGCAAAGGTCCTCAGGACGCCAACACGGCCCTGAAGGCCGCTGAGGCCAAGCAGTCTCGTCTCGCTACCATGGACGCAGAGAAACGCGCAGAGATCGAAGAAAAGGACATGTGGCTGAATGCAAAGAAGCGCGCCCACGGCGAGCGAGTTCGCGACGACACCTCCCTCCTAAAGAAGACTCTGAAGCGCAAGGAGACTGCGAAGAAGAAGTCAGAACGGGAATGGAAGGAACGTCTCGAGGGCGTGGCTAAGGGCAAAGATGCAAGGCAGGCCAAGCGCGAAGAGAACCTGCGCAAGCGAAAAGAAGGCAAAGGAGCAGGTAAGGGCAAGGCCCGACCCGGCTTCGAAGGTAGCTTCAAGGCCAAGGTTGGTGGCAAGAAGAAATAAAAAGAAAAAAGAAAAGCAATCTATCTACTTCCCATGACTACTTTTAAATACCCTGTCATGGAAAACAAATGAATCAGTCTCCGTTGTGTGTATGATGACCAAAAAGCAGGCAACATTCGCCCCCTAGGCGGATGTATGGGCCAGGGTACCAGTTGGCTTTGGGGGAGTCGGGAATTTTTTTTATTAAGAATTGCATTCCCATTCGTTTTATTTGCTTTCACTTTTTGAGTTCATATTTGAGGTTCCATGTGCATTAGGGAGCGATCTTTTTCTCACAAATTCAATTAGGATTGGAGTTTTGTGCGATACTTGTAGAGTGCAGCAGCATTTGTTATCCAACTGTAATACAACTATTGGTATAGGCAGTAGAGCCAAGAGACCATTGTACATTTAGCGAGGATGTGATCTTTCTTTTTTTCAGACAAAGGGAAAAATCGGCTCTATCGATTGCTGACTGGAACTAAAATAACACAAACATAATACTTCCTTCCGAGAATACATGCATCCATGCAGAGTTGCCACTGGGGATGCTGAGTCGTGTGAGCGATGAAAAAGGACTTCTGATGACGACATTTATGTACAGTACAGGGACAGTTGCTCCAGTAGTGTCTCCTCCTGCATGATGGGAATTATTCCACGACGGAACGTGGTTTATCGGTAGGGAGCGTCGGCTCTGATGGCAGCAGCCAGCTCGGGCTCCCACTTGTCACCGTTGGCCAGCAACTTCTCCTTGTTGTACAGCAGTTCTTCTCTGGTCTCCGTCGCATATTCTGCGTTGGGGGCTATTGGGTAGACACAGTCAGCGATATGTTCACTCAAGGTAAGACTTGGGTATGCGGATGTGTCCACGGCAAGGGCGCGGCCACAGGCGTCTCAATATGCCCCAGGAAAAGAGTGCGGTAATGAAAACCAAGTAGACAAGGAATACTCACACTCAACGATGGCATCAACGGGGCAGCTCTCCTGGCAGTATCCACAGTAGATGCACTTCGTCATATCAATATCGTATCTGGTGGTTCTTCGGCTTCCATCTTCACGCTCTTCCGCCTCAATAGTGATGGCCTGCGCAGGGCAGATAGCCTCGCAGAGCTTGCAGGCAATGCAGCGCTCCTCACCGGTTGGGTAGCGGCGGAGGGCGTGCTCACCACGGAATCGCGGGGAGATGGGGCCCTTCTCGAATGGGTAGAAGATCGTGTATCTAGATAGGGAGGCATCCATATCAGCATTTCTGCACCGCAAGACACTGTGACAGATGGAGAGCCATCACATCCACCACATATAGCCCCATTGGGGCCATCTGCGCGGATTCAAGGAACCTTTTGAGGGATACTTACGGTGGCCTGAAGAATTGTTCCAGCACAACGTACATGCCCCGGAAGAGCTCAGCCATCAGGAAGTATTTGCTGGCCTTATCCAGAGAAGACTCCTCACTCTGATCCCATCGCTTTGGGGGAGCCAGACGGAAGCCAGGTTGGGGTGGCCCAGAAGGGGTAGCTGCCCTGGAAACCGAGGATGAGAAGTTTGCGGTCGAGCCCAAGAGCGACGGACGGAGGGAAGATGCAATCAGGTAGGGCGAAGGCCGGCGATAGGCAACCAGCCTCGCGACAGGCTTCGCGGAGGCCATGATGAGCGAGATCTGAGGCGCGGAGGGGAGGAGAGGGGAGGTCAGCACTGGCAAGTCGAGCAGGTCGTCGACTACGGCGGAATCAGTCGCGATGGTGGTCGAGTGCGGGTTAGGTCATTCCCTTCTGCCGCGCGCTGATTGGCCGCCGGCAGGATTTTGCTTGTCCGGCTGCCGAGCCGCAAAGGTCGAGCATCTCGACGTCTTCAATCCTGCCTCTGCCTCTGCACCAGCTCATTCATCTACACTCCCTTCTCCTCCAGTTTCCTCTATTCTTCCCATCCAAGCACGAGCTTTGCTTCGTCCCCCCCACAGCCACCATGTTCCGTGCCGCCATCGTCCGCTCGCTGAGGGCCTCCGTGCCTCGCGCCGTCAGGGCTCCTGCCTCTCTCTCCATCAGAAGCTCCCCCGTTGCGCGCCCATCCCAATTCTCTCCCTGCTTCGTCTCCCAGGCTGTCAGACTCTACTCTGCTCCTGCTGGTCTGTCGAAGGATGAGGTCGAGGGCCGGATAGTCAACCTGCTCAAGAACTTCGACAAGGTGCGTGGCCAACATTTCGCCCGTGACGTGGATATCATCAGATCAAGCTGACAATTCTCCGATAACAGGTCTCTGACGCCAACAAGGTTCGTCTTTCTGTCAACTCATCATGCAATTTGATCTCTTCGTTTTTAGGAAACCGTCTAACTCCGCACAGATCAACGGCTCTTCGCACTTCTCCAACGACCTTGGCCTGGACAGTCTGGACACTGTTGAGGTTGTGATGGCTATTGAGGAGGTAAATCTACTCTGATCCGTGCGAAGATAATCAAAGGCGAAAGTGTTGACATGTGCAACAGGAATTCAGCATCGAGATCCCCGACAAGGATGCCGATGCCATCCACAGCGGTGAGTACTGAAAAAAAAAATCATATAACTAGCTCCATCTCGTGACAGACCAAATGCTTATAATATCACAGTTGACAAGGCTGTCGAGTACATCCTGTCTCAGCCCGACGGTGGGTTATCTCTTCCCTCCTTAACCGTGAAGATTTTTAGCTAATCTGGCCACAGCTCACTAAATAACCCGCGAGGATACTGGAATGTTAAGAGTCAAAAAAGAGGGATTTTTGGCGTGGATATATGCGAAACTGCTAGAGCTTGAGTGTCATGTGGTCACTGGCGCTGCCTTGTACGCTTAATTCATGCCGGGGTTTCTCCCCAATTATTATCGTGTACATCATCTGCAACATGAAGCTTTGATAAATGTCGGATCTATGTCCTCTGTTCTCGACTGGTTATTCAAGATAATGCGGAATTGAATTACTTATCTGCTGCGGTTGGCTTGCTTGATATACGGCGATGTTACTCAGCATAGCGTCTTGCCCACGGTCAACTACCGTTCCATATGGGGACCGGCGAATGACATAGCTCCCCTTAGAACGTTAGAATATCGAATATCGTTCCAGTGTGACATTCTACTAGACTCTACAATGGTAAGATTTCGCCTGACACCTACTGGAGCAATTGACACTCGCCCTGGAACTCTCACTAGGCACAGGTTTGATTACGTGTCTACCGCGGGAAGATATTTAGATCCCGGAGCTGTGTTATATACTTAGATCTCGATACCAGCGTGCCAATGCCTATAGGCACGAGTGGCATGTTTCCCCAGCAGGCCCAATCACATAGCCATCACTATGGAAGAACAGAGTCGCACCTGATCTGCGTTAAAATATTATTTCTTTATCTCTTTGGCGTTGTGATCCTACGCAGATCATTGGAAGCGTGATCAGCCCCCCCCCCATGGCGGGTGCCAAGCCTCTCTTTTAGCGAGCCGCAGCGGCGCAGCGACAATGTCCGTAGAGCACGAGGCCTCACATCGCCTTTGACAGCTGGACTCTCTGGACTGCGTATAGACCCTGGGACAGTGGTACTGCTTGTGCAGTGTGAGGTCTAGGCCAATTCCTCTCTGCACTGATTGTCACTCTCAGCTTCCCCTGACGTGCTCCATCCAAAACAGACTTCCCGTGCGGATCGCGAACCACCTCTCTGCCCCCCCGAATCCCATGCTGAGAGCAACTCGGTCAATCGACTCCTGAGCTTCCCCCGCCCTCTCATCTCTAGACAAGTTCAACTACATAGCTAGATTCCCCGATGGCCTCAGCCGGTGGCCTGACGCGCCGAAGAGGAGGCGGTCGAGTCGCTGGCGGAGACGACAATGAAGGCAGCCGAGTGTCGTCCCCCACGCCCAAGAATGGAGTCCCGGAGACATCGTTCACCAGCGAAGAGAATGGCCACAAGATCGCTTTTGATCCGAGGGACATCAGCGAGAGTGAGGAGAGGAGCAAGCAGCCCAAGCTGACGCTCATGGAGGAGGTGCTGCTACTTGGACTTAAGGACAAACAGGTGACTTTTCCATTCTTTTCTCTTACTCTGCCTCGTGACCTTGGAACTGACGGACTACATTCCTGTTTCTAGGGCTACTTGTCTTTCTGGAACGAGAATATCTCCTACGCGCTGCGAGGATGCATCGTCATCGAGCTGGCCTTCCGCGGCCGGATAAGCATGCAAAAAGACTCCTCCCGGCGGCGCTTTCCCCTGGCCGATCGGATAATCGAGGTGGTCGATGATACCCTGACGGGAGAAGTCTTGCTGGACGAGGCGCTGAAGATGATGAAGACGAGCGAGAAGATGAGCGTTAGCTCCTGGATTGATTTGATGAGCGGTACGCATTCTCGGGGAGAATGGCGGTCTTCTTGAAAAGCGAGACGTGTTAACTGATGCGATGTCGTTTTTAGGTGAGACGTGGAACCTGATGAAGATTGGCTACCAGCTGAAGCAAGTCCGTGAGCGTCTTGCCAAGGGCCTTGTCGACAAGGGAATCCTCCGCACAGAGAAGCGTAATTTCCTTCTCTTCGACATGGCAACACACCCCGTTGCCGACGGTGGTGCCAAGGAGGAAATCCATAGACGTGTCCGCAACGTGTGCAGCAACCGTACTGTGATCCTTCCTCCCAGCCCCTGGCTCCCAGAAGACGCCGAGTTCAGATACCTTCGGACAATCACCATGGTGTGTGCCGCGTACGCCGCCAACGTCCTTGAGAATGCGCTGGTCACAATGAGTCACGAGGCTCGTGAGAGAGCTTTTGCACAGGTGGACGAGCTACTAGCAGAATACTCCCAGTGGCCATTTGCGCGGAGGGGTGGCGGTTCGCAGGGCATTGGCGCCAACCTGGCGCAAGCCATCAACGATGAAGTCAACAAGGCGAAGGATAAGGAGCTCCAGCTTGAGGTATGTCATCTGCCCGTGTCAACGGACACGCTATCTCTGGAGAGCGCGGTGATGACGATGAGGATGCCGTTACTAAGTGCTAACCTCCACAGATCGTCGCGGCTTGCCTGAGCGTTTTCACTCGTCTTGATTCCCTCCTATAAGCAGCGTATTCCGTTCATATTTCCAGCACACTGATCTCCCGTGCCATCCTTCCAATCCAGTTCGTCGGCTATCGATGGGGATTGCAGCTACTTACTATAATATTGGTCAATGACTGATGGATCGGAACCTGGCCGGGGCTTCTTCGTTTCTAAAGGACACCGTCCATAAACTCGGCATGATATGGCATTGACTTCGTCTACTCTCTCCTGATTCTTCCATCCCTAATACCATCTGCCCAGTGTCAGTTCCGTCTAAAAAGCTTTTGAGGCGTGCAATATAGAGCGTTATGGTTACACAAGATTCCAGACCCAGCATGGGCGTGTGGACACGAACAATCGGCTCCATTTTCTTATCGTTGTGGTCTTGATCGGATAAGATTGCAAATTTCTTAACCGAATATATCTTTGAACCTGAGCATTCATTGACCAGGGGAAGAAAGATGATGCGGTGCATTTTCTTTCGGTTTTCTTCTACTCCTTCCAGCCCACGCCTTTTTCCTGGATTCTGGTGGAATCTTTCAACGCTACCTCTACGTTACATCTTCTGTGAGGGGTCTCTGCTGTGTCTGTCTGGGCCTTGGTCATTGCGTATCTGCCCTTTTGTTCGAAACAATGTTGTTTGTTCACTTTCTTTCTTGACGATGTTTTAATCTACTTTATCAGATCAGCTCGGCAGAGAAGAAATGAGAAAAATTCCTTGAAAAATTCTTTCTTGTCCCATTCTTTTCTATTTCTTGTTTACTCCATTGCCCGCTTAATCAACCGTGCTTTTCTGATGGGAGGTAGCGTGGAAGTAGTACGCTGAATCCATCAAGGTGAGGGCGTGAAAAGATGGCGGGTCCACGCGATCAATATGCTGCTTCTCCATCTGACTATATACATTAAACGATGTTTGGCCCGACTGAATATATCACAGGAATCCTATGAAACCCAGCTACCAACCAGAAAGCAGAACTTCAACGCTACAGAGTCGTTTGGTAGCAACTAGCCAGCATTCGCCCTCAGCACGACTCGTCCTATACTCCTATTCTCGCCCACCCTGGTCATTGCTGCCCGGCCATCGAACAGGTCAATCACCTTTTCCACGTACCCTCTCAGCTCTTCCTTCTCTACCAGTTCATTGATCCGCTCCAAGGCCTTACCATCCGGCTCCACGGATAGGGACTTACTCCTGAGTCCACATTTCCCCATCACCTCTTTCATGACGGCCTCCGGAGCTGGGTCAGAGAAACTCACAACAACGCCTTTTTCTTTAATAACAGCCGCCGGATGCAATTTCTTAAGCGTCTGCCACCCGCCAACGGAATCAAGGACGATATCGACAGGCGCCCATTTGTGCGATCGAAACGATTCCGCAATATCTGGCTTATCAACAGCAGCATCAGCACCCAGATTAGGCCGCAAGGTCTCCGCATTATGGGGCGAAGCGCAGGTCGCACAGATCCAGACCCCGTTCGGAAATAGTGATCGCGAACGAAGCAGCTGCAGCGCTTGCATCCCGACAAAATGATCCCACGCTGCCGTCATCAGGACCCGTAACTGACTACCACTTTGCCCTCGACTCGTCTCCTCTGGATCTAGCCCTCCATGCCGGAACAGAGCCTGCCAGGCCGTAAGTGCTGGCAAGGGAATCGTCGCGGCCTCCGCCGCGGTGACATTTCTCGGCTTAAACGCAAGCTCATCCTCCGTCGCGAGGACAAAATCCGCCGCGGCGCCATCTCGTTCCGTAACGTCCGTAACCACTCCAATGACCTGGTCTCCGATCGTGAATTTCGGCCCGTCCTTCCTCCTGTGATCCTCATTCGGTGTCGTGATGATCGAACCGCAGAAATCGCGCGCGATAATCATGTCCCGCCTCGTTGCGGCATCGAGCGTGCTTCCCCAGGAGAGTTCATCCGGGGAAAGCGCTGCGGTTTGGACTTTAATCAGATATTGTCCCGGTCCGGGCTTCGGCACAGGAAAATCGGTTTTGTAAACCAATTTGTCAGGAGGTGGAGGAGCGGTTTTGTCGTACGTTCCAGAAGGGAGGTATAGTGCCTGCATGACTTCGGGAATGTAGGTCTCTTCGTCCATGTTTGCGGATTCGGGTTTGGATTCTGGATCCATCTTGCCGTGCGGTGATAGAGTCGTCATTGTGGACGATCGCTATCTAGGTGATTATTACTTATTGATGTTGATGTTGATTATCAATATCTGCGGGGAGAGGTTCGGGTTTTGAGTGAATGCTGCTACAATGATACTTTCTTTGTTCATATGTTTCTGATGCACGTTGAAGATAGTTTTGGCTTTGATAGTACAAAAAGGACCTGAAATCAAGCAGGAAAAGAAATCTAATATATGAGACAGCCGACTGTTAACAATGATAAACTAGTATATATGAATGGAATATCAAGTACGACCAGCGCAAAAGGGACGGTGATCTAACACGCCGTGATATCGAAAACTATGTTACGCCCCGGATTTCCTAACGTTGACGTAACCAACTTAGCTGCCGCCAGATTAGATCAGCCTCCGCCACACCAGGGGATCGATAAACCTGATTGTTAGTCCAGAAAATAGAAAGATTGGCAAAAATAAGTAATAAATGAAGTGTGGGAAAAATAATAGAACATCCGTGTGGTCTATCGTGATCGCCTCGTGTGCCGTGAGCCATGGACGTGCTCGAGAAAAAGAACGATTGAAGCTGAATCCAACGCCTGTGATCGTCTGTTACATAAATCGGAACATAGGTGATAGTGCGAGTTTCATGAATTTCGTCGCAGACATAAAGTTGAGTATCGTCATCTCGTCGAGGTAATCCTGAAATGGCCCTCGTTGTTGTTTCCCTGCTCTGTATCTATTTCAGCTTCTCGACGAGTCTATGTAGTTCTTCTGGCTTCTCAAAGACTTTCCAGACATGCTGCGGTATGCCCTTGAACGCATTTTGGAATCTTTCATCTGTGTTTTTCTTTTCCATGTGGGCAACGTCTGTCACTTTTCTGATGAAGATAGCATGGACCCATCCTGGGTATTTCTTGTAGATTTCCGCATAAGCTTCAGGATCACTCTGTGTGGAATCACCGACACACAGGACCTTTCGCCCCGGGAGCCATTGATGGATCTTCTTCATTCGATCTACCTTGTAGGTCTGTGTGCCCTGCGTGAAGGTCTTCAACAACGCTCCTAGATCCATCCATGAGAAATCACGAAGTATAAGAGTCCCCGGGCTATAGTTGGAACGGAGGAACTGCCGCAGGAAAGGATACAGATTGTATGGCGAAGCGGACAAGTAGAACCAAGTGGGTACGAGATATTTCTGGACATGCGAATAGAACTGAGGCATTCCGGGGATAGGCTTGGGCTCTTCCGCGAACGTCGTCCGTAGGATACCTGTAGGCTCTGGAGTCTGAGTGTACTTGATCGTATCGTCGATATCCGAGATGACAAGCCAGCCTTCAGGACTCGCAAACCTAGTCTCCATCGAGACCATATCATCCCAGCCCTTAAGGTAGGGCTTCACCACCGTTCCATTCTTGACTGTACGACCGTCGATAGGTAGAGTCTTGTTGGCGATCCCGTTATCGTTCGTCGGGCCTAGTTGGTGCTGCCGTCTCTGGCCATTGGGAAGAGGTATTTCGAGGGTCAATGATCGAGAGGGCGATATTTTGGTCAAAAAGGGCTGCAGTCGCTCTTGAATCCGTCTCCTGACCGTTTCATCCTTGCCCAATTCGCCATCGAGGCCTATTGCGTCTGCCAGCGACGCAACAAATTCACCAATATCTTCGCGGTCGCCTGCAACGAAAACGCATGCGACTATCTCGGCCTGCCATGTTTGCGTCCCTTTCCTACCTCTGCGCACGGGCCGATAAGCCGTATTATCTAGCAACCAGACGGTGTTGTCGCGTGGATTAGCCGGTTGCGCCAAAGGGTTCCGCTGCCCCAGCACGGACGAGACGAAATCTATAACGCTGGTGCTCCGTCGATACCATCGTAGTGGTAACTTCTTCTCGACACTGGGGAAATCGGCAGATTTCCGTTGTCGACGCTCGTCAGGCGTTTCTTGTGCCTTTTGCCGGAGCACACTGGTCATTATTAGACCAGTTGCTATATATAATAATAGGATTTGTTTATGGTATGGTTTAATTAGATGCCAAGTAATAACCGAACGGGAGTTCGAGCAGCAAACCGTGGGTTCACGCAGTTCGACCACCGGGCGGAGCTAACTTGTCTCTCAGGGGTAAGTAGTTAGATAAATTGAGACTGTTGAATGCGGGGCGAACTCAGGAACATGGGCAAAGAGAAAGGCGAGAACGCTCCGCTTTAAAGCCTTTCTTCGAAGCGACCGCCACGCTCTGAGACGCCGTTTCTTCCGCCATCATTTGCGCGAGTCAGACGCTCGATGATAGCTTTTGGCGGGGATGTTGACTTTGGCTGGAGTGTGATGGCGCCGCTTGGCCCTGGCTTAGAGGGTTCAGCTCTAAGATAGTGTCCGATAGTGTTCTATCTATGGCACGCAAAGCCGGCCAGCCGATGTCAGCCTTATGTCTCTCGTGATCTTAAAAAGCCGTCAGTTGGACGTCTCACCGGTTGGTGCACTGCACCATCAGCGTTGAATCTTACACGAATAATAACCTCAGCCAACAAGGCGTGCTTTGTGTAGTTTCTCCAGACGTTTGAGGCTGAAACGCACGCGAGGGCTGCGAACCCAAGAGAAACTAAAACCTTACGAAGGCTACCGAGCCTCGCACTGAATAATGGCGATCATGAGCCTCGATAGTGCCGTTGCGCAGAGAACTAGTAAGTTGTCAGCAAACGCCCACGTTCACCGGTGAGATAGAATATTGGGAATACGGAATGAATCGCTGACCGCAGATTGGGAAGGTCCTGTGTCGCCGACTGTAAGAACTGCGATATCGTCGCCTCGATCTCCCACGTTCTCTGTATCCAATGACGACAGCTGGGACTTCGTGTACGAGTCGACACGGAATGGGCAAGAGAACGTGTCGAAGCAAAGACCAGAGGTATGTTGATTTCGATAGCTTGATATCGTCATTTCTCTTTTTCTTTTCCCTCGAGCACGGCACACGTGCCTTGAAGCCATCAAGGGAGAAACTATAGACGCCCTGCATATGCCAAGTACCCGAATTCCCATTCCAGCCAGAGACATGTCCACATGGCTTCAAACAAAAAAAGAAAAAGAAAAGAAAAGCTGCCTTTTATCCAGCACCGTCTTTCCTCCCTTGATGATCACCATGCCTTCTGTGGCGGCCGTCCGTGGATGGAGGCAGCTTTATAGTACGGGTCTATACTGCACCTGGCACCCCTTGAAGACTGCTCGGATTCTTTCTCTCAAGAATCACACAATATGAAATTGGGCCCTCGATACCAATGCTAGAGCATGGTGATCCTACAATTCTAACCCTTTGGAATGGGCATCAGGGCAATTGTCCCATGCCCTGTGAACAACCTGAGAGTCGTTTTTAACAATGGCACCGCTTCTTCGTTCTGGGTTCCTTGCTAGAATCCAATTTTTTTTCAAAATCACTTACACATTGGCACTTACATATGTTCACCGCTGTTATGGACCTCTGGACTGACATCTATCATCCGGCGATAAAGATCGCAACGCCTTCTAGGCCCTCTTCAAGAGCATCAACGATAAAATCCAGTCCGGCTTCCCCAAGCTATACCAGCCCCAATCCTTTTATCTACAGCACCTCCGCACATTCATTGACACATCCATGCTCGACACATCACCTAGCAGCCTGCGCCAGGTGCAATCCAAGCCGCATGTCTCGAACGGAGAGAAGTGTTATGCCGCTTGACGAACACAGACCCTCTTATGACAAGGTTTGCGACCACGTTTACGATCACATTTACGACAATTCCGGGCACACAGGCCTTACAAAATCCACAAGGGCATCACGTCTGCTCCAGCAGTGGGGCACCTTTAAGACATGAGGCTGGGATAATCCCTCAACCACTACTGAACAACACTTGCCAATGTCTTGTCCTTAAAATAACGAACATGTGTTGGAGGGCAACAACTCCGCTATCTTTCAAGCATCTAATTATGGACGGACCCATCTCCAGAAAAACTACATCCCAGAGCGAAGACTATATTCTCGCCTCACCGCGGTTCGCCGAAAGCTACGATGTTCTTACGAGACGACGTCTGGACGGGATCACGATAACCCGACATTCTAGGGAAAGAATCAATGCATTAATGTATATAGCCGCAGATATCCTGCATCTAATAATTCTAATATGAATATATGAATACAACTCTCTGTATCGCCCTGCAGGCATCAAAGACAGTAGCCTTTTCGATTCGTTACGTTACATTGTAGACACTTCTGCGAGAGTACTTCGAAAACCCCGCCTTGCTTTTGGCGGGCGGGGTTTTATTCTCTATCGACCTCCTAGGGAAATAATCTCTGGTTCTATTGAAGATATTCTGGCTTCCTCAACCACCACTTTGGAAATTAAACCTTTGTTGTCTAGGTATCTACTGCGAACAACTACATGCTGTGAAGCGCGTGGTCACGTGGATCAACACCAATCTCGTTGACAGCCCCGGCGACGCGTCGTTTCTTCGGCTTCCATACCTAAGTATTGCTAGAGTCGAAGACGGACCTGTGGCCAGCCGATATATCTGCGATTTCCCCTTGACTGGAAGAATTTTCAATATCATCGGATCATCCGTAGAATCGATGAAAAGTGTTGCGATTCGTGCGAGCGACCGGGGCGATTCAGCCCCCAGATGTCTCTGGTCGATGACAATGACCCTCTCCAATCTGATCGCTTTCTACTTGGACCTGTAAACTCTTCAGGGTCCTAGATACATGCTCTAAAAGGACGTGCAGGCTTCAGGTCACGATGTCAGGCCGACGACAACGAATCACCGGCCAAACTTATGCAGAGAGGCTGCTGGCGCCGCCGGTCAGTTTCTCGAACGGACCCTCATGGGTTCATGAGTCTCCTTATATGTACAAGGATTTTGAAGAAAAGACTCCAGTCGGCGTGTCGCGACTGAAGGAACTGGCTATGAAGCGAGTATTATCTGATCAGCGCAGTCTCACGCCGGAACTGTTTACGAATGTGCCGTGGGATATTGCCCATGAGATGTGGCTATGTTTGGGAAAAAGGTATTCGCCCTCTATTATTCGGGATTGGACTTGGTTTTGGCTATTCTTACTCGATAATCCAGCGGAAAGCAGACCATGTATATGTGGAAATTGTTCGCGACGGCCTATCGGAACGAATTCAGAAATATTTCACAGTATCGATCAATGAAGATAGGCTTTCCTATGATGCCAGTACAAGACTACCTTGGACTGGTGAATGACGACGGTCTGAACTGGGGTGTTTCCTTGTTCCTTTCTACGATATATGCTCGTACACCGGACCTCGTGGGAATATCCCGTATCAAGAACCTGGTTGCTCTGGATGTATCCACCCCGTTGCATCCTTCGTTCGATACTCTTGAAGAATCACTCACGGCTGTGGCTCTCAATGATAGGATTATCAGAACTTGGTGTGAGCTCGCGCGGAACTCTTGCGCTTTCAGACACCTGAGAGTTCTCAGACTCACCCACCAAGATGATATATCCGAAACTCTCTTTGAATATCTCGCAGCTCTCCCTTGTTTGCGGATGCTTATTGTTCGAGACTGCAAAAGCCTTGGAACCGCGTCTTCCAGAGCATTTGCGGGGCGGTATGGTTGGGAAGTCGGATCGAAGCCTCCAGTCCAACTCAACGATCAGCAAGAAACGGAGGACTCGGACAGCATATACCAATTCTACAAGGAGACATTTGCTCTAACTGACCATGATGCAAATGATGTAGCGCCTATCTTGGCGGTCGACACGCCCATTCTCGATTTCGAAATCGGGATCAAACGAAAGTTCAATAAAAGCCAGCCTATTGTGTTCCTGAGGAGACAGGTGGACGAGCTTCGAACCGCAGAAACTGCCATGAGAAAAAGAAAACTGACCGGTTCAGAAGGCGGGGCTACATGCTACAATGGCACAAAGACGAGGAGGCCGGTTATGAAGGAGCGAGGCAAGCAGGATATAGCTGGCATGCTCTCGGAATTTCTGTAAGGCATTCTAACAGATCGACGAGACAACCATACGCGCAATTGGCGCATGTGCATTTTCATTCTTTTATAAGCATAAATGTCGTACAATCTAACGGCATGATTGATCGTCTATTTTGTTTTCGAGGTATATTGTCGAGTAGATCGACTCCTGTGCAGTAAACAAGTTTGGTTCGTTGTTGGTATAGAATGAATGCGTGCATCGGGTACCCAATAGGAGGAAAGTTGACAAACAGTAGAGATTCACAATTCTTGCACAGCCTTCTAGTTTTAATCTAATTGTTGCAGATGTACTTTCTATAACCGCCTGGAGGATGTGACTCGGATGTTCCACCGCACGGGACGAGCCGTCGGGTCGCGTTTGGCGATGGAGAGTTTCCAAAAGTACTTTCTCCCATGATCCATCACCCCGCAAACTGCACTGCCACAAGCAAACCAAACTGTCTCCAGCGCACGTTCAGACCCTGAAAGACATCAGTAGTATGCTTCTAAGCCTGCAGTAACTCGCCCGTTCACTCTTCTCTATCTCTCTATAACTTGTTTCCTGTCCTCCGCGCTCAGGAGCGTCGACCCTCCGAGTCCCGCTCGAAATGGCGGACCGGCGACCTGAAGGTGGACGAGAGTCCTCTACCGAACCTGCCATCACGTCTCCACGATCTAGTATTGATTTTCACCCCGCTGCTGCTGCTCGCAGTCCTCCATTGCGTTCGACTGAACTCAGTATCTCGTCGTCAAACCGCCGCAGTTTCCACGAAGCGCTGCGGTCGATGCCTCAGTCTCCCCGAGCCCGACGACAACCCTCCCTGACCCAGGCCGCTATTCAGAGTCTTATCGACAATCCTCCAGTTCCAAATCCCTCAGATCCAGCTTTCGCCGGTCGCGACTGGAGGCAGATCACAATAGGAGAGCTTGTCAAGCCGGATGATCTCAAATACGTGCAGCTTGACACGGACATCGAGGAAGCCACCAACGTATGATAACAGCGGCCCGACTTTCGTTTACGACTACGCGCTAATTCTTTTCTACAGCTCCTGATCGACTCTAACGCGCCAATTCTTCTAATCCGAGAGACCGCTCAAGACAAGTCTGCCGTTAGCACGTTCGATTATACAGACCTCAACACGTATCTGCTACTCGTGGTTGGGTTAGCGCAACCAGCTCCAGAGGATATCGAATACTTCCAGCAATTAGCGACTAGGGCCAGAGAAGGACAGAAGGTTCCACTGAAAGATGTCAAGGCGATCGGTCGTAAGGTCCCGCTCGTGACGCTGCCGGCGTCCGCCAGTTTGATGACGACGGTCGAGACATTCGGAGGTGGTGTTCACTGGGTGGTGGTAGTCAAGGACGACAGCTCGGAAGTTGTGGGGATATTCAGCCAGTTTCGACTCGTCAAATTTCTCTGGGAAAATGGACGAAGTTTCCCGGTTATCGATGAGTTATACCCGCAGTATCTGAAGGACTTGATAGTTGGATCTCAACATGTCATCTCGATCAAGTGGGTCGACTCCTTATCGATGGTGACGCATATGCTAATACCAGTATAGTGGAGATAGGCCGCTCTACGAGGCTCTGCGACTGATGGATCAGGAGGGAATCAATTCTCTTGCTGTCGTCGATAGCCATTCTAACGTTGTTGGTAATATCTCGGCAGCAGATGTCAAGGTAAGATCCGAACCATCACTTTGAAGCCTAGGGCTTGTCTGATAATGGAAATCAGCTCTTGACCAAGTCCACCTCCCTGCCACTGCTGCATAACTCTTGTATCCACTTCATTTCCGTGATACTGTCGACGCGTGGCCTAAACGAGGGCAAAGACTCCTTTCCGGTCTTTCACGTAAATCCCACGTCGACTCTAGCTCATACAGTTGCCAAAATGGTAGCTACTCGGTCCCATCGGTAATACCCTCGCTAGCTCAATAATAATACCTTGTGAATGTCTAACAATTGATTGCAACAGTTTGTGGGTGACTGACCCACAGTCTCCGTCATCTTCTGGACCTCCGACACCATCTCATTCCTCCACCCAGATCCCTCTCTATACACAGGGGAATCCAGCCCCAGCTCAAACGTCGCTCACCCCTCCTTTACCCTCCCCTGGTTCACCTCCGCCGATTAACACCCAGCCAAGCGCACCGCCAAACTACACTAGTCCACATCTCCCGACTCCTCCGCAGCCTTACCAGGTGGCATCGACTGTAGGCGGCACAGCTGCAAGCCTGCCACAAGTGATGGCTCCCTCAATCCCGGCATCTGCCCTGCCGGGCGCCTGTCTATCGGGCCGCCTGGTGGGAGTTGTCAGCCTTACGGATGTGCTCAATCTGTACGCTCGTGCCAGCGGCTTAAGGCCTGCAGACCCTGCAGAGACCCGAAACCGCCGGAGGCGCAGCAGTAGTTCTAGCGTTAATGTGCGAAAAAGTGGCGACATTGGTCGAGAACTCTTAGGTCGTGGTGGACCATGAATATCACATGTATGTGACTAAGTGTCTGTGGCTGGCTGGACTCTGGTAAGTCCAAAGTACCAAACACAGCAAATAGAATTCTCAGCAGCTATGAGTCAGTCTGGGCATATCATTTTCTATGAGGGCTTGTGTGAGTACTGGACAAGGCAGATCAGCTTCCCCAGTTAGCGTACGCTTAACCTCCACCTGCTGTCGCTATTGTCACAGCCACACAAGACCCATTGTTCGATTCTTATTCCCTCATTGGCTCTCTTTGCAGACCCGAAGGCTCAGCAGCATCCAGATTTGTTCAGCAATGGCTGGTTTCTTTATGTCAGTGCACACCTTACTCACGGTCTCGTTAGTAGACAATCAATCAATGGGTCGATATTTAGTCTTGCCACATGTCTGACGCCGACCTCTTGTGGCGTCTGCTGTAGTTCCTGGGTTCTGTCTGAGAGCTGTAAAATGGGAGGTAAGAATGGCTTGGTCTAGCCATCTTCTATGTCCACGCCATTATGGCTTGAATCTTGTCCGTGCCATTGGGATGGTGAACTACCCTTAATCGAAACTTTCCAAGATGTAGGAAGTTTACTTCTTTCCACGTCGACGGCTCTAGGCTTTACCGAGGGTAAGCGACCTCCCCGAAGCTCTCTTATCACTTTTCTGATCACATCCCGAAGGCATATTGTGAGACTGGCTGGGATGGCATTTGTTACCGGGCATGACAACAACCCGACGTCGCTTAGACTTATCACAGCCTCTTATCTCCTTATCGATTAGAGAACAAAGTACTCCACTCCAGCTCCTATATAGTCCTGGTCGTAGATGGTTAAGCCGGAAGTTGCCGCCTTTCATCGTCTGAAATCGCTTAGCAAGCACAGCAATCGCCGGATTTAGACAATGTTCTTCAACTAGGCAGACTCCACTTGATTCGCCAAAACCCCTTCCGGAGAATAAATCCCCTTCGTCCGCAGTCGTGGCTTGCAGGTACCATGTACCTTCTAATCGGGCTTACGTTGCGAGTTGTATAGAATCTGATATATTGCTTACGCCCGTCAGCTTTTGACGACAAGGGTTGGTTGGTTGGTAGCAGAACGATAACTATTTACAGTACTTCCCACTCGCTACGCCATCACTTGGGAGAATCAAGAAGACCCCGTGTGACCCGATTAGACTTTCCCAAGAAGCGGGGTTGGAGTTATGCTTTCAAAAGGAACAAGCCGATCTGCGCAGAACCGTAGGAAATCTACCTGCCTCTCTTTTTCCATGATGGATGTTCTGGTGGTGGCCATCTTTCCTGGTCGCATATCTTGGTTTTACATAGCCTCAATCTCAGCTAAGATAATCCTTTAGACGGAGCATGGTGTACGATGAAGAAAAAAACAGTGGAGAATAGAGTAAGCAAGCCACGAGTTTTAAAACGAAGCTGATACGGACAACGGACACATGTACGCGCTGGATTAAGTATGCAAGATCTTGAAAATCCGACCTGAAGTCTACAGTAGTTCTTCCTCCTAAACCTCTCTCCGGAGTCCGATCGAGCAAGGAGCTAAGACATGCTGGTAATTACTTCCGTAAATCGCTCGTGCTTATCCCATACAATATGAAAAAGAAAAAGTTCATCGATAGACTTCACCATCCGACAAAGTAACCAGACTCCATTTTCCCATCTTACTCCACAAAATTACTTCCGTCACAAGATCAGAACTCTAGCAACCCCGCCTGCGGTGACAAAGAAAAAAAGAAAAAGCAAGAGTAAAACCTGCTCGAAAATCCGGGGTTTTCACAGGTAACTTTCCGCCACCTGGGGAAACGAGCCGTCGAAGGTCGATGGGTCGGGCATTGCTCTGCTGCACCGCAGTATATAACTAAGTAATAACTAATAACTAAGGTACTTCATCGCGCCCGCTTCTTGGCTGGGTTGAGTAGGCTGGCTGTGTATTGCGCCAATTTGTCGATTCCAAGTCTATTGGCAGTGCTCGGTAGTTATATCCACATGGTTAGCTTGCAGTTGAAGGAGATCTCAGCCGTTACTAGCTGCTGGTCGATCAGGGTCAAAGCGCAAAGCAAGAGAGGGGGAGGTCTGAGCGCCAGCACAGCCTATCTACCTTCTAGCTAGCTACTGCTGGCTGGGCTGTGAGGACGATTTCCCTTGGACGAAATGGCAGTTTGTCTTCGGATGTCTGAATATCGTCTTTAATTTATAGGGAATATGTTACTTGCGGACGTGATATGTCTTATGTCCTTGTCGAATAAGTAGAAAGAGAGAAAAAAAGAAAGCAGGAACACATTCAGGGATAAGGTCCATTTTCCACTCGTATTAATAAACTGCCTAGACAAGTCTATCTCCCTGGGGCTCCGCGGAGACGTCGACATGTGGCAAATGTAGCCATTTTGGGTGCCGTAACTTGTACGCTGCTGAGTGCAGATGCAGCTATAATATGAATTCGACGAGGTGCAGCAATCGAGCTGGGCTCCAAAGAAAGAACGGAAGAAAAATAAGAAGTAAAAGAGAGAGAGAGAGAGAGATTGCAGACAGTACAGATCTAGACGCTGTAATCTCACGCATCCCATTGCCGAATGCAGCAATCTCCCAAGGGACCAGGAATGCAACGCCATTCAGGATGATGCCGGATGATGCAACGTCTCATCGACCCATCGTGCAGGTAGGTACTGTACCTTACAGCAGAACGTGTTCTAGATGGTGAAGCGCCGTTTGGAAACAGTTCTTTTTTTCTGCGACGAATATGAAACGTTGATTCTGGATTCTGAAGTACCTACTTGACGTCAAGCAGAGGAGAGTACAGAGTACTCTAGAGGATGATGCCAGCGCATGCAAGACTGTATATCAACAATAATATATTATGTAGCCATATTGATTTTCAAATTTCAACAAAGTCCAATACTTATTATATAACTACCTCAACCTCAGTAAATCGTAGAGTTACAACTCCGCGCAGTTTCGGTACCATACTCCGCCCCAGCACCGCCGTTCCCCACCTTCGAGTCAAATAAAGTTATCAACATCCCTACACAAGTATGCACCAAGTTCGGTTCCAGTGGAGTTCAAGTGGATCCAACAAGCCCGCCGTGCGCCAACCCAAAACCCCATATTTGATCCGTGCGCCGAAATACAAATAAGGAACCGAACTTCAAACAAGCCAATCATGATCGAGTGAAATCTTATGTAAACCGATTCGCCAAGCAAACTAGTTAACACTAGCGGCGTTTTCGGTCCTTCCCGTTTCCACGTCGATCATTGCCTGACGATGTCTGTTTTCGGGTTGAACTTTGGGGAGGTGTTAGTACTTGGGTAGGTAGAGAAGTCAAATATGAAGGAATGTGATATTGGACATGTAGCTACCTACTGAGTAAAAGCTATATCTACTTATGATACGTGGGAAAGATTCTTGTTAGTTTCTTTTTTATGAATTCCTCTTTTCCCCAAACGTCCAGGTCGGACGATATCTTATGGTATAGATCGCGAGCTAACTGGCTGGATTTGCGTATACGTAGCTTGGTTTTGGTGATCCTACCCTACCCAAGTATCCAGTGTCTACGTACCCAGGTACAGCGTAGAAGCTTGCGTACTGTATCTAGATAGAGCAATACTACCTTGCGAGGCCAGTGTGTCTGGCGCATAGAGAACCACGAAACCGAAGTATTGCACTTTCTTCTATCTTAACAGCAGGATACAACAAGAGTAAAAGCCAAGAACGCGGAGAAAACCCCCAAATAACACAAAGCAAGCTCCGTCGATGAAATTCAAATTCAAATCAAGTTCTCCATATGTGGAGCGACAGACATGAGATCGAGAGAGACATGCCGACCAACTCCCTTCTTCCTCTCTTTTTCTCTCCACTATAATAAAACTCAACAGGTACGTAATTCTGCCCCAGACTGTCGCGATGAATATTGGTCTTCTCCCTCGTCCAATTAGATGAGAATGGGATATGCGAGTTGCAACCTTGTAGAAAAATGTCTCCGATGAAACGTCCCGATTCTGATGTGGAAAGAAGGAAAGAGAGGAAGATACGACAGCGCAGATGGATCGAATAGCATCGGTTCGATCCAGATATCACTGTGAGGATAAATTCTTTTAGAAACTTTATCGCGTTGGGGATAGGTATTGTTTCTCAATGTCGAGGTCAGAACTATGATAAAAAAGCAAATACCAAATCAATCTTCATATAATAGTAATACCTTAGAAAGTAGGAACAAATTATACAAACTCCCATATCCTATCTTGTATTAACTGCATATCAAGCACGAACGCAATCTACTTCACTCCATATAAAGCCTAACTAACTCTGTTAGCTCTCTTGGATTTCAATCCAACCGCGAGAACACTACTTGTACAACAACCAAGGTATAACAAATATCAACAAGCTAGTCCTTGTGGAACTTACACTACCACTAAGTACCAGCAGCAGCAGCAGCAGCACCAGTCGTAGTAGTGTTAATATGCACTTGCAGGGATGGTTTGAACTTTTTTTCTGGTTGCATGTACTTTACTTACTTACCTATCTAAGTACATAGGTAGATAGTGATTATCTCAATCAATCCAAGTACATGTACATGTACATGTACCTAATAAATAATAATTATTCCCCTCAACAGAAACAAAACGCACAGGCGAAACCCCCTCTCTCCCCTCCCCCCTTCTTCAGCAAAACTGCCGAGACATTATAGGTAACCAACACCCCTCGCACCACAAGTCCCTAATCTAATCCATTCATTCATTCATTCATTCATTCATAACTTCCCCTACCTACCTAGTACCAGTAGGTAATAGGCTCATAACTGTAAATTAAAAAAAAAAAAAAAAAAAAAAAAAAAAAAAAAAAAAAAAAAACGCCCCAGAGCAAAAACGAACGTGTGATATCCCCCATGGTTCGTTATCGGCGACTACGAAACCAACTAACTCCCCACAGCAGCATACTGTCCTATACAGGAGCACCCAAATCTGATCCACACTGAAAGATAGAACAGATAGGTCCCACATCACATATCTGGGCTGTGACCTGTAAGAGTTGAATCGGTGGCGATTTGGAATGACAGAACTCAACTCTATCGGCTGGAGCCGTTCACGCAAGAAACCCCCCGTTCTTAAACCAAATCCCGCCTGCCGCTTGTTCGAAGTGCTTATTGGTCTAGGAAAGCGCCTACGTAAGATGAAGAATAATAAAGTTCAAAATGCGCCATGCATGGGCGATCTGGTGGCAGTGACTAAGTGCTAAGTAACTAAGTCAGAGGTTTTTCTCGGGATGCAAAGCTACGGACAAACGGCAGCGCGTAGGGCTGAGCTCGATAGCCGAAGATAGGCGTCTTATCGATAGGGATATGTATCGGGATTTGGGGAGTGATGAGTCCGGATCCGGTCTAGTGGCGGCACCGGCCATTGCAAATACAGTAAATCCTAGCTATAACGAATTGAATCAGACCGGCACTTTTATTCGTTATAGCGTGGTATTCGTTATATCAAATATTAGGGAAAGGTAATTTACGTCATGTGATCATAGTAAAGGGGAGAAAATTTTCAATATTATGTAATAGATACATGAAAATAAAGGGATTTTATTGGCTATTTGAGGATTTTTACACGTGACATGTTACTTATTATAACGAATCCCCTATACAAAAATGACGGCCATCTAGGGATTTGTACCAAATTTCGTTATAGGGCAGATTTAACGAATTTTGTATGGGGGTTTGAATTAGACACGCTGTTCGGTTCGTTACAGCGAAAAATTCGTTATAGGTAGGGTCGTTATAGCGAGGATTTACTGTACATCCATAGTAAGTATGGTCGGCTAAACCTCGATAATTCTGCACCCAAGTACAACCTAGCGGACAATTCCGTCGGTTACTATGACAAAGAATGGAAGAAAAAGTGTTTTCAAAATGTATCCAATGGTTCGATTTATCATCCTCAGTCGCCTGGACTGGTAGCTGGTAAAGCAATTATAGACATAATGAACAAAAAAGGGCGAAACCGATCCGTAGAATCTCCGTATCCAACAGCCAATGGTGTAACTAAGTGGTAGAGAGGTGCGATATATCCAATAGATGGGTATTCATTCCCAGATGGCCAGGTGGACTGGCGAAGCAAACAAAAAAAGACAGAACAACTCCGACGCTCTAGGACCGGCATCTCGTCGTAATCACAAATAGAAATACAATATATCATAATACAACATAACAACAGTAAAGAAAAAGATCCCGAAATAATGGCAGTATTTCAATCTTAGGCCGCGGCAGCAAAGTCCAGGTCCAAGGCGACCCAATCATCAAAAGCAGAGGTCTCCAGCCCGAATCCGTCCTGGTAGTGGGAACTGCTTTCCAGACCCAGCGCGAAGCGGTTGAAATCAGCAAAGTCGGGGTCCAACTGATCGGTGGACACCATCAGTGGGGCGAGAGGTGTGCTGTCGTGAGCCACCATCTCTGGTGGGATACTGTCGTCCCACGATGTATTGCTGGCAGAGTTCAGACTGCCTGGGGAAGGGCAGAGATCCGGAGTACCCCAGGCCTGGGGGGTGACATAGGTCTGCTGAGGGGTGACCGTGGCCATGGTCAGAGGCTGCGACATGGTGTTGTGGCTCTCCTCCGGTGCATCAGAGGACGGCTCCGACTGGGCCCGGGGACTCTGTACAGGAGATGGCGGAACGGCAATGGGCAGCTGTGCCCGCAGTTGAGGCTCGGGAGCAGAAGCCAGGCGGGAGCGGAACCCTTGAGTCGGAGTGGGCGACTCATTTTCGAGGGACTGCATGAGGACCCGTCGTCGCCAGGAGTCGACCGTCTGGACATCGTTCTGCTGAGCGGCCGGGTAGCCCTGCTGGCGGCGAGGGAAGAGGTTGAAGGGCTGCTGTCTCCATGAGTTCTGCTGGTTGAGATACTGAGGCATCTGGGGCGAGGGGAAGCCATTCGAATAGCCCCCGGGGGTCTGCACGTAGGAGCCCGGGGTCTGGACGTAGGAGGGCGTGCCGGGAGTCTGGGGGTATGTGATCGTGGGCGTGCCAACATGATCCTGACTGGCAGGCATGGGACTGGGGACCGATCCAGCGCTGCCCCCCTCTGAGAACGAAGCACGAGTTGCAGGCAGATCAATGCGTGTCTTCTTCACTCCGTCTGAGGGAGCTTGAGGCACCGCGATGGAATGGCGCGAGCGGGCAGCGCTGTTGGCGCCAGCGGCAAAGGCTGCGAGAAGCTGTCGCTGGAATTGCTCTTCGATCTGCATATTCTGCGCCTGGAGCATGCGAAGACGCTTCTCCTGGTACCGCTCGTCCACTTCCTCGTACATGGCCTCCTTCTCGACGATCTCCCGGGTGATGTAGAGCGCCTTGCCGGTCCGCTTCTTATGCAGCATAGAAGCCCGATGCGCTGACTCGAGACGGGCATCCAGACTACGGTCCTTGCGGCGGGATGCTGCCACAAAAGCTCTGTCTCGTCTGTTAGTATGCTACGATCTACGATCGATATCGGGACTTGTCTGGGGAGGGGACCTACCGCTCCTGGTTTTCCTCCCGTGACCGGGGAATGGACGAGAAGTCCGCATCGACGAGTTCTGGAGAGGATCCCATCTTTTTCAGACCCGTCTGGGGGAGGTGAATGGGTTGATGGGAAGACCGACTTGCTGTGCCTAGTATCTCTTTCTGGTGGTTGTCTCACACAGAGGGAATCAGACAGCAGCTACGCGGACTGGTGGTATCAGAAATGCCCGTATCAGAAGGAAGGATCAAGAGTAGATAATAAAGCAAGACCAGTGGGTTGAGTCTTGATGACCAGATCTAGACCAGAGCAACCCAACGAGCGGAGAGGGGGGTTCATATACTCGAGGAGATGAGGGGGGAAAAGAGAGAGAGAGAGAGAGAGAGAGAGAGAGAGAGAGAGCTAACTACTGCTACTACTGCTACGGCCTGTCAGATCCAGAACGAGCTCCATCGTAAGAACGAGGGACCGCCCGGCCCATGGATCGCAGGACCGCATCGAGTCTGGGTCAAAGATCACATCCAAAACTTTGCCGTAACGGGAACCGTGGGACGAGCGACTCCGCGTCTGGCCGCCAGGTCGTGGTCTGGTCCGGAGTGGAGCTCGTGTTCAGCAGGTGCTCTAGATGTGTCCGTGGAGTACAGTAAACCGAGTAAACGAGAAAGAGAGAGGATAAGATAGTGATAGTGATAGTAGAAGGGGCTTTCTGTATGCAGGGTCAGCCTGGCTCTGCAGGCAGGATATGGTCAGAGGGACCAGGAAGATAGAAACGGGCTCCAACGGCGAGGGCGCACTGGGCGACCACTGAACGTCTTCCAGCATGTTGCTAGTTGGGCTAGCCCGTATGAACCTGTTGTTTCCCTGACCTGACCTGACTGTCCCTCTTGCTCTCCACCAGCCAGACAGGATATCTTCTCCGCGAGCGACCCTGCAGCAGCCACTACTAGGTACTTAGTACTGGCGGTAGCGCACGAACTGGAGCAACGCAGCTAACTCTTTTGACAGCTGCAGCCCTCCGCCGCCATCGACATAACCGGGATGCTCCCTGGGTGTCAGGACGGGCTTTGGAGTCCAGAGAGTTTACTCTAGGCCTAGGAGGAGTGGGGAATATGATAATGATTATTTCTGATTGTGATTGTGATTGTGATTATGGTATGATTAGTTAGTTATTAACTAAGTCGTCCTCGTAAGACTAAGTAGGTACCATAATACGGACAGGATCCTCAGGCAGTAACCCTGGAAAGCGAACAAGAACGAGAGAAGACAGTAAGTTAGTCTACCATAAGTGGAAAGAGAGAGAGAGACAGCCCTAGACAGAGACAGAAAAGACACACAGAGAGAGAGAGAGGGCGGTGGCGAGGATATACGGAGTACGGAGCAGCCAGCGAGTGACAAGCTGGGAAGGCACAAGGACCGCCCCGAGCCCGGAAGGAGCGACCGCCGCACTGGCCAAAGCCAAGGCGCGCCTTCCCCAGGACGGTCCTGCCAGGAGCTTGGCGGAACTTTATGGCACGTGACCCGCTCGCCGCTTCGGGCAGGCGCACGGGTAGGCGCACGGGCCCCTCGCCATCCCCGGCCGATCGGATCTGCTGCTTGCAGTGCGCACAGGTCAACCGTCTGTCTTATCACAACTTCATAACTACCTAGGTAACTAAGGTAGTTAACTACTGCCATAGCTTAATCTATTATTGCTATGCGCTCTCATTCCTTTCCATCACCGATCATATGGAGTCAGTCAGATTTAGCAAAATAGACTGAAATAAACCGAAAGAGGAAGCAGTAGAACATGCACTAACCCCACATCCTAGTGTACATACTCTCTCCAATTCCATATACAACTAAGAGAACGACTACGGCCAAGAAAACACCCAGACTTACTCCCCCATCTCCTCTCTCTATTTCTCTCGCTATATCTATACTAATCAGTATTAGATGTCCCCAGTCTGGTACACTCTCACTCACCAACAATCGCCTGCCATCCACGTACTCTTCGACAGGGGTCAATCACTGACAAGAACAACGAGTCTATCCTGCAGTCGCGTGACGGAATACGGACTGCGGATTGGCTATATTCTTCCAAATAGGATGCACTGCTCGTTCCGGGGCTCCGGCCGCGGGAAAGAACCAGCTTGGCTGCTCGCCTGTGTTTGCCACAGTCCGTCCAGACCGGTCGTCGTCGTCGGCTGCCAGCCCTAAGCCACTGCCCGCGAGTCTAGAGTAGATCCGTCGCGGGCCTGTGGCAGCCAAGAATCCAAGACTGGCACGGCTGTCCCGATCGGGGAATTCTGAGGGTCCATGGACCACTGCTCTAGCCACCGTAAGCCACCGTGCCCGAATCCCCCAGATCGCCTGTTCGTCGTAGACCTAGGTAGATGACATGTCACCTTCCTGATCCGGTACTGCTTGCGGCGGCTGTTTTGTGGCTGGGATCCCCAAGAGCCGCCACGCCCCATTTATTTGTCGATCTACATCGGGGTGCTGTAGCCGCGGTCCCAGATGTTGGGATCGCGTATCGGACTCCTCCGACAAGGCCCTTTATGATTCTGTTTCTTTTTTCATATTTTTCATATATATTTTTTTTCGCCTCGTCTCTCCAGACCAAGGTACCGGGTGGGGTTTGCTCGACCCCGGATCTCCGGAGAGGCTGTCAAGAACTATGTATCAAGAAACCTTTTTCTCACTCTGCTCTGCTGATCTGCAGCATCTCGACTGTCTCCGCGGAACAATCGACTCCGTCTTGGCCTAAACAGATGCTCTTTCAACGGCCAATGTGATGTCTTCTGATCGGACAGAAACCTCGGCCCAGAACAGGACCCACGAAGAGCTGGTCCATTAGTCATAACAGGAAACGTCAATAACGAGAGAAAAAGAAATTCTAGGCACGACAACACGGCGGAGAGATCGTGTCATTGGACTCAATTGACAAAAGCGTGATTGGTTATCTCAACTCAGACGGACATACAACGGTCTCGCTTGCTGGACTGACCAAAAACAATATGGGGCAAACGAAATTCTGATAAGGAGTCAATCAAAGTATTCCCAGACGATACATGGTCCACAGGATCTAGATGAGGTCCGAGAATAGCATCGTGACCTAGGACCCCATCATGGCCAAGCATACAAACCATTCTCAGGAGATACCCAACGGCGGTACCATTCCCTGTTCCTCCTTAGCCTCCGTCCCGACTTTGTAGGAGACCCTAAAGCGAATCTTCACCGAGTTCCCTTTGCCTGCATCCACCCCGTCCAGTAGCAAGTCCTGCTGCACGCCGTTCTGCTGCAGTGGGCCGATGTCTCGGCCCGACTGAGGCCGCAGCTGCAGCTTGTACGTCTAGACATTCCGTTAGCCCTAACAGCTGTTCCCAAACAAGAATTAGTGATAGTGACGACATCTAACGCACCTTCTCCACTGCGACCTGGAAATGCAGCTCGCTCAACGGTCGGCTCGTCGCGTTGGAAAATAGGGCTACCACATGAATCTGCCGAGGATGGCCAGGATTCCGACGAGCCGCGAACTCGATCCGCAACGATGAGTTCAACACCTGCACTTTGTTGGTGCTTGGCAAGGAGCTTTCCGGCAACGACGAGGTGAACGTCCATTCGTCATCTCCAGCAGCATTTTTCGTGCCTGTAGCCTGCTGGGAGACATGTTGAGACGAGGACTCCCCACCGGCCAGGTCAAGTAATGACGACGACGCTGGTCCTTGCGGCTGGCCATACTGAGGCGGTTTTGAGAAAGGAGACGAGACTCTAGGACTGGCCGAGACAAGGGCAGCAAATGGGTCCGCAGGTGGTGGAGTGGCCGTCTGCTGCTGCTGTTGTTGTTGTTGTTGCTGTAGCTGCTGTGAGACGAGAGGTGCAGGCGTCGAAGACTGAGAGACCGGCCGCGAAGAATTTAGAGATGACAAAACATCATAGTTCGGCCTGAAGGAGGCAGGCTGCTGTGTCGAAGAGCTGGATACCATAGTAGCTGAACCCACTGCAGGGGGGAAAGGGGTATCTGTTATTCGTTCAGCAATGCCAAGTCAATGAGTGCGAGCATTCAGAAACATACCTATTCCCAGGGAGATGCCACCGCTCGGCGCTGGCGGCCTGTCCTGGAAAGACAGACCAAGCAGATCATTTTCCAGAGAGCTGGCACCCTGTGCCGCTGCGCTCGACTCGTTGCCGTTAGAGCTTGGCTCCGGGTCGAAGTCAATCAGAGACAACTCATTGTCGGCATTCTTCGATACGCCTGTGCTCGTGCCCAACGTGCCCTTCGGGATCTTGGAAGCTGCCTCAACATCGCCCTTCTTAACGAGCTTATAACGCTCAATGGTTCTGTGTATGCTGTCGTTGATCTCCAGCAGCTTTCGGACAGCCTCAGTATCGTCTGCCTCCTCTTCACACATCTTCTGGATCTTCGGGTGGGCACTTTGGAGCGCATTGGCGAGCTCCTAATATGCGGTCAGCACCAGGAATTGACGCGGAGACCCATGCTTCCTACCTCAAACACATCTCCTTCCGCGACCTTATCACCAGGCTTGAGGCTCTGCAGCATCTCTTCAAGGATCTTAGCCTTCTGCTGAACCTTTGCAACCTCTTCTGCGGCCTTGGCCCGGTAATCTGTCTTATGTCTGGTATCATATCCGGCCATCACCTTCATCAAGCGGTTAGCCTCCTGCAAGTCTTCAGGTCCACCTCTTCGGATGAGCTCCTGCAATTTGGCTGACTGAGCTGCCCTCTCTTCTTCTTCCATCTCTTCCGCTGATCGAAGATTCTGCGCGTGGTTAGTCGGGTTCGAACAAGCCGGGACGACCACATACGTCGCTGGGATTTAGCACAGCCGCGTCTTCGTGGCGGACCTCTGGAAACGTGTAGCCCTTGTACAGGAGAAGGCGATGCATATCCCGAATGAAGCCTAAGTCCTCTTTGTATCGAGACGTCTGGCATATTGTCTGGCGCCACTCCTCGATCGATTCCAGAATCCGGTATTGCACCCTGGAGGGCCGCAACGGTGGCCTTTCCGGGAATCGTCGCACCAATTCATTTAGAAACTCTTTTGTACTGATCTGCAGATGGAAAGGATAGCCGCAGTTCTTGACACATATATCGAGAAGCTAACCCCGACATTAGCCCCGCCTCCCCATCATCACAGTGATAACCTACCGCCAACGCCAGCAAGGAGACATTCTGATTGCGCGAATTGATAAGACGGACTATCGTAAAAGCGGCATCTCGAGGGCTTTTTTTCCCGCAGGTCAGATGTTGGACATGGTACCAGGACGGAAGCAACTCACGCATTGCCTTTCTTGGAGTTTATCAGGTCCGCGACTTCGAGATTCAGGGCAAGGTTAGGCTCGTAATTGGCAGGATCGCATGCATTATCTGTTGCGATCGTCAGTATTGTTTCCACCACCAGTGCCGTAGTGCGCCGTGGGAGGACGTACGTATAGCCCGCTGGAGAGGTGATAGCCCAGGTTCAGCATAGGCACCGAACCGGTCCCTAGCTGCCATGCGTGCTGAAGCTGCCTCCAGATTGACGGGGAAAGTCAATGTACAATGATAAGCGTTGTATGCGCGCGGTATCGTCGCAAGATGCAATGGCTGGACTCCCGCGAGGAGCAAACGTGCTGGTGCGTTGTTCGATTCGGTGATGGAGACTTGGCTTGATGATGACGGGGCGGTTCGCGGAGCTACTGACGGCTCCACTGAAAACCCCCCATGCTCGACTCTTTTTCCGAAGCCGCATATCTATCGATCTTTCACTCCCAGCACCACATTTCTGTACGAGGGCTAAGCGCTTCTCTGGCCCTCTGGACCTACTAAGTCAACTGCCTGATTTACAGCAAAATGGTCCGACACAAGAAAGACAATTTCTCGCGAGGAGGGAAGAAGTTCGCCTCCAAACCCCGCCCACGGCCATCACCCCGCGACGACGACGGCAATGAGACAGGCAACTCCTCCAGACCTCCTTTCAAGGCAGCCTGCTGGGACTTGGGTCACTGTGATCCAAAGAGATGCTCCGGTAAAAGGCTGATGAACTTTGGACTCATGCGGGAGCTGCAGATCGGACACAAATACCCGGGAGTTGTCATATCGTACGTTTTTTTTTTTTTTTCTTTTTCTTTTTCTTTTTTTCTTTTGCTCCGATAAACAACGGCATAGTCTAATGCTTCGTCTAATTCTCTAGTCCGAACGCGAAGCGCATTATATCTCCCGCTGATCGTGAACTTCTCGAGCAGTACGGGGCGGCGGTCGTGGAATGCTCCTGGGTTAGAGTCAAAGAAGTGCCGTGGTCACGGATCGGTGGCAAGTGCGAGAGACTGCGTATGTATACGACATATTGGCTGCTATACCGTTGATTTCCTGACGATTTCAGTGCCCTACCTTATCGCCGCGAATACCGTTAACTACGGACGTCCATGGCGGCTCAACTGCGTCGAGGCTCTGGCAGCCTGCTTCTATATATGCGGACACGAAGATTGGGCGCAAGAAGTGTTGAAACATTTCTCTTACGGCGAGGCGTTCCTCGAGATCAATTCTCAGCTCCTCAAACGATACGCCGCCTGTTCCAGCGAGGAAGAGGTCAAGAAAGCCGAGGAAGTGTGGTTGGAGAAGATCGAGCGCGAATACTCTGAGAGCAGGGATACCGGAGGTGCAGATGACATGTGGACTGTTGGGAATACAAATCACAGAGAAATCGTGGAATCAGATGAGGAGGGGGAAGACGACAACGAGGACGAGGATGATGAAGAGGAAGACAAGGATCCGTTTGCGATCTCTGACGATTCCGACGATGAGGAACAAATGGCTGAGATCCGGCGCAAGATCTTGAATTCCAAGGCTTTCCAGAATCCATCAGAGCCGGAGAAACCAGAGCCAGAGAAGATCGAGCGTCCTGAGACCCTGCCGGTCGATTCGGACGCTGAATCCGGAACAGACGGTAGTGACGATGAAGCGTTTGATAACATTATCAACGCCACCGTAGTTACGGACCGGACTGGTATCATCGCGAAGCAGCAGCAGAGGAAGACCGAAGATCTGACAGCAACATTCTCAAGAACTGTGATTTCTGCCCCTAAGCGATGGTGAACGACTTACGTTTTGGCTCATATGGAAGGATTCCACCAGCATTCTCCTTTACGTCTCGTCATGGCCTCACGTTTTGGAATATCGCCTTCCTTTGCTGATGGGCATTTTCGCAGGGCAAAGATTTGCCCATTCCAGTTCCCCATCCGCACGATCACCCAGTACCATTGACCATACTTGAATCCCGTAGACGGGACACAGTGGTCAGGCGAGAATAGGGCTATCAAGTAGCCAAAATATCGGCAGTGAGTGGAGGAGACTTCGTGCCTACCATTCCCTCGCTACGGCTCTCAGCCCTTGCGGTATAATCTCCCCGTTTCTTATCCGCCGTGGAGTCAGCATAATGAGATGCGTTACGCTCTCATCTGTTATTCCCACTCCGATTCACACGGCTAGGATCCGTCCCGTCGATGAAGATCAAGACAGAAGCGAGATACCCAGTCCTTGAATCAAACCACAGGATACAGGAAATTACGACACGGAATACGAACATTATATTCAACCATCAAGAATACAAAAGTTTTATCCATCCATCAACAACATACATACATACATTATCTATATATATATTACTGTACTTTTTCCATGTACATGAAACCCCAAAACATAGCAACGTCCAAAATATATAACTAAACGCTGCTGGTTTCCTGCTCATTCCCATGCATGAATGATACCAGATTGAAAAAAGTAGAAATGTCATCGGCCAAGAGAGAAAAGCATATCTCACAATGTAACAGTCCATGAAAAAAAAAAAGTGAAAATGCGAAAGCATTCCTTCATGGTATATGCAAAAAAAATAACGCCATGCTTTTCTCACCGATTGTATTCATCATATTATACTTCCAAAATTAAGCAATCGACCTCCTTCCACCAACAGCATACTTGCTCCTCCTCCTAATATGTTCTCCATACTTAAAGAAAACATACGGCACAGGAACCAGGGCCGCACTAATCGCTCCCAGAATAGTCAAGGTATAAGCAACACCCAAGTTTTTATAAAACGGCAACGACACCTCGATCATCCCTCCCGCAGCTACGTATCGAATCACCGTGACGGCAGCCAGGGCACTTGCGGCGTACGTCTCGTAGCTATCAATGACGTATTGGTAGCAGGAGATGAAGACGCAGATGATTCCGTAGCCGAATAGGACGGATGCGCCCAGTGGTGACCAGGGGGAGATGTCTGGGCGGGTGGTCCAGCCCATCCAGAATAGGGAGACGGGGATGGCGGGCGCTCCCCACATGGAGAAGTAGAGGCGGACTTCGGGTCGGACGCGTGAGTGGCCTTGTTCCTGGGCGCGAGCGAGGTCTTGTTTGAGTTTCTTCATGGCGAATGGGACGAGTAGACCGCCGAGGAAAATGCCGATGGAAATACCGACGAAGCATACGCCCGTGAGGCCCTGGGAGAAGCCGTAGGTGTCTGTGAAGATGAAGGTGTAGCCGGTCAAGAAGGTGAAGAGGATGATGTAGATGACGGTGAGGTAGAGGGCGACGAGAATGATGATGGGTTCGCGCATGGTGAGGAGGAAAGGACGGTAGAGAGCATGGAGGAGTCGACGCATGAATGTCGTCTGGCGAACCTCGATGGCTGCTCGATATCTCTTGTCGCCGGTGATTCTTCGAAGATGTTGGGCTTTCCATTTGAGGAGCACGGGGCCGTATGTCTCGGGTTGGGTCAAGACCACAATGGCTAGCACCAGGCCTGAGAAGATCAGGGTGATCCATTCCACCCAGCGCCAGCTGATGAGAGAACTCTCGCCGATGAAGGATCCAGGAACCGGTCCGCAGACGGGTCCGACAAATGCACAGCAGGCGAAAATGGGAAAGGCGTATACGCGCTCGATGGGTGTCCACATATCCGACAGTGAGCCCCCGGCGCAAACCAGAGGCGTTGAACCGAACATGCCCGCGAAGAAACGGCAGACCAGCTGCGTGCCCAAGTCTTGAGCGAGGCCGGCACCCATGATGAACAGCATGTATATCGCGAGAGTCCCGATATAGACAGGGTTTCGTCCGAGGGTTTCTGAAAATGGTCCACTGACCAAAGCACCTGTTCCGAATCCAATCAAGAAGAGTCCTAGACGGCGCATTGTTAGAATATATTCCAGATATTAAGCAAAAAAAGTTAACGGAATGACATACCTGTCGCCAATGACTCTGCGACATCGCTGACGCCGAATGCCTCCATTCCCTGCGGTAAAGCCGCGGAGTCAATGGAAGAAGCCCAACCCACGACACCACCGATGAGAGAGATGACCAGCGTGGATGTCAGACGCCGTGCAAAACTCCAGTTTCGAGGATCCATGGGGTCTTTCTCACCCTCGTAGGCGACGACAAAGACCTTTCCAGCAGCAGCTCCTCCTTCCTTGGTGGTGCGATCGCGCACTTCGATACCCGTCAACGATAACCCTAGTGTCGTGCCCATTGTCCCATGAGTTGGAATTGTCTGCAGGTCCTCTGGCCATTCTGGATCATAGACGACAGGTCCGGAGCCCGATAGTTGATCCTCGTAATCTGCCCGTTCTAGATCCCCTGCTGGTTCCATATCCAACGGAGTAGGCTGCTGGCCTTCCAGCCTACCGGACGAGCGCGACGACGCTCTTGATGGAGAGCGTCCGGCATCGCCTTCTCCCCGCTCATCTTTCTCATCCAGTTGTTCGTCTTTGTCTTGATATTCCTCCTCCTCCTCCTCTTCTCCAAGCGTAGGAGCGTCCGAGGAGGTATCTGATGTCGGGCCTCTTTGGCGCCGCTGGCGTCTCAACTCAGCGGTGCGCTCTCGATTTCTCTCGATCTGAGCCTCGAGCTGCTTACCAAATTGGCGATATTGAAGAAACGATTGCATGATGAACGGCGGTGTAAATTCTCTCTACCTAGGTACAGGTACCGGGAACGGAAGCGCTCCTGGGGCGCATATACCGCGGGGGGTGTGATATACAGACAGAGATATATCTACACGCGCGATGCGTAAAGCACCAGCTCTGACCCCCGGGGGGGGGAGAGGGGGCAACATGGCTTTTACATACTCGGAACCAGGTTCTCTTACTCTTTTTTTTTTCTTTTTTTTTTTTTTTTTCTTCTTTTTGCCCGCCGTGGATCCTGGAAGTGAAAGAAATTCGCAAGACGGAAAGATAGTTAGTTAGTTAGCTAAGATAGATAGTGGAACTCGTGTTTCTTTGCTGTGACGAAAAGCTCAGGTTCTTTTCCATTATTTCCATACATTCAGCGGAGTCTGACCCGCTCGCTGGGTCTCTGTCAGACCAATAATGCTGTTGCTATGGATGCCACAAAGCTTGGTCGGAAAGATGTCCGACTCGACTAGCCGAAGCCATATCGTATTTCGGCTCTAGACAACAGTGAGTAATACTATAATCCTACTACTACTACCACTGTTGACATAGTCAGTTATCTTTCCTCTCTCTCTCTCTCTGTCTTTCTCCCCTGGTGATCCACTCATGTTCCAAGGAATACTAAGTTAACTTAGTCTAGGTTATAACTAGATTGCGAGTCAGTGTCATTGTTTATCTATCGTGCCCAGACCATGCGGATCCTCCCAGACCGCTCTGCGTCCAGACATTCTGACATGACATATGGTAAATATTTAGCGGCTTGGTGATCATCCCGTCTCGAGAATCTTCGATTCTTCCTCGCAGAGAAGAAGAAGAAGGGGTTCAAAAGTTCAAGGACAAAGAAAGAGTCATGCTGCTACTCGAGGGGACAAATTCATCATTCTCTCGAGTCCCGAGAACAACCCCAAGAGTATCGCGATATTCAGCAATAACCAGTTATAGTTAGATACTCTAGATAGGGCACGCATGGTTGGAGTCTTGAGACGATCTCGGCTAAGCGGACCCCCGGCGTAGGGTAAAAATCCAGACGGGGTAAACAACGAACTACTAGTAACTTGTAAGCCATGGGCTCTCGCTCAGAAAGCCGTCCATCCATGGAACTTGAACGCCATTCCTGATTATCAATCATGCTCGTCTCGACCTTAACTTACTAGGACGCACAACATAAGTTCAAGATACAATAGATACTAGACATCAATCCCTGTATCTTGTCACATCTACCTGGAGTTAGTTAACTCTCGATGTTTTCGTGATAATTATCCTCGTAATAATGTTTACTGTGCTGATATTACTCGGTTTGTGTGATTGTGATTGTGGTGATTATACTTCAAGTGTGGGATGGGATGGATTATCGGATAATCGGCCCGCTAGAGTTGATGGGATCTGCATCATCATCATCATCAACTTCTCGGCTACTCCCGAGCTTGGTCTTTCTTCTCTTCCTTGATCCTTGCCCCAAGTACGGAGTACTCTGCGAATATGTAGCTGATATGTATTATAGTACAGTTATTTTACGGTGTGGAAATACCACACTAGATAAGCATCGCTATGGAGATACGAATTATCATTAAATTAAATTAAATTACCCTAGTCTAATGGAATGGATGATTTCTATACGGAGTATACTCCGTAACCGTGCGTTGGGCACCCGGATAGCTGATAGGTATCCCTTGGGCTGGAAAAAAACAAGCAAGGCTACCCCAGCGTCAAGAGACTAAGTGGATTAGTGTCGTCTTGGCGCCGATTCCCAATTTCGATTTCGATTTTTTGATGTCCGTATCACATAACAGGGATCTAGAATACTGTAGGTATAGTCTAGTTCCCGGGTTTAGACTGTCTTTCGATAGATGCGCATAGAGAGACGGATGCTGATGCTGGTCCATCCGCATGATCCCCTATATCGTGTGGGTTCGAGCTTCGTCACGGATCACTATCATAAAGATCGAGAAGAGAGTCACGAATTACTATTTTCTGAATTCGCATGGAAACTGAACTGCAGACACCAATCATTTCAGATAGCAATATCATCCCATTTTGTTACCCCACCCAGTCGACATTAATTTGCATTTCATGAACCGTATCACTCCTCGAAACAAGAGGCCAGGCAATCAGGCTCGATGCCATAACTGCCTGCCGAGGAAAAGAAGAGAGAATCGCTTTCAAAAAAGAACAACGTCCAAAACCAGGCTGAAGCTGGTAACAGTCACGCAGTGCACCAAAGGGAGAACATAACAAAATTACAGACTGGCCAGCATGTCGAGATGAAAGGAAAGAAACGGGATCGGAAAGTGACCGGCTGGACAACAGATCAAAAGCGAAAAAGAAAAAGTCGTTCCGATCATGGCAGATATGTACCGCAGCTCGTTTACATCACGTAGAGGAGGTTCACATCTACGGTCTCACGTCAGGACGGGTCACCCACAGTGGAGGAGAGAGGACGGCTTACCCAGAGGGTGACTACTGCTCAGCTGGGGCTTTTGGGAGTACTTGGTCGCCAACTCGTCTCGGATGCTGTTCAACAGCTGCACGTAGCTCTGCTGAGGGTTCTTCTTCAGAGCATTGATGAAGGCCCACGACATGGCACCGGTGGCCTGGCCCGCGATGTTCGCATCTTGGCTGGTTTGGTCGTCTCTGCTGCCAGACCACATGACAACATCCGCCGGACTCGTCTTGGTCATCTTCGTCTTCTCGTATGCCTCGTCACCCCTCGTAGCCTTTTTGAGGAAACCAACAGCGGTCGAGACCATGCCACCCATATCTCCACGAGCGTATGCGGAAACGACACCGAGCAATCCCTGACCAGCTTCCTTGGCCAGGTTGGGCTCCTTGAGGACACCCTGGGTGGAATAGATGTAAGGTAGATCCAGAGCAGAACCCGAGTGGCAAGAGTCGAAAATGGCTGTGAGACGGACACCAGGCTGAAGCGACTGGACCATGATCCGGTGCATTTCATCATCGACAATGTGGCCAGCAACCCTGAAGTCCACCGGGTAGATAACTTCGTCGTATCCATCGTCCTCGTCGCCGTCCAGATCCGGCGTCTGACCACCATGGCCTGCAAACCCATCAGCAGAGGTCCTAAACATCACAGAAACATCCAAACCCACCGGAATAATGGAAAAATAGCGAATCATTCGGCCTTGCATCCTTCACCAGCCAGTGCATCGCCCGTAGTATATTTGCTTTTGTCGGTTGGCTCATGGGATTTTGTTGGTCGTCAGTGAGGATGACCATGTCTTCTCTGGCATAACCGAAATTCTGGTTCAGATATGCCGACATGTTCTTCACATCATTGATACAACCTCTTAACTGTCCCTTCTGGCCAAAGTAGTTGATTCCAATCAGCAGCGCTTTCCTTTTGCCGGTACAGTTTGAATATTGGAAACTATAACCCTGCGGTGCTCCATTGCCAAACGAGACCGGCTGTGAGGGTGGCGGAGGAGGACCGCCATGGCGCCCGGGGGTATAGTTGTTCTGGTATGGCGCTATTCCGTAACGTCGTCAGAAATTAAACGGATATCAAGTTGCTGCCACGGGGAAGCGACTGACCTGGTGGTCCATTATACATCTGGCCTCCATTTGGCGGCGGGGCTCCGTAGGGAGGAGGACCTGGGGGAGGGCGCTAGTAGCAGACAAGTCAGCATCTTTTTTTTCCTATTCTTTTCCTTTCGATGTACAGAAAAAAAAAACATACGTTGTATCCGTTATTCTGGTAGGGAGCGGGGGAGTTCCCATAGGGCTGAGGTGACGGGGTATGTCCATAGCCGTAAGAGCCGCTGTGACTGTGACCACCTGGGCCGTAGCCTTGACCTGGATATCCGCCATAATTTTGCTGCGGAGGGCTGCACAGCGTCAGTCATCTTCGAGTCCAAAGACCTACGGTGCGTCCAAGGGAGAACTCACGGATATTGCTGCTGCGGTGGCGGATAGCCCGGTGGGCCACCATAAGGCGGATAGTATGACATTGCTAAGAGGAGACCGAGGTAGTGAAGAGGATTTTCAACAGGGTCGATCTTCTTGGATCAAGGTCGGTTTCGCCCTCAAAGAAGTAGTGATGAGAGAACGACGATAATGTGGAGGCCGCGGAAAATCGCAGTTCGTGAGAGAAGGCGGCTGGAGTCGCGGCGTGTAAACCGCGGGAGGAAGACGTAGAGTATTGTAGGTAGTTATTGGCCCGAGCTCTTAGCTAATGACTCCTCGCGGCAAGTAGAGTAGTTGAAGCGCCGCGTTCTTGATCCTCGAGTAAAGGTAAGTAATAATAATACGTTCACGGCCGAGTCCGTCAGACAGAAAGAAAAAAAAATGATATCGTTCTTTGCCAGGCCCACTGGCAGCCACGCAGGTCTACGTTGCTGCAATCGCGATGACGACGCTGGAATGGCGCGTGAGATAATAATAGTTAATTTAGGACCGTAGTCCCAGAGCTGCGATCTGCGAACTCTCCCGGCACTGCTGTCGAACCGCTAAAATAGGAAGCAGACTGCTCAAATAATAAGGCAGAGGATGTGATCCAACACGAAAAGAGGGATCGAAAAGGCAGAGTTGAGCCGAACCTTGGATAGATCTTGTTCTCCGGTCTGGTTTCCGAACTTCGACTTCTTTTAAGTTCTTGGGTTCATCTCACTCCAAAATAAGATTGTACTATTTTTTTTTTATATTTTTACTTTTCCTACTACTAGATACCCCTGAGGCCTGATCTCATCGGTCTTCCCCGTCATGCCAGTTCATCCCAGTCCGTGCGGGTGGAAATTGCAAAAGAGTCCGTAGCGCCGGAAATGGTGGGGGGAGAGAAAAGCCACAGTGTGATCGATCGCCACGCACTGGGGATCGTTTTCTAGAAAGACAGACATAGACTATGAGGACAGACACGCTGGCATAGATTCATGTAGACTACCAGCCCCATCCCATTTTGACAACATCATCCTCTGCATCTCTCGAGGCGATGACATGACCATAATATTGAGGCTGTGCTTGCATGTCGCCTGTCAAAACTTGATGATAGTTCTTTGAGCCCTGCGTCTGACACGTTTTTGAGAGTGGCTGTGCTAGGGGTGGTGAATTTCAGAAATTTACTTTTAATTTCATGAAATACTGCATTTCGCCCTTTTTTTTTCTTTCGAAATTCAAAACGCACAGACCAACTAGTTGGTTACACTATACCTAAAGGAGATAAGTAAGCGGTAGCCTAGATTTAACCAATAGATTGTGCTAATTTTGGATGTCTTGAGATATTAAGTGGGTCGGAACTACCACACTAATTTATTAGCGTATTTCAAAATTTCAAAAAATCTTTTTCTTTCATTTCAAGACTTTTAATTTCATGAATTTCATGAAATTTTGAATTTCAAAATACCACCCCTAGGCCGCTGTGCTCACCTTCCGGGAGAGGATTAGTTGATCGCTGAAGAACCACTCATCTTCAGCACTCGTCCTATCGGATATACCGTCCATTGTAAATATCGATACTATCTATATGCACGATTCCGCCGGCTATTTAATCTTATTCTATCCTGCATCTGCGTGCTGATCGTTCCACTGCGTCGGGGTCGCCTATCCTGCAGCAACTACCAGGTATGCGTCTCCGCGGAACTAGAGTATTATGTATACTACTCTACCGATTATAGCCACTACTTGGTCGAAGCACGCCGTAATAATATCCGATTCGAGGGTCAGGCCTTGATCTGGGATAATAGGATTAGATCAGAATATGCCCAAGCAACTACCTATGTCAGGACGACTAACTATCACCGGCCCGCTGACGTAAATATATAAATAATATTATTAGAGTTTACAGAATGAACAACGACGGCCCTCTCTGGCTAACCCGATGCTTCTTCCGCAAACGCAATTGTATATCAAATCTACGCGCAGGGTGAAGCGGGATCTATTACACGAGAAGAGCTCATGGCTTTTTATTGCACTTTTCCTGTTTGTTGCACTTTCCTGCTGCGTCTCAGTTCCCAAGATCATATATAGAAAGATTGATTTTTGGTCTCTGCAAGGAAAAGTATTACATCTCGTATCTACTTGCTTCTCCTCGTCGTCACAATCGTGAATATTCAATTCTTTCTTCACTCTCCAATGCTTTTCCCTTTTTCCCTTGTTCACCTTCTGGGCATACCCCGTCCGCGGCCACGGAGAGCACGCTGGGCGGCACCCGGTGGCAGACCGCGGGTGGGTGCCTGAGGCTGGGCGGATTCTTGGTTCTCTGTTTAGTTGCATCGTGTGTTAGTAGAAATATCCCCCCAAGAAGGATAAACAAAGGGGAGGGCGGGAAACATACTTATCGTCTCGTCCACACTCAGGATCAAGCACGCAGCCTCGACGGCAGCCTGGATGGCATTGACCTTGACCAAGCTGGGCTCCCACACAAAGGCTTCCATGTTGTCGCGGACACCTTCATGGTCGAAGTCGACACCCGCCCAGGTGCTACCCTTGCGGTGCTCAACACGGAGTCTGTTCAGAATGTCGGTGGCATCGAAACCGGCGTTGTCGCAAAGCTGGCGAGGGATGACTTCCAAGGCCTTGGCAAACGCCTTAACAACAGCCTGCTGCTTGTGCGGCACGTTCTTATCAGCGTAGCGGTGAAGGTAGCTGGAGAGCTCCATCTCGCAGGCACCACCACCGGCGACGACGGTAGTGTTACGGATAGCGCGCTTGACGATCATGATGGCATCGTGTAGACTGCGCTCGACCTCGGCGATGAACTGCTCAGCCCCACCACGGAGCACCAGGGTGCAGGTCTTCGCTCCGGGGCAGTCAGAGAAGATGTTGAATCGCTCACCACCAATCTGTCGCTCCTCGAAGGAACCGCAAGTACCGAGGTGACGATCCTGGATATCGGAGCATGTCGACTGAACCGAAGCGCCTGTGGCCTGGCACACACGTTCCATATCATCGGATGCGACGCGACCAGCGCAGAAAATGTCCCGGTCAGCAAAGTACCTGTTCGTTGTTAGTGATCGGGAGATCGTATGTTGTGTCTAAACGGAAGCACGCACTGTGTAGCCAAGTCACCGATTGGCAGCTTGCTCAGAACAACCTTGGCTCCCGTCTTGTAGATGGCCTCCATCTTGTTGTAGATAATCTGCCACTCCGCGTCGACAATAGCCTGGTATTCTGACACCTGCTCCACCCGGACCTCTGCGTTATCCTTCTCGCTCTTCAGTTCAAGCTCGACATTCAAGCAAACAATCTTCGGGTCCTTGAACGACTTGGGCTGTTGCTCGAAACCAGCGTAGGAGAACGTCTTCTTGAAAGCAACACCGTTAACAAACAGCGACTCCTGAAGAGCACCGCCGTTGACCTTCTTCATGCCGATAAGCTTCTCGTTAAGGTCTTCCTGATCGAGAGTAAGGACAGCATCGACAACCACTGCATCATATCATTAGCTTCTTTTTGCCCTCTCCCCAGTCCGCACGAATAGCAGATGCACGCACTCTTCGTGAAGAAATCCGAGTTCCTCTTGATCAACTTGCTGTTCATCGCAGTAGCGGCCAATTTCCGCAGAGTGTCGATCTTTTGTTCCTCACTGCCCGCTGCATCGATGATGTCTATCGCAATCTCCTTGACCTTGTTCACAGACATGGCGCTCGCTCTCCGCAAGCCCTTGATGATTGTTTGTGCACTGACTCCCTGTTCGACCAGATCACGAACCTCCTTCAAGATCTCACCAGCGAGAACAACGACAGATGTTGTTCCGTCACCCACTTCGGCATCTTGGGAACGTGCGATGTCGGTAAGAATGCGGGCGGCAGGGTGGACGATGTCCAAGAGCTTGATCCCCAACCGGTCAGCTATCGGATGACAGATTATATGGCAAAAATAACAAATGTAAAGTACACACCTTCATCACTGTTGCTCCATCGTTGGTGATTGTCTGTTTGCCGTTGCCGTCAACAAGAAGCAAGTCGCCTCCGTATGGACCCAGTGTGCTCTTGATAGTCGATTGCACCGCAACGCAGGCGTCGATATTCGATATAATCTGACCCTTTCCCTGTGAAGCGTCGGTTCCTAGTGATTTATAGCATCAATAAATGGCCGCTTCACCGTCAAGCGGGCATGATGGTGCTACCGACCTTCCTTCAGGACCACGATGGTGGGGACTTGGCCGGAGAAGGCCATGGTTGTGGGATGACTGTGCCGGGTGACCCGACGGGGAGGAATACAACAGAAGAAAAGGTATTAAGTGATTGAAATGGACGGGGGAAAAGGAGGTGTTGCAGGTTCTTTGGAGGGATCGCGGGGTCCGCCTCGACGAGCTCTGGGGTTCACGATCTCGACCAAAATTTCCCTAGAGCTCTCGAGAGCCCGCGTCGCCAAAGGACACAGCGCCAGCCAATCATCATCCGCCTTGCAACCCTACCGCTTTGGCAACGTTCACCACTAACTACACAGTATTACTGTTGTGAAGCACATGCAGGACATTCTGAGATACTGTTTTTTTATTTTATATAGACAGATTTTTTATCAATCCTTGTTTAATGCTATTATTATCAAAATGGCAGTGGTGCACACTGACTTTTAGGAAATCCGCTCAGCGTTCAGTTAGTGACGCTGGAAAACACATCACGGCCTCATGCTCCGTGCAGATTCTATGCTTAGACGCCTTCCGAAAAAAAGACTCCCAGAACACCATGGCCCACTAAAACTCCAAGTCGTCTTCTGACCGTTCGACGTATCTCGCTAACATCTCCTGTTCGTGCTGGGCTTCGCTCAGCGGAGCGTTTACCAGCCCAAGGGTCTCCCGGCGTAGAGCAGCGGCCTCTGTATCCGACTCGTCATTCATCATGACTTGGTAGTCATTGCCAGCATGCCGTCTGACTTCATCCTCGAAGTTCGAATGAGGCAGGTCCTGCGCCACATGTCCATATGGGTCAGACATGGCGTCGTGGTGTTGGAACCTGGGGAGATGCTGGTTGATGTCGATGATCTGCGGGTCAAGAGGCATATTGGTGTAGTCGGTGATAGAGTCAACAGGCGCCGGCACGACTGATTGATGCGTCGATACGAAAGGATTTTCACCATTGGGAGCGTCAGTCATGAGCTCGTCTGGAGAACCAGTTGCCGCATCTGGTGATCCGTTGATATCGCTCGAACGAGCGACCGACGACTCATCCGCTCTGCCCGCCCCAGCAACAGGAGCTTTGGGTGCTTCCTTACACTGCGGGCAGTCCCTGATGACTCGGCTCACAGTCTCTTTGATTCTTACCCAGTGGTACTTCACGGCAATCGTAGCAGTCGTCTTGTTGATCCCTCCGTGCTGCTGGATATGAATCTGACGAGCTATCTGATACTGCTGCTGGGGATCAGACACAACCTCCTTGTCTTTCAACATGAGCTTTTCAGGCTCCCCATTCTCCCCGCCGACTAATTTGTAATGAGTTGCAGCGCTTCTCAGCCTGCTCTTCTCAGCTCTGTCGGCCCCTCGCGGGTATTTTGAATGCTTGAGGTAATATCTTATCTTGTCAAAGCGCTCTTGAGTCACAGAGTCTTCACCTTCGGGACCCAAGTCCCGTCCATATATAATGGCATCCACGAACTGACCGGGCTGGGAGCGCAATTTACCCCCGCTCGGGACTTTTCCAATCCGCTTAAAGCCCAATGCATCCCATATACGACAGGACGCCACGTTATTTTCATATACAAGATTAAATACAGAATAAGTATATCCCTGCTCGTAATTAGTGGAAGTTCTATCAGAGTAGAGAAGAAAAAAGGTTGCTATCGGGGGAACACAGGCTAGGATATTGCCCTGTTTGCTTTGTGTTACTTACTAGCTTTGGCGCCCATTCAAGATATCCTTCTCCCATCAACCTACCCACACCTCTGTTCCGTGCAGCATCTGTGACCAAGAACATGCCATTGCAGATATGACTGCTGCGGCCAGGATAGTTCGGTCTGATATTAAAACTGCCAAGGCAGGCTTTCGCCCAATCCGTGCCGGCTTTCTCCATAGCCTGCACATCCTGAGCGCTCCTGATATCACCCAAGAGCATGACGGCACCAAAGTTGGAGAACCAATACGGACCAAAATCATCCAGAGCAATCGGATCAGTCATCGCATACGTATCGCCCTTTTCGATCTCTTTGTTGAGCTGATCTGATAGATAGCCCAACAGAGACCGCGGTACTTCGGCCGCGCATGAGAACGGGACCAGCGTCGCGACAGTGACCCGGTCCCTAAGAGTTACCTGACGCGGAGAGATCGTGCCAGGAAGCTCCTTATCCGTCGCGATGACCGGGGCGTTTGGGTCTTCATGTACCGCGGGCATCATGCCCTCAGGCACCTGGCAGAGCCGGTCACGGGGCTAGTTACCTGATTAGTCCATGGAACAAGCCAAAGCTCACAAATGATATTGCAGAGCTGAACGTTATTATGTATTACCGGCCGGCCCGGAAGAGAGCCGCCGCAGAGAATGAGTTGGCATTGCAATGATCGAAGGGTGTTGCGGGGTCTTTACCAGGTAGGGGGTTGGAAGCACGAAATATCCAATTATACTTCAATCCCTGGCTATTCAAACACCATCTGGGATAGACTCGGTGGGGGATGCTGCGTCGTTAACGGGCACTTCAAGGACCGCTGGGTATTCTCGAGACCGGAACGTGGTGAACGCAGCAGAGAAGACGTCGTCCCGCCCCGGAGGCGTTGGCGGATCATCGTTGTTCCGCCATATCATACCATGATGCTGGGATAATCGTTAACTAGCTTGGCGTGGTTAGTTATTAATACTTGATAACTTAGGTGATTATTACTGGAGCTTTATTGTCAGTGATAAAGAACAGTGTTAGCAGCTACGGTGTCAAAATCAGCAATATAAACCATCACTGACTGCGTTAAGATAGGGCTGGATTAAAACCCGTACGCATAATCTAACTACTACGCATCGCGAACAGGGGTTTTTATACCTGGCCCATAACAAATTAGCAGATGATATGCTATTACGTAGCTAGGAATAGACGCGACTTCTGTAATTGCCGTCTGTTCACCGACATTTCAGCTTTCATCTTCAACCATCCTGTGTTCTTTCATCCATCATGGAAGGACATCAGCTTCCACAATATCATCGAAACAATCTATCTCCCGCCAAAATTGACAAAGAATCGCTGCAGACGATATTCAGGGAGCTACAAGCCGCAATTCGACATGGAGTCGACCTCCTCCAAAACAATGTCTCCCTACCAGACGACCCAAAGGAATATGGCAGCATATACAGTGGTACCGCAGGTACATGCGAGTTTTCATTCATCCATTCAATTGTACACGTCCAAAAAATAAAACCAAAACAAAAAAAAGCACAGAAAAGCTGAAATATTATGTAAACCCCAGGCGTCGCCCTCGCATTCATGAGGTTGCATTACCAAGCCAAATCTCTCGTTATGGACGATAGTGACCCCCCCATGCCGGATTTTCGCACCCTCGCTCGCGAAAGGGTTCTTCAAAAGGGACCGCCCATCCGGTTAGATGATAAACGTTTCTCGCCTCTAGGCACCCGCAAGTTCAGTGCTATATATGTGCGATGTTTGGAAAAATGCTTTTTCAATCGCAGAGGCGCGGGTGTTCATCTTCGTGCTAATGATATCGGTGATATCGCTGCGGTGGATATGCATGCCTCCCACGATGCGATCAGGTTTCCGCGGAAATTCCGAGATCCAGATGAACCGGAACCCCCAGGGGAGGAGGTTTTGTATGGGCGCGCGGGTTTACTATGGGGGCTTGAGAATCTGCAAGCACATCCGTTTGATGATGAGAATCAGTACTCTTTACGTTCGGTGTTCTCTCACACTCAGAGTCTGGTTGATGTCATTATACAGAATGGCAAGATTGGCGCGGAGGATGTTTGGGTAAAGAAGCATGGTGAAAAAGGTCCATTGCCGTTGACATGGACGCGGGATGATGGACGATGTAATCTCGGCGCGTGAGTTCTCTCCTTTCACTTGTAAAAGACGTAGCATGCTCGAATACTAATCAGTGTTTGGCTTGATGAAGCATCCACGGAGTCTGTAAGGATGCCCCCCTCGACGTTATGATATCTGCAGCTGACACGTGGGAAAAGGCGGAACATTGACGATCCTCCTACAATGCAAACCGTGGGAATTGGAATATGACGAAGAGGAGTCTCATTATCCGATTATAGCCGATACAATAACAGAACTATGCAAAATCTGCATCTCCAACAACGGCCACTTACCAACATCACTCCCTGTTCGTCCTTCGAATCGTGCCTCACCACTGGTCCAGATCTGCCATGGCGTCCCTGGTCTCATGCTTCTTCTCGCGACAGCTAAACAGTTCATTTCCGAGTATGAAAAGCCAGAATGGGACGAAGCCCTTCGGCTGGGCACCGACCGGGTCTGGGAAGAAGGCCTGCTATCCAAAGGCGGTGGTGTTTGTCACGGACATGCTGGTAATGCATGGCCGCTTCTCTTACTCCATGTTGTCTACGAATACAGCAACAAAAATGCGGGTCAACACTCAAAGTCTGAAGCTGAATCCAGTGCGGAACGTGGTGGCCGTGTTTCCCGCAGCGCCAGCAGAAAGCAGAACACTACTGGCGACTCCTATCTTGCCAAGGCTCTGGCAATGTTATTGTACGCGCGGAAGACGCAACCATTCAGCAACAGTGCTGAGGTGCGGCGCAACTTCCGCATGCCTGATCGTCCCTATAGCCTCTTTGAAGGCCTAGCGGGGACTGTGTGCGCTTGGGCGGATGCCTGCGCTATAATCCGGATGCGTTTGCGGAAGATGGAACTTGCGGAGCAGCTTGGACGTTCGTTGACTCCAGAGGACTTGAAGACCGATGAAGCCTTCAGGGAGCATTCACAGTGTTTTCTGGGAATGGTAGGGTTCGGAGGATTAGGCCTTACGGGAGGTCTCTGAGTAGATGGCAGGCAAGCTGATCTTTTTTTATTGAGTTTTCAATTTCTCTCTGATCGGTTACACTGCAGATAGTAGTCTTTCTCTCAAGTAACTCTACGACTTTGATACGAAATAGGAATAGCAGGTTATTTTTTTTGCTGTCTTTTGAGGAAGAATGAGATCGTTGACATGTAATGGGATATTTGTTTCAAGATAACTCGAAAACTAAACGATTATACCATACATCACGTAGTATATCTCTTGCCAAGTACCTTCTAATCCAACCAAGTTCCAATTCCAGTTCCATATCAGAGGACTCCATCGATAACCTAATCACCTCCAAAACGCCATGCTGAATGCTCAATCAATGCCGCAAACAAGAAGAAACGTCTTGACCGTGTCTCATGTCCAAAAAATTGCAGGATAGGTGATAAGTGTCTACACGACAGTAAAGCCGCCATGGTATATTGGCCGTTGACCGGGGATCTCCCTCTTGAATTCCACTCTCTTCGGCGTGTAGTTCGCGCGTGGCATCTCTGCGACAACTCTCCATCGTCGCCAGCACCTCTCCAGACGGTGATCGCGGTCTCCGCAGAAAGTGCAGCAGATCTGCTCCTTTCTCTGTTGGGCGGCTTTTCTCATGTCGGGTTGACTTCGGGCTCGGGACCGCGTCTTTCGTTCCTGTTCTTTGCGCATCTGCTGGACAACGAACTCGTTGATCTCTTCCTGGCTGGGTCTTTTGGTGTGACCTTTCAGTGGTTGCTGTTCCTTCCTGTCTTTGTGCATTTGCCCCGTGACAAATTCATTGATTTCATCTTGTGTCAGAGCGCGTGGCTTCGTCCAGTCCGGCGAGGACCGACCCTCACCGGTCTGCTCTGCCTTTTGCAGCATCGCTTTCTCGTACTTGATCGCCTGGCGGGAGAGTTCTTGAAAGGCCATCTGCTGAGCCGGGTCGGTGCTGTTTACCCGCTTGTCCCGCAGCATGGTCAATGCCCAGTCCTTCCACTCGGGCTGTGTTTCCAGCTTGGATAAGAATAAGACGTTGACTTCAAAGTCCTGGAGGGCGAAATAATCGTCGATATTCGTCAGCCCTTCTCGTAGCGCTTGGATAAGGGCAATGAATTCTGCGACGCTCTCGAAGGAGGAGAAGTCGAGGTTGAGAAACTCGCCAATATAGTGCATGAGGCGTATCTTTTTCTGAGAGGCCTCCATCTTTGCGACCGGATCACGACGGGGTGCAACTTGCTGAGCTGGATTGATTGCTTCTTTTTAGGGAGTAACAACGGGATTGAGACGATCGAGAAAAGAGAGAACAAGAGGATCTGGGAGGCAGGGAAACCAGGTACATTAAGAGAGTCGCAGCTGATGGTCAATTGGTTATCAGCCCAGTAGACGCTTTACGTCACTGCAGTAGTCGGCGCCACCAGATGGTTTTCCGTGTTGTTCGAGCAACTTGAGCCGGTCTTGATGCACGCCAATAACGCCCATTAATGCTGCGAGGATCTTCAAGACCCTGAACTGCAACAGAACCCCTTCTGGCTTCTCGTGGATTGCTTGGAGTTCGCTGGGTGGTGGTCTGATCGTCGGTGGTAGAGAGCTGTTTGTTTACACTGAATTAACTACTTGTACGGAGTAGCTAGGTAACTATCCACTGCGATCAGAAGTATCATATGCCACTGCAGATATGGAAGAAGCTTAAATCCCACCACATGGCGCATGAAAGATCTGTCATATATGCATTATCACGCCTTATTGTCCGTAAGCAGTGTTGATTGATCCCCTTGATTGGGGGAGTCCGATTCTCAACCGTGCTATCCCTTCCGGTGGCTGGTGCGGGCGCGGATAATAATGAACCCAATCATGCAAGGGAAAGCGAAAGATTTGGAAAACCATTCTTTCGTGGAGATAATACTCCGGACAGTAATACTTCTCGAAATCATTCCATGTATTTGCAGCCATGTGCACGGATCCACGGCACGGCTATCCCCATTTGCCTCAGGCTCACAGGGCTGAGGGGTTTCCTGACATGAAATCACTGCTGGAGCAGATCGACGCTCTATCTAATGCGTACTCAGCCGCAACGAGTTGGGTCACGCTCTTGGGGGCCAGATTGCCCGCACACAACCAGTGACACTAATGGTAGTTACTTCAGCCATGTTCTGTCCACAGCTCGATCTCGAGACTATCATTACCTGCCTGACCTGGGCTACTATGCTCGAAGCTTCAAGGCATACACCAGGCTGAGAGTATGTGTCTCGCTGAGAGGTTCTAGCAACATATAATTCGGAAAGTGAGATCCTCACAAACACGAAAATGATAATTGAAACAATACCTCCGTCATACGAACATGCCACCACCAGAGATGCCTGGTCCATCGTTGCTCGTTATATACCTTCCAGTGATCTCTGCGCTGTCGCGCTCGTCTGCAGGAGATGGCACGAGCTATTCATGCCGTTTCTCTGGGGAGACCCAGCCTCCCATTTTGGGACGGAAAATGATGCGGTCTATGGTGAGATCCATGCTAACTAAGGAAAAGAATGGAAAACTGATCTCGCGGAGTCGCTCTCACCCGCTTTCGAAGAACCCTGAAACGAGCACGGCTCAGCGTCAGGATGCTGACCCATACTCTCCATCTGCCTCCCGCTCTTTCGGAGATCTACGATGGCCCCCGTCCGGAGTGGCTCAAGGAGGTCCTAGATTATCTCCCGTGTCTCCAATCTCTGATAGTGTCGGAGCTGCCTTTCTTTGACCATAATGCCATGGTTGCTTTGAAGCAGAATTCCCACAGTGGGCAGACCGGCAGGCATGATTCTCTGCGGACGTACAACCTCCGCCTGTTGAAGGCAGAGCGAGAGCCCAATACAACCTCCGTTGGAATTGCAGAAGCCTTATTACGGTTTCCCGCCCTGGTCTACCTCGACCTGTCTTATACCACCTCTGCAAGGGACAGAACAGTCCTCTCTACATTATCCCTGTTGGAAGATCTCCAGGTGCTCAAGTTGCGGGGCATAGGTCTCAAGGACAGCGACGCAGAGTTTCTGGCGAATGCCATCGGCAGTCGCGTACGGTTTCTGGATATTCGGAACAACCTACTCACTGATATGGCCATCAGGTCGTTGATGCAGGCTTGCTTAGGATCTCCAGCAATATCTTCGACTGAGACGCAAACAGATCCAGGAATCCAAGGACAACAGCCCACCAGCCATTCGGCGTTGAGCCCTTATAGCACCTATATACTCAACCGTGCTGATTTGGATGAGCTGATCTTAAGTCAGTTAACGCGTCCTCTGACAGGGAGGTCCCTCGTCGAGAGCTTACCACACGTCGGGGTGACCCACCTCTTCATATCTGATAATCAGATAACCCTCGAAGGAGTTGCAAGTCTGATAGCTTCCAAGAAACTGCATGTGCTTGATGTTGGAACAGTGGATACAGCCGAATCTATCAGAAAGCGCCAGCAGATCAGGGGGGCCACGGATCCCTCTAGTTTCCCTGGCGCTGAGAAATTGATTCCTGTATTAGGGAGATACGGAGAGGAAACACTGACTTATCTTCGTGCTCATCATGCGATAGTGACGGCAGATGCTCCGGTCAAGGATGTGGCACCTCTCAGTGCTTTGTTACCAGAACTTCCGGGCGAGACAACGAGTCCGGATCAGAGACATGCGGTAGAGCTTCCTTCAACGCATGAGATATTCGAACTGCCTGCCGACACTGAGTTCCGGGTTGAGCTAGAGGACACGTCGATCAGGCCTATTGCTGAGTCCTACGCTGAACCAAAACGGGACAGTATTCGGAAGCCCTATGAAGACGAGCCATTAGGTCAAGTGAGACGGGGCTCTGTTTTTGCACCAGAAGTGGTCAATGATGATGTATTCGACGATGAAGATGCCCTTTTGGGCGCCACAGGAGCAGGCTCCCACGAGAGTTCTACAAGCTCTCTTGATCCGCGAAGCCGGAAGATCCAAGAACTGATTTCAAAAAGACCGAAAAATAATGGCGTTCCTCGACGGGGCAGCGCAGCTTATACCTTCCCCTATCTTCATCCTTCTCATATACCTCACATTGATACATTGGTCCTGACCGACGTCCCGTCAACTGTGCCCGCAAATTCCCCAATACTAGCTTCCTTGATTCGTTTCATAACCGCTTGCTCAGATGAGGCATTGTTGGCCATTCTTCAATCAAAATCCGATTATTCTCTCCCTCCGGGTCGAGCTCGACTTACTGCTGAGAAGCAGCAAGCGAGGAGTCTCTTCGCGCTTCGACGGCTAGTACTTGAGATTGCTCCTGACCACAAAAAGAACCGCCAAAAGCCAAATTCCTGGAAACCACTTGATACAAGACTTAACTCAACCACAGGAGACCGAGATTCAGAGCAACTTTGGTCCGCAGCCGTGGACGATTTCAGCTTCTTCGAAGGTGAATGCGGTATTCCTGACAATGACCAGGGAAAATACTTCCCCATGGCAATTTTGAATCAAAAAGTCAGTCTTACTCCTGAAGACGACGACTCGATCCGCTCTGCACATTCGGGACTCGGCTCTCCTCGATCAGCAACGGGTCTAACCCCCAGTCCAAGCACCCACTCTTGGGGAGCGTCACCGTCGAACAATGATGAGCGCCATTCTAGATACGCAGGCAGCGAGATAGAGCGACAGCAGTATCCCAAAGAGCTCCAAATCGATCTCGTCGCTGCACTAGCAGCCTTCCGGCGATCGAAGAAAGCAGAATACGAGGCACTTCTCAGGGCACATCGAGAACAAAGGCACGTTTCTGGAGACGCATCGTCTCTCCTGTCGCCTCGTTTTACAATGTCCTCCTTGTCTGGATATCCGTCTCCATCGCTGCCTCCAACCCCGACGACCCCCACGTGGCCAGTTCGGCCTATCCCACTTTCTGTGGAGGGACACTGGAAGGGTGAAGTGAAGATCGTGAGGAATGCGGAGCCTCGGGGCAGAAGTGGCGTTGTGGATATGTACGGTAATTACTTCGAGAAGGGGTATCTATACCCTTAAAAGGAAAATAAGAGTAGCATGAATGCCAACATCTACAGTTTGCTTAAGATACTTACGGTCTAATGGCCATTTCACTCCATAGAGGTGAATATGGGGGTTTACAGATGAAAAATGCAAGTGAGAGACCGCAAGTAATCCGTGTCGTATGTCTGGCATAATTCTGGCTTAAAAGGTACATTTTACCCGCGCCTTAGTCAAAAGAAAGAAAACCCATCCGCAGAGGAATTCTCGCAGTTCATGACGCGGAATTTCTCCATTTTTCCCCCCTGGTCTCCGTTCTTCCTGATGTAATTTTTTGTGCTTAATTGGACAAATTTTTTCCTTTTTGTCTTGCCATGTCCTAGCCATCATTACCGACACAAAAAAAGAAAAGGGAAAAGGAGCAGTCTCCATATTCCTTCCCCTTTCTCCTCAGGGCTCCATTGACAACCGACGTTTTCCATGTTATCCCGCAGCTGTCCCTTCGCCCAGAAGGAAACACCGAAACCCACGCAGATCAAGCAAGGAAGGAAGAGAGAAAAGAGAGAAGTAGTTAAACTACTCCCTTACAGAGCCTTGGTGGCCTGCTGGGGGGTGATCTTCTTGCCATCCTTGTTGTAGCGAATGCGGGGGGGAGGGGCACGGTTGCGACGACCCTCTCGGGAACGGACGCTGTTAGGAGAAATTATCCGTCAGTAAATCCATTGATTCCACATTGAACGATACCGGCTCGGAGATAAAAGAATCTCCTGGTTCGAGACGGGGAGGTTTTTCCTGATGGAGCGGTTTCGAGGGGTCATCCATACCGAACAATCTTGCCGTGGATAGCGCAGGAGACACAGTACTGCAGCTTCAGGTACATCTTGGGGACGGCGTAGTCGGCGAAGACGGAGGCGTCAGAGATATCACCTGTGATTCGAAACTCGGATTAGTCCAATATTCTCGCCCGATCGATCTTCCATTCCGCCTTTTTTGTTCATTCTGCGTTCAATTCGAAGAATCCTCGAGAATCTGTGTGGTCCGACTGGGAAGACGTACGGATAGCAGCGGACTCAACCATGTTGCGGATGGTGAATCTCTTGATCGCCTTGTCCTTGGGGGTGCATCGCGAGCAGTTGGAGCAGCGGATGGGCTTGACGTGGCCGCGGCCCTTCTTGTTACGTCCGCTGTGAAGAGAGAAAAAGAGCTCGTCAGCTTGTCATCCTTCCATTGGAATTCCCAAGGAATATTTCGACTTCCGGAGAGAAGTTCAATGTCCTTTTCATCAAATTGCCATCGAGCAACGGAAACGACATTTGAATGCGCCGGACCAGATTGTTGGAAGGGGGAAATCGCTTACTTCGACGCCCTCTTCTTGACCATTTTGACGGATTTCTGTGCGACACGTCAGACGGGAAAAGAAGTGTCTGGGGGGAGGTTGTCGCGTACTTGGCTTGTCGGTTGTGGTTGTCGATGGCACTCGGGGCTCTCGTGATGTGATTCTATCGATGTGTGGGCGGAAGCCCTAGACCCTTAAGCGAGGCCCCGGTCACGGGATGGCACATTTGCGCCTGAGGCAGCTACAGCGTGGATCTAAGGCATCCAAGGCAGCATTTGCCAAGCCTCCGGTGGCCAGTTAAAAAGTAAGGAAACAAACAACCTGTAAGCCCCGCGGGTTTGTCTATCTACAGTGTTGTTTACAGGTCCGGATGGTCGGATGTACTCATGGTCAAGATCAACAAACAGCCTCAGGCCATATATCGGGTTACTCATGTTGACGAGCCACTACTAGGTGTCTTCTATGGCATTATTTCCTTATCTACGTTATCAATTGCCATGATGCTATCTTCTTGACCGCTAGAATTTTGGAATCCGGATTTTGATCCCACGATTGTTCTCATCCGGAATCTTCTCGCTCACTGCATGTCGTTTCTATCTAGAAGAAGACTCAAATCGACAGTTTGCATGCTTCAGAGCTACCATCCTCGACATTGCTATGAGAGTGAATTATTGTCCCACTAGTTCGGACAACGATGTGATGACTTATCATAGCGAGAACGTGCATTGGCCTTTGACTACTTAATTGGCTCTCAACAGTCAACTTGCATTTAGCTACTGTCCAACTCGCTTAACGGTAGCCAGAAGACGTACAAATCTACCCATCAGAAATCTAGTGATTGCGTTTTTCTCCTCGGGATTTAGCAAGACTGTTGGGGCATTTGTATCCAAGCCATAGCCGTGCACATTCTCTGTTATGATATGTTGACTTGAAATAGGCCACAACGTCCGGTTTCTCTTTGGTTACATGTGGAAGAGTATACTGGTCTCCCAGATTTTAAGTGTTGGTCTTGATAACTGAAATACTTTCTGTGGTTGTATGTAGATGGATTTTCGATGAGTTAGCCATTCCATAGCGTAACTACATATACAATCATCGTGAGGAAAGGTTTCCGGACAACATGAGTGAGACCCTGACCTTTACTACATATATATGATAATGCCTGACAAGCTATATCCACTTTGAACGCGTATCCTCGGTAATATCAAGAGAAAAACGTGTTATCTTGTAGAATATCAGATAACCTAATGATCACCCTCATGCCTCCCGGCTAGGATCAACTGGGTATAGTCAGGCTAAGGCTCCTGAAGAGTAGCACACACCGCCATATGACCACGACTTCTTTTTTTCTCGCTCTCAAAACCCCCCATCCACACACAGGACTCTCTTGCACTTCCAGTGTTCATTTCCAGGCGAGTCGACGGCATCACGTGGGACGCGCCCGGCTGGGTTTAGACTGGTCAGCACCGCCGGAAAGACCTCCTTTAGCCTCCGTTCCACCCAGGGTTCCGGCTCCCAGGGACTTGTTTATTCTCCCGCCGCGAGAGAGAACGACGTCCCCCATCTCCCAGACCGGCGTTCCAGATTCCCAGATACCCCTGTTCGCACGGTCCTGCGCTTTGTTGCTTTCTGCGTGTCCTCTTTCCAGCACGTCGAGTCTGCTTCTGATCCACCATGTCTACCACTGGAGGAACGTTTCGGGGTACGCCCAATAGAACCATCGGTAGAGGCAGGATGCCGGACTTCGATCAAAGCCCAGGGGGATCTCACATCCCCCGGCCCAAAGTAGAGGGCCAGTCGTCGCACTCGCATGCGCCCAGTGACGTTGGAGGATCGACAATTAGTGCTGCGAGCAGACAGAGGCAGAACCAGTCGAAGCGTGATGAGGTATAATCAATCCCACATCGTCTCCGATGGCCCGACCGAGATATCCATATCTCGCTTGTCCGCTATCATCAGCTAATCGTGAGGGTCACCATCAGGCTATCAGAAAGAAGATGGAAGCCGATTTGAATAAGAAGAGGCACCAACCGGCGAAAGCACGACACACCCGCAAGGCTCCTCCGGGTACCGTCCTGGCCCTGAAGCCCAGCCAGGCTCTACAGATTAAGCCCAGCACCACCGTCGCGGAAGCCGCTCAGTTGATGGCCGCGAAGAGAGAGGACTGCGTTCTGGTGACGGACGACGATGATCGGATTGCGGGTATTTTCACCGCCAAAGATCTGGCTTTCCGCGTGGTTGGAGCCGGTCTCAGGGCTCGCGATGTGACGATTTCGGAGATTATGACCAGAAACCCTCTCTGTGCGAGAACTGATACCAGTGCTACGGATGCGCTGGATCTCATGGTCCGTAAGGGCTTCCGTCATCTACCGGTTATGGACGAAAACCAGGACATCTCGGGTATCTTGGATATCACCAAGTGCTTCTACGATGCTATGGAGAAGCTGGAGCGTGCTTACAGCTCTTCCCGGAAGCTGTATGATGCTCTGGAGGGTGTCCAGTCCGAACTCGGCTCCAGCCAGCCTCAGCAGATCATTCAGTATGTGGAGGCTCTCCGACAGAAGATGTCTGGACCGACTTTGGAATCGGTTTTGGATGGTCTTCCCCCCACGACTGTCTCTGTGCGGACTTCCGTCAAGGACGCTGCTGCCCTGATGAAGGAGCACCACACCACGGCGCTTCTGGTTCAGGATCAGGGCTCCATCACTGGTATCTTCACCAGCAAAGATGTCGTTCTGCGTGTTATTGCTCCCGGTCTTGATCCGTCAACCTGCAGCGTCGTGCGCGTCATGACGCCTCACCCTGATTTTGCCCCGACCGATATGAGCATTCAGGCGGCTCTTCGTAAGATGCACGGTCAGTATAGGTTAGTACTCTAGGTTTGGGATAAGATGCTGATTGTGAGCAGATGGCCACTACCTCAACCTGCCGGTCATGAACGAGGCCGGTGAGATTGTTGGCATGGTCGACGTGCTGAAGTTGACCTATGCAACTCTCGAGCAGGTTTGTGCTTCCGGTGTAATCTATGCTAGCTGTGGTGACTAATCTTATTCTCTTAGATCAACACCATCTCTACGAACGATGATGAAGGTCCAGCCTGGAACAAGTTCTGGCTGTCTATGGACCATGAGTCTGATTCTATGGTGTCTGGAGGCAACAGCCATCACCCTCACACAGCTCACCGGTCTGTAATTAGCCCTGACCCCTCAAGGCCTGGTTATGACAGGGAGAACAGCGTTCTTCCGAACGACTCTGCTTCGCATCACGGTGATGAACACTCTGAACTGCTGGTTGATCACCAACTTCACGAAGAACATGCGTTCCCATTCAAGTTCAAGGCGCCCAGTGGACGTGTCCATCGGGTGAACATCCTGCCTTCTGCGGGCCTGGCCGAGCTGGTTGCTCATGTGACTACCAAGCTGGGTTCCGAGGTCGAGGCCATTGGAGGACCGCCTAGTTGTGAGGAAGGTAAGCTCAGCAACACCGGGTATGCACTCAGCTACCTTGATAACGAGGGCGATACGGTCTCCATCACAACGGACCAGGATCTCGCGGATGCCGTCCTGCTTGCCCGGCAATCTGGCCGCGACAAGGTCGATCTCTTCGTGCACGATCCCACGCAGCCCCCCATCCCCGCCACGGTCGAACCTCACCCGCTGCCCGTGAAGCTGCCCAGCCCGCTCGAGGAGAAGAGCGCTGTGGACGATGAGCAAGTGACGGAGGAACCCGTCAGGGCGACTAAGGAGCCCGTTCCCGCCTTCAACCGCCAGACACCCGAAGAGCAGCTCGTCGCTGGTGTGCCGAACGAGCTTCTCCTGCCGGGTGCTATTGTGACTTTAGCGGCCGTCATTCTGGGTGTCTTCATTCTGAGCCGTCCCAGCAGGTAATAGACGATCGCGCTCTTCAGCTTCTGCAGTAGTGTGCCAACCATCTCGTGGTGGTCTCTCGAACAACCCATTGTATCTTCGTCTTTGCCTGTTGTGGGCAGTGTTTATTTGTATTCGTTGTGTTTTGTTATTGCGTACTAATACCTCTTTCGTTTTTATTAACTAACTACCTACTTACTGTATTGGATGACCCCCTCCTCTTCGTCTTCCTGCTCGTCCTCTGTCCCGAGAACTGTTTGCGCATTGATATCTTGTAGCTAGCTAGGGTGTACCACATAGTAGGACTTTTGACATTAAGACTGTGTCCTATTACTGAACCATATCTCTGGTTATGATCATGATTGTAGTTCTCTATAATACATAATAAATTATATTGATGAAGGCGGTGGAGCTTCCCGTCGCACGTTGGGCCTGATCGGGTTTAGCGGTCCGGTTGGCGTCGTGTGTTCCCGAGCGAAAGAAAGATGCTTGACTCTGGGAATTTTTGGTTTTGGCTTCACATCCCACTTTCCACGGTCTCGCGGTCAGTCTGCGATTCAAACAGCCTCTCTCCGCGAGTCCAGGCCAAGCTGCTGTTACGGCGGCGGTGCGGAGTCTGCGTCTGAGCTGCGTCTTTCACTGAAATCGACCCTAACTCTGTTTGGCGTCTCCCTAAGAGATATTCAATCGGCCAGTGTCCACCCCACCGAAAACAAAACCCCCGCTCGGGTGTCAAAGGCGACTCGCGTCTTCCGGTCTCTTGAACGCGAGCCTTTTCGCATTATATAGGATCTCCTTGAGTCAGAGCAGTCAAAATGTCGCTGCTTCCTCCCGAGGTCCACACAGCGCTGTCCCAGCTGCTGCGCGCACTGACGACCCCCGACAATACCGTGCGATCCCAGGCGGAAGAGCAGCTGAACGGCGAATGGATTCAAAACCGCCCGGATGTTCTCCTGATGGGTTTGGCTGAACAGATCGAAGGAGCAGAGGATCAAGTGGTAAGTGGACGAAAACACCTCTCTGTCGTCCGTGATATACCGTTGCCTAATCATCGAGTGCGGAACTGTTAGACGCGTTCCTTTGCGGCCGTGCTGTTTAGAAGAATATCGACAAAGACGAGCAAAGATCCCAGAACCAATGAATCCAAGGAGCTCTTTTCCACCCTTACAGATGAGCAGCGAATCGCTATCAGAACGAAGCTAGTAGCCTGCTTGAGCCGCGAGTCTGTGTCGGACGTGCGAAACAAGATCGGTGATGCTATCGCTGAGGTTGCCAGGCAGTATACTGATAACGGTATGTTTGGGACAGAAGGATACATATATTAGTGCTCTTTTATCTGACGACTACTTCTTCAGGTGAGCAATGGCCCGAACTGCTGGGTGTATTGTTCCAGGCCAGCCAGTCTCCCGAGGCAGGTGTGCGGGAAGCAGCCTTCCGAATTTTTGCTACGACCCCGGGCATTATCGAGAAGCAGCATGAGGAGACCGTTGTTGGTGTTTTCGCCAAGGGTTTGAGAGATGACAACATCGCCGTATGTGGTTTGAAAATCTGAAAATCTTTTTTACGACAACTCCTGCTGACCCCGTTGCAGGTTCGCATTGCGGCCGTGGAGGCTTTTGCTGCTTTCTTCCGTTCCATATCCAAGAAGTCTCACTCGAAGTTCTTCTCTCTGATTCCCGATATCTTGAACATCCTCCCTCCCTTGAAGGAGTCCGACGAGAGCGAGGAGCTTTCTCGTGCGTTTGTCTCTCTGATTGAACTGGCTGAGATTGCACCAAAGATGTTCAAGCCTCTCTTCAACAACCTCGTCAAGTTCAGTATCAGCGTCATTGGCGATAAAGAGCTCAGTGACCAGGTCAGACAAAACGCTCTGGAGTTAATGGTGACGTTTGCGGAATACGCCCCCAACACCTGCAAGAAGGACCCCATTTTCGCCCAGGAGATGGTTACTCAGTGTCTGAGCCTCATGACCGACCTTGGAATTGATGACGAGGATGCTGAGGAGTGGAACGCTTCTGAAGACGTGAGTCCCAACTATCCCAGTATCTGTACATGCGATCAACAGTATTAACTCCAGCTCCAGCTTGATCTTGAGGAAAGTGACTTGAACCACGTTGCCGGAGAGCAGGCCATGGATCGTTTGGCCAACAAGCTTGGTGGTCAGGTCATCCTTCCTGCAACTTTCGCCTGGGTTCCCCGGATGATGTCGTCCTCTGCCTGGCGCGATAGACATGCGGCCCTCATGGCCATCTCGGCTATCTCTGAGGGTTGCCGGGACCTCATGATTGGCGAGCTCGACCAGGTGTTGGCCCTCGTAGTCCCAGCCCTGCAAGATCCCCATCCTCGTGTGAGATATGCGGGATGTAACGCACTGGGTCAGATGAGCACTGACTTTGCCGGCACAATGCAAGAGAAATACCACGCGGTCGTCCTCAACAACATCATTCCTGTTCTCAACTCGGCCGAACCGAGGGTGCAGGCTCATGCTGCTGCTGCCCTAGTCAACTTCTGCGAAGAGGCGGAGAGGGGCATCCTTGAGCCCTACCTGGCAGAGCTTCTCAGACACCTCCTTCAGCTTCTTCGCAGTCCTAAGCGATTCGTCCAGGAACAGGCTCTCTCGACCATTGCCACCATCGCCGACTCTGCGGAGACGGCATTCTCCCAGTACTATGACACTTTGATGCCATTGCTGTTCAACGTCCTGAAGGAGGAACAGTCGAAGGAGTACCGCTTGCTGCGTGCAAAGGCCATGGAGTGCGCTACCCTCATTGCTTTGGCCGTTGGAAAGGAGAAGATGGGACAGGATGCTCTCAACCTTGTGCAGCTCCTTGGTAACATCCAGCAGAACATCACGGAGCCTGACGACCCCCAGTCACAGTACCTTCTCCACTGCTGGGGCCGCATGTGCCGTGTCCTGGGCCAGGACTTCATTCCATACTTGCCACACGTTATGCCGCCTCTTTTGACGGTTGCTGCGGCCAAGGCTGATATTCAGCTCCTTGATGATGAAGATCAGATCGATCAGGTCGAGCAGGATGAAGGATGGGAGCTGGTTCCCCTCAAGGGCAAGGTTATTGGAATCAAGACCAGTGCTCTTGAGGATAAAAACACTGCCATCGAGCTTATCACCATCTATGCCCAGATCCTTGAGGCTGCCTTCGAGCCTTATGTCCTTGAGACCATGGAGAAGATCGCTATCCCCGGTCTGGCTTTCTTCTTCCATGATCCGGTCCGTGTCTCATCGGCCAAGCTTATCCCTCAGCTTCTTAACTCGTACAAGAAAGCTCACGGTGTTCAGTCACCCGGTTTCGCACAGATGTGGAACAAGGTCGCCGAGAAGATCATTGAAGTGCTGAGCGCTGAGCCTACCATTGACACTCTGGCAGAAATGTACCAGTGCTTCTACGAGTCCGTGGAGGTCGCAGGAAAGAACAGTCTCACCCCTGACCACATGCAGGCCTTCATCCAGTCGTCCAAGTCCACACTCGAAGACTACCAGCAGCGTGTTAAGCTACGTCTCGATGAGAAGGCTGACCAAGAGGATGGCGAGGAGGAGAATCTTGACTACGAATACGCCGTCGAGGACGACCAGAACCTCCTTAGTGACATGAACAAGGCTTTCCACACTATCTTCAAGAACCAGGGTCCTTCGTTCCTGCCAGCCTGGCAACAACTACTTCCATTTTACGATGCGTTCATCACCAGTCAGGACCCGACTCAGCGCCAGTGGGCCATCTGTATCATGGATGATGTGCTTGAGTTCTGTGGCGAGCAGTCATGGAACTACAAGGACCACATTCTGCAGCCTCTTGCGAACGGTCTACGGGACGAGAACGCTGCCAACAGACAGGCTGCGGCTTACGGTGTCGGTATTGCTGCGCAGAAGGGTGGTCTTCCGTGGAGCGATTTCGTGGCAGCCTGCATCCCTACCCTTATCCAGGTGTGCCAGCATCCTCACTCCAGGACGGAGGAGCACGTGTTTGCTACGGAGAATGCTTCAGCCAGTATTGCCAAGATCCTCCACTACAACGCTTCCAAGGTCCAGAACCCGCAAGAGGTTGTTGCTACCTGGATCAACACTCTGCCCATCACATTTGACGAGGAGGCTGCGCCATATGCGTACTCGTTCCTAGCTCAGCTCATTGATCAGTAAGTCGTCTCTCCCATGCATTTCATCATGTTGTTTACTAACATCCCTATCAGACAAAGCCCTGCTGTTCTCTCGAATGCCGACAAGGTCTTCGGTTATATAGTGCAAGCGCTGGACGCGGAGACTCTCCAGGGCGCCACTGCTGCCCGCGTTGCCGCCTCGGCCAAGCAGCTCGTGGCCGCTACTGGCCTTAACGCAGAGCAGATCCTCGCTAGTGTAAACCCAGATAACCAGGTGGCGGTGCGGAGCTATTTCCAATAGAAATAAGGAGAAGAGGACGAAGAAAAGAAACGTGTTTCGGCGTGTGATGTATTTGACATGACCTTTTGTTCTATCTCCCCATGTGTGCGAGTCTGGCGAGGTGCTCTCTTTTTATTCCAAGGCCCCTTTTTGACCTGGAACACTTTGTTGATCGATGGTATAAATCTTCGCGCTAGTTTGGCCTATTTTTTACATTTTATCTACCTATGACCCTTTGATATCTCTGCCAATGTCAGATTCATTAAATCATGTGCCCTTTCCCGACCCTATGACCTGACGTTACCTGGACCTGGATCTGGACCCTGAATCTGATCTGGACTGGACTGAACTCAACTGGCCCTGAGCCCCCGCCTATGATCCCCATGATGCATCTGTGATAGCTTTCTCCTACTATCTCTTACTAGGTTCTATATCTCAAAAAGAAAAAAAAAGTTCGATCTAAATGAAGCTCCCGCTCTAAGAGTACGTTGGCGTATGGTTTTTGTTTCCTCCCATTCCGATCATGGTTGGGTTAGATGGGTAAGTAGATAACTAGAGGGAAGATTGAATAAAGAATCCATACTATCGGGAGTAGGTCGACTTTCAATCCTGAATTTCACCCTGGAAGGGTTTTTATATATTTTGCTGGTCGCGTTCCGTCGTATTTATATATAGTCTCAAGACCGATGCATCCATAGTCGAAAGGTATGCGAAGTGAAAAGTAGGTGGAATTAACTTGATTCTATTCATTTGCATATTATTATATTATATCATATATATACATATGTCACTGTGCCCTGTTCGTTATCCATATCCTGGTATATACAGTCCATCCAATACTATACAAGACATCGAGTAAATGGAAACCAAATCAAAAGGATATAAATGACTTTAAACTTTTCCCCGCTTGCTCCTTTTCGCCTTTCCGTTTGGTCGTTATTGAATGATATAGCAGAGGATCGTGGGGAGAATATACTGTACAAGAGGGGGTAGGAGGAGGGTGGATTGAGGATTTCGAGAGACATGGTATTTAGCAATGTCCCTTTAGGTTGAGTGGAGAAGAGGAAGATTGTCAAGTCGTGTCATCATTGCGGGTTGTTTTGGATCCCGCCATTGTCTGAGAGCTCGAGGGGGTCGACAACGTCCGGATCGTGTGTCGCCTGTTGCGTCGTAGACGGAGCAGTAGCACTGAAATGGGGACTGTTTTCATTGTTCGCATCTGCTATGTTATTGTCGTTGAGTCTGTCCAGGGTCCCACCAACATCGGACAGCTCCAACCGGTCAGCAACTGCGGGATCATATGTTTCTTGTTCCAATGTATCCTTGACCTTAGGACGAGGGCTGGTTCTTCCGGTGGAATTGGAGCCCGTGATCGTGCCGGTATTCTCGCTGCTGCCATTCAAAATCCCGCCAACGTCAGACAGTTGTAATTGGTCCGCTGTGGCTACATCATATGTTGACTGATTCGAATTGGCTGCATCGTAGTTACTGCCATTGCCCTCCCTGAGGATATCTTTGAGGTCACGTAGTTCTGAGCCTTCTGCCGGTATCTCGTCGACTGTTGAGAGAGGTGAACGTAGGTCACTGTCATGAGAGGACTCTGTCTCGCCTGATTCTCCATTTTTCTGGTAACTACTGCCACCTAAAATGCCTCCAACATCGTTCAATTCGAGCCCAGCAACCTCATCTTCTTCAAAGGTAGGGCCGGGCTCTCCGTCAACGTGGGCGCTATCTGGATCTTTATCGCTGTCCTCATACTGAATGGTATACTCCCTTGTGCGCCAGATGCAAACAGGCCCAACGGACGGGATATGTGTGAGAGGCGGTCCTGTATACTCGTTCTCGTGGTAATCGTTATTGATACTGGCCCTTTCCGATATACCACCACTTTCGGGACGTGGGGTGCAAACCATCGAGGCAGGGACAGACGGTGGAAGAGGGCCACCGGCAGAGATCGTGGTTTTGCCTGTATTCTGGTTCTGAAGGGTCGGTATAACAGAGTTCCGATCAAAAACGCTTCTGTTAGAGGAGCGAGTGCGGGAGTGGGATAGAGCAGAACCAAATCGAAAACTGCGGGGACTCGTACGGGGTCCATGTGAGGACATGCTGTGGCTCTTCCAGTGTTTCCTTTTCTTCAGCGGCGACCGCCTTGATAGTTGTGCAAGGCTAATGCTATTGCTTCTGCCGCGGTTTTGTGTATTCCGTCTGGTTGGGCTGCGTAACCAACCCGTGAAAGGTCTCGCTGAGTGTTCCTGGTTGCTACCCACCGACGAGGGAGAGGTCAACGCAGACTCGTTATTGCGTGAGGTACGGCTGCCCAGATGGATGCTGGAGTAAGTTCCCGATAGATGGGTCGCATGCGGATCCCAGGCAAACTTGAATCTAGCAAGAGTTGAGCGTCTGCGTCTCCTCTCGGGAGCTTCAAATCTTGCTCGAGCGCTCTCTTCATCATAGTAACTCGCAAAATCAGAACCTCTCTCGGATGTACCTCTACTGCTGGAATACTTCCGCTGTAGTAAGATGACTAGAGGCCGGACTTTAGGAATAGACGCCGCGATCATGACCACATTGTTCTCTAGCCTGGAAGAAGAAAGGTATTAGAAAGGCCATCCGATGGCAAGGGAAGAGAAACTTGTCAACTCACGTGTACCATATTACGAAAGGAACAGTATCATCTACAGATGAATCGACGGTTAGACACCGAACAAAAACAAAACAATAAAAACCAATTGGAGGCCTAGCACGTACATGTGAAATCCACGGTGCTTTCTAATCTTTTAAGCTCGACGGTCTTGACAATCGAGGCAACCATTGCACTAAGCGGATTAATTAATAATTAATTCAAGATGTCAGAGTCAGACGGAATCATTCAACTCACATCAAACTTAATCCCATTAGCACAGCCAGGACAACCTTGGTCCACTTGCGAACGTTGAGATGCAGCACGACAGTCATGCCGATCACTGTGAGGACCAAATCTGACAATGTGTTTATCGCTGTACAACAATTAGCCTATCCATTCTTCCTGTAGCGTCGTTGATTGAGCCACGACGTACCCCCTTGAGCGAACCCGATGTCTGGTTGCACATTTACTGAGACGCAATAGCCGGGCACAGATGGGTCCCACACCCTTGAAGTGGGATGGCACTGGGCAAAAAGGATGATGAAAGCCAGGAAGTTCAGAACGACCTGCAGTGAAATGAGGATCCAGAGCATGATGCGGCGAACAGTCGTCAACAGCCACAGCACTGACAGCAGGAACAGCGCATATGAGATGCGGCCCAATGTGGGCGAGATGATTCCCCATGCAGCACCAATGTACTCATATCTGACCACCTGAACTCTATCCTGAAAACTCAGATAATTGGAATGCTGCCCCAGACCCCTGTGGACAGAATATGTGAGTAGTCCATTGCCTATTACTTGAGAGATCTCCACAGACCGTTAGTTATGGCCTTTCCCAAGGGGAACGTGTGAATCTGATCCAGGACACTTACCCAGGCTAGGATCATGAAATAGTCATCCGTCGCAGTCTTACGTTGGATTCTGATCTGGGCATAGAAACGCAGCATTAAGACAACGGTCGTCACACTGAGATACGTCCAGATGGTCACCAGGACCGCGGTTCCAAGATCAGATGGCTTGTCCTGACCATGAGGGACTGGCGACCGGACTGTGTATGTCATCTCCAGGGATCCTCAAAGGGTGTTTCTGGACGGACTCGACGAGCGACCAAGAAGGACGCTCGTCTCATGCTGTCTATATAATGCTCGATCAGGCGAAGGTTTTCACAGGTACGACAGAGCGTGCCAAGATCGGGTCCCAGGAAAATGTCAGGTCCCAGAAAACAAAAGAGACCCCAGAAAATGAGCTGGGAGCCCAACGTTTGAAGATCGAAAGAGTGCAGGGACGTTCGCCACGGTCTACAGTGACAAACTGTAAGGGTGACAAGGGACGCCACTCCGGCAAGAGTCGAGATTGATGTCGCGAACGTAATATGTCAGATCCCACTGCCAAGACCTTCTTGAACCGCCTTTTCCCTCTCAATTGGGATTTATAATGACTAGCAGAAACCGGAGGATGGTCCGATGCGAGATGGAGGTTGGAATGCTGGAGACCACATCGAGAACAGCGGGTGGTGCGCCAATGGGGGGTACCACAGGACACCAGAAGAACGAATCGAGAAAATCAAGGGCGGATGATGCGTTCCATGGATACAGAGGAGATCGAGAAGCAGAGAAATCCGCTGGATCTGATATAATCTGATATACACGAGATTGCAGAAGTCAGAAAACGGCGAGACTTCAGTCATGATGTATGCTCTTGCACCGCCAGCCAATCAGCAGCCATCGGCGGCTGCCGAACAGTCCGTTTCAGGAAATCCCCCGTTTTTCGCATGCCGAGGTTGATATCAAGAACTGAAAAAGAAGAATATTTTTTACATTTCCACGGGAAAAGAAGATGATCAGGAACCAGCTGTCTTGGAGACTGTCGGTCTTTCCCGGTAAATGGTCAAGGTTATGAACAATGACTCTGTTGTTTCGGGGCTTTCCAAATAAATCTACCACGGTAACTAACCGGGATGCCTACTCTATGAACATCCGAGGCTGAGATGATACTCTTAAGTATGTATCGAATTGGTTGAATGTCTTGTTACTACTGTACATAATATAATTCTCTATATCACGGCAGAACAGGAGACATCACGCGACATAAGTTACCTAAGGTAGGTACTTGATCTCCTCTCATCCTAGTTAACTAGTTAACTACTTAGTTACTTACCATAGAAATGATGTAATCGGGTAGTTTGAAGTTGTTTCGAACCTACCTAACCTGGGCAAAACAGTAGCCGCGTTATATGGTATCTTCCTTATAATTTCACTTGCATCTGCGTGGAGTTGTTGGATCTTCGAACTATGTATGAATGAATGTATAAAAAGGCATATTAATTCCATCGGACTTAAAGCCGACGGCCCGACCCCGCCGAACTTGCATGAGGGGGCAGTTAATATTTATTTCCAATAACCAGCAATAACAAACAGTTAGAAGAGGTTATATACGAAAAGAATTCTCATTCCAATTCAATTGTCTCTCCTATTTACCCCCAATCCCATCTCAACCAATTGAAAGAAAGAGTAAAGGAAAGCGTCGCTCTCACCATGCCATCAACCCCTCCATCCGGCTTCCAACCCCGCAACATCCTCCTGTTCGGCGCAACTGGCAACATCGGCAAGTTCATCCTGGACGCTATCGTCAACGCACGAGATGATTTCTCGCGTGTCGTCGTTTTCACATCCCCAGCCTCTGCGCAAAGCAAGGCTTCTTTCTTCAATGATCTGAAGACGAATCGACGCGTCGAAGTCATCACAGGCGATATCACGAACGAGAAGGACGTCACGGAAGCATACAAGGGCATTGACACCGTCATTTCCGCATTAGGTCGTACTGTGATCGAGGCTCAGATCCCATTGATCCGTCTGGCAGATCAGGCTAGCGATGTGAAATGGTTTCTGCCGTCGGAATATGGAACTGATATCAAGTACTCGCCGGCGTCGGCGTCGGAGAAGCCGCATCAGGGCAAGTTGAAGGTGCGCGCATTTCTGGAGAACGAGACGAAGGATCTGGCATATACATATGTCGTGACGGGGCCGTATCCGGAAATGTATATCAAGGGTTTCCCCATGGGTAGGGAAGTTGGGGGTTGGGACGTGAAGGGGAAGAAGGCGACATTGTTGGGTGAGAAGGGACTCGATCCAGTTAGTTTTACGACCATGAAGGAGTGAGTTATCCCTTTCGTATACAATCCCTGTTTCCCCCCTCTATTTCTGCAATTAACGACAGTCGACGCTCATGACTTTCTCCCAGCGTCGGAACTCTCGTCCTAGCAACCCTCCGGCATCCCTCTGCCTCCTTCAACCGCGCTCTCAAAGTAAACTCCTTTACGACCACCCCGGCTGCCATTCAGGCCGAGTTCGAAAAGCAGACAGGCGGTCAGCCATGGACCGATGTACAGTACACACCTCTGCCTAGACTGCGCGAGCTCGAGCAGCAGGCTTGGGCCCAGGGCAGCCCGTCCGCGGCCGGTTGCACCCTGCGTCGTATCTGGACAGAGGGTGGCACGCTTTATGAGAAGAGGGATAACGACGTGATTGGAAACCCGAAGTTGACTACGCTGGAAGAGCTGGTCAAGGACATCGTGAGCTCGCAGGGGGCCAAATTGTAGTACAAACAAACCGGAGACACGTATGACAGTGCATGTAATTAACCATTTGGAACAATATATATATTCTTCTAGTTATTACATCCATGAGCTTATACCGCAAATAGTTAAATCTCGTTCTATCCACTATACAAGTCAAGTTGTCACATTTCAGGAGTCAATATAGACCACATCTTCCCCCGATCTACTCATGAGCACACAGGCAAAATGGATCACGCCTGCGGCCCTACAACCATCTCCAAAATCTCGAATACCTGCTCTTTCTCCTTCAATGGCACCGGATTCGTCACACAACACCGATCTTTAAGACTATTCACCGCCAGCTGATCCAGCTTATCTCGACCGACTCCAACATCCGCCAACGATCTCGGCAAGCCCAACTCGCGGATAATAGCATCGAGCACATCACCCAGATCAGCATTTGCCACATCAACCTGACGCGTCTCCAGGACCTCAGATACGATGGGGTCCGAGGTCAGGAAGCCCAGGACGCGCTGTTGTGAGTCATTATTAGCGTTCTTAGAAGCGTTATATTTGCATACTGCCGGAAGGAGAATGCAGCTTGTTTCGCCATGGCCGACGCCAAGGGGACCGAGCTAGGATGCAAATATCAGCATCTACTAGATACTCTTGAGATTCTCACATATAGGAATATTCCTATACTTTATCTAGAACCATACCTGATGCCCAAGTGCCTATGAGTGTATTTATTTAGTATATATCGAATAGGTTTAACAAAAACAGAAAAAAGAAAAAGGAATAAATGTAGAATAGACTATTGGCACGATATTAACATTTATTATTATATTACATACAAGTGCCACAAACTTCGCCCCGTCCGTCAAGCTTCCCGCTCCCAAAGTAACAAGGAGATCCGCATTGACAGCGCGTGCATCCGTGGCGATCCCTTTCTGTCATGGTTTTGTCTGTATTTAATTTAGAAACTCATTGGATGGTGTTTTGGGGATGAGGGAAGTTCAATAGTAATGATGTATGGGGAAGAAGACGACCAACGACATATCTAATGCGGGGTTAGCATAAGTATTGAGAATTATTATTCGTCCACTTCTATAAGTATAGAATGGATATCTAAGCCCCTGATATTGCCCACTAGTTAAGCATTCATAGTACACAACGTACTAATTAACTAACAAGCATATAACTATACGTGGAGCCAATGGGCACGCCAAATGCGGGACAGAAGTTTTGAGCATACGGGACGATATGATTATGCAAGACATGAACGTAGATATATATTTATATATGAGATTGACAACTTATCCAGGATATTTAAGTACAGCAGACCGCCAAGACTCCTTGCATGCATGATGACAGAAGAAAACGAGCCTTTTTTTTGAAGTACATGAAACAGTAGCTGATTTATTTTTCTGCCCTCCAGCAGTGAAAACATACATCAATACATGTCCGAAATTTACTGCGCCTGCTTGGCCAGCAGGTTGAGCGCGCTACCAGCGAGGATGAAGCCACACTGGTCCTTGCTCAGAGTGTGCTTGACTGGAATCGTCAGGGTTTCGCCAGTCTCGCGCTTCTGCACGCGCAGCTGGATCTCGCCCTGTCCACCGGCCTTGAGCACATCGTACAAGCCCACGGTGTCAACAATGTCGTTGGCATCGATGCGGTCGTAGTCAGCCTTGTCCGCAAAAGTCAATGGCACGACACCCTGCTTCTTCAAGTTGGTCTCGTGGATTCGAGCGAAGCTCTTGGCCACAATGATACGGCCACCCAGGTAACGAGGCTGCAGAGCAGCGTGCTCACGGGCACTGCCCTCACCGTAGTTATCCTCAGCAACGACGAGCCACTCGATGCCAGAGTCCTTCCACTTGGCAGCCAGATCCGGAATCGAGTACTTCGCGCCAGCCTCATCGTAGGCCACGTTAGTCTCGCCCGTAGCAGCGTTGACGGCACCGATCAGGGTGTTGGCAGCGATGTTAGGCAGGTGACCCTTGTACTTGAGCCAGGGACCAGCGGCCGAGATGGTATCAGTCGTGCACTGACCCTTGACCTTGTAAAGCACTCGAAGGGCCGACAGATCTCCGGCAGGGAAGGGAGCGAAGGGATCCAACTTGGCGAGACGTTCCGATGTGGGAGAGATAACGACTTCCACGGAAGGGTCTGGGACTGCTGCCGTGGGCTGGAAGGCCGGGTTGCCAGACTCAAAGCCCGCGCTTGGCAGGTCAGATCCTTGAGGCGGGGCGAAACGGAACTCCTCGCCACTTGGAGTGGTGATAGCATCCTTCATCGGGTTGAAGGTCGTGCTGCCGGCATAGGCCATAGCAGTCACAACCTCGGGGGACGCCAGGAAGTTCATGGTACGTCGGTTTCCATCGTTACGACCAGGGAAGTTGCGGTTGTATGAGGTCAGGATAGCATTGTCCTCACCCTTACCAACGCCGTCAGTGCGCTTCCACTGCCCGATACAAGGACCACACGCGTTGGCTAGCACTACACCACCCGCTTCAGAGAAGGTGTTCAGAGTCTGGTCACGCTCCAAGGTAGCACGGATCTGCTCGCTTCCAGGGGTAATGAAGAAATCGGCTTTGGGCTTGAGGCCCGCAGCGGATGCCTGTTTGACGAGATGCTCTGCGCGGGTCATGTCCTCATACGAGCTGTTGGTGCAGCTACCGATCAAGCCGGCTCCGAGGGACTCGGGCCACTTCTTCTCCCGGACGGTGTCCGCAAAAGCCGACAGGGGAACGGACAGGTCAGGGGTGAAGGGACCGTTGATGTGAGGCTCCAGTTCAGAGAGATTGATCGTGATGAGCTGGTCATACTCCGCCTGGGGATCAGCGCGGAGCAGACTATGCGGGCCCGAAGCTGCGATCTCAGAAGCTGCCTTAGCGACGTGGCCGCGGTGCGTGGCCTCGAGATAGGGCACATGGTTCGGCGAGAAGGGGAAGAGAGAGGTGGTGGCACCCACTTCCGCGCCCATGTTGCAGATGGTAGCCATACCGGTGCAGCTGAGCGTCTCAACACCAGGGCCGTGGTATTCGATCACGAAGCCCGTACCGCCACGGACAGTCAGCTTGCCGGCTAGGTGAAGGATGATATCCTTCGGGGACGTCCAGCCGCTGAGCTTGCCCTCCAAACGAACACCGAGAATCTTAGGGGCCTTGAGTTCCCAGGGCGCATCGACAAGGGCATCGACGGCATCAGCACCTCCGACACCAATGGCAATAGCTCCCAGACCACCTGCGTTGGGCGTGTGGCTGTCGGTACCCAGCATCATCAGACCAGGGGCAGAGTAGTTCTCCAGCACAGTCTGGTGGATGATACCAGCACCAGGAGGCCAGAACTCGATTCCATAGCGCTTAGCAGCAGACTCGAGGAAGTCAAAGACCTCCTTGTTTCCCTGGATGGAGGCTGGCAGATCCGTATCGGCACCGCGCTCACCCACAATCATATGATCACAGTGGATACTAGCAGGAACAGCAGTCGAAGGCAGACCGCAGGACATAAACTGGAGCAGCGCCATCTGGGCAGAGGCATCCTGCATGGCAACACGGTCCGGCTTCAGCTTGAGGTTGGCGCGCCCTCGGATGTCACGACCATTGTTCGTATCGGAGAGCAGTGACTCCTCCGGGTTGGCCAGATGGGCGTAGAGAATCTTCTCCGCGAGTGTCAGGGCCCGCTGAGAGCCCAGCACCCGTCGCACCTCCTCGAGGTTTCGTACAATCTTAGGATAAGGCGGAGAGCGCGACGAAGCCGCCTCCGTTGCGAGGGTGCGCCTGTGCAGACCGGGTCGCGGCGTAAGGCATGGTGCCAGCTGTAGATGGACACAAGATATCAGTAAACAAACTCAGCGGAAACGATTCTACAGAGACACTCACCCTGCGCGAGGCCGTGGCCCTCTGCCAGATCAACTGCCTCACCATCTCGATCCGTTGTCGTGAGGAATGGGGGAGTTGGAAGTCCGAGTCTCGAACTTTTAGGGCTTTTTTCCCCCGATGTTTTTTACGCCTTCCCTGATTGGCCAACGGCAAAGGCCGACCTCGGAGATCTTCATGAAGGACGAAAGCATGAGATGGCGCAATTATTTTATTATTTTTTATTGACACAAAAGCTCAAGCAAATTAAATTCCACTGTAGGCTACTTTCTATGCTACAAGCCGTGATATATGACTGAGACAGAAGGGGTGTGTAAAGCATCATTGCGCCGTCAACGCCAGTCCGGATCCAAAGATAATACCTCCAGATGATCCCTCAACAGATAATGAGACGAGCCAGACGACAGAGGCGCACTCAGGCCTCCGTCTCGCTCTGTTTCCCGTCTTCCCTCTCTACAAGCGACGTGCGCAGATCGTACACGAGATCGTAGCACTCGGCCAAGAGCGCGTTGATACTCGCCTGGCCCTCCGGAATGTCGCTTCCGACATAGAACTTGCCATCAACTCTCATGTTGTCGATGGAGTTCAGCTACAAATTGTCAGCGTCTACACTTTTACTACATACTCTTCTACGGCAGAATGCTCACCTTCATACTGTACGGATACAGTTCGCGCGTGTTGGAGACCCCGCCAGATTCCTTGACCTCAATCAGACAGCGCCGCAGCGTCTGCAGCTGGTTGAAGATTGGCAGTAAAGCCTCTGAGACAGGCTCGGACGAGATGAGGAGCGCGTAGATATACGCATAACTCCGCCGGATCAGGTAAAGCAATGTCTGGCCAGGCATCAGTATGTTTTTTTTCCCGGGGTCTCACAAAGTCATGCATACCCGTTGCGCGTGAAGATCGGCCGGTTGCCCTAAGGCATCAACAAAGTTCCCATCGACCCGTGCCTCGTCGATACGGTCGAGCTTTCTCTGGTACTGGAAAAGATCCGTCTCTCGCAAGGACCACGCCTGGGTGACAGATAGGCGGTCCAATTGGTTACGAATCTCGACCAATCGCTCATACGGTTCGCGGAACCGCTCATCGATCTTTCCTTGTCTGTCCCTTGTCAGGATATTCAGTCACCTCATGGTTTGTAGGGAGCAATTGCATACCGCTCCAGGACCAATTCAGACCACTTCCAACATCGTTCCAGCAATGCCTTGACAAAATCTTGGCCCTTCAACGGGATACCGTCTGCTCCCACGAAGTTGCCATCCTTCAAGGTCGCCTCAATCTTCTTTAGCTGCTCTTGATAACTTCGCACTTCGGAGACGGAGAACTATACAACGGAATCAGCGGCTGCCTTTCTCTCCTAGCAGTGTACAAGGACTCCCACCTGAGAACGGGTGTTCGCGGCCGAGGTAGATCGCAGAATCGAAACAAGCGTTTCATGGGTGGGCGCCAGCTCCGGGTCCAGAGTCGCAAGCTCTGCGTGCAGCTTGTCCAAGAGGTTCTGGCATTGCACCAGCCGGCTCTCCAGGAGCTTCAGCAGATGTGGTGAATAGGTATTCCGGCCTCGGTCCAATGTCTGGCGCATATTCTTGAGAGTGTTGGTGATCGAATCTAGGTCTTTGGCGCTGTAGAAGCCGGCTTCTTCGAGGTGGTCCAACAAGCGCTGGGGAGAGTCAGAGGAACTGATTCGCAGCGGGTGAAGGGAGTCAGAATAGAGCAATACCTGAACAGTGGTCGCCAGCGAATATCTGCAAGAAAACAAAAAGGATCGCATGTTAGCCAGTCGGCGCTGCTACTTCTCTGGTACCGCAATCACTTACACAGCAGGTGCTTCATTGTTCTTCCCAACGGTCAAGAACAGCAACGAAATCAGCTGAAAGCAATCATCGAGCACGTAGTCCACTGTACAAAAGCCGCAGCCAAGCAGTCAGCCATATGTCCTTTCATTCCATTATATATCATCACGCGCAGGCCCACTCAGTGCTAACGTCGATTGTAAGGGCGCCGCCGGTCCTGGTCCTTGCGGACGCTATTAAGCCTCTCAACTTCAGAAACGACCTGCTCGTAGAACGGAATCACATCACGAGACTTGATGTAGGAGGACTTATCCTGCTTCAACAGCAAGAGTCCGTCGCGGATGCGAATGAGGTTCTCGAGGATGGGCTGCTCGTGCGGATCAAGCGGGACGGGCACGGCGGGGGATTCCATGGCGGGATCGAATGATCAGTTGGGAGGAAGGGAGGATTAATGCATGCGCGTAGATGGAAACGAGAGGATGGTTGAGCTTCCGGGCGACTGGTCAATCACAGAGATGGCAGTGCAGGCAATCCAGGCGATAGTTAAGTGGTTAGACTAACTAGTAGTTAGAGTAGAGTAGAGTAGAGTAGATAGATAGATAGTTACAATGAAGCCATCCATTATTATTCATGATCGGCTATGATGGCATCCGCTTTCCAGCTTTCGTTCCCGCCGAGGGGTCGCCAAGGCGCTAGGCCGCATTCGGGCGGCACGCGGTCTCGTCTAAGCGAGGGCTTTTTCCGCACACACTTTAGATCCAACCTGACACTATAGATCAAGATCGAACTTCGAGCTCGTCTTCAACTTCCCTCTCACCACCCGCTCCCCTCGAGACTTCATCGCCAGTCCGACCTCGACCACCATGTCTCACGCCGAGCTCGCTGTTTCCTACGCGGCCCTGATCCTCGCCGACGATGGCGTTGAGATCACCGTACGTGAATTCCCTCTCCTGTGATTGTTCACAAAAAATTCGCTGCATGGGATAATGGTTTATACAATGACTGGGATTGCAAAAAAGAGGAGGGGCACAGCGAAAGATGCAAAGGAAGATCGGCATCGTGATCGCAACAATTGACTGACTCGTGTGCTCTACAACAGGCCGACAAGCTCCAGACCATCCTGGGTGCCGCCAAGGTCCAGGAAGTTGAGCCCATCTGGACTCAGCTCTTCGCCAAGGTAAATTGCGCATGATTCTTGCGGTGTCGCACAGGTGGCCTGCTTTATTTCCCCCGGGAATCCGCGCTGATCACACCATCATGATAGGCTCTTGAGGGCAAGGACGTCAAGGACCTCCTGACCAACGTTGGCTCTGGTGGTGCCGCCGCCGCCCCCGTTGCTGGCGGTGCTGTCGCTGCTGATGCCGCTCCCGCCGCGGCCGCCGCTGAGGAGAAGAAGGAGGAGGGTACGTGTTTCTTGACTCCGGACTGGCAGATTTTTCTCATGCCACCCGGATATCGCCCCCAGACCGTGGACTATACTAACTGCGAATACAGAGAAGGAGGAGTCCGACGAGGACATGGGCTTCGGTCTGTTCGACTAAGCGCATTCCTATATCGTTTCCTTGCTTCTGTTCCATGTTTCCTCGTTTCTTCTGTATCGTGCAACGACACCGGTCACCATGATGGGACGGAAAAAATTATCAATGGGGGGTTCTCTCTGGACACTGGGCGCAACCCGCGCAGGCTGGTGCGAAGGCTAGGAAATGGAAAATACCGGACGGGTGGATACAAGGTGCTGGGATTGGGATGCCGCTGGGATTTCTGCTCTTCAATCGCCGCCGCCATAGGGACATGACGTGCAACCGGAGTGGACTGGTCGTGCTGTGAAAACAAATGTTCGAGAAATTCCTGCTTCTGCTAGTTGTAGCTAGGGTTGCCCAGATTCTTCATGTTACGTATGAAATGCGACCATGAAACAGGATCCCGTCTGGATGTTCAGTCCAGTGTCCATATTTTGATTTTGATTGTTTACCGTCCCTCCTTTTTCCCCCTTCCGTCCCATATACGACATCACAGCCTCTCGCTGAGAGATCCTCCCGTAAGATATAAAGAGATGTAAAGCCCATACATACATATACACGAGTAAATGCCTGATTTCATCTCCGCAGTGAAACAACAGAATGACACGATAACAAAACAGCAATTTTTGGGCCCTTCCCGTATGCCATACACTCCTCTCAGCTGAATATATATGAAAATTCCGAAATGCATGGAAAAGACACAGGATAAACGATGCAGTTGAGAAAAAAAAAGCAAAAACACTAGGAACAGTAAAAGGGTAAATGACTGACACGGACCTCAGCCATCAATGTCGACATCGATGGCGTACAACTCCGGAGACTGGTAGCCTACTAGGCTACTGCTGAAAATTGTCGCTGTCCTGCGGCGTACAGGCGGAACTGTCCGAAAATCGTGACGTCCTCAACCATGGTGCCCAGCGAACCGATCAACCATGGGATGTTGGTGATAACATAGTCTCTTGCAGTAGAGTGGCAGAGGATCTGGTCGCGGCACGGGTGGTCAGCTACGCTCATTGGTGATATTAATGTATCCAAATTACAGCATATAACTTACCCCTGCACCGTAGGTGAGGTTGCCTAGAAGGGAAAGGATGAAGAAGAGAAGGGAGAGTCCTAGATAATAGTTCGAGGATTAGCATCTGATGTCCTAGTGACGTCGCTGTCGTGGATAAATACCTTCGCATGACTTCTCGCGGTAGTTTTTATAGATCTGAGGCAAGCGCGCACTGTTGTCTTGGTCAGCATAAATCCACCAGAACTTGATGGTATGTGCACTGATAAAGTCCACCCACCTCAGATAGCACAGGGCACTGGCATATCCCAACACTTGCGCTCCCGCAACCATGTCCTTTTCGCCGTCGTGTTCTTGAGGAGCTGGTGTCCAAGCTCCCGTCTGCCAGGCAATTACCCATCCGGCCGCGCCAATTCCACAAATGGCGATCACGCTGAGTACGTTCTTCGTCCAGGCTTGACGACCAGACTCGGTCTCCTCGACGATCTTAGCCAATGCGTCCTCCGGCTGACTAACACGCCGCTGCTGGCCATCGTTTATGGAGGAGCTCGACAGACCCCCGTTGTCGCTCATGCGTCGTCCCAGCAGAGGAGTAGTGGGATCGGGGGTGGATGAGCGTCGTCGGTGAGCCTCATGGCGTGCATTGCGATATTTGTAGTAAAGACATTGAGAAATCAGGACACCGTCCGCGATACAGAAGTAAACGGCAATGGCAACTATGACCGGCACCAGTCCGGCCCAAGCAGCTCCGATCAAATTGGTCACGTCGCCGACGAACCATACAAAGAGAAAGGCAAGCGAGACGGCCTCCGCGCTTCCATTGCGATAATTCTCAATTAACTGGGGAACCTGTGTCAAGTCTGTCAGAATATACGACCTCGTGTATTGCCTCCATCGAGGTTATCTGGTGGACAGGATGCCTTATCACCCCACTACCACCGATCGAGATCGGGAAGCACATACCAGGAGGAATATCCAGCAAGTCAGGGAAATCGAGCCCAAGATCCCTGAAGCAGCTTCGCGAGGTGTCAATGGCACTGGTTCCGTCGAACCAGTGCTTCTGTTTCGCAGCATGATATCCATTTTTCAGGTCGTCGCCCCGAACGAGGTTAAGGCGAGTATATGACCTCGATGAACGGTGACGTCGGGGAGGCGAAGTTATGGTCGGAGATCGCCTCAAGGACTAAATGCCCGTACTGAACTGAAAATACAAAATCGCATGAGGATCTCAAGAGGATCAATCCTTCCTGCCAGTGATCGGGACCGCGTGAGACGAGAAACGGGGAGAAGAGATTGCACCTCGTGCGCGCAAAGGCCTACCAAAACGATGGCGCGGTTACATCGGCGGCCTGAGGCGTCCACCCCCAGATAGTGACTCATCACGTGGATCCGCTCCGATAAGGGCGCGCTTATCAGTTGACTTCAGTATTTTAGTATGCAGTTACTAATGCTTCTATTGGTCCTCGAATGCAAAACAAGGGTATCTCTATCAATAATTTTAGTTGGGCTTCCCGATATATATATTTTACATGCAGTCATCTCAGTTCATGTTCCAAGCGCAACTTGCCCACTCAAGGAGAGGGGCCGTCGGCGTCGTTGAGCTCGTCATCCTGCAGCCGTAGTTCATCCTCGAGCATCTCAACAACTATGTCTCCCACGGCTTCTCGCACAGGACCGTGAAGCAAGCCGTCTCTGGCAGATTCCGGTTCAATAGCGCTGAGCGCTTCTACGTAGTCGATTAACGGCGAGAAACCGATTGCATCGCCCCAATTCCCCCGGTCAACGCCGTGCTGACGGAGGAAACCCTGTAGGTTCTCCAGTCCGGGACCAAGCAGCCACTGTCTCAGTAGAGGTTGGTTTTCACTAGATGGGCGCTGCTCGGAGTCTTCGAGTTCCGTGGGATCACCAGGAGGAACGTCCTCTTCAGTCAGCTCCTCGTCACCATCCCGTCGGAATCGCGGGAAGTGAAGCATTCCATTGTTTAGCTGATCCATTAAGTCGCGTAGCCATTGCGGACGCCCTAGCTCGGCGGTCTGAGCGAGGTACGATGGCGTCGGATCGGATTGCTGGCGGAAAGCTTCAGAATCGTACGGCGGCAGAGGGTCAGAGGCGGAGATGCGTCCAGATAGAAATCGCCCCGGCAAATGTGTCGTTACACTGGGGACGTCGGAGAGAACCACGTGACGTGCAATGTCCAGTGTGATCTCTGGTGGCTCGACAGGTTCTTCCTTCTCGGGAAGAGTATCTGCCACTTCAACAATAAGGGAGATGGCCTCCGGTGTATTCCAGAGATCCTTGGCACGGGCCATATAGAGCTCACAGAGAAGCTCTTGTGACTGCGTAGGAGGCATTTTGCCCCAGATACGTTTCGGCATTGGCTGGACATCGAGTTCCTGCGCCAACTTGCAGAACACCCATGGGTACCGTAACATTGCCAGGCGAAGTTGCTCCCGGCATTCTTTTGGTTTGTCATGACGAAGGTAAGCCAGAGCAAGAGAACACTGAATATTCGGGAACTGCTCCCAGCGCCTGCTGAACAACGTCTGTGTGCACAATTCGATGAAATGTTCATATTGTCGACCTCGAAGGGCCAAATGATCAATTACAAGGTTGACACAATATGGATCATCCAAGTCGAGGCTGAGCAGTAATTTAGCCCACTCATATGCCGTTCGCCAAGTGCCCTTCATTCCGAGGTTCGCAATATATCTCCAACCGACCAGCCAGAGCTCACGATTTGCAGCGTGCTTGAATTCGAGTCTTGCTTTTCCTTCTTTCAGCTGGTTCCCGAAAGACGAATGGGCGGACCGTCCGATGTTGAAGAGTGCTCGCTCGAGTAAGTCCGCAGAGACAGCGTGATCACCTTGGTGCTTGGCGATATCCGAGACTTGAAGAAGAGTCGAAATGTGGTAGGGATTGTACTGTAGAAGATGAATCAATCTCTGCGGGTCCATGGATTCCACACACATATCGAACTGCCTCTGTACATCCTCATATCCGGGGTTATGGAGTATTTTGTAGACAGTAGCACCGGTTGGCAGTTTCTCCACGACCTCCATGCCTAAGCCTCCGCTTGGGGCTCGTGGCCACTCGTCTTTACCTTGCATGAGGACATTTCTCCGCAGTGCCACTCCTGCCAGACTCTGACCTCTGCTAGCTGGGCTGTAAGCGCCTGTCAGGGCGCGTCCCAAGTCAACCATTTCTCGGTTCCTATCTCTTCGTCGACCAGTACCAGCACCTGATGGCTGGTCAAAGGATTCGAGCGCGACATTTCCGAACAACTTGCGCATCTCATTCACGGCATTCAGAAATTTAGGTTCGATCGAAAGGAGTTCGTCGGCCGTCTTTGGGAATGGCGTCTGCTGTGCATTATCGAGCCGAGCGGCACCCTCATCTGCAGTAGTTGAGGGGTTCTGCCCAGCTGACAGTTCTTTCAAAGCTTTATCAATCTCGTCTAGTTCTGTGTCATCGGATCCAGGGCGGTTGTCTTCGGTTGGCTTGGCGGCCTTCTTTTTCTTCTTCTTCTTGTTCTTCTTCTTAGAGGCAGTTGATGAAATCGAGACTGGCTTTGGTTCTGAGGGCAGAGGTGCTGTCTCCAAGGGAGCTTCGTCCGATTCTTCGTCTTCGTCTTCCCCCGCATTTAGCAGGTCAAATGCATTGAACTTTGGTTTCGACGGCTGCTTCTCAACCTCCTCTTCACTGGATTCCTCTTCTCCCTCATCCTCATGTAGCACAGCATGCAGTGCTTCCTGCTCGCGCTGCTTTTGCAGCTTCCGCAGAGCACGCGTCGACATCGGAACTGTTGCGAGAAGGGTGAATCACGCGACTTCAAGAATATTCGCAGACAATTGCATCGACACAGGTGGTTTGTAAGCACCTAGAATGAGGGTATGAGGGTATGGGAATATGAGGATATGACCTGTAGACGGTTGTGGCGTGCTGGTTCTAATTGCAGTCTTGCTGCAGTCCTGGTCTCTTTCCCCTCCGGCCTCCGCAGTCATTAATTATTTCAGGCCCCGCCGGTGGCAGTGACGGCATCACCTAATTGGGATTAGCGTGAAGTTGTACCATAGAAAACATTTGGAATGAGTAAGCAGAATCGATTATGTCATATCACGTGACCACATTCCCACGTGACTCGTTCCTGCCCGGATCCTCCTGCTGTCCGAGCTCCGTTGCTCCATCTCGGCTTCAGTTGGCGACGCATCAACTTCATGGTGTCCTGGACCGCCTGCTCCGCTATCGAGCCTTTATCATTTCAATGAGTCGCGCGGCAATCCAGGCTTTCCGTACTGCGCGCCGTGCTCCAGTATGGAAGGTCGCAGGTAGAAGACCTCGCGCCGTCTCGTTCTCCAGCAGCCATGCATTAAGCATTCGACCGTCATCCTCGGCTGGGAAACACTCCACATTCATCCCGGCGTCATTACAGTCGTCTATGCATCTCCGCAACTTTTCCCTGGCCTTTATCTCAACTCTAGTCGCCTCCGGGGCCTGGTACGCATACAAGGGGAGCACTGCACAGCAGACCGCTTTCTCCAACGGAATCAACGGAACATCCATCTCGAGCCCTGCTTTCCAATCTCGGAGCATCTCGACGGGCCCTTCTGGAACAGAGCCAGAAGAGCCAGCGCAAGCAACACGCCGTGCTCTCTTGGTAGAGAATGATCAATTCTACACCGCTACACTGTCAGGAGATCAACCCCTCGCAAAGTATTCGGACGATTCAGATCGCAGAGTCCTCGAAATGTTGACTCCCGAGCAGGCTACTCAGAAACTGCGGAGGAACGAGGAGTCGTATTTGGTGAGCCGCGGTCAGGGAGTTGTCCGTTATGATATCGTTCAGGTGCCCAGCAATTCTCCGATTGAGGACGATCATGCAGAGAAGATTGTCGAAGTCCCACAATCAGTGGCCGCTACAAGTGATGGGGCTTCAAGCAGTGATTGGATGTTCTGGTCTATCTTTGATGGACACTCGTAAGGCTCTCCTCCAAACCTTTTCATGCTTAAGTACATACTAACGTGGGACAAGTGGTTGGACCACTTCCGCTAAACTGCGTAACGTCCTTATCTCCTACGTGGCTCGGGAGTTAAACACAACATATAAGGCTGCCGCTAGCGATCCGTCTGCCCTCTCGCCGTCTTCTGAAGCGATTGATACTGCAATCAAACAAGGCTTTGTTCGACTGGACAACGACATCGTCTACGAGAGCGTCAACAAGGTCATGAAGGCAAATTCTAGACGGGCCGCAGCAGAACTATTAGCCCCTGCTTTGTCCGGCTCGTGTGCCCTTCTCGCTTTCTACAACTCCAAGTCAAATGATCTGAAAGTGGCCTGCGCTGGTGACTCTAGAGCCGTTCTGGGACGTCGTGGCCCTAGTGGAAAGTGGACTGCAACGCCGCTCTCCGAGGACCAGACCGGTGGAACACCTTCGGAGATGAAGCGTTTGCGTGAGGAACACCCTGGAGAACCTCACGTTGTCCGTAATGGCAGGATACTAGGTAACCTCGAGCCGAGTCGTTCATTTGGAGATGCTTTTTATAAATGGTCGAGGGAGACGCAGGACAAGATTAAACGCCAATTCTTCGGACGCACTCCGCACCCGCTATTGCAGACTCCGCCTTATGTTACTGCTGAACCTGTTATAACCACAACTAAGATCGACCCAAAGCAGGGCGACTTCCTTGTCCTGGCAACCGACGGTCTCTGGGAGATGCTGAGCAATGAAGAAGTGGTCGGTCTAGTGGGACAGTGGATCGAACAACAGCAATCTGGAGGTGCTAATGGTGTTAGCAAGCCTTGGCTGCAAAGCTGGTTCCGCTCGGAAGCTAAACAGCTCCCTGTGGAAAAGTCCCAGGTCACCAACCAGGAGGGCCAGCGACCTCCGATTCGCCAGCAGCAGTATGATATCTCAGGCGCAGCTAGCCGATTTGTCGTGGAGGACAAGAACGCCGCTACGCATCTTGTTCGAAACGCCATGGGCGGCAAGGACAAGGACATGGTTTGTGCTCTTCTTACTCTCCCTAGCCCGTACTCCAGAAGATACCGGTAAGTTCGCAACTCCATTTGACGGTTGCCTACATTCCGTGTCTTGACAACTGACCCATTCTGCAGTGACGATATCACCGTTGAGGTCATCTTCTTTGGTAATGGCCCGGACAACCGCACCGTTTCAATTAACCAAGAGGCTAGCGCTTCTCAGGACAGCGCCAAGGCTAAACTCTGAATAGAACTTCCTCCATCGTCATTCTAGAGCAGTCTCTGCTGCAGATCTTTCTGCACCTTCTGATATCCCCAGAGTATTTGTATTATTCTAAGTGGCTGTGATTCTGGCGTTCGGTCTTGTATTAATTTGCGGCTGATTTGATGTAGAGGACATCGTTCTTGCGTCGGTGAACCAATAAATTCTTGAATACTATCTCGATATTGTTATATTCGTCTCTGTAAACCGTCCAGTACCTGACAAGGGTGGATCAATGCTATAGGCGCTTCAATTTAGATTGTGCATCACAATTTATCTCTCACAGGGAACCGTGTTGAGCCGGGTTGGTCTTGGGGTTGATATCCATGATATGTAACTTGAAAGATCAGCCTAACGTGCTTGGAAGCCTATATGTTGTCATACCAAGTCGAGTTATTATGCACTCATGTTACCTGGATCTAAACGTGTGGTCGGGCCACTAAACTTCAGTCAGTGCCTGGAAACTCTTATGGATGTGATTATCACGCTCTAGACAAGGCCTTACGAAGCTGGTCTCTCAGCATACGTTCCAGCTCTGGACTTTTTATCAAAATATCTTCTCACCTGATGTGGCTTTCTTTACCAAACTCATTTCCATCGCACTCATTATCTTTAAATTCTTGATTGAGACTAACCTGTCGAAGGGATTTGTGACCCGGAGTTCGGCAATAGATCTTGGAAGTGATTCAAGTGATTCGGGCTCCACATGCACAGCGATCTCATGCCATTCGATCTCTGTGGAGATGAGTTCAGACATCGCTTAAGCAAGGTGAGAGGTATTAATAGTAGCATTTGAAGTTGATCATCCTGCTCCTGACCCCGGAAAGTAGCGGATAATAATCAACTGGTTGTTCCGCCGACTCGATGTTACACTCTCCTCCTAGGCCACGTGCCAAAGAATTGCCCTTGCAGCAAATCGCTTTCGCTTTCACTTGATGCTACACTACCAGTACTAGTCAGTCCGAACTCCATGGAAGCGACCACAGCAAGCCTTGCGAGTCTTATATCCAAGAGACTACGGAATGTGATGAATGTAACCAATAAGAGAATGGGATAATGTATACCTAGCTTCTCGATACGAGAGAGCATGGAGTGGACATCAAGGGTCCCAACCGTTGGACACCCCGCATTCTTCGGCCCTTCATTCCCTCATTTTCTTTATGACTGTGTGTCAACAGTGAACTCAATCCTCTCGCATTATGATCTGACAGTACCAAAAGAACCCTTCACTGTATGAACATGGTTCTTTCATTGGCCTCCATCCCTGGACCCAGGGAGATGGTTGATGGGTGGGAGATATCTTGTCATCATGTTCTGTCATCTGCAGTCCACTCTCATTCCAGAAAGACCATGCTTTGTGGTTGGCTGTTCTTAATATTCCAACCTCGTTTCCTTGGATAAAGGAATGTGATTGGCACCATCCTATCCATGAGAACCGGGACTAAGGACATCTGACGTTAGAAACATGGCCTTGACATTGCAGCTCCAGCAATCGCTACCCTCCCAGTGACTGACAGTTTCACACCAATTTTAGGGACCCTGTCAACTTAATTAAGCTCTAGTTAGCAAAAACTGATAATAGGGTCCTTTCATAGCTCTTGCGGTACAAGGAGAATCTAGAGGTGATCCTTTGTATAACAGAGACAATACTGCTCGCACTTCCCAAGAACCGGTCCAAAGCCATCTAGGAACCCCCCCCCCCCCCCCCCCCAGGATTTAATGTCTTCCCCAAGGGATGCCTTGCATTGACCGCGCGGAGTATCATCATCTGCCACGCTAGACAAAGCCCACGGCGCTGACGTCAAGAAATGGGCGGGTTCTAGCCCATTCTCACCCATATTATCTGGTAGGAGCTGCTCTTGGTTTGCTAACTCTGAATAAGCATTGATAGCTACTCCTTTATTACCATTATCTATTACTGTTGCAGCACAGTCCTCTCTTTATTATCATTATTGGCGTTCCTTTTCTCTCCTATGCTGACAACTTGCAGTTCTTTAAGGGGAACAGCATCAAGTGTTCACAATCAAAGAAGACAATGACCTTGGTATGTTAGATATTGTTACGTCCTTTGTCTAAGAATTTCCCTTTGGCCAGATCCCATGAAAGAGGCGCGGATGTAGCCACACCACAAGAGAAAATTGAGAAAATTTCTATCATCTTCCACACCCATGGTGGTTTCGTATAAGAAACGCTTGTCCCATACTCTTTTCCTGGTCCCATAAAGCAGAGCTTCTCAATATCTGATGCGAAGTGTTAACTTCTTAAAGGACAGCTCATCACTATAATCCCAAGGTGAGGGTCACTTACCCGACCTGGAAGACAATTCGGTAAGTGAACGCGTTGAATGACCTGGGGAGCCGTACAACTGACTCTGTCAGATATTTCCCCTTTATATTCTCTCATTTTGTGTTTACAGGCACACAATGTCGGAGCCTCCGTTGAAACGTCTGAAATCGGCCAGCTCCGATACCAGAAGCCATTCTTCTGGTAGCCTTCCCACAACAGTGCATCTGGAAGATGTGCCACGAGCGCAGACACGACCACCACGCATTGACACTACTATGCGCTCTGGGGTTCCGTTTCAGCAAGAAACCAGTGGTCCTCCGCTCACCCCAGCCATGCGGGCGACCAATTTGAAGACTATTTCGCCTCAAGTTTCTCCTACATCTGTACCTCTTCCCTGGAATGAACAATTCGCCTCGACATCCTCTCGCAGTCTAGGAGAACGTACTCTATCTATGTCACAGTCACAGACGCCTCGACAACAGACGATACAATTTGCCGAAGATCCTTTCACACGTACAAATAAACGGAACATAAATTTTAGTCATAACCCCCCGAGACCGCATCGAGAGATCAATATCGGTACAGCTGCTCCCCCGCCACGATGGGTCTTAGTGGAAGACGCGCCCGCCCAACAGGATCCAAGCGCATGGGAAGAGAAATCGCGAGCACGATTGGCACGGGGGAAGTCTATCGGGAGACAGAGTGCAGCCAGTGCTGAGCCTGAAACACAGCCTGGAACCAGTGCACGCTGGGATCAGGAACTGAGAAAACTCAGGTGGCAGTTTGAACCAGGATCCCCCAGCGCACGTGGAGAGTTATCGGAAGCAGGATGGCAAGAGGCTGCATGGAGGAGGCTTGAAGAAGCTCTTAGAGATCCAAAGATACGGCAAGAGTTAAGAGAGAAGATCAGTGTCGGCCCTTTAGACAACACTATTTACAGTCTAGAGGATCCGTTGCCACCTATGCCCCCAGCTCCGACCTTCTCTGGTGCGCAAGTGAGGAAGCCCTCAATTCCTGAATCTTCTGCATCGCTGTCGACGATGAAGGAGTCTACCTACTACTATCCCGATTACGACCGTCCCTCTCTGGCGGTTCAACCTGGTACCTATGCTCCAGGAAGAGGAGGTCCAGCGAGCATGGCGCGCAGGGCTTTGGATCAGATGAGAACTGCGATCGCTCTCTGGACAAACAATAATACTCCTCGGCGAGGATCAGAAACTGCGCCTATGATTTCGCATAGTAACACTGAAGAACGACGGTCTAAGGAAGCGCGGCGGTCACCGCAAAGTTCACAGAATCTCCTGACTACTGATGAAGAACGCCAGCAGCAACTGGTTGAGAACGATTATTCAGAATACCAGGAGGAGCCTATGGGTAAGTACAAATATCTTTGGTTTACTGTTGTATTCTTATTTCTGGCAATGTTCTGCTGTCTTTTCCTGTATTCTTTCAAGATCATCAGATGAAAATTACTCGCCCGAACTGTAAATGGACATCTTGTTAATAGACATGGCCAACAACACAGAGCGTGAGTGTATGTACATAGTACAGAGCGCGAAGTGGCAGGATAAAGGCAATACGGCTGATACTTTCTTTGAAATTCATCCCTTGCATACAAATCGTTCCTAGTATACGAAAAAGACTGATACATCTCAATTTTCATAGGATGTCAATCCACTCACAACATTCCTCGGAATGATCCGCAGCCAACCAGGTCCCTGGTCTCAAGAAGCGAACAAGAAATCGACTCGCTCTCTCAACCAGCACATGGACTCCCAGAAGCTACCTCCAATGAACGACGACGGGAAGCAGTGGAATCACTCGTAAATCTAAGAACAGGTAACGTCAATCTGGCCAGCTCGTAATTTGGAGTCTTCGTGTTCATTGCAAGGCTGATAGATTTCCAGGTGGACAACCAGCGCAAGAGGCGCGTCCGACAACAGGAGGAAAACAGATTCCCGATAGTGCAGGTCAGAGGCTACGGGCCAAGCAGCAATTAAAGGTCGATCAGATCGGGAAGGAGGAACAGCAGGAGCGTTTCCCTAAGCGTCCTCCATTCCGGCGGATGAAGATATGGTCCGGTGTATGGCTTCCGAAAGAAGATATTGACGAAGATGAGCTCGCGCAATTGGCACAGATCCCGCCATCAACAGACAGGCCATTCAACAGGATCAAGACAATAACCGTGAGGGTTAGCACTACCAATGCTTCTCCCGCTTCCGAGCCTAGCAGGGTTCAACGAGGCGCTAGAGGTGGAAAGAAGAGGGCCAGGGACGTAGCGCCTCAGAATGAAGACCTGGCGGCAGCCCAGGATGAAGCTTCGGGTTCTCAAACGAAGAGGACAAGGAGGAACCCTGCGAGGAGCACAAGAAGAAAGTGACGGGATTGGCTGAGTATGGACTAGGTAGACTGCACGCTTCAGAGTTCGCTTGAAGTATAGACGGTTGGCGTTACGGATTGTTTCTAAGATACGGTCTGCTGGAGTTTTTATCATAGGTTTCTAGACTTGGTTGGCATTTGGTATCATTCAGGACTTTCGGTTTTCTTTTGCTTAGATTCAATAGTCCAGAGCTTACATTATCCATATATTACTATTCACCAATGTAGATTAGACATGAGTTATCCTAAAGGTAGGGACTCGGTTAACCCTATTTCTCGTCACGAGACACAGGGTTCTCCAACACAAACAAGGCAAACAGGACTTAGATTCGATAGCTTTCTCATGTTTTCATCATTCATAGACCACAGCCAAACAATAACTCAGTCCGCGATGGAGCTCGAAAATGTTACACCTTCTGAAATCATCTTTTCGAAGAAGCTTTTTGCGTCGGATTTCTCTGTCGTCTTTCTAGTTACTGTGCGTAACCAGGAATGCGTTATGAAGGTGGTAAGTCGACCTGCTAATGTCACTCTCAGGTATCGTATTATTGATTTCAGAAGCACCACGGAAGAGGTCCGCCGCGGTACTATGAGCGTAAAGACCGTGAATTGGACATTCACGTGCTCGAAACTTCTGCTTACACCCGTTTAAGAGATAAAGGACTCTGTGATCGAGGAATTGTGCCTCGCTTCTTGGGCTCCATGAGGAAGTTCGACCAGTCGTTGTGCCAGCCTTATCTAGAAATATTCCTAGATGACGAATACCCACCTAGTGCTATTTTCCTGGAATATGTACCCAATATGGAAATGATTACGTTGAATAACTATACGCAGCAGCGGATGGATAATCTCATTGCTGGAATACAAGAGATACATAAAGCGTTGGTACTACATGGGGATCTGAAACCGAGAAATATGATGGTCGTGAAAGATGATCCAGAGAGAGTTATCTGGATAGACTTCGATCGGGCGGTAACTTATGAAGAGGCTTCGATCACTGATTCCGAGAAATCTCTCCTGGAAGATGAGGAGATAACGCTTGTTTATTTTGAACAATTCATGGTTAGTTCCCCTGTTATCGGGATATACGGATCAAGTTTTCTAATTATTTCTAGGAAAACGATTTGGCCAAAGGGAAACTCGAAGATGCGTATATCTTTTATTGCACTTGATGGCTTTGTGTCTTTGGGCGTCATGTATTATGAACCATGATATGACAATGCACGTGTGGTGCAGGGGCTTGTTTCTTGTCAGATAGACAAGAGAAGCCTGCTCTCAAAACATGCGACTGCGTGGACTGAGAATGGATAGAGACCAGCGAACCCTAACATTTCGACCTACACTGTCATTAGAACGACTCAAGCCATGATGCTTGTCTTCTCGGCCTGTAAAGTATGGAAACATATTGTTGACAACCACACAAGGGAATACTGGCTCAGAAAGGCTCACATATAGTTTCATCGTCATTGTAGAGAGCATAACACCGCTCCTTATTCAAAGCAGCGTTAGGAGGGCCCCGTGGAGAAATCTAGGATGATAATACATTCCCTAATCGATTAGAAGGGCTACTATCGAATCCAACCTTAATCCATGTGCCCTGCCACACCTACGTCTCTGTTAGGTGGATATGGCGACACTGAAAGAGATACACATTCTGGGATTGAACTAGTAGGTCAGAGCTACGGAAATAACATATTAGATAGAAGATTTTCTGGCTGGGATTATAGATAAGAGAGCGAGACTTTTCCAGTTATGATCTGAGCCTGCGACATAACTTAGCTGGTCATTGTTTTATTGCTTATAAGATCTCTGTAACCCATAGAATGTCATAGTCCACTTATAGCTCATTGATACCAAGGTTTCTTTTCCTCTTCGTGACTTTTTATAGCTGTAGCTATGATGATGTTATATCGACATTGCATAGTTAGTTATGTATGCATTATGACTAAGCAACGCGAAGCATTATCGATACAAACCAGGCAAACATGAATGAAGCCGTGAATAGCAGGACTTCGTGACGGACACATCGAAGGAACTGCTGTCTCCAGTTTATTGAAGGACCGTTACTTTCTTGCCAGTGATTGCAATATTTTGGAGTGGTAATGCCACTGGCGTGATATCAGAATAATGGATTGAACCAACAAGCAGGTATTCACTTACCATTGAACGAATACAGAGCTCCTCATTGAGCTACGACCTTCGCTCATCCGTTCTTGCTTAAGCTTGACCTCGTCGGATTCTGGACTAAGGGTCTAGCGGCCAAGGACTTTTGGCAATATGTTCAATTTTACGCCTCTTCTGGGCGCGCAGTCGTCATCTTCAAGGGCGTCTCAGTCTATATTGGAGCTTGATGGTGGAATCAAGATTCTGGTGGGCGTCGGTTGGGATGAGACCTTCGACACGTTGGATCTCTCAGAGCTAGAGAAGTAGGTCATTCATATATATGGGAGACAAGATCATTACATGTTAACTAGTATTTTAATTAGGCATATCCCTACGCTTTCGCTCATTCTTCTGACCCATGCAACGCCCGCGCATCTCGGTGCCTTTGCGCACTGCTGCAAGACATTCCCTCTTTTCACCCAAATCCCCGTCTATGCCACAAGTCCTGTGATCGCTTTGGGACGGACACTCCTTCAAGATCTTTATGCTTCTGCGCCTCTCGCCGCTACCTTCCTACCGAAGGCCTCCATATCTGAACCCGGGGCTTCTACATCAGCTGCGTCTGCGGCCGCGTCTGCTTCGGGAGCGGCGGCGAATACAGATGGCGGAATTTCGAGCCCGATTCTGCTTCCACCACCGACTCCGGAAGAGATCGCAAGATACTTCTCTCTCATCCACCCCTTGAAATACTCGCAGCCGCATCAACCGCTACCTTCGCCCTTCTCGCCGCCCCTAAATGGTCTCACGCTAACGGCCTACAATGCGGGACATACCGTCGGAGGTACTATATGGCATATCCAACATGGCATGGAGTCTATTGTATATGCGGTCGATTGGAATCAAGCGCGCGAGAACGTGGTTGCGGGAGCGGCCTGGTTTGGAGGCGCTGGAGCCAGCGGGACGGAGGTGATAGAACAATTGCGCAAACCGACGGCTTTGGTCTGCAGCAGCAAAGGAGGAGACAAGTTTGCCGTGTCTGGAGGACGGAAGAAACGTGACGATCTACTCTTGGATATGATCCGGAGTAGCGTCTCTAAGGGCGGTACGGTCTTGATTCCCACCGACAGCAGTGCTCGAGTACTAGAACTGGCATATACACTGGAACATGCATGGCGTAATGCTGCCGAAGATGGAAGTGGAGACAATCAGCTGAAAGACGCACAGTTATACTTGGCTGGGAAAAAAGCTCATGGAACCATGAGACTCGCGAGGAGTCTTCTGGAGTGGATGGACGAGAGTATCGTCCGTGAATTTGAAGGCGTCGAGGGTATTGATGCGACTGCTCCCGAACGTTCACAAGGCAGAACCGATTCACAAGCTCGAGGGGGGCCAAGCCAAAGTCAGGACAAGAAAGGGGCGAAAACTGCAGGACCCTTCGCGTTCAAACATCTAAAGATTGTCGAACGCAAGAGGAAGCTTCGAAAGGTCCTTTCTGACCAGGCACCTAAAGTTATCTTAGCTTCTGATACATCGCTGGACTGGGGCTACGCTAAAGATACTTTCCGCCACATTGCCGAAGGACCGCACAACTTAATCGTACTGACCGAGACACTCCCCTCCCAGAAATCATTTGAGGACGCGCAGGAAGCTGACAGAGTGACGCTTGGTCGCATGATATGGCAATGGTATCAAGAACGAAAGGACGGCGTTGCCTTGGAGAAAGCCTTGGATGGAGAACTTCTTGAGCAAGTCCATAGTGGTGGGAGGGAGATCACTCTGACCGATGTTCAACGGGCCCCCCTTGGCCCTAATGAGCAATTGTTATATCAGCAGTACCTCGCCACGAAGAGGCAATTACAAAATACATCTCAAGTTCGGGGCGACGGTAACCTCGATAATACGGCCGATGCACTGGATGACGGGGCCAGTTCAACCGAGTCAGAAGACTCCGACTCGGAGCAGCAAGGAAAAGTCTTGAACTTTTCCGTATCATTGGCCCATTCCAATCGAAATAAGCTAGGACTCAGTGACGAGGACCTGGGTGTCAATGTTCTTTTACGACGAAAGAACGTCTATGATTACGATGTTCGCGGGAAAAAGGGCCGTGAACGAATGTTCCCCTATGTTGCCCCTAGAAGGCGTGGGGACGAATACGGCGAGTTTATTCGGCCCGAGGAATATCTTAGGGCGGAGGAGCGTGAAGAAGCCGAGATGCAGCAACGCAGGCCTGACTCCCAGGGAGAGACCAAGGTTGGCCAGAAACGCCGATGGGATGAGACGGGGCCAAATGGAAGGAGACTGTCCGGAGGCACGGGGAAACGCCAGCCCCTATCCCGAGACGGGAATAAAAGGGGTTCAAGTACTGCAGACGACCTTAGTGTTGGTGACGAAATGGCAGTTGACGGCGTGGAAGGTTCTGAAAGCTCTGAAGATGAAGATGATGCGCAGGTTTCTGAGGAGCCTTCCAAAGCGGTGTATATCAAGTCGACGATGACAGTTAATGCCCGCATTGCTTTCATTGACTTCAGTGGTTTGCATGACAAGCGAAGTCTGGAGATGCTTATTCCCTTGATTCAGCCACGCAAACTGATACTCGTCGGCGGTACCAAAGAGGAGACCACAGCTTTGGCAGAGGAATGCCGTAATTTACTCGCTGCCAAGGCCGGTGCAGACTCTTCCACCGCAGCTGCTGTGGATATTTTCACACCTGCAAATGGGAACACCATCGATGCTAGTGTGGATACCAATGCTTGGATGGTCAAATTGAGCAACAATCTTGTCAGGCGCTTGAAGTGGCAGCATGTGCGCAGCCTGGGCGTCGTCGCGCTAACGGCTCAATTGAGAGGACCAGAACTTCTTCCACCTAGCGATGATACGGCCGAGTCGGCCAACAAGAAGCAAAAGTTGTTGAAGGAGGAAGCGGACTCTGTCGACGGCTTGACGGAGCAGCCAATGAAGCCGTCAGCAGCGAAGAATGACGTCTTCCCTGTTCTTGATGTTTTGCCAGCAAATATGGCGGCCGGAACGAGATCCATGACACGACCGTTGCATGTTGGTGATCTTAGACTTGCTGACTTGCGGAAACTGATGCAGGCCGCTGGCCACACTGCGGATTTCCGCGGTGAAGGAACACTGCTTATTGATGGGATCGTGGCCGTGAGGAAATCTGGCACTGGTAAAATCGAAGTCGAGGCTGCAGCTCAGGCAGCCGTGGGAAGTCCACTGGCCGGTGGCCGGGGAGAAGGAAGCTTCTTGGCCGTGAAAAGAAAGATATACGAAGGTCTTGCCGTTGTGGCCGGCGGGTAGACATCAATCAGATATCTTTCGCCATGATTGTTTATTGCTATGTTCAATTCCCAAGACAGACCTTCGATTTCAACACGAATGTATTCTATACCCTGCTCTATTCAAACACGTGTGTTCCATCTTTGAACCTTTCCATAGACCCAAAGACATTGGCTTTTTACTTGCTCCACGTCGATCTGGTAGTTCGTGCTTTGTTACCCAAACACTGGAGTATAAACGAGCACCCACTTCTCCTGTACTGGGTTGAGTCACCATGCATCATGACTCTTTCCAGATGAAGGAGCTACGACGTAGCTGTCACGTCGAGGAATATTGTCACTGTGAAGATGATGGATCGTCTTGACCGCTACGTGAAGCAAACAGATGTGTCATATCGAGTCACTCCTCAACCACTATATAACTATACGGAAATATCCTCTCTTCTGTTGTCTCCCTTCTATGATTTTTCCATCTACCGAAATTATCAAGCTCATATCCATCTCTCTCTGTACTTGAAGCTAAAGCATCTATCATTTCCATAAGAATCAACCTACAATATACACACTTCCCACAACCACTCTTGAACTTCTATATCAACAACAACATCGATGGCTCCTCCTCGTCGATACATCACGCTAGACGGCCAGCCTCCGCTCGGAGGACTCCCTCCAAACGTAGCTGCCGCTATGCAGCATCGAGCACGCGAGTCTCCTCCGCCATATACCGCAGCTCCAGCTCCTCCCGCTACTCAACTTCCGCCACAGCATGGACACCCCGTCTCCATCAACATCATCCCAGAAGCAACAGTCTGCTACGTCCCCCGTCCAATCATCGGTGCGAACCCCAGCTGGCAGCCATGGACACCACTCGTCATCACACGCACACCTCCCAACGCACCCAGCTGCAGCTGTCATGATACAAAACCCGCCAAACAACCCCCTGCAGCATCAAACAACCCACCCTTTCCACCGGGTAGTAATATGCCCGGCACGACCGATAGTCATCCAGTCACTCTCTCCTCTGGAGCCGGCTACATCTTCCCAACGAACCACACGACCATCCATCTCATCGAGCCGAACTTCCTTCCTTTCGCGCACCCTCCGAGACAATTCAAATGGCGCGTCTACAAAGTTCCCACGACTCTATCCCTATCTGAGCTTATCGAGAAGGTTTGCGTTGTCGATTGTCCAGAGGGCAAGACGGCTGTTAAGGGAATCGTGGAGTGTATCGAATTAGGCGATGGGTGTTGGTTGCGAGGGCCGGAGTTCTGGATGGGAAAGGGGAAAGGGGAAGAGGATGCGATGAAGGGGAAGGTGAAGAAGACGCTGGCGAGTATTGGGTGGGATGAGAAGAGGGGAAGTGTGGCGAAGCCGGTTTGGCTTGCGGTTGTGGTGGAGTATGTTTGAGAGGTAGTCTATGCTCTTTTATTGTTATTCTTTTTTAGGGAATGCTTCCTTGGGTCTTGTGAGAAGAAGATTTTGGATTACTTTTGAGAAATTGAGGGTCAGGCTTTGTGCGATGTTTGCTTGGTCCAATTTGGCATCGTGTTATGTACCTGCGGATATTGTGTTATGATGTGTGGTAATTGGGGACATTTCATTTCTCTCTCCAAGTATTGTGGTTTGGGTTTTATTATTGGCTTTTGTCGGACATGCGAGTATGTAGCAGCATAATTGAGAAGATTGAAATTCATATGACATATATATTCATCATCCATGGTTTTGTTGTTAAAGATCCGAAGGCCAAGTGTACAGAAAAGAATATATAAAAAGGACATCATGCCATGCGTTCCATGAGTGGTACTCATTCAATCTCTTCTCCGTTTTCGTCATCTCCGTGAACACCTTCCTGTTCTACAACCTTCGCGCTCTTGGTCTCCTGCTGCTTTCTGCGGCGATGTTTGATGCTTACGTAGATGAAGAAACCGAGCTCAGACACGACAATCGCCAACCAAATTGCCAGAGCCACAGCTGACCATCCTGCATAGTACATTCCCGTACCGATGTTGAAGATTCCCAAACAGAGGACGCTTCTCCCCAGCCATACATGCAACGTGCTGAACAGAGACCGTCTATGTTGCTGGACGAAGACGATGTGGTGTTTGTACCCGAGCCATCCTTGCAGGATGAGTAGAGATGTTGCTACCAGACCGATGATCTTGTGTGTTCCAAGATGCTTTGCGCGCGAGAGCATGTATGCGGCGCTAGCGATGGCAAGTAGTGACGCGATCAATTGGGCGACCCAATGGAGACGGAAGCTCTGCGAGTGTGGCCAGCGGATCGCGACGGTGCCGAAGTAGAATATTCCCATAAAGCAGATGGTCATGATGAACCCGTGGATTTTGACAGCCATAGTTGTTCCCTTTCCATGAGTTACAACCCGTATGCCGAACGATTGTTTCTGGCTGTCCATGGGGGGAACGGGCTCATCTGTGGAAAGAAGAGTCGAATGCATGTCAACAGCAAGATGGCCATGACTTTGGTGAACGTCCAGTTTTACACCAGTATCCAGAGAGTTGAAAACTTGGCCTCGATTTTCTGCGAACATCCACGGCTGAGATGCGGAGTCAAAATCGACACCGGGCCATTTATCACAAGAGTAGCAGACGATCTCAGCAAGATAGGTCCCAGTTTCAGGAACAACAATTGCTTTGGTGACATTAATCTCCGGCGCAGTATCTGTTACCACTGTGGGCACGACATGTCCGGTAGCTGTCCTCACGCTAATAGCTAGCTGCTCCTGGCTGGCATCAGTGTATAGGATAAACATAAGAGCACCGGCCATCTTTGCGCCAATCCCAATAGAGAACCAGCCTCCTGTGCTGTGTGGAGTTGCTGAGATTGAAAGGTAAATATCTTTTCCCCGAGATGCATTCTCTTTGCTGGACACTGCCATGCAAAATTCCGGGTCACCTTTCTGGCAATATTGCGCTCCTGCTGAGAGGACAGACTGCCATTGTGCAACCGAAAGCAGTGTTAGTAGACACACTTGAAAAAAAGATATTCTCATTGCGAATAGAATTCCGTCGCAGCAAGAGAATTCTCGTAATTCTCCTCTCGATCTTTCGGTCTTTGTCGCGGTGTTCACTTAGCTGCCAGAAGTTCGGAGCTGAACTATGTGCGCACTCCACAAAAAGGCCTCCCTGCAACTCCTCCAGCACTGCCGTTCAAGGCAACGTAAGCTATATTTTCCTAGCCTATTAAGTGGTCGGGATATGAAATGAGACGGCTCTATCGTTGCGCAAGAATAGGTAAAGATAGGCTTGGGGACGAAAAGGCGCTTGTCACCGAGTTCGGTTTAGCGTGTCCATCTGATATGCATGTGGGCCAATCTGCTTCGTCCATTCGTTGTTCGCAGCGAGTGGCTTAGTAAGACCTAGTATGCTGGGAGATCTTATCATCAAGTCCTGGATTCAGACAATAATGACAATAATACGACTAGTATCAGGTGAGTAAAGTGCGCATTCGACACGGCTAGATCATGCGTCTTATCAGATAGATCCACGAGTGCCCATGGAGGCCGTCTAGGAATGAAGCTCTAGCCTCTAGGTTAGTCCCCAGGCTTGAGTACTCCGCATGTTGATCTAGCCTCTTGAAAACTGCATTTTACCTTCCTCTTTTCGCATGCGGGTCCGAGTGGCACTTGTGACGCCGCATGTACGGAGTACTGTACCATGTTGCCCCGCCTGTTGTAGAAGTTCTGGGAGATCGACAAACTAAAGCAGGACAGATTTGAGAGATGCATGGTATGACGTGATCTAATCTTGTATTACGTGGGCGTAATAAGGTAGCTTATACACAGCATAGTGCATTTTCTGTTCATGGCTTATGCTAAACGTCGAAATCGTCCGGGGGATCGTACGCCCCTATAAAGTCTTCCGTACTGATAGACTGAATGATATCGTTTGTTCTCGGTCCGGTATATTTCCTGCAAGCGAATCGTGAGTTACAATGAAAGTGATAATTGATGAAGGCAGAATCGGTTCATAATACCATCGAGCAGAGACCCACCACCACACGAGGGAAAAGATGGCGATAAAAGCTGCAACACAAATAGCGTAATTCCTGCGATGTTGTCAATATCGTTATAGGCCTTGCACGAACGATAGGTCACTTACATGTTGGCTGCCGTCACAGGTTTCGATGGAGGAAAGAAGAGTATCACGCTGATTAAAAGTACCCAGGTAATAGCGATCAGATTCAATGGTGTTCCCCATTTTCCCAGAGTGAAGGGGCCTTCAATAAACTTCACCCGCTTCTTGTAGATTTGGTGAGCAAGGATGACAGAGATATATGACAGATCGAGTGCTGGTGCCGTGACATTGAAGATTGCTGTGGCGGTCTGGGTGGAACCAATGGCAATGCAGTTGAGGCAGACACTGAAAAACACCACGAACCAGACTGCATTTACCGGAGTATGCGTGTATTGATTGACTTTCGACCAGATACTACGGGAGATATTAGAACTCTTCCGCAGAGATATGTCTTTTCGGGCATGGCTTACTGTGAAAATGGCAACGCCTCATCTCTGGCAAACGCATATGCCATTCTCGTGTCTGCCAGCATAGCTGAGCAGCCCGTGAAAAACTGAACGAGGATAGCGAAAGACCACATTATCGTGCCTCCCGTCCGGCCTCCAGCATTGAGGAATATCTGTGCAGCTGGAAGGCCCGTCGCTGTGTTTAAAATCCCATCCAAGTCGGTCAAACAGAAGCACATTGCCACTGTGAGCATCCAACCAAAGACCCCTGAGACCAAAACTGCTGTCTGGATGGCTATAGGGCCTCGAATGGCCGCATCATGGGTCTCTTCTGACATGCTTTGATCCAAATTAGCTGATGATCCCTCACCGTCTCAGTCGCCACTTACTGTGTTGTTCCGTCATAGTCAGTCATGGTCCAGGCCACGGATATGAAACCTAGGAAGAAAGAAAACCCTTTCGAGCCCCATCCAGAACCATCTGTAACCGTAGTGAAGACCCATTTAGCGGACTGCTTCTCGGGTGTGAGTACTAAGAGGGCGATACAGATGCCTATTGACGCGAGGACTGTGGAGCTTCAGTTAATCTCCTCAGTACTAGTAATCATCCGCAACAGAGCTTACTATTAATAGGTGCAAACCACATGACGATCCGATGCAGGCTCTTAGTGGTCAAGGAACAAATTATGCCCATGAGACATAGCATTGCTATTGCTAAGAGGACAGTTTGTAATGCAGTACTTTGAGATATGAGCGACGTCACTGCTGTTTTGAAGGCGGCTGAGGGTGGACTCACGGCGAATACTCGTATTTCCCATCTTCCAGACTCGAGTTCATACTTGCGCAAGCTAAAAGCATCTGGCTGACTGTGTATGCCACGCTAGACACTCCTGCCGTCTGCCCAAGCAGGTTGCACCATCCCTGAACCCAAGAAAAGATGGCAACTTGGCTCTCAGGCACGACATGCTTTGTGACAAAATACATCCCTCCAGCGGTTGGATATGCTGATACCAGCTCTGCCACGGAACTTCCAATGCACATTGCCATACAGGAGCCGAAGAACCAACACCATACCGCCGTAGCTGGCCCTCCTGCCTCCAAGGGGGAGCCAAAAGTCGCAGGGACCGACCCAAGTACTCCCAGAATGGATATCGCATAAGACACTGTGGACCATTTTGAGAACTCACGTCTCAATTCCTAATGCCGATAACTGGTTAGCTGATCGGAATCAATTCATCATCGCTTCGCCATGGACGCACTTGTTTGTAGCCAATTCGGGCCAACAAGCGTTCGTCATCATCTCGAATAGTTGCCATACGAGGCACAGGGGTGGCAGTGCCTTTGTCGGTGGCCTTTTTACTGTCCCTAATATCACTACCTCCTGACTTGCGAAGAGATGTAGACGTCAGATCCATGCCTTCAAAGGAGAACAATCCGAGTCGTATGGATAAAGGAAGAACGGGGGAAACGAGAATAGAGTCGACACCAGAGCATAGATATGATATAGCTTTGGGCTTGCTTCATACTTTTACCTACCAACACGACAGTTTATGGAGCTGTCCAGGCGCACGGAGTATATTCCGTATGGTGGAGCCAACCCCTCTGCTTTAGGGCATTCCGGAACAAGTCAGTCACACTGGTAGACTGGCAGTCGATCCGACTGAACGTCGGTATGACAATTCTAGTTCTGTGGCTGCAGATGAGATGTTCGACAGCGGAGCACCGGGCTAGAACCAGTGGTGATAGATGTATACAGCCGTTGCGGTGAAGGATCACTCAGGTTCACAGCCTTATCACGTTTTGGAAAGAAACTAGTCGCAACCTTGGTAACCCACTCCAGGGCCACAGGTCAAATGTCTTCTCGACGAGTGTACAAAACACAGCAATCATTGGAGTCCAGAGCCCAAAAATATAACAGGTACCTGTGGTTGGTACCACTTGTCTTAGGATCCTAGAAGGGTTGAAGTCTTCCCGGGTAGAGGGCCAAGGAAAAGATAAGAAAACAGCAGGGAACATGGATGACAGGAATTGACCGGTTGAAAACCTGGTGGACTGTTTTCTAGTGCTTTCTTAAGCCATAAACTAGCTCCCCGGCTAGCCGGGATGAAACGAACAATCTAGCAGTCGGGATCGTCCCTCGACTCTCTCCTCCCAGGAGACATTGGCCGATACATTGTGCTCAAACGGCGCATTATTTGAGAGCGCCAACAATGCCATGAGATCTGCAGGCCCTGGATGACTTCCCGCTCGAGGTACAGGAATGTAACCAGTTTGAAAGAGCCTGAGGATGGCAGGTATTGTTGTCGCACGCAATGATCTGATAGTGAGAGGGGATGTGGAGGTCGGAAAGGGAAGTAATTAATTAGTTGTGAGAGTTGGAGACGCTACGGGAGATTCCAGCCAATCAAACCTGCGAGTTGGGGGCGGTGAGCAGACCGCTCGCTCTACCGTCGCCTTCCCATTAAGGCTTTCACCATCGTTCATATCCATGCCCAACGTCTTGCAACTGGGCAGGGATTTTATTTGACTCATTCAGCAGGGCTGATGTGATGCAAGCCGATGTTGGCTAAGGAATGATTCTTCTAAAGGCTAAGTGTAGCTATTCTGGGCGTGCGAGCCAGGATCGCGATGCATGTACATACATACATGTATGTATGTACAACATGCTGCAAACGATGGTGACGCAAAACTCGACGCTGTGCTCGCAACGGTATACTTTGGATATACTCAACTCCTAGAACCCATGGTCTGATCAACATGAAATCAGGAAAAGGAGGGAATCAGAGGTAAGTACACAGCACCTTGAGAGCATACTTAGACATCGCTACAACCTTTTAGACATCAAAACTGCCAAACTTGGTGGTATGGTGGGGGTCCTTGCCCCACTCCGATGACGGCCGATGAGAAGCTACTCCATCCCTCGTATGACAGTAAGAATACACAACGATCGCCCTTCATTAGGGAGAAATGACAATATCACGCTGATCAGCTACTAGGCTAGCCGTTTGGAGGGTTTTCAGTTGTACGGGCCAGTGGGAGAAGGAATACATTAAAAGGTTAGGTACAAAGGACCACTCACTGACAGCTAAGAAGCCCGGACATTTCTTTTTCCCTCGAAGTGAAAGCGCATCTTGCATGAAATATCTGGGGCGCCGTTACAACAGTTACGTGGGTAATGGGCCATGCATATATGTCTGAAGCTTTTCACACTCGCCGGTACCTAATAATGGTATCGCGTGGTCGGAAGTCTACGAGGTCCTCATTCGCAGTTCTGGCCGCAATAACTGTGTCAGTGGATCCTCGAAAAAACAAAAACTGTTGCCCAGTGCCGTGTAGCTCACACTAGACGACCTTGGACGTGGCATCAGCACTTAATTAGTTGTTGTCGTACCTTTAATTCTGCCATCTTCTACTCCTTTTCAGGGCGACAGCACTCATCGCTTCGCACATATGCACGCCTGAATTGCAATGACTGATTTTCCTTAGCATTCATTCAAGCTGGACCTTTACCACCTCAACATAAACCCATTAGCATAAGTTGGTATTAGAGGGGCATCGCTGGTGGACAATTGAACACCCGTTAACTAGAGTACCTAGCCATCATTATATACTTCCGGTATTCATGTTCCAGAATTATTACTTTTTTCCGCTGTTGGACATCTGACCCTTCATTGAACAATTCTTATTCCATAACCATAGCTGTATCGAGCAACGAGGAGATAAAAATTAGCATCAACCAGGTGCAAAGTCAAGTATAAAGCTAGATAAAAACAAGCATCTGTTGCTATTGCAAATAGGATATATTAGGTATGCCATTCTCGCACTAGACGCCACAAATCATTATAGCTATATTGTCACAATGAGGTCGCAGAAGCTGCTACAACAGGAATATTCTTACCTTTTCCTTCGAGGATCGATATATTAATATTATTCTTTGTTTTATACTCCTCCTTACTCCATAGTCGGTCGGGGCCTGGACCATGTGGACTAAAACGGCTTAGTGCCAACTTTGCAAGCCAGGAACGTGCACGTGCCAGCTGTGCTCTCGGAGCGAAGTAAATCCGTCCATATTATTGTTCCGGACGCGAACTCCCTTAGGTGGTCAGTTCGTTGCGGCCAAAGGGAAGCTTCGAGCAATAACACCCTCAAGGGTTTGCTCGAATTCTATTTTATTATTTATCTGAATCCGGAATTGACTTTTCCAGAAATATGGCATTTTTTTGAGAGAAAATATCTCAAGCTGGGCCTCAAATCTATCGAGTCTCCGTCCGCCTCCCTCATACATGGTAGGCCGTCGGATAGAGCATCATGGCGGACTACACAATGTACCATGCCATGGGTCAGGGAGTCGCTCCCAATGAAGACCCTTCAAACCAGCAACAGAACCAAGCTGCACCACCGTACGATCCTTCTGCCGGCCCCTCACCGGCCGGATACCAGCAACCTGTAGGTCCCTACGGATATGGAAATGTCCCCCCGAATGCGCAGCCTGCCTACGGTGCCATGCCGGCCTCGAATTTCAGCCCGAGTCCAAGCCCAGGATACAATGCAGGCTCGGCTGGTGGGGTTGGAGCTCCAGCGGAGGATCCAATGTCAGGATTATCATCACAGATGGGTGGATTGGGAATTGCGGGAGACGCCAGAGGACACAAGAAGAAGCACAGACATGCGTATCATGATATTGGCGGACCTGGAACATCATCGCCGGGGTTAAACGGTCTGCCTCACGGTGCCGGGCAGCCTCAGACACAATTCTTCAATCCTGGAGTGCAGCAGCCACAGCCATTTTCGCCGGTTCCAGGTCCGATTCCACAAGCTGCGAACCCAGCAATGGGTGCGACACCTCAACCAGGCTTCCATGGTGGTGGCACGGGGGGTGTCTCTGCTCAGGGCAAAGTTGATCCTGAGCAGATACCCAGCATTCCAAGGTCTCGAGATATACCGGCACAGTATTACGCTCAACATGTATACCCGACGATGGAACAACATATCCCACCTCCTGCTGCAGTTCCATTTGTGGCTCACGATCAAGGCAACTCATCCCCGAAATATGCGCGCCTTACGCTGAACAGCATCCCCTCTACCTCAGACTTCCTTTCCTCTACCGCTTTGCCTCTGGGCTTGATCCTGCAGCCGCTCGCACGCTTAGACCCTGGCGAGCAACCTATACCGGTGCTAGACTTTGGAGACTCTGGTCCTCCACGATGTCGGAGGTGCAGAACTTACATAAACCCGTTCATGACCTTTGGATCCGGAGGTAACAAGTTCGTTTGCAACATGTGCACGTTCCCCAACGAGGTCCCGCTCGATTATTATGCGCCACTTGATCCTTCTGGAGTCCGCGTTGACCGTCTCCAGCGCCCAGAGTTAATGATGGGAACGGTCGAGTTTATGGTGCCTAAGGAATATTGGTCGAAAGAGCCGGTCGGTCTTCAATGGCTGTTCATAATCGATGTCAGCCAGGAATCCGTGAAAAGAGGATTCCTTAAGGGTGTCTGTGAGGGTATCATGGAGGCCCTCTACGGCGGGGACGATGAGCCCGCCGAGGAGGGAGCGGACGAAGCTGCGAAGAGAAAAGTTCCTCCAGGGTCGAAAGTCGGGATCATTACGTTCGATAGGGAAATCCACTTCTATAACCTCAGCGTAAGCTCATAGAGTCCCTTTCGATTGTGATGTACGAATCACTCACACTACACTAGCCACAGCTAGATCAGGCGCAGATGATGGTCATGACTGACCTAGAAGAGCCTTTCGTTCCTTTGAGCGAAGGCCTTTTCGTTGATCCTTATGAATCAAAGTGAGTCTAGCTGCTGCGAATCTGCTGTCCGATGGCTGGGACTAACACCATTAGGGATGTCATTTCGTCTCTCCTGGGACAGATACCGTCGCTCTTTTCCAAGATCAAGAATCCCGAGCCTGCTCTACTTCCTGCAATCAACGCTGCTCTATCGGCCTTGCAGTCCACTGGTGGCAAGGTAGTATGTGCCATCTCCAGCTTGCCGACTTGGGGTCCAGGAAGACTGGTCATGAGGGAAGATCCAAAAGCCCACGGGACGGAGAATGAGAGAAAGCTATTCGCAACAGAGCAGCCTGGGTGGAAAAAGACTGCCACAAAACTTGCAGAGAGTGGTATCGGCGTTGACTTCTTCATTGCCGCTCCTGGAGGCGCCTACATGGATGTTGCAACTATTGGTAAGTATCGCTATCATTCTGCGATGCATTCATTGTTGTTGACAATTTCTAGGCCATGTCGCTGCGGTCACTGGTGGCGAAACGTTCTTTTATCCCAACTTCCTTGCGCCAAGGGATGTTCGGAAGCTCTCGAAGGAGATCGTCCATACCGTCAACCGCGAAACAGGTTACCAGGCGTTGATGAAGGTCCGCTGCTCGAACGGCCTCCAAGTCTCTTCGTATCACGGAAACTTCTTGCAACACACCTTCGGTGCGGATCTTGAAATCGGTTCAATTGACGCGGACAAGGCACTGGGTGTCCTCTTCAGCTATGATGGAAAGCTGGATGCGAAACTCGATGCTCACTTCCAAGCCGCTTTACTGTACACCACAGCCAGTGGCCAACGCCGTGTACGGTGTATAAACATTGTGGCTGCCGTTAACGAGCGAGGAATGGACACAATGAAAGCCATCGACCAAGATGCAGTCGTGGCTATCATTGCCAAGGAAGGTAAGACACGGGCATCACTTTATTTCCCATCTAGTCGTCGCAGCTGACACCAGAGAATAGCGGCCTCGAAGACGCTAGACAAGTCCTTGAAGGACATCCGAGCTAGCATCACGGAGAAGACGGTCGACATATTCAGCTGTTACCGCAAGAATTTCTCCGGTTCACATCCTCCCGGCCAACTTGTACTGCCTGAAAATCTCAAGGAGTTCTCGATGTACATGCTGTGTCTGCTCAAATCCCGGGCTTTCAAAGGTATACCTGGTCTTTGCTACCGCCATCGGGACAGAGGTGCTGACGACTTACAGGCGGCCACGAAACCTCGGACCGTCGTACTCACGACATGCGTATGCTTCGCTCCATCGGCTGTACCGAGATGTCTCTCTATCTCTATCCTCGCGTGGTCCCGATTCACAACCTGAGTCCAGAGGACGGTTTCCCCAATGAGGCTGGTCAATTACAGGTCCCACCGTCACTACGAGCTAGTTTCTCCAAGGTCGAAGAGGGAGGCGCCTACCTTGTTGACAATGGTCAAATCTGCCTGCTTTGGCTGCATGCACAGGTATCGCCCAACCTGCTAGAAGATCTATTTGGCCCAGAGCACAACTCATTACAGTCTCTCAATCCCCACCTGTCTTCCCTTCCCGTACTCGAGACGCACCTCAATGCGCAGGTCCGCAACCTATTGCAGTACTTCTCTACTATCCGTGGCTCGAAGGCGGTCACAATTCAGCTCGCCCGTCAAGGCATGGACGGCGCGGAGTATGAGTTTGCTCGTCTCCTGGTGGAAGACCGGAACAACGAGGCCCAAAGCTACGTTGATTGGTTGGTGCACATTCATCGCCAAATCAACCTCGAGCTAGCTGGTCACCGCAAGAGGGAAGATAGCGCTACTGGGGATGGAGCTCTGTCGAGTCTGACAGGGCTGCGGCCGGCTTACTGGTAGTGATGGTTGAGTTAGAGAGTGCATGAAATGAGACATGAGCGCATTGCAGCATCAGCTATAGCATAATCTCACTTCTTTTCTGGCCATGCCAAAGGAGCTCAGGTCTATTCCCATCGACATAGTTATCAACTACTAGTGTCCACCAGTGTCCCTGGTTTCTCGTCATAGTGTCGGCAGGAACCTCGGCGCGTGCTTTGGCGTAAATCCTCGGCCAAAGCATTGACGCTGTAACTATTTCACGAAGGAACCTAGTAGCTGCCTAATACGGGCCAACAAACTTTAGTAGACACCTCGACTATACCTAGATATACAACAACACGGCCAAAGCGCATGAGGCGTAACTATCTGTCAGGCACAGAAGAAAAGAAAGAGTTAAGCTCTTGATCATCCGTGACGATCGCGGCCGGTCGCATATCCGGCTGGCGATCAGCATAGCCACGTGGATGGCACTAAGGACCAAGTTAACAACACTGGCGCAGGACGGATCGCTAGAACCAACGACAGTCTCGTATCGAATATGAGGCAGCAGAAAACCAACTGAGGCTGAGGCATCATCGGCCTCGATATCAAGAGACGTGTCTACCAAGGGGAGTGACCGCCTTGATGCCAGGCAAGTCGGTGAGAACTTGACGCTGGATATGTTGCTTGGATGCGACGTGTCTCTTTCAAGCACGGAGGAGACTTCCGGTTAAGGATACTCTTTAGCCATTTCTCGAGGAAATAGCCTGCCAGATGCGTCCGTGAGATATGGACTAGACTACGGATAGTCTCTCTTTCTCTATCTAGGAGATGAGATGAGGAGAGAATGGCGCTGGTTACTACTGTACTCCGTCGAGGGGTCCAGAACAGAAGTCTCCGAATGCGAATGGCATGCCATCTCATCCCATCCCACCAACCAGAACATCCTGGGCCGAGTTTCCCGGGGCGAGAATCGGGATATCGCACTCAGTGGGAGGGTAACTTCTCCGCCAGAGAGACTTGCTGGTTATTGACTCCAGCTGCGGAGAAGAGAGGCAGGCCTGACTGACTGTTCCTGGGGCCAAGAAGTTCGAACCCCTGCTCGATTTCCCGTGCGAAGTTATTCGCGATTCGACAACCATACACCGAAGTTTCCCTTCGGATGGTTCAGTCGACAAGACAAGCGCTCAACTGGGATTTTGATAGGCAACAGTCCCCGAAATCACCACAAGAGCGAGTCTCCGCCGTGGGACACAGGAACGGCCCTTCCGGATGACACTGCAGATTCTTCCCTTTGGAGTCTGAGCCTCTGAGAGTCTGAGGTCTTTTCTGACAGTACTGTAGCCTATATCCACCGAGAAAGCTTGGCGAGTTGGTCCAATACTAGAGGAATCGGCCAATCTAGTGCCATTTGGATGAGTCCAGAGTTTTGTTAGTGGACGCATTACTGATTCTAGAACTCTAGACTGCCATGTTTCTACACAGGGGAGACTACGCTTTTTTTCCAGGACCCTGGATGTCAGCGTCCAGTGCGCTGGGGGGTGTTGGCACGGCCTCACTACGATGTTCGAACATGAGTGCGCGAGCCTCGACCGAACGAGAAGCGAGCGACTAGTCCAAAATAATGTCGGAAGATGAGCCAATCGGACTATCGCGATATTCAGGCACGCTGCAGGAACATGGACGCCAAATGAATTTTTTTCTTTTTTTTCTTTTATTTTTTATTTTTTTCTTGCCTGAACATCATATGGTCGCCTCTGTGATGTGTCGGCTAAATGGATTCCACGCACCTGGGCCGGTGCCACCTCAGGCAGCGTGGCATTCCAAAAAATCCTTCAGCGCAGCACAGCCTTATTGGCGATCAAACCGCCGATGTGTTCTCTTCCCCTCCACATAAAACTTTGATTTGATGTTCTCAGGTCCCCGGAGTCCATAGGGCTTTGACCAAGTGGAGGCGCAGGGCTCGATGGCGTCCCTGACAGGATAACCTTATACACTTCCGATCCGCAGATTCTTCCATCGCGATCCAAGGTTGGCGGTGCGTGGAAGGGAAATCCCTAGCTCAGCACATTTCTCGAACCGTTCCAGATCATTGGGCCCGTCGGTCTACAGTCTCTGCTTACAATATCTCATAGGCTGGTGGCAAGCGGTTCCCGGCTGTCTTTTCACCAACCGGATGGTCAAGAATATACCGATGCTCACCCCGTTTCGGGCAAGTAAACCGTGGCATATGTCAGGTACCCTGAAGCTTCCAGGATTCGGTGAAGCGCATCGGCCTACAGGATCACTGCCCTGGATCAGGCCGAAAGTTACGCAGGCGCCATCCCGTCTCTCGGGTTCCTTCACTCTATGCCCGCGATATTGTTCATGCCACATGGGCTTACCTGCTCAACACCCGGTACCTGGTCCAGACTCTTCTCCCGGGCTTTTGGCCTCCACCTGATTCTATCATGGCGCTGAAGGGCTGCCTCCGCTGGCCCAGTCGGCTCTCCACCCCCATGCCCATCCCATGGATGATGTCCTTCTCACGAAGAGTTCTTCTCTTACGGTCCACTCTGGCAAGTGTTTGATCGCCTTTGCCAGCACATCCCAAAAGTTATAAAGAGGGTCTCAACTCCCTCCCGTTCAGGTCTCTTCTTTCTCCATCCACGAGAACATCTGACACTCTCTTCTATATATATCAAACCACTTCCATTCTCTACAGTCCTTTGAAAGGTCAACTGCTTCAGTCTTTACAGCAACAATACCTCCCAACATCGTCACTCCCTCCTATCAAACACAAAAAATCAAGATGATGTTCTCCAAGATCCTCGGTCTTGCTACCGTCTTTGCTGGAGTTGCCTCCGCGCTCCCTGCTCAGATCATCACCCGTTCCACCAACGGAACCGCTTCCGCTCAGACCACTGGCGGTGGAGTCACCATTATCAACAACCTGGGCAGCGACCTCTATGCCTGGTCCGTTGCCAACAATGCGGATGTCCCCATGATCACCCTCAAGGCCAACGGTGGCACCTACTCTGAGACCTGGAAGACCGACCCCAACGGCGGTGGTGTCTCCATCAAGCTCGCCACCCAGCCTTCCCAGGCCGATGTCCTCCAGTTCGAGTACACTCTCTCCAGTGACACGATCTTCTGGGATCTCTCTTGCATCAACATGGGTACCAGCTCTGAGTTCACCTCCAAGGGCTTCGCCGTCACCTCTGACGATAGCACCTGCCCCACTGCCACCTGTGCTCCTGGCGACACGGCTTGCGCCGATGCCTATCTGATCCCTACCGATGACCACGCCACTCATGGATGCCCGTCTCAGGACAACCTCGTCCTGAACATCGGTAGCAACGGCAACTAAAAAATCCAACAAAGACAAAATTTCAGATCGATTCCTGGTGAATCATCGATCATTCCGGGCTGATTGATCATGATTTGAGAAACGATCGCTGCTCACCGGATGAGCACGTTACCACCCTCCAACATGCAACCAGTGGTTGTGGTTGTGAATCGAGATATCTGCGATGTCCTATGTGATACCCAGATGAACGGTTCTCTGATTGGTTTTGACGATTAACGAGAATGGAACGGTGTAACGTGAATTGGATACTCCTTGACTGGAGAGTTCAGGAAGAAAGATACCCCTACGGATAGAAGAGCTGGATATGCTCTAGAAAGCAGTCTTTTTTTGGGAAATTGAAAGGGAAAAAATGTTTTCAAACACAAAAAAAAAGCCTTGATTTTATCTTGTCTATAGTGTTCACATAACTAGAATTCTATGTGTTCCTTTTTTCATAAAATACCTTCCTTCCATCTGTAGGATCTATAACAGTTCTCTAGCTCTATATTGAACATCGATCACCACCCACCACCGCTGACCTCAACAGGAACTCTTGTTGCCGTCTCCAGCCGTTATTCTTGCTGGAAGTGTGGAGCGGTGGCACTCTGTGGAGATCAAATCCACACCCGCGTCCCGTCCGGACGTTCTCGACCGCTACACTTTCCCATCCTTCAAGTTCCCATCAGCGAGAGAGTTAAAAACTCTTTGTTCGCTTCTTCTTGTCTTGTTGCTTTCTCTCCACTTGTCTGACCCCTCCGGGCCCTCCCCGCCCACAAACCGGTTGTCAAAGAAAAGGGCTTGGACTACACACACAAAAAAAAAAAAAAAAAAAAAAAAGAAAAAAAAAGAAACAGGAAACAGGAAACCCCTCCCTGCCGCTTTACAATGATTGATCTGAAAATCCATCCAAAGACGTGTACGTAGACATGAACAGTGTTACAGTGGAGTACTCGTGTTCCCGAAGAAGAAAGGTCTCAAGACCGGTTACTCTGTCTGGAATAATAATAAAAACTGGCTTCCTAAAGTGGGTTTGTTTAACTTCCTGGTAGTAACTTAATAATACATATTAATAGGTACAACTGTAGACGTGGCGTGGTGGGTTCTGATTGTTTAATGGAATTATCTAATATATATATTCCTATTGGTTAGTACATAGTTAGTTAATTACTTATTTGATTGTGATTATTATTACTTTATAATAATAATATGTATGTATTACTTTCACGCGCCCCCTCCTCCTTCGGAAGACCTGATGTGACCTGTGTAGTTACACTTGGTGTAGAGTAGCAAGTCGGTCTTCTAATGTTATTATTAATGCTGATAACATGTGTTGTATGTACTGCTCGGGTGGATTCATGAGATCTGTTCAAGCGAATAATTTCCCTGGTGATTATGTATATACTTTCTTTGTCCTCGGAGCGATTTCATGTTGGGTAGATAGGTGGTTTTTTTACCATACTCTCTGGTGTCTGGAGAGAGTGCGTGAAAGGTTAATATATTATTTCATCGAATTTGACGCACATAGTAAGTACTCTATAGTACGCTTAGACGCCATATAAGATATCCAAAATAAAAATAAAAAAGGACTGACAGAATCACAATACTTCATCCTTGACCAGAATCCATCGATCTCAGAATCCTCCCCGATCTGACCCGATGGTCTAGTTAACCTTTTAGAATAATGGGCTCTAGATCGCGCCTAGAGTCTGGGCACTTGCGGTTTGAAGCTTCCCCGATGGCGCCAGTGCAAGGCACAGTTACACTTATGCGAAAATGGTAGTGACTACTCCGTAAGCGCTTTAGCTAGAGTGATTAGCCCGCTCTTGCATGTAAGTATGTACCTGGCCCGCGATCGGATGGATGTGGACAAAAGGATATAATAATAATGTTGATGACATCGATATTATCCTACGTTCCTTGAATATTCGTTCCTATATACCCAACCCATGCCCTTGTGGTAGTCAATAGCTGCCGTCGCCACGCAATTTGCATCATCCCGCGACTTGGGTTGGCATTAGAGTTTTCCTTGCCAAGTGCAATAATACCGGAAAACAGGAAGCAGACGTTAATTAACGATTAATTAATTCTTCGACCGATTGAGCCTTTCTCCGACAGCCCGGATTTTTTCCATGGTTCCATGGGATCGAATAGCTTTCAACAATATATACGCGACCAACCGGTAGATGATCGTACACACCCCCAACGCCATAACATTCATTGGAGCGTTCGTGTCCAGATTATATAGCTGCAAAACCTGCTCGCCGGTGTCAATAGGACACTGGCCGTTTGCGAGCCGCTCCGCAGCTGTACAGGTGAAGGTTTGGTGTTTCATCGAGTAGGGCGCGAGGTTGGCGATAGAGTACTTGATAGGGGAGAGATGGTTCAGGCCTTGCAGGAAACCATTTAGGTTCAAGCTCATGATGCCCCCCATGATAGTGGAAATGGAGAGGAGGACGGATGTGATGTTCACGGAGAACCCTGCATGAGAGAAGAGTGTGCAGAACATGATACCTACGGACTCGCCACAGTTGATGATGCAGAAGCAGTTGAAGGCGCAGATCAGGAACATTTTACCGGTCCTTTCGAGATCGCAGACTAGGGCGGCAAATACCCCGAATATAAAAGACGAAACGATTTCAAATGGTAACTCGAGTGTGGTATATTGCAAAATAAACGTCTCCGTCGAGTAACAGTTGTCTGCTTCCTCGCGGTAGAAGACGTCCCGCTCGTTTGGATAGATGGCGATGTTTTGAAGCATACCTTGAAAGGAACCGTATTAGCATCCTCATTAATAATAGGGGTGATTTAAACTGGTGGATTCCACATACCGACAAAGTAAAGCGCTGCAAACTCTTGGATGAAGCCCATGCGCGACTGCACCGCCGGATAGTCATGCTTCAAGGGCGCAAAGAACAAGGCCATGATTATGGAAATGCCCACCACTTGCATGATACGAGACATCACCAGCGGGGGCTGTCTCCAAAGGTTGATAGTGGATCGGTACAAGACCAGCGGAAACGTAACCGTGAAGGGATGTATCTGCCTCTTGAGGCTACCCAGCTCAGCTGGAGTGGCAATCTGTGAAGTCTGCCGACCAAGGTTGTGAGGCAAATGTTCCCAGTTGACAATAAGTTTTTCGACCTTCTCTCGTGTCTCTGCCTCACGGTCCTCCTGTTGAAGGTCGACAGTGATGAGATCCAACACAAAGTCTGCGGGATTGGTGGTCTTAGGGCAGTCATATCCCAAAGATGCGAAATACGGAAGCATCTCTCTGCCCGGCCCTGCGTAAACTGGATATCCTCCCCTGGCAAGGAGAAGTATGTTGTGAAAATGACCAAAGACATCCGATCGAGACTGGTGGATAGTAAGAATAAGTGTGCGTCCTTCTGCAGCCAAGCCCCTCAAGACGTCGATGATCGAGGTAGCCGTGAATGCATCTAGACCGGAAGTCGGTTCGTCTAGAAGCAACACCTTGGGATCGGTCAAGACCTGTATGGCGATACTGACCCTCCTCTTCTCACCCCCGCTAATACCCTTGATCAGGTCACTGCCGATCAGATTGTCTGCGCAGTCTTTCAACCCCATTTTCAGTAGAATTTCCTCTGCGCGCTGATTCTTCTCTTCTCGCGACATCCACGATGGAAGCCTCAGACCAGCTGCAAATCGAAGGCTTTCACGAACGGTGAGCGACGGCATCAGAGCGTCATCATCCTGCGTCACAAACGAAGTGACCGATCTGATGACGCTCTCTGAAGGCACAGCACCATTGTATAGCATGTCACCAAGCACCCGATACTGGGTCCACAGATTTCCATGAAGTCTTCGCGCGACCGAGTTCAATAGCGAGGTTTTGCCAGATCCGGAAGGGCCCATGATAACATTCAACTCTCCAGGCCTGAACTCCGCGGTTATAGGTCTCAAAACCTGCAGGGTACGGGACCTTCGACCAAGCCAATCTCTCTTCCGTATCTGCATGGCATATTTGTCAAGCGAAATTGCGACTCTGCGAACCTCTTCTGCTGAACGGGCTGTGATCTTCTCCTTGCCAGCTGACAGGTCGACATCTGCCTTTCGTGCCTGGGCAACACCGATTCCGAACCGGTTGTATTGCAAGAGCAGACCTGCAAGTAAATAGAAACCGATGACAAATGCAACAAGGACGATTATGGGTCGCCATATCCAATTGTTCGGCATACCGAGACTTTCCATGATATAGCGTCCCGTGTACTCCTTGCACGCAGGGTCTGTGGGATCTTTCGAGTACGGGCAGTCGTAAAAATGACCCCATGGAGGACCATTCACTCCCATGAATTCGTTGGCACAGAGCGCACCGAATGTGTAAAATGTATATGCCGTCCACTTTAGCCATCTGACGTAGACCGGGATTTGCTGCGACTGGACAAAGTAACCGCATGCGAATGACTGAAGCGTAAATGAAAGGTTACCAACCAAACTTGCGCCAGGGAAATTTCTCGCAATACCGATAGAGACAGCGGCGAAGGTCACCGCGATATAGTGCGTAAGTAGGGTAAGACAGAAGAAGATGAAGAATTGACCTGCATCTAAGCGATATCCTACCATGAAGTAGAAAATTACCGAGAACAACAGGGGAACAGGGAGGTCTTCAAGTGGAAGACGTGCTGCCCTTCTGCTCAATAAGAAGGCTGGCACCCCAACCACGCCCTCGTTTCGTTCCCGATCAAAGAGTTGGATGTCTATTGTAAGGCGAAATGTCTCGTAAAGGAGAATAAGGTAACCGTTCAGACTGCTGGCGGTGTATAGACTTCCTTCACGGGAGCGGATACCTGCAAGGCTCTCGTCGAGCTGCAGAAAGATCCAACCGTTAATGACAGCCATCCCCACGGCCTCGAGCAAACTTCCAGCAACACCAAGAGGATCGCGGACAGTAGTTATAAATGTGCGCGAAGTCAATACGCGGAACTGTCGACCAAATGTCACGCCTCTGGGAACCACCACTACTGGAAGATGGTGGTGTTCCGCATCGGGACCCGTAGAAAGCAGCGCCTTCTCATTACCTGCTTTCTTTGCCATCCGATCTCCCCATGATTTTGTCAAGAAATCAACTCGAGCCTTCGACTCTGCCTCCAGTTCAGGAGATCGATTATCAAGGGCAGCCAAATCAATGAGAAATTCCGCCGGGTTGACAAACGGAGGCAATTCGTAACCACAACCCTCAAAGTACGACACTGAATCTTTCACAGGTCCACTATACAGTACCGAGCCGCGAGCCAGTAGAATTACATTGTCGAAGAGGTCCCATATCTCTGAGCGAGGGGCATGGATGGAAACGATCACTGTTCGCCCAGCTTGCGCTAACCTCTTCAATGTCCGAATTATCTGAAAAGCACTTGTTGCATCCAAACCTGTGTGGCAAAGTCAATGGACGATACTATGTCTCTCATGAAGGCCTACGTACCAGTAGTAGGTTCATCACAGAACAGCACCGACGGATTCGCCAGCATCTGGACGCCGATGCTCGTTCTTCGTTTCTCTCCACCACTACAGCCCTTGTGCATGTTGTTCCCGATTCGCGTGTCAGCACATTCTTTCAGACCGAGTTCCAGAATAACCTGCTCCACGATACTATGTCTCTCATCCTGCGTGGCTGGCGGTGGGAGTCGGAGATCTGCAGAATACCGTAGGGTTTCTCTGACAGTTAATGTTGGGATCAAGATGTCCTGCTGCATAACATATGCGCTGCTTATGTGATTGATATCCGCGTCGCCATTGAATGTTGTAGCTCCTGATATCTTCAATTTATTCGATCCCATCCTCCTCGCCATCACATTGAGAAGCGACGTCTTTCCCGAACCACTGCTCCCAATAATTGCCGTCAGACTGCCGCTTGGCATGTCCGCATTGACACCATCGAGGATGGTTTTGGCTGTCTCTGGGGGTGGCTTTCCCCGGAGACGATTCCATAATTGGGGGGGAGGTGTTTCCCATAATGGAGGCACGGTGCCGAGAAGTACAGACAAATTCCGAACTTGAACATCTACCGGATTCACTGCGCGGAAGTTAAGATTTGTATCGACTCCCTGTGTACTCCCCGCAATCAGCGCGGGGTCCTCATGGACGTTATCTCCGGAAAGCTTCTCCTGGCCCATGGCGAGCTAACCTTCGAGGGCCTTTTAGCGCTCAGGTTCAAAACTCAGCATCATCGTCTCCGCAACCAGTGACGACAGAAAATGAGGAAAATAAAGAGAAAAGACTGGTGAGTCTGGTGTATTATCTCTAGCTAACGGTAAACCGCCCGCAATGCAGTGAGGGCCGGATGAATACTGCCGGAGCAGCTCAAAGCGTTGAAGTCTGCGCGGCGTTCGAAGTCAATCAACTGAACAATTAGCTCGCAGGGGGCAGCCTAATTAAAGGTATTGCCCATCTTTTAGCTATGTTTTTGGGTGGGGATAGACAGGTCTCAAAGCATCGCACGCGAGGAACATCGAACGTGGAGCATCTGATGATCGAATTTGCCATGGCCAAAAGAACAACTTAATAACCATCCGTTTGGAGGGTCGCATACAGCTCCGACGAACCAGTGGGTGGATGGCCGCAGTCGACGTACGTCGCTTCTGGATCCTTCGGGGCTAGAAACCCCCTAGAGACCTCGCTTCGAGCTCTTCGGGAACCTAGTCTTTGGTATCGGCCTCGCTAAGGGCATCGCTACCTCATCAGAACCGCTCGCTTCGAGGTTGTTAACCTCAAAAAGGCTTCGCTGATCAGAATGTACCCGACATATTGGTCATATTCAAGTCGCTTATCTGTACACGAGGCGGGGCGAGATCCATACAATGTGTGTTACTGAAGCCTTGTCGGTAAGGCGACCTTAACTTTAACCCGATAAGGATGTTGTAGATGAACTCCGGGGCTCCATAATCGACCCTGCTGACGACTCCTCAGGCTTCCATCTCCATCTCAAGTGAAACGTAGATTAACATCGATTCTTGTCTGTTATCATTATTATCGATTCTTCGTCGACCTCGGCCCAATATCATTGGGTTTCTCGCGAGAGTCTGCGACTGTGAGGTGATACTCAATGAGCATGCAGTATGGCCGTCCGCCTGCACATGGCAATCTCGCCAATAAACCTGCCTGCTGAGTGCTGACCACATTCAATAATGTGCCACATGTGATGACATGAACGGATGATCCCACGTGCAGTTGCGACGTAGTTATAGTTACGCAATGAGGTGACAAAGACTGCAGACACGTTGTTCCGTCAAAGATCCCTCATAAGGGTGCTACTGATGGCCCAAGTTAGCGTTCAATTCGGTACATCATACACCGGCGTTTCAAACGTTAGATATGCATAAGTAGAGTCAACATCGAGTCTCGACCAATTTCTTAGCGATCCTGTAACCTTAAGACGCTGCTACCGAGGGCAGACTCATCAGGTAGAAACGACGGGAAACAGGGGAAATAGGGAACCACTCTGTCCACAAAAGAAATGGTGAATTTTCTCGCACATAAGATCTCAGCTTAGAAGATGCATGGCTTCCTAAACTCGGTTAGCTTCTACTGTACGTCACTGCAGGGATATTGATTCTGTCTAACAGCCATTCTCAGGGAGGGCTGGTCCATGGGGAAATAAGAATTTGAGGTAGAGAGTATGTACTGACCTGAACTGTCTGAGTATGGCAGATTTAGGCGCTAGATTCTGTACTTATATCGTCTGTTTAGTTCGTGTCTGAACTATCGCCCTGATCCAACTCAATCTGACCCTGTGGCTAAGTATTGTTTCATCCAAGAATACAGGGGTTTTGTCGCGATCACTTGCAGCAAGCTTGAAGCAAGCCCACTTCTTTAACCGACTGACTGCTGCTTTCTCATTTACTGAGATCACAGCGTCATCTCAAGACCAAGTCACGACGATAAGAGCCAAGAAGGTTCCCAAAAGTAGGCTGCATGTTATGTGCAGGTCGCGAGGTTGAAGTCACTTTTTCAGGTGGGGAGCATTCCTGTCCGACTTTTGGTCTGTGTCATCATGCCTTTGTCGCTTGGAGCTCCCAAAAGGATCCATATAAGGTCTGCAGAAGTGCAATTTAGACTGTGAGGGGTTCAGTGACAAAGTAAGAGTAGTTATAACAGTATTGATACAGGTGTGATGGATAGTTTACAACTCATGAGGTGTCTCAATTATCTAGAACCGCGCAATTGCCAACTCCATCCCTCCCACCGCCTCCATGATCCATACTTATCCAAGCATGTTTAACCAACCGAACCAAACACCTCCAATAATTCCACACGTAGATACCCTCATATACACAAATATGTCACTTGGAGAGTGTTTACTTGACATTGAGACAACGGAAAAGTAAGGAAAACTGTAGAGTACAAAACAAATAAATAAATGGCAGTCAAATGGAAACATATAGACACAATCGAAGGAAAGACGTAGACATCGTTAAATTGCAAAGGCGAAAGACTTTTTCAATCAACCCCAAAAGATACCCATAGACGCCCACAGTTTCCTAGCGAAGACCTTGTACCTCGACCCTCGTAACGGAAAATAAAACTCATGCCCCAGCTCCGGTCGCCTCGTTAATTCAGCGTCAGCCGACAAAGATCAGAATCCCCTGCCACTGGGAGTATCCTAATGGAACTCGAAGCTGGCAATCAAACCAAAAGGAATTATTGCACATTGATGAATATGAAAGGCGTTGCTGGGACTGTTAGACCCAACGGAGAAGGCGCACATCTTGTTCATGTAATCAAGAAGTCCATGTGCATGTTGTTGATGATCTTTTCCCAGTCCCAACTGTCTTCAGTATTCGTGTCCATGACCTCCCAGACTTTCTGCACGACAGTCAAAGCCGGTTCGATGTTGCGCAAATTGGAATATGCTCTCAAGGTATCGAATCCAGCCCTCACTCTCTCACGCTGCCTTTCCAAGAAAGAAGAGCAACCGAGAAGGAATAATGGCATCAGCATGATGCTGTAAGCCCCCGCGTCCTGAGGCAGCTGGTCCAGAAAAGCTAGACCATCATCGACAACTTGGCTGATCTTGTCGCTAGGACGTGAGGGACGGATAGTACGGTAAAGGTAAACCCAGGTCGACTGACGGTATAACTGAGCTGCGTACCAGTTGGACGTCTCAGGGGGATATGAAGGTTCCCAGACACGGAGCGCAGAGTCAATGCGAACAGCTTCACTTAGCGTCTCGTAGTCTATAGCGGGCTCATATCCTTCGTTGTGTCTCTGCCGGATCCTGTCTCGTAGCTTCGTGATTTCGGATATAAGACTAAAAAGGCCATCGAAAATGCCTAGGAACACGCCTGCCTGCGGTTGAGGGACAAAGTCGGGAAGACGGAGATCACCGATGGCATGGACGGGACGTCGATCCAAGCAGGTCAAGGAGTTCGAGATCTCGTGATACTGGAAGAATTCGATGATGAATTGGCGGAACTTCTCGTTTCTGGGCCGCTGAGTGACCAGCAAGTAGCGTGCGGCATCCATATGAGACCTGTATTCCCCGTTGGTTTCTCCCTCACAGATCGTGTTCAGACAAAGCGCAAGAGTGGAGGCGATGATAGGATCCTCAATCAGGAGTTCGGGCTCCTTCACATTCGCGGACGTTGTGTTGATATTTTCTCGCAAGTCTGTAATGGCGCGATCGAAGTGGTAATGTTTGCGCTCCTTGAATCTGGGTTCAGGATCCAGAGCTGACAGATGCGACCCGGACAGGCACATCAGAGAGTGCATGAGGCCTCTGTGTTGCGTTGCCATGGGAAGCAATATCTCTTTGAACGGGTTCGAATCATCATTGATCAACGTCAAGACTCGACTGAAGTCATAAACGAAATGGTCCAGAAATCTGCGATCAACGTCCGTCTCGATGCCGTCAATCAGAAAAGGCAGGCCGCGAGGAACTGCAGTCAGGGAGTTTCTTCGAACAGCTTGGAGTAGATTAGTGACCCATCCCGGGTAGGCGTCGTTGTCGAGGGTACTCATACCATCTTCGATCTTCTGTTTGCCACTCTTCCATATCTCCTTGGGAGGATAGCCCTCGCAGACCACGGCATTTTTCTGGCAGTTAAAGCACGCAGGCTTCGTCTCATCGCACTTCTTCTTCCTGCGTCGACACGTTATGCAACCCGTCTTCGACCTGCCCTTTGCGATCTTGGCCTGTCCTCCTGGCACTGGCAATGGGTGTTTGCGCGGTCTCCCTCGTTTCCGTGGAACGTTGACGGGCGCGCCCGCGCTGCTAGACGGCTCCGCCTGGTCCACCGGTTCGGATGGCTTGATCGCATCCAGACTTTCAGCACCGTCATCGAGCTCTTCCACCTTTGGTATCACATCTTGCATCGGTAAATCGGTATCTCTGGCTGAAATCACCGCGAATCGAAGCGCCGCAGAGGATCTCGGAGACTGAGCGGGCTCCGACCGGCGTCGCGCTGCTGCTGCGAGTTTGTGAGGCGCAGAGTCCGTAGCAGGACCATAGCCTGGCTGCGATTCCGCCCGCGGACTGCCCAGATCATCTGAATTGTAGTCAGTCCCGACGCTGGCGCCGTGGGACTGACTGTCGTCGGTCGAGGAGGGCGTCTCAGGCATGGCAGCGGGGCCGCTTAGAGTCAAGGAGGAGAATGTGGAGTCGCTTCGCTCGAACTCGTCGGGGAAGAGAAGAGAGCCATGGCTTTCAATATGTGGAGGGAGCACGAAACTCGAACTGTGCTGCATTGACGAAAAGCTGAATCCCCAGCGTCCGGGAGCACCACGGACACCGTGGGAGAAGTGGTAAGGAGCTGGTTAAATGAGGGAGTCCCTGTTCGCGCCCTGGAGTCTTTTGGGGCGGGGGGGCAGACTGAACTCTAGGCAATAGTGCGTCAGCTGGAGATCGAGTCGGCCACCTCAGGCCACTTTCTCATGCGCCGGTCTAAGAGGAATGCAATGCTAATAATGGATTCTCTCTCGATGGAGTGATTGACAGCTCTATTGCTCCGGGGCTAATTGAGCATGCGGGGAATCCCAGTTGGACACAGGATGATCTGGGAGGTAGACGGAGAACAGAGCGCTCAGCCAGTCCGGCACTCACTCACTCAGTCAGTCCGTCAGTCAAGAGTCAAGACCCAAGGAGCAATGCAACGAGGGCAACTAGTGAACAAGGTGAGTAACTAGTCCTGGGTCCAGCTAGCTGGGATATCAGTTCTGGAGATGGCTTCTGGGCGGATCGAAGGCTGCGTCCGCCGTCAAGAGTCCAGAGAAGTGGACGCACACCCTTAGGTCTTAGGATCAGTATTGATGATGATATTGATAGCAGATGGGGTGTCTATCCCTTGACCATAGTATGGGGTTCCCTGTCCGAGGCAAAACGGGAGACGATCAGACGTGCGAGCTATATTGGCTTGGGGAGTGGCACCAGGGACAGAACGGACAGGTGGTAACTAGCAGAGGATATCGCTATATCTACCGTTGACGGGAACGAGGGTTGCCTGGGTCATCAGGTATTTATCCCAACTGCCCTTTCTTCTGCCGGAGGTATTGGTAAGTTAACTATGTTCTGCGGCGTCTCTCTAGGGACTACTGAAATCGGGCGGGCCGGCCTCTTCCACCCTTCAACAGGCTGCCTCTCGAAGACCATACAGCTGCTAAAGGTTCTGCTCGAAAGTCATAATACTCGCCTTCGTATTGGACCATGCCCCGCTCCTTTTGCCTTCGTTCACACGATGCTAGTCCGCTGGATCTGTGTACGATGAGGCGGAGGTCTCTAGTCGACGAACTTTCGAACTTAGATTCTACCAGTGATCTTTGCGATTTCAATAATAATTCTCTGGCCTGCCCGGCTCTCCAGCTTCCGTCCCCACTCAACTGCATGTTAATCTTCATGGTGAACATTTTACGCAGCAGTTGATACACGGCGTTCATGCTCCCATCTCGGTCCCTTCCGGTGGGCCTCCCGCCAGGATTGTCCATGCGCTGTCCATATCCATGATACTGATGACCTGGGGAAGTGGACCAGGGTCTCTTCCCGGCACGGACATTCGCTGCCATAGTCGCGGCTGGAAGAAGAAGCTATGACCGATTTTACCCTCAATCAACCGTCTTTGCCTGCCAGGATCGTTCCTCGTCTGAAGCGATAATAGGTTATAACCATCAATGGCTGGCAGTCTCTTTCGATGGCCTTGCCTGCCACGACTGGTCGCTATTGGGCAGATTTATGTGACAGACACAATAACGGAGGCCGGTTGTGCGGTTCAGGACGCGCCCACCCTTGTCGCACGACTCCACAAGACTTGTAAGCGTCATTAGTCCATCGAGATCTGCCGCGCACAACTGAGGAAGGGAAATTAAGCCGTGAAGCATCAATGCGTAAACTTCCCCGGCGTGCTCCAGACCACCGCGGCTATACCGAAGATATGTACTGTACTCCTACCCGAGGGCCACGGATTGCATGTATTCTGTTGGATTCCATACAGGCTGGCAGCTACGGAAGTTGGACCGCGTCTGTATATCGATCAGCTACGTGGAACCTCTTAACCCTTAGGTGAATGACTGTTTTTCGCGAACCGAACCTGCGGGGTGCTCTAGTCTCTCTGACGCCGCGGCTTCGGATCATCCATACTGCTACCTGGCTGATGCTGAGTCTCGAGGGGACTCGAGTATTATGTGGAGACTGATCTGCCTTGCTATGTTCAATCGTCCCAGCAGGGGCACAGGATCTCGGTTGATCCCTGGTACATTTTGTTTGTTGGCCAGACAAGATAATCCGATGTCCGCATACTACATAGATACCCCGGACTCGAAAAATATCGAACGCCAGCCACAGGAAGATCCTGGATTCGAAGCAACTTAGCCGAACTGCTTCAGCCCGGGAGGACGGTAATAAGTGGCACGGTATTATTATGGCCCTCTGCTTGTGGGAAACTTATCTGGACGACTAAAATACGGTGGTCCTACCGTTCTATCTAGTCTGCGAGGCATGCATCGAATAAGCTTGGGCAATAACCGAAAAGGTCTGGAGGCCAAACCGCTAGACTACGGAGAAGTGCATCAGAATTGACTGCCAACGCTAGTAATCATGCTAGTATGCAAATTACACCCCTATCCCCGAGGAAACACCAGATTATTAGGCCTCGCCCTCTTTAAATAAGGATATTGCTTCTGTTATTGAATAAATATATAACTTATCGCTCCGGAATATCTTTGTACTTATAATCATCTTAATATAATATATCATTAAGCCGAAAAAGAAAAAGAAATATGGGAAGAATGTGGTAAATTAAGGCAGCTATTTTGGTGTACAAAAGCTTTTACAAATTTAGTCCTTTATCCCTAAGTAGTTTAGATAGACAAAATAATTTCCTAAAACATCTCTAGAATTAAAATATGTAATTAGTAATACAATAGTATTTATCCTGTTATTACTAGCGTTGGCAATCAATTCTGATGCACTTCTCCGTAGTCTGGTGGTGCCTCTCAAGTGCCGACCGATCCTAGCCGGCCGAGTGTGAAACAACAGTGCTAATCATTATTATTAATTAATCTCAGGGACAGGAGCGCCGGAATCGACTGCGTATTAAGTTATTGCAACCTGGGCTCAGCAGCCTCTGGGATTCTTTCTATTCGCTCTTTTTCAAACATCTGCAAGTCGCATCCTTTCTATATTCCAGAACCGACGTGGAGACCCAACCGTTCCTCCAGCACGACCCCCACGCCGCCAACATTGGCACTTATTTCTATACCTGCAGTCAGCCGCAAAGGCTCCAGGGGTTATTCTGGGCATTACTATCTCCTTAGCCGGCAACAGGGGGCTCAGCAATCGTTATAATAGGCGAATGGCCATGAATGGAAAGGAACGAACTGCCCCCAGTGCAGGGGGCGCCTGGTTGAGAAGCCTTGCAAATTGGGTAAGATTCACACCCTCACGGCTCCAAGAGAATGCCCAGATACACCGTATCGGAATAGCACACCAGTTGGGATTATATTCTACTCTACAACATATCTTCCCGTCAATTTGATCTTTCAACTTGACGGGATAGTTCCCAACCTGGCGATTTGATGCGAACCCCTCAAAATTCTTTTCTTTTGTAGTTAAGATACCCCACCGTCGAAAATTATCCGCCCGGGAGCGGCACGCCCGTGGTACCCCCAGGCGGCCCTTCCCGCGTTTCTCCCAGCCAGCCGTCCGCAAGAAGTCACTGCGCTGAACTAAATCTACTAACTAACGTTATGCAACAAGATTTCTCTCTATCTATCGGATACCAATGCTGTTTGCCTGAAGTCACTCCCTCGCGCAGACAGTTAGGTGGATTTACCTGCTGCATTGCCCGCTGCTACCCTAAAAAGGGGGCGTTTCTTTAGTTTCTGTTCCGTACTCGAACCGGCTCAAACCTGATTCCAATACTTAATACAGTAGCAAGATCGCCATTATTATTGGAGTCTCTTGACGCAAGATGCTGCTGGTCGCCACCTCCTAAGCGGTCGCTATCTTTGAACCTCGTTATGTGCCGTCTTCCCCCCCCGGATTACATGCCTGGCCAAGATTCCAGAAGTTGTCCATGGCCTATCAGCCCAGCAATCCTTGCTGCGAAAAAGATCATGTGGTTCCCATACGAGGCGGTCCTGTCACATCCTGTTGAAAGCGGATTGTCAACAACGCCGCAGTGATAGATACGTGCAGGCGACAGACCGCTCCTCATCCTCAGATTTGGCCCGTGGATGAGATGATTCCCTAAGAGTCCTAGTTACATTTCATCCACGAGGCGGCGCTAGGGAGTGTCTTACACGACCGTATCTGGGCGCGTCATCGACAGTGGGTAATCAACGTCTTGATAGAGAACGGAGCTCTGAAAGTCCGGAGTCCGTTCGTGTTCAAGTACACTAGTTGAAGGCGATCAGTCTTTTGTGAAATCACAGCCACTCGTGTCCTCAAACAGAGCAACTCCTCGCTTGGGAATCTTTTAATGTGGTCCTATGGCACATTTGCGGCGCATATTAGACTTTGAAAGCCTCCGATGCTGTGGAGATTGTCGCCCTCTTAACCATCGCGTTTTCTTACTCCCCGCTCTCCGCGAGATCATCTGGACAACGCCTGAAGTTTATTGGCACGCAGAGCTGAAGCTGACGGTGGTAGATAACCTAGTATACAGCCATTACTTCATCTTGCAGTATTCTTGGATCTTGTTTGTTGTTCTCCTTTATTATACTGACGATCTTGCTGACGCGTTGTGAATCATACGACTTAGCGCGCCCAACCACAGATACTAATGCCGTTTAACTAACTATCACCATCGTATTCGAGCGCTCTCAGTACGATTATCGCAGGCTCCAGCATTCTATGATAGGATATTCTTGTTCTCTGATGGATATTTTCAGAAATAGGCATTTGAGCTTGTAGGACTAACAATATTATCAGTACGTCTTACCCCACATTTTCGCAAAAGAAATTTTCCGAATACATACATAAGTACATTATATGTAACACAGTGTAGCACAGATTTGCCCTGGAAAAAGAAAAGAAATATCCTGTATAAGCGCGAAATTCCCCGCATCTCCGCCATATGCTTTGTGTATCGTGCAGATGCGCTAGAAGATCTCAATGTCTACGACAGGGGAAGAATTTGAGTGGAGACCAATAGGTATATAGCACGTGCTAATATCCGTGACTTCCCTTTTCGGAAACCATGATGCCAATAGCGATAAGTATCTGTATGACTTCTACACAATGGTGTAATTACATTTCTTTCAACGAAGCACAGTCACTGAGGAACCCCCAGCAATGTTCGCTGTTCCATTCCCATGCATCTTGAGAGAATTGCGGCGAACTTGTCGCCGACGCATCCTTAAGGAAGATACAATCATACCCCTTGCTGAATGCATCCATTAATGTTCCACCAACACACTGATCTGTATTGACACCAGCAAATAGCAATGTCGTGATGCCTTCTTTCTCCAGATAAACTTCGAGATCTGTTCCAGATCCCCACAGTGCAGACATGCGATTCTTATGTATCCAAACATCAGGCGTGGATGACCGTCTCGCACCTTCGAGATAGGCTCTATCCAGAGGGGTATACAGAGCAGTATTCCACGCATCGCGCATTAGCACACGACCAGCTTCGACGGTGGTACCATCAGGTAATTGGATTGGGCCCAAGTCCGCTCCGAGACCCTTGTATACATTCGGATTCTTTCTCTTCTTGCTATTGTCTGGAACAGCTTCGAAAACTCCAAACGCTCTCGTCACACCTGGTGGCATAGTATTCACTTCATCCTCAGTGAGGCCCCAATTCACCCACAGAACGCGAATGCCTTTCTCTCTCGCTGCGGGGATACCTATGTCCATAAGCGCCTTCGCAGCAGCGAGGCCTGTGCTCTCGGTGGGTCGACCCAGTGCAGGTGAGAGGAAGAAGTTCTGCATGTCGATGATGACGAGAGCGGACTTTTCAGGTGCCAAACGCAGAGTATTCGTGGTCGTTTTCAGAGTGGTTGCATTGGAAGAATGGCCCCGAGTGAGGTCAATAATTCCTGTGGCAGGTTCATAGAACCAGTGGTTTATTGGATCGGTGCCGATTTGAGTCGGTTTGCTGGTACTATCCAAGTCGACTTCTGAACCGTTTGTCGCCATTGCTGCCCACGTTTGTTTTTTTGGGACTTGACTCAGAATTTAATGCACTTTCGACGTTTCAGAAGAATTGAACTGATCGATTGATCAATTGACAGCATCCAGCTCTAGACTAGACACCTCCCGTCGTGAAGCGTGCTGGTATCCGGGCGCTGCTTATAATCAGACCCCGCAGCGATATAGCTGCTGCGATAGAGCAATAATGCATGGTGGGGTTATCAAGCTTATCTCCCCCGCGGAAATATATGCGGCGAAACTCGCATGCAACTAATGTATATTTATTAATTATCTTACTTTCCTTATCTGGTTCTTCTTGTTCCTCAGCTGCCTCATATGGTAGGTGATCATCGTTATCGGCCTTATCAGGTCTGGCTTATCGCATTCAACCCGCAATTTTCGTTCAGTTTGGTGTAGTATGGGGCTTAAGCAGTATAACTCGGCCAAAGCTATCATTATGAATTGAAGTCCTGTTTCGGTTCTATTGGAGTTGTGCAGAGTCCAACTGCTGCTAACATCCAGGACTAAGATGTAGAATTAGAATCGATTCTAGGCTACATGTCGTAAGATGAACACATAATCTCAGCAATAAAGGTCCGAATGTTAGGAATGATAATAGCTTTAATTATCTAAATCTCCAGCGAAATGTCCGTAACTATTATAGGTATAATACATCTCATAGCTGTTCTTATACTAATAGCTAGTTACCTCGGCTAGAGTTAGAATAGGGTATAAATACAAGAATGCCGGTCATCTTTGTTTCAATTCGATAAAAAATCAACCTCTTGCCTTATATAAAATGTAAATATCTTTTCTTTTCACTGAGAGATGACATTCTCCTTGCTGGACATTGCAATATCACCTCTCAAGAGATTTTGTTCTGTTGCAAGCACGGCCACAGTCGGAGTTCGTCTTCATTCTCAACGACATCCTCATGTTCGTTTTCAACGGCGTCACGCTCGTTCTCAACTAGGTCCCCAATGGTTCCTCTCGCGGTCTGCGTCTCGCGATCATGATGGGCCGCTAAGTATGGACCCTCTCTGATGCCAGACTGGATGTCAGATATCATGCGATCGACTCCGTCTTTGATTGTTTCCCTCGGCGAGAGGGTTGTCAGGCTTTCTCTCCACAGAGCATTTCGCTTAAGAAACCGTTCTAATGCGGGAGACGTCATTTCAAGTAAGCTATGAATAAGGGCCTTGTTATTAGTGACGCTCACGGTATCGGAGTGAAGAAGTGATCATTCTCATGATTTTTCAAAGACGGACTGATGGCGATAAGTGGGCTGATTATTCATTTCCTGGGTATGTTTATACGGTAGGACAGGTGTTCTATAAGAAGAGTCTCAGCCGTAAGGGTTACAGGCTTTTCCTTTCTCTCCGGGTCTTTCATGGCAACATGTTTTTGCTCAATCCCGACGCAGGCTTGCAGGATTATATCGAGCTTCCAACGAACTGTAGCCTCGCTCGTGGGGTCATGCCCCAAAGCCTCCTCTATATCTTCGATTCGAGATACCGGGGCAAAGAGTTAAAAACAGGAAAGAAAGCGTTCGTGGTATTTGGGAGGGACCCGGACTTACAAACGACTTCTGGCACTTCTATAACATCTCCCTTCTCCAGTTGCCAGATTTGCTCCTATTATTTATCAATTTTCAGACTGAATATATCTCACACTTCGGAAAATCTCGAACTGCTAGCCGCCAATAGCGGTTGTTAGTCCGTCTTGCCTAGGAAATCATCTGCCTCCTTATGTGCATCTGGCTTCATGTCCTTTAGTGAGCGAAGTAGTGCTTTACAGCAAGCGACCCTTTGACAGAAGCTTACTCATCGTCATCGTCGTAACCGTCGTCAGAATCAAAAAGCTCCTCATCATTGACACCAGCAGCGTCACTGATCGCGATAAGTCGTTGGAGTGTCCATTGCATTTGCAAGAGTTCTATAGATGGGAGAGGCTTGCTTTGTGGATCATCGGTGGTCAATGTAAATGTATCTCCGGAGCAAAGTTTTGTTTCTGACAGACCATCGAAGAGTCTTGCATGCCTTGGGCCTGAGTCCAATATTGCATGGAGATACGGGCGTGCCGTGATTCTCATATTTTTCGTGAAATCTCGACTCTGTAACCAGAAGAAACGAATTTTAAGCGACTTTTTATCTTCCCTCATGCTTAGAGGCTGAAGGGCAAATCGAGCCCTCCCCCATAGTCTGTGCGCATTGGGACACAGTGTTAATAAATTCTGACAGACTTCTATTCCGTCATCTCCAAAGATCTGCCGCTTCCATTCATTTATTCTGTCTTCTGTCCAAAAAACCGACAAAATGCTCCAGAAGATGAAGTGCTCTTGACCGGCCGGCCTACTTATAGCGAAGGGAAGGATATGGCAGACCTCAATGGGTTCGCCTGCTTCTGTAATAATACAAGACTTTTGATCTTTTTCTAGGCACTGTTCATTGTTAGCAAATCTTCTCACAAATCCGCAATAAATGGGAAGGGTCCCAGTATGAGGAGTAAGGTAAAATACAAGCTTACCAGCTTTTTTACGGCCTTCGAATGTTTGGATGGTGTGACGACTTCTGATGAAGTGACTTCTTCCGATGATATTTGTCCTATTCTTCGTTTCCTAGGAGTCTACGGAGTATCTGGGGTGGAGTCATCATCATCGTCGCTCTTTTTTCTGCCTCGCGCAGTCCCTGAATACCAGATTATTATTTACCAAGGAGATGTATTTTTGATAATATGAAAGAAATAGTTGGCACTTACAGGATCTTAAAGCCTGGACACTCTGGGAACCGACAAGGAGGTTAATAATAAGATTAGTAGTAAGTCCTGTCCGTGACTCATGAACCGCATCAACAATCTCCTGGAGGCGTTCCATATCCGAGAACCAAAGACAGGACCAAGTAGCACTGTCTACCGTGCTTATTCCAGTTAAGATGCTAATCTCTTCAATGAGTTCAGCTCTTCCTGTCTCATTAATCTCCGGGGCAATCTCCAAAGTGGTATCCATAACTGAGTTATAAAATAAAAATAGCGTGGACAGTTCAAGAGACGAGAATGGCTGGTCTGGTTTGACTGCTTAAAGAGTAAATCTGATGAAGAAAGACTCCGAACTTAACGAGGCTGATGAGGAACTTGATAAAAACAAAGGAGCTTAATTATCTAACGCTTGGTAGGGCATTCTGGTGATTGATAGTCAAGGCGTTGTTATAGAGGAAGAAGGCTAAGTTTATGCTAATGCTATCTGGGAGGTCCAGAGTTTGATATATACGCTATATTTAACTACTAGTCCTAATTGGGATTCCGAATAGTATGTCCACGGGTGAAGTCTGCGCCAGACAGTGAATTCCTAACAGCGCGAACAATATGATATGGGTCTGTCTGGTCGGAAGGTATAAGGCTGAAATTATTGGTGTCTGATTGTGTGCACTGATCAATTGTCGATGACAAGGAATGTACTTAGTAGATATTGTCTGGTCTTCGGAAGCTAGATGAAATGGCCCGAGATACTTGTAAAGCCCGCATACCTAATTGAGCAAATTGCATGAAAAAGCAATTCCTCGAAGAAGAATAGATGGATTAGCTGTGTCTATTTCACACTTACAGGGGTACAGGTACTGTAAATCCGTTTGCAGGCTCCTCCTAAACTGGCCCCCTTTGTTACCCAGCCCCGCCTCTCATGCCTTTGACAAACACTCCAGTCCTCTTAGGTTTTTTACCAAGGTGGACTTTCATCCTCCTCCTTCTCCTTCATCATCATACTGCTTGGAGACTCTCTTGTCTGTCAGCAGACAGAGTAATTTAAAGACCAAATTATGCCAATGTTCTCCTGATTCGACCCACAAGATGGATATCCATGACGTCTCGCAAGAATCTGAATACCTGCAACTCCTGCAGAGGCAAAAGAAAACTCTTCAGAATGCCCAGTCTCGCAAAGGTCAGGCTCACAAGCCGACCAAGTCGCGCAACGAGATCATAATGCAGTTTATGTTTCACCACATGATGAGCAATAACAGAGCCGTGCGCGCTATCCGATCCTCTTTTCTGCCACCCGCCTACTACCCCTCTGTTGCAGCCTCAAGTGAGCTGAAGAAAGCTCTAATCAAAGATCTCACCCTTGAGACTCATCATCGTGGTTCGTACATTCTGGTGAGAGCAGTTACGCCGACTCACAGAATGACTGCGATCATGGCCGTGGTGGAGGATGAGAGAGGGGATGTTTTCGTGCTGCAGCTGTACAACCAGGAAAAGGATCTTGCTACTGATGGCCGGCTCGTTGAAGGAACAGTAATGCTTATAAAAGAGCCTTACTTGAAGATTATGGCTGATGGAAATTGTGGTCTGCGAGTTGACCATCTCTCCGATATTAGGTTCATCCCGGAGTATGACCCTTTGGTGCCGTCGGTATGGAGAGGTCGGCCGGAAGATCATGCCTCTGCCATGTTCTGGAAGACAAAAGGAAATGGACTCTTTGACAAGGCTGCGTATTATCTCGCTATTGACTGGTGCGTTGGATGGATGATGATAGTGAGAAGACAAGCTGACTGGGATGAAGCTACTCCAAAGCTCTAGATTCCTCCCCGACTCTCGAGGAAGACATTACCATCAGGCTTAATCGTGCTCTGACTTGCCTCAAAACTCACCAGTTCGACGCAGCCCTTCGTGATGTCGAGCTGGCCTTGGCAAACGACGACTCCTTAGAGAAAGCCTTGTTTCGTAAATCCCAGGCCCTTTACTACCTCCACAGATTCGAAGAATCCTGTGAAGTTCACAAAGTGCTCAGCAAGGCCTACCCAAATAACACCTCTGCTAAAAGTGAGTTCAATCGGGCTACCGCACGACTCGCGGAGGGACGGAGTGGCAAGTATCCGTTCAGACAACTACAACGAGAGGCAACAAAATGTCGCCCTCCCCGTCTTGACCGTGCGACATACATTGGCCCTGTCTCAGTGAGGTCCACAGAGTCTCATGGACGTGGTCTATTTACGACAGAGGCGGTCCGGGCGGGTGACCTGCTCTTTTGCGAAAAGGCCTTTGCACATGCTTTCCATGACGAGGCTGGCGATTCGAGTGATCTTTCGCTCTTGATGAACCTCGAAACACAGACTATGACAATGGGCACACAAGCAGAACTGATCAGCCTTGTTGTGCAAAAATTGTATAAGAACCCGTCTTTAATGTCAACTTTCACTGATCTGTACCACGGCTCATATACCCCGGTGGGTATCTCCGAGGTCGACGGTATAACTGTCGTTGATACGTAAGTACTACTATATACCAGGCCAATATCAAACCGACTAATGTTGTCAGATTCCTGGTCGAGCGAATAGTGTCCCTTAATTGTTTCGGCTGCCCGGTCTCTTCGCGTGCATCCCACATATGCACCATTAACAGCAAGGCGCATGAAGAAACAACTGACAAGCAATTTCATTCCTGCGGTATCTGGCCTCTCGCATCCTACATCAATCACTCCTGCTACTCCAACGTTCGCCGTTCATTTATTGGGGACATGATGGTGGTTCGCGCCACGCGGGATCTCCCTGCAAATACTGAGCTCACGTTCTGCTACAAAGCACCCTTGGACCATGACACTAAGATAAAACACCTGGATCTACAACACTGGGGATTCCAATGCAGCTGTGCCATCTGTCAGGATCTCCATGAAACGGGGAGTAGTGATTTAACAAAGCGGAAAAGACTCACGGCTGACTTGGCGAAGGCCTTCAAGTCTCTGTCCCGCACCCGGAGACACAGTGCTGCGGTCGCAGAAATCGAAGGTATTATTGATACGTTTGAGAAGACATATCGTCAGCCATCTTTGGAAGTGCCTCGTCTCGGGATCTGGAACGCATACTTGTCCTTGGCGGCAGTGCACGCCACGGGCAGTCAGCCGCGGAAAGCTATTGAATTTGCGTTCAGAACGTTGGAGTCGCTGGGCTACATAATTGAAGGTGGGCGACTTCCGCATACATCTGGCATGATGTTACTTGTCAGGAGATGGGGCTTGTTGATGGATGGTCTTGTCGGGTGCTGGATGATCCTTTGCCGAGTGTATTGCGATGTAGCAGCCGACCTGGCTGATCAAGCGGAAGACTATGCGAGAACAACCTATAGGATGTGTGTTGGTGAGGATGAGACGTTTGGGGATACCTACAGTCGGTTCTCAGACCGGGTCGACGGGCTTATTGTGGGCGTGAAATAGGTCTATGAATCTCGGATTGGATATGGGCAAAAACATCATTTCAGAAAGTACAGAGACATAAATAGTGGAGATAATTTTCCAGGAGGCCCAGACACAATAGATTGACACTAAATTTAATTATCCACTGCTGGTCCTTATCAACATAAATAAAATCCACATGCACGTCTCGGATCTGCCGATATTTAGCACAACAGGCTATTTGCATTGATAGATTACTGAAGAGCATATAATGAGCGTTAGCCCGTCCACCTCATCGCGAAGTCACACATATTCGAATTCTTCATGGTCCTCTCAAAACCAAGTCCTTCGATCTGTTGAAGTCCGTCTGGTTGCCGCAAATAGGGTTGCAGCCCAAAGCCCTGCCAACAGTCTCACACTTTGAATTAGTCCCCCAAGAACAGATGAAGAACTGCAGACAACGGAGAAACATAAACAACATCCGAGCATGCTTCCGGATGAAAAAACGAGGATCGTGGGAGCTATAGAACATCTCGAAACCAACACAGAGTTTATTGATATTCCCCCGCAGCTAACGAAGGAGCGTGGTACTGGTAAAGGTATAGTTCTGGCACTCCACATGCTGGAGATGGTAAAATGTAGCTGGTGGAGTTGGCACGAATGGAACTGGATTATCAACGGCATTAAACACAGACTGGGACACCTAGTTCTATTTCTGAATGGAACCTACAGTGCAAAAAGACACCGCAGCTTTATATACAATAATGCTTATATCACTACGGCAGGGTTGTGACTGAGGCCACTACCTACGAGCTCCTATATCCGCGCAACTCCTTATCTAATGCGAGTGCTCACTTCCGCAATGATGCTTTTTCCCACTAATAACTCTTGCGCTATATAATTTGTATGGAATCAGAAACGGAGATGCCTAATTTGAGAAGGGCTTCAGGTTAGTATTTCCTTGCAAGTGCTAGGGCCAGGATGTGAACACACTTACTTTTTTGAAATATTGATGTCTTAGCATATGTCCCATTCCAGGCTGTGTATAAATCTAGGAATATTCTGTGTTTTTTAGGAGAACAGAGTCTATTTTCTCCAGGTCACATCAAGGAAGAACTTATACCAACAGACCATTCTGATTAAAGCAGGATGTAGGTTCTATCTGCAGCTCCTCCATGTAGAGGTGAGAAGATGAGCTCCATAAAGTATAGTGAACGCTGCTGTGCCTGGCTGGTGGACACTGCCGTGATATAGCAGCAGGCTCTTGCTCATACAGTTTATGTCTAGAGGACTATACCGCCTAACTCCGTGTGTATTCAACTTAACATGGCCTGACCATTGTGTTTATCTCCGGAAGAACTTGCTCCGGTATCTGCAGTCTCGTGAGCGCGTCCTCTTTATCCTCTCTTCTACATTCTCCCCTTCTCGTCATCACCGTCTTACGCCTGCATCTCCCTAACGTCGCTCGTTAATCGTTTTCATCCACTCTTTCATCGAATCTCACGTCTAACCATCGTTTTGACATTGCTAAATGCCCTTTTGAAGAGATAAAGTCAATATGCATACTCATCTCTTCATGGGACTCCTCTTGGCCTTGCTTGCCAGTCTTGGTTCAGGAGGCAGGGTCTCTAAGTGGTAGGTTATTTGCTGCTATCATCTCTTTCTCTATAAGGACCTTCATTCTTCTTTATATGGCATTTGCTCTATGGGTAGTGCAACCTTCCACTTTTCTCTCGGGAGTACTCATTCAGATAATGTGTCCACTGTGGACATACTCGGCTGTTGGGCCAGAAAACGAGATCTGAATCTCTATGTTGTTGAGAAACACCTGTAGCATCAAACTCTTGGGTTCTGTGTATCACTAACTCTATATTCTGCAGGTCACTAGCACACAACTGGAACACTACTAGCACTGACTTCTTGATGGACACATCCACTTCAATTCACAATATGTCTCTTGCTGCCCCCGTTGTTCTTACTCATGTTGCTACGCTTGTCGAAACGGTCACGCTCACTAGTCCTGTCACTGTCACAGCCATGACTACAGTTACAGGCACTATTACCTTCCCTCCTGATACGGTATATGTGACTCTGACTGTGGTCGACCCTACTTTGGGCTGCATCATTTCTTTACCTGCAGCACAAGACACCGTCACAGAGGTTCCACACATCGGTTCTCATAGCGAGACCTCGACCTCGACCTCGTCTGATGAGGATTACACAGTGACAAGCTTTTTCACCTCTACTGAGACAATTCAAGTCATTTCTGCTCCCAAACTGTCTGCAACTCCTGAGGTGACAAGTGTTCTTCCCTGCAATGGACCGAGCAGTGACCACCACGCTATATCCCAACCCTCGGAGGCTTCCTCAAGCGATACAGCAGCCGCGTCAACAGAGACCATAACTGTTTGGCCTGTTCCAGAAGAGTCAACGTCGACTCAAGAGACAACGACTAGCGTCACTTCTACCATCACAAGTGTCGTTACGAAGACTCGTGCGCCTGTTTCTGAGGCCAGTACGAGCTCTGCCATGAAGTTAGCAACTCTTCGATCCACTGGGCTCAGTACTAGCTATCAGAATGTGACTTACGCATCGACTGCAAGCTCTCTCTCGGCGTCTATCTTCTCACCTTTCCGTTCTATTATGTCCCTTTCTGTTCCGGCCATCAATCGTACCATGCGTGTGAGACATATGCCGAAACGCGAAGCTGATACGTGGATCACTGCAACAATCAATAGAGAGACCGTCTCATGGGGAAAGAAATACAATGCCCTGATACCTAGCTGGAGTTCTGTTACTGGAAAGAATCCCGGAGGTCCTGCTATTACCGCTACGGGGACCGTTCCATCTCCCATCAAGATGTCTACATCAGCGACAACCTCGACATTCACCCCTACATCCCCGCTGACTCCTTGTGGTGAAGTTGCAGATTTCAAGATTGATGTAGGTGGAAAAATAACTCTCAAGGCTCGACAGATAACTAACAGTGGACAGTTTGATACACTTCCCGCTCCGCCTGCGCCCGGCCTCTTCCCTCCGATCTTCAGCCCATATAAACATTTCTTCTTCACCTCTGGTTGGTATTATGGAGCATCTTATGGAGGTTACAGTCCGGCCTCCCCTCCATACCTGGCTGTGCACCAGCAATCCCCATCTCTCGGTGCATATGGTGACGCGGCGTTTTCGGTTGGTCCACGAGTTGCGGATGACAGGTTCTGGTTCAATGCTTCGTCCTTATTCTTCGGCTGCCGCGGTCCAGAATTAGCATACTGCGAAGTCAGAATATCCGCATTCAAATATTCACCTCAGGCTGGAACGGAGTACAAGGCTCATGAACACATTTACTTCATCCCAGCGTGTTCTAAGGCTGAAGATTGTCCATTGCCGCTCCTTGCCCTCAATTCGAAGTTTAAGGGTCTGACTAGCATGGCGTTCAGCGCAACAGTCGCCAATATCTCCGTTCCTTGGGTGATTGACGACATCCAGCTCGGTTGGTACAACGACACTTGTGCTGCTGGGCAGGTCCGCGCACGCTCTATCTAAAGCCGTCTCTTCATCTTGGGATGGTCCACTTGATGAGTATGCACTGCATTCGCAAAGATCGGAAGAAAAAAAATAATAAAAAAAGTATCGGGGAATGAAAAATGAAATGAAATGCTAAGACTGTTCAATTTTCGATGGATTGCTTTACTCACGCTTGTCAAATCTTTTATGTCACTACCGGATATGAAAGTGGACTGAGCCTGTATTTCTTCATCGAATGAGAGAATGATTTCTGCATGAAAGTGGAGATCTGTTTCTATATTTTAGTTTTCTCAATATTTTTCCTGTTTCGTAGGGGCGCGCCCTGTCTGATCATATGGCTGGGTACCTTGTAGGTCTATGGCAATAAATAGAGCGGCGGAAAGCCTTTGGTCCTGACACTTAGGGTCCCGTCTCTTCGCTATCATCCGTTATACGCTCTATAGACTGAATATGCCACCAGTGATCAAGAAATGATGGCCTAGTCTATATCCAATATTTTCATATACCTCGGAGATGATTCTTATTAATGGACTGCCACCTTGCCAAATCGCCCACCTTCCTCTACCATTCCGATCCTAGGTTACGAAGAGACGTCACCTCATCCGCCATGACTCCTCCGGAGATTTTCCAGGAAGCTATCGTTAAAAGGTGGACCACGTTGAACTACCTCAAGTAGTTCAACCAACACAATACTTTCCGACTCTTTGTTTGCATGATTGAATTTAGTTCTGGCCATACCACGAAGCTGGATTCTAGGAATGGAGAAAGAGAGCGTATGGGAGTTATAAACAGAGCCGCCTACCATCCTATCAAGCCAAACAGTGACCGAGTCTGGTCGTGGAAGTCGGCTATCGGGCAGTTCAACGAAAACTCGAATCAATGTTAATTGGTCAACTACAGAATCAGCTGGTGACGTTAAGTCTGTTGTCTCATTTGCAGTCAACCCAAGGGTTAAGAGATGACAATTTGACGCTGGCATGGTACGGGGAGACCATATCGAAATGTAAGATCCCAGGATGGTGGGAGAGCTGTGCGGAATGCCAATCCAAATCCTCTAGATTCGACCTTCTATCTCTTCGACTTCGACCCTGGGGTCGAGACACATCACTTTCACCGTCAACTAGTTGAAGAAGTTTCCACAAGACCTCTAGGAAGTAGAGCTCGAGCCCGGATCAACCAGGGCACGGTGAGTGGTCCACAACTCCAAAAACCTCCGAAGGATGCGTGTTTCGTAAACTATATCTAAAATATTACTAACTAGAGGCTCTTTCGTTAATGTCGGGTCACAAAGGCGTGCGCACGTGGTCTGTCATATCATACTATTGCATCCATGCCCTTTAGGATGCGGCAGTCACATCAAATGGAGTGCCTTTCTAGGAAACCATACACGATCTAGAAAGAAGAACTACATACCTTCCTCACGTCATCCATAATTCTCCGATATAGTCTATATATTCTCCGCTATACACCAAACACCTAGCTTTCCACATGAGAGGGCATCCGATCTCAACGGCCTATCAGATTTTCAGGCCTCCCCCTGTAATGATGTCAATCATCTCACACATCTCAGACGGAGTCAAACTATAACGAAGGATCTATGAGGAGACATATCCGTGACTGTTAGCTCACCCACTCCTGCCGTCGTGGGTGAGCCCTCCCGTATTTTCACTTCCTACCGTATTTGCACTAAAATTCTTAGGTACCTTTTATATGGGAACACCATACAAAAGGTACATAAGGCCAAAAACAGAACATATCTAATTATCTCAATATTTTGTTAGAGGACACCTTTATTTTAACTAATAATATTAAAATTTTATTATTAAATAACTTATATTTAAATTTTTAAAAAGCTCTAATTAAAAGTGAGAGATATATTGTTATTTAAAGATTTCTCACCAAAAATTTTTTGTATGGGGAAAGTAAAAAAGCAAATGCTTACTTTAATAATTAAGATTTTACTTTCAAATTAAAGATATAGGTTATTATATTGTATTATTGTATTATTATCAATTAAAATAAAGGTGTCCTCTAACAAAATGTTGAGATAATTAGATATATTCTGTTTTTGGCCTTATGTACCTTTTGTATGGTGTTCCCATACAAAAGGTACCTAAGAATTTTAGTGCAAATACGGTAGGAAGTGAAAATACGGGAGGGCTCACCCACGACGGCAGGAGTGGGTGAGCTAACAGTCACGGATAATCTGCAACAGCGGAGTTTGAAGCTTACGGACTACACCTAGCGTCTACAACCCGAGCCAATCACTGCAGAGCCGCTAAGATAGAGCCTCTTCGTATAAGCAAGACGTCAATCGGTCCGTTAATTATCGAATATTCGATCTTCTGCTCCCGAGCCTCTACGAATAAACCTATCGCGGTAGAAGAAATGGCAAGCTAAAATCTTACACTCTCGGCTCTTACTACCGCTGAGGCGCCCTACTATCCGAAGAAGTAAGCCTGGCTATGTCTATGGCCGAGATTATGCTTATTAACCTTTTAGTTGTAACTAATGTCTCTATTTCCATATACGGACAGAAGTGTGCTCATGTGCTCCTGCTTAGCCCTGCTACGATAACGCAATCTTCGGGGCAGTGAGATCACGATGGTGAAGTCAGATTGGATTATTGACGATGTCGAATTACCTTGATAAGCGATTAGGCAACTGGATAATCCATCCGGATATTATTTTCCTGGCCGAGGCTCTGGGGGGGGAGGTCCGTGAGATGGAAAAGGGCTATGCTGGAGATCTGCATATTCTTCTTCTATTTTGATTTACATGATTGGATTCAATCAGAAGAAATATCCTCCCAGTACAGTCTCGCTCCTTCTTTCTTTCAAAAACTTCACTGGTTAGCAAATACTGATGCCTTCTGTCAGCTGTAGTCCGTGCGTTCTCATGACCATAGAAGATAATATCTCCAACGTACTATAGCCGTCCCAACCATGTAAGAGGGAGCCATCCTGCATTACGCTAGAATAAGACACTGAACTAAATATCCAAATAAGAACACACAACTCTAGCCAAAAAAGAAAGCCATGCAGTATCACCACTCCGATTCAAACAAAGAAAAAAAATAAGCACATTTAGAGCCCATGCATATTACATGAATATCCCTGCACCCTCGGCAAGGCGTATCGGGATAAGATGTGGTGGAGTGTGGGAGGCCTTGCAGATCCGAGAGATACGCAAGGATCTGAATCCGTTTTTTTGGCCCCATACTTAAGTACTATCTAACTGACTGACTAGTAGGAGATATATCGTCCTTTCCAAATTAAGCTTTCTTTTAAACAATCCCATAATATAGCTCTGGAAATAAAGGGTGCGTGCAAATGGTTAGCGTTGCGATGATGATGATGATGATGATTTGTTTAAGAATTTGAGGCTGGCTAGTGAGATCCGCGGCTGAGAAAGAGACTTGGTCAAGAGACAGCCTAGACCCAGCATCTTAGAGAAACAAATCAAGAAAGAAAATGATACTAGGATATCCCAATCTATCTATCCCTTGGGGCTGAAGTTAGCAGCGTGGGCCTAAACATATATCGTTAACTATTAAATACATAACCTAATAAGGGATAATGCATATATTTGCATAAAGACTAATTAATTTCCCCCAGTTATCGTAATATATCATTTCCCATGGCTGATGTTAGTATCCGATAACCGCCAGGAAGGAAAGCGTCTGACCATCAGGAGTTGATATATGCCACACCTCCATTCAGATAAAGCCAACTTTCAACTCTTCTAAATATATCCTGCAGTACTGGCTACCTACCAACTATCTGGGATGAAGGCGAATCGCCGTAACATAAACTAGACAACTGCATGTGCCGTTCTTTAAAACAGCACCCAATGTGCTACCTCGAATAGCCGCCGCAACGGAGGATCGCCCAACGTGAGACAAGCTGCGCCGCTGTACTGCTGGTCTACGGGAGAAGGTGAGGGGTTAATCATATCAAATTCGCGCGTGCATCAATAGATGATGCTGTGTTGTTGGGTTATCTAAAGTTAGATTTGTGTAACCAACTCCTGTTCTTGAAGTCAGGGCTGATAACAACTGAGATGCCGCGTCTCTACGCTATTGGTTACAGGCGGTTGAACTGGGATTTTCCCCCCTGGCGTTTGGATACACACATGCGAGTAAGATGTTTAGAACCAAAATTCAAATCATAATAGAAATGGCAGCGAATATAGCATTCGGACTATTTTGAATGTACAAGCACTGAGCCACCCGTGAAATGCGAAAAGGACCCCGCCAGTATGCTCACCGATGATCTAACCACCTGCGCAAGTCCACCATTGACAAATACAGTAGGTCGAAATTCACCATAGAAGAATCAGATGGTACATACCCCTGGATCCCGGAGCAAGATCGCCGGTCGGATGGACCAGGTGAAAGGCAAATTCATGTCAGAAGGAAAGAAAGCGTACAAACATCGAATGCAATCGTGTAACTGATGTCAATGACAGCCCATTTCCCATCTATAAAACTATTAGACCCATTTCGCAATGCTCATTCCCATGCTCGAAGAAGTACCCGTGAAACGCCTTGCCGAATAAACTTGACAACGATCAACGACAGCAAAAAAAAAAGTAAAGCAGATAGAGACCACCTAAGAATGCGCACCGGTAAATGTGAGGTGGCAACCGCCGTGACAATGCCAGCTGCATTGAGAAAGTAGGAGCCTCTCAAAGATACCAAGTCGGATCCGGTATATAGAACCAAATAAATAAACAAGGTGAAAATTTTGTCCAAGGGAAGGGAAATTTCTGTGACCCCGACGCTTTAAGCGGTGAAGACACGGTCCAGTTGACGAAGGGCTCTCATGTCCTCCCCACCAAATCCTATCTTTTCGCTAGGAATATCTTTAGGTCCATCAGGGGCAGTTCTGGGACTCCGGCTGCCAGGAGCTGGCAAACCTCCCTTGAACGCATCAAGAGGTCCTGAAGGTGGAGGTGCCGTAGAAACAGGCAACGTATGTGCGGGCGCACCGTTCATGAGAGCTCCAATGCTGGGCACGACAGTACCCGAGGTCCCAGGCTCGAGAGGCTTAACCGCACCATTAGCAGGTGCATAATGTGCCTGGTTTGGCGGAATCTGCCTGAGCACAGGAGGACTAGGAACTCTTCTTGCTTCTCCATTTGGTGGGACTTGCTGGGCCTGTGACCGTGGAGACATCAAGCGGGGATCGACAGCTGCCGCAACGTAGGTAGGGGAGTTTCTCTGCTGGGCTTCCAGTGTCCCATTTGAAGCGCGAGGCGAACGTCCTGCAATGGCGGGGAGGGTAGCGTTGGGAGCAGCACTGGACTGAGAGGGCGGAGGCAGGGTGGTTTCTGGATGAGGTCTGTCGTAAGGGTTGGGTAGGGCTGCTTGCGCCTGAGGCGGCGGCAGTGCTGGATGTTGAGGGTACGCGAGCTGACCAGCAGCCCCCGATAATGGTGGAAGATAGCTGGCACTGTATGGTATCGATACAGTGGGCGGCGTTCCCAGGGGAGTTGGTGGCCACGCATACGGGGGGGTATACGATTGAGGATGAGTGGCACCTGAGCGAGGATATGCGGCCATGGGATGAGGAGATAAGGAAAACGCAGCACCTGCCATAGGCCCACGAGTCACGACTGGTAGGTTCTGCTGATCGTTGACCGTCGATTCGGGATAGAGACCCTTCTGCGGGCGGATATGTCGCAAGGCAGGGTCGGTTGATGGCTGGTTAAGGTTGGGGGCTGTCGGGTGCGACCGCGCGTAGTAGCTGATGAGATGTAGATGCTGCCCGGTTGAAGTTGTGATGCTGAAAGACTGCTTCATGAGACCATCTGGCTTGTATCGATAGCCATCGGGGCCCTCCTCGCCGTTCTCACCATGATCCTCATCGCTGCCTCGAGTGCTGTCGGGTGTCTTTCCGGCTCTTGCGACGGAGTTGGAAACACTGCCGCCTCCACGTTTGCCTTCCATTTCCCTGTATGTGAGGAAGCTGCCAGATACCCTGCTCGCGCTCCATGACTTTCCATCCGTCCATCTCCTCATACCAGCTTCCCTCTCATCCCACACAAAGACGGATCCCGACTTTATCGACTGTCGTTCTTTTTCTGACAGACGTCGCTGTACTCTCGGGAGAAGCCCAATCCGGCAGGCTTCAAAGAGGATGATCGCGTCCGCAGGAGTGCGGACATGTCCGTGGTAGGTCTCCATCAGAACCGAAAATGCAAAGGGTCGTAAATAGAGTCAAGCGCCCGTCTTAGACGAGGGAGATAGTTTATATGATTCCGGGGCCGCCGATCAGGGCTCTTCCCGTGATCTCTGGACTAGTAACACTCAGACGGGCTGCATACGCCCAAGCTAAAAACCAATGCCAGCCAAGCTTACTGCAACTTGTTTTCCGTCAGCACGCTTTTTTTTTGGTTTCAGGCGGACGTATGTAAGCGAAGGAATAGTATGCAACGTAAGCAGGATGGCTGCAGTGCCCCCAGAAGAGTGAAAGAGAAAAAAAAAGGCAAGATCGTCAGGGAATGATATAGCCAGGTAGGAGCAGAGTAGTGAATAATGTATGTATCTATCTGCCCTGGCTCAGAGAAAAGAAGTCAAGAGGAGGGGAGCGTTTAGAGTGTAGGAGAGAAAGAAAAGAGAAAGGAAGGGGGGGAAAGGCTATGGTGTAGAAAGGGCCACGGTATCAGATCGTGGACCAATATGCCATGTGGGTAAAAAATGGGGGAGAGAGATCGGACTTCTACGTCACTCAGCAGACAGAATCTCCTCTCTTTGAAAGTCTTGAAACCGCACAGAAAGTGAAAGCCAAAGCAAAAAGAGGCACTGCTTTTAGCTGTGGGGCGGCAAATCATCCAGCTGGGATTCTTGTTAAACCATCGGCGCCGAACCGCCCCAAATGGGAGATCAAAACGGCGGGCGCGAAACAGGCACAATTTAGAAATAGAGATAGATACGGTGGGGAACGGACTCAACTCTGGCCTCCACAAGGGTCTGACTAGGAACAGAACAGTAACTGACCAGACAAGCTGCTTCCAGACAGAGATGGTATGGAAGAGGTATTCACGCCCGTATCAACAACAATGATCCCAACTGTTGTTTCTCAGTCAGGTAGAGCCAGCCGATCGAAGAAAGCCAATATCAAATCGCCGCGCCAGCTGCGACCAGGATGGAGGACGGTTGTTTTTTTCTTTTTTTTTTTTTTAAAGAAATCCACCGAAACAAGGTTAAAAATGGCTGAGCAGCGGAGGGGGCGGAGGGGCACAAGCAGCAATGAACCGCGAGGGTAAGGTTAGCGATGGAGGAGACGATCCTTCTCCCGCGTCTTCGATTTATTAATTTTGGTATTATTATTCTCTCAGTAGTGGTTGAACGATCCGTGCAAGCATGGAATCTTAATTCGATGATGTCTCCACGTCTGAACCTGGGAAAGGAAGCAGATCCCCTTTTTGGGGCAGGGATAATTATGTGCGATGCAACAGTCGATCAGGAAGAGCAGAAGCTAACTAAGTTATGCTTCTTAAGGTTGTTAAGGGAATGAGCCTAAACGGAACAAAAGAATCTGGAGGTGTCAAAGGTGAGGGAGTGAGAGAAAGAAGAAACAGATGCTGATGATCACAGACGCCAGAAGGAATGCGGCGTCCCAGTGGCTGTTTGCTTCTTGGCCGCCTTTTTCCTTCTGCTCCCAACTAACTCTCTTTTCCCGTGGATTCTCATCGTTCATGATTCAATCAATAATCTATCCTCATCATCCATCCTCCATCTCCATCTCCATCTCCATCTCTCTTTTCCTCCACAAAACAACAGCCTGAAGTGTTATCATCTCGTCTATCATCTGGCCCTTTCCTTCTTCTCGCATCTACGATACAAGTCTCCAACTGAAATCCCTCCAGACGGCTCTCGACCGTTCCTCTGGCCCTGCAGTGCCCGTTCGCGGCATCTTCAAGCGAACACAGCACCCCATAGGAAGGGATGGTGGCGCTCTGATCCCTTGGGGTCTTGGCTAGCGCTGGACTTCTGAAGCTTAAGCTTAATCCAACACGAGGAGACGGGGCGCTGAACCGTACAGTACGCTACAGGACCCCCCCACGGTTACGAATAATTAGAGTCAGTAGGGGTCAAGCGCTAAATTCAGCCAAGGTCCAAGGATCGTGAACAGCGCCGTCGGAAACCCCGTCGGCCGTGGATGGCTGCTGCTGATGGCGCCCTTGGTGACAAGCAAATCGAGAGGCTGGGACGAGCCGCCAACATGCGATTTCTCATGCCAAAGCCACGGTGGTCTGTCAAACTATCTAGCACTTGGCGCCAACGGGGGCCAAGCATCTCATGGTTGCTGATCGCGTCGCTGAAGGGTAGAGAGTCTCCCAATGATAATAATGGCGATCTCCAGAGACGGGAGATCAGAATCAAACGTGCTCAGGGATCTTGGCTGCTGGTCCCATGCAAGAAGATGACGGGCGTTTCCACACAGCCATCCGGTTATTTGTCGGTTCACGTGTGAGACAGCAGTTTCCTGAATAGGCTTTGGCACCAATATGGAGCTTATCTGGCGCTGCCGCCTCCTGGAGACGATACTATAGTTCCGCTAATTTATGCCTCGTGTACGTGCATAAGCGACCAGCACTTATAGTTGCGCCCCGACCATCCCGATTCTAATACACTAGGCGCCATGGTGCCATTATTATTCTAGCTCTGACAGCAAACAAACATTCTCGCTACGGCCAGAGTTGCCCCTTTCACATCTTGGAGGTAGTTTATCTGTCGAGGCACGCGAGTGATAGAGACACTTATTTTAGTCTCAATTGCTGCGTACGGTTACGGAAAATACCATGGGCGAGACCAGTGTGACCGACCACAAGAGATGTTCTGTCTGGATACGCTACTCGAGATGTCTCATATCTATGGGCAATCTTATCAGCTCCGGTGTTGCCTCACATTTCGCGCATCTATGTACATGTAGTAGGGAAGGAACCTCCGTGTCTCGGAACCTTTCACAGACGCTCATGTTTCTCAAATATAACTATTCCAACTGACCACTGCCTCGGACCTCGTCGCGTCCTTTGTCTTTAATCGTCATCAGACGTCATTGTCAGACCATAACCGATGCACGGAATATCGATATTTTGAAAACCCATTGAAACAGCACGCCAGGCTATGTGATAAACGAGTCGATAGATTAGCCGTCATTTCCGTCAGATCACCGCCAGCAGCTTGGTTGGCATAATAAACTACTCATCTGGTATGGAAGATGACTATCCTACTGGGTGTCTGATATTCCATGAGCCTAAACCAGTGTCGGTCTCTAATTCCAGTAATCTGAGACAAACCGTGGCGGACAGATGCGCTGGCCAAATATATACCTGTCACTACAAGGACATACATGACTCGTGCAGCAAAAGTTGTTGATGATTGTATCTATACTAATTAACAGAAACACGGAAACCCAAGGCTCCAGGGGGACTTTCTGGCTCCACTGATTGCGGTCAATGTAACATGAACAATATCAGAGGCTTCGCAGTGCGTCTCGGGATGATCGTCGCAAATGTGACCAAGGCTCCAAGCCAATCCGACTACAATGCGAAGAATGATGTCGGAAACTAATAATACTTTTCCATTATACATACGAACGGACATGATTTTATGACAAGTCCGTTTCAGGTTTCAACCCGCGCTAGAATCGGTTCCATGGCAGATCGAGGAGATTCATATTGGCAGACAAACGCCGCTGGGATGTTTCCTGCTTTCCTTCTTTCTCTTTCTTTTTTGTTTGTCATCATGGTACACGGAAAACACGGAGCACGTGTAGATCAACCTTCTTCCTTGGTCTTGGACTGCTCCACATTCTTGGACCGAGCATTGATGATGCCCAGTCAACAGTCTCCGACGTGGAATTAAAAATCGGCGGCTAGAGACTAACCGATCCACCCAGAGCGGCGCATCTGCATTTACTCTACTTTGCCTCAATGCAGGAAGACTAATATTAGTCCGTTCTTGTTGATTCGATTCCGGTGTACAAGCATTGGACCATCTGATTGCTATGTCTGCCAGTCTCGCATCTGGAACACAGCACATATAACTGTCGACTATCCGAGTATTCCTTATTTTGGAATCAAATGATACAAAGAAGAACACCCTTGCGGTATTACCACTACTCGTTCCACCGCCGAGAGGTTTATATCTCCCTAAATCTCCGCTCGCTTGGTACCAGCATCCGAACCTCCGTGACTGGCCACTAAAGCCAGAAACAGAGTCTTGATTGGCGTCTGGCGGGAAAGCCGATCCGAGGAACAATGTCGAGTAACTTTTAGCATTACTGCATGGCAAAAGCCACTTATTTGAGACTATCGACAAGCGACAATCTATTCCTAGCTCGTCACCACTTGACGCGAGTAATCCGCGGATCTGAGTTACGAGTATGCACGACCCCATACTTTGTCGGCTTTGGTTCCATCCCCCCTGGACCTTGACGACAGATCATCCGCGTCATCTCCTAAGCAAAACCCTGTTGTTACGTATTTACCGCTTGTCGCGTGCTTCGGAGTCTCTCCAGACATTCGTGTCACACTATCACCTGCGCGGCGGAACAAACCAGAATAGGGTTTATTGTATTTATTGTAATCAAAAGTGTCAGATCTCATTGCGCACAGCCTAGCAGATTTCGCACCCCACATCGTTTCACCGGTTAACCTTGAGCAGAGCTTCTATCCAATAACCCCTCACTGCAGAGGGCACAGTACGACACCAGTCATAGATAATTACCTCGGCGGTCTATTCACTAAAGTCGTGCTTGCCTCGGCCGAGACACTATCTATTGTATATGGTAATGGTACGAATGCTGCGCCGCGTGCTACATAGCAAACGATGCCCGATGCTACCATGATTTAAGGTATCAGAGATCGGTGCCGCCGTGAAACGTTACACAAGCTTATCTCCTCTAGGAAAATAATCGTCTAATGGAAGACAAAGCGGCCGAGTCTAATCATAAGAAGACCCACGAGGAAAATGGACAATTCCCCCGGTGATGTCCAAATAATAGATACGCTCCGGACATATCAATTCTCCCTTGCGTGTCCTCTTCTACAGTACCATACGTACTGGGCACCTGAATAGTACGATGGCATAACAGCAAACGTCCCGGTATGCTTATCTTGCGTCACTGCGCCCTTGCTTCGTGCATAGTCATCCTCAGGCGCTCTACGGTGTGACTACGCAGTACACCCGAATCGCGACTGGTCTCTGCAAAGCTTCTCTGCGCCATGATTGACCGACCAGGCATAGCGGGTAGCTGCACATCTCCCAGATAATGACCATAACAAGCTGCATATCGCGTCAGGGGTCGCTGTTGCAGTATCACTGAGACATTTTATCGATTGCTGCTTATAGTCGGGATCTGCTCTTTCTTTCTTTATTGCATCTGCATCCGACGTATGCCCAATTTTACAGCATTATTATTCATCGCCTGCTGCATCAATACTAATAATAATGAAAATCCTGATGGACTTCCGAGGCTCCGACACGCATGAACGAGCTAAGTTAGCAGATACCACGACAGAGCTAACATGGACAAGCGCGCCCTAAGCATGGATTTAGCTATGGCGCAGGCGCACACAACAAAGTGCGATCGAGCGTAAGTCAAAGGCTTAACTGCGGTAAGGTTGTTAAGCATGATCAAGCCACCTCGGTTCAAAGGGCAAATTAAAGGGGGGGAATCCTGCGGGGGCGATTAAAAAAAAAGAAGCAGGCAAAAAGTCAGAAAAAGCGAGAAAGCCGAGCGGAATCTTACGTTTTCTGGAATAATGGACGGGTCAGGGTAGAACAAGGTTAACTCGGGGCCCACGCACCACGTTTTTTTGCCTTTCTTACCCTGTGCTAACGGCTAGAGGAGTCAGGACTATTATTATTGTTATTATTATTACGCATACGAAGACGGATGGATCTTCTTGATCAACACCAACATAGCAGGGAGCATAGCCGTTCATATCCGCCAATCCACCGGACTGTGTGTGTGATATTACCAACTCAGCCACCGTGATGCTGGAGACTTGCTAAGAGGTTATTTGAGGTTTTTTACGTATGGTATTCTGCTTCTGCGCAGTCTTGGCTGATTATTAGCGTTAAACTACTCCGTACTTCCTCCTTCGGGGGCGCACTGACTCGGTGAGTCGCTAGGTCACAATCATTGGGCTTTGCCGTCTGACATAGTCGGCCCTGGTGCGTCTTGGCTCTATCGACGACATGGAGCGGGCGAAAGCTAATTGTTCTTTGTTCACATACTCTAACGCCCTGCCGAGAGCCGGTCTGCTCTTACATCGCTTCTCAAGTCTTGTCCGTCACAGTCCAGGAGGCTGCCAAGCTGGGGGCTGGTTTTGGCGATACCAGTCAGCGTATCTAGTAGGGATGTCACCGGGTACGAGCTCACATTCAAGATCGGAGCTTCCAATCATTGGCCACTTTAGGATAAAGGGACGCACTGCCAAGAGAAAACAGAAAGCAAGAACTGAAATCTTTTACCACGCAATGCCGAGGAGTTGAACCCATGCGATCATAGTTGAACAGCAATCAACCATGATCAGAGTCGGGCCAAGACAATCGCTGCATAAATTTCGCCACGCTTTGCTATCTAGGTAGTTATTACTAGTGCTTATTGGTACGCCGTAACGCCGCCTCCCGATTTTGGATTTGTTTCCACGGATCCAAATTATTATTATGAAAGTGACAAGACCGATTCATAATCTCTTGCTAATCCGTCCATTTACTTTAATAATGTATATCCCGTATATACGCCACTGGAAACCGTCACGCATACGCTCGCGTGTTATCTAGACCTTTCTTTGAATGTCACGAGGCCATCGCGGACAGTCTTGATTACAATTGAACTAGAGTCCATATGGAGATCGGACCAGGCCACGAGGGCGCTTGTGTAAGAGCCTAGATACTGCTAAACCGAATCACTAGTATCTGGTAGACAAAGCGACTCGTGTATAACGACTATTCATTTATATTTGTTTCAGCCTTCTCAAGCCACGGCTGGTAGTGATATAACCAGAAGGACATTGCAACTTGTCTAGAGCTTGGTACCGAGAGTTGTTCGCTTGACCACCGTGCAAGCATTGAGAGATTAGAGTAAATTTAAATTCCGATTAGTGTGTTTGAGAAACAATTTCCATGAGATTGTCTGATCCTTTTTCATTCCAATCCTGAAGCCACTAAAACCTACAAACACTTGGCATTCGTCCCCAATATGTTGTTTTTATTATCCCTCACTACCTCTGACGACTCACTAGCCCCATTCCTTACAGAAGAGGCTGGAATTGGATAGCTTCTAGACCTTCAAAAGAAAAACAGACCTTCCCCAGTCTAGAGTAAGGATCAATCTGAGAGGGAAGGGCGAATTGAGCCGCCGTTTTACAATGCCAGATGTGGCGCGGCCAGAAGTCGTTCTAGATCCTGGGGTTTTCCGCCAGCAGCCGAGCAATGCACTTGCATCGTGAGACCAGAGACAGAACACAACAATGATAAATGTGTTTCTAGCACCTACCACAGCTAAGATTGACCCAAATTCTTCTATGTACACTAACGATGAGACTACCGCCCTTGCTTTCTGGCTTTCTAACCTTTCTTGGAACCGAAACCTGGTAAAAAAAAAAAACGGAAATCTAGACGCTCACACACACATACCCCCCGAGCCTTCGCCGGATCGGTCCTTCTAAAACCTTCACTTTATTTTCAATAATAATAATCTTGGCCCTTTTTTTTTCTTCTCTCTGTCTTATGCCATGTGGTACGCCTAAACGGCGCCATGGTTCGAGCGGGCCGACTCCGAAGGGAAAGTAGGAATACTAATCATAAAATGATAAAATACGTGTTCACTATAATAATTATTTCCTCGGCGTTATTATTATTACTACGTACTAGCTAATAATAGTTAATAATAATTATGTCTCAGATCTCGGACTCTAACCGATGACGCTTCACGCTCTTCTATCGGCCCAGACCGAGAACCTAGGTACTGTTTCGTTTCTGAACTAAATCTAAGTAAAGTACGTAGTACGTAGTACTCTGTATTATTTAATATTATTATTATTATCATGTACCATACTTAGTAGCAGGAGTCGTATACTGAGTAGTATAGTATACACGTAAACGGACCATCATGTGAGCTAAAAAGGAGCCCACTTGACTCGTGTTTTCCGATCTTATTTTTTTCTTTTTTTTCTAGACCTTTCTCTCGTCTATTATCGTCTATTGAAACTCTAAATAGAACTACGATACGAGGGTGATGGGGGGGAAAAACATGGGGGGGAGGGGGGATTGGGGGCGATATTATTTAGTTCGTTCGTTCGCGATCTTGGCTCGCTTTAGTAGTACATACATAATTATATCTAGAGAGCCGTCACGTTAGCTAGATAGGGCGGGTTGGGGCTTATGGCTTTATTTCGTGGTTTATGCCTTGTTTAGGCAACAGCACCGAGGAGCGGGATGTAGTTAGTTATATGGCGATTACGAGGAAGACTGGAAAATAGGAATAGGGACTCGTGTTTATACTTTACATGGACGACGGATTGTTATTGGATATTGTGTGATGAGCTGTGATTAATGAGGATATTCTTCATGTTTTGTTTAATCAGCTGAAAAAGATGCAGGCTCATTTTTATGCATGGCATGGTGCTATTCAGGAAGGAATTATATGGAATTAAATCCTCTCAAGAGTCCCGACAATCCTTTGGATTAGGATAATTAGAGGAAGTATTCTGATGGTATATTATATTGTACTGTACATTGACAACTCGCTCTATGGTATAGTGAGAGAAGATCCCGAGAAGCAATATATACTTACCTACTCATATCTTCTGGTAGAGTTAGTCTTTCTGTCGAAAAATAAAAGAAACGGATTTAATTATGATAATTGCGTGATATAAAAAAGGACGCGATGTAATTTCGGACTCAAGACTAGGTGTCTATATCTTACTTACAGGGGATAAATAATTGGTTGTCGGCCTATTATTCTCCTGTACGTTCGCTGGTTCATAATCTAGTTAAAAATGCTTCGAACCTCACTTTCTAATCACCTTGTCATGCATAATAGGTAGTAAGTAACTACGTGACGACTTGGATTTTCCCTTTGCTTACTATACTAACTTACTCGGATGATCCTATGAACAGCTCTTGCCGTTGTTTAGACTGTGGTCTTGGCTGAGAGTGTATATATATATATATATATCTCATAGACCATATCTCTTACTATGCATTTACTAGAACTGATAGATTGAGAGTCCTATCGAGGACCTGGAAAGGAGGGTAGAATAGTTGTTTTCTGGGCTTAGGAATCATACTCCTTTCTTTCCTGATTGGATTGTGGGTTTACGGAATCAGCTACATGCTTTCTTTAGAGATGAGGAAATGTAGAGTTCTCTGCGTGCGCGTAGAGAAAACGTCTAGAGTTGTAAAATGAATCGGACGAGAATGATAATTTTTCTTTTAGATCACTATGCCTGTTATGTTTCATTCGAGGATATAGGACGAGTAGATCGATGTTGTGCCAAACGGAAATAAAATAAGCCTAGAATGGCTCGGATATCTTTCAATGGTACACTATAGTACAGTACTAACACAGATATATCTGAGTGGAGGCTAGTTATGGCGGATATTTTTTTTCGATATGCTTCTAGCAATCGGCTCTTCCGAAATGTCTCGGGAATGGCACGATGTCTCGAAGGCTGCTGACACCTGCCAAGTATCCGAGAAGTCTGTCAAAGCCCAGGCCAAAGCCGCCGTGAGGAGCGGTGCCCCAGCGACGAAGGTCGGCATACCACCGCAGGTGAGCGAGGTCTTCGTTCGGCAACAAGTATGGATATGGAGGTTCCTCCGCTGAGACAGGAGGGGACGAGGAGTCGGCTGGTGGAGGAGGAGTCTTGATGAGACCGTGCTCACGCATATTCTCAATGATGTTCGGCAGTCGATGTTCACGCAGGGAGCCGCCAACAACTTCACAGATCTCAGGCACTAGAAGATCGAAGCATGCCACTGTCTCGCCCGGTGGTGAGGCAGCTCCTTCGGTCTCTGAGAGCTGAGAAGGAGCCATATAGAATGGCTTGACCTTCTTCGGATAGTCCGTCACGAAAACAGGAGTACCCTTGTAGATGACGTCGACAATGTACTTCTCATGTTCCAGCTGAAGGCCATCAGACCACGATGGTGGAAAGTCAAAGGAAGCACCGTCCTCTTTAACAGCATTTTGAAGCAGCTCAATTGCCCGTGTGTATGTGACACGATGCCATCTCGGCCCGTCCATCAAGCTTTGCCATCTTTCACGTAATGAAGAGCCCGATTCTGCATTCTCCTGTCCCGACTCTCCTGTCCGCTTGGCAGACAAAATCTCCTGTCCAGCGGGTGTGGCATAGAGCCGTCGTGTGAGATCACGAATGACATATTCGACCAAATCTGTGAGCGAATCCAGATCATTCGTGAAGTTGACCTCGGCTTCGAGCATATAGAACTCGCTCAGATGGCGTGGAGTGTCGCTCTTTTCCGCTCGGAACGTTGGTGAAAGCGCCCATACATTTCCTAATTCGGCAGCATATGCCTCAAGATGAAGTTGGGAAGAAACGGTCAGATATTTCGGCGCACGAAAGAAATGCTCTGCTTCAGGTCCAGATCCCATTGACTCCCTAGGTATGACAGTGAACGTTTCACCAGCGCCTTCGCAATCCGACGATGTTATCAACGGTGGCTGCACCTGCGTGAACGCCCCTGAAGGATGTGATCTGAACACGTTTCCTAGCTGATATATGCATTCTGAGCGAAATCGCGATAGGAGGGAGCTGAAGGGTGTCCGTAGACGCAGGTGGGGAATCTGTCGAAGAAAGTCGGGAGAATGATACTTTTTCTGAATGGGATATGTCTGAGGAATGTCAGCTTGATAGCCCAGGGCTTTGCTTAGCAGTTTACCACTTACTTCAGCGTCCGAGGCGCCAACCACCTTCACGTCTGTAGTTTGGAGCTCATGACTCTGTTCCTTGCCGGGAGGACATGGCTTCCACAGACCAGATATCTCAACTGCCGCACCAGTAGTCAAACTAAAAGCAAAACCACGTGTGAGCAAAATCTATCAGATATAAGAATCATCTTGTCGCGCCTGAGTTGATTGCGGAGGACATACTCGGCAGCTTGAGCTGGCGTCAGGATCGCCTGTAGCGGCTGCACCGTCGACCCGTCTGAGATCTCTGCGAAGGCGAAGCGTTTCTGTTTCCTAACGGAACGTATAAATCCCTGGACCTTGACTTCTTTGTTCTCATAGATGCAGTCGCCGTGTCGCGACGCTCGGAGGATCTGCGCACATCGTAGCGCCGCCGGAGATGCGATCGTCGATGGCTGTTGGTTAAGCCGTAAGACCGACGTAGCAAAGCTCCGTTTCCATGTCCGCATTTCCCTTCCTGTCAACTGGGCACGACCAGTAGCTTAAGGTCGCGCAAAGCGTTGCATTGACGATTGATTACTCTACAATGTTGCGGTGCAGATCAAAAAAGGTCCGCGTCGATGACCGAGCTCCGGCGGAGCCTCCCGATTGGCCGGACTAGCTTATCGAGATAAACTGGGAGTTGGATATAAGTTCGAGCTGCAACAATATATATAAATCAATCAATTACGGAATTTATCTTGTCGAGACTGTCATGGACCGTTTACAAAAGATTCATTGTCATTAGTATTCCTAATGTAGGATCCAGAGCCCAGGCCACATTTGCGCCTTGCATAACACAATCAAATAAGAGACCCCTGTTGTTCGTATGCCTTTCTTTCTTCTTCGATCATATCAATTGCATCTTGGATCTTTCCGTCGGCCGCTTCTGCATAGATAGTCATTCTCTGCCGACCTCCCCTCATACTGCCATACCCAAGCTCAAGCAGCGTTTCAACGCAACCAGTAATGTGCCTGCGTCTGGTGTCAGATCGAGGGCCGGACCCTGATCCCTCGTTATGGTTGTGGATGTCATCAACGGGGAAGCCGCTGGATGCCCGTGAAATTTCATTAAGGCTGGTTTGTTGGTGAGGGCCCTGGTCATTTTGCCTCTCGGTAAGCCTAGCATGGCGTATCCATCGCGGATCGTTTGTATCAGGTGCACAGACAGCGGAACGTGCGCTTTGCCAACGTCTCGGGAGCATCTCTGGGTTAAAAATATGTTTAGAAGGCTCTAGAGGCCTTCTCGAAGGACCAACAGTTGTCAACGTATTGGATCGATGCGGTCCATGCAGTACACGCCGTGGAAGGCTGGCACCACCGTATTGATCGTATGGCTCACGCGTCGACATTGGTCGCCTTCCTCTGTGATAGGGTGAGCGCCTGGGCAGTGATACTGGCTGTTCATCTGTGGAAGCGACTGGCACATCGCCCGTATCAACGAGAGCGGGATGAGGGTTGCCATCTTGGTTCTGTCTGGCCTCCGACATATTAATATGAGCACATGGCGTTGGGTGAGAAAGGCGATGGCTAGTTCTCAAGACGTGTGCATCTACCTGAGAAACAGGCGGAAATTCTGGTATTCTCGCCTTCGTATTCAACTCCGCGAGTTTCCCAGGAGAAGGAGTGTCTGCTGCCCCGACCCCTGGACCTCCGGACAAAAGGGAGGGGTAACGAGCAGAAAACTCAGGATCAACAACAGCCTCATCAAGCATGCTAACCCCTGTGTCATTCTTTGAGCTCCCCTGAAGCGTGGAGATATTTTGACACTTCGCCATCGCTGAGGGAGTTCCGGCTGTGCACACTTTCTTCGAGAAGGAATCCTTAACCTGAGGATATGCAGACTGCGATCTGGGGTTCAGGAGCCCTAGAGGACGCTCCGTAGCACCCGATAAGGATGCAGCGTTATCCTTGGAGTTATGTAGCGCGCCGTGACAAAACTCGAGATTGATAGAATGGCCATCGATATGAGCACCCTGAAGAGCTGCTAGTGCTGCTTTTGCAGAATGAACGGATGGAAAATGCAAGTACCCAAAGCCTGCATGCCTTCCGCTTTCAAGATCGACCGGTAGATCCACTTTGACCAAAAACCCTTTGGAAGCGAACACGTCTTGAATAACCTTATCAGTCACGTTATATCCAACATTCCCGATGAACAAAGTCTCTTGCTCGGATGCGGGCGCCTGAGAACTAGTTTGGAGGGAGCTAGCAGCCTGAGAGTCTGACTGCGGCGGCGGTGGTGGTGGTGGATACGGGTCATGTGGAATCGGCAGATTGCCTGGTCTTCCAAAAGGAGGCACCGTAGGTAACTGCCACGTAGAGAATCCAATGTGTGGGTAAGATGCTCCCTGGAGGGAAAGTGGCGGCTGTCCAAACGTAGCAGCTCCCTCATCGGTCTTAGTCTGGCTAGATTCTCTGTCAAAAACTTCCTTGTGAGTGTCGTCTGTGATATCGGCTACCCTCTCTTTGCCTTTTGAAAAGGAAGAAGGACCGGATGTCTCATGTTGTCCCTGCATTTCAGAAACTGCCGAGCTCACAGTGCTGCCAGGTTGAGAATCGACATCCGGGACAGCGGTGTCTGTTTGAGTGGAAGCAGATATGGCCTCAGCAGAAGACTCCTGGGTAGCGCCAGAGCTGAACGATGGTCCAAACTCAGTGCGGAAGGACTCAAACAAGGTGCGGCCAATTTGACTAAATTCACTGGCCAGTTCGCGGAAATCATTGACGGCCTGCTCAGCCTGAGGAAACTCCGGGGTGCGGACCCTATTGGCGGGATTCCCTGAGACAATTGAAGCCTCACCAAGGGAATATGCTAGATTCTTGACACAGCCGTCAAGGGCGGACAGCGCATTCTGTAAAGTTGGTCGGATTTGTTCAGGAAAGGCCCTCTGAGCGCTTGAAACTTGACGCTCGATTTCCGGGAGCCTAGCCCTCAACTCTGACCCGACAAGCTCTACTTTTCCAATCACATTATTCATAGCATGAACAAAGAGGTCTGCCGGCCTGGTGGCATCAGAGGGCTGTTGTGCTCCTTGCGTCTCCACAGGAGTAGAAATGCTAGCTCCAGGCCCTTCACGTTCAGCGTCAGTGTGGGCTTCCATGATTCTGGACATTTCGGCTTCAAATGCAGCTAGCAGCGGTTGAGCCTCATCGCCAGCAGGCGGCTCGGGATTTGGTGTAGCCTCCGGCCGTGAGCTTGCCCGCATGGACGCATTGGTAGAACAATTCATAGAGGCTCCAGGCACCCAAGGATCACCTTGGATAGAAGGTAGAGAGATAAATCTCGAGGTGCTAGCATCAGGAGTCTGCCTCCAGCCACGCATACGTGCGCCTGCCTCTTGTGCCTACTCTGTCTCAGCATATGTTCTTTGGAGTTTCTGGCTACTCGATAACTTACCTGTCGCTTTCCTTCGGCAGTGAGGAAGGAAGTGCCGGATTCTTGCGAAGCAACCTTTTCTCCAGTATAGTCGGTGTTTGCTGGCATAGACGAAGAAGCTGCGTCGCTCACCTGAGCGGAGGAGAAACTGGAAAGGGGAGCTTGCTCTTGTTGTTTGCGGGGCGATGGTTCTCTCTTGGGGACCTGAGGCGGGTTGCAAGCACGGAGCCAGCGTTGACGGATGTCAACAGTGCTAGCATCTCCAAAGACCGGTTTAGACGGTTTGGATTCGCTCACATCCTCAAGGGAGGTCTCCTGGGAAGATGATTGCTCTGGAAACCGGTTACTTCGCTCATATCTCTTCCATAATTCTGTGACTGAATTCGATCTACGGATATCGAATATATGCATCGGATTCTGGTCATCTTGCGATGAAGATGGACCAGGAGAGGGAGGAGAGGCCCACGGCAGAGTTGAATCGAAAACAGGATCTTCCAAACGTTGAGACAGCTCCAACGATGAGCCAACCTAGTTGAAAGTATTAGCATCCGCTTGACTATATAGACTCAGTCAGTAGTACTTACAGTGATAGTCTCTCCGTCATCAGGGTCCATATACGTAAGTGCTGCTCGTGGATGGGTGGAGATTATGTGATCATATTCGGAGGCAGAAAGTACAACCACGCCATGTCGTTCATCTCTCCGTACATCGTGGGTTGTTCGGATTTCTGTATACTTTGCTGCTGTATCCTGAGAAGTACTCTCTGCTGAGGCAACGGCGTGCAAATTCGCATTGGCAGTCTGGGAAACAAGGTCCCTGACCTTGAACGGTTGAAGCATCTCGTGTAGTGGCGACGATTCGGATAGTTGAACTCTCCGACGTTGATGGCAAGGCAACGAAACGGGACAGTAGAGTCGCAGTCGTCTTATCCACGAGCTGTCAAGCAGGATATTGCTGAAGCTATCATGAGAAAAGACAATACACGGAGTTCTCGCAGATAGTAATGGGATAAAGAACAACAAAGATAAGCAGCTTTGGATGGCTTTGCAATAACGAGGTAGCCTAGAGCTGTTGGGGACTGCCTAATCACTTAGCCTCGTCAGACACTCATGGCATATGACCATTAGCAGACGAGAGTGTGTACGACAAGAAATCCGAGGCCAGCAGTCACTGGCAGGACGTCTGTCGGTCGCGTACAATAATCCCGACCAGCAGAGTCGATGATCGGTCATTGATAGACAGGCGGATAGATGATGTATAATTAGTTGCTTCACCTTCGTCTGTCTTCTCCGCCTTCTGCTGTCATTCAAGCTGCCGACTACTGCCGCCCCCGCCTTGCGATCGCCGCGCCATTCCTCTTCAGGCAGCCCGATCGACGCGTTGACGGCGATGCGATGTCTTTAAAACGGTCTCGATCTTATCATATCGTCTCGTCTCCAGATACTTTTTAACTCCTGCTATTGCGCTCTGCTTCACGAGTTATATATACATATGTCTATCAGTTGACTGCTCCCTCCTCCTCACAGTTATCGCACCTGGTTCCGAAGAAGGCAGAACAGAACCTGTCACGCGCTCGCCCTCGTTCGCGATTCATGAGTATCTATCTAGCTCAGAAATATCCAACTTACAGGGCAGTGTCAAAGTCAGATTGTCATTGGGGAACAACTTTCTGTCCCCCTCCAGCCTACTATCACTATGGCCCGCAGCGATCATAAACCATCCAGCGAGCGCAATGTCAAGCACGTCGTGCTAGGAGACCTCCTCTTCAAGACCTGGTACCAATCAATATACCCCGAAGAACTCGTGCCAAAAAACACAGATCGGCTCTATGTCTGTCGCTGGTGTTTCCGATATTCATGCGACGTCCACGCCTATGCAGGCCACACCCGTGTCTGCCAGTATCGAACAACCCCTCCCGGAGTGCAAGTCTACGAGCATGACGGATATTCAGTCTGGGAGGTAGATGGGGAGGACTCGAAACTCTTTGCGCAGAATCTGTCGCTATTCGCGAAACTGTTCCTCGATCATAAATCCGTCTTCTTCGACGTTTCTTCCTTTCTGTACTACATTCTCACCTATGTCGACCCGGCCGATCCGGAGAATTACTATATTCTAGGGTATTTCTCTAAAGAAAAGCTATCATGGGATGCAAACAACCTTGCCTGCATCCTCATATTTCCTCCATACCAACACAAGCAGCTCGGAAAGCTTCTCATGGGCGTGAGCTATAAACTAAGCGGCTGGGAATGGGAAGGGGGCGTTATCGGCGGGCCTGAGAGGCCATTGAGCGAAATGGGACGCCGCAGTTATTGTCGCTTCTGGGAGGAACGGATCGCTAGGTATTGCCTAGTTGGCCCGCCAGGAGGAGGCCAGGAGGAGCTGGTGCAACAGAAGCAGAGCACAGGCAAAGGGGCGAAGAAGCGTCCCGCTCGCCAACGGATGACAGTCCGCGAAATCGGACTGGCTACGGGTATGTTAACGGAAGACGTGATCACAGCTCTGAAAGGAATGGGTGTTGTGGAGCCGCAGCAGGGCAACAAGAAGCGCAAAATAGCATCGTCAGCTGCAGAGGAACTTGCTCATAGTGAGACTGTGACGGTCCGCAAATCGAACGTGCTTGAGTGGGCCAAGATCCACGGCGTCAGTCTCAGGGATCCTGTGAGAGAAGAAGGGTTCCTGGGACAATGGGCAACGGGGAATATGCAATCTAGTGGCCATTCAGGGTCAGAAGGAGAGAGTGACTGATCAGGTGGCAGTATGTCGCTTCTATGGATACTTGGGTCTGCATGGTTGGGACGGCGAGGATGCTAAAGATGATACCCCTTTTATATTTTTTCTAATGTCAGTTTGAAAATCTGTTAACCTGACACTACCTGTCTGGTCATACATATATGATACGAATAATGGATAATATGGGCATGATTATTTCTGCATCCGTGCATCTAAAGTGGACTCATTGATACATTTATTTCAGTACACCTTTTTCCTTTTTTTGGCTGAAGAGGGATACTTCCAATATAACCTATGGAGATGTCACAGCCCTTATGCATTACTCCTCCATTCCAGCAGGACCGCCCGATTTACCCATCTGGCGTGCCTTCAGCAGCTCATCGCAGAGAAGTAGATTCGATGCGATGCCAGTGCTAGATGCGATGCAATTCCGCAGCACACGGTACGAATCGAAGACACCCTCCTGAACAGGATCCATTGGCTCGCCGGTAGCCAGGTCGAGACCGACAATGTTGCCCTCCTCCTGTTCACCCTGTAGGGCCGCTAGCGAGTCCTGGATGTCGTGGCCAGAGTTGGCAGCTAGAGTCTTGGGAATAATGAGGAGAGCCTCCGCGAAGGCAGACACACCGAACTTAGCCTTGCCCTTGACCGTCTTGCGGAAATTCTCCGAGGAAAGGTGCGTGGCACAGGCGATCTGGAAAGCTCCTGCACCCGGTACAACGCAGCCGTCGACGATAGTGTTGTACACCGAACGCAGACCATCTCGAACAGCGTCATTGATCTGATTGATTGTGTGGGCGTTAGGGCCCTTGATGAGAATAGTGACAGACTTGGGGTCCTTGACCTCCTCGACAAAAGTGTACTTCTCCTCTCCGAGCGTGTGCTCGTAGACAAGACCGGCCCAACCAAGAACATCGGGCGTGAGGTCATCGACACTGTTCTGCGCAGTACCACCGCACACCAGCTGGAGACGTTCCATGTTCCTTCTCTTGGCTCTCCGAAGGGCAAGAATACCATTCTTGACAAGGACGTCCAGACTCAGGGGGTCGATACCCTTTTGGTTAATGACAACAAAGCCCTTCTTAGGGTCGTTGCCGCAGACCTGCTTCTTAAGCTCCACGATCTTCTGAAGCTTTGCGTCGACGAATCTACGCTCGCTCTCTACCAGCTTGTCTCTCTGCTCGGCGCTCGAGTAATAGAAGCCGGAGTTGATCTCAGACTTTTCATACTCCAAGCTGACGTTCAGAGTCAGAATGAAAGCGTTTTCCACTCGCTTCGGCATATCAGGGTGACGAGCTCCGTGGTCGAGTGCCAGTCCGCGGATGAGCTGCGTGTCGGATGCAGTCCGGTGCTGCATCTTCATAATCTCGATCATGTGCAGGTCGGGCTTTGTAGGCTTCTTATAGATAGCGAGAACAGCGTCGACAATGTCAGGGGTCAACTTCTCGGCCAGAGCACTGTTGAGCTTTGTAGAAAGCGACGTTCGGGCCACGGAGAGCAAGAGTTCACGGTCAATATCCCGCTGTAGCTTAAACTGGTCGAGGAACTAGCAACGGGGGAAGAGATCAGCCACAGAGTCTCAACAGCATTGTTGGATATCCCCACCTTCAACGTCTCGTTCTTTGCGATTTCGTAGCCATCCGTCAGTACTCGAGGGTGCAGTCCCTCGGAGATATGGCGATCGGCTTGTTTGAGGAGCTCTCCAACCGTGAGAACCACAGATGTTGTTCCGTCTCCAGTAATATCGTCCTGGGCCGTGGCTGCACGTGCAATCATGACCTTGACAAAATATGAGTCTCGAGAAAGATTTCGGGGGACAAAAAGGTGCTTACGGCAGTGGGGTTTTGAATTTGCTATAACCGTTAGCTCAGATATCATCAGCACAGGGAGTTTTAACGAACCATCTCTCGCAACAGAACATTTCCGTCCTTGGTGAGCTTGATCTATTCCACGGTCGAATGAGTATTCGTCACTGTATAGTTTCCAAGATGATAATAATGCGTACCCCGCCTGCACCGTCTACCAACCTAGAAGAATCCGTCAGTATCATTACTCCACCCCAGTGTCCGTCTGCTGCAACATACATCTTAATGGTCCCAGATGGACCAAGATTCGACTTCAGGACATCTTGGAGACCCTCTCCGGCACTGATGTTTACCTTCAAAGCCTCCCCTCTCCGCTGCAAATTGTCAGTCTCTTCGTCACGGAGGGGCACTTGGGTTGGAGTCCTACCCTCGACTCGGCCTTGGGGTTGAGCAACTGCGCCGCAGACATTGCTGCAAACTAAACGAGAAATCAAGAAACAAAGCCCTTCAGGAAGAAGCAAATGTTTTTGTGACTGAAGGTGATGTGATGGTAGGCCAAACTGACGACCCGCGCTGGCACGCAGCTGGTGGTTCACCCGTCGAACGCGGTGAGCTTAGTTTTGCCCAAAAAGCCCACATTGAAGTTCGCACTAGCGCCGCCGCAGAAAAAAAAGAGCTCCGACATCACGAATCTCGATTTCGACTTCTCCAGCCTCTAGAACTCCCCCACCCAACAGCGATTTTATTGTCGCAACACTCTGGAGTGTGGGCAGCGAGACATATCGCTCGCGTGAGGTTACTTTTTCGTCGAATTTTCGTGGCCTCAGATCAATCTCGCCATGGCCGACTACCTGCTGTTCGAGAGCCCGATGGGCTACTCGCTCTTCAAGGTCGCACACCAGGCGGACACTGTCGGAAACCGCCTCAAGGAGGTTCAGGAGGGTGTGCAGGATCTTGCGAAGTTTGGAAAGATGGTCGATTTGGCAAGTTTTCTGCCTTTCGAGTATGTCCTACGACCTCCGCTCCTTTCGCTATTACAGACCTAACGAAAAGTCTTCTAGAAACAACAAACAGGCCCTCAGTGAGATCAACGATGTTTCTGAGGGAGTCGCCTCCGAGACTCTGGTTAATTTCCTCGAGCTGAACCTGCCGAAGCCAGGCAAGAAGAAGAAGATTTCCCTCGGTGTCTCGGATAAGGCTCTCGCGGGTAGTATCAAGTCCGCTTTCGACTTCGTCGACTGCGAGACCGGCGATACCAGTGAGGTTGTCCAGGATATGCTCCGAGGCGTCCGACTTCATGCCACGAAGCTGCTGAAGCAGCTCCGCGAGGGTGATGTCGACACCGCTCAATTGGGTCTTGGTCACGCCTATTCGCGTGCCAAGGTCAAGTTTTCCGTGCAGCGAGACGACAACCACATCATCCAGGCTATCGCTATCCTCGACCAACTTGACAAGGCTATCAACACCTTCTCTATGAGAGTCAGGGAATGGTACGGTTGGCACTTCCCTGAGCTTGTCAAGATCGTCTCAGACAATCAGCGCTATGCTCAGGTTGCCCTCTTTGTGAAGGACAAGACGACCCTTACTGAGGAGAGTCTGCACGACTTGGCTGCCCTTGTGGAAGACGACGAGGGTGTTGCCAGGAGCATCATTGATGCTGCCAAGCACAGCATGGGTCAGGAAATCTCCCAGACTGACATGGAAAACGTGGTCTCCTTCGCCGAACGCGTTGTGAGCCTTTCCAAGTACCGCAAGAACCTCCACTCCTACTTGGTTTCCAAGATGAGTGTTGTTGCTCCCAATCTGGCCGCTTTGATTGGAGAGATTGTCGGCGCTCGTTTGATCTCTCACGCTGGAAGCTTGACCAACCTCTCCAAGTACCCGGCATCTACTGTTCAGATTCTGGGCGCGGAGAAGGCGCTTTTCCGCGCTCTCAAGACCAAGGGCAACACGCCCAAGTACGGACTGCTGTACCACTCCTCCTTCATCGGTCGTGCTGGTCCCAAGAACAAGGGAAGAATCTCGAGATTCCTTGCGAACAAGTGTTCTATCGCGTCTAGAATCGACAACTTCTCCGAGACGCCCACCACCAAGTTTGGAGATGTCTTGAAGAAGCAGGTGGAGGAGCGTCTTGAGTTCTACGTTTCCGGCGCCGCGCCCACCAAGAACGAGGTCGCTATGGTAGGTTTCAATGGTCTTCCTTTACAATGTCATTCACTAACGTGGAGCAGAAATCTGCCATGGATGATATCCTGGCCGACATCGAAGTTGACGAGCAGCACAGCGATGTCGAGATGGAAGATGCTGATGACAAGGCCGAAAAGAAGGAAAAGAAGGACAAGAAGGAGAAGAAGGAGAAGAAAGAGAAGAAGGAGAAGAAGGACAAGGAAGAAAAGAAGGACAAGAAGAAGAAGAGAAAGTCCGACGTAGGCGACGACGACGTCTCTGACAAGAAGAAACGGAAGCGCGACGGTGAGGTCGAGTCGTCTAAAAAGAAGTCGAAGGCCTAATCGCTACCATATTATGGGATGGGTCGGAGTAATCGACGCGGCGTTCTTTCTGGTTGATTTTGTGATCATGTCTCGCTTTATTTACTCTTGTTATTTATGTCTCGACGGATAGGGATTTTGTTGTAAAAATACGTGTACTAGGCAGCTTGGAACTGTATCAAAAATCCGTTTAGCACTGGCCTTCCTCATAATACTCCCTTGCTTGGTGAAACTCCTCGGGAAAAGTGCGGAGAAAGTGCGGCAACGGGCAAGTATGACGCCCACCTGCTTTTCCTCCATTCCGCAACGCTACTAGGGATTATCTCGACAAGGCCTCCCATCAACTACAGTGAAGCCGCAATGGCTATCATGCTGTCGTTATTCTGTGAAGAAGTGCTCCAGCTCAGTTGAGCAGCTCTTGAGATCTACATCCCCGTTTGCGGTCTCATCGCTCACTACTGATTTCCCCACAGTCGTCTCTAGCAGCCCCGCTAAGTAATACATAATGGCAACGCTATTACCATTCAAGTCGCCGAAGCGCAAACGAGAAACTTCGGAGTCTGACTGTTATAGTCCATCTGCCTCTCCTCCATCGACTATCTCCATCTCCAGCTTTCAGGAGGCGTGCTTGCGTGAAGAGGAGGGAGGCTACAGTCCGCGAACCGCAGTCGCAGGACGTCTGCGCGAGCTTGCTATCCGTGGTGAATATGTTCCAAATCCAGATTTTGAGATCTACAATCCCCTCGAGGATATAAAGCAGACATCTGGCCAGGTGGCATTCGGTCTGCCTACGTCAGGAGATGCCGATATGCCAGCATCATCTTCCTCCGCGCAAAGCGACCATGTCTCAAGCGCACAATCTAACGCCATCTCCGATACCCAAGACACAGATAGTGGTATGAAAACACCAACCTCGTCGTCCGATGCCACACCTTCGCATAGCCCACGCAAGAAACGTCCAATAAAAAAGCCCATCAAACCGCGCAGTCGGCGAAAATCACCGCCTCTAGCTAGCAAAGCTAGCGAAGACACGCTCACGTGGCACGATTCTGAGATTACAGGACACGAGCCTAACGATCCTAATGACGATGGATATGGTATCAACGGCATTGGATTCAAACCAACGGCCGCGATAGCTTGGGCCAGGTCACAGAAGAGGCAGAAGCAAGTGTCGGATTGGAAGACACGTGAAGCCCGAGAAGAACGAGAGAGACGAAGGGAGCGGCGAGAAGGGATGAATCGAGAGAATGCTAGTAATGTACCAGAAAAGGTGGTACAAAAGAGGGTCAAATTCAGCACGGATGACCTAGTTCACTGATACGAAACTGATACGACTTTCTGCACTTGGCGCATCGGGTTAAGGATACGAGCAATCATTAGAGATTGACGGGATATGATGCTTTTTCTTCCCATTGGATTGGAGATATCAACATTGAATTGGATATATTTTACAGGTTAATAAAGGGCAAGATGCCAGTCGAACACACAATAAATGCTCCCGCCATGTCCACTCTGCAATGACCATTTTGAAATCCCTGACAACTCCTTGACTCCCATTTTTTGCGTAGGAAGAGAGGTTACCAGAATTTATAATTCGAAAGATTGGTCCAGCTCTTCCGTTTCCGCTCCTCCTCCTGACGCGCTGCCTCCTCGGCCTGTTTCTGCTCCTTCTCTCGTTGCTTCTTCAATTTGAGCTCCTTCATCATCTCCACAGCCTGCTTCATACCATCAATCTCCTTCACTCGTTGGCGCTGGCAAAGTTCGTAGGCGGCAATCGAAAAGACAGCAAAGGAGCCCACCGCCCAGTTACATGCTGGCCAGAGAGACTTGAGCCCTATATGAATTGTAATCAGATCGAATTGTACTTTGTCTGACAGTAACATGCATAAGTTTACCTCCAACAACACCTCTTAGTCCACCCACGCCAAAACCAGCTCCAAGTCCGATGAGTAAGGAATCGCGCGAACATGGTGTTTTGTAGAATGATGATATCTCGCTTAGAGAGATAGATTTGACGGTATCGGCCACCGAAATATCCTTCGCCTTTCCTCCTGCGTTACTGTATGCTCCAGGTGCCATATTAATCGGCTCTTCCGGGTTTCCAAAAGCCTCCCATAACTTTCCGACTTGCGACTTGGGAAGCTCATGCTTGGGTTTTTGGCCTGCGGCAGAGGAAGTCTGAACTGCAGATTTATCGTCGATTTGTTCTCCGGCGGGGGAGGAACCGGCATCCCGCGTGTCACCTGCCATGGCGAGTTTCTGGTCAGGAATTAACTGGCCGTTGATATCTGAATCTGAATCTTGTATATCTTCTGTATATCTTCCCCGACGAGGTCCAAACCGGCCCTCCGGGTAAAGTTTAGTTTTTCCGAGATCGGACGACCCACCAAACGCCGCGTCCCAGACAAGACAGTTTCTCCGACTGTGGAAATGGCAATAAACGCGTTTAGTGGAAAACGCGAACGCGTCGAAGGTACCGGTAGGGACAGGGCCTTATTCTAGGCTCTAAGTCCATCAATCGCAGCGAACACATTCAACATTACTATATTGGCCACGGGACAAGCAAGAACGAGCCATGCCCTGGTTGTCTTTGAACTAATTCGAGTTGCTTTGTCCATGGTCAACTGAATTCCTTCCCCCGATACCCTTAGTCCCCAGAGGGGTACAGCGCAATGCCTTCACGAAAGCCTAGCAAATATGGAAATAAGTTTCGGTCCAGCGCCGCATCTTTCAACCCCAAGAGGGCAAAGACAGTCGAATTCGCGTCTCTGCGGTCGACAGAATCGACATCTCAAGATGAGAAATTCGAAGCGATTCGACTCGCGAACACTATTGATGAGACCATGGGCTTCCCGCGCTTCGAAGCCGGCCATAAGAGAGTGGGATGGCTCATTAATATGCACAGTACCTCTATTGAGGACCCGAAAGTCCCTGGTGGTCGTGCCGGTGTCGACTTCTATTTCCTCGAAGATGACGGAGGCAGTTTCAAGGCGACGGTAGAATACGACCCGTATTTCATGATTGCGGCGAAGAAAGGGCACGAGTCAGATGTGGAAGAGTGGTGTAAGAGAATGTTTGAGGGCCTTATCAAGAAAGTGAATCGGGTCGACAAGGAAGATCTGCAGATGCCAAACCATCTGCTTGGATATCGAAGGACTTTCTTGCAACTTAGCTTTGCCAACGTGAGCAATCTCTTGGAGGTCCGAAAGACCCTCCTACCAATTGCGGAGAAAAACAAAAAGAACGTGAATGCGATGGATACTTATGCGGAGATGACCAGGTCTGTATATCCCAGTATTGTGTTTTGTGCAGCGTGAGTGCTAACTTGAAACTAGTGCCAACGCCGGCTTCGATCTCTTTGATGACGAACTAAATAATGACCCACGACCTAATGGCAGTGTAAATGCGAGTGATTTCATAATTGATATTCGGGAGTACGACGTTCCTTACCATGTTAGAGTGTGTATCGATAAAGGTGCGTTTCTTTATTCTTTCGAAGGCTTTCATTGCTGACAGCTTATAGACATACGTATTGGAAAATGGTATACGGTGGAATCAAAACACGGCGTTATTTCATTGACTTGCATAGAAGAGCGACTTCAGCGAGCTGACCCTGTCGTTCTTGCCTTTGATATCGAAACCACGAAACTACCCCTAAAGTTCCCTGACGCCGTGATCGATCAAATCATGATGATTTCTTACATGATCGACGGGAATGGATTTCTAATCACCAATCGAGAGATTGTGTCTGAGGACATCAACGACTTTGAGTATACGCCAAAACCCGAATATAGTGGCCCGTTCGTGATCTTTAACGAACCAGACGAGAGGGCCGTTCTCGAGAGATTCTTCGGCCATATCAAAGAAGCTAAACCGACTGTCATTGCCACATACAACGGTGACTTCTTCGATTGGCCCTTTGTTGAAGCAAGAGCCAGTGTACTGGGAATCGATATGTACACCGAGATTGGCTTTCGGAAAAACAACGAAGATATCTACCAGAGCGACCACTGTGTTCACATGGACTGTTTTGCTTGGGTCAACCGTGACAGTTATCTTCCGCAGGGAAGCAGAGGTCTGAAAGCTGTCACAGTCGCCAAACTGGGCTATGACCCCGACGAGCTGGATCCTGAATTGATGACGCGGTATGCCAGCGAACGTCCACAGACTTTGTCAGAGTATTCAGTTTCAGATGCCGTTGCCACTTATTATTTGTACATGAAATATGTGCACCCATTCATCTTCTCTCTTTGTACGATTCTACCCCTCAACCCCGACGACACCTTGCGAAAAGGAACCGGGACATTATGTGAGATGTTGCTCATGGTCCAGGCGTACAAGAATGAGATCATCCTGCCAAACAAACATAAGGATCCGCCAGAGTCCTTCTATGAGGGCCACCTCTTAGAATCGGAGACCTATGTTGGTGGTCACGTCGAGAGTCTTGAGGCTGGAGTGTTCCGGAGCGATATTCCAGTCAACTTTTCCGTTGATGCGACAGCTATCGACGAATTAATCGGGGATCTCGACGCTGCGTTGAAGTTCAGTATCACAGTCGAAGAGAAGAAGTCTCTTGACGACGTCACCAATTATGAAGAGGTCAAAGCCCAGATTGTGCAGCGTCTCCTCGATCTGAAGAATACGCCCGTTCGCCAGGAGTGCCCGTCCATCTACCATTTGGATGTTGCTTCTATGTATCCGAACATCATGACGACGAACAGACTCCAACCAGATTCAATGATACAAGAGTCTGATTGTGCAGCATGCGATTTCAACCGCCCGGGAAAAACATGCGACAGGCGACTTCCGTGGGCATGGCGAGGCGAGTTTCTTCCCGCAAAGCGCGACGAGTACAATATGATCCGGCGAGCGGTCGAAAACGAGAAGTTCCCTGGGAGGACAAAGAAATCCCCGATGAGGATGTTCAGCGAACTAAGCACAGAGGAACAAGCTGCCGTTGTGAAGAAGAGACTGCAGGAATACAGCAAGAAAATCTACCATAAAATTCACGATAGTAAGACCGTGGAACGAGAAGCTATCATCTGCCAACGCGAGAACCCTTTCTACGTCGATACAGTGCGCAGCTTCCGAGATCGAAGATATGATTTCAAGGGGAAACAGAAAGTATGGAAAGGAAAGACTGACGCTTTGAAGTCATCGGGTGCTCCCGCTGCAGAGATTGAGGAGGCTAAGAAGATGATCGTGTTGTTTGACTCTCTACAGCTTGCGCACAAAGTCATCCTCAACAGTTTCTATGGATATGTCATGCGAAAGGGGTCTCGTTGGTATTCAATGGAGATGGCTGGAGTAACTTGTTTGACTGGTGCACATATCATCCAAATGGCGAGAGAGCTCGTTGAACGCATCGGGCGTCCTTTGGAGTTGGATACGGACGGTATCTGGTGTATGCTTCCTGCGACATTTCCTGAGAATTTCTCCTTCACATTGAAGAACGGCAAAAAGCTAGGCATCTCCTATCCTTGCGTTATGCTCAACCACCTTGTCCATGGCCGATTCACGAACCATCAGTATCAGACACTTGTGGACCCCGCAACCTTCAAGTACGAGACACACAGTGACAATTCTATCTTCTTCGAAGTTGATGGACCATACAAGGCCATGATTCTTCCAACCTCTAAAGAAGAAGACAAGAACCTGAAGAAACGTTATGCAGTCTTCAACCACGACGGTTCACTGGCTGAACTGAAGGGTTTCGAGGTCAAGCGCCGTGGAGAGTTGAAATTGATCAAGATCTTCCAGACGCAAATTTTCCGCTTTTTCCTGGAAGGAACTACACTTGCGGAAACATACGCAGCCGTCGCTAGGGTTGCGGATCGATGGCTGGATGTTCTATACCAGCATGGATCAACACTGGCAGACGAAGAGCTTATCGATCTGATTTGCGAGAACAGAAGTATGACCAAAACCCTGGAAGAGTATGGGAACCAGAAATCTACGTCTATTACTACCGCGAGAAGACTGGCAGAGTTCTTGGGAGAGCAGATGGTCAAAGATAAAGGTCTCAACTGCAAATATATCATATCTTCCAAGCCCAGAAACACCCCTGTGACAGATCGAGCGATTCCAGTGACGATTTTCTCTGCCGAAGAAAATGTCAAGCGATTCTTCCTACGGAAATGGCTTAAGGAAGACCCCGGGGACATGGATCCAAGAACAGTCATCGATTGGGACTATTACCTCGAACGTTTAGGTTCCGTTGTGCAGAAGCTGATCACTATCCCGGCCGCCCTGCAAAAGATTCGCAACCCCGTTCCTCGAGTTCCCCATCCGGACTGGCTACAGAGACGAATCGATATGAAAGAAGACAAATTCAAGCAGAAGAAAATGACAGATATCTTCCAGCTGACTGAAAAGAAAGCATTGGCTGATGTCTCAACCAACATCCTTGAACATCGTGTCCCACATGCTACTGATATCGAGGATGCACTCGCGCGTTCTGGGGAAAGGTTGAAGTCGCCAACTTCGAACAAAGTGGCCCAGAAAAGAAAATTACCGGAGGGTCCTTCAACGACATCCCTCGATCCTTTTGCCAGCCTTCCTGCTACGATGCCATCGATCACTGATGACTACGTCGGTTTCCTGAAGTACCAGAAACAGAAATGGAAGATCCAGAAGCAAGCTCGAGTCCGTCGCCGACAGCTTTTCGGGGACAGAGTAAACGTTGCATCAGACTCACTGAGTCATTACTTCAGAAATCAAGCAGAGATGCTCTACATCAGCACGTGGCAGGTCTTGCAGCTTCGTGATACTGAAATGCCCGGAATCGTACGCGCCTTTGTTCTTATCGATAAGAAGGTCCATGCTTTGACTATCAAGGTTCCCCGTCAACTTTTCATCAATTTCAAGGGTGATTCGCTGCCGGATGTGGACGTGCCGGGGTGCGATGTGGAAAAGGTCAACCACATACTGCCAAACGGCCATCCTTCTGTCCATCTCTTCAAACTCACACTGTCAGAAGATACGTATCTGAACGAGGCGGAGAAGATGGAGGCGCTTCTGCATCATCCAAGTGTGGAAGGCGTCTATGAGAAGAATGTCCCCTTGAGCGTTCGCGCCATATTAAAGCTGGGAAGCCATTGTACCTTCGACGAAAGTCAACGTGGCGTGCTGGGAGATGGATTGGATCATGGATTTGACCTCTCAGCTCTTTTACATGCAGCGCCAGAACAGCCCTATTTAGCGGAATCCCCATTAGCATACCTCTATCTGTACCACGTTGTATCCGGGGACCGACAAGTCTTTGCGCTTTTCTCGACGCTAAGGGATGAGGCGCATGTCGTTATCCTGAACCGAACAAGAGACGTTCAGGGATTCCCCAACCTGGACAAAATTTACGCAGAGGCTCTCACGAGGAAACTCCAGGAAAGTTCGGGCGAGAAGTTACAGGACGCGTTCGCATATCAGGAGAAGCTGCACTTCAAGATTACTCAAGTAACGACGAGACGAAAGGCGCATCTTGAAATCGGTGACTTGGTAAAGAAGTTCCGAAGCGAGGAAAATCATCCAGTCATGCTCGTTATTCAGTCTCAGCAGAGAGAGCGCTTATGTCATGATATACCGATCCTAAAGGAGTACCCTCTTCTTACAGTGAAACCAGAGGCAGCCGACATGGAATTCCCTCCTCTGGGCTGGCAGACTTTTGTTGCCAAAAGACTTGTTGGGCACTACGTATATCTCGGAGCATGGATCCAAAGCCTGACCTTGTTGGCGAGATATGGAGACGTCCCTCTTGGAAATCTTGAGAGTGAAGATCCAAGGTATCTTATCGACGTGTCATACGCGAGACGGCTTCAACAGAACAATGTCGTGCTCTGGTGGTCTTCTGGTCCCCGACCGGATCACGCAGGATACGAGAAAGATGATATTGTTGGACCCTTGGAGAGGGTTGATATGCCCTCTGTCAACGTTCCAGGGACATATTCTACTGTCTGCATCGAGCTTGACATCCGCAACCTTGCTTTCAACACTATCCTCACATCATCCCTAATTAATGAATTGGAAGGCAGCGATGCCCTTTTGGCACCTTCCGCTCCGGCAACCAACGGTCCAAGCGATGGTACGGGCATCCTATACTCAGAGAAGGCATTTGCATCCGCTGGTGTCTTTGTTCTGCGCGAGATGGTAAAGCAATGGTGGACCGAGGTTTGTTCGGGCAACGGTATGGCGGATATCATGGTGCAGCACCTGATCCGATGGATTGAGAGCCCGGCCTCTTGTCTCTACGACCGGTCCCTGCATTACTACGTGCGGATGATGTCAAAGAAGTCTTTCCAACAGCTCATGGGTGATTTCCGCCGTGTGGGTTCGAATGTCATCTTCGCTAGCCCGACGCGTCTGCTTCTGCAAACCACAAAGACTGAGGTAGGCAATGCGTATGCGTACAGTCAGTATGTGCTGAAGTCTATCCGTGGCAATGCGGTCTTTTCCTTTATCGACCTGGAAATCAAGGAATACTGGGACTTCTTAGTCTGGTACGATGAATACAACTACGGTGGTAAAGGCTGTCGAGAGGTTGTCGAGTCGGACAATCAGCAGCTTGAGACGATCATGCACTGGCAAATGAGCCGGTTCCTTCCTGCTCCGATGCAGACGGTGTTCCACGATTGGGTGGTCGAGTATATTGAACTGATGCACGCTCTCAAACGACCAGGATCTCACGATGCTGATATCTCATCTACTCCTCGACTCACGCAGATCCCCGGCAAACCGGCAGATCCTGACAGTGATCAAATCACCTCTGTCCTTACTGACCGCTTTTCGAAGCCGCTGAAGAAGCAGATCACGGGTCTCATCCGGCGACAGCGTGATGAGATGTTGCACCCAGAACTGGCGTCTGACTATGTCTTCCCAGTGCTTCCTGGGGCAATTATAGACCCTAATGCAGACAATCGCAATCCGTCTCTGGAGCTGGTCAAGTCGCTCATGCAAGTCCTGAGTCTCTCGAAGACGACTACTCTGGAGACTCGACTCCTGCGTCGCGAGCTGCTAGCACTCTTTGAGGTTCGAGAATTCAGCGAGGAAGGTCGATTTGAGAATCCCAGCACCAGTCTCAAGTTACCAGAGCTGGCCTGCAACGCTTGCTGCTTAATCCGTGACCTCGATCTATGCCGGGACGAGGACGTGCTTCCCGGCCTGGATTCAGATGGGAGTGTTGCGACGGTCAAGGCCTGGCGCTGTCCCTTCTGCCAGACGGAATACGACAAGCTTGCTCAAGAGGAAACACTCATTGGTCAAGTCCAAGGAATGATTGTGGCGTGGCAGACGCAAGATCTAAAATGTTCCAAGTGCGGCGGACTGAAAGTCAGCGACTTCATGGAACATTGCTCGTGCAGTGGAAATTGGGTCGAGACGGTGAACCGGGCGGACATGGAGAAGCGACTCCGCGTTATGGCAAGCGTTGCGAAGTTCCACGGCTTGAAGCTGCTGGAGACAGTGGTAAACGGGGTTCTCGGTGGGATTTAGCTCTGTCCCTGATTCGTATCGATTGTGGGTTTGGTTTGGTTAGAGTTCCTTTTGGCACTTGCATTGCACCGGCGTATGAGGACTGACTGGTAGCGTAATTTACTTGGTGTTCGGGATGGCCAAGGGGACGTATATAACAAGTCAATTAATTATATCCTGGGTACGAACAAACGCTATCTGTGGTTGGGTTAGGTTGGGTCACGTATAAGCTGCGCACTGCGAATCAATCAAGAGTTTTCTTATATATCACATCACATCTGGTGTTATCTGGGCGATCCCATGCAACACTGCGACTTCAAGAATGCCATTATTATTATCGCTCGATCCTTCATCGCCGATCGCTCAGATCCACCAGCCCGATGGAAGGTCTGGATCCCCGCGGGCGCCAACGTGAGTGAGCATCGTCCATTCATTCTGGCGACATCTCTCGTTCTTGTGCCATCTCTCTCTCTCTCTCTCTCTCTCTCTCTCTCTTCTTCGTCCGATAATTTCCTATCTGGTAATTACACGGTTGACACTAGTATCTATCTACTTCTCCTCATTCTCGCCAGTGAGACCCTGATCTCGGAGCAATCAGCCCTAAGCCTCAGCCCCGCGGAGGTAAGTAAGAAAAGAAAAAGCTTAGGTCGCTGTAATTTAATTTAGTCGACCTGTCATCCGACGCCGGTTCTCCTCACAAACGGTGGTTCTGCAGGAGGAATCTGATCTCGGATTTTTTTGTCCTGACAAGGCTCTTCTCTTCTTTGTCTGACGTTCTTCTTCATTTAGTTTACCCGCAGGTTCTGGATCCAGCGGGGTAATTGGTAATTATCCACTGGCTAACTATCCCTCTCTATTCATTCCTCATCCGACTCGCGATACAACACGACCCCCGCAACCTCGCCTGAATGGCATCGCAGACGCAGACGCAACCGCAGCCACAGCGGCCGCAGATCCAGCCCTGTCGGTATAAAACTGGAAAGACTCTAGGGGCGGGCTCCTACTCGGTCGTGAAGGAATGCGTGCACATCGACACCGGGCGGTATTATGCCGCGAAGGTCATCAATAAGCGGCTGATGACCGGCAGAGAGCACATGGTGGTTAACCCTGGGGATTATATACTCGTTTCTGTGCACTGGGAGAAATAAGAGTGCTGATGGGTTCTGGATCGATATCAGGTCCGAAATGAGATCGCCGTGCTCAAGAGGGTCTCCATGGGCCACCAGAATATCCTTACGCTGGTCGACTACTTCGAGACTATGAATAACCGTACGTGCGATCATCTGGGCGAGAAGAATCAGGGTTCCCCTAGTTGCAGAAGCTGATCTTATACTCTCGCATACAGTCTACCTAGTGACCGATCTCGCGCTTGGAGGAGAGCTCTTCGACCGTATCTGCCGCAAGGGTAGCTATTACGAATCAGACGCCGCAGACCTCATTCGTGCGACCCTATCGGCGGTGGCATACTTGCATGACCATGGCATCGTCCACCGTGATCTCAAGCCGGAGAACCTCCTATTCCGCACGCCAGAAGACAATGCAGACTTGCTGATAGCAGACTTTGGTCTGTCGAGGATCATGGACGAGGAACAGTTCCACGTTCTGACTACCACCTGTGGAACGCCAGGATACATGGCACCAGAGATCTTCAAGAAGACCGGGCATGGGAAGCCAGTGTATGTGGTTTCGCTAAGTAGTCGCTATGTTCCTTCGCTGACTTGGACTTCCTAGGGACATCTGGGCTATCGGTGTCATCACCTACTTCCTTCTGTGCGGTTACACGCCTTTCGACCGCGACTCCAACCTCGAAGAGATGCAGGCCATCCTCGTCGCGGATTACTCCTTCACTCCCCTCGAGTACTGGCGCGGCGTGTCATTGACAGCACGCGACTTCATCAAGCGATGCCTGACAATCGACCCCAAGGCGCGCATGACTGCTCACGAAGCGCTGCAACACCCCTGGATTAACCCACCCTTCGACCCTGCCGATCCAAGCAACTTCGGTTCCGGCGAAGACTTGCTGCCGACAGTCAAGAAGAACTTCAACGCGCGTCGGACACTGCACAAAGCCATCGACACTGTGCGCGCCATCAACAAGCTGCGCGAAAGCGGTGGTCTGATGATGGATGGGGTCATGAGCGTCGACCCGAAGCCGGAACACGTTCACGGAAACCAAGTATTCGAGGAGAAAGGGCATGATGGAGCTATGGAGATTGATAGTCGTTCAAACGCGCGGGGCCAGACGGAGCAGCAGATTCGAGATCAAGAGCGGAGAATCAAGGAGACAGTGACAGGTCTTTGGAGCAAACAAACGACGCACAGGCGTTAATCGTGATCATCATCATCATCATTGTTCATCAATCAGAATACCAATACCCGTATATCTTAAAGTCATGTTATCCGTTGGAAAAGATCGTGAACTGCCCAATCTCGATCTATGAATTTTCGCAATTGGTGCTCTCCTTCTAAACTCTCTTTTCCAATCATGGAAGGGACAGGGAAAGACAAGAAAAACGGAAAGAAAGAAAACGCCTATACATATCCTCTTGAAAGTACATACATAACCCTCAATGCTCGGTCTTGTCATGCGATGTCCATGGGCCTATTATTCTGGCAATGCCTTTCTGAAGTGTGCGATTCTATCCCGGGGTAACCTGAACATTCAAGCATATATGAAACCTAGCGTAATCTGTTTGTAGCTTTTTTCATCTATCTTTAGTAGTGTTTTATGACTGGACGGATATGTACATCAAACTCTAATTTGAGTAGTTATTCGGTTCTATGCGTAAGAATCCACACTCGTCATGACTGTCAGTGTTGAATACTAGCACAAGTACGCTCTCGCTCTCCATGTTATTGTACAAGTACATCTTCTACGGCGATAATCTGATATTGAACGTGATCACATACTCAGCTTTTTCCTTGTCTCTCATTCATCAGTACATACAGGCGTTAAGAGTCAGGAGTTAGGAAGTTCAAAGGGTTTAATGCGATGAGTAGGAAGAGCATTGACTGCATAAAAAAATATGGAAAGATGCAGGCGAGGAGGTCTAGGCAAGAAGAAATAGATCTATAGAAAATCGTTTCAATCGCAGCGTAAGAATTTTAGAGGGCGAGTCGAGTCATAATTATCTCTTCAGGGAGGGACAGAAGCTTTTTTTAGGCGGATTCGTTCTCTGTAGGCTTGGGGGACTCGACGGCACCACGGACACCTCCCTTTCCACCGACTTCTCTGGCGGTGATCTGGATGCCCAGGTCGGAGTTGATGTTCACCATGACCTCGACCTTGCCGCCGGCCTTGACGCCCTTGATGGCGAACTCGGCAATGGGCTTCTCGGCCTTCCAGACCAGCTCGCGGATCTCCTCCTCTTCGTCCTCGTCGGAGTCGAAGTCAGAGTCCTCATCCTCCTCATCGTCCTTGGGCTTCTCCTCCTTGGGCTTAGGCTCGGGCTTGGTGACCTTGATCTCACGAGCACCTTCGCAGACACGGATCAGAACGTCGCCGCCCTCCTTGGGGACTGCGTAGTGAGCGACACGACGGGCCGGCAGAGCAGTCTCGGCGGGAATAAGAGGACGGAAGATGGACTCGTCACCCTCCGCAGCCACAAGCTGGACACCGATGGCCTTGCTGAGATGAGGAGTGACAGTAACCATGGGGTGGATGGACTGCTCAATGTCTTCGGCATCGAATTCCTGGATGAGAGATGCCTGGATGGCCGCACCACGGGCGATGAGGTCGGAGGGGTTGATAGCAGAGGGGTCTGTCGAGGGCGCAAGAACCTTGGTGGTCTCAGGGAAGATGTTCTGCAGCAGGCTGGCGATCTTGGGAGTGTGAGAGGTACCGCCGACGAGAATGACCTCGTTGATGTCCAGAATATCCAATTCGGCCTTCTTCACAACATCCTGGATAAGACCAGTGAACTGGGCGAAAACCTTTCCGGACAGCAGCTCGTATCGGGTGCGGTTGATGGTAGAGCTGAAGTCAATGCCATCCGCAAGACTCTCGATGCTCAGGGTGGCGTTGGTACCCAGGCTGAGAGCCTTCTTGGTGGCCTCACCCTCCAGCTTCAGCTTGGCCAGTCCACGGGGGTTCTCCCTCGGGTCAGTCTTGTGCTTTTTGATGAACTCCTTAGCAAAGTGGTCAATGATGATCTGGTCCAAGTTGGCTCCGCCAAGTTCGTAGTCGTGAGCGGTGGCTAGAATGGTGTAGATACCTCCACGGGAGGCAACCACGGCAACATCAGATCTCGTACCGCCCAGATCGGCGACGACGACCAGCTTGTCCGTGACAACAGCCTCTGGGCGTGCATCGTAGGCCATCACAGCAGCAACGGGCTCGTGGATAAGCTGAAGCACCTCAATTCCGGTGGCCTTGGCCGCAGAAACCAGGGCCTCGCGCTGGGCATCCGTGAAATCAGTGGGAACCGCAATCACAGCGGCGTTGACATCCTTTCCGAGGAAGTCAGCTGCAGACTTCTGCAGGCGACGAAGGTGACGGGTGGTGATCTCAGAGACAGTGACAACGCTGGGCTCTTCGCTGGCGCTGTCACGGATAGAGAACGCGACAGTAGAGGAATGCTCCTGGGGGTGAGCAGACTGGTGGCTTGGGGTCGGGTCTATCGATTTGAATCTATATTTTTTATTAGCACCGGCACCGGCACCCAACTATCATGTTCCTCTGCGGGGTTCCCCTTACTCCTTGCCCAGGTAGTCCCTGAAGTATGCGACAGTGTTCTGGGGGTTGCGGACGAGCTGTGCCTTGGCCTGGGAGCCATGGTATTCCTCTCCCTCAACGTAAGAGAGAATGGAAGGGATCTGGCGGTCTGTAGTAAAATGATCGTCAATTTCTCCATTCGAATGGCCGCAGACGCCCGTAACTAGGGCTGGATTAAAAACGCACCTCCATCTTCGTTGGCAATCACCTCAGCCTTCCCCTCCTATATTCACTACTGTCAGTCCTTCCTTCATATCTGGGACAGCGACCATATCGCCCGAACATACCGGTGAAGTGCGGGCAATCGAGCTGGTGGAGTTACCAAAGGAAACACCAATGGCATATCTCTCCGCCGCCACGCCGTTCGACTCGTCACTCATCTTTGAGTATAGAATATTCCGGTTCTCGCGGTGGTGACAAGAAGGAATGTGTGCAGGGACACGGAAGAGACCAGGAAAGGAGAGAAGGAAAGATTAGAGCCAAGAAAACGGCTTCGATCGAGCTGGATCACGAACGCTTCACACTCGTCGGGGAAAAAATCTTTTGAGGCGTTTTTCTTCGAGGCGGGAGTGAGCGGGTGGCGGTGCAGCCTTATCGATAAGCGATGCGGCGGTGCAAGGAATTCTATCAAGGGTTCTATCAACACATTCTGTCTTTTTATTTTCACTCCTTTCATTGAAATTATGATGCTGGTCAGTGATAATAAGCCGGTGAGTATATTTCTGTGGAATTGTTATGCTTGACAGTACATGGGACTGCTACTCGTGCTATATCAGCTCACAATATATCTATGCACAATACAAAGAGAACTATATATTCATCAATAATTGGCTTTCTCTTATAACATGGACGACATCATCTCAGGGCCACTAGAACACGGAAGGAGATTAGGTATCGCAGATACGTTAACAAGTGATCATAGTCGCAAATAGAGGCGCCCAACGTCGATAACTCGATCCTTATCTGAGTCTCTGAGGACGGAGCTTCACTGCGATGTTGAAACTGTCGCAAAAAAACATCTTGTAATCTAGTAGGTTGTATCCTATAATTAGGATTCAAAGAACCTGCCTCAAACGGATGATTGACAGATTACCTGGCGTTCGCTTTGTGCGCCGACAACTTCACCAGGGCTAGGACGAAGAATTTCAAATCCATCGAAACATTCGAGGCTGTCTTCTCTCTTAGCTGGGATGTCTCCCATTGGATTCTCTGATGAATCACTCGATAGTCCCTGAGCTCTGTCGAATATTGGAGACTTTATATTCTGCTCCCACCGCTGCCCAGTTTCTGGCAAACGCCGCTGCGGTGTGGTGTGGGGGGACAATGAGATCGATGATTTGATGATACAATCAAGGAACCGATTTATATTGACGCAGCCGGTAGTAGTAAAAGTGGTGAACGGCTCCGAAATCTGTAAAAAGTTGCCACTCAACCTCAGAAACTACCAAAGTATTCCATCCGACACGACGCCATAAGTAGTGTCGACGATCCTCTTCGGACCCTTGAGAGACATGCGCTTTTGCTGGAATCCAACCATATACGCAACTGCTTGGGAGATCCCATCAGATCCACCGGACGAAGCGAAATTATTCTTCCCCTCCATGATGACACAGATGGGTTCAAATTCTGAACCACCAAGTGTGTCGTAGCCCAAGGCATAATGCGCGTTGCCAGTGATGATTTCTCTTTCGCCAGGAACTCGAGTCTCTACCGGGTACTCTCCTCGCAGAGATATTTTCCTAGCGGCTAGCTCCTGTTGCTGCGCTTCTAGCCGGTCAAAGAGAACGAGGTCAATTAGGGTTCGAGATAAGGTCCCTGAAGAATCTCGTCTCCGGAACTTAGCGTTCTGCATTCTTTTTCGGACATCCGCTTAAATGGGCGTTACCAATCCAGTAATCCAGGGATAGCTTTGCGGTAGCGTCCAGATTATCACCTAGACGCGAAGCCTGGGTGACCTTTAGTCCAGATTTCACTTTTTTGAATGGCGAGAGCTGTTCCGATTCGACTATGGCCGTTTTGATTGTCTCCAGAGCTTCTTTAACATGCTCGACTGGCTCACCGTCTTCGATGGCGGCTATGAGGTCGAGTAGAATTTGGACCAAGGACCCCTTGACACGAGTGGCTGGGCTCGAATCGGGAGCACTTCGTTTATATCGTGTCGATGTCGCTGATTCTGACATTCTGGTGTTTGAAGTTTATAGAGTCCTGACAACGCTCTCAGAAGTTCGACGCAGATAAGGGACTAGGGCCCAGCTTGATGATCAGCAGTTCAATAGCTAATGATTTGATGAAATTAGAGGTGATCTTGATAAATATTCTCGGGTGGGTTGGCTGGAGTCTTTAGCGAAGACAGGGCTGAATGAAATGAGTGCCCTCTGCGCTGGAACCTTGGAGAATGACCACTATAAACCAAGATATAGTCTTTTTGAAAACTCTAAAGTATAATGTTAGCAATAATGGTTCTTCCTTAACCACGCTTTGCTTTAGTTAATTAAAATAGTCGATAACGCTTGATTAGCAGAAAGGCCTTAAATTTATACAATGAATGACACTCAGACTAGTATATGTATTTAGCAAGTATTGGCTTTCTCTGCAATATGAACTATATTACATTATATTAGTATTGTTGCTATAACGAAATAAAGTAGGTATCGTAGACACGTTAACAAGTGGGGATGACCATCGATGGAAACATCCAGCATCCTTGTGAATGTGGCGGCTTTCAGCGCAAGCGAGTGACAGGTAGTCGGAACTATGGTGGTGGGTGTATAAACCCCAAAGCACATGACTCGGAACATTAAGAGGAAGATATGCGGAAACGTGACCCAAATCATGTCTCGTTAACTCGGGGAAGATTTGACGATCGCGGGGTGTGGTTCCCTGCTGTCCCTAGAGAGCGAACGCATGGCGACTGCAGCTGCTGTTGGACCTTCAGAGAAGCAGCCAGCGAGAGTGGTAAAGATAGTACGACACTTGCTGTGGAATCCCAGTGACAAAGAGCTACATGGACAGGCGGAGATACGAAACCTCTTAGTTTAGACGGAAGTCTCTTTGCGGCCAGCGCCATCAGCGCCATCAGCGTAGTCGCGAGTCGAGCCGCTCCTCCTAGGACCAAAGAATCCGCGCCGTCTCTGTTCCCGTCCACTGTAGCCTGTGTCCTTGCGAATGGTTCCACCAATGCAGTACAATAAGCTGGCAAGGAAGAGACAGACCGTAGCAGTCCACATGAAGGCGAAGGCTTTGACACCGAGGTGCGCTTTCTGACCGTTACGGTTGAACTTGTCGCGGCCTTCCACATAAGCAGCACTGGTTGACGGGTTAGCGCATTGCAAGATATAAGACATCCACCGCGTGTCCAAGTGAACTTACGTCATGAGAGCGGTAGTGATAGTCTGGAAGGTCAATGCAATCAAGCCCAAGAATGAGGACACGAAGCTTCCGATGCGAGTGCACAGGGCCAGAAGACCGATGAAGAGCGAGAGCACCGCAAAGAAGAGCCCGATAAGCATGAAGGCAAACATGAAGCGGGTCATCAGGTAGTAGTGATTCGTTCTGGAGTCAAGTTAGCAATCATCGACCCTATATGACCGTTAGGAGCCATAATTACCCGATAAATGCATGCGGGACATTGGTCTTGGTGTGGAAGTTATGCTTGCTGGGAGGATCCAATGGGAATGCTGGATGAGATGAGCCGCAGACGCTGTGGCCATGAACATTGACCCGGCAGATGCTCCAGAACGTCCATCTTGATTCTGTAGGCGCCCCAGGGATATTGGCAGTATGCGCCTGGAGGAAGTAGATTTCGTTCAGCGGCCTGTGGTTATTCGCACCACCCAGCAGGGTGAGGAACATCAGCAGCAGCGCACCCGCTGTCAGGAAGAGCCCCAGGAAACCCAGGATTGGTCCTGGAGGAGGATGCGATTAGTTTGCCGTGGGACATGAATTGGATTGGATAGGATAAGGGACCCTGAAGTAATGTACTTACTGCCTACAGCCATTGTGATCTAGGCGAAATGATCCGAGGGGACGATAAAGAGAGAGGATTCCACTGCAAGCTCGGATGAAGCGTAGGGATGGCAATGGCAGGAGGCAGTCGCTAGATACCGACCTGGTGTCAAAGAACGCTCAGTGTGGAATTGTCCGGACACGTCCGGCTGAGGAGAATGGAGGGTGATATAAGTGTGAGCCCAAAGCTGTCTCATCCTGGGCGACAGACAGTCTGGGGGGTGGGATGGGGGGCGACGTCATCTTTTCGCAGCGCACCAAAGAGCGTCGTGATGGTAGTGTAGTACTCAGACCAAGTTGCATCTACCATCAGAACTAAACTACATAAAATGATGTACACCACATCATCATGTTCTGCTCCACGTTGAGTTTTAAGGTTAACTCGAGTGCTCTAGCCGTCTCTGGTGTAGCTGCCACCGGTTTATGATCGCTCAATGGCCCGTTCATCGTGCCTCTTGGCGACTCCATGGATTGTCGTGACGTCGGCCAAATCACGATGCCATCGCGCTCCAATTTCTGCTGCTGAGCCTCGGGGACCTCCTCTGATCTCATCTGAATTGGCCATTTGTGCTACATCTGTTTCCGGTTTAGATCTCTCGACCTTGGTTCACCGAACAGGCTGTCCCTTTGCGGCAACTTGGTTCCTATCATCTTCCCTGGGAACGTGGGCCAATAAGGCTGACGATTTAAGCGGTGCAGCCGCGAGTCTTCAGCCCTGCTCGTCACTATCCTACGTGGAGACTGTCTGACAGATCATCATGGCGACCTGGGCATACCCACCTCTTGCTCCAGAGCAGTTGAAGCGGGAAGAAGACAGTGCGTTGGTACGCCTACCATCAGAACAGGCAGATCCAGCACTTGCGTCAGGGCTTGTGGTGCTAACAAAAACTTGTACTAGGCCAAAGAGCTCCAGTGGCTTTTATCATCGCTGCAAGAGTCTCTAGCGTCCCTGAGAGAGGGCCTGCAAGAGTGCAGGGCACTTTTGGCTCCGAAGGAACCGGGTTCGACCCTCGTGCTCTCGTCGCCGCGGTCAGAAAGCCTCAAAGGCTTCGTAACCCGGGTAGGGACTAAGGTCATCAAAGGAGTAGGTCTCTCAAACCCGCAGAGCCTGTCGAATATGTTTGTCACTGCTGCGCCCCAAATTCTGGATGGGACAGAGAGACTTCCTCTCTGAGATCGCTTTCCCAGTGTCACATCCTTCTTGCACCAATATGGTTTCATGATCACAGACAATGTACTAAGCTAAATATACGTATAAAGGATATCCAGCTGCGGTTAGCTTCTCTCCCGCCCCCGCGGGGTGCTACGAGCACGCGCTTATGTCTTTCCACTGTCCCGGGTGCCCCTGAGCTGGTGTTGCGTCAACTGGCCTCGGTACGCGATTCTATCAATCAAAGTCTCGATGTGGTCGACGTTGGCACTTATACGGGCGATCCACACAATGCGAATTTCATATCTGGCCAATTGCACCTTCTCAGGGAGAACGTTGCAGAAGCATGTCTTGCCTTGAAGGGCGAGACAGATGAAGTCAAGGGGAAATGGTGGGAAACCAATGTGGATGAAAATGTAAGCGTCTTCCTTTTCATCACAGCTACTTTAAAAACTAGCCACTGATAGAACGCGCCAAGGCGTTCGATCCTCCATTGCCACCATATGTGTCCTTTCATCTTGTGATCGAGGAGGCAGCATTGGTCCTGTACATTAGGACCTTAGAACCCACTTCTGCCTCCAACACCCCTGCGTCTTTCACGCCCGATATATCCATAAGCGGATTTTCGATCCGTGAAAGACTGTTTGGACCCCGACTGCCTCCCCACGACGAGGCGGGCCAGGTCTTTATATGGAAAGGGCAGGAGGTCAAGGTTAAAGAAAAGATCCGTGTGGAGAGTCAAGATCCCAGTCTGATGTCTGCAATGTCTAAGATAACTGCCCTGCAGCATGAAGTCCAGAAATGGATTGCAGCAGTCAATGTGGTTATGGGCCAGGATGATTCAGTGAACGAAGAATGAGCATGCTGCGTTCCACCAACCATTGGATACTCTCACTGTTTACTTTGTCCTCGCTCGATTGACTTAGCAGGTCTGACCCCTATTGCCTTCGTATTCTAACCAGGGTTTACACCAGCAGAAGTACTATTTCTACCCAAACTTCAGGATGAGACACTCTATTGCATACTTATGATTTTTCTAGTATCAAAACTATTTTGGTTACCGTTTAGATCACTCCCAGGGCGCACATAACCTCGCTGATTGCTCACAACCCGTATTCCATTTCTCATGAAATCGACTGTGTAATGCGTGTGGCCAAATACCCAGATCTTGACATCACCCGGAATCTGCCCCAAAACATCACTAGCAAATGCGAATCTCCAGGGACTCTCTCCGTGCTGCGGATTGGAAGTTCCTTGCAGACAAGGCGCATGATGGGTCACCACCAGAACAGATCGTGTCTGAATCTGTTCTTCTTCCGCCTTTGCATTTTCATTCCGTATTGACTCAATTTCCTGTCCCAGCCAGGAGAAATCCGAATCATGAGCTGCATTATGCTCATCCACCGTCCAGCCTTCGATATTCTTATAATCCTTTATTTTCGACCGGACAATATCCCTGGACTGGTCCGGAACTTTAGACCAAAGCGTGCAACCCAATAGAGTAACATGAGAGCCCGGGATATCAAAACGCCTCTGACGCAGGAGGACAAGACGCCCATTCAAACAGGATTCCCGTTCAAGCCGTCTAGCCTTTTCGATACCGGCTGCCACAGACGCCTTGTAGAATTCATGATTTCCAAGAACAAGAAAGACCAATTCGAAACGGTCCGTTTGGTTCTTGATAAATTCGCGATATTGTTCATAGTCCGCTAAGTACCCAACGTCGCCTGCCAGAATGAGATATCTAGCGCAGGCTGGGATTTCGAATTGTGAATATTGTTCGTTAAGTTCTAGGTGCAAGTCAGATAGGATCTGAAATGAGACCAGGGACCTGTTTGATGATGGAGGTGGTGTTCCTTGGATTACTGTCTCAGTCGCCATTGGTGTATCTCTGGAGAGGATTGTTCCTAGTAGTTATTAGGCTGATGAACGACTGAGCGGTTCGGCTTCTGGTGAGATCAATGCAGATCAAAACGATTAAGCTCCCATTGCCAAGACTGAATTGGCGGAACTTTATCAAGGACCCATTTGTACTATATTGTCCCCCTTGGAATAGACACCAGGAGAGATTCTTCTCGAGGTAAAAAAAAGTGATGAATAAATCACAGAAATGTCTATACAGCAAACTAAAGAGTCAAACTGGCTGATTGGCGCGTATTATCAGGGGCAAGCGGAGGGTTCTCAAGCCAGCCAATCAGAACCCGCTGATTGTGATAGACAAAATGTCTTGGCGAAAGTTTTCCTGAAGAGCTCTCTTCGGTGGCAAGCAGGGGAGTTCCTTTCCACCAACATCCTCATTCAACAGTTTTTGGAGTGAGAAGGGAAGGTATCAGGATGCTCTCCCGACCTCCAGCATCCCAGGCCTGCCGGGTTAGCTCTCGCGAGTTGTTGCAAGCGCTTGTGCAGAACTCGACGCAGCCTGCATCCCGACAATTGCTCCGACACGGGACTGCGAGCTTGGTAACTCCGCGCTCTAGGCCATCAGTTGCGCGAAGGACGTTTTCGTCTTGCCTTGTTTCGGATTCGAAGACAAACGCTGTTCGTTCGAGCTCCACGAAATGGCAAATTGGAAAGCGATGCGCGTCGACTGTAGCCGCCGACAAAAAAGATCAGATTTACGCGCTCATCGATAAGATCAACGACCACGAGGGGCAATTGGCCGAGCTTCTGTTCGAACTCGATCTGATCGACGATCACCATGGCGTTCTCAACCTCGAGGGACCGGAGTTGGACGATGTCTTCAGTCAGACTATTGGCCACCGGAGCCAACAGGTGCTGGAGGACCGGGTGAGAATGGCGAGACAGGAGTTCGGGGAGACGTTGCCCGAAGGTCATTTGAATGATCGTGAACTTGAGCTATATGCACGACTTTACGGGCAGCCGATTATCGAATCTCAGGCCTTGGAGGAAGAGGTAGAGGACGAAAAAGAACCCGATCGTTTGTATCGGGAAAGCGTCGACGGGGATCTGGAAGAGGTTGAATTCGAACAGGTCGAAGCAGAGGATGATATTCCGGTTGTTTATGATATGGAGGCTCCACAGCCAGAAGAGGAGACACTTGTTATGACTCGTGCGAGGGAGATTGCTGAACAACTGGGAGGAGAGGTCATGCTGGAGCAATTCGCTCAGGAAGCCGTCCCGGACCCTACGTCTAGACTACACCCTGCGACTGAAGCAGGGAAATTCTCGACAGACCCGAGCACTATCTTTCTTCCGAAGGATACGGTGACCGGACCGATTTCTGCCATCTTGTCCAACTTCTCCAACAAGCACATTTCTGAGGTCGCTCATCGTACTTTTGGTGGACAACGGCTTCCGCACTCCACGACCACCCCACCCGCACGAGCACAGCTACCGCAACTGCCCATTCCGCTTGAAGCCTCTCAAAACCACATGAGTGAAATGGAGGCGAACGCATACATTGCTGCTTTATACCCCGGCGTCTACGCTACCACTCTGAGTATCTTGGTTGAAGTTCGAAAGCGCCTGGGAAGCGATTGGATACGGCGCCTGATCACCCAAGAGGGAGGTCCACGAGTACTGGATGCTGGCGGTGGCGGTGCGGGAATTCTGGCCTGGAGGGAGGTTCTTCGCGCGGAATACGAGTTGATGGTCCCTGACCATCCGAAGGAAGAGCCCGTTCCTCTGGGTAAAGCCACTGTGGTCACCGCCTCCGACAGTCTGCGAACTCGTGCTAGTATTATGCTTGAAAACACGACGTTCCTCCCGAGATTGCCGGACTATGTCCATGTTCGAGATACTCCTACTCTGGATGATGAGAGAGCGCCTCCTAAACGAAAACAATACGATATAATCATTGCACCCCATACTCTCCTTGGTATCGACGAAGGTTATTTGCGGAAGGAACAGGTTGAGAACCTGTGGTCTTTGCTCAACCCTGACGGGGGAGTCTTGATCCTCTTCGAAAAGGGTCACCAAAGGGGCTTCGAGGCCGTCGCTGGTGCTCGTGATATGCTTCTGGAACGACACATCTCGAGCCCTGGTTCTCGGGAATATGAGAATCTTACAGAGTCTTCCGACGAAGAAAGATACGTGAAGAAGGAGACGGGAATGATTATCGCACCCTGCACGAATCACCAGAAGTGCCCTATGTACCTGGTCCCAGGTCAGGCCAAGGGCCGAAGGGACTACTGCCGTTTCGAACAAAGATATATCAGACCCAATTTCCTACAGCGTATTATTGGTGCAAAGGACCGCAACCATGAGGATGTGCAATTCAGCTACATCGCCGTCCAGCGTGGTATTGACCTGCGCGAGACCCACAATATCGTGCAGGGGCCCGAAGCGACTGATGCGGCATTTGCTGGATTTGAGCATCTGCAAGATGAGGCAGAACCCGTCGAGAAGCTTGAATCAGTCGCAGCCTCGAGCGGATCAGCCACGGAAGGCGAAATACCCTTCAACCCCCTTACCCTACCGCGTACTGTTTTCCCTCCCATGAAGCGCCGTGGACATGTCATTTTCGATTTATGCACTTCGGCTGGTAAGATCGAACGTTGGACTGTCCCTCGCTCTTTCAGCCGCCAGGCCTACCGTGATGCTCGTAAGGCGCACTGGGGAGACCTGTGGGCGCTGGGTGCGAAGACTCGGATTCCCCGCAACCTGAACCTCGGAGACAGAAGCGGAGAGGGCAAGAAGGAGAGACTAGAACGGCGAGCTGCTGCCAGAGCAGCGATGCGGGAAGAAGGTGATGACGATGGTCTGGCTGCATTCATGGAGGGTAAGGCAGACGAAGAGATTGTTGCCCCTACACGGAAGAAGGGCCAGACGATCCCCAGTTGGAAGAAACATGCCGACAAGAAGAAGGTCCGGCAAGCCTTCAAGCAGCAGTCGTCCAAGCAATTCGAAGCACAAACGGAGGTTTAAAAAGGGAGCATTAGTTATGACCAGGTCTCATTATCTGAAATACCCTGCGGCGCATTGATTCGGGTTCTGTTAACGGATATCTCATCTCTCACCTCTCAGCTATGGTCAAGGGATCTGGAAAAAATGAAAAGGATAGCAGGCGTTGTATAGCTATTAGAAAATCTGTATAATATGATGTAACCATTTGCATGTATAGTATTTCACGTTAAAAATTCTCCAATTCCTAACTCTCTCTGATACCTCCAGAGACGCTTTGCTCTAGTATCTCAGCAGGAGATCCGTCTCATCTCACTCGTATAGGAGTATCCGCAAGTCCCGTGGCCCTCCCTGGAGCATCTGTGTCCACCAGAAGATGAATCAGGGATTGAGTGGCCCGTGTGAAGTTGATGCCTTCACACTGGGAACTTCAGCGTGATATTAATTCAGCACCTCCTTAGAGGATAATGCGATTTCACGCAACATGGCGGCTCTCTATCCGGTCTTCTCGTAGAGATTCCTGAACTGGGAAAGCAGGCTGCGCGAGCGCAAGCCCTTCCTGAGGGTACGAGAGACCACTTATTCGGGCCCATGATCTGTCTCGATGACGCCCGTCCAGCAATACCATCCCGTGAGGCAGTTTTCGTGAACCTTTCGCTGTAAAGGAAGCCCGGAGCTTTCCTCCATAGTACACAATCTTCTCCATTGTCAATCGGCCCATCACTTCACTGAGCAGCCATACTCTTCCTCAATTCGCGCTCTCTCTGTCGACTCTGCAACTCCAGACGTTCCACCGCATATTTCAATCGTTCCTTCTTCTGGATGAGCTTCCTCAGTTCCGCCGCCTTGCTTCCTCCATCGCTCATTAACCGACGGCTCTGGAGCTTGGCACTCTGACCCTGGCTGTTATTCGCGGACAAGTGGCCCTCATTGGAGGACAATCGGCCTTCTTGGAGCTCGCATTTGGCTTTGAGAGACTGTTCGCGACGGGCTAAGCGGTCGACGTGCTTGGAGGCAACGTGTAGAAGGTGTGTGATGCTGGGTGTAATTTCGTCGAGGAGGGATTGTTGCGCTTCGCGCAGGGTTGGTTCCGGGAGAAGTTCGAAGTGCTGTAGTGGAACATTAGGAACGAAACTGGAATTGGAATATTATGGGGCCCGTTGGAAAAGACTCACTCTTGTTGTCTGCAGAACCTTTGATAATCTGGGGAAGTCGTTTACGCCATTATCGAGTATATTGATGGATGAATCAAGCAGCTGCAAGGATGATCGGAGAGAGGAGACTGAAGATGATAAGGAGGCGGCCATGTTGAGAAACAGCTGAATTCACTACCTTAGAAGAAGAAGATTTCGTGGTGAGAGGTATACTTGCACTGAGCAAGTTCAAAAGAACGATACTCTCTATCGTCCTCACTGTTTACACCGCGGAGGGGCAGATCGGACAGCCGCTTAAAGCGGCAAGGAGCCTCGCTTGAGGCGGCAACGGGCTGGGAAGTTCCGGCTCCGGGCCAAACCTCGCTCCTCCGTTTGTCCTGCTACCGCATCTCCCATCAGCTCCAGCATCCTCCACTCCCTCCGCATTTCAGAAGCAATTACGATCAAATACCTTCTGTCAAAATGTCTCTCCTCGGAAAGAAGTGGCCGACCCCTGTCGGTGAGTCGCCCCCCATGATCTACACGCGCCGCAATGGGTGGTCGGGAGAAAGAAACTGACAGGAGACTTCTACTACAGCCAAGCCTATGGCTCCTTTCTTCGTTGCCGGTATGCGAATCTCCCTATCTGATGTCTTTCAGGCGATATAAGCGCAGCAGCTTGAGCGGAAAATAGACTCAATTGAGGAAGATGGTGATGATGGAATGACTGACACTGTATTAGGCCTCATCATGATGTACGCCATCAACTCGGCCGCCAACGCTCTGCCTCCTCGTGAGTCACACCCTCTTTGAATTCGTCTTTTTTCTATTAGGTCAACGGACCATGCGTCTATTGTCCCTTCGATATTGCGGTTAGAATCGATGTGAGCTGGGAACGTTTGCTAACCCGACATTAACCGCAGCCCCGAAGAAGGAGGAGTCGCACTAAACGCGACAACGAGAGCTTGATTCTTGATCACGATCTGACAAGAAGGGATATCCATGGTTATTGATTAAGTCCTGGGTGGCCCTCGGTGTGGGCGTCGAGTTGGTTGCAATGCGATTACTTTGTACAAAACATAGATATTTGCATCCAATACTATTCGACAATATAAGCAACTGCACCACCATTTTGAAATTCCGGATATTTATTCATTTGATCTTTCTGCTTGTCCTGCTCACTTCGCCGCGATATACGGCGGACTCCTACGTAACTCTGGCAACTTCACATCCCGCCTCAGGTCAAGACGTGATATTGTAGAGTGTCTAATTGCTCACAAGTCCTGTAAATACACTCATATCACTCAGTCGTTTCGAGAAATACTACCTTTGAAAGAAAGAAAGTAGTTGTCGGGACACTTACTGTAGACGATATGATATGAGTTCAACCCATGACAATGATACGTCAAATAGTTTAATAAGCGATATTAATTATATCCAATCCTCAAAAGCAATTTAGCTTGCCCTATTCATCATATCTGATAGTTGCTGCATGTCATCCGATATCGTTTTCTTGGTTCCTGAGGCTACCACGAGGAATATGTGGCGCTATTCCGTATCGGGCGGAATCATTTTCGCTGAAGTCCGCAAGCTCCGCAGGCCCGTCTATCGCGACAACCTCCATTCTGGCAGCCATAGTCAATCTCAAAGGCACCAACCATGTCGCAGTTCAGAGCGAAGAGGCTGGATATCAGTGGGTTCATCAACCCTCGCGTCATTCGTGACCACACCAAGCGGAAGGTGGTCGAGCAGTACGAGCCAGAACGGTAAGATACAACTCATCCTTTAGATGCGATGCGTATCATCGCATCACCTTTTTCCCACTGAATGATTATGGATTGGTATTGACGTATATCATCCAAATAGCCAAGCACTCCGCTACATCATCCGCAACACCAGCCTTCCTCAGCGTATGCGTGCACAGGCCCAGCTCCAGCTTTCGCAGATGCACGCCTACACTCGCCCGACCCAGATCAAGAACAGATGTGTCGCTGGAGGAATAGCGAGAAGTGTGTTCCGTGACTTTAGAATGGCAAGAGTAAGTTCAACCTATGAATCTTCGCAATCCGGCCGCACTTGCGCCTGTTTTCTTTTTTCTTTTTTGTTTTTGAACATCGCTAACGACTTGTTTCTTCAGTACCAATTCCGTCTCCACGCGCTTGCTGGAGAGCTGCCCGGTGTCAGGAAGGCCAGTTGGTAGATTCTGTCAATGTCTCTTCATAATGAGAAGCGAGTTGGAGCTATTTGCAATTATGGGTTCATCTCTGCATACGGGCGTTTTTTATTCTGCGGATGTAAATGTACAATACAACAATCACTGAAAAGAAATATTGATCAATCTTATACTATGCCATTCACTTACACTTTTTCTGTATTGTGGGCTGTGATTCGGAACTTGCCCTGATCAGATGGTGAAGTCTGTTTGCTTGATGTCGGAAAGTTGCAGCCAGCCTTCTCAATACAAAGAATCCCCTGTTCTTCCAGGACTCATTCACTTTCCATATGACTGCCAACCCCCTCATCTGAAATTTGACTTGGCCCATCTCAGCACTATCCCACAGAAAAAGCTTCAGTTTTCACAACAACCTCAAGAGACATCGAGACTAGTTCGAACTCAGGAATCCAGTTGCAAGTCTCATACTAGAGATTTACTCCGGTGCATAACTATCCTCTGTTATTATTCGATCTCAGTTTCTCTTTGAACGCACAGCACCAAACATGTTCGTCTTTCGCCGCGAGGACCTTCCTCCAGATCCTGTTTTCCCCGCTGATCTCGAGAAACTTGGGTGAGCATGGTTTCATTTTCTATATCGAAGTCCAGTCGAAATGCACAGACTTTGAGAAACTAATCCAAGCGTCTTTCATCCAGATACTTCATAAATGACAATGATCAGATCAGAAAAATATCAGATCCTGAGAAGGAGTTCGTCTTCAAGATCAATAGAAATGATCGCTGGAATCTGTTAAACAGGGAAGCGATGAATGGTATGTCGTACTTCTATATCTCTTCGATATGCTTTGACATCCTTCATCGCTTCAACAGAGGCCCCATCTGACAATATATGGGAAATGCTTACTGTCTAATGATACAGCTTGTATTCGCTCTATCGTACACTCTCGCCTATGCGCCCTTGGTCTTTCCGTACTTAGACTCCCACTCAACGCCGGGCCAGAAGAGCGCCATGTCCCTATCATGATATCTTCAAACCTGAAGACTGCCTCTCGCGTCATCGTTGTTTTCGGCGAACCAGTCCAGGATCTAGGTATTTGGGCCTATCGAACTATCAGCACGGAAGGAATCGAGGCTGGTTCAGCCGTTGCCTTCGCCAAAGCCGTGCTTGGATACGAAGATACGAAGACCGATACGGCTCTTATCCTCGCGAATACCGGACAGCTTATATGGTACAATGCAGAGGGTCGTGCCATCACACACCCATCATGGCTTGCTCTTCCCAAGGAATCGGCTGTTGATCCCCTACCCAGGATGACGCATCGTAATAAGATTCCTCGCAATGGAAACTGGGAGGAACATGTTCAATGCGTGTTTGAAGACGTTCTCAAGGCGAGAGGAGAGCTCTTGAGTGAAAATGCAAAGATTGATATCATCGGTCTTGCAGAGGGAGGTCTGGCTGCAGTGACGTATTTGGCGGAGAAGTGTAAGTTGTGAAATTCATCCTGGATAGCTATTTCTTTGGGGTTTTCTATATAATGCCCATATGATCACTATTTTTATATAGAAGAGAAAAAAAACCCCTCGCTAACACGGATTTCTACTCTCTAGGGCCAGAATGGAGCAGCCATATCTCAGCCATGTGTCTGGCCAACCCTCTTCATTACAACGGCATCCATATCTTCCCAGACCCATCATCTGCATCCTCTGAGACGGAAAACTCATTTGAGAACTTCATCTCTTCCCGCTGCCGTGCCTACGTCCTATCCGATCGTCCTGTCAATGACCCTGTTGCTGGCGCAGCTGATCATAATTGTAACTGCTATGCGTCGGGCGAGGAACTTAATGTTGAATGTATCATGCCTAAAGCGTGGAGGAGCATGATGGAGTGGCTTGGAAAGGCTCATACGGATCCAAACTTCGGGGAGGTGCAGTTGGTTCTTCAAGATGATGTGGAAACGACGGCTTCAGCAGATAAAGGGAGCGAGGAGTGAGTTTCTAGTGAGAGGGGGTCGTGGACGGTGGAAGTCCCTGGATATCGTCTGCAGATTGCAACATGCAACTAATCGAAGATCATACAGTCTCATGTCTGTGCTGGGCTATATCGTAGATGATGGTTCAATTCATGATGGCAAACCTTCCTGCGTAGTAGGGTATATATATAAACGTCTCTAGAAGTAATAGTGTCCCAGTAGGGTCCTAGTAGTCGAATATATGTACATAATCTACCAATCCGTCTCACTCTCGCTGCCCGGATATGCCTTCTTCCTCAACTTCCACATGGTCTTTTTCTGGTTGGCGCTATCGCCCGGTCTCGAGGATCGCCTGGTATCTTCCACGACTGTCATCCATGGGACATTGCCTGCGCGTCGTACCCGTTCTCTTAGCAGCTGAGATACCTCTTTCTGTTTCCGCGCGTCTGTATGTGTCTTCTTTGATGCTGGTTGACCGGCCTTCGCTTTCCTTGCTGCTGCCACATTGGCCGAGTGACGGCGCTCTGCTGCTCGGGCGGCGTAATACTCCTCAGCGATTGCCCAGTCGGGATTATCCAATTGCCCGCGGACAAGGACGATGCCTTGGCTTGTCTCTAGCGCATCGCGTATGGTAGAAATCGGGATGGGAGTGACGAGGTCTAGTTTGCGGGTTGAAGGGTGGATGCCCCGGACAAGAGCGAGGCCAAGGGAACGAGAATGTTTCGGGTTGAGTGGGGTACAGCTGCCAGATCCGATAAAGAGGTAGGGGAGATCCTCACGCTGAGTGCGAGTTATGAATGGCTGCAGAGATGATAGAAGCGTAGATTGTGACAAGGACTTGTTGGCTGGAGAATCGGCCGCATCATCCATGTTAGTGTCGGGATCGATATCAGACTGTTCTTCCTCATCTTCCATTGCGTGTTCCGAAAGGTCAGCGTTGGCCGGAAGTCCAGCGATAGCGTTTTGATTCTCAACTGCAACAATAGATACGATGGAACCATCCAACAGATCATGGAGAAGCTCTGGGTTGTGATGTGCACCCATTACCATGACTCCTAATATCCCTTGCCGTGAACCGGCGTAGTCGACACTCAATGGCTGCATGCGGTTCAGAGGCGTATTATACCATACATGGCTCTGAATCTGGGCTGGTTGGTATCTGTGGAAATATGACTGCATCTGCATGGAACGCAGTTGTGCACTGGACCTCGTAACGTACTCGGTAGGCTGCGAAGGAAGTGTGATCATGTTGACCATAGCTTCACTGGCTGCCTGTGCGAGAGGCTCTGCAACCTCCGACGGTCCTTTCTCACTCATGTAAACAACATCTGATAGTCCAAGCGACTTGATAAGCCATGTGGCAACCTCCAAGCCCAGTCCGAAGATCCACCCTGGGAAATTGATGATCAAAGAGCATTGCGGATAATCTGCAAGTAGTCTCCTGTAACGATCCATAAGGTCCGTTGCTGCGAGTACGTAGTGGTCTGGGTCTTCTTTTGGTGAAGTGGCCCCGATATGATGAGAGCGAAGAATAGACCCATCTTTCGATCCGTCCAGGGATGGATGGGAGAACGGGGGACCAAAGCACGGTGTACGTATATGGGCCAGATATACTTCCCCCATGGGTGAGAATTCCGGCTGTCCAGGATCAAGGTCCAAGAAAGCAACTCCATCAGTATTGCTGTAACCGTTTTCAGTCTGCGGTGCTGGACTGAGCAGGTGATTCAGTAGGTAACGGCTAAATGTCGACTTTCCCGAAGCCTTCGGGCCGCACACAAGCACTCTGAGCCCTCCGACCTTCTGAGACAGATGCTTTATAGCAGTGCTCCATTTCTTGTCGAGATGCAAAGGCCGTAGGTGCCGCCCCAAAGGGTCATCGGAAGAGGTGTAAAGCTGCAGAAGGGTTATTGAGAAATTCAGACTGGGTAGTTCTGTGGGGATGGCATTACTTACAACAGAGAATGTCCGTCGGGAATTCCCTTTCAAGGTCGCCTTATCAGCAGCCGTACTCTTGCTATTCCATATTCGCTGGTACAGAGGCGATAGGTCTTCAAGTCGGTATATGCCACTATGACACGAGCTGATCTCAACTTCCGCATAACCCTCGATTCCAGTGACGCACTTTATAACAGGAAGAGAGTGAGTAGATGGCGCATAAACCCTGTAGAGATTGGGCGACGGGTGCAATTTCGCACCCATCAAGCTGATCACGCCCCGTTTCACCCAAATATCGTACTGTCCCACGGCAACCAGATTCTAGTGTAGAGTAAGCGACTGATGCTTGTACCAATTGAATAGAGGACCAATTACCATCTTTTCTCTGATGCGAACACAGAGCCGATGCTCGTCAGCATAGACGATGCTAGACTTGTTCAGGCGTGTCTTCGAAAGAGGAAAGTTCTCGATTTCGGTTGCTACGTTCGTGGGAGATTCGTAACTTGGAAGAAATTAGCTTCAGTGATCCAGTCTTTGGCAATTATACGAACCTCTCGTCATCCTCATTTTGCGCGAGGATCTCTTCATCAACGCCATCCGACATGCTGATATCTCCATTTCCCTCTTCCCATCGTGATTCATCCGCGCTGGGTTCGTCAGACCGTAGTTTTGACACCTGCGGCGCAGATTCCACGATAACATCCTGCTTTCCTTCTGCAGAACTTTTCTTGTTCCTTCTTCTCCTATCGGGACGGGGCTTTGCGCTATCCGTCCATTTCTCATCTGTCGGAGGTGAAGGCTTCGTCCGTTTTGTCGGAGGCTCTTCCGTTGCTCGAGGATCTGGTGAAGGACTTATGGGTACAATGACCTGTTGCTGGGATTGCCTAGCTCTTCGCGCAGCAATGGCACTGAGTGCGCTGACAGGAGCTGGAAATATTCACGTCAGTAAATGCTCTGCGCGGAGATAGAACTTCTTAGCGGGGCCACGAAACGAAAAAAGCATCATACCAGCTGATTGCTGCTTCTCGGCCTTTCTCTTCATTATCAGTGGCTGCGCCTTGTGACTGCTGTTCAATACAAATATCTGCAATCATAAAAAGCACATTGCTGAGGCACACTGTCAAGCTCCAAATGCTTGGTGCAGCGGAGATCTAGTCTTCTCCGAAATATTCGAGCTGCGGGACTGATAAGTTGGTCCGTGCTTGGCGGAATCGAGAAAAAAGTTGCCCGCAATCAACCATCCAACGCCTTTATCGCACCCAGCAGGCTTCTGCTCATAGCAACATATCTCGTGGTCAGTGAACCCGTGATTGTGAGCGCTAGCCCATCCGGAGAGGCTTTCTACCAGAATATTTACAGTTCTCAGAGAATTGGCATTCTACCAGCCTCCCGTATCTGGCGCTTACCAACTGCATCTTTCTGAGCCTACTCTATTATCGCACGCTAATCCAGCATGGCGCGTCAGTCGAAGATTGATCCGCCCTCAGAGAGTGGCGATAGCTCCTCGAGCGGCTCGAGCGTTTCGGAGCAGACTGTGAAAAAGTCGAAGGTGCCGGAATCGCGGTCGGAGACGAAGACAAAGAGCAAAAAGCAGCAAAGTGACTCCAGTTCCGATAGTGAAGGCAGTGATGGATCTAGTGGAAGTGAGTCGGAAAGTGAGGATGCTTCGTCGCAAAGTGGAACGTCGCAAAGTGGAACGGCGAGCGAGTCGTAAGAGCTCCATGGAAGGATGCGCGTTACTTTCTAATACTGACTGCTTGGAATAGCTCCTCAGAAGATGAATCTGATAGCCCGCGCGAAGCTTTCAGACCACCGCCTGGATTCAAGCCCGTCAAGTCTCAGCGCACTCCTTCCTCTGGTGTGAAGTCCATTCTTTCGGACCTCCGAGGCAAACAGATCTTCCATATCACAGCTCCCGCCTCTCTACCTCTTTCATCGATCAAGGAAGTGTCGCTCGCAAAGGTCTTGAGTGGAGAGCCCGTGCTGGAACACAGGGGTGTGCAGTACGGGATTCCAGCAGACAGCATCAATCAGCAAGATGCTGATCAGAAGATTCTGCTGGCCTACGACGAGAAGAGCCAGACCTACCACAGTACCTCCATCGGAAACATCCAGAGCTATCACTTGCAGGAACTGGTTAGCCTGCCTAAGGGGACAGCTTACAACAAGGAGAAGCCAGATGCCAGCAAGCCTCCGCGACCACAACCTAAGGACTTGAAAATGCGTTTCCGACCAGTCGGGAGCACGTACGGTCCCCCTGAGACGATAGGTACTAGCGATGAGGAGTCCGAAGGAGAACAGACTTCGTTCAAGTTCCCCAAAGGATCCAAGGCCGAGCGGGAAGAGCGAAAGCGCAAGCACCAACAGACTGAAGGAGACGAGAAGACTGTGGAAGTGGCTCCTCGAAAGAAGTCGAAGAAGCATTCCTCTGAGGAGAATGGCAAGGCGGAGCCCTCGCAGGATGCTGCTGAGGGGCAGGGTCGTGATAAACCCAAGAAGTCGAAGCACAGTGAGGAGAAGAAGCGCAGGAAAGCGGAAAAGGCTGCATAGATGTGGGCAATAGGCGTTTTGTGTGTGCTTTTTGACACGGATTTCCTTCTTTGACTTTGGCCTAGAAAAGTTCGTGGGATAGATGTATGTATGTAAACTGGTATATTTGTTGCAACAAGAGATAATCTCCCTGGATCGGCTGTGCCGCCAGGGAAGGGTATACTACGCATCACTCTCATCAATAGCTACTCCCACAACTTCCTGCACCACTAATGTAGGATTGGTAGCCTGTAGAAAATAGAGATAAATAAAATATATAAACAATAAAGATATAAATAATGAATGATATATAGAGAACTGATCGTGATGCTCCGATGTCGTCCACCAGGTGCTCTCGCTAGCCGGAAACAGTCGCCAAGGCCGTCCGGTGTGGCCACGAGGGGCGAAGCGGCAGAAAAAAAAATAGATAGAGCGGCGTTTGAAATGTCCGCATCGGACGGCGATCCAGAAAAAAGGATCTGGGGCGGACTCACCTTTTTTCCCTCCTCGATTTAATCTAATCCTCTCTCCTTCACACCCTCATCCTGCGTGGAATTTGTCTCTGGATCTTCGATTTGACTCAGAAGACATCTCTTCATACACAATGGCCACCTACGCTCTGTCGTCGTCCCACCGGGACGTGAGTATACCCCGCTATCTCATCTCACGTCGACAACTGCCATACTGACTCATGGACTGTAGCTCCTCGAGAAGTCTCTGGTCGAGACCGACCCTGAGATTGCTGCGATCATGGTATGTCCCATTTATTGCAATGTTATCTGCCGTTCCAGGGCAGATATATATATAGATAAAATATCATTGCCAATGTTCTCGAGCTGACCACCCCGCTCCATGCAGGAAAAAGAGATCCAGCGTCAGCGCGAGTCGATTGTCCTGATTGCTTCCGAGAACGTCACCTCGCGCGCTGTCTTCGATGCTCTGGGCTCGCCTATGTCCAACAAATACTCTGAGGGTTACCCCGGTGCCCGTTACTACGGTGGTAACCAGCACATCGACTCCATCGAGCTCACCTGCCAGTCTCGTGCCCTGAAGGCTTTCAACCTGGACCCCGCCAAATGGGGTGTCAACGTCCAGTGTCTGAGTGGTAGCCCTGCCAACCTGCAGGTCTACCAGGCCCTGATGCGCCCCCATGACCGTCTGATGGGACTGGATCTCCCTCACGGTGGCCATCTGAGCCACGGCTACCAGACTCCCCAGAAGAAGTATGTTTTGCCCTTTCTTTTCCAGGATATCGACGTGCCATGGTATTAACACCAGTATCAGGATCTCCGCTGTCTCTACCTACTTCGAGACCTTCCCCTACCGTGTTGACCTGGAGACTGGCATCATCGACTATGACACCCTCGAGGCCAACGCCCAGCTCTACCGCCCCAAGTGCCTTGTTGCCGGTACCTCCGCCTACTGCCGTCTGATCGACTATGCGCGCATGCGCAAGATCGCCGATTCCGTCGGTGCCTACCTCATCGTCGACATGGCTCACATTTCCGGTCTGGTTGCCGCTGGTGTGATCCCATCGCCGTTCGAGTACGCTGATGTCGTGACCACCACCACTCACAAGTCGCTCCGTGGTCCTCGTGGTGCCATGATTTTCTTCCGCAAGGGTGTCCGCAGCACTGACCCCAAGACCGGTAAGGACATCATGTATGACCTTGAGGGTCCCATCAACTTCTCTGTGTTCCCCGGACACCAGGGTGGTCCTCACAACCACACTATCACTGCCCTTGCCGTGGCCCTCAAGCAGGCCGCCACTCCTGAGTTCCGCCAGTACCAGGAGCAGGTTGTCAAGAACGCCAAGGCCGTGGAGCTCGAGTTCAAGAGACTCGGCCACAAGCTCGTCTCCGACGGTACCGACAGCCACATGGTCCTGCTGGACCTCCGCCCCAAGGGTCTGGATGGTGCTCGTGTCGAGGCTGTTCTTGAGCAGATCAACATCGCATGCAACAAGAACTCCATCCCCGGTGACAAGTCCGCTCTGACCCCTTGCGGTCTCCGTGTCGGTACCCCTGCCATGACCAGCCGTGGTCTGGGTGAGGAGGACTTCAAGCGCGTGACTCGCTACATCGACCAGGCCATCAACCTCTCCAAGGAGATCCAGGGCCAGCTGCCCAAGGAGGCCAACAAGCTCAAGGACTTCAAGGCCAAGGTTGCCTCGGATACCGTCCCGGAGATCCAGAACCTCCGCAAGGAGATCAGCGAGTGGGCTTCCACCTTCCCTCTGCCCGTCTAAATTGGAACTTGAGTCCAAGGAAACGGCGTCTATTTGTTTGATTTCATTTTTCCACTTTTATCTTTCAACATGGATTGCAAGCGCAAAAAAAGGTTCCGGGGAACGGGGTTAAAGAACAAAATAACGATATCAAACAGGTCTGGCTTTTCAACCTAGCATGGGGTCATGGACTTGGATATGAGCATGAGTGCTGTGATGTCCTCTTCAACAAGTGATATTTTGATATTTCAACATTCGACCAGGCGCTTGGATCGTGTAGTACGAAGGTTAATTCTTCGCCATTGAGCTCTTCTCTATTATATGGATCGCATCTATAGCCATTGGGCCAAAACATAGCTTCAAACCAAGAAGCACCATCTTCTTCATCTTTTTTCAGACTCTTGTTCAAAGTCTCTTCACGTTCCGCAGTATATCCATCATCAATTCATTGTAGGAAGGATGTGCTGCGCACCGGTGGACGGTGTGGTCTCCTGTAGAGCACAGTGCGGAGGTTCCTGCTTCCGGCGATAGAATCAATCTTGGTCGTGCACATCTTACCCAGAGGGACTGTCGCCCAGAGGGACTGTCACACGCGCATAACTCGAGCGATGTATAACCGCGGTGTGATCCTCCATAAAAGTAAACGTTGTTCTCGTACGCCTTTGACTGGCGTCTGTCTTCAAGTGACCATTTTCGTATCCTCAGCCTGGTCCCCGCCCGCAATCCTTCCAAACTCCCCGATGACTCTGCGCAGCCTGCTGATACGGTCCTCCAACTCCTCGATCTCCTGCGATTGATCCTCTACAGTGCGGTCGACATCTGGTAAGGCTTCGACGACTGTGCGAGCTTTCTGGATCCGGATCTTGATAGCACTGGCTGCCGTAGGGAGGTCTTTCACATCCAAGGGCGGCGGCGCATTGGGCCCCAGAGCAGCAGCCCCGGACGTCGAGGAGGCTCCTGAGATACCAGCGGTATGGTGCCGCTGCGATGATCCGTTGTTGGAGGTGCTTGTTCCCGCGCCGCCGAGGTTGGAGGGCTGCAGGTGTTGAGACTGGCCCGGACCAGAGGATGAGGGTCCTGCGCCAGACGCATCTCCGCCGTCTCCAACACCAGCGCCAGAGCTATCACTGCCCACCTGAGCTGCCAGCAACCGCAGAATCAGGGCATGAAGCTGTGGGAGAAAGTCGAAGTTCTGCGGAGACGGGAAAGGCACTGCGCCTGGAGAGGCTGCGGCGGTTGCGCTGGGGGTTTCGGGCGCGGACGAGCCTTTAGCCAGAGGCGTGCCGGAGACAGGAGATCGGGATGTCATGAGAGCAACAATAATGATGATTAACCGTCCAGATGTGATTGACAGCTGTTAATTAGCATTTAGCCAGGGCGACAGTCCGTCGATCCGTTAGGGTAAAGTCGGAAGAAGACAGGACGAACGAGGATGTCGGGCAAAAGCAAAGGAGCGCGTCTGACGTCGGATGATCGCGAGCGACCAAAAGTGTCACCGAGACTGACTGCCCCTCCTCTCTCGCCTCACCGGGGAGGGCCGTCTTTTTCTCTCCTGCGAACCTCCCACCACGCTTGTTGCAATAGTGTTTCCTCGTGGCTTCTGTGCTTGTTGAGCAGTCTGGATTCATCTGGTATCCTCTGAATACACCCTGGTAGCAGCAACACTTGTCAATTCCATTCGTCCCGTTTCCATCTATAGATATCTACTTCTTTTCATATCATAGGACCGTCTGATCCATCACCATGGCCAAGGTCGACCACAAAGTCTGCCTGAGTATGTCTGGGCTTCTTGTCTTTTGAAACTATGATACGAACACCAGCTAATGCGTCTCTACTATTGCACAGTCGTCATCGATGGCTGGGGTGTTGCAGGCCCGAACTCCCCGCCCGAGGGCGATGCCATCGCCGCCGCAGAGACCCCGCACATGTCGGGCTTCGCAGAGGCCAACTCGAAGACTGCTCAGGGATATACCGAGCTGGATGCATCTTCTCTGGCAGTTGGATTGCCCGAGGGCCTCATGGGCAACAGTGAGGTCGGCCACTTGAACATTGGTGCTGGCCGCGTCGTCTGGCAAGACAGTGTCCGCATTGACCAGACTCTAAGGAAGGGCGAGCTGAACAAGGTCGACAACATTGTCAAGTCATTCACCCGCGCCAAGGAGGGCAATGGCCGTCTGCACCTCCTCGGTCTCGTCTCGGACGGTGGTGTCCACTCGAAGCAGGACCACCTGTTCGGCCTGCTGAAGGTCGCCAAGGAGATTGGAGTGCCCAAGGTCTTCATCCACTTCTTTGGCGATGGCCGTGACACCGACCCCAAGAGCGCTACCAAGTACATGCAGACTCTGCTTGACCAGTTGAAGGAGATCGGCGTTGGTGAGCTGGCCACCGTTGTCGGTCGTTACTATGCTATGGACCGTGACAAGCGATGGGACCGCGTTGAGGTCGCCGTGAAGGGCATTGTCACCGGAGAGGGTGAAGATAGCACTGATCCTGTCAAGGCCATTGAGGACCGCTATGCTAAGGGTGAGAACGATGAGTTCCTGAAGCCCATCATCTTCGGTGGCAAGGAGAGGAGAGTCCAGGGTAGGTTGAGACAATTCCCCTTTCACGGATTCTGCTCAGACTGACGACAATGGATAGACGACGACACCCTGTTCTTCTTCAACTACCGCTCCGACCGTGTTCGTGAGATCACCCAGCTTCTGGGAGACTACGACCGCTCTCCCACGCCCAACTTCCCTTACCCCAAGAACATCCACATCACCACCATGACCCAGTACAAGACTGACTACACTTTCCCCGTTGCCTTCCCTCCGCAGCACATGGGCAACGTGTTGGCCGAGTGGCTCGGTAAGAAGGATGTTAAGCAGTGCCACGTTGCTGAAACTGAGAAGTACGCCCACGTTACGTTCTTCTTCAACGGTGGTGTCGAGAAGCAGTTCCCTGGTGAGGAGCGTGATATGATTCCCTCTCCCCGCGTTGCCACCTACGACCTCGACCCCAAGATGAGCGCTGCCGGTGTTGGTGAGAAGATGGCCGAGCGTCTGAGCCAGGGCAAGTTCGAGTTCGTCATGAACAACTTCGCTCCTCCAGACATGGTTGGCCACACTGGTGTCTACGAGGCTGCTATCCAGGGTGTCGCTGCCACGGACAAGGCCATCGGTGTCATCTACGAGGCCTGCAAGAAGAACGGCTATGTCCTCTTCATCACTGCGGATCACGGGTAAGTTATAGTTCCTTTACTATCATTATACTGTTGAGTCCAGCTAACCTCCGGATGTAGTAACGCCGAAGAGATGCTCAACGAGCAGGGCAAGCCCAAGACCTCTCACACTACCAACAAGGTGCCCTTCATCCTGGCCAATGCCCCCGAGGGCTGGAGCCTCAAGAAGGAGAACGGTGTCTTGGGTGATGTCGCCCCAACTGTCCTTGCCGCCATGGGCATTGAGCAGCCCGAAGAGATGACCGGAAAGAGCCTTCTTGTCCGGGCATAGATTCCCTTGCACATTTAATCTCGTACAGTTAAGGGGTTCTCAGCTCCGGTTCTATGACTGCTATTTGATACTATTTTGATGATGATAAACGAGGGATAATGGTGTACGTGAATTGCTACCAGGAAGTCTTTTTTTGGTGATGTCGGTGTTGAGTTGATTCCCTATACGCATGAGGAGTGAAATGACGGTGTAGAGTAGATGGGGGTGTTGTTTTTTACAGTGGGAAGGGATTGGCTAAAGAATTCTGCTCAAGTGCACACCAGCATCGGTGTATGAAAACAATTAACAACTTTTGTGTATATGTGCACATCGAGACAGCTGACTCCAGCTAGTAAAGTAAGGTCCTAAGTCTTTTTTGCTTGTAGTCAAACAGGCATATTTCATCGACATCGGGCTTCGACACAATCAGGAGAGCCAGTCATTCTGATTATTTTGTTTATATCCTCATGGGCTCAGTAGAATCCCCCTCTTTTCCCACATAATGAAGATAAACATTATTCGAATCAAGACTTCGGCCATGACCATTGACCACCAAGTTAACAGCAGATGGGTGAACGGCCAACAAGAAGTCCACCTTATACATAGGAACCAGACATTTGGTATCTTCCTTCAGATCCGCACGTGTCTCATCTCGTTGAATTAAACCAAGCCATCATTGCAGTGGGTAGCGGACCTTTTTTATGACGCCGCAGCCGCGGCAGCCTGCTGCTGGATCTGAGACTGGAATTGGACGACCTGGAAGAAAGACGTGGTCAGCTTGATTCCGAATATACTCGCTTTAGAATGAGGGCTCTTGGAAATGCGTACCTCTGCGCGCTTCTTGTCGCTCTTGTCCTGAAGATCTTGGATCTGATCCTCAATTCGCTTACTGTAGAAACGGCCTGCGTCAGTAGACTGCGTTCGAAGATTGCAAAGCAAAGCAAGCCTAGTGGACGTACATCTCCTTCTCGATGAACTCTAGACGACCGTCCACTGCCATGGTGGCTTCGGTCTTGTCCTGCTTCAGGAGGACGGGCCCCACGAGCTTGTAGATATTTGCGTCCTCATCGAGGGAAGCGAATTCCTATATGCGCCGTTGGTGTCATGAACAATAACCGCAACTTGCGTGCTTCTCCTTATCCAAGAGCGGATCAATGCGCACCTTCTGTACAGCCTTGTTCTCCTGCTGCTGCGACTCGAGCTTGTGACGGGCCTCGATATTGGTCTCGAGCTCTGCGGGACGTCTTCGTTAGACCCTGACATCACAGGAAATGCGCGCGGGGAGAGACCTACCTGTCTGCAGCTTCTGGTACTCGTCCGATAGCGCCTGCAGCTGCTTCTGGACGTCCGCCATGATCGCTAACTGGTGCAGTTGAGGGGGATGTTGCTCTTGGAGCACGAAGGTCTGGGCTGTTGGATCGCTACTCTACTTAGCGGGGCGACGCCGACTTCTCCCCACGATAACTTATCGAGCTCGGCCCTGCAGAAACAACAACCGTTAACGACCACAACATAGACCTCATCCTCGCGCCGTCCTGCCATTCTGTCTTCCTTAGGACGTCATTTTACGACAGAGTCATTCCATTAATCTTCCTTTGTTTATCTACCTCCTATCTCTTCCTCTCGCGTGCCCCCATTTGACTCGCCGCCGAAGACCAACCCTTGCGACGACTTGAACCGCGGTGAGGCGGTCACGATAATTCTCGTCTTTTCTACATAGCGACGACCTTTCTAGCATTTACGGAACGAGTTTTCGCCATGAGTAATACCGACTTCCTGGGACGGGCCATCGACACGGTCAAGAAAGCCATCGAGCTCGACAATGGCGGCGAGTACGAGAAGGCGTACCAGACATACTACTCTGCCTTGGAGCTGTTCATGCTCGCCCTGAAATGGGAGAAGAACCCCCGATCAAAAGAGATGATCCGGGCCAAGACCGGCGAATATATGGAGCGCGCGGAGAAGCTCAAGAACCACTTGGCGCAGCAAGGGGAGAATCGGAAGAAACCCAGCGCTGTAGGCGCGAACGGGAAGGTGGCGCAAGGAAGTGGGAAGGGAGCGTATGTGAACTCTGGTCTTCCTTTATATTATACTCTATTTTGGCTGGAATCGTAAGCTCGAAGTCCTGTGCTGATTACTTGAGATTTGCTATAGTAAGGAGGACGAGGAGGAGGACGCCGATGCGAAGAAGCTGCGAGGAGCTCTGGCCGGTGCTATATTGTCAGAAAAACCAAACGTTCGATGGGAGGATGTTGCTGGTCTGGAGGCAGCCAAGGAGGCTCTCAAGGAAGCCGTCATTTTGCCTATCAAGTTCCCTCATCTCTTCACTGGAAAGCGGCAACCCTGGAAGGGTATATTGCTCTATGGACCCCCCGGTACCGGAAAGTCGTACCTGGCCAAGGCTGTCGCGACGGAAGCAAACAGTACTTTCTTCAGTGTCAGCAGTAGTGACCTGGTGTCAAAATGGATGGGTGAGAGTGAGAGGTGCGTTTGCTGAATTTGACTCCCTGTTGGTGTTGGACGTTTGGACTGATTCGATCTCCAGGCTCGTGAAACAACTGTTCAACATGGCTCGAGAGAACAAGCCCGCCATTATCTTCATTGACGAAGTCGACGCTCTCTGTGGGCCCCGTGGTGAGGGTGAATCAGAAGCGTCTCGACGTATCAAGACGGAATTGCTTGTCCAGATGGACGGTGTAGGCAAGGATTCTCGAGGCGTGCTGATTCTGGGCGCAACGAATATTCCTTGGCAACTCGACGCTGCCATCCGTCGACGATTCCAACGAAGAGTTCACATCAGTCTTCCTGACATCAATGCACGGATGAAGATGTTCATGCTGGCCGTGGGCTCGACGCCGTGCGACCTGACGCAAGCAGACTACCGGCAATTAGCCGAGATGAGCGAAGGATACTCCGGTAGCGATATCAGCATTGCCGTTCAGGATGCGTTGATGCAGCCTATTCGTAAGATCCAGACTGCGACGCATTACAAGAAGGTAAATATATATACCTTCCCTTAACATACATTCTGAAAGCAGTTACTAACTGATCACTTGAAAAGGTTATCGTTGACGGTGCCGAAAAACTCACTCCCTGTTCACCGGGTGACGAGGGAGCGATGGAGATGTCATGGACCGAAGTTGAATCAGACCAGCTTCTGGAACCGCCGCTGGTGCTCAAGGACTTCATCAAGGCCATTAAGAATTCGCGACCGACGGTCAGTCAGGAAGATCTGACGCGGAACTCGGAGTGGACGGCAGAATTCGGCAGCGAAGGTGCATAGGGTGCCTATCGGAGAATTAACATAATGTTGCCATTCTTATTTTGTTCCCTTCCTTTCCATTTTCTCTCGAAAGTCAATCAAGGTAGAAAGCAAGACTACAGAGGTGACCATTGGCCTGGGTGATTGATCTGGTTTCAGGTGGGGAGAGCAGGTCATGGGGAGCTCATTTTCTCTATCATTTGGCTCGTTAACAATGGGAGCTCCAATTTCGAGGTACCACCTTTATTTGTCTCTTTGGTATACTCTTCACCATACCGCGCGGTGTTCACAAGCGTTGAAACTCAGGTTGGGCGTTTTTTTCTCTTCTTCGATTCTTGAGTTCATGAATATAAGTAACGTCTGGATTCGCGTCCTCTTTTCATTTTTTCTTTACATTTCTTGGTTCCCATATTTTCTGTTCATGGGTAGAACCAACTGATCTCACTTCTTCAACTGGTTAAATGGGCGCAGACAAATAAAAGAAAAACTATGATCATTGCAGATGAAAAATATCAAAGAAATTAGAAGCTCTGAAAAGGTACTCTAAAAATTCGTGGTCAACTTACATGACGCTAGTTTCGAAGATGCTAACGTACTGTGTTATACAGTAGAGAGAGTCATATATTAGGACTCACCTAGGCGGCCCTTCATAGAGCTGTCTAGACCACGAGCTTTATGCATGAATCAGTCTATACATAGGTGTCTAGACACTCTAGCCCCGATAGGCAGTAATATAGTATATACACACTACCGGTTCCGTCCACTATATACTTAAGTATGAACCACGAAGAAGAAGAAGAAGAAGAAGCATCTACGCCTTCCAGTTCTTGAAGTCACGAAGCCATTTCTGAACCGTGCGAATCTCCCAGTAATGAGCCTCGCGGATGAACTGAGGTTCTGCATCAACATCGAGAATGCCGTAGCTGTTATTCTGTTAGCAATGGGTGTCCCTCCCCCTTCTCCTTACGAAGTTGGGGTTGTAATTAATATTAATTAATATTGCTTGCTATTCTGCATGCTACTCACCTATCCCAATGATGGCCAGCGCCATTGATTAGCAATTCTGGGTGTTTGTTGGTAGAGTATCGTTGCGGGGCATCTTTGCTATGATAACATAGTTGGTTCCAGACGTCGGAGCCTGGGTGTTATATAGTTAATCATCTTTTCTCTCATTCTTTGATAACTATGTTTCTGGCCACTGTATAAAAATACAGGGATGGAAAGGAAAGTGAAAGAAAAGAAAAGAGCATGTATGAATGAATACACTTACTACCATCAATAAAAGCCAATCTATCCGCACTGATATTGAACCCGCCGTATCTATTCCAATAATTCAAATCAGGCGTAGACGGAATACTATTATACTTGCCCTTGGGAAAAGCCCATTCGCACCACTCCTGCGTATAATTAACCTGAAGGACTCTTGAGATCAAGCTCGGTCCCGAAGCCGGCGCGACTTGATAAGCACCCTGCTCGACGCACGTCGTATATAGATAACTCCTCGTTGCGGAATTACTCGTGTCTGCCCAGAAACTGCGGTTCTGGGTACCAAAGCATGCGCTGCTATCGTACTCGCCGCTCGGGCAGAGGGGTAAAACGACGTTCTTGACGTAGTTGGCGTAGTTTCCTAGATTCGTCCATGGCTCCCCGTTCGTGTAATTAGCTAGCTCGTAGTCGATGGCTGTGATATTGTCCGGCGCGTTGATGTCGGTTACGTTTCGGCAGAAATTGAAGAAATCCTCCGACCCATAGGTCGAGTTCCAGTTGAGCTCTTGCCAGGTGTTGGTTGGGTAAATGAATGGACCACCGATGGGGAAGGCGATGGTTTGCGCGAAGTCGCGGATGTCTTTGAGCGCTTCGAGGCCGAAGATCCGCTTGAGATGATTGATGGCGGAGTGCGCGTTGTTCGCGACCAGATGGTCGATCTTGTCGATAATGGCGTTGATGCTGGCGACACAGTCCTGGGGAGCATAGAGCTGGATCGGATAGTACCACTCGGGGTATGCTAGTTTGCCTATGATGGGAGCGCTGCTTGCGATGCCGCCATAGAGCGTATTGCCATATGTGACGAGCGAGAACGCCGTCTGGGCTCCAGCCAAACTGCCCCCGTAGAGAATCCAGGGCGTTTGGGGCGCAGTCAGGTCCGCGTCAATGCCTGGGAATTGGACATGTTGTGCAAAATACTGGTTATCAGCGATGGTCTGCTCTTGAGTTAAATACGCAAGCTCGTCGATCGTGCTGGTGTTGAACGGATAGCTTTCCCCATAGTAGCGGTTCTCCAAGATCACACCGAGGCCATTGGTCGCTTGCATCAATATCTGGATGATGCCCGTCTGGAGATTGGAGTAGCGACTCTCGGCCGATGTCTCCCCGCCGATGTACAGGAAGACAGGCCCGCCAGGCTTGTAATAAGTGTCGTCGAACACATACCGCTGCTTAAAAGTGCCGTTGGTATGTGGTGCATAGCGCGTGCTGTTGGGGAAATGATCGATCTGAAAAGGTCGTCAATGGTGCTAGCACTTCTTGGAATTGAGATCACAGTCCTTATCCTCCACCAACTTACCGGCTGGTCGAAGGTGTACGGCGTGTAGGAAGTCGGCCTGGGGACACTGGTAGACTGAGTCGTCGTCGTCGTCGTCGCAGCGGTCAGACCCAGCAGGGTTGTCGCAAGGAGCACGAGCAGATGCATATTGTCGTATCTAGTTACACAAGAAGCAACAGAGCTAGAACGGGTCAATCTTATTATATAGCTACGGAGTATTACTACGCAGTAATCGCCAACTGACTACCGTGTATGTATGGCATTACCAAGAATTGAGACTCATACCAGCCGGGAATGGAAGGGAACTACTGCAAGATGACCTGCAGTTTCGGGTAAGATGTGCTCGTGGGACGACTGACAATCATCGAATTACAGGCCCGTTAAGTCTGCAGTGGAGGAACTTTCGGATCGTATCTCATAGCCAGGGTGACATCGGGCCAAGTCAATGTCGGTATAGCTGATTCGTGTACTAAACTACCGCTTCCAAAAGAGACGATGGCATTGCATGCTCCAGTTAGACACATCTCGTCTTACGTGATATCGATGCTCTTCTCCGTCAAGTCAACTCGATGCTTAGCGCGGGACTTCGACCGGTTATTGTCGGATTTGGAGTGCAATTCGGATCTTCGGGCTACAAGTTGCAAGCTGAACTGATTGACGGACAGGTAGATAGGATGATATGGATAAAAAACAAAGGTCGCTTCCCTTGGCAGATAGGTAGAAAAACGCGAGGAACCACTTTCAAAGTCTCCTTTTTTTTATTGTTATTTCTTTAGCGCTTATCTATAAACGTAATAATAAGCATGTGTATTGTTAACTTATCGGCAAAAAGTCCATAAAAGATAGTCCATCTCTAAATAACTTATCGGAGTATAAAAGTAGTCGTTAACCGTGAGTAGAACGTAAGAATGTACTGTACCCTGCCCTATCATTTCCCTCCCTTCCTCCTTTCCAAGAAGATCTCCCAAGACAGATCCAAGACAAGGAACTAGACGACAATGCAATGTATAGAACATTGAAAAAGATCCCGCCACATCCAAAAAACGCCCTCGATGTGGTATCCGGAAACAATGTGCAAAAGTGATTGAACAGACAGAATGAATCGCAGTCCAATGACTCCAACATTCCAATCCGAAAGCAACCCAAAAGAGAAAAGATTTATCCGCATCACTCGATACCCTTACGCCGCTGGCTTTCCCTCCTCTTGATCAATTCGCTCTTAGCTCGTCGGAGGCCATCGCCTATTTTCCGAGCCTTGCTCCATTCTTGGCTCATGTTCTTCATCCGTACGGTAGCCATGACCGCAGAGATTACTGTTCGAAGTTTCCGGCGAGGGTCGCCCATCTTCTTACGATCGGGAGCCCTGATGCCCATCTCCGCAATCATTCGGAGATCGGCTTCGTTACTGTAGCACAGAGATTAGCAGGGAAGCACCAAACAAATGCCCATGCAGAGCCGCGCGCGACATACCAAGCAACCCTAACTCGTTCTCCCAACTCCATCAGTCCCTTACTCCAGGCAAGATCACGACGGAACTTCTCTTCTCTCTTCAGCCTAGCTCTCAGCCAAAGTATCTCCTTGCCGAGACCACGAATCTCTTTTTCATGTTTGCCTTTCCGGTCTCCCTTCGTATGACTTTCCATTGCTTGTTCATAGCGATCCTGTAGTGCCTCAAGCTCTCGAGCAATTGAATCAGCTCGCTTGATGGAGGAGGCACGTTCCTCACGGATTCGTCGCAGCTGCGCCTTCAATTCATTCACGCGAGCATCTCGCTCAGAGAGCTTAAGAGCTAGAGATTCTGCTTCAATAGTCGATGACTTAAGAAGCTCGTTGAGATCTTTCTGGTCTTCTTCCCTGAGGGCAGCGCGTTCGAGTTCACGGTTCTTCTCCTTCAAGCGCCTCATAGCTTTCAGCGCATCTGAGAGTTGGCTCCGGAGTTTCCGTAGTTCCTCCTGGACTTTATCGGAAGGAGAAGACTGCGGGGAGTGAGATTCGAATTTCCTCATCTGCAGATCATGTAGCTCCCGCTCAAGTTCCGCAATACGGGTCTTAAAGTCGCGGATAGACGACTTATGGTCAGCTTCTCTCTGGAGCAAGGTCTTTTCTCTCTTGCGAGCTTCATCCAGACTGTGACGGAGCACTGACACGTCCGCCGCAGCGGTGGAAACGTCATTATCGATAGCTGACTGCTGAGAGAGATGTGTCTCCAGTTCCTGTACACGCTTTTCGAGGCGTTGCACCTTGCTTCTAGCTGAAACCAGCTCGCGTTCTCTGCTGTTCGATTTTTCGAGCAACTTGTCCTGGAGTTTGTCAATTTCAGTCGATAGACGGCTTTCCTCTGCTGTTGCCCTTTCGATCTCCGAATTTAGCTCCTTCTCTATGGAATCCCTGGCCTCGACTAATGCCGCTCGTTCCTCCTTGAGCCTATTCACCTCGCTTTCTAGGCGCAGCTTCGATTTCCGTAGTTCGATCTTCTCCTGGTCCAAGCGGTGAGTGTCGTCGAATTTGTTCTGACCACGGTCGACGTGACTTTGAAGCTCATCGCGTTCGGCTTCCACCTCAGCCAATGAGGCTCGAGTGTTGTGTAGGTCGATATTGACCTTGGCAAGTTGGTCACGAAGATTCTGCTTTTCGCTCAAGGCTTTATGCAACTGGTTTTCCAGATCAGATGCACCTTTCTTCAACTGGCTCTTGGCATATTCTTGCTCCTCCTCCAGGCTTGCTTGAAGGAGCACAATCTCGTCTTCCAGAGCTTGCACTCTGTCTCTGAGGGCTGACTCTTCTCGCCTGGCGATCCGAAGTTCATCCTTGACAGAGAGAAGTTCGTTCCGCTGCTCGTCAAGAACCTGTCTCTTATTGACGATATCGTCGTTGAGTTCCCTCACCTGCCGGCTCAGCACGGCCTCCTCATGTAGATGTCGATCCTTCTCGCTGTCAATGACTTCCTGGAGCTTCGCTTCTCTCCCTGAGAGAGTTAGCTCAACATCTTGCAATTTCTCGATGGTGCGCTTGAAGCCAGCCGCTTGCTCCTCCGCTCTTTCTTTTTGGGACTGCAGTGTTCTCTTGGTGCTCTCCCATCGGTCCTGATCAAGCGCAAATTGGCCTTCCTTATCTTCTATCTCGTGCTGAAGAGACTCGATCTCTTCCTGAAGCCGCTCGATCTCCTCTTTATATTCGGCGTTAATAGCTTGGTTGTTGTCAAGAGCATGCTGTCGCTCATCTTCTAGCGCTTCTTCAAGCTCTCGGATCGTTGACTGTGCTTTCGCCAGCTCTCGCTGCAGGCTCGCAGACTCGTCAGTCAGTGCGGAATGCCGAGTCTTCAATAGCTCCTTTTCATCCGCCTTGCGGTGAACATCATCCAGGACATCTCTCAGGCGTACAGAGAGATCGCTTCGCTGTTGCTGAACCATCTCCCGTTCGCTTTTCACTCTTTCGAGTTCCTCCTGTAGCTTACGGTTCTCAGCGGTAAATTCTTGCTGCATCTCTCGAAGTTGTTTCTCTAGATCAGCTTCGCGTCTGGCCTTGGTGCCGAGCTCTTCATTCAGATTGTCATGGTCTCTTCGCAGCTCCGCGAGCTCATCTTCCAATTTACTTGCCTTCTCCTCGAGTTGGCGGCTGAGCCCTCTTGTGTTGAAAGACTTGTTGGCCATCTCCTCCTGAAGCTCCCTCAGGTCCTCTTCGGCCTTCTGCTTCTCCTCCATTGCTTGATTTTGAGACTCCTTAGCTTCTTGTGCCTCAGACCTCGCTTTCTCAAGGCTTTCATGGAGCTCCTCAAGCTGCTCTTTTGCGCGCTCTAATTCCGCTTCCAGTTCCGCGGCAGCTTCGTTTTCTTTCCCATCTCTTTCCTTCAGATTGTCAATTTCTTCCTCGCGTTCATCGATAATCCGATCTTTTTCTCGGACGCTTGCTTCAAGATCCTCAATCTCGTCCCGAAGTCGTTCGATCTCCTCTGATTGCTTGTCTTTGGCCTCTTTAAGCTCTTCCTGAAGCTTCTTGACCTGATTCCCTCTATTCTCGACCTCTTCGCGCATCCATTCCATTTCGCGTCGTCCTTCCTCATCGAGCTGTCTTTTCTTGGCCTTGTCTCGAAGCTCCTGAAGTTGCAGACGATATGCTTCGAGGTCGCGCTCTGCTTGGAGAAGGTTCTTCTTGTATCTGGCAATATCTCTCTGCATCGTGATTTTGGTGACCTTCAGCTCCGTATTTTCTTGGAGAGCGGCTTGATTATATTCGGGACCAGCTTTCTGTAGTTGCTCCTGCAGGTAGTGGATCTTCAATTTCAAGCCAAAGTTATCCTTGTCTAGCTTGTCGATTATCTGCGCGTTTTTTCACATGGTGTCAGTAGTGTTCTTCCAGCCAGACGTTATCCACGTTGATTTCCGCAGATGTCGGCATCAACCTCTTACCTTTTCCTGCTCCTTCAATGTCATCATATTTTGACCATCACTGACTACACCTCCATCTCTTCCCGGAAGCATTGGTAAGGGAGTGCTTTGCGCACTACTGCTTGCAACCTCCTGAGGGAGAGGTGTCACGTCATCTGTGGCGGTCGCATCGTCACCGTAGATATCCGTCATGTCTATGGGCGGCAGTCCGGGCGTATTAGCGTTGCTTCGATAGCTGGCTCTTAGGTATGCGGGAGTTTGCGGCACGCCATTCCCTCGCGCAGCAGACATATTTCGCAGATAATTATTCCTCGTCGCGCTCTTCATCATTGGCGTGAATTCGCCCTTGGGAGGCGCTGCTGATGGCAGATTTCTTCGATGGTCCAATGCATTTCGGGTCGTCTTTGGTCCAGAGCCTGCGCGCGGCGTCCTGAGGCTGAAACCGCTCGAACCGCGTCGTCGTCCATTTTCCATTGACTTGATAATATCATCCTCCTTTGATGGCGTCTGAAATGAATTTTCTACCGATTCCAGTGCAGACAGATGAGATCTGGCGACACTCCGTAAACCGTTGGTCATGTAAGTCGCGTTTCCGTCGACTTCGGTGCGCGGCGTGTCGATGTAGGGCAGCGCCATGGTGGGCGCCGGAGCACTAAACGCGTATTATCACGATGATCGGGGTTCGATATCAAAAGACACAGCGCATAACCATGGCCGCAATTGCCCTGTAAAAGTAAGATATACGGAGGCAGAATGTAATCAAGTTCATTTAGTGGGAAAGACGTGTTTGGGCAGAGCGGGCGCAGGCGTGTATGGCGGCCCGTTGTTGAATTCTAGCCGGATCCGGACTAGCTCGCTGCGGAGCTTCGAGGGCAGAAAAAGCATGCGGGCCGACTGTTTCTCCGGATATCAGTATGCCTGCGGGAATATTATTGTATGAAGTCATTCCATACGGATCGGGGGTTGGATATTGTCAATCATTTTGCGCTCAAGATGGCGCCTATGTCGCAGGAGGACCTCGAGTGGTTCAAGTCCACTTTCCATCCGATTCCTAAACCCCAGCTGCCGGACGACAGCGTGGAATACTCGCTATATCTTATTCCCTCCGGCCCCGCCCCCGCCGCCGCCGAGGAAGCTGCTGAAACACGGTCGCGTCTGCACGAAGTCCAGAAGACGGCGTCTGAACTCACGAAGACCTTGTTGAAGGATTATATCTGGCAGCGAGATGCCTTCAGTCTGGAGATTGCCAAAGAAAATGGTAAGGAGTCTGCTGTTGCATTCCGCCAACGGTGGCGAGAACCGAAGCTGACATATATCTACTACTAGGTATTACACTACTGCGAGGGCGAACAAACTATGGAGACTCTATTGAAGATGAATGGGTCATTGTGTATATCCTACGCGAACTGACGAGAAGGCACAAGGATCTCTGGGTCAAGGTCGTAGACAGTGATGGCGAATTCCTTCTTGTCGAAGCCTCTGGTACTCTGCCAGCATGGTTAGAACCCGAAGTTGCAGACAATCGAGTGAGTCTATGAAAAGCGGTATTTGGCAGAGCATATCGAAACTAATGCTGGAAATAGGTGTGGATCCATGATGGCGAATTGGTGATCATACGACCGAAGCAGGAGCCGAAAGGCTCCAAGAGAACAACGGAAAAGATATCGCTCGAGGAATCCAGACGAATTATACGGGAAGAGCCGAAGCGACTTATGCGGTCTGCGATGATACAGGAAGAAGCGTTCTATAGGCTACGGAACTATCCCAAGCAGATCAGTGAAAATCTTCACTCCGCTTTGGTGACTCTTCCACGAAAAGTTGCGTACTTGCTGCATCAGAAACCTGCATACGTTTCTCCTGCAGTTGAAACTTTCTACCTCAGAGATCCAATAGCTCTTCGACCACTCTGTGCCAAAGACCAAAACAACTTAATATTCAAACCGGATGATCTTGTAACGGTTAGCGTGCGGTTCACGAGAGTGGGATATGCACAGCTGAAGAGCCAGGACTTTCCCGTCCCTCAAAGTTGGATAGGAAAACTACCACCGAAGACAGACCAAAAAGCGTACGACCGTGCGGAGTTGGGGATGAAATTGTCTTGTGGGTTCGAGATGCTACTCTCCGACCCGCAGAATCAGGACAAAGTGTCTGTGCGGGAAATTAAACTATTGCTGGAAGACGTCAGTACTGGAGATGAGCAGCTGCCGACAGACGCTGAGATCGCGAAGTGGGATAAGCGGGAAGATGACGAAAAGTGGTTGGATATCAACTATGAGGATCTGGAAGGGGAGCTAAGAGGGAAAGCTAAAGGAGAGGGTGCCGACAAGCCAGGAGCCTTCGGTGATGCAAGCGCTCAGGAGAATCTGCAGCGCATCGTTGCTCGTTTCGAACAATTCCTGAATGATGAAGCTGCTGATTTCGAAGGTGCTGATCTTATCAACGAGTTTGATTCTGACGATGATGACGACGATGACGGTGACGACCTCAGCAGCGACGGTGAAGACAAAGATGTATCGTTCGATGAGGAAGAATTCTCTAGGATGATGAAGGAGATGATGGGGTTGCCTTCAGGCTCCGAGCCCAAGGGTGCCTCCCGTCCAACGAACCAGCGCAACAGAGTAGAAGAGTTGGACGATGAGTCAGAAGATGATACAGAGCAGATTCAGGAGCTGTCACGGCAGATGGAAGCTGAGTTGAGAGGTACTGGCGTGCTTGACCTTAATCGCCGCTCTAAAGGCCAGCACCAATCTCTCAAGGGAAAAGGACGTTCTACGAGCAACGAAGGCGATAAGTCGGAAGACGAATTAAACACAGACGAAGATATCAACGTCAATCTCGCTAAGAATCTCCTCGAAAGTCTACAGAGCCAAGCCGGAGCAGCTGGTCCTGGCAGCAACATGCTTGGCATGCTAGGAATGCAGATGCCCAAAGATAACCGACGATAATCGACCTACACCACTATTTGACGGGCTATGAATCTCCCTAAACCAGATATCATTTGGGCCAATTGTCTGGATCGAATTATCCACTAATACATCAGACTGGATATGCCAAACACGATTAATCTCGCTTTCCTTCATCATCCATGCTATGCAACTGCTTGTCTTGTTCCGCCATTGCAAGACCAAGCGTGAGTATCCAAATGCTCCGCCTCACAGATCATCAAATGGCCGGCAATAACCGCAAATAATCACATAAAGGAGAGCGGCTATGCAAGGACTCTAGTTCTGGGCGACGTTAACGTCAGCCGAGTTGAAAGGTACGACGTCGCCTTGCGTGGTCGTCATGGCAGGAGCGGTATCCGTTCGTTCTGTTTGCACCTGTTAGCACTCTATTCGAGCCCGGTTGTAAGCAAACCGGCAGCAGTGAACGCTTACCATGGGTAGTGATTGGAGCCGCAATAGCGACAGCTGCAAGGAGGGAAAAAATGGCGACGGTGAAACGCATTTTGGAAGATTTGAAATTTGGACTGGAGAGTATATGGCCTGAGTTCTGAAAGGAACGGCTTTTGGAGTTCGAGATAGAGAGCGAGAAAAGAAGTCGACCGGCGACAAATGAACACTGCGTACAGAAAGATTGACGGTGGACGAAAGAATAGGAGACTCCAAAGAATTGTAGAAGCTTGAGGGAGAAGGAAACTTGCTCTGGGAGTGTAAGAAATATACTTCCTGACAATTATATAGACGGCCATCGGCCTCATAGAAGGCAGCACGCAATCAACAAGGAAAATGCTGTGTACGGCATAGCCCAAAATGGATGAATCAGGGAACTTTCCAATTCAGGTCTATACTACGACAGCCCCTGTGAGAGAAGCGTCACAAGCATTCGCTTATTACAGTATGATTCCTACTACATCTGGAAGTGGACTGGATGTGCCGGGCAGAAATGAATTTGGGGCGGTCCTTATGCGGATGGTTGCAGATACAAAATCAGTAATGGGCTGCGGATCGTCTGTTTGATGGACAGGGAGCTCTTGGTCTGTGCCTTAGCTGAGGATTGCGGCGTAGAGATCTGATACAGGTCTCAAGCGTCTCTGGATACTCGAGACCATGTCTGTCTGAGATCAAATGGACTCCTGCTTGGCAGGATCTTAACCTCTTATTGGTAACAACAGGATCGAAGCAAGATAAAATAAGATCTACATTCAATTAACAGGACTTCCCAGTCATTTCTTTTCATCGGGATATGGATGATTTTTCCAAATAGTATACTTAGTCACCGCAATATACCAATTCGCCGCAGTCCGGTGCCCCAACAGCCAGTGGCAGCAGCTATTCCAGCTTCACGCCCTGGACCAGACCGCTGTGGGTCATATAGACCAATATCAGTTAGCGAATAATGCCGCGTCATCGAGGTACGGGGATGAAAATCTTGCAAGACAGCGTACTTAGAATAGCATCGAGGAGAATTATGGTACGGTCCCAGGGGGCGATTCTGCTTTCTAGGCACCGCCAGGCGCTCAACGTCACCCGCAGCCCGGCCCGATAAGCCCTCACGTGCGGGCTATCTCCCATTTCCCCTGGGTCCTCGCTTTCCCCTCGGTCGTCTGGAGTACGATCAACTCCACGGACGATCGGACAGCGTTGCACCGCTGCTCGAACCGTGAGGCTCAGCAGATCGAGGCCTATCCCCTTCGCTGGCTGGAACCTGCGGGTAGAAATCTTCTTTCGTTGTGATACTGCTAGCACCCCGGGATCTTCGTTCAGGCCCTCGTTGCTTGTATCACCGGCCCCCGCTTCTGCTCTGCTACCTCAGAACAACTCCAGCGGAGTAGGCCTGGATCTGCATCGACACGGACGCCGTCGTTATTGGAGAGATCGTCCTGCTCTTAAAGATGGCGACTCCAGCTCACTGCTATTACTGTTTCGAGTCTCTTGCGGCTTCGTTTGAGGACCGGGAGCCTCCGAGCTTGGCAGCTATAGAAGATCTATGGGAACAACATGAGCAGGCCCTGGAACTCGCGGCTCTGAATGGCAAGAATGGGCTGGGTCAACAGCCTGTAGAAGATGAGAATGTGGATGGAGACAGCGAAGATCAAGATGGGCATACCAAACGGCCTTATCCGCAGACGTTGCAACTGCCCAGCGTCAGCCGTCTTCAGTCCTCGGACTCATCGAGTGCATCCACAACTCCTTCATCTTTGTCTATCAGCTCGTCGCGATCTGACTCTACAGCCGTGACCACCCCGAGCTCCCCAGCGGACGGCCCTGGTTTCAAACGTCCCCGGCTGGATGAGTCCGCATATCCACTGTTCGTGACTTGGAATACCATATCAAAGAGTGGCCACAAGTCATTACGCGGATGTATCGGGACATTCGAAGCCCACGAGCTTTCTTCCGGTTTGAGATCTTACGCTCTCACTTCGTATGTGCAGTGACCTGAATATACCTCCCTCTATCAATACACTACCGTATAGACATCGGAGAGACTAACATGCCACAGTGCATTTGATGATACCCGCTTCTCTCCCATTCCGGCGGCTCTCTTGCCATCACTTTCCTGTTCCTTGACCCTCCTAGGCAGCTTCGAGCCGTGTGAGGATGCGATGGACTGGACCCTCGGGGTACACGGACTACGTATATCTTTCATACATCGCGGAAGACGTTACGGTGCGACATACCTCCCCGATGTCGCTGTTGAACAAGGCTGGACCAAAGAGGAGACCGTAGGGAGTCTTATGCGAAAGGCTGGTTACGATGGTGGCAGTGGTCTGTCGAGAAGGCTCCTGCGGGGCAGCAGTGCCTCTGGTGCTACAAAGCCCTGGGAGGAAGTCTCCAACTTCAAGGCAGTCAGATACCAAGGCCTCAAATCCAGCGCAAGCTACGACGAATGGCAGGAATGGAGGAAATGGGTTAAGTCCCTCAATGACGGATCTGAAAAGCTCCTTGAAGCCTAATCCGATTCGGAAACTTATTTAGATGAGACATGACTGATGACGGGGTTTCAACGTTTAATTTGGAATTTGGAATTTGAACTTACTTTGAACTTGTGCGCTGGCTATGAATGGAAGACGTAGGAAAGGCATCGTATTATTGAATACCAAGCTCCAGAGGCTCGCGTGTCATGAGATTGTATACGTGCAAGATCCAGTGTTGAGTTTGTAATAGCAGAGCCAGGATATACAATTAAGGGGTCCACTCATGATATGTTTTGCATCTTGACAATTATCTGTTGGCATAGTGCTCAGAGGGACTGATGGAGTTCTCCTGTAGACGCGGAGTCTGAATCGAAGTTGACGTCTTGGACTTGAGATCAAGAAATTCAGTCTTGACAAAACAAGGTGTGTTTGATATCCTCAAGAGGTTCCTCGCAACAGCAACGCCAGGACACATCAAGAATGGGGATAAGAGACAGAATGAAGCGAAACAATGCAAATACAAGAACTGAAGTGCGTTCTGCTAGATACAATGACTGGCAGTATCCCATGTCCATGAAGGCGGTGTTCTCTTGTCAGTGTTGAAGCCAGAAAACTCTAGAATATATATGTTCCGGTACAGTGAAACTGCTATCTCGGAAGATATGAACAAAGAATGCCAGGGCCGTATTTAATCCATGGTTGAACAAACTAGAACCTGGAGATCCAGTAGGTTCTATTGACCAAGAAGGGTACCAGCGTTTGATAACTCTTATGCAAGCAAACTGCGAGCAGCGTCTAACATGCAGCAGTGAAATCGTATGACAATTTGGTAGGTCTCAAATAGGGCCGGCCCGTTCCTATAGAATCATCATTGCGGCATTTTGTCGTTGTTCCAAGGGTACGTAGCAGGATCGAGACTAACTATTACACTATTACTTTCTGATTTCTCTCTTTCTTCCCTTTCCTGGAGAGACTCTCCGAAGTACCGTTGATTTCGATCGAACCAGTTGCAGCCTAGAAATATATCCCAAAAGAAGGAGGCATCTCAGGGCTTGCCAAAAAAGCGAGTCCATTTCCCTCAGCATGTCTCCATGCCAGGGGAAATCCTGCAGAGATTAGATAGATGCCATGTCTCATACGGTTAGATCTAGCGTATTCCCGAACCGAAGACAATGGTGGCGGTATCAAAAGAACTATGAACATAGAAGCGATTTGGGAGGGGAGATAATCAATCGAATCCTATTAGACGCGGATATGGTAATAATGGCCAAAGGATGTTCTTTCGAGGACGGTCTCGATCTCGGATTGCGAGTAATATCTGTTTCTCGGTCGAATCCACTGGATGGAGAACCGAGGCTGATGGTGCAATGCAATGCAAGAACAAGGTCAAAAGACAGCAGGCTTTGCACTGACACCCGTGGTTCACTTGTAACATACTTGGTAACGTATTGTATTTAACTATCGCGTGGCTGATAATTGGTGCTGACTGTACCATACGCCGCTACCACGCCATTGCGATTATTGCTGTTCCCGACATGGAGACTATAAGTTTTCCCGATTATGTGTGTTTTTTTTTTTCTATCATAGCTAACTAGTTAAGTAAGTGGTGCTGTTGGATTAGAAATCGTTTCTGTGGAGTGGCACTAATCCAGACAAGGCCTGACCTTGGCTCAGCGCCTGAAATCCATAATCATAACTCGGTGGTTGGGGAGTGGAAGGTTGTTTCGAGGACTGCTATCTGGGAGCAGCCATCCACATCTGACCACGAGTCCATGGGAGGAACGAATGACGGAGCGGCTGAAAGTAGTCGGCTCAGTCGTGTTTCGTGAAAGCCAGAAAGCAGATTTCCAGCATATCCGTTTGCGTGCAGGAGGTCCGTGAGGGCGATCTGGAGGAAGCATGAATCTGATAGGGACATCGGGGACCTAGCAAGCTACCGGTAACGATGGAGCTGGCTGGTATGGTATGATATGGTGTATACAGTACGGTACAATACGGTATGGCGATCACAAGTGGACTACTGTACAGTACTACTAGTCTAGTTACTACTACTACAAAGAAACCTGGCCGTAAAATACAGAACTTACCATACCGCCCTGCCCCAGTTACCGTAAAACGCTCAACTGCCGCCAGCCCTTCCTATCGCTGTCTCGTACAGATCCCCGATTCCTCTCTGATCCGCTTTCTCTTTCTTTCCTTATCCTCTTGCTTGAGCCGCACTCTGGTCTCCCCACCATCCCGTCACTTGTCAGTCTTCACTGTTTCAATTCATTCGAATCCCTTTGTGACGGCAGACAATCTCTTTGCGGTTCGAGTCGAGTGACCAACATTTCTTTCGTTGTTTCCCCGTCCGCCGTCCGATTCCTCCAATGAGTTGTTCGCATCCAACTCAACCGCCCTTCCGTCCTTGATAGACACGACTTTTCTCCCACGCCATCACCACCCGTCGCGTAGACATGGTGGCTCCGGCCTCGATGGGAGCGAATCTGGCCAACCCTCCTCCGTCCTCGACCTCTCGACAGCCCGCTCGCACCTCCAGCACCCATCCGTCCCACTCCCATAATGTGCCTCTGAGTGCGAGACGGTCTGCGCCGCTGGACCTGTCGACCGTTGAACGGCGAGGACAACCCAACGCGGCGCGAGAACCGGTGAAACGGGTGCGCCCGCATGGCTTGCAGGAGGCTCCAACCTACCGTCCGACGGAGGAGGAGTGGAAGGATCCTAACGAGTATATCCGTAAGATCGCACCGGAAGGAAAGAAGTACGGCATCTGCAGGATCATTCCTCCGGAGAATTGGAATCCCCCATTTGCGATAGATACAGAGGTACGAGTGAATTCGAAAAATGCGGAGGCCCCCCGGGTTGCTGTGGTCTCATCCTTGGTGGCCACGGATTGCTTGCGCGGGCCCGCAAACCCCCCTTTCGCAGCGTCCTCGGACGGTTCATGCCATGGTTACTGACGCGTAGTGAACGTAGCGATTTCATTTTAAAACCCGTCGACAGGAGCTCAACTCGGTCGAAGGAGGTATGCCCCAGCGTTCAGCCAGACCTGCTGCCGGTGGAGGAGATCCGCAGCCCAGTTCTGACCCGGAGCCAGGAACCCGTGCGAACCTGAACTATCTCGATCAGCTCGCCAAGTTCCATAAGCAGCATGGGACCAACCTCAACCGCTTCCCCAGCGTTGACAAGAGACCCCTCGATCTATACAAATTGAAGAAAGCCGTCGAGGTCCGGGGTGGCTTCGACCAGGTCTGCAAGCTGAAGAAATGGGCCGAGATAGGTCGTGACCTCGGCTACAGCGGCAAGATCATGTCTTCCCTATCAACCTCGCTCAAGAACTCATATCAGAGATGGCTACAACCCTACGAGGAGTATCTGCGTGTCGCTAAGCCGAGTGTGCAGCAGCAGCTGGAACTTGAGCACGGTGGTCCCTACACTCCATCGCCTCATCCGTCACCGATGAACAAAAGGGCTGTATCGGATCACAATACTCCATCGCGTGATTCGCCAGCAATCCGTGCATCTGTAGCTCTGAACTCCGTACAGGCCGAAGCGACTCCGGACAAGCCGACACCACCGGTGGAACAGCAGCCACCACTTCGCCCCTCCGGTTTCACACCAGTCAATGCGAACCCTGGAGGATTTACAGCTGTTAACAAGTCTCCTTCGTTTGTGGCCGTCAACAATGGTCCTACCGCAACAGTCAAACAGGAGGCCGAGAACGGAAATCTCACTCCCAAGAGCATAGCTGACCATCCCTCGGCCACTCCCGCGAGCAATGGCCATGGCATCAAGCGTGCCATCAGCCATGACAGCCTGACTGGCGGCTCTCAGACCGAGAATGGGGATCCTGATGCGAATGGACGTCGCAGTAAGCGTCTAAGAAAAGGTATGTTGCAGGATACTCTTCTCAGCCCAAGCTGTGGGAAGAGCATTTAAGCGTAGCCCGAAGCGGAAGATAATGACTCGTGAGTCTAGATGCGCCGCCTCCGCCTACCGTTGCTGGATCGCACATGAGCCTGCTACGACCGGCTCCGCCTCGGATGCGACAGAACAACGGCAACCGTCGAACAGGTGATGTGAGTTTATATATATATATTTTTTTTTGTTTTTATTTCGTTTGTTTTCCGTGGAAAGGAGCACCACTAACTGCTATCTAGAAATGTGAAAGCTGCGGCAAGACAGACGACCGTCCATCGATTCTTCTTTGCGACAGTTGTGAGAATGGTTACCACAGATACTGCCTGGATCCTCCTATTAACTCCGTTCCTGAGTATGATTGGCATTGTCCCAAGTGCCTTGTTGGAACCGGCGAGTTCGGGTTCGAAGAGGGTGGCGTATACTCCCTCAAGCAATTCCAGGAGAAAGCGAACAACTTTAAGAAGAACTATTTTGCCCCGAAAATGCCATTCGATCCTGTCTTGAACACGCATCGTCGTGAATCAGAAGACGACGTTGAGCGCGAATTCTGGAGACTGGTCGAGAGCTTGACGGAGACTGTTGAAGTTGAATACGGTGCAGATATCCACTCCACGACACATGGCAGTGGCTTCCCGACCGTGGAGCGGAATCCTCTTGACCCATACTCTGTCGACCCCTGGAATCTGAACGTGCTTCCTTTCTATGGCGACTCACTCTTCCGACACATAAAGTCCGATATTTCTGGAATGACTGTGCCTTGGGTCTACGTGGGCATGTGTTTCTCGACTTTTTGTTGGCATAACGAGGACCACTATGCTTACTCCGCCAATTATCAACATTTTGGTGCCACAAAGACGTGGTATGGTATCCCTGGAGCCGATGCGGAAGCTTTCGAGGAGGCCATGCGACAGGCGGTTCCGGAACTTTTTGAAGGGCAACCCGACCTCCTCTTCCAGCTTGTGACACTCATGCCACCCGACCAGCTGAAAAAAGCCGGTGTCAACGTGTATGCTCTCGACCAGAGAGCAGGTCAGCTCGTCATTACATTTCCGCAGGCCTATCACGCCGGATTTAACCACGGATTCAACTTCAACGAGGCTGTCAATTTTGCACCCACGGACTGGGAACCCTGGGGCGCCATGGCCATCGAACGGCTGCGGGCATTTAGAAGGCAACCATGCTTTTCTCACGACGAGCTGTTACTGACAGCTGCTTCAAGAGATAGCTCTATTAAGACCGCTAAGTGGCTAGCTCCCGCCCTGGAAAGGACTTATAATCGGGAAGTGGAAGAGCGCGCAGCTTTCATTAGTCGTCACAAAGAAATAGCCCCGCACAACTGCAAATTGGGTTCGGATGATCCTTCTACCACGGGTGACTGTCAACTGAACTTTGTGGTTGAGGAGAAGGATCTCCCCGAAGACGATTACCAGTGCAGTTATTGCAAGGTTTACACCTACCTGACGCAATTCCGCTGCCATAAGACGGGAAAGACTATCTGCCTGCTCCATGCTGAGAGTTACGACTGCTGCGGAGAGCCGTTGGCACAACGACTGACGGGACCGGACCATACTCTCCGCTACCGGATGAGCAACGATGCCCTGAAAGCCGTGATGGACAAGGTCAAGGACCGTGCCAGGATCCCCGAAGCGTGGTCGGAGAAACTCGACAAGGTTCTGGAAGATGAACCGAAACCCCAGCTGAAGGTCCTCCACAGCTTGCTAAGCGAAGGTGAGAAAATCCCATACCATTTACCTGGCCTTCAAGATCTTGCGGCATTTGTCCAGCGCTGCGACAAGTGGGTAGAAGAAGCAAATAACTACATCACGCGGAAACAACAGAACCGCAGAAAGAACGAAAAGGCTTGGCGCAAGGGCAATTCCGTGAAGGCCGCGCAGCTGGAAGAACGCGATCGTGAACTTCGCAGAGTGGAGAATATCCACGCCCTACTTGCAGAGGCTGATAAACTTTCCTTCGACTGTCCACAGATGGCGGCACTGGAAGAGAAGACCCGCGAGATCGACAAATTCCGTCAGGAAATTAACGCCGCCCTTAGGAACCCCCACATCCGGTCGGTTCAGGAAGTAGAAGACCTGGTCGAATCGAGCCGGAATTTCAATGTGGATATCCCCGAAGTAGAAGGACTCGAGCACATCCTACGGCAAATGAAATGGAATGACGAGGCCCGTCGTAAGCGTGACCAGTATCTGACCCTGAAGGAGTGTCAGGAACTAGTCCAGGCTGGTGAGAAACTTGGTTTGGCTGACAATAATGACCACCTGCTCTTCTTCAAGGAGTTGAGTCGCCAGGGTGAGACCTGGGAGTCAAAGGCCAAAGAATTGATGTCCGCTGAATCTGTACACTACCAGCAGCTTGAGGCCCTTTCCGCGCAGGCCTCTCGGTTCCCTGTTTCTCCTGAGATCCTTACTGCCGTCGATGCGATCTTGACAAAGCAACGGGAAGCACAGAAACAGATCCAAGATATCTATGAGAGAAGTAAAGACCCGGACTTTCGGAAACGACCCAAGTACAAAGAAGTCCGCGAGTTGATGGAGTCACTTGAGCAACTCAACAGTCGGCCAACCGGGGCGATAGACCTCGAGCGGGAACAAAAAAGGCACGAGGACTGGATGAGGAAGGGCAAAAAGCTGTTTGGAAAAGCCAACGCTCCCTTGCACATTCTCAAATCTCATATGCAGTACGTTGAGAAAAAGAATGCGTCTTGTTTCGATCTTGAAGATAGGTGTCGGCCGCCCGTCGAGCCCGCATCGCGCGAGGGAAGTCCCGATGGCCTTCTGGAAAACCATAGCAGTGGCATGTGGGGAGGTGGCAAGTCTAGGAAGCGAGACGTCTTCTGCATTTGTAGGCAGTCGGAGGCTGGGATGATGATCGAATGTGAAGTCTGTCATGAATGGTAAGTCCCCTTTGATTGACTCGACCCTAGCCCTTAGCGGCGGTCGCGACTAACAACTCTAGGTACCATGGCAAGTGCTTGAAGATCGCTAGAGGTAAGGTCAAGGAGTTCGACAAGTATACGTGCCCAATCTGTGATTGGCGCCGAAAGATACCTCGCGACGCCGCTCGCCCAAAGATTGAAGATCTCCTGGATTGGCAGGCTGAAATCCCATACTTGCCGTTCCAACCCGACGAAGAAGAGGTTTTGGAGAACATAATCAATCAAGCTACTGCCTTCCGGGATTTTCTGCAGAGCTTCACCAATGCTACTTGCACCACCACGGAGGAAGTTCCGACATTGATATTCTATCTGCGGAAGATTGAGGGAGCTGAAGTTCTTCTCGCTTATGAAACCAACTTCTTCCGTCAGGAGATCCATAAATGGGCGCCTGTGGCACCAGAGGCTCCTCCGATCCTCGAGCAGTCGCTCTCAACACGCAAACCTCGCCCTACGAAGCAACAGAAGATAATGGCTCAACTTGGTGTCGAGCGCCCAGAGGATCTTCCACCCCATCTCCGACCGAAGCAGAATAACGTTGCGAAGCGGAAATCCCTAGAGTCCCAGACCCCGCGACCACATCCATTGCAACCAGCCTCTCAGTTCAGTTCTGATACGCCAGGAGAACGAGCTCGATCAGTTTCGGCCAGCCATGTCCCAACATTGAGCGCTTCTAGCACGCAGCAATCCCAGCCCTATCCCTTTTCCGCCAATTATTCGCTCGTCGCGAGTGATCCTACTCCAGCATTTGCAGCTGGATCTTCAGATTTCTTACCTGCCTCTCACGTCCGTTCGCCTACTTTTGCTCCACGTTCTCCGTCACACCATCAAGGTCTAGATCAGCCGCTGTTTAGCCCACCGAGCTTCAATCGCGATCAAAACGATGGCCCTTCAGGTGTTGACATGGATGGCAACAATCCGTTCGGAAGCAGCCCTCGCCAGAACTTGGATGATGTCTTTGCCGATCTCACAAATCAGGACCCAGACCCGGAACCGGAGCCTGAGATGATGGAAAACACTCATGCCAATGAAGCTTTGGAGGTGTTGGATGCGAGCAACAGTGGAGAGCACTCTGCGTCTCCTGAGCAGGCCAACGATGAAGCTGGCGAGAAGGGCTTGGCAAACGGTAATGCCGATGGCCGTGAAGATGCCGCGCGGAATGCAGAGGATGACTTCTAGTCAAACCAGTCATTCTGTAATTCGTGTGCTCTATCTGCTTCTTTTCAGTTCCTACTCTGGCTTGCATCACACCCCTCCAAATGCTCAACTGGGTTACATCGCTTGTTTCCTGGGCCGTTCTGTGGAAGCATATCTGCTTCCTTCTCACTATTCCTATCGCATTATGTCGATGGGTTGCTCGATTTTTGCACTTCGTGATACTCCACTTTGTCACTTCTGCTTTTTAAGACACCTCCTGTTCCGATACGTTTGATGATGTAGGGTGTTGCGGGGTCGAACATACTAGGTGGCTCTAGCCTTCTATACACGGTTTCTTTTTCTGCCTTGAAAATCTTGTCTGCTTGTTACTCGTATGAGTGTCTATTTTGCCTTTGAGCATGATGAGTGTTGCCTTCGTGGAACTTTTTGCTTCTATATGTCCATGTAAACCTATGTGGTGATGACACGGGTTCAGGCGGGGGAATGTCGGGGGTGTCAAGGTTGTGCTTATTTGTCTGATTCTTGTTGCAGAGTTGCTCGGATTTTTACCTCCTTCCTCCCTTTTTACCTTGAATCGACTGGCTTCCGATTAGGTATTGAGTGTAATATTACTGGATTTATCAACAGACAAAGAAATAAATGTGTATGATTAGCTATCTTATTTCATCAAGCCCAATGTCACCCAAACAGTCGTGCTCGACGATCTCCCTTTCAGAACTGTCTTTATGCATCGGAATAAGCTGCCAATGCAGATTGTCCTCCGGTATGTATAAACAATACATTCAATTCTTTGCTGTTTACGGTCGCACCACTTCGCGCAGACCAATCTCGAACAATCTCCCCGCTTTCCACCCAATGTAACAAGCCCCGAAGAGTCTTGCCTGTATAGACAGGATCACCAATGAGGCCGTCCGTTTGCGCCACCCTATTTAAGGCAGCCTTCGTATCTGGATCTAGCTGTCCATACGCGGAGCCCACGAAACGATCATCAAGTCGGACATCGTCCAGGGAGATATCGTTCTGAGGCTCAAGTCCAATCATCCCCCCCGCAGTGCGAGCGAAGCGAACAACGCGTTCTTCATGATATGGCTTTGGTTTTGTTGGAGAACTCATAATACCGATGATCTGGCGCTTAGGGAACTGTTTTCCGTCTTCACTTTGTCTTTCTTCTTCTCGCGTCTTTTCCAGCAACTCGAAGCCGGCGATCAATCCAGCTACGGTACTGCCACTGCCAAACGAGACGAAGATATAGTCGAACTGTCCACTTCCCTTCAATGTTCCGCGTTGAGACTCCTCAAGTTCCTGCTTCGCGATTTCGAATGCACAACGTGCGTAACCCAGACCACCGAGATGATGCAGGCTTGCACCCGAAGGGATCCAGTACGGGACATGCCCCTTGACGCGTAGATCCTGCAAAATAGGTTCGACTGGGTCTTTATCGTCGGCGGCTTCATCCGGTTCCAGCATCCTAACCTCTGCACCGAGCATGCGTACCACCTGCACGTTACCCGTTTGCTGGAACACCTCTGGATTAGTTGTCGAACGCAATCCACCGCCTGTGCCCTTGTGAAGAAGCACGACGGCCTTGAGCCCAAGAATCGCAGCTACAGAAGCAACTTGTACTGTGTGATTGCTTTGTATAGCGCCTTCGGTCACGAGCGTCGTCACTTTCCTTCCGTCTTCCTGTGGACGGAGGATGTCCGGGACGATGTATTCGAGTTTGCGATACTTGTTCCCGGAGCAAGCGAGTGGAGAGCCGTGGTCTTCTCGTTTGCACCATATGTTTATGCGTGGATGTGAACTCGAGTTTGGGACATCGGTCGTGTCTTTTGCGTTTGCTGCATCCGTGGCGGATGCGGAGAGATGAGGGAGTGGATGGATCGGAGAGGGATGGAGGTATTGTAGCGGATATAGAGGGATTTCAGAGAAAGGGGATGGGAGATCTAAACTCGACATATCTGCACGATGAGAGAGGTGATTGTAGGGGTTTCTTGACGCGAATGTGGCTTTTTGGATGTAAGATACGAAGGTAGTAGAAGAAGAGGAAGAAAAAGGAAGATACTGGCTGCTGTATTGAGATGGGGACGTGGAGATGCTAAGACCTCTATTGATCAAGAGGCTATTATACACTGTACGGGTGCGATATCTATACATTGCAAAAAGGACAACTGAACTATAGCGACATTGGGGTCGATGTCGATAGTTAACAGAGCATGGAGAGCGATGTGGGGAAAGATGATACCATCGCGGGGAAAGGAGGAATCTATCAAGATCAGAGACTGACTGCGCGCCAGTCTGTTTGCTGCCAACATGCCTTTTCCTTTCCCAGACCCATCTCCATCCCCATCTATAGCTCCTCTCCTTGTTTTTATATTCTAAATTGCATGTAAATGAAACTTCACTATCACGATCCGATAAAATGATGGACCAACGTAAGGCGGTGAGCTGTGATTCTGCCATTGTGTGACATCAGAGAAAAAAGGACCAACTGCGAGATAAATAACGATGTTCCATAAGAATCATATCACCAGGAAGACTCTCAGTGCCCTTAGAAATTTCCATGGACGCATCTGGCCCAGGTACAGACCATTGAACTTGATCAGACCTTTCTCCTTTCCGACCATGTCAACCGACGTTTCGTCTCGTGTCGGTCTGCTAGAGTTCCTCAGGCGATCCCACGCCCTTCAAGCGCAATATATCGCCGGCCATGCTTCCTCCTCTGCTCCCATCCATGTCCTGGGAAACACGTCTGCAGACCTAGACTCGATTATCTCCGCGATAACATACTCCTATTTCGCCAATGGCCGCGTTCCCTCTGGGAAAGGAAGACCGCATGTCCCCCTCATAAACCTCATCGATGTCCCCTCAGGATCGGAACTCCGTCGGTTGCGTCCAGAGTTCGTGACCGCTTTATGGTGGGCGACAAATACGGACATATCAGAATCAGCAAACTGGCAGATTGACGGGCACCAAGCGGCGAATTTCCTCCGGGAGCGTCTGCTTACGATTATGGACCTCAAGGCACTGTTGCGAGAACACGAGCGCGCAGAGGGCGGTAGACTCAAAGAATGGAACTTCGACACGACATTAGTTGATTGGAATGCGCTACCTCTGCGATCAAAGGATGGGAAACCTGGAAGAGGCTCGATTGAGAACCTGCTGGATGTCCATTTCGACGTGGTCGGCTGCATTGACCACCATGTCGATGAGGACTTTGTGCCTCCGGCAGATTCGCTTCCTGCTGATAATCTGCGGATCGTCCAGCCGGGGCCAGGGTCATGTACATCGCTCGTTGTGAGGGAACTGCGATCGCGAGGTCTTTGGTCCGACAAACCGGCTGCGGATCTATACGGGGCTGTGGGATCTGTCGGGCCTGAGAACGCAGCTGCGATTTACGAAGCCCAGGTTGCTAAACTCGCACTGGCTGCAATCCTGATAGACACAACGAATCTCACCTCTGAAGGGAAGGTAACAGATGTCGACCGCGACGCAGTCGCGTTTCTGGAGACGAAGATTGAGCACGGGTATTCGATACATCGTTCCTTGCAAACCGCCCAGCATCCTCAGTGGAGTCGTAACGCTTTTTTCGATGCTATACAATCTGCAAAACAAAACAGCCTTGACTTTCTCACGACCGAAGAGATACTGGGTCGAGACTATAAAGAATGGATGGAAACGTCTTCTACATCAGGCACTTCCATCCGTCTGGGAATGTGCTCTGTTGTGAAACCTATCTCGTGGCTAGTCGAAAAGGCCAGTACCTCTACCAGTTCCACTATTCGGGATCAAACCAAACAACTCCTCAGTGACATTCAGGACTTCTCCCAAACGAGAGAATTAGATGTCGTTGCGATTATGACCGCATTCGTCGACGCGAACGGTCAGTTTCAGCGGGAACTGCTAGTCTGGTCAGTGAACACCGAGGAGGGTATCCAAAGGTTGGTTAGGCGATTTGCAGAACAATCCTCTAAAGAACTAGAACTAGAGGACTGGACCGACGGTGATAAACCCACCGTGGCTGAAGAAATCCGTAGCATTCTCAACAGCGACACATCTTCCACAACGGGATGGAGACATCTCTGGCATCAGAGGGATCTAGCAAAGAGCCGAAAACAAGTCGCGCCGCTGCTGAGAAAAGCAATTTCCACTTAATAGTTATACAGCTTATACCACCATAATGAGAAAGAACTAGCCTCTTGAAAGCCAATACAACATACTGCGACTACTGCTTTAAAACCCGAGATTACGCCATATAACTATCACGCGCCAGAGCGGAAAAAGCTGAGACATAAAAAAAAGTCATTTTTGGTAACTTTTTGAATTTTGAACACTGACAAATAAGGTTTTCCTTAATGACACCGAAGCTTGCCATGCAATCCTGATCTTACAGATGCAATGCGTTCAGACCAAGAGAAATGAAAGGGCCTATCCCACCCAAAAGAAAGGGAATCATGCCCCCGAAAAGAAAAGAAACATGATAATGATAATGATGCAACCTTGCAACTCCGAAAATGTATGGGCCGGCTCATAAAGCAGGAAAAGAAGTGGGCAATGCTGCAAATTCCAACACAGGAAAAAAGAAAGAAAAGAAAAGAAAAGAAACCTCAAGGCCAGAACCTGCACCTAGTATGAGCACATATTGATACGCTTATCCCTCCCGTTCCGCGACCACTTGTGATGACAAGGTCCCTGGTCCTCAGCACTGGCTGAAATAGAAGCTTGTCAAGAAAGTAAACAGAAATCACATGAAGGAAACATGTACCATCACCGAAAACCGAAACGATGCTGCTAAAATCGAAACATTACAAACATGGCCAAAAAAGAAAAACAAATAAGTGACATCGAATATGCAACGGTTCTGTCAGATCAGTAGCACTCCCATTCACAAAAGACGCACCACCGGGCACTTCTGTCGGCCAGCACCAGGCCACGCCAGACTCCCCGTTCTCCAATCTTGATGACAGTTTCCCATACGCTGCCATCGGCTGCACCGTCCGCTGGAGAATCCGCGCCGTTGGCGGCGCTGATCATGTGATCGGCCTTCCGAGTCAATCTGAGGATTTTGCCTGATGGTGATTGAATCGCCAGCTTAGCGGGCTTCTCACGACCCTGGGTTGACTTGGAGGATGAAAGGGCGGACGTCGAGGCAGAGAACTCGTGGGATGCAGAAGAGGTGGTTGAACCGGCGGCGCTAGATGCCATACTCAATGCGCTAGATGGCCTGCCAAAGGCACTATGGGGTCGTGAGAAAAGCGATGGCGAGACTCGTCCGTCGGAATTGTCTTCGCTACCAGTAGATTGTAGCAAAGAAGGATGTTGGCGGACCGCGAAGACAAAAGTGTTATTGATCGCAAGCCTTCCACACTGAGGCTGCATGACGTACAGATCGTGACGCTGGGCATGAGGCGTAGGATGGCGAACGAGGAACTCGTAAGGGGGGTTCTCGCCAGTATGGATGATGGGAAGAGAGAGCGCAAGCGGATGAGGGATATCCCTAGTGGAGTGCATGAGACCCTTCTTGCCTGCATAGATCTTCAGGACCCCATGGCCTTCGTCACCTGGCAGGACTGCCTTAATAGTAAATCTTTTCTGACCACCAATCCAGTCAGGCTGAACCAAAGCCCTCTTCCTTACCACGTCACCGCTCTCGAAGAAATCACCGTCTGCATCCCTGGCAAAGGCTGGGGCCTCTACCTCAGCCGCACACTCAACGTCCGCAGGGACCAGAATTCGAATCTGCATTACCTCGAGGCCTTCGATCCTGACCAGACTAGTGTCGTAATTGGGCATTTGGAGACCGTTCTTGAAGTAGGGAGGACAGGCCGCAGGAAGCGCCAGGAGGACGTCAGGCGAAATAGGAGGACAAATGTGCTGTTCTTCAGGATACAAAGGCACGTGTGTATAACAAATCTCGAGGGGCCGTGCCAGAAAATACCAGCTTTCGGCGGATTGGGAATTCGTAGTGACGAAATTGTTCCTTATGGGATTTGTATGGCTTGCAAGGGAGCAATCCATTATACGCCATTCTCCGTCGACTAGAATCGCATTCCACCAGTGATTCGGTCTCTCCAGACTGTCCAATTCGGACAGTTCCCCAGGAGTCTTGAGGAATCCTCTGATAACTTCCGCATGTAGTCCGACAGCCGCGCACATTTCTCTCACGAGTATGGCAACTTCTTGCGGACTGCCTCTCCTAGAATTTATGACTCTCCTCATGTCGATATCCACGTCGTCCTCAATGGGTTCATCCCATGCTATCTTTTCACTGACCCACGTGAATATAGCACGAAGTCTTTGGACGTCACTCTTATAGGGCCGACAGACATAGCCCTGAGCTAGACTTGCGGGGTTAGTCATCGGCGGCAAGCTGTTGACAAACCGGGCGCTCTTGTCCACCAGGTTGAGGTTAACCGCACCCCAGTTCGTTGGCTCACTAAGAGGTAATCCATCAATGCCTTCGTCGCCTTCTGCCGTCTCGTAGAGCTCCTCGACAGCATAGATGACAGGATGATCCATCATTTGGCATCGTTCGGCCCTCTCAACTCGTTCATTCGAACTCGGGGAAGTTGCACGGTTAACATCCCGCCGAACTTGCACCCAGTCAACACTTCCAGGGCCGCCTAGTCCCATTTCTCGGGAAGCATCCTTGCCATGGATAGTGGCTGAGGAGATAGCTTCGGGGAATCTCAGCTTTGTGGGCGAGGGGGAACCGCCACTTTGACCTACTGAGATGCTGCTCCGAGCGGAAGCCGCTCCTGTCTTCGCAGATTCGATGATTTTCTTGAAGAATCCCGTCTTCTTGGATTTCGGAGTCGAAAGTCCTCCAAACACGCCTGGAGATTCGGCGACAGAGCTGTTTGCTGGAGAAGACCAAGGTATCGCTGATGATGCCCCCTGCCTTGAAGTATTATGGCTCGAATGGTACGAGACCCCGGTGAGAGGCGTCTGGGGTCTCGAGCCAGCCTTTCCTAAATCGCTGAAGCCTCTTGGGCGAGCCGTATCCATAGCTGTATTCGGTCTCTCGCTGAAGCTTCCAATCTTTCCCCTTCTAGCAAAGCTACCTGCACTTGTAGCACTGAGGCCTCCTGCAGAAGGTCCGCTCATCACACTCTGACTTGTCTTCCCGGTGCTTGTCGTTCCATTTGTGGTGGTGCTCTGCACGCCGCTCGATGAGTTTGTTGTATTTGACTTGTTTGTGAGAGTACGGTTCAGGACGTTTCTTCCAAGGTCCACTCCTGATTTGCGGGCCCTGAGTTGCGGCTGAGGTGCAGGAATCGAGTGGTATCTTCCACGAGGGGGGGGCGGGGGACCCATGTCCTCCGAAGGATCCTGCATGCTATCGACGGATTCCCCATTCTGCTCGTGCAGCTGCCTTAGCCGACTTTCCATTCTCTGCACATAGTTACTGAGTTGGGGTGGGCCATCATGATATCTGTCAGGGAAGTTATGGCTGTTTTCATAATTGTTCCCCTCGGGATACGGATCGGTGTCGCCACCAAGACCCAACGATGTTAGGGGACGAGCATTAACACGCGATGGACTCCTGTCACGCAGAGCATCAAAAGCATCCGGAGACCAAGGATTGGCAAAGGTCGGCGGAGGGGACGGAGAGTGGCCCTCTCGCGGAAGACCCATATCTTGCAACGAAGTCATCACATCTTCCATAGCGTCCCTTAAAGGGGAGGGGGTATGGCCATTGATTTCCGGCGACGGAGGAATTGGTGAGGGCGTTCTAGATACAGCCAGATACCGGTCATTCATCTCCAACGGAGCGGGAGCCGAAACATCGTTCCGCGTCTGGCTGTTGACTGCCACCCTATGCGGAGGTGGAGGCGGTGGAGGCGGCGAATCTTCGCGTTCTTGATAAGAGCCTGGAGAGATTTCGCGGGATGAATGCCTCGACCAAGGATCGTGCGGCCTAACTGGGGTTGGCTCATAAGACTCAGGAAACGGTGCTGGAGAAACCGCTCTGGAATGTGGCCTGGAAACCGAGCTACCGTATCTCACCATCGCCATTGATGGTTCCTCCCGTTCCTGGGGCTGAGGAGCGACATCATGGGTCGAGACCCTAGACATATAACTGTTATGCCTCATTATATCCATTGACTGTTCCCCTAGCTCCGGGGGGTGAGGCGAGATACCACGCGTCGGTGGCCGGGAAACGGAACTGTTCTGTCTCATGATATCCATTGACTGTTCTTCCAGTTCTGGAGGATAAGGTGAGGTACCACGCGTTGGTAGTCTGGACATAGCACTGTGATGCCTCACTATTTCCATTGATGGCTCTTCTGGCTGTGGAGGACGTGGTGATATGGCACGAGGGGGTAGTCTGGAAAAGGAACCGTGATGTCTCGTTACTGCTGTCAGCGGTGCCTCCGGCTCAGGAGGACGTGGAGAAACAGCACGGGCAGGCCTCTTGGACCGTGAAGAGGGTTTTGACAGAGAACTGTGCTTTACCGCCGTTGTCTGTGTACGCAATGGCTGCACAGTCCTTGGCGGGGTATTATCTCGGGGCGGAGTTTGAGGTATCGAGCTCGCTAATGATGTTGCCAGTCGAGACGGGTTTGAAGAAGGCGGAACAGCCTCTTTGTGAGCTTGAAACGGTTTTCTGAAAACGGTCTTTTGCTTCTTGGGAGCGGTATTCAACCCATTCGATCGTGACAGACTTCCGCCACTGACGATTGGGGGTTCAGGTCGACTCACGGGCACGAAGTCTTCCCCTAGGACCGTCACAAAGTTGGAGGGAAAGAGTCCCATCATACGCCTATCGCGACGCAGTCGCCCCATCCACCACTGTCCATCTCCCGCGTTCAAGCATTCTATGAGATCCCCCTCCACGAAACCCAAGTCTCGTTTGGTCTCACCTCCCCACGAGTACACTGCTCGACACCAACAGGGAAACCGTGTTGGCAGCTGAGGCGCCTCGAGCGCCATGGCGCTGGTATTCAATATAAAGTACTAAGCGATCGTTAAACGCTAGACACAGAGGAACGACAGATGTTGCACACAATTATGGCGTAGTGTTCTGCCGTTGCTGTCGACAGGGCTGGGGCGGTCGGTTTGCGGCTGAATGTCAGCAGGGAGGACTAGCGTGGGAATTTGTGAATGCTAATACAAAATAGAGAAATAGTACAGATAGGAAAAGAGAAAACATAAGAATCGACGAGCCACTAGCAGCCTGGCAAGCAGACGCAGTGGTTGGAGATAGAAGAGAGTGACAACAGGCAGGGCTGAAGACGGTGAGGCCCGACGGGTGTTTTGACCGGGGTGTTTACGTGGGCGCCCTATCGGGAATAGCGCAGAGCGGGTGTGCTTTATCGATAAGCTTAACTCCCGCCGTCCATGGATCAGGGCGAGCATCTCTGGACTTCAACTGTTAGCCATGCGTTATGAGCCAGTGCTATTTCTGCCAACATCGTGGAATAGAGCCCTTTTATTTATTCTGTTTACTTGTCTGGGAAGACCATCCATCATCTCACAGCGGGTGGTGGCTGCCAAATGCTGTCCAGGTTGCCAACACCACCCTCTCCACCACCGCTAGCGCCAGCATGGACCACTTTTGGGTTTGAGAGCCAACCTCACAAACAGCGTATCAGCAGTTGAGATAAGTGGTGGCACGCACTAACTAAAATTGTCTTGAATAATCTATTTGATTTTCCACTCATCTTGTTGGAGATCTAGGTGGCTGTCGAGAACAGCCCCCTCGTTGATTACTCGAAACACACTGTGTCTACGAAGACTGTAGGTTAGATATGTCTTCATCGCTAGTGCAGAGTCCACAGTCCATCACAGGTGGTCATTGCGCAAACGAATCAGAGGCTAGTGCACTGTTGCAGGCATCAGCTCTAGTTTCAAATCGGATTTCTTTGTTTGCATGGTGCTTCCACGTTCTTCTACCAAAGTTGGCATTTTTCGAAAGTTCTTTGACTGCAGGAGAAGCATTAGTCTTGAGAATGGGGTTCCTTTGTTCCGAGAGACACTAAAGTATCAGCTTGTCCCCAGATCTCCATTTCTTTAATGCTCCTAACCAATTGCTAGCTTGCCATTGTAGTCTACGAGTGGCCTTGTTTGTTGTCCCCGTCGTTCAACAGCATGTTCCGTTTTGAGATCTGGTTAGGCTAATGCCCAAGTTAAACAGACCCCTCCACATAACCCCAGCCAGCGCGAAGATATGATTATTCTCCGTATCTCAAGTCCAAAATATAATGTTTAAAATAAGATATCACGGCGATGTTTTGAACACTTTCGACTACGTATTGACACAGAACACTAGGCGGTCCTTGTGAACCAGCCATATATATATATATATATATATATATATAGAAGCGAGGGCATAAGTCATTTGCAACGTGATAAGCATCCGACCCATGTGGCATACCCAATTCCATTCTTTTCCCTGATAAACCTAACAGAGAGCAGGTGCTTTTTCATTCATACCATCTCATTGTATGTGGTCAAACACTTCTTTATTCGATATCGTCAAGTGGGGCTGGACAAGCGGGATCACCAAACTGATTCGAGATACCACGCGGTTGATTTGAGTTCTAGCAAACGACAATAAACCGCATCTTCGGTGATTGACATAGCCTACTGACTGTGCTGTTAAAACACCCGGTCGCTTATACCTGACAGCTGAGACTGGAATGCAGGTTCTCCTGATCTTGTAACTGCCAAGCAAGACCTTTGTGATGGAAGCACAGTTAAGCGAAGCGAAGCTTTCTCAGCCTGTCAAAACTCAAAGAACATGAGACCTGACTTTCAAGCCCGAAACATAAAAGCATGGAGTCATCCCACTATGCCAGAGGTCCCCTATCATCATTAAACTGTGCTCAAATTGCTTCTCCCGATTAGTCATGCATTCGGGACATGTCTCCGAGAGCCTTGCAACTCATCTTCCCAGGAAATGAAAAACCAGGAATTGCTTATTCTACGAGAGCACTCCATTTCCGTCCTCACGCTCTCAATTGATGAGGTCTCGATCCTGTTACTGCACTCCGCCAAGGAGCACCCCATTCCACTCAATGAGTCATGAAGATGTAACAATGTAAGATTATGTGAAAATTCAACGGAAGACCGGATACGGACGCTTGATCCTGGGGTATTGAGCGGCTTACTCGATTAGGCCATCGCGTCGAAAGGCGTCGGTCGTCTCGGTAACATCAACTCGACCATCCCGCTTCCGGTGGAGCGCTCACATTCCAGACATTCGTGACAAATACGGACATCGTATTCCTAGCTTCACGATTAGACGTGTATACCTCTTCTCCTTTTGCGTCCTATATGGTCTTTACCAGGGTCATTCGAGACTTATACCCATGGTTCTTTTTGACTGATTCAGAGAAGTGAGGACGGAACCGGTGATTCAAGGTACTTGAAAGATAGGGACAGCGATTCAGAAGCCTTAGATATGCTCAATATGAATTACGTTGTTACATTTCCCCAAAAGTCGGTTACATTTGTCGTATCTATAGGACTGTTAATGTCACATTGAAATTGTCTCCGCCTTACATTGACAGAGTGCAGATCTCAACACAGGAGAAGCCAAGGCACAGGGCAGGCCTGGACTGAGCGTGAAACCACCCCTACGAGGCTGTTTGCGATCGATAAATGTATGTTTCTCGAGAAAGGATGAATCAGGCCCCTTTTTTTCAGGGGAATGCGCAACTGTACCTTAGCTTTGTGCAGGCCTGGATGGTAAATCCGTTCTCTGCTGCCCGTGGACATATGCAGCAGTAACTACTCCAATCATTGGATAGTCATTCTAGGCACTTCAATGGGCCGTTCTCAGCTTTGTCTCTAAGACAGTTATAGCAGACTTGAGTTTTGGAAGACTCCGCCTCTGGACGTATGGCAGTTGGATCCCCCGCACCGTATAACGTGGCGGTTCAGTTTTTCTAATTCTGGAATGAATGAAAGTCTGCAAACGCTAATCTGGATATTTCGGATCAAGGAGTAGATAACTGTAGGTCTTATTTAGGTTGCCATCGCTGTTGAATCCACGGACTCATTCTTCCATTTAGGTTCCTTTTCCCAAACACACCAACATCGCCTCTTTGTCCCTCGGCCTTGAACGGCTGTTGGAATTAACGTTATGGCTCCCCTGAAGTCTTTCATGGCGCTGTGCGCCGCATCCCTGCTACCATCAATCTATGGGCGCCACGTTCCTTTCGAACTAAATCTCACATGGGAAGTGGGAGCCCCTGATGGAAACCCCAGGGAGATGGTTTTCATGAATGGCCAGTTCCCTGGGCCGGAACTGCGAATTGATGAGGGCGATAATGTTGAGGTTCGTGGGACTTGATGAGGCTCATTGCCTTTTGCTTCGCTAACGAAGATTGCAGTTTATTGTCCATAACAACATGCCTTTCAACACCAGTATCCATTTCCACGGTATAGAGTATGTCACTCAGTTATAATATGCTGTTAGGATGCTCTTTGGAAAACAATACTGACAATTGACAGGCAACTCAACACTGTATGGTCAGATGGTGTCCCCGGCCTCACACAAAAGCCCATCCAGCCAGGAGAAAGCTTCACTTATAAGTGGACTGCTACTCAATATGGCACTTACTGGTCTGTTCCCATCTACAATGTTGACTGCATCGAACAATTACTCAAAGTATAGCAGGTATCACTCTCATGCCCGCTCTACCATGGCTGACGGACTTTATGGCCCAATCTGGATCAAGTATGTGATACAAATTACTCTCATTTTAAATGAGACACACGCTAACCAAAACAGTCCCAAACCGGGCTCACCGCAACCATTCGAATTGATTTCCAAAAATGAGGACGATCTTAGGGCTATGCGTCGTGCAGAGGCTAATCCACGCCTTGTTGTTTTGTCGGATTGGGATCATCTGACATCTGAAGAGTATCAAGGTCTGCAGGAATACAGTGGTCTTGACATCTTGTAGGTTTCGACGTGATCGCACCAACAGCATGTACCGCCTGCTAACTGCATTTCAGTTGCGTCGACAGCATTCTGATCAACGGTAGAGGTGCTGTGCACTGCCCTAGCGCCGATGAGCTATACAGCTACGAGACTCCTTACCTTAAGGGCGCGATTGATAACTTGAACTTGACAGACAAGGGGTGAGTTAATCCAGTATAATTCTATACAAAGAATCTTGCTAACGCGTCTTGTTCAGATGTTATCCTAACATTTTCAAGACCCAAGGCGGTTTCCCCTATAATGAATCCAGGATCCCTCCGGGTGTCAATTCGGGCTGTGTTGCTACCACTGGAAGTCAGGAAGTCATCGAGGTAGATCCTCAAGAAGGCTGGGCCAGTTTCAAGTTTATCAGTGCGGCTTGGATGAAATCCTTCGTCGTGTCCATTGACGAGCACCCAATGTGGGTCTACGAGGTTGACGGTCACTACATCGAACCACAGCTTGTCGACTCATTCTCTATGTTCAATGGCGAACGCTATTCGGCCATGGTCAAACTGGACAAGACACCAAAGAACTACACTATCAGAATCCCAGACACAAATGCTGACCAGATCATTGCCGGTTTTGCAACACTCTCATACAAGAACGGCAAGGATCTTGGGCCGTCAAAGCCTTATGTCAACTACGGCGGTCTGAATGTCTCGGCAGATGTAGTCGCTTTGAACGTGAAATCACTGCCACCCTACCCGCCGATTAAGCCGGCAGCGACCGCTGATAAGATGCTTAACCTTACTTTGGGACGCATCAACTCTTCATGGCAATGGACACTCCAAGGCAGCCAGCTTTGGGATGTTATGGCCAACCTGGATACTCCTCTTCTGTTTGATCTCGATGCAAGGAAGAACCTTGGAAGCAAGCTTACTCCATCGACTAAGAACGGCACATGGGTCGACCTGCTACTTCAAATGGGCGAGTTCCCCAAAACGGCTCCGATCCAAGCTCCCCATGTGATCCACAAACATTCTAACAAGGCCTTTATTATCGGGTTTGGCCAAGGGTTCTTTAACTGGACCAGTGTCGAAGAGGCTGTCCAACAAGCACCTTCAGATTTCGAATTGGAAAACCCCCAGCTAAGGGACACATTTGTCACCAACGCTCTTACTGGGCCTGCTTGGATGCTTTTACGATACCAGGTGGTCAACCCGGGCCCGTTCTTGCTTCACTGTCACATCGAAACCCATTTGGCTTCTGGAATGGGCGTTGCCTTGCTCGATGGTATTGACAAATGGCCCGAGGTTCCTCCGGAGTACGCCATCTAGAAATAACCTTCACCATGTCCGGCGTGTATAACCTCTCTGGTGCATCTAGAGTTAGAGTTTCGGATTTATTCAGTTTTAATATCATTTTTAATCTTTTCCGTGTTCCAGGCACTGTCGAATTAATGGTTCTATGCGAAATTGCGCCTTTCATGTATGCAAGTAGATCGCCTAAAAGTATACTTGACATAATAATTAATTCCTTTTTATATTTTTATTCTTTGTCTTTGGAGTATATTTGGAATTTTCTGCTTTATTTGTCATATCGGCCGAAGTCGGTAACTTTTGCTTACTTGCTATCACTACATTCCATGTTTTCCTTAATTTTTTTCTGAACGACCACAAACTTTGCCCTGTGTTCCTGATGCATCCGGGGACTCAGGTTTCTGGCAGGACAAACTTGTTCGAGCACGCGAGGGCGATATCCGCTACGAGCCTCAACTCTAAAACAGTTGATGCTCGCAAGCGGAAACTCGAATCAATCGGGACTCTATAGGAAGAAAGTGTCTGAGTCATGACGTTTTCTAAGTATTGCCCTATTTGATCCATTAATATTGTATGATGTTTGGTTGTTGTAAGATCTCAACGGAGTCGAAAGGCTAGAAAATGCAGAGTCATGACGCAACTAATTGCAGGGCTCTGGAATGGTCTAAGGACTAAGTAACTACTTTATCGGAACAATAAATGATCTGTAATCGTCGAAAAAAATAACTTGCATGATTCATGTTGATATCGGTACCATCAGTTAGGTGACAAGATGATAGTTGGGTTTCCGGATGCATCTGGTGCTTGAGGCAAAAGCCTCATGATCCTGACAAGGAGCCTGGGTCTTGGTCTGACATTTATACAAAATCAACTATATCCAGATATGATCTGCAAGCCTAGAACTGGCAGACTAATGCGATCCAGTTAGCAACACCCATGCGCTATAGGATAGTATTAATAGGGTATCATCGAGCACGTGATCCTGTATATCTATGCGGTAGCGTCGCTGTAACCTTAGCTGCATGCGGATCGCCAAGATCAACTCCAGTCAAACAGTTATCTGGATTACGATGAGAGCAATCATCCTGATCGATGTGAAGAGAAACAGTATTGCAATTAGTCTGGTACAATGGCTAGACCACCGGATACTGTGGAGAGGATCCAAACAATGCCGGAAGCAACAATGCCCCTTCCAGATCTCACGGGGATACTGCCAGTCCTTGCGGACAGCTTCAGAATCCTTGCCTCCTAGTCCTCTTTTGTGGGCAACCCATGTCTTATCGGACAGTGATACAGGTATAGCTATAGGATTACATCCCGGATCGAGTAGCCCGCTGACCGTCACAGGTAACGGTGCCATTGACGAGCTCTCCACCTTCGATGGATCTTAGTCTCGGATCCGAGATATTCGGATGTATGCGCTTCGCTAATCTCTGGTCCATTGGAAGAAATAGCAAAACGTGGTCTTCCTTGATTCTAGAATTCCTGACCTCTGAGTCTCGTCGGTACTACTTACCAAGTGAGATTCGAATAATGACGAGACCAAAAGACAGACCACATCGGGGAACGATGTGGCCACTACCAAGCCGTGGAAACAAAGTAGTACTTTGCCCACAGAAACCTTGACCCTGATACTCCTGGATCTTTCCCCATAAGAGGAAGGTCTGCCATAGCGTATAAAGTATGGTTTCCCTTAGGGATAACTTTCTTCTCAAGGCATCGCAGACTATTCGATCCGCAGGGGAAGGAGAATCGCCAACCATGCGAGTAACTAGCCGCGTCTATCTCTTCGGAGATCAGACCGGTGAGTTCGAGACCGGACTTCGCCAGCTCTTGCAGGCGAAGAACAACAGTCTTCTAACGTCTTTTTTCGAGAGATGCTTCTATGCTTTGCGGCAAGAAGTATCCAGGTTGCCTCCATCACAGAGACAAATCTTCCCTCGGTTCACGAGCATCGTGGATTTGCTAGCAAGACATCGGGAGTTTGGACCTAATCCAGCTCTTGAGAGTGCCCTCACATGCATCTATCACTTCGCATGCTTCATCAAGTAAGTAAGCCCCATCCCCCATAGGATGTCCCTCATATGATATCATAAGACTCGACACTAATACCTGATAGTCACTATGGAGACGGAGGACATGCCTATCCCTCAGCATCAGAAAGCCATATAATAGGTCTGTGTACCGGGCTGCTGGCGTCTGCTGCTGTCAGCTCCTCCCGCACCGTGGGAGAGCTGATTCCTGCTGCTATCGAAACAGTTACGGTGTCTCTGAGACTCGGACTGTGTGTCTTAAGGACAAGAGATCTCATTGACCGCAGCTATGAAAAGTCACAAAGCTGGTCAATGGTAGTCTCCGGGCTCAACGAGGAGGAAGTTGGCGCACTCATTCATGGATTTTGCCAGCGAAAGGTAAGATACGCATATATATTATCTATGGAAATATATTGACAATAGTAGTCTATTTCTCCTTCGTCTCGGCCTTATATCAGTGCTGTGAATACCCACAGTTTGACTATCAGTGCTCCTCCATCCATCCTGCAGGAGTTTACGAATGTCTGTCTATCCAAGGAGAACAGGCCCGTGAGAGTTCCAGTTCATGCTCCTTATCATGCTCCCCATCTCTATGATCGGCGGGATGTGACCAGTATCCTGGAGTCATGGCCGAAGGAAGAGCTTGCGAATTATACTCCACGGATTCCTGTCTTGTCCAGTGAGACCGGCGAGATTATCCTGGCACGAAACTTGCACGAACTTCTCGGAATTGCTCTCGAGGAGATTCTGTTACGAAAGTTATGCTGGGATAAGGTCCAGGATGGCTACGCGTCAATGCTGAAGCGAACCAGCAGTGCTGCTTGCAAAATATTTCCAATTGCATCTGCTGCCTCCCATGGCCTGTCTGCTGCTCTGAAGCGGACAGGTGTTCCTGACGTTGAGGTCGATAACACCATCAGCGAATCAGCGAAGGCTTGTGATAACGAGAACTCTACCGGTAGAACCGAGCAATCCAAGATCGCGATTATAGGACTGTCTGGAAGATTCCCTGATGCCCCGAGCCCCGAGCACTTCTGGGATCTCCTTTACAAGGGACTTGATGTCCACCGGGTAGTACCCCCTGATAGGTGGGATGTGAAGGCCCATGTCGACCCTACGGGCAAGATCAGAAACACCAGCAAGGTACCTTATGGATGTTGGATTGAGGAGCCTGGCTTGTTCGATCCGCGGTTTTTCAACATGTCTCCCCGCGAAGCACTTCAAGCAGACCCAGCCCAGCGTCTAGCGCTAGTGACCGCCTACGAAGCCCTTGAGCAGGCTGGCTTTGTACCTGACAGTACTCCTTCAACTCAGAAGGACAGGGTCGGTATATTCTATGGCATGACTAGTGATGACTACCGTGAAGTCAACAGCGGTCAGGATATTGATACTTATTTCATTCCTGGCGGAAATCGCGCTTTCACCCCTGGTCGAATCAATTACCATTTCAAGTTCAGCGGTCCTAGCGTGAGCGTCGATACGGCTTGTTCATCCAGTTTAGCAGCCATTCACCTGGCGTGCAACTCTCTTTGGAGAAATGACTGCGACACTGCCATTGCAGGCGGCACTAATGTGTTGACGAATCCAGACAACTTCGCTGGCTTGGACCGGGGTCATTTCCTCTCTGCAAAGGGAAACTGCAACACATTCGATGACGAAGCAGATGGCTATTGTAGAGCGGATGCGGTAGGCACCGTTGTCCTCAAGCGGTTGGAGGATGCTCAGGCGGACAAGGATCCTATTCTTGGTGTTATCCTTGGGGCTTACACCAACCACTCCGCTGAGGCAGTGTCAATGACCCGACCCCATGTTGGGGCGCAAGCATTTATCTTCAATAAGCTGCTAAACGAAGCGAACGTGAGCCCTCGAGATGTTGGCTATATCGAGATGCACGGAACAGGCACACAGGCCGGTGACGCAGTCGAGATGAAATCGGTACTGGATATCTTTGCTCCCGATTACACACGGGGACCCAGTCAATCGCTCTATCTAGGTTCCGCCAAAGCCAATATTGGACATGCGGAATCAGCCTCCGGTGTGAGCTCGTTGATCAAAGTACTCTTGATGTTGAAAGCGAATACGATTCCTCCACACTGTGGCATCAAGACCAAGATCAACCACAACTTTCCTACCGATTTCAAAGAGCGCAACGTCCATATTGCCTTCAAGCCCACTTCCTGGGAAAGACCTCAGGACGGTAAACGGAGATTGTTCGTTAATAACTTCTCTGCTGCCGGTGGTAACACAGCGCTGCTGATAGAGGATGCACCTCTTTCTACCGTTTCGGGTGCCCCGGATTCTCGTTCAACGCATATTGTGGCTGTCTCAGCGAGGTCTCAGTCGTCTCTCAGAAATAACATCCGGTCCCTTATGAAATATGTCAGCGAATTGGACGGCCAGATTGGAGGCGAAAACTTCCTCGGGAAGCTATCATACACCACAACTGCTCGCCGTATACACCATCAATTCAGGACTATGGTCAGCGGATCTAGCTTGAAGGGCATTCAAGAGGCACTCTCCTCAGCGGCTTCCCGTGACAGCTTCACACCGATCCCTGCGTCGACTCCTAGTATCGGCTTCGTGTTCACGGGTCAAGGAGCGCAATATACTGGTATGGGCCAGCAGCTTTATAGCAGCTGTTCCCAGTTCCGGGATAATATAGACCGTTTCGACTCTATTGCACGGAGCCAGGGATTCCCGTCGATCGTGCCCTTGATTGATGGAAGCGTTCCGGTCGAGGAGATGAGCCCAGTTGTTACCCAGCTTGGCACAACTTGTTTGCAGATGGCCATGACTAGATACTGGATGTCATTGGGAGTGAAGCCCGCCTTTGTGCTTGGTCACAGTCTAGGAAACTATGCTGCGCTCAATGCTGCCGGAGTGTTAACAACTAGCGACACAATATACCTAAGTGGTCGTCGCGCGCAGTTGCTCCAAGAGAAGTGTCAGGTCGGAACTCACTCAATGCTTGCTATCAAAGCAAACCTTGCACAGATCAAGCCATTCCTTGACGATGATGCTTATGAAGTAGCTTGCATCAATGCTCCAGGAGAGACCGTCATCAGCGGTCTGAGCGCCAATATCGACGTTCTGTCTGAGAAGCTGACTGCGGAGGGGCTGAAGTCAACCAAGCTGAGAGTGCCATACGCGTTCCACTCTGCTCAAGTGGAGCCCATCCTAGAGAGCTTGGGAGAGGTCGCGCAAGGTGTTACTTTCCACAAGCCTTCAATTCCAGTCGTTTCGGCTCTACTTGGCGAAGTGATCAACGAAGATAACTGGGATGCATTAGGTCCCCGTTATCTGCAGAGGCACTGCAGAGAGACTGTGAACTTACTTGCTGCGTTGGAAGCCACCAGACACGCAAAACTCATGAATGAGAAGACCATCTGGATCGAGGTAGGATCTCACCCTATCTGCTCTGGAATGATCAAGGGAACACTTGGTCCCCAGGCGAACACCGTCGCATCCCTACGCCGGAATGAGGATACTTGGAAGGTCCTCTGCAACAGCCTTTCCGCCATCTACCTTGCTGGAGTGGATATTCAGTGGAAGGAGTACCATGGGGACTTCACTTCCAGCCATCAGGTTCTCCAGCTTCCTGCTTATAGTTGGGATAACAAGAACTACTATATCCCATACAACAACAATTTCTGTCTTACAAAGGGTGATCCTACGGTCGCAAAGATTGAAGCGGCACCAACCAGCCAGTTTCATACAACCTCTGTCCAGAAAATTGTGGAGACTCGAGATGAGGGTTCTAAGGCTGTTGTGGTCATGGAATCCGACCTTTCTGACCCTCTCTTGAACCCCGTCATTCAAGGGCACAAGGTCAACGGGGCCGCTCTGTGTCCCTCGGTACGTATACCACCTTTACACGTAAAGTGTGACTATTGGTGCTGATAACTGCTTTTAGTCTCTCTACGCTGATATCGCCCAGACCCTTGGCGAGTATTTGATCGAGAACTATAATCCCGCATTGAGGGGATCAGGACTTGACGTTTGTGACATGACGGTGCCAAAGCCTCTGATCGCCAAGAACTCTGGCCCACAACTATTCCGTGCTATGGCCACGGCAGACTGGGAAGAGAGGAAAGCTAATATCCAGATATATTCTGTGAAATCCGATGGTAAGAAGATTATGGATCACGCATCATGTCTCGTCAAATTCTCCGACACCCATCTCTGGGAAGCGGACTGGAAACGCCATTCATACCTCATCAAAAGGAGTATTGAACGACTCCAGAAAAGTGTCGAAGAAGGTCAGAGTCACAGAATGCATCGCGGTATGTTCTATAAGCTGTTCAGTGCTCTAGTCGACTATGGCGACAATTACAAGTCCGTTGAGGAGGTTGTCCTGGATAGCGAGGAGTACGAGGCTACCGCTCGCGTTAAATTCCAAGCGAAGAGTGGGAACTTCCATCGCAACCCTCTCTGGATTGATAGCATCGGCCATTTGACAGGATTTGTTATGAACGCCAACGATGCTACGGACTCTCAAAGTCAGGTGTACGTGAACCACGGATGGGATTTCATGCGCTGTCTCAAGAAGTTCTCGCCGGACACGACATATAGAACATATGTGAAGATGCAGCCTTGGCAGGGCACTATCTACGCTGGAGACGTTTATGCCTTCGACGGAGATGAGATCGTTGCGGTTTACGGCGGCGTGAAAGTATGTTTTTCCTTGTACATTCTCTTGGGCACGGAGAAACTGACTTCAAATTAGTTCCAAGGGGTTCCGCGACAGGTGCTGAACACTGTCCTCCCACCTGCTGGGGGGTCTAAGGCCGCTCCAAGAACAACTGCAAGAGCTGTTCCGCCTCCCCCGATCAATGTCGAGAAGCCGAAATCCTCAGTTGAGGCCAAGGCAGTCTCAAAAGCTGTTCCTGGCGACCCTGTAAAGTCAGCAGGACCAAGCGTGCTTGTTCAGGCCTTGAAGATCCTGGCAGAGGAGATAGGTGTATCTGAGGCGGAGCTATCGGATGACCTTGTATTCGCCGATTACGGCGTTGATTCTCTTCTGTCATTGACAATAACAGGCAAATTCAGGGAGGAGCTGAACATGGACTTGGAATCATCGACATTTATTGACCATCCGACTGTCAAGGACCTTAAACAGCTTTTGTCCCAAGCAAGTCCATCTGACAGCAGCGATTCCTCTGAAGAATCGCACTACTCCTTCCGTGATTCCTCCTCAACGGAGCCATCGACTCCCGGTACTCCAGCATTCTTCTCGCCCAAGAGAGGGAGTGTAGTCACTAATGTCGGGGAGAGTGAGACAATCAAGACTATTCGCTTGACGCTCTCCGAGGAGATTGGTGTATCTCCAGACGAAATCACGGGGGATGCTAATCTGGCTGAAATGGGCATGGATTCGCTCCTTTCCCTGACAGTTCTCGGAAGATTGCGCGAAACTCTTGACATCGAGCTTCCTAGTGACTTCTTCATTGAAAATCCGACGATGGATGCCGTCGAGACTGCTCTTGATCTCAAGCCCAAGGCAGAACCTATTCCCTCCGAGCTTCCTGTGCCGATTCAAACCGCCGCGGGTGATGAAATAAACGGAGTTATCAAGGCTAATTCAACTCATCCACCAGCTACTTCCATCCTGCTCCAGGGAAATCCTAAGAAGGCAACAAAGACACTGTTCCTTTTCCCCGATGGCTCTGGATCGGCTACTTCCTATGCCACCCTCCCTGCAGTTTCATCCGACGTCTGCGTATATGGACTTAATTGCCCATATATGAAGAACCCTGAGAACCTCAAGTGCGGCCTTGATGAGCTTACCATTCCATACGTGGCAGAAATTCGACGTCGGCAACCTAAAGGTCCTTATAGCTTTGGTGGATGGTCAGCTGGAGGGATCTGCGCATATGACGCTGCACGCTACCTCATCCTGGAGGAAGGCGAGAAGGTCGAACGTCTGCTTCTTCTTGACTCACCATTCCCTATCGGATTAGAGAAACTACCTCCACGTCTGTATAGTTTCTTTAACACCATCGGCCTCTTCGGTGAAGGGAAAACACCACCTCCCAAGTGGTTGCTTCCTCATTTCCTTGCCTTTATCGACTCCCTCGATGCCTATAACGCTGTCCCATTCCCATTTTCCGACCCCGAACTGGGCGAAAATATGCCAAAGACATATCTTATCTGGGCCAAGGATGGTGTCTGCGGTAAGCCGGGCGATCCACGACCAGATCCACCTACCGATGGCAGTAAGGACCCAAGGGAAATGCTTTGGCTGCTGAACGACCGAACTGATATGGGCCCTAATGGGTGGGACACACTTGTTGGACCAAATAATGTTGCTGCTATCGAGGCCATCGAGGGAGCTGATCACTTTACCATGATGAAGGGCGATAAGGCGGCGAAGCTCTCCGCCTTCATCGGAAGGGCAATGGCAAGCTGAACGAGAAAGTCGATGACGAGAGCCTTTTCCTTTTACTTTCCTTATTTGTTTCGGTTCCTATCTCATACTCGGCGTTCCAGGCTCTAGTTTTTGCTTTCTATTTGCAGAATCGGAGTCGACGCATTTGGTTTTCACACTTTATATAACCGCCTCTTATTTTTTATCAAGGGCGAAATATCTAGCTATAGCTTTATAATAACAGTAATATAATGTCTCTATAATCATACCTGAATACAACCTCTCCAACAATATTCCACAGGGCCTCTCTACAGACAGTAAAACTCCAGCTGCCACCTTGCATGGTCCCGAGAGAACTGACTTAGCAGGTTAGAGCATCAGACTACTATGCCAAAAATGCCTCGACATATATAGGATGATCATAAAACATTTCTCAACACCAGCAAAGAACTTTCGAAAGAACGATCAAAAAAAAAAAAAAAAAAAAAAAAAAGAAAGAAAGAAAGAAAAAAAAAGATTGACAACCTGTAAGGCTGCAGGCGCATCCTATATTGCTCTATAGAGACGTATAACACAAAAGATTCTGTGCCCGGGCTGGCTCCAGGGAATGTAAGCTGGATGGAGGCAACCATCCGACTAAAAAGACCACGCCCGGCGTTCGATAACCAGCACCGTAGGTACTTTATAGCCTAGCAGTCCCTATCCTTAAGGAGGATCATGACACTCAGCAGCTTCCATGTAACAGGAGAGGCTGGGGTATGCGCACTTTTCTCGTGGCATTGGACGTATTGAGATCTAGAGGTGCATAGAAGGCGGTTGGCCCTCTCGCGCTGGTTCTTTGTTTCCTATTTAGGAAATATAGTTTCAAACAACACGTGAGACCCATACTGTATCTGGGAGTCAGTGGAATTGGAGGAACCAAGTGATTATTGGCGCCCTTACTAAAGCTTAAGATGACTCGGGTGAAGATTAATAGACGCTAACCAGCATGAAAGATAGGATTTGTCAGTACTTATGCTCCAGTCGAACAACTCAGAGGTTGAAATATCCCGGTTGGAAATGCTGAAACTTAAGGAGCAGATAAATGGACGTTTAAGTAGTCCTTTTGGCGCAGTTACGGCTAGAAGGAAACAAGATGGGATACACTTATTCTAGTTCTGCTGGCACGGTATAGATAACATCCTGGAGTCGTCAATTTGTCCAGAGCGAGGCATGAAGGGGAGAGACATGCCAAAAGTCGATCTCAGAAGTACTAAAAAGACAGACGGGAGCAATGGATATGACTGAAGGTAAATGGATCAACTCCTATACTCCACGAACTCAACAAACAAACGACTCATTGATGACGCCAAACTCAGATCATTGAAATAAACTGTCCATTCTTTAATGGATCAAAAGCGCTGAAAACATTCTGCCCGCAGTTGATCGGAGATTGCCCTCCTCCAACATGGATGAAGTAGAAAGGATTCTAAGTAGACATTTCTGAGCTGAATCTAAGCGCACTGCCTCTGCCTGTTGCGCCTGAGTTGTTAACGCCTGGGCTAGTAGGACGACTGTTCGTTGAGGCCCACTTAGGGCTTCGCGGTTGAGTGCTCGTAGAACGCGTAGATGGGCGGTTTCTTTTAAGATCTCTAAGCTCATCTTCTTTCCTGCGTAGCAGCTCATCTCTTGATGCAAGAGTAGCTTCCAGCTCTTGCACTCGTGCGTAGTGCCTAGAGTCATCATTGCTCGTTTTAATTTCCTTGAGCTGTGCCGCATTCGCAGTTGCCTTCCGTTTGAGTTCTTCATTCTGTTCCTTAAGTTGACGTATCTCGAGACCGGACTGTGCAGCTGCTGTTGAAGCGTTCTGATATTGCTCTCGTGTATACTCAGATTGCTTCTTCTCGTAATCGGCCCTTCTTTCAAGGTTCGCATTCTCTTGTAAGAGACGGCGTACTTCTTCACGAGCAGCTTCAAGGTCAGCTTCGAGACCACCACCACTCTTTAACGCTTCTCTTGCAGCTTCTAGGTCATGCTTCAATTGCGTGCGCTCATCTTTCAACTTGCTAATCTCGTCACGCTGCCTTTCAAGTCTTTGCTCTAACTTGGTCACCGTCTCAGCCAAACGGTCTCGTTCCTGCCGCGTTTTATGAAGATCCTTGGTGCGTGACTCGTATCGGTGTTGCAAACCTGCCAACTCTATTGTCTTCTGCTTGTTTCCAGATTGAGCTTCAGAAAGAGTTGCCCGAAGCTGCCGTAATTCAATAGCATGCGTGTTTTTCATCTGGATAAGACTCCTCTCCAAGGATTGTAAGTCATTGTCTAACGTCTGAGTTGGCTGCGCGGTAGAGTCTGATACCTGGCTGGTATCTTGGGATGCTAAGAACCGCTGTCTCTTTGTACTACGCGCATCTGGGTCATCGCCATCCTTTTCTATATTAGTCATTCTTGCTTTTAAAAGAATATCCTCTCAACACTCACAAGGACCCGTTTCTGTAGAGAACCCGCTGTCTGCATATACTGAACACTGGGATCAATAGCTTCCGGCCCTAAGGCAGAAGCAATTTCCGCTGGACTGAGAATCTGGAGCGGTTCAATCGTCGGCCAAGACCAGCTTGCGTTGAAATTGTCAGAAAGAAGATATGAAAGGAGTTCTTCCGCATCCTCGTGGACATTGAGGGCATCATCTTGAAGATCGCCCACTGTATCATGAAGGCGATAAATATAATGTGCAAGAAGGCGAAGGCGCTGTAGTTCAGCGAGATTCGGTAAACAACGCTCAATATGCTCGCTGCTATTTGAAATAAGAAATCGAACAACAGGGAGTAGGTTTCCATTCCGGGCAAAGGTTGTCCGCAGGTGCTCTATAGAAGGGTTCTTTGCATTGAAGGACGAGTCGAGAGAGAAGATGGCAGTTGGGTTTCTGTAAAGCTCAATGACACCATCACTTTGCGCTGAGCGGATCCCGAAGCTCAGTGCTCCTTTGGTCATCGATATCTCGACATTAGTGCCACTGCCCATTTCTGAACGAGGTCGAGTATATTCAAATCCCTTTCCCAGGAGGTATCGCTCCACGAGATCTACAGTGTTTCCTTCTCGTACCATGAGAATAATGTGGAGCTCATGACTTTCCGCCATCTCCACAAAGTAGCCTAGCAGTTGAAACTTGGAGCTCGAATACTCGGCCCAAGCAGCTTCCTTCTCTGGATCACTTGGTGAATCTTGAATGTGTTCAGCTATGTTCAAGTCGGGGTGTACTGTTGTGTTGTTTAGCTTCTCTACCACTCGGCGCATCTGAGATATCACTTGTTCTCGCTGTGAAAGTCAGAGACCAGACTACAACTGTCGATAGATTATCGGCTCACCTCATTGTTCCCAAGTATCGATTCAGATGTGAATAGAGAGTGGAAGTTTTTGATGACATGTGACTCGTCGGTTAAGATTCGTTCATAGACGTCCTTCACCCTAGAATCCATAGGAAGAGTCATGGCGAATTCTGACGCCCCAAGTTGAACTGAGCCGGGAGGAGCCTCTTCCGCGGGAACGACAGTCAAATCGCTGGGCTGGATTGTCTGCATCAGAGGGCCCTCATGGTATTCAGGGAGTGCAGCTCCAGCGTACGTTTGTCCGGGCTGGTCATGTAGATCGGCTGGTGCCGCATGTGAAGTCGGTTCCTTATCCACTCGAATACTAAGAGGAGACGTAGTTTCGGGTGCTGATGCTGCTGCGGGTTCAATGTCCCCGGCAGACGACGGAGTGGCACTAGCACTGACGCTTCGCAAAGTTCGAGGGGGAAAATCGGCCTGCAGTTGAGCATACAGGCTCCTCAGTTTTTCCCTCGGGGTAGAGCCAGGAACATGGTCGTATCTCTCGGGGACACCGGATTTTGGCGCCCTGCTGCTATCCGGGCTGTTCTCCATGATGGCGGAATTCTTTTCGTAATAACTGTAAAGAGTTGGGAATAACGGCGTGATCCTACGACAAAGGATAGGTTCAGTCCTAGGGTTTGAGTCCTGGGTATGTCTCACGGAGACAGAAAGCGTGCGCTGGCTAAGATTGTGTAGCCCGTAGCCTGTTTGAGATCTGACAGGGTTCTGGTTAGAATCAAATACGGTCTCCGGAATTGAACTTATTTGAGACTGTGTTGACTTTTTGGCCTGGGTAGATGGCGTTTCGACCCGCACTGGAAGGGCTTCAGGAATGGATTGCGTCTCAGCTATCTCATCCGCTTGGATTGTTGTAGTCTGGAAGTAATAGACGTCTCGCAAAGACCGGCAGTATTGGTTAACGATACGATCATGAGATGAACCTATCGACCCAGATATTGCACTCGAAGACGATATATGAGTCCCAGTGACAAGCGAGCTTTGTGTGCTGTTAACGCTAGACTTCTGTAGAGCGCCTAAAGTCTGCAATGTCGCACCAATTGAACGCAGAGGAGTATTTTCCACAGATGATGTGCCAGTTGTTGATGGTGGATTTGAGCTTTCAAGAGAAGCACTTCCCTGTATGATGTGGTGTTCTCCTGTCGTCTTATGCGTGCTTTCCGTACTCTGCGTCTCCGGTACCGTCTTGCCAGGTAAAAAAAGCGGCGATGGCGATTGAGAATTGGATCTTTCTGGCTCCGCTGAGCTCTGCTGAGAGCTGCCAACGCTGTGAGCTGACTGTCTCCTTTTCCCTCTGTACAGTCTTCGCCGTCTCCTCGACTGAATGTCTACCTTCTTTTTCTCTTCCCAGGCTTCTATTGCAGCGTCGTTAGCACACTCTTTCGGTTCCTATTGTACAATTGTTAGTATTGCACTTTAGCAGATAGAAGGTTGGAAAGAGTATATATATGTCATTGAGATTGCGGGCACTCGGAATGCTGATATGCAGAATTGGAACGCAAACATACCCAAGTCGGCGAATACGGTCCCTTCCAGTCAATGAGATATCTCGTTCGCGTCTCGTCGAGGATGCAATTAATAGGGTATTCTTCGTCTCCAATATCAACTATCTGACTGTCTGTACCGGAAGTAAATGAGTCTTGCGTAGTAGGACAGTGGCTAGTTATAGTAGACAATGTACTCGATTGCTTCCCTCGGCGCGCCATTACCTATGCGCGTCGGGCCAGAGTTGCGAAAGTTGCACAGTCCATGACGAAAGGATTATTGATTTTGGATGGGTAGGATGCAGAAAGGGACCTACAGATCGTCCAGTAAGTTCTGTCAGTAGAAAGTGAGCAAGAAGCTCTCAATCATGCCGGTAATTAGAACGGTAAGTTGAATTGGCCGGAGACGTGACGGACGCGGCGGTTGACCGCCCGCACGTGATAAGGAGCCCTTATCGAAACCATTATCAGACTAGCTACCATTGAAGCATGTTTCTCAAGATGTCATAGATGGTCACTTCATACAAATTAAAAGTGTACTGTCTAGAATTTTCTGGTATACGATCTTTCTCCATATACAGTCTCGCAAGTTGAGTGTGTTGATCTGTCTAGGCAAAATGGTCTGGTTCCACACCCCAGGTCCCTAGATGCAATGCATTGTATCGCAGTCTCACCTACATTACCATCAAGCCCAATAATCACGCGTGTCATAGCTATGGCCCATTGTTCTCATGTTCTTTCTTCCATGCATCGAAGTCAAAGCCGATCTCCTCCAACGTCCGGATGGAGCGGCGCTCTTCTCCCTTGCTCTGGAAGGCCTTCTTGATCTCTGGGAAACGGTCCCGCATCCACATTTCCTTTTCTCCCCATCTTGTTCCCAATTTACCCTTCCCCTCAGTACCTAGTTCCGATTCCGTTCTGGCCTTTCTTGCCCAGTCATACAGGAAGTTGAGATATTCAGCATCCTTCGGAAAAGGTAGAACATGAAACGCTTTGCCGTCTCCCTTCTCTGCAACAACAGACTCCTCCCAAGCTTTCATCTCCGCCTTGGACGGAAGAGTTAACTTTCCAGAGAAGACTCGTGCGAAGACAGCAGCCTGGTTTTCAGATAGGGGAAATGGTATGACCTTCTGGGGAAGGGTCGGAAACACTAATGTAGGATTCTCAATATAGAACAACTGCTGGTAGATATTGAGAGTCCTACTGCCATCCCGAATCACCGGTGGCTGTAGGGATGATAAGAACGGAAAAGAATAGAGATAACCCGTGCAAAAGACGATGGCGTCGATTCCATCCTCTATCCTTCCATCCTTGAATCGAACTGCACGCTCGTGAGCACTGGGTGACAGAAACTCCACTATCTCGGGGTATTCGATCCTGTCGGCCGCAGGACCAGGTGAGAGATACGACTCCGACCGTGATGAGGCTAACAGAGGTCCTTTGCAGACCGAAGCGATCTGAGTCCCAATATCAATTCCAGATGCAGAATTGCCTACCACGATGACCTTTTCCCCCCTAAAAGCTTCCGGGGAATCATAAAATTTGGAGTGTGAGATGACCCCCGGGTAAGCTAGATTCCATGCCTCGATCCCCTCAATGGCAGGGACGTAAGGAACATTGTAGTGGCCGCTTGCAACCACAACGGCATCGTATGGATCCGTCTCAACGCGTCCATTTTGCAATTCTTTCCTTGTCAGTATCCAAGAATTTCCCGGTCCAGTAGTGACATCGAGAACTTGTGTCTCGAAATGAATTAGCTCCCTGATATCGTCGGCGTACTCATGAAGGTATTCCGTCACGGTCCGAAACGTCGGGAATAGCTGAGAATCCGCTGGAAACGGCTTATCGGAAAACTGCATCAAATCCTTCGGAATGTTGGTTTCTAGTCTTTCATAGAGAGGTGATAGAAAAGTTGCTTCTTGGCCTTCTTTGCTATTTCGTTTCTGGTGCCAAATGGGCTCTTCGACTGGCTGGCGTGGATCTAATTGCGGAACAGGGGTTGTAGCTCCAATTTTGTCGGTTCCAGGTGAATAGTTCCAGGTGCCTCCGGGTGTGCTTCGCTGCTCGAATACGTCGATCTTATCGAAGCTCTTCTCAGCGAGGAGATACCTGGATCAACTTCATTAGCAGGAGCAGATCGCGATATGCGATATCAGCATAGGTGAGATTGATAGTTCCATACTTGGCCGCCGCAAGGCCGGCGGGCCCAGCGCCAATAATGGCTATATTCCGGATCTTTGAGATGGCAGTCATAATGACATTATTATAAGGGAGGATGTGAACAACAGGTGGCTGTGAAATGCGACTGTTCGGCCCTGAGGAAACCCCGCCGGTTTTATCTTATCAGACCATCGGACCCATCTTATGTGCCCTTGGCGCCACTTTGGAGGCAAGTTGCGCCATCCCGGCTCGTGTCCTGTACTCTGATCCGTAACATAAGTCAGTATCAACACTCTACGAAGCTGCTGCGAGGTAAAACATGGAAAATATATGGACAATATGGTAGCTGCAGAATGTATCTCAGATGATCATCCTCTGCCAGAATCGCTTATATTTACAGGACGCCGTATTGGCTATTTCTCAACAGTCCACATCTCCCTGCGTGGACTTATTGCAGTGGAGAATCTGTTCCATAAGTTTAATCACACTGTTGGGATAGTAGTAACTACAGAATATCATGTTTGATGCTGTCTACCTCCAACACGCCTGTCCTCGGCGTAAATACCGATTTATATATTACAGCCAAAGCCGGCGAGCCAAGCTTGAGCTCTACCTACGTATCGTACTGTACCGCCCGTAATAATACAGCCATCACCGACTCCGACACACGAGGTTCGTGATGCAACCAGGCAAACCGTCAGACCTTCTTCTCAAATCCCACAACCTTCGCCATCATCGCTCATAGCCTCCTAGTCGTTTGCCTGAGAGCTGAACGCGCTCGACACGAGATATCATGTCGTGATCTCGACAACGAAGCTTCCAAGATCGAACAATGCGCGCGACTTTTCCTTAGCGACCGCGATCATGGACTCCGACGATCGATCTCCGGCTGCTGGAGCTGTCGCACAATCAGCCCATATACCAATATCAGAGCTTTCTCCGGAGCGTGAAGATATAAGTACTAAGTCTGTGCATGCTGTGGTGACACTGGTCTGGCCATACTCGTCTTCAAGCCAGTCCCTTAGCCTTCTGCTCGCCGAGCCAGATTTTCGTCTTCGACGTTCCCAGGGCCAAGTGAAGGTCAACTTTCATGGTACAAGCGCGCAGGAAGTTGCCCAGACTCATGTGGGCATTGGTGACGAAGTCCACCTCTCCCTGAAAGGGGTCAGATGGACGGACACCCAGGGACCGTTAGCGACGCCGGGCAGAAATGTCAGCTGGGATATCAACTTCGAGAACCATGTAACACTTGAGGTACGCTGTCACTCGATAACACGTTATTTGATTTATGGGCTAAAAGATGATGCAGATCTCGAGAGACTCCCGACCTCTAGCCTCAGTGCAAGTTGATAGGCCAGCATCTCCGCCGCAGAATGATGGTTTCGCAACGCCAGCGAAACCTCCAGCTATGAATCTACACACGGAGCTGGAAGGTCCGTCTGTGGGATCGGCTCAATGGGCGTCACCAGCTTTTCTACGATCAAACCGCCAGTCTCTGGGTAGCGTTATCGGCCCTGCATTTGATCCCTTCGCGGAGGAAGATGGCTACGTACCGGGAAAAGGAAGGAAGAGACCCAGGTTCAGCATGCGCAGTAATGAATGGCGACTTGTTGATGAGCCTGCAAGTCCGGTCAAAGAGGAGACTCCCTGGGGTGAAATGGAAGACATGGATATGCAAGATGATGAGCTAGAAGCTGAGCTGGCAGTGGAAGAAACCGCCAGCAATCTGAATGGAGCAGGAACACATTCACCGAAACATATAGACGCAAAAGACGTTGCAGCTGAGCCTATGGTGACCGAAGAGTCTTTATCTGAAACTGCCGCCGGGCTCGCAGCAAGTGACAAAGCTCTCGCGCAAGATCGAAGTATCCAACGACCTCAAGATGCTGTGGAGGTGGTACGCAAAGATCCTCAGCTAGAGTTTACACCTCCAGTGGTGGCTTCGCAACGCACCAGCCGTGCTCCTACGGATACACCGCGTCTTCTGCCGCTTCTTTCCCCAGGACTTCTCGTCCCCTCGCCACTGGTAACAGTCTCTCCAAGTCCACAAGGTTACTTTCCGACGGTGGTTGAGTCTACTACATCTAGTGAACCTCCAGTGGTTTCCGTGGGTTCTGGCGATCATGAAGCGACAATCCAGAACGGCCCCTTACAGGAAGCTCCTTCGCAGGATCTATTGCAAGAGGCTACCGCACGAGTCCTAGAACATGCTGCTGCCGATGCCGTTGATGCTTCTATGGAGGCGAATAAACCTTCATCATCTGAAACAATAGCTGGTATCAGTACCCAAGTTCCTCATTCTCCTCCTGTGGGCGAGTCCGACGTCTTGATAGAATCATCAAACTTCCAGGTTGTCGAAGAAGGAGTACTTGAGAATACAGGTGAGATCGCAGGGGTAGTTGAGGAAGCAGCTGAAATTGATGAGGCGCGGTCGTTATCTGAGTCCGTTGAGACAGAGTCTGGCGGCTTCGACGAGGATGATGAAAATATCAGAGAAACCCGGCATGAGGATAGAGAAGCTCAGTTAGGGGATGGAGAAGGTGTCGATGAGCATGAAGAATACGAATCTACGGAACACGAGGAAGGATATTCCAATAGATCTCGAAATTACTCAAGGTCACCTCCTGTTCCTATTGAAGAGGAATCTGAAAGTGAAAGCGAGATAAGTGAGGAAGAAACAGAAGCGGAATTCGAATATGTTAAACGAGAATATGTTAAACCCAGCAACCGGGAGAGCCCTGAAGAGAGACTACATGATACGGCTTCTTATGTCGCTGAAGACGAGTACGATGACGCGGAAGAAGATGAGGAACAATCTGAGGAACAATCTGAGGAAGAATTCGACGAGGAATACGAGTCCGTTCATGTCTACGAGGACGAATCTGAGGAATCACTAGGTTCTGAAGCCGACTCGGAAGATGCGCCTTCGACAAGACCGCAAGCGCCAGCTCCGGAAAGGACTGTACATCCGGAAATTATCGTTCTAGATAGCGACAGTGAAGAGGAGTCCGGTGTGGCTGGAAACCATTCCGTAGTCCCACCGGAAGATCAGAGAGATGTCCTCGTGAAAGCGACTGCAACAAGGGATCAGAATGAGCTGTCGGTCTTGCGTACTGTACATGCTGAGGGCTCAGAAGAAATCCAGGACAACGAAGAAGGCATTAGATACTCTGAAACCGAGGAGTCGCAAGATAGCGAGCATTCTGAGACTTCGGCTGCTCCCGGATCCCCCGCTACTGGTGAAGATGTATCAGACAGCTTCCAGGAGGAGAGCGAAGAGGAAGTCCATCAAGAAGTTCAGGAAGAAACCCATCAATATTTCCATCGGGAAATTCAGGAAGAGGCCCGGGAAGAGGCCCGGGAAGAGAACCTGTCACCATCAGAAGAATCGCACGGGTCCGTGAGCTATCCTTTCTTTACACCCGAGACCGACCTGCAGCAGCCGATATCAGACGAGCACAGTGAAAGTGCTATAGATCCTGAGTTACTCCGATCACAACAAATACCACCGACGAGTGCAATAAACGACAATAACAAAGATGCTCATGAGCAAAAGGATGAGGCCCTGCTGTATGATCGAAGTTCTAATCTAAGTCGATCCCGTGATCAGGGTCTTTTCCTTGACGGACCAAATTCTCCTCAGCACAGCGGTCAAGTCGAAAGAGGCCAGCACCAATATATCGAACTTCACGGTCAATTACCTACCCCTAATGCTACGCAACAGATGGATCCCGTGTCTCCAGAACCGGATGATCACATCGCTAGGCCAGAGTTTATGCCCACTCCACGAAATACTCAAGATCCCTTTACCGAACAGTTACAAGAAGACCAGCCAACTCTCCCAGACACTGCGTCACCAGCGCACATTGAGATAGTGTCCACGGATTTTAATGGTCAGAAAGAAGAAAATATTCCGGGTGGCATAGTGCAACATGTGTCTCGACATGTGTCTAGCAGAAAATACACAGCCACCGTACCTGTCGAAGACAAGCCGCTGGCCGCAGACGACACAGGTCTGGACCGCGAAGAGCAGCCAGAAGTTCAACAGAGCATTGAAAGTAATACAGATGTCGTTGATCGCCGTCCCGTGCAAGTGAGCGTGGAAATCAGTCCTGCTGCGAGTCCGCCGAATCCCCCCGCTCTTCCAGATCGTAAAGCAAGGGGCTTTCGCAGCGCACATTCTTACTTCGCTCCGCTGGCGACGTTGTTCGACCTTTTCAATTCCGTGATCGATACAATCTCAGTCGTTGTTGAGACGTCAGCTGTGTCCCGTTCCGCGTCTGGTCCCCGGGATTACTTTCTGACTCTGCAGCTTACAGACCCGTCAATGGCGGGTACTATACTTCCCGCACAAATATTTCGCCCTTACAAGACGGTCCTGCCAGCTGTGAAAGAAGGAGACGTGATCCTGCTACGTAACTTCAAGGTCCGGACTTTCAATCATTCAATGATGCTGCTCAGCACAGACACCAGTGCGTGGGCTGTCTTCGACGGCGAGATGGACGAAGCTCGCGTGGCTGGTCCGCCAGTGGAATACGGCCTGGCTGAACGCTCTTACGCAGACAGTCTACGCGAATGGTTCCGCGAAGATGGCGCTGCTATGGTTGCGGACTACAGGCTCCAGTTGTCCATCGACAGAGCTAGCAGAGGGGACACGCCTTCCAGCAGCGCTGCCATCAGCGATACCGGCAGCATTGACTCGGGCTTGCGTGAATCACGCGGTGACTCGCTTTTCTCACACCGCGGGTCCAGACGCAACAGAAAAGGTAACCGGCGAATCACTATCCATGAACTGAGAGACGGGACGCGATATACAGAGGTTGGATCGCCCTCTGATAAGGAGAGCATTCACGAATTAAGAGACGGCACAGTCTACGCGAATCTTTGATTTGCTCATGCTGCAGCCAGTCCAGAGCTCAAACTGTGTAGAAAAGCATGCATGCCCTGCGCTACGCTCCTGAAGCTCGGGTTTCGGGTGTAAAAAAATCATTCATTGTGTATAATTGTTGACCGCGTACATTCCATCAAATAAGTATATAGCTCAGTACATTCTCTCCGGCGAGGCCTAGTAAGATAACGAAGCACGGATCTACTTCTTGATCGTGTCAGGTCAGCAGTGAGAAAACCAAGAGAAGGACTAATAAAGCCACGGTTAAGGAGCCATGACATTGTCAGACTTTGCCTTTCTACCTCAAGCTCAACCAGCAACCTGCTAAAAGCAGAAGTGTAGCAGCGGTTGAGCCCCTCGGATTACCAGAGCCTCGTAGGGTATCTTCATAACGGATGACGACGACGCCAGGACGGATTCGAATGGACTCGACGTACCGAGTAATAATAAGTACGGCGCACGCGACAGAATCAGGATCCAAAGGATGCTATCATCACAATCATCATCATCATCACCATCGTTCTATTACAATGCCTGCATACTGCAGCGACATAGGTCTTAAACCTCCTCGAAAAGAAAAAGAAGGGCATGTCCCGTCGATCAGGTCATCACCGCATCATGGGAAGCTGGAGAGCCCTCGTGATGATGGTTTTAGACGCGGGGTCCGCACGAAACGGTCAATCTCGACACACTCATCGGAATCGCCAGCGCAGTGGAGGAATGAAAGAAGCTGCTGGCGATGATTTGAGTCGGTGGTCTTGGGTTTTGTGGAAAAGAAAAAAAAAAAGAAAAGAGAAAAGAAAAGCGAAAAGAAGGAAAAGAAAAAGAAAAAGAGACGGTGCGGGTGGAGCCGCCGGGCTGGGCGGTGATTGGCTGGGCGCCGGAAGAGGACGAGCGAGAGCGACGGCGAGACGTGAGGATGCTTCTCTGCGTCGGTCTCCAACAACATACATACTCGTCTCTCTACGTCCTCGATCAACACCCTTAATCCTGCCTCACACAGCCCTTTTACGACCTCGACCCCGCCGCTGCCACCTCCTGTACGCCCTGTTCCATCTATTCGGCCCATCTTCTATCGTCTACTAGTCTCGCACGAAGAGCCACCACACCCCCCACTAGTGTCAGTCCCTACCTGATGACCGCTCTTTTTCAGAGCAACTGTATACGCTACCTCGATGGATAACGCAAACCTGTGGACGCGGAGAGCAAAGTAAGACCATCTGACAGCCTTTTTCCTGTAGTCTCAGGACCTGTGTCAGGCCCGTGCTGACCGCGATCATAGCTCCAGCAAGCTGTCTCTGTCCATGTCCGGGACTGACAGAGACGGTGGCGCCCGAGTCGATCTTCCCCGCAATCACACAGCGAAGCGCTTCGGTCCCGACAGCTCTCATGGACGGTCGAATCCCTTCAATGCGATATCTCCTCTCTCCGCGGGCGCGTCCTCCCCGTCGATAAACGCCTCGTCCGCTTTCGGCCTGGGGTCTGGCGCATTCGCGTCGTTCGGTTCTTCAGCCAAGACTCCGAAGACGCCCTCCGGCGGTGCCTTCGATCTCAGCTCGAAGACTTCTGGTGATAAGAAGGATACGCATGAGACGGAAGGCACGGGGACGGACACAGTGAAAGCGAAAGGCTCGACGTCCTCACTCAGCACATCCGCTTCCACCATCAAGACACACCCTCTCAAGTCGACGTGGATTGTCTGGTACCGTCCACCCACACCGAAATACTCAGACTATGAGAAGTCAACAATCGCACTGGCATCCATTTCCACGGTTGAAGGCTTCTGGAGTGTCTATTCCCACCTGAAGAGACCATCTCTCCTCCCGACTGTTTCCGACTACCACATCTTCAAGAAGGGTATCCGTCCCGTCTGGGAAGATGAGGCCAACAAGAAGGGTGGGAAGTGGATCGTCAGATTGAAGAAGGGAGTTGCTGACCGGTACTGGGAGGACCTTCTGCTGGCCATGGTGGGCGACCAGTTCGCGGAAGCTGGAGATGAGGTCTGCGGTGCCGTTCTTAGCGTGCGGAGCGGAGAGGACGTGTTGAGTGTCTGGACGAGGATCGACGGTGGAAGGAACATCAAGATCAGGTAAGTCTGGACTTGTCATCAACAATAGCTACATATATGGCCCTTGCTAACCGACGTATAGGGAGACGATCAAGCGATTGCTCGCCTTCCCGCCAGACACCAACATCGTTTGGAAAAGCCACGATGACAGCATTGCTCAGCGATCTGCTATCGACCAAGCTCGTCAAGAGAAGGCTGCTGCCAACGCTGGTCATCATCACCACCACGGGGGTGACCGGCGGAGGGCTAATAATGCCAACCACAACAACAGCAACAGCCATGATGACACAACGGGTGACAAGGGGAAAGGTTCGGCGTCTTGAAAAAGGGTTAAACTGAGCCTTGGTATGGCCCTGTATAGTAAAGGTTAACTGGCATGCGTTCTTCACTGGGTTGGGGGAAGGCTTGGGCGAATTCCTGCGTCTGCTTTAGTTTTAATGCAAGATGACATGAAAGGACCAGCATCTCGATGCTATGTAGTCTACCATTGGTATCACGATTGCTTCTACATTGGGGGGTTTTACGGGTGATGGGGACAATGGCACTTCTCATGAATTCCTACGATATCTATTTCCGTTCCTTCTTCTTCGTTGTAAGATAGCACCATCGCAACAGCCCTTCTCTGGGGAGATCACGGATTTTCTCACTTTGAGATTTGTCCACAGTACCCCTTCTTCTAGTTGTTGACTCGAGAATCATGCTCTGCGGCGTTGACTACTTTTCTTCCACCAGCAACAACATGCGTCAGTATCATCAGTGCGTCCGTCAGCGAGTCAGCTTTGCCTTCTACGTGGAAAACATCACTATGCTCTTTGAACCCTCTTTGTGTACGCCACGCGAATATGCGGATCGATGTTGTCTGGTGTTATTCTCCCAAGGACATGGTGCTCCCAATTATACTGGTGGATGATTTGCAAGGTGACAAGTTGAGAATGATAGCAATTGCACCGAACACCCTTCGTGTTCGTCATCAATGTTGCAAATCAGAAAAGCGTCGACAATCTACCTAGCGGCTTAGGGCCAGTTGTTTGCCCAATGAGCCACCAATGGAGCCGGCGAAGCTATGTAGATGCGCCGTATGCTACCTTCCAAACCAAAAATTGTAGATTCTAGGTATATAGTAGGTTCTGTGCTATTTGGAGAAGGATAATCGTTATTGTAATTTTCTTATCCTGCGTGTCGGCATATGTACTTACTTTCCCTGCTTAAGAGATACAAATTATACACTCCGATTTTACCATTAAGCAGTTTTGAAAGGAGGGGGGTTATGATAGCTTGTCATCTTAGTGCTGGTTAAGCACTTGCAGGAAGATGATATATACTATATTTAATGCTCGGCTGCTTTACGCTACATACTACGTAATACTGTCGAATGTCTCTTCGCTGCCCTGTGCCAGAACTGTAGATATATCGGTTTAACTCTCAATAGGTGCACCACTCTCACTTAATATTGTCGAATTATATCCCGGCACACTCAGGAATACTGAAACAAGAAGCTAAAATTAGAATAAAGAGGAATGACGGTGAGTATAGAATACATTGCTGGTTTTATATTTACAAGGAACTGAACTTAAGGACCTCGGGACACTCTCCGCAACTGAGTATTGCTTATCAACTACAGCATCATGCCACCCCCTTTGCTGCGACATTATCCTACTTCAGCTTGCAATGTCCCTATCATGGGGTATAGAACCAAAAAAAATTAACAAAAAGAAAAAAAAAAAGATGTCGACAGAACTGGGATTCGAACCCAGGCGGGCGAACCCACAGGCTTACTATTTGGGGTGTTAGTTGGAAATTCGAGTTACGGTGTCTTTGTAAAGGCTACTTACGCAGGCCTGCACCTTAACCACTCGGTCATCCTGTCAAGGTGATGGAAGATTTTCCATTTTGGCGTTTCTTAAATTTGACATCGAGACACCAACTCCTCAAACTCACGTGATAGACACTTTTTGGTAAGCATAAACATTTAACTTAACTAAAGAGCTTCAACATAAAATCTTACTTCTGGATTTAGATCGAGTGTTTCTAGCCTGTAATAGAAACTGAAAGGCTAAATTCCGAAGGGACCAGCTCAGTGTGGGGAGTATTGTGGAGCGTGGGAAACAGCAGTATTGTATTAAGACTGATAGCTGGAGTTCTCAGGAGCGTATTGTTTGTTATTCTGGCAGGGGGATGCCGGCGGATTGCACTTTCTTCTGACAATTTCCTGACATTTTGTCAAATTTTTGCTTGCCTGATTAATGAACCTGCCTGCATGTCGTCATGAAGCTGGGGCCTATGGCTGACATTACTCCCACTCAAGAGTTTCTTCTTTAGTCGTCTTGTTCACAACCTGAATATTGTTCTTAGAATCTCCAAGCCCTGTCATTTACGGTTTCCAAAACATTCGTTCGCCCCTCCTAGATCACCGGCCTTCCATTCTCAACGTTCCTGTCATTTCCCCTTCTTTACATAGAAAGAAAAACTCGTCCTGCTCCGATCAAGCGCAGGAAAATTACCGATTATCTTCATAGATTGAGAGGCAGGCTTGACTAAGCAGAGTATGATTTACTTGGACCTGACACAGAAATGATGACTGACTCCAAGCAATAAATTCATAGGAAGAACAAGCCATGTCACCTAAGTTTCCAGATCATGAATCCTCTATCTCCATTGATATCAATGAAGGGCAAGCCTTCCAGGAAGACCAGGACAATGTCAAAAGTGATAAAGGAGACGGAGGACAGAGGTCTAACCAAGGAGAGGAGGAGGAGGAGGATGACGACGAAGGTAATGAGCACAAGGAAGACGAGGAGCATAAAGACATGCGCGCCCAGAAAATCAAATTCACTGGAATAACTGTACTAAACGCAAACAGTCGTGTCCCAGATGGGGACGACAATCCCGTTCCTTGGATACCTGGTGCTTCCGTGAGGGAAACTGTGTACCAAATCCGACAATTTCTGCGGACTCGCCCAATAGCCATAGTGAGAGTTATCCGAGAAAGCATAGGTTCCGGGAGGGAAGGCGATCTCGAAAAGGCACTGCCTTACTGTGGATACATCTTCACAAATGGTCCTTGGAGAAATGCACTGATAAGATTTGGGATCGACCCAAGGACTTCATTTGAATATCGCCTGTACCAAACTATCACGCTGAAAATGGAGTGTGATCCTATTATCGAATGTGGGAAGGAGGACTGTGCTGAGAAAGATGATATTGCCTTCCCTCAACTCCTCAAAGGAAGGGACAGTGATTCTCATCTGATCAACGGAAAGAAATCCATTCCAGACGATAATACCTGGCAAATCTGTGACATAACAGATCCTCTTTTGCAGAGCATTGTAGCCACGGGACAGCTCCGTTCCGAAGTCTCGTGGAAGGATGGATTCTTTTGGAATGGAACAATGGCTAAGCTTGAGGTCATTATGCGCGATAAGTTAATCTGTCTCAGAGATGGTAACATCCCTCTCGATGATGAATACAGGTGCCTCCTAGGTTTTCCTGAGAGATATGAATCCTCACAACGCGATCATATCAGGTATGGCCTAGAGTTTGGCCAGACCTATACTATGAAGCAAGCTTTTTTGAGAGGGAAGATATTACGCAGGGCACGCATATCTCTTTCCCGAGGATCGATGATGCAGACTCAGAACGGCTCCCAGAACAACACTCCTGCACTCGAAAAGCCGCTGACCGAAGACCAACTACAAACAATTGATAAAATAGGAAATAAACAGTCGGCTCAGCGCCTTTATAAACGAACATTAAAGATATTTTCCAAGGAGGAGAGGTTGAATGCAATTGATTTTCTTCGAACACGGAAACACGTCAACCCCACAACTGGACAGGAGCGACCCATTTCGATCTCAAGTGCATCTGAAGTCCTCTACATCGGCGAGGGTACATTGAAACGGTGGATAAAAGAGGAAGGAAAAATCGTAGAAATGCGGCAGGGGTCGTCAAGAGCAGATGGGCCAAGGAAAGAACCCGTCAAGATAACAGACCAGTATGATTCAGGACATTATCCATTCCTCATGCTATCGCCAGAAGAACTGCACAGCTATGAAGTCATACAACGAAATGAGTTGCACAAGGTACTGCCTACGACGGGATTCCTCTTCTGAGATAATTTACAGATATTTACTTACTATGGAATAGCTACATCCTTTTGAACATCCAGTCCCTTTCATCGGGATAGAAGGAGGCCGATCTGGGCGACTGAAAACTTTCGAGGATGCTTATAAGTATCTCGGCCAACAGACCCAGACTTTCCACATTGGACATCCACTTGAACCCTCTGAACCCTCTACAAATAACAAGATGGAAAAGCCAGTACAACTTCCAGATCCTAATTCCACAAGTTCCTACCTGAGAGACCCAAAGTCTCAGGGGATAATCAAGAAAATGACAGCACAAGAAGTTAACTCTTGGCTTTACAGCCTTTCGCCAAAGTATGAACCCAGAACACTTTGTTCAACAGAGCGAAATCCTTTCTATCATGAGTTGACGACGTGTGTTGCCTTTATATGTCAGCAGATGATGGCTGCAAATGATAAGGTGAGCGATGATAATACATATCTCCGCTAGATACCGATGAAGTATGTTGATTGTCTGCATAGCTCAAGTCTGCACTTCCAGTCCGGGTCGAGTTTGGTTACGACCAACCTTTCCAAGGTGCCCCCCAACAATGGGCCATTAAACTTTTGTTCACCACTGACATAGAGATCCTGCTTCCATTGGCACTATGTCTAAAGGGTTCTGTTAAAGATGAAGTCGCTCCCGACTCCCTCTATCTTCAAGGCTGGACTATAGACCATGCCTTGTTGCCTTGCACAGGGCAGAAAAGGATAAGAAAAAGGGAGAAGTCAATCAAGTACATGCAACAATTTTACGAGAACTCACAGCCTATTTTTGACAAGTTCAGGTTGAGTCCAGTACTGTATATCACAGATGTTGATATGCTGTTTCTTAGAACGCCGGGTTGGCGGCCGCGTCGGTTTTCTGCAAGGTGGACACTATACAGTACAATCCTCCACACCAGCTACCGATTCAAGTCTCCACTAAGCCCTGTGTATGGAACATATATGGATATTGGACTAATGGTTGATAAAGTCCTTGAAAAGGGATCACAAGTTTCTTTCATAGTCCCACCTAAGCACCCCTTCCAGCTCGTCAAACTGAGCCAATTTACACTCGACCATGGGACTTCTGAGAGTAATATCCTGTCAGACTCGCTCCACCAGTTTACTGCTGGTGATACTTCGTCTCATATCACTTTGCGATTCAAGGATATTGAAGATTACTTCTACCATGAAAGCGCAGTTCCTGACTCTGAAGGAATATACCGTGAAAGATTACACCATGCGCTTAAGTCGAGCGTGGAAAGAGGTTTCAATTTTGTGGACAACAAGAGAAAGTGCATGTTTTATACGTGCCCGGAGCCTCCATGGTCCTCAAGAACGTACTACTGTCGCTATCACTCTGGCGCACTCATCAGGCATTTCTTCGACCTCACTCCTTTATCTATTGACGTATCCACAACCGCACATTCGGAACTGGAATTATCGATCACAGACAGCACACGAACCACCTTGAAGGAACTCAAGACCATGTTCTTGAGGCCTGAGAATACTTGGATCATGGACTTTGAGTTTATTTCCATGCCGGTTAAGTACTCACCAATCCCACTACAACTTGCAATCAGACAGATAGATGGAAAGCTGCTGTATTCGGGTAATGTGGACTACAAATTGTCCATGAAGGACTTGGTCGAGATTACTTCACCGTATGTCTCAGACAAGCATGGTATGATGGGTACACTATTCCTGAGATGCTATGGAGGTCTCAAAACCAATGGTGAGACGCCTCCGAAGATCAGAGACCACCTTCGAGATGTTTGCGGCTACGACAAAGACAAAGTTCAGCTATTATCCTGGTTTTCTGCTCATGACATGCAATGCTTTCTCAGAATCCTTTCGGGGAATGATGGCTTAATCCAAGACAAGATGTCTCATCTGAACGCATCAAATTTTCAATCGATCAATGTAGGTAAGCTATGCCGAGACCTCTTTCCAGGGCTCGCCTCGGGCAGACTTGGGACAGTGCATCAATATCTCGGGAAGAATACGGATTCATCCAGCGGAGAAGATTACCATAACGCCTCGTACGATACTGCAGCGATGGTGGACATTATCAATGTTCTCGTGGGGTTGGTTTAAGTCCATTTTGGAATCCCTGGCACAGATCAGAAAGTCGACCTAGGAGAAATCACTAGATTGTTTCTTAGCCAGTTAATTGGAAATAGGGTCAGATGACAGAGTATGGGATAGGGGGGAATAAATACGTATTATGTTGTATTGGGTACATACATAGTAGCTGAATATTTTATTGAACAATATAGTTGTATTGAAAATAACCCTTCACTCAAAGTAGAATATATTTACACTCCCGAAAAGAGTATCATAACTAGCCCGAGAACAGGTGTTATACATACGGAGTACAACGCAAGCCTTTAAACGCCGGGAGGGTTAATAATAATATCTTACATTCAACCAAGCGCACTCCGAAAGGAGTAGATCACGTTAGGTACATTAAAAAATCCGAATAGGCTGAGATGCCTACTACGAAGCACACTCTTCGCTTCACGGTCGACTGGTGATCTGGCAAGATTAAAGAAAAAAAAAGATTTAAATGCCGACAGAACTGGGATTCGAACCCAGGCGGGCGAACCCACAGGCTTACTATTTGGGGTGTTAGTTGAAAGTCGGGCTACGGTGTCTTGTAAAGGCTACTTACGCAGGCCTGCACCTTAACCACTCGGTCATCCTGTCAGATGATGACTATTTTTTCCCGAAATACGCTACTTCATCCAAACATACAGTGCCCCATGGCTATGACCTCTTAATTGATCAGTCTTTGGAGCACTGGATCTCCGGAGGTACAACGGCTTGCCTCAGCTTGGGTGTAGATACTGCCACTCAAGCGCAGGCTGAATGCTCACCTGTAAAACCAGGCCTTTCTTCTTTCTTCGCTTCTTTCTGCTGCAGGCAGCCAACATTAGCCGCGTGCGCTTTTTCTTGATGACGTCCCACTTGAAGCTCACTTCTACCTGAGCCTGAGCGATGCCCAGAGACTTCGACCTGTTCACGCATCTTCCCTTGTACGTTCGCAGCGAGCGCAGACACTTCTCAATAAGCGCCCCGCATCATTTAAGTACCAAAGCCCTCTTGCTAAGAGACTTGTGGCACTGACCGCGGGGCTAGTTTTCCGGCAGGTCAGATGCTAAACAAGATACGGAGCGACGACGCTCAAGATGATGAGCGCAGGTTGTTCCCGAACTTCGAGTACGTAATCCCACAAGCATTCCTGTCGTCTGTAGTGCTCACTCTTTTCTCGGATACAGCAGGAACAGTTCGAATGCGGTCACGATCATTCCTGGAGCTACATTCAGAAAACCCGGCAAATTAACGCACGTAAGCAAGATCGCGGCTCCCTCATGAAGACGGCATCTAACAGTATACATGGATTAGGGGCTATCTCCGTTTCGGCCCATAGACACAATCGCGCGTCACTCCAGACAAAGTGGGCCAGTTCGTGCGGCGGGGAAGGGGAGGCAGCTGGATGATCGCAGCGTTACAATTCCTGGTTCTTCCCACCGCGGATACTCTGTGGAACTGGATGAGAATAATAGGCCGACAAAGCGCCAACGTCGAAGCCTGGAGGCGACATCGGGTCCGGTTGTCGATTTGATAGACGTTGAAGATATGGAACATCAGACGTCTCCAACAGGGACGTCATCCTCGTTTCAGCACACGTCCCGTCTATCTTCGACATCTAGCCAGCAGTCCGTACGTCCAAAGAAATCGAAGGGGACAGGGAAGAAACTAGACGAGTATAGGAACGTGGAACGGTTAATGAGCGTTGGTCACGCACCGACCAGTCCTCAGAATTATTTCCACAGAAGACAGGTGATTATTGAGGATGACAATGACGCTCCGCCTACACCAAAAAGGAAACCTGGAGACACGCGAGAAGGTGCCGATCGGACTGAGACTGACAAAGTCAACCGTGACAACAAGCCGGAAATCCTCGACAGTGTCGAGATTTGCAATACAAGGAACCAAAAGGATGTGACCGAGCTGGAAAGTCCAAAGTCTCTAAAGAAATTCTTTTCGACAGACAGTAAGCGACGCGGATCAAGCGGACGAGAGAGCCCGGACGAACTACAGGGAGATATCACCGTGCAGCGTGCGCCTTCCTCGCTGAATGGAGTGCATGCGAGGGAAGCCAGTGTCGGTTCCTCATCAGCCGACCGATCGAAGAAAGATGCCTGTTGGCGATCATCTCCAAGCGATATTCGTCCCGTGGAATTCACGTCCACCTCCGGAAAAGATCGAGGAAAGGCAAACCGGAAAGAGAGGTCAGACAAGGGTGCTTCTCACAAGAAATTGTTCGAAGCAGACTTGTTCCGTTTCGGCCCTGTCGAGCGTGTATCTTTCGAAGGACAGGGCTTTGAACTCACTATCAATAAGGCCCGAGACACTCTTTGCCTGGCGGAAACTGCTGACAAGGACAGCACGAAGGGGATTGATATACCGCTGCAGAAAATCACGACTGTCTTCGAAGGAGAAAGTCCAAGTCGTAAGATCCGTTTACGTCTTTCAAAAGTGGAGGGCAGCGATGAAATGGTAGATATACAACTATCTTCAGAGAAGGAAAAGGACAACTTCTGCAAGGTCCTGAAGCGGAAAGATATCAAATTTTTATCAAAAGAAAGGTATGCGTTTGTAGTGGCTTCCCACGGACCTAAAACTAATGAATCTGCCAGTGGGTGGATGGACGCTGCATTCAATAGGAATGAGAAAAGAACTGCTGCGCAGAAAGGTCGCTACAAGCGCCTCAACGACGCAGAGAACAGCGAGGAGCCTGTTCAAAAGTCGAAATCCGAAACGATTAAACGGCCAAAACTTTCCGAATCTCTCCAAGATGACAGCGCCAACACCAACCGCTCTGCAGGGTCTATGATTAGTCGACCCCCGCGTCGTCTAGGCGAAGCTTCGAGTCATGCGCAGAGCCAAACTGAAGTCCCTGACCCGGACAGTCACAGCCATCCATCCAGAAGCGGATCTGATGAAGGAGTCGCAATCCCTGTCAAGAAATATATGGATAATTCCTTGTACGAACGAGAAACACGGTCCAAATCCCGGAAAACACAGCCTGCAGTCATTAGGTTCGCGAATCCATGGCCCCCAAGAAGAAAGCTCAAATGTCAGCTAACAATGACCCAGCGATGATAAGGAGCCAACAGTAGAGAAAGCAGTGTCCGCTTACAAGCCGCGAAAGTGGTCGAAATCCCTTGTGTACCCTCGAGTGGGAAAGAAGAAGGCTGAAGTCGATGTACATGATCTAGAAAGACTCCGTGACGGAGAGTTTCTCAACGATAATCTCGTCGGTTTCTATCTGCGATTCCTTGAACATCACTTGGAACGTACAAGCCCTCAAACGGCGAAGAAGATCTATTTTTTCAACTCCTACTTCTTTGAGACACTTACCAATCTTCCGAGAAGCAAACGTGGGATTAACTATGAAGGCGTCCAAAAGTGGACGAGGAATGTCGATATCTTCAGTCATGACTATATCGTTGTTCCTATCAATGAGAGCGCACATTGGTACGTGGCTATCATATGTAATCTGCCGATCTTGGAGCGCCCTCAAGAGGGTAGTCCCGAGCTCGAAGGATTTCCTGATAAAGAAGTCTCGGAGGAGCGTTCAGAAATCCCTGAGACTCCACCAGCTGTGGCGGAAGATAGTTCGGTCAACGACCCTAACGCTATCGGCAATGTGCACTCGGATTCCGGTAAAGAAGAGAAGACCCGTCAATCACTCGCTTCAATGACACTTTCTGACAATAGAGAAGTCTCCTCGCCCACTGGGGAAAAGGTTCAGTCTGGGACAGCACCGGAAGCTGACGATGATTGGCCGGAGGGAGAAGAGAACCCTACCTCGTCACCCCCGAAGTTCACAAAGCCTGGTGATTATCCTCGTGAGCCAGAACCGAGCCAAGAACAGGAAGATGTGTCACGGAAGAAATCGCAAGCGGCCGATAAGGGAAAGAAGCAAAAGAAGAAACAAGGACGCTCTTTGCCGAAATACGATCCCAAGCAACCGGTTATTATTACGTTCGATTCCCTGGACCTCCCGCGCTCGCCGACAGTAAGATGCCTCCGTGAGTATCTCTACGAGGAAGGGAAGTCTAAACGCGGAATCGACGTCGATGTGAAGGCGATCAAGGGGATGACGGCGCGAGAGATCCCACTGCAACCTAATTTCTCAGACTGTGGTCTATACCTACTGGCGTACATGGAAAAGTTCATCCAGGATCCAGATTCTTTTGTGACCAAACTTCTTCAGAGAGACATGAAAACGGAGACGGACTGGCCTTCGCTGAAATCCGGTCTCCTCCGCCGTCGCCTTCGCAAGTTCCTCGACGATCTGTATGAGGAGCAGGAGGAGGCACGGCGCCATAAGATGACCGAGACAACCACAATGGCTGACAGGAAGCCAATTTCATATCTATTGGGGCCCAGTCAAGTCTCTAAGAAGATAAGGAGCGGTGACAAGCCTGCGCGGAAATCTGAAGAGCATGATGCATTATGCTCTAAGGACCAGAGTCCCTCCAAAGATCTCCCTGGAAACAGAAGCAGCCCGGAGGAGCTAGTGCTAAGACAGTCGAATGGTGATTCGTCGCAGCAGGCTGCATCAAAGGACACCCTGAAGAAGGGAACGCCAGATGAGACAACTCCAAGACAGCCTGAGGTGGATGATACAACTGTATCAGGCCCAGTTGGCGAAGCTGCAGAGGACGCCGCAGCAATAGTGCAGCCTCCCGCTATGAATGACACGGCACTCGAAAGTACGACTTCGGACCGCGAAGTGATTGAAGTACTTGATAGTCAGTCACAACAAGTACCAGCTTCTCCACGCCATCTCCGTCATAGCAAGGGAAAGAGACAGTCAGGACCTCGACACGCAGAGGCAGCTGACGATGAAAACTTCCTCGATGAACTGCAAGAGGTCGTAAATACGTCCCCAAAAGTTAGAGTTGAGGTGCAAGTTCCAGGGACACCACCCCTTGGCAGAGCAACGGCACTTGTGGAGGATAGCCCGCGGAGAAGTCCGCGACAGGCGAGACCAACGAGCAAGTGAAAGGAAGACTGAGTATTTTGCTGAGACGCGTCAAATGTTTTGTGTTTCAGCCTCTGGAGTTGTGATCTGGGTTTTAGCTTCACGAGAGCGCGACCACTTCCGGTTTGCATTTATATCTTTCAATTCGCGCTGTAGAGTTAGCGTCCTCCGTGTTGCATTTTCTAGTGGCGTTTTACACGGGGAATGGCCAATGCTCGTCTCCGCGGGTTCTGGTTTTTATTACATAGATGATACCAATATTTGCAAGCACTGATATTTAAAAACACCAGTGTGTCTCTATTATATCGCGATATCTTTAAGTAGGCCCGCTAGTTTTCCCACCGAGAGAGCTCGACTTACAACACCATCACTCCAAAGTGCTCTGCCCTGATTCCTCTGGTTCATTTATGCCGAGTCCTCTTTCCAAACCCCCCCTTCTTTCTATGCCAGAACACACCTCCTCACCACTCACTTTCATCCGCCTTTACCCACCAACTCATCTTATCCCTCTTGAAAGTCTCAAAGTCCCACTCGCCGCTCTCCAATTGATCCTCACCCGCCGCCCACACATACACCACGGCATCGACCTCCTCCCCTTCATCCGCGAGCTCCGCTTCCGCCTTATCCAACATATCCCTCAAATGCTCGTCCCCTCTCTTCGCAGTACTCTCTTCCGTCCTCCCCCCGACGGCGGCGGTACTGCGCAGGACGCGCACTCTCACGGGCTTCTTCACATACTCATCCCCTTCGAACCGGTCCAGACGATAGACGTCACCATCAGTAAGGCCCGAAACGACGGTCCCTAACACGGAAGACTCGGACGAACTGCTGCTGGGGATAATTCCAGGATAATCAGCATTGCGGACACGATGACGGCGATATCCATGTAGAATGGCCGGTCGGATAGTCAGCATGTTTTTCTGCCAGGGTTCCGGGTCAGGACGGCCGTGGCATACGCGGTGGAGGATTTGGGGAGCCATGAGGGTTCCTGTGTTGTAGATGGAGATTGTGTTAGATTAGAGAGAGAGAGATTTTGATTAGTTGATGAATATAAAAAGATATGCTAGTGAGGATGGCATGATGATGGTGGTTGGATTCTAAGCTGATTCGATCAAAAGTTGTTTGATTTTTTTTTTCGAATTTCAACTAAACACCTACCGTAAAAGAAAAGAGTATGGTCCCCCATGATTTTTGTTCATGTGCTGGGAATTTCCCCAATTGAGATTCGTCGTGGTCTGCTTGCGTCGTGTAGGAAGGAAATGATAAACCAACAATGAGCGAATGATTTGTTCAGTTGATGCCGGAGAATAAGTAAGTACTGTAAGTAAGTAAAACGTGCTTACGCCTTTTCTGAACTGAGATAAGTAAGTACGAAGACGTGAGAGATCTAATCTCAAAACCTAGCAAAATTCCAGATTATCCCTCGCAGTAGCCATCTAACGCGGAGAAATATCTACCAACATCGTCATTGTTCTTCCTTCTCTCTCTTATCTTATCGGTCTCCTTCAACTTCCCCAGTTTCAGCCTGTTTGCTCTGTTTGCCTCCATCCTTTCTTTCCCGCATCGCATCTCCGAAGCGTTCTTGAAGCTCCAGCTGGCCTGAACCGGAAAGCAACCCCAGTCCCACGCGCGCGTCTCTCAGTCTTTTTTCCTCTGCTCTCTCCTCTGGAGCGGAAAAAAGGATTGAGAAATATTCTCTTTCATTTTTGTATTTTTTTTTTCTTTTTTGAATCGTTCATATACTATCCTGAAAGTGGGAAAAAAGGAGGAATAACATTCAAGAGAAACCGCGGGGATGCATTCGACAATCAACCGCACGCAAACCGTCTTCGGTTTCTTCACGACGGTAGCATTAACTGTCGCAGCGGCAATTGCGCTTTCGGTTCTACTATATCCAGCTGATGACGTGACGAGTAGTGTGGAGTTGAAGAATGTGCAAGTGTATGTTTGTCTGTCCCCTTGTGTGTTTCTCGTCGTCGCAACGGGGGAGAAAGAAAGAAAGAAAGAAAGAAAGAAACAAGAAACTAATGATAATTTATCGGGGATGTAGGATCAAGGGCCGACCGCATTACTACTCTTCTAAAAAAGAGGAATACGCACGAATCAGTTTCGATTTGGATGCTGGTATGGAGACGACATCTTTCCTTTCTTCTCTCTCTCGCTTACTCGCAAGAGTATTATCTATCTATCTGTTTATCTATCTATCTATTCCCGAAATCTACAAGACTAACAATTTCAATTCTCTCCATCGCAATAGACCTCTCTCCGCTATTTAACTGGAACACGAAACAACTCTTCGTCTACGTTTATGCTTCCTACCCTTCTTCTAGCGATGCCCTTGCAACCTCCGAATCCATCATTTGGGATAAGATCATCCCCGCTCCGGAATCGCCTTACTCGCCTAGCGTGTTGAAGGAGCGCTTCTTCCCTGCCAAGTCTACGTCGAAATCGAAGAGTCGGAGACAATCATCGTCTACCAAGCAGACACAGAAGAAAGGGGAGGGCAAGCCCGGTGTGCTGAAGCTGAGAAACCAGAAGCCAAAGTACCAGATCACGGACATCACCGGTAAGATGGCCGAGAGACAGAATGTCACGTTAACTGTGGGATGGAACGTGCAGCCGTGGGTTGGAGCACTCTGGTGGAGCGCTGGTACAGGAGCAGTCCCTCACACGTCAGGCCAGACCGGCCAGAGTAAGACCTTCGATCTTCCTCCGTTGAAAGGTACCCGGCAAGAGGGAGCAAATGGTGATGCGGCCAAGACGAAGGCGAACGCATGATAGCTTTTTCCTGAAAGACGAATATTGAAATTCTCTTGGGGCTGCAGCGATAACTATTCATTCTGTTTTCTAAAATAAACTATCTGCCTTGATGGGGCACCCGACGCTTGTAATATTGTAGAGAGCACATGATAAAAAAGGAACGACGCATCAATCATAACCCTGTGTCACATTGAACTATTAAAATAGTATGAAATATTACCAACCATCCCGTGCGCATCATGGGAACCCCCGGATGCCACTGAGGAAACGCCATTACTGCGAGGCAACAATAAGACGATCGATATCCGAAAGCAGCCTCCTACCCGAAAATTTTTTTTTCTCGCGTCAATTGGCGAAGAATCGTCATTGGATCGTATGGAATCGGTCAGATCTTAGGCTGCTGGAACTGTTCCATAAGTTGTGCCATAGTTGTTGCCAGCAGCCGCAGCCGGGGGAGCGTTGTGGTGATGGCCACCGTTTTGAATGCGGTCGGAGTAGACGCCAGGCGCCGGGCGGGCCGCGAAACGGCCCTCCGCACTCATCCGGCGGCGGTCATAGTAGATGTACTCCAGATAGAAGGCATGTATATGTCCCGGGAAATAACTATCGCATGTCAGCATGGATTGCCATCGCACATGTTTGATTTCCAAGGCGGACTGCTTACCCTAGGATTGTCAAGAGAATGTTGATGAGGAGATCTGCGCCGCAGCCAGCAACAAGGAACACTCCGACCGGAGGGACTGCAATGGAGAGAGTATCAGCAATTATTGCCAAATAAAAGACTGATCAAGGGCGTATCCAGATGTCGAGACCAGATCTGCGTTCCTGACCCACATCCAAGGCAATTCCACCATATAGTTATCATAGTTCTGCGAGCAACAAGCGAACCGCCATCCTTTCCAGATCGAACCTCGCAAACAAAAAGGGAAGACTCAATGGCTTGGAAATTCACATACTCAGAAGCGTTATGATGATCAAACAGATCATGCCTAGTGTGCCTGCCATTGTGATTTCCCTTGCAAGTCACAGGTATGTGCTTTGTTCACTCTTCTCTGACTTGAACTGCAGGACTAACGTCCGCGGTTTCCGCTTTCGACTTCTCAACTGCAGCTGGTCCTCCTGTAATAAAGTAGCTCAGGAAGATGATTGCAAAATAAAGCACAAAGATGAGGACGGGAATGCTATCGTCGATCGGAGTGTATATCCGCTTCATGGGGAGCAAGTATTAAGTGCGAAGAGAGTTTTGAAAGACAAAAGGACAAGCTAGGAACTGCAGTTACGTCACACTGGAGGGCGTCACTGGACACGTCACGGCAAGATACAGTAGTTAGTTAGACGATGTGAAGATCGACAGCAGTTAGTCTAGTGAGACAATAGCTCAGCCATCCAGAGCAAAAGGAAGAGAGGAAAAAAAAAAACAAAAGCCGCGGACGAGAAGGAACAGTCCACATGACGTCATCCGGCCCGACCACGGCGCCTGCTATTCTGGGAATAGCGCCAGGCCGTCAGGCACCGCGCAGGGCTTAGCGGTCGATCCATGGAGAAGCTCCTTAGTCTACTGACTCTACCAGTCTAGACTCTACAGTAACTACTGAGAACACTCCAGTCCGGCCAATAATAAATCCTTTGTTGAGTAACTACCTATCCTATCACCTGGTTCTAAACGAGTGTGAGTAGCTACTAGTGATGGAGCACTATACATGATATAACCTAAGGATGCCACACCAGAGAAGAATATACATACTGACCGCGGAGAGAGAACGCGTAGCAATCAAAGCCCAACATATATGGGCGCAGACACAGAAATCATTGTACAGTGGCCAGGAGAAACGATCAAGGAGTCCTAGAGAACAACTCGATCAGTCAAAGACACCGCTACCAACGTTCCCAGCTTCCGCTTCGTCGTCAGCTTCTTCCCCATCATCGACGATAAATACAGTGCCGTAGTCGCTACACCCGCTGCCAAGAGACTCAAAGAGAGACACCTGCGAGGTATTCTCGGAAGAGAACCAGATCGCTTCAGCGTTGGTGCCCAGAGACATACGTTCATCCTCGTGGATCTGTCTCATTCGCAGCAACAGTGCTAAAGCATCGTCACGGCGGATCAGCGGTGGCTCCTGGGGTTGTTCGAGCTCATCTGGTCTAGACTTCCCATCGGGAGCCGGTATTCGATATGTCTCTTCCGCGGTTTCATCGACCCCGCTCGTCGTCCCTCCAGAGGGATATGCAGTCGTATCATCCGATGAGAAGAATGGCCGCTTTGATTTATGTCCATTACGTTCATGGATATCTTGGCCTGACAAGATAGTGCTAGCCTCTCCCTTCGGTGGCGTGGGAGAATTTAGCGGCAGCTGACTCGCAGTAGCCATATCCCGTGTCCTTCTAACTTTGTAAAGACAGGATCTTATGTCGTCCCACAGCTCCTCTGGACAGGCAAGGCGCTCGACACTCTCACTGGGCATCACATGTTCCCCATCATTGCTTGACTGTAATTGGCGCCGAGGCCGTTGACGAGGGGTAGCAGCGAAATCAATGAAATAGTCCGCTCGACGTCCAGGCTTTGATTCCTTAGCGAACTTCCACGCTGAGTATCTCGCTTCAAGATCGGCTGCGTTATTATCAAACCGAGGAACAGGACTGTTACAATCTGACGGGGTCGAGGGGTGTGGGTACTGCATCTTCTTCAAAGTAGATGGCCGAGATTTGTGAACAACTAGTGGAGCGGGCCTTGGAGGATCAACGCAGTCAGGAGTTGCGTTGACGGGATAAGCGGAGCTCCTCTTGTTAGCTTGGATCTCGAGGTGTTCATGTCGATAATGATAAATATCAGGCACACCTTTGTGGCCAGAAAGCGATGCAGGAGAATATGTGTTATGAATATCAACATCCAATGGCGGGCGAGTAACCGGATCGCATATAGTTTCCTCTTTCGTGTCTGTCTCGTCCACTGCAAGGTTTTCCCGCGTGATGATGTCCAAGCTTCGATCTCGAGTATGATGAGAAAACCTCCGATTCCGCTGCAAAGTCACCTGGTCCGTCTTTGGCATCACCCTAAGCCGTATTTGCGTTCTCATGGTCTGCTCCAACGTCGGAGTTCCGAAGTTCTCTACCAGCTCAGCTTTAACAATTATGTCGAGTATATGGACAGATGATGGATCGTAGGGCTTTGTTTCGAGAAGTCTTCGGCGTACCGGCACTGTGCCAGAGAAACTGCCAACCTTGTGGTCATAGCGGAGCCAGTCGACATTAGCTGAATACGTGAGACTGATCTCGCCCTTGGCAAGGGCATCTTCGAAAAGGTCCTTCAGTGCGCAGCAGAAGCTGGGCCGGAGATGAAACGCTTGCCCTTCTTCGACCTCGAAGTCAAAAGACTCGAATGAAATATACGGAGGGTTCCAGAGCAGCTCTGCCTGGGTAGGACCATCCACGTTAGATATCCTGGATTTGGGTAGCCTCGTGAATTTGACGCTGGAGCTACGGATACTGGCACATGGATGCGAACCAGGACCTGATACTAAAGGGTCAATGAAACAGTCTTGGTTCCGCAGAAATCGTAACAGGCTTCGATGGACGTTTTCAGTCGACGCAAACCAACGAAAGGCGGTCTTTGTGCTATCCTCGGCTTGGATCATGTCAAAGACAACCTTCAAAGGATCAAGCCGCACAGATATACACGGATTCTTTGTAGAATCTTCGACCAACTTTGTCTGGGTGCCGTCAGACGATGTAAGCAGGGCCTCCAAGTTCGCTGCCAGAACGAGCTTGAATGTTTCTTCCCAATGCAATATCTCCGCCGCCTGAGAAAAGCTGAGCCGTTTCCACGTTTTTACGATATCGAGTTGCTGGATTGCAGAAGGATTGAGAGGCGATTTCACGTTGTAGACGAGGTCCGGCGGGTGCCATGATGCACGATAATCTAGAAAGCGCGGAAGGAAAACCTCTTGCGTCAAATGACGAACAGGAAACGAGTGTCCCTTGATAACCAGGCGACCGGAACTGCTAGGGGCCTCCGATGGTTTCTTGGGGTCCTGCCTTGGGTCCTCTGGAGAAAAATGGACGCAAATGTCCAGAGGTGCGTCTCGCCGAACATCATCGTGGTGCGCATTGCCATATTGCCAGTTTCCAGAAGGCAATCCCTCTCTCCTTTCCGGTGCAATTCCTACAAAAGGCTTTCGTCCTGCGGGTGGGTGCTGTCTTCGCAAATTGTGAAGATGAGGAAGATTATAATGACGCAATATAGCTGGATTAGTAGGATGAGAAGCTGCGCAGTCTCCAATGATATGTTTTTTGAACTTTTCAACTGCCTCCGACGCCCTAGGATGACAGTGTGCGTCTCCTGATCCGGCGGCCATCCATTCGTTTCGAGTCCAGAGTTCTTTCGTGTCGAGTGAGTGAGTAGTTTCGGAGCTTGTGCGAGCATGGTTGCGGTAAGATGGGCGGTACTGAGAAGGAATATCTAACATGACAGCTCCCCTGCAGCCGTTAATCGCTTGCACTGGGTAGCGTGGACAGGGATTAAGACTAACCTAAGCGGCCAAGTATTCATTGTTGAAGATGGTAGGTATACGATTCTTGCGATATAATCCAGCTAGACATAGCGAGAGTATGGTTCTGGAATATCCTATGGGGTGTAGGACGTGAGATATCTGAGGTAGCGTAGAGTAGTGTTATCGGAACAAATGCATCATACCCAAGGAAAGCACATTTCGAGCGTGTGTTGTACTGCAAGTACGCCTTGTTCATTTGCGGAAGGCACGCTACACGCGGACAGTGAGATCTTGTGATACCGAAATTAATTCTAATCACCGCGCCATATAAAAAACGGTTGGTAGAAAGCGGTAGGTATCTATTGATTTGGGTGACAAGATCAGACTGCGTCGATCATAGCTCTCGTGGTTACTTGTTCGTTCTTGTTCCCGAGCTTCGATATCTGGAGGAACGCGTCGACTCCATAGCCTTCTAGGCTGTGTAGTTCAAGGTTACCGGCCCAATATTCCGCATATACTCTGCTCATGGGGAGGCCCATGCCAAGCCGCAGATTGGGAGGCCGTGAGCTTAGCGAGGCTAAGGAGCTCTCTCGATAAGTCTCTCTGTCGGCAATTTTCCGATCAGTCGATACCGTCAATTCTTGCATCGTAGCAGCCATCGTGGGGACTTGCTCCAGATTTTTCAGACGGGTTTGAGTCCTGGGACCCTTGCTGAAAGACCATAAATACGGAAGGATTTCACGAGGGATTCCGCCTCCCTGGTCAGAGATCCGCAGGATAACATGCTGAGGTGCCTCGCAGATCAGCACTTCTATAGGCGGTGGCAGTTCCGGAGAATCTCGATACTTTTCCATGACGGCTTGTATCGAGTTACGCAGGAGCTCACCGACGATATACTCCAGATGGCTTAGTATATAGGGGAATGTCGCCTCGCGATGGCCTTGAATAGTGATATGTGGTATCTTGTCCAAACCAGAGCTTTGCCTGAGGAGATCCTGGGCAAGCTTTCCGCAGCGTTCGACTACTTCCTTTGCATTGCATTTCAAAAACACCTCGCCAACAAAGTCAGCGTTGAGATCAGTGCGGGCCATCGAATCTGGAAAATGCCACGGAGAATTGAAGGTTTCTGTGAGAGCCAGGTGTTGTTCTGCTATGACTCTGCGAGATATCCTCTGTGCAAGTGGTCAGCCATATGCACCCTTGAGACTGGAACCAGGCTTCCATACAGCACGCAACAATGTATTCATGAACCGGTCCATTTCACCCGGTTCCACGAGATCTTGGCATTCCAGGACACCCATCGCGAGGTTTGGTATCACGACCAGGTGCTCCTTGAGAGCATCACGTAGAATGTCGCAATATCGGTCATTGTCCTCTAGCGTCCTGATTTCCGGGACCGTCCGAAACCTCTCGAATGCTTTGTAGTATAGTTCGTACACAAGGGACATGTGCGGATTGGACACGACGACGTATGGTAGCTTTTGCATATCTCGCAGACGGTGGGCAAGCCTGGCTTCCAGTCAGCTATTACTTTCCATTCTTAGTTGCTCAGGTACCATATCACTGACCTTGTAGGAAGCTCTGTACGGACATAATTTGCAGAGCTGATCAAGCGAGCCTCTGTCAATGTCCGGCCAAAAAAGGTCAGCTGCCGTAAACTGATCGGCCTGGCCTCACGTTCCACCCAGCTAATTGCTGTCAGCAAAGAAGCTCACGTAGAGGTACGAGGAAGACGGGCATACTCATCGAGCACTGAAGCAGGTCTCCACGGCGGAGGGCTATGCTGCTGCTGTACCGAATAGAACCTCACTTGCTGTGCGCATCTCAGCCGGACGTGTCGCCAACATCGAGCTGGATGATTCAAGCGCATACTGATCAGCCATGCAAAGCAGTAGTGACCAGAGAGAGGCGTCAATGATGCGGACGAGAATCAGCTCGTAGTTCCAGACAAGCAGTGCGCCCGTCACACATTGCTACTCGGTCCTCGTTGCCTGAGAAGCAGAATCGCTCGTAGTCCACATTTAACCAATTTGCTGTGAATGGTCTCGTGTCGGTCCGCCGGTGTCGGTGCAGCTATTATTCTTAACTAGGGCAAGCCCGGTGACTCTTGGTGCAAGTTCCAGTTCCACTGCTGGCGCCACCCCACGGGCAACGGGAACTGCACCCCGCACGCATTCTAGATCGTTAGTTAGTTACTCGGTGCAGATTAGTTATCACCAACAGATTAGTTAGTTAGTTACTTTTCTCTTTACAAGATGCTCGATGTACTGTAGTCCTTATCTATCAGATTGCGAGGTGACCCCAGTCTGAAATGTTATTATTATTATCTGTCAAGGGAATCACTAGTTACCAGTACACAGCAAAGGCACGCAGCCTGTGAAAAGAAAGCAGTGCGGACCACGCGTAACAAAACCCCCGATATTGAATCAGACCCCCTTCTCTAGTAGTTATTATTTTATCGGATTCGAGGATCACGCTCCTCCTCGCTCCACCACCAGGAACACTTTGCTGACATTAATTCCGATGTACGTCAAATATGTTCGCACTGGAAATACGAAAGTTATGAACAGTATCTTTCCAAGAGGCCATTGAGTGCCATGTCGCGAAGAGCCCACCCAGGAGCTCCCTCCACGATTGTTGTCTGGGCCACTCAGTCTGCCTCCTCTTCCTCTTTCGCTGTTGTGATATAATATCTCCCCTTCGGTTCTCCTTCCTTCTCGTGCTCAAGCGTTAATCTGGCGAGGTGAGCCAGAAGGTTCTCCATCTTGATGTCCCCCTTGGTTCTCTTGGCTCTGCCCAGATCAGTGAGCCACTGGACCTTATTCAAGACAAAGTACACGAGCGCAATGACGATGGTCACACCGAGGGAATAACCCCAAATGCGGACCACAGTGACAATATTCGTCCATCCATTGCGGGTTTCGACATACGAATCGTGCGGAATTGTCGGCATCGTCTGGTTGGTGAACCAACCGAAAAGACAGAAGATCGTCGCGATTACATCCACTCCCAGAATCGCTCCGACTAAGTGGACGGATGGCCATGTATCAGATCCCCTGGTGACAAAAATCAACCAATTCTCGGTGAGAGCAACCTCGAGGAACAAGACTTCCTGAATAGATCCCCAGTTCTGGATAATGCCCCCAGAGGGAAGGAACATCGACCCACGAATTACCCATGTTCCCATGGCCAACAAAAGACCAAGAATGATAGATATTACCCATATCTTAGGAAGCTGCCATTCCACCGGCCGCAATTCATATGATGCATGATCATATGCAACTGCGACAGTGGCAAGATCCGCGAATAGAGCAAGGAAAACTATCAGCTCTACTCGAATGCTCTCATTAAGAATGATCATGGACGTCACCAAGTAAATTTCCAGATGCAAGCATAAAGCAATGCGATATTGAATATATGCTTTCATGCGGTGGAAAATCTGACGGGCAACCTTGATCGAATCAATAATAGTAGATAAGCCAGGTGCTAGGAAGACAATATCAGCAGCAGACTGAGCCGCTTCTGAGGCACCCTCCACAGCTATACCGCAATCTGCTCGCTTCAAAGATGGTGCATCATTAACTCCGTCACCTGTCATTGCAGTCAAGTGGCCTCGCTGCTGGAGCATCTCAACAACTTGATATTTATGCTCCGGGAATACTTCAGCAAAGCCATCTGCTTTTTCGACGAGGTCATGTGCCATAGCGCCGCTAAGGCCACCATGGATCAGCTTATCTGAATTGTAGACCTTAGTACCCAGAGCCAACATCTTGCATGTCTCCTTAGCAATGGCAATGGCATCACCCGTGAGCATTTTGACACTGATACCTAGATTTTGAGCTTCAGTGATCGTTTGAGCTGTATCCTCTCTAGGCGGGTCAAACATTGGCAACATGCCAAGAAGAGTCCATTCTTCTCCTTCTTTTTGAACGGCGACACCGAGAGAGCGAAATCCACGATGGGCGAACTCTTGTGCTTTATCCCTATATAGATCTGCCACCTTCTTTGAACATTTGGATAGTTGTAGAACCGCCTTTGGGGCGCCCTTTGTGCATGTGTATCTAACACCCTCACAGCTACAAACTGTGACGATTCGTTTGGATACAGGATCAAAAGGGATATACTTTTCGGTCTTCCAACCACGTCGAAGTATCTCCCTGGCTTTTGGATATTGCCTGAGCGCAAGAATTGTGACTTTATCGATCGGATCTAGCGTGTCGATATTATGAGAAGATGCCAGTACAGCCACTGCAAACATCCAATTGATATCGACACCTTCCGCAACGTACGGGTTGCGAATGCTCAGTTTATTAGCAGTAAGAGTACCAGTTTTGTCGGAACAGAGAATGTCGACACCCTTTAGAATGTAAGGTTAGTCCACGATAGGGAATAACGTCTGGGGCAACATACTGCTAGAGACTCGATGGCTGTAAGCTTCTGCACTATGGCCTTCCGCCGAGCAAGGTAGGCTGCTCCCACCGCCATGGTAGTGGTTGTTACAACAGGCAAACCCACAGGAACTCCGATGATCAACAGAGATAGAGTGTAGTGAAGTAAAGTTTGCTGTGGTGGGTCGGCGATAGGGATATGTCGGTAAAAGCCTCCAATCCATGCTGCCAAAATCCATGCCATAACTAGGACGAGAAGAGAGGTTCCTATATTGTTCATCACCATCTCGAAGTGGCCTGCCCCAGCAGCACCTTGTACCATGGTTGCCGTACGCCCAACGAAAGATGTTTTCGCCGTTGTCTGAACTACCGCGTAACATTTCCCGCGCTTGCAGGTAGTCGTATAGAAAATGGGGTCGCCCATGTATCGGTCAACGGCGAGAGACTCTCCAGTAATGGCAGAATGATCGCACGCCACAATCGGATACCCGCGCCGTTTCGGACGCTCCTCGTCCTCTTTGCCAGCATCTTCGGCTCCTTCTTGGTCTCCTTCTTGCTTTTCTTTCTGTCCCCCTTCTTCATCTTCGCTTTCAGAAGATGACTCATCAAGAAATCCTTCTGCTTGCATCCTCTTGAATTCCTCGAAGCCGTTGGGATCATTGTAATCGCAAATAACCTTGGCGTCAGCCGGGACAACATTGCCCTCCCCTACAACTATCTGTTTGAATATGTTTAGTCATCGGTATTCAGACTCTACCGCGTCAAGACATACCACATCGCCTGGCACGAGGTCTCGAGCTAGGACCTCTTGCTCTTGTCCATCCCGTACAACCGTCGTTCTCAATGCGATGTCTCCCTTCAGACTTGCGACGACATCTGCGGCTTGTTTTTCTTGGTACCAACCAACGGTAGCGTTCAAACACAAGATACCGATAATAACACCAAAATCGATCCAGTCATTCAGGCCTGCAGCAAGGAGGACCGCCAATTCCATGACTAAATCAAGATTAGCCAAGTTCGCTGAGGGATGTCACGCGTATTACCATATAGAATTGGCCCCTTGAAATACGACATGAATTTAGCGATAGGATTCTCCTTCTCGGATACCAACTCGTTCCATCCGGAGCGGCGACGCCGGTTTATAACCTCTTCAGACGAAAGACCTTGCTTGATGTCTGTGAGGAGCCACTCGTCTGGGAATTTCCCAGCGTCTGCCTCCGTTCTCACGCGGACTCTCCTTTTCCTCCATGGGGCGTACCAAACTCTTCTCAATTCAGTTCCTTCCTCTTCTTGTTCTTCTTCCGCACCAGGCTCCCGATACGTAGAGACGAACTTGACCAGTCGGCCGTATTCGTCCAGATTCTCGTCAGGGATTGTGGCCATAGAAGCACGAGAAATACGTCTCTTCTCCCTGGATGGCGCCCGTTGTTCCACGTCGCCTCCACTGCTGGAGTCTTGGGCCATGACTGATAATGTTCCCAAGGTGCACGGCAGATGTAGCAATTCTTCTACTCGTTGCCCTTGTTGCTTCCTCCTTCCTCGTGTTCACGAACGCAATTGAGAGCGACGGTAGGAAGATGAAACGAGCAGGATGAAGGTGCTACCGCCCATGCCATTGTAAAGTCTTCATCCCCTCCCTATCCTTGAGGTGTGTACATCGGATACGCATCCTCGTTCCCATGGTGGGATGTTCCTTTGTTCAATCATGCTGACGTAGGAGAGCAGGGGTATTTCTGCAACCCGTAGCGGGAATATTCAGCCATAGCATAGTTCAAACTCGACGGAGGGTGTTGAATCTTCCCGCATATGGACTGATCGAGAGTGTGCGATCAGCCTCGACCGACTAGCTCTTGGGTTTAGCGTAAGATTTGTCGTTGACCATACCCTTACGTTTCTAATGAGGTTTGACGTGTCTTGACGTGTGAGGAGTTGTGTGAGGAGTTGTCGCAGTGCATGAAGAATGCCTTGCCTCACCTGGGCCAGGGACGCATGGCAAGCGATTCGTCTAGACCCTTGAATTGACTCTGAACAATGGAGTTGTTGTGTGAAGTCGGCGCTGCATTTCGATATTGGGAGAATGGAAATCAAAACAAGGGACCGCCATGCGGAGAGCCTTCCACGACGTTGGTTGGATGGCTAAGAGCTCGTAGATCCATGGGGTGACAAGCTTGTCACGCGGTTGAAGTTATATAGTCTCAAATCCGGGGTTCGTTGTTCTTGGGGTTGACCTGTTTATCCAAGGGTTCCGATGGTGCTTTGGCTCCCGAGTGTTCCGACAGCTCCTGGGTAGGGATTACAACTGACTATCCGTGGCATGGACCTTGACAGTAACCCTGCCATTCAGATTGTCCATCGTGATTTGCCTATCGTACTGGAGAATTACCATCTGCAAGATGCCTCTTCAAACTAGAATAATGTGTTAGCCCCACCTGAACCTGATGAGAGTAGCTCGTGATGGCAGATGTTGGTGTACGGGCCTGAGGGTTGTCTATAAACCAACACTGGCTAGTTATTCGTACGTTTATCTCGTTGCCAATCGGGCTGGTACCTACCTGGGTATGTCTCGTGTACCCGTGGTTCAACACGACCGGCTAGATGCCTCAAGAGTTCACAGTAGGAGCTTTCTTTTCTCGTCAGCCGATCCTAGAAAGTAGCCTTTCCATCAGTTGACTGATTCAGGTCCGATAAGAGCTCGTCCTATCAGGCGACAGCCGCTTGTCTAGAAACCCAAATCGAGATCTTACCCTTGGATTATTAGTTAGGCACGCTCTACTTACAGTACGCCCCGACTACTGTAGCGAGGCTGCCAGAGATGGTTCCGAGACATTCAGCCCCACCATTTGTAGAAGAGACATGATTTGTGTCGAGAAGAATATATTTCCTTCTGCTCTTCTGTACGCGACTAGCACAGAAAAACCATCAAAAGCGAGTGTAGGGCAAAAAATGCTGTGTTAGAGACGATGAGAGGCGCCTGACAAGGGCGCATTCTGTATTTGTGTCCGGTGTGATACTTAACTAACTAGTCAACTGCGGGTTCAAGTAAGAACTCTAGGAAGGAATGGCTGGAGGCAGTGAGATGAGTGAGCTGAGTGAGACGAACACGGTGCGACCACCCGATACGGTTTGCATCAAGCTGAGCACCTTATGAGACGAGCTATTAATATTACTGAGCGTCAATATTGCTATCCTGCATATTTCTTGGCGGTTGGGGGCCTTATTCTTCCCTTCTTAATTCACAATTCACCGCCCGTTGAGTATCAACACTGTGGAACTGGCTAGCTCATAAGTAAAACGCGAATTCCCACACCATGGCTCTGCCACCTCTAGACTTCAAGGTGTGATATTAGATCAATCTCTGTAATAGATGACCACTAATGATGATTCTAGCTCCTAGCCACTTTGGCAGCGGTCTCCGGCTCGGCCCTGTTTCTCAGTCGGACAGCTCTACCATTTCTCATCGTCCCATCTCTCCCTACGCTTTGGCTTCCGTTCCGCAAAGGGAAAGCCGAGGTTCTGTTTAAGGAGATTATCAAGTACTCCGAAGACATCATCCTGGACCCCGAATACGGTATCGCGATCATCAGTTCTGACGGCAACCGGCCAAAATGGAACACGGTCATGGTACGATGCGTTGCCTTTCAAGCATGCTCCATCAATTCTAGCAGTGAGCAGATTTACTGATTTTTCTTTTCAGGGCCCTCACATCGATCCTAATCCGAAAGGGAGTTTGCACATCTATTCTTATGCGTCAGACAGGACCATTCGTAAGGTGCACCTGGTTGGGTTCCCAGAAGATGCGGACTTCCACCCTCTTGGAATCAACTACTTCCGCGCTTCCCACGGTGATCGAACAAGACTGTTCGTTGTGAATCACGAACGGACCGGGTGTAAAGTGGCTGTATTCGATATCGACTACGATAAAGCGGAAGCCCAGTATATTACGTCTATTTCTGACGGCGGCAACAACATTTTGTCTCCAAATGCTCTTGCTCCGATTTCATATACTTCATTCTACGTGACGAATGACCACTACTTTGTCAAGCGTAGGAACCCGCTTCTCAACACCCTGGAAACAGCATTTGCTGTACCCCTCGGGTGGGTCACTCTGGTTGATTTCTCAGGAGAGCAGCCAGTGTTCAAGACCGCTGCGAGGGGGATCGCCTTCGCCAACGGCATCGTCATAACACCGACTGGGAAAGAGGTTGCTGTCGCATCCACGAGCGCCAGTTGTATATACATTTACGAGCGCGATCCCGCTACCAACGAGCTCTCTCTGGAACCTGAGAGAGTCCAGGTGAACTTCCATCCAGACAATCTTAGTTTCAACGAGACTCTAGACGTCAAGGACCCAAGTGTATTCGACGAGGACGGCAAGTTTCTTCGCGGGCTTATCGCAGGAGGGGCTCCCTCTGCTAAGAAAATCTTCGAAATGGCACGAAATCCCGAGAAATGCAGAGCTCCTTCAATTGTGGCAGAGATCCGAAGAGGCAATGGAAAAGATCCGGCGCCTTTTGCAGCCGGGCCATCAGGCCGTCGGAACAAATACCGTGCCTTGACTTTGTACCAAAGTAAGTACCTTTGATGAGCCTGCTTTCTTCAAAGCTGACTTCCCTCCTTTCTCTCCAGGTAACGGCGAGCATTTCCCCACCAGTACAACGGGAGACATGGACTCTAAAAAAGGCCGACTCCTTGTCTCTGGATTGTATGCTCACGGGATCCTTGAGATCTCTTGGGACCCGAATGAGCCTCTCGACTAGACGGCTGAGGGTCCAGGAACTCTTGATCCGTATTGTTATTTTTACTCAGCAAGCGCAATGACTTTCTTTGTACTTATGCAGCACTTTTGGTCTCTTGAAGCTGTATCATAGCGAGAGCACAAAAGAGATCAACGTCCTCTGTGAATAGCGACAATAAAGTAAATTGAGTGAAAAACTGCTTATGCGGAAACTGCGGCGCTTGTACTAAGTAGTCCTCTCACTTGGCTCTTCCTACATACCACAGAAGAGTCGGAATAGATCCAGAGAATGAAATAGAGTTCCTTCAAACGTAACGATTCCTTTCTTTGCAAGGATTCATAATCTCCTTCAATCAAGCAATGGCCTACTGCCTCCTAATCCAGATGGATGAACAGTCGGACCATTAGACCCAGCCTGCTCATCTCCACCAGCTCCATTGGCACCTTCCTGACTCCAAGGGTCTCGGTCTAACCCAGTACTCGTCCCATTCAATGCCGGCCTTGGTCTCGTACCAGGATCTTCCTCACCGCTATGGTTGCTTTCTGCCGCCGTACTATCATCATGGTCATCGTCTCTGTAGCCGATCAATGGAGGGTCTGACCTTCCTCTGCGATTCTCGATCTCGGAAGAGGAGTTGAACACCTGCATGGATTCTATCCGGTTCCTAGAGGTGCTGTAGTAATGCAGAATAACCTGTCATCAGGAAAGGGGAAAGGAAAATCATCAGCATACTAGCCACTAGTAACGAGAGAGCAATACCCAAAGAAAAGAAAACTGAAACGCAGAAAACATACCTTCATCACAAAGACCACAACCACACTTCCCACCACCAATCCAGCAACACTCCTCTCTTCCTGACCCCAAACAGCCAGACAACTCCTCCTATATCCCAAATTCACCTCACACGCATCGTCCCCATATCGTTTTCCATCTTTGAACGGCCAGGCTCTGTCCCGCGTACTTCTCAAACCGCAACATTGTAGCGTATCCTGAATCGTGCGGATCGCGGGTGCATTCTTATTATGGAAATAGGCTTGCCAGGTGCGCTCGAGGCTGCAAATCTGGGTATCTGACGGCACGAGATACGTTGTGGAGAGAGTGATGATGATCGTAGGGAGGATGACGAGTAGGGCATTTATCAATGGGACTAGGATGATTTGAGTTGTTCCTGACTGATTTCGTGTGTTTCTTGACTTGGATATGCTTGAGGATCTGTTGTAGAGTGTGTTGATGGCCGGTATGAGGAGAGTAAGCATAGGAAGAAAAGTTCCCGTTGCGGGGATTGCGGTTGGGAACGGAAGGTATAGAGAGGTGGTGCGAGTCCATGCGATGCTTGCAGTCAGAATAGAATGGTTAGTTCGAGGGCTTATCTTGTATGATGGGTGGTAGATCTCTCTTTCTGATGCGGGTTGTGGTCGAATTATTAAGTGAAGAAACATACGCTCCGAGTATGATCGAGATCGCTCCAAACTGGAAGGTAGGTAGGATATGTTAGAAGTCGCTTTGCATTTGATTGTAGTAATTTTGCTCGGCAAATAAACTCAGGAATAGAAGGCAAGAAGGGAGATAAACAGGAAGCAGTATACTCACCAGTATCAAAAGGATGGTTGTGACCGTCATCGAAGGTGGTCGTACTAGGCAAGACTGGAAAGGCATGACTGAGAAGATCCTTGGGGTCAACTATCGTAGTAAGGAGGAAAACAAATATTTGATAACTGCTGTATACAATGAGCTATCCTAACTTCTGCGTCTTGTTCAGAAGCATGTGTAGAGCTAGATTAATTTGGTCAAGCTCCGAATGGATGGGAGAGCACAGTTTAAATGGACCTCACCTCCAAGCTGAGCTGCCCCTCCCTCTGAAACACTTCTTACCAGGATCAATATACCTTGCACCTGCAGTGCAGTACATACAGTTCGTACGCCGCCATCTCACGTTACCTAGGCTTTTGGTTGGCACCAAATGCGGGGTTCGATATGCAGATAGTGATATATTCGGCCTATGATGGCGTGTTATCTTCCACGACTTACCCTGCATGGTTTAATGCTGCAGACGGAGTCTATTCAATGTTTACTGGCGAAGGGAATGGATACCTATGCTCTCTAATCGTTGGGCGTTGTGTAGTGATAAACACTTTTGCGCCGGGTGTTTGTCATGTATCGAGTGCACTGTCTCCTTTTTTCTTTGTCTATTTCTAATGCACAACAGAATATAATTGATGTTGATTTTTCAGTCCACTCTAGACCTCATTCATGCAACCGTAAAAATGTGATGTAATGGCGCAGAACAGTGGGAAATATGCCTTTACCTTCCGCCCTTGCCAGATGGAACGTTGATGAAGACAGCAGGCTTGCCAGGACTGTAAGGCTTGTCAAGCCTGTAGTAGCCCTTGCGCTCGAACTGGATGATGTCGCCTTCCTTGAGCTCGGCGACGTTGCAGTCTGTGACGGCATCCTCTTTAGTCTCGAGGTTCTTGCTGATGAAATCCATCATATCGTCCTCTTCTTGCAGGGAATCCTTGGTGAGAATATGGTCGAAGTAGAGAAGCTCCGCAGGGACCAGATCCTGACCCTCAGTAGCGAGCCAAGTAACCTTCTTCTCTGTCTTCTTCACATCTCCCTCGAGGTGTAGATCAAGCACAAGCTCAGTGACCGTGTCACCCGACTTCTTTATCTCGCGGACAATAGCGTTACCCCAGTTCATCAGAGTGATCTCTTCGTCTTGCTTGAAGCTCCTGGCGTCCTCCTGTTCAAGAACAATTGAAGGGCTGTAGACAACCTTCTTCATTCCGACAGCAGGATTCTTGCCATGCTTCGGCTTGTTCTCCGTGTAAGGTGCAGGGGCACCCCTCACTGTAGCCTTGACGATGTCCTTGTTCAGGATAGCAGTGTGACGGGGAGCAATGGGATCGATGTGCTTCTTGTTCGTAGCCCTACGACAACATTAGTATTAACGACTTTTCTCAGATGGAGTATCAAACATACCAGAGCAGACCCCACTCAAAGTTAACAATATTCTTGCTCGGACCCTGCTTGAGGATGAACTCTCTCAGGGCCGGCACGGTCATACCACGTCGTCGGATACCGCGGATTGTTGGCATGTTAGGCGCATCCCATCCCCAAACGATACCCTGATCGACCAGCTTGGTGAGCTTTCTCTTGGATAGAACGGTTCGGATGAAGTTCATGCGCGCAAAGTCCCAAACCTGGACATTGCGAAGCTTGAGAGTATCGAGCATCCATTGGTACTGGGGATTACGGTCACGGTACTCAATAGTCCTGAGAGCATGAGTAACACCTTCGATAGAGTCGACAATAGGACAACAGAAGTCATAAGTGGGGTAGATCTTCCACTTCGTTCCCGTGCGGTGGTGAGGCGTTAGGTTGCAGCGATAGATGACAGGATCACGCATAGCCTTGTTGGGGTTATCCACGGAGATCTTAGCTCGAATACACCACCTGAGGCCCTCCTCGGTGCCCTTCTTCATCTCCTCAAAGCGGGCAAGGTTCTCCTCCACGGAGGCATCACGGTTCTTGCTGGGAAGACCCTCCATTCTCTGGTGCGCCATCGTCTCCTTGTCGGTATCATCGGCATAGGCGTTACCATCCTTGATAATCTGGATGCAGTACTGGTACATCTCGTCGAAGTAGTCACTACTAAAGGTTACCTTGTCGGGCTTGATGCCCATGAGAGCGACGTCCTCCAATATGACGTCCTGGAAAAGCTGTTTCTCGTTGCTAGGATTCGTATCGTCAAAACGGACCAGAAGGGTGCCATTGTACTTCTCGTGCGCGAAGTAGTCGTTGAGGAGAGCGGCCTTCGCGTGACCGATGTGCAGGTAACCGCTGGGTTGAAGTTAGTTAAATGAGAACATCAGTGTCAACAAGGGTATGAACTCACGAAGGCTCGGGAGGGAATCTTGTCACAACTCCCTTCTCCGTGTTCTTGAGCGAGATATCATAGCTTGCTCCCTCCTTGGACTTGGCAGCCTTCCTCTCCCTGGCTGAAGCGTTCAGGGCTTCGTAAGCAGCAGAGGTCCATGGGCAGAGTTCCTCGATGAAGCGGAACCAACGAGAGAGGTTGATGAAGGATCCCTTCTTCACCGCAGCCACACCCACGCGGTTGCCACGAAGAGCACCCCAGATAGCGACATCGGGCGCAGACAAGGAATAGCCGACAATGAAGGAGCGCAGGATCAGATGCTTGTCCAGGCGCTGCAGGTGAGGCTCGAGCGCCTTGAAGTCGAGAGTAACCAGGTTCTCTACCTCAGAGAGCCAAGTATCCTCCTAAAATCACCGTCAGAAATAACCATGCAGGTGTCTTAGTGGGGTCATCCATACCAGCTTCTCATCCTTGCCCTTCAGGAACGGATAGGTGGCACGCAACTCCTTAATTGCATTCTCCGTACCATACACTGGGCTTCCACTGGGGCCATTGAACTTGACAACAGCCTTGTCGCCATCAGGCAACACGGCAGTGTCCTCGTAGGTGACGGCGATCAAAGGGCTGGGGCGCGCCTCATTGACCGAGGTTGCGACGAGCAGAACAGGGAGCAGAGCAGCTCCGTTGGCGCGGTTGGCCAGCACGATTTCGGAACTTGACATTTTGAGAACAGTGAAGACGAAAGGAATACAATTTATCCAATTCGACTTCCCTGGTTCAAGACAAAAGCAGAACAAAAACCACTGCTCTGGCGGGGCAATAGTGGTTAGTTAGTCACGGCCCCTCCGGCACTCCGCTGACTCAACCACTTTCCGCCGGCGTGCGTGCTCGCCCGGCGCTACGTTCTTCCGTCGTCGCCCAAAGCTTCGGACTTCCTGAAGAAAACAGTCGAGGGATTCAGCATCACCGTTTCCCCTTCGCGCCAACGCCATGGCTTCCACCGCTACATACTTGCCCGCGGTGGCAAGAAGTCTGACAGCGTCATGTCGGTCATCAATTCGCCAGGCTGCCCCGATGGCGCCGTTTCTCCTTCCTTTCCAGCAGCAGGTCCGGGGAGTGAAAAGCAACCCGCAGGCGAAGAACAAGAAGACGACCAAGAAGAAGGAGAAGGGCGCGAGAGAGTTCAAGCAGAGAGACTTGAAGGATATGGAGCAGTACAGTCTCTGTGATGCCATGAGGTATGCGTTCTGTGGCCATTGTTGGTTCACGGGCAGCGATTAATGGGACTTTCGATCTAGGTATATCCGCGCATTCGAAGTCGGCCGTGATCGCTCCATATCCAAGTACGAGGTTCATATCCGTTTGAAGACAAAGAAGGATGGCCCTGTCATTCGAAACATGCTTCGATTCCCCCATGCAGTTCAGTCCGAGTCACGTATATGCGTCATCTGTCCACCGGGAACGAGGCACGAGAAAGAAGCCCGCGAGGCGGGAGCAGTGCTCGTGGGAGAGCAGGAGGTCTTTGATGCCGTCAAGAGTGGCAAGATCGAGTTCGACCGATGTATTTGCCATACCGACAGTCTAGATGCGATGAACAAGGCCGGATTGGGACGGTTTTTGGGTCCCCGAGGTCTGATGCCCAGTGTCAAGATGGGTACCGTGGTCGACGATGTCGGTGCCCGAGTGCAGATGTTGCGTGGAGGTACCGTGTACAGAGAGAGAGATGGAGTTATCAGATTGCCTATTGGACAATTGGGATTCTCCCCGAACGAGTTGCGAGACAACCTCCGTACTACGATCGACCAGATCAAGAAGGATGCCGCAGGACTCAGTGACCGAATTACGAAGGAAATTTATGAAGTGGTAAGTTCTGCAGAGTCATCTGCCGTCGATTGTCCGAAGACTAACCAACTGCAGGTGTTGAGTTCCACCAGCGGCCCTGGCTTCAGCTTGAACGGCGAATTCAAGTCTGACAGTTCCCCAGAGCCGGCTGCCTTGAGCGGATTGTAATATACTGTTCTGTTCCATACATTTTGTTATATCTAAATACAGCAAGGCGTACTCTGGTATTATGTGAAATACTCATTTTTGAAACTCCGGACTCCGTCGCTATGCCATGAAAGATTACGATGTAGCAATGTGCTTCAGATCCTGAGTTGTTTCAGCGCAGACAACGCACCTGCCTCTTCGCCGATGAGGTCGTACAGGCGCATAATCTTTAGTACCCTTGTGTCCTTTTTTTCTCCAGACTGCTTTGCCTGCTCTAGGGCCGCATTGAGGTCCAAGAGCAGGGTGGCCTTGATTTTGAGGATCCTCGGTTGCTGATTGACAAGGAAGGGGTGCGTGTCTCCTATTCGCTCCGAAAGGATCGCGATGTAAACGAATTTCTGGATGTTCTGCTCCAATCTTTTCAAGGGCACAACAGTTGTAGTACCGGTCTCATCTCCGAGCTCATCGCTGTCGTCGTCGTCATCATCATCATCGTCGTCGTCTTCATCACTCTCTTCTCTTTCGGTATCTAGGATGTCTGAGTCGGTATCTAACTCGTGGGGAGATCCCAGGCCAGGCTTCTCCGGCTCTGCGATCATCAATCGTTGTTCGAGCTCCTCAATGCGCTCCGCAACGTCGAGCAGCGCTTTTCCCACGTTGGTCTGGTTTCGGAGACGCTTCTTCTCAGCCAAGAGCCTCTCCAGCTCCAGCCGTCTCGCATCGACTCGGTCCCTAATCGTCCCGACGTCTCTTTGGAACCCCAACAGGCCTACGCGAACTTCCTCGATCTTTTCCTCTCCGCCATGTAATGCGCTACCGAGTGACAGGAAGTCCTGGTAGTTCTCATTGACCAAGTCGAGGAGCTCCTTATTCAGTGACTGGCTCAATTGACGCAGTTCGAGGCGCAGATCTTCGAGCGTCTGATGGCGGTTTGTCAACGAGGACAGAAATCCGGCCGGATCGAAGTCTGGCGCCAGGAAAGAGGCGCGCGAGAGAGGCTTGGGGAAGGGAAGTCCGGACGTGGTCTCATCGAAGTCGGAACCCGAGTCGTCGGAGTCGCCAAACTGCGGACGTCAGCGCATGCGCACGGGAAGGAATCAGGATCAGGACAAGGACAGGACACGGCCTACGTAGAAGCGGTTCATGGCGGCAGGATTGCCCTGCTGCAACAGGAGATCTGATCTCTGCTTTGGGGGGGGGAAGTTGTCTGGAGAGAGAGAGAGTGGTTCGAGGTGCGGAAACGGGCTGGTCAACAGAGCTTCCGACTCGTGAATTCTCCCACCGCTAAGCGCTTGCCAACACACACATCTGCGACTTTCGACTTTCGCATTGCAGCCTCCATGCAGCGCGTGCCACGATGGAATAGGTCAGATCTGACTGTAACTCATCCGCTGACTGGCTCTGGCTTCGCTCCATCGAACGAACCGATCAGGGCTGATTCTCTACCGCCAGTTTCATCGCTCACCGGCGGGGTTGTTTCGTCCCTCGGCCGCTTGTTCTCCCTCCGCATTTGCTTGCGATCCCCGACAAGCACAGCGCTTATACGGCCTTGCGACTGCGCTCCTGCAATCCTCCCGCGGATGTTTCGATGAGATGGACGCCAGGTCAGACAGGTCTTTGACCCACCACGAGGGCTATCGACTGTCCTCCTCCCTTCCCCAGCAGAGCTGGGCGCGGCCCTCTGCCTCGTACCCCTCCCCCGCCGCTGCGGCGCCTGTCTCGTCCCCAGCTCGTCCTCGCAACACTCCGGCCGTCGATGAATCGACTCTGGCCCATCGTACCACTGCTCTGCGCCAACTGAATGGCACTCCAAAGCCTCTCTCGCGAAACCATCGGCAGAACAGATCCATTGGCAGCCGGTCGACGTTGGCATCCCAGCCAGTCCTGGTCCGCTCCTACTCGGGCGAGGCCGATGATAATAAAACACGACCATCGTCCTCAACCATGGCTTCAGGCCCATTCTCCTTCACAAGCGGCTCGAGGGGTCAGCAAACTCCGCCGGAGTTGCCTTCGGTCCAGGACTTCAGCATTGAAGGCATTCTCAGTGCCATTGAGCCTGATATTCGGAGCACACTCGACTCCATAGCGGAAATCTGCGGACGCAGCAAGCTGAGTCTGGCGAACGAATATGGAAGTCATATTGCTCCCTTGGGTGAGATTCGTGCTCAGCCTGGAGGCCTGGTGACTGTGGAGGAGGCCAGTTCCAGCAGTGAAAGACTAGCTGATGACAATGTGGTCATTGTGGACGATGATACTAGCTTCTTGGACGGTCGAAATAATTACTCGCATCCTGCCTACGGCTTCCTGGAAAACCTCAGGAATACGGCACATGCCATGGGATACCAGGCCAACATGCCCCCTTCCGTGGGAGACACGGCCTCTATGCAAGCTCAGCCAGATACTCCCAGGTCTGTAGCAATCGCAGATCCAGTACTTGATATGGATACGCAGGCTCAGCCAGTGCAGGTCACACATGAGCACTCACCCCATTCAAGAGCTAGTAGCCGTGCGCTTCTGCGGAACCGTAGAGCAGCGGCACAGAGTCAACTGGGTGACATTTTGACACCAGCGGTCGTATCTGAGGTACACATTGATGTTCGTGCCAATCAGCCGACTTGGCCGCTGACACCTCCTGCTACTCCCGGTGTTCCTCATCACGATGGCGTTGATAGTGATAGCCATGCACTTGTACCGGAACATGACTGTTCGCAGGATGCTATGGACAAACGGTCCCTGCTTGCGGATTTACAAGGACTGCTATCTTGGCTGAAGAACTACGCACAAGGAAAACCTTCCAGTGCCGCCGAGGCGCCTCTGCACTCCGCGGAGACCAGTTTGCGTGCCATGCTCCAGCGGCATGACCTGCATGAAAATGGCCAGCATGCTACAACATATTCTCACTGAGAAGAGGACCAACAACCCTCAAACTCGAAATGATTATATCTCATGTTATATCATCCTTCCTACAGTGTTTGATTCGTGATAGGATCTCTTTGGCACCTTTATTGGAGCTCTCCATTGAAGTTGATACGATAGTATATATGGCCGGCCATCTTTTTTTTTACACCTCTAGTCATGTCTATGACTTAATGCTTATGACTGAACGAATATTCTACGACACGTGCAGCACACGAGGGAAAAATACTGGAACGGATTGCTTTTCTGTTTACTCTCATCTCATGAGCTATGACCTAATGAGCCTGATATACGATCTACTCTAATATATTTTGCATATTTCACAGCTAGCCTTGAACATAGAACTTACCGGACACGCTACATTCATTGTAAATTTCACGATAGTAAGGTAGTTGAATTCATTTAGCAATAATATCTTTAGCAATAATATCTTCTTCATCTCAAATAGATAGTATGAATGATAACGGAAACAACCCTCTTAAACGCAGTCTAATAAGAGTCGTATGCCACATAATATAACCAAGAACTGAACAACATAACATGGTGGTATCGAATAGTTAGGGTCCCCTCAAAGCACTTTTCCCGTAATCAAAGGAAAATACACCCCCCGGCCTACAACTCGGACCGGAAATGCAAAGAAATGTAACATACAGTCTCGGGAAACAAAACTAGAGCAACGAACAAGAACCAGAATCATAATTAAGACGTGGGCCTCATTCCCTCTCTATATTTTCAAGCAACGTCTTCGCGAACCCCTCGAAGATCGGCAGGGACCAGCAATCCTTATACCTTTCCACGAGAGGTCGATGATCCTCCTCAACGGTCCCATTTTGCTGCCCTTCTTCTTCATCCTCCTCATCGCTCTCGTCCTCTAGACCCGCGGGAATTTTGCCCTCGACGATTTCCCCGAACTTTACATCCACAGGCACTGCGCCTAGGAACGGAAGACCCATCTCCTCAGACATGACTCGACCACCGCCGCTCGAGAACACATTGCTCACCTCCCCGCAACACGGACAGGCATAACCAGACATATTCTCTATGACTCCCAAGATAGGAATTCGAGTCTTGACGCAGAAGTTGGCTTCCTTCCGGACGTCAGATGTGGAGATCGCTTGTGGCGTAGTGACGAGAACCGCACCAGCGAGACGAGGTAGGCCAGATGAAGAGGACGCTTCAACAGATGTCGTAGACATCGTCAGTAACTGCTCTGCCAGGGCGATGTGCTCATCACTTGTCCCCGGCGGAGTGTCGATGAGGAGGTAATCCGTCTCGCCCCAAAACACATCCGTTAAGAACTGGCGCACCATTGCGGTTTTCTTGGGTCCACGCCAGATAACAGCGTCGCCGCGATCGCGAAGGAGGAAGCCGAGGGACATGCAGCGGAGCGAGCCTCGTTTCGCGGTCTCAGAGCCTCCAGTTATGGCATCGTGTACGACGACGGGTAGCCAGCCACCCGGTGCTTGGGTGATTTTTGCATCTTCGAGTCCCACTAGGCGCGGGATTGAGGGACCTGTAAGGTCGACGTCTAGAATGCCGACGGATTTGCCCTGTAACGAGAGAGACAGCGCGAGCTGGAGAGTCACGGAGGATTTGCCAACGCCGCCTTTGCCCGAGAGGACCTGTTAGGGTAGCATTAGAATATGATTAGAGATAGTCCTTAAACTAGACGGATCACATATTGAGATCATTGGAGTAGATTCTGTACGCGGAGTGGTCCTTCAATGACAAGAAGAGCTCATCTCTCCATCACATCGTTATCGATAAGTATGGAGAAAAAGAGCAGACACAGGAACAAAAATGGCGGGGGAGGGGCAGCGCCACTTACCAGCACGACATTCTTGACACCTTCTAGAGGCATTTTTCCTGGTTTATTCTCTTCCTCAGAATATCTCCTCTATTAGAATTATAGAAGAAAGACAATGGTAGCGTTATCAGAGGTCCATCATCGCGTGGGGAGATTTCTTTTTCTTACTTAGTGGCTTCTGCGTCATTCCGCGGAGCTCTGGCTTATCAAGCAGTTTTGCCTTCCGTTCATGACTAACTTAACCTTCACAGTATTAACTAATGGACATAAAGGGGCTATAGCAGATTCAATTGTCCACTCAGAGACTCTATGATTAGTTCTCAGGACGCTAGGCTTCCTATCATATACTGTCACTGAGACCCTTTTTTCCGATACACCTCCATTGAACTAATTAGCATGCGACTTCTAGAAAACACCAAGCAACCCAGTCAATCCATCGCACAGCTCCAAGTATGTACTACTTACTTATGTACACACGTCGCCGAAGAATTCTCTATCTGATCAAGTAACACTCGTCGTCAATGACTCAATTGTACCAACGTGTTCGGGTTGTTTCTGACATCTTGAATCATCGTCGACTTCGTGACCCTGAATGAAAGCCGTGCTTTTAGCAAATTCCGCTCTATCAAAGTGACAACCTCTATTCTCCGGACCTATTGCAGTGATGGCAAATATACTCATAGCAACCACCGCAGTCGCGAGGGCCATTGCCGGGCCATAGGCTGGAACTTCAGAGCCGTCTGCTCCGCTCGTATGGTGTCTCTCAGCAATGCCGTGAACTATACGCACGGAAGGAGAAGCGACAACACTACCCAGCTGGCTGGTAATTCCTACAAAAGTTGACCGTAGTCCAGGGGGAGCCAGTTCGCTGAGATGTATTGGGATTACTCCCCATGCGCCCTGCAAGAAGAACTGCATGAGACATCCAGAGACAGATAGCCCAACCATCTCATCTGGAAGGATCCAGGCGGGAATAAGAATGCACCCAAGGAGTATCGTTAGGATGATTGCGCGACGTCTACCAAGCCACTGTGAGAGATATCCAGTGGCACCTCCGCCCAGACAGCCCCCAACCCTGGTGATAATGCTAGTATGGCTTGCATCAGAGTCATCCAGACCTTTTTTGGTCATCACAAATGCCTTATAGCTGTCGTGTGAGAAGTTGTGACAATAGTTGAATAATGCCATGAGGATCGTGCAATACAAAAACAGCCTCCATTCTCTGACAGCTGCATGCTTGACGGCCTCAAATATCCTCATTGAGCGGTGGGTTTCATGGTTGATGTCGCTCTTGGACTTGATATAAAGACTCGATTCTGGTGCGATCGTCTGCAAAGCGGCAATACCCATAGAGAAACCAGCACCGATCCAAAATATAGTCTCCCAAGGTCCAGTCTCTTCTCCAACAACGAGGTTGATACAGGCTGCAGATACGAAGCCAGTCGAGAATCCTTGCTGAACTATACCGGACATGAGACCCCGGGCATTAAGCGGACAGTTCTCCAAAGCCATAGATATGGCGTTTCCATATATTCCTCCCACAAAAATACCAAATAGGAAGCGTACGACAATAAACTGAGTGAACGACTTGCTGTTGACTGTTCCGATTTGCAGGATCCCCAGTATGAGCAAGTTGACAGCGATTGGCCACTTTCGACCGAACTTGTCACCAATGAGCCCGAACACAACGGCGCCCACAGGGCGAAGAAGCAACGTGAGACTGACCCTGTCCGATATGGTTTTCTCAGTTTCCCCGAAGTGTTTCGCGAGTTTGGTGATTTGGATGCCCAGACCATGTAAGTCAAAGGCACTAGCAATCCATGCAAACAAGCTGACAATAAAAACGGCCCAGTCTCTCCAGGATAGCTGACGCAGAAGTGATCGGGGGTATCTTAGCTTCTCTGGACTTCGCCATTCAGTCGTGACATGTCCATTATCCGTTACAAGGAGGCGCTGTTTCCAGATGAACAAGTCACTGAAAGACTGTTTCGCTGTAGCCCAGGTACCCTTCACGATGGGTACCTCAGCCCCATCGACGGGACCAGTCATCAATATTGAGCCGCCAGATCTGCTAATTCTTCAAGGCGTAGAGGCACAAGAAACCGAAACAAGTAGCCGGTGGGGCTGAAAGGTATATAAACAACGAGGAATCAACAGTAAGAACTTAGTATAAAGATCCGTTTCCGCATATGTAATATATCAATAAGGAGCGAATAGGTTGAGTATACGATGGAGTAGTCAAAAGCCAAGGTCGAAAGTGAAGCAGTAATTATGATGCTACTTGTGTATATAATCATGCGGATAACGTGCAATGCTGCCTGGGAAGGCACATACGTCTTACACCCGTCTAGGAAGCTTCGACAATCCACGGGACCGCTTCGTAGATATCTGGATATCCACGAGTAGAGCTTGTTGGCTTTTAGACGAAAACCATCAGCATTACATTTTGATTTAATCTTGGAGCTGCTATTATGCCTTATCTAGTCCAACCTAGCACTCTTCAACCCTTACGGAAATGTGACTGAAAGGCAGGGCTAAGGCTTCAAAGCTCTGCTGAATTTAAACCTAAAGGTAGCCTGCTATCCAGACATTTCGGAGACGAAGTGTCCTGGACAAGCGAATTACATACACGGCGGAGTCTGCGTTCTCATAAATGTTCAAGTCCATTTCTGTACAACCACACCACCCCGCTTGAAGTCAGGAAGGTCGCCCAGAACAGCACTCTTGTCGCTAAGTTCCTTGCTTGGGAAAGTGGTCATCAGCACCCACGGTCGAGATTGGCTGGCAGGGCTTGCCGCGGAAACGAAGGAGTAGACGTCGCCAATGGTGTGTGTGGTATTGAACCGGGAAGTCAGACGTGTGCCATCGCCTAGTCGAATCTGCAACGTGACGACAGGCTGTGACTCGTCCACGTTAGGTTTCACGGGTTCTGCAGCAGGCGCGGAGGCAGCAGCAGCAGCAGCAGGTGCCTGGTTCCTCACACCAGGTGTAGGGCTTCCCAGTCTCTGACCGGTACCAGAGAATGGCTTATACTTTGGCTTCGGCTTCGTATAAGCCTCCTCGTGTTGCTTGATTTCAACATCGACTTCCTGACCAGGAAGAACGTTCATGATAGAGAGCGGAGCGCGGCCTTGACGAATTCCATCAAGGATCTCGGCATTGCCTGGATCGTCAGATCTGTACAGATCGCCGTCATCGACAGAGAAACCATCTCTCCAGAAGTGAAGTGTTCTGTGCACTCGAGGTGGGCGTTGAGGGATTCCTGCATTTGGATCTTCTACTACCCGGCTGGGAGCATCATCGCCGCCAAGAGTGCGCGCCGTGCCGGAAAAGTAGGACTTCTTTTGCTTGGGCTCATCAGACGGAGGTTGTGCCCTTTGCATGTCAGTAAGATAGCAAACCTGAAGCCAGACTGCTGGAATACTCACCTCCTCGCCTTCTCGAGAATCTTGCGTTTGATATCATCCGGGTTCTGCACTGCCAACCCGGACTTCTCACCGCCCGCAAAGAAGTCTTGATTCTCCGTCTCGTCATCTTCTGAAGAATCGCCACCCGCGCCTGACTGAAGATCTCCCAGTGTAGCGAATTTCTTTTTTGGTGCTTTCCGCGAGGTTGAGGAAGATTGCTGCGGGGTAGAAGAAGACAATGCGGGACTACCACCCAGCGTGCGTCCACGGGGTCTATCTGTAGAGTCATCTTCGGACCCAAGTCGTCTTCCGCCTCCCGTGTTCATTCCTTGCAGAGCTTCGTCCTGCTCTGCAAAGAACTCTGTCACTGCGGCCTCGATGTCCCACTCGTTGGCGTCCAGGAAGTGGCGCGCCTAATATGAGTCAAGACAGTCAGCAAGACGCGATCCGTAAGTCTAGATAGAGTAACAGGGAGGATGAGTATTGTCCCACCTCTGAGGGGCCTGTGCCTGTCATGGTACAGAATTGAGATACGATCTCATCCTGGTCGGCGGGGTTCGACGCCATGGCGGGAACAAAGCGGACGTTGGAGGAATGAACGTGGCCCAGATATAGCTCTCGATATCGCCAGGCAGGATGAGCAAAGAGTTGCAGCACGGAAAAGAGGGGTGAGGAGGAATGGAAGTTTGCTTTGGCTGATCTGGACAGTGAAAGGTGAGCTTAGAGCTTTACTGTAACTCTCCGCCTTTGAGCTTTCAGAACATCGCAGGCAGCCCGGGTACGTCACGGTTGCCTGATTGGTCACGCGGTCCGGGGATGTTCCGGCTTGTATTTATATTTATATTTATGATTATATTTACTGTATTACAAGTCAACTGGAGGTGATTTGCTACTATAATGAATGATTCTGAATATATAACTACTCATATCTTCCTTATTCTTTCAAGAAAGGGCGATCTTGTAGACAAGAGTGGCTGAACCACGTGAGTGAGTTAACTCATTCACTGCCGGAGGATCCCTGTGTTTAGTTCAACAAAGACCACTTAAAGAACATTGATTGTTGTGCGTTATAAACTGGAGTAACAGCTTATAGATGATATAAATAGCCATGCTGGATTTCTAATTTGCAAATAGCTATCCTCCTTTGTCTTGTTTACCCCAGGGACTGTTTCATTGATAGCTACCTAGGTACCTAGTTTGTTACAAGCGGATTATCTAAGCCGCGAGCCCTCCTACCTTCAGTCAACGGTTGCAGACTGGGTTCCCTGGGCCTGATGCTGCAAACCGACCCAGATTCACTGCCATAATCAATCAATCTATACACTGATCAAGTCTCCTCCCTTTCGTCGGAGAAGGAGATGACAAAACTGCTCTAACTTCTCACCTTCTGCCGCCTGTTGCTGCAAACCCTCCACTAGGTCCATCGGTGGCCTCAACAACATCTCCCCGCAATATGGCTTCTGACGACAACGGCAGCTCGCGCGTCGAGCTCTACGAGTCAGGCCTGACCGTTCCATCGGATTCTGAGAACTACTCTGCAAACCACGAATTGTCATCTTCTCCTCCTTCGACATCGAGCTCGCCTCTGATCCTATACAAGCCCCCCACGCTCTGGAGCATCCTGCGCGGGGCGGCCATCAACCTCGTTCTGCCCTTTGTCAACGGACTGATGCTGGGCTTTGGAGAACTATTTGCACATGAAGCTGCTTTCCGCCTGGGCTGGTCGGGTACTAAGGTGCGTCTACGATTCAGTCGATAATTATCTTCGTCTAGAGATTCCTACCTGTGCCTCGCCGGTCTTGCTCGAGCCTTACTGATTCGCTTTCTCCAGATCTTCCCCACCTACCGACGCTCAAGACCTGTTGGTCCCGGAATCGAAGCGCGAGAGATCCCGACGAGCAGGAGACGCGGTAATGCCGTGAACCTTGAGGACGCGATGTCTCTGGAGTGAATTTCCCGGATGGAACTGGGGCTTGGCTGGAAAGCCACCAACCCCCCAGAAAGAGTAAGGATGATGCGCACTATATGACTATCTCTTAATGTGGCCATTATCGTTTTTGTACATAGATACAGAGGACATCAGTACAGGCCCCGACTGGATGGCGTCTAAGGAGTGTTTTGTTTTCAGTGTACTACAACCTGATCCAGGGCTTGTCGGATTAAATGCACCTCTGCACTAAATATCATGTAGCGCACAATGGGACTTGATACAGATTTCTTTTCTGCCATTACCAGGAAGACTAGTTAACTAATAGCGCACATGTATCCTGCTTGTTTGTAGACTGCATAATTAACCGGCTGCGATGGATGGCATTCCGGCCGCCCGGCAGAAAGTTCTTGGCGCAAAAAGTGTAGCGACACCGCGGAGACTACAGTATTCATCTGGACCTCAACCCATCTGTTGCCCGGAATTGCTCCGCCATCGTACTTCAAAATGCTGGGCGGAACAGGCTTGAGAGGTCCTGGCGCTGTTGCTGGCCTTGCCAGGCAGAGATTGACTACGTCTGCATCTCCCAGTCGATCAGTTTGTCTTCCATTCATTCTCCGCGTCCCAGCTCCGATGCTGACTTTCATGGCTAGATCTCCTCTTTTGCCGGCCGCGTCCCACGAGTGTCTGCACGCTTGGGAAAGGCAAATGCCATTCTCGCGTCTAGCTCTCCGTCGAGGGCCACAGCCTTGCCAGCATTTCGAACAATTTCCGCTCGTTTCAACTCTACCTCTTCGGCCGCGCCGGCAGCTGCCGCGACAACTGCGAATAGTGCTGCTGCTGATGGCACAGGTGCGCTGGATGCGGTCGATGTTACCGATCTATCTGCTACAGATATCACACAGATCCCCGAGCATGTGGGATATCTGAAGGACATCGGGCTGGACTATGGATGGGGTCCGTCGGCCTTTATCGAATATGTCCTTGAGCATATTCACATCTACACCGGCTTGCCATGGTGGGCAAGCATTGCGGCAACGGGTCTATTAGTCCGTGCTGCTCTTTTCAAGCCTACGATGTCCGCATCAGATACCTCGGCCAAGATCTCGAACCTCAAGCCGATCTCCACGCCTCTTCGGGCCAAGATGATGTACTATGCGCGCGAAGGTAATAACCAGGAAATGCTGAAGGCCAGAGCAGAGTTGCAGGAACTTCATGACCTCCATGGAGTCAAGTCGTGGAAGGCTTTTGTGCCTATGCTACAGATTCCTATCGGATACGGTTGCTTCAGAGTCGTGAGAGGAATGGCCGCTCTGCCGGTGCCCGCCCTCGCTATGGAGCAGATTGGATGGTTGAAGGATCTGACTGTCTCTGATCCTTACTTCATCCTTCCTACCTTCGCGGCTGGATGTCTGTTTTTGACCTTCCGGGTACGTATTGATGTCCCATGTATGTGTATGTGTATGTGAATACGAAGACACTAACAACCTACAACAGAAAGGTGGTGAGAACGGAATGAACGAATTCACCAGGACGACCATGGGCAAGGCTATCCTTTACGGTCTTCCCGCTATTTCGTTTGTCTTCATGGCCTTCTGGCCGAGTGCCCTTCAGATCTATTTCTGCACGACTGGTGCCTTTGCTCTGTGCCAGGCGTATCTTCTCAACTCCCCCAGCTTCCGTAGAAGATTTGGCCTGGAGATTCCCATCCCCGCGCTGCAAACATCCGCGGGACCTTCGCAGGCGGGCGGAGACAACACCCCCAGCAGGGGCCTTCGCCTGATCTATGATGCGATCGAGGCGGAAAAGGCCAAGGCAGCCAAGGCTATGGAAGAGAAGCCCGCAGCTAATGTAAGCATCATCGACCGTGCCATTAACTCCGTCAAAGAAGGCTCCAATAAGTTCAGGAGCGAGATGCAAGAAAAGATGAACGAGCTTAGCGGCCAGGGACCGGTAACAAATGCTCACGGTACGCCTGCAGCGCCGCCGAGACTAAGTGAGAAGGACCTGAAGATGGCAGAGGACTATGACAAGAGACGGAGAGAAGAAGAGGAATGGAAGCGAGAGGAGAGAAACCACGCTCGGAGAGAAGCACACCTCCGAGCTTTGGAAGCCGAGAGAGAGAAGGCCAGACGATCCTGGCTCAAGCAGAGCCAGCAATCCGCAGCCAAAGCCAAGGCCAAGCAAAGGTGAAAAGAAGAAAAAAACAAATAAACCTTCTGTGGATCTGCATTCTCTCGTTCTGGTTGAAACAAAGGAAACTATTTGGTTTTCTCTTGCCGGAGTTTTCGCTGTTGACGGCAAATATGTATTCATGGGAGCTTTCCTTTTTTTTTTCGCACCGTTGGCAGAGGTTATCCCCGCTATCATCCTTGTAAATTATGCTGCTATGTACCATTGTAGACTTCATCTTCAAGAATCCTATATAAGAAACAAAGAACGCAATTCTTGATCTTGTCGGAGACCAGAAATCTATGCCCCCTTTTTCCAAATCATAGTCTTCTCGGGAGTTCTTCTATACCTGTAAATGTGAAGGGAAGAAATAATCCTATATGTATATAAAAAAAAGATCACATTTCCCAATCCAGCACGGGATAGAAAGAGAGAAAATAAGTCCTAGACTCCAAAATCTACACGAGAAAAATATCATCATAATTCCAGAAAGGAAAAGAAAAAAACCACCGGAGAGCGCCTCCCGCTCAGATGGAGCCAGTTCCATTAATATCAAATCATAAAAAAAAAAAAAAAAAAAAGACAAGAAACGAACAAAATACCCCCGGAGCCCACCGCGATCTCACCACCCCCCCACCCCCCAACTCCCTCAGGGATCGAGGTGGAACACCCTCACGCCACCACCACCACTACTGCTGGTAGAAGAAGTGGAAGAAGAAGCGGAGGGGTCCTCCTCGTCATCAGACGGAGCGAAATCGTCTAGTAACCGGTCGACCACGTGCTTGATCTGGCCATATACTTCCTCGATCGTATCCTCGGCTTTCACCTAGATGAATCCCAATCAAATCAGCTCTGATTCACCTTCATACTATTAAACCCGGAGGGGAGATAGGGGATAGGAAACTCAAAAAGGAAGTCACATGAAGTTATTTGGACTACTAACCGTAGATACGATACCCTTGGCACCGAGGAACCGAATGACCTGCCTGCATTCACTCTTGAACCGAGCCAGGCGTTTGGTGAAGATCCGTTCGTGTTGGAGGAACAGCTCGGCTGCATCCTGGTCCAGGGGGATCCCCAGTAGATCTACGGACCGGAAATACAATAGGTCCTGGGAGCACTCCAGGTGAATAACGTGGCGGACTCCGAGGGACTAGATCGAATAACAAAAGTAGGGTTAGATATCAGTAGTAACGTATAGATATAGGAGTCACGTGGGTAGGGTTTAAGAGGGAGTAGTTTAAGTGAATTGAATGAATTAAGCTAACTTACCCGGGAGTAGTCAAGATATTGGTCGATCGAACAGGGGAATCCATCAAGGAGGAACGTGCAATCGCCGTCCTCTACATGCCAGGTGATTTCGTCCTTGATAAGAGTCATGATCAGGCCGACTGGGGGGAGTTTGCCTTCTTCACGAGCGGATTTGACTGCTGCAACGGCGCCGGCTGGGCCGGTTTGTTCGAATCCGAGGAGCATAGCATCGACATCTAGATGAATGAGATCCAGCTCTGCAGCGAGACGAGCGCAGTGTGTGCTCTTTCCTGATCCGGGACCTCCTGGATAGTAGATTCTTTATTTTAGTATGTGGCCAGTTATATTTATAGTGGAGTATGCGAGGGCAGTATTGATGTAAGGAATCTTACCTATGACGAAGATGACTGTAGCATCATCCAAAGTCCGGCGGAGGGGGGGACTAGTAATGACCATGGGATCTCCATCGTTGGTTCGGCGCACAGGCGGACTGGGAATCCAGATTCCTTCCATTGTCATTGTAAACGGATTTCCCTTTCGAGTAGATATGCTCTATTTAGACCGTCGATGAAGAAAGTGTCTGAACGGGGTCCGTCGAGCAGCTGTAGGCCGGAGTAACAGCAGATCAAACACGAGGTTCTCGATGGTCTGGGTTCAGCAAGTACAGAACGCCGAAAAGTAGCAGACAGGAAAAGAAGAATACCAATCTGCAGACTGAAGATGCGGTTCTCGAGTTGTTCAGGACTGTCTGGAAGTAGAAGAAACGTGAAGATGTAGATGCGTATGCAAATGAGCCAGAGGAAGAAAGAATAAGTAAAGAAAGACCAGAAGCTGTGATACCCGAGTTGAAAGAGCGGTTTCTCTAGTCAGAATCTTTCCTGAAGAGGTGCCTTTTAGAATATATGAAGATCTGACCCGAGATCGAACGTCCCGATCCAGAAGTTGGATACCAAAGAGAGGTAACAAGGATAAAAGAGAGTAATCAAGATAGCTCGAGACAGACCCAAAACCCTTCTTGGAGCAGAAGTCTTAGGATCTCCCCGTTCAAAAGTCTTCTTCCAAGATATCAAGACCCAAATCGTCGAGCTCAAACGCTGAGATCGAGAAGTTAGTCGGGTATCAAAAAGAGGAACGAGAATGCAGAAAAGTAGCCAAGATAGCTGAAGACAGGTCCACCACCCTAGTAAGAGTAGAGATACCAAATCCTCTGTTCAATAGCTTTATCTGCAAGAGTGTTTCTCGGAGAATGAAGAGGTCTGACTCGTCTCGAAGCTCAAACTGTCAGATCCAGGAGTAGATATCTTAAAGAACCAAGAATGAAACAGCAAGATAGCCAAGACAGCTCAAGACAGCCACGCAACTCTACTCAGAGTATAGAATAACCATCGTTCTGTCTAGCAGCTCTCTCAGCCAAGGTGTTTGTCATGGGAAAGGAGATGTCCTGCTGTCTTTGTCGCAGCCGCGTGAGGATATATGACTCGCCGAGACCGACGACTAAGCAAGCACACGCAAAAGGGGTCACTTTTTTGCAAAATCAATGGCCCCATGACAAGAATTCACTTCATAAGTGTTGCTGGACCTTTTGTTAGGAGTCAATGACATCGTTGCCTAGCTTGTGCTGAGACGAGCTGACTGAACTGGATTGATTACTGAGCAGTACAGCGCAGGTTCGTGCTGTTTAGAACAATCTGGACTCTAGTTTTCTTTCCCATGATAATTCAAAACAAAAGGTGATTGATAGGTTTGGATATTAACAAAGAATTGTTTCCCCGAAAGGGTAACAAACAGAAAGACAATTCAAACAAGAGCATAGTCCGGTAAGTGAACAACTATACTGTATGAGAGCGGTTCATGTCTCGATTCGGTGGCAGAAGTTGTCCCGGGGACAACTTCTGCCACCCTAATCGGCAGGATCTCCGTCTTAGAGCTGCAGAGCCCCTAGTACTAACAGCAAAAGTCAATTCTCGCTATGATGGACGACGTCAACAAGACCGAGCTCGTCGTTGCCGGGATCATAGGCGTGGTTGCCCTCACTGCCGGTAGAGCCATCTTCTCGAATATCAATCAAGCTCCCCGCAGTATTCAAGAGCAAAGAGCATCGCAGCAATCGGGAGAAACTTCGAGTCAGAAGTCCACGAAAAGCAATAATGGGTGAAAGCTCCGTATGTAGTAAATCCCAAGCAGCATGGGACAATCTGTCCTGATAGCAAAATACAAGTACTGATCGCATCACACTTTTAGGAAAGGACGACGACACAAAAGAAAAAGAACCAATGATAAATGCCAGTATGGTCTCTGACGATGCTAGCAAGAAGGCTCATAATCCGAAAGACGGATCTCGAAATCCATGGAGTAAGTCAAGCCGGTCATAAAGCTTGAACAGGAGAACATGCTGATCTAGTGACAAGCTCCTGGAAGGATCTGAAGCCCTGTAATGACAAGATACCAAAAGGAATCAGAAGGCTGCAGGCATAACGAACAACATATCGTAAACATGATAATCAAACCTCACTCTTCGTCGAGTATACTATATCCAGATCTACCAAAATGCCCGGAACCGGCCTTCTGATAACAGGCTTTCGGGAATCGGCAGGATTGAAATGCTATTTTACGGAATCAGCCACCACCGTTTCTCATAGGCGAGAGCCCCGTAATACTGCTAAAAACAAATCTCCGAGAGGACGCCACGAGCTCAGTGCAAAATGAGGCTTCGTCGAGCGTTAAAATTAATGCATGGGGTAAATTAGTAATAAATCCGCCCCCGGGTCCCCAGGTCATATTCGCGGATCACCGTATGGTACTGATCCTACCTAACTTGTATGTGATCGTCATAACTTGACTGCATTTCCTCGCTGTTTCCAGCAATCCAGCCCTCTAGATACACTCCAGACAATATGGAATCACAGCAGCTCTCACCGTAGTGTGAATTCATCTTCCCTAGCGATATTTATAAAAAGAAAACAGCCCCCTATGTAGGAAATTCTTGGCACTGTATCATTTCGGCGAGCCAAGAGTCTTGGAAGTAACAAGTAACTAACTAGTCAACCACTCGTAGAAATGTGGCTTGAGGGGGAAAAGGGACTGGAAATATGGTCCTCCTCGTGAAAGTTGTCCAGTAGCAAGATAAGATCCAGGGGTTATTAGCAAATCATACTGAATGTTCAATTCTAGATCGTATGTTAGCCTAAGCCACAACATTATTATTGGAGGAATGTGGAATTCCGCAAAGTAGCGGCCCCAGCGTATGTTCCACCCAAAATATGATACAGCATTCAATAATAAATTATGCTCACTGTTTGCGGATTTCACCGGAGCTTTGTGCTATGTATTATTATTGATGGGGATTCTCACATGCATGTCTCAGTCAGGATTGCTATATAGGACTCTCCTCTGGATATGGAATTCCTTGTATATTGACTAATTAGTTAAGACATGCTACGAAATTGCAGTCTCTATACTTGTCTGAATTGTCTCCATCTATGGTAACTGTACAGATAAGAGAAGACAACGTAGACTCCGCATCTTCTCTAGAGGAAAAGAAAAAGAAATTTAGGAAATGGTAAAATATTTGTGAACCATCACTTGAACTCCTGAACACGATGCGGAGGGCCCGGAAGGCTGAGCAATTAAGAAAAAAGAAAAAGAGAAATTGGTATTTTGTCCCAAAAAAAGACAAGTGATAATAGGAAATGCTTCGGTTCTGTCCGCACAATGCAATTATATCGGATAACGATTGGTTAGATCACGACACTCGCTGACTGGCCAGCCAGAATCAGAGCGTGTTCATAGATCTGTAAATGGACAGACACATAGTCGTCTTGACCAGGAAAGTGATACTTGCTGATGCAAGGAATCAAGAAGAGACGGCGGGCTGTGGTTATCGAAGGGAATGACATCAAGCCGTAGGCATCGGTAACGACGTTAGCGGCATGGGAGGATGAGGCTTCTCGTCCTCCTCGAACATTAAATTCTCGAGCTTCTGTGTCATTCTTGCACAGAACGGGTCGACATAGTTCGTCCACAGGCTGGCACAGATGTAGACAAGCACGATCCAGCAGGGGATACTGATGGCAACCACCCACGGAGGCCGGATGTGGAGCCATGGTGGCGGAATAACATTACCATCCGCATCGACGGTTTCCTCCCAGGGCTGCCCAGTGATTCCGTAAAGCATCCAGACTAGGGGCACCCGGAGCAGGGTACCGTGGACGAGATACACAGCGAAACTCTGCTTTCCAAGCCAGAGTAGCAATCGACTCGACAAGAACTCCTTCACTCCTGGAGAAATGAAAATGGCGAAGATGATGCAGTCGGCAGCGATAGCGGTATATCGCTTTCCGATATTGACTTCTGGCGGGAAGATGTAGTTCGAGAGCCACAGCATGGCATTCGACCAGCCGGACCACTCAGGATGTTCTCCGGGGTATCCAGCAACGAAGAGACCAAATGCACATACTGATGCGGCAACGATCTTTCGGAGCCAGCTGTGCGTGTCAACGAATTCCTTGAAGTTCAGATCATAGGACAAATCACAAAGGAGCATTCCGTACACAGCCTGCGTCTGGAAGGTCTCTGTGGGAAAAAGGTTAGCGACTAGATACACCGTGCCACGAAACGAACAGGCAACATACCAACATCCTTTCCTGCGTCCTGGTGGAAGTAAAGGAGCATGCCGACGTAGACCATAAAACGATAGCGGAACTTCAGATACATGGTGGCGAACAGCAGGATATAGACCAACATCGAAGCCTTCAGAAGAGGCAGGAGAGCCCACTGGTGGTCATCGTAGGCCATGTATCCCGTCGTCCAGGTGCTCAGGAAGTTCTTGAACAGCCGGATCACCTCCTTATAGAAGGAATCCTCCAGGTCCGGGGCCGCATAACGACACCACCAGCAGTCAGATCGGTTGGCCACCGTGAAGCCTCCGCACTGAGCGATCACCCACGAAATCACCATGGCGATGGTGGCCGGGAAGATCAAACGAGGCGGACGGCGGAAGGCACTCTTGGCGATGGTCGTAAAGGCGGACTGGGTGTTTCCCGCTCGGGAGAGCTTCAGCGGCTTCAACGCACACACATAGCCGGTGAGAAAGGCGAAGATGGTGACGCCAATACGGCCTTGCCACGGGATTCGGAATACAGGCCACTGAAGCAGCCGCGGAGCTGCATCTGGTGTGTCGCGCGGCGAAAACAGATCATAGTCCCATGCTCGTGCCAAATGGGTGAGGACTACCATAAACGATGCGATTCCTCGGAGACCCTATGAGAGTCATGTCAGTCTCTTGATGGTCGTGGACAGCTGGAGAATTAGACATACATCAACCCATTTAACGGTCTTCTTGGGATCTCCCTTCACTGAGGGGTCTCCGCCGGACCATGGGAGCGCCGCGGGGATGGTCTCCCGCAGTCGCTCGTAGATATACGAAGGATTGTAAGACATAGTACCGTATGAGACGCTAAACTCGAGAGAACCCAATCGACATATCCAACAAAAAGAGGCAGAAGGTCCCTACCCGGAAGGTTGCTGTAGCTGGGGCGGATGCTTTTAATAGATCAAAAGAATGACGAGGAAACGATAGATAGACCGGGGAAATGCAACCAGGTTTAAGCGTATTGTCTGTTAGCAGCCGCGTGAGCAGGTAGAAAAGGGATCTAAGGCGAGAACGGGCAGCATACTGATTAATTTGGAGAAGGGGGGCAAAAGCTCCATGTCCCAGCCAAGAAGCCGGCCAAGCCAGCCAAGAAGACAAGCCCATGTATGAGCCTATTCCGAGGATCGATTGCGCCATATCCGGAAGTACCATGACCACTCGTTGACTCCATCCAGCGGTCGATCTGGTACCATCCCTTCCATACTCGGTTGTGAACCACTCAGAGTACGTCAGTGTCGCGGCTGCGAGCCGTCGCCGGGAACAGTTGTTGGTGAATGACTGGTAATGATCATTGTTAGCTATCCTGTGCAGTCTTTTGCTTCCTGTTCCTGGCCTGTACCATACGGAAGGAGAGTAGGTATCCGCCGTCGGCCCATGCCAGAGCCCGTTTAGGGAATGGGGAATACTCAAGAGGGAATAGAATAATATTTAATATTATTATCGAGAGCCCTTGCGGTGAGACAGCGTGACGGTTCAGCTCTGGGCAGTTCCACCGGTTCAGTCCCTTGTGGTGCCGGATTTGGCGTTGGATCTTCTTAACTCGCTCGTGGCCGGAACTAAACATGGCCCACGATCCACCAGTCCCTGGGCCGTCTTCTGAACTTGTCGCCGTTCTCAGTCGTGTGCCCCTTGGATCTGCCGCTAAGAAAACTCGTTAAGGTTAAGTCTGTTCTCCAGTATCGAACTTATTAAGCAGAGGTTGACAGCTAGTTAGTTAACTAGGGACTATCCAGTAGCCTCGGTTCATACGCAACAACAGCATTCATTATTTAACAGCATTGTCTTCCATACTTCTGGTCTCGAACCACGGATCACATTCGAGTCGGCGCGGTATGTGGCCAGTGGCTGTCAACTTTGCAAGCGGCCCTCGACAGAGATAAGGAGAAGAATTCAATCAGAACAATCACAATGCCGGGATCAGTTCGTGACCAGGTCTGGCCCAGAACGTGGATTAACTACTATCGACTCTGGGTTGTCGCGAGAATGTAAGACGCGTCACCTGCTTCCACCGTCTCCGTACGATGATAACATTGCGACGAGACAAGGCTGTAACTGCATCTTGCTCTAGCTAGCTAGTCGATGCGCCCAGCGGTTCTCCAGGCTCCTTGCGGCGTAGATGAGTACGCAACGGGGAGAGAGCGCGCCGCAAGAGACCATTTGCAACCCCCATCACGCCATAAGGAGGACGCGTCTCATGGCAAAGTACTACCAAGAATCAGGATACGCTCTGGAATGAATGATATGGAACAAAACATTCGTCTTGGAATCAATCAGCCCATTAATCCACTAGCAGATCGACACTGGAATTCATCAAGATAAAGATGATTAATGATTAATCACTCGACGGAAAGATAGTTAACTACTTAATTACATAGTTAGTCAACTGGATGATTGAAATGGACTCCTTCAGATCGATTAAACTATGCCTGTCATACTCGGGTTATAAACAATTTTTCAGCATTGACCAGGCAGCGACAGAGCATCGGGATTCTGCTATTCTCTTCGATAATCATTCGATAAGTATTATCCAGGGCGAGATATTCGCTATCTATCGAGATTCTAAGTACTACTGCAACCCCAGAAAGTAACAAGTACCTATCAACTGATACGCGCTAACTATCCACTAGCCTGCTGGATTGTGAAGCGCAACTATAGAATAATACAATTATACTCCATCTATAGATCTATTTATTAGTCTAGTCCAGTTCCCCAGACAAGTTTACTCTACTGAGAAAGTAGCGTTTGAACTCGATACTCGATTCGTCATCAGGGGTTCTTAGCTGACCGCGCTGCGACCCTTTTCGACTTTTCTCGTGGCCCAAAACAACAAAGCACAATCTAACTAGACTGGTTCGGAACGCTTGCGACACTGATAATCCGAATAGGTATCCCATCTCTCCTTGAACTGAACTAAACAAGGCTCTAACATCTGTCGGCTGCGGCAGCTCACGGTATCAGATTTGGTTTGATCTATACGGAGAAGTGCATCAAAATTGACTGCCAACGCTAGTAATCATGCTAGTATGCAAATTACACCCCTATCCCCGAGGAAACACCAGGTCTCGCCCTCTTTAAATAAGGATATTGCTTCTGTTATTGAATAAATATATAATTTATCGCTTCGGAATATCTTTGTACTTATAATAATCTTGATATAATATATTATTAAGCCGAAAAAGAAAAAGAAATATAGGAAGAATGTGATAAATTAAGGGGGCTATTTTAGTATACAAAAGCTTTTACAAATTTAGTCCTTTATCCTTAAGTAGTTTAGATAAATAAAACAATTTCCTAAAATATCTCTAGAATCAAAATACGTAATTAGTAATACAATGGTATTTATCCTGTTATTACTAGCGTTGGCAGTCAATTCTGATGCACTTCTCCGTACTTACCTTAAACTGCCACTAGGAGAACTCTAGACTTGGCAACTCCAGACTTTGCATAATAATGGAAGCAGTCGTTTGAAAGCCTAGTTGGGACAGAAGAAACGTGAATATGGATTGCATCCTCCTGCACGCATCTCTGAATGGAATAGAGTGCCAAGGGATTCATCTCGATTGCAGATCTGGGCTCGTGTGTGGGACTGTCAATGACAGTCTCAATCCTACGCTGGCTAAGTAGTCTAGTTGAATATCCCCTGGCAATGTTGTAAGAGCTGGATCCAGTTCAAACTGCAGCATCTAATCGCAACGGAATCAATACCAGTATCATCACGTTCAGGCATCAACTGGAGAATGAACGATCATTATCCATCCCCCATGGCCCACTGCTGTTTGGCGACAATAGCCTTTGCCGTACATAGTTAACTTAACAACCACGACAGAGTCCCTGAGAGTGGTAGCTCCAGTCTTGCAATGATGTGATATAGTGGTAAACTGTCATTCATTCTTTCATTAACCCTATTCCGAATAGCCAACATTATTATATCTAGTCCAGTAAAGAAATAAGAATTCCCGTCCTGAACCTGCGACTAGAAATATGCTCCGTAGTAATGTACATGGTATCATAGAAAAAAAAAACTAGAAAGTCAATGGATAATGTGCCCTCTCAAGATCAATCCCAGGATGCAACTTTTGTGGACATGAAGAACTTTTTTCTTTTCACCTGAATGTGATCTTAAAGCCTTATCGAAACAGCCTTCTGCCACCAGAGCCAACACTCCACGTGAAGGCACCCCGAACGCCCAGATTCTGCAAACTCAACCCCGACATTCCGACCCCGCCTCCTTCGCAGTCGCGCTTGTACCGCCGTAGTGCCTCACGGAGGTGCGTCGGAAGAAGCTGGCCGCGGTGTGGATTGGGAGGAAGCTTGAATTCCCGCTTTGGACGGATCTGCTCTTGACTAGGAGTAGCAGGTATTGTGCTCTGCGATAACGGCGCGCTGGCCGGATTGTACTGGCCATTGCTGGGAACTGATGGAGGAGGTATATGGTGAGGAACCGAAGACGGTACAGTGTCTCCATTTCGCTCAGCTGGCTCTTGCTTCACGCCGTTCTGCTTCTGCTCCGTTGTTGCTGATGTCTCCGCTGACTTGGAGGGTTCGGGTGTCGACTGAGACGCGGCTTGGGCTGCAGCTGCTTTTGCTGCTTCAGCTCTTGCTGCTTCTGCCGCTCTGACCTCGGCCAGTCTAGCTTCTTCCGCGGCCTCTTCAGCCTCGAAAGCAGCCAGAGCAGCCTGATCATGGGCCTCTGCCCACTCTGCCTGCACTGTTCGAGCCTTTTCGATGATTTCTCCAGCAAACACCTTAGTGAAACCGTTAATTGTTGTTACCACACTGGCCGGCACAGACTGCGAAAGCGCATGGTTGACGATTCGACGCAGAGTTTCTTTTCTTAGTTTCGCACGTTTAAATAGATCGTAACGAGCAGATTGGATCGGATTGAAGGCGTCAACGAGAATCCTGGAAAACAGTCAGATAAGTACGAATCCAACTTATGGGAACGCTTTTGCAACACATACGCGAGATTCTTCTTCTCGGCCTCCGTATCCGTAGGGCCTTCGTCCCCCCCCAGCAGCTCTCCCTCATCGTCAAAGTCTTCATCCTCATCTGCATCGTCGCCGCCTCCCCCTCCACCTGCTCTGACCGAGCTACCATCTGCATCAACGGAACCTGTCCGCGTCCCATCAACCGTCCCCGCTCGCGTGCTCATGGCATCTTCCCTTTCTCTCTCCTTCTCGGCCTTGCTCTTGCGACCGCGTTTCTTCAATTTCGCTCCTGCGAAAACACCTTCACCCGTACCCACGCTCGCACCGCCCAAACTCCCTGTAAAACTGCCCGTCACACTGCCCGCATCGCTGGCCGCGCTAAACGCGCGCGGATCTGCAACAGAAGAAGCGGGAAACGATGTCTGTCGAAGCGGGTGCATGCGAGGGCGCTTGATGCCTGGCTGTGATGCCGTAGACGAGATAGAAGGCCGCTTGCGCGGGTTGGGCGGGTTTTGCTGAAGGGGCGGAGGCGATGACATCCTGACGAGAAGCTAAAACTGGTATTGCTTTTTCTGTTCGTGATTCGAATAGCGGCGCTGTTGCGGTGAATATACAGCGTATTTCCACCACCTGCGTTTTGATGGAGAATAGAGTAACGCAAGCTCCGAGATGGCCGAAATGTAAGGGTTTATTCTTCAAGGTCTAATACAAGTTGATGTCAATTTATTAGAAGTCATGCGAATTTGAAAGGACTGCTGCACGGGTGGCGGGGTAAGGGTGGAATAATCCAGAGGTTGAGTGAGCAGAGCGGAGAACATGTCGCGGAGATGCGCAGATGAAGTGAAGCTGATGGATGACCCGATAAGGCAAGCGTGCCAAGACCACTTTCCATTCACTGATGGTATCTATTGTTCCATGCAATAACAATAGTCCATCGCAGAATATTTATTGCGGAATATTTATTGGGATTCTCTTCATCAGTGCTCTCCATACATGCTCATTATTACATTTTCCAGGTATTCACCTGGCCTCTGTGGACGTCTTGGTCACCAGTCTTCTTACAACTACAAAAACCACATCATACTAAGTGGCTTTATCTTCCTGATCTTCTCCAGAGGCAAAACTACCTTGCCATCACGCACATCTCACATTAAGAATTCATTAGCAAGTTACATAAAGAGTGGTGAGAAGCGAAGCCGAGATACAGATACGCAAAAGCCAAAAAAAGTCCATATACTCTTCTGGCTAATATTCCAACGCTTAGCCCTAATAGCAAAGGAATGTGCGGTTTCAGAACAGAACATCAGACACGGGAGACGAGATACAAGAAATAGAAAACCCATGAGCTTCCTTTTCAGGTAAGACCATGGGTTATAGCCAAGGGAAACGACCCCAGATTCATCAGAACCCATACTCTCCAATCCTCGGGGCACCGCCCTTCCAGTCGTTGCGCTCATAGTAGCGGAAAACCAGATCGTAGCCATCGAGATCGTGGACGATACGGTCAACCCGGCGGTAACCGGGGATTTGCTCCATCCCGGCATTCCGGCGAGCAGCGTGACGAGAAAGCGTCTTAACGCTGTCGACGTCGCTGTCGGCTTGATCGACGCCTGGCTTCGCCTCGAAGAGAGTCACGCTGAAACGTCCAGGTTTGAAAATGTCCACAACGTGCTTGACGATGTCAGCAGTCTCCCGGCCCTTCTGCGCATGGGGCACGTTTGTCTCAAAAGACGCGTAGGAACAGTGAGGTTCCGGTGTGACGTGCACAGTGAAGTAGTGCGTCCCAGATGCACCTTCAGGGGCCGGAATAACACCGTTAGCAGAAAATCCGCAGGGAGTGAACAGATACGCATCTATGCGAGACTCGGGATATTTGCTGGTCGGGTAGACGTCCGACAATCCACTGGTCTCCGATACGACAGTTCCCAGCGCATGTCCTTCCGTAGTGAGCTCCGGGGGCAAGGTCTTGCCGCCGTCGGAGCCCTCGTCACTCATGTCCGAAGAGTTGCTGAACACGTCGAAGTGATCTTTGCTCTCCTGCTCGATCTCCCTGTAACGGGTTTCTGCGACCGCACTCGCATGGTCGAGATAGAACTGCTTGGCGTTCTCCTCTTCCAGGTCCGTCATCAGGATCTCAAGCGTTTCGTCATACTCTTCGCCCTTCTCCACTTCGGTTTTGGCCGCAGCCATATCTCCAGGCAAATTGAGAACCTTGGTCTGGGTCTCATGCGTAGGACTCTCGGGAGGAGTCAGCGTAGTATATGGCTCGGTCAAGTACAAGTACCAATGCTCCCCGTTCATCTTTCCAATCATGTAAGCGCTTCCACCAAGGAAAAGCTTGTCCAAGGTATTGACCTCATCTCTCCAGCTGCGGTGAGGGCCGCGCTGGCGGTCTGGAAAGAGGAAATTCTTCCGACTGTAAAACACACGATAAGGCGCAGCAGCAACGCCAATTCCCCTCGACGTAGGGGCAGTGGACTTCGGGAATCCGGCAAAGAGAGCCGCAATCTCCAAAATACGTGGTAATCCGGATAGCAGTGTGGTCGTGCCACAAGTCTTGAGGATCAGTTTGTGAGGCCAGACAAACATGCTGGACTCGGAAAGGAGATAGGCGTCGACATCATCGGACTCCACGATAGACAGCACCTTGCAGTTTACGAGGTCAAGCATGTCTTTCCATATTTCCGCAGGAACGGCCTTAAGGCCGGTAGGCTCAGAAGCTCCGAGGAGATTCTTAGCAGACGGAGCGAACCAGACTTCTAGAAGCTTTTCAGGTCCTAATGATCATTACGTTAGCAATATGACTCTGGCACAAAAGGGATTTCTGTCAAGGATGACAAACCTTCGAATGCATTTGTCGAGTCAAGATCGACGGTAGCTTCATGATTTATCGTAAGAGACGGCGTCCCGGCAAACGAGGACGGGGAAGTCGTATAGTTCTTGGGGATCCCAATGTACACCATATCCGTCGTTCAGCAGAGATACGTCTGCTTATAAATGGGGATGCGAAAGCGAAGAGCGATTTAGGAGTGTCCGTGATACTTGAGAGAGCAAGCTTGTGGAAGCACTATCTGCCACCCAGACGAACAATGCGGTGTCCGTCTGAGAAGAGAAGGCCCGTTATCCAAACGGAGAGGCTGGCAAATCGGCCAGCTAGGATGATCGTACGATATAAACTCCCCGAAGGGTCGTTATGGAGGTCGAGTGGAAAGAGGAAGGAGGAAAATCTTGGGGCAGGGAATTGTGACTATCGGAAGTGACCCTCGTCCTGAAGATACCGATACCTGTTAGAGTATCGGGTCTAGCAGCCGAGAGTATCTGCTCTGCTGGTAATATGGCGTAGAGATTTGTAGACGTGAAAGTGAGAACTCGTGTTATCTGGGCCTGGGTAGCAAAAATGAAGAGTCAGTCTGGGGTCCACATCCCACTAGATGGCAGAGGCACTGTCATGACAATATTCACGACGCAACATATTAGAGACAGCACAGCCCTGTTGCCAAACAGTCACAGGGTAACAGAACCCCCACAGGAAGAAAATGACAACTGCAATGGCAAGAGCGAGTCGCCCTCTCCCGGAGGCAAAACCCGCGAACGGGAAGAGATTCAGAACCATAAGTAGCCAACAAAAGGAAATATTCACAGTCTGTAACAGCAAAAGAAAAATATAGACAACTTACTTCGAGGGCTTGGAGAGGAAACGCAGAAGGTCCTTCGGGCTCATGGAGGACAAGGTACAATTCTGCTTAAAGAGAGAAGCAGCTAAACGCCACTGGTTAGTACATCAACAGAGAGGACAACGGCGTTGAACCCCTTCGAGGATGCACAAAAAAGACCAGAGACGTGATTATGCGCAATAGAAAATCGCCCGTCCAAAGGAAGAACAAGTAATTGTGCCTCCTTTGAACCCTGAAAAGACGGCGCGGGGTCCAGTTAGGGCAGGTTTGTTGCTCGTGTGTGTGGGTTGACCGAATTCGTGGGGTGCTCCGAAGACGAAATAGTTAATCTCTGCAAAAAATTTCAAAGGGTCAGTGCCTAATGCGCGGGGAGCAGGCAGAAATGATGATCCGCAATTGATCAGGACATTGAGGAGAAATCCACACAAGGACAGAGAAGAGAAATAGTAAAATTCCTTACCGAGATGAGCAGAATATGATGCGTCGGAGAAGACGTTTCCACGAGGGAGAAAGAATTGCAGAGAACCGGCTGGAGCTGGACGCTGAGGGAAACACTCGTGTGACACAAAGAAGGCGGTGAGCGAGGTCAACACCAGTCGGGCACGAATAATGAATGACTACGAATCTATGATGGAGTAACTAAATGCGCGATTCCAAGTATCCATCTATGATTTGCCAATGCATGCTACTAGGGGAGTTATATAAAGAATCCATGAATGCATCGTCCTCTTAATCGCAAGAGGGTATCGTAGGAAATGGTGCCCCAACCTTTTCAAGACTACCATAACAGAACAATGAATAGGTAATGAAAACACAGTCGACATGCTCGTTTCCCTCCGAATAAGCCAACCAGCACCAGAACGCCTAAGGACCGTAACTACTGTGCCTGGAGATTCTTACTGCGCACGAAACACCTCCATTCAGTCTCCGAGGATCGCATGTGCCAGCTGCACCTCCCCTGCGTCCGCAAGTCGCGCGGCAATGAGTCCTCCGACTTTCTCACTGAGGCGATCCCTGAGCTCGTCCGTGACAATAGCACCGTGGCCATTTGCGAGATGGACGCGCCCATCCTCCAGTGTCGATAACACTGCCAGCAATGCCTGCAAGACCTTTTCTGCTTCTGGTTTTCGAGGGTTGTCGTCGCTGAGCCCGTCTCTCAGTAGCTGTTCGTAGAGTTTCAGATTAGGCAAGATGAGCTCGCGCACAACGTCTGGACCTCCAATGGCATGCAGTCCGATAATCGCGCCGTAGTGAGTTCCAAACGGTTTGGCCGGATCCAGAAAGTTTTTAAGGCATGACCGTGCCAGTCTAGGCTTGAGCGTATGTGATGAATGCGAATATTTCCTGGCAATAAGTCCCAGAAGAGAGGCTGCCAGATCTCGTAAAGCGAATTGCTCCGCTAGGTCAGCATTGCCTCCAAGCTGTCTTCCGATAAGACATGTCAAGACAGGGGGGACGAGAGATGCGACCTGTGATCCGTCAGCTAGATGCAGGTAAAACATCGTACTTTGAAACTTACATAAGGGTCCACATATAAAGACTTGTTCTGAATCAGAGCTTCCGCCATGTGCATCACCTGCGTCAAGGCAAAAATGTCTTTCAAGCTATGCGTAACCTTCTCTGAGATGAACTGAACAAAGTACGGCACCAGCTGGTGCAGACCAGGATCCTCTCGCAAACTCGAATAGCCAGAGGTTCTATATTCTTCGCTGGACTCGTCCAAGAAGGCATTGCACACCTTCTCGAAGTAAAGCTGCAATTCTTTGGAGAGGATATGTTTGACAAGCGGCTTGACGGCGACATTTGCGTTGCCGCTCATAGCAGCCAAGTTCGGGTTCGCGTTCGATCCCTTCGATACGAGCTCGAGATTGCGCGAATCGGCCGATGTAGGGTTCTGAGGGATAGATGGCTGCACGCCTTCGACTGCCAACCAGTGCGCTGAATAGGCTCTATTAGCAAACCGTCCGATCTCAAAAGAGATATATAGACACCTGCATACCTGTAAATGAGATCTCTCTCGGTACTTTTGGCAGCGGCGCATTAATGAGCTTCTCGAAATCCACCTCCTCATCCTCCACGTAAAACAACGGCTGTCCAGGTCCCAGGGAAGCTTCCCCAAATCGCAGCGGTCGCGACGACTCGTATCCATATAGAGGCTCGACGTCTAGGACCCGTAATGCAAGCGCTATATCCTGCGTCGTGAGCAGTGTGCGTTTACTGTGTCGCATGAATTTGAGAGCCTCCTCGAGCACTTGAGCAATGCGGTATTCGACGTCGCGCGCGAGGTTCTCGATCACATCGTTGTTCAGGTTCGCGATGCCAACGGACTCCGCAACGTCACGGATATTATCTGGATTCCAGACAGACATGATGAACAGTAGTTTCTGGGGAGGTCTGAAATAACGAACAAGGTTCGATAAGTGGCGGCGGCCACCGCGTCGGGTTAAGTACTGATGCTATTAGGTATCCGAAAGACTAGTATGAAATTGACGGACAGCGAGTCGCATTCTGAGACAAAATCTCGAGATTCCCGGCAGCAGTCTGATAAGAAATTGCAGGCTGCTGGGAGCCACTTGAAGAACCAAAGGCACTTGAATCAAAGTCCTGTCACTGCTACTCCGCTGTTGAAGCTATTCCGCGGCGAAAGAAAGTTGCACTTGTGGGTGACCCAACCGACCGTAGAAGATTCTGGAGGCCTGAGGCACAAAGGAATCAACAGTACTCAGTAGTAACATCCTACGCCATTTTAAACATATACATGCGAAATTAATTGTAAACGTCCCATAATATGTTGTGGTAACATATTAGTATTCGTTCATGGTCTAGTATCATCTTTATTCTCACACTCATATCTGGTCCTGGTTAGACGCAAAGCTAGGCGCCGAATAGCTAGCTATATATTTATGTTGATACAGTGTGTATCTCCTTCCAAGCGAGTCATCCGTGATGGCGACTTGGTCATGAATGAAGACTCCAATCGGGATTGCCTTTATTCTTCACACTGGTCGGTAGTATGATAATGATTGGCGAAGCTAAGACACGAAATGCATTGGGCTGTTCTATATACAAGCCCCGTAACCATGCAAGCTGTATATAGTTGTTATTGGCCACCTCGAATCGTAGTGTAGGTAGCTATCAGGCTATTCACAATCTTCTCCGCCTCTTCTTCACCCGATGGCTTCTCTGGAGGAATGGTATCTGCCATTGGAGCCGCTTCTTCAAACGGGACCTCTAAGGTGACGGTCTCAGTCATTGGGGTCGCCTTAGTATCGATGCGAAGTGTTCTTGTGAGAGGTATGGCACAAGATTCACTCTCAAGATACTCCCTTTCCAAGCGAGCATTATCCAAGTGGGCAAGAGTGCTTCCTGTCGAACGAGAAGTATAATCCGGTCTTTCTAGTAACCGTGTCCTTTTTGACACAATGCGGACTTTCCTTTCTTCGACCCGGGGCGTGTCGAGAAGAACTTCTGCTGGTCCTCGGAAATCAATATGTAGAATCTCTTCCTGAAAAGTCCCAGAAGCCTGTGTGCCGGACAAGAAGGCATCACGTTCGCTTTGTGTAAGACTGGACCATTGGCCCCAGGGATCTGAGCCATCATCTCTTTGCCACTGCGTGAGCTGACTCTGAATTAATGATTGCTCTAAAGGGACGATGGTTGCGGTGTGGTAGATCTCGAGGCTTTTCCCAACCACTGTTGCATGCGGTTGGATTTCCCACGCTGATAACTCCTCGACCATAGAAGCTGGGTTGTTGTCGTATATATACCGAGGCGATGGCGGTGGACTCCTGGTATTGTTAGCGATATATTATGCGGAAGGTAGCTACCTGCCTAACCTTTCATGACTGTCATCATCGTCTCCTCGACATCCTTGGTGTATCGGAGCCGTAGTTACTCCAAAAGACGGGTGTGTATATTCAGGTGGTGGGCCTCGGGTGTCTTCCTCATTGTCTGGGTTGCCAGTGAGAAAACCAATATCAGGATCTCCTTTCCCGCCGCGACCAGCCTTCGCTTTCTCTGCAGCCACAATCGATCTGATCAGGGAGATTTGCTCATCAGGATTGATAACAATAATCTTTGAATTCTGCGTAGAATTCAAATTACCACTGAAGACGTGTTAGTATGCCGCACGTTGCCAGCCAGATAATGCTCTAGGGCAGCAACAACTTACCTTTGCGTCACGGCTCTAGAGTAGGCCAGCATTGTAACCTGCAGAAGCATCATCAACGACTGTTTAGCCTCTCCCAAATCCCCACGGATTTCCTTTATCCGCGGCTGGAAGAACGGCCACTTGAGCCGTTCCGTCGTGGAAAGCTTGATCTTCTCCCCCTCATTGAACCCACGAGAGCTGATCTGTTTACTCGCTTTCCTCAACTCATGATCAACATCCATAAAGAGATCTTTACACCGATTCCCCAGGGCCTCCGCGGTTTTAAGCCCACTTTCACTGAAGAGGCTATTCCCGGAGTCCCTCTCGCTAGAATATTCTTGTCCCGAACCCTCGCCCTTTGCTGGGGGTACTTTCTGCTTCATCAGTTCCCCCAATTGCTGCAAGATATTGGCCGTCAGGGAAATATCTTCCGCGATGTTGCTGATGGAGGAGGGCGCAGTCTTCACTTGGCCTGCAAATGCGATGAGTCGCAGCGATGTTTGGATCCCCACATCAGCGATGCCGACTACAGAGGACGCGGCACCGAGGGCCTCCATCGCGATGTCAACTCTTTGGAGCTAGTTCCACGATTGAAGTATCAATCTAGATCCAATAGGATTGTGAAAGTGGAAAAGTGGAATTTGGACGAAATTCAGGTATAGAAGAAAAAAGGTGATGTGCTCTTCAGCTATGACGATGTCATTCATGCCTACACTGGCGGGGCATCGGGACGATCCTCGATCGTCAAGCCTTAAAAGTGGGCGGGCGATCTCGTTCTCGCAGCTTTGGCAGCCTTATGCCTCAATTTCTGATCTGAGCTCCCGAAACGAACACTGTGGCGGCGCTTAGACATCGGCCTACCGTCGCATCATCGAACTCTAGTTAACCGTGTTGGTAGTATGCACTCGAAAGCACGGCCCATGTGGTGAGAATAGAAACTCAGAAAGATCTACTATTGTAATTGATCAGCTGAGTTAATACATGCTTCGCGACGATGCAAAGGGATTGATATGGCAGCGTACTTAGCTTGGTGGTCTTCTCAAAAGCCAAAACCGACCGAAGAGTGAAGTCGCGTGTATATTACACTCGGTGAGGTGAATGCCCATAATTTCACAGAAAACGATATTATGTATTCTATTAAGCTCTTAAGTGGCATAATAAGTGATAAGGGGAGGTATCAAAAAGAGCAGAAAACGACAACGCTTATTCAATCCCGCTATCCTCCTGGGTATCAAACGAACCGGCGTCCTTGACACAAACGCATGTAGTTGTGCTATAAGCCGGACATGAAACCAGACCAAATCCAGCCACAAATATCACCATAATCCATAGTATAATCCTGCCTTCTGTCAGAATACATGTCAAAGCCACACGAGACATAGGAGAGCACGCCGAACTTCAATAAGAGACAAGGGTATCTTATCAGCTAGGAAAGCTGCAGCATTTATTCGGCCCCAGCGGGAGCCAGCGCAGCTGCCCCGGCGGCGGACTCAGCCTTAGCTGGTTCTTCCTTTGCCTCTTCCGCCTGCTGCTCTTTAACTGGTTCAGCCTTTGCAGGTTCTTCCTTAGCCGGTTCTTCCTTAGCCGGTTCTTCCTTAGCCGGTTCTTCCTTAGCCGGTTCTTCCTTAGCCGGTTCTTCCTTAGCCGGTTCTTCCTTAGGCGGTTCAGCCTTTGTAGGTTCTTCCTTAGCGGGCTCTTCCTTAGCCGGTTCCTCTTTGGCTTCCTCCTTATTAGTTCTCTCCTCGACGGGCTCTTCCTTGGGCTTCTCTTCCTTGACAGGCTCATTAGACGGCTCCTCCTTCGCAGCGTCCTTTGGAGGTTCTTCCTTAGCAGGCTCATCTTTAGTTGCAGCCGGTGCGGGCTGCTCGTCTGAAAGACGAGGAGTCGCGCCGCTCTCTTTCAGTTCAGGTGCCTTTCCACCGTAAGACTTTGGAATCTCATCCGCAAAGGAGAACTCGCGGGCGAGATTCGCTCCATTGGTGATTGGGTGGAACTTCCGCAGTGTGTTCTTGCTGAGGAAGACTTTCATGGCGGTGAACATCCAGCCCATGATGGCAGGAACGTTGACGAAAAACTTTTCCCGGAGAAGCTCAGGGTAGGCCATACTGAACACTTCGATTGTCTGCTTGGAGGCAGCACGAATGGTTGGATTCAAGCGCAGAAAGCTGACATTCTGGTAGTCGTGGACCTGAATCATCTGGTATGGGTCTTCTCCTGTGTAGTCAATCACAGACGTCGCCTCGCCCAGCTTCAGATCCTTGACAGCAATCTCCATGAGAGCCACACGCCACTTGATAAAGCTATTGTATCATAAGAATCAGGAAGGACCATAAGTGGCGACAGAGGTACTTACTCATCGACATCCCCGAATGTTGCGTTGATATCCTTGACGGCACCATAGATGTTCCAGGTGAAAATCACCTCTCCATTTTTGGGGTCTTTGTGAGAGGTGATATATCCCAGACCACCATACTTGCTGGCGTTAAAGCTCGTCTCGACCAGTGCGGTGGGGTTGATCTTCTTGCGCCATTCCAGGGCCTTGGTTAACTGCTGCTCAGCCAAAGCGACATTGCCTTCATTGGCACGAAGGAACTTGATCAAGATGTTGGCCGTTGGGGGATGGCTGGCGTCCTTGAGGGTAACACCCCACATCTCACTGTGGCCGGTTTTAGAGAGAATAGAAGGGAGCTTGTCAAAGAACTGGCTCAGGGCCGGGTTCTTGGCAAGGAACTCTGGCTTCGCTGGCGCAGCTTCAGCAGGCTTTGCCTCTGCTGCATCGTTCTCCTTCGTCACTGCCGGCTCTTCCTTGGGCGCCTCTTTGGATTCCTCCTTTACGGGAGCGGCGGCTGCATCAGCAGTGGCAGGCTCGTTTGTGTTGGCTTCGGCGGGTTTCTCTGCAGGTGCTTCTGAGGGCTTCTCCTCCGGGACAGCAGCAGCGGTGTTCTCTGCGGTCGGTTCAGGGACCTTCTCTGCGGGCTGGCTGTCAGGGACAGCCGTTGGAGTGACCTGCTCGGTAGCAGACATCTTCTGAATCGCTTCGACAAAATAAATCTATTCAGACCTGAATCAGTAAAGGCTCCAAGGCTAGCAAATATGTGTAGCCCTCTTGATGAAGAGGCCTGAAACAAGAACTATGCCGATGGACGTATCACAGGCAACAATAAATTAGAGTGTGAGCGATATCGGTGCTTCCATGGAAACCTCAAACTAGTACAAAGCAAATTAAAATGTCTATTTGAGACTTACACTGCGATACAAGATCTCTGATGCAAAATATCGTGCTCAATGCAGTCGCGGTGCGTGGGCTGTCCAGCGTGGAATGTCTTGGAAACGGGGGGTTGTGTTTCTCAGGAGATTCTCAGGAGAAGAGCCGGCGGAGATAAATAACAGTTTATTAATTACTCCAAGTCCAGATAGTTACTTCGGGCTGTTCAACGAGTAAGCTCAGGAGCTTGGGGCAGCTGCGGCCCGCCCCATCGGGTCACGTGGAAACCGACGTTCCTGCGCTAACGGCCGCCTCGTACAGTCTGGACTGCGAAGATGGGACTCGCCAGCCGTGTCGTTGTTTCATCTTCACCTGGAGCATTCTAGCGAAGATGGTGCTCTAATTGGCCGTAGACTGCCCGCAAGACACGACACTTCACGAAGAATGAAGCATTCTGGTGGCACAAGCGCCGGCTCTGCTTACCCATCAGTGGAAGACAAGCAGGTCTTGTTTCACATCAACGCTCCCTTCAGATTAATTAAGATCATATTTAGCGAACTTCGCATGGTACTGAAATTACATTATGTATGTATGTATGTATGTACTTTTGTTTCAACGTCTTGACGAGAATATGTGCTCAATCTGCCACCTCCTTCACAGGACCTCTATACAGTCTCCTGCCGTATGTCCAATAGCTAATGAAGCTGATCGCCAACACTCCCAAGAATACCACGCTGGTCCAGTTGAAGTTCTCTGTGGTGACAGGGATAGTCGAGGGGAAGAACATGAAGAATGAAGTGAAAACAAGATATACGATCGAAAAGAGATTGACCCAGAGACCAAGTCGCCCTAGGCGCCAGGGCCCGAAATGGATACTATCCCCGCGGAGCCTGCGTATCACAAGGAGGATGATAGGCATCATGTAGGTGAAATACAGTGCAACCGTAGCGAGTCCCACAATGGCAGAGAAGGCTGCTGTATTCCCGATGTTGATAAGGCCCAAGAGAAGCAGCATTCCAGCAGTGACCATAACGGCGGTGACTGGGAGAGCACGTTTTTGGTCAATCTGCAACGAGAATGGAAGTTAGAAGATGATATCGGTGTATACGGGAAAAGGTTTAGCTCACATGTGCGATACGATCAGAAAAAGGCAAGCCATTGTCTCGTGCAAATGCCCATGTGGTGCGCGAAGCCGACGCCATGAGTCCAAGAGTGGAAAACACAGCGCTGGCAACAAGGCCACATACCATTGCCGTTGCTGCTTTCTTGGAGCCGGTAGCTTGGTAAAATATTTCGATAATAGGATACCCTGTTGGCGTTGCTAGAGCTGCCTGAAGATCCCCCATGCTAAACAGCACAGCGATTAAGAAGCCGAAACCCAAGGCGCCGTTGAGCAGGATACTCATCATCAGCGATCGTGGGACGATCACTTCAGCATTTTCGATTTCCTCGCCTGTAAAACGATGAGTCCAAGATCTCAGATGCCGCGAAGGGGACGAACTTACTCATATGTGCAGCCCCATCCCATCCGGTAAAAGGAAAGGCGCTGGTCATCAGACCAACACACCACGCGATACCATTGTTGTTCCAACCCCCGAGACTCTCAAAGTCAGTAAATACAAACTCTGCAGAGTGCTGAGGGGCCAGGTAAACCATGGGAATGAGTAGGAGGAAAAACATGCCGACGTGGAGCAAGAGCATGAGAGTTTCCAGGTGTGGCAGATATTTGATGGCAAAGATATTGACACAAACACTCAATACCACAATTGCAGTGAAAAGCAGAGTCCCATGCCATCGCTCAAAGACGTATGACTCGTCATTCAAGACCAACAGCCCTTGGATAATAGTGCCACCTAGGAAGGCAGGTGATGCAACTGCTGCCATCCAGGCAATGACTGTCACCCATCCTGTTACCCAACTGAGATGTATCGAAGCGCCAGGGGGTGAGAGGAGCGCAACCCAGTGATATTGTCCTCCTGAAGTTGGGGCCCTTCACATTGTTAAATGACTTCCTTTCCTGTGAGTTCGTTTGAGGACTTACATAGACGCTAGCTCTCCTAGAGAGGCTGCAGTTGCTAACGTCCCGAAGAAGCACAGGATATATCCATACACGAGCGACACCGGGCCCCCATTGACCAGACCACCTTGCAATAGACTGCCTTTATCAGTGATGTGCGGTTTAAACAGGAACCAAGGGAATCCTTACGCAGCCAGCGGCTCCCATGTAGCCATTAATGTAGTTGAAAATCCAAGCATCGACATAAAACCGAATTGTCGCTGAAAAGGCAGAAGACCGTCAGTATCTATGCTAATTTCGCAGAAACGATGATCCCAGAGCAACTGTCTTACCTTAAGCTGTGGACGTTTCCCCTGTCGCTGCAGAGCCTGTGAATCCGACAACTGTTGGACTTTTCGAGACATCTCGCTGCAGCTCTCGACACCATCGTCGAACACCGGTGTCGCATGACACTGCTTCTCGACATCATAAACGCCCATTGCCGGTAGTTCCTCTCCTGGAGGAAAGACGTCAAGTCTGTTTCGTACGAAGGGAATGAAGATCAGAACTATTAGGTACAAGAGAGATTTATTCACTGAGAGTTATGCTGCGTTTACTGCTATGCCTGCAGTTGCTGTGACGGAACAGCACACGCCCAAAATAGGATGCTATACATGTGTCACAGAGGAAGTCCAAGGACAATTCTTGTATCTACATGGAATCGATCTCTTAATGTATTACTCACGAGGCACACTGCCTCACGTCGGCAGGCCAGTCGCGTCTCGATCCCTGGCTAGAACAATTGGCCCATGCATAGAGCAAATATCAGCTAGGAGACAGAGTGCCCTTCCGGCATGGCCCTCCGGCGCGGAGAATTCCGCTGGATAGATTATCTAGAAAAGCTGTCACAGTATGGTATGCAAGGGGGGTGGAGGGAGCTTTCTTCCTCCGAGCTCGAGGAAGTGCATTACTTCCACCTAAACCACCGCGTCGCTTCACGGGAGATACTGTTGAGAAAGACAGTGTACGTTAATTATGATAGGAAAGATACTTTATTTTATTATACGGACGTATCATGTTTCCCCGTATATATCTGGCGGCTTTTTCGAATGTTGTCGCTAACAACATCGATGACAGGGATGTATACCTGCGCCCGAAGGTAAGCGGGGAGAAGAAAAAAAAGACTAGCAATATAGATTGAATTAGTCGCCTATGCCTTTCCCACAGAAAATAATCGAACTGCCGATGAAGAGCTCGATGCTTCAAGCATGTGGTTATCCATGGAGATACCCCTCGTGGCATATGTCGCTCTTACCCTCGCGAACCATGAACGACAACCGCGTGGTTGACACCAGACATACTCTAGAATCGCACATTGTTCGCTCGCGACTAGAGCTGGGAATTTGCCTTATCTCCGAAAGGGGCTATTCGGTTGTCGCGTGGCCGTTAGGGAGCTTCATTGAGCTGAAATAGAGTATGCAGCTTGTCGCTAGTCGATATGCAGAGCAAGGGGCTGTAGCTCCCTACTTGACCGAAACACCCAGCACACAAAGTACAGCAACACCACTTTATAGTCATTCACAAGGTGCAATTTTCAAAACCAATCTCTCTGGTTATGGTTCTGCTGATTTGGTGGTCATCTGGGCTAGTTGTCAATCTCGGGAGACTAACCAGAGTAGATTTCCTTGGGAGTTAGCGGAATAGGTATTCTCATCATGTCTTTTCGAAACACTCTGGGAATGCTACTATACATAGATCTATTCACATCCACTGCTTTGAATCTATGTATTAGATATCTCGTATTTCTGCAGGATTGGCCACAATCACAAGACCACTGCTCCTAGAGTAGTTCTGGGGATCCAGAGAGTCCCAGCTCCAGGACCCTCCTGTAACTACAGCGGACCCCATACCTTGCATGGGTTGAAAGGACTCGAGCTAATTTAAACAATGCATTCACCGGACATCAATCCTTTTCAAGATTTCAACTGCCGGAGTTTATTCCTAACTTGGTCCAGACGCTATGTCGGGGATAAGCGACAGGAATCTTGTCGAGCTCGAAGTTGGTGAAGATCACACGGAGCATAGTGCATTCCAAGTTGTTTGAGCCAGAAGCTGTTCCTCTCTCTCCCTGCAGAAGCATTGTTGCCGCAGATTCTGCCCATGACAGAGACAATAGGCGATCGATATCGTGTTGCTACTGATTGTTCGCTGAATACCTTCAGCCTCACAGAGACAAAGAGGCTTAGATGTTGCCACTGGATCAACTTGTTTAGGTTCTATATGTATCTTAGTTACTAGTAAGGCAATCAGCGCCATGCATTGCGGATAATGCGATGTGGCTTGCCGATCTAAGACATGGGGAAATTGGCTCTTTCCTGGGCTTGCACATACATCATCTATCAGAGGATAATCGTTCTTATCTAGCATTATTGCAGGATCTTAGCCTCATATCCAGGATCGACATCTTCATATGAAAACCGCCCATGACCCCCCTCTCCCGCCTCCCATGAAGAAAGATATGAAAGGTTTCGCAACTTTCGAACGCGACTAGGAGCTACCACTTCCTCATATTGAGTTATACATATTTATTATCTGTCCTACAGCGCCAATGCATGAAAGAAACTTACATGTGGCACCATGGGGTTACATTCAAAACAACTGATATACATGCTCTCACCCCCGCATGGGAAGATCACTCCTCAAGACCATGGAGGCTACATTGTGATCATGACTTGGATTATGATGTCCCTCATGAGCTTAACAGTTCTGGCTAGATTACTGACGCGCATTATCCCTGTTACAATATATGGATGGGACGATGTAGCAATTGGTCTTGGGATGGTATGTTTTTCTTTTGTTAAGTGGATATTCGAGACGATACACTGACTCCCAGACGAAGGTTGTTGCCATAATTCAGTCCGTCGTTGTCCATTGGGCAGTGAACAATGGCATGGGACGCCATTATAGTGCGTTAAACTCTCATGAATTCACACTGTACAGCAAGGCAGGCAACTGAGGAACTTGTATGTGAGGGAAAGAGTCGGGCTAACCCGTCGAATAGTACAATTACGCCGCTCAAATATTATTTACCATAGCGCTCTGCTTCGCAAAACTTTCCGTTTTGCTTTTTATCTCGAGACTCACCCCTTCAATAGAAATGAAGCGGGTATCTCGTGTCGCAGCGGGAATTGTGACAGCATGGGGCATGTCGTTCGCTACTGCACTCGCATTGCAGTGTAAAGGACCCGCACATTGGGATTTCTCGCAGGAGGAGAACTGCGTGGATAGAGTTGGTCGTCAACTATTCCTCCATGATTCTATGTGTTCTAATATGTGGATATTAGTCCAGTCTCTACTGTCTTTTCGGGACACTCGATATTATCACAGAGGTCGCTATCATGAGTCTACCAGCGTTCATTGTCTGGAACGTACAAATTACGAGACGGCAGCGATGGACGGTTATAGGTGTATTCTGTTCTCGTTTGTTGTGAGTTCTTCTAGTTTGAACTCCTCAACTGGGTCCATCTAATATAGCCTATAGTGTCTGCGTTTCTACGGCCTTTACGTTGAGTACTCTACGCCCTTATCGTGAGGCTGGAGATCAGACTTGGAATGAGGTAACTCCTCAGATATGGATACAGTATGTATGCCTCAGAGTCAAAGGGCCTGTAACTTAGGGACTAACATACCATGGTTTAGAACTACACAGGCATTATCTCTAACGACAGCTTGCATCCCTTGTCTTCGTCCTTTTCTCGCCTCGCTTGAGTCCGGCTTCATTGACTCCACGATGCGCTCCCACATCAATAAGACCTATGGAAGCAGCTCTGGAAGCGCTGCTAAAGGTTCAGCTTCTGGTGGCAGCCGTAGTGATGGCAGCAACCCCACATCTGAAGAAGGAATCGAGCTCAAAGCCATTGGGCGAAGAACGGAGACGTCTAGAGTGGCAATCCTAACGCCGGATAACAATCTCTTTACGTCTCGTATGGCGTCGACGAGTATTCAAACAGACGCAAGGAAAGCTAAGGCCGCATTATCTGGCCTTCAGAAACGAACAGAATCAAATTTCGACGACGGTCTCCCGTTCAGAGTTGGCGACAGAACAATTAGGAAGATTTCCAATCATCGGTACCAAATTCCACCTCGACCACTTGGTAGTTCTGGTGGTGAATCCACACGCCCCCTGAACGACTCTACGGAGATGGTGCTTTTTACGGACGATGAATCGAGTACAGAAGCAGATCATCGAGGAAGGCAACCTTTTGAGTCTAATAGGGGAAACAATATTAGGAGAGCCAGAGACAGTCTCGACTCATACAGAGGGGGGAAACTATCTTATACTTGAGCAGAAATAAGATTCATACAGCGTTCTTTGTTTATCTCGTTTGATGATTCCCCATGTGCTACGTCTCAAATTCCCATCTCGAGCGTCTGAAACTACTTTTTACTGTACATAGCGCATTACTGCTACATACTGGTGCGGTCCAGCATACGAAGGCGTGTTCATGCATGGTATCCTAAGACTTTTAATTCAAAGCGTATATAGATGGACATCCCGAATTTTGGTATATCCCTAACTCTGGTTATAGAGGACATCGACTTATGAGTACCGATCTAGAATTATACTACAACTTTATCCACAAGTACTTGGCAGTACCAAGGAAATGTTGAACGAGCATCTATGATTTCTCCAGTGCGGACACCTGGCCCCTCAGCTAACGACTTTTTATCCCTTGCTTAAAGCATGCCTCCCGTCCCGCTTAGCCTTACGCCCCCTCCCCTAACTGTCACCTTCGCTCGCGATAGTCTAACGCTACTCTCCTAGCCAACCGCCATATGCGAAGCAAGGGCGATCATTATTGTCTATAAGCGAGGTATGACAGAACCACAGATAAGAGCATGAAGCGGCGATAAGCGTGTCTGAGCTCAGAGATCTTATTAGTTCCCCTCTGGCATGCCGAGCCTGTTACAGCCTTAATTAGGAATTCTTAGCAAAATTACTTATAGAATTGCTTTTCTAGATTAGAGAAATGCAATCAGACGACTAGGATTCAATATACCTCTGTATTTCCGTCAATGTCCATAGAGTATAACTAGCGGGTAAGGTGGCTAAGTATTTTTAGTCTAATACGGAAGCTATTTGGCCTAAATTCTAACAGGAACAGCATAATGATTAAGTGCATCTATATACGGGTCTTTATCCGCCATGTCGATATGTTATAGATTGATACACTAACTATCTAGTATGGATCTCGCAAGGATACTATATGCTGTTCTTTTCGAGCTTTGGCTCAGCCATTAGACAGTAACCTGGTATTGCTTGACAGATTCAACCGCCCTACTTCCTTATCAGTCCACCAGGGAATTCAATTATTTACAACTAGATCTGGCTGGATCCAGTAAATTCCAAAAAGACGTGTCGCGCATCTTAGCTATCGAAATATTTTTATTTAGATCATCCTTATGATTTTCAGCTTAAGAAGTTGCCGCCACACATGCCTTTACAGCTTCATTGGCGGTTGAGGCTTCCCTAGGCACGTTATATTCTCGACAGTGAGACGAACGGTGAAGGTACCAGCTGCCATCCAAAGGCACAACAACCAGAGGTCCAGCTTTACAGTTGCCGCTGCCGGCCCTTTACACTAGGTATTTCTTATTATAAAACCTAAAAGCTTAGGAAGGAACTTAGGGCCAAGAGGGAGTATTATCAATAGATGATTGCGGCACTTTGAGAATAATAAACAAGAACTAGATGCAAGATCTATGTTAAGAAGGAATACCGGGCGCTCTAGGACTCTTTTATACATATACATGACTAACTATAGTCTACTAGGATTATATGTCATATTACCTAGTGCAAAACGAGATGGAAGATGAAAAAGAAGTAAGTATATAAAAAAAACTGCAAAAAACATACAACAGCCGGGATTCGCTGGTGGTCACCCACCCAACTACTAACCGGCCGGCGTGTGGCTTAAGTACGGCTGAGCGGACGGGAAGCCCTGTTTTCCACACCCTATGGTCGTATGTGCTAGATATTGCTCTTAGGGATGTTATATAGTTACACTATTTCACTGTTCAAACCAAGTACCGAAGGTCCCGGGAGCTGGATAGCCCCTGAGTGAGACTGTTAAAAGGTATTCGGATTAGATATGTCAAGTCCAATATACTGGATATCTGAAAAAAAATGATCCGTGGTTCCTGAGAGGATTTAGTATGACAAGAAGCCATTTGCTTGAAGACCAAATAGGTCAACTCACAGCTCGCTCTATTGCGTTGCAGATTGCTTCTGTCGAATTTCGCCACATATAGCCGTTGACAATATCATCGAGGGGACAGCCGACGAATTGGACCAAAGTCCTAGTGGTAGTCTGGAGATTTCTAGTGAAGTTGCGGCTCATGGTGGAAATTGAGTACCTTTCCCGGAAATATGAAGAATACAATCTGAAAACAATGAAGATATTAAGGATTGTCGATTTAGTGCAGCAGTAAAGTTCATCCTATTTAAATCCTACAACGGCACTCAAAAGACAACCAAATCCAGGAATTCTTCCATTAATGACGCCAGGCTCTAAGGCCAGGGCTGTGTTTCATGCATAGAGCGCTCAATGTTTTAGACAACTTGTGGCCATCCAATCTACCCATTCCGTACAACTGGTAGGGTTGCCTCCAATTGGAACGTGTATATAGTTATCACGCCCGAAACGGAAACTAGTTTACTTAGGGTGTGAAGATCACTTGGCGCCATACCTATCCAGGTGCTCTCGAATCCTGGTGAGCACATCTTTTGTATGATTATTATTATCATTATTAGCTATTTCCTTTACCTACGCGCTCGACTAGGGAGCTTTTGCGCTCAACTTCACGATGCAGCAAGCCGCACGAAAGGCTTGGAGTATTTGTATCCCTGACGTTCGCAGAAGCTTGACTACATGTCTATCCTCTACTTCAATCTTTAAACAAGTTTCCCTACCCTTAAGTCCGAGGAGCATATTCGTGCAGTATCGAACAGTCATGTCGCCATCGCAGTGGACATGCACACCAAGAGTGTTTCCCACCTCGGGATTCGAGCTACTTGACCAGTCCATTGAGCTTGATGAGGAAACACTGCCGACGTACCAGCCTGAGAAATACTACCCAGTCAACCAGGGTGAGATACTCAATGATCGGTATCAAACGCTTGCCAAAATAGGGTACGGAGTAACCTCAACGGTTTGGCTTGCGAAAGACTTGATGTAGGTGCAAGATTTGTCTCAAGCTAAGTATCTGGACGAGGCGGTTCTAATAGCATGATAAAAATTAGCGCATCAACATATGTTGTTTTGAAAGTCTACGTAACCGGTCAAAACAGGGATCACGAGCGAGAGCTTCACATCTACAAGCACATGAATCTGAAGGAAACAAAGCATCCCGGCAGAAACTTCATTCGCAAACTCCTGGACCATTTTTACATCCAGGGCCCTCATGGCCGTCATATCTGCCTTGTTCACGAGCCTCTCGGAATGAGTGCAGATCTTCTGGTGAAGATGTCTCCTGGACAGGCAATGACGCTTGATCAAATGAAGCCAGGTATCCGACAGCTGCTTATCGCTCTAGATTTCCTGCATTCGGAGTGTCACATTATCCATACCGGTAATATACCCAACCCCCCCGAAGAGCTTGTAATATAGGCCTAACTCTGTCGCAGATCTTCAGCTGAAGAATTTACTACTGCCGGGACCGGAGACAAGCTATCTTTCTCGATTTGAAGAAGCTGAAGTCACGGACCCATCGCCTAGAAAAGTTCTCAGAGACCGAACAATCTACAAGACTTTGAGTTTCCTTCCAAGAGGTGGGCTGCCACTTCTTACTGATTTTGGGGAAGCTCGATTGGGCGACAAAGAACACAATGACGATATCATGCCGAACATTTACAGAGCTCCTGAAGTGATTTTGAGATCGAGTTGGGGTTTCAAAGTGGATATCTGGAACGTTGCCATGGTAGTGAGTTTAAACTTATTTTGACTTTGGCTTGACAAAAATGAAAAAAGCTAATATTTTGTCATATGTAGGCCTGGGATATCGTTAGCCCTCGCCCCCTTATCAATGGCAAAAACTCAGATGGTATATTTGATGACCGCGTCCACATGGCAGAACTAGTTGCCCTTCTAGGCCCTCCACCACCCGAATTTCGGGAACAGAGACACCTCAGTTCGGCCTTCTGGGATGAGTCGGGCAACTGGAAGGGAGTAGCCCCGATTCCAGACACTACTCTCGAGAGCCTGGCCGAGAAGACTGAAGGGGAAGACAAGGAAGGGTTCTTGCGGTGGCTCCGGATGGCCTTGCAGTGGAACCCCGAGGACCGGTCGACGTCTTTGGAGTTATTATATGATGAGTGGCTGATGAAGGGGCTAGGAGAATGAGGTAGGACATAGAAATAGTACGGCCAAATGGAAGCAAGGGCAGGTTCTTAGGAAACGTCCTTACTCAGAACCTCATCAATGTGGGTATTATTTCCTGAGGCGAGCGAGTTGATCGGAGCAGAGTTGGTGGGATAGAATTATGTGATCAGCAGGGTTGGTTTTACAAAGTTTGGGCATCCACCATCAAGCAAATGGTGTTAACAGGTAGGCTTCATATTATTAGTGGTTCAGCCTCTTAACTACCTAAGTCTCCTGAATTAAGCAATTATTCCCAGTAGCTCCAAGATATTATCTACGACGCAGTTGACTAGCGACAGGCTATCAGACAATCATATCGGTTACCTGTGTACAAAAGAGCTAAGGGCGAAAATCCGATGCAAGATACCTAGTGCTCGATTTATCCACGCTAGAAGTGTTCCAAGTCGGTACATGATCAAAAACATGATAAAGAGATGAGGGGCATGCAAGACATTAACGGCCTCCCCCCGGTACCAAAAGGACTAGATCAGTCAAAGTCCTCTTGTACCGGAGTGCGAGAACCATCAGTGGTAGCAGGGGGAGGTAACTCGATAAAGGTGAACTCCAAGACGCTCAAGAAAGAACCAGGGGGACAATGTTTGCGCTCGAATCGGAATCGCTTATCGGCCATTCGCACCATATTGATGTATTCAACCATGGAACGCGCTCTTCCCATATGGAGAGCATGCATGCGTATATCCGTTATCCGTCCCTCCATTTCGATGGCCTCGCAGTCCCAATCCACATCATCCATGAGCATCTCGTTGATAAAAAGCTTGGCTCCATGATTCATTGCCTTTCCCACGCCACGTATGATGTCCCTCGCAAAATCGTCAGACCACGACTGCATGATCCAGCGGTAAAAGTAAGCATCGGCAGTCACTCGTTGGCTCTTGAAAAGATCATTATGCTCGAAAGTAATACGTGTTCTGTATCGCTTGGGCAGCGACTTTCGACCAAGAGCGACAGCTTCAGGAAGATCTTGTACGACAAACTTGAGATGATGAAACCTATCCGCAAGAGCCATTGAGATGTGGCCAGGACATCCTCCGCACTGCGGTGAATTAGTCGACCAGTACTATGTATGCCGCAGACAAAGGATACCTACTTACGTCAACAACAGTATTAACCAGTCTCCAGTCAAAACAAGATATCACATGCTCCATCGAATATTGTTCGAGCTTGGCAGTGGCAGCCATAAGACTTTGATATTCTTTGGCGTCTTCAGGAACGCGCTCGATGCGTTGCCAATATGTCTCCAGTGCCTCACCACGTTCTTTATGGGAAATGCTCCAAGCAGAACAATAGGGATTACGACCAGTGGGATCCATCTTGAATGACTCGCTGATCTCCGCAGCAGTTACCAAAGCTTCTTTGAATCCCCAATGCAAAGCGTGAGCGGTATTGCGGTCTTTCATAAAGATGGCAGAAGTGACATTGTGACTGACGAAACCGGGTCTAGGCTCAAATAGAAAACCAGCAGCAGCAGCCAGACGAACATAGCGAGCTAAGAGATCCTTATCAATATTGACAATTCTGGCGAGGTTTTCGTATGAAATGTCATGGTTCAGAAAGATCTCATAAGGCACGCCAAGATCCATCAAGGCTTTGATAGCACCGATTTCGTAACACTGCAAATCTGTCAGTGAGAGGTCAACTATTCCTTCTCTGTGATCCAGGACATACCTTATCATGAAGCATGCGAAGGAAGATAACAGGGGGTGTGGCCAACCGCTGAATCCGAACGGCAGCAGCGGAGATTCTCTGAATGGCCTCATAACACTCTGGGCTGACTTTAGGGAAAGCAAAGGGGGCATCTTCACTCCAAGAAAAGTCGGGGATGTTTTTTTCTTCAAATTCTTTGATTACGATATCTGCATCCTCTGAAATCACCTCAGCCAAATCCTTGATACCAGACATGGTTGGACTGATCCGCCGCTCGAGGCGTGGTGAAATTGATAAAACAGTCAAAGACTAGAAGAACAGTTCCTGAGTCATCACCCTGTACATGTGTGGGTTGACGCTCAAAGGATGAGGATAAAAGGTAGAGACGCGGAACATATCACGGTCCTTCGTGAAGAGGCGGCAGTAACAGTGTCTCTTTATGGCAGAATTGCTACCACTGAGCAGGTAAAGATAAAGAGGCCCTCCGCGGTGAATCGAGCTGCGAGAGCCAAGGGTGTGTTGCAGCCGCACATCTCCTGGACTAACCCAGGAAGCGAGCCTCGCGTTAGGTTCGTTGGCCATACCATCGATTGCTTCTCTTGTCAACGGAGTTTGGCGTCACGATAGATGTGCTGAAAGCTGACTTGAAGGAAGCTTTCGAATAGTCGACACGGAGACCCAGAGACAACGAACAGTGGGAGGGGAGAAGCCTCCGTCTACTGCGGAGGCCGCCCAGGAAATTCATCACTCGAGCCATTTGTAAATACGTCGACTCGGAGTACTCTTTCTCGTCCTAGCAGGTATCTATCCACAGGAGTTTAGGCGAAGAGCGCAGGAAGGATATCAGTAGTGTTTTATCAGTAATCAGAGCTTCCTACTAACGTAGGAACTTAAACAGCTTTGGAGAGACAACAAAACATAAAATATAATGAGCATAGGAACAACATCACAAAAAGTAACCAAATAAGCAGGAAGACAGAGCAGAGCCTTTATCTATCTACATCACAAGATGTAAGTTAATTCAACTATATACCGGAGTTACAGTATCTCCGTAGTCCAAACAAGCATGCATGGCTAACTTAGCGCCAATTTTAATTCCGTCTAGTCTTTCCCCAGTATGTTTTCCGTCTGATGTCCAGGATGTGTGAAAGTAGGCACTCTTCCTCCCCCCTTGCTGCGCTAATCATAACGGCATAACGCCAAATACCAAATCAGGTAGTCTTGAGCAATAATCTGTCCCACCAGTTATGCATATCCTTGCTGTTTAAAAAGCAATATGGTGGCTATAGGCATGCCTGGGAAGTTTCACCACATTTTGATAGCCTGCTAGTATGTGGAGATTAAAAGCTGGGGTTCTAGATTTCGGGTCCTTTTGAATCTAAAATAGCCAAGGGCCGCTGATATTTTTCTTTTTCTTTTTCTTTTTCCCTTTTGAGGTGCTTCATTATTACTATTTGGATGACTGCATATGGTAGAATTACTGGACTGTCTTTTTTGAAGGGAGCAGCAACTCACAGGTCAGTGTGAACAATCGCATTCGAGTATGGTTGTTATACTAACAGAAAGCCAGGTAGTGTCTCTACATATACCATTTCCAACATATACGATTCATTTGCTTTCCCACCTCTTGATTTCACACATACCATATTTTGTGCTCCACAAGAAGATAGGTAGCTTCCCAGCATCAAACTCGAAAGCGAACATAATGCCATTCCCAACTCACACCTCACGAACCTCCTCTCCCTCTCCATCAATCAAGAAGAGCCCAGCGAATGAATCCAAAGAACAACAAGACAAAGAAGAAAAGGACTCCAGCACCACCGCAATGGACAACAATCCCTCTCCACCCTCAATAACCATCCGCCGCGCAAAGCTCAAAGACTCCCAAACCCTCGGCACCATCTTAGCCGCCGGGTTCATCGACGACGACGTCTTTGGCGAATATCTCTTCCCCCACCGCCGCGAATATCCCGACGACTACCGTCTACAATTCGCACGGATGATGCGCTCGCACATGTATAAACGCGGCCATCGCGTCCGCGTTGCCGTGGACAGTTCAAGCTCTCGTGTGATTGGCGTGGCTAGTTGGGAAAGACAGGGGAGGAAAAAGACGAGTAAATCGACTACTGCTACGAAGGAGAAGAGATCGAATAATGATCATAATAATAATTCGGTCTGTTTGCTTTTCAAGCACGTTGCGATTCGATCCCTCGATGCGATTTCCAGTATTATCCACCCGGATCGTTCCGTGTCTGTTGAGAATAAAAGGAACTTTGACGCTGAGGTACCAAACTATAAACACTATTGGTCCGGTTCGCGCTCTGAGACGTGGTATCTCAGTTTTCTTGCCGTGGATGCCGAATATCGGGGCTGCGGGGCGGGAAGGGCGCTCGTGGAAGAAGGAATCCGATGGGGAGAGACGGATGGAGTCTGTGTCAGTTTGATCTCGACAGAGTGCGGAGATGGGTTCTATCAGAGGTTAGGGTTCGTGGATGTAGGATCTGCGACGCAGGGGGCGCTGAAGGGCCTGAGAGGTGGGAGTATTAAGTTCTATGAGAGACATTTGGAGAAATCTGAAAAGGAGGAGGAGGATGAGGAGAAGCAGTCATGAAAGTGGGACTGGAACATAGCAATTGGATAGATAATTACGTATTTTCACGTATCATTGAGTAGCCTGATCGGGTTCTGGGCCATATAAAAGCAAGTATGCCTTATGGCATGCTATCGTAAAGACCCCACGGATTTAGAAAGACAATCAGAAAAGGCAAAGATGGGGCATATAAAAAAGGCAGAGCACATAGGCAATTGCCTTCACAGTTTCATGATTTCTTTCATTCATCCCTACAACCAACACCGGCAGCAGTGTCACCTCTAAGATTATACATAGAGAAAGAGTGAACAATGCGATATCCTGCAGCCCAAAATCCCCAGCCAAAAGAAAACCCAACCAGCATAAAAACACCCAAACAAGAAAATGCAAACTATTGGGGAATATGAATATAAATGTGGAGTATGAGAGAAAAGAACTTAAGTGACAAGAAGGTATCAAGAGAGGAGCGGAAATAAAATGAGGCGTGACTAACGGCAGAGATCTAGGGGGTCATTGGTGGAAGTGATGGTCGTTCTTCATTTTCCGTTCACAAAGTGCTCAGGAATCTTTGGAACAGCAGGAGGCTGCGCAGGAGTGGAGTTTTCATCTTCGTCATCGTCTTCGACCATTTCATCTAACTCCTCAGGATGGCTGGAAGAGAAACCAGCTGTCAGTAATGGCTTCAAGAAAAAAAAAAGAAAAAGAAAAAGAAAGAAAAATCAAGTATTGCACGATACGCGGACGAGGAATAGATGACTTACGCAAGAAGACCCTTGATATCCTTCATCTCATAGTGCCTCTTCCTCCGTTCCTCAAATTGACGGTGCTTCTCTCTAGCCTCTTCGGTGGTCAGGAGGTGCTCCCCGGTCTCTTCCCCGCCATTTGCATCCTCTGAACCAACAATAACATGCTTTTCGCCCTTGCTGGAATCACCACTGAGACTGCGCTCGCGGAAGATACGCTCATCACCAGTTCTGGAACCGGACGGGAGCTCTTCTTCTGGTTCACCCAGTTCCAAGTCTGGAATGTCCTCCTCCCGCATTCCCGATTTTTTCTTCTGTTCTGCATGCTTGTTGTCGAGTTCATCGACAACGATGTCTTGAGCGTCGATAAGTCTATCCTCTGCTTCTGCCAATTCCATCTCATCCTCATCTTGCGATGGATCGTAATGTGGCGCATAGGGTGTTTTGGGCTCATCGATCTTCATCTTGGCGGTTTTCTCCTGTTCCGCCAGGTAGAGATTGGCCTCATCCCACCTCAAGCGGGGCGAATTCTCGTCGTGGGCGCTGGCGGAAGACTGGCGCCTGGAAGTAGAAGCCCGACGAGCATTGGAAGAAGAGCGTCGGCGTCCAGCATTCTGAAGGGTGTTCTGCATAGTGATCTCTTTGGTATCAACGAGGTCGGGAGATGGCGTAGCGATCACCGCCGCAACAGGCGCTGCGGGAGAGACTTGCGGAATCTGGGTGTTAGAATTTTTCAGGATGCCTAGAGATATACATTAGCATCCTCCCAAAATAGTGTAAAAATGATAGCGTTTGTCAATACCCTTTGGCCTTTTTGGCACACTGTCAGGGCTCTGAGCGGCCATGGCAGCGGGGTGGTGGGACGTAGTCATGACGACTGCAGTCTGGAGTTTTCGAAGGAAGCTTGGGAGTGCTTTATGTTGGCGTAAAGTGTATATCAGCAGGGTGCTGGCACAGCCTGTGGACTTTGGGTAGAATGTAGACCGATATAAGGTATGGTTTTGAGGAGCGACAGATGGTTCTCGAAAGGATCCGCAGCGTCTTTCAGCTGGACAATATTAGATAATAGACGGAGACACAGCCCACCACCTGGTCGGTAAGATGCAGCACGGCAGCTATACGATTCAGGAAGGACAGGAAGCTGTACCCAAGCAGGCGAAGCTGGATAGTTAAAACGTGGAGGACAAGTCGGGGATGTCTTTGGTGTTTGTCCAGTTCCTGAACTTCCGTCGCTGTTTGTTGCTGCGGGCACGTGGGGTCGGGCCGCGATGACGTCGGTCGCTGAAAACGACAAACAGAGAAGAAAAATAAGGAAGAATAACCGAATCTTGATAAATACTTTGATTCAGTACTACGATTGTTATTATTAGAAGACCCGCCAGGCAATGGGCTACGGCAAAAGATGTGGCTTACACCTTTCATTTTAACCTAATTCTCCTACTTCCAGCGCACGCCTCATCCTCCACTCCAGCACTATGTATGCACAACCCTGCAATTCTGCCCTTTTGGTAGAAAAAAGAGAATGCTCCCCCTGGCAACAACAGCAAACGTATGTTTGGCGGCAAGATACAGACCGTACAAGATTCATATGTCGAGGAAATTGCAGTTGAAGGCCTCCGTTAAAAGTCCACGCAGTTGACCGCAGCTGAACTCCGCCGATGTAGACAGCCAAAGAGATGCCCGCACTATGACTCAGGAATCCGCCCACAAGAAGGATCGAGGCAGACGAGAAAATATAAAATAAAAATCAGATGCAATGATAAGAAATGGGATATCAAACGTAAGGGGTAACCAAGTGGCGCGACAGAAACCATCCTTGCAATGGTGACGGAAATAAGAAAGGAAGACAATAAGAGAAAACCGAAGGATGGCCCAGACAAGACGTTAGCACCAAAACAGAAAGCCAAGAGTCGCATGTCCGTGACCATCAAGATCCAGCACGGTTACTGATCCCAGCACTCAAACCCGACAAGTAATGCGCAGGGGTGTAATGAGCAAACGAAAGTCCGCAGTGATAAAACATCGACAGTGGTATAAAACAAGGGTAATGGGAAAGGACAGATTAATCAAGATAATGAGTGAAAAATATAGAGAAGTTTAAGCAATGGAATCAAACTCTTCTCTCTCTCTCAGCCTGTTTCGCGCCAACTCATCGCCACCGTTGGCAGATAGCTGCATCCAGTGCAGCGCTAAACACATACTTTGCGGATCCGACTTGGGATCCTTGTCACGTCGGTACATCATCTCTGCCTTGAATGTGTCGCGAGGCAAGGTTAGAGGGAGAGTAACCCTCGGCAGAAGCTCCGGGTGCGTTAAGTAGAGAATGGCAAGCTCACGTTGAGCAACGGGGTTGCCCTCCTTGGCTGTTATAATCCACATCGCGGCCGCATCTTCGATGGCATGGCCAGGCCTGTGGTATTCGTAACTATGCGGAGGGTGGCGTCGACTAAGCTCTTGAGAAACAATTTTGTCGGCGATCTCCACCATACTGTTACAGACCTCGTCTTTAAGACTGAGGGCTGCTAGTCCGAAATGTAGAAAAGCGGTCCCGCTTTCGGTCTTGTTCAGAATTTCGCTGGGAACAAAAGCAGATACAAACTGCAAGTCCCTAAAAAGCGTCTTTGGTTGGATATCTTGCAATAGCGTCCGCAGGGTATCAACAATCTCGCTCTCCGTCGGACAGAGATGGTCGGATTGTCGGGAGCTAAAAGAAGAGCCAGCGACAGGTGAGCTAGGCGCCTGTGCCAGACTTTCAGGGGAGTAGCGGAGCCTCCAGGGCTGTGAAAAGCTGTAGCGTAGGGAACGGTTCTGCTGTAGATCTGACATTTTCGCCTGCCCAAGAGCGCTGCTCTTAGCATTTAATCGGTCTTCAGCAGAATTACAGAGGGAGGCGATGACAAGTGTTCTTAAGTCGCGAAGAGCCTTCAGCTTGACAAAAGGGTTGGCATGTCGTGAGAAGGACTCTATCAACTGGAAAAAGGCGGTGCGATAAGGGAAGCTCGAGTTCTCAGCTTCGTCTTGACTGACAGAGGACTCCTGAGCAATCGGTGTTGGCGCCACAGGCGTATGTTGTCTGGACATGATAGGGCCCACGGATCTACTCCGCCGACGCCCTACATATCGATCTGCGCCCATTTCAATTTCATCACGGTTTGAAGCAGAATCACATTCGTCCAAGAATTTCCGGATTCTTGCCCGCTTGGCCATCTGCACCTGGATTCGCTTCTGATTCAAACAGTTGGTAAACCACGCATCCGTCTCACTTCCGCAACTCCAGACGGGGGAACCCAGGTCACTGAGGAGAAGACTAGTCAAAGTCTGTCTCAATTCATCGAGAAAAACGCTCTTGCCGTGGATGTTGCGCTCACTTCGACGTGGAGGCGGCACCGTGTCGCTGAACATCGAAGGCGGGCGAGACTGAAAACTGGAAGCACTGGCCGCGGACTGCGCTTGCGTGTGCGGTGCCGACCAGAAGGTGCTGTAAGTATCAGCTGTGGAGCTGGACGCCGTCCTCCCCGGCGAATCCCCGATGGACGAAGTGTCGGTGGCTCCGGCATCTCTGGGCGCTCTCCATTTATCGGAAGCCAGGCTTTGGAATGACGACTTGCGAGCCAAAGAAGGCGCATCATTGTAGGGTCGTGAGAAAGCCTCAGATACGCGACTCAAGCCGAAAGTCTGCGAGGCGTAGAGTGCATCTTCACTAGCTATACTAGACGGCCGAACGCCCGTGGCAGCAGAAATCCCAGGATATCCTCGAACTGAAGATGTCTCATACTTCGCGCGCTCCTTCTGGAATAGCTCACTGGACCACAGGACGGGAGCCTCCGACATAGTATCTCCAATGAGTCTGTTGATGCTCGACTTCACCTCATAGCAGAAGCGATGTATTCTTTCTTCGCCCTTGCAGAAATTGTCAATACCGTGATGCGTCAGCCATTTTCTAGTTAGATCGACTTGTTCATCAGACAGTTTGTTCGGGCCACCTTGGCTGCTTGGTGCCTTCATCACGTTCATAACCTGTACTTCTGGCTTCTGCAAGAAAGACCCCGCCAATGATCTGGCACCGTTTCGACCACGGTGCTCATTTGAAGAGTGTCTCTGCAGACTTGCCGAGTATACCATCGTCTTTAATGCAAGAGCCACATGCTTCGCGTCTTCGTATCTCATCGAATTCTTGACGTCGGTCATGTACCACATCTTGTTGCGGAGTCTGGCCAAATCCTTCGTCATTTCTTTCATTTTTGTCTGCAATTGGTCCAGGGTGCGGTCGAGCATGACAAAGCTGCTTTCGCAGCGCTCGATGATTGAGCAGGACAATTCCAGCGACCGCTTACAAGATGTAACTAGTGGTTGAAGGATCCATGAATCATTGACAGGATGTGGTGAGAATTTCGCGGCTCCACGGCGTAGTTGTCGCGACGCATTCCACCAGTAATGAGCGCCGATGAAGTCAGCCTGCTGCTGACAGAGAGACAGTGCATTGTCAAATCGTTGTTTCAAAGGGCAGGGGATCATCTGTTGAGGGTAGAAATACGAGCCATAGCTCGAGCGATTCAGGGCTTCCTCTTCGTGTACAAGCTTGACTATAGCCGTCTGCAGGGCCTCATAGTTCTCCTCTGATCCTATAGTCGTCGATCTAGCACCGTCATCCGACACATGGTCGTTTTCGGGGTCGTCCTCATGGGACACTACCCAGTTGAGAGACCTGCCATTGTGAGTGACAAGAAGGACTGCCCAGTCCTCTGCCATAGGGTGATCCAAACTGGGACGGTCATCCGATTCAAGTTCGAAGCGGATACGGTCCACATTCTGGCTTAGCGGGCATCGCGGCTGCGATACCAGGCTACATGTCGAATCGCTTGCGAGACTATTCGCCCTTGTTACATCGGGAGAAAATACCGTCCTGGTAGTTGCGGGTTGGGACGACAAAGCATCAATTCTTCCTTGGAAAAGCTGCGACTCAAAAATCCGGCTAGTTCGGCCACTGTGAGACTGAGGCGGACTAAAGGAAAACGAGGACATTCCCGAGGGCGAGGAAGATTCAAAGGACGCGCAGATGGACTTGGGGAAGAGCGCGTTCAGAATAGTGAGGATATCCGCGGCAGAGAGGATCAGGAATGGCGAAGGTAGGCTCGGGGAAGGCTCAAAGCAATTGAAAGCACCGTTCGCCGAGGGGTCGCTATCCAGTTCGGGATGGGCCTTTGGACTGCTGCGATCAAACCAGGAGATCATGCTGTCTACATGCTGTCTGATACTAGGACGAGCCATCGAAAATTGAGGCCTGCAACAAGAGTCAATCTCATTCTCGACGACAAAGGGGGGAAATAGATGAATGGGTGAATGGAGAAGCCATACAACGAATGGAGGACCCTGAAGACCTGAGACTGCGCCCGGAGTCCAATCTGTCCCAAAAGCTTCTCCCGGGCATCCTTGCTGATGTGAAAGTCGAGTAGAAGACCGTGAGTCTGTAAAAAACCGATTAGTAAGTCAGTGTAAAGCAACAAAGAGGGCGGGTTGGCCTACCTCTGGATAGCATAGTGCATTGTGCAAGAACTTGGAAAAGAACCACTGCACAAGCATGTAGTCGAGAAAGCGGTCCCGGGTTTCAGGTACGGTTAACTTTCCAAAGATGGCTCTTCCCATTTCCAAGGTACCGTGCGGGAAACCCCCTTCAGGGTTATCCAGGATTTCGAACAGGGTCTCCACGGCTGATTCAAAGAACTCCTCAGCGGCATCGGTCCGGAAGGGATCTGGCGGCTCAGCATCGAAGCTGAGCCCCAAGGGGCTTTCGACATTCTCCAAAAGGAAGGCACCTTTCTGCAGGACATCCATGAGGTAAAGCTCAAATTTGGGTTTAATCTTCCAGTGGCTGCACAGGCTCCATGAGGACAGGATGTATCCCACGAAAGAATGGTGTTTACTGCCTCCATGGGAGAGAAGTTTGGCGCACGTGGAGGACCAAACATCCAGACGCAAGCGGGACTCGGCAGAATCAGAATTCAGAGAAGGGGCGAATACGTTGAAAAGCAAAGCGGACAGAGCATCTGTCCGCTCAAAGGCCAAAGCATGGTCTTTGTAAGGGAGAGATTGGGTAGTGGTGCGTTTAGAAAACAAGAACTGATTCCTAGTTCGGGATGCAAAGACGGAATCACCGCCCTCGAGTGCCGTGGCCGACGAGACGAGGGCCGAGAGTCGGGAAGGCGTGAGGCTGCTGATCCTTTCGAACAAAAACTGCGGATCCGTACGAACCAAATTCAAAATCTCAAGGAGATCGCTCCTTGATTTGGGACTCAGCTGATGCAAGAAGCTGGGGGAATGGTTGCTTTCCGAATCCAAGGCCAGAGGATTCCCTTCCAACGGGTCCTGTCGATGGAGCAGGCGGCGGGAGGCAGAATTGAAAGACTCCTGGATCTCGTGGATGGTGTTGTAGATGACCATGAAATTGGCTTTGTCGCCATGTTTGAAACCGTCCACTAGTCCTTTCTGGACCGCAGTTCCAACCCGCAGGAGGCGCGCAGACAGACCTATGGAAACCCTGGTAGCTCGTAGTCGCTGTTCCAGGTACCTCCGTAGCACCTCACGGTGCCTGCGCTGGCAGTACAGAACGGCAAACTCCTCGAATGACGCTTTGGGACTTTCCAGAGGGGACGGAGCCCCAGCCGTTGGGGAGACGCTGCGGCCATCTGGGAGCATCCTAGGGGTCTGGCGGGAATCCTCGCCGGACTCACCTTGGCAGCAAGTTGGGGGATCAGAGATCTCGTCCGCACCGGACAGAGTGAGCTTTTCAGAGAAGTTGGCCGCCGTGACTGAGCACGCCGCATCCTCTAGTAGACGCGGCGAGTCACATGGTGAAGGTGACTCGACGGGCGACGGGGGCAGCGCTGGTAGAAGATGTCCAAGTCAGTCATGATGTTTTTGTCTACACGCGACAGAGTAGAAGAAAGAGGACAGGAAAGAAAAAAAAAAGGGGTCGCGCATCGAGTCCGGGCTGGGGAACCGCGGATTTGTATGTCGCGCACGTACGGATCGCATAGGCCAGGACCGGGGGAAGATAGGCATGTTGGGCATCAATCATCTTGCCATGGGCAAGCTCGCGGCATCTGTCTCGAGAGTCGTCTCGAGAACGCACGATGCCCCTGGCGACGGAGAATGACCTATCGCATGATTCTGCTGGCGAGCGTGTGGGCGACAGGCGATGGTCGGTGATGGTGGTGGTGATGGTGGTGTTGGTGGTGATATAGACGTCCGACGGCAGCTCCAGGGCTGGAAACGTGGGGTAGTGGCAGGACCCGGCCGCCGCACGAGTCGCGCGAGAGACAGTCGGGGGATTCAGCTTACTTCTTCTTTTTTTTTTTTGGACGGTTTGATTTTAAGTAAGACAGAGATGCGAAAGAAGGAGAGGGTCACAGGAGACAAGATAGGAAGACGGCGATGATTTGAGACGAAGAGAGAGGCCGGAGATGAATTGGCCTTGGACGACTAACTAGTATGAGGGACGAGACGAGCGACGAGAAACGAGAGACGAGACGAGACCGAGTGACTCGCAGGCCAGCCCATCCACGACTCACTAGAGGCCCCTAAACAACTTAGTCGATTCCCTTCAGGATGACAGGTTGCTCCGTCGTGACTCGAATCGGCCAGCTGCAGGCGGGGAGCGAGTTGTGGCTGGTGCGACACCACGTCGTCGACTCAATCTGACCGCTCTGCTCGACCTTCTGGAATTGTCGCCTCGAACTGATCGCTGCTGATCGGCCACGTCGTTGGACGAGCGAAGGCGACGATTCACCGCATTAGTTGCCTCGCGGTCGAATCATCGCGCCAGGGGGCGGTTGATGTGCTGGCATTGCAGGCCCCACGGCTGGAGAAAGATGACCAAGTCGATGAACGATCCCATCGCCCATGACGCATCCTGAAGGGAGACGCCAGCTGAAATGGCTATCGTCGGAGGTGCACGGAGAGCGATAGTCCTGCGAAGGGGCGAATACGCTTCAGTTGTTCTACGGTATGGTCTCTACAGTCCATCGGAGATGGCAGAGGAGGAGGAAGAGGAGAATCCAACGCCACGGGGGCAATCATCAAAATCACGCCAAACGCATCGTCTACTTATCATAACTAACTAACTACTACCTATCTATCCCCATCTCAACAACAATCATCAGGGGAAACAGTCGCTGATCCCGCCACCACTGCACGTGTCTGCTCTTCTGTACATCATCCTTCCCCCCAGCGATTGCGGCTGGAAGCCTGTCTACTGGATCGTATTCAAGCGAGGGGTTGCTGCAGTGGAGGGCGACCCGTCGCAGGAAGTATTTTATATTCTCAGGTCCTATCAGTCTTACTGCTTTCCCCTCAGCCGTGGCCTCAAACCTGCGCTCAAGGTCCACCGCCCGTCGCGCAAGTGACAACGCAGACGTGCAGCAGACTATCTACGGACCGCGCCTGCTGGTGAACCAGATCGTACCTCGAACCTCTTGCTTCTTCGCTCCCCTCTGATCACGAGAACCCGAACCCGATCGGGGTGCGTCGGATCTGGTTGCGTCTCACCAGGTTCATGGCAACTCCAATCTGCACTCCGGACGGCAGACGCTGAACGTCCCGAACATGCAGCTCACAGCCAGCTTTGCTTCAGATCCAGGGGACGACGGTTGATCCATTGGCATCCCGTTAGCTACAGGAGCTATCCGGACGTCTCAGTCCTGGAACTTGAAGGGAGACTACTTAGGTTACGATGCAATATGCGGTGCATCTCTTTTTCTCTCTTCTCTTCTCTCCAGCTCCAGCTGCCGTTCTAGTGACGCGAAACTGACAGGCAACCAGTGCATGCATTTAATGAACCTCCCAAGTGTGAGGCGACCGTATTCATAACAGCTCTGTGGTTGCTATTTCACGATCGGTGACGTCTCCGTTCCAGTTAGCTAGCTATTGCCGTCGATCCTCTGCCGGCGCCGTTCTTTATCGGGGTATACAGCTGCAGAAATGAGGCTGGCCAAGCTCAGCAGAAGACTGGAAGTATTCGCCGCAACGCTTACATGATTCCAGGTGTCCTTCTTGGTTTTTACGCTGGCTATTGGCGTCCCATTTCGGCGGCAGCAGCAGCATCGCTGCTACCGAGCTCTAATGAACCTATCCCCATCTCCGTTTCTCGAAACGAGAAACATAACGTGTCGGCCTCGCAGCGACCTGCACATATCCCCTATTGCAGCATCCAGACCCTGCACGAAGCTAAAGGCTGCTTCGTAAACATTATGGACCCATGAAGAATTCCAAGACTGCCTATATGCCGGGGTACAGGAGGCCTAGACTTTCAAAACGTTCAGCGGAGCATTTACCCGATTCTGCTCCCCCCTGTCCGTACAATTTCCCAGCAGCTCAGAAAGATTCACCAGTCAGACAGGTAATTGCTTGCAAGGATCTTATATTTATGTCCAGGAGCCATCCATCAGAGGTCCACGTACCTAAAGAGTCATACTCGGATTCCATCTATTATCAGCCTCATCATGAACCACACCACATCTTACCTGTCAAAATTCCAGCTAGCTACATGCTCATGGATTCATCCATCCAGTCAAATCCTCATCCAAAACATCCCATTCTCCATTGGCGGAGTAGCATGACCCGATCGATCGATCCGAACTTGCTCCCCACAAACTGACCTCGCAGCTAACTAGTTTAACTACCACACATCCTATGCATAATTACTCGGAAAATAGGAAAACAAAGAGCCTGCTTGCTGAGACTCCCATTCCATAACATAGATAATGCTTCATGACCACAATAAACATATAATGTAAATATCCAACTATGTCATTACATGGAGACCACTTATCGTGGTTGCAAATGGTGGAGAGATTCAGATATCAATTTCCTCAACCAACTAACTCTAGGTTCGATTTCGATTCAGATTCAGTGTGTATCGGAACGCCACAAAGGTTCAGTTCCGACGGCTGATGATGTTGTATCAAGACGTATTTAGCCCCTGTCATTTCCTGATAGAAACGTTGTGGTAGCAGAGATGATGATGATTATTTCGTGGATTTTTATTTCTATTTTATCTCCAGCTCTGGGAAGATCTACGGAATAGCAACAATAGGATTTAGATGAACCGAGGACTTTTTACATTTCGATATCCTGGAATTCTTCGAACCCTTTCTTCACAAGCTCACGATATAATAGCCATTGAGCTTTTTTCCTGACGTAGTCCACCATCTAACTATCTCGGTTACTATATTTATAATTATCAACAAAATAATCTTGGCAATAATTCAGAGGTAATTATTAAATCTTGAGAATAGACCCGGTTCCTTATATAAAAACATAACCGATCCAGATGAAGAAGAAAGGAGAGAAATTCATAGCCGTAGACAAGAACTTAGGGTAAATAAAATCCCGAAGAATATCAAAGAAAATCGCTCCATGCCCTAGGATCCATAAATTCCCATGTCTATGTTTTTTTTTTTTTTTTTTAGACATAATGGATCCAGACAACCTTTTTTGGCTAAGCCACTGAGACATTTCATTATACAATACTGATATTATATGCTCTTCTTCGTATTTTCAGTCCCTTTTAATCTTCTCCCACCAATAGTCCCCAGAGACACTCAACCTTACCCTCAACTACCTCAAGTCGTTCTAGAAGAATCACTGATAGACTAGGAGGACTAGAAAAAACACCTGCTTCATTATCCTCATCCTCATCCTCATCTCCTTGATTCTTCTATAATGGTTGGAGGCTAGGCTGACAACGACCTCGTAGCATATAAGGGGACTGATTAACAGGTTTCCAAGGCGGAGGCTTATATTCCGGAGAGGATAGCTCCTTATAGACCGATTCCGATATCTCCTGCAGGATATTCAAGTATTATTTAACTTCCTATATATCTAGTTAATCGGCGGTATTATATCAGGATTGAGATAGAGGATTAGCGAGCATAGTATTAAGGGTAAAGGCAAGGATCTAAGTAATTGTTGTTCGGTAGAGTCAATGCTTATTATTGTTAGTAATATTACAATTAGGGATAAGTAGATAGTATTATACAACTAATAGGTCTTCTATAATATAAAGATAAATAAAAGCTTCCCTAATATAAATATAGCCGTATCGGATCCCGATATTTAATATATAAGAAAACAATTGAGTGATTATTACCGCTACTAGCCGGGTAGCATAATATTTAAAGCTATTGCCATCCATTTTTATAACATTATCTTCTAAGTCTATCTTATAAAGGCCGGTATATATCTCAGCAAGCGATAGATTATAGAGAATTTAATATTTAACTATATGTATCGGGACTCGTTGCTCGTTCAAAATAGCATAGATACAAAACTGGTCTGTATATTGGTTATATTATCTCCGATACGTCGGTAATTGTATATTTAGTACTCTTCCCCAGGTAGAAGATTAATATAGCGCACAATCCGCGATCTGAAGCTGAATATTCAACTAAAAAGGTTATATCACCTATATTATTATAGCCCTCGAAAGTGACATTTTTATAGAGCTTAAAACATCAACAAAATCTATTATTATTACACACCTTATTCAGATTCAATCGCACAAACCTATCCACAATATCGCTTTCGAAGTCTTAAAGTTAAATTTCAGATCTTATTAATTAAATATCATTTCAAATAAACTCTAATTAAATACTTAGATATAAAAGCGCAACATAAAAAAAAATCTAGATCTTCATAAAATGCTTCTTCCCAGATTAACCTCCTAACGAGCTAGAAATTCTTCCTAGGATTCTATACTCTCCTGGGCCGTCTTCTATTAACAGGATTACTAGTTAGATCTCCTTAGGATTTTTAGAATTGTATTCATCTCATACTCTGGCTATATTGGTTTAAAAACCTACTACTTATACTTATTACTGTAACTACAGTTCCTACCGCTTTATATCCTAAAATCATCTATGGTAAACAGAGTAGTGCCGGACCGGCTCGCTTTTATACTCTTACGATTACCGCCTCATGTAGCAGTGCAGATGGTCACCAGTAGTAGTTAAGCAGTTAGTTAAACAATATGGAGTAGGGTGCTGTAGCTATCTATCGAAGATCGTTACCGGAAAGATGTCTCACAAGATCGGCCATTATTCAAGTCTTAGAATGAGATCATAGTTGATCACATGTCGGGATCTAATCCGAATAGAATCGAGTAAGGGACGAGACTGACTTCATCGGGCACGGAAAAAGAATGCAACCATGCTTGGCTATGGGACCAAAGTTGATGATTTATTGCCATTGACTAGAAGTCGAGTCGGATCACAAATTCAGCCCTGCAAGAGCATACATCTATATCACTAAGCTGAGTAGATTGCACAACCCCAACATAAACAATGACCCCTACACCTTTCGCTAGTTTGTCTCGTACAAATGTAAAATGCTCACAGTATGTCAAGACCCAGCAGACATATAGCAATATATTCCTCGTAGAAATGATTAACCAGGATGACTCGATTAGAGCAGTCCCGCAATGCCTGTAAAAAAGAACAGCGCCGTAACTCCACCAGTCGTCCGATATGACCACATTATAACATGATTGGCATCGCTCAAATATTAACGATCGAAAAATATGCGATATCTTATTTGCAGACCCATTTCTTGTCAGCTTCTTTCTGGCCCACACGGGTAGCGACGCTGTTCAGGGTATCCTTAAGGACATCTTTGGAGACCTTTGGGAATCTAACACATAAGTCAGTACGCATATATCAGTTATACAAGGTTAGTTAATACATACCGCTTCTTTAGGATCTCAATGAGACCCGTCTTCGTGAGATCACTTCCCACGACCACTTCTTTGAATTCTGCTAGGTGCTCTGGAGGGAATGATTTCTTTGTTTTGCTGGCGGGATGGCAGGGTAACGCGGCTCCTGCTTGACCGTCGGTGCTACTTACTGACGCACCTTGGCCGGAAAGATTCATAAAAGCATGTAGAGTCGAGCGTCCGGAGGGGACAGCGGGCGCTGGCATCGAACTCTTTGCATTTGCACGTTCTGCCACCTTCGGTTTCTCCCAGTAGGCGCCGGAGAAAGGGTCGATGGGAAATCGTACTGCTTCAGATATGATTTCGACCTTGTAAGACTCGAGTTCGGGATCGATGCCAGCTTCCTGCCAGCGCAAACCACTACAGACAGGCTCCAAGTCACCCACAATGGGTCGCCGCTTGCCGTCGATCTGATTTTCGTCGTCATCGTCCAAGAAACCATCCATGTCATCATCGCCATCGTCGCTTAGCTCCTCTTCACCTTCAGAGTCAAGATCTTCTCCTTCTTCAGGCTCCTCCCATTCGGCTTCCGAGTCATAATCGTAATTCGTGTCTGGTAGTTGGCGCTGAAAGGGGTTTCTGGAGAGTTTCATGGCATCTTTCTCGGAAATGCGCTTTGTATAAGTGCCTTGATAAGGGGGCCGCACGTCCTCACTGAATTTTAATGTCTTCATCGTCACTTTCCTGAGCATGTCCTGCGGCTTGGCTCCTGGCTTGGTCGGGTCGAGCGGGTCTTGGGACTCCTGCCATTTGAGGAGAATCTCCTTCACAGGCACTATGTGTCTGGCACAGCGGCGCCTGTACGGTACAATATTGAAGATCTCTGCGAGTTTTGATACTGGCGTTTCCGGCAGACTATCACCACCGGATTTGAGAGATCTGTCTAGCTTTTCACGAAGATGGCGGAGAGCTTCTGCGTCACGTTCAAATCGATTCACAGGGGCAACCTGCGTATGGGATTGTACGAAGAAGTCCGGAAACGCGCGCTTGTAGTCCGATACTGAGTCAGTGGACTCGCTCGCCGGTGCGTCTTGACTAGAACCATCAACAGCACCAGCAGTAGCCACTTTGCTTGGAGACCCCTGATTTGTAGATGAAGATGCTTGTGCAGATGACGATGTCGTGCTTGGTTTCGCAAAGAAGGCGTTCAGTCGCATTTGGGACTGGAATCAATTAGTTCTTAACTTGAAGAGAGCGAAAAAAAAAGACAGTTGCTATTACTTACCTTTTCCTTCTTCATCTTTTCTTCCTCTTTCTTCTTTTTCTCCTCTTCCTTAGCTAGCCGCTCTTCCTCCTTGAGTTTCTTCTTCTCTTCCTTCTTCTTGCGTTCCTCCTCGCGCTCAGCATCCCGCTTCTTTTTCTCCTCTTCCTTCTGACGCTTTTCTTCCTCCTTCTTCGCCTTCTCTTCCAGCTTCTGCTTTTCCTTCGCTTCCTTTTCTATCCTTTTCGCCTCCTTGCTGGCTGGGGACAGCTTGCGTTTCTTCTGTGCGCTTGCCGCACCCGCGCCGGCAGGCTGTTGAACAGAGGTGGTTGAATTGGGCGTTGAAATAGTCGCTAGAACCGAATTGACCGGCGTTGTCTCTTTTGCCGGTGTACGGCCTCGTTCGATTGGGCCGCCCGAGGGTTCAGTTGGGTCATCGTGCTGATCGCGACTCTTCTCGATTGTTCCAGACGACGACTGCTGTTGTTCAGGGGCACGGTTCTCCTGATCGTTGCCATCGCTGGAGGTCTGTGTACGCTTCGTGTCTGGTTCGAAACCCTCCACTTGTTCGAAAGACCGTTTTCTCGACGCAGTTGGCGATGGAGGAAAAGACTGAGAGAGAGAAGATGAAACTGGAGGAGCGCTCTCCATGGCCACCTCCATGCTGGACCAATTCAGGTAAACTTCGTAATGTATTGGGACGGGGGAAATCAAAGGAATGCCGAGACAAGACTCGTAACCATCAGGAAGGAATCAAGAACGTTCTTCTGCCAATATTTGAAGGAAGCAGTAGACGTTATCGATTCTGTAGAGGGTATAACAAAAAGACAGGATATAAGTAAAGCCTTGCGTGTATAGGGTTGGAGGGGGGAGTTCATCCGAACACCGTTGTGGGAGGTGAATGAGTTGTCGTGCTCCAGACCGTAACTATCTCGGACCATGGCAGTTGCTGTTCCGGACGCGTTAATTGAAGTTTCGCGCCTTCCTTCGCGTCGGACCTGGTCTGTGCGTCAGTGCTCCCCATTGGCTGGACTCCGCATCCTTCTCCGTAGATTCATTATTGATGATTACTCGAAATAAAACATAGGTAACTACAGCTATAAATTGGGATAATGGAAGTCGGCTGGAAGTAGCTGGTCAACTAAGAGTAGCATTGGCCAGTATATTAGAATACAGGACATAAGTACAGTAAAGAGTCACCGGTTTCTGGGAGATCAATGAACCGCTATTCACAATACCTAGTGGGCTCTAGTCAATGTCGGTCAAGGAATTTGCTATTGCAGTATTACCAACAGGCAAAGGAAAGAATAGAGGCAAGCAACTTGAACCTTGATGGTTATGATCAGGCATCGAAGAGCGGATAAGCACTTGTGTTGGGAACCCCAACCATGTTAGGCATTTGAGTAAAAGATTGATCGTCTACACTTAGGATTTAACTACAACTAACTGCAATAGCCACACGCGATTTCAATATATATATGTATATACTTCTTATGATTAATATTATGATGTTTTCTCAGGAGACCCAATGCAAATATCTAAAGCTGGCGCGCTCTGAGGACGATACACTGCTGCATACCGAGCATGAATGCAATGTACAGATGCACACAAAGCACAACGGATAGCACAATAACGAAGCCATATAGATCACAAGAACTTAAGGGCCGCAGACACCATGAAGCCGAAAACAAATGGAATAATGCCGACGCCAATGCTAGGGTGCTGGCACCTAAACTTGAATTTGAATCGATGTGACAACCGCCACCCCTCAACCGAAGCCGTATCCGAACTCCTTGTTAGAAACCATAACTCGCAATGCAAAAGGAAAGAAAGGACGCAACCAGATCGAGACGCTAAAATGACCCGATGTAAACGGTCGATAATAGTAACCTCCTAAGTCACTAGGACTTGGGACACCAAACTTGCAGTCTCTCCCAATTACCAAAGCATGTAATGCACCAAAAAGAACCCACGTGCTGGACTGTCTGGCCAAGGAAATAATAGGTGTATCCATGAGGATTATTGTTTTCCGACGACCAGATCTAGTCCGGTTACAAGGCCACACCGCTTGGCCTACTCAAAACGTTCCCCTCGCAGTTGGTCTAGTCGTTGTCAGGGTTTGCGACAAATAGTCGCACCCCGGTCATGGTTGATGTGCGATCATCGACGCTACCTCGTCGCCTTAGCTCATCTGCTGTGCTAGTCTTCCTAGCTGCAGCTGCGGCTGCGCTGGGTGCCGCCATGTCGCCAACACTGCCAAAACTGTCTTCAGGATCGCTCTCCTTGTTGCCATCTTCCGCGAAGTACTCATTCTTTTCTTGAGCTTTATCCTCGGGAGTTTCCACTTCGGGGATATCTGCGCTCCCGTTTGGAGGTGTACTAGTGCTGCCATATCTGCTGCTCGTTGGGCGTTGATACCCGCTCGGATAACGGGTGTTGCTTCCCAAGGAGCTACGACCGCTACCAGTTCGACGATGGTACGGCAATTCGTGGTTGCGGGCTTCCTCGTCTGCATCACCTACCTCGTTCGCACTTAAGCGTACAGGAACGGTGGCGGCGACAAAGGTCGACGGGGAGAAGTCAGTCGCTCCTTTCCCTCCATGATGCTTGATTTTACCACTGCCTAGGGTACCTGTGCGTCCAGCGCCAGCGCTTCTGTGGACTTCCAGGTACGCCCTCTTCTTATCCGCCCGTCTCTGAGCCAGGAGCCGAGGGTCTTCAGGCTGTGATCGATCACACCAGACGGTAGCCTTTTGTCTCCGCATCAATGCAACATATCCCATCTGAGAATTGCCGGATCGTGATGACGAACTCCGGCGCACATCTGCAGACGGACCATTTCCGGTTGAGCTGGTCGAGGTTGTGGCACTAGACAAGCGTCTCGAGGGCGGGTAATGTGCCGGGTTTGTGATGATAGGAGGAGTCGCGGTGTATCCGGTTTGCTGAGGAGCCATCTGGGGAAGCACAGATGAAGATGACGTGCGTGTACGGTTGTGAGCGTACGAGGAAGCGCCGGGAAGCGCGGCGAGTTGCTGAGGAGCGTTGCCATCGAAAGATTGAAAGGGGAATCCAGTGTTTCGTCCAGGTAATGGCTTCCGCGAGGGAATCTGATGAGGAGGCAGGCGATAATCGGCCATGTTGGGTGGATACTGTACCCCAGCCATTTGGGGCGGTCTTTATCGGTCGCAAACAGAGAGAGGAGAGGGTCGTCAGAGGGACTGGTGTTCTGGAGAAGCCAGAGATAAACTCAGAGCCAGGCACTGGCCTGGCGACTCGAGCAACCGCTTGTGCTTGTGGTGTTAATTGAAAGACGGCCCCGCGAGGACACTGATGGCCGCCACCGCAATGATAGAACAAAGGGGAATTTTCTGCAGTGTAGTGTCATCGAACGCCTCCAGGCGTTATGGGAACAGTGATTCCAGCCCGACACGGTGCAAAATGAGGCTGTCAACACGGGTTTGATCTCGTTCGATCGAGAACGCGTGGTGAGATCTGACAGGGGGGCTGAGACCTGTTGTCACTCCTTCCTCAAATGTGACACAAGAGGGGTTCAGCGACGACTGGACGGGACACGGCCTGGGGGCGGGTATAAGAAGGGGAGAATGAGAGACACAAAACGGTCCAACAATGGCCGGAGGAGGAAGGAGAAGACAGGAAGTCAAGAGATGTGTCGCCGTTGGGATGTTTTGACGGTCTCTCTTTTCACAGACCAGAGCGGAGCTGGGAAGTTCCCCGGTCAAGGGCGGCTGAAGTCGCAGTGGCTAAAGAGTCGAACCATCGGTGCAGCGCCGTATCACTTCGTACCCGCTGTTCTAGCAATACCAATACGTTACCGTACCCGAACTCGTACGAGATCCGTCTTGGCCCTACCAAATCCTCTCTTTTTCTTCATCTAGCGAACGAATCAGACAAGAAAGAGATGAGTAAAAAAAAAAAGGGAATAATAATATCTTAAGACACCGCATCCACTCTTTTGACTTCTGTTCTTTTTCTACTACTAACTAACCATTGGAAGACCACAGTGGAAGAAGAGAAGAATGACAAGAATGATTGATGGCCACCGGCAAGGCAGTCACTTGACGCTCTGACCTCTCGATGCGGAAACCGTGCGACCCTAATGCTGCGATGAGGGGAAAGACGAGGGGTGATGTTCGCTCCATACATTGGTAGTTGTCGCGCAGGAAGGAATATCCGTCGACTATTCCCGGCTAACAACGTGCGCGAGTGGACTCGTAGGGCTAACGCAGCAGCTGTCGTTGGCATTCTTCGCTAGCTTTCTTGGATAGTCTGGACTCTGGACCATGGGCCAGAGTGATGTTGAGAACGCGATGGAACAGGCGGCATGCGCAAAGAGTCGCGGGAAGAATGGAAGGGACAAACCGTCGCGGGAAGTCCTCTCTCTCTCTCTCGTTACAAAATCGCCCTTTTCGGCAAGTTAATTCCATCCAAGGACTCTGGAGGACCCAAGGGATTCCTTCATGAAACCAGGCACCCAGAAAAACCTCGGGGTCGCCGGCCTTGGATAAGTCGCTGACAGGATGACAAGCAGAGTCAGGCCCACTATCATCTCAGGTTCTCCGGATATTCGATGCCAGCTGTTGCGCATTACGTCCTTCCCTGCCATGCGAAAGGGTTAACAGTCCCACTAAGGATGTGGAGGAGATAGTGATAGGCGACGACTGGTGGTGGACCGGTCGTAACCAGGAGAAAGTTGGCAACAACAATTACACTGTACCATAGATAATCTTTTGAGGCTGCCAGGCATTATTATTGCAAGTAAGTATGTCCAGTACATATGTGCAGTCCATCATACTCTTGTAAAAAAAAAAATCATGATGAGCATAAAACGCTAGAGCCATGTGGTAAATAATAATTACTGTCTCAGTCAGAGCAAATAGTATGATCGGGATGGCATCAAGTAGGTAACTAACAAGACGGAGCCGTTGAAAAAGCTCAGACATCCCGAATTGCTTTTACTTTGTACTTTGCTTTAATAAATTCTGGAGGGAACGAGTGGCGGAAGGGGACGATCCGGTCATGACAATACCGATACAGGACCGAAGGTGGTTTCTGCCGCGTTCTCTGACGTCGCTGCTGCCCCACCTCGCAAGAAACGCCTGGAAAAGACAGAGAAGAAGAGAAAAGAAACGAGTAACTAATTCATTCATTAATTAATTAACTAATTAACTGATTAATTAACGATGAAACCAACCATACTGTACACGTGCAGGACTTGATCCTCCTTCACTACAAAATAAAACTTGACTCTTCTCAAATAATCTCGTCTAACTAACTAGGTAACTCCCCGTAGCAACCGTCGTTGCGACTATCGGGCTCGAGGACGCGGGTTAGTTATTGGCTGTAATAATATTTAATCAATTATGCATATCACGAGTCTTCGCGCGGCCCCCCAGGTGACATTAACTAGTATCAACATCAACGGTGGTTATGCTACCCCAAGGGTTCTTCTATGTTACATCCGCTATAGTGTATTATTCCCCCCGCAGAGGTTTCAACAAGGATGTCATTACCATATGGTATTCACTTACATATGGTACATATGGTACAATAATACTTTGGTGTATGGTAGCCGCTTGTTACATAATTATTTATTTACACATCAGTTTGTTCTTGGTCAACTTAATTATTACTGTTGATTTTGGATTTCCCTAAGAACAGCCCTATCTCTCTCTTTCCCAAGACGTCCGAGGACGGAGTCAACACATAGTTATCACTATGTATTACTGGGACAAAAGCCAAATAATAATAGAAGAGAATTGATCTAATACCGTTTCAATTCCTCTTTTCCGCCTTTTAGTTAATAATAATCAGACGGTTCGGCAGCAGTAGCCCTCTCTTCGGACATCCCGCGCGTACTTAAACGGCAGAAACTCGCGTCGTTCTTGTTCCTTCTAAGACCGGAGACTGTCCTTCCGAGTACCTAAATCTGTGGGGAATCCGATCGGCAGCCGAGAAACGCCCTAGTTATGAGACGGGAACAGAATTCAACAATGTACCTACTCTCAAGACTATTATCCTTTTTTCCTCTTTTTTTTTTTTTTCTTTTTTTGTGGCTGGGGTAAGACATAACGTGTAGTGCGATAACTTAATCCCATTTCAGTCAAAATATTTGCGTCAGACTTCAGATTTTTCTCAAGTAGAGCCGAGGGGTGGTAAGTACAGTAGTGCTACCATCTCCACGAGGTGGCTGAGTTAGTTAGTAGTAGGTAACTAGCTCTGTATACCATATTCGGGTAAGATGGGGCTTTGTCCGGAGAAAAGAGATATCGTTGCCTCCACCATGTTCCATACCTAACCAGAAGAAGAAGACCCAGTAAGTATGGATTCAGCTATGACGCAAAAGACTCACAGAATGAGAAAATGAAGAGAAAGCTAAAAAACGGGGGGGGAGAGGTTTATCATGACATCGAGGTTTCAGATATCAATCGAGTAGGTAATTAACTAACTCTAAAGAGTCCTGAAAATAAACGGTTTATCTGCTGTGGATGGGCTGCTTGTCCCGAAACACGGATTTGGCCGAAGCCGCTGATTTGCTACATACAGCATGGGTCCGGACACGCTCCGATGTTTGATTACCTTCTTGGGAGACGGGTTGGAGATTTCCTTCTCAACTGCCACAAGGATATCATATGGTTGGTTTATCTGTTTAAGAACAGAAGAGCATACTTACTAAGTCAGTTCCAACGACAAAGACAACTCTTCACCATCAAAGAAAAAGGGAATACATAGCAAATCCAATGTCCCCTTACTCAGTAAACCTGGATTGGGAAGCACATACATGGGATAATGGGCCTAAATGAATCTTTGTTTTTTTTTTTATTTTTTTTATTTTTTATTTTTATTTTTTTTTTTTTTTTTTTTTTGGTTTTCCCCTGAAAGCTATATAGAATCTTACATGCATCAACCAAACTCACAGCTTCGCCCCCGTGGCCTTCACAACAGTCCCATCATCTTTAACATTGAAATCTCTCCCTTTCCTCCACCCCATCCACTCCCGCAACGTCTCCTGTCCTCCCATCCCGACCTCAAGAACATAGCCTTGCCAACCCCCATCGTCCGACTTGATAGGTATACCAGGAGTATCCGACAAATCGACCGCCAGTCCCTGCTCATGGCCCCTCTGCTGAAGCTCATCTTGCTCCAACACAGGAGTCGCACAAGCATCCGTCCCATCGAAGATAGCTTCCCATTCACTGCGTGTCTTTTCCTTGAATCGTTTCTCAAATATAGATCGCAGAGCAGGCCAATTATCCGGATCGTCTCGAGTGGGGATATCCCTCGGATTCAAGTCCAGACCCTTTAGTAGGTCTTTGTAGAATTTAGCCTCCAGAGCCCCCACGGCGAAGTATTTGCCTTGATCTTTCGTTTCATATGACGTGTAGAAAGGACAGCCGCCATCGAGCAGGTTTTCTCCGCGCGGTTTATTCCACGCTGGTAGATCTCTCGATAGCCGTGGCATCGTCGCGACATATGCAGATCCATCGACCATATTTGCTTCGACGATCTGGCCCTTCCCCGTGCGAGATCGGGAAAGCAGCGCGAGAAGAATACCCAGGAAACACATGGCGCCGCCACCAGCGAAGTCGCCAAGGAGATTTATCGGCGGGTACGGCGCAGTATTTGCAGGTCCTAGCATGGAGAGGACTCCAGACACGGCGAGATAGTTGATATCATGACCAGCCATGGTACTGTATTTTCCCGAGCGACGGAATCCCGTCATGCGGGCGACGATCAGTCGTGGGTTGCGTTTCAGCAGGACTTCCGATGGGGAGAGACCGAGACGTTCCAGAACGCCAGGACGGTACGGGTCAATGAGGACATCAGCGGTGGATATCAATGACAGAAGCACTGCTTTTGAATCCGGGTTCTTCAGGTCTAAGATAATAGACTTCTTGTGTCGGGTAAGGAGATCAGCAGCAGGCGGCGGCGCAGATGCTGATACGCTGCGGTCGACGCGCAGAACTGAGGCGCCGTAGTCTGCAAGAAGGAGACCAGCGAAGGGACCTGTAGGTCGATTGTAAGCAGCTGCATAGACTAGCTATATCGAAGCCATTGGCATGTTTACTGAATGCCAACGGAGGTAGACAAACCAGGAGCTAGACCAGCCAACTCCACAACACGAGTACCCGCCAAGGGCGGCGCTGATGATGCCATGGTGAAAGGAAAGCAAAATTAAGACTAGGATATTCAATATTAAGCGGTCTTGCACGTATCAGACCTGCTATGATCACTTCAGCGCGTTTAATGGATGGTCGTTCATTGGTCGTTGGGAGTGCCAGAGGAATACAGTATGATATTCAGCAGAAGAATGACAGTATGCCAACGTCCTGTTCCGACGAGACCATTTTCTCCCTTACCCCATAACGCTATGGAGTTAAATACTCATTGATACCCTAGGACCTCGGATGGGAGGTTGCTCTAGACCTTTAACTGTGAATTGATTAGCGGGGTCAAACTGGTTTGGGAGCCGAGGTTCAAGTGCGGGCGGTCTGTGCTCGGACAAGTATCTATAAGTACTGTACAAGATGATAATTCTTGTCGTGGTTTGTTGGAGTTGCAAATTATATGTACAGTACATATTCGGGCACTCTATTCTACATGGTCACTTGAATCTATCGTTTAAGACATCTACATGCAGTCAAAAGGAGCCAACGCTCCGTAATATCAGAACCCTGAACAATGTCAGGTATGGGTGTTGTTATCCATATGGGTACTCGCAGATAAGCGCATCATGCCAACAGACATGAGCGGCAAGACATGAAACAAGTGGCTTCGCAATCAGTCTGCAGCCATTCCGAAAACTCAAAGAAGAATCCGTCGTTCACAGAAGAATGAGAGGGCAAGGCTCGTTCTGATCAATAGTTGTCATCATACCGGCCCTCTTGCTCTCCCTGGTCATAAGCGTTCTCAATGTTGTCATCAAAACGCTCGACGTCGCCGACCTTCTCCCCAACCCAGCCAGCGACGTCCTCTGGGGCGTCCTCGACGTCTTGGACGGCGTTGTCGAAGCCGTCTTCTACGTGGTACTTGGCACGGTCATAGTCATTCTCGATATCATCAGGAATCTGCTCGACCTCGCCGACCTGATTCACATCAACGGTTAGAACGAGGAAAATTATAATTGGATATGACTCGAAAAAAAAAAAGTATTCCCTACCTTCTCGCCCGTCCAGCGAGCAGCATCCTCGGGGAAGTCGGCCACATTGTTCTCGATCCGGTCCTTGTCCTCGTCCCAGTCTTCGTCTAGTTTGTGAATAATCCCATTAGTCACGACCCCGCCAAGCGACCGTGGCAACAGAATTAAGAAACATATTGAACATGGACATGGATTAGGGTCATTATAAACGTACGGATCTTCTCGCCTTCGTGCATGAGCAGGGCACCACCGACAGCACCAGCGGCGAGACCAGCAACACCATATGTCAGCGAGTGGTCCTTCTTGGGAGGTTCCTGCTGGTACGACTCTCCGCGATACTCTCCGCGGTACTCTCCACCATATGACTCTTCTCGGCGGTATTCACCACCACCATATCCTCCCTGAGATGCAGGGTACTCCCAGGTTCTCTCACCAGTCTGCTCGTTCACAAAGAAATAACGGCCCTCGCGCGCGTCCCAGCGAGCAACCCAGGGCGGATAGACCTGCGGGGGCGGCGGAGCCTGTCCATAGGAGCTGTTGCCGTAGGAGCCCTCACCTCCGTAGGAGGGTTCGGCAGTAGAGGAGCTATGGCCTCCTCCAAACTTGCTCTCGATAGCGCCCTCGATAAGTTCTCCGAGGAAACCCATCTTGTTGACAGTATGGTATCTGAAACGCGGTTGGGTTCGAGTAAAAACGTGAAGCCTAAAGCTAAAATATTATCACTGAACGTAACGTCAAAAAAGGCTCAAGTGTGGCTATGTAACGAGGTGGAGCGGGAAGTGAGAGATCAAGATCCCTTTTAAATGAGAGAGAGAATGGAAGAAAAGAAAAGAAGCAACGGGGCCAGCTGACTGCAGCCAAAAGAAATGGCCGTTTATCAAGCGCGCCATTCACGATGAAACGAGCCAAACCCCGCCATGGAGCAAGCAATTAACTTGCCCCCCTTTCACAGTGAACTAACTAAGTAGTACAATGACACAACCGCGACCCTCTCATAAAACGAGCTCGAAGCAATCCCTCCCCAGTCTTTCTGTCATCACTTCTTTCTCCTGCTATTCTGACCGAGAATCCAATAATTACTACAGAGAACCAGACAACCAGACCTGCAAAACATGAGGGGGCGTTGGAGAGAGATCGACAGGGATCGAACGGTTTGCCTAACAGTTTAGACTGACTAGACAAGATTAGAGTATTATAACCAGGCAAATCGGATTATGAGGGAATTTTACGGTGATTAACTACTACCTACTCTAGATATCAAATCTCCCTATCTCCTGCTGATCGTTATCTATAATTTCTGGAAGGGAATAATAATATCCTCTTTAACTGTGTCAATCCTGTCGGCGATCTTCGGTACTTATCCCACGAGCTTTTCGGATCGTCCCGCATGTTTCACCCCTTTCTGAGGCGCAGTTCTTGGGATTCCGGAGTCTTGGAAAGCTTGTTCGCGCAAGCTAAGCCACCCAGTGAGCCCCGGCGATCTAGTCTAGTCTAGTCTAGATTTACACTTAATAGGTAGGTAGGTAGAGAATGACTTGCGCCATTTCTGCTTTGCTTCAATCTCATCCAACGTTCGAGTTTCGGCCGATCGTCTCCCAGAGACACGGGCGGGCGCTACTAGTTCTGACTGTTGATCCGACAGTTCATCTTTCCAATTGTGAAACGCGGGCCTGATCGACATGCGTTCTCGTGTTCTTGCTCAATCCGAATGTAACTTGACTTTCCCCTTGGGGAGGAGATTCAGAAGAAGAAGAAGAGAGAGAGAGAGGTGCTAGTAGGCCAGAGCCTCACCTGTCTCTGTGAATTGGGGGCTTTGAGCTTTATGCTATCCTATCTAGTCTAGTGAACGATTCCGATCTCGTCACCTTAGGTGGATAGATATAAACTCTTGTACATGGAACATGTGTATTATATGTGTGTGTGGATATGAAATGAGCTCTTCAACGAGAGTCCAGTAGCGATAGATATCTTCACGGCATGTAGGACCGGTTGAATCTGAATGCCATGGTTCCTCAAGAGTATGGTAATCACCCTGTCCTCCGTCGTCTACTTCCCCGCCTGATAGAGGGGGAGATGTAGAATCAGTATCCGCATGTTGTTCACTTCCCCCGTCTGTCGAAGTACGACACGGATCTACGTGCACTACGATCGAGTCGACTGCTGAACAGTATTCTAAAAGCGTCGGAAAAGAGAATTCCATTTTTTTTGCACAAGCGTCCCCGTCCTGTGGTCCGTCCACGCCATGGTAGTAGCTAGCTAGAATAGGACAGGACAGTGAACCTCGTCGCTATCCCGTCAATAGCCATGCCGTCGTCATCCAATTCCAATAGCCATCCCCGCCGGCCGGATTAATGCAAGGGTCTTCACACTCAAGGAAAGAGAAAAAGAGCAGAAACAAGATTCAAAGCACAATAACAGAAGCGAAAGGCACACGCGCGCACGTACAAAGTCATAGAGTAAATCACAAAGCAATGAATGTCTCCAGATGAGTCGTCTTCAGACGAGACTCGAGCCCAGCAAACCCGCCCGGGCTCAAGAAGAAAAAGGAGTCTGTCTTCATCTGTCTATGCCTGCAGAGCGTTGAAAGGAAGATCTCATCATCCCTGAGACGAGGAGGAGACTCCTGCTCCATGATTCGAAAAGAAAAGAGGACCAAGAGAACTGAAGAATGCAAGAAGATAAGAATCAAATGTGCAATAATCTACACGGCGTCTTCGTAAGACAACAATGGGATATAGTCTGGTGGAAAAGTAGTGAAACAAGGTCGTATGGTATATCACCGGTCGGAGACACGAAAGCAATACCGAGGATCAAAGACAAACGCCGACCGCAGATGCAGGACAAAACCCCAGACAAGATGGCTACTGCCCGTTACCCTGAATCATTGCGCGGAAGTCGTCGTTGCTCTTCGTGGTCTTTTCACCGGATTTCGACTCGGCCGCAGCTGTTGCGGCCTGATCAGCTCCCTCAGGACGTTCGCCCCGTTGTGCGGATGGAAAACCACCACGCTTGACACCCAGTCCACCCCGTCGTCCGCCTCGGGCACCGGGCTGTACAGGACGCTTGATAGGAGCTGCCGGCTGTGACATGACGGTCACGTTATCTTTCTGCTTGCCGACCTGGATACGGTCCGTCTTTCGCTCAGCTTTCTGTTTCAGCATCTCCGGCACACTGCCGACATGAAGTTTTCTACCTGGCGCAATCTCCTTGCCCTCGAGCTCCAGTGAAGCGCGTCCCGCAGCATGCACATCTGCATACTCCACGATTGCGCCCTGATGGTCCGGCCGCAGCACAACCTTTATGAGTTTCCCATACGGCTCCGTCATGGAACGGATACGGGCATCATTCACAGTGTCTGGAACGTTCATTAGGCCCAATGTGCGAGCTGCACGGTCGCGCGCTGTGTGCTCCGCATCGCCCGAGGACAGTTCCATTGCGTTGCCGTTCGGCTCCACTGACGGAGACTTGGACTGGCTCACACGGGATACAATGGTAGCGGACACGCGCTTGGCCCCGGTGGGCGTCGACAGCCTCACCTGTAGTGGGCGCGAACGGAACTCTCGCTGATGCATTTCAAGAGCGGCATTTGCCTCTTCCTATTTGGAGTCAAGATCAGAGTCAGCATGAGAGACAGAACGCCACGGGTCACATAAGAATCGTTACGTTACCTTTGTCGCGAACACAACATAGCCAAATCCTTTACTGCCACCGTCGACTTTCCTTGGGATACGTGCCACCTCGACCTTGCCGTACACGGAAAAAAGGTCCTTCAGGTCATCCTCACTTGCATTCCAGTCGAGGTTCGATACGTGGATCTCGCGTCCTTCGTGCATAGGTCCATGCCGGTCCTGTTTTCGAGATGGGTCTGAGATCCTGGCTACCAGCCGCAGATCCTTCTCAACTGTAGTACCGTCTAATTCAGAGGCTCTATGAGCGTCACTCGGTGACTTGAATTGCACGTAGCAAAATCGACGGTGGGTGTTGTACTTCAGCGACGGGAAGCGCACGTCCACAATCTCTCCGTACTGTAAGAAGTGTTAGTGCAGCACGGCACAGACCGACATAAGAACACATTGTACTCACCTTCTGGAAGAGGTTGCGGATGTAGGCTTCGTCGGCTGTCGGAGGGAAGTTAGTGACGAACAAAGTGGCTCCGCTTCCCAGATGGACGTCGATGGTATTTCCGTCAAGAGTCTTCTGATCACGAGTCAAGGCGACGGCAGCATCTTCCTTCGAGTCGAACTCGACCATGGCAGATGCCGATTCATCATGACCGGCCAGCACTTTCAGACTATTGATCTTGCCACACTGGGTCTCGTCAGCAGGTAAATCATCGCATATGGAGTCGGTCTATACTCACGTCACGGAAGAACTGGCGTATTTTCACGTCAGAGACATCTTTGGGCAAATTCTCGACGAACACGGTTGCATTCTCACGGTCTCTCTTCACGGGTGGCGGCGTGGCCTCCTCTTGAGGCTTGGTAGCTTCCTCAGGACGGGCCTTTTTGGCAGGCAGGCCATTGAGTTCAACTTCCTCTTCTCGCTTTCTCTTGGCCACAGGAACGCCATCCTCCGCTGGCGGAGCTTGCTCTGCTTGAGCGGGTTGTTTAGCAGCAGCTTCGAGTGCCTCCTTTTCGCGTCTCTTCGTGATGGCTTTCATCGCCTTCCGGGTTTCCACCACAGCGAGCTGCAGCTCATCCGAATCCTCGTAATCTTCGCAATGGGCGATATACGTAGTCATGATCTTCTCCGGCCAATCGAGGTCGGTCCGCTTGATGGCCTGCTTCAGGACGGCCGTTGCGTAGCTGGGGTTGGGTGTCCTTCTGGCAGCGTCCGCCGTGGCTTCACCTTGGACAAATTTGCTCCAGGAGATCAGCTCCCAACCGTAGTACGTGAGCCAAAATTCGTAGCTGCTTCCACGACGTGGAACGAGGCCTTTGAACGTCTCTCGCGCGCTGTCCCAGCTACCACTTTCACTGAGGTACCGGATGTAGATGCGCTCTAGCCGGAAGAGAGGGTCTCCCTGGTAAGATTTGCCGTATTTCTTCTCGCCTAGCTCTTGGACACTTTCGATGGCCGACCGGATACCCACCTCAGCCACATCGAGATCCTCGTCGGTCGAATCCGGAAGGAAAGCACGCCGCCGCAGATAACTGCACCATGTGGTATGCACTTTAAGGACTTCCTCCATGCCTCCGGCATCGAGTAGTCCCGTGCTGGTGGCCTTGTGCTTGATATCGGCGATCTTCGTGAACGACTGTCCCTCTCTCTCAGAGCTCAGGAGATACTGAGACCATAACGAGCCGCTCCACGGACAATGTCTGGTGCCCCGGTCGAGGGTAGAAATTGCTGAGGCTGCAGTCTGTCCGTGGATGGATTCGTCGATCAAGAACGTGACATAGTCCTCCCAGAGGTTGACGTCGGTGGGGAAACGGAGAACGGCTCGTTGATACACGGCGTTGGCGAGGTCGAAGCTGAAATACCGTTTTCGACGGTTTCGGGTCACTTCCCATTCGATGTACTGCAAGAACGTAGCCCATTCGAGGGTCTTGTCGCCCGACTCTGCGGCCCGCTGGAGTTTCATCTCCATTTCTTCGCGAGCTGCGTATTTTGTCTTCGCTTCAGAGGCTCTTGCGACCATGTCGGCCATGACGTCCTCGTAGTTGGAGCTGCCGTAGTAGGTAGAAATGAAGGACGAAAAGAGCTGGAAGCTTTGGTCCCAGGTAGCGTGAGGAGTCAGTAGACGGACATCGAAGAGGCCCCGTACCTGGTTGATCTTCTCCTGCGTGGGGGAGCGGGAGAGATCCTGCAGCATCAGCTCCAGGAAACGGTCCCAAATGAGATGGCTGTCGTTGATCCGCCATCGGGTGGCCTCTGCGCCTCTGTGCCACACTTCTACTACTGATTGCCAACTGAAGACTTCGCGGCCCACAAGCCGATCCTCTTCACTCCAGGAGCTCTGACTAGATTCGCCTGAGGCTGAATTGTATAGGTACAGCATCCATTCTCCATAGATATGCCAGAGCTTGGTGCTGCCGTACTCTTCCTCGACCGATCTCTGGCACAGTTCCATAACCGCAATGCGCTCCTCGACGGTCTGTGCCAGCATACTTTCGTCTTGGATCCACTCCGCCCAGAGGTCCTCGCCCATAGCGAACAGTTTGTCCATTTCTTCGCGAGCCGTCCTCAAGTCCTTGAGGAGATCGTACTTGCGAGGGTCCCCGTGGACATCCGGGTTGGAGGGAGGATACACATGGTCGACAAAACCCTTATGCAACAGCTGAATGAACTGCACATGGGAATCGTAGGAATGAGGGTTCTCCTGGACGTGAGCGAAAAGTTGAGTGGCCAGGTGTTGAGCATCAGAATTGAGGGAAGTGTCTGCGTAATTCCTCCTGGCGGACTCTCGAGAACCTTCCGACACGGGAAGTTCGAAAGTGCGGGCGGAGGTTGTGTTGTGTGAGACAGGGTTAACGTTAGGATACATGGTGGACGGGGAGAGCTGGCTCTCATAGGATTCGCTGCGAAGGATCGGAGCATTGGAACGCTGAGGTTGATGATGCTGCATCGACGCTAGATCGGCCAATGTATCCATCCCAGGAGTCGACGGCTGCCTTGCGGAGGGCAGCTCACCTGCTGGCGGGGTCCCGTTTCCGCCCCCCATGTTGGGACCACTGGGAGGACTTGCTGTCGGGGGTGACGGCTCTGGCAATCGACCTGGCGCATAGACATGCTGCGCAAGTGGAGACGAGGTCATTCCTCCATGGCGAATGGAGCCTGAACGGTTTCTCCGAATACCCTTATGCGGTGACAGCGCCGCGGGCTGAGAAGACGAGGCGGATACCGGGAGCGGTATTGTTGCCGGCGTGGACTGTCCCGACTGGACGGCCGAATCCTGCGGCGAGAGAAGCGAATTGATATCCATATCTCCGTCACAGGCTGGTCTCCCGACGTGTAGCAGCGACGACGCAGACAGAGACCCTAGGCAGGACGACAGACACTACCGGTCAGCTTTCCGGGACAGAATGTGAAGCGAAGAAGGGAGGTCGAGCTAAAGGGAGTCCGTAAGACACCTCATCAACGAGTCCATTCCTGCCTCAGCCAACCCAGCTCTTGTTCTTTTTTTGCACCGCAGCTCCTGTTGGCAGTAGGGCGGTTCTCTCTGCTCCGCGGGCACGATGGGAGGAAACGACGGCGCAGGAATCACGCAGGACCGGTGATACCGTTTGCCAGAGGGGTACGAAGACGCGAGAGGAGGGTAGGAGATGATGTTGTGAGGATTGCAGGGGGGATGAGACGACGAGGAGGCAGGCGCAAGAGGTTGTTGAGAGCTTTTGCCGGCGTCGGGTGGATTTGCGTCGGGGAACGGGCAACGATGCGGAGAGAGCGCCCTTGCGCGAGAAAGCCAGCAGGCAGGATGCTCAGGGAGCAAACGAACGGCGTCCCGATAGGGCTGGGCAAGGATGGTGGGAGGATTTGAAGGACGAGGAGAGTAGGAAAGATGAAATGTGAGGCCGGTGGATCGTCGAGGTGGAGATGACGGGGTCTTCTCTGGTACGGGGACCAGAGCTCGTGATGAGAGCCGCGCACCGTCCAGTATGCGCCGTTGACGTGCGCCAGAGAGACGAGACAGGACGGCCGTGCGTTCCTTTCCTTTCCTTTCCTTTTTCCTTTTCTTTCTTTATTTTTTTTTTTGGAGGGAGGATTTCTAGACTGCAGAGAATTTTTGATTTCTGATTCTGATATTTGTCATAATTTTTAATAAAATTTATTGGATTTTTGCTGGGCTACGCTGCGGCGGATCATCTAATTACCACCTGCGCCCGGAGACAGGCCGGGATTTGGGATTGCCGCGACCTCGAAGCTCTTGGGAAGAAGAACCTCTCGTCACGTCTGCAGGCGCCGGCTTGGGTGAGGCTGCAGCCAAGGAGAGCGCTGGCTGGGGCTGTTTGGAGGCCTCTAATACGCAGCAGGCAGCTAGTTTAATAGCTAAAAGCACTGGATGAATCCAATGAATTATTTAACTAGTTAGTAGTAGCATTTACAGTACAGTAGTTACTTGCGTAGTGAGGTCACAGCGAGCAGCTACGGGGAGCATTTGGCGGCGAGAATGCAGTAGTTAGTTATTAAGATGTAAATTAATAATTATTGGCTATCTAGACCAGTTTGGTTTAATTAATTAATTACCTACCTAAATTCAGTTCACCATGTATTTTATTGTTATTACTGGGGACTTAACTAGACTGTAAAGAAATTCTGAAGTATGTAAGCAGATGCACCGCCATATGATTACATAAGGTTCTGTGGCTAGTGACCATATACGGTGCACCAGACCATCCATTCCCGCTGTTTCCGTCCTCAGACCTCCGACACTTTTTCTGCGGCTGCTCAATATCGAGCACCTCCGGAGTTCCACCATCGCATTGTGCAGCCCCAGCGTCATTATGGCTTCTCTGGGGGCTGTTCATCCCTACCGGCATCTGGTCCGTTCTGGTAAGTTCGTGGTTTTCTTCCCCTTTCTGCGTTGATGGAATATGGCATATTACGCGAGACATTATTCATGGAGCAACGCAGATTAACTGATATGATATAGCCCGGACCGGTGTCCCCGTCGTCCCTCGACGAACCTTGACCTATACCCCCGTCCGACGAGCCCAGGAGGACGAAACCTCGAACCCACCAAACAATGCGGGTTCTGCTCCTCGCCAGTCCGCGTTGTCCTCGATCAAGAACTTCTTCTTCGGCGGGAAGAAGTCCGATGGACCCAAGGGCAAGATCACGCGCCGTCCCGTAGCCCCCCAGAAGAGAGAGGGTTCCCTGAGTGCAGACTCCATCTTCGCAGAGGACGAAGCCTCGCCCAAATTGGTCGCCTCCGGACGAACGCCTGCTCGCCGACAACCCACCCAGCAGCCGGCAGAGGAGGAAGCCGATGTGGAATTGGAGGCACGGAACCGGTCATTCATGCAGGCCGTTCTCGATCCTCGGCCACAGGCCCGTATCCGATGGGAACGCAAGATGGTTGCCCGCACCATTCGCCGTCGGGGCCGTCTCACCAAGACGGAAGAGATCCTGCGGTCAGAGCGAGAGTCGCTTTCCAAGTCGCACTGGTTCAAGACGTCCGTGAAGAAGTTGACTCCGCTGGCCCGCCAGATTGCCGGAAAGAACATCGATGAGGCCATTCTGCAGATGCGCTTCAGCAAGAAGAAGGCGGCCAAGGATGTCCTGGAACACCTTAAGCACGCCAAGAACGTTGCCATTGTCAATGCTGGTATGGGGCTAGGCGCTGTCCAGGCTGCGGATGGAGAAAAGCCCAAGCCCGTCACCGTCACGCTCAAGTCTGGTGAGCGCAAGGTCATTAAGGAGCCGACCGACATCTACGTTTCGCAGGCCTGGGTCAACCGGGGTCCTTTCGGAGTCGAGTACGACCACCGCGCCAGGGGAAACATCAATCTGATGCGTCCACCGCACACCGGTCTGTCGGTTATTTTGAAGGAAGAAAAGACCAGAATTCGGGAGTGGAAGGATCGCGAAGCCAAGGCAGGGCGCCAGCGCAAGTCCCAGCTGTGGACCCAGCTTCCGGATCGAAAGATCACCGCACAGAACCAGTACTACAGCTGGTGATGTCTGTTCTCCCTTGCTTGTCCGCTGGAGTACAGCTCTCTCACCGTGATGAAACGGACGTTGTGATGCTGTGCCTGGCTAAGCTATCTCTCTCCACATTCTCATTCTTCTCAATGTACGACCAGCATATTTGTTCGCGATTTCCTTATCATCTCAGCCATTGAATAGAGGGACGTTCCACAAGTCAAGAATATGGGTCAGATTTAGTATACCACCTGATGTTCTCGACTCGTCGCATTGGTTTTGTGGTCCGGCGTCTCAGACCCGAGGGCAGGAGTACTTTAACGGCATGGATACCTTGTTAGCTCCATCTATGTACATGTACAATATGAATTCATCTCCAGGCCAACTGCAGTAGTTTTGTACCTTTGTATCTTGTAGGTGACTAGCAGGGGAAAAAGGGAAAGGCTCGATGGTTCCACTTTATATTATTTATTATCATTGCAACCAGAATTATTATTACAGACGAATATTGTACACAAGTTTCACGCGCGGGCCATGGTATCTGACAAATCGCATCACCAATGGTCTACCTTAGGCGCTTCCTCCTTCAGTCATTATATTAAACATCAGGCCTCCCGCTCATAGTAATTACTGCTCCTGGTCTGCCATTATTATTATTATTCCAAGCCTGCAAGAACTCAGCCTCGAACGCAGAGAGGAATCGATCGGCTGCATCCATGGCTGCCGCGGCTGACGGTCGGGCACCCTTTCGGGTTTAGCGTTGCTGCAGTCGGGAACCCCATCAGGAAAGGCCGAATACGAGATTCTCCGTTGCTGATTGGCTCAATTCCACAACGTAGTACTGCGCGATGACTCGAACTAGCGGCCGTCTTGGATATAGACTGTCTGCTCCCCCAGGATCTTTGATAATCTCTAGTTGCCTGGATTTTTCCTCGTTTACGCCTTACTACGGCCATACGGCTTTTGAGTGATTACATACAAGTCTCTCTGTTTTTGTTGAACCGAATTCCTCCCGTTCATCTTAGATTGTATTGGAGTTATCTGGCGGCGGCTGCCTGCTACCTGTCTCTTATCCTAAGCTCCGTCTTGGTTTTGGTAACAAGGGACTGAGTGGTTTCTGACCTACAGATTCAAAGAGAAGTCTACAAGTGCAACAGTTTGAATCGCAATATATTTCCATACCCACTTTGTGATATTCGCAACATGTCGGCTAGTCCGCGCCAGTGGTTGAGTCCGATGGAAACCAAGGGAAGCATCAATCACTATTTCGATATGGATGCCGATTTCCAGTTCCTTGGATGCGATATGGACAGCGATCTGCGTATGAGATCCCGTTTTTCGTCCAATAGTCAGCTTTACTTTTCCATTACGGAGTCAGCTGATGCTACGTTAGTACCGAATCTGTATGATTTCGACGCCACCTTTGGACCCTTGGAGGGTTGTGAGAATGAGGTAGAAAGCAGGTCAAACGTGGTAAACGGTGTTGTGCCTTCCGTTCAGACCATTGGTAACTCATTTGAGTCCAACTCTACATCGCCTCAGTCTGCATCAGATTTCACGACTCCTTCTTTTGACAATGCTTACTTGTCACAATACGACACGCCCCTCGATGCAGATGAGCAGTCGTTCCTGCAATTGACGTCTGCCATTCGACAGCTAGTACATGCCAAAGCAGATGCGAGCCCGAACTGCGCATCAAACAAGGAGAAGCGAAGGGACGCTGCAATCTCACTGCACCTTCAGCTATTGCAAGATTTTCCTGTCGACGAGCCATGCGTTGTCTCTGATTCCTCTGTTTCTGGTCATTCTTTCGACCCCTGTTCTGAGTTCCTATCTTGCGCCGATTCCCCACTGTCCGGGACAAACAGCTTTAGCGTGGAGTCTCCGATACAGGCTACGAAATCTCCGTCGACACCTTCTTCATCCGCATGCGTGTCAAAGCGAGAAAGCCAGCGGGCTACTTCGAGGTGTGCTAACCGCGGAATTGAGTTGGTTCTCGATTTGAATATGAATGAGACCGCATCTCGGCCAAAAAAGCAGAAGCCCAGGACCCAGTCACAAAGGGAGAGCTACATCAACGCTCGCAGGAACGGCGCCTGTGAGAAGCACAGGAAGCAACATAAACGGGTACGTCAAACCCCCGTTATTAATTTACTGTAATGTTGTTCTGGGACCATAGTTGCTAACCTATTTATAGTGCCATTGCTTCGACAGTGTATCTACATCTATGAGCTCTGTCAAGAAGATAAGGGCACAAGATAGACCATCACCGGTACAAGCAGTACAAGAACGCAACAACAAGGTGTTGCAGCTCGTTCAAGCAGGCCACGAAGCTCTCAAACAAGGTGCCTCAACAGCCGCAGAGTCAGTTGATGCCCATCTTTCCCTGGCTGAGACGTATACGTGTCTCTTCCCCGGTTGTACATTTACATGCACCACTGTTCCCTCGCTCGAGAGACATTACTATCGGCATTCCGATGGGTCGTCGCCAACCGTCTCGCCCACCAGTGACACACAGCGAGTTCGATCCCGTGTGTCGCACACACCACAATACGTCGACCGTCCCGTTTGGGAGAGCTCGTCCTCGGACGCGAACGCTGTATCGGCAACCGAATCTCCGTTCGTACATACACAAGGCGGACTGCAACCCAAACATCTGGATGTCCATGTTATACCAAGGTCGTCGTCGACAGCGGGTGTCCCCGACTCGAGCCAGCAGCTTGACTACACGTCGTCCTACGCTAGAACGGCATCGGACAACAAGTCAGGCAGCCCTGAGCAGTATGATGGCCGACAAGAATTCTGGCGCGACAGGCAAGTTAAGCCACAGAGCTCTGTACCTAGCTCTGTACCTCTTGAAAGCCCAAGCGAGCGCAACGCCGTAAAGGACTCGAGCAAAAGACGCGGAGACTCGACCATTAATTGGTTGGCCCAGGCTTACACAGAGATTCTCTACCGCGGATTCGTTGCCATCAGTTTTTCATGGTTTTTCAGCAATCTTTTTGGCTGGTTGCAAAATTTCGGGAGTCTGTCGATGGCTATTTCCAGCAGTCGACAGCCTCACGTATATGGCCCCCTATTTTGAAGAGGATATCGGGCACATGTCTGCATACGTTGTCCCATCGTGCATATTCCCACCGATGATGTGGAAATGATGTGGACGGTCGCAGCAATACAGGAGTTTAGGAGGAAAATTGTTTTTGGTTCAATTGGCTTTTGAGGCCATCTTAGCGGTCTAGAGCGTGATACAGCTTTGCGTTTCATGCAATATCAGAATAAGGGCTCTTCTATGCATGTATCTCTATCAACAACACATCTCTCTAGAGAATTGCATATGAGATTTGAAGTAGTATGAACTCGTGCATAAACCTCATTTTAAATTCCCAGTCGCAATTATTGTCATTTATTATTATGATAGGCGCCAACCGCAGGCGGTGTACCACGTGGCTCATCCTGTCGCATCCGGGCGGAGGGAGAGGGAAATTGGGTCAGGAACGGTAAAGGAAAAGCGAACGGGACGTCTATGCTCGACGAGCATGAGGTCATTTCATCGTGTCTTGTAGATCTCATTTCCCATCCATCTCATCATCCCTGATGTGAGAGTCCTTGTTTCATCCTTATTTCACGAGCATCTATGCTCCGCCGTTGGATACGCTAAAAAGATCATGATTCCGCTAATACGCCGCGCACGACCCCACGCCCGCTGGACGGGCGATGGGCCCCGCTCGTCCCTTGAGGACGACGAAGAGGTGGATGGGCATACCTATCAGCATTCGCGACAGTCTGGGAGCGGGATATTTCGAATCACCGTGGTCATGTAAGTATATGTTAGCAAGAGTTGATGTCTTCGCGCGTCAACTTCGCGTGATTGTCCTTTAGTACATACTTTCCCTTCAATCATGGCATTGGATTGGACTGGAATCGCAGCTAACCTGTACTATATACAGTCCAACATTGGTTTTCCTTACTGTCCTCGTTACGGGACTCATGAGCATGGCTGAGTCCATGTCTTCTTCGTCGTATTTGACATATAGCACCGTTCCAGGGTTCTTTCTCCAGGATGAGCCAGATACGGATCCGAATGCGTTCGATTATGTGCGTCGCTGGCTTCCTTCTTTGGAAAATCCATGGCCCCTTCGCTTGATACGAACCGGAACTAACAATAATGGTCTCAATTAGGTTGCTTCCAATTTTGGCTTGATAAACCGTACTTATGACACAGATGAGGAATTTGATCCTCACGGTGACAAGCCACAATGGGAGCGGTTTGAGAATAAAATGCGCTCGTTGGCCCGTGACAGCGGTAAGGGAGTACATTATAAAGTCCTCTTCCTCGGACGCCATGGTGAGGGATATCATAATGTGGCGGAGAGTTTCTATGGGACTGAGGCGTGGGATGTATGTTATGTTTTTTTTTTTTTTTTTTTTTTTTTTTTTTTTTTTTTTTTTTTTTTTTTTTTTTTATCTGGTCATTTCAAAGCTTAAGTATATATACTGACAAGCCGATTAGTGCTACTGGTCTCTTCAGGACGGCAACGAGACCTCAACTTGGGTGGACGCTCATCTCACTGAAACGGGAATTGCACAGGCAGAGACTGCTCATCATGCCTGGGAGAAGCAGATTGAGAATAAAGTCCCGGCGCCGGAATCATACTACGTTAGTCCGTTGAACCGTTGTCTAGCCACGGCGAGTATCACTTTCTCGGGGCTTGAACTGCCCAATATCGATCCATTCCAGCCTACCGTTAAAGAGGTATGTAAAATGAGCAATGGCTTGGGTTGATGTCGTGGAAATCCCTGACGTATATCTCAGTTGCTCCGTGAAACGATTGGCCTTCACACGTGTGATCGCCGTTCCTCCAAGTCTGCCATTGCAGAAGAATACCCACACTACAGGTTCGAACCCGATTTCTCGGACGAAGACGTGCTTTGGGACGCCAAAAGCCGCGAGTCAGATTCCGCCCGCTCAGCACGTCTCCGAAAACTGCTCGATGACATCTTTACGAATGATGACAACGTATTCATTTCTTTGACTGCACACTCTGGTGCTATCACGAGCATCCTTGAAGTGATTGGGCATCGAAAGTTCCAGCTCGCTACAGGTGCGATGATACCCGTCGTGGTGAAAGCAGAGCGGATCTCGGGGGAACATCCTGAAGAACCGGTTGAACCACCAACTACAGCGCCGAAGTGTGAGATCAATCCTATTGGGGCTTCTACTGCTCGTGGAGTCGCGGTCTCAACAAAGGCGTAAGATGGCTGCATATGGAAGAATCAATGATAATATCTGTATTATATTAGTGCGAGCATTCTCTCTTTTCTACAAAGTAGCGCGTATAAAACCACCCCGTTTGTTGGCAAGGGCCCTCCAATTTATTTGGGCGACGATGTATCGCGATAAACCAACTCAGGATTCAGGAATATCGCGACTGCTCAACCGATTTAGCAGAAGAACCTTGGCATCAACCTTGACATCTTCAATGCGGTATTTCTTGGCCATACGATGCATACTTATTCGATGTAGCAAAGAAACATATTCACATTGCATAGTGACATACTACATATCGCTTCTAGATCAATTAGCCGGAAATGAAACCGTCATTGCGATGCAACGTGTACTTGACACTCGAAATTCTTTCCTCCACCCCTGGGTTGATCTGGAGTGAATCGACATATGGCTGCTGCCTGTAAACGTTGAGGGGCTTTCTGCATCTCTTGCCCAATCTGGAATGTCATGTCCCACTCCGCTTTGTTGACATGGGTGTTGCTGCTATTACCCGACAGGCAGTCATTCAGAAACACCAGATTGTCAGCATCTTTTCCTGTTTATCCCCGCTCAGGGTTTCCTCTCTTGAAAACCTCACCCTACACTCACAATCTACATCTAGCAGCCATGGGCCAATACTGGATCCTGTGCTGTCTTGACACGAGAGAACATCTGCCTACCGGTGGTATTAAACTGGGAGAGTTTCTGTTCGATTGTTCAACTGGGCACATGACAGATCTCCTTGCCGTGCCTGTTCCACCGAAACGTTCAAGGTGAGTTTATGCCCTCTGATTCAACTTATCTGCGGTGCCCATCAGCAATGTAACGCGATCATCCAGCCTGAAATTCAAAAGCGCCGCGACTTCTCACTCGCCTTTCTTCAAGCTCCCTGCGGAAATCCACGATCTTGTATTCGAGAAACTTGACATTTTCGATGTAGTTGCTCTCAGCCTTACCAATGGATATCTTTTCAACATCGCTGAGAGACACATCAACGCTGCGTACATGTCTCTTCTGGGCCAATGGGCCGGAAAGCGTCTTATGTGCATAGGCGACTACCTTGAGGTCGGGGATGAACCGTCTTGGTTCAGCGATGAGGACAAGAGGCTGCTCTATCCGAAAAATGCGAATGGTGGAGATATTTCCACGACATATAGCGTCAAGCTATTTTCAGGCCTGGTCTACCAGATGCGTAACCATCTCGAGAGGATGAACGACCCTCTTCTCGCCAAGAAGGAGCAGTGGGTAAACCGTCTGCGTGAGATCATCTGTCCACCGCTAAAGACATTCTATCCGGAAAACCAGCCGTGGGTTCTGCGGAACTTGACTACTAAAGAGTTTGTGCACGCTGAAGCGATCGCGCTGAAGAAGGAGCATATTCATGGACCGGATATCGATTTTCGAGGATTTGGGGAGTTGGTCGTGTCTCGTATCTGCTGGTCTTCAGATCCGTCTGTTTCGATGAAGAACACTACCCGAATTCATCGCGGAAAATGGACCGGTCATCGATTTGATATCACCACGCTGGCGAGACACGAACTTGACATGAAGAAAGATACGTGGAAGGATGTTAGTGAGGAAGCCAAGAGGGAACTTCATATGATTTGGTACAGCGAATTCTCCCATGAAACCGTGGAACAGTTTGAGGCTATGTTGAATAACTGGAATGTTAAAACGGTGCGGAGGGCTGAAGCTCCCCTATAGTATCTATGAACCAGAGGAGTTACAACGGGAACTTTGGTGCAATTCGTGCTATCTCCAGCTATGTTCCCTTTTAATACAAGACGTCAGGCTGGTGGCCATGAATGAATGAAGCACTTCTTCCCAATCAAAAATAAAGAGATAATCAATATACAATCTCTAATATGTCAAAACACGTATCTCTATAAGTGTCTAATGCCCATTGGCAAATTCTTCGAGCAATCTAACTAACTCATCCGGCTTTTCTAGTGGAATCCAATGACCACATTCGAATTGCTCCGTACGGTTGTTGTGAAGATATTGCTCGGTTCTCGGCTTCTGCAACTCTGGCACGCAAACACGATCATATGCTGCGGTTACCAGCAGAGACGGTATATCGAGGCTCTTACTCTCATCAGTTGTGAACGTAGAGTAGTACTCCTGATCGACCCGCCGTGCTGCGGACTTGTACCTGGGATAAATCAGCCGGTGTAATCTTTGTGCGACTTATGAGAAAAGAAAAATACCAATTCAACGGCCCCGTATACTTCCCCTTCTGAAAAATCCGCGTATGCGTATCGAACTCCTCCTGGCTCACCCACGGAGGCGGAGCAGTTACTTTCCCAGCAGTAATCCATCTCTCCGCAGCGCCCAGAGGCCCCATGTCTGTTTTCCAGACTTCCGGGGTCGTTGGGTATAACAGCGACGTCAATGATTCTGGATTTGCATCAATCACGCTCGCGGCTGTGTCTTGGTTGAAGAATTTCATGTACCCGAATGCTGGGTATCCGAGAAGTTTCTCGGTAACGGTATTGATTTCGTCGATGTCGAATGGACCTGGTGGGAAATAGCCGACGGCGAGAAAAACAATGCCTGAGAATAGCTCTTGGTGGGCTAGAGCGATGATGGAGAGAAGAGCGGAACCCCTTTTATTCAAATTAAAATGGTTAGTTATTGACTTGGTATCCCGATCTCACATTTTCAGTAACGACAAACCTACGTTGAAGAAATCAATGAATAGAATAAACTCACCAGTCATGTCCTACTCCAATTACTCGATTGAGTCCTTCATTACGAACAATCTCCACAACATGATCTGCCATCCGTTTGAACGAATACGCATCCACCTCTTCCGGTTTGTCCGAGTCGCCGTATCCAAGCAAGTCAGGAGCAATGATACCGTATCCGCCCTCCTTCAATCCAGGCACGATACGACGCCAGTCGTAGCTGGAACTCGGAAACCCATGCAGCAAGAGAAAGGTAGGTTTAGTTGCGTGTGCAGCGGGAACGCGGATGTAGGCGTAAGATGTCCCGTCAGATAGGGTGGTCTTTTTACTTATTTCTGGGAAGATTTGGAGGGCCATGATGGGCGCGAGGGATTTAGATATTTAGATGTAATATGTCAGGTTATGTGGATAGGGATGGTTTCGTCTTTTGCTGACGATTATTTCATACAAGTAGTGTCTGCTCGCCCATGCTTTATACCTATGGGCCTTTTTAAGTATGTGTTCCACTTACCCCTCCATAGAAGGATTTTAGGCCCCCGACTTATGCATGCTCAGGGGTTACCTGATATCTGCCAGGTTCGTACGGAAAGAATCACACTTATATTAGACCACAACACCCATCATTACAAGAACAATAAAAAACAATAAACGAAAAAGAAAGGGAAAAATACAAAAAGCTCACACCCCCACCACTCCTCTAAGAGAGGAGAGATGGAGGTGTTACGAAAACCCCCGCCTATGCTTTTGGCGGGCAGGGGTTTTCTTCGAAATCCCATGGCCCATGCCAGGGTTCGAACAGGAAGCCTCCAGCTAGATGGGGTGGACGGGCTTCGTACCACTGCGCCATCTGGACTCCCTGATTGATAGGGAAACCTTTGTTCTGATATATATATGGGGCTGGTGAATGGGAGGGTGCCGGATTCTTTGTTGTCGCGTCCGTTTGGTTGCCTTGTATATTGAATAGCCAAACCGCCTCTAGTAGCTTGTAGAACTCAGCTAGAATTTAGTAATTAGTCCGACAGCATCATTGATCTCTAGTCCTTCATGCAGTTTCATCCCGAAGTATACCTCGTTGAGGTCATAACATACATAACCATGGATATCTAGGTGTTGTACCTAGCCTACATATGCATCCAAGGTTATTGATCCTTTAGCTAGAACTGATTCAGATCGGCAGGATACTCTTTTGAGAGCGGAAAATTATCAACAGAAGCACTACGCTCACTTTCACACACCTTCTACTCAGCAGTTGGAACAGTTCTACGTGCCGATCTCAAAGATTTAATAAAAATCTAATTACATACGCTAAGACTGCTCAGCCCGAAGAAGAAGAAAAAATGGTCGAACGACTTCTTGATTTCCTTCATCTTGACCTATTGGCGCAATTCGTTCGCAGCTTCAAGAATGCCCTCACAGATCCCCCAGACGTCAGAGCGCAGAAGGACTGGATCTCCGAGTACGAATGTGACGAACAGCGCGGAGTGGAGTTATTACAATTAAAGCACTACTGGGAGGATGAAAAACGCGAATTGATTCGAGAAACGGCTCGAAAATCTACTGCAAAGGACATCGATGAAAACTACACCAAAACCCTCAAAGCATATGACAGAGAGATTGCCAATGTTCGCCAACGGCTCTTCATCCATCAAAATGCGATGAAGAAACTACTGGAGGAAAAAATTGACATGTCATACACACGCAGCTGGGAGTTACCGCGACGCAGGACTCGCCAGGGCTTCAGCCTTGCATGGCTTAAGGAAAGCAAGATATGCGCACGTACCGGCGGCTGTTGCGGACGACCATGTGCATGCTGTGAGAAACCCCTGGTCACACATCTCGAGAGATGTTCTGGGCTCTTTGAGAAGGGCAAGAAAGTTGTAGGGCTCTATGGGCACTGCACGACGAACTGTCGCTGCTGCATTCTTTACAGGAGACTGCCAAAGAAAGAACTGTCAGTGGGATCGTCTTAAGTCATGATACAAGTGTGCAGCAGATATAGGGTGGCCATTTACCTATAGTCCACAGATTCTGATGGAATTTCTCTGCAAGCGTTAGTTGCTAGAGCCTGTACCCTGGGCCTTGAATAAATAAAGTCCTGCGAGTAGTTTGGCGAAGCTGGCTTGTGTGACGAGTGTAGACGTTCCTTTTCTTTGCTTACGACGTAAACACTCTACAGATCTGTATGTGTCCTGAGTAGGGATTATCCTATATATTTGATTTCAGTCGTACTTGGCCAGTATCTCTCAGGTACCATCGGATATTCAAGTAGCGTAGTACGGCACAGATACTGCCATCTCGAACAACGACGATGTTGTTGGCACAGGCAGTAATCACGGTAGCTGTTATCCGTCTCCAGGGCCATCGTATTGGCCATCATATTCATTATTGACCATCTGTATCGAGCATCATGTCGAGTCTCTACTAGGTCGAGCACAGATAATCAAGTTAGGAAGATGATTGCGGGGTTGAGCAGGGATGGCGGGCACTGGCCTTAGCGGGCTGCCTTTGCCTACTCCAAATCGGGCACCAGAGCGCTTCTAGGTAACTATCTTCATCTTCATCTCCATCTCCATCTCCATCTCCATCTCCATCTCCATCTCCATCATCCATCGTCATCGATCTTCGGTCCCTCCTTTTTGTTTGTTTACCCCTTCAGATTCTCATCATCGATAGCGCCATCATCCCTTTCGTCTGCTTTGCTCTCCACGCCGCCTCACCACCGCCGCCCGTGGTTCACAGCGCTTCCGCCCAGCATTCCTGCCATCCGCTCCGCCCACGACACTTGGCTCGTCCAGCCAGACTAACGGCTGCTGGCGCCCCCAGCGCTCCACACACGGGCTGTGGGGAGAGCTCGGAAGTTGCACAGTCAGCAGCTTCAGAAACCTTGGGACCGAAACCCAGAGAATCTATCACGTCACGTTGCCCGTCGTCGTCTGCCATGGCTGCCGCCTTCGACGACGAAGACCTTTCCATTCCTCTCCCCTCCTTCGACCGCGATCGCGATCGTGACTCTGACCGTGACCGTGTACGAGCCAGCGGGGGAATCCCCAACCCCATCTCCAACTCGTCCGCCATGGCAATGCCTCCGCCTCCCCGACCCAATGCCCGGGCTGATCCCTCGGTGCAGTCGCCTGCCACCACCAGGGACATGCAGCGGCTAGACCAGTACCACACCGTCAAGGTCCTGGGTGAAGGATCCTTTGGCAAGGTCAAACTGGCCATTCACCAGCCCAGCGGCCGCCAGGTCGCTCTCAAGATCATCCCGCGGCGGAAACTGCTCTCGAGGGACATGGTTGGCCGTGTAGAGCGGGAGATTCAATATCTGCAGCTGTTACGACATCCACACATTATCAAACTGTGCGTCTCCTCCCCTGATCATTCCGCAGGTGGTGCGAGGAATTTGACATTGCATTGTAGCCGCTGACTCATCTTTGGAATATAGATACACCGTTATCGCAACCAAAACTGACATTGTGATGGTCCTGGAATATGCAGAGCGGGAGCTTTTCGACTATCTCGTCAAACGTGGGAGATGTAATGACGACGAGGCGCGCAAGTTTTTCCAACAGATCATCTGCGCGGTCGAATACTGTCACCGGCACAAAATTGTCCATCGCGACCTTAAGCCGGAGAATCTGCTCATCGACAGCGCCAAGAATGTAAAAATCGCGGATTTTGGTCTCAGTAACATTATGACGGACGGGAATTTCCTCAAGACGAGTTGCGGTAGTCCTAATTATGCAGCACCGGAGGTTATCTCTGGTAAGCTGTACGCGGGGCCTGAAGTGGACGTCTGGAGTTGTGGAGTGATTCTTTACGTGTTGCTTGTGGGCAGACTTCCGTTCGACGATGACTATATCCCTGCGCTCTTCAAGAAGATCGCTGCGGGAAATTTCCATATGCCGTCGTACATTTCACCAGGAGCCGCCAGGTTGATCAAGTCTATGCTACAGGTGCATCCCGTCCACCGTATTACAATCCCTGAAATTCGCCAGGACCCGTGGTTTCTCAAGGATTTGCCCAAGTATCTGGAGCCACCGCCAGAAGAATTCATCAATACCGGTGTCGATCCGAAGAAAGCCATTGACCCGCGGAACATTGCACCGGGAAAGCCAACGGCGATACAAGAAAAGATCCACCGAACGGCTGTTGCCAAACTCGAAAGGAGTATGGGATATGCTAAGGAGGACATTGAAGATGCATTAAAACGACCGGAACCTAGTGCCGTCAAAGATGCCTTCTTTATTATTGCGGAGAATGAAATGATGCAGACAAATTGTGAGGACCTTATTTCCTGCTCTCAGGCGTAATAATGGATGCCAGAACATGATCAACCTGCTAACGAGTCCATAATAGCCCCCACTGATGATCAACTTGACGCCTCCTCCCCAGTCTCCTCTCCCCCTCAACCAGAGAGATATGCGCAGTCGCCCCCGGGAGCCGGCAAGCAGATGACGGCTGCGTTCCGTAAGAGAGATGCTATATCGCCTTTAACTTCGCGAACTCCGGCAACACCTCCATCCGCGCAATCACAGTTGGCCCAGCAGGACGACGATGATGATGAGGATGATTCGCCTCGTGTAAGCCATGTCAGGATTCTTCCCACGAGTCTGCCATATGTCCACGAACAGATCATGGAGCAGCGTGATCGTGATATGAAGGAGAGGGGTTCAATAGACGAAGGCCATGGAAACGGTCTTGACGAGCAATATGGATCTGCCGATACGGTTGCGGAGCGCTCCCCTGAAGAACAAGCGGCCACTGCTAGATCGCTCAAGCCACATGCACGCAGCGTCGTAGATCTAGAAAAACTGCGTTTTGAACCTCCTGAAGGGTTTACCGCTCCCACACACACGCCAAAGAAAACACGAAAGTGGCAGTTTGGAATTCGATCGCGGAACCAGCCGTATGAGGCGATGCTCTGCCTGTACAAGGCCATTGCTGCTCAAGGCGGAGTCTGGGAGATCGAGCCTGCTGAAGCAGGTAGGTTTTCTGAACGATCGTTTCTTCTGACTTAGATACGCTAACCGAATTCAATGATCAGAGGGCGTTGATTCCGATATAGATCCTGGCATTCCTGTGGACAAGCGGCCTCTTCAGCGCAAATATCCAGATCTGCCCTCGAATTACTACATCCCGAGAGATCCTTGGTTTATCCGCGCCCGGCTTCTCAAACAAGGCGTCAGAGCTCCCGGTCTGACGGGTAGTGCACATAGCAGCAGAAGCGATCTGGAGGAGTTCCGGCGACGAGTGCATCTCATGGGCGGATCTCTCCCGGATGAGACCTTGGCTGCTGTTCATGCCAACCTTGACAATGCTAGCACCACGGGCCCTGCGTCCGCTAGCCCCCAGCATCATTCATTGCGAATCACACACGGTGTGTGGGTGTTCATTGACATTCAGCTCTATCAACTAGAAGCAAACAATTACATGGTCGATTTCAAGTGTGACGGATACCAGAATGTGATCCGAGCTGAAGGCGATACCGAATGGCGCCCCACAAGCAAGCGGATCAGAAATAAGGAGAAGGAAGTTACAAGTCCTTACCCGTATCTTGACGTTGCTTCTGATCTCGTCGCGCAACTTGCGGTTGTGAGCTAGTCGTTTTTGGTTTCTTGCATTGCATCTTCTCAGCTTTCTTGGTTCTATTATCGGCGTCACAGGGTCAGCGATGCATGGGTTAAAAAGGCGAAGTAGGCGCCATGATGATTTTATGACTTGAGCCGCTGCTTACTATTATTAATTTCTATTATTACTTCTTCGTTTATATTGTCTTGTTGAACCGGCCGTGTTGGCGCTGGTAACATTGATTACATTTTGTGGTTTCTGATTCTAGTCTATTGTGTAAAGTGCGGTACATATGGATGCATATGGAGATCTCAACAAGCAATGGGTTTTCAAGTACATTCCGATGTCGACTGAGAACGGCCGGCAGATTTTCTGAGAGGGGCCACCAAATGAATCTATTCGTCCAGCTATTACTGTATTCTCGACAGACGTTCATCACGTTATAAAAATAGGATTCAGATACTAAGGCGAGCTGCTGACAGAATTTCCAGATGTATCAAAGGATCTTCTAATTCTAGCGTAGGCAGTCACGTATATACGGTCGGGTTAAGCCCGGCTAGTCAGTTACTTAGACCGCAGTCAGCGGGACGGACGAATTCACGGACCAAATCGATACGGGGATAAATAGATGACAACAGCCAACGTCTGTGGGCAATGATAGATCTGTCTTGTTTCGTTTTATAAGATCACTTTACAATTATTGAAGTTGGCGTTGAGGTGAAGTTGTACTACTGCACGGGATATCGCTTGAGCTGCAGCTTCAACCTACTAAGGGATCGACACCTCCAAAGAGAGATTCGCTCAACACTGAATACAGACACAGGTTGAATTTCGAGGATATATATTATATACAATATCCAAAATGGTCACTCTCCAAAAAGTCCGCGCCAATAATGCGTCTCTCAAAGAACTAGGCCCAGGCCTCGTTGCTGTCTTTGGTATGTTCTGAAACCACCTCCAATCCTCGCCCCATACCATACCATACCACACCACCGTCTAGAGATATAGGATAAAATAAAAAAGCCAAAATTGAATCCCTATTAACAAACCCCCATAGTCGGCGGTACCAGCGGAATCGGTGAATCGACCGCCCGCGAATTCGTCCGCCATACGCTCTCTCCGCGCGTGTATCTCGTCGGCCGCAACGAGACGCATGCATCGCGAATTATCGAAGAACTGTGCTCTCTGAACCCCGATGGGAAAGTATCATTTATCAAAAGTGACGTGTCCCTCCTACGCAATGTCGATGAGGCGTGTGAGGATATCAAGAGGAGAGAAGACAAGGTGAACTTGTTGTTTATGAGTTGTGGGTTCTTGTCTACGAAGGGGAGAGATGGTGAGTTTCTTATTTTCCTTCAATTTCCTTTTTCCCTGCATATTAAGGATGTAAAAGTACTGAACTGTGTCAATTTGCACTCTTATCTTTGTGTTTTAACTCATATCAAATCCAGAAACGTCCGAAGGCCTCGACAAGAAACTCAACGTCCATTACTACTCCCGAATGCGATTCATATACAACCTCCTCCCACAACTCACCGCCGCATCCACCACCACAACAACAATAAATAGCCCCTCCCCTCTATCCCGCGTCGTCTCCGTCCTGGGCGCAGGCCAAGAAGGCCCCTTGAACCTAACTGACCTCGCGTTAAAACACAACTACAGCCTACGAACATGCGGCGCCCACGCCATCACCATGAACTCACTCATGACGCACGAACTCGCCTCCCAGAATCCAGGGACGAGCTTCATCCACACGTACCCTGGAGTCGTGAAGACAGGAATCATGCGTGATCTTGGTCCGCTGGCGCGGTTCGGAGCGGAGGTGTTTTCAGTTCTGGCGAAGCCGTTTTTCGTTCCCCTGGAGGAGAGTGGAGAGAGGCACTTGTATGCGGCGACAAGTCAGGTTTTTGTTCCGAAGAGGGATGGGGAGGGTTCTACTGCTGCTGTTGCTGCTGCGGCTGCGGTGGGAAGTGATGGGGTAAAAGGAAGCGGGGGGTATTTGTTGAATTGGAATGGGGACGTTGTCGGGAAGCAAAATCTATTGAGAAAGTATCGCGAAGAGGGAGTTGGGAAGACGGTGTGGCAGCATACGTTGGATGTGTTTCAGAATGTTTGTGGTACGAAGGATGGGAAGTACTGATTTGTTTTGGTATTATTATACCTATACTCTTGTCTCGGATGAGGTGGAGGGTTCTGTAATAATATGCATGTATGTCCTCTCGGATTGTTTCCATGACAGATCTGTTTCTTATCTATCTAGGCGTTCCGGGAAGAAGAAGGAGGGGGGGTAAAGACATCTCTATTCTAATTTCACCTCTCTTCAACTCATTCATCATACTACTGTTAGACGAGAATACAGACACTATACTTAATATATGTATCAACCAACAAAAACCCTCGGCATTTTCAACTTACAAACAAACAAGGAAAAGAACCCACGTGCTGTCCTACAGAATTCAACTCACCTTGTCCCCTGACCTGATGCGGTCCACATACATATATAGGTACATGTACTACACACTTACATCCTATCGGATATCTCCAATATATATGGCACCACTCCCCAAAAGGGGTTTAAGTCAGTGACACCGCGTCCATAAATCCCCGCGCGACTTCGGAATATGGCCAAAGTTGGGCAAATTGAATTGAAGGAAGTCTAAAGCCTGAAGCCTGATTAAAGGCTGGAATCTGCATATGATAATATCAAAAGAAAAGTAGTATTGGTTGGGATTGTTCATTACAAATTTTACCTGTACATTTCCCGGTGCACAGAAAGTTGTAGAGGTACAATATAGAAGGTTAATATCTCGTACAAAATTTCCGAAGCCCCTAATCATGTGCATGCAGCCAAAAAAAAATTGCTCTCCCTCTACAGCCCAAACAAGGCCTCAAAATCTGCACCTTCTGCTTTAGCCCTCGCCCATATCTCGTTACTTTCACGTGTATGCCGCTCAGAAGGCCTCTCAGACCGGGGGCCTAGGTACGAGGCGTTCTGAACCGCATAATACAGATATGGCCAGATACGGTTGATGCTCAGGTCATCCAGCAGCTCCTCCGCTGTCCGGTCTGAGCCTGGCCGCGACTTAAATTTTTCACTTCTCATAATGTCCTCAATCTTGTCCACGGCGTCACGCGCTGCGCACGTGCGCGCGTCATTCAGCAGGTCTAAGATGCCTTCTGTTTCCCACCATGTGGCATATGAGTACTGCATCGCTTGGGCCATTTCGTCACAGCCGCCGCTTTCAGTTACTTCGGGTATGAAGTTGCATGCGTTATCTGGCTCGAGGAGGCTGGGCAGAATAAAGTAGGGGTTAATTGTGACCGCAGCCATACCGAGCTTGCGGGCTTTTTTCACGAGCTCGCTCTCGATCTTTAAAAGGGACACGGTAGATTCTCTCTGGAATTTCGCGGAGAGGGGACTCCGAATCACGGCCAACTCGATCGCCTCCCGAAGTTCGAAGGGGAGGCGAGTTCGCGTGAGGAGGATCTTTCGGGTGATCTTCAAGTTGCGAATATCCACGAGTAGTTTCAAATTTAGTATCAGGACAGCAATGATGTGGTTCAAATTCGGAAATTCGCCGAGAAGGAACCCGGGATCCTCAAGAACATCAGCCCCGGAGATATTGAGGTACGGTAAGGTCATATCGCCCCAGTTGTAATCGCCGTCTGGGTCACACGTCGCCCACCACTTCACAAAATCATAGCATTCTTGGTCGCGATCCAGTCGCAGCATTATCGCCGGCACAATGTCTCGTATCCCCAGATTGTCGGCGCGGCAGAGTCTTAGCATATCCAGCAAGTGCTCGAGGGCTTCGTGGACACTATCAAATGTGCCAAGGGGAAGCAAATGATCCCATGCAAGCTCAAACCGTGCGCGCATATAGCCGCGCGTGTTGAAAATGCCCCAGAAGTGGCCGACATGCGTCTCAAAGGCGTTGGCGGGAGTCATGAAATCCGGCGTGGCATTGCGGACGCGGCGGTCTTCTTCGGCGAGTATAGCGCGTGCTTTCTTAATCTGTTTACAAACAGATTTATGCAGGATAAAGTGAACGGTCTGGTGTTCGCGGTTGCAGTAGTGGACTGCGCGACAGCCGCTGCATCGGAGGAGCTTTCGGCCTGTTGCTGAGCATTGAGCACAGCGCCGGCAGAGGGATCCGGTCGGGCTCTTATATTGGCTTGGGCTGTGCAAGGTGCTAGCCATGATGCCTCCTGTAGGAACCAACCTTTGAGGCACCACAGCGGTCCAGGATACAACGCGATTGAGTCGTCCGAGTTGGACGGAGTACGGAGCAAGTAAGTATACAATGAGACGGTTGCTTATCTGCCCACCTACACCGCCTGCCCTAAGTACTAGTTACTGTCTTCGCCATCGCCAGACTCGTCTTTCCCGCATTCTCAGGCCCCAGGAACTCACTCTTCTGCCCTTAAATCTTCTCGTAATCATCTAATGAGCCGCTCTCATCTGCTTTATTTGGCCATTAGTCTTTGCCGTGTTCTCACCAGTCAACTTGGCCAGTAATAGTAAGGAGTCAGTCGACTATTCGGGTCTTTTTACATTAGACATCGATGCTATCATTCGCTTAATCCAACACAGTCACTTTGATAGCTTTCGTTCTTCTCTTCATCCTGTGATCCTATCTGCGAGGCTGGATCCTCTTTTTTTCATAATGAACGTCAATCGCGCCAGGGTTCGAAATGTTTTCATCTACAATGGTGCTACAGGCGACCACTTCGGTGGAATGCGACAGAATGGATCGATAACAGAAGCGGTGTTTCTATGGATCCTGAGCCATATCCTGCTCATTACAGATGCTGAGCTTGAAGTCAAAGCTCGAGCTTCCCAACAGATCATCTTACCGACAAGCAACCGCCTTGAACCTGGTGATTATGACGTCTACTGCAATGGTAAGTGTTATGATCTTAACAAGTACTTCTATGATCCTACTTTACTGACTGAAATAGGCTCTATTAAGCTCACTAACGAACCCTGGGTGCTACGAATTCTATCACATAGTGTCAGTGGAAGAGAAGAGAGCTTTCGTGAAGGATTACGTAAACGAGATGGAAAGTGTGTCCTATCAGGTTTCGAAAATCTGAACGCGGATATTGGTGACTGGAGCCCCTTTGAAGGAGCCCATATTTTCCCGCTTGAAAAGGAGAATATATGGATTACGCAGAATTTCGGAAGATGGATCACTGATATGGACTATGCGAATGGAGTTTCGAAGATAAACAGTTGTCAGAACGGATTACTTCTACGGCGTGATCTTCATACAATGTTCGACAATTACCTCATCTCAGTCAATCCAGACGTGAGTGACTCCGCAGAAGATATTATTATTCTTTTGGTTACTAATATTTTTATTCGTTCAAAGGACGGCTATAAGATTATAGTATTCAATCGTGACATCTTTGGTCTCGATGGACGAGTCCTGGATCCTGTATGTCGTAATCCAAGAGACCTGCACCGCGTCTCAGATGAGTTACTTCGGTGGCATTTCCGGCAATCAGTCCTTGCGAACATGAGAGGCGCTGGTGAGCCTATCTTTGAACATGATTTCCCAGCGGGAACGGATATGATGAGGGAAATTTATGAAGGCCCCAGTGCGCAGGAAAGGTTTGAAATGGAAATTGCTTCGAGATTACGCGGATTCGAGATTTAGATGATGAGGGAGAAGAGACATTTCCAGAGTGAAAATTACGTCTGTACGACTTACTGGTCTTATTTTTTTTTAGCGTGGAATGGGCAGTCATATAAGGAGCTTCAGAGAAGGGATGGTTAGCATGATCCAAAAGACAGCGTCAGGTATCACCGTTTCTGGCCGCCAGTTAACCATCTCATCATTAGACAGAGTATATATATTCATTTCTATAGGTGAGATAAAATTCTTATTCAGAACTGGCGCTGTCAACAATGACCGGCAATAGTCGATATTCGAACGAATTAAGAAACCGGAGAGGTGTGTACTCGCATGTATTGTATAAGTCTCTCATATCTCACAAAAACATATATATATAGCCCTCACATTAAACACCAACACCAATTAACACCCCCTAGACTAGTAGTGAAGTAGAAAATACGTGAGTTAAGAGAATCTTTCAAACGCCCCTCGATGACCTCGTCCCAATCCCACCCGGACCGTGCCCATCTCTCCTGTCCGATCGTCCCCAGGATCGAGTACTAGCCCCAGCTCCAATGGAATTGGACGGTGAACCAGACACAGACGCCCCACGAGAAGAAGACGTAGAGACCGCCGCAGATGATGCAGCGGATGTCGCCGAAGAAGATGTGTTGGTCACAGCTGCACCTTTTGCGGACGAAGCGGCGGTGACCGCCGTTGGATTGCACGTTGCGCAGATGAACACGTTGAAACCGTGTCCGTCGCAGCGTGAGCAGACGGAGTCTCTGGTAGGCGGGTTATTGAGTTGAGTGATTGGTTCTTTCGGGAAAAAAAAAAGGAGAAGAGAGGAGAAATATACAGGGAATGTTGAGTTTCAGAGTTTGATGGAAGAAGGGAATAGACAAAATTTTGCAACTTGTATGATAATAAATGCATGGCAGATAGGAAAGAAGATCCTACCAGAACATTGTGCTTGTGCGAGTCCTGAACAGAAATAGGCAAAAAAAAAAGATTTGAACATACCTTGGCGCATTTCCTGCACACATACTGCAGGTCACAACGGTTCTGCCCCTGATGCAGGACACATGCTTAGGGTCTAGCGACAGGGGCGCCACGCTTGCTCGAGACATCACTGCTCTATAACAAAAAAATAACCCCGAGTAGTAGTGTTAGCCCGCAATTCGGCCTGAGTTGAGAACTGAAGAGAATCGCGGGTTTTATAATAGATAGATATGTATCCGTAAAATGGTCAAGACGATATATTGGTGCGACAAGATTTTCGACACTCCCGAAACAGGTAAAGACAGGATTGTTTAGTTGGTGTCTGAAGATTTTTGTACTTACTTCTTTCTCCCCCAAAACGATCTCCTGAGGTTACCCTGTTTATAGAAGATTTTCGCTCCTCGATCAGACAATGCTTCAACCGACACCAGACGGTAACCTGCCACGCAATGTGGAAGACACTGCAACAATAGGAAATTGAATATTTCTCAGGTAGAGCTGCAGTGTCACTCAACGCAAATTGGTATTCTACAATCACTGTGAATAATCAATATGGCAGAGACCTCCGCGATACAGCATTGGTGATACTAAGTTTTAGTTCAACCTGTCACGGCTTTGGTGGTGGAGTATAAAAGATCAGCAGGACACAAGCATGAAAAGCCTAAGTTCTCACGTTAGCAATTCATGTCAATTCTGTAGACTGCAGGCCAGGTCTCAAGCAGGAGAGAAAACATCTGGGACAGCAGCTGAAATCGAATGTTGGTGTGGTGTGTTCTATGATTTTATACCGTACTGCAGTTATCGATGGCTTCATGTTATGTCAGTGGTCCTTGACAGACATTATATTTGAAATTACCATCCCACAAGGTGGACGGACAAGGGCACCATAGACATCTGAAGCTACGCCGGGTACATCCTACGCTGGCTCGTCCCCCAAAGGCCCAGTCACCTGTCCACCGAGAGAGGTTAGTCGAAAATAACTGAAATAGCGAGCGTATTGCACAGAAAAGGGGCCCCAATCCAAGAAGCTACACTTCGTGGATGTCAGACTCGACTAAAATCTACAGTTGTTGCGTTGTGCTGGCACAGCGAGTATCGAGGATCACCAAAATGGCTGCCTCCAATAGCAGTAAAACTAAATGTCGTACAGGCAATTGGCACTTGGGGAAATTGTCAATATCATCATCCTTCACCGCTTCGTGTCCAGCCTAGTAGTCATCTCAGATCTTTCGGAGCCGTTCGCGATTGTCGAATCAAGATATGCCAACCTCGGAAGGCTTGCTGCGGCTAGCATAGGGCATCAATAGATAATTCCTTGACAGCTTACGTTGACAGGACATATTTAGCATGTATGCGCGTGCTGACTGGATACAGGGGGTGAGCGGAACACGGAGTAACAGGACCTCATCGTATTCGTGGACACAGCAAGCCGGCCATGCCAAAAGTCCATACTGAAGTCGGGCGCAGCTGCTGTTACTGCAACGTTGACATCCATTAGAGAGGTAAAGGTGTACTGACGTAGCCAGGGCATAGTCATCTCTAGGCAAGAGATGAGATAGATTATCATTGAGATCACAAGGACATGCACATACGGACTACAAACGCTGCATGCCGGTTGGTTAGGGTTGTAGCCGGCTGTTTGTCGCGATCATGTAGGTCCAGCGCTGGCGGCTGCTGAGGGGAAACAAGAGAAATTGCCCTGGGAGGTTAGCGCTCTACTGTCGATAAACAAGGTGATATGCGTGTAGCAGCCAGCGCAGAACAAGGATATCGGGGAAACAGGTCTTGAACCCAAGAGTATTACTACCTTCTGTAACAGGGGAGGATGTCATATTGTATTTTCCGTCATATCTCATGTTCCCCTATAATCCTTTTCCAAAATGTTATGCAGAAGTTTTCGATTCTCAGTTGGAAATTCTGCTCGTTTGAGCCACATAAATAAATAGACAAGGGGAGGCCAAATCCCGAGTTCTCTCTTATTGACTGGTGGTCATCTAGATCTCAAATATAAACCAAATACCGAGGGCCACTTTGAAACAGTCGATGGAATAAGGTACTTACGTCTAGTACAATTCTTGACACTTGCCTTGGCAGAGTATTAGGCACAGCGAGAGCCAAATGAAAATGGACAACACGGAAAAAGAGCCCGCGCCAGTCGCACAAACAAAAGATTCCAACATCTCTATCTAGGTTCCTATGATTCTTACGCAGTATCAGAGTAATGACAGAGGAGACTGGAAGAGTACGAGCGTTTATAATCACCTGAAAGCTGCGCTCGCATCCTCCGTAGAGATAGAGAGTTGTGACCGACCTGAGATCCGATGAGATAGGAACAGAAATTCCTTTGGCAGGGATTGACGATCTAAGCCCCCGCATGAGACGGGTTACAGGCACTTAGGGTCCGCTTCTGCATGGCCGCAGTTACCGATAGAATTGAAAGTGTCAATCGCATGGTCGAGGTCAATAAGAGAAATTCATTGGTGGAGATTTGTTTAGATGATAAAAAGGTTGAAATTGATTCCTTTCTCTGTATATCAGGACAGAGACTCGCCATCGTGCTCGAAGTCAGAGCCCCGGTCTAGAAACAAACGACGATCAGGTAGGTATGATGGGCCCAGACGTCCGCTCTGTCTTTGGGAATGCTATCCTGGGCGTGGGAATTTCTTTGATCAGCAAGCATGATCCAGCCAGATGTATGTACCGGAAGCTTTGATTGGAAGACATTGCCTAGAGACACAATTCTGTTCAACGTGAGTTCTGCGTTGGGACTCAACTATCAATGATGGAGACTGCGGCATAGACACGTTATCCCCGGTCTCTAGAGATATCACGCCAGTTGTTTAGATGAAAAGAGTGTGTATGCAGGCCATACCTGTTCTTGAGTTCCGCTGTCTGGGTTGCCAGCCGGCGCAGGACCAGTGGTTGGAGGGGATGTCCTAGGTGATGCGGCAGAGACTCCAACTCAAACATCATTCTGTACTTAAGAATCCGGGCCTATCGGGCAACTAATCAGATCGGGAAGGTATCAACGTCTCAATCTCGAGATTAGCAAGAGAGAGAAGAGGTCTGTCAGTCAGCTCGACAGCACACAGAGCCTACCAAACGGCAGAAAACAGGATGATCACGGTTGCCTCGCCTGGCCTGACCTCGACACTTGTCCCTTAGGTCCTTCTTTGAAACACCATGAATGCATTTCTGGAATGGAAAATTAGGCACACAGCGTATCTTGCTGCCGACCAACAGCGGACATCCATCAAATTAGTTCGTCTCAATTTAAACGAGCGCTGCTGGACAGACAACACCCTTCAGCACCCAGGTCTGCCTCTCATACTACGTTAGAGCGGGGTCCTACACGGTGTAGGTACTCTCCAGATTTTCGAACTAACGTCCTCGGAGCGCCCGTTCACGGAGTACGCGGAACCTTAACGGGAGAAGAAATATACCTGTACTACAATACCGATGCTACAGATATGATGGTCCTGAAATGAATAAAAGAAAATTTGAATTGGTTTGTTGCTGGATATTCATAGGTAAAGCCTCACATGGGCCATATCACACAGCGGCCCCTGCTGACTGCGATGAGAGGAATATTGGCCTCTAGACGCAAGATTTCTTCAGCGTGCAGTAGTGCAACCACCCATGGTAGCAAGTCGCCAGCAGGAAAGAGGGGTGCGAACCGGTGGGGGCGGGGGTCTCTGGAGATATGGTGACAGAGAGTCTGTAATAGTAAGGAAAGAAAGAAAGAAAAAAAGATCGAGCTGCAGCAAGAAACCTAATGTGAAGCCGTATTAGACAGTCACCCTGGGTAGCGATTCCTACGATGTCCACCGTATTCCCTAGCAGACGCACTAAAAGATAGCCTTCCCCTGAGCTAAACGCCTTCGAAATCCATAATCACATAGTCCCTGAAACGCCAGTCATTGTGTGATTCATCGCCATACGGCCGTAGGATCCATACTCGTTGTTCAATTGCATGGAAATAGGCTTCAACCAGTGAAGAAATCCGGGGGTAGCGATGCCAGACCGGCAACAGTGAGAATGCTGCCGACAAAAACTCCGCCCAAAGCGACAACTGCATCTCTGGCTAACTTGCGGCGACGGGAGGGAGCATGCGTTAGCTTTGCACGCTTTTGACAATGCCCGTTATCAGATACACCGTTCCCGGCGGATTGTTCCTCGGAGACAGCAGGGATCTTGATGAGCTCTGGAGGAGAACTGTCAAGGTCATTTATAGGTAGCTGTGGCTGAGCGTCTGGAAGCGAGGCCACATCACCAAAGACACTTTCCAACTGAGCATCCCTAATAGACTCGCCGCAGTGACGTAGGTCAGAGAACTCATCGAAGTAGGATGGGCCAGAAACAATCGATTCCAATTCCATTTCAGCCGCCTTTCTCTTCAGAGAGGTCCTTGGTTCCACTGGCTTGCAGTCATGAACAATATCAGCAATGGACACGCGTGTGGTTGCAGTGGACTCTCCAGTTCGTCTCTCGGTAGCATGTTCAAGTGCCAATGCGGCCTTGTCACTGTTAGCAACACTACCACTCTGACCCGTACACTGCGGAAAGAGTGGCGAATGTGTGAAAGACGGAAGAGCGGTCTTTCCAAAACTGTTGTACCTAGGTAGCGGTTTCATGCGTTGTTCCTCCACGACTGGATCAGTACGGTGGTCCACTAGGGTAGATGGCCCAGGGAGAATGATGGGTTCCATAGAGCCAACATTCTCAGTTGAGGGTCGCGTATGGTCGAGCATGAAAGGTCCATCAGAATATCCGTAAGAGCTAGGGGCTTTCACGAAGACACCAGATGGAAATCTGCAGGGCCGCCACTGGGATGCATGGTCCGCGGCCGATGGTCCTGCCCATTCATCGATACATGGTCCGGTAGAGAGGGTGGCGTAGACTGCAGGAGGGGGAGTGTACGACTTGTTGGTGGTATGAACGTGGCTGTTGGCGAAGCCTTGTTCGAACGACTCATCGCTGGAACAGGATGCACCGGCGTCCTCATCATCTTCGAGCTCTTCCGACATTTGGGATTCGGAATCTTCCTCACTGCTGTAAGTCTCAAGATTTTCCCAGTCATGGTTGTCCGAGAAGGCACCTGGAGTGAAAGCCGCTGGTGGGGTCGTTGTTGGTGTCACCAGAGCCTGGTCCTCGTCAACGGTGACAGGCACCTTCCGCGTGCCTTCAGCCAAGTCTGATCCATTGGCCGCGGGCTTGGACTGGGATGCCTTAGGGCTCGAGGTCTCCGCATCGTCTCGCGTGCAGCCATCCGCAGCATCTTTGCTGAGAGGGGATGTAGCCGGGGTGGACTGATCTTTGGGGTGGGTAGAGTCTGCTTCAGATTCGTCGTCCGAGTCGGGAACCGTGAATGTTGTCACTTGCTTATGGCAAGAGTCACGAACTATTTCGATCACCTCATCGTCGTCGGGTACAGAGAAACTGTTCGTGGATGGCTTCGTGGGAAGCTCTCCGGGGGGTTCACTTGGCTCCTTATCACTAATGAGGGGTCAGTATATATAGTCATACCCAACCACCCAGGCATACATACTCATTATCGAACCACTGACACTCGCAGCGAACCTTGAGGGGAGCAAAAGTCTCTGGAGAAGAGAAAGTTAGCCCTGCATGTAGTACACACAGAAGAGACTATATAGGCTGGGACAGTCGATAGAACAGAAAAAGCGAGTCAGGTAGTAGACATACCAGAACCGCGAGTGACTTCATTCCCAAAGGTGAGTATATCACCGCTCTGTACGGTGACATCTTTTCCGGTAGGGATCTTCTTGTCATTGAGTGCGGTACCATGCATAGAGCCGTTATCCCGAACGTAAACAATCTTTCGCAAAACGTCAGTTTGAATTTATCCCCTTGTCAAGCCAGAAACATAGATGGGAAAACCGACCTCCTTGTCCAGACGGACCCCAATGCGGGCATGATCCCTTGACATCACTCGCGATTCGAACCAAGCATTGTTATGCGCAGGGACAAGGTTTTTGGACAGGCATTTGGAAGACCGTCCGATACTGACGTTGTCTTTGTCCGAGGCAAAGGTCAGGGATCGAAAGGGGAGAGTGTCTGGTGAATAGATAGGGTGGAGGGTTATGACCGCTGCTAAGCGTCAGTATCCAAGATAACCGTCCTTATCGGTTGTGGATAAGACCTACCGTGTCGACGAGGCATGATGACAGCGGTTAACCAGCATAAGTCTTGAAGAATATCCTTTCGATCGACATTCGAAGTCTGATGCCCGCAGTCAGGATGAGGGGACTCGAGGACAACTTGCTTTGGAAGCAGTCGACACCAGCGTAGCACAGCTTACCTAGTCGTACGCAAAGCAGCCCCACACGATCTATGGTATTCAGGTCTCTTTCTCTCTCTCAAAGGCAGAGCTCCGATCAGGACGGAACTCGCTGCCAGAGATCAGAAAAGGCCTGAGAGGTGATGTAGTAGTAGTAGATAGTAGATGGATGGAGCAGAGGATGAATGAATCCTCACGAGAGAGAGGGGTAGAGGGAAGTAGAGGAACGGACCGGAGACCCGATGAGGTGAAGCTGAGTTGGGCCCAACCGGGCGGAGAGAGAGAGAGAGTCCAACGCAGGTAACTTCGCTAGCAGGCAGAAAGACGAGTCACCTGCCTGGATGGCTCGCTAGCCTTGGATGACCGTGCTGGGAAAGCGCAATAGGCAGCCAGTCAGACGGTCAGTCGGAACGAGAAACGGGAAGGCTTCGCGGGCTGTTGACTCACTGCAGCCTGTCTGTACCGTTAATGAGGTGTATCTACTCGACAGGACCTTTGGAGATCGAGGCATGAGACTGTCGTCACCAAGGGGTGGCCCATGGATGTCTGCGATACATACAACAGACTGATAGGCAGAGAAACCCCGCCCCTTTTGGGCCCAGAAGAAGCGACGGAAAGCTTCATCTGTGATTGGGGCCAGCGGAACAGACAGCTATGGTACCGTAAAGAAGGAGAGGAGTACGAGTAATGTTTCGAATCGTGTCCCAGACCGTCGCAGATTTGATTATACTCGAATGTCACCATAATGCCTACCAGTTATCTATCGTCCATGGAGTCAGCAGCTCTTCACAAGGAACTCGATGACCCCAGATATCATTACTCTCATAAATCGACACTAATAAACGATACATACACCTGCGCTGGAGGGGCATCTCACAGATGAGGTATTTGCAAGCTGATAGGCGGACATTGCGCCCGCTAGCTTAGGTACCCCGTTTGAAGTCAGATGACGGCGCCGATAAGCCCGCCCGCAAACAGGACACTAATAATAGCCAAAAGAGCTCCAGGGATAAGATGAACAACATTCCAACACTCTCACATTTGATATAGTACAACTCTCTACGTACCTCGGCTAACTGAACACCCTGCCAGTGATCCGTTCGACAACACCCAGGCCCTTCCTCTTGTTTGCAATGACCCCAGAGGCAGCGTTCATCGAGACAACAAACAAACCAAAGCAAAACAAGGCCAACAGGATCAAACCCGCTCCAGATATTAAAATACAATCACAGGAAACGACAGCGACCAGACCCGAAGGAAATAAGCCCAGGGAGGAAGAAGGATTCATCAGGCACATGTGACCCAGTCGTCCGGTTCAAGAGATCACAGGAAGATAGATACGAAGGGACACTGGCCGGCTGACAAACGAAGACAGTCCCAAGAGAGACCGTATTTACTACGTTTTTTTTTCCCGACCAGCTCAATCGATTGATCGAATGCCCAGGTTTACAGGCCAGGGGCGCCACCGATACCGGCTCCCATGCTCTGCAGACGGGCTGCCAGCTGGGGGTATTTCTCCTGAACCTCCAGCTGCGTCCGCGTAGCCTCCGCGTACGAAATGGCGTTGACCACTTCGGCCTCGGTACGTGCCAGTTCGGCCGCTCTCTCGAAGTACTTGAGCGCCTGCGAGACCTTACCCTGCTGCAGAAGCAGCTGGGCCATGGTGCCAACGGCAATGTCGCATTCGGGGTCAACTGTGACTCGTCAGTGATTACATCCACTTGGTTCCTTATTATCCAGAAGGACTTACTGATGAGGGCCTTCTGGCACAGGTTCTCCGCCTCCTGGAAGTCGTGCTTCCACTGGAACACGGCAAGAGCCTTGTTGATCAGGGGCAGGACATTGATACCCATCGGCTTGCTGTTCTTCTCCATGTCCATGGCCTTGTCGAATTTCTCAACGGCCTCGGGGAACTTCTGCTGGTCGAGCAGAAGCTCACCAAAGTAGTTGTAGACATCGGGGATATCCTCGAAGTTCTTCTCGGATCGACGGAATGTCGCCATGGCAGAGGCAACAGAACCCAGCTTGTACTGTGTCACACCCAACTGGATGTGGGAATAAATGAAACTGCGGTCCAGATCAATCGACTTCTGATAATCCTTGGCGGCTTCGGCGAACTCTCCGAGGATAAAGTGGAGCTGAGCCCGGTGGTAGTAGATGTCGGGGTCATCCTTGTTGTGAGTAATGGCCAGTTCAAAGTCATCCTGGGCAGCATCCTTGTTTCCTGCTTGACGTTAGCTGCGGTTCAAGAGATCAACAAAGAACAATATGGCTTACCGAGCTCAAGGTGCAGGCTGGCACGCTTGACATAGCTCTGAACCAGGGCCGGCTGCAGCTCCAGACTCTTGTTCAGATCGGCCAGGGCGGCCTGGGCGTTTCCTTGCAGGTAGGTGAAGGTAGCGCGCATGTTGAGCGCGTCCGCTTCATACTCACCCAGGTCACCTAGCTCGAGGGCCTTCTCGAAGGCCCGGGCAGCCTCCTCATAGCCGTCACCGGTCTTCTTTTCCAGGGCCAAGTAACCCTTACGGAGCTGGCCCTTGCCAGTGTCCTCGCTCAGTTCTGCAGACTCCTCCAAACCGGCCGGTACCGGCTTGGGGCGGAAGCTCTGCAGGTAGTTCGAGACAAAGGTGGCATTGGGAAGCTTCTTTCCCTTGGCCTCAATGATCTCCTTGCCCTTCTTTTCCGCGACCTTCTTGAGCAGTCGCTCGAGAGAAAGACGGCTGGTGTCGTTTGTGAAGCTGTCGATAATGCAGCTGGCCGTGAAGTCAAGGAGGGCTTCGCTGAACTTGCCTAGGTGCTCGTAGGCAATGGCTCTCCGGTTGAGGGCCTTGACGTATCCACTGTCCATAGCAATGGCAGCACTGGTGTCCTCAACCACCTTCTCCCACTCCGACAGAGCATTGTAGCAGGCTGCCCGGTTGGAGTAGAACACCGGATCGGGCTTGCACAAGATAGCCTTTCCATACAGGTCAATTGCTCTGTTGTAATCCTTTGACCCGTAGGCCTTGTTTCCGGCGGCTTTAAGCTTGGCGGCATATGCCTTCCTGGTCTATAAGACAAGTCAGCTGGAGTCGTTCCGTGACGGAACAAACGAACTAGAAAAAAAAAATGTTATGTGGTCCACACACCTCTTCGTCGAGGTTCCCGACGGTCGCCTCATCGACCTCAGGAAGCTCATCAGATGGCTCCCCAGCCTTCTTCTTGGCCGACTCTGAAAGCTCCGTCAGTATAAGGCCGTCCAGGCCCATAATGCCGCGGTCTCCGACGACATACCATCCTGTGCGGATGCAGCCTTTTCCGCCTTCTTCTCCTCCTCGGCCCTCTTCTTCTCCTTCCGTCGCTCCTTCTTGCTCTTCCTCTTCTCCGCAGACGGTGCAGCAGGCTTGGTGCTTGAGTCCGAGAGGTAGTAGACCACTCCGGCGCTAGTCACTACCACCGCAACACCGGCGATGGTGTAGACAACAGCCTTATTCTCTGAAACCCATGTCGAAATGCGATCCCATACTGACGCTGAGGAAGATGAGGAGAGAGAAGATGTATCAAGGACCACGTTCTGAGTGGCCGTCGCTGGGGGCGGAGCGCTCGACATGATGCGCGTGAAAACAGGAAAAAGCGACCTTTTTTTCGCTTCCGACCGAAACGTCTGCTCCCACGAAAGCCGTAGGATTAAAAAGAATTATACAATGTGATGATTAAAAGCAAAAGGAATAGAATGGAGAGAATGACGGAAGGAGATCCCAGGAGATAGACGAAGGCGAAGCCTTAGCGGAGGAATGGCTGCTCTAGAGGGATAGACCTTTGAAAAGTTATCGAGTTCGATGATCCGGGCGGCTGTTTGGCTTCTTCGGGCTCGCTGCTGGTCTTCTTCCCGAGCTCTACCCAGCTGGGCCAATCAGCGGAGCCCCGGGCCGTGCTGACTGAGCGCGCTATTTGGTGTCTTTTTGCGGAAGATTGTGATAAATGCTCATCCGATCTTCAGACGAGTCTGTTTGGGGAGATGGGAATGGTCTATTCCTGAAACATTCCCGTACTGGAACCATCGTCGAAGATGGTGTTCCTGAGAGAAAAGCGCCTGATCCGGATCGTATACTCCAGTAAGCGTCTTCCCGCAATAGCATCATGCGGGGACAGAAATCACAACAACGCGTCGTCCTGCAATTATCTTGCACAGGAGATGGACTTGAAGTTAGATACGTAGAGGTTCCAAGGAGTATCCAGGGATAATTATCAGTTGCTTGTTAGCCTGTTAGGTCGCTAAAGCACATGAAGCACGACCGGTCCAACGTCATAGTTAAGACTATGGCAGTAACCACAGAAATACGCACACAGGATCTCTATCTCTAACTATATATCATAATTTCTTCTCAGAATGAAACGACCTGGATAAGGGATATGACCCTGTAATCGAACTGCTTACTAGTCTAGTAGTACTCAGTCATGGTTATCTTGTCGACTGCTCTCTTGCAGTATTGGAACCGCTGCTTTCTAGGATCAAAAATTAGCCTCGACCATGCGGTGAAGACGACAACTCAAGTTGAACTGGGACGGTCTCTACACTAATCCGTAACAGAGGAGCACGGTTTTTCCTTTCCCCAGTTGCAGATCTTGAACGAGACTCCCCATGGTCCATGCTGAGAGTTCATGTACGCCGTGCATGGGTCAACGTGTCCAACTGCCGTTTGGGGTCGTCAACATTGGCTATCGGGTCTTTCGACGGGAGAAATTATGGCTGGGCATATTCCGGGGAGATCTAGGCCCCGCATACTTGCTTGTTGGTGTGGTCAATAACAGTGTGCCCTCGCGATCATCTCTCGACTCCAGCGATCGCGAGCAAATGAACCCTTTGTATCACCCTCCATAAGTCTCCGTGCACGGTTCCGCTGAGCTCTTGACGTAACTCTGCGCAGTCCAGCAATGCAGCCCTTTGTCTCTGTCGCCACTGAGCATATCTGCTGTGGAGTATGGAGTTCTGGATACGCTCCAGACTCCAGAGTATCAGGATTATTGCCTCCAGAGCTGCTCGTATTCTCCAGCGCATCTGGTCGCTGATTGGCTGGACACGGGGGTCTCACGTGAGGTAATGCTGACAACCCCGCGTTTCTGATTTGGTTAGCGCCGGCGACTGCAGGAAAGCTCTCGGAAGCAGAAAGTGCAGGATTGTCCGACCGGCCCAGAAGAAGCAGAAAAGCAGACGACCTCGGGCGCCTCCCATCTTCCATCCTTACTCCAGGATTCCCCCAATTCCCTCAAAACAAACCAATCCTCTACGTCCGGCGATGGGCATTTCGCAATCATGAAGTTCTTCGAAAACGTTTTCAGCTACGACTATTCCTTCCCTGCTGTCTCTCTGGCTTATTTTCTCCGTTATCCCAACCCTTACTCCCGTCATGTCCTCACGACCGATGTCATCGACCGCTATGTTGACCCGGAAACTCAACGACTCCACACCACCAGGCTTCATCTGAAGAAGTCCAAAATCCCTTCTGCCATGCTCAAACTCCTTCCCAAGGGCATTGGCGGATCGGACAATTCCGGTCAGAGTTTCATCCTCGAAACGAGCGTCGTTGATCCCAAAGAAGGATGGATGAAGACGGAATCCCGCAATATGGAGTGGACGGGCATCTTGAGCGTCGTTGAAAAGCAATTCTACCAGCGACAGCCCGCCCTGGATGGTAGCCAGGACCTTGCCGGTCTCTCGATCGACCAGAAGAAAGATGAGCGAACAACGGTCAAGACGACAGTCACCTTCCTGTCGAGACTCGGACAAGGCAAGCTACTCGGACATAAGAGGAAGCCTGAGTTGCCGCCTACCGGAGCCGACAGTGAGAGCGAGGAGGACGTTCCCAAGCAAGGTTTCTTCAGCTCGTGGTCCACGGCCGGTCTTCAGCGAACTATTGAGCTGATCGGCGTCAAGAGGACCCGCGATGCCATCCTGAAGAGCAAGCAGGGAATGAACGTTGTGCTGGAGCGTTTGCGGAGCGGGGGAATAGTCGGTGTTATGGAAGGCATGCGACAGGACCGCGAGGCGACTTCCGGCCCGGAAGGCCCCTGGAAGCGCGTCTGGCTGCAGGGCAACAACCTCAAAGAAACGGCCTATCTCGAAGACGACGACAATTAACGTCGATGTACGAATGAAGCGGAAGACGAACGAAGAAAGATCTCTCATGCATATTCGGTTTTGGAGCGCGGAGTTACGGAGCTTGGATTTTGTTATTGACGGACACTCTCCCACCACCATCGACTATCGATTTACCACGTACTGGAGCTATTTTTGAGGGCACACAGGAAGCTCTGTTGTATTGGGCCTGAAAGACACGGCAAGATAAAGAAAAAACAAAATTACCACCAGTTGTATGATACTGGGAAAATCCCTGGTGACCATGGTGCTTTCGCTCTCGTTGCAGGAGGAAAGGCCAGCTGTACATTAGTGAAGCATATCTTCAATCTTCTTTGACTCTGTCAATGGTATTAGTATTTCTTTTTGAAGACATCATCAAAGCATTTGGTCCCTTAGATCCCACAGTAGTTCATTCTGCAGCGAATGCCGCAGGTATTAAGGGCGCAAATGCTCCGCAGTCCACGGAGACCAGGCGCCGGAAGGATACATCTCATATAAAGGTAACACGTATCCTACAGAACCCCACGCTTTGGATACTACTTGAGTGTATAGTGACACAAATTATCAGACGACCAATCCGGGTCTTCGATCAACGAACAGAAACATAAAGGAAGCAGGACAAGCTGAAATAACGCTGAAAAGCTGAAAGGCTGAAAGGCTGAAAGACTCCTAGACCCACACGGGCCAAGGGGAACTATTTCAGAACTACCTTGCACCGCACATTTGCTTAGAAAACCAAAAGAAGTCCCGGCGCCGAAAGGGGTAATTTCTAGCCATATTATCTCGATGTCTTGGATGGAACAATCTGCTCCGTGTGCTAATATTCAAGTCAGCTCAAGTCGAGATCATGGTCTCTGTTGCTATGACCAAGTTAATTTCAATCTGTCGATAGTCTCCTCCTAGTTTATGCACTTATATGATGCTGTGTGTAGATAGTATGTGACCATAGAAGACTACTGTAGGTACTGGCGATGTTGTTTACTTGAGATTATGATTATCTATTGTTATTGCTGGTTGGGCGAGAGTGCCTCAGACGTCATTGTATATCGGCTCTTGTCCGTAATGATACCCGGGATCTTGGCAACGTTGTTCGAAAAATGTTTCTGGCGTTCCTGGATGTACTCCTGTAGTCCGTGCTGTACACACAAGGGTCAACAAAGAATAATCCTTTATCTTTTAGGTTGCTCACCACGGCTAATTGATTATAGTTAGCCGTCCTTCGTCGGATGACTTTTCCAAAGATCGATACTGATGCACAGAACAAACACGTGAACTGTCACTGCGATTATCGATATCTCCCCGTTCGAGGTCCTATCAATGATCATCCAGGAACTCTCCCAGGCGAAGAAAGGATCAGCGGTGGCTAGAAGCCCCGCTAGCGTTGCAACGGCCAAGACACCGGTATGCTTGATGGGGGATTCAAGAATGCAATTGTTGGCATTGACACAGAGAAGATGGATCGCGGTTCATGCGACGGATGGGTGAGTCTGATGACATGGGAGGAATCTGCGTCGAGTTAACTATCTACTCGTCTTAAGGGAAAGCCCGAGGGGGGAAGACTCCGTTACTCTTCTGAAACAAAGCAACTCACCGATGGTTTATTCTTTTTTTGAGTTGAGTTGATCTCCCGCTCCGTTCAGGCTGTTGCGGTCTTTCTATCCGGAGTCTTGGATCAGAATTACCATAATAATAATACTTAGTGAACGCCGTCAAGTGGTTTCATCTCCAGCGGGGTGGGTTCAGTAATGGCCGTCGCCCAGTGAGCACTCCGACGTACGCCGTAGTCACAAGTCACAAGCACAGTAATACTTTAGGAGTCATATAGCGAGCTGCTAGTGAGATACGGAACTTGCCGGACAATCCGATAGAGCAGTCTCTTGCCTTTTAGTTTGTTCATGGCATGCCCTACTTCGAGTTTGGGTTTGGCCGCGTCGGGATAAGCGTACCTGTAGCAAGACTACCGGCAAGCCTCAAAGGGACCCAGCGCGCCGCCAGCGCGCCTCCCACTTCATTCTCGCTGCCTCACCTCCTCTTCGTTCGATCCTCAATAATTCACCTCTTCTCCCCCCCAGCACGAGGTCGTGAGCATGCAAATTGCTGTCCAGATCCTCGACTCTCCGTCGTTGTCGCCCCTAGAGGTGACTGCGACGCTCTCCCGGAGATGAGACGACCTCCGAAGCTGCTGCTTTGGATGGCCTTTCGCAGCGTGACCAAACTGCCGTCTCTGCCATTCCTCATTCTCGCTATCGTCACCCTCGTCAAGGCTCAAACGTGCGCCTTCACAGACGACAGCTGCATCGATCCCCTCGCTCAGACAGCTGTGCCGTTGTCTTTCAGCCCCCTGTTTCCGCAAAACATCACCTTTTATTATGGCTTCGATGCCGCTTATCTTTCCGCCTCGGAGGGTTTGTCACTGGACGGACAGAGTGAAGGACCGATAGTGAAGGGCAGCTTCTGGCTTGGATACGGTTCTCATATGTCTTCTACTGACGTTCACGCCAATCATACCTCCGAAGTCGCCGTGCGCGTGGGAAACCTGACTGGCTCCCCTAGCGGAGGAAATAATGGCTGCGATGGTGTCTGGGGATCTGAATGCTCGCAGGAGATCAAACACCTGCTGCAAGGGTCCATCTACGACCTCTCTGTAATGGGATCCTATTACACCAATCCCCTGCAGACAGTACTCAGGCAGCTATGGCAGACACCACTAGCAATTGTCTCATGCCCTTCAACTTTATTCACAGTCCAGACAATTCCGGCTGAATGTACGTGTTGCTCCATGCTCGCCCTTCTCTTGTTTCAAGATGTGCTGACGGCAGATCATAGCATTCGCCCAAGAAAATGAAGTCGGTCAGTCGGTGCAGATTATGGACCCGGGGAACAGTGTCTCGCCGTGGCAGACATGGTTTGTTCACGGGGTTTCTGCTTCTGAGCAAGCGGAACAGGTTGCAGTCGGGATCCTTTCGAGAGGCCCGACCTATGCTTCCGAACCGTTGAAGAGTCCACATGATGTGCAGATTGAACTCGTCTGTGTCAGGGCCCCGCAAGAAGCACGTTGAACCAGACATGCTTTGTCCTCAGGACACAAAGAAGCTTCGATGTCTGACATCCACCTTATGGGATTCCAAGGAGGCGATACAAGGGTATGAGGAAGACTTCTGTGGGGTGTTTCAACGATCTCCGGACGCTCCCTACTCTCCACCCAATAGCTATATTGAGCACGCCCTAGCCCACGCAAGCACCACACCGCCTGAGGCTCAGTTGTTCAAGCACACTTATTCTCACTCTCGGTGGTTGAAAGCCAGCTGGTGGTTAGGAATATTCGCAAACGCGCTATCGTCGAGGATGACGCATTAACCTTTTCTGAATTTGGACGCTAACTGCGGCCTCCCGCCTCTACACATAGCATCTTATGCTTACTCATGGATACCCAAGTCGTTTGAATGTTTATAGAGTTGTTTGCTCGAATCAATATTCTTATATCTCCTATTTATATCCTCATCGTGCAGATCTTTTCGCCTTGTTCGTTAGCCTGTGAACAAACAGATGCCGAACTTTCTTATCTGATCGGATAACGGTTTTAAGCGTGATCTGTCTCGAGAGGCTCAAGATATCTTGCGGGGACTCGGGGACAGACTTAAATGACTGTCCTTCGATTAGATGAGGTCCGTGTCAGGCTTGTCGCTGCAGCAGGTCAAAACCAGAAGCGATTTACGGGTAACCGATGTGGATGTTTACCGTCCGCGCTACATCTCTCCGCCCCAGCGCTTTGCAGGATACTTTTCCTGGATAGACATTCCAACTTGCGACTCGAGTCGACAGTTATGACATTTCGGCATGCGAGTTGTATATACAGAACATGGGATAATGCATCATTCCTATTTTTATGCAGCTCAAAGGGCTCCTTCCATCCTCATCATAAACCACGGCACCGTGTCTTCGTTTCTAGCCCACGATCCTCACCATAAAGAACGCAGGACGGATTACAACGTTGTCCAGTGCATCTCTTCAAACCAAGTACATTGCCAGAATTCTCCAGGTCGGGTCCATTGGTAGATTAGCTGGCAGTTGCAGATGTCAGCTTCGACCTCCAGTTGTGGAAGGACGGGCACGTTGAATTGGGTTTGCGCTATAGATGCACCACTAGGATAGGAAAGTGGTTAAAAGGGAGGGGAGACGAATTGTTATCAACGACAAAATTAGACGAACCATATGCTAGCATATCAAGCTTTTTACATCCTTTAATCAATCCTCGACTCTTATCTACAGCGAACACGCATATACTATCAACTCTGCTGTTTGAAAACACACTTAACCAATATCTATATACATACATCACCAGGTCGCATCCATGCCTTTCTTTCTAGTATCTACAGCACAAGCTCCAAAACCAAAATTAATCCATGGACCCTCAACTTAAGCCAACTCAACAGGCAAAAAAAAATTCCCAACGGTAATTTCCCCCGACTGAAATCCACAACGTACTCTCGACATCGGCAGCGGCTCCATCCGGCCTATGGTATGGCATAGTTACCGACGTTGAAACGGCGTCATAGGGAATCAATCGTCGGAGCGGCCGGATCTACTCTAAGAAGACGACATCAGGTTACTGTCTAGGTACATACCTACACGTACAAAACCGGTTTGGTCTATTCCTATCCCTGCATAGGTGAAAGGAGCCAGTGGAGAATAATAGAGACTAGAGTTGCGCTGGTTATTGATAAGATCAAGAGTGCAAGATTATGTATGCTCTTTCTTTTATATATAATGTCATCGTCTCTCTTTTTTATTCTTAGTTAATTCCTCTGTGTATAGTTATGTAAATGCGAATAACTATAACTACCTATATATTCACCATAGAAGGATGAATACGAATAATACTAGATAGAGTATGTACGTAGGTATATTATTCCACTACCTCCCCAAGTTTATATCTCCACTATGGGGTATTTCCCAATAATAATCTAGGCTTGCCGTACCATATTATATACACCGCTGAGATGTATCATTCCCTCCCCATTTTTTTCCTTTTCGTATTAATTTAATTAATCCTAGTTTCGATTTTGTGTGGACTCCAAAAAATTCTGTTTTCGATCGAGAGGGAGAGAGAGAGCGCGCACGGGCAGAAGTCGATGATGTCATTTGGGAAATCGGCTTTTCCGCAGGAAAGTTCCGCATTCCTATCATGATGTATAGTATGGTATACGATAGATAACTTAGGTATCACAGGTGGTTTTAGTTCAATTGATTAATTGATTGATTACTAGCTATAGCTTTTCCATGCATGGGATATTTTAAATGAAATAGTACGATTTTCTCAACCCCGGATAGTTAACTATTCCAACTAAATACATACATAATTAAACGTTAGGACGGAGAGGCGCATGGACAGGACTCAAGAGTATTGCATCCGTCCTATATGCTTCTGGTCTTAATTGTCTCGTTCCGTGTCAATCGTAACCGTGCGCCATATACCGTCCGTTATTATTATTGATGGAGAAGATGTGTCTCTCATGGATTATACCCCCTGCCATAAACCCCATACCATACCGAGTCCAGTAGAAGAAACTTCTAGGATCCCCTCTCAAAGCTTCCTGGAGACCAGGGACCCTAGTAGACAAACGCAACGCAAATACAACCGAGAAACCAATTGGTAATACAACCTCCGCAGGATGAGAGGATGGAACAGTAGTCGTCATAGTGCAGGCGTAGGAGGGTACAAGGCAGGGGTGAACCCTCACCATTCATCCTCACACCAGTCATATTAGAAGAGTAATTAGGGATTATATCGTAGGGACACCAGGAGCATGTATCCAGACCGATCCAGGACGGAACATTATGTCACTGGTTATAAATTCTCGTGCTGGAAATCAGTCAGATATCATTTCCATCAGAGTTCATTACCATCATTACTTACCTCTTTTATTCCCAGATCACGCCTCTCATATTTAGACCTGGGACATAGCCGGGCCTCTGCGGGGAGCGCGGCTGCGCAGGTTGGCACCAGTGCTACGGGAAGCGAGGATAGAGAGAACCAACGAGCCCATAAAGCAGGCCCAGGCGAACCAGAGGAAGGCAGTCGAGGCCTGGCCTTCACGGCAGCGCTTTTCCCGGTGGCGGGAGTTGTTGGTCACATCGTTGTGGAGGAGGTACTTCTATTGTTTCACATTGACGGTTAGTAGAGATGACTTAGAAAAATAAAATCATGGCAGATGATATGCTGGAGATGAGGAAAGACGTACCTGGTTGCTGCAGCTGTGCGCTTCCAGTCTCGCGGCCAGAACGATTCCCGAAGTCAGGAAAAAGATGGCGTTCAGAGTGTCGAGAATGATCGGGATAATTGCGTGGAGACCCCATTCAGGCTCCCAAGTCATCGGGAAGAGGAGGAAGAGCGACACCATTGAGAAGGCCGATGTGAACATAGCATAGTTCACCGAAGCGGGGTTTCCTCCATCGAAGGCTTGGGCGATCATGTTACCGACCAGAGCCATTACAATGAGGGTAAACACGAACTATAGGAATTGTAAGCGCCATTGATTTATCACAGCTAGTAGATCCCTTGGGAATTGCTTCCTACCTCTAGTGAACGAAGCACTAGACCAACAGTTCTCGCAACCATCTTGACTGTATTCTTGGAGGGCTCGTTTCAATTGGACGGTGGTTCTCTTTGGTAAGTATAACCCTCTGGCAGTGATGCTTGCGCGCAACGGTGATCGGGAACAGTGGCGAGTCGATAAACCCCAGGCGATCCTTTCGTCTGTTCTTCTTGTCTTGACAAGCTGCACGAGTCGGATTTACCGTCCGCCAGGAGGGCTTCCTCGCAGATTTATGATGACTTCGGGGTTGGGCGGAGCGGGATATGACGAGATCTGTCAGATGTCTGCTACGTCATACCACCGACGACTTTGACACGCAGTTTTGGACGGTGGAGATGAGGGTTTCAATCAAAGTAAAATCTAGATCTTGTCTTGCAACGGATTTTGATGGATAGATGGATAGTTAGATAGATAGATGGATAGATAGATAGCTTTTCTATTCGAGAGAGAAGCCATATCGAGGGTGGTTGATTGTATTCTATTCTACTGCCTAATCGCTGTCTCCCTGCAACGCCAATAATACCTCTTTGCTCTCTCTCTCTCTCCCTCTTCTTCCCCTCCAATGGAGAACTCGTTAGGGCATGTCACGCGGGCTGAGCCCTAAACCCCCGGTGCTGAGCCCTCAGCCCTAAGCCTCGAGACTGTCCTATCAGACGGCGATTCCATTCCGCTACCATCCGACTACGAAACGCAGTTGGCAGTTTGGCCAGTCAAAGCAAGCGCAAGTGTTGACGTAGCTGTTGCACGATCCTTGCGCTGCGCCGGGTTGGTGGAATTTCGTGGACCAGTCATCATAAACTTGGTTCTACTAGAAGGAGCTGATAACGGACCGTGGAGTAAGTACCATACCATGGAGTACTCTAGAAGTACGTAGTGGAGAACAGCGCGTAGTTATCAGCCAGGATCAGGATCAGGATCAGTATCAGTTACTCTACAAGAGCGCCAACCAGCTTCTTCATCTCAGGGAAATTCCCCCTCGAGACTTATAATAATAACCCTTCTCTCTCTGTTTCTACAGCCACAAGCCATTCTGCAAAGATCCCTTTTCCCGCATCCGATAGTATCATAGTCCCGTCAACGCTGGTAGTCCAGTGGGTCAAGCAGCCCGGGTCCGCACATCCGGGTCCGTCGCGCGATGGGGATCACGCCTACCTTAATTGCAAACCTTATCTGGGCTGCACGAGTCACCACAGGTCCGATGCGATGCGACTCTCGCTGGGTCAGAAGGCTAGACTGCCATCTTTTAGCATGTCTGTTCTCTTTTTCCCGCGTTCTCCTAGTTTACTAGGTAGTTACTTAGTCCGGCGCTTAGGGTAGGTTTACATCATCCGAGGTTCATGGCTGCTACATTCTCCGAGAGAGAGAGAGAGGTAATTATCGTGCTGTCGGAAGAGGAGGGTTGCGATACTTGACTGCATTCCAACGTACAGAGGATATTTGCCATTCCATGACAGCAATTGACTCTCGTTCTTTCCGGGTCCTTATTGTCGATCAACAGCTGGACCTTCAGGATGCACGTCAGACCGTACGCTGAAGATATATATATATATATTGGACTTCTAGCTGGGAAGATGTATTGTGCGTGTCAATTGTAGTGCAGTTAAAGGTGCATAGGTCCAAAGCTGGATTCTGAAAGACTGCTGGTTAACGAGTTGCCCCGCTTATTTCCAATTGCACTCTAAATCCTAGATACCGTGGCCAGAGGTACGACCAGTACGCTGTGCGAATAGTAGTAGAAATAGGAAACACATCAGTGCTTCCTGTCGAACAGAGAAGAAAGGGTAATTGTTCCTGATGATTAAAAGGTTTTTCTAAGACGAATATCTCCGTTGTTTAAGAATTCATTGGTCGCCGTCACATATTATCCCGCTCAGCTCTCCTGGCCTAGCTTGCCTAGCGCTTCGTTCAAGAAGTCATTGGCGTTCATCAACTCCGTACTTCCATACACCACCCTCCGGCGCCCGTGCAGACCGGAAGATCCAGCTCCAGGGCCTCCCGCACCTCCCGCACCGCCAGCCTGACCGCTCGTCCGCTGCACCCAATCTTGCAAGTTACCGTACTCGTCCATGCTACCACCGCCAACCGTGAAGACAATGGCCTCGTTGAAGCCTTGTCGCCGTTGACCAAACGTCGCGCTCGTTCCGGGTCCAACGCCTCCCTGCGGTCCGCCGCCGGGAGAGCGGGACGCGGTGGGTGGCATAGCACCGCGCGCGTTAGAACTCCGTGGATCGAAGTAAAGGTAATCCTCTGTCTTCGCAATGGCAGAGCTCGAGGCCGAGGCAGGATCCATTATAGACTCGGTGATCTTGGTGAGCGTAAGATCCTTGTTTGCAGGTAGGAAGTTCTTCACCCCCGAAATAAGGGAGTCGAAGTTGGCCCCCAGGGCACCAGAAGTGATCCGGTCCGTCAGACGGTTGGATAGTGAGGAGAACCCGCGGAAAAGGTCCGACGATTGCTGCTGGGGTGCACCAGTCGCAGCGCTCGTCATCATCGTCATACGGGTGATTTCGCGAACACGTCTCACGTACTTGATGGAGCTAGTATCGCGGACACCAGCCCGCGTAAGTGCTTCCTCGAACTGGGTCATCTCATTTCGAGAGAGATCACTCTCAGTACTGAGGAACCAGATAATGAAGAGGCGGAGTTTATCTGTGGGATCACTACCCTTGTTCGGATCGTTGATGAGTTCCAAAATCTGTGCTTTGGTCTGCTTCCCGATATTCTCTTCGAGCTGGAAGAAGTTGTCAAGCTGGCGGTCCTTGATACCTTTCAGCAGAGCGGTAGCGATGTTCATATGCATATCCAATGTCGCCTTGCGTTGGCGCAGCTCTGGAAGAAGCGTGATAGCGGCCTTCAATTGCTGCGCGGAGGCACTGGTATCATTCTGAAGATCTTCAATGGATGAAGCGCCAGTTTTTCTCGTGATCTCGTTGGCGTCCTCCTTGTACCGAGTCAGCTCTGTGTCGATATTTTCCGCTACCTGCGGGAATGGGACGCCAGCATTGTTTTTCCAGAAAAAGTCAGTTGAGTTCAAGTCATAGGACCGTTTAGTGGTTCCTTTCGCTGGGTTGGACTCGTCCACGGGTGTCTCCACTGTAATGCGGTTTAGCCGCATTTCGAGGACGTCCTGAACAAGAGACTGGTATGTCCATGAGTGTGAAAGCATAGGGACAAGGTCAACACTGCGGTCGACGATTATCAGGACAGGCCTGGAGGAAGGGACCCCAGCAGCACTCTTCTTGCTACCAGAGAACAGGTTGTCCTTGGAATTAAGAATATGATCGCGTAGTTTTCGGTCAAGCTTGGTTGCAATCAACTCAGCTGGACCGCCCTTGGGACACCGTATAATTGGAATGCTCCCTATGATTTCAATGAGTAACATGGCCCGTCGAACCAAGAAAAAGGGCCTCACATACCCATGGTAACGCTGACGCTGAATAGCCCGCTCACTATCTTGTCCACCGTGGCATCCAGATCCTCATCGGTTGTTTCTGAACTGTTGATCTTCCAGTAGACATCCCTTCCCATTCCCAGACTGAAGAGGTCGGGTTCTGCCACAACAAAGTTCAAATATTGATCGTATACTTGTGCGACATATTCTGCCGTCCCCGTCGATGCAATCTGCGACGCGAAATCTTCAAGGAGCGGCCGGGGAATGGAAGACAAGAAATTTACGTAGGCCGGAGAGTAAAGGCCCCGGGAGAGGTCTGAAGTAATAAGTTGGATATTGACGGGGGTCGGTTCGACTAGGTAGACCACAGGAACATCTGGAATTGGGTATCGAGGAGAGTTGATGTTCCTAGCAGCGGACGGTCAGTTGCGATGCTACAATAGATACAGGATGAACAAGGAACCGCATCTTGGGAGCACACATACAAATGAATCGTTACACCCCATGCGCGCAAGTCATTAACCCGCAAAACACTACTAATCACATCTCGGCCCATGTTGTCGAATACCAGGACCTTCCATATGGGGTCGCCATCTTCATTCAAGATAGGAGTTGACTGTGAAATAAGTCCATTGGTGGACGATTCGTGCGACGTATCCGCGCCATGATGGGTGTCATGATTCAAGTTAAGTATCTTTTCGATCGATGCTATCGAATGTTGTCAATCTCAGTGAGTTTGGCTGGATTCCTAGAGTGGTGCACAACCTACCGACCTGACGGTCCCGAAGCGACGCTGGATGCGATGCCATGGTGGGTGGCAGCTCCAACACTAAACGTTCACGAAGAATGAGCACTCAAGAGAGGCTTCATGACACAAGGAAATCGCACAACACACCCCAGTCACCATAAAAACCAGTGCAAGGAACGTCTTGTCTATCAACGCTTCACCAGGTGGCCGCATCGCCCTCACCATCCACCTGGCATCCCGAGGAGCTGTCCCCGGCCGTGCTGACATAATCTAGGCAAAACATGCAAACTGCATAGTTACATGTTCTCGCTAGTCCCAAACAGGCATAGTGACACAACACCTCAAACTGCCCAACCTCACCCAGTCTCTCCCTCTCCTCCGTCCTGTTCCAACAACCACACTGCGACCATCCGATCCTTTCGTAAAGCGAATGTCTATCCTACTGGATAGCTTTTGAGAATGGCCCTTGGTATGAGGGTTACTTATTTTCTCGTTTAAGGCAAGTTTAGGACGGGAATCACAACTGAGCAGGTTGGACGTGCAAAAGTCGTCCGCAGTCACTTGTGTCAGGGAGAGTGAAAAAAGAAAAGGCAGAGTGACCCAGACGTGAGAGGCCAAAAACAGTGGGAGGAACTCAGAGGCACTGGATTTCTACATCTACTGTACTTGCCGGTGTATTTGAGATTTTGAATCCTTTGGAAGATCACCGTCTTTTAAAAGGGCGAGGCAAGCACGCCGTGGAGCGCTTCAAGACCTGGACGCGACCCGCCTGAAGGGATCAGTGAAAGGGGAGGACCTTAAGGACGCCTGAGGCATCTACGCCGATCTAACGCAACGTGATTCGGTGGGCCTTGTCCCGCGCTTTCTGCCACCGTTCTAAGGCACCTATCTTACCACAGTCGGGACCTCGACTCGCCGCTTTTTGCGCCACTGTCTGTACCAGCATTTTCTTTTCCCAAGACAACGCATTTTTTCTTTTTTATCTGGCCGTCGTCTACATTCGGCCATTTGCGACTATTCTGTGCCGTCGTTGCCCAGACTCGCATTATTTGCATGTTGGCTCGCCCGGTCAGAATAATCTAATAAGCTCCACTGGCGTCCCATTTGACTCCGATCTAAAAGCGGCGAGCGGTGTGCCTTCCGAGAGCACGTGTCAGTCACGTGACCACATTCACTTGGCATCCGCATATACTCTTATCACTGCGCCCAGCATGGAGCAGTCATCGGCGCAGAATAATGTGCCTCATATGCATCCTCCATCAGTAACCTCTGGTTCTGTACATCCAGAATATTGGAGCTTGTATTCAGCTGGACCGGACCAGCAACAGCCATTGGGCAGCGGTTGGAACCATACAGTGTTCCAACAAGCTCCTCAACAACAGCAACAACAACAGAATCATGTGCAACAGATACAAGAGCCTAACCAAGGTATCTACTCCCAGAACCCGCCATCCTGGCATCAGAGTCCATCCCTGCAACATCATGCAGTTTCTCAGCAGCATTCGATCTCCCCGGGGCCACAAGGATATAACATTCCGCCCCAATACCAAATGCAACCTTACCGCCAAGAGCACGTTGCATATGAGCCTCGTTCTCTGACGCCATCCAATCCCCCGGCATATGAATCTCCATATAGCTTTGAGCCAAGTTTCTTTCAGCCACACCAGGTTCAGCTGCCGGAGACGTACTCGCAACCGACATCACAAAGCGTACAACGCCAGAACACTCAACCATCAAATGTGCCTTCCAACTCTTTCCGGCAGCCTATTACACAGTATCAGATGCATGCTGATTTTCCCGAGAATATTGCGGTATGTCAACGAATACAGGAATATTCTTATAGGTCTTCGATACTAATGTGGACCAGCATTCTCATGTTAACTTCCCTTCTACTTCTTATCATGAACAGACGCCTAATCTCGCTTATCAAACGAGCACTATCAACCCGCAGTTCCTTACCACGTCACAGCAGGCATCTAATCAGGCTCATGCCGCTTCTCATCAAAATGAGTTCTTCCAATTCACCCCCGCTGACTTCGAGCGTCCTGATAACACCAAGTAAGTCTCCCCAGAGCCTATCTCAATACCAGTCAGGAATGCTCATGTTAGGTGTAAGAAACTACGAGTTTTATCATCATCAAGACTTTCAGCCAAATGCCCTTAATCAGACAGTTCAACAACATCATGAGCCTACCCAGCAAAGCCAGCTTGACCTGTCTACTCAGCCTACTATTCCTCAGCTTCTCCAGTTCCGGAACATTACGTCACAGGGTGACAATCAAATACCCGTGATCAAACAAGGTAAGCTCAGATTCTGCTTCCATGTAAGCCCTTTAATGTTAACGCGCGTAGACCCCGGTGTAGTGCCGCCGGTGAAGCCTGCGAAAGCAGCCGCACCGAAGAAAAAGAAGTCCAGTCCGACAAAGTCGTCGCAGACAAAGGTCAAGAAGGCTACTAGCAAGGCATCTACTAAGAAACAGGGCTCCAAATCTGCCTCTTCCAGTTCTGAGAGCGACAGTTATGACGATTCTGATCTTGACATCGAGATACCCGAGGAGCCGTCTCCTATTCCGGCTACTCGTCCGCAGGATCCGGTGGCTGCAGCCGAGTATGATACACTCAAGGCCGTCTGGTCGCCACGTAATAGGCGACCAGCTGTTGACACAATAAAAACCGCCCTTGTTGCGTTCAAGGATGTCGTCAAATCTGTAAGGGATGCATGGAAAGAACAGAGCCAGGCCATGAAGGTAGCGGAGAACCAATCCGACAATAACAAGGCAGCCGAGATCAAGAAGAATGTCACTCTTCAGCGCCGGTTAATGGAGGTTGTTGTCAATACGGCCTTGGAGAAAGGCCATCCGATCATTGTCGAGAAGTATGTCCATGCTGATTCATTTCTTAAACACTTGGCAGAGCGTCATTGTTTTCATGGGTGTAGATGTCTGCAGCAGAATGAGAGCTACTACCATGTAAACCTGTTAGCGCGGACTCTCGGCCTGCTTTTGAGAAAAGGTATAGATAAAGGCTGCTGTCTCCATATCCACGGGCTACCGTATGCTTCAAACGAACATGGTATCATCCCAAAAAGCTACGCCGGTATAAAGATCCCGTTAAGATGCAGACTGGAAACACCGGTCGAGAAATCACGCGCTATATGGTCATGGAGTACTCTCAGATGCGACAACATGAAAAGACCCAAAGATATTTGTTTCTGCCTCCAATTTATCCTTTCCATCTCTTGCCATCATTCTCTTCATGAAGAAACAGTTACTGACCAGATGTCCAGACTAGGTGAACATCCTATGGCTGTTGCGGCAATGTATTCTTTTCTCTTGGACCGACACCAGGCTTCTGATTACGAGGGCAATTTAACGGTTAGCCTTCTGAAGGTAAGATCTTCCCATTAATAATTTCTTTCAGTGCAAGACTAATATGTTGAAAATGATCAGCTTCTGGCTCGCTTTGTGACTATGGATGAAGATGTGCTGCAAAAAACCAATGTTGCAAAGCTTCTGCCCAGGTTCATGAAAAAGGGCGGGCAAACAGTCAAGGACTTGGCACAAAAGATCATAGATAATGCGGCTGCCTCCACCAAGAGAAAACAGGAAGCGGCAAAGGCACCGACTAAAGAGCAGCCTCCAGTGAAGACAGCATCTGACACTACTAATGGTACTTCTCAGACTGAACACGGGGTTAAACGTCCTCGTGAGGGTGAAAGTAATGGTCTACCAGCCACTAAGCGTGCAGTGACTCCCTCAAATGTCAAGACTGCCACCAATACTGTCACCGGTGCCAGCGCTAGTAGCAATGCCACTGTCCCCAGTAAACGTCCAGCAGAGGGGAACGCCGATGCAAAAGCAACATCGGCGCCCAGTAACGGAACTGCACTTCGGCCCAAAGCTAATATTGTTGCTCCAAAACCTACTAGTCTTTTCGGAAGCCTAGCTTCTGCTTCCAAGAGACCGGGCACTTCCAATGCGGCACGCGCTGCTGCTGCTGCGAAGGAAAAAGCGAGGTATGTTGTGAAAACTCGTGTTGTTCATACGTCGTGTACTGACAATCACAGCGCTGCTGCTGAGAAGAAGGACACTCCGCCTCCACCCCCTCCGAAACCAACATTTTCGTTCGGAGATCTCCTGGCCGACCTTAATAAACCGAAAGACACCGCCTCTGAGAAGCCAACGGAGGAGAGGCCCCCTGAAACAGAAGAAGAGCGCAAAAAGCGGCTTCGGAAAGAGGAAAGGCGAAGACTGCGCGTTACTTGGAAGCCCGACGACTCGCTTACGGAGATTCGCCTCTTCACACATGATCCTGAAGAGGAGACCGGTCGTGATTCGAGTTCGATTCGCGATGTAGGCGACATCAAGGGAGAAGGCCGTGTGCTTAAAGAGCACAAGGACCTGGACGACTTAGAAGACGACGAAGAAGTGGGAGCCAAGGAAGAAGAGCTGCAGCCCTATGGTGGAGTCTCTGGTACGCCCATTTGTGTCTCTGCTAATTCTAGATCCCGGCTAACTCTCCTAGAAATCGACTTTACCGTAATCGAAGCGGAAGACAGGGCGCGGAATTATGTCAAACGGGCAGGCAATCTACAGCCATCGAGCCCCGAGAAACAAGCTCAGGAGCATCGTGAAGCTACCACGTTGATGGTGGTCCACGCATCGCCTGCAGATATACCCTCAACCCCGAAGGAGCCGCCGCCTCCAGGTGACGAGGAAAAGGCGCCTGAGGAAGTATCATTTGGTGAGCTTCCGGATCATGTCAAGGCTAGGCAAGCACGTTACTTTGCGATGGTCAACCCCCAACCAGCTCTGCCGCCTCAGCCATCCGTGCCAGTGCCAGCGCCTGCTGCGCCTGGTGGTGGACTTGACATATCAAACCTCCTCAAGATAATCCAAAACGCACCACAGCAACGTCCGACACCTCCGCCCCAGCCTGTTCAGCAGGCTCCGCTGTCGGATCTTGAAAAAACGATCAATCTGTTCCGCCAACAGCAAGGCCAACCACCATTGCCCCAACTCCCTCAATTCCCTATTGCGCAGCCTCCTGTTTCTCAGCCTCCAGCTTCTCAGGACATCAATTTGCAGAAGATCCTGGCTGTCATCAATGCTCAAAAGCAATTACAGCAACCTCCTGCTCTGCCACAAAATCAACCGCCGCAACCTGCTATGCCATCGAATCTCGCTGCTATTATTTCCCAGTTTACCAATCCAGCCCAACAGGGTTTTCAGGCACAACCTCAGCAGTCGTCCAATCAGCATTATGAAGACCCGGAGCGCAAGCGCATGCGTGAAGGTCTTGGCTACGACGGTCCCAGTGACGACAGATACAGCCAACAAAAGCGCCCGAAGATGTATGTGGATCCTAAGGCAAAGAAACATGTAAGTAGCGGCCTCGTCCTAACTTAAGACGCGCTGATACTGACTTCATCATAGCCCAAGGCTGGTCTGGTCGCTTGCCGGTATTGGCGCGAGGGCAAATGTCTGAAAGGCGAGGATTGCACGTTCCGCCATGACCCTCTTGACTGAGTCGTCGGGCGTCACATTCAACCAACTTCCTTTCGTTTGATACCCCTGTTCTTTTTTATCTACGTGGCGGATGTCCTCGTTATGCATTGTGGGTCGTACTGGAAATAGTTGTTTTCTTCCTACACCGGTCACAGGTCATGATTATGCATTTTGTCATCGGACGGTCAAAGATCACTCTCCCACAGTTTATACGGCGTCCATTCCAGGGGTACTATAATCCGGTCGGGTTTCGGTATCGAATCATCTTTGCCGTTTCAAAGCGTTCAGTCGATCATGTTTCAGAGAAGGTGTTTCCCCTCAAAAGACCTGTTACTTTACCTTTTCTTCATGAAATTCTTCTCGTTCACATCACGGGCGGTCATCTTCACCGCTATCATTCAGTGGCGAGGCATCGAGCCATGGCATTTCTTTCAGGTGTTCTTGTCAGTATGTTATTATCCGTTTGAAATACTGTACATTAGATGGCGGTAAACCTAGCCATAGAATAAGTATGAAGTTATGATCCATTGAATATTCTCTGTAAATCGGCTGCAACTCGGGACTGTCCGACACATGTACATACGATCCTAAGGATCTATGGCAATCGAAATAGTACTAGTAATCCCTGGAGTAGTTATCTGCGATAAACAGTTCTGCGCCGACGCATATCTTATCTGTGGGGACTTCTGGTTGCTCCCCACGTTAACGACCCCCATCCCTGTCACTAGATCCTCCGAAGCTCTGACAAATAAGTACCCATTCATTTGTTCCACATGCAATATAATACGCTGTCTGTCTCCCTTTTTTTAATGCTGATTCACCACACTCCTTTATCTAAGATATCACAGAAATAATGGTTTTGCGCAAGATCTCAGCAGCCGAGATCAGCGGCCATTGCCATGAAGACGACGCCTGGATGGTCATCAATGGCGTCGTATGGGATGTCACTGGCTTCGCTGCGAAGCATCCTGGAGGACCAAAAATCATCGCAGACCACGTTGGAAAGGACGGAAGCAGCATGTACAATGATATACATGGCCCTGGACTCATTGCCTCTCACCTTGGGTCTGACAGACAGATCGGCGTGGTGGACAACCAATACAAGAACAGCCTGGTAAATGAAACCAAAAGGGAACCTAGCATTCCCAAACCAGACTTGAAATCGATTGTGGATCTTTCGCAATTCGAAAAAGTGGCGGAGAAAGCGCTGAAGCAAAGAGCCTGGAAGTATATTTCTGGTGCAACGGAGGATGGAGTGACGCACGAAGCAAACTGCGAGTTCTACCGGCGAATTTTCTTCCGACCTCAGATGCTCAATGGTGCAGGCAAGATCGATACGAGCACTGTTTTCATGGGGAAGAAATGTGCACTGCCTTTCTTCATCGCACCCACGTCATCTGTCAAGCTCTCTCATCCGGACGGTGAACTCGCGCTGGCAAAGGCCTCCGTGGCTCATGGAGTGCCACCCTGCCTGCCTACTATGTCCTCGTATGCCCTGCCGGAGATTGTGGACGTCATGCCTCCTTCATATCCCTTCTTCTTCCAGCTGTATATGAATCTAGATCGCTCCCAAGCAGCACGGACGTTACGGCAGGCACGGGACTTGGGGGCTCAAGCGATCCTCGTAACGGTTGACTTGCCTGTGATGAGCAAAAGACAAAATATCGACAGGCGGCAGTCGCCACTCCAACGAGAGACACAGGAGGCTCTTGAGAAGAAAGAGGAACAACGCCCAGCTGCTCAGGAATGGTCATATACCCCGAACAACGTCGCCATTGACCCAGACCTTCAATGGAAAGATATCGAGTGGATCCGGAAAGTGACCGGATTACCTGTCATTCTGAAGGGCATCCAGAGTGCAGCAGATGCAAAGCGTGCATTCGAACATGGCTGTAGCGGTGTCTACATTTCCAACCATGGCGGCCGAGCTCTGGACACAGCACCTCCAGCGATACTTGTTCTCCTCGAGATTCACGCGACTTGTCCCGAGATCCTGGGCAAATTGGATATCATGATCGACGGAGGTATTCGAAGAGGATCAGACATTCTGAAAGCTATATATGTCTTGGCGCGAATGTCGTTTGTATCGGGCGCCCATTTCTCTATGCTCTTTCCTACGGAGAGGCGGGTGTGAACCACGCCTTTGATAGTACGTCTTATCGCCCCAACGTTTCGTTCCATTGTGGAACTATACTGACTAAAGAGTCACTGGCAGTCTTGAAACATGAGCTCGAAACTGCTATGGCATTACTAGGAATATCCAGTCTTGACCAAGCACATCCAGGGCTCGTCAACACGAGTCTCCTAGATTTCATGGTCTACCGTACTGACAAGCATCCATGGGCCGCATATCCGGTACCACGGATAGGTGGAAGTAAGCTGTAAGCTATGAGCTATATAAGGGATCCAAAAATAGAATAAAGACGCTTGTGCCGGGGAATTTGGGAACAAGCTGCAGATAGAGTTTTGACTTTGACAATAAGAACGTGGTGGTTGAGAGGTTTTCGATCAAAGAAAAAGAACTTAAGTGACTAGAGTAGTTGTCAGGAGGACAAAGATTATTATAGGAAGTAAGGAAGATAAGAAAAGCGAATCTGGCATGTTACAATTGTATTCTAAAATCTATCCTGCGCATAAGTTGTTGTTTTTCGAACATAAATTCTGGTTCATTTGATCTATAGCACGCTGGTGGGGTAAACTTTCGACAAGTGGCCAAAGTTAACAGACAACCGTTCAAAAACAATTAATGGCGCTCAACCTACTTGGATATCTCATCACGTCCTTGGAATCTAGCCTTTAACGACTCGCTATGGGATTGACCAGGGCAATCAATCTAGAGATAAACGGCTAAAAAAGAGATTGTTCAACTAGACATCCAACATGGAGGACGGAGCAACTCTAACAAGATGCGACCACCTTATCATCGTCTGCTGTCATGCCATTTACATTGGGGGACCTAAACATGGATTCTCAGAAGATGAATGGTACGTATTCCCTGCTTTGCATTTCGCCTGGTATTTCTTTCTGTTAGTTTCAGTTGCTTAAACATGCTCGCCACTAACTAACTACATGTAAAACCCCTGTTTATATAGGCTGATAGAACCATTCCAAACCGGGGAAACACCAACTTTTATTAAACACATTGAAGAAGGGATCAGACAACTGCGAAAGTCTCCAACTGGTCTACTTGTCTTTTCTGGGTACGTATCATATCTGCCAACCTGTATCATTTATCCCGAACAGGCATGTATTAATATCATGGCTAATCTTTTCGTGTTTGAAACTTGTAGAGGGCCTACTAAGAAATCGAAAACGGATTTGAGCGAAGGAGAGTCTTATCTGGTGAGTAAAAAAACAAACCTAGTCTATCGAGCTTCTTTTCTTTTCTTTTCTTTTCTTTTCTCAGCACCATGATCGGAGGTCACATAGGGAGTGAATATAACACTTCTCATTCTTATATTCAGCACTTCCAATTGACATCAGACCCAGAACCTCGCCCGGGAAAATAGCATTTTCACCAATACCGAAGCATCTGGTCCAGCAACAAGTGTCAATCCTGCGCGTATCATCGCCGAAACTCACGCTACAGATTCGTACCAGAACGTCCTATTCTCCTTGCTCCGCTTCCGGCTATATACAGGGAGATATCCCGACCGGATAACTGTCGTGTCTCACGAGTTCAAGCGAAGACGGTTTCTAGATTATCACTTTCCTGCCATTGGATGGATTCCCAGGACGATAGCTGAGAATGCAAGCAGCATGCAGGGATGGGAAGGAGAGGGATGCAGGGTCCATTTCGTAGGGATAAACCCTCCGCCGGAGATCACATCTCCGGAGTCCTTGGTCGAAGGAGAAGAGAAGAGAGGGGTTGCTTTGTGGGAAAAGGATCTGTATGGGACTGGGCCTAAGCTGGTGGAGAAGCGTAGGAAGAGAGGCTGGGGAGATGGGATGGAAGATGGGATCTTTGTCAATGTTGGCTTAGAGCCTGTTGTGGAGAGGTTGGTGCGGTGGGATGGCGGCGCCGAGAAGAACGAATGGTTCAATGAGATTGATCAATTACCGTGGAGTTCATCGGATGATGCCAGTGGGATCAGGAGGGTTCCTGTTTGAGGCCCCTATTACCTGTCACATCTACCGTGGAGAAAGGAAATTGAGGAAGAAGAAACCACATAGCGCTTGCTACACCATTTCTGCCTATATTCACATAGGCTCTATATCATAGCCGACGTGATAAAATGGATACCATGCAATATACCAGCGCCCCTTGTCAGAAAGACCCATTCCCCGAAACGCCAGACATCAGATAGCTGTGATACTGAACAATTGTGTAGTTCAATCCGCCAGTCTATAACTGACTAGTGTATCGACCCTATGGTTATTTGTGCTGAAGCTCCGCAGCTGAACCTTTTCACCGTTCTTGATCTCCTTCGCATCACTGTCTCCCCACTCGACGGGCACCTCGGAATCCGCATCGGCGTATACGAGGACGTTGAAGGTACAGTCGCCATCTAGCACGGGAAGGAAAGTCACGGAGGCGGTAATCTGCCGGAAAATTGCCTGGATCTCGTCTTGAATCTCCTTTTCGGTCTTTTTCTCGGCGGGCTGAGCATCAACGTCGCTGCATAACAATGGTCAGCCACAGGAGTCATCGGGTAACATAGTCCAGATCCATACCCTGACGAAGCATTCTCCTTGTCCGCGGTCTTGCGAGAGGATTTGCTCTGCGCTGCTTTCCCGAATATTTGCACCTGGAGAGTATGTGCCGTTAATTCTTGCCTTGAATCAGAAGACGCATGCACCATGGTGGTTCCGCACATCGAATTGCCATCTCTCAACATGTTCTCCGGTCTCCTTATTTGTAATGACAACAACGAGCTTAGATATTTTCCCTCCAATCATCCACTTGTTCAGCTGTGACATAATCTTCTTGATGTAGGCTTTGACCTGGTCGTCGGCGGTGACTGGGGATTTCGATCAGTATCGGGGCATTCGAGGACAGCGATTGAGGAACGAACCAAGCATGTTGAGGCCATATTTCTTGACACTATAGAAGTCAGTAGGGTAAGACGATACTGAAGAAGGATAGGAAACCCTCACGTTGTAAAATCCTCGGCAGGGTAAACACCTCGCTGGAATCTAGACGTCGATCAGTGTGTGCGTTATTGGACTCTCAGTCATAGCTGTAACGTACAGTATAGAATTGATTGAATACTCGAACTAGAAGGTATCAGTGCTGAATCTCTATTTGGGATAAAAAGGTACTGACAAATTCAGAAACGAGCTTCGACGATCCTGTCCTTGGTGAGTTCACCAGCCTCTAGGAGCTGTAGGGGACATTGAATCCTTACCCTTCAGGGACAGCTTGTGCACCTTTGACTTGTCCTTCTCAGCAGACATCTTTAATCGCAGTCTTCCTGATTTCCGCAGACAGGTAATGATTTGTTCCGTGAAAATGGTGGTTGAAGAGCAGAGATCTCGCTTGTTTACCCCGATAGTCGCCCTGGCGATCACTGCTTAACGCCCGCCGAGGTCTCCACACCAGAGCCAGAGCCGCATCCTGACCCGGAGCCGGAAATTTTTAGAGGCTCATGCCAGCACCGCGAACAAGATCCCAGGTCTAGATCCCATAATTGTGGTCGATCCTGATCAATGCAGATACCCAGATGCGAGGATGTCTGCAGTTAGCCAGGTGGCTGGGCACCGCTGCGGCGAGACGTCCGGCTGCGAGCCTGCTCAAGCCGACCTTTACTCATGATGGCCGCCGATTCTTCGCCAGCTCCGCGGCACGATATGCACAAGCAAGTAAGACCGTTTCCGATTTGGAGAAGAGGATCGCCGCGATACCTCTCGAACGGTACCGCAATTTCTGCATCGTCGCCCACGTCGACCATGGCAAGAGCACGTTGTCCGATCGATTGCTGGAGTTGACGGGCACGATACAGCCGGGATCAAATAAGCAGGTTCTCGACAAGCTTGATGTGGAGCGAGAAAGGGGTATTACAGTCAAAGCGCAGACGTGTACAATGATATACAATCACAATGGAGAGGATTATCTGTTGCACCTGGTCGATACGCCCGGACATGTCGACTTTCGCGCCGAAGTGTCACGAAGTTATGCTAGTTGCGGAGGAGCTCTGCTTCTCGTGGATGCCAGCCAAGGTGTCCAGGCGCAAACGGTTGCTAACTTCTACCTGGCCTTCGCTCAGGGACTGGAGCTGATACCGGTTATCAATAAAGTCGATTTGCCCTCAGCAGACCCCGAACGAGCTCTGGAGCAAATGAGAACATCGTTTGAAATTGAGACAGACAACGCCGTGCGGGTTTCAGCAAAGACTGGACTAAATGTCTCTGAAATCCTGCCGACAGTTATCGAGAAGATCCCAGCGTATGTCGTTCCGCCCGTATAGGTTCGGCCTTCACTAACTGATTGACGAACAGGCCGATCGGTGACAGCAAGCAACCACTCCGCATGCTCTTGGTAGATTCGTGGTACGATACATATAAGGGGGTTATCCTACTGGTGCGCATATTCGATGGAGAGATCAGAGCTGGCGATCAAATCGTCTCCTTTGCAACGGGTCTCAAATATTTCGTTGGCGAGGTCGGTATTATGTATCCAGACCAAACCCCACAGACTACGCTCCGTGCCGGCCAAGTGGGTTATATCTACTTCAATCCCGGTATGAAGCGAAGTAAGGAAGCGAAGATTGGGGATACATTAACCAAAGTTGGCTTCGAGAAGATGATTGAGCCGCTCCCAGGTTTTGAAGAACCACAGGCCATGGTCTTCGTGGCAGCCTATCCGGTTGACGCAGACCACTTCCCTCACCTGGAGGACAGCATCAACCAGCTCTTACTCAACGACAGGAGCATAACCGTGCAGAAGGAATCGTCAGAAGCTCTAGGGGCTGGTTTCAGACTTGGCTTTCTGGGCACCCTGCACTGTTCCGTCTTCGAGGACCGGTTGCGACAGGAGCATGGCGCAAGTATTATTATCACGCCGCCGACTGTGCCTGTCAAGATCGTCTGGAAAGACGGTAAGGAGGATGTTATCACCAATCCATCCCATTTTCCGGAAGACGATGATCTACGCTTGAAGGTCGCTGAACTTCAAGAACCCTACGTTCTCGCCACTATCACCTTCCCGGAGGAATATCTAGGTAAGGTGATTGAGCTGTGCGAAGCGAACCGGGGTGTGCAGCAGAGTCTGGAGTTCTTCACGGCCACCCAAGTCATTTTGAAATACGAACTTCCCCTTTCCCAGCTGGTGGATGATTTCTTTGGCAAGCTCAAGGGATCTACAAAGGGATATGCCAGCCTGGATTACGAGGACGCTGGCTGGCAGCGGAGTAGCATCGTCAAACTGCAGCTCCTAGTGAATCACGCGCCTGTCGATGCTGTCTCACGGATCGTCCACTACAGCCAGGCGGAGAGATTGGGTAAGCAATGGGTTACCAAGTTCAAGGAGCACGTCGACCGCCAGATGTTCGAGGTTGTCATCCAAGCTGCTGTCGGACGAAAGATCGTCGCGCGAGAAACCATCAAACCGTTCCGCAAAGACGTGCTTGCAAAGCTGCACGCTAGTGATATTACACGACGAAGGAAGTTGCTGGAGAAGCAGAAAGAAGGCCGGAAGAAGCTCAAGGCGGTTGGCAACGTTGTCATCGAGCACAAGGCGTTCCAAGCCTTCCTGGCCAAGTAAGCATTCGCTGCTACTTGACCTGATCTGTACAATAGCTGTATATCAGAGCAACGATACATGTATAACATCTATATCAGGATACCCTAACATAACAGAAAGGTGGAGTTCTAGTTTGAAAGTACCCAACCAACTGAGAGATGCAAAACTCAGCGCCATAGATCCAGAAGCTATGCAGTATTATTATTATTATTATTATTATTATTCCTGTCAATGTTCCAGTTAGAAGAAGACACCGCGTGTTGATCATCGCAGAGAGCGGCAGGCGGTGGCGCTGCCGGAGATGCGGGAGCTGCGCGGCAGAAAAAAGTTTAGCCAACCCCGCCGCGACTATTGATGATTAATGGGATATGACTCTTCACACTCAAACCCTCAACTCTCTCTCTCTCTCTTTCTTTGCCGCTTTGGGACTACTTGGTTGCGATATCAACGTTTCCTTAGCCGAATCTCGTTTCTGCAGCGCCCCCTGTTGGCAGTGTTCTCAGCAACAACACCTGCCCGACGCCATAGTCGTCTCTCAACTTCAACTTCTGCCATGCTCTGCCCGTGACTACAGCGATGCAGCCTCCGGAAGCTGTGCAGGTCGACCTGGGCAAGGCCCAGGTCATCGATCGCGTTCCTAAAGTGATCAAGGAACTGAAATTTGGTGTTATGTATGTGTATCCTGGCTTCGTTGGTCTTCTGTGTTCGGCAATCTGACAGTTACTGACATGCACGTGCGATAATTTAGGTCCAACGATGACATCGTCAGCCAAGCCGTTGTTGAAGTCTCGGATCGCAAGCTGTTCGACTTGGAACATGATAGAGCTGTCGTGAAGAATGGTCCTCTCGACGGGCGCATGGGTATATCGAACAAGTCCGGCACCTGCGACACCTGCGGTGGCGCTCTTCAAGTTTGCAACGGGCATTTCGGCCATGTCAGATTGGTATTGCCAGCTTTCCACGTTGGTTACTTCAAGCGCGTCATTAGTATTTTGCAGGAGATCTGCAAGGTAGATAAGCCTCTTATTCCGGCTGTCTTTGACCTCTTACTGACATCTCTAGGAATGCTCTCGAATTCTTCTCCCTGAAGCGGAGCGCCGCTCATACCTTCGCGAGCTCCGACGCCCTGGACTCGATAACCTACGTCGAATGCAGATTGCCAAAAGGATCAATGAGCGGTGCCGAAAGACCCGAGTCTGCGAAGGATGTGGCGCCATCAACGGTGTGGTGAAGAAGGCCGGTACCAGCGCTCTCAAAATCACCCACGACAAATTCCGCGCTTTCAATGCATCCACGTCTGTGAAGAAGATCCCGCCTCCCAGCAAGATTGTCTTCGATCGCTCCTTCGAGGAGGCCAGGAACTCTAACCCGGAAGTCGACAAGCATGTGAAGAAGGCCCAAGACGACCTTAATGCTCTTCGAGTTCTGAACCTATTCAAGGAGATCACTGATAGTGATTGTGAGCTCTTGGGTCTGAACCCGAAAGAAGCACGCCCTGAAATGTTCTTGTGGCAGTTCATTCCCGCACCACCGGTTTGCATTCGTCCATCGGTTGGCCAGGAGGCTGCTTCGACTGAAGATGATCTTACTGCTAAATTAGGTGATATTGTCCAGAGCAATATCAACCTGAAAAACGCACTATTGAAGGGCGCACCTGTTCAAACGATCATGGAATGCTGGGATTACATGCAACTGCAGATAGCTGTGTATATTAACAGCGACGTTCCAGGTCTGAACAAAGCTGATTTCGGAAAGCCCATCCGTGGATTCTGTCAAAGACTCAAGGGAAAACAGGGTCGATTCCGTGGAAATTTGTCGGGAAAACGTGTTGACTTTTCTGGGAGAACTGTCATTTCTCCTGATCCGAACTTGCGCGTAGATGAAGTCGCCGTTCCGATCCTTGTGGCAAAAAACATGACCTATCCTGAGGCAGTCACCAGGTATAACAAAGAGAAACTGCAGCAAAGAGTCAGGAATGGTACCAAACATTGGCCTGGAGCAAATTACCTCGTCAAAAAGGGAACAAGCTTCAAGATGTTCCTGAAGTACGGTAACCTTAATATGATGGCAGATCAGTTGCAGGAGGGAGACATTGTTGAGAGACATATCGAAGATGGAGATATCGTCCTCTTCAACCGCCAGCCGTCTCTACACAAGTTGAGTATTCTCTCTCACTTCGCCAAAGTTCGCCCGCACCGAACTTTCCGTCTCAACGAGTGTGTTTGCAATCCTTATAACGCGGATTTCGACGGAGACGAGATGAACCTCCATGTCCCCCAGACGGAGGAGGCTAGAGCAGAGGCCATGGAACTGATGGGTGTGAAGAACAACCTGGCTACGCCCAAGAACGGCGAACCCATCATTGGTGCTATCCAAGATTTCATCAGTGCGGCATACGTCCTGAGTAGCAAGGAGAGATTTTTCAATCGGAAAGACTTCACGCAAGTCTGCCTCTACATGCTGGGCCCCGAAGTCCGGTTCGACCTACCTCCGCCTGCGATACTCAAGCCACAGATGCTTTGGACTGGTAAGCAAGTCTTCAACATTCTGATGCATCCGAATAAGGATGACCCTGTTCTTGTCAACTTCGATGCCCCCTGTCGAGAATTCAAGCAACCCAAGGGTAATACACCCCGTGATCTCGACCCTAATGATGGCTGGCTGGTTATCCGTAACTCGGAAATAATGTGCGGTGTTATGGACAAATCCACCATCGGTTCGGGAAAGAAAGATAACGTCTTCTATATCATGTTGAGAGATTACGGCCCCGCTGCAGCAGCAGAAGGTATGAACCGTCTCTCGAAATTGTCTGCTAGATGGTTCACAAATATGGGTTTCTCAATTGGTATTACCGATGTTTATCCAAGTGAGAAACTGCTACAGTCAAAGGCAAAGCTTGTCGAGAGTGCCTACGCCACCTCCGATGAGGTCATTGCCAAATTCAAAGCCGGTACTCTCGAGAAATCACCAGGTCTCGATGAGTCGCAGACTATGGAACAGCAGATCTCCGGTATCCTGTCCAAGGTTCGTGGACAGGCTGGAGAGGAATGTATCTCCCAGCTGAGCAAATGGAACTCGCCCCTAATCATGGCCACTTCTGGCTCCAAGGGTTCGAGTATCAACGTCGCTCAGATGGTTGCCCTTGTGGGTCAACAGATTATTGCGGGTCAGCGTGTCCAGGATGGTTTCCAGGACCGAACGTTGCCTCACTTTCCGAAGAATGCTCGTCAACCTTTATCGAAGGGTTTCGTTAGTAACAGTTTCTTCTCTGGACTGACACCTACTGAGTTCTTCTTCCACGCTATCTCTGGACGTGAAGGTCTTATCGATACCGCCGTCAAGACCGCAGAAACAGGATACATGTCTCGCCGTTTGATGAAGTCTCTTGAAGATCTCTCTTGTCGCTATGATGACACGGTCCGAAACTCGTCCGCCAGTATCGTGCAGTTCCAATACGGTGACGACAAGCTAGATCCCGTCGACATGGAAGCCAAGGCCAAGCCTGTGCACTTCGACCGGACCTTCATCCACGCTGAATCAACCACGTACAAAAACGATGAGCGCAGCTTGCTTCCGGACGAGATCATGAACGTATGCAGCGAAATGCTGGCGCCGGAGAGAGCGAAGCTCGTACGAAAGGATCTCCTCGGAAATGAACTTGACTATAAGGACACGAGTGACAATGGTGTCGATCAGTTCGAGAGCGCTCGCGAGTTCCTGGATTCTATTGAGCATTATGTACAACTTAAGGCTAACCGTCTGGAGTCCCGGGCTGGAGACGCCAATGCATCTGATGAGGACAGTAAAAAGGGTCTTAACCATACCGGAAAGTTGACGGAGAGAACACTGAGGGCTTTCATCACTTCATGTTTGACCAAGTACAAGAAGGCTCAAGTGGAACCTGGTCACGCCGTGGGTGCAGTCGGTGCACAGTCTATTGGTGAACCTGGAACGCAGATGACGTTGAAGACCTTCCACTTTGCTGGTGTTGCCGGTATGAGTATCACACAGGGTGTTCCCCGTATCAAGGAAATCATCAACGCTTCCAAGGAGATCAGTACTCCAGTCATATCCTGTGAATTGGTCACCAAGGACAGTATCATCGCAGCCCGAATTGTCAAGGGTAGGATCGAGAAGACCTATCTTCGCGACATCATTCACTATATCAAGGAGACGTGGACTGGCAAGGAAGCTTACATCACTGTCAAGATCAACTGGAAGACGATAAGTGACTTGGCTCTTGAGCTCACTATCAGGGACATCGTCGAGGCCATCAAGAGGAACAAGCGTTTCAAGTCCGAGGACATCAAGTTCCGTCAGTCGAGATCTCACATTCATGTGCACGTCGACCAGGATCCGAATAGCAAGATCTCTCTGTCGAAGACAGAAATTGCTGCGACAAGCGCGGACCCATTCCTTCGCTTGAAGCACCTGAAGCGTCTCCTGCCAGATATTCAGGTGCTCGGTCACCCTCAGGCTGCCCGTGCCATTATCAGCACAGACGATATTAAGGGGACCAACAGGCTCCTTGTCGAAGGTTACGGTCTCCGTCAGTGTATGACCACTGATGGTGTGGAAGGCCATCGCACTGTCACGAACAACATCATGGAAATGAAGGATGTCCTGGGTATCGAGGCCGCTCGTACGACCATCGCCAAGGAAATCAGCGACGTCATGGGCGATATGGGTATTGATCCCCGTCACATGCAGCTTCTTGCCGATGTCATGACCTACAAGGGAGAAGTGCTGGGTATCACTCGATTTGGTCTTGCTAAGATGCGCGACTCCGTCCTGCAACTGGCTTCGTTCGAGAAGACTGCCGACCACCTCTTCGATGCGGGTGGTGCGGGCCGTACCGATCTCGTCGAGGGTGTCTCGGAGTGTATCATCATGGGCAAGTCCATCTCCCTTGGTACCGGCGCAATGGAAGTTGTCCGCAAATTGAACTTCTACGAAGGCCAGATTGGGCCCAAGAAGACAATCTTCGAAGACTCTTGGTCTGAAATCTACGACGCACCGCTTGAGGCCCGCAAAACCAAACGAAGAAAGAGAGTCTAGACGCATCTTACTTCCCACGACATTTGAGCGGATCAGTGAGCCATATTTCCTGATGCCCAAAGAAAAGCAGTTGTATTTATACCTGTATGATGGCCACACCATCACTGCAGAAGAGCCAAAAAACATGGTCACAAAAAAGGCGAGAAGGGACACAAAATTTCAAATGGAAGCATCGTCTCTGGGCGTCTTGTTCTTTCTTTTTTATATAATTGGAGGGTATCTCTGCATATTCAGCGGTAGCGGGTCTATTTTCTGGTGATTTTTTTCTTCTTTACTTCTCTCCCATTCTGGATATTCCTAACGTTCCATACAACATCATCGGTCGTCATGTATATACCATTGTATGCCTAGATGTATGTGTATGTAATCGGAGACGGAATAAAAAAATAAACAAGAGCAAAACAGATCTCGCAATGAATGAATGAGCTTACAGATGAAATGGATAGAAATAGAATGAAAACATAAACCCAGCTGTATTCACGGTTGGTAATAGCTTAATTATCCTGTTTGCCGTATAGTAGAAGAAAACAACATTGGATCGATCGGTTCCCTCTCTTTTAGTTTGTCCATATTTATCTCAGATGCTCTCTCTATAGCTATATCGAACGTTCTTGATGCTTCTGGGCTGTGGACTACTTGGAGACGACAAAATGAGATGGGTAAAATTAATGTCGCGGCAGGGCGATAATAAAGAAAGGCTTCAAGACATGTCAAAGCCGTAGGGGTCGGTAGAGGGATTAGAGGGATTGATTGGAACAAATTCGCTGAAAATGAGATTGGTGAATTTGCATGTAATTTAAATTTGTCTCCATTGAAAAAGAATAAACAATGTCTGATATCGCTACAACAACAGAAGACAATGGGAATATAAGAAAAAGGAAAAGATGAAACCCAAAAAGGTCAGGCTCATACACTATCGGGAATAAAACAGGATCCCTCCTTAGAAAAGGCCTGGTAATCCATTCGCCCAAGCCACAAATAAGCGCCGATTGTGTCAACTGCGTCTTCTCCTCGCAGAGACGATTTCTCCCGGAGAATAAAAAGAAAAGGATGATAAAATACACGCAGTTAAAGCCAGGGTGGAAATGGAACGAGAGAAAGGAAGCCCATTGGAAACAACGTCGTCATATCTACGAAGACTTCACTTCGTTTGAATCAGCGAAAGGGCTCGTGTTTCTTAGTGACGATGACCGAGAGTGTGAGCTCCCTCGCTCTGACTTGGAATCTCTGGCTGCGTTCGTCAAAGCTTCCTCTAGGAGGCGAGTCGATCCGACACTGCTCCTCTGACGGTGAGTGCCTTTCCCATCCAGACTATTTCGAGACGTCGAAACCGCTGTGTTGATAGCGGGGCCAGATCCTGACGTCGCGTGCGTATCCGCGAAAGGACTGTCAGGGGAAGTGTCAGCGACAGATTGTCGGACACTCTTGCGCGTCGGCCCAGCGGAATCCTCCTCGTCCGAAGACTCATCGTCGAATGTTGAAGTGCCTCCTTCACTGGGCTGATTAGCGGAGGACTCGGGTTGTCCCTTAGCACTAGACTGAGGAGAATTTGACGAGGCGCTGTCCTTCAGGGGCGAAACCTTTCGGACATTGACCGGTTTGGCAGTAACCGTACGCGCCACGATCGGACTACTCGAAGTTTCAACGACTCCAGCCTTGGCCAATTGCGCTGTAGTTATCGCAGGAACTTCAGGGGCATCCATGCCAGGCTGTGGACTCCGCGGTGGCGTTTGAGAGGGTATGCTGCCTGCGGACTTGACGCTGACCATGGCAGCCTTAGTTCGGACGATCTGTTGAGCAGGAACGGGGCTGACGATAGCATTGCTGCGATAGATGGTAGTAGCAACACTACTGCGTGCCAGGCTGGGCGCGAGACTACGACGCTCGTTCTCAGACATGCCTGACCAGGATGAGTCACGTAGATCACTGGGCATGAAGAAGTGCTGATCCGCAGAAGCGCCTGGCAGCGGCGGAACCGGTGGCACCAATGTCCCCGGCGTGTCTGGAGGCGACCGGTTGGTGACGCCAGGAATATATGCAATCTGAATGACGTTTGATGCGCGCGTGAAGACTGTCGAGGCAATTGAGGCCACCGATCTTCGCGCCTGCATTGGTTGCCGGTTGTCTGCGGTTGCGAAGTTCTTTTCGAAAGCCTCCTCTTCCTTGCGCTTCTTGCGGATGACGAACCACCAGAAAAGAAACACGCCAATGGCAATGACTGCAATACCTCCAATAACTCCACCGGCAATGGCGCCTGCATTGCTTCCGCCCCCCGAACCGCTGGAACCAGAGTCTGAGCTGCCGTTATCGACAGGGGTGCAGGTCATCGCCGCGCAACGGTCGCAAGTCTGCGCGATCATGGTACAGGCTTCGTTCTTCGCACATGGCGGGCAAGAGAGGCTTGTAGTAGGACATAGTACGCAACGTTTGAAGATTGAACGTGCAGCTGAGAATTGGGAGTCTAGTAAATGACTTTCATCAGAAATCTGTCGCAACGAACCGGCGAGACTGTTCACCTACCGTCAGAGAAAGACATGGCGAAAAAATATGTACGACAAAAAGGTTGAATCCAAGTGATATCCTGGTCATGTAGAGGCGGCGAGCCGATCGTTAAGGTTGTAAAAGGAGAGTCAGACCGATCAACGGTACAAACAAGAGGGTTGAGCGAGTGTACGAAGTGGGTGGTTGGGGATCAAACGAGCATCAAGCGCGGTCGAAAGCCGGATGTCCGGATATCATAGGGTTGTCTCGAAAGGAACGACGTGGAATTGGATCATCAGATGCTGGACATGTACAGTCAAGCTGCAGTGATCATGGTCTTCTCGTGAAGCAATCGAGACGACGAGGCGTTAGTCCCTTGCTACCGGCGGTTAAGGTCCAGCAAGATGTAGCAACCGTCCTAGAACCAGGAGGATGCCCTTCTGCGGACAATGACCAGCAGAAGAAAGTATCGAAAGAAACCGCGATGCCGATACCTGTCGCGGGGAAGAAGAAGCAAGATTGTAGACGTTTAGATGGAGACGGGGAGGGAGAGGAGAAGACGGTGGAGAGCGAAGTTGGTGCCGCACCAAGCCGTGCCTGAGTCTGGTCCGCACACGCACCACTGTTGCTCCACGACGTTTTGTTCACGATAATCTCAAGGAATCATCGCGACAGGATGATCTATCTATCTCCATCTATGGCTTCGCTCTTTTTGCACATCATTGCAATCTCGACCTGATCATCGACGTCGATCTACTATGTCGTGCTCCCCCGTTTATCTAGCCTGCACATCTTTCTGTTCTCCCAACTCCGCCGCATCTTGCTGATTGATTGACTGGCTTTGCCAACCAACAGTACCGGCAAATGCGTCTCTCCCATTGCCCGTACGACCTCTCTGGCGCCAGTGTTTCTTTTGCTGCACCAATCGTTCTTTGTTCACCTCTTGTGCGTGGCCCGTGGGAATATGATTATGATTCTCTAGTCTCCTCGAGTTCTCCTGGCCCGAACGGTCCCACGTCTCCTGGCCGCGTTGCTCCTGAGATTATTATTACTTGCGCTCTCTTCGAATCAGCCGTCATGATGTCCACCCACTCTGCCCGCTAACACAAGGCCCCCAGACTGGCCAGCCGTTTTTCTCCTGGCGCCTTTACCTACTTAGGTCTGGTCGTCGTGCAAAGACCCATCGTCGTCTGCGCGAACGTGGGAGGTTACAGGGCTGGAGGTTGCATCAAGTCGTGCGAAGTTAAGAATTCAGTGATACGGACATTTTCCATGGTGTGTACTCAGCCGGCAACAATGCTTCTGGCCTATCATGGTTGCAGGGTCTTATGTGCGACAGACGCATCCATGAGTATGTGTCCAGTGCATGCCATGACGCCCCAAGAAAGGGGGTTTTTGCGGACTTCCAAGGACGAAACTCGTCTCCCCTAACTTCTAAGTACCCGAAGATAACTATTCCGCATCAGACTATTGTGCCGTCCAGAAACTCTCTGTTTGGCAATCCATCCCTGCCACAGGTAGATGGGCGTAAATAAGTCGTTATGCCTATTGAGGCCAGACAAATTATACGTTATTATTGTTTAAATAAACTTTTATTGTTCGATTCATTCCGGGGGGTGACATTCCACCGAGCCTAGGTCGTTTTCGTTCGCGGAAATGAGCTTTATGCCAAACAGGGTCCCTGGATGAATCGATAATATCCGTTAAATATGTGGCTATGAGAATGTCCACATGGCATTTCTGGGTATCGTCGTTATCGTGCTGTCAGCTCTAAGTTATCAAAGTTCTTGAGATTGGAATGCCAGAAAGGCTCGAATCTAGACCACCTGCCAGGGGCATCATTTCCTGCTTATGGCTGCTGCGGATGGCAACTCGTTTCGAATCGCAAGACCGTATATTTTCCTATGTCACGGGAATGGTTCTCGTTTAGCTATAGCAATGGTCTAGAGGCTTCAATAGACGCTTACACTATTACTCCGCACAAGTTCGCTAGATCGAATATTTATCCACCACATACCGAATCGAGACTCAACGCAATAATATGTAGTGTAGACCCGACACGCCAACGATGGAATCCTGCTATCGATTTACTGACATTCAAAATAAACATATCTTGCACGCGTGGTGATTCTCGACCCTATAGACTGTTTGGGATCTCGCCGGTGATGACCGAAACAATTTCAACGTGTTCTAGCAGTTTCATAATGCAATTGCCATTCTACTCTACCAAAGGCCCATAAGGATCTGCTTCAGGGCACAGTCATTCAACGGTAGTTGGTCAAGATCTAGTTAATGATGATCTTGCGCAGACAAGGTCATGGTAACAAGACAGGCCCGACAACTTTATACCACCTATTAAATGCAGATGGCAATCTCTCTATGAAGCATATCCTAGCGTATCGTCTATATAAATTCGTTAGTTACCGGTGATCTTCATTATTAGTCATGTCATGAATCGTAACTAGTTAACTAAGTACTCCTTTCGATTACGGATGACCTTGTCCAGGCCCCAGGGGTTCAGGAAGCTGTGGCACTCGAACTGTATAAAACGGCCTTTTTACCTCCAGCAACGAGTGTCCTTTGAGTATCTCTTTGAAAGAAACGCCATTCCTACTGTAATTATCCAGCAACCGAATTTACATGACTCGCGGTAACTACTCGCACAGTTGGCGCTCGATGCCCACCGCAGCATGGATTATGTGGGAATCCAGGACCACAGAAGCAAATGTTCTGAAGGTGCATTTAATACAGGAATAAAATCTTGATTGATTGCTTAGAGAATTAAAGGTAACCGAAATCTATCGGCTATTTATGCTCCCTGACTCTATCCTAACATTACAGCTACCTGGAGCTGAACTGAACACTATCTTCACCGTCCCATGGTTCCAGCTCCATCTGTTTTGATCCGGGAGCATCCCATTGCAGCTGCTACCCGGTTTGTCTGTATAGGATGGGAGCAGCGGATTGCAGCAGGTTTGCAGCTCGTCTCCGCAGAAGCCGTGAGCGCTGACAAAATATATATATCTCCTCAGCCCCCTCCCCCACCTACACTCGCGACGTCAACAGGCGAAGCACCATCTAAGATGGAAATCATAGACAGTTATACGTAGTTACCCCTTGCTCACGATGTTCCGTACCAAATACTAAATAACAAAGCGCGTGGCGCTCGTCTATTATGCGATAAATCAGAAAGACAACATTAGGCGCGTCGGGGGACGCGCGGCCAACATTTGGCGGCCAAAGTTTGTTAAGTCTGACTGACAAACGAACATATCATATTGCAAAGCATGAAAGAACCAACTGGAACGGGCCGAGATCCGAGAATTCTTCTTCAAGTGGGAACATCAGCATTGAAATTTTGAGTCAAAAAGTTACAGTAGGGAAAGCATCCTAGTGGTTCTCGGGTAAAGGAGGAGAAAGTGGATGAGGGGATTTCACGCGAACCGGAAGAGTTTATAAGCCGATTTAACTTAATCTTCATAATCATAAAAATAATAATAGTTCATTGTGCAGAAACTGCGAGAAGAAAAAGAAGTCCGGATGAAGAGGTTCGTTTTTCCATTCTGCTGCAGATAAGCCATAACGACCTACATAGGTAGGTATTTATACTCTATATATAGAGTTAAGGGCACCCTTTTGGGGATATTTATGTTGACTCTCGATTAAATTACCGGTCTATCTAGCGTGAAGAACCAATTCAATAATAATAATAATAATAACATACCAGTTTGTAAAAGACAATCTAAACGCGCTATCTAGAGTTATCGATTCCTTCCGTCTTACACTGCCGATCTCCTTTCTCGAGCTTCTAGAAGTCTAAAAGAGTCGAGAGTCCGCCCCACGTTGAGAAATGCCCTGTGAAAAGGAAGGTAATAATACAATTTCGATTAAGGTCGTTCGAGAACAATAGATCGACAAATTATCCGCGATCGCCAGTATCCGAGCCCCAGGCCTAGAACCCGAGTACGGTACTATTAAATAACGGCGAGACCTCATGAGTAGAACCAGAAAGGGATTATTTATTTCTGGTAAGCCTATTCGTCCCCGAAGCAAATGAGAGGATCGTGGACGCTTGGGAGTGTGGCTTGTGGGATGTTCTTGTTCATTTATGGTGGTTACCGAATACTAATGGTAGCCTTATTTACCGTGGGCCGCGAAAATATCTAACTATTACCTCTGATCAGGGTTCAGGAAGATCATCGGAGAGAGAGAGAGAGAGAGAGTGATGCCGCTCAATAGTCGATAGTAGTTGCATTATTTTTATTCTAAACTGTCATTGGAGATTGAGCCGCGTCAGGGTTGAAGAAAAGGATTTTTAGTACCCAAAAATAGATGCTACTATGCAGCTTCCCGGTGCCATTATTTAGGGATACGATAATTGAATAAAGTAATTTACTCTGTTTCTCGGGAGTCGGAACGTCATGAACGAGCCACTCAGGGAGCAGTACACGCGATAGAGTTAAACAGACGCGATGCTACCATGCTGGCAAGTCAAAGCATCATCGGCAAGTCAAGGCATCATCTGCAAAGTCAAAGTCTGGCGGTGTCGCAATTTGACAGATGCAGTGTCCTTGGGTCGCAGCGTTATTGTGGCTGAGCGCACAAGATCTGGTGCAAAAGGGACGCCGTAAGCACGCGCTGGCGACGAGACTGGCCGTTATTGGGGCAAATAGAAACCCCTAAGTTAAGATCTAGACCGGAACCAAAGGAAAGTCAGCGGATCAGAACGTTGGCCGTCTCAGGGGCCTGTCTGGGACAGCGGATATCCAGTCAAAGGCGCCGGCGGGGACAGTGGCCACCGAGTAGTTAAGTCGACGTGTAGTCAGATTGGTCAGACGGATCGCTCATGGGGTGAATCAGCCCTCTCGACAGGGCTATATTTGGAACGACGATGGATTTTCTCGGGATATGGTGAAGACTACCAACGGGAAGGCGCCGGCGTCGGAGTACAGTAGTACTAGCAAGTCAAATGCTTGGTGTCGCGCGCAGACTGTTCAGATCGGTGAAAATGGCAAGGAAAAAAAGAAGACGATCGATGATCCAACGTGTCATTCTGGCGAGGGATTGGAATGCGACCGCAGGTTGGGTCGTTAGGGTATTGAGACTTGGCGGTATTCTCAATCCCAGGAGTTGCTCGCTAGATGACGGTGGGAGGCGTTGACTGGGAATCCTGCGCACACTGTTAGTCAGGATCGAAATGTATAGTTAGTTACGGAAGAAATAGAAGGCCTCAGTCTTTCTAGAGGCTGGGTTTGGTGAGAATTGTTGACTAGATACTCCGTACATGTCTCAGCTCTCCCGCCACGAAGTGGGGAGGACTACGAGGGAAGGAGATCAGCGCGTGGTGAGGCGGGTTTCAGACGTCGAGTAGTTCCCTCATAACGATCTCCTGAATCATAACACCAATGGTGCCCCCGTCTGTGGTAACTAACGGGCGTATACGAGAGGGAGAGGAGAGAAGATGCAGAAATGGTGTAGGTCAGCGAGTGTCTGGCAGCCGGGTGCATGCCAGAGGGAGAATGGCAATAACAATACGGAATCTTTGATGGGTTACAACGAGGCTAAGAAGGAGCTGAGATGAACGATGTATTATTATTATTATGCATAGCATGGCGTCAAAGACACCCTGTGCCTGTAGATCTCGCCGTCGCCGAGTATGTCTGGTGAACCAGCGCCCGGATGGTGTTGTCCAGCATCGCCATACCCACCGGCCCAAGGACCAGCGCCCGTTAGCGACCTTAGGTCCAGAAAAAGACCTCCCCAGTGACCCCGGCCGCCGACTACAGTTGTCCTACTGAGATCCCCTGGCCGTGCTTTTTTTTCTGAACAACAACAATAATAACTTTTTCTAATCTCCATCCCACGATCCATCCTGGATCTCTAACAGAAACACGCCGCTCATCCAGAACAGGAGTTCTGCTCCCGTTCCGCTTCTCAGCCCTGGCGGCTCTGCCTTGACCTACGCCCGCTTCCCCTCGTTCGGTCGGTTCCCAGCTACGCTCGTTGTATTTGCTCTCTTTAAAAATACCCCAACACCGGCGACCTGTCGTGTAGCCGCGTGTCTTTCTTAAAATCACTCGACTGCTCAGTTTTCTTTTTGGCTGGGATCTTTAGATCTCCTTGTCCTCTACAATGGCCTACCAGCACACGGACGGGGCTTCGCCCTACGACGAGAGCCATCGGATGCAGGACCTTTCTACGACGGCTGTGAGTCCCCACAGATCGAGTGGTTATTTTCTGGCTCAAAACGGGATACATGCTGACGTGGATGTATAGTATGGCCGCGAAGACGATGTGGACGCTTCCCACGCGTTGCTCAACCAAGGCCCATTCAACGGCCCCTTCGATGACCCTCACCAGAGAGGCACGTCGCCCATGCGACCGACCTCTGGATACAGCTTGACGGAGACATATGCCGGCGACGCTCATGCTACTCCTGCTTATCATGATCCGTACAACACCGCTGGGTCGACATACTCGGGAAACACCATGGAGAGCCCGGCGGCCGCCTTCGGTGTGCCGGGCCGTGTCGCATCGCCTTATGCTCGAAGCGAGACCTCTTCAACAGAGGCCTGGCGCCAGAGACAGGCACCCACGGGAGGAAACCTGCGCCGTTATGCGACCAGAAAGGTCAAGTTGGTGCAGGGCTCGGTCCTGAGTGTCGACTACCCGGTCCCTAGTGCCATCCAGAACGCGATTCAAGCCAAGTACCGAAACGATCTTGAAGGAGGCAGCGAGGAATTTACGCACATGCGCTGTATGCTCTCGAAACACCCTCTAGGCTCTGATCTTCATTGGACTGACTAAATTTGTAGACACCGCTGCAACCTGTGATCCGAACGAATTTACGCTCCACAATGGTTACAACCTGCGTCCAGCGATGTACAACCGGCACACAGAATTGCTCATCGCCATCACGTACTATAACGAAGACAAGCAGTTGACTTCTCGAACATTGCACGGTGTGATGCAGAACATTCGCGAAATCGTGAACCTCAAGAAATCCGAGTTCTGGAACAAGGGTGGTCCTGCCTGGCAGAAGATTGTCGTTTGCCTAGTCTTCGACGGTATCGATCCTTGTGACAAGGATACACTTGATGTCTTGGCGACTATTGGTGTCTACCAAGATGGTGTCATGAAGCGTGATGTCGATGGAAAGGAGACCGTGGCACACATTGTCAGTATTTCTTTCAAGTGAGCCTGCGGATGGCATTTACTGACAACGCTATCAGTTTGAATACACGACCCAGCTTTCCGTTACTCCCAACCAACAGCTCATTCGTCCCCATGACGACGGGCCAAGCACTCTGCCTCCAGTGCAGATGATGTTCTGTCTGAAGCAGAAGAACAGCAAGAAGATCAACTCCCACCGATGGCTGTTCAATGCGTTCGGCCGTATTCTGAACCCCGAAGTCTGTATTTTGCTGGATGCGGGTACTAAGCCCGGTCACAAGTCACTCCTCGCACTTTGGGAGGCGTTCTATAACGACAAAGATCTGGGAGGTGCCTGTGGTGAAATCCACGCCATGTTGGGTAAGGGTTGGAAGAACCTTATCAACCCTCTGGTGGCGGCACAGAACTTCGAATACAAGATCAGTAATATTCTGGACAAGCCGCTGGAGAGTTCTTTTGGATACGTCAGTGTGTTGCCTGGTGCCTTCTCCGCCTATCGTTTCCGCGCAATCATGGGTCGACCGCTGGAACAGTATTTCCACGGTGATCACACGCTGTCGAAGCAGCTTGGAAAGAAAGGTATCGAGGGCATGAACATTTTCAAGAAGAACATGTTCTTGGCCGAGGACCGTATTCTGTGCTTCGAACTGGTCGCCAAAGCTGGTTCCAAATGGCATCTCTCATATGTCAAGGCTTCCAAGGGCGAGACTGATGTGCCCGAAGGTGCACCTGAATTTATCTCACAGCGTCGTCGTTGGCTTAACGGTTCCTTTGCGGCCAGTATCTATTCGCTCATGCACTTCGGCCGTATGTACAAGAGTGGGCACAATATTGTGCGGATGTTCTTCCTCCACATCCAGATGTTGTACAACGTATTCAACGTGTTTTTGACCTGGTTTTCTCTCTGTATGTGGTTGACTCCTATGTCTCTTGGAACCGCTTGCTAACTGGCTGCAGCATCTTATTGGCTTACTACGACTGTCATCATGGACCTTGTCGGAACTCCTGGCACCTCTAATAATGACCACGCATTTCCCTTCGGTAATACCGCTACACCCATCGTGAATACAATTTTGAAATACGCGTACCTGGCGTTTCTTCTGTTGCAGTTCATTCTCGCTCTAGGAAACCGGCCGAAAGGGTAAGGACTCATTAGTTTCCGTCGACAACGTGGAATCAAGGCTAACCAGTCTCAGTTCCAAACATTCATACATCTCGTCTTTTGTTCTCTTCGGTATAATCCAGCTTTATATTGTAGTTCTGTCGATGTACCTGGTCGTCAGAGCGTTTAGCGGAAGCACACCGACCGATTTCGACATGAATGATGGCGTTGGTGCATTCCTCTCATCGTTCTTCGGGTCTTCCGGACCTGGTATTATCATCATTGCTCTTGCGGCTACGTTCGGTCTCTACTTCGTCGCCTCGTTCATGTACATGGACCCGTGGCACATGTTCACTTCCTTCCCTGCCTACCTCTTGATCATGTCCTCTTACATCAACATCCTGAACGTGTATGCGTTCAGCAACTGGCATGATGTGTCATGGGGTACCAAGGGTGCAGACAAGGCGGATGCTCTCCCTTCAGTCCAGACTAAGAAGGAGGCGGATGGGAAAGGCGCCGTCATCGAAGAAATCGACAAGCCGCAGGCCGATATCGATAGCCAGTTCGAAGCCACCGTGAAGCGCGCCTTGACCCCGTATGTTGCTCCCGTGGAGCACGATGAGAAGACCTTGGAAGATTCCTACAAGAGCTTCCGAACGAGACTGGTGACTTTCTGGATCTTCAGTAACGGTCTGCTCGCTGTCTGCATTACCAGCGATGGTGTTGACAAATTTGGATTTACTGTAAGTGCACACTTTACCATTCCCTTCTTTGCCGAGTTCCTGCTCACTGGTCCTCTAGAACCAAGCCACGGTGCGGACCACGCGCTTCTTCCAGGCTCTTTTGTGGTCGAATGCCGCAGTCGCGCTCTTTCGTTTCATCGGTTGCTGTTGGTTCCTGGGCAAGTCTGGCATTATGTGCTGCTTTGCTAGACGATAAACGCCTCCAGGGCGACGTGCAGTGGACGGGCTGCTGCTTGCAGCTGGCTGGATGGCAGAGGCTCCGTGGCACAGTGCTCAATACCCGTCGGAGATTTTTGTACTGTACTTTAGATGCCATTGTTTCGTCGGTCTTATTGATTTAGGTTGGATCTGTACTACTCGACACGGCTGAGCTTTTTTCTTTTTCCCATGTTACATGCAAAATTTTCCAGCTATTAGCGATTAAAATTAAATGCATTCGAAACTATATACAGAAGCTTTATTATTCTTTCAATGTATGTCTTTGTGCTCCTATATGCTATGATAATGTGGCCTTGTAGACGTTGTTAGAAGGTAAACGACAGGCTGGGCAAGTCGTGGCAACATATCATGTCTTAGGTCACGTTGGTTCCGGGGATAAGATCGTTATCGGTTCCATGCTTTTCCCTCAAGTCTCACGCCGACGCCATATTGACTTCCTTTTACCAACCAGCATCACTTTCTTTACCTTCACAGAACTAGCACATAGTCCTCCCTCTGACCGCTTTTCTAGACCGTACTCCCCGTCAATCTACTTGAAACGGGCCACAGCCTACAGGGACTCTGTCGCCCGCACCGCTTTGCGGAGATCCTCGCGTGCCGCATAACCCCGCAGGTCCTCTGCGTTTGCAACTCTTACCACAGGAGCTAGCTTCCACTCTCCCGCACGGGCACCTATCTCTGATATAGTTTACTGTGAGCTTTAGGCCTAGGCCGCTGGTGCAGTCAAAATGTTGAAAATATGGTCAATGGTATGCTCGCAAGACTTCGTGACAGTCGGGGGCGAATCTTCGGATGACTAACAGGTGTTCGTTGTACAGAAGCAGAAGCAGCAACAGGCTGAGAATGCTGCAGGGGGTGCTGCAAACAAGAAGAAAAAGGTTACAGCTGCCCAGCTGCGAGTACAGAGAGGTGCGTATGATCTCACCTCCCCCCAACTCTGGCAGCCGTGTGTCTTGAGCCGTTGACATGCTGACATGGCGTTTTACGCATCTATCAGATCTGCAGGAGCTCTCTCTCGGAAGCACGATGAAACTGTCATTCCCTAACCCAGACGATATCCTTAACTTCACCCTCACGATCGAGCCTGACGAGGGCATGTATAAAGGCGGCTCCTTCCACTTCAACTTTGCCATCAACCAGAACTTTCCGCACGACCCTCCCAAAGTCAAGTGCACGCAGAAGATCTACCATCCCAACATCGACCTGGAAGGAAACGTGTGTCTGAATATTCTGCGAGAGGACTGGAAGCCGGTGCTGAACTTGAATGCCGTGATTGTGGGATTGCAGGTGAGTTTACTTTGCTTGATTCTGTCGATTTCGCAGAACATCATAGCTTCAACTAGAATTCTTGCTAACTTGCATCTCTAGTTTCTCTTCCTCGAGCCTAACGCGTCCGATCCCTTGAACAAGGAGGCGGCCGAAGACCTACGTACGAACCGGGATGGCTTCAAGCGCAATGTGCGGTCGTCTATGGCTGGTGGATCCGTCCGTGGTATACAATATGAGCGCGTGATGCGATAATGTTATAAGATTCAAGGTTAAGTGAAGGAGGCTTGTCCCCAAACATAATCACAGCAGTCGTCGGTCAGAAAACCTCTAGAATAGATGGGAACGGGGAGTAACCGAAAGTTTGACGGGCGTCCTCATCATTGACAATCGGGGCAGTGGATTTGGAAGCACTCATGTTGTTAGGGAGTTGAGGGGCGTTGATAAGAGACCTAGGAGGGAAAGAGAAGAGGCGGCTTGGAAGACACTTGCTGTGCTCGACCCGTCACCACGATACTGGCACTTCTATTCTCACCATAGCGTTTCATGATTGGTACTTACGAAATAGAATCGTGTTTATAGTTTTGCTTCGTGTTCTGCGGGCAGAAATGGAATGGGACGATTACATATGGCTGATATGCTTTTTATTGCTCTACTGGACTTCTTTCCGGGCGAAGATAGTATTGTGGCGTACATACTTTGCAATATACTGGCCTATACGTATCAGAGTTGGTTGTGCAGGCGAGTCATCCGGTCAGGAGCGCATGGAAGAGGCATTTCCAGCCCTATAGCAGACTAGCATAGCTCCGGCTAGCACAACCAATGCCCCGGATATACGGTGCTACCACGGGAAGAATCGTTAGGAGTATATGGGGGAACACCGATTCTTGAACATGTATATATACACAGCGGATCTGGTTCAAACTTCGCATTTCATTCCGTCTGCATCCTTAGGTCTGACTCTTATCTCTATGAATCGATCCCGCTTCCAACAACTTAAAAACAGACAATCGTCAAGCGCAGTAGGAACGTCGACTGGAATCGTTCGTTTAGGCCTTCTGGTTCAGACGCTCCTGCTCGAGCTTGGCGTAGTAGGTGTCACGAGCGCGGACACGGGGGAGGTGGAAGCCTGTGAGGGAACCGAGTCAGGACCAATTTTTGCAGGTATAGGTTCGTTTTGAGAACGAGACAAGAAGTGAGGAAAAGAAATTCTCTGATACGTACCGTACCACCAGAGGTAGCCGAAGGTGGTTCCGAAACCTGTTGGTTCGACGTCTCTCTGTCAGCAATTGTTTCTCTGAACACCTGAGTTCCCCTCAATTCGAGCATATCCCATATCCCCCATTCCGCATCCTGGACGCCAATTGCACTCCGTATCGAGATTTCCGAGCCATCCGCTGGTCTTAATCCCATTCAAGGCCATCTCACGCTCAAACGGAACAATAAAGAGGAGGTTCAACTAACCGAAGGCAGTGGCCAGGTCAAGAACGAGGCCCCGGCGGAGCATCTGTACAAAACACACCGGTCAGTATACACGAGATCCATTCAGAGAAAGAACTGGACCCCCCCAAGTCTCGTTCCCTGTCCGAAGTGCGCGGCGGGCGAGGCCGGAAATAGGAACCAGACGTGGGCGGGACGGCTATTCAATCAGGGAAAGGGACGTACGCCGGTGATAGGGGCGACAGCGGTGGCCATTGCGGCGCGAGGTCGTAGCAGACAGGTGGTAGTGCGACGGCGAGAGAGTTGTTTGTGCGAGGGACCGTGTGGTCACTGGATGCTATGGAGGGCAGAGAGTCGTCGTAGCAAGAGGGAAGACGAAACGACGTTCTGCTCGCGGAAGAAGCTCTTTAGCGTAAGCGACGCTCCGGGTGGTGTGAGTGGTGGATGCCTTATGATCCAGGCGACGATCAGGCATGGCATCTAATTGACAGCCATGTTATTAGCAGGGATGGCGGCTACAAGGGGTGAATGCTAGTCGAGTAATGTATGTCTTCCAGATAGATTCAGGTGTTGCTTTTCCCGTTATAATGCCTATATGGCTCAGATATCGGCCATGCCACTTCAATATTGAGGCTCTTCGAGAGAGTCAGAGGCTTCCGTCAGGTGTCATCACGTGACATCCAGACGAGCGGCCAGCATCCGCAGCTCCATCTTTCTTCCACGCCAGCATCGTCATCTCGACTCGCCAGCGCGCCTGTCATGCCGTCTGAAGAGCCCGCTATCAAGCGGTCGTCATCCTCTGCGCCAGGAGACTCAGATCAAGCAGTGTCGAAGCGCATAAAACGACACTACCACCATCATCACCGTCTACAGTATCCTGTCGCGCCCGAGCTCCCGGAGCCTGCGATAACCGATGAAGTATCAGTCGACCACTTAATGAACCGATCGATCGGCCAGGTGTTGCGCGAAGTGGGTTTCGATCTGGCTGATCCTGTCGCGTTGGATGGATTCCGCAATGCAGCTGAAGAGTGTACGCCAGCTACAGAGGTGCAATAGAACGATGTGACCATTTCTGACAGTAGCTTCTAGACATTCTGAGATTCGCGGCATACGTGCGCCAGTCCATGCTTTCCAGTCGCAGGTTACAGCCTATTCCTCCAGACTTTGAGCATGCCCTTCGACAGAGCTTCGTTAGCGTCGACGACCTGTCTCCATATCTGAAGTCGCTCCCCGCAGTCGAACCAGTCCGCACACTCTTGCCCAGTCCCCCGCCTGATGAGGATGCATTCACTGCGCTTCCTTCTCTTGGACCTGCACTCAGTGGTGAAGAAGATCGTGTTCGGAGCGCCTACATCCCGAAACATTTCCCCGAGTTCCCCAGTAAACACACCTACCGACATACGCCTGTTTTTACAGACAGGGAACACGACCCTCGGAAGATCCGAGAGCGCGCAACGGAGGATGGCCGATTAGGAGAGGAGGCTTTGCGCAAGCTGGCTCGCGCAGCCTTCAAGGATAATCAGCTAGCTGCAGCTTCACGCGACAAGAAACTTTGGGGACGAAAGAACGAGAATCTGGAGACCATGTTCGAGAAGACGATTAAGGGGTTGGCCAAAAAGGCGCAGAGGAGCGCCGCCGATGCTGCACCCTCGATGGACATCACTTCTGGCGAACAGAAGCCGCCGCGGCCCAAACTGCCGATCCATTTCGAGCTGGGACCTATCGTGAATTGCGAGCGAGACTTCTGGCGAAAAACCGCTTCGGCGACAGGAAGGAAAGCCGAGAAAAAGCAGACAGACCAGAAGGATGCGGTCATGGCGACCGTGGAGGGCTGATCCGCGATGCAAGCTAGACATGTAAGCACGAGAGTGGTCTGTCGATTTGGACGATGCATGGGCGGCGTTGAAGGCGTTTACAACAAGGTTAAACAAGATACCCAGGAGATCAATAGTCATTGAGATTCAATATGATTCAATTTAATAGTAGAAAGGCGATGATTGACAATGGGATATACAGAACCAATTCTTCCATGTATGTCCTCGCCCAACTCCGCCAGAGAACGCCTTGTATGCAATGTAATATATATACAGTTCATCTCATACGGTGGAAATCACACCGTATTCATGCCTTCTTTCCGCCCGCATCCCTCCCACCTTATGCGATCTTCCCATCTTTGTGTGCGTCTTGTAGCTTCTCCCACGATGTCGTCTCGACTGTTAATCCACCAGCGCATCTGCACAGAAACCAGTTAGCTGACTCTTCTGTACCAGACCTGACATATATGCTTCAAATGAAGATCCCAATCCTCTATCCCAAACACCCCAGCGCTAGAATCTGCCCAAAACCAAGACAAGACACATCCAGAGCCTGCTCAAACTCACCTCCGAAACAGCCTCAGCACAGGCTTACACACCACCACACCCGGCGACGGGACTCCCTCCTGCGGTGGATTACACGAGTACTGTAGCATTTCGCGTAACTCGCATTTCTCCAGGTCGACCGGCGGGCCTTTTCGGCGCTTTTCCTTCCATCCTTTGTACACGACGTTGACTCGTTCGGGGAGGACTTCTGTCGGGAAGACAGGGACTAGGGGCGCCATTGTGTTTTGCGCCAGTTGTTTATTTGATTTTATTTTTTGGAATAGAGAAGGTGGAGATGGCACAATGGGCCTTTGCCTGGTGGTTCTCAGGTGGGCTGTTTGTGCTGAGGAGTTGAGTCCCGATGCAAGCGCGGAGCGGAGCGGGAATTAAGATTAAGTTCAGATTAGAGTAGAGTAGATGATCGATATCAATCACTCACTTAGCTCCGCTAACACAAATCAACAATTAGATTCCGCGTATCTGATGAAAGATCATTGATATAAGTTATGGTTATACTCAAGATGTGCCACGTCGATTGACAATTCCTGGATCGTTGAGTCCATGGGGCTAGCTATGCAGTTTTTGTGGGAAACATCCAACAATGGCGGCCAACTTCGGGGAGAGACTACTAGCAGAAGTGAGAGAAGAGACGCTTGATGAGGTATGTTACAAGCTACCTACCTTATACATGTATTGCCATTTAACCGACCAGTATACAGTTTCTGCATGACCTGAGAGCTTTTAAACCAGACCAAGGCGATGAAAGGTCGTTTTTCTTGGGTGTAAAGGAGTTGGATGAGCTCCTGGAGCTCTTCCTCCCTACACCGGCGTCTGCCGCGACGGCCATTGAACCACCACGGACACAGATTCCTGCATCTACATTTGCAGGGTTTGATGCTGGCTACGACAGTGGATTCCCTGCAGGCGCTGCAGGTTACGAAGAAGAGAATGTAGATGAGTACGGAACGGACGTTCCTGTCCCAGTTCCTACGCCTAGACCTGCCCCAAATCCGAAGAGAAAGCAGCCAGTGGTAGAAATCACCAGTCCTTCCTCTGCAGCGGGGAAGACGCAACTGCTTTATTATTTGACTGCCGTGGCTATCCTGCCATCATCGTATCATGGAAGAGACCTGGGTGGGTGTGACGCTGCTGTCGTGTACATTGATACTGACGGACGATTCGATGCCAATCGTCTCGGGGATATTGCTTCTGGCATCGTCCAGGAGAGGCTGAAGGCATCGTCTTCAAATCCCGCTGATATAGTATCTAGGGAGGAAAGAAAGGCGGAAGGAGATGACATAGGAGATGACATTAATGCCCAAGATATCAACGAGCTGGTCTGCAACGCTCTCCAACATGTCCACCTCCTGCGCCCACAGTCATCATCATCTCTTCTAGCGACGCTTCAACAACTGGATGCTTACCTTTTAGACGTCTCCCGTCACCACTCTGCAACACGTCCTCTCCACGCCATCTTCCTCGACAGCGCGAGTGCCTTCTTCTGGCAGGATCGGTTGCGTGATGAAGTCGCTAGGACGGAAGAGATTGGACGTCCCGCAGCAGAGATCGACAGAGACCGTGATCAAGGGCGCAGTTTCCATCTCGCGGTGCTGTATCGCCGGCTGGTAGTCGAATTGCGGCGGCTTCAGGCAATTTTCGACTGTGCAGTCGTATATACGACATGGGGCCTCTCTCGTACAAAGAGTTCTTCCGACTACGGTCCTACGTCGTCGCATTCTGGTATCAGACCTCATCTTCCTCCACCATGGGGCACATTTCCTTCTCTGCGTTTAGTTGTCCAGCGAGAGCCGGTCCGACGCTTTCCTCCTGAGGCAACCCTCCAGGAGGCGGAGCGAGATGCGCCATTACGGCAAGAAGTCGTGGCTCGTGGCAAGTTCTGGGCATGGGTAGATACCTGGGGACGAGAGGAGTGGCCACGTCGGATTGTGGAAGGGCTGGAAAGGAGAAACGGAGGGAGATTTTCCTTCTGGGTAAGCGATAAAATAGTTATAGGGGAGGATAGTGATCATCCCATGTGATGTGATCGCGTCTAGTGAAATTTGATTCGAATTCTATCGATATATGGATGACGCTCTATCGTCCGATGCTCATGGATATCATGGATATCAAAATGCTGTCGCCGCCCCAACTTATGCGCCACTTACAAGAGAAAAGGCATCCCTACTTCGCGGACGCAAACAACTTTCCAATTGCCTCCACTGTTGTGTTACCGCCGCTGAACACGATTCCAACATCCCATCCTTCTTCTCCCGCCTCCTTCTCGACCAAGCGTCGGAATTCCTCATTGAATAAACACACCGCCAGGCCAACAACGGCACTCGGCTCTACTACGACCTTCATCCGCTCCAGGACCAGTCGCATCGCGGCCTTGATCTGATCCTCAGTTACCGCATACACGCCGGCCACTTTATTCTTATCCGAGATGACTTCCCAATTGATCACTCCAACAGGTGTCCGCAGACCATCGGCGATAGTGAGCGTCGAGACGGCCTCAACCCGCTTTCCAGCAGCCAAACCACGGCAACAATCATCTGCGCCCTCAAAGGAGGGCTCAGCACCGAAGACACGGGTGGTAGGCTTGTCGGAAAACCAGGTAGCCACACCAGCGTTGAGTCCACCGCCGCCAATGGGAGTGAAAACAGCGTCAAGGTGGGCTCCAGCCTCATGCGCAGATAGCTTCGGGTTTGCCTTCACCAACTCCGCATATTGCGCCTCAAGCTCTATACCAACAGTTCCCTGACCGATAATGATATCCCGGAAGTCATACGGCGGCACAAGAATGGCACCTGTTTCTTTCTGAACAGTAGCCACGACAGCTTCACGCTCCGGGGCCGTTGAGCCGGAGAAGATCACGCGAGCACCGAGTGATTGTGTGCCAGCGATCTTTGACGGGGTCGAAATACTGGGCATGACAATATGCGCGGGGACATTAAGCGTCGAAGCTGCGAGTGCGAGGGCTTGTGCATGGTTTCCTATTTCAACGCAATTCATCCAGTCAGTTTAGAATAAGATTTCAATAATGACCACGCGGCGCATAACCATATACGACGACTATCATTATATAGCTCCCCCACCCACCGCCCAAAAAAACCAAGTAAAAAAACAAAACCAGATAAACAACCCCTCATACCTGAACTATGCGTAACAACCCCTCTCCTCTTCAACTCCTCCTCCCCAAGCTCATCACGCAATCTCAGAACGGCATGAAATGCCCCCCGCGCCTTAAACGCTCCAATGCGCTGATAATTCTCGCACTTGAAAAAGAACCGGATCCGAGGCCGCGCGGGCTCCTGGCCTTCGAACGGCGTACCCGCGAGAGCGGACGGATCCTGAGGAGTCGATGCGATCGTGTTCAGTGTCGAGCATGTTAAGACGGGTGTCTTGTGGATGTATGGCTGGATGAGTTCGTGAGCGGCCTTCACGGAGGCGGGGGTGAGGGGGCGCGCGGGGTCGGAGGACATGGTTTGGACGTAGTTAGGTAAGAGGGTTTTAACTATATCGTTTTCACTGTGGTTCTGTGAGGGATGGTTATCTGATTTCTAATTGGGGATTGATGACTGGGGAGATCGTGAAGAAAGAGGGTTTTGCGGGGAAGGGAAACCGATAATAATAATTACGGGAGGGAGATTATTATTATGGTAAATGAGGACCCGATGGTTTGGATCTCTAGTAGATACAGATGTGGAGACGAGCGCTAATACAAACCGGAGATAAGAAGAAGTCTACGAGTCTACGCAAAGTGGGAAATACGAAGAAAGACAAATTGGAAGATGATAATAGATCGTACATTAACTTTTTTTCGTCACGGTATCCTAGTATTACATAGCTTATTTCTGGTTCTCGGGACGGAGAGAGCGAACAGCCTTTCCGGCGCGCCAGATCTCTAGATCACGGATGTCCTGCATCTCCTTCTCGTACTTCTCACGGTAGTCGGGCTGAGAGTTGTAGTCCAAGCTGCGCTGGGTCTCAGTGCCGTCACGAACGCTGTCGTACAGCTCGTTGAACAGAGGCTTCAGGTTCTCCTTGAAGCGGCTGGACCAGTCGATAGCACCACGGCGGGCGGTGGTCGAGCAGGCAGCGTACATCCAGTCCATACCGTTGGCACCGATCAGAGGGTACAGGGACTGAGTGGCCTCCTCAACGGTCTCGTTGAAGGCCTCAGAGGGGGAGTGACCGCGCTCACGGAGGACCTCGTACTGAGCAAGGAACATACCGTGGATACCACCCATCAGGCATCCACGCTCACCGTAGAGGTCAGAGTAGACCTCCTTCTCGAAGGTGGTCTCGTACAGGTAGCCGGAACCGACGGCGACACCCATGGCGACGGCCTTCTCCTTGGCCTTGCCGGTGACATCCTGGTAGACGGCAATGGAGGAGTTGATACCACGGCCCTCACGGAAGAGAGATCGGACGGTACGGCCAGAGCCCTTGGGAGCGACGAGGATGACATCAATGTCCTTGGGGACATCGACCTTGGTGAGGTCCTTGAAGACGGGAGAGAAACCGTGGGAGAAGTAGAGGGTCTTTCCCTTGGTCAGGAGAGGCTTGATGGTGGGCCAAGTCTCACTCTGGGCGGCGTCGGAGAGGAGGTTCATGATGATAGTACCCTTCTCGATGGCAGTGTTGACATCGAACAGGTTCTTGCCGGGGATCCAGCCATCCTGGATGGCCTCCTTCCACGAGGCACCATCCTTGCGGACACCAACGATGACATTGAGACCGTTGTCACGGAGGTTGAGACCCTGGCCGTGACCCTGGGAACCGTAGCCGATGAGGGCGAGGGTGTCGTTCTTGAAGTAGTCCTGCAGAGAGTCAGTCAGCTTTTCATTGCTTCGATTGCGTTTCTGGGTTGCTGGCATTGCACACTCACATGGAGCTTCTCGCGGGGCCAGTCCTCACGCTCGTAGACGGTCTCCTTGGTGCCAGCGAAGTCGATGGTCTTGACACCACGGGTGGCCATAACCGGGGCCACACGAGGAGTCACCGTCGCCAGCGACGGACGAGGGAGCGCTGCCGTCATGACGGAGCGAGGAGCAGCAACGCGCGACAGGCGCAGAGCGCGGGAGAAACCTCTGGCAGCCATTGTGAAGGATGGAATTGATACAATTGAGGGGAGATTGTAACGAAGAATCAGACTGGGAAACGGGGACGATGAGTCTTCTTATAAGAACGAGCGCGACAACGACGAAAAATGGAGAGGAAGCGGACGGATCAGGTGATTCCGGAGTTGGACTGCTTCTCCCCGGCCGATGTCGGATGGCAGTCAGCTGATCATAAGAAGAATCAGAATCAGAATCAGAAGAAATAAGAGAGAAAATCATCCAGACGGCCAAGTCGAAGAGAAATACTTAGTACTACTACTACTATAGAGCACGGATGTCGAAGCAGCCAGCAGTGTAATTTATTGATTTATTGATCGATTGACCTCCAAGATAGACATCAGATGTGCGTTGCAACATGCAGCATGCTGCTGTGCTGCGGCTCTGCTCAGTGACTCTCGCTGTCGTGCACTTTCCACCACTTTTTCTTCTAAAATAATAAAGTCTTTCCATCACCTCAAACATCCACCTACGTCACGACTGATCTACATCTCTCCATCTTTCCGTCTCTCTCTATATATCTGAAGGGATAGAGAGAGAGATAGAGAGACTCTACAGCATGCCATGAGCTCCATCTTCACTCCCAATATCGGCGCCATCCCCACTATCCGCACCCGCAAAGCTCTCCTGCTTCTCGATCTTCAGAACGACTTCATCCGCCCCACTGGTGCCCTTCCTGTGAGCAATGCAGCCGATATCCTCGACCAGATCCCCAGTCTGGTCCAGAGTTTCCGCCACACCGGAGATGTAGTCTGGGTTCGGTCCCAGTATGCAGATAGCCGGCCACTGCTCGATCCCAGCACAGGTGCAGAGCGTGTCATCCTCACGGGGCCTGGCAAGGAGCCCAAGAGGAAAAAGAAGCTACAGGGACAGGAGGACCAGGATTCTGAGAAAGATCCATCGCATGTCGACGATGAAGCCTTTTTGACTACCAGTCGCTGCTGTCTGCCCCAGACCTCTGGGGCTCAGTTCCCGGCCCCTGTACTCTCCGCCATCGATCCCCAGGACACAGTCATCGTCAAAACGGACTATTCCGCCTTCCAGGCCCCGACCCTGGTCGAGTCCTTCCGTTCGCGCTTTGTCACGGAGATCTATTTGGTCGGATCCCTGTCGAACGTTGGCGTCTACGCCACGGCTCTCGATGCTGCCCGCCATGGCTTTACCGTCACCTTGATCGAGGACTGTCTGGGCTATCGCAGCTTTACCCGTCATGAGGAGGCTATGCGACGCATGGCCGATTTACTGGGTGCGGACGGGGTGACGGTGGCGGAGCTGTTGGAGGAGCATGACTGGCAAGAGACGGACAAAATTGCACGGGCCGGAGGCAGTCGTTCCCAGCGTCCTACTACCCCGGCGGGGATTGAGACTGTCATGGATGACTTGCTTGTTAAGGCGTCTCCTCGCGCTGCTCCACCAGAAAATGCTCGCCCCAAATCAGACAACAAGGAGGAAAAGGAGAGAGCGGAAGAGCGTCAGCATATCATTGAGGCTGCCATGAAGGGAACCGCAATGGATGGGCTAGGCGACATCGAGATTGGATCTGACTACGGTGATGAAGACGATCCATTAAACCTCGAAGCGTACCGTCAACATGTGGCCTCGCATGCCGCCGCTCGACTCTCTCGTACCATGCGTGATGCTACGGCCCCAGCGCCGGAGCCTGGCGTCAAGCGGACACGAGCTAAGATGCGGCGTATCAAGAACCGGGATACACCTCAGTCTCCCTCCGCTACGAGCGCCAAGCCCGCTCCAACCTCTGATTCACGGCCCTCCTCCGCGCGAACATCTCGTCCAAAGGCTCCGGAAGGGCTCCACCAGCCTGGAGACCAGATTGGGGAGGGTGACTCGCGTCTCCTGTATAATCTGGAACTGTCTCCGGATGCTTTTGCGGAGGTTCGGAAGGAGGTCAACTGGCAGAAAATGTATCATCTCTCAGGCCAGGTTCCTCGATTGGTCGCAGTGCAAGGCCAGGTCGGGTCAGATGGGTCTATGCCCATTTACCGCCATCCTGCGGATGAATCCCCACCGTTGCAGGCGTTCAGCCCTGCAGTTGATCGTATACGAGCTGTGGTTGAGCCTATCCTAGGCCATCCCCTGAACCATGTGCTCATCCAACTGTACCGGGATGGGCAGGACCGTATCTCAGAGCACTCAGATAAAACCCTCGACATCGTGCGCGGTTCTTTCATCTGCAATATCAGCCTGGGCGCCCAGAGGGTTATGATCCTACGCACTAAGGCCTCTGGCATCTTATCGACGGCGTCCCAGACGTCCGGGGATGATGCAGATATTGCGTCTCGAAAGAGCCAGCGCGTCCCATTACCGCACGGATCGCTTTTCATTCTCGGGCCAGAAACAAATCAGCGCTGGCTGCATGGAATCCGGCCGGACAAGCGTCCGGAATCGGAGAAAACCGCAGAAGAGCGCGCCTTTGGGGGTGAGCGGATCTCTTTAACCTTCCGACATATTGGTACCTTCATAGACCCTGCTGCAGGGACCATATGGGGCCAGGGTGCCGTGTCGAAATCGCGAGATGGAGCGGGACGAATCATCCATGGTGATCCCGCGGAGACGGAGCGGTTGGTCCACGCGTTCGGCAACGAGAATCATGCAACGGAGTTCGACTGGGATGCTGTTTATGGCAGCGGTTTTGACGCCATTAACTTCGTTACGGTTAGCCCTGGAAAATTGGTGACCAGCGGGGATTTTGTTGGTGACCTACGGGTTCGACTCGCCCTGATGGAGAACGGCTTGCGATATGAGACTGTGGATCCTTCTAATTTTGAAGGGCTATCGAACGCACCACGACCGATATACTTGGATTCGGATGGGCCAACGACGGCTGGCGATACCCAGATTCTCGCCTATCTAGCGCAAAGGCCGTCCTCGAGACCGGGCGTGGACGGATTGCGCGGAGGGAACCAGCTACAGCACATTGAACAGCTGTGGGCGAATTGGAAAAAGTATCGGATGGGAGGGATCAAAGGGGAGTTCACTGCTTTGAACCCGTGGGAAGAGGCCTTGAAAGGACGGCACTACCTCGGCGGCCAGACTATCGCGATTGACGACTGCTCACTCTGGCCGGTGCTACGGCAGATGGTGCAGGACAAGGGGCCCTTATCAGCTACGGCGTTTCCCAACCTTAGCAACTACTACAACCGGATGGAGAAGCGTGGCTGTGTGCGAATCGTCCTCGACGAGATGATGGGTGGAACTCATCCATGAGGTATATGGCCTGCTGCTCCGACAGTCCCTTTTTAGCTTTGTCGATTTAGCAAAGACTCGACTGATTCAGCTTCGACGAGGTGATGCCGATTTTTATGACGTCTACGAATTTCACGAGCCTGTAAGGAAAGTTCTGGCTATAATAGCGAAGGGAAAAGTTGATACAGGATGCGATCCGACCACATCTTTTGCAAAATGCTCATCTCAATTCTTATCTATATATTCTGTTTATATTTCTTTTCTTCCCATTTCTTTACTTCTAATTTTTCATTTTTTTATTTACATATATTCAATTTGCAACTTTCTGGTTGAATGATTGTGTCACTCGGACGAAGGGAGTACGTCTTTTCCAGATCGCCATAGACAATGAAATATTTTTGATGCAGTCGGGCTACTTTCGTTTCCGCATGTACCTGCTTGATTTCGACTATACCCTAGTGGCATGACTTTGCTTGCGGTGAATGTGGATATTTCACTCTTTTTGCAGTGAACACTCAGAATTATCAAGATATCAGAATTCGATCAATTCGTCTGGTATCTGTACTGGCACCTGATGGGTATTGCATTCTCGTCTATATACAGTCATCTCCTTCCAAAATGCATTCCACGCAGTTCTTGGGCTATTTTACATGCATGTATATATAATGGCTACAATTTTTCAAATGTCGGCTTCTTTTTCTGCATTTGAGAAAAGATAGCTGACTGGATATCATTCGTCTGTAGAGCAGCACTGTTCCAGACACCAGTGTATCGTAGACCTAGATAGATATCACGCATACGGTATTAGCAAAAACGTTGCAGCATCCAACAGATTCGCAGCTGCGTATGGAACTTACCATCCTGCACAGAATGATCCCTCGACCAATTCAACAACTCCTTCGTCCCCTGCACCGCAACGGGACTCTTACTTGCGATCAAGGCCGCCAGATCCAGCGCCGCCTTCACCGTCTTCTCCTTGTTTTCATACACCCCACTCACCAAACCCACCCTGAGCGCTTCCTCCGCACCGAAAATCCTCGCCGTCAACGCAACATCTTTCACCCAGCCATAGTTCCCGACGACTTTCGGGAGACGACTCAACGTGCCTATATCAGCCGCAAGACCAATATCCACCTCCTTCACCGCGAACCGCGTATCGGCTGCAGAAAGCCGGACATCTGCCGCCGTAGCGATGTCGACCGCTAACCCCAGTGCATAGCCGTGTATAGCGGCAATAACGGGCTTTTCACACCGCTCGATCGCGCTGATGCAGTCTTGGAATTCGACGATATGGCGACGGAGAGTAGTCGCATGGCGGGCGGTGTCTGAGTCGGAGGGAGAGAAGAGAATGCCTTGGCTGGCGGCTTTGACGTCGAGGCCGGTCGTGAAGGCCTTTTCGCCGGCGCCGCTGAGCACGATGGCGCGGACGGAAGACGAGGTGGAGAGGAGGTCGAAGACGGTGCGCATTTCGAGCCACATTCTGTAGTAGTACAGAACATTTAGTACGGTGGTCAAAATTACACATATATAGCGTAGTATTCAAATGACGAATTGAGAACATGGACATGGACATAGTCATTAAAAATGAAATCAAACAAAGAATCACAAACTCACTCCTCATGAAACGCATTCATCTTATCCGGACGATTGATCTCGACGTGCGCGACATATTCCTGAGGATAAGTGATGACGAAGTATTTGAATTTCTGATCTGTTGCCATAATGTATAAATATATTTCCTCTAGTATCGAAATCTTTCTCGATTCTTTCTGATTTTGTAATTTTTTTCGTGTCCAATTGATGGTATAAGGAAGCTAGGTCGTTGGTTGCTTAACGAGGATATATGTATACGAATATGTATATATATATAGAAAGGTATGGAATCCGATATTTCCAAACCTAGACTCACTAATATGGAGGGATTTAATGAGTATGACTTTTGGAAAACATGCGAAGTTAATAAGTTATGGGTTCAATCTACTGAAGAGCTGATGAGATGATGCGCAGAGTGTACCTCGGCTCGGGGGTCATGTGCCAAGAGCTGATTAGATAGGTGTGATCCCGAGGTGCGATGTTTGCCGAATTTTAAGTACTCTACATCTACAAAGGGAATTAATTAATTGATTGGGAAAATAATATGAACTTGAATAATGTATTAAATTCAAATTATGCGATTAATTAACATAGTCGTAACGTCGTCACTTGCAAAAGGAGAGATCTTCATGCAACACCATGCCACTTCCACTGCCATCGTCAACCTTTGAAAGAAGGAGAAATATTAGGTCGTATTCGTCATGCTCGAAGAACGTTGCTTGATGAAGTTGATTCGATCGACAGTCATGCCCGAGAGTTGCAGAGGGGATAAGAAAGGATGTCGGTTTCAGAAACTAGAGGAAGATTGGATCATGGAAGGATGACCGTCGAGAAGGAGTAGTGATAGCGGAATGCGTTTACTCCGAGATGGTGATCTTCTTGGCCGAAGGAGCAGAAGCCTTGGGAACGACAACGGAAAGGATACCGTTCTTCAGGCTGGCCTTGACGTTGTCCTGGTCGACACGAGTCGGGAAGGAGAAGGTACGGTGGAATTCTCCAATGGAGCGCTCGCTGACCCAGTACTTGGCCTTGGGCTGGTCGGCCTTGGAGACCTGCTTGTCACCGGTCTTGGTGACTTCCTGGCCCTGGCCCTGGCCCTGCTGCTGGCCCTGAGCCTGGCCCTCCTCACCAGGCTCAGGAGAGTGGTACTCGCGCTCGGTGCGGCCCTTGATCACCAGGGTCTGCGGGTCGCTGAACTCAATGTCGATGTCCTTCTGGCTGATACCAGGGAGCTCGCCGTCGAGGTGGTAGGCGTCCTTGGTCTCACGGACGTCGAACTTGGGCGCGAAGCCGCGCAGCTGAGGGTTGGCGCGAGTCGCGCGGTGGACATCGTAGTCGTCGAGAAGACGGAAGAGAGGAGCGAAGTCACCAGCTGGGAATCGTGGGAAGAGCGACATTTTGATGGTTGGTTTGTTTGGATGATTGAAACTTTGTTAAAAGCTTCAAAGGCGGTTTTGTTGTTTTTCGTTATCGAATCGATCTGATAATCACTGAATCTCTGGTTGAGAGAGAACCAGAAGCCAGAGCAGTCTCGAGGCCATTAATATACCCTGAAGACATGGTTCGAGAATCTGCGATAGCTTCACTGCGAAGTATGGGTGACGTTAACTCGAACATCCTGGGGAATTCGCGCAATGACGAGCAGGGGCGAGACATGAGGTGATACTCGCATCAGGACTTCACGATGTCTCGATCGGAGCTTTCGAGCGCGTTCCAGCAGCTGCCACGTGATTCGCCGCCACCCTCCGCTCCGCTGGACATTCGCGGAGAATACAGCCATGACGGAAGATTATTGAGAACCCTGGAGCTGGTGATAGTTACACTACATAGTGGCGGAGGCTGTGGACAGTTCGAGACAGCTACACTGCACAACACAGACCGAATGGCGCCACGTCCTACCATCGTCATCTCGCAGTAACGTTTCTATTAGATCAGGGTCTTTTTTTGATGGAACGAAGTTAGCAATTCGAACACTTTCTAATACGGAATTCTAGGCCTCGGGGCGGGACCGACAGATGCATATCATGCCATTGCTAGCGGATATGACCAAGGAAATAATCTGTCTTCTTGAAATTACAGCTGCTATGTGCTGTACTTAACTGAGTTGGATACTCAATGTTGCCAAAAACGCTAATGGCCGGCAGAATCCTCTGATTGGTTACATTTTGACATTCTGAGCTCGGATTCGGAGCGCTATAATGTATTTAGAATAGTTCTGAACGCGTGCTTCTAATTGGTCAAATCAAATATCAGATACTGCTGATTGTATTGCATCAGATAACTAACGAGTATACGTACTTGCTCGCCCTTTTCTTTTCAACCATCATACTCCCTTTACTTCCTCTGCTACCAATATATCATCTATTACTAGGAAATTTAATCGCTGTATTCATTGTATCCTTCCATTCCTCCCTGTTCGTACGATAAGTGCCTCACCCGCACCTCCTCTTTCGGATTCACAGTTGAATATTCATTCCCTTCCAACCCCCACTTTCATATCTGCCCCTCCTGAGCATAAAAAGACGTCTCTGTCCCTTCCTCTTTGTCTTCCTTTCTCCCCTTCTCCTCGCGCCCTATGGGCCGGCTCTACCTCCTTCAGGGCCTGGCCCACTGTGCTGGTTTTTGTTTACAAGTATCGAATATGAAGCAAAAGCAACGTACGAAAAATATCACCTGTGTATGAACGTGGAAATATCGTCTCAGATGCAGAGGATGGATTTCTCTCGCACCTTTCTCTTGACACGTCTATCTTTTATTATAATCTGCAATGCCGTCTGGCTTGCCTCCCTAGTGATACGATTATTTTATTATTATCAAAGCGTTTCCATCAAAAGTCCTTGATGAACTTGACGAACAGCTGCCCGGACGTCTAGATTATTTCCTCACTACTTCAAACCTTCATCCTAAAAATGCCTAGCCAACCTCACGAAGAAGCTGCTGGCTAATTCGAGGCTATGCTTATAGTTCTTATAATTCTTGCCGCTCAAATGAATGTTAAACGTCCAATCTATTATCTAGGAGCCACCCGTATCGATGGTAATGATTAATTGGCCTGGCTATGCGCATGTGCATGATACGTCGTACCTTGTCTTCGTGCATTCCTTTTGGGATCGCCCATAAGATTGGGAATGATATTCCTCCACAATATAGCCGTGTCATACATACCCGATTTCATCCTACCATGCAGCCGATCTACGTGCAGCTCACAGTCCAATACCGTAAGAATCTGATCTTCCCAATGGACGAGTAACTGCTTTTCCATGGTGGTATCGATTAGAACCGGGAGAGTATACTCTACCCTACAGCTCGTCCTTGAAGGTCGAATTCTCGTTCAACTTCTTGTTTGCTCAGCTAGTTACCTCTTTAAAGAGAGAGATTCATTGCGGCGGTGCGATACCCTGCGGGACGAGGCCCACAGTGAACAGCCAAGTTGTTTCGATTACTTCCACCCTAAACGCCAGTATGTGTACACCTTGTATAGCCCAAGCATATGCTCACTGATACAGCGGCTCCAAACCGTGGCACCATCATGTCATCAGTGAACGGACTAGTGTAAGTCCTCATTATGCACGCCATATACACACAATATTAGGACCCACGGCAACCAAGGCGAGCAGGACGGACTGGGGGTTTATCATCGATTTCTACCGCAATCCAACAGATCGCAACTTGCGCATGCTGTTTTTCCCTACCACTGCAGACTACGAGTCAGGACACCTAAGACCTCCTATCGACGGCCAGTGGTTTGATAAGTATTCTTTGCCCCGGCTGAGAAACGTTGATATCGGGATCAAGGTGGACACCCGCCGGCCAATGTTCTTGTCGTCCCTAAATGACCAAGAGTATGTGGCCGTATGGAAAAACATGAGCGCTAACAAGGAGATGACCTGTCCCACATGGTAAGATCCAACTTAAGTTAGGTCTAATGCTGTTTTAGCTAAACTAGTACATAACAGGGACGGCTGGATGAAGCTGAACAAATGGCATATGCTCACCTAGTTAGCTGCGATATCCAAGTGAACGGAAACCAGTGCTGCGGTATGAAGGTGTCAATACTTCGAATGAGGCTACAGTTCGTTGGAAGATCGATATAATCCTGCAAGCTTGCGTTAGGACTGAGCAGAAACATATTGCTATGAAAGAGCTGGAGAGAAAGAAAAGGCCTGTAACCCTCACGGCTGAGACCCAGCTTGAGTGCAAAATTATCTATAGGGGCGAAACTTTCCTTCTTGTTGGTTATTTGTGCCTTCCCCAGACTGCTCTTTCTATAACCAGTGCCCCCCAGAGGTCCATAATATCCGCCTCTGAAGCCCTCCGTCCTCATGCCACCAACACAATACAACAACACATTTGAAAACTTTCAAGATGGGCTACGAGTGGGCCGAACACACGTTAGTGATCATGGGGGTAGTTGGTGGGGCGCTGTTCTTCCTGAGCGTCGCGCTAAGGGGGGGGGGCATGGCGGCGAGGAGGCGTGGGAGGCGGGGAGAAGGGGGGGGGAGAGGGGGAGGCCCAGAGGAACGACACCCATACCGGGGTGCGACTGTGGCAGGCCGCGAAGGCCTTTATAATAACGGCCGCCCTGCTTGGAGAGGCCCGGGAGGTGGGAGAAGGGGGCGGGAGGGCGGAGAATGAGGGAGTGGAACTATACAATATGGTGATTACGGGATAGGCACGAACCTTATGATTTGTGAAGCTAAAGACAGGGATCCCTAAGGCAGCGGCATGGCACAATGCTTAGCCTATATGGGTAAGTTAACTAGTCCCAGTCTATTAAGCGTTAATTAATTCTATTATATAGCAATGGTTCACCAAATTCGCAAGCAAGAAAACCGAATTAAAAGTATTGTCTAGGGCTGCGTTATGAATGTTAATACGTTTAGTTTCCTATATATCGAGCATAACGACAAGGTAAGCGCTTCTACGGTTCTTCTGTGATATAATAACCCTCATCTTTTTTTTTCTCTTCATAGTACTCTGTCTGGCATACATAGCCTGTCGGCTATTACAGTGTTTAGTCTTTTTCGGCGAGTAGTATCCGGGTCTAGAGGCCCCTTACAGCTATTGAGGCTAGGTATATTATACTCTTATTATTGCCTTTCACATATATTCATTGAGTATTGCACCACGATCATTGACGGACGTTACTTCTTCCTTGTCCTACCATCGTACATGGCACGGTACTCCAATGGCAAGTCTCCGCAGGGCTATACCGATCGTGGGACATCTTAGATTAGGAAGACTCGACGATGGGACGATATTACAGTTACAGACGTTACGAGACCTGTATTTCCGAAGCGAATATGACACATCGATACCTCAAATCCGGACATCCGAATCATACGGTCAGCCCATCACAGAGAGCCACAAGAGGCGGCTAAGTGAGTCTGATTCGTCCCAGCAAAATGCAGCCAAAAGACCGCGATGGGCTAACGGAACGGACCTCTCCAGTGAGCTTAGCAGCAGCACAAGATATCAGAGTTTACCTGACCTGGCTGGCCCTGTTTGGAAAAGGAGAACATCGAGTGCAGATAATATACAGAAGAGGGTGCGTCCCGAAAGACGAAGCCAAAAATAGCTACCACTCCCAAGCATCCTATCGAGCTCATGAAAACCCCTCCGAATGGGCCCTGGGGCCCGATGTCCCTACTGAGGAAACAGTGAAGCGATTTGCACCTCTTTGCCTTGGCGGCTTCTAAGATGTGAACCCGATACAAAAAGAAAGCAACGTTGCCAGTGGTTCAGTGATTTCCCTTCCCCCTTCTGGCCTTCTGGACTGGGCACTCGCAGAATAGGTAGTTAAGAAGTCCAGCTCAATTAATCAATCATGAATTAAGATTAAGTTATGTAGCCATCCCGCTCCGTAAGAGAAGACATGTAACATCAGGCGAGAGAAAGAGCCTCATTCTGATTCCGACTCTTCTGGCTGCATGACCTTCTCATCCAATTCCTAAAATACTTTCATCAGCATGATGAACTCCCATAAGGATAACAACGAAACACAAAGAGCGCTCACCCTTCCCAACCTAGCCTTCAAATTGAGCAACTGACTTTCCTTGATGACTAGGTGGCGATCATCGTCAAGGTCCTCGACGATATAGTCATGTCTCTCCTCGTCGTACTTGAGAATGATGGCTTTGACGGATGGGTCGCATTCGATCAGGACTCCTGGGTTGTGATCAGATTAGTGTGTTTTTTCGTTCTTTATCATTTCACTAATCATTAAATGCGGCCAAGAGAGTCTTCTGACAAGGATATGGGATAGGAAGAAGGGCTATTCTTTGGGGCCTGCATACTAACCCTTGACGGCACGAGGCATGGTGAGCGAGTGTGGGATAGGTAGGTACTTAAACTCGCAGAGTGATCGTAAGTATTCGACAGTGAGTCAGAGCTTTAGTCCCAGTTAATAATAATACGCGGACTCAGATGACTGTATACTCTACTCTAGTATACAAAGTATTAGTACCTTATCCACCAGGAGAAGCGAAGGACGAGAAGAGACTAAAGTGGCGGAACCGGGGCTAGAATCGCGGAAAGTTTAAAAAAAAAGCCCAGCCGGTATCGGGATCAGAAATTCACCGATTGGGCGCGATGCCAAGACTGCGATTATCTACTATACAATTTGAATCTATATTTTCAGTGAAATTGATCTAATTTAATGTTCTCCGTGTTCTATTGAACATGATGGAGAGTAGTGTTGTCTTTTTTTGAGGACTCGAATTGATTAGGGAGTATATCTAGCAAATGGCGTCCGAGGCCTAAAGTATAGTATGTACTCTACTCTATCCATCAGGCCCAGCTTTTCCATCCCTGCACCTAATCTATGTATTAAATTAGTAATAGCTAGGAAAGAGGATATCATTATTTATTATCATAACTTATGGCGTAGCCCTACGCTTCCGCCTACTGGCACCCTTCCATTGCAACAGCATGATCGGCAACACGCTGACAACGGCCACGAGACCAGCAATCAGACCGGCGGAACCTCTCAGTCCCAGATTCGTAAACATATCCGGGAACCAGAAGGGGCCGATAAAACCCCATATTTGGCGAATAAGTGTGATAAAGACCCCGACAGATGCAGAGTGTTGTGGATGGCAGTCGATGGCGTCTGAAGAAACTCGAGTTAGCATGAATGGCTGTTCAACCAGTTCTGGGAATCGACAACATGAAAGCGTACATGTAATTAAAACAGTGGTGGTGACCTGGTTCCCAAATGCTGCAATTCCAATACCGATAAGAGGAGTCACGTCCCAATGCATCGGCACTGCCCGGTCGATCTGAACGCAGAATACAACCATCCCCACAATAACACAGATAAAGCCCAGGTATGAACTCCAGAGACGATACTCGGAATGCGGCCGTCGTCCTTGCAGCTGCTTCGTGCGGCGATTCATCCAGAAATCGGAGAATGGCCCGCCGAATTGTTCGCCGATCACTGTTCTGGAAAAGAAATCAGACTCAGCCCGCGGACGTATGTACATACATAAGATACAGACGGCCAAACTTACCCAATGATAATCCCCAGAAACTGCAGCCCGATCTGCTGCGGGTTGAACTGGAATTTCTCCTGGAAAAGCTGCGGGATCTCGACCGTCCCAAGGACGCATGCAAACGCAAACACAACCGCATGGCTGATGGTCGGTATGAGAACGTCGCTGTAGCGCGCAAAGAGCAGTGGCTGGTAGAAATCAGCCAGCGACAACGGGGTGGGATCGATTCGTCGGAACTGGAGGTATTCCGCCTTGAAGGTGCTGACACCCGGCGTGCTCTCTCGAACGTATCTGGTTTCAGGACTGAAGAATAAGTATCCGAAGAACTGGACAGCGTTAACAATGGCGAAGATCCAGTAGACCCATTTCCACCCGACGTGATACGTCACGAAACCCATGATAAATGGCCCAGTGGGAGGTCCTAGGGTGACCAGCAGCCTGCAATAACCCTCAGTCAGCAGACACATCCAACCAGCAAGCATGAAGTAACAACATACGTCCAAATACCCATCTTCTGGCCACGCTCATGCTGGAAGAACATTTCCGTCACCACTGCTGAGCCAATACCGATTGGCGGGCTGATAAAGATAGCCACCAGGATGCGACAAGCCATCATCGATCCATAGCTCTTACTCTCCGCGCATCCGATATTGCATATGGCCGCACATAAAGTTGAAATGAGCCATACCGGTCGCCGGCCAAAACGGTTAGATATGGGCTTCCAGACCAAGGGCGAGACTCCCAGAAACAAGATCTGAGATTGATTCCTGTTAGAATGTCCGTGTAACCGCCTCTCAGAGAACAGAAATCATACCTGCACAGACGTGTAATACGAGGCATCTTGCAGGGAGACATGAAACATCTCAGCGAACGATTGATAGGCCGGAATGACGCCGGAGGCGATGAAGGTTGTTATCAGCGCATGGAACGCGACCAGACTCAGGTTCATGTGTTTCTACAGCGCGCTGTCAGTGACGGTCCTCGAGCCAATATGAAGACAAGATAATGGCTTCTTCTACCTTCCAACTCGGCCAATTGAGAGGATCCGCCGCAGAGGCCGACGGGAATGGGCTGAGCTCCAATGTCCCATGACGCTGCAGTATGTATTCTCTGTGCTCGAGCGATATGTTGAGGTCTCGTTTCTCCTCGAGATCAACCATTCCAGAAGTATATTTCGTGTCTGCTGCCCCGTCGTGGCTGGACCTAACTCCGCCGTCCAAGACGCCTGCTTGGCCCTCTGTACGAGCTGCAGCCATCTTCCCTCTCTGCCTGGGACAAGCGACACTGCGACAGTGACTTGACTCGCGTGGGGACCGTCAACTTTATAATAATGGATAGGGACGTTCCACCACAGAGAGTGGAGGCTAGATACGCACACACGGGCCCTATCACTACGGAAGTTTGCGGAGGAGGCCACTAACGGCGTGAAGCTAGGATATGGATTGGAATCATTGGATAGATATCGCGGCTGGCGGTAAATAATCCACCGTGAAAAGGTACCTTAAACAGCATGGGAAACTATCAGATCTACACAATCCACGCTTCTCGACGAATGAGTCCCTCAGGAGGAAATGCTCTGTCAGTTACAATCGCAATCAATCACCCACAGCATAATATATGACAGGTAAAACTGAAATCTTTGCAGACATTGTGCTTGTGCATTTTGACTTGACGCGTGGACTTGTCGTCTGCTGGATCCACCGTGGCCGATTAGACCGATTCTTCATTGTTACAAGTTGCCACGGGACGATCTCATCAGGCCCACTGGAGATCATCCCATCTTGGGAACGTTGACAGGAAGGAGGATGCCAACGCAGGTAGGATAGTTATTGAACGCTGAGAGAAGAGATGTTCTCCAATGGTCTCATGAACTATTGTGTATGGTTCTACAGATCCATTCCTATGCAGAATTGGCTAGATACAGCGGGTTTATCGTCTGTGATTCAATGATGCGCGCGAAAGACGGTGGGAAGCTAAAAAAAAATCTAAATCAAGGTGATAATCTTGGCATTTTCCCGCGATTTTTATGTAAGCAAGCACCAGAAACAGTTATCTTGCTGTTCTGTCCTGGCAGGATATGCAAAGGGTGAAATCTATCTCGAAGGGGACAGTCGATGGAGACACAGATACTACAGTGTCAACGATCTAACTATAAACCCCACGAGCAGAACTGGCTTCTCGAAGCTGCGCGTTGACCCACAGAGCTGGCGATCCGGTAGACATTCCGATCACGCAATAATCTGGGGATGTGCCGCTATATAGACTCCATCTCACTGCCAGACTACGTATTATTTATTCATAGGCTGGGAGAATTCCTTCTCCAGATTAACAGGACAGTTTCCCAGATAGGAAGTACCCGACCTTACTCTGACATATCCGTTGAGTTATAAAATGGATCCAAAAACGCCTGCCACCCGTGCGAGATCTTCTATGCCTCGCCTGATGCTCGCTCAGGAACGCTATCGGACCTACCAGAGGCCTCTTCCAAGTGACTATCTGGTGCATTCCACCCGGTCCCCGCCTGCAAAACAGTCATGGCAAAGGCAAGTGCACTACCAGCCAAGAACAAGGTTCTCAGAGCCTCCTCGTAGCTGTGTATGGCAACTTGCTTCTCCAGACCATTTAGAGCTCGGACGAATGCTGGACCTCCAACCAATTGGCGGACCAGATCTGGCCGGTATATCCCATTGTTCGCAAAGCCAGTCTCCAGACTTCTTTTCAACACACGAGTAAAGAGGCCCCCTCCAACAGCGGAGCCCACGCTTCCGGCTAAGCCACGGAACAATGCAACAAGGGAAGTCACGATATAGTGTACATCTGGTGTCGTAAGATGCAGAACATGCGACAGCGTATAGTTAAGCAGCGCCCCAGTGCAGGCACCATTGAAGAAAGTGGCAGCCACATACATGGCCGCGTTAGAAGTTGATGTGGAAAGTGGTGTGAGTGCAAGCAATGCGAGGGTAAATAGAAGGTATATTATCAAACACGAACTGTGATTTTGTCAACATTTTTCTCATCAGGGAACATCAGCGAACGTGGGCGTACATATAATAACTTCCTGCTTTCCGAATGTGGATCCATCCAACGAGCAGACCTCCAAGGCCAAATCCGGCATTGGTAGGCACCAGGATTAAGCCTGCTGAAGCCGGTGACCAGCCTCGTACGGCGATGGCGTAGACAGGTGTGTAGAATAAAACGGCCCAGCGGGCTACCATCACACCAGACCCTGCAAAACAGGTCAAGAGGACACTGCGTGTTTTGAGTACGGTCACCGGGATAATGGGCTCGGAGCTATACTTTGACTCCACGAACAGAAACGAGACAAAGAGTAGGGCTCCGAGGATGAGTGGCGTGATAGGGATATCGGTAGACGACAGACTAAACAGTAGAAGGACTAGCGAGCCAGTCTGCAATGCGTTGTAAGTGACTTGCGACCTGGTTATAAGCAAGATGATACATACGAATGTCAAGATACCAAGATAGTCAACGCGAGCCAGGCTTTGTAGCAATGAGCTTTTCGAGGGATCTGTTGAATCGCGAGGTGGTATTGCCAGAAATAGAAGAAGCCCTGTCACAAGAGAAACTGGCGCTTGGATCCAATAGATGCATCGCTAGGGGATTCCCAAAATCAGCATTTCTTCAGAATAACCCTTGCAGCTTCGCGACTCACCCATCCAAAATGTGGAGTAACAGCCCCTGCAAGAACCGCTCCAGAAGCAACGCCCGTGGTGAAACCAGCATTAACCATCCCAATAAACAGGCCCCTGCGTTTCTTGCTTGACAATTCCAGTACCAAGATTATTGATGTGGCCATAATTCCTGCGCCGCCACCACCTGTAACAACGCGTCCCAGCAGAAAGACCCAGAGCGTCTTCGCTAGTGAAGTAATAAGGAGCCCAATTGCCATGACGATAGAGGACCCTAGAATATAGTTTCGAGGCGAGAAGATCTGAGACAATCGGCCGCCCAGAGGGGTGATGCTGGACATGGCAATCTAGAACTGTCAGAAAGAGCTCAACTAAGTAAATAATCGTACGGGCGTACCAGAAAGGATGATGTAAACCACGTCACTTCTGAGAAGGCATCCAAATCCGCTGCGATGTCTGATTGCGTCGTGGTGATCATCGAAATATTCGTCGCTACCCCTGTTAGATCCACCAGCACGACGAATCACACATTAAACAAGAGCTTTACCTTGAATGAAAATAAGAATTCCCATCAGAATACTTATTGATAACGTCCGCACGACTGTCATACGCCCGTCTTGCTTGTTATCAATCTCTGCATCGGGAGTCGCCAGCAAAGGCGTGTTCTCCGTGGTCGAAGCATCCTCTCGTCCTCCTATTGTCATCTTGAAATTAAAATTCCGACCAACTGGCCTTGAAATTGTGAGCAAAAAGAAGGTAGAAGCATTGGGATAACAGGGCGGAAATTGTGGAGTTGAACTGCCTGGGAGCATTTATAATCTCGCTATCACGGAGATAACAATCGGGAATCTCCGCGCTCATCTCTGCGGTCACGTGGGTGAGTTCTACATCATGTATATCAAAAAATGATGTGTTTTCTGATAGAATCTAGAGACTCTAGGAATTTCTATAATCTGATAGTCTACTATATCGGCAATTGAACGGTATCAGATGAAGAACTGCCTACATTAAGCCATTATGTACTCTAGAGGTAACTATATATAATACATATAAACAGATTTTCCAAGTGGTTATAAAAGTTATATAAGCCATATGAGTTAGCTATTTAATGATCAAGATACCTGAAGGAAATAAAGTTCAATGATCCCTTTCAATCAGCTCTCCAAGTCCCGGTCTCATTACTTGTAGCACCGTGCGCGGACGCATGAAAGTCGTATCAAACTATATTGATAGACTGAAGCAGCCTGAAGCTTGGATTATTTAGCGAGCTCAGGTGAACTATTTATCCCTGTGATAGGGCTTTGGCAAGGAAAGCATTGGGGGAAAACGTAGGTAGGAAGTCTCCCAGACTGTCCAAGGTACCTAGCTGGTAAAATCTAGGAACTAAACTTATATCAAATCCTACTTGGAGGACGAAAATAATCTGGTAGATCATACGTCGCTAAAAGAATCTGTTGTAAATAGCGGCAGTTGAGGGGTCTTGTATATGCGTGTAAAGTTCTAAGCGCCGAAACAAGTATCCAGTTGCTAGTGTCGAAGCACAAAGGCCCCAGCACATACCTCATTACCTGAGAATGAGATCTCAGATACACGGCTTGATCCGAATTCCTTAACAAGATATTCATGATCTAGAACTATTTATTCAATTGATGCTTAAGCATACGCTATATCTGATATGTGTTCTGGCCGTCAAGTAGGCACTGCGGATAGGCTATTTTTGCTTGGCTAAAGTGATTGGCATCTAATAAATTGACGGAGGATTTGGAATATGAGATAAAAACAGTCTTTAGGTTCTATGGTTCAAGCTGTAGCTATTGTAGACTTAAGGATGTTATGCGTGATATCTTACAACGAAACCGTACAGTCGACTCGTACTGCTGCCGGGTTCATGAGACATTTTTAAGCCTACGGAAGAACCAAGATGTCTTTAAATAAGCGGTCTCTTTTCTGTCACTAGTGATTTCCACTGAAGGTATACTATGTGAGGACTCCACGGTAAACTGAACAAGGATCTTGAATAGTCTAAACCGATTGCTACCTGTTGGATAGCTTAGGTAAGTGATAACTATCGACGAGGGCGGAATTTGATCCATCCATCGGAAGAAAAATACAAGATGCACTAAAAATAGTAATATGTACAATATCAGGAAGTTGGATTAGATAGACTCCTGTCTGACTGTTTCCTTGACATTCGACTCTTAGGGGAATTAGAAGGCAGCGTTGGCCATCTTGGCTCCAGGGAACTTGCCAATGAGAGCCGGGACGAGTTCCTGACCGTCCATGGTGAGATCCTTGAAAGCCGGGCAGTTCAGGTTCAACAGAGGGGTCATGATAACATTCTCGAGAGCCTTCAGTGGACCTGCGAGAGTCCTATAGAGCGTGGATAGAGAGTTGGGGCTAGCGAACTTGAGGACCTCCATGACCAGGCAGAGCAGATTGTTGCCCTGGAGCAGAGTTGTCGCGTTGAGGACACCGCCAGTGATGTCTCCTAGGTTGACGCCGGTGAAGCTGTTAACCGTACCGGTGTTGCCTCCAATGCTGTAATAGTGGATATCAGACCCAGGAAATAGAAGTTTTTTTTTTAGACGTGAATCAGAGCCAACTTACCTGGCGAGTTCCGGGTACTGGACGAGGAAATCCAAAAGATCGACATTCAGCTGCACCAGACCGTAGTCCAGCGGGGTCTTGTACCAGTTTTCGGGGATTCTCTCCCAGCCCTCCTTGTACGTGAAGTTACCCTCCTCGCCGTAGATAGCGAAGAAGTCGCGGACGATCTCCTTGGCTGTTACGGATTAGCTCCTGACCCTGCTCACTTACCCGCCATCAAAGGATAATGACAACTTACTCAGAACGCCTGTAGGGTTCTCCTCCGAGTGGTTTGCAAAAAGACGGAGAGGGAAAATGTATCCTGCATTTCGAGCGATGGTTCCAGTGACAGGACCATAGTAGAAGTTGGGGTTCGTCTTGATAGATTCGTCAAAGCGGATTTTTGCTCGCTTGGCCATCAAATCCGTGCTGAACGTGCCGTCCTCCGACATCTCGTACCACTCCATGAATTTATCCATGTTAAGTCTGTAGTTGTTGCCGGTCACGTAGGTATCGTCCCGAGTATTGGAAGAGTCCGCTTCGATGAAGTTATGAGAGCCGTTCAAGCCGCGGGGCTCGCCTGTCAGCTGGAGTTAGACCTCATAGAGGTTCGGTTCTAACAGAGATATTCCCATACCAAGCACACCACCCAGGTTATCAAGCAGGTTGTTAACGAGGGGAGTTATTCCTCCAATAGAGAAACTCGGGTTGAGTGACACGACATCGCCCGTCCACACAGTACCCATGATTCCGAGGACAGAGGCGAGATCTATCCCCATTCCGTATACTATTCCAAACGTCAACCATCCCTGTGCCTCCAAGGCAAAATAAGATTGTATAGGACTGACCCTTGTTGATCGCGGGAACGACATCAACAAACTTCCGAATCCGTCAGCAATGGATAATTCCTCTATAGCTTGTTCAAAAAGCTCTTACCGAAACGACTCCATTGCGTGGGATATAGCCATGGTTCGCGAGAGCATTGAGACCAGGGCATGGTCCACGCTGGTCGCCAGCCTCAAAGTTGGGCGGCTGGAATGCGTGTTCGCCAGTCACTACTTGCTATCAGAGAAGCGGCCATGTAGGATTACAACTATAGAACGGACTTACAATCGACAGGTTCTCTGAGAGAATTAATCAAGAAACGTTTATCCAACTTCTCCTTCACCTGGGCCTGGATATCCGCATAGGGGCAACGTTTGGCAGCTGCAAGTCCACTGCTGGAACCTGACATCAGTTTCGCCATATTTTCTGCTGTTGGCATGGCACCGACAACGGAGGCACCGGCGCCCAAAAGCGTCAGTGACAAGAAGGAATCCCAAACCCTCATGATTGATGATGTGATCCGTTTCCCGTCTAAGGCGAAGATTATCTATATGAGCGACAAAAAATATCCCGACTCTCTCCAAAAAAGAACGACTAGGTGAGTATGATGCTTTCAACGAATGGACGCCTGCCGGCAATGCACAAGAGATTGCTCTTTCGAACGAGAGGGTATTCGAAGAGTTCTATTCTCTGTACAGATCAACACACATCGGACGATGAAGATTGGTAATGGAGGGCATATTAGTCGCCCCCTGCGCATGGACCTCAGTCTACGATCCCTATTCCTGATCCTCTCTCAGCGGTAGACTTCGATCTCATTGTTGCCGACTCAAGAAGCCATGCGGACACAGCCACTACCGCAGGTCTATAGAGCAACCCGCTGATGGGACCGCTAACGTCTAGTCGAGACATGACTGTTCTCGATAACTGTTGTTAGGTCTACGGAATGGCTTCCCCGGGTTTCTTCCCGCTCGAGTTGTCAATTTCATTCATAAGAGACGGGCGACCTTGTTACTGGTGTATGAGGGGGATCTCAATCGGATATTCCGCCCGTGTTAGAGGCATTGGATGGGCTCTTCTCTAGTACTCAATGTGTAGATCTGACCTTTTCTGGATGGCGCCGGCTTGTTTCCGCTCGATTGACGGCCGCGCCAATGGTAGAGAACACTAGATAGAAGAAATAGGTTAGAGCCGAGCTTCGGGGTCTTAGCCCTCAGCCAAATCCTGAAGTCTGGAAATGAGCGGGATATCTCCACCGCTGAAGAAGAGCGGAGGTTATTACTAGTTCCATACACGGCGTTTTGACGCTTTGCCAAGGGTTGATCATCCCCACGATTCCATTTGAGCAATAAGTCAGAACGAGGAGAAAATTTGAATTTCAATAATTGTCAATTCAATCTTCTTTGAATATTACTGGATCGAAATGGATAACTGATTTCGTCACTTCTTACCCGAAACCATAAAAATCATAGCAACTACTCCAATATCTGTTGAACCCTCATACGGACACTTCTATTTCCCGGCTATTTAATCCACCGGTATTTATGGTCAAGCGTCATATCTCAAGGAGATCGTGCCCTGATCGCCATTGCCACGTTGTTTAGCATGGTGCCGAGTCCGCGGCCGGTGCGCAAACAGTCCCTGTAGCCAACTATTACTCCGTAATCGACGTCTGTGCTTTTTTTCTGCAGAAGTCAACGGGGTCCGGATCGATTCCTACAGGGTGACTATTCCACACTTCTGGGATTCTCGCCGTTCCTTTCTCATTCAGATCCAGGAGGTCAATTGAATTGAATTTATTTATGCATAAATAGCTTCCAGGGATTCTACCAGCTGGGAACCGGGGGTAGGTCTCTAGAACTGCCCGATACAGACATATAGAGTATGCTTATCGTACTCTGCTCAACATTTGGGTTATCTTGCCAACTTGCAGAGTTGTTTCAGAAACGGACATGGGGTGCAGAAAGGATCCGTATCCATTTTTCGATAGTCTAACGAGTTTCCCTTATTGCTAACTACAGGGGAACTTTCGGCCAAACGGATCGTAATAATATACGATAGCTGAACGGCCTTCCAACCAGAGCATCTTTCGAAAGCTTTGCCAAGCACGAGATGCTCCTGAAGGCGCATGTTTCGTATCTCAAGCCGAAAAGTTTCTGGAAGCTGTGGCTTTGACGGTGTGCTCAACCCCCCGGGATGTAGAGTACTGATATCTCCCGCGCGGCGGGAAGTATGAAGTCAACAATAATGCTGCTTGTTTACTGGACAGCTCTAGGCTATTCTTCATCTAATTGTTCAGGCAGGCCAGGGTCTTATTATTATCTTAATGTGATTCTGATTATGTGGATTAGCGCTACGAGCCAGCTGCAGCCGTCAGGAGGCGTTTGAGGCATCAAGATCCACAAGGGACGACGCTAGTTGGTCGACGAGATTCCGTTGAGAATCTGGGATCTGTCATGTAGATCCTAATCTTCTCCCAAGAGTCAAGAGCGATGCCAAAGACGTTTATGTGCGGAGCAGGTCGTTCGAGACTTGATCACTGACTAAAGTGCTTCTGCATCTGGGTGATGCTAGTAGATCCTGTCCCAATCCGGTAGGGCAAAGAGATACTCTAGAGTTGAACTGCACAAACGCTTGGTTCCGTCCGAAGGGCGTTGCCGCTTCTCAGGGATCTAGCAGTTCGTGACTGAGGAGAAGCTACTTCGAGCGAGTGTTTGACTACATATGCGATTAGTTAGCACATCATCTGTCCCTGACCAGGAAGTTGACCGTTGAGGACGCGTTAACCTGCAGGGCTGGATATGGACACTGATAGTTACCCCATGATCAGCAGAGAATGATTGATAAGAACTCCAGCTCGCTATATTTGTGTCCGACAGTCTAGAGCCACCGTTGAAGTGTCCGTCCGGCGCATTCTCCACGAAAATGAGGTTTCTCTGGACCGTGGCTGCGGCTGCAGCCCTCTTCACCACCGCAGTCCACGCGGACCTGAGCCAGCTCGCAGCCGTGCTACCAAAATGCGGCGTATGTTGTTCTGAGTTCTGATTTATGTGCCAAAAGAAGAAAACTGACCATGGCAGCTGGAATGTCTGATGACGGAAATTCCGAAGTCCTCATGCGCACCAACAGACAGCGTATGTGTATGCACCAATCCTCAGCTCAATGAGATGATTACTGCTTGTGTTATGCAAAGCTGCACAATCCGTGAAAGCTTGAGTATATCTACCATTCTTCATTTAGCGCAGAGGAATACAGCTGACAAATTCCAGCGACCAAGAACGTCACCTCTACAGCTTGCGGTGCGCCGGTTCGGGACAAAAGCAAGGCCATCTCTATCGCTGGTGTCTTAGGCGGAGTGATTGCTCTTATAGCGGTAATCATGCGTTTGACTGCTCGCTTGCCTCAATACGGCGGCGGATTCGGGCTGGACGATGTCGCCATGATTGTGACAATGGTAAGAGCTCGTTGCTGATCAAGTGAAAGAAAGACATAAGCTGATTCCCTGGAAGCTTGTGGTGATACCACTGTCAGCACTTTCGGTGCCTCGTAAGCAGTTCCCTATCAGATTTCGTCACTCTCTGGAGTTCCAGAAAAAAAAAAAAAAAAAGAAAAGAAAAAAGAAAAGAAAAGAAAAAGCTAATATGTGTGTTTTCTAGTCGCCAATGATGGACTTGGTAAGGACATGTGGACAGTTCCGTTCAACAATATAACGAACATTCTCCACGTGAGCGACTTTTTTCTGATATATGTGTTTAAAGACGACATTAACCGATGACAGATTTATCTCTTCTCCGAGATCTTATATTTCAGCGCTCTCGCATTGACGAAGATATCCATTCTCTTCTTCTATCTCCGCATTTTCCCGAAGCAGTCCTTCCGCAGGCTGTGTTACATTGCTATCGGCCTTAATTTTTCCTACATCCTTACATTCGTGTGCGTCGCTGTGTTCCAGTGTCGGCCGATTAGGGCTGCCTGGTTGCGCTGGGACGGTTCTTACCCGGATAACTGCAATAACATCAATGGGCAAGGCTGGGCAGCCGCAGTGATTAATATGGTCTTCGATGTCATGGTCATGAGCTTGCCCCTTCACGAGCTTAGCCAGCTCGTCCTCTCACGTAAGAAGAAGGTCTTCGTGATGTTTATGTTCTGTCTGGGGTTCTTGTAAGTTGCTGTTTCTGAAAAGACCCAAAGCAGCCTTATCGCTGACAGAAATGCCATAGCGTCACCATCGTTAGTATCATTCGACTCCAGTCACTGGTTGAGTTCGCTACCACTTCGAACGTGACTTGTACGTGGCCTTCGCTCGTTCTTCTAAACACACAGGATTCACTGACAATAATAGGGGATTACGTTGCGATCGGATACTGGAGTACGATCGAAGTACATGTTGGTGTGGTTTGTGCCTGCTTACCGGCTATCCGTTCGTTACTGTTGCATATTTTCCCCAGTGTTTTCAAATCGACCACAAATGCGGCCTCCAAAGCTTCCATGTCTCACTCAGGAGCAGTCGGATCTCGATTGGATGGTAGGATCTCTCAAAGACCAAAGGAAGACGAGTCGGATTTTGTCCCCCTGGTGGATATGGACAACAGCAGCCAGGCTCATCTGGGCCACCATGTCTGACGAAATCATCAAAAAAAAAGTTCGACATTTGAAGAGCGTTTCATTCCATTCAATTCTGTTTCATTGTATTTTTTTTTTCTTTGTCTTTCCGACGCGAATACCCTTTTATATGCTCCCAGCGGCTTATCAGCTGAAGTACTTGACTATATTTTTTATTAGTAATGATCTCCGACCTGTCTGTCACAAGAAACAGTCTCATGCGAAATTCATTAGAAAATTCTCATACTAAGAACAAGTCTACATAATAGGAGTCACGTGTGTAAGCGGTCTTGAACGTCTTTGAGATAATCGCGGAATATATTGACTACAACTACGGAAATAAGTTCTCGAACGAGACAGGGCTCAAAGGTTTATAAAGTAGCTATAGAGTGGCAGAGCCTGGGTACTCTGACTCTGTACTTCATACAATTGTTATGGCAATCGGAGACAGATACCGGTAGGCAGGCGGCTGGGCCCGCCAGCAAGAAGAATGATACTCACAGACTGGTAATACGCTTTATTTACTCGCTCCACTGCCTGTCACTTCAATTTTAAAACTGACAAAGTTCACGCTGTCTGGCGCCGTTCAGGATAGTTGAGGGACTGCAGAAAGATGACAGCCGACTAAAACAGTTTATTCTGTCGATCGCCGTTGAGAAAAAAAGTCCTCTGGTTTATGCCCTATGGTGCAGGAGACTTTTCCCGCTGATCCCTTCGTCGTGGCCCAGGGACCGGGTTGCGATTGGCATAACAACAGACAGTATAGAGCATCGGTGAAGCTTGTTACGACGATCTTTGCCCCGGCAATAATCTTAGTACCAGTACTCCAAAATCCTTTCTTTTTTCAGACCTCACGGCTATCCTCCAGAGGGCTAATGGTCGCAGACAGTTAACGGAATGTACCGGAGATCAGCAAGAGTTCCCACTCCCCGGAACCGAACCGTTTTGTTTATACTGATGTCTTTGCGGATTTCGTTCGAATACTACTACCGCATCTGACAGCGGCATATCCACCGTACATTTTGAAACCACGATGAAAAGCCATGGGCAACTTGTCGCTTACCGGCGTCAACGCTAGCGGGCTCTTGCCGTGAGCCATCTACTCGGGAAACGATAGCAAGTTCTGCAGACTGCTGCCCCTAGTGCGAATCCTTTCTACCGTGTCCTTGGCAGCTCCTGGAACGTGTCTGGAAACATTCAATTTCCCGGCGACCAGGCCAGTGGTATAAGCCATTCGCTCTTTCTACCGCCACAACTGCCTGAGCGGGCGCTAGGTCTCGATGGCTTGACGGCGGGCTATTACCAAGAATACTGCGCGGCTTACGGAGTGTACCATATTCGGCCAAAATCGTCTAATATCTGACGATCCGACGGATGCGCTTAAGGACATCCTCTTCGAGTTAGTTTTGAGGCGCTAATCCATGCCGACGGGTTATCCCGCAGCATCCGTACCTGACGCGATGTATGGAATCGCGGATGGATCTCCTGGTGGCTGATTTAAGAAGCCGAGCGAGTTTTGACCACCCCGCATGCACCTCGTATTTCCCCAGCGGAACCGGGACGATACGACGGTGTCTAGACGCTGGTGCCGTCTTATGCTAACTAATGGTATGTATATTGTTGAGTCTTCACAGCTGTTCCGGCGCGCTACGGGCCTCCTAAGCTCTCATAGCGATGCGCTACCACGGGTCATTGGTCATGGCACTGGCAATACTGCGCATCAACATTGCTCTACGCTGTACTATGTTGCCCGTTACGCGGAACCCCTGTTGTTCCTGAATTCGAGCGTTGAGACTAAACAATTCGGCAGCCGTTCCTCGTGGGGCATCCGATCAGTCTGCGCCCCCCTGCTGGGCCTTTTAACGGCATCGCGTATAGTTACCGGCTTGTACAATGATCCATCCGTCCTTCTGGACGTTGGTAACAGCAGAGTCGGATGGTCGAACTGTCTCAAGCGGCCTGCAAGCGAAATCCATGATAGCCACAACGGCCCTGTGGCCAATGTATTATTCAGGGGAGAGGAACGCTGATCTTCTACTGCAGTCTAGCCCACCTTGTGCGTGCATTGACAGGGACTAGTATCCAGTATGTGTATAGCTGGAGTTAGGATACCATATGTCGAAGCCTTATATTCAGGACCCTACCATCTCATGTAGGACTCTGCCAACCAGCCATTCAATATTCCGACCATCAGTCATTCTTTCTTGCGTTGTCTGGATATTGGGACGTAAGAGCCCCCGTTGCGAAAATGCTTGTCATTAAAACCCTTAGTTTGCTTTCTCTTTTTTCTGCGGCCTTCGCGTAAGTTTTGACCTATACATATATGTGAATATTGTTGGCGTGTACATGTCAGCTAACCGTCTATTATTTACAGGAATACCCACGCCCAGAGCCATAGTAGATTTCACTACCGCTCTAATAATGTCACCGTCGACGAGTACGAATATGTAGTCGTCGGTTCCGGTCCTGGAGGTGGCCCCCTGGCGGCCAGACTAGCTATGGCTGGTCACAAAGTGCTCCTGATTGACGCTGGTGATGACCAGGGAAATAACACGATCCAGGAAGTGCCAGCCTTGCAACTGCAGTCGACGGAGGATGAGCTCCAGAGATGGGACTACTTCGTCAACCATTACTCTGACCTGGAGCGCCAGGAACAAGACAGCAAGATGACCTACAAGACACCTTCTGGTGAGCTCTATGTTGGACAAAACCCTCCTCAGGGTTCAGAGCCCCTGGGTATTCTCTACCCTCGCGCGGGTACGCTTGGTGGCTGCTCGGCACACAATGCCATGATTACCATCTATCCCTTCGAGAGTGACTGGAACAATATGGTCTCGGTTACTGGAAACGATTCCTGGGCGCCCGCCAACATGCGGGACTATTTCGTGCGCTTGGAACGCAATCGCTATCTCCCAAACGATGTCATTGGTCATGGTTACGATGGATGGCTCGAGACTAGCTTGACAGACTTGACTCTGGTGGCCGAAGATCCCAAGCTGCTTTCTCAGGTCATCGCATCTGCAACTGCAGCCGGCAAAGGCCTTGTGGGAATGGTGCTCAACACCGTTGTTGGACTTGGTAAAGTCCTCGCCCTAGACCTCAACAACGACCTCCCCGGTCGTGACAAGGAGACTGGCCCTTGGCAAGTTCCTCTGGCTGTTAAGCTTCCTGACCAGAAACGTACCGGCCCCCGCGACTTTGTGATGGAGGTTCTCACTGCTACCAACCCTGATGGGTCCAAGAAGTACCCGCTCGACCTGCAGCTGGAGACTCTGGTTACCAAAATCCAATTCGATACCTCTGGCTCTACGCCTAAGGCTGTTGGAGTTGAATATCTGAAGGGCAAGAGCCTGTACCGGGCTGACCCTCGCTCTGGCAACGTCACTGGAGGTGTTCCTGGCAGCGTCAAGGCTAGCCGTGAAGTTATCATTGCGGCCGGTTCATTCAACACCCCTCAACTCCTGAAACTCAGTGGTATCGGACCCAAGGAGGAACTCCAGCAGTTCGGTATCAACACTCTTATCGATCTTCCCGGTGTGGGCAAGAACCTCCAGGACCGCTACGAGACCACTGTCGTTGGCAAGGCCCCGACCGACTTCGTGATCACCCAGAAGTGCACCTTCATGCAGAAGCAGCCTGATCCGTGTTACGAGCAGTGGAAGAACAATGCTATCGGAAAGGGCGTTTACGGATCGAACGGTATCGCCATCGCTGTCACCTACAAGTCTTCCACTGCCGATGATGATGAGCCTGACCTCCTGATCTCCGGTGCCCCTGCCAACTTCCGCGGATACTTCCCTGGATACGCCGACAACGCCTTGGCAGATGCAAAGCACTGGGCCTGGATCACCCTCAAGGCTAGGAGCCGTAACAATGCTGGAACGGTTGCCCTGCGCTCTGCCGACCCTCGTGATACCCCCGTCATCAACTTTAACTCGTTTGACACCGGTGTCACCGCCAATGGCGCCGCCGACAAGGACCTCCAGGCCTCTTACGAAGGCCAGATGTTCGCCCGTAAAATCTTCAAGGACCTTATCCCCTTGGACGGCTCCTTTGCGGAAACCTGGCCCGGCACCAACGTTACGACTGAAGAAGAGATGAAGGACTTCATCAAGCGCGAGGCTTGGGGACACCATGCCTGCTGCACTGCTCCTATCGGAGCCGACGACGACCCCAACGCTGTCCTGGACGGTGACTTCCGGGTCCGTGGCGTTGACGGTCTCCGTGTCGTCGACGCGTCGATCTTCCCCAAGATCCCCGGCTACTACATCGCTGTGCCCATCTACATGGTCAGCGAGAAGGCCTCCGATGTTATCCTGGCGGATGCTTCTTAGATTTATCATCATATGCGTTGTCTAGACCGGCTATGAATTCACGTCGGCTTTTCCCCTGTGGGTGTGGGTGCCCTGGCTATTCTGTTTTTCTCTTATTCCAATCCATTCCCCTTCTTGCCCTCCAGTGTCCGAGGTACTGGTATTATAAGCTGGTGTGTGCCTTTTTTCCATGTAATTAGTACGGTTTCGAGAGACCTCTTTCTGCTTCTTATTCTTCAGGTATATAAAAATTACAATTATCTTCGGCTGGCGTCAGGTGTTATCCTGTACAGTTAATTAGCGATATCGTCACATTGAGAATTGATTACGAGTCCATATAATAGCAGTTGCATTTTCATAACTAAAGTCATTATTCATTGTCGAACTAAAGCTGGAATGTAGAACGTCCTTTCCCGGTCCACTATAAGCCCTCGATCGAATCGTCCCTCGGACAGGTCCCGAAAAAGCTACCATCTCGAGACGCCAAAATACTTACTCCGCCTGAAAGCACTTGTTACGCGGATGCCGGATCAAAATCCCCCGCTGGAAACAGATTCCTTCAATCGCCGTAGAGGATTCGCCGGATTCACTAACTACCAGAGCAACTATCTATCTATTATCTTCCATCTGAGTACTAACTAACGAAGCTTTTTTTTTTCTCTTTTCTAACCAGATCTCCGGTTTCAAATGTTTCAATGCCTCTAATTAATTATTATTAGCTAGACCAGATGAATGAATAAGTTCAGTAACTAACTACATACGAAAATAAGCTTACTATTACTTAACTTTCCCACGCGTACTTAACTACTCCCCGTTGCCCCGTTTTCTTGAAGGTCATATGACCTGTGTGTTCTTAACTAGTTAACTAACGATCTTTTTCAATAGTTAATTCGTCAGTACAGTAGTTAGGCCAGATACGCTAACTAATTAACTAGTTATTTATTCTTGAGCTGTGTTAACCAAATATACGGCGAAAAAAAAAAAATACCACCATATACAATGGTAGTGATATCTTAAATTAGTTATTTAGTGACTGAGTTAGTATTTCTTAGTACAAAGACATCATTAATAATGGTGGAAGGCCTAGAAGGCGAAAACGGGGGGTTGAGCTGGGACTCAGAATGAAGATCATCGTCCCGGCTATTCGGCCCGGCAGAGACAAAGTTACGAAGCAGTCCTGAACATGGAAATAGACAGCTGTGCACCTCACAACGGCCACTATCTAACGGCTTTTTTGTGGGTAGATTAGCTCTCTTGTTCTTATTTCTAGGGGGGGGGGGGGGGCAAAATAAGATATATAACCCAACTAGAAGTTCGTCATTTGGACTTCGGATATCGTAAATACCTATTAACTTCAACCTCTTCCCCAAATATACGCAGGAGGCTAATCTACAAACTCTCGAATAATGTTGTATTAGTCCATTCCAATAAGTAACTTAAAACCACTGTATAATAGATACTCCTGGAGTGGTACTCTTTCTCACACAGAAATAATGGATGATGTAATTCTACGAGGAGATTTGCCTACCCGCAGCATTTTGCCGAAAAGGGTTTTATGAAAGAATCTAAACTATGATGATCATTATTAACTACTACTTACTCATCGCCTAGCTGCTGCCTGTACACTTACTTTTCTACGTCTATAGCTATGAGAAGTCTTTACTTCTAAGATCCCTACCTGACTCCTTCGTTCTCGATAGACTGCAGATCCGCTCATTTATCTTTAACCTTGCCGGTTCGACGAGGAGATACGCCACTGTATAGAAAAACGGATATCTATAGTATTATCGTAGTGCTGAAGGAGTACATGAAGAAAGATTTCAGTGTGGATAGTATAAGTTTGACGGATTGTGTTAACATTGGGCTGGTGATGAAGCAAGCCGAATCGTTAACCTGCACATACTAATTGTGATATTGTATGGCAGGCTCAGTTAATGTAAGTAATACCTTGTAATGTAATGCTTCTAAGATCTACTGCGGGATGAGATCATTGAAGAGAATACATATGAAATATTTTATTATGTATAACTTTCTGGCTACAGAAAGCACAAGAGGAACTAAATCGAAAGTAGATTCGATGTCATTCACACGTCTATTTTGGTCTTCGTGCCGCTGTACGGCTCCGGGGTATCTTTTGTTTTCATGCGTCGTGCCCTTCTTAGTTTTTGTCTCTTTTTTCTCTCGTCCTGTTCATCAACTCATATCCACATTTGGTATCGATCTATCCAAACAGCCGCCAATGTACCTTTCAGTACCCGATTACGACAGCCGCTCGATCCAGATAGCAGCACCGGGCTACATGTTGCTGTTAATATAAGAGACCAACTCGGTAAGCTCCTGGCGGCGCTCATCTTCAAGCTGGTCCTCATCGCTCAGCACGGACTGGAAGATCGGCAGCAGGCGGGGGGTGAGCTGGCGGACCGTCGGGTCCTCCCACTTGTCTATTGTCATTGTCAGTAAATGTACCACTTAGTGATGGAACTCAAGGTCTGGATGGTAACATACACAGCTGGCAGATCATGCGGTACAGAGGCTCGTTCTCCTCGTAGTCGTTCTTCAGAGGCAAGACCCCAACGAGGGCGGGAAGGACATCAGGAATCGGGACGCTGTCCTTGTTCTTGAGGATCATGCGGCTGATGCATCCGGTGGCGTTGTCCTGAAGACGAGAGACATCCTGGTGCATGCAGTTCTCCAGTCGGCTGAGGATCGTGGGATACTCCTTGACAAGCACATCGTTGGCGTTGGACTTCTCGATCAGACGGCCAACAGCATAAGCGGCGTTGGACTTGGTTTGGGGGTCCTCGTCACCCAGACGGTGGATCAACAGCTTCATGAAAGTAGACGTGAAGGGGGTGACAGCGCCTCCCATGCCAGTGATGCACTCGGCCAGGACACCGACAGCAGTGGCGCGCTCAAGAGACTCGGTGCTACCGGCGAAGCGGAGGACGGTCTTCTCAAAGATCTTCCAGAGCTCGGCGAAGCTCTCGCCCAGAGCAGCGGCAAGGCCGGAGATGACATCGAGAGCAGTGTCAACCACGACCCAGTCGAACTCGGAGGTCTCATCCAGAGTCTCCTCGGCTGGGCCCCACTCCTCCTGGCAAGGGTGCTTCTTGTTGACAATGTCCATGATGAGCTGGATGACATTTTGAAGGACACCCTCTTCCGCAACGAGAGCAGGACCGCAGTATCTGAGGTTCTCAGCCATGTTGCGGTTGATATCGGCAACAGTAGCCCTATGATCAGCTGAGTTAGCGATCTGAAAACATACACCAGGTATTTTTCCATGAATCAAGGCAATAAAACATAGTTATCAGGTTACGTTGGAAAGTATCGCTTTTTCACGTCAATCGCGCTTTGCGCGTCCGAGTGAGCTGGGATTACGAGTGTGTCATCATATAAAAGGGCTAAGTGCCCTGAGCAAAGCATGGTGATAATAATGAATAAACAAATAGTAAAAAGTTGTACGTACCGGTCATCTTCCTCAGCCCACATCTTAATGGTGGCGGTCATGAGGATATCGCCAAACTTCTTGACCTCACCAGCGAGCTGCACTTGCAGAGGCAAACCAGGTCTCCACTTCTCCATCTGGCCGCTCTCCTCGGCAATAGAGAAGAGGGTGGCATAAGCACGGTGAAGGGTGCTGATGGTGCTCTTACGGACACCTTCATACGGGTGCTCAGCAAGGGGCATGATGAGCTCAATAGTCTTCTCGAAGTAGGGAAGGAAGGAGCTCTTGGCGTGGGTGATGATATCGCCGATAACCTCGACAGCAATCTCCTTCTCGAGAGCAATAGGAGTGGTGGCCGTGATGTCATCCCAGGCGTCCTCCTCGTCGAGGTCGAGATCCTCAATACCGCCCTCATCGTCATCGTCGGCACTGGCGACCTTGACCTTACGGCCAGCAATGGTGACCTCCTGGCCAACAAGATCCTTAGCGGCTTCACCAAGGTCAACATCAAGGTCCGTCTCCTCCTGCTCGACACAAGCGGTGAGGCCCTTGACGACGCCCTCCAAGAAGGGAGAGAACTGCTCAGCGTACACCTTGGACATAGAGCCCCAGAAGATGTAGGTGCTCTCCTTTAGGCGGGAGTGGCCGAGGTGGAGGGCCTCCTCGGTGGCACGCATGAGGGGCTCGACGTAGGGCTGGTAGCGTTCCGGTCCGGCGGAGGCAGACATCTCACCCATAGCATCAGTGACACTAGCACGGAGCTCCAATTCATCCTCGCTGTCCTTGACGGTAGCGAACTCCTGCAGAAGGTGCATGGACTCATCGAAGAAGGGCAGGAAGGCCTCGCCGGCAGAGGAGGCAAGGGAGCCAAGAGCACTGGCAGTCAGAGCCTTGATCTTGAAATCGGGGTGCTTGAAGAGCTTGTGCAAGACCGGGACGAGCTCTCCTTGGTAGGGAACAACATCCTTCTCATCCAGTCCGTCGACAACAGCATCGATAGCGCTGAGGCCAGCCTTCATGATGTCAATGGTCGGACCACTCTCCTCACCCTTGTACTCCTGCATGGCACTGGCTAGGTTCTGGAGGAGCAGAGGCATGAGTTTCTCGTGCTCTCTGCTGAGATCTTCAGCCAGGTCGTCTGCCAGGCGAGCAACGCTGTGAAGAGCAGACTGGCGGACCTTCGGGACGGGGTCAGCCAGCAGCTGCAGAACGATGGGGAAGATCTCCTTCATCTGCGTGCTAATGAAGTCTGGAGCTCCCTCAACGCACATTCCCAGGGCCATGATACCAGCACGGCGGTAGTCTGGGTTTGCGTTGGTGAAGTACTGGCCCAGGGATTGCAGAAGGGGCACAACAACCTGACTGGGAGGGAGGCTCTGGGCAAGGATATCCAACAAGGCGAGGGAAGACCTGGCAGGAGTGATATCGTCATCGTCCTGACCGGGCTCGCCCAGCTCAGTAGCGATGTGAAGAGCAGTACGAGTGAGCTGCTCACCGATGCGCATACCCTGGATCTTCAGCTTGCGGTACTGGACGCACTGCATGATGAAGCTGAGAGCCTGGGTACGGGTATCCTCGTCCATGTCGGTGTTGGCGGCAATCTCGTTCATGAAGACGACGAGATCCTTAAGGTGCAAGTTCATGAGTTGCGGGTCACAGCCGAGGAGAGTCTGGAAGACCTCGAAAGCCTGCATGATCCGGTCCTCATCCTTCTGGTCGATGGCTTGTCTGAGAACGGCCACCATGGACGGGAAGAGCCCCTGGAAAGCCGTGACAGGAGCCATGTTCTCCTCGGAATCGAGGTGCAGAGCAAGCTTGCTCAGGGCCAGCAGAGTGTTGATGCGGACCTCAGCACTCTCGGGGTCCTGGATAGTCCTGCTGAACAGGTTGAAGAGATCCTGGAACTTCTCCTCGAATCCCTCACCCAGAGTCTCCAGGACAGTGAAGAGAATGTAGACAGCAATGGCACGCTCCTCAGCCTTACCAGAGGCAGCGGCCTGGATGAGGAAGTTGGGCAGATCAGCCCACTCGCCATCCTGAAGGTCAATCTTCGCGATAGCAGAGATGATACGAGCAGTAGAATGGCGAACCAGGTCCGAGCTCTCTCCGACAGTCGCGCGGAGCAGCTGCTCGCGGATCTGGGGTTTCTGCTCAGGGGGGACAGTCAACCAGTGCTTGCCCACCAACGACCGCGCCTCGACGGCCGCCAGCTGCCTCAGGTTCTGGTCATCATGCGAAGTCGCAATCTGGATCAGGACGACAAGCGATTGCGGCTGGTTGTAGAACTCGCGCTGCAAGACCCCAGTCGCTTCCTTAACGTTGCCCTGAGCGGCTGTAAAGAAGAAGAAAAAAAAAAAAAGTCAGTCTCCGCCGTGAAGAAAACAAAGAGAATGCCACATTCTTGCCAAGACCAGATGAATCACTTACGGTTCAGGACAATCTGCAGCTGCTGAAGGAATCTTTGCTGGTCCATGATGGCCGATGGATTTTTTTCTTTTCTTCTCTAAAACGTCGCCTTGCGTCGCTACGACGCAGTTGGTGCTGCGGGGTCACACCCAACCCTTTCTTTGCCTTCTCTGACAGCTGATAACTGCTCAGAGACAGGTTAGAACTGTGAGATCCCAAACAATCCAGAGGGGGTATCCCACAGTGAATATTGGATAAAGAAAAAAAGAAAAGGAAAAAACACAGAGAGGGGGGGAAGAAAAAGATGGGAAGTGGGCGATGGTGGGCTGTTTTGTAGATAAGTCCCAATTTTTTTTTTTCTCTATTTTTTTTTTTCGGTTGCTGGCGCGTTTAGTTCGCGGACCGCCTTTTCCACGTGTGGCATTTTCTCTCGCTCATCACTCTGGACTGGCCAGCTGCTGGGCCAATGTACCCACCAGCGCTAAGTTACAAGATGATAGTCTGGAGGACAAAATTTATTCTGTTGCTAAGATATTGTCCAGGGGTTAGCGTTGACGGCCTGGTAATTTCCCCCACATGGAGGATCTACTGTATTCTGAAGCAGGTGGGATGGTCAGTTTGCTGCGGCCTGGTAGTACCAGATGTCTACGGAGCAGATGCCAGGTGAATAACAAACAGTCTGGGGTGATAACAAATACCAAATGTCCCAGAGGATTGGAATAGCAACGAGCAATCAACTCATGAAAATAGCCTCTGGTTCAGATACTTTGGACTCCATGTCTTCAAGCCTGGGGACTATCTAGAGAGAGAACCAATATGACAGCCAACCGGATACATAAAGCAGTCTTTACATATGTGGTTACTGTCTACGAAGCAAGAGTCTGCTGTGAGATGTAGTTGGGACCGGTGATATGTGATATTCATTACACTAATTCGACGCCTGTGTACTGCCTTCCCTAAAAATCCAAATTGCATATTGTTCAAGACGTTTACCTCGTCTGTTGAGATCCCGGACATCAGAAACAAACGTTCGCTGCTGACAACACGTCCTAGTATATAGTTCCGAGTGGGTGTTTGCCCAAATGCTAGCGCAGGACATCATAAATGACAAAAAGGGACTGCGTGTAAATCAAGCGCAACTGCCAACATGCCTAGTCATCATCCGAATCGTAATCATCATCCATGAGCAAGGACCGATAGCCTCTCGAAGCTAGGTTCTCCTCAAGACCGCCATCGGACTCAGGATCGGCGTAACCTGGATGGAGGTCAGCATTGCAAGGGGCAGGGAATTTGGACATAGCCACGACTCAAACTTACCTTCACCGCCAAAATAACTGAGGGCAACTGGCAAGAAAACAAGGGCATGAAGAGCCGCAAAAATGACAAGTGCGAGCCACACACGGAAGTAGTAAATCTCAAAGATCTTGCTGCGGGTAAACGCGAGGACGAAGACTCCCAGAAGCTTCGTGATCGTGACACCCGTAAAGACACTGCCTCCAACGTTGACCATTGCCGTCCACGCACGAGCGTCCTTGCCGCGGAACTTGGTCGGTACCTTATCCATGATGCTGCGCGAAGGGAACATAAAAGCTCGCGCAATATGTGCGCAGAACTCGACACCAATGCCCACACAGATGATCAGATTGACAAGGGAGACAGCATTCAGAGAGACACCGGCAACAGCCATGGTTCCTATGATATCTACCACAATCATAACCACGGTAACGCTGACCACGGCCCCAGTTGCTACCGAGCCGAGAAGGACAGAGGTCACGAGGAATATAATAGCAACCGCAGAGCCAAGCAACGCGCCAGTCAAACGGATGATTGAGGCGTACTGGTCAAAAAAGATATAGAACTTCGAGTACGGGAACACATCGATGTTATGCTCTTGAGATATGTCGTTCGCAATACGCCGTGCCGCCGCATAAGCATTGATAAAGTCTTCTTGGCTTCGAAGAGGCGTATGGCTCGTCCGGAAATGGCTGGCATTGATCATCACATGCTCCGAATCGATCACCACTGCGTTTCCGTATGCCGCTTTGCCTCCGAGGGGACAATCGGCGTCTGTTGGTGATTGGATCCACTTCTCCGCGTAGTGAACGAACTCATTGCCTTCCGGCATACCGTATAGAGAGATGTTCCACGGCGGCTGGCGATTCTCAAAGCAGAGTTCGTCATCCTCCACACAACATTGTTGTTGGGGGTTCAGCCAGTAAAAGAAGTCATCGATCCAGCTGGCTGCCGATCCAGAAATATAAGACACATTAGGGCGCTTGGATTCCTGCTCCAGCACGAATGCAAGCGAGTACTCCTCACAGCTCGTAAACCGCCCGCATAGTTGCTGCTGGTGGGCTCTCTCAGTGACGTTGACGTTGCGGGTCACAAAATACACTGGAGGTCCAGTACCAAAGTATGCGTATAAATCGTTGAAATATTGAATCAGGTAGGAGTCACTGGGAATTGCAATCCGCTGATCAAGTCCGAGTGCAACCTCCGGGATAAGAGCCAGACCGGCAGTGAAAAGCCCCAGGAACACAATCACAATAGCCACCTTAACCCTGCGGCCGAGGAGATGAGGCGCGTATACTCTGCGAATGAACTTCTGCAGGAAGCTCTCCTCTTCCTGGTCATCATATACTTGATTTTCAGGCATGCCGGACGAGTTGGCCTTGCGAACTGTAAGACACGGGATGCAGTCCGCACGGAGGCTCTCAACTCTGCGCTGGTTGAGCGCCAGTACAGATATGAACATGGTGATCTGCAGGATTGCATTGATGAAGACGGCACCAGCGGCATAGGCTGCAAAGTTTTTGACGGCAGGCATGCCGACGAACGCTCCTAGGGCGAAGGCAGCTGTCTCTGTAGTGGCAGAGAGCAGGATGCTGGGTCCCATCCTGCCCACTGCCCGAGCAATACGCTCATCGATCTCTTCATCCGGGTGCGTCACATTGATCCGCTCAAACTCGTGCACGATCAGGAAAATGTTGTCGACACCAACGGCAAGAACAAGGAATGGGATCACTTCTGCGATGATCAAAGTGACCTTGATGCCGGCCGCAGAAAACAGTCCAACTGAAGCAGACACGGACATGAGCACAATAAGAATACCGACAATGCCCAAGGTAAACTTGGACTGGACAAGAGCGTTGGCAGGGTTTGTGAGCAATGACTTCCAAGTGACAGTGACGGAGCCAAGAGCCATGGACACATAGATAAACATGATCACGTAGCTGATAACCACGATCTTTGCGTCGGTGTTGGTCGATTTGTTCAACTCCTGTCCAAGACTGACCTCCGTGTTGAAAGACACCCGCAGGCCACGCTCCTTTGCTTCTTCTTGGACATCCTGGAGCAGACCCTTGAGACTGTTTTCCCAGTCAATAGCACGGGCTTCTCCCTCTGTGCCTTGAGCATGGTTGTTCAAGACCCATGTAACGACAAGTGCTTGTGCATCAAGTGGATTGCCGGTCTTCTCGTAGCCGCCCAAAATCATGTCGGGTTTGAGGGGCTGCTGGAACTCAGGAAGGCAGGTAACATCGCCAGGAGACTCGGTGCAGTGCTCCAGCCGATCTCTCCAGGAACTCGGGTCTAGATTGCCACCAAAGTAACCGGTCACAGACTGGACCACGCAAGCATCCCCTGTGGGCTTGAAGCAGACATCATCCAACGACAACTGCTCCTTCGGGGAGATCATGCGTCGCGCCCGGCTCTCAACGTCGACCCACCAACTGAGGGTCTCGTAGCTCAGGACAGGACCGGGGCCAGTGGCAGAAGTGTCGTTGACGAGGAACGCTTGCTCTGCGCGGTAGAACGGACCGAAGTTGGTATCGAAGTATTCCTTCTCCAGCGCAGCTGCAGAAGATGGACTGACCCATAACCGTACGGGATCAGTTTCAACAGTGAACCACAGCCAGCCCAGACTGAGCAAGGCCACAACCAATGTGCTGGCGGAAATCGTAAGAGCGGGGAACCGAGCGCAGAAGCCTCCTAGTCTGCTGAACGCAACGTCGAAGACGCTGTTCAGTTTATATGGACGAACAGGCTGCTCCAAGTAACCACCGTTCCGCACAATCTCGCCCTCGTCCTCGTCTTCATCAGGAGACGGGTCCTGAAGGAGTCGCACGCGCTCAGGCTTGCGGTATCTCCGCTCCCTGAACGTGACATAGCTGGAGACGGCAACAACCAGTAATATAAATACGGAATAAATCAGAATAACGGCAAATGACAAGCATGGCAGTAGACCGACTTTGCAGTACTCTTGTTCCGCGACCTTGGGCAGTTCCGGACAGACCTCTGGGCAGTCCACGCAGGAGCAGCGGAACGCCGGATCGGAGTCATTGCACGCCTTCGGTTTGATGTCCAGTGGCCTCATACCGTAGTCCTCAGGACCACTGGGCTGTGTCTCGTAGTTGATCTGGAAGGGGCTACCCAGTAGCTTCTTGTCGCCCAGGAACTTCATGAATTGCGTGTAGTTTTTGGCACCGCCTCCGATAAAGTCAATGGCTTTTCCACCAGACGCTCCGTTCTTTACATTCTTGCAACTGTCATAAAACCCGCTCTGGTATTCCTCTGACCATAGGTTCTCAAGTTCGGTGACCAGGTATTTGCCCGCACTATTCTTCTCGACCTGGGTCACGTTGACAAAGAGCGATTGGTCCGGAGAGCAGGTGAACGTGCAGAAGGTGCTGAAGAAGTTTTCGCGACACGCTGGACAAGATGCAATGATTCCTTCTGCCAGTTTCAGATTCTTTCCTAATGCGTCGACCTAGAGCCAGTGGTCTGTCAGCACAAGGAATTAAATGCGCGTAAAAGCTCCTTCCTGGAGAATCGCGCAGTATGAGGATGATAGAAAGGAGAGGATAGTCTCACCTGCTCTTCCTTGCAGCATACAGGACCTTCTTTCCACTTGTCTCCGCAGAGACCGACCAGCTTCGTCCGGACACTCTCTTCTGGTTCTGCAGCAAGCCCATTGTCTGGACACGGCAGTTCTCCACCAAAAAAGGACTTCTTTCCGCAATGACCTCGAATCGCACAGCGACCAGGTTCATGTCTCTTTGTTACTCCTTGGCCCAAGGCAGCAGGCAACAAGGCCGCTAGACCGAGGATGCCGAAGGAGAGCTCTAATCCGCGCATCCTGGCGAGATCGCGAGCTGGTCAATCTGACCAGTGTCTCGAATCGACAGCTTATCACTTCACCAGCAGCGTCGAATAGCTCTCTGGATCGGTAGTCATTAAGGAACAAGACAGGGCGTAGAGAAGCGGTGACGTAGTGGGTGAGTTGGACGCCGATCGGATCTTTCCGAGATAAGTAGAGGACCACAGCTCTGACGGGGGGGAGTCTCAGCGAGCGCGATCAATAGCTGAAAACCAACGTCAATAAAGGAAACGAAAGAGAAGAGCAAACCGAATAATACAATCCGATCAGATGGATGATAAGAGCATCGAATATGGGAGCCAAGCAGGAGTGGTCCGGCACGAGTACGTAAGCGGAGGCAGCCACGGTTGGGCGCGGGGGAGAACTGGCGCTAAAGCCAGGAACGGCGCATGGTGTGTTTCGTTATTTACTGCGATATAATAATAGGTAATTAATCCTATCTTACGAGCATTGAGATCTCACCCATTAGGTGTTGGATATTGGATAGGAAGCTTGAAACTTTCATTATTCTCAGCAAAGCTAAACCAAATAGACACCGCAATTCCATCCAGCCCCGTCCAGCTCCACGCCAAAAGCCACGGGAAATACTACATACCCAGTACTATATATATCATAGCCCTATTTCCCATCAACCTTTCTCTTCTTCCTCGCCGGAGCCTTTCCCTGAGCCCGCGGCAGAAATTCCTCCGCGTACACCTTGAAGAAATCCGGCGGTTCCTGCGGATGATCACCCGTGACGTCGTGGAAGGCAGTGGTGGAGATGTAGTTGGTCTTGCCTTCGCGGACGAGAGAGTAGTATTCAAGCAGGTATTGGATTTCCGCCTCGTCGCTGTCGGATTGCGCGTGGAGGACTTTCTTGGCTTGTTCTCTAAAAGGAGCGATGATTTTCCATTTTAGTATTTGAATTTTATTATTCCAAAAAAGACGATCAAGTAGTAGAGGGTAGACAACATACTCGGAGATATCTTCAAATTTGAGATCGGATCCAAGTGCCTTACTCGCAGCGGCGGCGAGTTCATCACCAGCGGTAAGCATTGGTCCTGTTGTTGATAGGTTAGTGAGAACGAATGCACATCTCGTGAGCAAATTACACACCCGTCATGATCATAAGCTGGCCTCTATGCTTATCGCTAAAGCCATGTTTACCCTTACCGCATAAGACATGAGCGGCGAGGAGGGCAACATCCTATCTGTGTCAGCAAAACAGATCACTCTTAAGATAAATATAGTTCCAAGGAACTTACACCCAACGCCACAGGCGCGAATTTATGATTCTTCCCAATCGGAATAGGAAGTTTCCCTTCCTTCTGAGCCTGAGGTGCATAAAGCAGAAGATTCTCAGCATAGAAACCGGCTCTACATTCAACCAGTCAGTAACAAAAAAACTCCATTACAGCAGCATGTGTTTTCAGAAAGGCAAAAAGGGGAGAAGAAAAAGAAAACACACCGAATAATAACCGGCGAATGACCCGTAGCCGTCCCCGGATCCCCTTTACTCGCCATGAACAGCGTTTCCAAATCAATAAACTCTCTCAATCTCGGCTGCTTCTCCCTCTCTGCAAGGTCACACCCCGCGGAACTGATAAACAACACATTCGGAATCCCCGCCTGCTTCGCCGCATTGATGAGCTCTGTCGTAGTTTGGATCTTCTCCTTATGCGCCGAAGGGACCAGACAGAGCGTATCAGCTTTCGTATCCTGCAGCGTTTTCACTATCTCTTTCAGTTTCCCAGGCTTATGCTCGACGATGGTCGCGCCTAGATCTTGTAGATCTTTGCAATGGTCATGGGACGTGTTCATCGCTAGGCCCGTCACGGTGCCGATTTCCTTCTGGAAGTTTTCGTCTGTGAGAAGGAGCTCCGCGATGAGGAAGCCCGTATAGCCCTCAGCGGCGGTGACGCATACATTGCGCGACATGGTGGCGGCAGCAGATTCTTCCTCTTCGTTGTGATGGTAGCGGAGAAGAATGCTATCGATAACAGAATCGCAGGACTTCCGGAGAGACGACGAGTGATAGATCCTGGACTCGCGGGGTATGCATCTGTCCGTCATAATATAAGGAAGTCAAGTCTTCCCCCGCTCCTCTTCCAATAGATCATTGTATGGTAGGATCTGGGTCACGTTGCCTGCGTCATCCTGCCATAATGGAAGGGTCACAGATGAAAGTAACAGAACAGGGATTAGGTTGATGAGAGAAAAAAAAAAGTTGTATTCCTGCAACGTCAGAATTGGACGAGGGGAGTTCACTGGGGCTGCGTGGCCATGGTAGCTCCTTTTGTGCCTGTTTCCTTGCACGATTTGGTTGGGAAAGGGGCGAGACGAGCTGCAATCGTACACTGAGACACTCAATACAATACCTCGAGAGTCAATCATTAACGAAGAAATGATTCCGAAGACGGGTTGCTCTTGAATTTCTTCCAGCGAAGTGTAACTGTAGTAATGGGCAAAGCTCAGGCCAATTCTTCCCGGCCATTGGCCAGTTTGCCTGTGTTCCAGATCGTCGTCGATGTGCACTGGCGTCAGTCATAGGACATAGCTAACTTGGCGATCCGTCATTGCAACGGCCATATTATGTGCTTATATCTACGTCACGAGGGCGAAACTTTTAGACGAGAGCAGGAAAGACGCATGTTAAATGGCCAGCATCGAACGGGCATCAAATCGCTGATAGAAAAATACCCCAAAGTACTAACTATACTACTTAGAACAGACCCTTAGCTGAGAGTTGAATTAGAACAATAACAACTGTAGTCGAACGGGCCCGCACTAAGAATGCAGGAACCGAAGCTGGCTCAAAGAATGCAGCCATTAGTACATACATATTTCCGTACACCTCTCCTCATCCACGTGTATCACGCTTATTCCGCGTGTTAGCGATCGTATCTTCTCAAATCATCAATAGATACCGTGGATTTCATAGTACTCGTAAAAGAAATAGACGAGGGAATAAAGATAAATCTCTGGTCGAAATTGAAAACCAGACGTGACCATCTCGTATGACGTTGCGTCCTGTCGGTGTGGACACTGGCTCGGGGAGATACTGTCTCCGCGTGGTCACGTCCTCCTGGATAATGCAGACAAGAGAACAAACGGAACAATCGGGAATATAGAAGAAATCAACAATTCGATATCGAAACCGCCTGACTGCCCAAGTCGTTTGAGCATCCCGGTTACACACGCCTGTCCCGATGTCCCCCCAGCCAGCCTTGATATGCATTTCTTTTATATCCTTGCGCTTTTATTCGACGTAAAACTGAGCCGGTTTCGCCCTTTTTCGCCGTGAATCCAGAAAGTGAGCAAAATCCAATACACGAGAACACCGCTGTATCAAATGGTAGCGAGCTTGAAAGAAGACCGTGAGAACTAAGCACCACATCCGCGTGGTAGATTCGCGGGCGAGCTCTTCACAAGGCACATATTTCTGCCGGAATTCTAGTTCACGCGTCCCATGATATCTTCCACATCCCTCTGATTTACAACCACACCACCTTCGGAACACCGTGCCTTGGTCCGTAGCTCTGTACAGAGAGAATCGACATCAATTTCGCCACTGCGGAACTTCTCCATGGATTGTAGGCGATCCCTATACATAGTTAGTAAAAAGACAGGGCAACATCAATTTGAAAGGAAGAAAAGTGAAGGGAGAGAAACATACCATATCTTGGTGCAAGTCATCATCTGTGATTTATCCTCACCGGGAACAACCTCGTCGTCATCATCTAGCTTGTTATCGATATCCGATATGAGATCTTTCTTGGGGCCCAGTGCAGGCGGACTGGTGACGTCGGGGAAGTTGTGGAACGGACTGCCCAGGTCGGGCAGCGGGAAAGCGTCATTGAAAAAGTTGCCAAAGTCCTGGGACAGAATCGCCTCCTGCGGATCCCGGTAGTCACCGAACAAGACTGGATCGAACTGGCCACCGTTCTGTTGACTGAGCCAGTCGAGTCCAAGAGGCTGCTGGTCTTTAGAGGGTTGAGATTGGCCTGGCGTACGCGACAAGCGATTAGTTCCATTCATCGCTGGAGGTATGGGGTTCTTGATATTTCCGCACGCCAGGCCAAGCTTTTCGCAGAAGGATTTCTCACCGTCAATGGTGCCGCACTGGTCCTCCGTCGGTTGTCCCTGCTCATTCAGCTTTCCTACCGGGGGAGAATTCGAACCCGGCTCCGGCGAGGTCCCGCCGGACGACAAAAGGCGACCCTGATGAGATTCTGATGATGAGTAGGGAGAATCTGAATTAGACACGGTGGAGCTGACGGGCGCCTGGCCCTGCGAGCCGACCGTATTCTGTTTCGGGGCAGCGGTGCTAGCAGCAGGATTATTGCTCCGCACCGCACCCGAGGCATAAGTGCCCTTCATATTCATACTGGAATCATTCCCTGTACGACGTGCGCCGTTCAGCTTGTCAGTGGCTGTCTTCCCAGGGGCCGTGGACGGCTGAGCGGGCGACCCGAATTTTGGAGAAGCTCCGCTGATACTTGCTGACCCCAGAGAGTCTCTACCTAGGACTCCTGGTGCAGTGCGGAATTCTGATGCTGGCCCTGCTGCAGAGCCATTTTCTTTAGCCACGTTCGGGTTAGCCTTGGCTAACGAACCGTTATTAAAGATATGCGCACCCGGCAGATCACCGAACTTGGGGAAATCAAAATAGAAGTCGTTGTTGCTTATTCCGGAGAGATTCCTGAAATGTGTGTTCTGGATGGCTTGCATGGGCGAATAGCCATTCCCACTCGTGATCCAGGACAGTCGCTTACGGTATTCCCTCAGTTCCACCTGCAAGCGCTCCACCTGCGCACGCAGGAGTCCATTTTCATGGTTGGTGGCCTCTGAAGCCTTCTCGAGGCTTTCTACCTTGGTTTCCAGGTCCTTTAGATGCTTTTCCTTGCGCTCGCGGAACGCTCGCTGGGCGGCACGATTCTGAGCCTTGCGCTTCTACGGGATTGTTAGTTTAGTCAAGACCACGACACGTCAAGGCAGACAGCATGGTGAAGGAAGTGCTCACAGAGGTCGGCTCGGATGTGAGGGGCTTCCTGCCCGGCTTCTTCGCGGACTTCTCATCACTCTCACGTCGTTTCTTGCCCGCTTCCTCGGGCTCCGATTTCCCATCCATGCTCTTTCTCTTCTCTCGATGCTCTTGCTCCTCAGGGGAGACGGAATCCGGTAGATCGCCGATCAATTGATCGGCGCCTTGAAAATCGAAATCGACATCCGGGTCAAAGTCGAGGAAGGGGCTCTCCTCGAAGCCCAACTGGCCGGAGCCGATGGTTTCCTGACCGGGAGATTCGAAGAGCGTGGGTGGCATGGTGAAATGGTTGGAGTGTGGCTGCTGGGGACTCGTCGTGTCCGGCTCCCGCTTGGGCTGCACGCCGTCCGTGGGGGCGTTCTTGTCCTGCTTCTGCGATGGGTTATTCGAATGGAGGGCAGCCAGCAACAGGTCTTGCTGGCCGGGAGAGAGATAAAGGTTCTGCTGATAGAGAGTGTTGTAATCGGCCATCGCTCAGTCACTTTGGGGCAGAGAAATGACTCGATTGATTTGGATCCCTCGCGCGCCGGGATCTGACTAATCGATCCAGACCAAGGATTCGCGCAACGTCGACGATAAATTTGGAAGGCAGCTCGTGCTGTGAACTGTCTGTATCTATGGGGACGGGCCTCCCGCCCGTTCTGATCGTGATGGACTGCTCTGAAGCGTGTGGGAGGTCAGTGCTGGGTGTGTTGAGGGCGAAGGCGTGAATCACTGATGCACCAGCGGGCGGCACTCAGGAGATTTCTTCGTGGCAATTGGGAGTGTGGTTGAGGACTGAACTTCGGCTCTCCGTGAAGAGCCTGGGATGGATTCGAACTGAATGCGGTCAACACCAAGACCAAGGGTGACAGCCGTCCGCAACGAGCGAGAGAGCTGGTGGGAGAGGGTGAAATTCAGGCAGAGAAGCGTCGACACCTTCTGGTCGATGACGAACGATCTGGATCGCCTCGCCAAGATGGCGGGGGCGGCGGTGTATGGTGTATGGTGTATGGGTATCGGCTTGAGACCGGAGGCAGCAGCTGGCCAGAAGCCACTGCAAGGAGGGACGACAGTTCCGGATCCGCAGAGCTGGTTGAGCCACTGGGCCGAAGTGTGTGATGAATCAGGTAGATAGTAGTAGTCAAAGAGAGATGGGAATAATTAAGCGGAGGATTGGAGGCGAGCAGAGAATAATGAAGAGTTCTATGGTAGAATGCAATCGTACCAGATGGAGAGAGAGAGAGGGGTGTGGCCCCCGGAACGATGGACAGCCAGACTTTCGAATCGGGATAGACTACTACTACCTAACTTACAGAGGCAATCCGCAGCCCGTTGCTTCTAGTCTAGTATAAGAGGACTGGCTATTATCTATTATTACTGCTGGGGAAACCTGCAAGCAATGTTCCAGTCTAGCCGTGCAGACCACAATCATATTCATACCATTACCGTAGATAGAGAGAATAATAGAAATTGAATCCAGTCTCTCCTATCTTTTCTTCCTGTGAGAAGCGAGAAAAGAAAAAAAGAGGCGAACCAGACAGCCAAAAGCGGCATGGAGAGTCGGTCGGTTATTCTTCCGAAGCCAATCAGCACGAAAGGGGGAAAGCGCACACGGTCACATTTGTCAGCGGCTCCGGCGGGCTTTTTAGGGCGGCATTCAATCATTCGAGAGTACCAGAGAGTCAGAGACTCACTGAAAGATTAGGTTAAATTCAATTAATATTAAAAGGATCATTAGACTAGCTCATAAAATTAGTTCGTTCGTCGCTCCCCTTCTGTGTTCTTCTAGGGGAAAATCATCGTTGGTTTTCTTTTTTTTCCTCGCATCTGCTGCTCTTCAACCCAATCAGACACCAGCCGGGTCTAACGTTTGATAACCCCGGCTATCCCCGGCTGGCCGAGTGCGATCCTAATCTTATTGCCTACATTCTTCATGAACTCAAGTCTACGTGAAAATCAGTTAATTAACTCCGTTCACTCATGAGAAAAGAAAAAAAAAAGTGAGAGACGACCCGAAAGTGAAATAACAATAATCATAATAGCCACCATATGGTCTTCATCCCGCTATCACTTGTTCCGCCCTTCTGGATGACCGCGATGCGATGGAGCGGGAGCGTCGATCTGGAATCTCCTAGTCTATCTAGTAGTGGCAACCAGTGCTTCTTCAAACCAGTTGACCCCCTTTGGCCCTTTTGGAGTATCTAGGCCGTTACCGAGTGACGTGAGCTCGTCGCTGAGTAGTCTCCGCGCTGATCCCCCCGATATCGAAGGTTCACATCCATCCATCTATCCGTATATCTCCCTGTAATAAACTCTGGGAGCAGTTCCGACTCACGGATGTAAACCCGTATAGAGTATACAATATATAGTATAATCATAACTGTGTTCCGTAGAGTAGAATCAATGAGCTAAATAATAATAAGAAGAATAACTGATCGAGAACGTCCTCAACGGTCTCCCCGCAGCGGCGGATCGCGGGACGGAGAGACCACGTGACCGCTACCTATCGCGACGTCGCGTGTCCCAAAGAGGAATCCGTCCTCCACAGCCCAAGCCCATCGCCTTCCTCCACGTCCCCCCGCACACCCGGTCCTCTTATCGCATCATTGTCGCTGTTTGAATCCCCGTAGGGAAACGGGGAGTTTTGTTTCATCATAATTTAATTCCAGCCCCGTATTGGTCTTCCTTCCTGACCAGGACAGACAGCCATGGCGGATGTGGCGGCCCTCGAGGCCGAGGTGAAGGAGTTCAAATTGCAGGTATGCCAAAACAATTCTCTACTCTATCCCTCTAAAACCTAGGAATATCCACAGACAAGACATGGGAACTGACCATCCGCACAGCTCGAAACCGTGCAATCGAGCTTACAGGTAGACCCCGAGAATGCGGAATTGCAGAGCCTAAAGGCTGAGCTTGAAGAATTCATAACTCTCACCGAAACCTCCATCGCGGAGCTCAAGCCTCCCCCTCCGCCGACTGCGACCCGGAAATCTCCCCCGCCCGCGCCCAAGGAGAAATGGTCCAAGGAGAACCACCCCGCATACCAAGCTGGGTATCGCAGGCCCGCCGTGGAGTCTCCAGCGGAGGAAGCTCCCTCAACGCCTGCAACGTTCTCCGTCAATGACAATGTGCTTGCCCGCTGGGTGTCGGGCGATAATTCTTTCTACCCCGCCAGGATCACCTCCGTCACCGGTTCCTCCAGCAACCCCGTATATATTGTCTCCTTCAAGTCCTACGGGACCACGGAGACGCTGACCGCTAGAGATATCAAGCCGATTTCCAGCACCAGTGACTCGCGCAAGCGCAAGGCTGATGGAATCCCAGGGACTCCGTCTCCTCCCACAGTGGCCGCCAACTCGAGCGTCATCTCAGCCGCGGCTGATATCAATCCGGCCCTGGCCAACCAGGCCCGCAAGGAACCCAACAAGATTGGCGAAGGTCCTGCCCGGCCGGCCAAGGTTCCCAAAAAGGTGAAAGCGAACCGCGAGCTCGAAGAAGGCAAGATGAAGTGGAAGGACTTTGCCAGCAAAGCCAAACTTGGACGGCCCGGAAAGAAGGAGAGTATGTTCCGAACGCCAGAGGGAATCAACGCTCGAGGTATGTCTTGTCTACTATTTCCGCTCTGGTTCCGGATCACATTGACTGATTGGTTTCTTCAACAGTTGGCTTCACAGGCTCCGGTCAGCAGATGCGCAAGGATCCCGGACGCAGTCGTCATATCTACCAACAAGCGGACGAGGATAACTACTGATTGCTCGTTCGGTGTTCAGCCTCCTAACTACTTATGATCTGTTTCCATCACGCACTGACGATCTTTCGGCGTTTTCAAAACCTGCCTTGCACACTTTCTATTCATATTGGTTCATGTCTTTGTTGAAAACGAAAAGAAAGGCTCCAAGGTTGTTCCATTTGCAATGGCTAACTGGGGTTGGCGCGCACAGATATTCATAGTCTACTCTCGAGTCAAAAAGGGGGTAAACATCATCCTTTTATTGGGTAATATAGAAGAAAATGGAATGGGAGGGCTATCGGTAACTGTTCTGCTTCTGATTCCCATCTATTTAATTGATATTGCACTCTTTCTGATACACACCTGTCTGATGAAGATCCACTTGTCTAGTCTAGTCAACAGTCTGCTCGATCGGGGAGGCGAGAAAAGCATATCGTTTTCGAGATCCGTCCATTGTCCTGTAAACCGGGCTGGCAGCAATGTCATAGTGTAGAGAACATGTAACACTCTCCCCGCCCAGAACGCGGTCATATCTCCATGGGGAATTCTCCGCTAGTACATACATACAATCAACGTAACATTATATATGTTTTTATTTATCATATAAAGTCGAACAGCCAGAAAAGAAAAAAAAAAACAATAACTGAACGCAATTTCTTCTTCTGTTCTCCCTTTCTAGCTTGATGTAGCGGGAACAATTCAAGTTGAAAGGAAAAATAAATCCGCATAACTAACTAGTAACTGAGCTTATATACACCAACATCAAGACCCCTCTGAAGCCGTGTTCTCCAAGCCATTTATAGGATTTACGCAGTAAATCGCAGAAGGCCATCTGCAGATGATAGTCGGTTTCCTATCTATCCTCCTAGATGGGAAATTGGGATAGTGAAACGGACTCTTGAGAGAGATTTATTACGGATATCGCTACAATATTCTCTGCCATGCTCAATATATTTGACCTGCTAAGATCATTTATTTCGTGGTTTTATCCCAAGATTATTACTCTACACTACATATCTTATTACTAGTTCAACGCTGGACAGGTGGGCGGCAAGGTAGGAAAACCCCCCACAAGGATGAAGAAAGCATAACGAGAAAGAAAGGGAAGAAATAGAAAAAAGAACTAAGGTGTAAAGGGTATCGCTATTGGCGCCTCCCACACGGAGATGGAATTAAGTACAACACAACACTTCATCAGGCACCTCTCTCCCCTCGCTCTCGTCAACATCGTCTCATCATCGGCCCGGTGCAAGCGGACGGCGAAAGAGACCAAAGTAAAATAGTGTAAAGAAAACAGTAATAGAACGAAGACAAGCAAGCGAGATTCGCCTGCCAATCCCGCAAATCATCACGTCGTCTTTCGTCCCCCCGCGTAGCTCCTATTTCCTTTGCCCGGCACTTCTCATCATCCCCCTAAGTCTTGTTCAAAAAAGAATCTCCACGGACGGCAACCGTCACCAAAGGTAGCAACGGCCTAACAAACACTTTTTTTCTCCACGCAAAGGGAAATGAAGGTGATAAAGTACAGGAAAGGTAGAAGTAGCTGAAGGAAAAAAGTGAGGAACACTGCGTAAGCCTACGAGACGTTGGACATTACAGGTCCGGACCTCCTTAGGCGCAGACAAGGACCCTCAAACAAATAGGGCAAAAGGTTCTAAAAAAAAGGGAAATGAAGTAGGAGAGAAAAAAGAAGAAAAATACATATCTCGCTCGGAAAAACATGTGATAAGAAAAATCACACGAAGGAAATTGGGGGACTAGTGGAAAAGGGGCACACTTTTATCGGATGACATAGCGGACGAAAGCTAAAGGGCACAATGACCTTAGCAAACGCTTCACGAGTCACCAGCAGACTGCGCAGGCTTCTCAGCAGGAGTCGACGAAGTCGAAGCAGGGGCAGGCGAGTCCGAGCTCGCACCGCCCTTGGTGAAGCCACCGCGACCTCTGCCACCACGTCCACCGCGGTCGCTGCCACGGCCTCGGCCTCGTCCACCAAATCCACCACGACCACGTCCGCCCTCACTGTCGCTGGCGCCTCCGCTCTGGTAACCGCGCTGTCCAGCATTCGCTCCGCCCCGGCTGCTAGCCTGCCAGGTTCCAGCGTTGCCCTGTGGGCCGCGGGGACCACGGTCTTCAAAAAACTTGAGGTTCGGCTTGCGAGGCTGACCAGGAGGGCTGGGTCTCTTGTGCTCTGCCGGCTGGCGGTCCAATGCAGCCTTTGCCTCCTCGACAGTAGCGAATGTCACAACATGGTTGAACTTGCCCCACTTCTCAACCTTCTGGATCTTCGCCTTGTCTTCTTCGGGGAAGAGGTCGCGGACAGCCTGTTCATTGTCGACGTTGGAGACGAACAGTCCGTTGCTAGCCTTCTTTTCACCCCTAGGGATAGGAGACTCGGAGGGCTTCTCAGGCTGAGTCGCGCCATTAGTCTCCGCTGGCGCCTTAGGAGACGCTACGCTTGGCTGCGAAGAAGCAGCAGTGGGCGGTTGAGGAGTCGCTGGCTTGGGGATGACCGGAGCTGGCGATGCCGTAGAACGCGCAGGACCCTGCAGCTTACCCTGAGCTGGCTGGGGAGTAGGCTGCTGTTGGAAAGGCGCACCAGCGCGGGGAGGCTGTGCCTGGCCAAATTGAGGAGCAGGACCACGGGCCTGAGCTGGCGCTGCTGCAGCGCCTGCAGGACCAGTAGGCAGAGCTGACTGAGCTGCATGGCTCATGGCCTTACCACCACGGTGGGCAAAGTTAAATCCTTGAGCGCGCATCTCCGTTCCTATCCGTCCACCTTCGATCTCCAGGGCCAGGTATCCGAAAGCAGCATCTGCCAAGTTGAAGTTCCACATGTTCTTAAAAGCACTCTCGTCAACTTGGCCAGCACCGTTTCCTGCTGCAACCGGTCCACCGAAGGGGTTACCTCCGTTAGCAACCGAGGGCATCTTGTTGACAATGTCGAGAGCGTTTTCGAGGAGGGTCTTCTGAGCCTCATTCGACGAAATCGCACCTTCGACCTCACCCCTCACGGTGTCCCAAACGTCGTTGAAGGAAGCTTTCGATGCTGCGAGTTTACCGCGGTAGTGATCAAGAGTCGGGTTGACGGAGAACTCATTGTAAGACGAGCCATAGCGGAAATGCAGACCAGCGGAGATCGAGAAATCGGCCTTGAGAGTGACAGAAAGCTGGTTCAGCATACCCTCACGGGCGGGAGAGGCATGCGTGACAAAGATACGAGTCTCAGAGGGATCGTACACACGGTTTGCAGTGTCGACAAGCTCACCCATCTGGAGAAGGGTGGTCCACATAGTACCTTGCCCACCAGCAATAGTGGTCTTGCCCTCGCCGTTGTCAAACAGCTTATGCATGACCACAGCACCTCCCAGACCGAGAAGACGGAGCTTCACACCTCCGATATCTAGCAATCGCGAGTTGGCCTCGTCAATGATGTGCAGCTTGTCTACCTTGTATTCGCCGGATCGGAATTTCTCCAGAACGCGCACATCCTCGCAAGCTCCCCATACAGTGTAGACTGGAACATCTAGGGTCAGTCGCTTATCTAGGAGCTGTGGCAGCTCGGATAGAGGGAGCTGTTCGGGAGAGAATCGTTGCTTGATGGACTGCTGCGGGGGGATCTGAGCAATGGTTCGCTTGGTGCTCTCAGGCAGGAGCGGAGAGTACTGTGCCACGTGCTTCAGGGTCCTGTGCTTGTTAGAACATGGCTCTCTAGCATAACAATGCACAACGCGACAATTCAAAGTGCGCAGAGCTCCCGACTTACTTGTCTGCGATTCTCTCGAGAGAGGTGTCGTCGTAGAAACCGAAGTCACCGGTGTGAATGATGTAATCCGCACGAGCCTGCTTGGCAAGCTCATTCAACGACTTCAGGTTTCCTGGAATCGGACATGGTCAGCTTACAAATGTCCGCGGTCTCCATACAAGTGTTCTTCAAGCCACCAGGAATCTCTCCGTACCTCTGACATCCGCAATACACAGCACCCTCACGCTACCAGTCTGCATGACTCTGCCATTGTTAGGAAGGAGAGGAGTAGCTCCGGGAACAGCACCAGTAGCGGTTGAAGCGCCGTTCGGAAGATAGCCCGTCGAACCGAAGTTGTGAGGACGAGGCTGGTGCAATGTTTTTGTCAGTCTCAACTGACATCCCAAAAGCGCCTGTGGGAGCTTGCGCTGCGCGAATCTGGAGGAACACATGCACTTACAGAAGCCATGAGGGAGGTATGGAGTGAACTCAAGGTCGTATTTCAGAAGGAGACGTGTTAGAAGAGAGGAACGTGGGACGGTCGTCAAGGACGGAGGCGGTGGTTGAGATCTCAAAAGGACAGGGTAGGGGGAAAACGCGCTAGAGGAAAGTAGAGGCCGAAGTGAACCGTTAGGAGTTGCGTAAAGGCTGAGGATAGAAGAAGACGGCCTGGGGAGCTGCCGGCTATGGGAGGGAGTAAGGAGGAATGATATTAAACGGGGCGGGATTCAGAAGACGAAGGAAGCGCAGTCAGACAACAACAGGAAGAGGCGTTGTTCGTTTCCTTTCGGTCTGGGGCAGCACCGTATCTTATGTAAGCACGCGGCTCAGCGATGTTGTTGTTGCCTCAGGCGCCGACTGAATACCAGATGGCATTGAGGATGCGTATTATCGCGATACATTCATGCGAGAATAACGAATCTCGAGCCCTTTTCTACGGGCGTCTCTTTGTATTAGAAGAAATCTGATAAATCTTTCTTGTCCCGGCAACAAAGACCTTTATGATTGGCAATACTACGGACTTAGATCCCGAAGATGGTTATCAGCATGTAAGTAAGTATTTTGTGATTGCGGGAAACTTATGCACAGTGTATATGATTAGCAAATATATGTGCTGTCTTATATATTTCTGTTGCAATCAAACACATTGTTGCTCACAGGTCCTCGGTTTTTAAACCAGCAGTATTCAAGTCCTCTGCATCCGCAGTTGCCGACCTCGTGGACAACGCGGAAAGTGAAACAGATCCAGGACCCTCCAGCGCCAGTAGAGCCAAATGACCGCCCACTGTCGGCCGCGCTTTGCACAAAACTCCTACGCCTGGCTTGTTGCCTTGAGCGGATGTAGAGATGTACCGATCAGAGAAAGGCCATGCATTCAATCCATTCGTCATGAATGCCCAGAGATCGTCTACAAACTGGTCTCGGGTCGTGGTACCAAATGTGCCAGCCAACCACATGTTCCAGTCAGACTTGGCCCAATCTTGGCGATTGTCAAGAGCGACCCCGTATTCACCTCGCACAGTTTGGAAAAACTTGCTTCCCATTGCATAGGCGGACGTAGGGAACGTTTCGAGGTCTAACAACACATCCGGATAAAGGTTATAAGGGGTCTTCCATGTGGAGGGCATATCTGGGTACTCTAGGACGAAGTGAGTCCTGTTCGGATCTGTCCCGAGTCCGTCAGTATAAAAGATCTTTGCGTGCTCGTCACCGATATCCGAGTAGTTTGTGAGTCCGCTGAGTTTTCCGAACGCCTTGAGACCGACAGCAGCCTTGATAGCAAGGTTTGTCTCGTTCGGAAGTGGGCCAGCCGCATCGTTAGTGGAAAGTTGGTTAGCTATGTTGATGCTATTGTCCACCAGATAATCTGCATATTTTTGCAACATGCCGGTATATTGTGCCGCCCACTGTGTGTCACCAGTCGCCTTCGTGTATGCGTATGTAAGAATCATGAGATTCCCCGTTTCTTCAATGGGCATGGGTTCTGCTAGTTGATCGTCGTGGCCGGTAGCATTGGGATAGCTACTCCCAATGTCGTGAATCACGTAAGGCAGATGCCAGCGTCCAGCTGCCATATACCTCATGACCGGTTCCAGTAGGAGTCGAATGTAGTCAGGGTCCATGACGTAGTAGATTGGAAAAGCAGGCATGATAATATCCACTGTATTAACATTGCCGTCGCTCGAGATTTCTTTTATGAAGGCCAGAGGATCGCTGGTATCAAGCGTGTCATAGGGAATGGTTAAATCAATTCCAGCATAAGCTTGTCTCACAGACAGTGTCACTATATCAGAGTACTTCTGGCCGGCGACAGCTGTTGCTTTCGCCGAGAGTTTCGAGTCCAGCTCAATTGATTCGCTCAGTGCACCTGCGTAATCGTCCAGAAAGTATGACACCGCTTCTGCAGTCGTCGGGTACTTTGAGCGATAGTAGCCTGTGTATGCTTCCCCCAGATAGTTGATCGCCTTTTCTCTCACGTAGCCGACAGCATAAGTCACGGACTGGCTTCCCGTCACGCGGCCAAGGCTATGAGAAAGAGCAACAACTTCACCAGGATTCCACTGCGACTGCGGCACAGTGAACGTCCCATGGCGGGCAAAATCAGATCTCGCGGTATTAGCTGGCCCAGAAAAAGCAGAGAGATTAGATGATAGAGATGGCTTTGAGGCGAATACCACTTCGCCCCAGAGAGCCATATCATCGATCTCAGTGTACGTTGCGGCATTTTCAGCAGTCAATGTAAACACGGAAGTTGCTTCCTGGGTCCTAAAATTCTGTTCAGTATCAGTCGAGCCAGTCCATTCATCTCCGATATCCGAATATATCTGGATATCATGGGATCCCGGACTCGACACGGATACCGTTAAATAACCTGCGATCTGCGTTAGTACGGAATTGGACTCCGATCTTTGGCATTGTCACTCTTACTGAAAGGAAGCGATTGTCGGAGATAGTTGGAAGGAGACACGGGAGACAGGAAGTCCAGAGTAAATGTCACTGGGCCAGCATTGAGAGTAAACATCGAGTGAGTTGTTGTATATTCTGCCTTCTGGACCTGCGCTGGGATAGTAGTGTTCTCAGAATTGGCTACTCCCATCAAACTGTATGCTTTTCCGTCGACGCGGCCAATTATCGACCACGTAAGATCCTGACCGGTCCAGAACTGAGGCGTTGATGTTGGTAGGCTTTCTACCAGGCTGCCAGGAATCCATGTTGACAGATACGGATTGCGTACTGCCAAGGGATACGAAGGAGGCAGGGCAGGCTCATAGTCAACGCCAGCGTTGACTGAAAGTACAGACAGGTAAAATGCAATACATTGACCGACTCCTAGTCGGGCACTAAGCTGGTACATTGGTTGCAGGATGGTACTGACCAGTTGATCGGAATCTAAATGTATCCCGAAGAGACGTTCGAACGACGCGTGTACCAGCAGCACGAAGGACTGAACACTTGAGACAACAAGATCAGAAAAGCGACGAGCACCAGGCTCCATATATTGCTGGCGCCATGCTGGCGCTTCGTGTAGGAGATACGCCGCCATTCTCTAGCTGGAATGCGACGGCCCAAGTCCAGAACGTTGACTTGGGGAGTATGTCGATGTTGTCTCCATTCCCTCTCTCCAAGGCCTGAAACGGGTGCATAGATGACTAAGCTCTCGGCATTGTTAACTATGTTAACTTGTAGTCTTGTACATACAGTTTGCTTTTTGATCAGACGAGAATCTGGCCATACACATTTCTCCTTTGTCTAGATCGATTGTCTAAGTTGTAAATCATTGCTCGTTATGCCTCCTTCCCCGCATCACCAGATGCCATCATGTGCGCCGCATCTCGGCTGGAGCTATAAGATCTCAGCTGAATGCACAAAATACGTAGCGTGCATCTTCTGTAAGGCTACACAGTAGAGTCACCACATTCGGTATGGCATGATTGTCATTCGATACATGAAAACACTCGAGTGGTTGGAATAAACTAGACTAGGTTCCCCCGCAAAATCATTTGGAAGTTGATACGAGAGCGGAGGGATTTAGCGTGCGGGAGACGGCTCGTTCCCTGGTCGGCTGACTTGAGACAGAACTACAGTATGTATATCGGAACCCTCGTGTTACAATGCACGCCATCAAGAGTGCTGAGTACATGCACTTTGGCAAGTGGAATATTGGAAGTTCTTGGAATTTTTCTTAGGAGCTGATTGACGCACCCGAAGGAAGTGACACCCCGGTTTGGGTCGAGTCTTCCTTGAAGACAACTGATAGGCCTCATGTAAGGTGTGTGTGATCTATATATGCCGCACTAGTGCTTACCTTAGGAGCACTGGAATATTTCTAAAGCCTTGTATGTACCAGAAGGAAATTTGCTGTTAACCAGCTTTTCATCGTTCAATGTTGTTTCGTGTTCGAACCATTTCTGAGTGTATCAAGCCAGCGGTGAATATCTCCGCACCAAATTACATTCCCCTCCTTGTGAAAGCCGCAAGGATGGAAACTTTATAGGTCAATGTTTACGATAACTATTGATGTCGTGGATCATTAGCGGTGATTATTATTCACCTAAAGCAAGCAGATGCACCTACGTCATCGAATCTGGGAAAATATAGACGTTTTAGCTGCCAAATGCCCTATGCATCATCAACTACCACATGCTGCATTTGGAATATACATCAACCTATTTTGAATTGATGACAGAATAATAATAAATCAAACCTGGAGCATGGAAATTTTGTCACGTAATGATGCCAAAAAAAAAAGGAGCGACCTCTCCGTTCAGTGCTCGAATATATTTTGATGAAATGGCGGAGTTCTTCAGTTACATCGCCATTGATCAGCAAGACAATACTTACAGCAGTGACTCCCTGGAAATCTCAAACTATTTAAGACTGCCTCGCCAATTAGCAGAAATAGCCGCAATTTTCTTGCGTAGAGTGTTTTGTACAGTACATAGGCGGTATGAGGATCGAAGGGTCTAAGATGGACAAGGAAGCTGCTAATAAAATGAAGTTGTCCTGCTCAGTCTAACTGTCTAAGGTTAAGCATTTTAAGCACTTGATGGTGCCTGCATATTTAACTACTCATATCGGAAATACCTCCCTCAGTTTGCACAGATCGGTCGGACAAGGGAAGGTGCTGGCACTCACGAAGGCCTGAAAATTGCTAGATATGCGGTGAAGGTAGGAGATCTTGAGACATCGGAGCCACTGTTACCCACTTGGCTTATTTCTTTCTTGGGTCTTGAGTCTTGAGACACCGTACTTCGGTTCGGATGTGGGCGCATGAGAAGTGGCTGATAAACGTGGGATCAGCTGTCTAACTCTTGAAGTAGAAAAAGAGTAACACGCTAATCGTCGACCTCGTAGATCGTGGCTGATCTACAAAATTAGAGTAAATGTATTCCGTACCGTACCTACTACGACCTAGTACCTACACACCGCTCTGCATATTATTACTATTCTGCCTTACCAGCAATGAAGCGTTATTCGACCTCGGCTACGGAGTAGTTACTTGAGATTCAGCTTTAATAAGCCCAGCTGATGAGTTGGTCAACGGGTTTTCAGCCCGTTTCGCTAGCGTGTCTTGGAAGCGTTGGCAAGTGCATTCTAGCTGCTTCCAGGAAAGTTGTGTTTTTCTTTCTCCACAGAAGCTTCTGAGCTTTGTTCCCAACGTCGCATATAGAACCTATTAATATCTCTTTCAGTGTGGCACTGGATAGTAGCAGGTGGCGGTATCAGGTAGGTTTGCTATCCGTATTCGAGAATCTCTTGGCGACTATCTAATCTTGTCAGGTCTGGCTTGTCAAAACATTGGGCACTGCACGTCCTGACGCAGTGATTTCCATGATCCACATGCGCTATAATGGTCTGCACTCCACAAGCTCCTACGTTATACTACTTACTGTGTAGTCTGGCGTTGGCAATCCACAACGTCTAGCATCATGGAACCGGAAACCCAGCTACCGGGACCCTCTATGTTCAAATTGGGGAGGCCGTTTCTAACGGCGTGCAATGCAAGGGAACCGATCTGGATGCCAAGTCAGACCAAAATATAGAATGTTTCCATCTCTACTTGCGGTGTGGAGAAGAATATTATTATTATTGCTGGACTTCCTCAACATGCCCAGGACCCCATACTTCAGATGTCCTCTGAAAGATGGATTACTCGTCCATAAGAGTAAGGAGTCTCCGTTGCTATTACTGTCACCACGTAATACTTCAAAGCAGCTTTTATATGCAGGTATGACTTCGTTGTCTAGCATCAACAAATTAGACTACTGCACTTAGGGAAACAGTCTGACTGTCCAATGTCAATCACTCATACTAAGTGAACCAGTGTTTGAGACCAGACTTGAAGCCGCTCACCCGCGCAGAGTTACTGGAGATGGACAAGGAATATCAGCTGCGCCTGGCCAACAGTTCCCCATAGGGTTGATTTAGCGTCCCACGGGGCTTTCACTTAATCTCTGGAGGGGCAATCTTTGATATCGTGAAGGTATAAAGAGGGGTCACAGTTCTTCATTCCGTCCCCCCGTCCTTTGATATCCAGAATCATCACTCTCAAGTTCTCCCTCAACTTCTATAACACCAGATCTACTATTCACAATGTCTTTCCACGTCAGCTGCGAAGACATCCGCATCGAGGTTCTGCCCGGTGACGCCACCTACCTGTGCTGTGCTGGCAAGGACGTCGATGGCAACTGGCACCCTAACCGTCTCCGTCTCGACGACATCATCGGAAACAGCGATGGTAAGTCGCGACTACCTGTCTGGCTTTCTAGAGATATCACCTTGGATCCTATATTCTATATCCTATATCCTATATTGTCCTTGGTCGTTACTTAGAAGATGTCAAGTATATCGCTGACTTCCCCAGGCTGGTTCATCTGGGGTGGCCGTGACTTCACCCACAGTGCTCGTGAGATCCACCTCGAACACGGCGCCAACGGCCCTCACCTCACCGCTGAGCTGCCCATGCGGGATGGCGGCTACCGTGAGCGCCAGGGAATCGACCTGGCCGACAAGATTCGGAACGAGAACGGTCGTCTGATCTTCCTGGTAAGTGGTCAAGAATATTCCCTAAATCACCATCATAAGGCCAGAGTCCTAACCGCTTGAATATGATAGGGACCTTGAAACATCCCAAAGTCAGTACATGCAGTTAAACGCGCCTCCGCATCTGAGAAGAAAGATGATGGAATGATTTAGGGCCCATCCACACAAGAAACGTGTGATGTAGATGCTAGAAATAGAGATACCAATACACATGGACTATCATGGGAAATGCCATGAGTCGATCATAACTGTGGGAAGGAAATCGTAAACTGTCTTTTTTGTAGAGAATAGACATTAGTTGAAGCAGATTCAATGTTGGAAGTACCAATGTGATGGTACATGTCTATAAAAACTCTGGTTAACTACCCATAACTAACCCCCCCCTTTTTTGAGAGCTGATTATCAGAGACGACAAAGACCACCTTCAACTCCTAAACAGTCTCAATCCACCCTCTTCCGCATCCTCATCACTCTCCACACCATTCTGGCCCGCTTCCTCGTCATCATCCTCTTCCCGCAGCTGACTGCTAGCAGTCTTACCCAGCAGCGACGCGAAGAACTCTTCACGCGCCTTATTGGTCCACGTCCCCCGATCCTCTGGTACCATGAAATTCTGCAGCTTCTCATGCACGGTATACCGCATCTTGCGGCCCTTAGAGGCCTTGGTGTCAACAGCTCGCTTGACCTTGTCCTTGCGCATGCCCGTCGTGGGGTTAACGGCTGGGAGTTGGATATGCAATGTCTCGACGCCGTTGGTGATGGCGTCGGAGGAAGACATGCGTTGCTCGACAAGGTCGCGGAGGAGAGATTGGTAGAAGAGGGTGTCGTCGTAGACTGGTTGGGGGACGTCGTTGGAGTTTGATGTAGTGCCATTCGACTGCCGCGAGCGCTTGGAGGCGCGTTCGCCGTTCTCCGAGGCGATGTGGGCATCTAGAACAGCAGTGATGGTTTGCTGAGAGCCAGAGGCACTTCCCAAGAGCTTGCCTCGGGCGTTTGGAAGAGTAGCGTTCGACCCGCGCACTTTGGCTGACCATTTGTCTAGAATGGCGCGGCGGTGGGCGACAGATTCAGCTTCGAGATCCATCATTCGCTTCCAGAGGGAGGCAGACGAAGTCGTAGCAGACGCGGGAGATGGTCGCTTTCTCTTCTTGGACGAGTCCTTTGACTGTGCATCAGATAGAGCAAGTCGTAGGTCCTCAAGAGTAGTCCAGAGAGCCAAAGCAGCGGATTCAGCAGAGCGGATGGCCTCTTCGTCGACTGAGTCCGCTTCCTTCGCAACGACTGGGAGAGAATTGATAGCAGTGAGTCCCTTCTGCAGCTTGATACGAGTATTGAGCAAAGCATCAAAGGTGGATCGTTGTTGCTTGACAGCAAAACCCTTGGCCGCATCCGCCTTTGCAGCTTGCGAAATGGTCGCCGCAATGGTCTTTTGATCGGTAGCCATCAACCTGCGAAGTTCCTCCCGCTCTTCAGACTGACCGACTGCCGGCGCCGGGATGTTATCATCTTCTTCTTCCTCGTCTTCGTCATCCTCGTCTCCGCTGAGAGCGTCGGAATCGCCTTCGGAGACTTCCTCACTGCCCTGGTCGCTAGCAGAACCGTCGACCTCCATTCCATCCTCGCTATCTTCCTCTTCATCCTCGCTATCTCCCTCTCCATCCACATCTGCGACCCGAGACTGCTTGCTAGCGCGGAATTTGAAGTCCTTGAAACGTTCCTCATCGCTCTCTCCGAATGCATCAGCGCTATCGATCTCGTCGTCGTCATCGTCAATCTCATCTCCTTCATCTCCAGACTCCTCATCTTCCTCTTCTTCATCATCGGAGACGTCCTCATCTTCTGACCGCTTGGCGAAAGGATCGTCGTCACTCTCCGCTTCGAGGTCCGTTCTGCTCACTTTGGAACCGGCATATTCCTTGCCTAAGCTTACCGTCTGCGGCTTGCGCAACTTGCTCTTTCTATTACGACTGTCAGATGACCTCTATTTTTTTTTTTTTTCCAACATGGAAAAGGAACACAGTGAAAACTCACCCTACGTCCTCATAATGTTCCCTTCCAGCATTATCATCAGCCACAGATCGGTCATCGTCGCTGCGCAATCCATCGTCCTGGTCTTCGGGATCGAAGTCTGTAATAATAATAGAGAATGTTAGCGATCTGATCGCACCTAGCGAACATGAAAGATCCCCTCAAAATACGATCCGAATTGCGACACTGTATAAAAACCATACATACCCTTAGGTGTAGGATCCTCCAAATCTTTCAGTTGGTCCGCCAGGCTTCTACCCAGCGACGACCGAGGTTTCTCTTCTGGCGCCATGACTGCAACACTGCGTTGCTGCGTCGCGTTGTCTGACTGCCGTTTTCCTTTTCCCTGCGTTGCGCAGAAACCAAGCAAAAGCTATCTCGGTCGTCTTATTTTTCTTTTTTTTTCTGGTCCAAAAATTCCGCCGGGAAAAATTCCCCCCAGCGGGACCGACGAGAGCTAAGAGTTTCCGCCTATCACAGCTCAGAATAAGCAGGGCGGTGAGAACAGAAAACAAAGAGGCGCCGCAGTCATTGAATTAAATCGTGAGATAAACGAACTTATTCCAAGTAGACGAAGAGCTACCTGTCAGTCAAGATGCGCCAACAGCGTCTCTTCTCGACGCTACGGGCATTACAGTCCCATGATAACCCTCTGGTATGCTAAACCACTTGACCCTATCCATTATACCATCTCCAGGAATTGCTAGCTGAATCGATTCTCTCAAAGGGTCTACCGCGCTCCGGTACTCCGCCATCGTTCCCCCGCCGCCGCGGACTCCCAGAGAAGCGCAAAATCAGAGATGTAAACAAGGTCATTGCCGTCTCTTCCGCAAAGGGCGGAGTCGGAAAGTCAACAATTGCAGGTACATATACATATCAATTTCTTCCAAAGGGCCTATTTCCCTCGTGAGAGCTAATGTCTCGGTGCTGTCGTTCCGCAATGTCTTACTATATACGACCTGCCGGTACTAAATGGCGGAGGATGGCAATACGGAACATTTTCTTAATATATATATATATATATATATATATATATATACACGCATACATATAGATGTTGACTGTATATTCCTAATAGTGAATCTCGCACTTGCTTTCGCCCGTCGTGGCATTCGAACAGGCATCCTCGATACTGACATCTTCGGCCCTTCGATCCCAACACTCCTCAACCTCTCCGGCGAGCCTAGATTAGACGACAGTATGCACGCCCTTTCTTCAACTCTACTTCGTCTTCATTTTATCTTCCCTCACAAAAGGCATACAATAACTAACCAAGAAACAATTCGCTCAGAAAACTGCCTCGTCCCACTCACAAACTACGGGCTCAAGTCCATGTCAATGGGCTACCTCCTCCCTCCACCGCCATCATCCACCACTGAATCTGACCCCTCCGGCTACCAACCCATGGACACAACCCCGATCTCATGGCGTGGCCTCATGGTAACGAAAGCCATGCACCAGCTCCTCCACTCCGTCTCCTGGGGCCCACTGGACGTGTTGATCATGGACTTCCCGCCAGGGACCGGCGACGTGCAATTGACAATTGGCCAGGAGATCGTGGTGGATGGTTCGGTGATCGTCTCGACACCGCAGGATATCGCGCTGCGGGATGCCGTCAGAGGATACGGGATGTTCCAGCGGATGAATATCCCCGTGCTGGGCATGGTGAGGAACATGGCATTCTTCGCGTGTCCGCATTGTGGGAAGCAGACTAAAATCTTCTCGAGAGGGGAGCATAGTCATCATGATCATGATCATGAGACGGATCGGGGTGTGATTGCTGAATGCAAGAGACTGGGAATTGACTTCTTGGGTGACATCCCGCTCGACGCCAAGGTCTGCGAGGATGCGGATCGAGGTGTCCCCACGATGGTCGCTGAAGAAAGCGACGAGCGCAGCGCCAGAAGAAACGCTTTCCTCGGTATCGCGGAGAAAGTCGCACATAAAGTTGGGCTACCTTGGTGAGATAAAGTCCCATGCGTTTCAGCAGTGGGTTATCCCACTGTCGATGCTGGAGGCTACAGAATCTGTATACTATTGTGCCATTTTACGAGAGCGCGGATCTTCAAATCTCAATGTATTATAATATATGGCGTCCAGGCGTCTACTGTGATTGGACTATATGCAAAGGGGTATGCGAATGGGAAAACAAACGGAAAATCTGTGAAAGCGCACTGTTGGATCCACGATAACGAAGGATTTCGTACTCTAACAAAAAGAAAATTGCCACGCTTCTAAATGCTTGTAAATAACGTATATATAGGGTATAAAACGGAGAAAGAGATCGAAACGAAGGTGGTCTATCCAAAAAGAGAGTTTGCTGCCTTGCTAAAAGCATGCATGCAGCTATTGTGAGAGTGGGATTTCCGGGGCGGTAGTGAACTCGTCGCGCTCAGGCATAGCAGGCCGAGTCTCGTTCGAAGACTGTTCAATGCCCTTCCCTTCATCACCGATGGGTGATACCACGCCCGAAGCACAGTTAATGGACCGCACACTTGCTGACATCCTCGAATGATCGGGTTCTAAACCATCAGTGAGAGGACCGGACTGTCCCGTATTGTCAGACTCTTGTCGGTATATGGAGTGGACTTCGTGAGACAGGCCGCTCTGTCTCTTGGCTTTCTGTCCGATAACGCCGGGGGCTCCAATGATCGCGATCGTGCTTGCGTTTGGATCTGGGCCCCTATCTCCATCAAGACTGGGTGCAAATCCATCCGACACGATGCTCATGCTTTCTCCCATGTCCGAAGTCACAGTAAGAGTAGGTCCCTGTGATCCTGCTGCCGAGGGCGGTCTATATTCAGCACGCAACGACGACCCTCGAATTAACGGAGCCACGCCCCTGGCGTTACGGAGAGTTTTAGTGCTTGTATTATCATCAGTGATGACAGATCTCGAATCGCCCGCATCAACATCGGTTAGGATGTAGGATGCCGATATATGGGAATCGGAAACAGGAGGTTGCAATGATGTAGTGTCGGTAGCCCCAGCAGAAGTTGCCGCAACAATACCACCGTCGGCCCCATTCTGTGTGATCGTAGTCGGAATACTGGATTCTCCAGAGATACTGGCTTGCCCAGTATCACTCACGGCACGTCTTCGACTAACAGATCTGCTTCGACCAGCTGATGAGAGTGAAGCCGCATCCCTTTTCTGTAGGGATTTACTCCGACGACGGGATGTAGTCGCAGCTAGAACCGTTGGCGCATCACCACCGGTGATTCCGATGTTCGCTGTTTGGTCTGCCTGTCCCGCTCTGATCTCTCTTCGCAGTGTCCTCTCATCGTGTTTAGTGCTCCAAGCGTTCCACATCATCACGAGGGGGCTCCTTCGATGACGTCTCTTGCTCGTACCCAGAAGAGCCGACCGTCTGCCTGCCAGTGCACTTGGAGGTGGAGTTTCACCATCAAATCGCTCGATACCAGCTGCCAACTCTTTGATGCGTGCACTCTGGACCTTGAGCTTCTCTTTTGCGAATTTGTGATCCCATTCTTTCTTGGCTGCTATCCATTTCTTCACAACGTCAGGATTGATGGCACCAACCTTCTCAGGAGGTTGCTGCAGAGCTTCAAGTGACTCGGGAGGATCCAGAGGGTAGATGTGGGCTTTCGTGTCGACTCTCTGGCGGATCATGTGGTGGTGGAATGGTGGCAAAGGATCACCGGCTCTCCCAACGGAAGAGGGCATCGTGTTAGTTCCTTTCCGCTCTGAATGGTCAGTGTTATGGTCATCGGTATCGGTGCCACTAGTTGAGATGACGGAAACATCGTCGTCATCAAGGATGTCGATCTCTGTCCTCTGTGCACGAGCAAGTGCCCAAGCTCCAAACTGTGCAATTGATCTGAACATGTACTTGGCAGGTCTTGTAAAACTCAATGTTGGTGCCACATGGCATAGGCCATCCCACACCTGCAACTGCACAAACGTAGGTGCGTATTTATTGAGAATCTCTCGGTTCGGATCATACTCGTTGAGATATACGTCGTTGGGAGGGTATTTCTTTGGATCGGCCGCCTTGTGCGCGAGGTAGATCTGTTCATCGCGCAACATCTCACCGCCTCCTGTAAGAATCAAAAGGGGAGGAAGACCACCAAGCGACGGTTGCAGGACAGGAGATACGAGTGGGTGAGAGATAAGTTGGTTTGTCGTGTACATTTGAATCTGATCCTTGATCTCCAGCTCCTTGTCGTCCACGATAACCCGCAAGTTGTCAGCAGGTTTGACCGGCGCTTGAGGTTCTTCTGATGGTGGCACTTCATCTTGATGACCTGGATATGCGAAGTGCGCCGCCTTCTGCTCTTCGGAAAGATTAGTTTGACGCACGGTATAGCCGTGAACGTGAGCCTCGTGCGACTCCCTGTTATCGTTTGAGGTGGCCGGCTCCAGGCCCTTGCTTTTAGCAATTTGGTCGTGAGCACCTTGCTCAATCGCAAGCATATCATCTGCATTGGGAGGCGGCCATGCAGCAGATGGTTTCTGCATGAAGCCGTAGGGCGGAATATAGTCTCCAGGGTTGTCTTTGACTATACTCGGAAAGGAATGTGTTAGGTCAACCCAAGGAGATATAAGTATACCGCCAGCTGGGAGCGGTATTCCACGGTCACGAATTGTAACCAACATACTATAGAATTCATCAGCTATGGAACTTCCCTTGTATGATTCGGAGAGACTCACGACACCACCATTCCACCGCCAGCAGAATCTCCGGCCAGGATGATCTCCGTCGGATCATGTATGCTGAGAAGATATAGATACGCTGCTAGGCAGTCATGAAGTGCACAAGGAAATGGAAATTGCGGCGACAAGCGGTAGATGGCTGTTCTCTGTTAGTTTCGTCATGTTATGCATAGTTACATCTGGAACTCACTGCAACTAGTTAGCTAAAGCTGACAACGGATCATAAACTGGGTTCCAGGGCCATACCGTGCAAATACTCGAGCTTTCAGCTTCCGTGCATGTCGCTGCATCTGATACCGATGCGTCTCCATGCCACCGAAGAAATATGCTCCGCCGTGAACATATAGCATGACGCGCTTGCAATGAGCACCAGAAGCTTTGTTTTCATTGTAATCGCCTCGCACCTCGATCCATTCCGCCTTCAGATCTTGCCCGGGTAATCGCCATTGCCACCACTTCTCACCCCCAACGCGCTTGACGCCCTTGGGACCCAACTCATCAATCACCGTCTTTGCCGCCGTCGCCAGATACTCCTCGGGTATCGTCACGACCTCCGACCTGACCCAGTGCGGACTTGGAATCGATTGATTTGTGAAGGCCTGGAGGTCTTCGACTGTATGATACGATGCATAACGGAGAAACTCGCGGAGGACATGCAGGGCCTCGTCGTACGATAAATGATGGGTAGGCTTATGGCGCAGTGATTTACGATGAAGGTACTGTCAAGGCGATCCGGTTAATACTCACTCGAGCATGTATAGGGTCGTCAACTGGGCCGACAGAGACACTTTCAGGGGTACTCACATGGGATATAAATGTCGACACTACTGTAGGGGCCACAGCTGCACCCAGTGATAGTGTATGTATCGTCATAATGCTGGTCTTTCCAAAGCACACCTCGAAACAGAACGAGCGGAGGACCTATTTAAAGGGAAGTTTGTATTCGAGGGACTCAATGACACTGTGCATGTGGAACAATTGCTTTGCTGTTACTTGGCGTTCACGGGGCAATGCGACAAACAGTCCAGCTATACGCGCTCCAAAAGCAGAGCAGTGTCCAAAAAGGAGGGAAAGGGAGATCTTTGATATACAAAAGGGACTGAACCTGGACGGGCAAACATGGAACCAAGTTCGCCTGGGCCCCTGGCGCCGAAGCAGGACGAAAGGAACAACTGGGGAGAAGAGAGACTACGGTTGGTCGGATCAGCAGTTGATCCGGTTGCACAAGATCTGGGGAAGGAGCGACTCAACCCTGGCGTCGGTGATGTCATGCGGCTTGCTCCTGCCAGGTTGGCGGGAGAGCTTCTTCGCGCCTTCCTCTTTCGAGTGTAGCTTTGTTTACGTCACGGTCGCTCTTTCCTTCCCGCCATCGCAGTCGTTGATTGCCCTTTCCCAGCGTTTGTTTGCTTCCGACCAACAGTTGGCACCAGCTTCATCCGATCATCGATGCGAGGAAATCTTGCAGAAGATGCTTTGTATTCCAGAGCAACTATGTGGCGTCCTCTTATGGTAGATTATGTAGACGATATGCCGATATGCTCCAGTTGATATTTCCCCCCCTGCATGCCGGAATCCACCGAACGTTCCTGCGGGTGGTGGTGAAGAGGGTGTATGACTGAATATAGGCAACTGACTTTGTAGAAACAACACAGATATCCCATTTGGCCACATCCTAATATTTCACAGTTATCGATCCATATTTGTGGAAGAGATGCGCCAGAACTAGTTAGACATCAGATGACGGCATAACTGTATTGAAGGTTAATATTGATAGAACTACACATAGTACTTCCTACAGAGCAAAAGCGCCAATATGTGTCCAACAGAAATAAGGGACTGGACCATGTGCTTTGCTACACTGGCCAGAACATTGACATTATGGTTATTCACTGTGATAATATTATTAGGATGAAGGCCCAAACCATATGTCCTGATATAGTTATCCCTGCTCTAACGCCTAGCCTTCCTGAGACAAACGTCAAACGTCGCACGAACCACGGCACCGTTCCCATCCAGCTCCGCTAGCGTTTTGTGATAGCATCCATCCCGCACCATAATAATAACTCCAACTCATTGTTCCCAACAACATCGACGGACTAGAGGGTCTGTTATACTACAGACTCGAAAACAAGCTCGCCACTATGGCCGATTCCGATAAACTTCCCACGCAGATGAAAGCATGGCTCTACAGCAGCACTGCTGGCGGGATAGAGAAGAACCTCAGCCTCTCCACTTCCGCACGCGTGCCGCCAACCGTCCGCCAGGACCAGCTGCTAGTGCAGGTGATTTCCGTGTCTATTAATCCCGCCGATATTAAGGTCCCCGAAGGCCCTATTACTCGAGTGATCATATCGAAGCCTGCTTCGCCGTGTATGGACTTTTGTGGCAAGGTCATCACCGTGGGCCCTAATGTCACCGAATTCGAGCCCGGCCAGTTGGTATATGGATCCCTCGGGTTACCGACGCAATTCGGGACGTTAGGAGAGTATATCATCGCTCCCACCAGCGGCACTGCGCTTCTCCCAGGAGGGGTCGATCCCGATCATGCAGCAACCCTTGGAGTTGCCGGTCAGACGGCGTACCAGGCTCTTGAACCCTACGTGAGTGCGGGAGACAAAGTCTTCATCAACGGAGGCTCGGGGGGCTGCGGTATATTTGCCATCCAAATTGCCAAGCTGCTTGGTTGCCACGTTACCACATCTTGCTCGACGAAAAACGTGCAGTTTTGCAAGGATCTCGGGGCAGATGAAGTGCTCGACTACACCGCTGTGGACGTCACGGCGACCCTGAAGGACAAAGGCCAGGTGTTCAGCCATGTAATCGACCACATCGGTATCCCGTTGAACCTCTACAGCGAGTGCCATCACTTTCTCCTGCCTGGGAAGAGTTTCGTGCAAGTGGGTGCAGCATCGATGCTGACCTATGTCAACCGCGTAGCAAGACCCAGGCTGTTGGGGGGTGGTCGGAGAAAGTTCGACATCTTGCTGTGGAGGAACAAGAAAGATGGTCTGGTACGTGTCGGAGAATGGATGCATGAAGGCAAGATCAAAGCGGCTCTTGACAGCACGTTTGAATTCGAAGACGCCGTCAAGGCCTTTGAGAAACTGCGGACGGGTCACGCAAGAGGAAAGATAGTGATACACGTCACGCCAAAGCCGTAAAATGCCTTATTCGGACATTATGCCAACATATCTTCTTAAATCTTAACCAAGCAATTGCGGGCAATTGTCTCCACTGTTATCATGTGAAGATTGAGGTTGTTTATGTATTATACTAACAATCGTTTTCATGGGCTGCATGTACACTTATATTTTGCGCCCTCTGCAAACAAAATTTCATCCTTACATCTAGGATGGCATGATCAGAAACTATTGACACGAGCGTTATAACCAGTATCATGCTCGTCAGTATATAACATAGTATCTCTAGTTCAATCATCACCAGCAAAGCTTTTTTCTTTCTTTTTTCTCAGTTGAAGAATGTCAAAGCAGCAAGAGACATAGCATCGATGCCCGTTTTTAGTGTTGGCTCAATAACAGGCGCAAAGAACGGGGAGTGGTTACTAGGAAGCTCTTCTAATTTCCCCCGTGCCTTGGCATCCTCCCATTTCTCAGCATCCACACCACCAAAGTTCCAATAGACATACGGAGCGCCAACTGCGGTAGCCAGAATCGAGAAGTCTTCACTGGCAGTAGATGGTTTCGATTCCACCATTCTGTCCTTGAAGTAGGGATTGAATGTCCCCTTGAGCTTCTCTACTGTTGCCTCATCATTAACAGTTGATGGGCTAGAGAATGTACGTTTGATAGTCGGCTTCTCTACAGCACCGGAGGCCTGGCACTCTGCTTCGATGATTCTGTGCAGAGAATTTAGGACACGTTCCCTGATCTCTGGACTGTACGTTCGTACGTTCAGCTTCAGATCCAAGAAGTCAGGGATGACATTCTCCGCATCACCGGCATGGATGCTGCCGCAAGTCACAACCGCTAACTCGCCTGGCGTAACCTCTCTACTGACTATCGTCTGTAGACGAGACACGAGCGAACATCCGATGACAATGGGATCGATGCAATGATCCGGCATTGAGCCATGCCCTCCGCGACCGTGAATGCGAACTGAAAACGAGTCGCTGGCAGTCAGAATAGGGCCAGCAAGGACAGCGACGGTCCCCGTCTTCATTTTCATAACGTGCTGTCCGAGTACAACATCCGGCTTCGGAATCTTGTTATAAAGCCCATCGTCAACCATCGCCTGCGCACCATTAAGGTGCTCTTCAGCTGGCTGAAAGACGCAGATAAGCGTTCCACTCCAATGCGCTCGGGAGGAATGCAACACAGTCGCAGCAGCCATTAAGCTCGTAACGTGTGTATCATGGCCGCAAGCATGCATCGTTGGTTTTTCGACGCCATCAGTGTCGACCATGCGTTTCTTGCTTGCGTACTCAAGGCCTGTCTTCTCAAAAACAGGCAGGCCGTCCATATCTGCCCGCAAGAGAACCGTTTTACCGGGTCCATTGCGCAAGACACCAGCTACACCATGGCCGCCAATCTTGGTGTGTACCTCAAAGCCTAAGCTCTCAAGATGCCCAGCAGCTATGGCAGCTGTCTGCTCTTCTTGGGACGAGAGCTCTGGTGAAGCGTGAAGGCGCCGATATATGGCCTCGAAGGGGTCCAGCTGTGGACGATATTTCTCCACAATGGCCCCGAGGTCTGTGGTCGCAGGTCCTAGAACATATGTCAATATACCATGCGGTCGTAGCAATCGACGACTTAGCTCGGGGAACAGAGATCAATCATTAAACTTACGAACGATGCGTTTTATCGTCATATTTTAGCGTTCGTCACTGCCAGAGAGCGAATTGCTGTTTCGAATAAAACATTGTCTGAACAATATCTATAAGGAGAATTTTCAATTGCGTCCTCGATTGTTGTTACTTTATTACTTTAATGCTGGCTGGCGGCTCCGGCCGTCAATGTTCCTGATAAGCACGCCCTATCTTAGAAACAGCCCAGCCCAGCCTCGGTTTCTCTCCGTCTTGATGCAACTAGCACTCTCCGCTTAATCGAATCAGGCAGGCGGGCGATATTTTGGTGTTCATTGCTCCCCGCAGGCCTCCGAGCTTAGGAGCGGGGTATTCGGAGCTCTAAGAGTCATGATGTAAGACTCGTATTCAGGATTTTCGTCAAGTCTTTGGAGTCTTTGTATCGAGCTGGCAGATTGGCAAGGTACACGATTAAAAATCCATCTATTGTATCTCAAAGATTCAATATGACCGCACTAGAATACGGGACTTCGATCTCAACAATACCTCCCTTCTGAACAGGCACCGTCTCCCCTACAGTAACATTATGCAGCCGGACAGGCTTTCCTTCATCCAGCTCATAATTATATGACCAACCATCCCATGTAATTCCCGTTACGGCATTACTTCCATTCGCGGACAGTCTCTGCACCGATAATGTACAATTCGTTGAAGGGATCTGGAAAGTATATTTGGCGGACGGTCTTTCGGCCGTTGGGTTCGCATCAGTGTAGTTATACTCCACCAGATTAACAACAGCGATGCGTTTCAATCTATCCTTGACGTAGGCAGCATATGCAGCCTCAGTCTCTTTGTGAAGGGGTAGATTGACAATCTGCACGTCGTCGCCTCCACGGACCATTTCTGCCACAAAGACGTTTCCGTAATACGGAGCTTTTGTTCCAATGGTGGTCTTATTTGTCTGGATTGGTTGCCACGCGTTATAACGGTAATCGAGGCCCTGGTGCATGTGCGTTCGGCGAATACCCTGTGATGCACAGTATAAGTTGAAGTCAACGCCCCAAAGAGCAGCGCCGAAGGCATTCGATAACCCCGGAGCGCCCTCGTTGTATAAAGAGTTTGTTTCCCCGAGAATATATGGAATGCCTGGAGTTAAATTCTCCGACGAAAGGATGCGAGAGATATTGACATGTTGAGCCACGCTGTTGACAGTAGAAGTGTGGTTCATCAGTGTGTGCTGCAAAGTCACTCCAGGTTGAGTAGCGCCGCCAATATAACTGCACGTAGGTCAGTACTCGATGAGATACAGAACAGACCAACGCATACAGGGTCTCTTACTTGTGTTCCGAATTCAGAGCGATATCATGGTCAGTGTTGAGCCCCTCCCTCCAAGTCGTCACAGGATTTAAGCTGTTTGAGACCCCAGCAAAAGATGGCGCGATATACTGATATTTTGAATCGTTCACCATATCTGGACAACTCTTCTCGAGGGCGCTCTTGATAAGTCTGGTCTTAGTCAACCATTCATCGACGTAGTCTTTCTCCGTCCAATTCGATGGTCTGACCGGCCCTTGGGCAGAAGTTTTGTACAGGTCTGGCTCATTGCCCAATTCCCAATAAGCCAACTTGCCGCCTTGCAAAGCTTTGCACGCCAAAGGCACGGTCGCGAGCAAGCTGTCTATACCTTCGCTTCCGTTCTTGCCGAGATTAAAGCCATGGCTAAACTTCGTTCCTGGCCACGTGGAATAGGACTCAAAGTATGATGGTCCGATAGACAATATTGTGGGATAATCGGTTGATTTGCTTGGAACGATAGTTCCATTCGTAGCGCTCTTCAATAATGGATCATAGAGCGCATAGTCCCTATATTCCTCTGTTAACTAGCAGAATAGCTTTTTTCCCGGTCGGTCTCCAAACGTACTGAGTATTTCCTCCTACGCGAATAATCGGTTGTGCACCCTGGATATTCCCTATATTATCTAACAGGTTCTTGGAGAATATATTTGGCTGAGATTTATTGCCTGTAGTGCATCAGCACACCCGGTATTTGTGAATAATCCAATTCAATTATACCTGCAAAATCCGGGAAAAAAGCGAATTCGATCGAGAAGCCCACGAAAGGTTGCAATACCGGAGGGCCTGCGTCTGCTGGAACTTTCTCATTGACAGCGACGGCATTGCTGGAGAGCGGCGTTGCAACAGCAACAGAGGCCGCAGCAAGAATAACTGGGACTAGCATCGCGTGGAATAATTGAAATGAGGCGTGCTTGCATGAACACTGAACCAGCGGCCATGGTCATCATTTAAGTAAAGAGGGCCTCCGCAATGTCAGATGCCATTGTTGCTACAAACAGCCCAGCCATTACAGTATGGCCGGGTTAATATGCCATTAGTCTAGATCCAGGAACATTGCTTTTGTCATTGGAGCAAGATCTTGGGAGTTGGAAGTATCGTGCGGGGCGTGGGATCAAAGTGCCTGCGTGGCTGAGGAGATCTACAAGCGGAAATGAATGTTATTGCTGGAAAAATTACTGCCTCTAACAGCGCTATGCATTAGGAAAATTAGGCAGAATTATCCAATTTTTTGCTGAGACATTGTATTCTGCCTATCAAGATTTGAACAATGGGGTTGTGCTCACTGCCTCAGAATTTCAGATCTTCTGACTTTTCCATCGAACGAATGTATAGACAAGAAATATACTATGGTGAAAACAAAGGCCATGTGCGATAGGCCAGGATCGATGAGTGAGCTGTTATCCAACTTACCACCTGTCATATGACAGTAGAAATTGAGAAGATATCATCTAGATCTTGACGACGGAGAGATCCTTGATTGAATATGTTGTGTCTAGAAAACAGCAGTGTTAATATTCTGAAACAACAATCAAGATACGAGGGGCCTACTTGTTGTTGGACCCGGAGAGCCAGAAGACCCTTCCATTTGCAGGTCAATAATACTGTCGAAAGATCAGTAAACACAGGCATCATAAAGTGTTGTCACCAAGGTTCTACTTACAGCCACAACGGTTCGTCAATATAGTCAGAGCCATATTGAGTGGTCATGAGAATACCATCTAGGTAGAACTTGACGGAGATGTTCGAGCCATCTTCGTCCCGAATCTCAGCTTTGACCGTGTGGAAGTTATCCGGTGAATCATATTCCAAGTTCTTTGCTTCGACGGAAGAGGAAGTCTGACCACTTGTGAGATATACAATCACTGCGAGAAAACTTCACATCGTAACCAGGACTTACGTTGAATGTATTGAAAGAGATGTCGCCGTTTCCTGAGACAAAAGTTGTTTGCATTGATATCTGGAAAACATAGACATATCTTGCTGACCTTTCCACTCGGCGATATCAATCTCCGGAGGCCACGAATTTGCACCAGTGACCCAGAATGCTGGCCAAGTCCCTTTTTCTGTCGGAGCTTGAAACGACGCTTGAATGTCGTAACCAGATCCAGACTCAACAGTGAGTTTATTCAGAGCATACACTGTTCCAGAAAGGTAGTCGATATCAATGCCGCCGCTGGTGGCTGGCTGACCGCTTGTAGGTACAGCAGTTAGCGTAAGGGTACCTGCAGTCTTGATCGTAATGTAATCATGGTCAGACGAGTTTCCGACCATTCTTGCGGCACCATTATGATCGGAACCCCACGGGTACAAATATCCAAAGTAGGTTTCCAGCTCAGAGTACGAATTGAAGCATGAAGTGGGTATAACCGTTGTTGAAGCATAGGCCAAAGTGGCCAACGAGAATATGGCTGACAGGTGAGGCATTTCTGTTGAATTTGAAGAAGCCAAGAGTTCTGCAAATCTGAATATAAAAGTGGTCTCCTCACGAAATTACTTGCTAGTCCGGACGAAGCCGAATACAATCGAAGGGAGACAGACGCGGCTTTTATATGATGAGGCCTCATACGTATAGAAAAAAGGAATAACTGAATAGGAGACCACGTCCGGTCAGCGATTCCAACCCTTTTTTTATTTTCCATACTACCGGAAGCATAGGGTCCGCGACGAAGCTAGGTCCATTGGTGGAAAATGTAAACTGTTGCGTTATAATTTGTTTCATGTTTTTTGAGTTCCCTGCTCATACCACGAGAGCCGATCGAGAGCCCTGAGCAAAGCGATCAGCTCACTTAAACTTGACGCTGCAAAGTCGTTCGATTTGGCAACTTTCAGTTTAGGTGCCAAGAAAAACCAGTTTCTAACCAGAAATGATGATCTCGGTATGTTTCTTGCCGCATCTCCATGTTCATGAATACGTCGCACTAATTGTGCATTTACTCTCAACCTAGCGTTGTAACGATTTAGATTGGTTATACGAATATCTTTCCATGAACAACCGCACATGTATATGAGGGCAATTCAACAACTTTTTTGTTCCTGCTTTACATACCTAAGTGTCCATAGACCGAATCCGAAATCATATCAGCAAAAGAGGGAAGCTTTCCGGTGGCGGATATCCCAGCAACAGCTCGCAATGTTCCTTGCACGCCTCAGGATGCGATTCAAGAACAAATATTCTTCAGAAGTGCAGAGACGTCGTCATACCTGAAGGGAGTATTGCTGAATGTCGACGGATGCTAGTTGGGTTCGCTGGATTCGTTCCAGGGAATCAGGAGAATCCGAGACCAAAAATCGAGTCCTCAGCGATTCTCTGTATGCCTTCCAAAGTTTGCGGGATTTTCAGTTCTGGAGGCATGGTATGCATCTCTGTTTCCTACTTTTTGCACCAAATTTGGCTACCTGCATCTCTCTGGGGATATTGAGTCTCCACAACCGACAAGCGACCTTTGGCTGCTTTGATATCGAACAAGCCATTTCAATAGTTCATTATTGAGGCGTAAGTTCTATCAACACAAAAGTCGTCGGTCCAACAATCAAAGTTATGGATGACAGGTCACGTCGAAGCTGGGAGGGGGCATACTCTTCAAAGATTAACCTTATTATTGACTACTTGGGACCAAGAATAGCGGTGCTTCTTCGCCACAGTTCATACAAGGTATTATTTGAATTGGTTGAAACCAGAGAAATTCCCTGTCCAGTAATAAGTGAGTCTTCTGCTTCATTGCGAGATTCTCCCCACACGTGTAAACTTGGAGAAGACATCTGCGACAAGTGTCTGATGAGTTTCCTATACTGAGAAGCCATAAGCGGTCTTTCGAAAAATGTGCACTAAGACATACTTCGATAGATTGCTGCATATACCTGCAGCCACATTCAATATCATAAATGGAACGCCCCAGTAGGTCCGAATTTATGACCTCTATCAGGCACATCCAGGCCGCGAGCTAACCATGAGCTTAAGTTGATGGTTATCGAGAGATCACACATACCCACCTCTGGTTTTCGCCTTGTCCAATTGAAACCAACAAACAGAATGTAGTTTCTGTTATATGAGACACTCAACTCGAGCAAATGGGAGAAAAGACAAAGAGGCCGTCCGAGGGTGGCGCACTGATCAGTATAGCAGTGGAACGTCGCACATCATGAACTCAAAGACCGTACTTTACACATGTGACACGTACAGTACAATAATAGCAGTATACAATTTCTGAATTACTTCACTCTAGGAAAAGATAAGACTGTTTATTCAGATATAGAGCGAATTTTCTCTGACACTGGGGGATTAAATGCCTTCCACGGTCTGCACATTGCGAGTACCTTCCTCCGTCCAGTGCATCTTTGCTATCGGTGGACAGCAGCGAATAATGGCAGGCAGCGAGACAGGTTCTAAGAAGGAAATCAAGGGCAAGCGCGAAGAGAAGGAAAAGCCAAAATCGAAGCCTATATCCGAGAAAAGGCGACTTCAGAACAGACAATCTCAAAAGACATTCCGTAAGTCTCAGGACCCAAAAGCATAGAGGACGCAACTGACGTTGTTTCCAGGAGAGAAACATAGACGCCAGAAGCAACTACTTAAGAGGGTTGAAGGCTCACGGAACCTCAGACCACTTGCGGTCTCGCCAATCTCGCCATCATCCTGGAGTTATTCATCTTCATCAATGCAGTCGAGCGAGGTGGCTGATACAGCCATCACGCCGTTGTCAACTACCTATGGCGAAAACAGCGGGATGTTTATTTCCCCGGGAAACCTATACCACAAAGCCAACCACTCTCTCGATGACCTATGCTATCTATCGCCGTATGAAGAGCAACCCATGCATGTTTCTCCGCATTATCTGACTCCTCGACCGAGTCTGCCCAATATACCCAGTCCAGACTGTTGGAACTTGTCATCGTGGGCCGATCCTGCTAAGCCAGGTGAATTGAGCGAGCATCAGAGTATGATCCCTCGACACGTGTTCAAGATAGTTATTCTATATCTAACTGTCGTTCATCAGATGTGCCAATCTTAGAGGATCACCATAATGGGGAATCTAGAGAGATTCTTTCTCAATTACTTATGCAGGTGGACGACAAACTCGACCAGGATGTTGTCGAGCAGATTATACGAAGACAGCTGAATGTTTACGACGTACTTACCGCCGGTTTGAGTCTCTTGCCACCAGAGACTCCGGTTGGAGAATCAAGAGATCAGAGTAGATCGCCTTGGGGCGACGAGACAGGCAATTGCTCTCTTCAGCAGTCCCACTTGAGGAGACGAAACGTCCCCTCGTGTCCAACAGAGACACACTTATTCTTTCCCCCGGCACAGCTAGCTGGTATGCAGAATAGACTCAGCCTCATCTGCATGTCCTTTTGTGAAGCGTCCAAAATAAATGCGACCATGTTGAATATGGCTAGGGCATCTATGGGCCCGGGATGGAACGCAATCGAGCCATTCTCGGCATCTACACCAGGAAATCAATCAACCGGTGGAATACTGTCACCATTCTTCGAACCAGGGATAAGCGAAGAAGCCGCGGTGAAGATGTGCAGCGTGAGCTTTGCAAACATGAAACCGTTTCTACGCCCTGTACCCGCGCAGCTTATGAAAAGTCATTATTCCTATATCGACACGATTCCATTCCCGAGCTTCCGAGAACGAGCTATCAGTATGATCTGTACGAATCCTCCGATGATCGACGAGAAGGAGCTTTTCCATGATCTCCTGCATGATGGACTCGTATGCTGGGCGCTAGATCCCACAAAACCAAGCTCTTTTGAAACAGGCAGTGCCCCATGGGATCTTCGCAGCTGGGAGGCTCGACCGTGGTTTTTGAACAAATGGTGGATACTAGTTGGTGGGACCCAAAGCGAAATCTATAGACAAACTGTGTGGTGGCGTGAAATGCGTGGTGAAACAACCGTGGATCTGTTGCCCGGTGTTGACACGGACTTATTGCATTAACGCATCGGAGTTCTGGTTATACATGTACTATATGGGAGGAATACTTGTGTCTGTATTTATACTTTTCATTTCATCTTGGTTCATCTTTGGCGTGTCCCGTTTGAAGAGATAGGTAGTCCCAGAAGCAGTGAAGCAAACTTGTAATACTCCATATCATGTAAGAACTTGATGGCGATGGCGCTTCCTATAGACTTGGATAGTAATCAGAAAGGAAGAAATAAGGTATCTGTCATTGTTGGGTGCTAGACAGGGGGTCGGATCACACATACCACAGCAAAGGTACTTGTGGCACGGGAAAGCAATCCATATTTAGAAGGCAGCAAAAAAAGCTAGAATCATCCGCAGAGTCAGGATAAGCAGTGAAACACTAGGATCATATTTAACTCTCTCACAAAGACTAGATTTCTTTATTCCTATCCCCATGTTTGCCGTATCTTTCGTCCGGCCCTTTGATTGGTCGTTCGTTTTCTTTGTTCGAAATAATCGAGATACTTTGCGTCGGACAGGCGAAAACAAAACGAAAATGAAGGCAAAAGGGGGATTTTCATTGCTTTCAATCCTTTAGTATTAAATGCCGCTGCACTCCACAGTACTAGATCCCATCATCCATAATTCGAATCGCGCACTTGCCATACTCGATATCGCAGCCGTCACAGATCCTAGGCCACAACTATATATATCCATCCACCATGAAAATCTTCAGCTTCGTCCTCTCATTCATGTTCCTCGGAGCTGCTACCGCAGCGGTCGCTTCAAACTCGAGCAGTCAGAACGGCGACGAAGTTCTACGCAGTAATTGCGGCCAGCTCTGCACGAGCAATCAGGACTGTCGCGATGGAAAATGCCCCGTATGCTCTAGTAAAGATAACGTCTGCAGTGAGTATCCGGTCTATGTTTTTAATTTATTTCTTCCGGTCGAGAAGAATTGGGTTTCTTTAGTTTTTCTATCTTCACTTTTTGATTGAAAAGAATGCTAATCTGTGAAGGCACCAAATGATTCAGGGCCGTATGATGCATGGTTTTCCAGAGACTGTGGGAATTATCGAGATGAGATTGATGACTCGGGGAAGCTCAAAATTATAGCGAAGTGGCTTCTTCTGTCAGATTGCAGCGGAGAATGACAAAAGGAGGAAAAGCGGAGTGCGAAAGGTGCTACTATTACTTGGTTCACATCTTCGGAATGTTATTCGTCTTTATGTGGAAGAATCTGTCAGAGACTATCTACCCTCCAAATCAAGCTGAGGATATTTGCAGAATGGAAGGATATGACTCTCTTTAATCTGAAAGCAAATAAGTCACTGAACTCTCCACTTTCACATCGATGAAGCAGTGCCCGGCAGATGTAGGTATTTGACGCAGTGGAGACGACAAGAAGTACTGTTCTTTGTTCAAATTTCGAAGATGGCGCAGTTGCAGATATGAATTTGTAGCATCGATCAATGGATATTACGTAGTTTGTTGATCGAGAGGTAGATGCTCTCTGGTTGTGTATCAATTGGGCAAACATGCATGCTAGTACCGCATGAAGTTAGACTACAAGGGAATCAGTGGCAGAAAGCAAGATTGAAAAGGAAAAAGGTCAGATCCTTTAGCACTCTACAGTGTAAGTAGAATCTGAAGTGAGTGGCATTTGTTTAGAGAGATATACAGCTTCTTAATACTCTTTGTCGGGTGTTCTACGCCAGGTTTAAAGAAATGAAACCTACATCCACGCTCATCTGGAACCGTTGTCCCTTTTCATAATGCGGTGTACTTGAAGCAATATATAACCGGGCAGTAGGAGAGTTATCTATACTCCCTCGAGGGCACCGCTGGAATTACACCCATTAGCATGTCAAGATATCACAAGAGATAGAAGTGAGCGAGAACTGTGTGAGGGTACACCCAAGTGGTGGCAACCTAATGTCACTCAGCGGCAAAAAGCAAAAAGACCATTGCGGCACACTGCAGCCTATAATCAAGAGGACATGTAAGTCTGAAACTAAAGGACTTGCTAGAGCTTGGAAGAAAATAGCGCATCCACTGCATTATGCAGATTTCTACGTCAGACAGTCAATCACATGGGACCAACAGCCCCAGGTAGTGAATATCCGCCTTATCTCAAGGCATAAGGGTGGCAATGGTTAGAAGCATGACCGATTTGCGGTTGATCGGTTTAACAGAGGTGGTCAGAGTCGATAATGAAGAATGCTGCCTAGTATCAAACAGACCCCAGCTGATCACAATGATGACAATGAGATAGCAGACGTTGCCTTGTCGTCCATGAAGGAAAGTCAAGTGGCAAGAGGTACGAAAGTTGCTCCTAGAAAAGAGACAGATCGTCAGAAAGGAACAGAGAGGATCGATAGTAGTCCCTGCGGATAGCGGGAAAAACAGACTGGTACACGAGGCTGACTAGGAGGCTGAAGAGGGATTGTCATGCGGCGCTTCCTTGTGGCGGCCCCGACCAACGGCCATGGGAAGTGTACTGAAAATGGGAGCGATCCGAAATCTGGTCGAGGTGACCTGAGGCTGAGGCATGAGCAAGCCACATACCTGGTTAGGCCAAGCAATATGATCCTGCAATAAGCGTGGACATGTGGCGGCTGATGGATCAGGGTCTTGTGACAATATTCGTGGAAATGCGCATTCCCTCAATGAGCAATTGACCACGAATATTGCGAGCGAAATTGTACAATGGGCGGCTTTCTATGAAAGCACAGCAGGAGATATTCTTGGAGATATTCCTGTACCTCTGAAAGATAAGAAAGTCAGTAACTGCCAGTGAAGGGACACGTTTTCGCAGACCACAACTATATCGGCGGTATCTCAGGAGCCGCTTAGGACCAGTGTCTAGAGAAGCAATCCCATTTAGAATAGCTCATTGATGCGGCTTTGGCTGAAGTCAATCTTCCCGTGCATGCAGGAAGATGTTTTGCACCATACTGCTCGGATGGAAATGGTTTGCCGCGGTCGTGTTGAGACTCTGAGTGTAAGCGCTAGGGTATTAGAAATCGCAACGGGCCTTTCCCGAATTCCTATGATTGTTAGAAGATGATGTCGCAGGAGACCATAGCGTCGCTATGTTTAGTTCTCGAAGATCATGGAGAACCGCTGGGGCGTAGACATGAAACGTTCCACTGCCACGATTGGTAGGCCAAAGGGGGCCGTCTTGCAAATTGCGAGCTTCAGCGGTAAACCGAGTGCGCGTCAAAGAGATATGGACAGCGCGAACACTTATTTTTCGGAGACTTCTTTTGACATGCAGTCTCTTGTAAGCACTTTATGATGGGTGTGCATTTCGTGCAAAGCAGAGCCTGTCCGCAAACATCCTAGAGTATGCAGATTTCATGTATGTAGTGGCCTCTTTTCTGCATGCTAAGCAATGACTTCATGCCAGGGACGGGATCTGGGATGATTGACTCTTCTCCGCGCGCCTGTGATATCGGCCAGTTCGAGCTAAAGTCCCTGGGCTGAGGCTGAGTTCGTATTGTTGAAGTGGATTGGCGCCTGGAAAGGCCCCATCTTCCTTAGGCAACACCACACGGGATCATGGAAGGCGGGTGGAAATCGATCGCCTGAAACGGGGAGATTAGATTCTGTAGGGAGTAGATATCGGCGATATTCTTAGAAAATCGATATTTTTGTAATAGTGGTTGCGGGAGAGATCGCGGGCCAGAGAAGAGATCTAATGACAGGGATTGAATCGTTTGAAGTGCTGTCTCATCAGTCGCCGGCGGCCCGAGGCCAGCGGCAGGGGAACGAATGCGAAGTAGCGATGTTGAAGCATCTTGCAGAGCATGCAACAGGGGCGTCATCGACTCAAACTGCATTCACGGATCGAAAGGTCTTCACGGTCGACAGCAGCACTGGTTCTCGATCACTGCGGGGAAAGCAAGCTCTGGAGCGGATAATTCCACCGACATCGTGTGCGTGCGGCTAGCGAAGGGATCCTGGTGTCTGCTGGATGAGTCGATCTCCTGGACGGTCTGCTTGTCTCTGAGCGAGTCATCACCAGCTGGCTGGCTTCATGAGGGTCTCCGCTATGTAGTCACTCTCTGGCGTCATGGCCAGACAGTCGAATGATGGCATGGCTGTGAAGATACGGTCGAGTCCGCAATAGAACGGTCGGCGTATGCACCGCCAGAAGCACGGTTGGAATAGCGCAGGATGCTCATGCTTGACCGTTCTTTGAGCGTGTAGACAAATCAGAGGACGTGCAAAGGGCCGTTGTTGGTGCAGAGCTGGAGCAAAGAGTGTCGGAGAAAAGCACGCTTGACCGCTCCAGCCTCAAGCTAAGCAGTTCATGGAGGCCGCCAGAACGAACAGCCACCACGATCAATGCCATCTGTCTGTTGCTGGTCCACTCAGCGAGCTTTGTCGCTTACTTGGAGCCACCAAGACGGCCCACGAGTCAATAAGGGACCCTGATCCTGTTCGTCTGCTCTAGTGCGGATGGAGACGCCAGTCGCTGCTGGTCTGCAGAGGATTCCTCGTTGCCTGGTATCTTCCCACTGGCCGGTTGTGCTTCTATATATGAATGCCGCGTCTCGTATGGCCAATGTCTGGGGTTTAAGAAGAGCGACCCTCCCTGCCTGCACCAGGAACTTCTATACAATACATCCCAGTCTTTCTTTCACTGGATTTTCTTATATAAAACCCGTGGTCTCCATCATTGTTTCGCTGCTCATCCTCGTGACTTGGTCCTGAGTCAAGTACATACATCAATCAGTCACCAGTACCAGTTTCCGACCATAAATACTTGGACGCTGCCCCCGGCTACTATTCTTTCCTGAGGACACACAGGCTTCTTGCTGCGCTCTTCAACACCTTTTGACAGACCATCTGCTGTCTACACTCGCACAGAAGCAAACCCCTTCAGACAAAGTGTCTCCCATTCAGTACACCCACATACGCTACTACTATCCAGCTTCTCGCCAACCAGGCCAGAAGAAGACAGCCCACGAGGGTGCTCAACAACCGGGCACTGCGCCGTCTAGAGTTCACTACTATTCGCCCACAATGCCAGCCATCGAGGTCTACGAGTATCCCGTCCATCTGGAGTCGGAGCTCCGGGACGACGAGCTGTATGTCGTTTCCAGATACGAACACCATGCAGAGCACTGCGCACGCTGTGCCAACCCCCTTCGAGCCCTGAAGGAAGACAGTGGATTGTGTCAACGAGGCTACGGCCACGCGGAGCTCGTCGCAACCTATCTCTTCTCCAGACATGACAAGGTCTATTCCGTCGCTCGTGAGAGCGGCGAGCCTACCCGCGTGCACATCCCACGTGAATACAAGAGCGCCAATGCTTTGCTCCTCGCCCTTGAGCTTGGCCTAGAGCTTCGAGAGGAGAAACCCCTTCCAGTGATCACTTACGATGTTGGCAAGCCAGCTACTCCCCGTCGATCTGCTGAGGTTGAGGATCCATATCCCTGTACCGAGATTATTGAGCGATCCCCTCAGACTTTGAAAGGCTCGCGGACGATCTGCTACCGGTCCCCACGAGGCTCCCCACACCGTGGCTCTCTCTACGAGACTGATGCGGTGGACCGTCTTGAGCGTCACTCTCAAGTATACAAGACCCGCCGTTCCACCAGATACTTCCGTTGATGAGGGACGCATCCACATCTCTGGACTACTGCTACTCCGTATAAGGATTACGACTCTTGGATTTCCTATCCACAAAGATTCCCTGAATCGACCCCTCAGAGCAGGCCTCTCTGTACCCGTCGATACTTGATGTAGCTTTCGATGCTACACTACACTCCACCCGGAGGGAACACGCATTGCCTCGGTTTCAGCTTCATACTGTCGACATTGCTGCGCATTCCTGTTTCTGGAGACCAAAACAAATCTGGCACACCATGCCTTTCCCAATACCACATTACCGCTAAATCGAGGGATTTATGCATGTGGGAGAAAGCTAGCCATGATTTCATTTCGCCGGCAACTTGCCTTTGAGCCTTTCACAGACAATACGGCGTCGGTGGTAATGATGCGCGAGAGCGCATCACAAATGCGAGAGCGCATCATTACCACCATGGATTGGACCCACGGGTTCGAAAAATGACTACAAAAAAAGATTTTTTTCTTTGATTGATACGAAAATTATCATATCACAGAGATTTCCCTCTCCACCAAAAGAGAGAACAAAAAAACAAAATGAGCCAAATGACTCACCACACACACTCCCTTGTCATGTTCATTTTCCTTCTATCTCCTACTATGTATGTACTACACTTCGCGGAGGGCCGATCAGTGGATGCATACTACATAAAGTACGCTACTACCACCAAGACAAGACGGGACCCTTCCCGCATGGGCCAGTTCTTTCTGATAGGAATATTATTGGTTTCTATATACCCTCCTTCATGCAGAGTAAACAATACTAGCAAGTTTAGATTCCTACCGAATCAACTCAAATCCAGTCCCAATCAAAATACCTTCCATCCCGCGATTTAGCTGCATACACTTAAGACATGATTAGCCGTCCCAATCTGTCCCCATGACTCAGCAAAACACTGGGAAACGATAAAAAACTTGGTAATTCCTATAGTCGACGATGTCTTCTCCAACACCACCATCTCAGATATATGTCTCGTGGTTCGTATATCGGAAGAGAATCGAGTGTAGATCTATTATGAATATATCGCATGACAATATGCATGCATGCATGGATATAATGAGCGACAGACAGACAGACAGGCACACAGGTACTGGATGCATTAAATCATGTAGAGTTAAAACACTACGCTCCAACAACCCAACCTCATTCCTGTTGCACTACTGTAGAATCCTCGGGAGGATGGCTCGTGCACCAGGCTATCTATTATCTACCCATGATATCCATCTAACTCTCATTATCCGCCTGCATTAGAGTAGTATGTATGCGGCCCGCGGGGGAGGGAGGCACTAGGCAGACAGGATACGATAGAGTCAGACTAAAACCCTTGCTTTTTACCAGTCATCATGAAGGAGGGGAGATTATCCCGCACGTGGGTACAAATATCTTTTCTCTCTTGTTCCCTGCTGCAGTGTATGCACAATCCGCACATATACGACCTGTCATCTTTGCGTTGTGGATCTGTGGCTGTGCGTGGGAATGGGGTAGTAGATAGCCTGTCCGTGAGTTTAAGGATTTGAATGTATCTGCCTGGGGAAAAGAGGCTAAGATTTATTTGTTATATTCGACTGCCCCCGGTTTAGTGTAAGTAAGTAAGTAGTAGTAGTTATCGGGGGAGAAAAGAACTTTCCCTAATTCGGAACTGCCTGAAGTGAAGGTTGGAACCTTGGAAGTTACCTACCTTTCTCGCTCTGTTCGCTTCAACATTCACTACCCTTTATTCTGCAGCCTGGAGCAGCTCATTCACGAAAAAGATATTCGAGGATAAATCCATCCCTGATAGTGGGGGACAACCCATTAAAAAAAACCACCATCACCTAGATCTATACAAGATAAATCAATTCCGAGCAACCACAAGAAATTATTAATACATCATTATTTGTTCCTTTTTATCAAATTCTTTTACGAGATTAAAAATACTAGCAGAGTCCAAGAAATGCAGCAACAGACCAGAAATTCAAATCGTTCACCATCACCTATCCGCAGGAATATATCACGCAGTTCAGAATCAAATGCCGATTACGACCCAACTTATGGGATTCGATCCGGCCATAATTTCGAAACACGACAAAAATTCACTCGGTTTCTAGAGGAGTCCTACAAGAGGTTTCAAAGCTCCGGCGGGCCACAGTATGTTATGGCTAGGGGCATTAACAAAAAAGCCCTCGACTGGCTGGACAGTCGCCGCCGCACACTCCCACCCATGCGGGTATCTCACGATGAAATTGAGGAGAAACTCATTATAAAACTCGTCTCACGTCAGCATGAGGCTCTACACCGTATATTTATGCATTTCGTGTGTAAGGAACTTGAGAATATGGGAGTTAAGATGCTTGACGACTTTTGGCTCGAAGGTGCTGGTCGTGAGGAAGGCAGACAGTCGCGAAAAAAGGAGCCGGATGATTCATTCAAACCTCTTCATACTCGTCCCAAATTCGAAGACTCACCGACGTTTGTCATTGAGGCTGGTTTAAATGGAACTCTTAATAAACTTCGCAACGACGCCTTTTACTGGTTAACACAACCCAGCCAGCGTGTTAGGATTGTTGTGCTTATACATGGCTTCACAGAACGCAAGGTCATCACTATAGAGGTATGGCAATTTCTTGATAATCCACGGCCGCGTCGAGCAAGATCTGCAGCTAGATCTAGAAGACCTACGAAAACGCAAACTTTAACAATCAGGAAGCGGGATAATAGCCCGCCCATTGTAACTGGTGCACCGCTTCTGCTTCCAGTCGATGCTCTCTTCGAAATTGTCCCGCCTTCGGTCACTGAAAATGCCGTTTCACTTTCTGCACAGATCCTCGAAATGTATGCAGGTCCAATATTCAATTCCATGCAATAACTATGTACGGATATATCCAATGCTTTTCAAAGTCGTCTATGATAAATTCCAGATTTTGAGGCGATAAGGGGCATACTTTTTCGTCTCTAAGTAAGCGATTTTCTCTTCGTACATAACTTGGAGCGTTGGAGCAATTCTCCGCAACTAAGAATGACCGACCTGGAAACTAAGATTCTGCTGATATGATCACAACTTCCTCTACCATGAAAGGCATCACTATCCCCGAAGTCTGGCAATACGGCGACGGACCTGGCAAGGAACCAAACCCTACGCCGGGACATCCGGACACGGATACATTCGATACACGGAAGCTAGTAAACGTACTCTGGGACCCAGTTATTTATGGTTACCCACCAGAGTACGTGAAACTATGCGACGCATGGGTATACGTGGTCGTTAAAACGATGTCGCTAGCCATTCGAGCATATTATACTATCCACGCTAAAGATAAATGGCCAGCTCAGCAAGACCGCAGAGATACCTTGCAATTAATCTGATACTTTCCTTACATAGTCTCTAGGAGCTTATACTATGTAACTAGCCAGCTGTATACAGATAGATATAGAATGATTCCCATCACGCTTAACTACTACACATGCTGATATATATCTATACTGCACATAGATGGTACCAGCACATCATAGGATTACAAGACTATTTCCAATAGCAGAGATACATCACAAAGAAATGGAAATCCGTGAAGTAGCTCCCAGAATAACCCAACGTAGGCGGTCAGAGATAATGATGGCAATAACAAGAATTGACTCTGTTGTGATAAACAACACCTCGCTTAGCGGTGAACTCCGTGCTTCTGAACAGTGAAATTCACGCACAGTGTTGTCCTTCTCGTTCGATCCTACAGAGATGAGACCTTAGCCAGCTGAGGTCCGTTCATCGTTCCTAGGTCGTCAGACTGTGTATAGAGCAGTTCTCACGCGTTCGAAGTTGGTCGATATCGAAACATCTCTCCAGCCCGTTGCCAGGTAGGGAAAAATATCTCCTTTTTGGCGTTGTTCCCCATAAACCACAATAATCAGTTTGTTTTGTGTCTGACATATTCGGTTATTCCCGTATATTAGGCAATTTTAAGGCAAAATTTGCTGCCATGGTCACTGAGGGCCATAGACTCAGGGGAACGATGCCTTCTAATCCCCGTCTAGATGGAACAACCGAGATCGATGAGCTTTGCCGCTACCTTCGCTCTCTCGTGGTCCTGGAAAACATAGACGAGCTTTTGGAGGAGCGTTTCGATGATGTTCCCCCCGAGTTCGAACCTGCTCTTTTGTCTTGCATGCGGAATCAGTCAAACTCCATTGATAGCGACGATGAGGACGAGTCTCTTGGACTCAGCGGCGTCCCAGTCAGTGCTGTCAACGGAGACCCCGCACGGATCTCGCGTCGCAGGAGAGTTGATGAGGAACGTCATCATGCTTTGGAAGCTGCCGAGCTCGAGCTTCGCGAGTCTGGGGATTTGTCTCAAACTCCACGTGAGTATCTTATCAACGGACGGACCGTCGATTGGGTGCGTAGCTTCTACGAGTCACCCCCTGAAGACCCAGAGCAGTACGACGTGACCCAGAGCACCACGAGTCCGGTTCCTTTGGGATTGCTTCATGGTTATGACCCTGAAGAATACGAGAATGAATCCCCGCCCCAGGTCCAATACATGGTGCATAATCGACGCTGGGGCCTCCGCGATGTCGATGTCATACCAACTATCGAGGAGGAAACTTCTGCTGACATCCAGATTGCTGAGGACGGGAAAATCAAAGAGGAAAGCGATCAAATGGATTGGAAAGCAGACCTTTCTAACGAGAGTGTCGATGATGCAGACCGGGAGAGTAACGGAGATGCTGAGGTTCCGCCCGACATGCGCATCACCAGGAGTGGCCGTACGTACCATACCCGCGAGGCGCCATCTCCAGATAGCCGTCAGCCGGGCAGAGCGCGCCGTCGTCCCGAGGCTGCGAGGGCCGCCACGAACAAAGGCAATCAAAGGAACAAGAGAAAGACTGCGAAGGGGAACGAGCAGGCACCGAAAACTAGAAAGCGTCAGCGATCCAACAGTGATGACGACGGAAGGTCTGAGGACCAACAAGGTAGCTCAAAGAGACAGCGGCCACTGAGACGCAGCAGTCGACTCGCAGAGGCAGGAAAGGCATCTTCCGTCTAATTATGTCTCAATATGGCCACGGTAGTTTGGACCTTCTTGTAAAGACCGAAGGATAGAGCCTTGAATTTCATTTTCACGGTTGTGGGGGCCTTCTTGAGACAGCTGTTGGCAGGTCAATATTTTCTTTGGCGTTTTCCAACGGATGGTCGGCATGTATGTTTGCGAATTCCAAATGTGCTTCAGAGGGTAAACAATGGTGGTTGACAAGATTCGTCCCACATGATTAATGTATTCAGCTTGCCCGTCTCGATTAGGGGGCGGATGTAAAGATCAGATAGCTCATGCGAATGAGACCTGCTATCCTCAAGAGTGACACATTATATAATGTATATTTTATATGTAGGGAGAATCAGTTGATACGACAAAAGCAAGCAGCAATTCTCGCGAAGGAATAAACCACGGCGTCTGCAGAGACTTGAACACAATGCCAACCGTCATTGATGTAGTCAGAAGAGGATTAAAGCAACTCATGTTATATGCACGAAGAACACCGAAATAAAAATGAACCAGCTTTGCTATCCCCAAAAATAACATTGTGCCGTAGTGACAGATCATTTGAGGCGTAGTTCAGTTTACACGTTAATCTGTTCGGAGAGAGGTAGTTGCTGATGTGGATATAAGATATCAATCTAGTAGCAATATGTATACTTCTGCGGCGCAGATACAAGGAGAAGCTGTGGCTGGTGTGCCGCCTTCGAGATCGATCAAGTGCGGTTGGATTGGTCGCCTGACGTAAAAACTCATACTACCAGATGGCCTGTCGATGATCATATTACCGCATCGGTTAACTCGCAGCACCCAGGACTGGTCGATCGATCCGAAAGTCTGTTCCGCGTTTTAAATGGGGTGTAGTGTCTCATCCGAAGGAAAGCTTTTGTAAGACAAGATTGGCGGTCATTCATAATGATTTCCTCCATCATCTGATGAATTTGCGGATCGTCTCGACATCTCGAGTTGGACGCGGGTAACAGTGTGGTCAGAATGGGTCATGTGACCATCCAATATGTACCTGCTGCTGTCCTCGTAAACTGACGGATTGACGGATTGTTGCGTTAACGGATCAGCGTGCGCCTAGCAGGTAATGAACGGTAACTGCGAATGTATCTAGATCTAGTTCTCGCAGATAGCTGCAGAGGACTAGGTGCACAGTTCTGGGCCTCTTGAAGGTTGATGTAAATCCCGGCTCATAGTTGATAACTGAGTCATGAGACTACCTCCCGCTCTTGGAGCATATCCCAGGTTGGTATCTTCACAAGTTCATGTGTAGAGTCTGGACTATTACCAGCCCTCCATCGCCCGGCCTCCTTTTTCTTCGCGACATAGTCCTTACATTGCCGATCAATAATGCTCCAGTCGACGACTTTCGATTCCGACAGCACGCCATCTGCATTGAGTCTCTCAATCGCGCTTCTCACCCATGATATGCAATTCCAGTCTGGGCTTTCCTGAATGATGGGGACGCCTCGTAAGCTTGCATCGACACTTGAAGGGTCAGCTATCTTGGCGATCAATACGCGAATCAAAAGACGATATCGAGTGTCAGATTCTCCGAGTCTGGACGCTTCGAAAACCCAGGGTTGCCCTGATACACCCGGTCTAATTGTGTTCTTAACGTGGTACTGCACAGCATCATAGGGATCCTCGTCGCTTTTGGGCCCGACCAAGAGAGCCCAATGGTAGCTGTCGGGAGGCGCCTGTCCAGATCGAAAATAGAGAGACACGTAGAGACGTGGTTTGTTAAACCGCATACTGAAAATAGAAACAGGTCTAATGTTTTGATGCTGCTATACTGCAGAGGGATACGAAGAATAACAGCGTTGAGGTACCATGCAGACGTGGTCAAAATGTACCTAAGGTGACAGCAAAGTGGGTCAGGACGAAGCAGGAACATAAATAGTTCTGAGACAATGCTTCAAGCAAACGACGACAGTTCTGATCAAAGGCGCATAATGAAGCAAAAGCAAGGCTGGATGTTGCTTTAGTGCGGTAGCCTATTGATAAATTCGAGACATCTGGACCGTACATACATACAGAACCTTGGCCATGTATCGTTGGGTTAGTGAGTGAAGGCGTTGTGAGTTATTGATGCCGCTTTGCGTACAGACCTCTGAAGCAGCGGGCTAGATCAGATCCCAAAACATCAGAATAATGCGGGAGTTTGTCCAGAAAATAGAGACGTAAATCAAGCTCGACAACGAGAGATGTTGAAGTTGGGAGTTCCTGGCCAAGGGAGCAAGTCGACCACTCGGCCTCGACCGTCTGGTCCGCAGCTAACCTAACCATATCTGGCAGTGTATAGCCACGTGACTTCATCTCGCGATGAACTTCTTTGGCCGCGGAGCCGGAGAGCTTTCGGAGCGACAAGAAACATTTTGCGCCTTGCGCTACGCAACAGACAATTCGTCGAGCTGAGAATTCATATCTCTCCTGAGATACCTGCTCAGCGCCTTCGCTTCAGTCTATTCGACGGGCCTGTTGAGTCGGGGACTTCTGGATTCACTTGGAGGTTTCAACGAAATCGCTTTTCGGGGCTCGGCCTCAATCCGTCCTGTCCTCTCAGATCAATTCACATTCACACTAATCACAATGGCGAAGAAAGGTTTGTATATTTCCAGCCAGAACTGGCTTCCTTGTCTAGGATATTGTCGGCCTGCAAGTCCAGCTGGCTCTCCTCATTTTCCATCTTAGCGATGCGGAGACTGACATGCTTCTTTTTCTGTATATAGCTAAGTCGCGCACTGTCACCGTCCGCCTGATCTCCATGGCAATGACTGGCTTCTACCGAACAATGATCCGACCGCGTACACATCGTCCACTGAGCATGTTGAAATACGATCCGGTCGTGAAGAAGAAGGTGCTCTTCCTCGAGGCGACAAAGGGAGGAAAGGCAAAATAAACGAGCTTGTGGTGTATGGATAGTTAGTCGGCCAATTGGGTGAAGACATTAAGCCAGGATGGGACGCATAAACCGCAGCCATTCTTGAGGAAATGGGCGAGTTGATCTTCCCTGTCTATTGTCAGTACCCTTGACCGAGTTCTCCGTTTCTCGAGATGGATTGGGTATTCACCCAAAGTGATTTATTGTACATTGTACGACTACGGCTGTGAGAGCGACGGATCATCTCCTTCGAAGAGTCGTGCGTGTGCCGCATTAAGAAGTCTCATCCCTGACTCTATATAAAGGTTGGCGTTAATAGCAATGGATATTGATATTTCTATGTTTAAATACTGCATATTCTTCTAAACATGGCTCCTATGGTTATTATTCATCCTTGAATGAAACATCCGCTTCTCCCTGCTACTGACGCACATAACTCTACATATTAGCACATTGAATATTCGATATTGCGTCTCCTTTTCAACCCATGGGTCTGACTGTCACTTTGAAGCCTGGATTTCCCGATTGAAACGGTCACCGTAATACTCTCCTTCTTCTTATCAGTTTCCTCGTGGCAATCTATGGACGTCTTAGCTTACCTCTAGACCTGCGACGACCACGAGTGGTGCTGCGCGTCGCCGGGAGATGGTGTTGGTGGTCTCTCCGTTTAGGACGTTGGCTTCCGGAAGCCGAGATGAGAGGACTAGCACCATTATCAAAGTACCCAGAGACGGTTGGTGTGTCCGTAACGGATAGAGAGTCTGCTACAGAGGTCCCATATCGTTTTGCTCTTTTGTTTCTTGGACGCTCTGGCGTTTTTATTGCGGCACCTTTCTGGATGTTGCTCTCCATTAATGTAGTAGACCCTTTCAGAATGCCTTTCGGCGCTTCTCCGCGCTTGATCCGATAATTTGCTTCTGACTGGTTATGGATAGGAGATTCGCCATTCCGGCTCGCGGAAACAGAAGGCGAGTCCACGCTGGTGAGGCTGTCTTGTGTTAGCTGTCCTCTAGATTTCCGTTTGATACCAGTCTTTTTGGTAGCAGCTGGGTCAAGTCTAGACTTCGTCTCTCCATCTCCTTTGAGATTAGGTGCATTCTGCTCTTCTCTCTTCGGCATTTGTTTTCCTGCTACATGATGGTGATCGAGGGCCGCAGCACTTTTGTCTGGCATATGCTTCACAGTTATTTCCTTTTCGGCATCGTGGGCGGATTTTGCGGTGCTGATTTCCTTTCCGGCGGCCAATGTGTAATGCCCCTCCTTTTCTGATAAACCTTCCTGCGGCGTAGAAGGTAACTGGATTCTGATATCGCTCAAGCTCTCGCTTGGTGAACAAGGGACATGAGTGATCGCATTTTGAACATGGGAGAAAGGAACTATGGAGCTTGGAAGACGTCTAGAAGAGCCGTCAGCCGGGCCGCTGGCAGATACTTGGGCTTGAAATGTCACATGTGGGCTCGGAGACGTATGGCCACTCGCATGGACACTTTCAGACCGATAAACGACCTCTGTGCGGACAAACTCCCTGGACTGTATATCTGTGGCCTCGTTCAGTATTTTTATCATGCACTATTCAGAACAGTCAGGCGAGATTCTTTATCTTACCGTTGGAAATATGGCGAACTTTCTCCTGTCGTGTATTCGGTGTTTTTTGTACTCGAGTATCGAGCATCTCGTTCAACCGCCCCTCAATGATCGGCCATGAGACCTGAGGAGGATTCCCGGACTCGATGATACCCAATTTCTGGAGGACTAATTCTCCTTCCTTCTTCCATGATTCCGATTCTTGGATCCTGTGGAGAAGTGAATGCATCTCTGATTTGGCCCTGGCCTTTCCCGACTCGAGTGCACTTTTCGCCGATTCTGCAGTAACGAGTCTTTCTGATACGGACCTAATTTCACCCTGTGCCCCTGATAGTTGTCCTTCTAGGACATCAATTCTTTTCTGTAGTTCCTCAGAATTCTCCACAGGCCTTCCTTCTGTACCTGCACCGGCTTCTTGCCCTGGCGTTCCTTGTTGCCTATACTCCCCTAGTTCCGTCTCTAGTGATACGGCTCGAGCCTCACATTCAGCTAGTCTGTGCTGCAGATATCGTATATCTTCCTCCCTTGCAGTGAGCTACATAATTGTCAGTAAGGCCCATCCGTCTGCGTTGGGGAAAACCGACATTTTCCTCCATCTCTCTTTGTTTCACGCTTGATTTATCTTCTGATTGGCACTAAACAAATCAGTCTATCTTCGCTTCTGACTGAACGTCCAACTTACAATGGTAGCTTTCAACTCGCTGATTGTTTGCTCCAGCTTTTGTGCACTCGTCTGTAGAGCAGTCTTCTCCTTTTGTGCTCGATGGAGTTGCTGCTCAAACTGAGCCTTGATTTTGTCTCGTGCTATAATACTTGCTCTCCCCAGTTCTTCGCGAATTTTTGCTTCCATGTGGCACATCTCATCTTTCAAAGTCGCCTTCTCACGTTCGAGTTGTTCAAGGCGCTCCTCAGCATTTGCTGTGTTCAATCTCGTCTCAACTAACTCCTGCTGCAAAGTTTCTATCTGAGATTCCTTGTCCTTTATCGATTCAAGCGCTTCTGTAAGAGCAGCAGACGTGGTTTGAAGCTGAATCTGGAGTTCTGGTACCGTGGGAAACATATCCTCTCTGCTTTTGATAGCGGCATCGTTCATCTCCCTCTCGCAGTTTGCAAGGCTTTCCTTTAGTCTCATCGACTCTCCTGTCAGCTCAGTCTCTCTTAGTTGAAGCTCCTTTGTTATCTCTCGAAGCTTTAGAACAGTCTCTTCTGATGTTTTCAGTTTCTCTTCAAGTCTTCCTTGACGTTCCCGTGCATCTGCAAATTCATGCGACGTAATGAGAGAAGAAGACATGACATCTTCCACTCTTTGTAGCTGTCCATGCATCTCAGTTCTGATCACATCCTGTATTTCCTTAGTAATGTCGAGATTTCCAACCGAATTGGTCACAAGCGCCTCTAGACTATGAAATGTAAGAGCAAGTCATCACCTGAGGATCTCATGTATTACCTTGATATCTGAGTAGCAAGTGATTGGTTCAGGTCTCGAATGTCAGACTTCTCTACTGGATTCTTCTGAAGCAGGACGTTCACTGATTCTAAACATTCTTGTAGCACGGGAGGTATGGCGGACTGAAGGATATCCTGCGAAGATTCCCACCTTTGCTTCACATGCTCAATGACAGTATCTAGTCTACCTAGAACCTGCGATTGCATGTCTTTCGTGAACTTCAGCTGAAGGCTATGCTCATTTGCTGAAGATTGTATATATCGTTCAAGCTTCGAGACGCGCCTCTGCTCATAAAGGAGCCGGTCATGGTAATAGGATGTCTTATCCTGTGCTGAACGTAAAGCCTGCGTCATAACATTGAAGTCTGCTGTAATTGCGGCGACATGTGCGGGCTGCTGACTGACTTTGCGGGAAGCTTGATCAATGTTCACTTTTATTTCATCAAGGCACTTTACTAACTCGCTTTTCTCTTGGAGTAGTCCCGCTTCTGTTCTCTTAAGGTCATTCGCCTCGTCTCGCAGAATCTTGAACTCCTTTCCCAGGCCGTTGAGGACACGTCTTAACTTGGAGAGTTTCATTTTCCAATGTTCCGACTGGCGTTTCCTAGTGTCGATTTCTATTTCCTGCTCTTCTTGTCTGGAACGACACTGCTCCATCTGGGCCCTCAACGACTGGTTCTCCTCGCTTAGCTCAACTATATCTGATTTCATTTGCTCTCTTAAAGCAGAATTACTTGCTTCCTGCTCCTCTCTTTGACGAAGTCTCTGGATCAGAAGGTAGAAGAGATCTTCTTCCGACGGCCGTGAGTCGTCGTTCGAGAGAATAGGAGATTCCCGCCGTGAACCTCCGACTCTAGATCGCTGCTTCTTTCGATTCTTAGTAACTTTGTATTTTCGAGTCGTCAATGGTGTTGGCAGCACTGGCCCACCAGCGGTCTCGTACTCGCGAGTATGGGTTTTTGAAATGCATTGTTTCTCACTTCTAATAGACTCCTGTCATATAAAGTCAGTCTTTATTCGCGAGCGGGATCCATAAAGACCCAGAAAATCCAAAGTTCCGCTATCAGCGTCTATGGTTCTTCCAGATATGGCTTGCATGAGCTGTTCTCCGAATTGTCCGGAAAGGAACCATCCTGCTGACACTTACCGTCTGGTCTTGAGGATCGGTCGCTAGGCAGTATTATATTAGTCTCAGACTCTTATTTATAGACTGTAAACTTACTTGAATGTCCCTGTTCCCCGGGTGCATCATCACCATTAGCCCCGGGTCTTTCTTGTGTCAAGCCACCATTTCCCGTAGCGATCAAAGCTTGGTGCTCTGGTGCACTGTATTCGCGAGCTTGATCAGGCCGTTCTAAAAGTCCATCGGGATTTGGTGATCCATAACTTGCTGCCCTATTATTGTGTATTATCACTTGGGGATAGGGCATTCGGTTTGGGGCGGCTTGACTTTCAACCAGTCAACACAGATTCAAATGTAACGGACCATATACGTACTCATTTCCAGTAGACACGTTTTCGTCTTCCAAAGCTAGGGGCTTCTGTCTCTGTCTTTCTGTTCCGGGATTACTACGCTTCGAGACGTTGGACTGTCGCCCTGGTGGTGGACGGAACGAGAAGGTAACATCTGTCTGACTAGGGTTTGCATAACCGAAGTCTAGCACGGTTGATCCAGATCTGGAAGGACGCTGAATTGTAAAGGGCGTTTCCTTCTTCGCTCCTGATGGCGTAGCTGTGAATGGCACCGTGTTCTTCTCGATAATTTTCTTTGATGTTGGGGATAGTGCATCATCACCGACTTGCGACATATGAAATAGTAGTTCATCCTCTTCGGAATAAGCCAGTTGAGATACTGAATTATCCTCACTCTGGATAGCAGGGCGATTACCGGCTAACGATGATTCTGATATCGCCTCTTTGCGGACTGAAGACTCCATTTCCCAGATATCACCTACTAGGTACACTAGGAATGGATAGAATTGCCTTAAATGAGCCGACGCGATCCGGCCTGAGATGAAACCAAATAGCTCGTGAACATGGACAACTGGCTCGAGATATTTGTCTGGACAGAATGCAACGATCAAGAAAAACAAGAACCTCTCGGGCTCCTTTTAAGGGAGATCCAATATTTAGACAATATCAGTTGAAATTTAGAGACCAAGGCCGTGGCTTTGCCTGCTCTGTTGTGAGGACTCGATGAGAGAACCCTCTGGATAAAAGAGCAGAGGTGGACGCAGGAGGTGGCAGGGCGGGCATACATGATCTAGAAAAGGAAGGTACCCACTAACATTTGCCCACCGGGCTCGCAGGCGCCCTTACTACTTGTATTACACCATGAGGCAGGAGTATCTATCCTGGTGCACTAAGACGCTTATTATTAGAGAGGAAAGCCCAGACAAATTCTGTATATTGCACCGCTACACTCATCAACAGACTCGATATATCCCACCTTGTCTAGTAAATGCACTTCTCGTATGGTATCACGTAACCCAATACATCCGTTACCCAGGTTGTAACGCTGAACCCACGATATTGCTCTCTTTCTCTAGGGTGTGAGAACAGAAAGGCCGATTTTATTGGCAGAGGCACGGTGGACAAAGCGTAACAAAGTCTGAATAAAGATCCAAACTTGGCATCTTGTTATGATGCTTCCCATTGTCGAGGATCGGGGCCAGACGTATTTAACTAATCGCCATCCAAGCACGCTGAAATCGCAGGACACCTTTGCGGTACCAAAGGCTAGAAAGCCACGTCTAAACTTCTCTCCTTGAGAGGTATTAGTACAGATTGTCGGTTTGGGAAATGGAGTAGTAACCTACCAAGTAGGCTCGGGATTTTCAACAGCGGGTGTGCGGATAGCATTCCTATCGCCGAAAGGATTATTTTCGTCGTCACTATCGTCAGGCTCCGACTCCGTCTGTGTCTCGCTACGACCACCTGGAGAGTTCCGGAAGGCAGATGAAGAGGTGGTATTAAAGGATAGACTAGTAGGCCTGGGCGGCCGGGGCGGTGCTTTGTCGAAGACCAATCCTGCAAACCCTTCGCTAAGATCCCTGTCGCGCGTCGGCGAGTAGCTACTTCTCGTAGGCGATGAATATCCCTCGAGAGCGCCATTCTCATCACTGTCCGAATCATAGTCAACGCTCTTGTCCAGGACCTCAAAGGCCATTAGCGCAGTGACAAGCTCTTCGTTGGCATGGATGAGACCTCCCAGAAACTCCTCGCTCTCGACGTGCTGGATGTAGCGCAATATTTGTCGTCTAAGTTGCTTGCATAACTCAAAGCGGTTCATCACTTCGGGGTCATCGCTCACTCGCTGACTTTCGCGATCCACCAGTCTAAGAGCGTTCAATAGGTTTGTACCGGCTACTGACGCGGCAGCGATCGTCTGCAGAATCTCAGGTTTCTCCTTTTCGAGGTTGAACGGCCGGCCTCTGGTGTTCCTTTTGTCCTTCTTCTTCGAAGAGCTCAATAGACTGGATTTGCGTGTGTGTGAAGACGAGGTCGGTTTCGGACTAGTGAGTATCGTTGATGGTCCGTCTCCAGCGGAGACAGATACAGAATGACCCATTGGTGGTTCATCTCCTGTCTCCCTCAGGACTTTCGCTTGCGCCTGGCGTGCGGGTTGTTTACGCTGCGGCAGCTGCTTATAGAGAGCTGCCACCCGCTCCATACCTGGAGTGTTTTTGTAGGCGGCGGCCCATTGCGCAAACAGTTGCTTGCATTTCGCTTTAACCTCGACGTCCGAAAGAGAATCCGTAGCAGCGATGCGCAGTCTTTCGAGCAGAGGTTCATCTGCAAAGCCACGCAGGAACCGTTCTCCTGCATTCTGGATTAGAAAATCTAGGATAGTAAGAGCCCGTAGTTGTCGATGAACATTTCCGTACTTGCTGTTTCTCCAAGTTAACGATTTGGCGCAGCATTCCAGAGCACCAGGGGAACTCACAGCTTCTTGCGGAGAGCTCTACTCGCCTCCGTCGGACCGCTGCTTTGTAGACGCACTACTTCGATGAGATCGACAATTCCACTAGAGTCATCAACCTCATATTGCTCGCTAGTGAGACGTTCAATCTGCACTGTTATAGCGGAGTACGGTTTCTGGGAGAGTAGGTATTAGTCATGGTCCTGTGTATGTATACGCAGTGAATATAGAAAGCGGAAATCGCAGTTGCAGGATGAGTTCGTCTTCAAGAGTGAGATACAAGCAGGGCTGATGTACAACACACCCTGTTTTTGGTGTTTTAGGGACTGAACTGGTGGTATCAATCACACGGATAGAAATTCTGTGATGGGACTCACCGATCCTGAGAACATGATTGATAACTAACGTGCCGGCGTTCGTTACCGACTAATATTATAATGTCGTACAATTGTTCAAGTAAATTATTCGAGAATCGCCCTTATAACAGGAAGATAGCAGGATATCGCGATAGATCCGATATGATTCGAATTATAACTTTGGCTTCTGTGACCCAGTTCACAGACACTGGTATATGGAAGCAGATCCAGTGATATGTAAATGACTGCAAAGTTGTAACTTTGATAATGGATGTGTCAAGAGTCAGAACCCATTCAGTCACTCGTGCATGTCAAGCGTTCTTGGCGTGTAGACGAAGCCGCGCTGAGGTGGTGTGCAAAGTGTCACTTCTCAAAAGGGAATGACAGTAGGCAAGCCTTTCCAATCACCACATAAAGGCCTCTCACTGAGTGTATATACACCGTGGGACTTTAGCGGACGTGAAAGTACAATAGAGGATGAAACACAGATGAGTTGATATCAACCACTTGGACAAAGCGTGCTCGTGACTGCCCCTCTCCAGTAACCAGTTCCTGATGGCCGGCTTGGAGAGGCTTAGGGCGGGGCCGATGGCCCGGTATCGTGACGTCTCCCACTCGAACGGTAAGTTACAGATAGACAGGTAGGCAATTATTATTTACATGTACTGTACCAACTGACTACCTACCTATATTACTGCTTCTTCGAAAACAAGAGCCATTGATTCTCAGTGTATATCCCCAGTTTTGTCCATCCTTCAATTTTTAAGCTACATGTCAGCCCGCTCCGCGCGTACCAAGCCATCTTCACGCAAGGGAAACAACGTTGTTGCCAAGTTAGTTATCTGCTCCACTCTCATCCTGGCTCTAAGCGTTCTCATTAGGTTCCGTTCTCGCCTGGGCCTTTTCTCATCCCACTTCCCCTCCTCTACTCCTACAATACAAATCGCAAAGATGTCGTACCAGAAAGAGCTTCGTGTGGCCGAACTCGCGGTCCAGCGAGCGACACTCCTAACCCAAAAAGTCTTCCACGAGAAGGCCAAGGGTACTCTGTCCAAGGATGACAAGTCGCCAGTCACCAAAGGCGATTTCGGTGCGCAAGCCCTGATCATTCAGGCTATCCGCAAGAACTTCCCAGACGACGAGATCGTTGCTGAAGAGGAGGCCAGTGAATTGCGCCAGGACAAGGCCTTGAGTGCCGAGATCTGGGACCTGGTCAAGGACATCAAGTTGGAGGATGCTGAGAGCGACAGTCTGCTGGGCGGACCGTTGCCCAGCGAAGAGGCCATGCTGGATATTATTGACCAGGGAAAGAGTGCAGGTGGACCGAAGGGCCGCATCTGGGCCTTGGACCCCATTGATGGCACCAAGGGTTTTCTGAGAGGAGGCCAGTATGCGGTCTGCCTCGGTCTCATCGAGGATGGAGACGTCAAGGTTGGAGCAATTGGCTGTCCCAATCTCCCCGTTGATGATACTGCGCCGCTTTCTGCCGATATTGGTGGACAGCAGACCGACGACTCCGGAAAGGGAGTCCTCTTTGCTGCTGTGAAGGGTGCCGGTGCAACCAGCCGACCACTATCAGACGGGGCTCTCTCTCCTAGCAAGCCCATTTCCATGAGGCCTGTCCCTGATATTTCGCACGCTGTCTTCTGTGAGGGAGTCGAAGCCGGACACTCCTCCCAGGGTGACAATGCTGCTGTGGCTCAGCGCCTGGGAATCACCTCACCGAGTGTGCGACTGGACTCGCAAGCGAAGTATTGCTCCATCGCCAGAGGAGCGGGAGATATCTATCTACGTCTGCCAGTCAGACAGGACTACCAGGAAAAAATTTGGGACCACGCAGCTGGGGACCTCATTGTCCGCGAGGCCGGTGGCAAGGTGACGGACATCCATGGCAAGCCCCTCGACTTCAGCAAAGGCAGGACCTTGGCTGTAAACAAAGGAGTCGTCGCCGCTCCAAAGGCCATTCAGGATCAAGTTATCGATGCAGTGCAGGTGGTCCTCAAGCTGAAATAGATTATCTCGGAGCGGTTACTTGGTCGATGGCGTGTAAATACCCTCTAAAAGTACATTGATACCAATGAACAGAAGAAAACCATGCTTAGATAGATATACATGCGCCAGAAAATAGACAAAATAATAAGATCATTTGATCTTCTTGGCCTTCAAGCGGATTGTCTCCCCATTCACGAAAATACCCTTTCCCTTGTACGGTTCAGGCTTCCTCCAGGCTCTGATCTCTGCCGCAAACTGTGTAACAACTTCCTTGTCTACACCTTCCAGCAGAATGCGCGTCGGCTGCGGCGTACTGGCTTTCACGCCCTTCGGGATAGGCAATTCAATTGGGTGAGAGAATCCAACTTTGAGGGAGACGAATTGCTGGCCAGGGTATTCGGCAGTAACGGTTGTAGCTGTCGATTCAATGGAAGCTCTGTAACCCACACCAACCAAACTCAGAATGCAGACATGGCCTTCTGAGACACCGAGAATGTAGTTTTGCAAATGTGCTCGAATTGTCCCTATTCATTAAAGCTGTCAGAGCCGGGCACCGGAGCAATGCAGATTGGCAACGTACCCCACATAGCACGTTGATGAGCGATAGAAGGGTCTGCAACAGTAAGGGAAGCTTTCTTCTGTGCTTCGTCATGGGCAACATTGAGGAAGGTCGGAATCTTAAGAGTCATCTCGCCTGGCGTAGCATAACGCGTTAGTAACTGGAGAGCTCCGAGGACAGCATGAGCAGCATACCTAGCGGCCCCTTCACCTGGACTGCGGTCTTAGGGATATCCTTCGCTGATCTTCCGCGAGTCTGCGCCTGCGGCAGATCAATAAAATTCAGGGACACATCTGGAGGTATCGATATCGGGGCACCGCCGACACGAGATTGCGCCGGAGATGTTGTCGAGAAACATTGTGCCCGCAGCGGTTGTGAAAAGGCAGGAACGAGAAACGAGGGGACTGCATTGTTCCGGAGAGGGTCCCGCATCAGCTGCCTGAAGCAGCTCCGCGATACTGCGCACGACATGGCTGCTTATGTTGCCGGAAACACTTTTGTATTCCGATCTCGAATCTCGAATTTGTCCCCCGGGCCGGAGATATGATTGTCCAAATGCAGCTAGTGCCATGATCACGTGACTATGTTCATACTGCCTTGCAATATCCTCACCACTGCTATTTTCAGCAATTGCCGTCTTCAAAATTGCTTTTCCGTGATTTTGTAGCGTGTGGTATAAGCTCATAATGTGAAGCAACCCTCACTAGTGTGAGTGCTGAGCAGCTGATAGCCGTCTCTCAACTGAGCTGTAATCCCGTACTCGTCTACACTCTCCTCCTGAAGACTCATCCTTGCTTCGCTCCCAGCGACCGTGGAGAGATTGTTCATTTGCTCATTTTTACTCATTCAAGAGCATATATCTTCTTCGTGGATTTCCTTGATACAGTGGATTATCCTGCCTTAGAGGACGGTTCAGTTGAGATACCTACTTGATTTGCATTTGACTTAATTTCATTCTAGCCTCTTTGTCCAATTTCGCGTCGACATGCATCCCCGGAGGATTCCATTTCATTTCCATATTTCCATGCTGTTGTTATTTTTAATTTCTCTTTTCTCGATTATCAGTAATGCGAAATCTAAAGGAGATGGTATGTGCTTGGTTATGGCAACCCTTTACCCGACGCTTCTCTTTCGACTTGTGCTGATTATTTAGTAACATCTTCTCCTAGTCCTAATAGATCTAACTACGACCTGGATCTGGTCGACTTTCTGCACGTGAAAACATCGGAACATGATAACGTATTCAAAGGGGCAATTCAGCTATTAGAATCCATGCAATCATCCCCTTCCTGCAACCGGATTGCAGCATCTAAACTTCTCGCATCGTGCAAATCTATTGAGAAAAGCGCTTCAAATGAGAGGCAGCCTACACTCACATCATTAGACCGCGTGAAATCCGTATACGCAGCTAGGCTTGCTCTCTGCGAAATCGCCGAGGCAGGAGCCGCTATTCCCTCATCATGTTCACCGTTATATATCTCTTCGTCTCCCAAGAAGGCTGTGTCAGGATCGATATTTGGCCAGCAGTGGGCTACGCCCGATCAGTTAAATCCGAGTTCAATGGAATCGTTGGACTTATGTCTCCATGCACTGGAATCGCGACCGCAATGGTGGACCAGCTACAGTAATAGCAGACAGAACGCTGTGATGATATGCCAAGCAGCGAGATTTGACATCGAGAAAGAAGAAGTGCTGGAACTACATAGAAGGATAACAGAGAATACTCTACGGTTAAACAATGGGTTACAGGACGCTATTCAAAATGCAGCCGCCATGTCTGCTCAGCATAGAGCTTTCATCCTCGCAACAGAATCAATGCAGAGAGATCTTCTTCGCGATATAGAGGAAGCTGGAGCTTCAACTCTAAGTATATTTCCTAGACTCATCAATGGGATCGAAGCCGCGGTAGGTTCGACTATAACACGCATTATATCATCACTCGGAGGTGTGGAAAAGGACACAGCCAACTTGCAAAAGGTGAGGCGTGCAGTCATTGCAAAAAGGCAATATCTAAGTCGTACAGGATGTCCGGGACACTACTCAACAAGTCAGCCATCTACGAGATGGTCTCCGCGTCACTTATGAGGAAGCTATAGCGAAAAGTGCTCAACTTGCTCGATCACATCAAATGAATGCAGAATCGAATCAAGAACTCGCGGTATCTATTCAGACTTCGCTAAAGTCTCTGTTGACTGAGGATGTGGTAAAGTTGTCGGAAAGTCTAGAAGGCTTTGGAGGTTCTATGGTACGCGATGTTTTCTTTCGTCTAGACCGAGTATACTGATTATGCCTTTAGCAATGGCTTACGGAAGCTCTCTCTTTGATCTACCAGCAGGAGGAGTTGATCCTTGAGGTATGTTATCAACGCAGTTTACTAGCAGCCGGTTGACCTGTTTTAGCGACTTCAAAACTTTCAAGAATCACTGGCGGAATCTGAAATCAAGTCCGAAAATCTACGCAAAAGCCAGGAATTGCAGGCAGAATCTCTCAAAGACCAGACTAAAGCACAGGAAACACTCGGTGAAAATGTTCGAATCGCACAAGCCTTGCTTGATCGGGTCGTAACCACCGCTGCAAACCTTCAGGCTACTGTCGAAGAAACAGCGACTGGGTTTCAGGGCCTCCCTAGTTTTCCCGGCATGGTTGGAGTTTATTTTCCGTGGACTCTATGTTCACTTCTTGCTTCTGTGGTCGCTGCGCAGCATCCTAGAATCATTGCTGGTCTTCTCTTCCTCTCTTACGGGAAGTACAACCCGACCTCACTCTCTCAGAAAACTGGGCTAACTATTCAGGCAGGCGCTTTCTATATCTTCAGATTCATCAACTAGCATTCCAAGTTTATGTTCTTATTTAACGCCCTGATAACTCCCCTCATCCGCAGTAATTTCTGCCTTGTTCGATCGGCATTGGTAAATTCAGGCGATTCAGATTCTTTGTCAACGCCTTGTCTCTTTCTCCAAGTCTCAGTGGTCTCTTTTTTTTTTCCACTTGAAGCATGATGCCCATGTTGTTATCGGTTTGGCATTGTCTAACCGTGGTGGGGCTTTATCTCTGTTTTTATTTATTCTTTCCCTTCTGCCAACTATGCTACATGTTATTTGGAGCTTTGTATTCAAGCAGTTGTGATGAATACTTCCCGCTCATCGATATCACTTAGATGATTAAAATTACAGTTATTATATGCTATCACTGTCACACAAAATAGATGGGATGAGCCCTCAATTACCATGCAGTATAATCAACGTTCAATTTTTTGGATGTTTATTGATCCTGCAAATCATAGTGGCAGAAATTCCCTGACATAAGTAATGCGGAGACAGGCGGTGGCAGCCGGCAAAACCAGAGCATATTAACAAAGGATGGCAGAATATAGTAGCAGAAACCTTTAATATACATGTATAAGAGACGTTTTATGGCTATTTCTGGATTTCGGATGTACTGAACAAAGATCTTGAAGAGCGAAACTATTACTTAGACGAAGCTATGGGCACACAGTGTCCGTGTTATTACCGCCGACTCCCAGACCGCCCTAGAGACTGTAGGCGCCACTCCACTTCCAGCCCTGCGGTTTTTGAAATACAGCTGTAATGCAAGGCATCTCCTTCCTCTGTTACTGCGTCATTCTTATCATGTCTTGGGCCCTGTAGGTGTCTACTAATTCTGTCTACAATTATTGACCTGGTGAAGAGCACTCTGGCTTTCCAACTAGAAAGCTGCTTGATGTACCGTCAGGCTCTCCACTCTCTTTAGCTGAACCCAGGCGCGCGAACCCCGCTGAAAGCGTTTATGCCCTTCCATCCCCGCTGCAGTGGGACTTAGTGAGCTTTCTACAAAGAAACAATATCCCATTGATACCCAAAGTTGAAATCGCTTTCTGCTCTCGTTTCTACTAGTTCGCGCACTATCTCGTTGCTTAATCGCGTCAATAAGCGCTTCCTTCTCCGCGGTTCGGCGAAGATCCTACTGCATAACCGATTCGCAAATTCCGTCTGCGCAAATCACAATCTCCAAAATGGACGACCACAATCCGGACATGGAAGTTGTCGATGAGTTCGCGCAGACGCGTGGCGCGGATGACCTTTTCGATGATGAGATTATACCAGTTTCTGCAGAAGAACAAGCGCAGACAGTTACGGTGGAAGAGGCGACGGAGGATAGACCCGCGAAGCGCGAAAGCGATATACAGGCAAAAGAAGGAACCTCTCCTCCGAGGTTCCGTGGCGGCGAAAGAGGAAGAGGCAGAGGGCGAGGGAGAGGTGGGCGTGGTGCCAAAGCATTTCACGATCGAGGTTCAGCGCGCGCGGAGACTCATGCAAAGAACAAACCGGGCGAGAAAGCGGCAGATGGGTCTGGCAAGGAAATAGACGAGACAGCCGAAGGTACACAGGATGACAAGTCTGCCGAGGGAAAGGAGAAAGCTGAAAGCGAAGGATCTACTGGAAAGCCTTCAGATGGCCCCCGCGTTCAAGCTGTCCGGGGTGATAGAAGTGGCACAGGAGGAATCCGAAAGGTATGCCAGCCTTGCCCTATATTTCTTCTTCTTCTTTTGACTCGCCATTACTCACCTCTTTCCAGCCGAAATTGACGGAAGACGAACTTTCTGCACGCATTGCAGCTGCAAAATTGCATGCCGCCAAGATCGCCGCTGCCCACGCTCGCGCTGAAGCTGACCAAGCATCATTCCAAGAACGCGAGAAGGTTGCAGAAGAGAAAAGACGCCAGGAGTTCCAGAACCGCCGTGCGATGGACAATGAACGTGAACGGAATAGGCTACGAAAACTTGGCGCTCAGACAGGTCGTGAATGGGATTCTACCAAGCGGGAAGAAGACTATAACCCTCGTGGAGGCGGCAGCCAGTATCGCAGAGGAATGCATGGTGGTGTTTCAGGATACACGCGGCATACCCACGAAAACGGCTCAGATAGCGGAGATAGCCACAGAGGCGGCCGCGGTCGTGGTGGCAGAGGTGGTCGTGGTCGAGGCCAGCGCGGTGGTAGAGGAGATCATTTGGCATCTAATGGTCACGACCACACTGCAACGACAATAAACGCTACTACACCATCCGCACCGGTGATTAACAGTGACAACGAATTCCCAGCCCTCCCCGGCAGTTCAACAAAAGAGCAAGGTCCAGGGCCTACTATCGTCACCGGTTCTACATCTCCCGGAGACGCCCTTTCGGGAGGAACCAAATCGCCATCAGCGCTCTCACCATTGACACCGTCTGGCGGCGGATCCTGGGCAGAGCAGGTCGAATCGAGTGGAGCAGCAAAGGCCTAAACACGATTGACCGTTTCTTCGAGTTCCGTACTCTGTGAATGCGATGAGGGTTATCCCATGACACCATTATACATGATATCCTTTTTGTTTTTGTTTTGTTTTCTTCTCTCTTGTGCGAGCATTGCTTGCATTGTTAATTTCTATACAAGAAGTTGTCGCTCTAGAGTGCTTATACTTTGACCTTGCTTGGGGGGGTTCTCCTTCCAGTTGTCCTTGGATTCTGCAACGCTTGTTTTTCCATTGCCATACTGTTTTACGCTCACGAAGAAAACATGTGAATACGTATTGACGCTACTTCGATGTTCAAAGCTCGATGTTGACGATTCTGGGAATGATGTTGATGACTAAGCCAGCTGTACCAATGGCAAACGAAGTGAACCAAGCTGTGTTCATGATGATCTCATAATGCATCCCTGCCAGGGTTATCATGTCTATCTTTCCGTAGAATAGAATAATATATAAACTGGAAAAGTCCGTTTGATTTACGCTACTTGCTATACTTAAGGTAGCTGAAACTCCGGGTCTATTGCCGTTGACAGTGAACTATAAACCGCAGGTAAGGTCACCTTCCGCATTTATACACATGCTCCCGGACAACCACCAGAGCCACCTAGAATTAAATCGATTTATTTCCCCAAGGATAAATGACACGTCGATCAATTTCCAGTCAATGAATAACAATATCAAGAGTGACGCTAACATGATTCGTATCCATTCAACAGTGATTGAACCTGAGTTATATCTCTTCTTTACACAAAGTCTATCTTTCAATAAACACAACATCAACGCTCGAAAAAAAAAAAAAAAATGTCAAGCCCATACTCTAACGAAGGTGCTTCGAACCACCCCACTACAGGATCGCGCGGCGGTGCCAGCGCGATCCCTACTCCCGCCAACAATACCGGTGGCGGATCTGGCTGGGGCGACAAAGGTATGAAGAAAGGCGGCGGAGGCGGCGCAGGTGGAGTGAACCTTGGCGGCGAGGGTATCGGTCATCATCAGGTATGTGAATGTCTTGTTATGTTATATGCAATCCATGTTAGTGTCAATTCTGTCGAAGAGAGATGAAAAGCTAGTTAATACTTTCGATGGGATTGCGTAGACACCCAACCCAGCAGCGTCCTTCGGAAACTTCCTCGGACTCCAGGACCAGAAAGAGGCTGCTCACAATAACTTCGAGCAAAAATTTGAACACGCTGCTGGAATTGAGCCTCCGAGGACGTTGGATGGTGAACCGACCTGCGAGAGTGAGGACCATAGCTTCGCCAACCATAAGCCCGGATGTCCGGAGACCATGCCGGGGTGGAATAAGGTGAAGGACGCTTATAACAGGTGAGTTGTGAACTGCCGGGATAGTTTTGGAGTTGCTGGGTTAAACAAGGTGCTAATGATCTGTGTGATGTAGTGCTACCAAGAGCTTGTAGATGTGAAGGGGAGAGCGCAAAGGCCATGATGATACTTATGATGACATTTGTCGAGGCTTGATTTTCTTTAATTGGAATTTTGACGTGAGGCGTAGTCTGGCGATATATTTTGATTTTATGTACAAATAATGATGTATGATGGCTTGATAAATTGCATGTTAAAACATTTAATTGGGATTTCAAGTATTGTACATCTAGAATGTCTTAGCGTATGGGGCCTTTGTAGACCGTATTATTTATTCCACCTTGACAGCCTTTCCGCTCAGTTTATCTTTGAGAGCAATAATCTTCCCGCGAAGCCTCGACTTCAGTGTACCTGAAGTGAGTGCAGCCACCTCGTCTAGTGCCACGAAGCGACGAACCAACAAGTTGAATATGCTTCCAAATGCGAGGGCCATAACTGTACTTGTAAGAATGATGACATTATAGGGCATGCTGAAATCAGGGGTAGGCAGAGGAAGAAGGAGGCTAGTCGTGCGGATATATACTGGCGATCCGGTAGAATTGTCCTTGAGCTTAATCACCGCTGGGGCAACGTTGAAGCCACGATTGGCATCTGGCGGATACTCAGTATATCGAAGAATTGCCTTTTCAAAGTCGTAGATCAAAGTGACAGTCGAAGCGGCGGGAACACTTAAAGCGAGCTCTAGCTGAGTGCCTCTTTCTCTGTCAACGGCGGGTCGGTAGAAGATATCCTTGACGATCTCAGAGACTGGAACATGTCTTTGAATGCCATCTTTCCCTGCAATCTTCGCCTGGAGTGTGTGCAGATAGGGGCGCATAAACCAGGGAAGGCTTTCGAAATAAATGAAATCCACGGTCTCTGTTTCGGACGGATTGGTCAAGATGGTCCGCATACCGCCACGCTCCTGGCCGTGGCCGATTATCGTCCTTTCCACGTGCAGACGAGGTTGTTCCAGCGGCATCTTGGTCTGAAGTTCTTGTTCTGGAAGAACTAGGTCGAAAGGATTGGAGCTAAGCAAGGTATAACTCCGAGAAAACCCTTCGGGGTCCCTTGATTCAAATGCCCCTGCGGTGATATAAACCTCCCTCTCATGCGGTGCGTTGATGCGAATCGTCTTTGAACCGGGACCCGAATCGTCTGTGAGAGGGCAAGCACCCTTCACATTTCGACCAAATATTTCAGTCAGACTCCAACCCTTTTCCGTACCCTTTTCCAGCGGGTAACATGTATCTTGAGAATTGTACTGCTTGGAAGGATCGCAGGCAAGCTGTTCCACAGGGACCGGACGAGGAATCGGATTGTCTTCAAAGGTTAGAACATTGAGCAAAATTAACGACAGGTAGATTCAGTATCTTACCTCGTGGTCGCTTCGATCTATCAATGTCAAGAACCATGTCAACGGTCTGCTCAATCTCGATGAGACACTCGCTTTGATCCTTTGGACAGACGGGTCGCACGTCGATAGACATGCTCTGCCATGACGCATCGAATAGTTTGTGTCCATCGAGCAAACTCGATACACCTGCTTTGCCCTTACATGGGAGCAGCTTTAGGAACGGTGTAAGGTTCTCCGTACATACTACCTCTCCGGGGAGCACCCCGTGTAAGAGGTGAAGCTGGCTGGAGGATTTATGATCACCGGCCTGCTCGAAAGAGACAACGGGTCGAGTTGTACGTGTAGAATCAATGAAGTTCAATGACGCGCAGAACAAACCGGACAAGGACTGAGTCAACGTAATCCATTTCGCGAAGGCCCTGGTTCAAGTTAGCATCCTGACTCTCCTAACAAACAGTAGCTAGAGAATTGCCATACTTCTCCTCTGTCGGAGCATCTATCCATGCCCATATTTCCACTCCAGTTGCTCCTTCCTTCACGCCATTCCACGGCCTTGTGCCCCAGCTCTCCGCGTCCCAGCGACCCGTTGTAAAGCGAAGATGGAGCTCTTCAGCGTTCGCATGCTGCAGGATCTGACCTAACGAGCGCGGGAAATATCGAAAATTTTGTTGCTTGAACGATTCGAGTGATGCATTGCTTCTGAAATTAAATGAGGCTAGCAGCGACGAGGAGGGAAGAGGCGTAAGCTCGAGCCGTTCATGGTAATCTGACGCCGCGGATATTGAACAGAACAGCGCCGCCAAAAGGATGCGGAGAAGGAAAGAAAGCGAAGTCATACCGGCATGCTTGGCAAAGGACAGACTCCTAGGCCAAGCAGCTGGTCTGCCACGGTATCTGGCAGCAAGGAAGAACTTGGTACTGTTTTCTATGAGCTCCAGGCCCTTTTTGTCCCTTTATGATGCTGCCATGTTGGAGATGCGCTACGGAGGCCGGGGTCGCAGTCCCGATCGGGTTTAGCCCAAACACTCCGCAAAATGCACATAGTTGAGATCGACGCACGCTTTTACTGTACGAACTTCTTTCTTGATTTATTTTATACAATTACTCACACCAGAGATATAAGTGGAAAAAAATATTCAGAAGCCCATTACTTACTGTACTATGTATGAGCAACGGTGCCTGGGAGCGCATATTGCCTCTCCGCATGGATGTGATTGGTCCAGGAGCCGCAACCGCCACTAGCGCCACTCCGCTCCATCTGTCGCATCAAAAAGAATCGCGAGGGAGCTCGAACAGCTCTAGCATCAGGCCACTACAGCTTGCGAAGGAGAGGAAACCCTTGCTTTCAGAGCGCCAGTAAATTTATTCAGGATGGCGGCTGAACAAAGAAAACTGCTCGAGCAGCTTATGGGAGGTTAGTGTCCCCAAGTCCACCCTCGCGCAATCTGAAAGGCATCAACTGACAAGTCCGTAGCGGACCAGCTCATGGGCACAGGTGCTGGGTCCCGTAATTCTCAGCTCTCCATCACCGACCCGAAAGTCTGTCGGTCCTATCTCGTCGGAACCTGTCCGCACGATCAATTCACGAACACGAAGCAAGACCTTGGACCATGTCCTAAGGTTCACAGCGAAGGGTTGAAGGCCGAGTACGAGGCTGCGTCACCAAGTGAGAAGGCCAAGTGGGGGTTTGAATTCGACTACATGCGCGATATGCAGAAGTATATAGAGGAATGCGATCGCAGGATCGACACGGCTCAGAAGAGACTTGAAAAGACCCCAGACGAGATTCGACAGACGAACAACTTGGTAAGTCGCATAGTGCCCGCAGCAGAGCTGTAGATAAGGGAATAAAGCTAACAAGTTCTTTTTTGTTTCTGATTCTAGCTGAAACAAATATCTGATCTCACTAAGACCATCAACACCGGTCTTCTCGAGATTTCTGTCCTCGGTGAGACGGGCTCTGTCGCCATGGCCCTGAACGAACTCCACAAGATCCGCACTGCCAAACACCAGAAGGAAACGTTCGAGCGTGAACTCAAGACTCTCTCGGATACCTCTGGCCCATCCGGCCATCAGAAACTGCAGGTGTGTGATGTATGTGGAGCGTATCTGAGTCGACTGGATAACGATCGCCGTCTGGCGGATCATTTTTACGGAAAGATGCACATGGGATACTCCGATATGCGCAAGACATATAAGAAGCTCAGTGAGGAGCTCAAGGGCCGACCGCCGCCTGTTAGACACGATGAGGATGACGCAGGCTGGGGTGGACGTGGAGGTGGCAGAGGGCCTCGATATGGTGGAGGCGGCGGATATAGGGGGTACAACAAGCGTGGCGGAGGCGGTTATGGGCGGTGGTAATCTTCGCGTTCTTACGGAGTTGTCTTTGCATAGCGTGGGCGTTCTGCGTGCCTTTTTTCTAGGTCTACTCGCCGTATATTATCTAAAACTACGACTTTGTTAATACGCATGAGTGATAGTGGATGTAGTGTAATGGGATCAGTTTCAATAGTGGATACTGAAAAATAACTTCTTCTTTTACTATACAATGTCTGCAGTTTAAACCGACTCGCCATTATGACTACTAAGGGCACCAGGGAGATGAAAGTCCTCATGCGAGGAAAGGCTGGATTCCATATCATTAATACTCAGATGCACAGCAAGATAGTAATGACAACGCCATTCACCTTCCCACCCAGGTATGTACACCATGAGAGATACATCGCTGGCGGAGTGGAAATAGCCCCAGGAAATGTCCTGGGCTAGAAAACTCGGTCCACCTCAGCACAGGATGGAGGTTCGTAATTTTTGGTCGCAGAACCCGAGATACAAGAGATCAAATACAATAGCATAAACACTTCGAGGACCAGTTACCGAATTCAGTGGACGACCGGGCTTCATGAAGAAAGAAAATAGATCCAGGCTTTGGGTATGGAGTAGAATGCCCCCGTTAACAGAATATGAGAATCAAATAAGCAAAGAAATAACACAAAACCAGTTGGTATTCATGGTCCAGAGCAGAAACATAGTGTAAGAAGTGGGTGAACAGAAGTCGCAGGGCTACACGCAAAAGGACCAGATGAATGGATCCGCGTTATCCTGCTCTCTGCAGCTGTCCACCAGTCGTAGCCTTGTAAAGCTCTTGCGTCAACAGATTGTAGTCATTGGCAGCAGCTGGCACCCTCAGGAGAATATCTCGTACAGTACTCAGCTGTGACATGTCAGCGTTTGGTGCTCTCTGTAGCAGCTGCTCGATCGCTGGAGCCTTTGCTTGAGGGCCAAGGAGCTGGGCCGCGGCAAGAGCACCAGTCAGCTGCATGTGGTGAGGCTGTGGAGGATGATACCGCTGCTCTCGCGCAGCTAGATACGACTGCTGCAAATGCTGCTGAGCAGGATCAATTGGAACATTATGAACAGGCATGTTTCCCACATACGCCGACTGGGGAGGTGGAGAGATATGAGACCCTGGCACAGCAGCAGCGGGCACAGTGTGAGACTGTTGCGGCGTGGCCGACGTAGATGTTAAAGGGCTTGCAATACTCATGGGAGGTTCCTGGCTCGGCCGATAATGAGCTGGCTGAGCTGAAGGTGTATTGTTGCTGGAATCGCCTGTCTTGACCACAAAGACCACTAGAAGCATCCTCTCCAGAGTAGGCTCTTCAAGTGTATTGTTCTCCAAGAGCTCGATAAACTCAGGCTTCTTCGTTGACCCGGCTTCGATGGGCACTATATACGTATCTTTGACTGAAGGGAGTGGGTGTTTCCCGATGACACCGTATCTTTTGCGGTCCGCAAAATAGTTGAAGAGTTTGTCGAACCCAGCACGATCTGCCGGAAATTCAGGGGCAGAGATCGAAATAACTGTAACATCCGTCGACGTACTGAACCTCAAACCACAGAGGTAATTGCTGGCAAGCTGGATATCTATCCGACCATCGATCAAGAGGGTCGACGGAGCAAGCTGGCTCCATGGGATCCTGCCACTGAGGTCTGCTCCTCCAACATGCTTTGCAGACGCTGAAAACTCAGCAACAGGATTCATCACAACCCTCCCGCGCCAGATCAGACCGTCATCATGGAAGTCCTTCGGCGAGTAAGGCGGAGACTCCGCCTCCTCGTCCTTGAGCAGTTGGTCGATTTCTGCATCTGCCTGCACTCTTCCTCCGGTAACAGGCTCACGTATGTTCACAGGCACCTCGGGGAAGACCTGATCATGAGTGGTACCGCCAGGTGACCGAACAGGCTGCCAGGTGTGCTGGTCCCCGTCAATGTCTTTATCCCCGGCACCTGTATTGATATGGTGAAGACGAGCAGAGCCATGCTGATGTTGTACATTAGGGCTAGCTGGGCTATGTCTCTGGTTGTCATCGGAATCGTCGACTGGACGAGTGGGAGCCTTTGAAAAGATGGACTCAGATGCCACGTTCTGGTTGTCGTCTTCGATGATTTCCTCCCCTTTGTGGGTGCGTCTTATCCGTGGCCCTAGCTCTTGTACGATGATGTGCTGCTTTTCAGCCTCCCTCTTGATCTCAGCATCTTTCTGCTGGAGCTCCTCACTTGCCATATCCTGTGAACTCATCTTTGATAGTGCCTCGGGGGAAAGACTACCTACGAGCAGACGATCCCGCAGAGAAGGATTCTTCTTTACGTTGAACAGGATCGTCCGTAGTTGTAACTTATATGGCTCGCTCGGTTCTCCTGACCCCCCGCAAATATTCTGATACATGGCATTCTCGATAGCAAGACCGAGCTGCCGCCCAACATCCTCGGCTGATTTCTCGGCTGGGAGCTGGAAAGAACCACGCTTCAGAGCTTCAGGAATTTGATCTACAAAGAGCTTGACTAGGGCGCTCGCAACACTCCTGCGAGCTGGGTTCGCAATCTCTTCAGGGGTCCCGACCGTACCTGGTGCGGCCTTCTCTTCGACTGGAGCTTGCTGCGGAGGGCTCGCAGCAGTATTCGGATTTTGCCCATGGCCTGGTGTCACTCGCCCGTTGTGATCTGCATCCGGTTTGCTCTGAGACGACAGCCGTCGTTGCTTGGACTTTGATTCCTGTTTCATGGTTGTTAGTTATCTTATCCACAAAAGGAGTGGTCTTGCAAGACTTACCACCTCAAGTTCTGTGGCTTCTTGATTCTCTTCGAACTTGCGCTTCTGGCCGCTATTCTGAAGGGTTTCGGACGTCGCTCCATTCTTCTGATCATGTACGGGCGTCGCGGCTGGAGCTGGAGTCGGGGTGGCCGTTGTGGCAGACGGGAGTTCAACGCTCACCTCAGACTTTGCATCGCTTGGGCGAGCCTTCTTGCCTCCTTTCTTGCCTTTCTTCCGCCGTGCTTTCTTCTCTTCGGCCTGTTGTTGTCTTATCTTGGCAGCCTCCTCCCAAGGCTTCTCGCCACGAGCGATCTTATCCAGAAGGACTTTGTGGTTCTCGGGTTTGCATTGTTCACAGAAGTATTCCGCCGGCTCTTCTCCTTTCGCGAAAGTGAGACCCATACAATCATTGTGCTGCCATGCTGAACACTTGTCACAACATATCATATCACGTTCCACGTCTTCCTCCTCCTCATATTCACCACAGATGCACCGGATGATTTCTTCCTCCTCGCTCGGTGCCGGGGTAGGTTCGGCCGAGGGTTTGGGAGGTTTGTCCTTAGACTGAGATTTGGCCTTTGATTTCTTTGTCGGAACATCCGGCGTTAAATCGAGGTTCTTGTGCTGGCCCTTTGTGGCCCGTCCGGAGCGTCGAGGTTCATCTGGTTTGTGGTTAGCTGCGTGCTCGTGTCTCAAAATCAGGGGATATCGCCAGAACGCCACCGCTCGCACGAGGGAGTTCTATGATCCCTTGGACTCGGGTATCTAATAGCTTACCAGCCATGATGAGGATAGACAATAATGTATGACTCGAAATTCTACGACCAGAGCGATGTCTTGAGGTTGTTGCGCCAGCGGGCAACTATCTTTCTACGGCATTGAAAAACTAGTAATACACGAGGTTGGAGAGACTGGACTGAAATACGAAATATCAGTCCGCTGTTGGTATTATTCTTTTCCAACGGTTCCCGCGCGCTCCGGTGAAGATAAAGCGACCTCAGTGACCACGCGGTGCGCGAGCCTGCCGGTTGTCGCGAATCCTAATCCTGGGTGGTGTTACCGGCCTGGATCAACTCCAGTGGTAGTCAAATCGCGCGGTACTATTGAACGTATCGCGATGGAGATCGAATGCTCGAGTGGTGTGTTTCAGGCGTGGGTCTTGCTGAGGAGATGAGCTGAAGTCGAAACAGACGGAATTTGAAGTCGCCTCGCGCGACGAGCTTACCTAATAACTGTCACGTGAATAGAGGCTCCGCGGGGAGTCTTGGCAGCCGTCACAAGATCGGAGCCGCGCCCAGATCAAGGCTCAGCGGGTCATCATTCTCACCTCCAGCTCTTTTCCACTCGAACGCAACAAGACATTCACTGATCTCGGTTGTCATCACTCAGATCTTAAAATCTTAAAATTAGAATAACAAAGCATCCACTTCAGCCTTTGTGGTTACGCGCCATGGCAGACGTACGATCGTTGCTGCGCAATGAGCTCGCCTCCCGAAGGGGTACTTCACAAGCAGGCCCCTCAAAAACGCGACTCAACAAGAAGCGCAAGGTTGATGCTGACGACAATATTACGCGCAAGAAGCTAAGGCCTGCTGGTTCAGGTGCTGCGCGATTACCACCAGATACGGGAAAAGTTGAACCTCCCAGCGCAGAGGCTTTCAAGGACGAAGAATTGGGGGAAGAAGAAGAACATGCTGGAGTCGAGCCTCCGCCAGAGGACACGGATCTCGAAGCGCGTGATACAAGTGATACTGCAGCGGCAGGTCAAAGTAACCAGGCCATTGACGAGGATGAGTGGGCAGCCTTCGAACGCGAAGTAGCCTTGCCGACACGCGTACCTCAAGCTACTATACCTGCTGCTGCCGCAGCAGCTCCGACAATCTCAGCAGCACCGATGACCGCGGAGGAAATAGCCGCGCAAGAAAAGCAAGACAATGAATCAATAGCACGCGCGCGGGAAGCGGAAGCAGAGGGGGAGCGTGAGGACGCGGCCCGGTTCCTCGAAGAAGAGTTTGATGAGATGGATCAGTTGGAAGAGCGAGTGAGACGATTGAAGCAGAAAAGGGAAGAGCTAAGACAAAAGAAGGCAGCAGATGAGGAAGAGGCGAAGGCCCTGTCTAGCGCGCCTTCCGGGGAACAGAGACGAGACCAAGCCGGGGCTGAGAGCGAAAGTGACGAGGATGACGATGATTGGGATGATTGGAGATTCAGGTAGTTATGTCAGGGCTGGATGATTTCCTTTACGCCATGTAATAGTACTATATTGATACCCCTGTGAAAGTATCCGAGTGTATTGGGCAGAAAAGTTGGATGGCTGGCATGTGCTTTGCTACAGCCCGCAAATGCGAGTATTTCATCATATATGTTCATAGTAAGTGTGATATATACATCATAAGCAAGGGATTAATCAGCCGCGCCCTCTGGTTTATCTCGTACAGACTCATTATTAGACCCCATATGGCTCATCAGTCCCTCCTTGCCAACTTTCATAGCCATTTCAACCTCTGCTTCCCCCTCCCGTAATAGGTTCTTACCACGCAGCAGATCACCCCTCTGTCTCCTCTTTTCTTCCTGCACCCTCTTCTCACGCTCTGCCAGTGCCTTTTCGCGCTTTTCACGTTCCAAATTCTTTTTGTCCAATTCTTCTCGCTCCTCGGCGGTTATGTTCTCGTTCTCTGGTGCAGGAGGCAAAGTTGAGATGTATGCTTCAATAAGTGGGTCGCGCACCTTTGGCGGAAGAGAAATGTACCGGATATCAGTAAGAACAGGCGGAGGAAGTGCTTGGATATTCGATGACCTGTTCAATAAATGCAGCGGAACAGATTTTAGCAAGCTAGAGAGATCTGACTTCCTGGTGCTTTCCGGAAGTTTGAGTTGCGATATGTGCTCCCTGTAGAATTTCTCCTTATCCTTGTCTGAGAGCTTCGTGTCTTTCATCTCTGGTTCTTTCCTGAACTTCCGCTTGAACTCAGGCCAGTAGAGTTTGGGTGTAGCATGTTCCTGGAGGAACGCGAGGTACCGAATTCTGGGGTCTTTTTTCTCTTGCTTTTCCTTGCGTTCCTTCAGATCCTGGATACGGTCTCGGCTCCAGCTCGACCATGCTTCTCGCCTTGACTTCATATTGGGCAGAGCCGTATATCTGCTGTCCTCTATGATCCGTCCTTCTTCGATTACCTTTTCCCACGTCGTAAAAGGATTGATCTGAAAGTCATCGAGAAGGTCACGGAATAGCGCTATCGCATCCTCTTCTGTGAGTGGTAATCCTTCGGCACCTTCTTCCCATGCCTCCTCGCCCGGCTCTCCATATTCACCGGGATCCAACCCGTATTCTTCGCCCATTGCTGCAAGTTGATATTCAATATCCTCTTCGTTGAACTCTAGCGGCTCATCTTTGGGGACTTCGTCCTCCGTTCTGGCACGCTTCGATGGCTGCTCTTCGCCTTCGCTATCTGTGACTTCGACCTCTTCATATTCATCGCTGTCTTCGAGGCCACCGGCTACTGTTTCGGCTTCCGCCTTCTCAGGCTGAGAGGGCGCCGTGGAGACTTCACGTCTATCTGCCGGATCGTGTACATCTTCCTCTTCGGTCTCCTCGCCACGTTCTCTCCTCTCTTTCTTCTCTCTTTCGATGCGATCATATTCCACCACCCCTTTCAAAACCTCTTGAGGAAATTTCCAGAAACTCTCATTTGTCTCTGGATTATGTACGAATCGTCTCCCCAGTTTTGTCTTAACCAGCAGCCAGGGAGCACAACCTGGGATTGGGTGTTTTGATTTCGGTCTGTCCTCTGGTTCCCGGCGCCTTCGGTCCTGATAATTTCTTCCCCCTTTGAATCCTCCACGGCCTGGTCCATAGTGACTGGGAAATGCCCCAGTAGTACCAAATCCTGCCGGTCCATACGGGTGCGAAGAAAACGGAGGAAGATTTCCCGGAGCAAAGTATGCTGGGTTTTGCTCCTGTATAGGTTGAGGGACTGTTTGGGGCGCAACTGGAGGCGCAGTAGGTCTTTTATAGGTCGATTGTTTTGTCTCTGCGTTGTAATAGTACGTATGCCCTGGAAGCGCGTTAATGGTAACGAATCATAACCAAACAGTCATGTTCATGAAGAACAAACCTGATGGTGCTTTATGCTCGGTCCATCCAGGTGGTAATGGAGGCGGCGGAGTATAGGTGGATTTCAGCATCGCTCAATTAACAGCGCAGCCAAACGGGGGAACCTTCAAACGAAACCTGCCGCTCCCGTGTGGGATGAGTGCTGCGTAGTAGTGATTGCGCAGGGCTCAGGAACGATCTATGTATCGGAGCTTTCTTTCTATGGGGCGGGCGAAGCTGGAGAACTCAGATGGTCCGAGCTTGGCGGATGATGCTTAGCCTGGGCGGACGCGCGAGCGAGTTGCCTGAAGCTCGACCAAACCTCCAGCTTGCTCCGACCAACTCCCGCCCTCTCATCTAGCAATCTCCCAGAACCCCGCCACCTCCTCTGACTTCAGGAGCTCATTTAATCATTACTAGTCACCTGGAGTCCAGACACGATGTCGAGAAGATATGATTCAAGGGTATTTTCATGCACCTTCGGTCCTTGCTTCTGCGGGTGAGCTCTAGCTAACGCATCCATGCTGAATGACAGACTACGATCTTCTCGCCAGAGGGCCGTCTCTACCAGGTTGAGTATGCTCTCGAGGCTATTTCGCACGCGGGTACAGCTCTAGGCATCCTCGCAAAGGATGGCATTGTTCTCGCTGCGGAGCGAAAGGTGACCAGCAAGCTGCTGGAACAGGATACGTCAGCCGAGAAGCTTTACATACTGAACGAGTAAGGAGTTTAAGCTGAACTATTACCTGGGTCTTGCCAGCGCATGCTTACTGACGGCTTATATTAGTAATATGATATGCGCCGTCGCCGGTATGACTGCCGATGCTAACATTCTCATCAACTACGCCCGTCAAGCGGCTCAACGTTATCTCTTGACCTACAATGAAGAGATCCCCTGTGAACAACTCGTCCGCCGTCTATGCGACCTGAAGCAGGGATACACGCAACATGGTGGTCTCCGTCCTTTCGGTGTTTCTTTCATCTACGCCGGCTACGACCCACACAGGCAGTTCCAGTTATATCAAAGCAATCCAAGCGGCAACTATGGTGGTTGGAAAGCCACTAGTGTTGGTGCAAACAACGCCAGTGCGCAGAGTCTGTTAAAACAGGATTACAAGGAAGACTGTGATCTGAAGGAGGCATGCGCCATGGCCGTCAAGGTATTGAGCAAGACGATGGATTCAACGAAGTTGAGCAGTGAAAAGAGTCAGTAATTCAGTTGCCGCTCTTCTTTGACTATCCATGGCTGACAGTATCTCTAGTCGAATTTGCAACAGTAGGAAAGACCAAGGATGGGAAGATCTACCACCACCTGTGGAATGCGGATGAAATCACCGCGCTGCTAAAGCAGCATGGCCTGGCCAAGGAGGACGAGGAGCCGGAGGCTGGGGAGATTAAATAAATGATAATGATTCTTGTTTGGTTTCATTGGGACACTATGATCGACGTGGTCCGCCATCAGGGCCCGTCAACACCCTGTAGCCGTGACGGTGATCTTCAAGGTGACGATTAGCGATCTAGGCATATGACTCTATCTCTCTGATCTCCCATTGAAGCAAAATCTTTTGAAATGTCCAATGAATCTTTCTCGGTTGCGCGAAAGCAAGCTGCAAGTAATCACTCCCGCATCACAAGCGCGACTGCCATGACGTGGCGATCAAATACGGGAAGCTGAGCGCCAAATAGTTCTTTATCCTGGATTATTCTCGACTTTAGACTCCATATGAGTTCTGTTGCAACATGAAATAGTCGACTTATTGGTGCGTCCACGTATAATGTAAGAACCAACTCATGTGAGAAGACACTGGATATATTAGACCGCTGCGCACCCATCTATTCCCTACTATTCAAATATACTGTACATTTTAAGATCTTGATAGTTGTTTCTTTGGACACTGCTCGTCCGCAAGAAAAATTACCTTCATTCTCTAACTACTATGTCTCTCAGGATATTACATGCGTCTGTCCTGGCCATGGGGGGTTGAAACGCCGAAAGAAGAGAGTAACTAATCTCTCAGTTGCCTAACCAGCTCCCATTCCTGGTCTCCAAACAAGCAGTACTGTCATTCCACAAAACAACGTCAAGAATCTCCCTCTTAAGGAAAGTAGAGGAATTCCCTAAGAATTAAACCCAACCTCTGCTAATAACGACGATCATGTGATATAGTACTAGATACTTGGCACGTGACTTAGATCCCGTGGGGTTCTGTCGTCACGTGGTGAACGCATCCCTAAAAGGTCTCCCAACAACAGTCCATATCATACCTCCTACCCATTTAATCCTGTCTTCATGTCGACAATGGAACCACTCCTCTCCTCAATTCTTTGAGAGAAGCTGCGGACATGTCGTGAGTAATTTGAGTTATCGCTAGTATACGCATTGTCTCGGTACGATGATCTATATTTACCTCGGCGAGCCGCGCATTGACTCTTGGGCGCTTAACAGATGAAACTGCTCAATTCTATTGGCAGACACAATGATTCAACATATAATGAAACAGGATACAAGATCTCTCTGCGAACCTTCAGCTGATCCACTCACCGGTTCCCCCAGTTCCCTCACGAACGATAGGAAACGATAGGACAGAAGATATTACCCGAAATTTATGAAACAGGAATTGCGTTTTAACGCGTTGAAAGAGACACTGGATCCCTGATGACGCTGGAAACCCACTGGTTCTTGAGTCAACTGCCACCATCGTTCAGCCAAGCGCTTTCCTCCGGGTTTCCCGTTCATTCTGCAGCTGGCGGATTTCTTTATCAAGTTCCATGATGACCTTTCGTGATCGGTCCATGGATGCTACCAGGGTACCCCCCTCGCGCTTCCATCTTTCCAACCTCTCTAGTTCTGCAACTCGACGGCGATGTTTCGTCTCAATCTTTTCGCAGAGACGGCACTTCGTGGGCTCAAACTCAGTGACGTTGACGAGTCTCATGCCGCAGGTTTCTCCGGTTCGATACTCATAATTGCACTGGTGGGCGAAGCTAGTCCAGCTCCAGTCTCCACATGCGAACCGCTTTTGGTTGTAGAAGCACATGCCTATCAGATCAGTTAGCGATGAGCAAGCTTGGGGCCTTATCAAACCTACTTGATCTATCCGAGGAAGGTGTTTCAGCTTCTAGTTCCCTGACTATTGGTTGGGCTTTTCCGGCTCTCTCTTCAAGAACGATTGATAGGTTGTGCTTCGACGTCTTCTTCACACGCTCCCCAGGATCTGAGGGGTAACTTGATGCTCCTTTCTAGTGCACAGTATCGAACTGCGATGACTGCTCGAAGGCTTTCACTTCAAAATCACTTATCCAGGAGAACGATCATAGCGGACCAGGTCTCATATTTATGTTTCAAGATGCGTTACTGTCTATTTGTTCCGACTTCGACACCCCACCGTTGTCGATCAACATGCTCGTCAACGTGGGCTTACTTTTGGTGTATTACTTTATATCGCCCCAGTACGTCTTTATGCATTATCGTTGGGTACTATCATCCCTCCCGTGGCGGCGATGTCGAATGCTTAGGGCATGTTCGATCACCCCTGGTTTGAATTTCACCTGCAGCTTCGCGGACGCATGCAAGACCTGAAAGTCGTGGCATGGAATTACCCTTGATTGTACTGGAATATCGGGAAAATCCCCGCATTACCTGAACCTGGGTGTTTCATTGAGTTGGCGTAACAGTGTTGTCGACCTCGCCATAACCCCCGCTCATCCTGTTTACCTTCCAAATAGAGATACCATCTTGGGCAGGGGCCATCGAACCCGAAAGTCCGATTGACCTTGTGCATGGAGACCTAGCGGACAAGTCGTGCCACCTGTCTTGGTTGCTCATTCCAGCCGCTTTTCATTCATGGATACCTTGTGTGTGTATTGCAGGGGAGTCGCATCATTTTTTTATTCTTCACATAGCAGATACCGACGTCTGTGGCCAGATGCCAGCCCTCGCGAACGTAGCATGCGCCACCTGTTCGTACCTCTCGTTTGCCTTCCGTCTGTCCTCCATTTAGTGGCGTACTAACCTTTCTCTGATGCGTTGTCAATGTCATGCTTCTCATCAGTTGTCAGATCCTTGTTGGAAGCACTGGCACTGGGTCTTGCTCAGAGAGGATGCCTTTGCACTTCCTGTTCTTCTAGGCTCCCTCTCAAGCCGACTGCTAATATGGCCTGCCTTACGTCCCAGCGTTTCGGCCGCATGTCGACCTTATGTAACATCCCATAAGAACTATTATCATTTGGACCCAGAGGCCTAGCTTCGAACTATTCCTAGAACAGGCTTCTGACTTTCGTACCCGATGATCCGGGCGTCTTTTTCTCATTATGCGCATCATGCAAAACAATTATTGCATTCTAAGATGGCTACTGTTCTCGACGCCACATTAGTTGTCTGCAGGGGAATGCTCAAACCACAAATCTCCCCGAACCCAGTTCTCTTCAGCTGACCTCTCAAATCTGCAGAACCTCCATCTCGCATTGGGCTCCGCCTAAGTGCAGTGTCCATTTCCAGATCCATGTTTCTCTAACACAGTATGATAAGAGCCTATGCCTGAGCATCAACTAGGAAGGCACACAGTCTGTGACACGGTACAACTGCTGTTTGGACCACCTGAGTCTGCATTAGACCTCTCCCATTATCTGACGTGGCGAAGCATGTCTGGTGCGGCTTCTGAAGAGTCGCTATTACTCCCCAGGGTTCCTGGATATAGATGAGGCGAAAACTATGCCCCAGACTATTCAGCAAAATTAGTAACGTGAACGATGTGTGCTGTGGCATGAAACTACAGCTAAGGAGGTTCAATGCATTGTGCCCAGGAACTTTCCAGTGTACGTCATGAGGTGCATCATCGTCCTTCTGTTCATGCAATTCACTACTTTGACAGGGGACAACGGCCCGAATTCGTCTGGAAATTACATGTCCAGCATGAGGGGGGTGATTATACAGCGACCACTTGCCAACTCAGCGGGCGTGCGAGTTTCGACAACCTACTCTGAGATGATGGAGACGGGGATTCGGACGCAACAAGGAGATGATCGGTGTTGGCGGCTTGGACTAATACTCATTCGCCACCTTTTCAAATTGCTTTTGCTTCCGCTATTTTCTGCCACGTTCAGTTCTCACTGTTACAGTTAATATGTCTCCGGCTCAGAGCACTGCCATATTGCACGCTAATCGTCCGAAGGCGTTGCAAGTCACCCAATGGCACGCACTGTCTCTTCCACGGCAAACATCTTTCATAGTGTACAGATTTCAGGGTTCGGTGAGTGCCGTTATACGACTGCTAGAGATCTTATATTTGGTTATTAGATGGCGTGCGGGAACCATCTACATGTCCCATTCAGCTGGGCCCTTTTGGTAATCGTGGTCGTGGGTCCAGGCGGAGCTGATTGTGAGCCTTCTGTTACTGCGACCAATGGTGCTTTTCACAAGACATCTGGCTCTTATGATCCGCTGCTCTGGATGGTCGCTCCAATCTATGCGGGTTTTCTATTGGGCTATATTTCCGTGCATGCGATTATCCCGCTGCAAACGCTAAGTAAACACCCAGCCATTTCCGAGGATATGCAACTAGGAAAGCTCCTGTTATTCAGAATCCCAGTGTACGGGATATAGCTTAAGGCACACAAAGTCTATTAACACCCCTGCATGCTCGGGATCCGTTTCAGTCGTTCGAGCTGTGGGCTGCACCAAATATCAGAGATCTTCTCCGAGCCCACCTGTTACTGTGCATAGTCTGTTTCTGGGTCTTCGATTCTATGTGGCTCATTTCTGTCGCAAGCTCATTGGTGCCACATTTCGTGATAAGTGTTCAGCTCGTCACCTAGTTTCATCCGAGTCTTACAGCTGGTTCTATACAGAACAGAGCTAAATCATTTGATATCTGTGACTTGGCATGGCTACCCTCTCCACGGTATGTCTTTTACGTGTCAAGGGGGGGTATAATGAGAGTCGCAACATGCCCATAGATATTGGAATGCTTTTACAATGCGCTTCACTTCAGGCATGATACATTACCTGCCTGCGCGAATTTTCACTTTCGGTAACTCAGCCTCGCATTACGGACTCCTCTGCACCGGCCGGGCTTCTAAGTGGCATTTCATCCTGGAAGCATTCGTTTCGTCAAATGCCAAGTCTATGAAAGAACTCTCTTTTGAGGTAAGGGAAGCCTCTGATGTTGGGTTATGCCGGTTCGTCACAGGAAGATCTTCATGTTAGACACTCACACATGCAGACTCCCTACTTACCCGACGTCACTTGGAAGTTCGATACGATAGCCGTAGCTAGCATCGAGTCCTTCAATCCGGCCCATTTTGCCTTTTGCTCTCCGCCAGAGGGGGAGTAGGGGAAAGCTGAGAGAATAAAGAAAGATGTAGACAGGAGTCACTAAAGTAGAAGAGGTCCCGTGGCCATCAATCTTCATGATCCATGATTGGTCTCCAGTGCCAATTTTTATATCCACAACACCTTCACGCGTATAATATTAGCACACTTGATCTGCCTTGTTTGTGTAGATATGTCCATTGTCGACAGATTGGCACGTGATGATAACAAGATGCTGCAGGTCCGCCGTGACGTCACCATGACTTTGGCAACCAAAACCACTCGAGCTCCCCAGAACAGGCACATCTCGCTTTTCTTCAACATCTCTTTGGCTCGAGCTGATTATCACGGTCAATTGATGTAAGTCACAGTCATTCGATAGACATGTTTTCTACTGAGAACTAATCACTCATCTTGCCTCAGCAGCCAACGGAAACAATATATATTCATTATCTCTTGTCTGTCGTGGATTAGGTGTCACAAGATCTCGTACCATAGTCATTGACACAGCTTCGAAAAGAATAAGAGGAAAAGGAATCACAGAAACCGCTCAATTCTACAATGACGAACCCAATTGCTTCGCTCCGCCATATTGGCCGCATGGTCCGCGCTCCAGCCGTGGATTTCAGAGGCACACGAAGTTTTGGTACGAGATCGACATTGTTCGCTGAGTCGAGCCAGAAGAGCATCGACCGTAATGAGCTGAAGCCCGAACGGAGCGAGTATTCGAAGTCCGGAACCGACGACGAGGTAGCTGGTCATCCATCAGCTTTTGACCCATCGAAGACGTCACCCGAAAGTGAGGTACAAGCTTCGTGCGAGGAGACTCGACAAGAAGGGAAGTCTAGCAATCCTCTGAATGTCAGCCCTGGAAACAAGGACGTCAGTCAGGCACGCGACCCGACAGAGGGCGGAGCAGATGCGAGTACTCCACACTCGCCGAGTTCGCGAGGAGCACCACCGAAGAACAAGCAGGTAAACAAGCCGCATTGAGCATCATGAATAAGATGAATATTGTGCGGCCAGGAGATGGGGTAGCTTGAGATGAGGGACTGCGCATTTCTGTACTTTTTTTTTGCAAAATGTTTGCATATCAATGGTCGATGCTGAACATATTAGAGATACTCCTGTTTCTAGAGAATTACAAGCATACAACTGTGAACGGGATATCAAGCGTAAAATGGTGCCAGTGTAGGAATGTAATGATCGAGCAAGCACATAAATTAATGCAACACTCTCAAGCAATTACTGAGCGGAGAATAACGGCGATCCTAATATAGCATTTATGCGGGATCTTTCCACTCTGTCCGCCCCAGGCGGATGATGTCACTTCCTCCAAGCACCCAGACCTTCTCGTTGCCGGAGGGAACGTCCCCTTCTAGAGCTTTAAGACCTGCATTAACCGCAGCCTTGGCGATAACATCTGAGTCTTGGGCCCAAGTGTCTTTAAGGGCGGAGTGCACCTTGCCTGCGACGCCAGCAATGAATCGGAACACCGCCTCGGTGGGCCGGCTCTCTTCGCGTTGACCAGAGATCAGGCCTGGTCGCAGGATAACGGTTTTTTCGAAACCGAGCGCTTTTACATCCTCCTCAATTTCACCCTTCATGCGCGAGTAGGGGATGGAAGAGGTTTTGCTCGCGCCGCTTGAAGAGATGAGGACGTACACCTTCACGCCGGCATCGCGCGCAGCACGCGCCATCTCCACGTTCAGGCCATGCTCTATCTTATACTGGTTCTCAAAACCGCCAGCTGCAGCGCGTGTTGTACCAAAAGCGGAGAAGAATATTGAGGGTGGTGGAGTAAGGGAAGAGAGCTGAGAGGCCCATCGAGAAGTATCGGCATCGACGATGGTGGTTAGCTTAGCAGGAGGAGCGGCGGAGGCTGCGGGTGGTGTCCGCCTGGTAATAGAATCGATGCGTGAGATGGAAGGATGTGCGAGAAGGGTGCTCAGGATATGGGAACCCTAGATGATTAGGATGCGCTGATCAGTACTCAAGCGAACTCCCTGAGGATGGTTGGTAATATGTCAGCAGAACATACCACCATACCGGTGGACCCGATTATCGCAACGGACGCCATAGCGATGCCTTATGTGTGTACAACTGATGCTTTAACGTCAAATGAGGTGATGAATGAGATGTAGCAGCTCTGTAATTCAGATAGGAGACTGTCTCTGCGACGTTGGATGTTTTATGGAGGATCAAGATAGGGCTGTCGCATCCACGTGCCGGAGGCATTACGTGACTGCAGTTCTGCCTCGACTTACCGCTTTTGGTACGATGAGTCAGCAACGAATGCCAAGATCTTTATCGATAAGAAATTGCGTGATCGAGACTAACCGTATACGGAAAGACGCCCTGTCTCTCGTCCGATAGTTTGTCGTTTTTTTTATATATCCAGGCGGGATTTGCCTCGTTTCCCCTCATTCTTTCTCTATTTATGCCTCTGAGCCTCAGATATCTGGTTCTCTGATCTAGGTATCTCTGGTTTTTGACTCATTTTCAACATGGGCTCCTCTACTCCTGCCCTGTCTACCCTCGTGGGGCCGACATATGCCACTGCGCAGACTCTCATCCAGCAGGTTGCGTACGCTCTGTCGGACAAGCTCTTTTCCTACTCTCCGGAATCTTTCGATCTTGATGCTGCTATCCGGGAGTGGTCTGCACGCAAGGAGAAGAACAGCAATGGCGAATCTCCCGCTGTCCAGACAATGGAAACCCGCCAGGGTGCCGGTAGCATTGCTCTGGGATATCTATTCTCCCCGGACTTCGACTTGAAGAAGCGTCACGTTCCCCAGGGAATTGTGGCCTCGTCGGCTACTCTGCCTTACCTCCGCTCCGCGTTGGAACAGCTTTCTCTTCTCTACTCCGTGGCTAGCCCTGTTGCGGCCCACGTCGCTGCTGTGGACTACGCCGGCGAGGACGGTCTCGTGTCGGACTATGTCACTGCTCTTGCCCTTGCGGAGGAACTTGGCCTGGGTCTTGTGTCTAGTGCTTCTGCCCATGAGGCCCAGCACATGGCCCTCTTCACCACTCTGCTGGCCTCCGTGCTGCCCTCGATCCACATCTACGACGGTGTTCGCGTAGGTCGTGAGACCACCCGGGTCATTGACGTCCTGAACCAGACTAGCCTAACCCGCACCCATGAGACCGTCCTGAAGCAGCAGGCTGATGCGCGCAACAAGCACCTGGACAACCAGGGCAAGGCGCTCAGTATCCTGCAGTCTCTGAACGCTGAATTGGGCACCGACTATGGTCTCTTTGAGTACCATGGCCACCCAGAGGCCACGTCGGTCTTGGTTGCGTTTGGTACTGTCGAAGCCTCGCTGACTGCTCAGATTGCTGAACATCTCTCCAAGAATGGTGCACGCGTCGGTGTGGTCAATGTGCGTGTGTACCGTCCATTTGTCGAGGAGGAGTTCTTGCGAGTCTTGCCGCAGTCTGTTAAGACCATCGGTGTCCTTGGCCAAGTGCGTGATGACCAGTCTGTCCAGGAGGAGGGTGTCCACTCTGCCCTGTACGAGGATGTTCTGGCCACTGTGGCATTTGCTGCTGATCGTCCTCATGCGCCCACCGTGGTTGAGATCAAGTATTCTCGCTCCCAGCGTTGGACTCTGGTCAACGCCGCGGCTGCCTTCCAGCGCGTGGCCGACAAGCCCATCTTGCAGGACACGCAGGAGCAGGCCCTGCAACTCCTGGACCCTGCCCATGTGCAGGAGTACATCTTCTGGGATCTGGATGATTCCGTCTCTGGACACGCTGCTGTCAAGTTTGGTGAAGCTCTGGCTACCGACTCCGCCAGCAACGTCACAACTAGCACGGTGTACGATAACTTGGTGCAGGGTGGTGTTGTTCGCGTCGATATTCGCAAGAGCTCCAAGGCATTGGATACTCCCTACGCCGTGAACACTGCTGATGTCGCCTACGTGGGTGACGTCAAGATCTTGGCCGATGTCAACGTTTTGGCTTCCATCAAGGACAATGGCAAGATCATCGTTCGTGCTCCTGGTGTCAAGGACGATGAGCTCGAGAAGAAGCTTCCTGCTGCATTCAGACAGGAGCTTGCTCAGCGCGGCATCTCCCTTTACATTGTCGACTCCTCGGCCACCGAAGACGCCTCGTTGGAGCCATTGATCTTGCAGACGGCCTTCCTGCGTGTTGCTGAGCCTTCTGCCGAGGCTTCTGGAATCCAGAAGCTGTCCAAGGTTGTCGGTGACGCCGCTACGGTCGAGAAGGTCTCTAACGACCTGCACAAGATGTTGCGCCAGATCGAGGTGCCTGAGTCGTGGACTAATGTCGAGGATGCCGCAACAGCTCCTAGCTTACCCACTGATGTCACTGCTAACAGCTTCGTGCCATTTGACAAGAACGAAGTGGAGCCTCCATCGCTGCTGAAGGACTGGAAGACCGCCGCCAAGGGTCTCGCCTTCAAGGAGGCCTATGGAACAAAGGCTGCCCTCCGACCGGATCTTGCGGCCAAGACATTCACGGTGCATGTCAAGGAGAACCGTCGCTTGACTCCTGTCACCTATGACCGTAACATCTTCCACATTGAGTTCGATCTCGGCGATTCAGGTCTCACATACGATATCGGAGAGGCTCTGGGTGTCCATGCTGAAAACGACTCAGAATCCGTCATGGAATTCATCAAGTTCTATGGCCTCAACCCAGAGGAAATTGTGGAGGTGCCAAACCGCGAGGATGAGTCAGTTCTGGAGAACCGTACTGTATACCAGGCACTCATGCAGAACGTCGACATTTTCGGCCGTCCTCCCAAGCGCTTCTATGAAGCTCTTGCTGAATTCGCCACTGATGAGAAGGAGAAGAAGGAGCTGCTCACTCTGGGTGGTCCTGAGGGCGCCGAGGAGTTCAAGCGCCGTGCTGAGGTTGACACCGTCACCTACGCTGACATCCTGCTTGAATTCCCCTCTGCTCACCCTGCCTTCCACGACATTGTGCGCATTGTCAGCCCGATGAAGCGCCGTGAGTACTCCATTGCTTCTTGCCAGAAGGTCACCCCGACCTCGGTTGCCCTGATGATTGTTGTGGTCAACTGGGTTGATCCCAATGGCCGCGACCGCTTCGGACAAGCTACCCGCTATCTCAAGGACCTCAAGCCTGGCACTCCAGTCACTGTCAGCGTCAAGTCCAGTGTGATGAAGTTGCCTCCCAAGTCTACCCAGCCTCTTATCATGGCTGGTCTCGGAACCGGTCTTGCGCCGTTCCGCGCCTTCGTGCAGCACCGTGCCATGGAGAAGGCCCAGGGCAAGGAAGTTGGTGCTGTCCTGTTGTACATGGGCTCTCGTCACCAGCGCGAAGAATACTGTTACGGAGAGGAGTGGGAAGCCTACCAGGCCGCCGGCGTCATCACCGTCCTGGGTCGTGCGTTCTCCCGTGACCAGCCCGAGAAGATCTACATCCAGGACCGCATGCGCCAGACCCTGCCTGAGATTATCCAGGCGTACATCCGCGATGATGGTGCTTTCTACCTCTGTGGTCCCACCTGGCCTGTTCCCGATGTCACGGCCGTGCTGGAGGAAGCTATCACCACCGAAGCCCAGGCGAACGGAAAGAGGGTTGAGGCTCGCAAGGAGATCGAGAAGCTCAAGGACCAGGAGAGATATGTCCTGGAGGTCTACTGATCACATTGATTCGCATCTGCAGTCATTTCGCGTTAGAAACCATGATATCCAGACACTTTAGCGAATGATAGATAGATACCTGCTTTAAGTAATGATTTTCAGGATCAATGTGAAAAGTTTCTCTTGCCGTACAATCTAAGATGCAACCTAAATTTCCTGTTGGAACTGCTGTCGCATGCAAATCGTAGCATTGTAGGCTCATAATGTTGAATATGACTTTTGTGTAGCCCCAGTAGGCCCCCTATCTCTATGCAACTCCAGGGTATCTTGATATAATATGCAGCTGGCTTTTTTTGTACCTCCCACCAACTATCGGTTGTTAACCACCGCCATACTATGCATAGTATATGAAATATTGTGAATAAGAAAGCGTCCCAGAATATTTGACGATTTTGATATGAAGAAAGTACTTTCTCGACAAACGCGCAACTTTTACCGTGGTGTTATGCCCTTCCGATACTACCCAGTTTAGTTTTCCCATATGCGCCTCCCTTCTCCTTCCGCAATTCGAGCGCCTGGCGATAAGGTGGTGCTGTAGGTGGTTGCACTGGATCCAGGCTGACATAGCCTTCGGGTAAGGCGTACGAAGCGTCTGAGTCCCAGGCCGATAGGTCACCGCAGGCGATGAAGGGAGCGATCCAGCGGCTTTCCAATGGATGGATTCCCCGCGGCTGCGATGAGGGGTCCAGAACTCGCGTCTGTGTCAAGTGGTTGGGGGCAGTGGAGACTGGTTCTGATACTGCAACAGGAGTGCGATCTTCCCGCTCTTCATCCTCTCCATCGGGCATTTCGATCTCGACCGTATGGTCAGGGCCAGTGGGTACGGCCGCAGCACCTCCAAACAATGGATCTTGTAAGGCACCTAGTCCTATTTGCCGTTCGCCATCCCCTTCTCTGGTGGGAGGGATGAACCCCTCGCACACAACGAAGGCCTCTAGACTGCTAGCACGACTGCTTCGGGGCTTCGCCACGGAGACTTTCTGGAAAACGGTCCGGAGCTGTGCGTATATGATGTCCACGTCTCTTCCGCGGAATATTTTTGCAACGAATTTCCCACCTGGCCTTAGAACACCGATCGCCAGATTGAGCGCCGCGTAGAGAAGTTGAGACTGGATATAGATATCCAGGTCGTGGAGTCCAGTCACATCGGGGGCACCGTCGGACAGAACAAGGTCCACCGGGTGTGGTTGTTTAGAGACGGACTGGGAAGATGAAGTGTATGCCTCTGGGTCCAAGGCGCGTAGAAGCAGAGGAATTGTCGATGGATGCGTAATGTCGGCCTTCAGAGTCGTGATACCTTCCAGTGGGGCCATGGGCTGGAGATCAATAGAGACGATCTTGACATTTTTCCGAGGCTTCAAGCCTGTATCCTCTTCTTCGCCGTCTTCCATATCTACTGCAGCATCATCCAATCGATCTTTGTACTTCTCCAGTCTCTCCAACGCTCTCTTTTCTTTCCGTCTCTTCTCTAGCCATGCTCTCCGTCCAAAGCTCTCGCCTTTGATCAAAACTCGACTGAGCACTTGACTCCAACTACCCGGAGCGGCGCACAGATCAACGACCCGCGTGACGCTATCGGGGTCTGCATGAGCGAATAGGTCGAATTGTTCATCGATCTGGATGAGCTTGAAGGCGGAACGAGCGCGCCAATTCTGCTCTTTCGCCAGACGGTAGTAGGCATCACGTTTGTCTTTGGACGACTTCCCCATAGCGGAAGATTTGAGACTGAGTTAGTATCTGTTTTCAATTTTATCTCCCAGTTCGGTATCCAATGTAAAAAAAAATCTTGAAAAAGCATTTGCGCGCTCCGAGGAGTCGTCGGTGATCTTTTTCGCGGACGTGGGGGAGTGCGATAAGATCAGGCCGAAAATGGCGGGCGGAGTTTTTCTGCCGCGTAAAAAAATAACTGAGCAGCGCAACAAAGAGACGAACATTACATTCTCCTCACTTAAGCGCCGCATCGTTCATTCATCATGGCTAAGAAGCGAGATCGCGACTCAAAGGGCCAAGGGGCCCCTCTTAAAAAGAAACAGAGAGTCGACAATGTGTCCAACGACGCCGTCGTTGCGTTGGACGATCTTGATTGGAAAGCGGTTGCTCTCCCAGACCGACTGGACGATGCAGAAGGTTTCTTTGGGTTAGAGGAGATTGATGGGGTTGATATTGTGCGACCTGAAGGAAAGGGAGAGATTAAATTCAAGGTGCGAATTCCATGTGGTTTGCTGTACGAGGAATTGGGATCAATACTAACTTGACCAAATAGGCTGCCGGAAACAAGCCTACGAAGTCCATTCTGAAGAAAAATATTACCCCCAAGGAAGACGATACGAACTACGATGACGAATGGTCTGGATTCAGCGATGGTGAAACAAAGGAGAAGCCTGCTCAGGATATGGACGAGGCCCACGAGGATAAGGCCGGGGCAGACGACTCGAAGGAGAGCAAACAGTCAAAGAAGAACAAGAAGGAAAAGCAGGAAAAGAAAGAAAAGAACCAGAAAAAAGGCAAAGAAAACGACACGAAGCGGAATGATCGTGGCCTCCAGCCCAGTTTATCCTTCGCTGCTCTCGAGGACATGGAAGAGGACGGCGTGGATGTCTCTGCCTGGGATCCGCTTGGATTGTCACCCGAACTGCAAACAAGTCTGTCGAAGCTCAAGTTCGCGACACCGACAGCTGTACAAAAGTCTTGTATACCACATATCCTGGACGGTCATGATGTTGTGGGCAAGGCCTCTACGGGTTCAGGAAAAACATTGGCTTTTGGTATCCCCATCCTTGAACATTATCTGAGCCAAAGAAGAAGCAATCCCACGGACCAAAAAGACGAAAAGAAGACATACCCTATCGCCCTCATACTTTCTCCCACACGAGAACTGGCTCATCAGCTAGCTAAGCACATTGGAGACCTGAACACACACGCACCCGACACTAATGCTCGTATCGCGCTTCTAACGGGAGGATTGTCGATCCAGAAACAGCAAAGATTGTTGGCGAATGCAGATATCGTTATTGGTACTCCCGGACGAGTATGGGAGATTATGAGTACTGGACAGGGTCTCATCCACAAGATGCAGAAGATCAAGTTCTTAGTCATTGACGAGGCAGACAGACTTCTCAGTGAGGGCCATTTCAAGGAGATTGAGGAGATCATAAATTCGCTCGACCGGAAGGAAGAGAATGGGTTCCCTGAAGAGGAGGCAAGTTCTGATGATGAGGAAGAGGAGGAGGAGGATCAGCGCCAGACTTTGGTCTTTTCGGCAACATTTCACCCCGGGTTGCAGCAAAAGCTAGCAGGCAAAGGACGCTTCTTCAGTGGTGACCTGCTGGACCAGAAGGAGTCCATGGAATATCTGTTGAAGAAGTTGAACTTTAGAGAAGAACGACCGAAATTCATCGACGTTAACCCTATCCAGCAGATGGCAGAAGGCTTAAAAGAAGGGATCGTGGAGTGTCCAGCAATGGAAAAGGTTAGTGCTCTTCTGACACAAACACCCTAAGTTCAATATAGTCTCATTGATTCTAATAATGACTACAGGACCTGTATCTATATACTCTCCTCCTCTACCATCCAAAGCATCGCACATTGATCTTCACCAACTCTATCTCCGCTGTACGCCGACTCACCCAATTCCTCCAAAATCTAAACCTACCTGCTCTCGCTCTGCACTCTTCAATGGCTCAAAAAGCCCGTCTCCGCTCCGTTGAGAGATTCTCGTCACCATCGTCAGACCCTAGCTCCATCCTCGTCGCCACAGACGTTGCCGCCCGCGGTCTCGACATTAAAGGCATTGACTTTGTTATCCACTATCACGTTCCTCGCACAGCTGACACATACGTCCACCGATCCGGCCGTACTGCTCGTGCCGGCGCACAAGGAAAGAGTGTCATCCTCTGTGCCCCTGAAGAAGTCGTCGGCGTGGCCCGTCTAGCCGCGAAGGTTCACACAGACGCCAAGGCATCCAACACCAAGCGCCTCCCTCTGGAATCCGTTGAGCTCGACCGCCGTATCGTGGCTCGCGTCCGTCCTCGCGTAAATCTCTCGAAACGAATCACCGATTCTACCATTGCCAAAGAAAAAATCAGCTCTGAAGACAACTGGCTCCGCGCAGCGGCCGAGGATCTCGGCGTGGACTACGACAGCGAAGAATTCGAAGCTACAGGAAAAGGCAAAGGTCGTGGTCGCGGTGGTGGTCGCCACGAACGCGAGAAAAAGGCCGGTAGCGTCACTAAAGCCGAAATGGCCGGTATGCGCGCTGAGTTGAAGCAATTGCTTTCACAGCGTATCAATATAGGTGTTAGCGAACGGTATCTCACTGCTGGACGCGTTGATATTGAGGCTCTGCTCCGCGGGGAAGGCAACCAGGCGTTTCTGGGACCGGTGGATAAGTTGGATTTCTAGTCTTAAAAGAGCGGGACAGACTCTTGTTCTAGTCCTTTTTACTGTATGTATATATATAGACAATGACCCGTAACTAGAATCCCGAAAATAGCGCAGGTTAATTTAAAAGTCACGAAATAGTGTTGCGCTATTTATGATCTAAAAACATTGGGAACTCCTAGAGCCGCTTTCCTGGGACTGCTTGTGCAGTCTTATGCTACATGCATAACTGGCCCGCATTTGTATACGTACCTAGTATAGAGAACCCCCAGCCTCTTTAAAGTGGAAATGGAGAAATATATTGACGGGATCGAGGATCTCGTACAATCATAGCACTGCCGCGAATAGCGTGATATCATAATTCGTCTTTGATCATCGTTAAAGACCCCATCAAGACATAGAACGATCTTCTCCGACGACGCATATGATGCTATCATGCTGCTATCGATGTCTGATATTCTGGCCTCAGCAATGAGCATTCCAACAGAACAGGGTATACGCGAAGAACTGATTGTCACACTCAATCACACCAGATAACAATGTGTGCAATAGAGCTTTTTCAGTTGTCGCTCATGTATTGGCCACCTTTAGATGAGAATGTTGCCGCTATGAGGGCGGATGACCCAACCAAAGCACAGCGCAAAAAGTGGACTCGTCGCTATAGACCCAATATACCCCAGAAAAAATAAACAAATTGATAGTAAGATATGAACGGTATTTATAGTCATTTCAAGCCCGTACAAGGACGACTAACTGTTAGTAGAGGTATTAGTAGACCAGAATAGACTAACAGTAAACGCAGATATCTGCCATCAGTAGATAAACGCCATATGATGCATTTTTCGTCCGTGATGTGAAAAGAGCTAATGAGAACAATGGTACTTTCCCACGGATATGTATTTCCGGAGAAAAGAGGGCTGCGTGCTAGGCGGGAGATTGCGATCAGTGACGTTTCATGAACCAGCCGCCTTTTTCCCATAGCCCAGGTTCATAGAGGCAAGAATTTCGCACTTTGTCCTTCAGCACTCCATCAAGAAGACTATTGATGCGTTTGAAATCAATAGGCTTGAGTATCCATCCATCGAAGCCAGAGTCGATGTATATTTGGCGATCTTTCTCGACCAAAGACGCCGATACAGCAAAGATCGGAATCCTCCCATTGTAACGAGCTACGGCAGATAATAAGGTACCGGATGCTTTGCTTTCGAATTCGCGGATCATTTTTGTAGAATTCACGCCGTCCACAATGGGCATCTGCAGTTATGTCAGCACAGACGATGATAAAGTGATTTCTTGTCGACCTACCTGAATATCCATCAACACAGCATCGAAGGAACTCGATCTCTCACGATGGGCAATGGCGCACTCTTCCCCGTTGACAGTCAAATGAACAGTATGGCCAGCTTTCTCCAATCTCTTCTGTATGATCTTGCTATTGATCGGGTCGTCTTCCGCAACAAGTACGCGCAGACCAGACTCCACCCCGGAAGGGTTTAATCTTGGAGATACACTAACATCTTTTTCGCGAGGAATCTCTAGGCCCTTTGTTGGCTTCGGTGATTTAGAACCATCTATTGACGAGGTTGGTCCCGTCGAAGATGATTGGGACGTATTGTCTTCTTGGACGCGCAAGGCACTCAATGGAACGCCCGAGTCAGTTACCGATTCCTGGCCCGGTAAACGAGGAGAACCTAGCGGCATCACCGTTCGTGAGGGGACGGTTGGGCTAGAAATTGGAGATATTCTATTTCCTTGCGTAGCTAGAGGACTGCCAAATGGCACCCTAGTGGTTTGATCGGTGCCTGATATGATTGACGGGCTATCCCCGCCATCGGGAGCTCCATTCCTGCGGTTTCTCCGAGCGTGAAGATTCTCATGCGCTGGTTTCTGGGAGAAAGGCCCATCCTGCATGGCGCTGATAAGTCGGTCAACATCACTCTTTCCGCTCCGAGCGCTATTACCACTGAGACTGCTGGAGTTACTATTTCGCCGCCTCGATCCACTGCGACTCTGGGAATTTCTGTTAATAAGCAGAAATTCCCCTTCGATTGGCGGCGGTGTCTGCGGTACATCACGTTCCTCAGCTTGAAGCAACGTTTGACGAGTCGCAGGCTTTTCTTCATCGGCAGGTAGTGGGAATCTTAATTGGATCTTGAAACGACTGCCCTTCCCTTCTTCGGACTTGACGCTTAGCTGGCCCTGCATGTTGCGAACGATGCGAGCAACTAGTGCCAATCCCAGACCAAGAACAGGTTTCTGTTCCTCGTCTGAGCTCTCGCCTGACTCTCGGATGTTGTAATGTTCATAGTAGATCGGATCGTGCTCACTGGAGACCTGCTCTAACTCTCGAAAGAGATTTTCCAACATATCCTGGGACATCCCAGAACCTGTGTCACTGACTGCCAATTCGACATCCATATGGTCCGGCTCTTGCTGGCTGGGCGAAGGCCAACTCTCAACAGTAATGGCCCCTGATGACGTATGCTGCATGGCATTCGAAATAATGTTGGTTATCACCTGCCGGACACGCCGCTGATCGCCCAGGACAGATTTCGGGGCTCCGGGATACTCAATAACATTGTAGGCAATGTTCTTTCTCTTAGCTTCTCCTTCAAACATCTCGGCAGCTTCTTTTAGCGTGGTGTGGAGGTCGAAAACCTCGTCTTTGATCAGATTCTGTCCATTTTCGGTATTTGTCAAGTCTAACAGGTCATTGATCACGTAAATAAGTGATTTGGATGCCGAGTGCGATTTCGCTAGGTTCTCCCGGATTTCGCCGTCTAAAGAGCCTTCCAAGGCGATTTCCAGGTAGTTGACGATTGCATTAAGCGGTGTTCTCACCTCGTGAGCTGAATTGGCCAGGAGTAATTTGGTTAGTTGTGTGCTTTGCATCACAGCTTCTTTCTGTCGCCAGACTTCGATAAACTTCCCATAAACAAGGCAAAGAACAGCCGCAGTCTCAACGTCTGCTTCGCTCCACTCGCGTGAACGTGTCATGATAGTTTCCTTCCACGTTTTGAAACTCGCGCGAGGCTCGAGATACGCGGCTGTTCCTTCTTTGTACCTTTTTTCGTAAGGATTCCCGGCCCACTTGACTTCTGTTAACTGTCCGCGCCTGAAGAAGACGATAAAGTCACTGCCCCCAGAAGACAGTGGGACATAGAGTAGGCCAGATATACTTTTCAAGCCTGGTGGATAGTTTAGATCCTCGAAGTCTTTGGTGATATCGTGAGAAGCTAAAACTGAACTGATTCGGCGCATCCGCAAATATTCCAGCAAGACCAAGACTTCTTGGGCCTGAGCAACCCGACCTAAAATTTTCGTCTCATCACGAATGGAAAGAGCACCGTAATCTGCATCGAAAAGTTTCAGAAGATCATCCGATGAGGCGACGATGTACCCGGAAGGGTTTGTTTCAGTGGGAACTGTATTGATAAGTTTTCGCGCTTGAAGACGAGAGGCATATGATAACCGTTCGATATTTCTCGACGTCGTATCACCGATCAGCCGACACATCTTTCTGAGTGGAAAAGACACCCTCATGCCTGATGTGCCATAGGAATGACATGAGATGAGGCCCCATAGTTCGTCGAATGCATTTATACTGATGGACATTGACGATCGAGTACCCATATTGGCCAGGTACTTCACATGTATGGGAGACATTGCGCGTAGATAAGTGTATGTCATATCAATAGGCTCCTCCAAGTCCTTCACAGATCGACAAACTAGTCGAGCAGTCTCCTGATCGCGATCATACAGTAGACGGACCTTGTTAATTCTGTAAAGATCGCGCGCCTGTTTGGGGATATCCGATGCAGGGAAACGCAGTCCCTTGTATAGATCTTTAGAAGCTCTCGGGTCGACTATCTCTGAGACAACCAACCCATTCCAGCTGCTGTCGAACTGGTAGACCATGACTCGATGGAATCCCGTCAGCTCCTTCACGATGCCCACAAGGACGTTAAGGAGAGCATCCAGTGTCGGAGCATTAGCAAGCTGTTCCTGGACTTGAGATAACATATTGAAAACTTTCATCGCTGCTGCCTCTCCCCTTTTGCTCCTTGCACTGCGCAGCATTCGCAAGGGAAGATTGGCGCTGACGGTACTTTGAGCTAGTTCATCAGCAGTTGGAGTAGTCCCTAGCGTATCGAGTGGCTTATTCGGCGTTGTCTCTCCATCCACATTTAGTGGATTGATCTGGTCATCTTCCAGCTCGAACTCACATATTATATAATCTTTGTTGACATCGTTCATGTGGATGGCGCACCAGAATTTTCTCTCCTCTCCGTCCGGTTGCTTGATAGACAGTATGAAAACTTCTGGGCCCTGTATCTTTGGATCACATCCCTCGTCTCTAACGAAATCCACATGATCCAAAAGATTATCCTCCTGCTCCTCTGACAAGATGTCGCCAAAGCTTTCCAGTGCAAATAGTTCTTTTGGAGAATATCCCAATATATGTTTCGAATTCTCGCTCACGACCCTAACTACCAGCTTGCCTTCCGTCTCTTCATGCAACGCAATCAAGACGCCAAAGCTCTGAACCGCGCCTGGAATGTGGATCGGTTCGTCTTCGCAACGTTGAAGTTCGTCCCCATCTCTTCCCGTTATTATTGCATGTCCATCTTCGGTCATGACGTGTTTGAAGCGCGTTGTGAAGAGATAAGGCGTTTCTTCCTCAGTGCCAGTGCTGCGAGGTATATCCTGGCCATCCAGGCGCACGCCACCGTCGGTACTAGAGGCCATCGAAATGCCGTCAGTAGAAATGCGCCCGGAGCCAACATCTTCCCCAACTGGTTGCAGTGTCGCCTTGTGCGGTGAGAGAAAGTCGGTTTTCGAGTCTGTTTCACCTGGAAGCAAAAGCTCGTCGTGATGGCGGGGATCTTTTTCAGCATCTGCTGGACGACTTTGGATAGGTAGTATAGACGTATTTGATATACTGCCAACAATAGATGACCTTCGCGTAACATTCACGGAAGATGAAGGTTCATCTGTCACATCCTCAGAAGGAGGTGATTGCAACCAAGACGGTCTAGGATTCACTGAAATCACTGACCTGATAGGGAAGACCCGGTCAGCCGTATCTGGGCTCAGCGAGGGTAACTGCGGGGAATGTGCATTCGACGAAGGTGATGGTGCTTCCGATTGCGTCCCCGTCATTGTAGGGACCTGGACGATCACTGAACCCGATGATCTATTCTGGCCAAGAGAGTCTTCTCGGCCTCTTTGTCGCGCATTGGCCTCAGTGGTACTGGTACAGTCTATCGTGTCCCTAGACTGAGAGGCTTGATCGCCGCAAGGGTCGTTGGATGCCATTTCAGGCAAACAATAGCGAGCGACTTCCACGTATGAAATCCACGATTAAAAAGCAGATTAAGAGGGTCTCCACAGCGTACGGCATTTATTGCACTTAATATTTATGGTGGCCTGTTTGATACCAGCGGTAACTTGGGAACAAGCAGGCAATGTGGTTCTGTGCGATTTGTGCCTACCAGTAGAGGCATTCCATCTGGCTCCCTAAGCGTTGAGAAAGTAGTTACTGTCAGGATCGTAAACCTCTATCGGCTGCCACAAAACACACACTGGCGACCAGCAGATTTTGATATATCGAGGATCTGCACACGAGCCGGCCACAGGGAGCTGGTGATTGCTAAAGTATGGGAATGGCTGGTCCCAAGGAAACGGGCTCCGGGGACTGAGAGAGGGTCCTTTGGGGGGTTCTGGAGTACAAAGAGAAACGATATTGAGAGTTTCGAGAAGAAGAAAACTAGAGGGGTAGCTTGTGCACAGCAGAAGGAGAGAGCGGTATGGACGCGCGCCTCCGTCGCTTGCACAATTTCCCTCCGTACAACGGACCGTTGCCCGACAGGCTCGTCTGTCTAGAACTTCCAAGGCCTTGAGAAATCCGAAGGGACAGACCAGTGGACCGTGGACCAGGACAGCAAGACTTTGTCCGCCCAAGGTCAGTGTTTGTTTTAGACCTCGGCGCCGTTCTCTGACACTGACATTGGATGATCCGTGAGGCGTGCCTTGTGGCTGGTGGCGCCCGGATCGTCTTGGATGCTGAATGATACTGGATGCCAAAGACTAGCTGCCAAAGAAGGACTAAACTCATACCACGACCTCCAGGAAACCTTGAATCGGGAGGTTCCCCATGGACTTTAGCACCGGACGTTGGACCGTCGCTTGTCGGCGAACAAGGAAACCGGTATTGGAGATGAGCTCTTGTCCCTCTCACTGGGCTCTCGTCCGCCACCAGGGCGGGGCAGACATGTAGCTTCTAACTGGAAACTCTCCAGGGAAACGGCCGTTCAATCATATTATCCAGTTGTCTACACCTGTCAAGCATCAAGGTTTGATATCCCATATCTCTATGGCTTCGTCGTCTATGCTCTCAGATCGAAGGAAGCGGGTGCTAACAGCATCATGGACAGTCTTGAGAAACGGTCGATGATCAGCTATGATAAACACAGAGACGACACAGCAGCGGAAAGGGGACCATTGCGCGAGGGATATGGATCCAAAACCAAGGAGCAGGTTTCACCACTCCAGGCACGCGATGCTCAGACCTCTCGTCTCATTTAAGATTTCCGAGGTCTTCACTCTAATCGTCGCTCGCTGCGGGTTCTATCCTACTTAGCGGAGAGATCGGCTCTTCCGGGATTATCCACGACCCCGTCTGACTGTCAGGAACATGGCCACTGAACCAAGGTCACCAATAATACTAAATAATGAGCCTTGGGTCGTACAGGTTTCATAAATCTCATTCTTCCCAGGAACCGATGGAAAAGCCGCTCCAGTGTCTTTCTTCCCCGGATTGGAACGTGCGATCTTCGAGCTAAGCCGGCATTTTCCCGATCACCGCTCTCCCTTCAACCGTGATGTTCTCTTGGGCACTTCTTTTTGGAAAACTAACATCTCCCGGACGGCACGTATAATAGCTGGCAGAAAATGGGCAGCCTAGTTTTGGACGCATCTGAAGAAAAACCGATCGTAGGGCTTAGACGCCTGGCCCAGCGTTCCTGGGCCTCTGGAGATCTTTTCCGCCGCGGCTGTCCCGATGACCGATCGGTCCGCCACTCGAAATGCACTATGATTTGCTGGCATTCTATCCCGAATCGTCCAAAGAAAAGAAAAAAAGCTGCTCCCATGCTTATCTATACTCCCGGCACTAACGCTGAGCTTCCAGTCTGTCTATGCTTCGATGCTCTGCGCTTTGTAGACTCCGACAGAGAAGAGATACCGACCCTACTCATCATTCTGATTTTGGGTGGAACCAGTTATGTGCCAGAGCGTTATTATTTCCTTTCGCAGTAGCGTGAGCAACTCACAACCATGGATCTCTTTTACTGTACGATTTGTGGCGCAAGCCACCGCAAATCATGTTTGTCGCACGTGACCTCTCGCTGTCATTGAAAAAGCTTTCGTTCACTCAGAATGCGCGGATGGAGTAGATGGGCCAAGTTCCAGATTATCATGATGGCGGAGTCTCTCCGTACTCCGTATTTCCTACCAAGAACCGGCAGTTCTGTAAGAGAAAGGACAAATGCTGGCGTTCCAGGCGGGTCGAAAGACCCGTCAAAGTATCAGAATATCCCCAGAAGAAACTCCAGTTTCTCCGGGCATCTCCGCTGGAGCGAGGCCCTTTCTTTTCTTCCCTTTTAGGTAACTAATATATCTACTAGCTGGTTCCTGGCCTACCTAGCTCACCGGATATCAGAAAGCCACAAGGTGTACTAGAAGCGGCTTCCACTTGTGTAAGAGAATGTGAGCAACTGAGTGCAGTACCTGAGAACATTGCTCCTTGTAATTACCGCAAAAGTATTCCTCCACATGGCTGATGCCGTGCGAGAAGTTCGACACGACGCAAGTTGAAGCAAACTTCTCTCGGATAGCGTGTTATTATTGTACAACGTAGCCAATAAATATAACATAATATCACATCTTTTTAAACCCTCCTAGCTGAGGAATTCCGAAAGTGGGAGATGAAACATAAACCTACCCTCTAGCAATGTTTGAGTATTCTTACGGAGTATATATCGAATAAATTCTGAAATTCATAAATTCAAGATACAGTAACTTATTAATTCTGATTTATTGTCAGCGCTTACGGCTTCTGATGAGAGCGAGCTGCGAACCTGCTGCAATCCGCTGCTCCTACCCTCTACAAACCTGGTAGCAGCTGCAACGGGAAGCTACTTAGATCCACCTGTATAGGATCAAAGCAAACGGAGCTGGAACCATGGAACGTTCGTTCAGTTCAGCTCCAGGCAGCTGTAATGTCAGGATTGAGTGAGGGAGCATAAATAGCTGATAGATTTCGGTTACCTTCAATTCTCTAAGCAATCAAGGTTTTATTCCCATATCAAATGCTCCTTCAGAACCTTTGCTTCCGTGGTCCTAGATCTCCACAGTTATTGGTCTAAGCATTGATCGCTCTATCGGCGGAAATTTAGGGAGATGTGCCTTTCAAGACTCCCGCTACATAGTAAGATGCCAAGGTATAGGACGAAAACCGAGCAAATAGGTAGAAAATAGCTATATTCCGGGTAGGACATTAAAATATCCTCCGCCGCTGCATCAATTCAGAACTATAACTAACGTATAATAACTAACTACCCCTTGTCAAACTGGATAGTGATCGTGGTAAAACTCCAGCTCATCATCAGAACGTGATCTTTTGGGCCGGGGGCTTGACGTCCATGATCTCTTCGACTCTTCCGTGGTCTTATCCTTATCAGAGCGGGAGCTCCTCCTGGATAGAGAAAGGACTGATGGCAAAGAGCGGATTTTGGTCATAATGAGACTGAGTGACAGTTTATCGAGATGTCGAGCACACGGAGGAAGACAAGCGACCTGGAACCCCACTCCGATCTCGACGTATGTCCAGAAAAGGATGATGGAAACAATTCCTATCGTGAGTTCCGGTTAGCAGCCGCATAGGGACAGGATATAGAGCGAAGGAAGGTGTTCATACCTTCTTGATCAATCGATGGCAGGCTCGTATGGAGGACCTTCGTGTACTGATTCGTAGTTCCCTGGACTTGTATCTGGATCCAGACGATCATTCTCAAGAGTCCTGCAACCACAGCGCTACAGAAGGGTCAGTATCGATATTACCGCACCGAACTATCTAATCCAGGACGGACTTACAACACACTGAAGAGAAAAACGAGTGATACTTGGAGTTTCTTCCAAATGCTCATGTTCAGCGTTCCAACCTGACGACGTGTTAACAAACCAATTTCATACAATGCTATGCTGGTTCGATTTACATACCATGCAAATTGGCTCGATCAAAATCGCAAGATCCAGGACCCAACTGAAGACTGCGCAACCGGTTTGCATCGCGAACGTGTTTACGCATTTAGTACGGAGCGAAGTGAGACTGGACCAGCTCACAGCTGGGTTTGAGCCGCACGCAAATATTTCAAAGAAAAGGAACACGACTGTCCACATGGTGACAAGGATGATGAGAGTCCAGTTGACATAGTCAAAGGGGGTTCTGAAGGCGCGGCCTGGTTTCCCAATGCAGGGAATGGTCAGTTCATATCCATCATAATGCGGTCTATCTTGTTTCTTGAGGAATGGCGACTTACCCTTGAATATGCGGCGAAACAAAAACAAGAGCGTCAATTTAATGAAACCAATAGTAAGCACATGGCCTATCCAGAAAGCGTATTCGAACTGATATCTCTTGCTTTAGTATTTCTCTCCAAGACTAGGATAGCCCGAGGAGACAGAAAACGGACCTTTCCAAGTTCATGTTGTTCTGTTGGGGTGATCCCTGGAATTGAATGTCCGCCGATGATGTTCATTTGTGCTCCTATTAATGATATTCAGGATACAGCGTCGGGAGTTTATCGGCATAGTCTCTTACCTATTACCATAGCAACACCGGCAGCTATGGTAAGGAACTACAATGAAGTATTAGCAGTTGAACATCTCTCGTCCAGCACAGGTAGTTGCTCCAAGACTTACGGCAGCAGGAACAATGAAAAGGTCATCGATTTCGACATTTCTGGAATATCGCCGCCATCCGTATGCTCTGATAGCAAGCGATATGACGACAAGGACTGGAAATATGATACCAATGGCAGTCACACTGCCTTTATTAACGTATGTCATGGTTATGGTGGCCTTAAGGGATAGACATCGACCGATACTTTCTGGAAAGAGTTGAGGATCGAGTCCTGATCCTATGTAGGCATTAAGGGCCAGTCCAGGTCTGTGCCTATGTACACGCCTGAAAGACCCATATATGTATTACAGCGCAAGGGATCTCGCCATCATGCAACTATGCCAGAGGGATCGTGAGAGGGTTCACAAGCCAAAGCGCGAATAATAATGAATACGTGTTTTGCATACCCTGCCTCATGCCTCATACTTTCCTCAGTTGGGAAATGGATATGCGAGGCCTAGAAGATGATGTTTTCAGTCCATTGGGTAGTAGCACACCGAATATGCGGTTACACTGCATGTCAGCAGCGCATAAGGAAACTAGGAATAGTTATTGGACATAATCCTAGCTCAGTGTACGATATTGTGGGGGCTGAAAGGCAATTGATCTCGATAATCCAACTTGGGTTGTGCTCAGCCAGATCTGGAAAACCCCCGCATCGGCATGGAGTAAGCAGGTCCTGCTTCAGCCCAACCGTGCGTGAGTGTTATCGGCGTTAACTATAGTTTAATCACATCAGGTGGCTATGTACGGAGTACATACATACATGTACTACCTGCGAGAATTTGGACCCCACGTAGCCATATGATCGGCATATCCCGCTTAAACCCAATAAAGTACTAAATTAAGAATTCTGCAGGTGGTACCAAACTTTTTATTTTTATTTTTATTTTTATTTTTTCTATATTGTGCTGACGATCTATAGTATCTTGGACCCCACGTGGATATGTGATGGGCTACTATGTTCATACTGAGCCAGATGATGGTCTAAGTTAACCGCGACGCGGGCTATCATCAGCTTTCTACTCTTATCGAATCTGGCCACCTACAGTACTTTATCGGTGCTACTAGCAGAAGGACGTCTCATCAATCCCGTCTTGAAAACACTGCGAGATGGCGTCGACGGAAGATGGAGAGAAAAAGCCATTTCTCCCCGGCAAAGAAGACGAGCCTGACTACGAGGATGTTGTCAGAACCGAGAAAGGGTTTACACGATCCCGGTTTCTTAAGACGAATGGTGCTCTCTTCATACTTCACATAGTCTTCCTGATCTTGAACATCTCTGTTCTCATCTGGAATTTACGCTTTGCGGGCGATCGCAGAAAGGGTGATGATCATGGAGATGTACTCAACAAAGTATATAGTAAGTTGCTCGAAAAGATATTGATTCCAAAATTCGTCCGTTTCATTCGCTAAATGCTACGGGATCTTATATAGCACCCGCGCAATCAGCTCTCCAGTACAAAGTAGAAGAACTCAATTCTGGACATGGCCAAAATCCCTTCGCAGGAGAGCCTCGCCCGGAGACCGACAAAGCATGGTCAGATCTACTCAGAGGTAAAGTATCACCAGCTTTCATTTGACTCTTAATGCGATATATAGGAACAGAGTTGACCGGCTATTCTCTTTCAGGGGGCATTATCAAAATCTCCGAAGACGAGCTGAAGAAGTTGAACAAAACTTCCATTCCACTACAAGATGGGAGTGGTTACATTGCTTATCTCGAGGCTATCCATATGCTGCATTGTGTGGTACGTCGATTAGTCTTTTTTTGATGCTCCTTTCTATTTCCGCACGGAGCCTGTCTTACCGTACAGTAGAAACGAATTTATCAATCTCAGCACCCCGAACACTATCCAGAGCTCCAAGGCACTGATGCTTTCGCGCCAGGTCACTGGGGTGAGAATACCTTAGCCCTACCTATTTTTATTATCTATGCTAACACATGGTAGATCACTGCCTCGAGGTTCTCCGCCAGGGAATCATATGCAACGCCGACATAACGGTGAACACGTACTATTGGAAAAGTCCTACCGAGATTCAAGGTAACAGAACAGGGGTCCGGAAATGCACCGACTGGAGCCGGATTCAGAAATGGGTCGATGAAAGAGCGGTCGATTTCAGAGGTCCTGATAAGTTCCTTGATACTTTGGTGCGAGAGAATTGAAATAAACTTGGCAGAACAAACATGATAAGATTTTGTATTCTATATTATTCCCAAGATATTAATGATGACTCGTTAACTCCTAGCCAGTATTAATAACCTTCCAAATATAAGAAATAAACAGAACCCGAGATTTGGTCATAACTCCACTTAAGAAAGAATCGGAGACGCCTTTGAAACACTTGATATGTAAAACAGGAATGAATTTTATGACTTCATGGTCCCACCAACATATCAGTAGATGCTGCCCGATCCAACATCCACTTATGCAATTTATCCCAATTGACGCACTTCTGAACTTTCGGAACATGGTGTGTTGGGATATCCTGTCTGCGCTCTCCCCAGTATACTGTGTACATGGAGTAGTCCGCATGACACATGCTGCCTTGACGTAGGAAGTCGAGACAGTGGTCTGGAAATATGCGTAAGCATCCACAGAAGATAAATGAAAAGTAATTGAAACATTCAAGAACGTTGAGGGATGAGAGCACTAACCTGCGTGGGATCGGAGATATTCGAATTGTCCCCCCGTTGGATCCAAGTCTGGGTAGAAGTGTTCGTGGTATAGGAATTGTTTGATGTTTTTCTGTTTGCAAGCGCGCCATAATTAGAATCTCTATCCCACTCGATTCCGAAAGAACATCCCGGTCTTTTTGAACATACCACACAGTGAAGGCTATGAGCAACTCCCAGGCCCGCTGCGTATCCGCCATCTTTCAGCGGTATAGAGTCAGAACCGGATTGCTTCAGCTCGTCATCGGATATCCGTAGTAGTGTTCCTAAATGCATATATCATTAGAAACTACCCAAAAAAATACACTGTTATGCAACAATTCACCTTCCATCAACTCATGCATTGATTGCTCCCACTCTGGCCCTGGAGGGCCGGTGAACCGCGTGTCATTAGGTATCATTGCGCGGTATTCATATTCAATGATGTCGTTAGCCGGTGCTGCAACGAAACGATCAGTAATATGGTCTTGATGTTTGTTAAAGGAGATGACTCTCTTACAGTATGGATCTGCAACCTGGCGACGGCTAGCATTCTGTATATTGAAGCTTGAGAGGGACAGCACCGTCACACTCAAGAGTACACAGACAACCAGTAACACCGCATTGAAAAATAGCGAAACCGCGATAACTCGATTTCTATTCCTTTCCGAACGTGCTAGATGTGAGCCCTTCAAGCTCTGGTCTTCGCTCGCGCCGTCCAAAAACGGTCTTTGCTCCTCGGTCGACATAGCTTAGTCTTTGAAATGCGCGACTGGAGAGACTAACAACGACGAATGTAATAATGAACCTTCTGGCAGTAAGAAGAAATCTCTGAAGGCTCTCGAGAGATCAGCTGCCGCAATGCTATGGAAGAACAGCACCGAAGAAAGGCGGAGATATCCAGAATTGGCTTCACTTCTGATAGTAAGGAACCCCTGCTACCGGGATTCCTGGACCTTCTGTAGTATCCAATAGTCCTAACAAGGCAGTTCTGATCATGAATTCTCCGATGTGGGACGCTGCCTTTGGGTGCGAGACAACGAGGTCAAATTCTTCAGCTAGGAAGCCTTAACGCCAACGTTTCACGGTACATCAACCCTGCAATTCTGCAAGGAAATCGGGCTTTGTCCGATCTTATTGAGATGATCGAAACATTTTGGGGAACTCGACTCACATTCATGTGTAATGTGCTTTAAAGTTCCAATCTGGCCGTGCATAGTAGCCTGCCTAACATTTAGTGTAAATATAGGGCGAGTCCACTTAGCTATCATAGGGGAAATCTAGCCCCCAACAAGTCGTACCATAGATCCATGCGTGCTGTTCCTGGAAGCTGATTGACAGCCATGTGGTGGGGGCCACTCGTATCTCTGACCATCGTCATCGACTCCAAATATGAAGAGTTACCGCGTGATTTTTGCTGAATGTGGCTGTATAGGTTGCATATAACTGTGCTCAATTGATCCGTATGTTCTACAGACACGATTGGGTGGAGCGTTTGGGGGCTATGCATCGTGTACATAGAAACGTTCAGTTTACGGAAGCCACAAAAGCATATTCTAGTCTCATTCAACATGTTCGGCGCTTAGCCACCAAAGCCAGAGGTTTGTGCAATATCCAAAGATCTGCGGTGCCAATCAGAGTTAGCTGTGGCATTGCTACCTACCTAGATAGATTCTCAGTGATGTTCAGCACACGGTATTTAAAGACTGTATATCATTCCAGAGGGCTTGTGGTAGAACTAGCCTTCCAGATCTGTCCTCCTTCGCTACATCTTTCAGACAGAAAGTATACGACTCGCTTAGAGATAATAATACTCACTCTCTTTAACAACGCTGGCCCCTCGAGTCCAAGACCACAACAGAAATCCACCATGAAGCAGTCCCTCTTTCTCACTTTCTTGCTGGCAGCTCTTGCTACAGCCGTGCCGATCGCTTCTGGTAAGCTGCAAAATCTGTATTACTTGCATTATCCGCAGTGAGCTCACCAGATGATTCTCTAGCGGTAGAGCGCCGCGATGGAACGACCGAGTTCGATCCCGATTTCGGATTCAAGAAGCGCGATGGTACCACCGAGTTTGACCCTGACTTTGGGTTCAAGAAGCGGGACGGCACGACTGAATTCGATCCTGATTTTGGGTTCAAGCGCACTTGATGCGAAGCTTCGATTCAACGACAAGATTCATGACTGATGCTGGAGTTTGGGCCAACGGGATGAGGCGGGGAAGCGTTCGTTACCTGCATACATTACTTAGTTCTTAGTTTCTTGGCCTCATGAGAATGTCTAGAGTACTGTACTTGGAAACATTAAAGTTGGCTCATCAGACGGCTTTTCGCTCGAAGCTATGTTCCCGCTATATTTTAGTCAAAATATGCACTGTATAAATAGTTAATCGCGCGGGGTATCTGCGGCAGTACTCACTCCGTACATAGTACTCCGTACTTGTGCTTCTTGTAGATCACCAACAATGCATAGACTCTAGGGTATCATTTGCCCATAATAATCCTACTAGCGTCTATCTACCCATCCGGGCTCTGTGCCTATGCAAGCGCCGGGATAAAAAGCAGACCAGGCTGTGTTACTTTCAGAGAAATAGCTAGGCTATGGATATCTTGACTGCTTACTTGCATTCAGACAAAGGAAAAAGGTGGGGGCCAATTGCTCCCACCGTTGACTTCATATAACACCATACTTCAACGGATATAAGAGAACGCGGCATCAGGAGAAGTTTGCCAGTCTCACTCTTGGCTCACAAGAGAGATAAACATATTCAATTAGCGCCATGTCTTCTTCAATCCGCATCGCCATCTCTGGCGGTGGCCTGGCGGGCGCGGCCCTCATTCAAGCGCTCCTCCCCCATCCGCATCTAGATGTGCACATCTTCGAGTCGGCCACAGCTTTCAAAGAAGCTGGTATGGCCTTTGGAGTCGCTCGCAATGCACTCACTGCTCTTGATCTCATCGGACCGTCAGCGGCACAATGTCTCGAACGGGCTGGTGCCGTTCCCATGCGAGGAGTCCGGTTCATGCTTGCCCAAGGCGAAGGAGCTGGCAGCATGATCGATGAAACAGACAACGATGGACAGCGCGTCACCAGCATCGTCCACCGTGCTGCTTTTCTGAAAGAATTACTGGCTAATGTCCCTCAAGAGCGCATGCATGCTTCCAAAAAGCTTGATAAATTTGACTGCAACAGCGATGGCTCTCTTACGCTCCATTTCACCGACGGGACTACCCACGAGTGTGACATCCTCATCGGCGCTGATGGAATCCGCAGCACTGTTCGCAGACTTATCCTCGGAGAGAACGACCCCGCGGCCTCTCCCAGGAACACTGGCACGTGGGCCGTTATGGCTTTGAAGCCGTATGCCGCAGCTCAAGCCAGCATCGGCGAGGGACCCGTCAACATCGAGGATGCCCGCGAGTATATGTGGATTGGAAATGGAGCTTACTTGATGCACAACGTCTTAAACCAGGGCCAGCTGGTGCAGTTTGTCATTGCTGTACACGAGAAAGATGCAGAGTCATCGGACCGCTGGCATCGGACCGTGAGCGCTGATGAGATCAAGAAGATCTACCAGGACTGGCCGCCGCATCTATACAAGGCTGTGACCGAGGTGCGTTCTATCTCTCTTGCTTTATCTTATTCGCTACTGACGAGAGATTATTGTAGCTACTCTGTGACCAGCCCGAACAACCCGCCATGTACCTCTGGGAACATCCACCCGCGCGCACCTACGTCTCTGGCCCTATCGCCATCATGGGAGATGCTGCTCATGCCACTTCTCCTTGGCAGGGATCAGGCGGTGGCATGTCCATCGAAGATACCCTCATTCTCTCCACATTGCTCAGCCACGCAAAGACCCCTAGTGAAGCGCAGATCGCCTTGAAGGTATACGACCAGGTCCGGCGCCCACGCACACAACGTATCGTTGAGTCAAGTCGAGGCACAGGGTTGATCGCGCTCGGCTTGGGTGAAGAGACGAAGCTGGACCTGGGACAACTGAAAGCGAAGTTGTTGCCAAGGTGGGATTTCATTATAGATTTCGACAACAAGAAGCACCGTGACGAGGCTCTAGAAATATTCCAGAAGGAGTTGAAGTCTTGAAGTTGACCTCAACAGTAGCTAGCATGTTAAATACATACCTTCTCTGGTTTTCAAACTGCAAGAACATTGATTAGCGCACGAAACTATGCGTCCTTAATGGGTATTTTTCTCTCGAGAAGCATAGAACTGAAAAAAAGTCTGAGATAAAGTAAAAGGAATAGAAGCCTTGACGACCAATGCTAAGATATCCCATTCCCAGCAGACATAAAACCAAACAGGACATACTTAACATTCGTCACTAAACCCGCATAAGCCCAAATGACCATAGAAAGGAACAAAAATCATCATCCAACTCCCTCATCAACAGCCCAAAAAGGCAAACATGCAGCAAAAAAAAAGGAATCATCCTCATTGGCGTCCAAACGAGAACATCGATCCCCACCCTTTTCGAGCCGGCACTGGATCACCATGCGCTGAATTCGAATCCGCAGCCGTAACTTCAACACTAGTCGCCTTGATCGGTTGAAGCTCCAACCCCTTTTCGACATCAATCTCTCTCCTCGATCTATTCCTTCCATATCCATCCATCTTAACCGCACTTGGGTTAATGTTCGATCTCTTATCAAACCCAGAGCGACGGTCATGATGACTCTCCTCCTTGACTGGGGTCAGAGAAGACGAAGCCTTATCCCCACGGCCTGATTTCCTATTCATATCTCGAGTTGCAGTCTGTGGTAAAGGAGATCTAGCTGATCTGGCGAATCTCGGCGTCAATGGTGTTCTGATAGCTTCTCCGACACGACGAGCGGATTGTCGGAGTTTTTCGCGAAGACGCCATTGTCTGCGTTTGGCGATGAGGTAGAGGAATGCTGATGAGACTGTATCATGTTAGTTGGGGTCTAGTTATATATCGGGTATTCGTGGAGGGTGAATTGCATTATGGGTAAGCGAACCTCCGAGAATGACCACGACTCCTACTATAGTTATCAGGATCGCCATGGCTGTGGTTGATAGACCGGAAGATCCGTCGTCTGGGCCAGATGCCCCGGCTGCATTTTGAGCTGCGATGCTGTCTGAACTTGACATATTGAAGGGATAGACACAGCAAAGTAGAATGAGGAAGCAATCTGTCCGTGTGAGAGATATCCTCTAGTTTAGTATCGAGTATCGAGTATCGAGTTAAGAATGCTAGCAACCTTTATTCTCCGGCTAATAAATAGAAGGACGACAAAGCGTCTTCAGGTTGAGAGACAAACAAGCAGATTCACAATCAAACAGAAGATCCTCTTTTCGAGAAAAAAAAAAGTACTCAGCATAGAAATCGAGAAAAGAGAAGAAAAAAAAAATCACCACAAGCGGGGGACCACATAGAGATCTATCTATCTATCTATCTGGGCCATGTATATCATCCGGGGGGACATGGCATGCATCAATCCCCTCAACCGCCAACTTAACCCAACGTCGTTGCAGATCCCCTATCCAAAGCCACCATCCTCCAACTTCATAGGCTGCCTTTCCTTCTTCTCACCCCTAACCTTAAGGCTCCAGAACCTCTCTAGACCCGTCACTCAACACCCAAGGCAGAATCCTCATGCAGTGCGAAACCGATATTCACGAGACTCATCTGGCGAATCAGATGTTCGGGCCTTCTGTTGACGGTGGTGGAATTGGCGCCCGTCGGCACGGCAGACAAGGGGTGCGGCCAATGAATGGTGGGCGTGGAGCGCCGGGGGATGTGCTCATCACAATTGTTGTTTTTGGTTGTTCTTGGCGGGTGGTGGGCTTGTGAGTGGGTGCGAGATGGGCGTTTAGTCTAGATGGATGGATGGGGTATCTGTTGATTGTTGGCTTGATAGTTGGTGAGGGTGTGCTACTTAGCATCTGGGGGGTTTTAACTGCCCAACTAGCATTACTAGTAAACCAGATAAGAGCAAGTATGAAAAACAGCCAAAGCCGGGACTATTATATCAGGTAGGACCTCACTACTCCTTACACAGCATTCATGGCATATCCAGTGATTATTCTTAGAATCAATGATATCTAGGATGAAATTCATACAGTGGCAAATTCGCAGACGTGACAGCTTCTATGAAAACGTTACGAACGCAAATCGAAGTATATGTATTATCACGTCCCTTGGACACCAAAAATAAATATATCTAACATGATCGCTCGCGCAAAAGGGTATTTTGGAATATCAGGCACGCACAAATAAGACTGAATCATCAAATCGACCTGAGTGGAGTTATCACAGGACTTTAACCTTCATCCATTCAACTGTGCCAACACCCAAGTTGAGTCCGTTCCGCGCCCACCATTCCCGAACTCGTTGTTCGGCCCCCGAAGATGGATCCGCGTCTTCAAGGGCTTCTTCAATGTCGCAGGTCTTGAACTCTACTCGTAGTCCACTGCGTCGCCACCACTCGAGAACGTCGTCGTGTCCATTCTTTGTTGCACCGACAAGGACCTGGTTATCGAAAATCATCTTCGGTCCCTTAAGACGGAACCAAAGGTCGAGGACCCCAACGTGTCCGTGTGTGCTGGCGATGCGAGCAACGGACTCCGTATGTGTATAGGGAATACCAGAAGCATCCCACCAAGCTATAGAAGCCGTGCTACCAGATTGGGCGGCGAGGAGTACGGATTTTCCGGATTTGAGAGGAATTGGTCGCGAGGGCGGAGCATTTGCAGAGGCGTTCTTCCACCATTCAAGGACATTAACGCGGCCTTCCGCACTTGCAGATTCGAGTGCTCGTTCGGTGTATCGAAGTGGCAGACCAGATGTACGCCACCATTCTAGCACATTAACGAAGCCAGCTCGAGATGCTCCGTCAACCGCGTCAGCAATGTATTCTTTCGTCGGGAGAGCAGCAGCGTCACGCCACCACGTCAGGATGGTAGGGTTCCCGTAGATGGCAGAGGCACGATAAGGAAGATTGGTCAGGCGGGTAGTGGTCCAGAAAAGATCAAGGTGGTTTTCGGCAAGGTAGGTGAGGATATCGGTTCGAGAAAACTTGAATATCAGATGGCATGCAAGATCTGACAACGGCTTCCAGCGAGGTAAAGCTTCGATGCGGGACTTGATGGCTGTGAATGAGCCTCTGAGAATGGTGTACTCAAGGGATGCTGGCGTTGACATTTTGAGGACGTGCGACTGCCACTCCTTTGGAACTGGCAGATTCGTCTGGATGCCGACGGCTTTGGCGATTTCCCAGTCCCGCAGGTGGTCTTCGAAGATGCTCAACCATAGCTCCAGCGGTAATGAGCGCGGGCCCTCAGCCCTGCCAGATCCATTTGTAGGATGCTCAAGGCGCTTCTGCATTTGGGCCCTAGATTTATCTAAGGGCGTCTGCATAAGATCCTTTGCAACATTCTTCTCAACTGCGTCGTCTCCTGGACGATCTGTTCGTCCATTATTTTGTGTGTCGGGTGAGGACAGTCCGAGTGCCTTCCGGATAACCTCGTCGAAAACCCCCAAGCCATCCCAGGGCACCTGGACCAGTTCGTCCGGGCTCACGGACTTCCACAAGATAGGAGCAATGACACTGACCCAAGGCCAATACGTCTCGATATCCCTCAGTTGCCGTTTGGTCAATGGATTCTTCCATTCCTGCAACGTCATGCCCGGAACCAATACCACAGACTTTGTAGAATCCCACGCCCGCAACAATGCCAACGTCAGAGTATTCGTCAGGCCGGAGAGCATCGACCCTAAGGTGCCCGCATCTATAGGGGCGACAATGAGCATATCCGCCCAGTCACAGAGCTCTGCGGCTTTCGCCCTCAGCCACCTCCGCGGCCCAGTCTTCCTCTCGAAAGTGTGACTTTCCACCGAATCCATGTAATGCGGGATCTTATTCGCACCGGCGAGCAAGGCGGATGGTTCGTCTGTGATCAATCGTAGTTCCACATCCGGGTTCTGAACGAGGGAGGGCAGGATGGTATCCACGAAAGCACTGTCCGTCGACAAGAGGAGTCGTCTGCGACGGCCGGTCGCCGTGTCTGTCTCCTGGTGCTCTCCATTGATAAGTATTGCACTACTGGTGCCATTCTCGTCGAGGTGGTCGTCGTCGTTATCTTGGTCGATGGCCCTCTCGCGAATGCACACCCTCTTGACACTCTTCTGGTCCTGCGGTATCACTTGGAGATCCGCACAGAGACCGATAGCCATCCTCCAGATCGAGGACTTCACCTCACACCAAAAAGTTTTATTGTACTCGCGGTACGATAATCTCGGGCGACGATAGCTGAGGATTCGATAGTAGGACAGTCAGGATAAGAAGGAAGTAATAGGCGAGTAAGACTGGACAACAGACAATCAATCTCTCCAGCTTTGACAGATATCCGCAGTCAGCACTAGGATTGCGCCCTGGTCTGTATAGATGAACGGTTTCAACAATAGCGGAATCACTTCCGGACGGTAAGGACGGGCAAAAGGATCGTTGTTATACACGGCCCACTTCGATCTGGCGAGAAGAAGTCCGATCCCTCTCCACTGGATGTCCGATGTAGGGTGCGTAGGGTAGCAAAGGGATCGCAGATCACCGTCTGATTTCTTCCAACGAATGTCAAGCACCAGTGCAGTTCGAACGTGTCAGCCGTTGCTTTGATCGGACGGACAAGGCGGTGTGGAATGGGAAAGCTGCGGCGTTGGACGAGAAGTGGATGGTCGATATGCACTGGTTCATCGAGTTGTAGCTTCAAGAACAACGATGCGATTCCGTCGCCACCTCTTCGCCCCAGCCGCAGGGTTCTTCTTCGAATACCAAACCAAACCAAACAATCCAAATTGCATTGAAATCGCACTTCTTTGGTTCGGTAGCGTTAATTAATACATGACAGTCGTGACCGAGACAATTCCTCCGTAACGGGCCCAAGCTCTGGAGAAATAGTCACTAAAGGACTCCTTTTTTCAACTCGATAACGGACTATCTTCGGCCCCTCCTGGAGACGGGCTCTACTCCGTAGTTAAATAATAATCAGTCTAAAACGGAGGCTGCCCGGTTGGCGATCGCTGGCTGGCTGGCGTTCTTTTTCTCTCGCCGGGACCGCCACTTCGTCCCGCCAACCACTCGCCGTTCGGGCTTAATAAACTTGACTTCAGACGGACGTAACCCGGTCGCTCCAAGTATTTTAGATATGCTCAAGTCTGGATCTCGTTTCGGCAAATGACAAGAATCCTGGCATTATTGCAATATCTCAGGATTTCGATGTTCTGGACAGCTCACTTCTGCTAGCTAATAATTACCAGCCCTTGCTCACAAGTAGGTAGATTTTAGCACCGGAAGCGTTACTGCTGCAGCTGAAACTACACAGGTACGGGATGGATGATACATGCAGGAGGTACAGGAGATGATACTTTTAGGTAAACTCTATAGTAGTGCCAGCAATCTGAGCTTCGTGGTCGATTATTCTTGTCGGTTGCTGATTTGAGGGTTCTTTATCTTCAACCAGATAAGTCGTTATTGTCCGTGTAAATTTCTATACGTTGTTAGCCATGCATATACGAGAATTACACCTGAGAGACTAAGCTTGTATTCTCGTGTTTCTCAGGTATTCAACCGTCGTCGGACAATTACGGTGTGGTAAAGTTGCATAGAATGGAACAGATCAAACTGAAATTTCTTCATTATATTTCGTGCCTCATCATATGCGTAAGTTCTATGCATGCATGCATGTCTATCCAAGAAGCCATGCCGTCTCTCAACAACTGTAATAATGTGTCAGTTTTGGTATGTACACGCTGACCACAACATCGTCCCAACGAGTCTTGCATCTACGTATCACTCCTGTGCGTCTCGTCTCTCTAGGTTGTTGTGAAGCTTGTGCTCTCGCATAGCGACACTTGATAGGGCCCCGAGAATGCTGAGCCCAAGCAGTGTGATGAACACGGCGCGAAGAGCCTCCATGTACACTTCAATCACACCGGGCCTCCAGTCAGCAGGAAGCTTGTGGATCTCATCCAGACTGTCCCTGATTTTTGGAATCAGTTCACCAGCACCTTCTTTGTCACCAAACCGAGACCACAGTCCAGATTTGAGGACGTTCTGGAAGACGGCAGAGGCAATGGTGATTCCAATAGTACTCCCTGTACTACGGAAGGCATACGAGGCAGACGTGATGACGGCCTGGTACTGGTGCTCGACGGCGGAGATCAGAGCAACCAACGTCACAGTGAGCATACCACCGTAGCCCACACCGAGGAAGAACAAGTAAATGAACGGCACCCAAGCAGGCGTGGAGAAAGTAAAGGTGCATATCAACGCGGATGATCCGACCAGGAAGAACATGAGGAGATGGTTGAAGATCATATAACGGCCGTAGACTCGCATCAGAATGCCCGAGCCCAGAGAGCCTAGAGCAGTGCCAATGGCCTGTGGAATCAGTCGCACGCCCGCGGCTGTCGCTGAGTAACCTTGCACCTGGAAATAAAGCGGCAGGTATAGAAGCAAACCGAAGACGGACATCGTACCGAACCAGTTCGCCAGGCAAGCAGATAGAACTGTCCGGTGCAGGAGTAGTCGGACTGGAATGACTGGCTCGGACACCACTCTGTCTTCAATATAGATAAACACCACCAACGAAACCAGTGACAGCGGAATGGTAGTCAGAACCAGGGGATGTGTCCACGGGACCTGGTTACCGCCAGCATTCAGACCCAATAGCAGCAGAACCAGCGTGATGACTAGAGTGATAGCCCCAAGGAAATCAATCCGCTTGATCCGTGACTTATCTGTCTCTTTCGCAGGGACTTTCACCTTGAGCGAGACCAAAATGCAAGAGACCGCGAGGAAAGGGACCTGGATATAGAAGGCCCATCTCCATCCCAGGGTATCGTTAATCCACCCGCCGAAAACTCCTCCCAATCCACTGCCAGCTCCGTAGCAGATGTTTCCAATGCCCTGCCAGACGCCTCGCCTGCGCAGTGGTACCAAATCCGACGTGACAAAGGTCGAGATTGCGGTGAGTCCACCGCCACCCATACCGGCGACGACGCGGCCGAATACAATGGCCCCTTGGCTTTTGGCAAGACCACATAGCAGGTTTCCAAGCCCGAAGAGGATATTGCACACCACCAGGCCTGCGCGGCGGGAGTATATATCGGTGAGCTTGCCACTGAGAGGCTGGAAGGCGGCATTGGAGATCAGATAAGACGTCGCAAGCCAAGACAGAAGAGACAATGAATTGAACGAGGATGATATGGGGGCAGAAAGTGTCGCAACGACCGTGGTATCTGTTGATCAAGGCCAATGTTAGCCAACTGCCCAAGTCCGCGCAGAGAAGTGGATAGCAAGAGTTCTCGTACCCAAGGCAGCTAGAAATACTCCCAGCCAAATACTACCAAGGATCAGGACCAATTCCTTCGTCGTTGGTTCCTTGACAATGGGCGTCTCCTCAGAAGCCACTGCTCCTCTATTCTGGGCCTCTGCCGCGCCTCCGTCACGGTTATCCCGGAGAAGTGGCGTCTGTTCGGTCGCGGCAACGCCATTGCTTGATTCCACTTCGGGAGCCATTCTCACACCTGCGTCTCAAGAAGGAGAGTGATTCTCAATCCCTACTCCCCGTTGATTGTCTGAAGGCAGAAGACATCTTGACGAACAGCTCAAGTAAGCTTGATGAGCGGGTGGGGCGTCGATGAACTCCACCGAGCGATGATAACAAACAGTGGGGGAACTATTCCCGCTCAGGTAGGTATCATCGTCTACCATAGAGTATGCCGACTCATCGTAAATGAGAACAAAGTTCCTACCAACAGGAGCGGAGAGGGCACAACGGCGTGGCGTCAGATCTGCGGACAGTAATGTCGGGAGAAACACACAATGGTCCATTTCGATCCGGAGTTACAGTATGCCGCTTCTCTGTGAGAGGAACATACCGGACATGTCTGTCATGTCTATCACATAAGAGTAGATACACTGCTCTGGAAGATAAAAGACAAGGCTGAGTGACACGCATTATCGCTAAGATAGAAATCAAGAACGATGAATATGTTGAAAATGGGAAATTATGATTAATGTTGATTCAAGTCTGATCCAGGTATTTAAGCCCGTTCCTTCTTCACAAATATATCTCAACTTCAGACGCGGGGCATACTTAATATCTCAGAAAAGTTTAGCATAAAGCTGTAATACTCCGTAGATATGCATAGTGGGCCCATCTAGATTCCAAGAAGAGACTATAGCCGGGTAGGCTATAATATAATGCTCTCTATAAAACAGTAGTAGATCCAAGTTCAAGTGGCCCGTGAACCGAATATCAGTCGATCAACTTGGACCTATTTCCGACTCAGATATGCAGCTATGTTAAGCGTGAAGGAGAACTGCATACAAGAAACCTTCTGAGACGTTTTATGTCTACGATTGGGCCACCCTATGCAACGGTATGTTGATGTCCAATGCGAATTGTATGTCTCTATGGCTTCGAATTTTGATAGCGACCATTACTCCTAATCGAGCCTCCAAAGACAAGAACAAAACTTGTATCTCTGCATATCTATGGGGGGAAAAATTCATCCTCTGCTATAACGTCGAAGTCCTATAAGCCTTATTATTCTATGGAATCTATAACCATCAATGGACGGATTCGTGAGCCTACTGAGGGTCAGACAGGAGTGTTTCGGATATGAGTAGCAAGTTGATGGATTCAATGGAATCGACTCCTCGAGGATGTTCATGTCTCTATGGTACGACACAGATGCTCCTCTCTCACTGTGTTACCAGCTAGCCCATGTTGTATGGACACTGTTCGTCGGCGCATCTCGACGAACTAGTGGGATGGAGTCGGGACCTCCCGTCGTTTCACAGCGCAGCTTGGGGGCACCAACTCTGCTCCTCAACCACTGACAAACTGGCCGTTTCCAATCCTCGATATCCAACATTCGCACCATCTCTACGGCAGTTGCTTCACTGTGATGTTCCGCATTGTTCGTCGTGCATCGCGTCGGAGCTCGCCGACGGGCGACCATTCGGTGGCGCGATCCCGGAAGCTGGCTGGATTCAGCTCAGTCTCGCGACCATCCTGTGACCGAGCATCGATTCCGAATCATCCCTCTACGGTAGAGTAGTGGCGTGATAGAGACCGTTAAAGGTGGAGAAACCAGTAGAGATTCCCGTTCGTAAGCTGTCAGATGTAATTGCCGGACCGGCTCTCGATCCGTGCTCCTTGCTCTAGTGATTATGACTGCCGGAAGTGTGGGGAACTGGGACATATACAAATACGGGCTCACTTCTCGAGGGATCCAGGCATTCAGATCAGCGATCCATCAAGCAATCAATCAATCAAGCATTCAGAACAGCAACAAGACTTGTAAAGCTCTTCCAACTTCCATCTTTCCGCGAGGCTTGTTGAGACTACATACCTGAGCAGATACACTTAAGCCGTGAATCCCTACTCTTTACGGGAAATACCAACTTCGACCATCCTATATAGAACGTCCACAAAATCATTCCAAAATGCGCCCCTTCCACACGGCATCTCAACCTCACCACATCTTCACTCATCGACCAAGCCCCCACGTGAACCGCCTCACTGCGGCCCAGACCCCCAAAGTTGGTCGAATCGGGCGTTGGTATGTCCTACATCACATCACCTCTATATATAAAACGAACAAATCTCCTAACATCAACTCCCACTCACAATACAGGTACCTACCATCCATGGCTCTAATCTGTCTCGGTTAGTTCCTCCTTTCCCAATTCCCATTACTTAAAAAAGCCAAATCTTCAAAAAACCCGCAGTTTCTTCTCTTCTAACAAACAAAACAGGCTTCGGAATCACGAACTACATCCGCAGCCATCCCGCCACCAGCAGCGCTGGTAGAGACAACCAACTCACCCCACAGCAGCTGCAACTCCTCGAATCATATGGAAACCGCAACACATTGGACGATGTCGAGCGAGCGATGGAGATCTACGAGGTGCAGTAGCCAAACATAGCCGCTTCTTTTTTTTTTGTTTTTTTATTTATTTGGGTCATCCAGCTCTGATACGGGGGTTGTTGCCGTTTAGGTACCCAAGTGATGATGGCGGTGGATAATGAATTGGTTCTTCTTCCATTGGAGGAAGAAGAGCTGCATCGGCGTTCGGGATGTTTTCGATGAACGAACGAGGCTTTATATTGTGGAGTTTTTGAGGGTGTTGGGAGTTTCTGGGATTATTGTTGCTTTTTCCATAGCGATGCTAAGCGCCTTGTTTCTTTCTCTCTGGTTTTTTTCTGGAAAGAAAGGGAGAGTTGAGCGCGTCTCTTTCGATCTGAAACTCGGCGCGGGCGTCGCAGTTTGTATGCTCTATTGCTGCTTATGCATTTTCTCTATGTTCCGCAACGTGACGATCGTTGTGCGGGCGATGTGGATGATTCATGATGTGTTAGCTAAATAGCTACGGGATAACTATTCGAATCATAGCCTGATATGTGAATGTGAATATAATGATCCATAAAAAGCTTGGGCCTAGTTGTCTAGGTTGATGTATTGATTTTATAAGTTGAGAAAAGGGGTTCCTAGCATAAGATGCATCAAATCATCAAGTCGTAAAGTACAGTACAGGTGATTGTCGACACTTGGTTTCCACATATAAACACCTAAGTGAGAACACTGTGATGGGACAACCGCAGAGGTTTCCTAATAACTCTCCAGGTTCTTCTCAACCACGGAGAGGATACACTCAAGACAGTTCCTAACATCCTTGCATGGCCATCTCTTCTGCCGCTGAGGATTCACCATGCCTTTAATACACTCCGACAGCGCCTCAGCTACTGAGGTACCGTCTCCCATGGTCATATCGCCACAGTCAACCTTCGCGCAGAAGTCCGAAGGAAGAACGTCATTTTGCCTCCCTGTCACATGCTGGCCCCTCGTGAGGTCCGCGAGGACAAACTGGCGCTCCATTTTCGTATTCAGCCGGTAGATAAGTTCAAAGAGGATCACCCCCAGAGCGAAGACGTCCAGTTTCTCATCGATCACATAAGGGTTGTCAGCTTCAGGATGCTGGTCACTTGAATGATCCGCATTCTCTTTGCTGTGCATCGCTGAGTACATGGGTGGACAATAAAACTCGGTTCCCACGTGCCGTAACCGCTTGCTATTATCCTGAAGAGATGTAACGGCTGTTCCCGGACTCGAGTCGCTTATATGCGAAATGTCTGCAACGAGGCCAAAATCGCCGATTCTGGGGAGGCAAGAGTAGGTAGGAGTCTCTCGCTTGCGCTTACACGACTGGCACTCGCTGGTCTCCTTGCCTTCAGGGAAAGATAGGAAGATGTTGGCTGGCTTGAGATCTCGGTGGACAATACCCTTCGAGTGGAGATACTCCACGCCCGAAAGGATGCCAAGAATTATTTTCAGTGATGGTATAACATGGAAGCAGTGGCGACGCTTTTCAGAGTGGCCGTGTGGCACTCTAAGACTCTGAGGATTGAGATAGGTATTCAAGCTAATAGGGTGCAACGACATTTGAATATGCAGAACGACAGCGGGAGCCTGAGAGCCATATCGGGGTCTATGCCGGATCTGTAGTCTGGACCTGTCCTCGCTCAATCCATCTGTGAAAATGTCTCCATCGGAACCTCCCATAGTTGACATTAATCCACGCGACGAAGCGTCAAAGTTCCTCGGTATAGACTCGACGTCGTCATCATCATCTTCAACATGAGCAGAGCTCTTCTTTGAGCGGTTCGACGTTATAGTCGCATGGCTACCCCGGCGCCTGGAACTTTCGGCAAAAGATGTCTCCTTATCGTTCGTAGCTTCCGACTTGGAATCTTCTGCGAATATAATACCGTCGTCTGAGCCCCCGAAACTGGATATTAGACTTTCGGCGCTATCATCCGTCGACGGATGGCCAGGTTCGTGTTCAGCTCCTCGAACATTGTCCAGTGAACGCCCGTTGGCAAATCCATCAGCTTGTTCAACCCAAGCACCGTAGTATCGAACAACATTTGTATGCTCCAGTCGAGCCAAAGTTCGAATCTCTTTCATGATATGCTCCAGTTGCCGAAGGCCACCTTCTCGTAGTAGCTCGAGGCGTCTTCGGCTCAATGGAATCTTCTTGATGGCGTAATTCTGCCCATCAACATGGTTCCTGACATGATAAACCTCCCCAAATGAACCGCGACCTAACATCTTGACTTCTGCGAATTCCACCGCATAACGGGACAGACGATTGGGAGATTGTGGAGGAGGGGGAGAATCGAGTAATGAGAAACCCGCCGGTGAGCTCGAGAGCAGATATGGCGAGGGTTGAGGTGTGCCTCTGAAACTGATGCGCGTCTCCACCAACCCAGGAGTTTTGCCTCTAAAGCCACGCTTTTTCATATCCCACCCCCCTGGTTCCTTCACCGTGGGTTGCTGTAGATGTGTAGCTGTGCTTGCCATGAGCTGCTTTTCCTGGGTTTGCGAAGGCAAGGAAGAGTCGGTTATAGCTCCTTTGGTTGACGGCCCTAAAGGTCCGTTGAGGTTCATCCCTTCTAGGGCGCTGACCCCCAATACGTCGAGACTATCCCGGTAGTATTGTCTGGTTAGGCCCCAATCGTCGCTGTCGATTCCATTGGCGAGTACACCATGAGAAGACAGGAACTGAGACTTGTAGGCGTACATCTTTCTGCCCAGGTACTGGACCTCGGGTGATTCTCGGGTATATCGTCCATGAGAGCCTTGTTGGGAGTTGAGGATATCTGCAGCCCGGGTCATACAATAGAACTCCAACAATGCTGAAGTCATGAGCGTAGCATGTCCCTCAGCATCTACGTCGAGGACCGCATCCTCATCCGCATCTTCTGAGCCCTGTGCCTTTTCATAGGAGCCGGGGTCACTGCCAGCCATTGAGCCAAGGCTACCTAGGATCCTTTCCCCCGCAGCATACCTATTCTGCTCGCTTGAGTTGCGACCAGGACTGGGGTCCTCGTACTCAAAATCATCCGTGCTGGACTCAGGATCAGAATCAGAGATGTCAGCTGCCGATCGAAACATGGACATCGTGCAAGAGCCTGCAAAAGGCCAACGGGATTCGAGCACGTGATGCAGCTTTAGAAGTGCTGGATATATGGTATAATCCCATGTGATTGACGACAGGGATTGCGGTATAGAGGCAGCACTAACGGTGCTTGGAGTGAGAGATCTGATTCAGACCCCTAGGCAAAGGGAGATATGAGTGGCAGCTCTGAAATATCCGAGACAGGACGGTAAGTTTCCCAAGTATTTCCTTATCCAAAGGACGGGAGAGCTGCTAGTGTCGGCTTGTTCGTGGAGCTTTTTTGGTCACAATAATAACGAGAAGTAAGTAAACATAATTCAGTTTGGGGAATAATGCCCCCGATTCACTGTCGGAATTTCCATTGCTTTCTACGCAAATGATCCACGTTGACAATAGGGCGTGGCACGAGAGCCTCAGCACTATGGTAGGCAACTGCCAACAAGCGAAAAGAAAGGCCAGGTGTCTCAATTGTTATGAACGAGAAGGGAGATCCAGCAACGTAGATCGATCGAATTGATGAGTTTTCCCCCGACCCCGCATGCCAGGTAATACGTGAATGTGTACAACTGTTGGCAGCTTCATGAATCATCGGTGAAGATCTTAGCGGGCCCACCTGAGGGCATTCCCACCCGAACTGGAAAAAGTTGGAAGCCTAAGGCCTGTAAATCTAGCTTATGTAATTGAACTGGCACCAGTTGGGAAACTGCACAGGAGTACCTAGGTAGGTAACTACATACATGCGTGGCTATATACCTATGAACCATATATTTAATATTAAATATTTCCTTTCTTGTACGCGAGCAACCAACTAAAACTCATTTACCAACAGTGGTGGCACGTCCATCTCGCGAACCTGATCAACAATCTCCTCCAGGCTTGGAACATCTCTTTCTTTCAAGTTTTGCAACAAGCTTGGCTTGATTTCATCTCGCAGAATCCCGGCGATTAAATAAGCCCAGTCTCAAAATGGATCTATGGGTCTAGCTTTGCCGAATATGTCATCGTGAGATGTCAATATATGTAGTACCTTGGAGCTATTATTCCTGCAAAGCGGCTGCTTGTGACGATCTCGAGGGGTTTAGCTCGTAGTAGTCCGACGGCCACTACAGTGTGTAGCCTTTTTGGCTCAGTGGCTTATGGAATTCGGCTGGCGCCTAGACATATCGCGCAGCTGTCATGTAGGAGCGCCATCTGTTTAGATGTCTTCATCGACTATCACGCAGAAGGTGTCTATGTGACAAATAAGAACATCCGTATAGAGACGACGTCTGTTGCTGTAGCGTATAGACACTACACATTCTACGCCAACATCTTGAAACAGTTGAATGTCGTTGCACATATTTCTAAGAGTATACACTGTAAAATGTCACGTTTTAGCTAGGCCCACAGCCTTTACAGGCCATCGAATCGTGTCCCTCCACGATATGTCGAGCTGATGATAAATTGTCTCAAGCAATTGATAACCCCAACTTTTCAGCCACCAGCGGTTCCCCAATGTGTGCAAAGGCACACAGTAATGTGCGAGGATGACAAGCGCCATTGGTTGTCGATCTCTCAGCAGGGAAATATACAACGGCTTTATGATAACAGGCCATCTGAAAGCAATCAGGTGTCCGAGATCGGAGTAGATCTTTTCGAAAGAGACGAGAAGTTCAGCAATTGCATGTTCACATGCTTCTTTTTCCTCATCCGAGAGACCAGTTCTCTTTACGTCCGCATTGAGGACCTCAAGCGCAGCTATGTTGTCTCGGACCTCTTGTGGGACGGAGAGCGGATCGATGACCACATTTGGCGGGAAGAAATCGGCTATCTTCTCAATCCACTCTGAAGCAGCCTGGACGACTTCATGGATGCCCCTCAGAAGATTAAAGATCTGTAGCATTTCATCGATAAGTGGTAGAGGCTCAGCGCCTGTCGTATGGGTAAATGCAAGCGCGAGGACCGCAGCTATGCTGGAGAAGGCGAACATTGCACGGCAATTCGACGGGGTGATATCATTCAGCTCTTTTCGAAAGAGAGCCAGCGCCATGCTCTGGTGCGTTGTTGCGAGATCAATGTAGTGTTGACGTCGCTGACTGTTCTCGTTGAGCTCCAGGATATGCAGAGCCGAAAGGGCCAGCAGACCGTGCATCAGGAACGGGTGTACCACTGCTTCCTTGGGAACCGAGATTTGCCAGACAAGTTGCGATGATTCTCGATCCGTGATGGTTTTGTAACTGACTGTTGAGTAATGATGCATCAATTCCAAGTCATGAAGATGTAAGTCAGAAGTCAGATGCACATCGCGACGATGCACGGAAGGGTCTAATATGACAAGCGGATCTGACGCAGGAGACTGCGAATTGGAAGACCCATGGCCCAGTCCACTGCTCTGCGCCTCCGGTAAAGAGACGGAATTGGGGGAGCCAACTGAACTCTGTGGCGTTGATGCACTCTGAGTGAGAAGCCGTCTGTTCACAGGCGACAACGTATAGACACAGTCTATATTGTGTTTTATGCAATTTCCACAGCGAGGTGTCTTTTCATCACACTGTTAAGCTAATCAGATAATGCCGTTATATCCGCAGAAACCAGGGTCTGGTTGCTGGGTGACCTAGAGCTTGAAAAGCAGTAATTTACCTTGATGCGTCGTCGTTTGCATTGTACACAGCCCAACCTGCTTTTCGAATGTGGCCGTCTAGTTGGCATAGTTGTGGACTGGGCCTCTAATGTCACCAATCTCGCCGCTTGCCCAATTCGTTTACCCAGTCTGAGATGAGTTTTCTGCGCCGCATAGTAAGGTCAGTGTGATAAGTGAGAGCTTTGAGCTGGCCCGGTAACAGCTTCGGTGCGTGATTGGACTATCGCATTGGCAGTGGGCATAATGCGATGGAAGGATCATAGAGGGAGCCTCATAGGATGTCTATAAGAGCATCTTATTGAGAGACAAGAAATCTAATTGATGTAACATCCTGGCGTTCGTTAACTTAGGTATCTCCATTTGGCTTAATTTGATTAGCATGACAGGTGGCCCGAGCAGGCATGTAGAGGTCAATCTGATTGGCTGAGAACCCTCCAAGGCACGTGAGCGGGAGTTCACGCGTAAAGTGTCGTCACGTCGAAGGCGCGACTAGAACACGATCAGATGCTGCGCGTTCTGCACTTTCAATAGGACTGTAGGCGACAGCAACATCATCAGATGCGTTGCAGATAAAGTCCGCATCACCAATTCATTTGATTTTCGCCTTTATCTCCGGTGACTGTTTCGTCCATGAGTTACAAACATGCCTGAAGCTATTGCAATGCCCCAGAAGCGGGTTTTGGGCGACGCAACGAAAAACGCGCGCAATGTCGTTATCAATTCTCCAAACACGGTCAAAAAGCGAAAGCTGGATACTAATCAGCCGGTAAATATCAATAACCCGACGCGAAATGGCGTCCCGAAGACGTTCGGCTCCAGTCAGCCACAGAAAAGCCAGTTCGAGGAGGAGGTATTGGAGAAGTTGACGCAGGACATCAACGGTTTGAAGCGGAACAACTCGGAGAAAGATCAACAGTGGGAGCGTCCTGCGCTTGTTAATTTTGATGCGGCCAAGGATGATCTCTGTTTTCAGCAAATCGATGCAGAGGAAGGGACATTGTTTGGGGGAAAGACCACTGTCAAACTGTTTGGTGTCACAGAGGTATCTCATTTCGCGTGTGCTTATAGCTCTGATTCATACTAATCACTCCATCTGTAGCAAGGTCATTCGGTTCTTCTCCATGTTACAGGGTTCCAACATTACCTGTATATCGCCGCCCCTGTGTCGTTTCAGAAATCGGACTGCGAAGGTTTCAAAGCATACCTGGAGACAAGAGTGGCTCAATACCAGCCCGTTATTCAATCTGTCGAGATGGTCATGAGGGAAAACATATATGGGTGGCAGGGTAATCGGAAAAGCCCTTATCTGAAGATCACCGTGACGGAACCGAAGTTCATCAGCAGACTACGGTCCACCCTGGAGAGCAAGGACCAAAGTATCAACTATAAGGGCTTGTTCAACCCCATCGAAAACCGGATCCTTACATTTGACAACATTCAATATGTTCTAAGATTCATGATCGATACCGGAGTAAGATCCTCTACCATTCACCCAATGTGACAGCTAACGGCTGACATCCTCTCAGATCTCGGGGATGTCGTGGGTAGAGGCGAAAGCTGGCAAATATCGTCTTCTGGCTGACAGAGAGAAACAATCAAACTGCCAAATTGAAGCAGCCGTTGATTACCGTGAACTCATTGCGCATTCCCATGATGGGGAGTGGGCCAAGATGGCACCGCTGCGCATCCTTTCCTTCGATATCGAGTGTGCTGGCAGAAAGGGCATCTTCCCGGAACCAAGCCAAGATCCTGTCATCCAGATTGCCAATGTTGTGACCCGGTACGGAGAGTCGAAACCTTTCGTTCGAAATGTCTTCGTCCTGGACACCTGCAGTTTGATTGTCAACACTCAGATTCTGGAATTTGATAAGGAGGAGAGAATGCTGATGGCTTGGCGAGAGTTCCTGGAGAAAGTCGACCCTGATGTCATCATCGGATATAACATCGCAAATTTCGATTTTCCGTATCTATTGGACAGAGCGAAACATCTCAAGTGTGGAGGCTTTCCCTACTTTACGAGAATGAAAGGAATGCAGTCACAGGCCAGGGATACCAACTTCTCTAGCAAGCAAATGGGAAACCGAGATACGAAGTCCACAAACACCAACGGAAGAATCCAGCTTGATCTTCTCCAGCTGGTCCAACGCGATTATCACCTTCGCAGCTATACCCTAAATTCGGTCTGTGCGGAGTTCCTAGGGGAACAGAAGGAGGATGTCCATCACACCATGATCACGGAGTTGTTCAATGGAACACCGGACTCGAGACGGCGTCTTGCTGTCTACTGTCTGAAGGATGCGTACCTGCCGCAGCGTCTGATGGACAAATTGATGTGTCTCGTCAACTATACAGAAATGGCAAGAGTTACAGGAGTCCCCTTCAATTATCTTCTATCTCGCGGTCAGCAGGTCAAGTTTATCAGCCAACTGTTCCGCAAGGCTCTGGAGCAGCAGCTGGTTATTCCGAACCTGGATAAACAAGGCGAGCAGGACTACGAAGGAGCCACAGTCATCGAGCCTATTCGAGGCTACTACCCTGTGCCCATTGCGACGCTGGATTTCGCCTCTCTGTACCCATCTATCATCCAAGCGCACAACCTCTGCTACACCACCCTTCTCGATAAGAAGATCGTCGAAAGCAGAAACTTGAAGAAAGACGAGGATTATATTGTCACTCCAAACGGTGACATGTTCTGTACTCCTAAGATCCGCAAAGGCCTGCTCACCCAGATTTTGGAAGAATTGTTGAGTGCGAGAAAACGCGCCAAAAAGGAGCTGGCGGTTGAAACCGATCCGTTCAAGAAAGCTGTGCTTAACGGAAGACAACTTGCACTTAAGGTCAGTGCTAACAGTGTCTACGGTATCACGGGTGCCACTGTCGGGAAACTCCCTTGTCTGGCCATTGCCAGTAGCACGACTAGTTATGGTCGTCAGATGATTGAAAAAACGAAAGAGGAAGTTGAAAAGAGATATACGATAGCGAATGGCTATAGCCATGACGCAAAGGTTATATACGGTGATACCGACTCTGTCATGGTGAAGTTTGGGGTCAAGGAACTCGAAGAGGCCATGAAACTTGGCCAGGAGGCAGCAGATTATGTGTCCTCCAAATTCATCAAGCCTATCAAGCTCGAGTTCGAAAAGGTTTATTTCCCATACTTGCTCATAAACAAGAAGCGATACGCAGGGCTCTACTGGACCAATCCCAAGAAGTATGACAAGATGGACAGTAAAGGTATCGAAACTGTCCGACGAGACAACTGCCGACTCGTGCAGAACGTCATCGAGACTGTCCTCCACAAGATCCTAATCGACCGAGATGTTGACGGTGCACAAGAGTAAGGATCGCACAACCTGGTATTGGATTATCCATATGCTAATGAGTTACGTTACAGATATGTGAAGAACACAATTTCAGACCTTCTTCAGAACAAGGTTGATATGTCCAAGCTTGTGATTACGAAAGCCCTATCGAAGGAAGACTACAGTGCGAAACAAGCACACGTAGAGCTTGCAGAACGCATGAGAAAGCGTGATGCTGGTTCTGCGCCGACGCTCGGTGACCGAGTCGCATACGTGATCATCAAAGCTGCCGGTGGCTCTAAGAACTACGAGAAGTCCGAGGACCCAATCTACGTGCTCGAAAATAACCTTCCCATTGACACGAAATACTACCTCGATAACCAGCTGGCTAACCCGCTCGGTCGTATTTTCGAACCTATCCTGGGTGAAAAGAAGGCTAGTCAGCTCCTGACGGGTGAACACACGCGTTCTATCTCCGTGGCAGCCCCTACTCTTGGTGGTTTGATGAAATTCGCCAAGAAGACGCAGACTTGCATGGGCTGCAAGAAGCCCCTTGTAAATAAAGACGAGATGAACGGCGCTGTTTGTTCGGACTGCCGTCCACGTCTTGGCGAGTTGTATACCAAGACAATGAATAAAGTGTCGGATCTCGAAGTACGGTTTGGACGCTTATGGACGCAATGCCAGCGATGTCAAGGAAGCTTGCACTGCGAGGTTATTTGCTCTTCCAGGGACTGTCCTATTTTCTACATGCGGATGAAGGCCAAGAAGGACGTTGAAGACGCGGAGAAAGAACTCGCACGATTCGACCACGATCCTGGTGCTTGGTGATTATGATGATATGCTGCATGCTACTGGCTCACTTGTTCATTATATCAGTTTCTTGGGAGGCGCTTTTAACTTGGGGTCCTGGTCATTGTACTAATTAGATTTATTCAACACCACACTGAAGTTTGATTACTCGGCTATGTCTTGATGAAATGGCATACATACTTTGAATATGATTTGATTCCTCGTTTGAAGTATCCAGTCTCTTTGTCCGGCATAGATTCTTGACTGGAAAACCCGGCTGAGTCCTGTATTACGGTCCACATGACGGTTGTCACCGTAGTGTAAGCACAGCTGTAAGATGATCCTGGAATAGTGAATAAGAACCAATTCACCAGTCTCAAAGGTCATTGTTAAGTCTGCATTGATCGTGGTGTTTCCGACAGGCGGTCTAGTCTTGGCAACCATTATCAGTTTAACTATTTTCAGGAACCTAGCTAGCTGCATAATTATTACTGCATGATGCGGAGAGACAAAACCTCCGTCTAACCCCGCAACACGACCTCAAAACCTCACCTTTCTCTCTGGAGCTGCTAGACAGCAAATATGGTTCCGACGAAAGATACAAGTTCCAAAAACCCAACGGTGGAGGATGAGATGGACGCTGAGAGCAACAACGCAACTTCCGGCGCGGATCGCAAACCCGTCGCATGGTCGGAGGTAAGCCCTTGTCGTCCATTGAGAAACACATAAGCATTGAAGCATGCGCCTCGCGTCAATTATGTCCCCTGGTAATGCTAATGATTGGAACTGGATAGATATTCGCCCAACACGAGTCCAGCCTGGCGTCGCATTTGTACACACTGGACATGGTGAAATTCCATGTCGCAGCGGAGTCCGAGGCTTTCCGAACGGTGTCCTTGATGCTCGAAAGAACAAGGCAGTTAATGGAAGATTTCAAAGTGATACAAAGGGATTTTGTACGTTAAAGTCTGCTGGTTGATTTGGGATTGAATTTGTCTCAGGCTTACGGATTTGTTTTCTCCCTGCAGTTACCTCATACCACGACGGAGAAGATACTCCTGGGCACCTATACGAAAGATCTACCAGGGAAACCCAGCGTCCATGGCGATCGTGCTAAATCGGAAAATGCGTCTACTGCTAGCTCACGAGGAGCATCGGAACCCTTCAAATCGCAAGATCCAAGTCGAAAATCGACCCCCTCCTTCTTCTTCGATTCGAAACCTACACCGGTATCCAAACCTGAGCAGACAAAAAAGGGGAAGAAACGTTCATGGAGAGACGATGAGGAAGTAGAATCGGAGAATGTGGAAGACACTATGGGTTTCGCGCAGAAGCGAAAAAGAACAAATGGCTTGGTTCCCGGCCATGACGAAGATGTGAAGACTATCATGCCTGTATCGATGGAAACGGAGGACATATCAGACGAAGTGGCACGTCGATTGAAGATCAGAGAGGAACGGCGCAAAAATAGAAACAACCCCCCCGAGAAAAGGAAGCGGGAAAGTACGAATTCGAACGCGAGTCGTCTATCTCTCGAAGACACAACGAGGCCGAAGAAAAAGGTCAAGTCGAGTGGCGTAGATGCAAAAGAGGGCGGTGTTGGGTCTAAATCGGAGAAGGACAAGAGAAGGAAACGACACTCATCGGGGCCATATTCGGAGGACAACAGAGCAAAGAAAGTGAAGAATGGGGATCGATAAAGGCTCCAACGACATTATCCATTCTCCGATCCAAAATCGAGGTGCGGTCAGGCGTTTAGATTTCAAGGCCGATCCCATCTATCATGAAGGCCGTCGCAATGCCGTCCACGCATATGGGTACTACTTGGATTCCCATTGACCCTTTCCAACTCTTCAGCCTTGACGAGGTCTCCGAAACACATCTTGGGCTACTCGGATGCCTGCTGTCCATTGATGGGACACACTGAAGAGAGATACTTGCCTTCCGGCGACTTGATTCGGAGAATCAGGCGGGATATCTACCCCAGATCTGGTGAAACTGGGGAAGCATACCGTACCTGCCTAGCATTGTGGAGGAAAGTCAATCGCACCGGGTACTGTATATAGCCGTGGTTTGATATACCGCCGATACCAAAAAGGTGCCGCCCACCAGGCAGCGGCAGTTCAATCGCTTATTATAGAATATTATTCACTACGAAGCAAGCTGCACTGGCTCCTGGAGCCTTGTATAATAATCCCCCCGGTCCCCGCGGCTTCTGTAGGATTTTTTTCCTTCTTCCATGAACCATCACATTGCCCCAGACCACGCATAACCACAAAACAAAACCACAAACTGCTTCGAAACACACGCTGAAAACTTCTACAAACCCACAAGTCAGAGCTGGAGAGCTGTTTCATGCTCGCAATTGTTTAGTCCTTCTTGCGAAAAAAAATCTCAAAACTCCTCATAACCTTCAGGCAAAACAAAGCCTTTCTTAAAAATTCCGCAAAAATCCTTCTTCTGCTCTCGTCATTTCTCGTTCTTGCTTTACTCAAAGGCTCTCGACGCACCCTTTTCTACTCGGCACTCGAAGCGCGGAATCCGGAACTTGCTATTTACAGCTGGGATTTTCCGCTCAAAACCTTTTATATAGGCAGCGAAAACATAGGCGCCTATACTTAAGCTCTGGAGCACAGCTCGAGCTATCATCATCATCACTCTGCGGGACCGTCCTCTGCCCGCTATAACTCCGACCTTGGGAACAAAAGCCCAGGTCAAAAACACTTGTCTCGGCTGACGATTGAAGCTTTGAGAGACCCCCCCGCGCGCAGGGGGGCAAATATATACATATCAAAACGGCATAGTATAACCTTGGAGCAAAGCTCAGGTATACATAACAACATGCCGCGTGGATCTGGGAGAACCGAAATACCGGCGAGCCAACGGAAGCCAAAAGTAAGTACTCCACATGTTCAGATGATGTATATCTGTACAAGCTTTCCTTTGCTAACGATATCATAGAACCCCAGAACGGAGCCCAAGCGAGACACAGTCAAGAAAAGCACATATTGCTATTCTCGCCAGAACATCATTCAGAGGATGGGCCGGTCAATATTACGGGGTGGTTACCGAATTGCTAGAAAGCAATGGCTCGATAGATGCTCGCGTGTCTCGGACATGGCCATTACTCAAGAAGAGTATCCGGACACCGATGTCATCATGGAAGATGCGCCAATGTTGGCGCATACAGTAAGTTGCATATCCTCGTACATGTACTGTGAGGTGACCACCAGCTAACAAGGAGTAATATAGGTCTCCTCACTTGCTCAGGTTGCCGACGATTACGATTGGAACATCGTCGTAGAGGAACTGTGTTATATGATGGCGGCACTAACAGTAAGTAAACATCTTTTTACTTTCAGTTACTTGTATATGCAGACTAACCATTGAAAAAACAGATTGCCAGCCATACAGAAGAAGCACCTGAGCCGCAGTACATCGAACTCGTGAGACGACCTCCACCAATTAGCCGACTCCCGACGACTCCTAGACAGGAGAAAGAGATCCGATTGTATCTCGACCAAATTGCACATTCCCGGGACGTCAAAAAGGCTAAGGAGCGTCGCTCAAGACACAAAGTCGCCCACCTGGGCAGTCTCATGGACGGGACCGTCCAGCGTCTGAGAAACGCCGGCATCTCAGACGAAGAAATCTTCGACGACGTTGACGAACGCGCCGAAAAAGAAGATGGACGGATCGAGTACTGCGTTAACGACGTCTACCACCACAAGACAAGCGCACATGTTCAACATGTTGAAGACGTCCGATCTCAGCAACAGAGCGAGATCATCTATTACTGCAAGCCTCGGGATCCGACTGAAAACATCACACCCAAGCGGATCGACCCGAGTGCGCAGTGTCCTTTACCAGCAATCTGGAAGGACCATCTCCTTGCAGCGCACATCCCGATGCGCATGAAGTGCAAGGAAAGTACGCCTCTTTTCAAGCAAATCATGACGAAAAAACTTCATGATAGTGCGTACACCGATTCGTGGAAAGTTATCGACTGCCGCGATCGGGTTTTCGGTGGTGTCTGATCAAAACACATCCAAGGGGGCCCCTGGATGGACGACACATACACCTATATTGGCTATATATAGCCCTTTAAAAGTCTACGGACTATAAAAGACACCTGTCAAACGGACGACCGACGCATCGGGAATCATACATGCCTCCGATATCAAGCAAACATACCTCGTTTCGTGGAGAGCATAGCGTCTAAGACGCAGCGTCATCATACACAAACATCCATCTATATATATGGATCACACACGTCCAAGACACACAACCAAAAACTGCATTCCAAACTGCAGACGAAAAGGGAGAGAATACCAATATCTCCAAAGAACAAAACAATACTCTCGTCAACATCCATCTACATATGGATCGAGAAAACAAAAATCAAATCAAATCGAACATCTTCGAATACAAAAATCCATCTACATATGGATCGAGAAAACAAAAAACAAATCAAAATCAAATATCTTCGGATATAAACATACCATCGAAAACATCGAACTGCAACATCCATCTACATATGGATAAGCAAAACCAAAAATCAAATCAAATCAAATCAAACATCTTCGAATACAAACATTCGATCGAAAACTATATACTCCATCGAACAATGCGCTCGTGTCGCAAAACCACATACGTCTATATACATCCTACAAACTCGCAAATCGCATCAGCATTATAACATATAATGCATTCATCAAAGATTTTATACGATTATTTATATCAATATCGACGAGAGAACACTTTACGAAGATACGAATTACGATTCAAAAAGCATTAGCGACATCATCATCATCATCATCATCATCATTATCATTGACGAATTACGATTTACGATTTACGATTTACGATTTACGATACACGATATATGATCTACGATATACGATATATACTTCATCTTGACGAACCAAGAAAACAAGCGACGGAATTTTTGGGACATTGGAGTTGAAAGACCAAAAGGTCTCTTTTGAATATTTGTTTCATGTATTTTCTCATTCATGTATAGGGGAGTACTCGAAGAGAAGACGACGCATACATCCTGTACACACATACAAAGTCATGTATCGGGGAAGAAGAAGAAGACGACGCAAACATCCTGTACACACATACAAAGTCATGTATCGGGGAAGAAGAAGATGAAGATGAAGAACGCATGTACTCGATCACACAAAAGAGGGGACGATACCAATAGGCTCTCTAGGGTTTTTGGAGGTGTTTTCCCCTAGGGCCTACCCTTCCAGGGTGGGATAGAATTATGGCCTATATGGTGAAGAGGACAAATCATGTTTCCATCTACAAGTCATGTATATAGAGATCCACATACGGGGAATAGCAAATGCACCACCTCCTTCCCCTCAAGTTGAATGATCCATTAATGTTCTGATTAAGTAGAGAATTTCATAACTATCGTACATACAATGCCGCCTAGAATACATAAGCTGATTTTTGATAAATTGCTAGCTGCCTGGTTATATAGGGCGAGCTGCAAAAATATCCGACCTGTCATTCTTTTGTTTGATAATAATATTATACATGTAGTACAGAGAAACATGTCATCATGCCCGATTCATCTGCCAAGCTACCTTTCACCGGTGTTTTTATAACCAACTGATGGTGGAGATCGGTTCCGGGTGCGCTGCGAGCGAAAGACCCTGCCATTCAGCATGGGACTATATCCCATGCCGTGAGTGACGAGTCCTAGCAGAAACGACCCGATCGGCATTACCTCTGATGGAAATAGCTATAGTCATCGTGCCCCCAATCGATCCATTAATTTCTTCCTCCCAGCCAACACAGCCAGCTCATTTCTTCTCACCCGTCGAGCCAGAAGCGTCCTGATCCGATGATTTCTTTCCCCAATTCCACACATCCCAAATATGCTCCATGATCAAATCTCCATAACCCTTCCCTTCCTCCAACGCTTTCCGCTCCTCCTCCAGCCGTCTCTCCTTCCAACCAGGCGACTCGTCTCCCATCCAGATGCGCTCCGCGGCACTCTTCTCCTGCTGCTGTTGGCGCTTCAACCGTTCGAGCTCTTCACCAACCAATCCGCCTGATCGTAGCTGCGCCTCTCGCGCAGCGCGCAGTTTCGCTTGGATCTCATGCGCGCGCTCCGAAGGCAGCGGGTCCGTGATCGCTGTGGTGGGAGGCTTGACGCGGGAGAGACGCTCTTCGAGACGCTCTGTGATGCTTCTTCCGGTACGTTCGCGAGTCAGATGGTTTGCGGAGACGAGGAAGGCGCCTGTTAGTAGGACGGTGAGGTGGTCGAGTTTGCGAGGCGGGATGGCGATGAGGACGGGTGAAGCGACTAGGAAGGTCATGGCTGCGTAGTTCTTGAAGCGGATATAATCTGCTTCGCGAATGGCATTTTGACTCGGTGGATTATCCCCCGATGGAGGAGGAGTTGTAGTAGTAGCCGTGGACATTATGTTGTTGGTGGTTGGTTGGTTGCGGGTAGGTATTCTTTCAAGATGCGGATTCGATGAAGGTAGGTGAAAGATCCAGAAAGTGCAGAAATCCGCCTTAAAGCACTTCTAGTTCAAATCGCAGATTTCCAATTCCAGAAATAGTAAAAAAGATAAAAGTACAGTGATAGGTGTTATGCCGCGGTAATCCGCTCAACCGGCACAAAGTCCTCATCTTCGTCTTCTTGCATCATCAGCCTTTCCGGTATAAATTTACGGCTGTCTATCAACACCATCAGCGCAGTTCAACCATTACTTAAACTTGCGTGATTCCAGCCCATGTCAATAACTACTATGGTATGTAGCTAAGAGAGATCGACAGGCACAGAAAAGAGCTTCTATCCAATGAATAGGGTTAGAAAATATTCCATGAGGGAAAAAGAAAACAAGGCCAAGAAAATTCGGCGTCATCTGGATACCTCCAAGTTTACATATGAGAGAGAGAGAGAGAGAGTCTGGGGTCAGGTAGATAGCCCCATGTATTTCTTTTCCTTCTCCGCGCAACTTGAGTCTGTGTTATGTTAGCATGGGAATTTACTCAATACATACATGCTCTATCTCTGTATAACGAAGTATGCAGGACACGGATCGTGCAGAAATAAAATAAAAACATTAGATAGATGGAGTGTGCCCGTGTCTATATTTATTTATTACATAGACTTGAAACCCTAAAATGTATCAGCTCCGCTTTAATTAGACACACCCACGAATAACTATATTTGTCCGATATTTCCAACACGCACCCATCCCGTGGCAGATGATGCAACGCGATCTAGATAAAGAAATCAACTACCTTGGCAGGCTTGCATCGCGATCTACCCCAATCATCCGATCTGGATCTGTGCGGGATGCCAAGTTTTTTAGTTTCACCGTGACGTTTCGTATCTATCAGATCTTCGCAAGCAGGTGGGGGAAAAGAAAGATGTGACTTGTCAGATCGGGAGGTGCGGAAACGTCTAGAGTACTCCGTATCAGATAGTGCCCGCTGTGTGCGTTTTGTTATTATCCTCACTCATACCTAGACGGGCTGCAGTAATAATAATAATGGTGGGTTGGAGCGAGATTTCTGGTTCCAAATTGGGAATCTGCTTGGATTCTAATGGCTTTGGGCAAAGCTAGATGGATGTATAGAAACGTCTCTACGCTCTATTTCTTAGAAGAGAAAAGATAGCTAGCAACATGATAATGACGTAGTATTAATTTGAACAGAAAGGGACATGTTTTATTGTCCGAAAATGGTAGATTTTGGTAAAAAAGGTAATATGGACATCTTCTAACGCTGGTCTAGAAGACAGGAACCGAATAATAAAACTCAATATGATATCACTAATCCTGACACATCCGAAGCATGGCTCGTGAAACGAAGCATATGACCACAATGAGAAATGAAAACATTAGACCCCTTGGACGCGAGGGCGACGTAGAATGCTTAGCAGCACTCCTCGAAGGCCTCGAAGCAGCAAAGACCAGCGCAACTATAGCACATCTACCTGTCAGTAACTGGGTCGCCAGTTTCCTCAGGAGGGTTTACTTACACTCCGCAGCAGATGTCTCCAGCACCAGCACCACCACGCAGGTTCATGTTCATCTGCTCCTGGGAGCCCTATCCTGCTTGTTAGTTGACTGGGGTCTTTATCTAGTTCGGATGACAGGAGGAAGCCATCATACCGGCTGCTCAGTGACGACCCGCTCGGTGGTAGGAGCGGCTGGGCTAGTCGGCTGCTCCGCAGTCATAGTGTTGGCGTTCCATGTGCGCTCCGGGGCAGCTTCCTGCTTGGAGGACTTGAACCAGTTGAAGACACCGTCACCGAACATCTTGAAGTGTGATGGGGTGGTAGATATGTGGAAATGTTTGGCGTGAAAAAAAGAAAGGATCTTTTCAGAGAGATCGATTAGATATCGAGCTGAATGGAGCAGAGACGGATGTGGAGCCGACAGTTATGATAGAAGAAGGAGGAAAGAAACACACAAAGGGGTGAGAGGGCTCCATTTATTAAGTTGCACGGCTCGATGAGACCGCCGGCGCCCGAGCACCCCTGAGGGAGTTCTCCGCCTACCAGTAGTCACTCATGGTAGGACGAGTAAGTTCCAGCAACGACTGGGTGTTTGTTACCGAATAATCCAACGACTGGCGTCCACTGGCTTCTTTCACCAGTGGAGGGCGGTGCGGGGGCGCTGATTCAAGCAATAATAATTTCACCAGCCACTGTGGAAGTCTAGAGGAGTCGCGCAGTTACTAACTACTAATTTTCAGGATCTCTCAGAGTCTCAGCTGAGCCCTTCAAGTGCTAGCGTGCCTCAGATAAGCTATTAGCCTCGGACGGTGGGACGTCTGTTGGCTGTTCGTACTCGTATTAATTATCCATAGGATTATTAGGGAGAGAATTACAATAAAAATAACTCCATTCCAATTCCTCAATAATAATAAATTATCATCATACTACATTCAACGGATCCGACACGAGGCTGAGCCATGGGTCCGTGGCGGTTACTAGCAATATAAGGAAACCGCAGTTTGCTGCGTACCTTTTTTTTTGCGCCAAAGTACCATAGAATTGCATCCGTGGAATAGTGATTAACTTAATATTAATCCATTATTGCTGACTTATGCTACTACAGCGTGTCAGCAGACAGGGAAGAATAACTACTAACTAACTATTTAATTATTGCCGTGCAAAGGACACAGCGCAGGACGAGCTCTAATCCGATGTTCACCCGTCACGGCTGTCTCGGAGCCAACGAGGCTGATGCGAGCCCTACCGAAACGTACCGAAACGACGTTAGGCCAGTTAGTGAACTTTTTCACCCCTCGGGGACGAGGATGGTACGGACTAATTGATACGTAATCCGACTCATAACTAATAATCATCTCCCATGGCTGCGGAATACTCTATCTAGTCTACCATCGAAACCCGTTTGCCATACAGTCAATTCCCCGGTATTATTATTGGAAGTGCTGAGCCACAGAGCTGGTTCGCCATCAGCCACTCTGGTAGTTCTCCAAAGCCTCGAACGTCCACGTCAGACTCTTGGGAAGATATTCATTATTATTATTAGTATTACTGCACGGAGACCAGTTAGCGTTAGTGCAAATTAGTTACCGTAGTTCGAGCCGAAATCTATGGTAGGCTAAGCCACTGGAGTTCAAGCTTTGAGCCAAGCTTTGTATCGTCTAACGCGCGTCGCTATACAACGACGGCGCCGATCCGCCCCGTTTGGCGACTTCCTCATTGAACCTTGGAAGACGATCGTCGTCCTAGACCGTACGCAAGACGTTGAAGTTTGAACAGCCCATTTTTCAGCCTTACTAGAAGCAGTCGGATCGTTGATGCTAACAGATAACATCCTAAAAGGGCAATACTTAGAGAGCAGTCGCAGCGGTCAAATTCCGGGGACGGTCCTGTCCGGCTCCGGCCTCTTCCCGTTGACCGCTTCGCTCTGAAGGAAAGAAGAGCACTGGACAACAACTACGTAGGTCCCGTTAACCATCAGCTACACAGAGAGAAGCATATGGACGATCATAGTTTCAATATCAAAAGATATGGTTATTGCTGATCAGTGTTCAAATGCTTTTTTTTTGTAGACAGGTGGTCTGAAAAAGCGCTTAATAGTGGAGTGCAGTACATGTCGCGCATGGTTTACATGCAATAGGCGGCCAGTCACCCACCAGATCAGAACCAATGTCAACTGTATCTGTGAATATTCGCAATTTTGCCATGCGGAAACTCTCGATGAAAGATAATAGCAAATTGTGAAGGCCTGATATAGAGTTAGCGCTGTTCTTGTTCAGAGGCAAGGACGCAACTGACTCATTTATGATGTGACAGCTCCCCAGCGGTTGATCTAGAAAGCGCCATTTCAGGAGTGACACATGTTAAACAGGACCAGGACTGTGATGCCTTCTTTTCCCGTCTACGGGAGTCTGCCCTTAACCACCTTATCCAAATCAACGCCAATAGTGGTGTTCTTCGGCATTTCCGTCAGAGTTCCTGTCTCGAACTTGATAGTGCCATCGTTCAGATAGCCGTTCGGCTCGATAACACCACCGGTGATCTCTCCGATGAGCTGCGCATAGTTATCCATGTATCTGATATTGCAGCGAGTTGTTGCTGACTCGCAGTGAGCCACCAGCGCGGCAGTCGCCTTGAAAACACGCATGCATCGTGGACAGCTGGTTACTTATGGTTAGTGCTGAGGTCTTCTGGGATATGGAAGACTGTGTATGCTTACCGCACCCTCGACGCAATATTGGTCCTGATCAAAAGGTGTTCTTCAAAAGACCTTGCGTCGTCAAAGTACCCGCAGCCGCACGGGCATCTGTAGCGCCCGACGAAAGAGTCGAAGTACACAGTTGCGTCCCAATGACCGAAAAGGGTATGAAGTACCTGGCCAGCAGTTGGAAGCTTTCGAGTGGGATTAGTAGGATCCGACAGAGTCATACCCGCCTGAGAGCCTTCGTGCCTCCAAGAATCCGAAGAGTTCTTGCTCCTACCGGCAGTAGACTCTCCGTCTTGCTGATCCAGAACTCCCTTGTTCTCCTTTCCCTTATGGTCGATGGAAAGTTCAGAGAACGCCATGAGGTCACTGGACTCGGATGTCATCTGGCTTTGCCTCTGTTCTCCGAGCCTGGGCCAATGCTTCAGCGATAGCTTGGTAGATGCAGCGGATCTGTTGCCATCGTCTGATTTCGGCTGATTATTGATGGCCTCCTTATTGAGACGCGCAACGTTGCTAAGACTCACACCCCCACTGGCCTCACGATCATCATCAGATTCAGAGCCAGGTGCCAGGGAGGCCCTTAGCTCACTGGCCTCCAGGGCGTATCTAAAGGCCGTCTTCCTGGCGCGCTCCTTCACCAACTGAGTCGAGCTAACCACTGGACATTCGTTTTTGTCGATATGATTTATCATTGTCGCTCCACTCTTGAACTTGGCTTGGCAATAGCAGGTCAGATCTTGTTCCGTGCGATGGTTCTGCGTGAGAGGAGGATATGATCAGTCCCGTTCACCAGTGTCTATCTGAAGACGGTCGAGGCAACAAGACCGTGGCTATCAACAAACCTGCATGATATGGTGGTCACGGCCACTCTCACTGCGAAACTCCGAACCACAGATCGGGCAGATAATGTGTTTGTTGCTTTTGATCTTATGAATGAGCAGCCTCTCCTCATCCTGGAAATCCTCATCGCATCTGCTGCAGTATTCATGTTCCAGATCAGAGATTTTGTGTTTTTTCATCTCTGCATCAGATCCAAATGTGCGACCGCATCCTGGAAATGTGCAAGGCACACGGACACGAGACGGTGGTCCAGGCATGGTTTGTGATCAGTAACGAACACCCTGTGTCGATGTTTGAGGATTCCCTAGGTGAGTGCCGTGGACTAAGGTTAAGATGAGGTTTGGAGTTATGACCGTGGGAAGCAGGGATGAAGGGAGTCGATATGGAGGTGAATGACCAGGATATGTGCTGAGAATAGTTAGGAATAGCTGGAGAGTGAATGTGGGGGTTTGAAAAAAACTGCCTCGTGGATGAGTGCAGAAAGAGGGAGGGAGAAGCGGAAGATAACAAGGCAGTCGCGGACATGAGACCTTGCAAAAGCAACAGTCAACTTCCGCTGCACGCACCCACAGAACCATGTAACGTTTGCCCTCGACAAACGACATGAATGATGTGTTTGATATTCCTTCTCATACAGGGAATTTACCACGCAAGAGACCCCATATGTCTATTTATCAAAGATGGATGGTTCTCACCTCGCTCCGGGTCTGGAGAAGTCACTTTAAAGCTTATCATTATGACAACGGGGAAAGAAACATCGACTTCGAGTCACATATTTCTCCGATTAACTCATACTATATGAAGATCCAAGATACAGTATCTCAGTCCTTGCATCAGAGCGCAGCCTAACATATCTAGAACCTTGAGAATGGCAGCCTGGATACAATATTAGCATCTCTTCTCGATCTTTTCCAACTTACGAAAGGCTCTCACCATTTTCCGCGCAGAGTAATGACGGCCCAGTTGTTTCCGTCCTTATCCGTCTCCTTTTCAACCTTCGTGGAGAACGAAATAGCACTCATGATGCCATCACCAAACTTTTCGTTCAGAACCGCCTTGTACGCATATCCATAGTTCTGCACGATCTCATACAACCGGTAGATCAAGGGTTCCTTCGGAGGCATCTGTACCGTGCGACCACGGTCGGGGAAGCCACTGAGCTGTTCCTCCAGCAAGTCGTGCGGAATTCCAAGAAGCGTAGAAAGCTTCTGGATGTCTTCGGACGAGGCCTTTGCCTGTCCGTAGAATATGGCGGCCGTCGCTACCTCATTGCGTCCGATATGGTTTGCGATTTCCTCGAAACTGAGCCTCTTGTTTGCCTTCGCCTTGAACAGCGTCTCTGCAGACGCTGGCAGGTAGGGGTGCTGGGTGACCTGTTGCGAAAACCATCAGCTAGCTACTATACCTGTATAGCAATGGTCAGACCTACATCAAGCGTTGCGAGCGACATTCTGTTGGCGGATATTGAAATAACAGGACTATGGCGGATTGAGCAATGCTGAAGATACCGACTCAATGATATATCCATACGACTTCTGGAGCGATGTCATCCTTATATAATAATTAGCCCTTGGCCTTCTCCAACTCCTGGATCCGCTTGAAGCGGGGGGAAGCATCTGGTGTTCGGGAGATACCAAGATCCCGACGCGGGGTTCTCTCGTCTATGCGGGGCTTGTTCTGCTCTCCGATTACGGCAGCATGTCAACAATGGGAAACTCAATTATTGTATAGAAGGCAAAGCAACCTATTTTATAGCGTTGATAGTCCAGCCGCGACACATAGCCCTGTCTATACCTCCGACAGACACATTGGTCTGCAGAGCTGCCCCTCCACGACGATCTCCAGCTAGTACTTTACAAGTGCGACACAGCCACATCCTATCACCATGTGGCATAGCTGCTCTGGTGGCATCGCTGGACTGAAGAGCGCATCAAATATGGGTTCGAGGTGGGCCATGTCCGTTACTATCTGCTATCTGATCCGTCATGGACAGCCTAAGTGGTGGATAGCTCTTGCGCCGTTAGCAGCTGAAACGCGAGTGAAGAAGCTCTTAAACATTAGCGGGGGTTGGCACAGCTTGACACGGCTCAGAGCGAGCTGGCTTAAAAAGTCCAACTTACTCAGTGCCACACCGCGTCTTCTGGGCTCTCTGGGTATTTCATCGGCAAGAGAACTCCTTCCTGTGACTGTCAATTGCTCACAGAGACTATCTGCTTGAGACCTCAGTTTAGCCTTGCTACGCTTTTCAGTTTCTTTCAGCCTACGATCTCATTGAGGACAATCCCGCTTAGCTCCACGAGACCTCCAAGCAGCATCCAGGAACGGGACTCGTGCAGAGATAGCTCGTCATCATGTCGGAGTCATACGAGCCGGACTACGAGGCAGAGCCGCAGAAAGAAGACTTTGTGTCAAGACTTATCGACAAAATAGGAGAAGCAGTAACAGGTTCCGATGACAAACATGAGGAAGAGGCTTCTCCGGAAAACGAAGTTACACCTTCGAACAACGCACACAGGTATGGCAGTTTTGCTCCTCAGAGGGGAAACAACGAAGTGAAATGGCATGTCGATGGATGCAACTACTTCCATGCCGTGTCTCTGGCACTGGAAAGGGCCGAGGAGACTATTTGGATCCTGGACTGTAAGTATTTCACTGTACCGTAGTTTCAGCAATTGTAGTCTCCCTAACCTCTTTCAGGGTGGCTTTCCCCAGAGCTGTATCTCAGACGGCCTCCCGCGCAAAATGAGCAATATCGTGTCGATCGAATGCTCCAAGCTGCTGCCGAGAGGGGCGTGCATGTCAATATTATTGTCTATAAGGAGGTTACCCAAGCATTAACCCGTGAGTGTCATGTCTAATCTCGGACCGGAGGTCGTATTGCTGACTCTTACCTGTAAACAAGTGTCATCTGAGCACACCAAACAACATCTGGAAAGCTTGCACCCCAACATCCGTGTGTTCCGCCACCCGGACCATGCTCCCAATAGCGAAGAAGTTAAAGATACCATACTATCCAAGTTGAAAGGGTTGACTTTGGATACTGCCAAACTATCCAGTATGTCCGGTGAGGACCTGAAGGAAATTTATGGTTCCAAGGAAGAGACAGTTCTTTACTGGGCACATCATGAGAAGCTGTGTCTCATTGACGGCAAGATCGCTTTTATGGGCGGTCTTGATATGTGTTTCGGGCGTTGGGACACGAACCAACACGCGATCACGGACTTCCATCCCGCAAACCTCGACGAGATCGTGTATCCAGGCCAAGACTACAATAACGCACGGGTCCTTGATTTCCAGGACGTTGCTCACTGGGAGCAGAACCAGCTCGATCGCAAAGCTACCCCACGCATGGGATGGTCTGATATATCAGTCAGTTTACGTGGCCCTGTGGTAGAGGATCTTCGGAGGCACTTCGTCGAGCGTTGGAACTTCATTTGGGAGACAAAATACAACGCCGATCACGATGACAATCGGTATTCCAAATTGACCCTCCACAGAGGACCAGCAGGAGCTAGTCTCGAAGACAGAAGCAACGAGCAAGGCTGGGGCCTATCAGGGTTTGGGCATGCTCTGCATGATCGATTCCATCATTATATTGGCGGAGAGGGGCATCACGCCGGCGGTCAATTTAAATGCCAAATTGTTCGAAGTTGCTCTCAGTGGAGCCATGGAGTTCCCACCGAGCATTCAATTGCAGATGCATATGCGGCTATCATCCGAGACAGTAAGCATTTCATCTACATCGAAAACCAGTTCTTCATTACTGCAACAGGTGATGAACAGAAGCCCGTGGAAAACAAAATTGGTGCTGCCATAGTGGAGCGTATCTTGCGAGCTGCCCGTGCTGGTGAGAAGTACAAAATTATAGTCGTGATTCCTTCCGTGCCCGCTTTTCCTGGCGATCTGCTGGATGATTCAAGTCTCGGTACTCGAGCGATTATGGAATTCCAGTACAATTCTATCAACCGCGGCGGTAACAGCATCATGGAACTCATTTCTAAGGAAGGATATGATCCAGAGGAGTATATCAGATTCTTCAACCTTCGAAACTACGACAGAATCAACGGTGGCGGGGTGGCATCCCAAATCGAACGGGAGAGTGGTGTAGACTACGAGGATGCCCGTAAACAACATGATATCGCCACCGGAGGATATGGTGGATACGGCCCAGGAGCTTTCAGCGCCGATGCTGAGACCAGAGGCTCATACGAGCAGTATCAAGAGACCGCCCAGCAGTCGCGTGCGGGCAGCCGCTGGGACTCCGTCAGTGAGTGTTATATGCTCGGTGGAGAGGACATCCGGAATGTCCCATGGGAAAACTCGGATGATATGGATGAGATAGACGCCTTCGTTAGCGAAGAACTCTATGTTCATTCTAAGGTAAGTCACACATGGAATCATATTATGAAATTTCTGCGATGCTGACTAGTTGAAGGTCCTCATTGCAGACGACCGCATCGTCATTTGTGGTTCAGCAAACCTGAACGACCGTTCCCAGCTTGGTACTCATGACTCGGAGATCGCCATCATCATTGAAGACCCGAGGCCTGTCGAGACCACGATGGACGGCAGACCCTGGACAGCAAGCCGATTTGCGACTTCCCTCCGTCGACAACTGTTCCGGAAACACCTTGGTCTGCTGAGAGCGCAGGACTGCACACAGCTGAACGCTAATGCTGAGCCTGTCGGCGTGCCTAATGTGGACGATCTAGATAGTGAAGAGAGCCAACTAGTTGCCGATCCCCTGTCCGATGAATTCCAGGATCTCTGGATCTCGCGTGCTCATACGAACACAGAGGTTTACCGGGAGGTCTTCCACCCAGTACCGGATGATACTGTCCGCAGCTGGGACGCCTACAAGGAATTCTTCGAGAATTATTTCCACAAAGCCGTTGAAAATGCCGATGGTAAAGACGAGCTTCTCGAGAAACCAGCGAAGTATCAATGGGGCCACGTGGTCCGTGAAAACTTCCCCGAGGGCCCTGAAGGTGCTAGACAGGTGAAGGAATTGCTTAGCAAGGTGAAAGGAACCCTGGTGGAGATGCCCCTTGTCTTCTTAGCCGATGAAGATGTTGCAAAGACTGGACTCAGCTTGAATGCCGTCACGGAGCCGATCTACACCTGATCTATGACTCGATGTCTGTGATATGAGTACTGGGTTCTTTCAGTTGGCTATGTGCATGTACAGATATCTAGACATCGTCCCACATACGTTTACCTATGATCTAATTGGGAATTGGAGAAGAAATCTTCGAATATTCTTAGGAGCCGTGTAGACGCAGCGACTTCACTCTACGTTTAAGACGTCTCTATGATAACGCACAATCTACCTGGCCGGGTGACACTGTCCAGTTGCGGGGTGTAGCATCTTAACTGCGGCATTCCCGCCTTTCTCTGAAACAATGGACACAATGCTGGTCATTGTAAGCGAGGATCTTTGATTTAGGAGAAAAGCTCCTCGTGTAAAATCAAAATAGATCTACCATCCGTACTTCCTGAGGAAGTGAATGCTTGTGCCCACTTGAGTCGACTCGATGAGAATGAGAACAATACGAATGGGCCATGTTACCCAACAATGGTCTAGTCAGCACCCCACCCCCCACACGAATATAGACCCATTAGTTCTTCTCACTCTACATATTGTTCTCCGTTTGCCATTCAACCCGAACAATATGTCGCCGGTATTGACCATTCGGGGTAAACACATGATATTTTGGAGGGGACATGTCATATATAGCCTTCAATCCTTAAGTTCCCTTTTCATGATTCTTCCGCATCAACTTTTTACTTAGTCTACATCAAGGTTGCAATATCTACGAGACATTCATATCTCGAGCACGGAGTCGCCTTTACAAGCTTCAATCTCTACGTCTTTCAATAACCTTGAAAAGATTCGCGATCGCATATACCATAACCTCTACCGATCTTTCCAGATGGATGAAAGCTTCGACAGAAAGTCCATTCCGCGTACTGTTCGAAATACAATACGTTATGGTGAGTGGCATTTTGCATCTGGCCTTCGGATAATTCGAAAGCATATGTCTTTGATTGTACCTGATAGCAAACGTGCTAACTTGTCTCGATTAGCCTCACCCGGAGGCGGCTGCATCATCATGTAAAGAAGGAACCCTACTAGAAATACAGTAAGGGATGATTTGGCCCTCTGGGTGTCGCAAGTGCTGGGCACTCGGCTCCAGCAAGTTCCGACTCTGCTCTGTTACATACCTACTATCCAAGATCAAGTTTATGGAGTCACGATCATTCCTACACCATGCAGTCGAATAATATACGAAAGATATGCGTATTCCGAGACTCGGTCGATTAAGGGCGGCTTGTCGATATGCTGGAGAGTGTCAATGGATTATTTCACCTACCACGCATGAACTACGGTTTTTGGCGCACGCCTGTTTCCGGTTGTTTTACCAAATACCACTTCGGAGAACGAGGGAATTGAAGTCAAGGCCATGGGTTTCATCTTCTCTTGCTGTATGAAGCCGCAAAGGATCGGGATGTTGTGAGCATCTCTCTATTGGACCTGTCGCTGGTGAGAGATGAAGGGAAAGACGGCTATCAGAGAGCATGCAATAAGAGCTTTGAAATATCGACCTACGTATTCAATTATCTTCCCAAAGACGGCTCTCCGGCGACTCAATCTCTGCATTCGATATACTTCTCTCTTTGAGTACTGCCTACGGATCGCTACTCCACTCTGATAACAACCATTCCTCACTATGCATACTTTCCTTTTCAAATAGTATCGTCTTATCTCACATTTTCTTATCCTCCTTTTCCTATTACGCGCTTCCTTCGATCGGAGGCTGGGACTGCGTTGCTCCAACAATGAGAATCAGGTCTGCTAGTGTGAGCAGGAAAACTCGCATAGTTTAGCAAGATAGAGCAAAGAATGAGAACCAATCTGCAATATTTCTGCTCGAGTATGGCTATCATGGAAAAAAGTTACATATGTAGAAGCGATATAAGCGGAGTATCACAGACTGAGACAGTAATAGAGAAGGCTGCAGAGTTTCAACAAGGCCTCCAAATGGCCCTTTGCTTGCCGCCGGTCTCTACGGCGTTCAGGTGGGAGCGAATATACTCTTTTAGACTCAGCCTATAATAACTGATACATTCACCCGGTCTGCTGCAATGCGGTAGGCTCCAAGTCGAAGGCAATGTGGCTGTGATCATCGATGTGAAGAAGCAGGTCATTGCCCGGCGCTAAACCAGGGACATTTATTGGACGCACGTTGATACTTCCTGATAGCTCTATTTCAACATCTCTTTCCTGTGAGGTCTTTTGATGGATCGCTATGCGCTACCGCACAGATCCGGTGAGATTCGAGAATTTGACGCCATTGATTTTGTTGACTCCGTCATTGGGGATCGCCAATTCTATTCCGTGATCCCGTCTTCACGAGGGTCTTCTTTTCTTGTACATACGTAGTTCTCCATTGTGGACACGGTCTATATGGCCCACAGCCACAATGGGCATCCGGTCTGGTGTCTATCATGCGGATGTTTTCCGATTGAAGGCAGCAGTAGCCTTCAAATACATAGATAGCTGGAAACCTTGCCTTCTAAAGGCGCCACACCTAAATGACGCACACGCAGGGCACCTGCAGGGTTCAATGCCAGCAAGCTGAGACCGAGGACGGACCAAAAAATAGTGATGCGCCGGTTCGAAAATTCGTGAAACGCTTGCCAAGATTAATTATGCGAACCTAGCCTCGACTGAGGTCAAATAACAGCAGACAAATGGGTTTCTTCAAATATTTGACACAGGAGCGGCCAAGTCGCTGTTCACTGGGGGTCTTAAAAAGTCGGCTTCTGCGACCATGCCTTAATCAAAAGTGATTGCCACAATGCTAAGTAAACGATAACCGAGCTGATTGAGAATTTCCGTAGTTCTGCTATTAAGTAGACGCCCGCTCTCCTGCAGGGATCTAACTTTGGAATCTGCAGCTAATTAATACAGGGCGCTTCTATACGATTGATCATAGAGGCGGACACCTGCAAGGCTGCAAGTCGCAACCGAGTCGTCATGGCAAACCACGCAAAAAAAAAAAAAAAAAAAAAATGCTGGAATGGCTGCCTAACAGTATAAAGTGGTCAGGTATTCTTACCTCTTTCCCGCGTACGATATGGGTCTTTTACCTGAGTCTGATCCGTACAACAACTTATCGAATGCCTATACGGAAACATCTGTGACCACGAAAAAATCAGATGTCGACATATGACTATCTCATCGTTCCAAGTCAACTGCCCTCTACCAGATAATATTACCAATTATGTGTCGGGTCCCGATACAAGAGGAACGCTGGACATTCTCTGGAGTTCTATTAGCATCCTTCTACTCTGCACCTGGTCCGTTCAACACCTCAGTGTTCCGCTACAATTCCTTCCCCTGTCTCGCGAGGATGGAAAACACAAGCGACAATGGTGGAAGTTTCGACTTGCCGATCACCAGGAGATGAACCGCAAGATCTATCTCTTCTTTCGCAAATTCAAATGGCTAACGGTCAATATGATCGTACCCGAGTTTATCCTTGCTCTGGCACTTTCAGATTGGGTTCTTGCCAAAAAGTACTTGGCAGAATTTGAACCTTGGGCTAAGCATGATGGTGTTGAATGGTCGCTGGCCCATACATATTTTGCCAATATGGGAGGTTTTCTGATTCGCTTTAGAGACGACGGTAAGGATCATGATGTGTCAGAGGAACAAACCTCCGAAACATCTGAAGGACAGTCAGAGATAAGGGTGAGCGGGGTGTCTGTCGAGCAGGATGTTGAAGCTGGTGTGCGGATGAGCCGCAGAAGCAGCATAGAGACGGACAACATCACACTCCAGAGCGAATCGCAGGTGACAGCAATCGAACCAGATGTCCCACATGTTATAGTATGCCCGAAAAACAATTCCCCGGCGTCTGAAAGATCTCATTCGTCCAATACAACTTCTGAAGAAGGAGCCCACCAAAAAGAGCGAGGTGATCTTATCAGCTACCTGAACAGCTCGAGGCTTTGGATCGATCAACACGAAAAGAATATGGTTCTGTGGCAGAGGTATCTTGGACTCGATTGGCAGGTTGATGAACAGAATCAAAAGGCCATGCGACTCGCTATGCAGGGGGATAACTCAGAGCACTCGGGAGAACGGTTGCTACTATGGTACTCCAATATCCGAGTACTTCAAGGCACCGTCTGGTATGTCGACGCTCCGCAACTGCTCCTCGCGCGCGAGATTGGCTTGATCAATAAGCTCCCCGTACTTTCTACTGCTCAGCTCGATGACCAGAACAAAGACAGTTTCCTGGTGCGATCAATCGCTCTAGCACAGGTCTTGTGGCTCGTCATAGAAGTGATAGTCCGACACACTCAAGGACTACCAGTGGCACAAGTCGAAGTCGTTACGCTCGCATTTTCCGCCTGTTCCTTATTTACCTATTTGCTGCTGTGGAACAAGCCGCAGGACGTGCAAGTGGCCACTGAAACCACTGCTGCCCGTCGACCAGAGGTCCATGAAATCAAATCAATAGCTGCAGCTGCCCCTGCAACCTTTGGCCCATATCGAAACATGCCTTTCATGGCAGGAAATGCGATCCACAACCACGGCGAGATAGAATATGGCTTCCAGACTGGTCTAATACTAGGCGGGACCCTTTTCGGTGGGCTCCATTGTCTTTCTTGGAACTCGCACTTTCCAACGTCCGCGGAACGGATCTTGTGGAGGGTTTGCTGTCTCATCGTCACAGCAGGTCCCACTATGATTGGCTTGGTTTGGAATGGTCTAGCTGCTTTACTCCGCTTGTTGCCTCGGATGGCATCGAAATGGCGCCATGTGGCCATTTCGGTCTTTGCCCACATTTGTGCCTTGATGTACCTTGCGGCACGAGTATATCTGACTGTTGAAATGCTGCGTGCGCTAGCGTTTTCACCGCCAGATACCTTTCTCCAAGTCGACTGGTCTCGATACTTGCCTCATTGGATGTGATAAGAAACGATTATTACGATTATTCTTGACGATGATGCTATATCGGTATACCAATTAATTGATCGTCCAAGGAGAAAGAGTATGTTATGCCATTCTACGGCTAGTAGTATTCATGGAGGCATGAGAGAGGGGACTTTGGGTTGCTAGGAGGAACGAGAAGAATATTTATTTCATGACGTCTATTGTGATTCTACTGTGCAACACACGCTTTCAACATTCCGGGCCCAACCCTGAGCCAAAAACAGAACAGAGATACATACTTCATAGAAGTCCCACTAGCAATAAGCCATCTTAAGAAGATGCTAAGTGGCTCGTGTATATTCGTATTGACGTCTTAACACATCATTCTGAACGCTTAAGAGGCAGTCTTTGTGCGAATTTCCGCCACTTTGGCAATATCATCTGCACTTGGTTCTTTCAGTGCTGCTTCTTCAATATCAAACACATCTGCAAGCGTCTCTTCGACTTGCTCAATCAACAGAGATATAAGGCCGACAGAACGTGCCATTCCGATCTCACACAGCTCCTCTCCAATTGCAGATTCAATCCGGCCGTCACCGCCCATTTTAGACAGATCGCTCTCGAATGCTCGACAGAGAGACTTTAAGGGCCCCAGGAACTTGTTTTGGAAATAGGGGTATGTCTTTTCGAGCTCGAGGAGCTGGCGGAGCTTTGGTGAAGAGAGCAACACATAATAGAGACTTAGGGAAGCATGTATTGAGGGCGCAAGAGATTGAGAAAATCTTAACCACGAGGCGACAATTCCAGACGTAGTATCGAGTGATAACTCGCCCGAGTTGAATAATAGTGGGAAGAGAACGGAGAAGTAGTGCGGATCTGCGAAGACTTGAGGATCTGGGAAAGAGACGGTGGTTTTTCCTGCCGTGCCACCTTCCATATCTGCAGTAGACGACAGTATTTCATCTTTCAGCCATCCGATTGCACTATCCCTTGCGAAAAGCAGGTTCTCCTTCTCTAGAGCTCTGCGAATGATCTTAAACCGGGAGGTTGATGAGGGGTGACTATGTACGACAACAGCCGGGATGCGTCGGATAGTATTGTAGATCTGATGAGATGTGCACGCCGTCAATGTGAGCACAAAGTCCTCATATTCCTGATCGACTGCGATACTCTGAGGTATATTCTCAGTTGAAATGATCGTGAGAGTGAGGAGTGCATCCAAGAGCACCTGCGGTTGTTCGATATTCACTCCCTCAGTAGCGGTCGGCTTGCCGATAAAATTGAAGAATATACGAGCAAGATCGGGAAACACTGGAATTTGCACAACTTCCTGGCCTGAGGAAAATATCTTCTTGTTTGCGACCCGCGCCGCCAGTAACAGCAATGATCCATGTCTCTCCAGTGATATCTCGTCGGCTGATTTAGGAATCTCTTCGAAGTCGAGCAATGGTGGCTGTTCCTCGGGTGGTATAGAGATAATGCGTAGCAATTGCTGGTCGTCAATTCCGAAGTCTCGTGATAGTGCCTGCAGAACGTTCCGTAAGCAATGAAGCACAGACACAGACGAAATACCGTGGTCTTACCGTGATCTTTCCCAGTATCATATCCCTCTCCCGCAGAGCTTTCGAGCTGGCATAATGTTCCGTCTTAGTCAAAAGCGATGGTATGCGAGACTCGGGGTGCAATTTTTCGTGTAATCGTATAGCCCAGCACATTCCCGACTCAGCTGAATTCGTAAGGCTCAGCATGCAGGCCTTCAATAGTTCTATCAACCCGAATTGTAGAAGCTTCTTAAGCAATGCCTGTTCATCCGATGTCGATGGATGGCTGTGCGTCTCGGCTTCCGGATCAGGAGCAGAGGCTTGTGAAACTCTGATGAGAGAGGATTCACTCGCCGCCCGAGGTGGCAGCGCGGGCCGCTTCAGCGGCGACACATCTCTGAAGAACTCCAGAAGAGCAGTAGTCGTTTCATTGGTGGGCATCAATGTATATGCCTCCAAAGTTGCCTGTAACGATGTTGCCAGGAACCGACTAGGATATGTTGTCTTAATGCGGGAATGGAGGACGGATAGCATAGCCAGAAGGCAATTGAACTGCATGACGAAGCGCGGAAGCTTCCTCGTGCCAGTGTCCGATTCATCGTCACTTTCAATTGCAGTATCTTCGAGATCTTGTTCTAACTTTTCAACATCCTCTAATCTATTATCGCTCTCTTCCAGCTGATCCTGGGTCTCTTCGTCATCCTCCCCCGGCTGCAGCTTCATCAGAGCATCCGAGACTCTGAGAATAACCTCTCGAGGATTCCCTAGTCTTGCGACATCCTGAAGACAGTCCTGCGACTGTGGAAGCATAGGAAGCAGCAACTGGACCAGGTCCCAGCCAATGTTTGTGGTCAACGTTTCATCCTGCAGGAGCTTGTGCAGCAGCGGGAGTCGGGCGGGGGTCAATTGGTATTCGAGGAGAGTCAGGTAGGTCAAATAGTCAGTCGCTGGAGGCAGTGCCTTGACCAAAGGGTCTTCTTCATCCGCCATGGCTGCAGCATTCAGGGGAGTCCAAGTTATAATAGGACAAGCTGGCTCCTGTTGATGATGATTTCCATGGAGGTTCTGGCAACGTGGAGATGGAAATGCGGGGGGACTGCCTGGTCCTGTGATAAGCAAGTATCACCGGCAGAATCAAGCCGCCTTTATCTATCTGCCACGTGCATCTTTCCTGGAAGTGAAAGCTAAGAAGTTGTTAAGCTACTACTTTATTATTAACGATCATTGTTTTGTCAACTAGCAATGCTAGATAGCATTCCACATGGCACATATACTCTGGATCTATCAGAGTGCTCGTCGGACACAACCGACCGCCCTAGTCTCGTTCTCTTCTGCGCCTGCTCGAGGCTAACAGTGGGAACATAACGTTAGCCTACGGGGCTCTCGACGCGCAATCGTGAGTATTTGCCAAATCCTCGATCGTCCTGTTCCTACTAATATGAAATGGGTTGGTACGGGATAGATAATCTAGATCTCTGGCATGACCTAGTCTGAATTCCATGCGGCATTGCTGCAGTACGCTCCAGCTCAGCGATCAGCCTTCCGGTTCAGCTATGAACCACAGCAGACCAGTTTAGAAGCTACAGTGATAAAATGTCAGTTTGATATAGTCCAATCAACTATTATTGAGTGGTGGTGATTATTATTCACGATGCACCGTTGTTCCCGTCTATACTTATCCGTGGAGACGGCGACCCCATCTTTGATACGGGGATTAGTCCCCCATCTTTGGTCTTTAATCGATATGCGAAGTGGTCTGATTAGAACCCCGCAATCTTGTCTCCTGTCCAAAGGGCATAATAGGTTTTATATCTCCCAGAATGCCCAAGACATGCGAAGTGCGTTGCACGAAATAGCATTGGATGGCTCACAGGATCGTTGGCCAAGGAATTATCCGTACCGCAGTCAACAATACAGATACCTTCGAAAAGCTGCTTTAGACTCTTAATTTGATTGGACCACGAAATCATCATACATATACAGAATCTTTGTTCCAAGATGGTCGCGCAGCTTGAGGTAAGGAGAGTTGTCTCGTCCATTGCGTCGGGTAACCGTCAAATACTTAGCCCGCTTCTAGGTTATCATCGTTGGGGCTGGCCTCGGAGGACTAGGAGCTGCGACGGCGGTACTTCTGGCCGGTCACAAGGTCTTGGTCTTGGAGTCAGCTAAAGAACTGGGTGAGGTAAGCTCATAGCACTGTACGGAGAGCTTTTTCAGTCAACATATTAATTATTTTGCGATTACCAGATTGGGGCTGGTATACAGATTCTTCCAAACGCCTCACGTATACTACGGCACTGGGGCATGGAGGAGACATGTTCCAAGCATGCCTCATGTCCTAAAAAGTGTAACATGATCAGATGGAAGGGAGAACATCTGAGCTCACTAGACTTTATCGAATCATCAAAGCGCTACGGAAGTCCCTTCTGGGACTTTCATCGTGCAGACTTGCATAGCGCCCTATTGCAGCGTGCTCTGGAACTCGGTGCTGACGTGCGTACTAATTCACGTGTCGACCAAGTAGAGCACCAATCGGACACTCCAAGAGCGACCGTCGTACTTACGGATGGCACGCGGTTCACAGCGGACTTGGTGGTAGGTGCCGATGGCATTGTCAGTCGTACTAGGGAATGCTTCCTCGGTCATAGCGACCCTCCGACGCCCACAGGGGACTTGGCCTATCGGGTCCTCTTGGACCTCAATGAGATTGAGCTAGAGGAGGACGTTCAGAAACTGATAGAACCAAGAGAAGTTAACTATTGGATGGGCCCTGGTTGCCATGCGGTCTGTTATCTGCTTCGAGGCGGGAGGTATCTGAACAGTGAGTCTGAGATTATAGACACGACGTCATCAGATCCATCTCTAACGGTGACAAAGTGGTCCTACTTGTCCCCGACGATATACCAGATGGTGGCGCGAGAACTGTTGAAGGAAGCGTAACCGAGATGAGAGATTTGTTCAAGGACTGGGATCCACGGTGAGTTTGAAGTCTTCTTTGCCTGGTCTACCCAAATGAAAACTAACTCTCTAATGCCCTTAGAATCGGAAAAATCCTCGCACATTGTAAATCAGTACAGAAGTGGAAACTCTGCATTCGACATGAGCTACCAAAATGGAACCATCCATCTGGAGCATTCACCTTACTAGGTGACGCCGTGCATGCTACTTTGCCGTACTTGGCTTCTGGGTGCGTCTACTTTCTTATTTCATGACACAAGGCTAATATGCAGATAGAGCCGGGATGTCGCTTGAGGATGGCGCTGTTTTGGGAGAATGTCTCTCTCGAATAAAGAGCAAGTCTGACCTCCAGCTTGCCCTTGATGTTTATGAGGCATGCCGTAAGAAGCGTACGTCCAGGATCGTCGAACGAGGTAATCTGTAAGCTCTGACCCCATACTCCGTGTTTTGTCTATGATCGTCTCCTGACATTGCGACCAGTCAACAATACCTGTACCATCTTCCCGATGGGCCTGAGCAAGAAGAACGGGATAGAATCATGCGTATGAACCCAACACCCCCTGGCGACCCTCTCGTGTGGCGAGACCCTGAATTGAGTCCGTGGCTTCTTGGATATGATCACATCAAAGACGTAAGTTCCACTGCCAAGGGTTAGATCATCCCAGTAAATTGACTAATGCCTACTAGGTCGATATGCGCTGGCCGAAGCCTTCCGTTTCCGAACGAAGCAACATGTAAGGACGAGAGTAATGAGCCATGCTCATCCTACCTACTGACTTTGAGCACATTTCAGTGCCGAGGCCGAGTAGTCTATACTGTCTTTGGGTTTCAAAATCCGCTATCTTATTTCTTAGATGCTTATGAGACCTGTATGTCTAAAATGACAGACCCTCCTCGGTAGAATACTCGTTATTTAGTGAGTACCTAGTATGAGTCTCTGTACATATTTACGGAACCTATGTAGTCGCATATCTATACAAACTTAGACAATGATATTTAGTCTGATTCTACGAAACGATCTACTTCTAAAGGACCCCAATTGGCTGCAACCAGACCGACTGAACCATCGACAGTTCCAGACCTAGAACTATCTAAGCGTGCAGATCAAATGCGCACTCATATGCAGGCCTAACCTTCCTGCCACTTAAGGCAGTGGAACTAATAATGAAATGCACGGTGTAATATGCTTGATTACGTGTCTAGATCTTGTATCCCGCACTTAAGATGCTTAGCTCTAGCAGGTAACCACATACCGCCATGCCGATTTGTTTTCTTTCGTCCTCTATGTAGATAAATGTGATCGGGTTATCCCAAGGTTGCTAACTGAATAATGCAGAAAGGAACCTGATGCAGCCAGGAAACCTTTGGGCGACGGTGGTGCGGGTGTTGTTCTCTTTTACTATAATAGCTAATTTAGCTTGCTGTCTCAATCTAGACCCTACATGTTACACGATACGGGAAATATATGCTGCAGGTATCGGACCGATGTTTCAGTTATCGAGTGTGCCCGAGTGGTCCCTACTGATCTTCTTATCAGGCACCGAAGAGCTCTCCGCTGCTACTTCCTCCGAGCCAGACTTCTCGGACACATGCCGACGAGGAAAGAAGAAGAAGATCACTCTTGGCTTGCAGGATCAAGATGTTGCCGTCTTACCTCTTGCGGGACTCTCGTGGCTTCTCGCCATGGATACATAAGCTGCCATCTAACCGCTACCATGATCGGAAATGAGAAAACATGACAGCAGATTGACGTCGAGACACAAGCCAATTTTTTTCGAGTGATAATTCACACATTGTAACCTAGGAGCCGTTCAGAAAACATATTACACGGAGTCATCATACAGGAAGGAATGTCAAAACCGTTTTTCATGGCTGCCCAAGAGCGGCCTCTATCGTCGGCAGTGCTTGATGATGAGAACGATGCATCGCAGTCCAAGCATAGATGGTTCTCTGGTCTCCGCCTACCCAGATACGTTATCGCGTCGATCACTGTCGCCTGCGCGGCGATGTTATTTGGGTATAGTTTATACAAATCACTCGGTTGACAAATATCTAATAAGACAATAGGCTTGATACGGGGTGCATCGGCCCAGTAACGACTATGCCAGAATTCCTGGGATCATTTGGCCAATTTTCTTCCACGATACATGGGGCAATAGTCTCAACAATTCTAATCACTGCGTCCGTGACTTCCTTTTTTGCAGGTCACCTGTCGGAAATTCTGGGTCGAGAACGCGCTGTTATTGTTGGCACGACAGTATTCTCCTTTGGAGCTGCTATAGAAGCGGGCGCGACCTCCTTGGGTATGTTCGTTGGAGGAAGAGCGGTCAAGGGCGTCGGTGAAGGATTCTTCCTTAGCACCTTAACTGTGTATGTCTCCTCATACTCAACTTGTCGATGTGGACTAATGTAGCTGTTGCAGATATATCTGTGAGGTGTCTCCAGCTAGTAGGCGCGGGTCTCTTGCGTCACTGGTTCAGTTTCTGACCACAATCGGGATTTGTGTTGGTTTTTTCATGTGTTATGGTACAGTGCGCATTGCTTCGTCGGTCTCATGGAGACTTCCGTCGGCAATACAGTCTGCTCTCGCTGCTATTCTCGCAGCTGCATGCTCAACCCTTCCTCCGTCTCCGTGTTGGTTGGTGAACAAGAGACGGTACACAGAGGCGTACGACGCAATGGATAAACTTGGCTTGCCCCGTGGGGAGCTGGAACTTGACTCTGCTATCCTATCTCCCTCGTCGACAAGCTCAAGTCTTACGGATATTGAAACAATGAAAACAAATAGGTTCGCAGAGGTCTTCACTAAACCATATTGGAAGCAGACTGTCATTGGGATGTTCATGATGGTTATGTGCCAGTTCTCGGGAATAGATGGCGTGTTATACGTACGTGTGACTTGAGCCCAGATATACCATTGCTATGAGAAGGCTAACATAAGCAGTATGCACCGACTTTGTTTAAACAAGCCGGACTCTCAAGCACATCCAGCAGTTTCTTGGCGTCTGGCATTACCGGTATTCTTGGTGTGGTTGTGACTATTCCTGCCTCCCTTCTTGCCGACCGTTGGAATCGATGTACATCCCTGATAGCCGGCGGACTCGCGATTGGGGCATGTATGGTGGTTATTGGCTCACTTTACGCTTCTAATAGTGTGCATCCAAGCAGTGGTGCTGGTAGATGGGTCGTCATAATCAGTATCTATCTTTATACCATATTTTTCGGTATAAGCTGGGGAGTTACGATAAAGATATATTCTACAGAGGTACAACCAGCACGGACAAGGGCTGCAGCCAGCAGCTTGGGGCAAGGGGTCAATTGGGTGGCTAATTTTTTGGTCGCCTTTACCACTCCTATCTTCCTAGCCCATTCGTCTTGTGGTGCCTACTACTTCTTTGGGTCCTGGAACTTACTGACTGCTCTTGTGTGCGTATTCTTTATGCCAGAGACTAAAGGACGGTCTCTTGAGGCGATAGAGGCCTCATTCCATCAGTCGGCAGTCAGTGATATTTTTTCCAGGTTTCTACGCAAGGATAAGCGGAGCAGCAGCGAATCTGCTGATGTTAACATTCCGGTCGAAGTTATTGAGGTGAAATAGGATCTCTTGATGTCTAGTGGCAGTGATTCCTTGAAAATAGACTCATTCATAGAGTTTTCATGGTTTTAGAAATAGAGAGGCTACAACCGAGTCATTATAGACTCTCTAAAGTCAATATTAGCAGATGCCAGATTTATCAACACGGGACGGCAAAAACAGCGAGAGCATCCCGTGAAGGCAATATCACTACTAAGAAATGAGATTCTTATTTTCGCATTATATACACATATAAGAGGAGCGCTAGACACCAGATTCGGTAGAATCGTCTTGCTCGACGTCGTTTTCACTCTCATATGACTTCCACGCGGCACAGGTCGTGTCCAATGTGTCATAATCAATCAGACCTGAAATCTCGCTATATCTTTCTATGAATTGAAGAGCGAAGCCTTCCTCCGTATGCCAGCCTATGTGGCAGTGCATTAGCCAAGCACCGGGGTTATCCGTCTTGAAAGCTAGCACGAGATACCCAGAGCTAGGAAGCATGGCTGTATCCCGTCGTGGCGGATTCGTCAAGCTACCCAAATCAGACGAATTGTACGTTCCTGTGCCTTGCGCAAGGATAAAAAAATCATGGCCGTGGAGGTGAATCGGGTGTGGCACTGCTAAGGTAGTTTGAATGACGATATAGGCCCATTCGTTGGCGTCGGGAAGTTTGATGACGCCGCTGCTAGTAGTGAAATTGGTAATGTTATTATAAAGCTTCAGAAGCGTTGGATCGTTCCATTCAACTTGGAATGTTGTTTCGTTCAGGTACCAGCGGAACAGGCTCTCTGAATTCGTTCCGACAGTCACGTCTTCGAGGTCCTGCCAGGTCCCTGTGGAGACGTCCTTTGAGACGACAGGCACGAGGTTACTGAGATCCTCATCATCGCAGGAATCAGTGTATGAGTAGCCTGTAGTTGTCGGTGTAGATGGCGAGTCACCATAGTACACAATGCCTTTGATATTGTCGGTGCTGTCATTGTCGGAGCAGGCCTCCTGGGGAATTGCACGCATCCAGAAGTTATCCGCCACGTCGGATTGATCGGCGGTCACAATAACATCGTATCGCTGGCCTGAGAAATTATTCCATGTCAACTATGGTTCACTCAAGTGGATCAAGAAGTCCTTATTACCTATTGCAATATCCAAGACGGTAGTATTGTATGGCTCAATAGGAACGAGGTCCGCTGCAATAACCGTAAGAGTATGGTTATCTATGGAGAATTTGAAGTGTGTATCAATAGCCGCATTCACCAGGCGGAAACGATAGGAGGTGCCAGCGGTAAATGAGGTGTTGAATCTATATCCGGTCTGGTCGGAATCACCATCGTCTCCGTAGACATTGGTGCCATTGATCAATGCATTATCCAACGTTGGCGGTCCAGATGACTGCGCCGTGGGGTATAGTTCGTCAACAGTTTGATGAGACCAATCATTGAGGATCAATATTCCCTTGTCTTCATCATAATTGGAGCTTGCAGGTCCATTGATGATTATGCCTCCAAACACACCCTCCCATGCCTGGAGGTCGAAATGGGAGTGATACCAGGTACTACCATACTGTGTGGCTCTCCAAGTATAGGTTATGGAATCTCCAGGGGCAGTTGGACACTGAGTGATGGCGACTACGCCATCGTTCTGGTTCGTATAGTTTTGGCGAATGCCATGAAAATGGATGCTAGTGCCGTTCTTTGATTCTGTCAGGCTGTTTGTGACATGAACAACGACGGTATCGCCCCAGTCGGCCTCTAAGGTTGGACCAGGGATAGACCCATTGACTGTTAGGGCAGTCCTCGAGTAGCCGTCAGGAGCAACAGTTGCCTCGATCAGCTCGAGATAATACTCCCGCGTGACGCCTGTATCTGGGACTTCGGACGTGTAGTCGGTATTTATATCATAATCGCACCATTCAGTTCGTGTGGTGGCAGTGTTTCCAGAGCAAGCACTCCGTTTTGCATTGGATGTATGTCTGATTGCTGGGTTGGCTGAAACAAGACAAGCCATGCTCCCAACAAGGAGAACGGAGGAAAAGCGCATTGTGAATAGACGGTGCTCTTTATAAAACGATCGGATATGAGCAAAAGTAGGAAAGACGCAGAAAGAAAAGAATTCTGTATGGTCCCAATTTAACAAAAGAACTTGCGGCAGCGCCCCTGGTTAAAAGACCGGAAATAAAGGAGAAGACAGATGGATAGGTCTATCGTATTACCTTCCGGTCTATACCATCTTTTATATCTTATCTTTGAACACCTTCAACGCGTCGGTCAGTCAGCCAGTCGGTCATGAAGACATCTCAAGTCGGCCAAACTGACCGTTTGTGACCCATCTTTTCGCTTTGAAATCTCTTCCGCATGATAAAGCCGCGAATTCCAGTGGAGAAAGATTATATTTTGAAACAGACCTATACGAAGCCCGACTGCGCCTGGATAGATGTAGGCGCTGGGGTTCCAGAACAGGTCTGCAGGAACGAGGGTTCGAACAATGGTTCATCATGTCTATTTCCGAGCATCCGCGGACGTCTATATATAGGACTATAGTATGGAGTAAACAGATCCGGTGTCTTTGAATGGCTAAGCGTTAGTGAGATCTCGAACCAGGATACATCGTCCAGTAATATGGAGGAGTTACTTAATCAGTCCCCGGTGTAAGGCGGTTCCCGTCCTATATCTCTAGATTTGGCAATATACGATGTATACCGTCCACTTAGGAATAGCCCATGAGGACCGATCAGTGTATAATGGAAGTCATCACCACTACCAGTCCTACAGATCATGAATAGTTTCGCGTATCCGTCTTAACAGACCTCACGGAGATCATTTGTTAAACAGGTATCTTCAGTATCCTGTCTTGTACTCTAAACAGCATGGCGAGGACAAACGGATCATGTATTGGACGCTGGAGTATATTAATCTAGACTCGTCAGCGAGCTATATTCTTCTATATTTGACTATTTTGCAAAATTCGGAGAGCTCCTTCTTTTCTTTGCGACTTAACTTTGGTGACGCGTCGTAGTGAATTCAGGTCTTGGCGGCCACGTATGGGGCAACTTTTGAACTGCATCGACTTCATGCGATCTTTCTTAACTTCCAAGATTTTCCCAGATAAGCATGTCAGAACGGGCACCGGGTCGAGATCGTGGACCACATTGCCAAGGCCCTCGGGTGCGTATGTTCGCCCGCCTATCAATACGTCTCTCCATGCTATAATTGAACATTTATAGTGATGACCCATCGATCACTAAGCCACATGGTTGGGTACTTCATGCGCGTCTCTCAGCTGAGAGTGACTCGTCCTATAATCCCTGTCTCTGTTGTTTCGTACATCTGGCCAATGTTTCCCTGAAGTTCAAACAAGGCGAGTTCTCACATAGTATATGTGCAGCTGATCGCCCACGATAAAACACAAAGTCTTCGTACTATACTACATTCTGAGTGATTGAGACAAGAAAAAAAAGGCCCCGTTTGATCTCTAATCTATCTACTCTAAAACCGCAATGGGTACTTTATCATTCTTCATTGGCCTCCTAGCCATCTTTCTTCCCCTTTGCTCTGCAGCATCCCAGGATATGTTCAACTTGTTTGCATACGGTGATAATATAGGCGGTCTTCCACTGGTCTTCCGAGATGGTATACATACATATCCCCTATCGATACCCATATGGACTCTACTAATAGTTTACTAGGATATGCGCAAGTTGGTGACCCAAACAAACTAAATTCTTCGTTTACCAAAATATATTGTAGGAGCCTTGCCGTCACTTTGAGAAATGATATTTTCTAACGTTCATATCAGTCGATACGAACTCGAGTACCTCGCAGTGGGTCGCAAACCCTAACAACACTGATAGTTCTGCGAACGCAACATGGTCCAACCAAGTACTGTTCGTCCCGGGGCCATCATCGAGCGACCACCGTATTGGATTCGCATCAGATCCCGGCTCTAACGTCACAACTACATTCAAGACGTACGGCCAATTCGTCTTCGTGGTTAACACTACAGGAGAATGGGAGTCTGCATTCTACGCGCAGTCTACAGATACGGAAAATCTCTACTCTCTTCTCTGGAACCCTGGTGATTCTGAAGACTACATTCCTGTGACACTGAGAACTGTCGCGCCGTCAAATTTCCAGGACAGTAACGAGACCAGCAGTAGCAGCTGAACTTAGAAGGAGAAGTAGCCAGTGTAGTTGGGAAAATGGACACTTGTCGGTTTCGCTATCATTCTCCCTATCTTTTTGTCCGGCCTAGTTAGGAATACAGAAGTCACTGTATCATCAATCAAACCGAGAAGGTATAGCGCTTATCCCCTGTAGGATGATTTCGATTTCTAAATATGACCATACCGCCAGCAGGGAACTTTGGCTATCTATTCAGTCGCTAAATCCTCCCAGATCCGTAGAAAGTACAAGCTTTACAGGAACCATTAAAGTCATCTTCGGATTTTACCAGTACAGGTCGGATGGTATTTTCACGACAGAGACCTTATCCCAATATGTCCAGTTTAACAAGAAAGTTGTACTCGTATAGAAGACTTATTATTCCCGTAGAGCACCCCGTGTACTAATGGTTCTGTTTCCGATCTTTTCCCTGACCCTCTTCGAGCGGTTCTGAATTGGTATTCCAAATACATGGATACCTAATATATAGGTATATAGAATGTTGTTACATCGAGTTCAAACACATGCCAGTGCACATATCTCAATTACTATTAAGCCATCGTTTCTACAAACTGTACATTAATTTGATTCTACGAAAACCTGTTATGGTAGTTCTCTGTCCAAAACCCAGCACCAAAACACGGTCATATAGTCTAAGTTCAAATATATTCCTTGGCTGGCTGCTATTATTGCTGTGGCTGGTGACCCGAACCATGGTTTATGACTATCACTATGTATCTACGGAGTAACTTCCCGTAGATCCGTCAAACTAGTGCTTCCCCCTGAGACCCATCCGTACCATTGTTCCAGTAGGTGCCCTGTCATAGATCGAACATTAGTTACAACCTTACATGACAGGAGAGTCTCTTGATAAGTAATGGCTAACTAACAGCTAGACGATCAGCTAGTTAATAATACTGCTTATCGAATTCATGTGCCTTGGAAGTATGCATGATGTTTCGCGCCTGAAGCTCGGTCGCATCAATACTGTCAATTAATAAAAGAAGCCCGATTATCTTTTTTTTTTTTTTTTTCCAATAGTGTCTCTCCTTGCTGAACAGTCTGTGGGACTGGTTTTTCTTGTTTGAATTGGATCGAATCGAATCGAATCGGAGAGGAGTGTCGCGATACATTAGGTACCTAGGTAAGTTAATAGGTAATTTGTACGTACACCAATTAAAGTAGAGAAGCGCTCATCAGCCTTATGGCAGAAAACAAGAAATCGAGAGTGACAATCCACACATACCATACAACAAGAATAACCTTCACTAGATCTCATCGCTCGCACAAACTAAATCATCAATTATTGCCTGTTACAACTTAAGTTAGTATATGTCCCCCAATCGGGCCGTGTGGCTGAGCTCGGGAAATCAGACTATTCAAGCCACAGCACTCGCCACAAATAACGCAAGCCTCTTTTGACGGGTCACAAAAAACCACAAACCGCCTTGATTCAGGGGGGGGGAACACAAGACAAGACATATGCAACTTTAATTTTAGGAAGATCGAGATCCTAGAGTTACCGCACGGACCACAATGCATATGCATCATGCTGGATGGCTTAATTTCAAGTGCATGGTTTGTATGATCGGGTGAAACTGATGTGTGGGATAGTCTGTGTGTTTTTTTATTGCAGAATAATAGTACAACAGGTTTGTGAGGTATGTACTAGATGAAAATGAGAGACAACGGATGTAGTGCATATATTAGAGTAACTTTGGTTTTTTTTGGACAATGCAAAAGTACAAGGGATACCCGACAATCTGGGAAGGATAACAGAACGCTATCACTTGGTGGTATATGAAACAAACAAACTGGAAGATGTTTGAACGCCATATATGCTGTATATCTAAAAGGGAAATGGTCAATTTGGTATCACAGATAGAGCGGCGAAAATGTAAATGACGAACATAAGACAGATGGTACTTTGTACCGTGACCCAGGACTTGACAAGCAACGGTTACTCCTGGTTGGGATTACCATGCAGGTGAAGCTGGAGTTATGAATACTCTACATAACTCACAGCTGTGGAGAAGCACATCCGAGCTTGACAAGCATCTCCCGGTACGAGTTCATCTGGGCGAGCTTGAACCGCTGGATCTTACCACTCGGGGTACGTGGGATCTCCGCGACAAAGCTCACACCACCATCAAGCGCTTTGTAGCTTGACAGCTGGCTGCGCGCGAACTTGTACACCTCGTCCGCTGTCAATTTGTTTTTGGACAGGCCAAGAGTCGGTACAACGAAAGCACGGGGCACCTCGTTGTGTCCGGCTTGATCGAGGGTGACGCCGATCACAGCAGCGTCGGCGATCAAAGGATGCTGCAGGAGAACAGCTTCGATCTCTGCTGGGGCAACTTGCCAACTATCGAAAAGTTAGTCTTTTGTCGGGTAGATCTCACAGGGCTGGTGGTCCAAGCCCACAGGGGCATATGTGGCGCAGTACATAGATTGGAAAGGATGTGGATGTAAGAACTTACCCTCTGACTTTGATCAGCTCCTTGGAACGTCCGACAATATAGAACTTTCCATCTCGGACACATGCGACATCGCCAGTCCTAAACCAGCCGTCCTGGTCCTTGGATGGGATTCCTTGCTTGTAACAGGACAAGAGTCCCGGACCACGCACATAGATCTCTCCCGGTTCCCCGTCAGCACGGACCTCATTGCCTTTACTGTCAACCAGCTTGACCTCTGTGCCTTGCAGCTGACGGCCAATACTGGCAGTATCATCCTGCTCGCCGTACCGCATTTGGAACGTAACACCTGCTTCTGTCATACCCCAAAGTTGAGACACGTTGGCATCACGGTGCAGCTTGGCTTTGCATCTGAGCATCGCGGCGGCATCAATTGCCGCACCAGCGATACCAAGGTAGCGGAGAGAAGACAGACCATCCTGATTGGGTCCACTGTAGCGGTTCAAGGCGTGCACCATAGCAGGAACCATGTAGGTTTCGGTGATCTGGAACTGGGATATGCAGTTGATGTACTGCTCAAGGTTGAAGCGGGGGAGGATGTAGACCGGCTGTCCATAGCGGATGGGGAATATGTGGGCCCATAGTGCACCGAAGAGATGAAACATCGGGATCGACATCAATCTGACAGGATCGTATGGGACATCATAGTTGATGATCGAATGCTGAGATATCAAGGCGTAGTGTGAGAGAATGGCACCTTTAGGAAGGCCACCTGTGCCACTGGTCGTGAACATTGCAGCTGGGGTAGCTTTGGCGGTGGTCTCGTCGTCAAATGAGATCCAGTCGCTTTCTCCATGCTCCAGGAGATTGGAGATGTTTAGACATTGGCTGCTGCTGCTCCTGCTGATAGACTCATTGTTTCCAGTCAGAGATCCACGAAGGGAATTCTCTGCTGCCGCAGCCTCATGGTGGGTGCTGGTCAAGAATGGTTCCAGGAATGCCATAGAACATTCATCCATCACGCAAATCTGACTTGCCACAATGCCCTTGGCTACTGTAGCCTTGAAAACATTAGGCAGTCCTTCCGGAGTGGTGATAATGAATTTAGGTTCCGCCAGATCGAGGAAGTGATCCAGCTCATGAGCTTGACTTGATGGGTTAACACCCATGTGAACACCACCTGCACCGACAATACCGAAGAACAGTGCGGAGTATATGACCTATGAAATCCAGTTAGCTTGATCTTTGGTATGCAGGGAACGTCATATCCGACGCAAGCCGGGGAAAGTGAATAACACATACGTGATTGCCCATATGGACAAGCACACAGTCACCATTCTGGAGGCCGTGTGCCCTCAATCCCGCAATCAAGGTCCGAACGAGGGCTCTGAAGCGGCCAGCGCTGAGAGACCGAGTTGGATTCTCTGCGTCAATGTAGAGTGGCTTGTGTTCATCAAAGGGGACAGGAGGGTTGAGGGCAAATGTAAGAAGGTCCTTATAGATCTTGCCGATTTCGGGACCATTGGCCGCTGATTGTGAAATCAGTTGAGGGCTCATTTTGGAGAGAAAGCTCCAGATTGAGTTCAGGTTAGGAGGGAATAATTTAACAAGAGAGGAGAGCTCAAGCTCAGAACATCTATACAGGAGATCCATCTTGGAGTTTCTGAGTAGTACTATGTCAAACAATCGATTGACAAAAACAAAGTTCGTGAATGAAGAAGGTAATTGGGAGGATATCGGAGGTTCTATTTATCTCTCCCTTTCGGAGTGGAACTACCATGAGTGAAGGGAAACTGTCTTGTCTCAGCCGTCGGGATCTAGTTTCATACGGAATTGTGATGGATGAATCCGTGATACGGAATGTGCGAATGCGGTGGAGTGCCACCATCTACAACACCACCAAGACATAGTCCAGCTGAACTCAAAAAACAGACTCTGTTAATTCCAAATTATTATGTACTCAGTGACTGGGGGCGATAGTAGCTGATGGGCACCATGACAGCCTTGCATGATCGATTAGCTCGCCATCAGACAAGATTTGCCTTCCTTGGCCGGCTGTCCTCATGTCCAGTCATCCTATCCTCTGTCCTCATGGCGTGGAAACTAAATCCATAGTCAGTGGGCTTTTTCATATTCTTGATAGCCGCTTCCAATGATATCGTCAAGTCTGCCAACATCTACCCCTCCTAGATTCATGCCTGGATCGGTCGAACGGTAGGCTCGTCATACCTCCTGCGGTGGGTAGCTGAACGGACGATGCTGCATGATGACAGATGAGGAAGTCTGTTTGATGGTTAGGTATTTACTGACTCATGTGGTGCCATCTAATGTTCCCGTCCCCGGCTTAGTTCGTAGATAAGTTAAGCTACGTGTGGTGGAGAAAGACCCTGCAGAAGGGATCGATCGTACTTTAGGGCTAATGATCATCTAACCAACTGGAACCTCAGGGAATCAGGCGGGGCGATCACGGATGATCAGCTAGGATCGATTCCAGAGGCAAGGGGGGCTGTGGAGGGTGTGCATTGCTAGGTCATTTGCCGTAGTTTTGGGAGTTGAGGAATGCTATGCCTGGTCCCTGCGCGGAATAAGCTGTTTCTGGCAATATTGTGTGCAGACACAAAAGGCCGCCACATTCCAGAGAATACAAGGTCATTAATAGTCTTGAATTATTTACTCTCCACAGGTGATTGATTCCAGCGGGACAACCGTTTGCGTGGAGAAGGAAGCCTTCACCCCGAGTGTCTCTTCATATATAGATATTCTATATTCACGTCTTTTCCCGCACCCCTCGAGTTCTGTCTTTATATCCTCGAGTATTCGGACACCCGGCCACATTATTGCCTTTCAGCCTGCATTGATCAGGGAAAGAGGTACAAAATGTCGGTTTCCGAGACGGGATCTGTCCACGATCCAACGTGGTCGTCTTCCGACCTCAGCGCTCCAAGTACCAATACTTCACAGGGCAGTGATATCCACTTGATCCGTGATGAGAAGAAGGCACTTTATCCATACAAATCGGTTGCTGTCCAAGTCGACTTGGAAGCCGCTCGAACACCGGATACTCTTCCCGATCCAAAGAAGAAGAGATTCGCCCCAATCCGCTTCGTCATCCTCAACATCTATCGACGTCTCTTCTCGTTGGTTTTCTTGGCGAATATTGCCACATTCATTGCAATCATGACCACGGAGCGGAAACTTCTGGGCTTTGTCAACGCAGCCGCGGCTAATCTGCTTGTCTGCGGCCTGGCCCGACAACCTCTGGTGGTGAACTCGATATTTGTCAGTGTCTGCTCGATACCCAGATCCGCGCCAATGTGGCTACGTCGATTTGCTGCCAAAGTCTATCACTATGGGGGTGTCCACAGTGGCTGTGGAATCGCCTCTCTGGTGTGGTATGCCGGCTTCATTGGGCTGCTCTCTCGACAGTATTTTGCTGCCGGAGGTGCTCCAGGGATTTCCACCGCGGCAGTGGTGCTGTCCTATGTCATCCTTGGTCTCCTGGTCGCGATTATCCTTGCGGCATTTCCCATGTTCCGCTTCAAGCGACATGATTATTTCGAGCTAACCCACCGCTTCTCGAGTTGGCTTGTCTTGTCTTTGTTCTGGGCACTCATCTTCGTCTTTTCGGAAGACGCCCGAAAAGCGAGTCACCAGTCCCTTGGGCAATACCTGATCCGGCTTCCTGCATTCTGGTTCCTGATTGTGGTGATCGTCGCCATCATTCACCCCTGGGCGATGCTACGCAAGGTTCCTGTGCCGCAAGCTGAGCAGCTCTCAAAGCACGCGGTGAGACTCCACTTTGACTATACCACGACCGCCTTTGGGAAGGGGATTCAGCTTGCCAAACATCCCCTGCGAGACTGGCACGCCTTTGCTACCTTCCCAGATCCTGACGGACAGACCTTCTCCGCTCTGGTCTCGCGAGCAGGTGACTGGACATCTGACACCATTCAGAATCCACCCACCCACCTGTGGAAGCGCGGCGTCCTGATCTATGGCTTTGCATATGCCATGAGGGTCTTCCGCCGGGTCCTGGTGGTCACGACCGGGTCCGGGATTGGGCCCTGCCTGTCATTCCTCGGGGACGAGAATCGACCCGAGCTGCGGGTGGTGTGGCAGACACGATCTCCACTGCAGACATACGGTCAAGGCGTCCTAGACTTGGTGGCACGCATGGACTCTAATGCAGTCATCCTGGATACCAGCAAGACGGGACGGACCGATATGACGCCCCTCATCCAGCAGCTGGCTGCGGAGTTCGAGGCGGAAGCTGTGTGCGTGATCAGTAATCCTGTTCTGACAAAGAAATTGGTCTATAATTTGGAGGCAAGGGGCGTACCGGCCTACGGCCCGATCTTTGACTCGTAGTTGTTGTACATAGGCCCACGAGCTATATATTAGTCTGTATTGAATTCATGGTTTATCCACCTGAAAAGCTGTCTTTTTTTGCGCGCTTATGTCTAGTCGATCATCGTTCGTCCCGGGTTTCCGGGACCTGGCGCAGTGCCACGATGCACTCGAGCCAATCGGGGATCCCAAGCCGTCAGAGCACTAGTGCTGTGGTTGATGGGGGGTTTTAGAAAAAAGTAATATACGGAGGAGAGCAGAAGAATGTTGTGGTGGGTGGGAGCGAGGAGGTTTGCAGGCAGCTGTGGCTCAGCCGATTGTTGTGTCGAGAATAATACAGCAGTAGTAAGTAGTAGTAGTTTAGTCTAGCGTCCGATCTGAGATCGCCCTGGCAGGATCCACCGCAAGCCATCGACTGCACACGCACACAGACCGCAGAATGGCACGAACCAACAATCAACCATCAACAGCCAACAACCAACAACTAACAGCTGACAACCAACAACCAACAACCAACAACCAACAGGTAATAATAATAATAATAACAATGATCTCTCCAGAGTCCAGCCAGTAGTAGCTCATCAAGCGCTTGGCTGGTCGATTGGTTTCCATCAGAAGGTTCGAGCTATCGTCCACCAGCAGCCAACAACTTGTCCCTGTCGTGAACTGGATATCCAGTTCGTCCACCGGCGAAGCTCGGGCATTCCGCAGTCAAAGGCAGATCCAACTCTATGCCAGACTAACCGCGGATATCGCGACGTTGTCCAGGTTCCCGGAGACACGTCAGAGAGGCTTTGGAGAAGGGGGGCAATAGTTCGACATCTAGATCTGCCAAGGTGAGGAACTAGAGGATCTCCAAGATGTCCCATTTTTCAGATGCGCGATCGCAACGTGTCCGGGCCTGCAACCCAACCGGTTGAGACATCTCTAGCGCCAGCAGCAGTCTGCCAATCTGGACGAGCATCGCGATGTGCCCCTTGGGGATCTGTGGCTGAAGACAAACCCCTCTAGAGCGGCGCTGGGACGGGCGGCCGGACTAGAGGATCACTGCAGCCCTAGACAGCTCCACGAACACCCGTTTGGGAACTCGGCCACTTCAGAGTTGTGGATGGCCTGTCTTTTGACGTCAACCGTTGGCCGGTCCTGTCAAAAACGAGGCTGATGGCTCATCGTTGCCTTCAGAGATCTGGCGTGGCATCTCAGGCTATCTACTAGGCCATCTACCATATCATACTCTATGGTACATCCCCGCCCGCCTGCTGTCAGGTAGCAATACCTTCCTTGGGTCCGGTGCTGAACTCGAACTCTATACACTGGGCAGTCCGCTACGAAAGGCTTGAATTCCCAGAAGTTTGGTATCGTCCAGGGTTTCACAACGGAGATCCTGTCAGATCGAAATCTGCAGGCCTGTCCCTAATGGGAAAGAACTTGCTATAGCCGCGACAAGCTCTTCGGGAGAACTGGCCGTGGTCAGCGGACAGTCGGATGAACTCGATGCTGAACAGCCGCCGAGACGATTTGCAGTCCAGGCCGATCATCGTCCTAAGGATCCCCCCCGGAGTATCTCGGGCAGCCATCGCAAGTCATTATCAATCACCTTGTCAAATGAAGGTGTCATCTGAACCTGGATCTTTTCCAGGGCTCTAGCCATTAAGAACTAAGAACTATTAACTTCCTGTTTGAGGGAGACACTGCTGTGTTGCACAGTTCGCGGTCAGCGTTGAGGAGAGCCCCTGCTCTTGGCCGTGGCTGACTGACGATAAGGCATGATTTGTGATTCTCTCTATCTACCTGGTCAAGCCTCCAAGAATTGGGACTATGGATACTAAACAAATACATACATACATCCACGGATACTCCCAAACTCGCTCTATCCGGGTCCTGCAGCGTAGACGTCATGCCGTCCATCACATCAACCCCGTCTGAGCCATCCGCAGGACTTATCCATGGAGATGCAAAGCTTGGCAGGATAGGGCGAGTCGGATTCGGCTTCCAATATGCCTGCTGCCGCCCCTTGTTGCGTGATACAGGACGTTGCTCGGTTGACAGGCGGACGCTATCTACCTCTCCGCAATATTCAAGAAGGCTAAAAAGCCAGACCGCTTATCTCTTGCTCGCTTGTTTCTGGGGAATCGGGATGCTGTCGACGCTGTCAGGTCAATAGATCGGCGTCCGCCATGCACGGTGTCGCCTTCAGGCACCCCCAACCAAAGAGCGGCGCTGGCTCGAAGGATCATCACCGTAATGGGGAAATGAAGATGCCCTTGTAAAAAAAAAAAAAAAAAGATCATCGCGCGCTCCATGCGTTCGTAGATACACGGTTCTTTGCTCTTCTTTCAGAGCCGATGGTCCGCACAAGGTTCGATCGCGCGATGTCTTCCGGCCGCATCCGGGTTTAGTCGCAGCCCCCAAAAGAGGCGCGCAAAGCAGTTCACCTCTCAGCTCCTGGAACTTCCTCTCAACCTCTCTCTCCCTTTCTCTGCTACCGCTCTTCCCCCCACTGCGCTCCCCGGATTGAAGGGTGTCTCTATTCTATCGACATTCATATTTGCATGATCTTAGTTTCTGCCCCGACGAGACCGTCTCCATAATACCGGGGTTTGATCGACCGCCTCTTTGCCAGCATCCATCTATCATATCCGCGAAACCCACCGGCTCTGTCATCGACAACACGCCCGCGTTTTGCATCGGTCGATTCCACTAGCTGTCAACTTGCGACGGGGGTTTTCTTGTCTCGCTTGGTGACGCAGTGCTGGGGATCGCGAAGACAGTGCAGTCTCCTGGTAACAGTGACGACAGAAAGAGAGGGGGGAAAAATCAGAAGACTACCGCTATGGCAAACGAAGGACACTCGTTCTATACGCCCTCCGGCCCTCCCCACATCTCGTCGCACTCTCCTCAGATCGTCGATGAGTTGATTAGCAAATACTCGTCCACCATGTCCGCGTCAACCAGCTCCTCCCCGGTGGCTTGCTCGTCTGCCAATACGCGACGCAATGTCTTGCAGCGGGTGCTGGATCGCGTCCGTGTCCAATACTATCGCTACGAGGTCACCTTCGGACTTTATGTCATGACGCCGGGTGAGAAGTTCGTGGCCAACACATTTGTCCTTGTTTTCCTGTCACTCTTGGTCTGGGCCCTGCTGCTCTACTTCCCCGCCATGCTCTACCAGAAGCTCAGCCGTCTAATCTGGCTTCTGACCGGACACGACGACGATATGGGAGCCGTGTTGGGAGCGATCGAGACGGGACTCCAACCTGTTACCTCGGCATTTCCAGCGGCCATCACGGCCGGGGCTTCCTGAAAGGCAAGACCACAGGGCATGCTGTCATGGGATGCCCGACTGTTTTTTTGGAAGCTCGATCTGATTTAATTGATTTGGTTTCCATCTTGCTAGGGGAGTCTGCTATCCCCAATATGAAATAATGTGCCGGTTGTACGTCACCCTTGGATTCTATTGCAGATTTTACTGGATTGGCGTTGTGGCTAACATTGTCCAGGCTGTTTAGATACCCGAGTCATTAATGTACCCGGCTGGGAGCGCACATCGGAGTTTTCTATTTTCTCCATTTATTGTTTTTCTTGATGACTTTTCATATACTACCTCATAGATTTAATAATGATACAGGGGAGGGACCGACGGCGATGTCTAATGTGAAGTGAATAATGACCGACGGTCTGCTCTCGTGATTACCGGATGCTAAGGGCATTCTGCCCCATACTCGAATCGGTTCGCCAGGAAAAACGAGCATTGGGTGAATCATTCGTCGTTAGCATCTGGTTTGTGATCTATGGGATACGCAGGGTGTACTATAATGAACAGGAGGTTGGTTTTCCGGCGTGGGCTCAAGCAACCATGTCCACTTATGTGATCATAATGTCAACCATGTATATCTAATCTCGCATTTCTTGTCTAATAAATATCTACTTTTTCCTTTGCCTTCTGCCATCAGTATCATCGCGAACTCTCAAAACACGTCACACTGCGGCGTAGTTCTACCGCTAGACGGCGTTCGCAGCATTGCTAAGTGGTGCATAGACCTCTGATCGACATCGTAGGACTTTCTCTGGCCGTCTAGCGACCAGACATGCGCTAACCAGTCCTTATTTTCCGGCAAGTCGATCTCTAAGTATACACATAGTCGTCTCAACCTTTTATAGATTCGATTTCCTGTTCCCAGCATGTCAGATTCTATTTCCTTTTTGTTGACAGTCCTGGAGCAAAGCGATATTCCACAGAAGCGTCGAAAAGCCACACGGCCTTGGCTGTAGGTAACATGTGCAGACCGTTAGTCCACTTGCATAGTATTATTCTAATAACGATGATGACAGCTGGGACTAAGTGGCTTAGGCGCGCCGCGTGGCAGGTTGTCAAGAAAAGATATAAAAATAAAATAAAAAAAAAGGCTGACGACGATGATGTTTTGGCGTGTGCACCGCCCGCTCGTGACTGGATGGATTGATTTAACTAGTTAAAGCTGCCGACGGCGTCTGTCAGCTCCGATCCTCATCAGCATTCTTGCCAGCTCTTTGTCGGTTTCAGGCCGTCTCTTCGCCTACCCCTCTCGTTTCTCGCGGTTCTTTCTATTGAAATTCCTATCAATCGCTTTGTCCTTTGGTCACTCGCTGGTCGCGTCTGTTGTCGTGGAGCCGTTGGATCTCCGCAACCCCTTACACCTCCCGCCTGACGGCACCCGTGTTTCGAACGGTCCGCTGCATAATATTGGCTGTCAAACGTTCATTTCGCCAGCTTGTCGCTGCCAGACTGCAGAGAACAAAAGGGAGCAGCCAACAGTACCTCTATCCTTCGTTTGCTACGCGTCACCCCTCGTTTCTGCCGGCGCCCTGATGGTCTTTACCGTATCCATCTTGTTACCCGTCGTTGATTAAGACCACCGAGAAAGAGATTTCCCATATGTGAACTGGGGTCCAAGATGGCAGCCAACGACTACTATAACAGCTTCAATCATACAGACTCGTCCGGCCGTGTCCCTCCGTCGACGCATTCCTTCAGCCGGCCCACGCCGCCGCCCGTGTATACTGGACCGACTGATATACCTTCGCCGTATGAGAACCACAACGAGCACCCCATCAACCACCACAGTCAAGTATCACTAGCCTCTGAAAATGACTATTATGCGCAGGGCGGTAGACCGCCCACTCACGATCAATATGCGGATGATATCCCGCTCAAAGCGAATGCCCAACCTGCGATAGTAAACGAGGCAGATTGGACGCACCAGAATACGCAGTATCCGCCCTCTCCGGAGGGCTTGAACACATCACCGCATAGACGTCGAAGGGGTGCTTTGCCCGGGAAACGCGGTTTCTTCAAGAAGAAGATCCCGTGGGTTACATGGCTCCTGACAGCTATAGATATTGGTGTCTTTATCGGAGAACTTGTCAAGAGCGGTAAGGAGAACGCACCCTGTTCGGTCAACCAGAGGTCGATACTGACGATTCTGTCACAGCACAATTGACTGGAAGTCCCATCGAGACCAAGCCCACATTTAACCCCATGATCGGTCCTTCGTCGTATGTTCAGATCAACATGGGGGCGCGGTTCATACCCTGCATGAAGAATGTGCCCGGGGTTCAGAATAATAATCAAACCATCAACTGGAGCTGTCCGAACTCGACTACCACCGATGCGAACGATCCCAGCAACCAATGCACGCTTTCCACACTCTGCGGTTTCAACGGAGTACCCAACCCGCATCCTGGAGGTTCCCTCGATGACCGGCCAGAACCTGACCAGTGGTTCCGCTTTATTGTCCCGATGTTTCTTCACGGTGGTTTCATTCATATCGGTTTCAATATGCTCGTGCAGATATCTATGGGTGCCGATATGGAGAGGATGATTGGCTGGTGGAGGTATACACTCGTCTATCTTGCCAGTGGCATTTTCGGTTTCGTCCTGGGTGGAAACTATGCTGCGCAGGGAATTGCTTCTACAGGAGCGTCCGGAAGTCTGTTTGGTATCCTAGCTCTCTTCTTGCTGGATCTCTTCTACACGTGGAAGGAGCGCCAGTCGCCATGGGTCGAGTTTATTTTGATGCTTGTCGGCGTGGGGATCTCATTTGTACTCGGTCTGTTGCCCGGATTGGACAATTTCTCCCATATAGGAGGCTTCATCATGGGCCTTGCACTGGGTCTATGCCTCCTGCGTTCTCCCAATTGGGTCCGCGAGCGTATTGGACTGGCTCGGACGCCATATGTGGCTATGAGCGGCGGCGCGGGGCCTGGTACTGCAGAGCCCGATGATAAAGCAAAGAAATTCACCAAGCAGCCTCTCGACTACTTCAAGGGTCGCAAACCGTTCTGGTGGATCTGGTGGCTGATTCGGGTGGGCGCGCTGGTCGCAGTGATAGTCGGTTTCATTGTGCTCGTAACCAACTTCTACAAGTACCCCAAGTCGAACTGTTCCTGGTGCTACCGGTTGAGTTGTCTGGTGAGTATCTATCTGCCCTTGATATTTCGCAGAGCAAATGCTAATGCCTCTGCAGCCTGTGAAGAACTGGTGCACAGAAGGCAATCTTCAGTTGACTGGTAGCAGTAACTAAGATACCCCCCTCCCTGGAAGACGATTGATCTTCCATCTTTCATTGTACATTCTCCGTTACGATTATCCATAGGGCCGGATTACGAAATTCTCCATCGAGAGAGGCCTGTTGTACCTTTTTCGTTTCTCGTTATCAGTCCCACTGCATCGTACATGGCGTTTCCGGGTAGGAAAAGGCTGGTCAAACAGAGTGCGGGCCTTGCCATAGCGGCAAGCATAGGGCTGCGAGTGATCGTTGGCAGAATGCTATCTCGATCGTGTCGTTTTTATTCGAATGTATTTTCTTTTTTCTTTTTATTTCTACAGGATACGCTGAGATGTCGAATTGGATAATAGCCTGTACGGCTTGCTAGTGACCATGGCCTCATCCCAGTAATGGAAGGACAATATAACAGTAGAGAAAATAAATAAATAAATCAAAATATATTTAAATATAGAGACACGGAGGTGGCTGAGTGGCTGCGCCCTGACAAAAAGGATCCATGGAAGCGTCGCAACTTAACTGATTAAGCGGGTCGAGGATTCATCAGCCGGAGAACAGCAAACTAGTTAGTTAGTTGATCCTCCACGTCTCCAGGCCCTTTCTTCCCTCCAAGAGAAACTGGCTATCTCTGCGGCTGTTAATAAATAATAACCATTTACTTGACGATCCTATCGAAATTCACCGTTATTGCTTCTCTTCGAATCCCTTCGCCTGTTTCATTCCCGTCTTATCGCAGGATGCTCCTCCGCTCACGGCAATGACGGCAGCCTGCGTGTGAACGCCCGCGCAATCTACAGCAATCTACTATCGCACACTTTATCTCTTCTTCTTTTCTCGTCTCTGGGCGCTGTTATTGAAACAATGGCGACTCTAGCTTCCCCGGCTTCCCCGCCGTCAACACCGCTCAAACGGCGAACGCGCAGCTGGGCCCGAAGGGTCGAGCGGTATTGCTGCGTTGCGGCAACCTACTTCCCTCTCGCCTTCGTTTACAGTCTGTCGACATGGGCGGTATATGTGGCTGTTTCGGTTGGCTCGTTGTCTCGCCATGGTCGGTGGATTGGTATGGGGACCTGTCGCAGAACGAAATCACTCATATCTGGTGACGTGCTGACCATCGCTCTATCGCAGGCTTACCGAGCAACATCGCCGCGACACTCCTTTATATCCTAGCCGAAGTTTCGTACACAGTCGCTGTCTTTACTGACCCGGGGTCACCTCTATCTGCCCGTACGCGGGGGAATAATCGCCATGGATACAGTCACCTCCCAACTACCGAACTCCCCGAGTTCGTATCCTATACCGTCAGCTCGTCCGGGGGGTCGCGATTCTGCAAGAAATGTCAGTGTGTGAAGCCTGATCGGACGCACCACTGCTCTACCTGTAAGAAGTGTGTGTTGAAGATGGACCACCATTGTCCGTGGCTGGCAACTTGCGTGGGATTGCACAACTATAAGGCGTTTCTACTCTTCTTGATCTACATCTCTGCTTTCTGTTGGGTTGCCTTTTCTGTTTCCGGGTATTGGGTTTGGAATGAGATGTTCAGCGACACGCGGTATATGGACACGTATCTACCGGTTAACGTGATCTTGCTGGCTATCCTGTCTGGCATTATCGGACTCGTCCTGACCGGGTTTACCGCCTGGCATATCAGTCTGGCTGTGCGGGGACTCACTACGATCGAGTCTTTGGAGAAGACTCGTTATGCGTCTCCGCTGCGGAAGACATTCGAAGTGCAGCGAGCTCGGCTCGGCCCTCCAGCTGGGCAGGAGGATGAAGGTTTTAGCCATCGACTGCAGGAATATGGTCAACAGATCGTCCAGGCTCACGCCAATTCTATCCCCGGAGTCACTCGGGCAGAGGAGGGTGAGGAGAGGCCATCTCCCGCCGTCGATAGTTTTGGGTTCGAACGCCCCCAACCGCCGGACTATTACGGTGATCAGGCTGCTGGCCAGACCCCTGCGCAACGGGCTTTGCATCGAAACTACAATGACCTGGAGAGAGAACGGGAGCGGGAGCAGTACGAGGAGTACTTGGATTCACGGGACAGTGAGAAGATGCCCAATGCGTGGGACCTTGGATGGCGTCGAAATCTTCTTCATCTGTTCGGTGAGAAACCGCTCTATTGGGCCCTTCCGGTCTGCAATACAACTGGCGATGGATGGCACTGGGAAGCTAGCAGGAAGTTCCTCGAAGCCCGCGAGGAGATCCGGCAGAAACGGGAGCAAGAGCAAGCCCAGCAGGAAGAACACTACCGAGATCTGTACGAGCGGGCTCTGAGCACCAACAGTCGAAGCTACAGCCAGTCTAATCAACGGTGGTCGCCGACAAGTAAGACACTCACTGGCGGCGACACTTCCCGACCCACCACTGGTGTCTCGATGAAGACACTGGCCCCGATGTCCCCTCGTCCACGACCAGGTGACAGCGATTTCGAGGACGGTCTCGATTCCCCGCCTTATGGCACCAGCTGTGAGGGCAGTATCAAGAAAATAAGGTACGCACCACGAGAGGCAGGTAGGCCTCCACCTAGAGTCCGCAAGGGCACTGGCAGTGTCTTTGGCACATCCGTCGCCAGTCGAAACAGTGAGAGAAAGCCATCAGATGAATGGCGGAACTGGGAGTGAGAAGCAAGTCGTTCTTTCTTTCTGCATTGATTGAATCCACCAGCATATTTGCCATTGTGTGTTTGGATGGCTCAGTTGTCGGCGCTTGTGACATATACCTGAGAAGCTTTTCTCTTCATCATATTTTTGGTTATCGCGTCTATTTTTTTCAGACTAGTCAATGGGAGGGCAGAGCGTTAGGGTTGCGTTGCAGAAATGGCCGGTCTTCTTGATGTATAATATGATGCCAATAGCAAGGATGTACTCGGTATACGCCCGGAGTATGTTTCAGTAATTTGCCTTTTCTATTCTATTTATGAGCACCATGAACAACTTCTGTAATACGCAGTTCAGATGAGTATTGGACAGCAGATCCGGCGAAACTAACTCGCCAAGAAACCATTGGAATGTGACAAACCAGCCACTCTCGCTACGAATAGAACATAGATAACATAACTAGTCAGACTGCATTCAAAGTAACCGACCGTATGGCCACACGAGCAGAAATAGATTCTTGATTTCAAATCAATGGCCCAAACAGGATCCTCGAGTATCTGTGATTATTATCTGTAGTCGAATCCTAACTAGAATACGTAGTATTGAATCTCAGCAACGCTCCTAACTGGTTAGAAATTCTCCGGGGAAGACACTCTCATTCTAATTAATTACATTTTACTATTCTGGATGCGGCCCAAGTGGCGTTTCCATTTGATAGTCAACTTCCGAGGATAGAAGGAGAAAAAGAAAAAAGAAAACAAGAAACCAGGATGAATCCGGAGGTTCGCCGTATCCTGGTTTCGGATCTGGTTTTAACTAGATTTTAAGACGATTTTGTGGCCCAGCGGAACCGGCAAGTTGTAATACTTTATTTATTATTATCTGTCCTTTTCGCAGACATATAATATGGCCTACGGCCCTGCTCCTATCCTATGCTATCTATCGAACTGTTTGTTAACTGCCTTGTCTGCGTTTGCTTTCTGAAGACAAAGTCGGTTTTCAATTTGACAGACCAGATCTGCATAACTACTAGTTGATTGAATTGAATTAAGATAAGATTGCCATCTCCCCTCGTGGCGTCTACCGTTAGTTATCGGGTGACTCCGCTCTGGTTCCAGTCCATCCACATCATAACTATCTATCTATCCCATCTTTCTCTCTCCTACTCCCATTCCACGACAAAACTAAATCGATTCTCTTCGAGAATACGAGAAGCTTCAATACTCCACGAGCTATCATACCCTCAAGACAGGAAATCAGAGAATCAAAAAAAGTTCATCCCCCTATCCAAAGAAGACCAACAATGTCCCCCACACTCCGCCGATTGATGAAAGAAGCCGCCGAACTATCCGAATCGTCTCCCTCGCCCTCTCCCTATTTCTGCGCTCACCCAGTCTCCGACGAGAACCTATTCGATTGGCACTTCACTATCTCCGGACCACCTGCGCCTTCTCCCTACGCCAACGGCATCTACCACGGTCGCATCGTCCTCCCGCCACAGTACCCGTTGCGTCCGCCGTCGTTCCGCTTCCTCACGCCCTCTGGTCGGTTCGAGGTCAATCGCGAGATCTGTCTGAGTATATCGGGTCATCATGAGGAGACGTGGCAGCCAGCGTGGGGGATTCGGACGGCGCTGATTGCGATTCGGAGCTTTATGGATGCGGATGCGAAGGGGCAAGTTGGGGGGTTGGAGGCGAAAGAAGAGGCGAGGAGAGAATGGGCGGAGAAGAGTCGTGGGTGGACGTGTGATGTGTGTTTTGGGGGGAAGAAGACGAATGAGCAGATCTTGACGCAGTGGAGGGAGGTGTGTAAGAGGAAGGGGATTGTGGTTGATGAGTATGGAGGGGAGAGGGAGGTCGTTCCGGAGGAGCTGAGGCTTGAAATGAAGAGTGAGAAGGAGGGTCGAAATGATGATGATGATGGCAAGAAGCAGGTTGATTCTGTCAATGCTGCTGCTGCTGCTGTCTCATCCGCAGAGTCCTTCGCTCAATCATCATCATCGAATCCCAATTCCTCGTCTTCGCCAGCTACGCAACAAAACGCAGAGCAGCCCTCTTCGTCTTCAACACAACATACCAATCCGTCTCCATCCACGACAACCACTACTCCCAGCCCACAAACAATAGTTCCTGAACCTGCTGTACAAGAACGTCTACAACCAACACGAACTGTCCCCACGTCAACCCGGCAACAAGTCGCCGTACAATCCTCCGACGGACCATGGCTCGATCGCGCCATCATCGGCGTGGTAATAGCGCTGATATTTATGATCTTGCGGAAGATGACGACAATGGATGCAATTTAACATGTGGCCAAATGCAGACGGGTTATTTCTTGAAATTAGATTGGATTGGATTGGATTGGACTAGGCGTTCTTGGGAAGGAGGGGGGACTTTATCTATTTTCTTTCTAAGATTAGGATACGATCTATTGGAAAATAGGAAGCAAGCGGGCGAGTATGGGCGTTATCATTTTCTTGTTTTTGTTTGGGATACTGTTCTTGGCGATATTTGGGTCATTTGAATTGCCTTTTTCTTCCACCATGTCCTCCTGCCTACGCTGTATATATGATCATTACGACTTTCTATGTTCCATAGACTGGAGAATATTTGTGAATACTGTGATTGTTTAAAAGTTCAGTGAAGTTTGGAATGCTTCTAGCTCCAAAGTTCGTTATGGTACATCCATCTAGTGTACAGTTCTTATCCAACCGGATAATAAATGATGAATCCAGACAAGACCGTCCCGCTTAGTATGGTACATTTACCAACGTCAAACCTCGCTGGGGAACTGAGTGCAAATGCAAAACATGTTATGGGCAAAACCACATTCAAGAAGAGAGATGATAGAAGAAAAAGGAAAATGTACAGTACAGACCACGATGGATCCTTTTCAGACCGCAACAAAGTAGAATCACTCGATAACGAGCCACCACCATTCCTTAACAAACCAACCTGGCTCATTTTCTCGCTCTCGTTCCTGCCCCCGTGCAACTGACGTCTGGTCGGCAGCTTCACGACTCACGACACCTACTTGTTCCATCCACTCCAGTAACAGCTCCACCTCCCATGCACCCATGGTCGGTTTTATCATGCTTGCGATGGAAGCGGCGCTGATGCCAGGGCGGAGTGCCACCGTTCCTATGATAGCCGCGACGGCTAGGTCCCAAACGCTTTTTACAAAATTCCGATGGACATCGAACCAGACGGGGACTCTCCCAGGGAATGGCTGCAGCGTCCACTGCGGGGCGGATGGCACTGGGGTTGCTGTATCTGTGCGGTCGATTGTGCCAATGTCCATGTCGCCACGCGGAGGTGGGATAGTTGACAACTTTTCCCTGATCGGATTCCCGTAGACGTACTTCCCACGCACCGGATGCACTTCAATTGCAAACCGGAGCTTGCTCTTCTCGATCAATCTCGTGAGATACCCGCCATCCGTCAGACCGTACTTAGCCCTGGGAGGGTCTCTGGGCCTGAGGATGATCCTTCCTTCAGATACCAGATTGATGAGGGCTAATAATTGACCGTCTTCTGCAGCATAGCTGACCTCGTGATGGTTCTGTTGTTTGAATTGCTTGTCCAGAACAGTCGTCTTGAACCGCGCTGCTACCTTAAGCTGCGCCGAGTCAATCGGCCGCCTGCGACTTAGCATCGCTAGGAAGTGATCGGTAATATCATAATTTCGACCGGGAGTGATGCGGCCTTTGTTACCCATCGAAATAGAACGTTCCGTAACCAGTGACTGCACGGCGTCGCGAACGAGTCTTTCGCCGAACCGCTCCAATGCTTGTCGCGCATCAGCCGGTCTATATGCTTCCTCTGGAGTGATAATGTTTGCTCGAACCCAAGTCTTTACCGTCTCCAACTGTGCGAGTTCTGCCCGCCTCTGTGACATGCCAGGACGGTGTTCTTTAAGCGGTATTGCAAATGGCACGCTTGTAAATAGCGACCGCTTCCGTGTAAGAGTAACAGTGGTGGTGTTACGATTGTAGATCTCCTCTATCGAAATCGGAGGCTCTGTTCTGATTTCGAACAGTCTATCAAACTGATCCCGAGTGGCAGGCAGTTCTAGGAGAGTTTGGTCTGATGTGGGAATGTCCAGTTGGCTGTCAGCCCACTTCACTATCCATTCCCAATCGTACGCGTCCAGATTGCCGTAGTCAATGGCAGGGACTTCGTCATTTTGATACGCCTCTATGAAGCGCTCCTGGAAATCACTCTGCATTTTGGCCATCTGTAGCCTACTTCTGTTCGTAATCGTCCTGCCACGGTCTTGTATGAATTGTGGGTCATGGCCCGGGAATGCCTTTGAGACAAGATCCCAATCAATCATTCTGCCTTCAATTCCACCTGCCAAAGTCCGCACGACGACCATCGCGGTTGTGAGCTTTCGGACGAAGTCATCAGGCATTGCTTTGATAAATCGGTTCCGTCGAGCAGAGAAGCGGGATGGAGCTTTTCGTCCCTGCGATTTCTGTGCTTCCACCTCTTCGGCCATAACAGATTCATTCAATCTCGACAGACGCCGGCTTTGCGGTGCAACAGTCTCGAAACGTGCATCTCCTTCTTGAAGGTCTGAGACCCGAGTTTGAGCAGGAAGAAGGCGAGAACGAGGGCGTAAGACCCGCTTCGGAATAGGAGAGCGAGCCGGATGCGAGACAGGTTCATCAAAGTCGAACCGGATTTCTCCTTCAACAGGCGCTATATCAAAGGAGCCATCGACAGTCTGGTTGATGTAGCGAAGGTTGTCACTGCGGCGATCAAAGAGCTGCGAATTCTGGATCTCCCATCTGGCGATGGCATCGTTATCCAAGAAAAACTTGCTGGAACGAGGGTCAACCTCCGCTGAAAAGTCGACTTTGTGTCTTCTAGTCCTGGACATGATATCATCAACAGACTGAGGCAGGGAGAGCCCGGGGATCTCTTTGAAACCATGTCTGGGGTATGCCGCCAGACCTGCATCTGTAGAAAAGGTCCCTGTCGAAGGATGGAATTTCTGTACTGGCTTCATGAGCATGGCATGAGGAGCCATGGCTGATATCCGATGCCATATTCGCTTCATCCTACGCGGTTGTAGAGCCTCAGTGTCTTGTATCCGTCCGTTCGTTCTCTGCACTATGCGCCGTCTGCCTTCTGTACCAGCGAGGCCAGGCCTCGATATTGATGTCAAACTGCTGAAGAAAGCATCCTCCTCGTTCAAAGGACGCTGGATCTTCATCAAACGCCTCACCCTTTCTTTGCGCCGCGGGCTTTTAGAACGATCACCTTCTCCCTCACCGCGAAGCAAACGTCTTTGGATTCTGCGACCTCTCCTCTGTTCCAGTGCAACGACGAATGCGGGTTTTTGATGAAGCTGCACAGTGATATCTTCTCGGACTGGCAGACTAGTAATGGCCCTTTGGCCTCGTGCAGGAGTAAACTTGTTACCACTCTTTGTGAGCTCTGGGTTGATCTCAACATTGGGCGGGAAATAGAACCGCGACCCTGCAGCAAGCATCTTTTTCTGTAAATCCATGATTAGAGGGTCGTCTGCGGGTAAATCTGGCTTTGTTATCATGGTCTTTGTGACCATAATGCCTTTATCGTCCATCCCACTAAAAGTCATTTGACGTAGCTTGCCAGCATCAACCATGTGCTTCACAGTCGATCTGATCGTCCTAAGGTCAGGCCTTTCTGTGTACCTAGTCTTAAGCCAAGCTGTCGTGAATGGATACCAGAGCTCTGTGCCCAGCGGATATGCACCTCCAGCTTTTTCAATAATCTCCATCACTATGTTTCTCCGCAGCATGGTAACAGAGCCTCCTTTTTCCATTCGGACTTTCTTCACTTTCCTCTTCCGTCCCGTAGCTTGTATAGGTTCTCCACCGTCGACATCCGGACGTTCTCCTGTCGCAGCCCCAATGCCTATCCCCGAAGTTTCATTGGGTGTATTTGCCATAACACTTTCATTCCCAGCGGCACTTTCCACCTTAGTCAATGCTTGTAGCTCTGGTTCCAGTTCTGGCACTGATTCCGGTTCCACTGCGTTTGACACTTGTCCTCTCTCTTCGAGGGTATGTGACTCTGTAGCCTCCACGGCGCCTGCAATCTCCCCCTGGATTTCCGTGTCAGCCGTATGAGTAACCTCGGTCGACGTTTCGCCTTGCACATCATCGACCTCCATTGTCTGCACAGTTTTTACAGTCTCTGGTTCTGGCTCTGGCTCTGGCTCTGGTTCTGGTGCTGGTTCTGGCTCTGGCTCTGGCTCTGGTGCTGGTGCTGGCTCTGGCTCTGGTGCTGGTGCTGGCTCTGGTGCTGGTTCTGGTGCTGGTTCTGGTGCTGGCTCTGGTTCTGCCTCCGGCTCCGGCTCTCGACTTTCCGTTGTGGTTGAGATGCGAGGGCGCTTGCGCGGTTGATTCTCTTCGATAGGAGACTGGACCGGCACATCATCACCGGCGTCTGCCAGTACATTATTCTCCTCATTTTCTATGACCTTCTGTATATCTTGAGCCTTCCCTCCAGTGCTTTTCTTTGGTCTCCCGCGTTTTCGAGTGGGCTGAGGAACAGGCTCTGGTGGATGATCAGCTAACTGGTCTTCTGTGATTTCCTTTTCTGCTTCGACGTCCGGCATGTGCTGATCCGGAGCTGCAGCCGTTTCCTGTGCATTCACGCTTGCAAGTGTCTCTACACGTGCTTTCTTAGGTGGCCGGCCACGTCTCCGTTTAGCTGGTGGGGGTGTCACAACGGCCTCAACGCTCTCAGAGAAGGTTCTCTTGTTACTATTGGCACCAATGACTGTATTTTGACCAGTTTCCTCAACCGGATTTTCGGCCTGCGCAATTGCGGAAGACACGGCCTCGGGCGTAGGCGCTGACACAGCAACCGTATCTTCAACTTCCGCATCGGGGTCTTCTCTGTCAGAAAACCAAGGAAGCGTCCTCAAATTTGGTGACTTGAAGATAGCGATTTGGCTAATCCGAGGGCGTCCCTGTCTCTTTCCCATCGGCCGTCGTCTGCCACGAGGAGTCACATAGACTCCAGAGTGAGGACGCTCCATGAGTACGACATTATACTCTGTCCAGGACTCATCCAGTCCCATGGCTTCTAGCATTTCTTTCTCCGACATTCCCGGGTAGCGTGCAGGGTCGTACTTCGATAACTTGTGGCGCCTGACGGTTGGCGTTGCCGTAGCGCTCTCAGCATCGTCTAACTCTGTTTCAGGTAAGACACGGCCCTTAGGAAGAAGAGGAGTCTCGTCTGGACGGTCGGGAGAACCTTCTTCGCGTGCCTTCTTTGGTCGTCGCCCGCGCGATTTCCATGGAGTCTTTAGACGTTCTAAAGCGCCGTTGGGAAGCTTTTCACGCCCATCTCTGACAACTACTAGACTGTCAGCATAATCACATGCAAGATATACGGGTATTAGAAGCTTACCATAACTCCCATCCTCTAGCATTACTGCTACAGGATCGCTCTTCGAGCGGAAATAATCAGCTGGCTTCGCTGCAGCGGCACACTCAAGGAGAGTGGCATCGCCTTTCCTCAATAGATCTTTGGTTGGAATATCCAAAGGAAAGCCGAACTCATCGACTTGAGGAACTGCATCCACAGGTGGTACTTCGATATTCCCACTTTTACCATCCCTAGGGATGAACTCTACTGCTTCCCAGCTCGCCTGCCCCGCATCAACCAGTTTGCTGAAATTCCGAGCAGAATAATGGACATAGAGAGTTATGGTCTTGTTGAGCGCCGTGTCTCGAACAAGGGCTAAGTGTCGTAGATGGGGTGGTTGGGATATCTGCCAACATTCGACTAAGCGGGATAATGCGTTTTCCAAAGGCCTCCTGAAGAAGCCACCAAAGCACACTCTTATCGTTTCCTGCATCCTCTCAGTTAGTATTGGCAAGGCTTACAATCTCAAATGCAGGGTGGCTCACAATGTTTGTCCTTCCAACTGTCCCAGAACGATCTATTGCTTCAAATATCAAATTGTAGACGTTTCGATCAGGGGTCCACGTCGGAAGCATTCTTCCACCTTCTTCAAGGCCTTCCTTTGTGACGACACCAACATCTTGTGAGCCGGAAGTGCCAGCTCTATCTTCCTCGCCTTGCAGATCCTCATCGAGCTCCACACTGGCATTACCTTCCTGCTCTAGGTTTGCGAACAAGTTTCGACTATCGTCAATAAACAACTGGATATCCTTCTCGGATGGTTCCCGAATAAGCATGACACAGGGGTGTAGAGCTTTCATCGTATCAGCATACTGTGACATAGCCCTCACGCGCTTGAGGACGCCGATGCGCTCGAATTTTCGAAGCGCGCGAGAAAGGATCTTCCAGCGCCAAAGGTCGTTAAAGCCGAGAATACGTTTAAGATCGATACGTGCGATGACACCGTACTCTTTCAATATCTCAAAGAGCTTGTCGGTGAATACTTTAAAGTCGAGTATATGTTCCTTCTCTTCCTTCGAGGCGTCTGCTGGGGTCTCCGCGCTATCGAAAGCTGGCTTGGCTTGAACGAATTTTCTGAGTGTGCACAAACTCGTTCTCGCCGATTTTACTTGGATCGCTCTCTTTTCGATATATCCCTTCTGCTGCAACACATCCGTACGCTTTGGTACCGATCGCTTATCTTGGCCACTCAGTCGGACTAATTCTGTCTGCACTATTCCTCTGGACTTGCGAGAAGCAATTATCGAAAGGAGTGCAAATTCTGTGGGTAGAACTTTGGTCACATCCGGTCCATGGCCCGTGATCGCGAACCATGTCCGTTCTTCAGAAACGAACACGCGAGGCACTTCACGACCTTCAGATACTGGCGGTTTGGTCTCCGTGTCGGGCGCAACTGGAGAATCAACTGTAGGAGTATCTTCCTCATTTGTGGCTGGTGTCCCTGAAACACGCTCCTCTGCCTCGGCCAAGGTGAGATGGTTCCATTCCCTGTTCTTGCCGACTGATACCTCAGGATTCCTGGTCAGCCAGGACCAGACTTTCTCCTGAAACGGTCTGTTAATGGAGGGAATGCGGCGGTGTGATGCGCCTGAGGCATCTGATACTCCATCTTGAGCAGCACGTTTGTAGAAAGCATCGACGAAGGCCAGAACATCAGATGGAGAAGCCCCTGGAGATAATTAGCCTTATCCCAAAGAATTCAACTATCTTAGAAGATGACAAAAAAAGAAGATTCGCAAGAATATTTTCCATCAAGCGCAGTGAAGTACAAAATCACCAGGGTGTAACACTTCATTGGCCAACGCAGTAAAAATAGAGAAACAAGCCAATACTAGAAACGATCTTTTGTTCATTTCAAACTTGGGGTATCTGGCACTCATGTAAAGCATGCGTCAAAACGTGATATAGAAAAGAAAAGAAGAGAGGAAAATCAACGTCGCTGGGGTAAAAAAATCTAAGAAATCAAAACACCAAAATATAAAAAAAAAAAAAAATACGAAAACCAACATGCGCATCGATGCGACAGAGCGCAAACCCCTCGTGAGGGAACAATACGTACCCTGATCACCGCAGAGAGCGATTTCTGAGAGCAAAAAATCGATCAAATCGTTAAAACCGCGGGCCATGGTTACCTGGGCCTTGACAGGCCCTTCAACTGTGATTCCAGGGTGTTAGTGCGTTCAGGTCATTTGATGGCGACTGCGCGATTCGAACTCGAGTCGCTCGAACGAAAGGGATGAGCTCTTTTTTTTTCTTCTTTGGAGGGGAAAGACGTCAATGAGTGAGTTGAACTTAACTCGATTCGGTGGCGGGGGCGGGGTGGCACGTGCTACGCCGCCATACAGCGGCAGAATACACACCGCCCGGTGCCTGCATACCAGAGCCGATGTGGTGTTGCGATTTGCTCGATCCTGTTTGAGACGATACTAGTCTGAAGGGAATAGGGTAGAACGATATTAATGCTTCGATCTTTCCCTAAAGGACCCAGCGCCCGTAGTGGTAACAATGTACCAGCCTTTACGTTGTGCTCCTGGCTGTTTCTCGCTTGGTAGACGCGTAGTATGGCAGAACATACAAGGACTGCAGAAGGGATCAAGAAAGCAGCAGACGTGTCTATATGACTGCCCAGAGGCATAGATTGGATCAGTGGTATACTATGCTAATTAGATCTAACCAGTATTCTAATACTGACAGATGTGTTCATCAACTCAAAAGAACACATCATTTTTGGAAAATAGGAAAAACACAACCCACATGCCCACAAGACACGTAGGGGTATCAGCCAAATTGTAGTTAAAAAAAAAAAAAAAAAAAAAAAAAAAAAAAAAAAAAAAAAAAAAGATAAAAGACGGACAAGAAAAAGACAAGGCTGAAATCCACAGAGGAACTTCAACTCAGTATCACGATATCCAGTCAATCCCGAAAAGCCAATATCGTGCCGCCAAATGATTAAATACCAAGCATCTCAGACGCCATCCCTGCTCTCAGCAATGCAATTGGAATTATGCAAACCATGCGCCTGAAGATCCATCCGGTCGTAAAATGCACGTCCATAGACACAATAAAATGAAATCAACGCGAAATGGTAAGGTCGGACCAAGACGTCTCTTGCATGAATAAGGATCTCGTCTTGAGAGATCCAGATGAGATCTCGGTATGCGGCGAACAGTGTCCAGCAACCGTTCCATCCACAGCCCGTTATTCATGGCTCATTTCATTCCAACGAGCCCTCGAACTCTCTCCACCCGCTCGATGGCCTTCTCCAACATATCAAGCCTCTTTCTTTTCTCCCCGTCTCTCCGTTCGAGTATCTCCACTCGTTCTTCCAGTTTAGCACGGGCTTTCCGCTCTTCAGCCACCATCTCATTCGCCTGACTGAAAAGCTGCGCCGTCAGTTCTTCAAGCTCCGAGTTGGCCTGTGACAGCCTCGACTCTGCTGCCTTCCGCAGGTTCTGTTCGCGGCTCAAGGCATCCTGCAGTTCGGAGTTGGTGTGTGCATGGTTGGACGATGCACTGCTTGGACCAGAAGATGTGGCAATATTTCTGCGATACGGAAGGAAAGACGTGAAGCTAGTAAGACGACTTGTCTGCGGTTGCGGCGGAAGGGATTCCGGTGCGGACGAGGCGAGAGTCGAGGTTGTCCCTGCCACTGAAGGGCCTAATACTGCTGCTGGTGCAGAGGACGTAGATGATATCGAACCATTCTTCTGCGAATACGCTGGCGTTTGCGAACGGAGTATATTGATCTCGTCTTCGTAATCGGCAAGTTTCTCAGCTATAAGCACACAAGGATGTCAACAAGGGGAGGGTTTCTTAGAAGATGATAGTGCCCAGGGGAAAGATAGCAAGATCACGACTGTACATAATCTACGGATCTTCCAGCTTTGACGGCGAGGCAAAAAAAAAAGAGATATCTCTTACCTGTCTGCGCTTGCCTAGCCGTCAGAAACTTGACCTGAGACTCGAGTTCCTGGATTCTTCGCCGGGCCTCGTCGTTGATCTGTTCTGTCGAGACAGGAACATCCTGGCCGCAGTGAGGACAATGTACTCCAGATGCAACAACCACCGTGCCAGTCATAGGTGGCAGCGCTCCAACGAGGGTCGTTTTGGTGGTGGTGGTAGCAGTCGTTGACATGTCCAGGACATACGGCGGTGGGTCGGGCCAGTTAAGCCAAAAGGAGAAATTCGTGTATAATAATAAATACTTAGTTCCCTGGAAAAGCAGATCCTCTTACGGCGATGGCTATACTGCTTCGTAGGTAGTTTGAAGAAGTCCAAAAGACGACTCGAAGACGCCCAGGTTCACGAATCTAGGGAGTCAGCAGTGAATCCAGGGCCATTCCAGCCTCATGTCCGGTTGTTGCTGTCCAACGTGCGGCTCACTAGTCGGTCTCAGATGGCGATCCTCAATGCCTGCGCCACTAGATCCCCGCCACGAACAACGGCCGCGCAACTGACTAACGGTGTCAAACCTCCTTCAATCTCCACACTAGTAGTCCCTGGATGTTGTAACGGATCTAAAACAGGACGAGACGCGCTCTCAATTTGGGCAATTTATGGGTCAGGCCGTTTTAACGGTCTGCACGCTGTCCTCCTATGTCTTGGAACTTGAGGTTACTCGGCGCGATAGAATAAAGACAGCCGGAAATCAAACCCCTACAAGAAATCATAACCTCCAAGGTCCTCCTATTTCTTGTTTGGATATATGGTGTTCAATTCTCACATCAAAATAAGAAGTGAAAATAAGCGATACCACGCCAGCCAACAATATGGGGCTGCTTGGGGGCCACATTTTTGGGGTCGGTCTTAATTTATATATTTATGGTACTCCGTACTCCGTACATTTATCCCAGACCCCTCGTATCTATTTTTGTACTGTACTCCACAAACAAACGCCTTTAGACTCTAAGGACAAGTCTCTTTATACCACACCAAGACCCCCGTTGGACTCCCTGCTCGCACTCATAAGCTTCCCAGACCCAAGTCAGTAAAAGCTTTATCTATTCATTATATGCCCACTAATGGCCCCCCAAAAAGTCACAATTAGTCGGCAGTGTCGACTAAAAACACTCAGTGCCAGAGGTCGAGCAATCCCATTGCAACACTACCAGCCGGGCAATTAGAAAGCTCAGACGTCCTATACATCCACAGAATACTGAATATCTCAATTCTTTATTGTCTAGAAAAGAGGGGGCGCCCGTTATCAGAGAGTTATCTTACTTGGTTTGCCCTCCAAGTTGCTGCTTCATAGCCTGGAGTATACACAAAGGAACACTAATCTCAGCCCCCTTAATCGTAGTATGCCGCTTAAGAACCCCAATTACCGCTCCAATCTCGAGACTACATAAGCACACGGTGCATCCTTCAACAGTAGTAGTCTATCAGCTTCTCACCCTGTCACGAGTGATCTTGTCGTAAATCAGAATAGGATGCAAGGGGCTGAACGTCTAATTGCGGAGGCAATTCCTAGTTTTGGTCATGCGCAATCTGAAAATAATAAATTTTACTGTATGTGGTCGACGAACCTTGGCTTCTCAACGGATATGGCTTTATATCGTGATTGCAGATTCTCTGGACTCGTTCCTCTCGGCAAATTAAAGAGTCTGGTTGCACTCATATTCATGAAAGACAGCATCGAAATCCTTTGTATGGTGCTCGTTTTGAGTTTATGAAGCTGCAATATAAATATGGCCATGGCGGTCCCCTTCACGACGCTGGCCATAGGAGACGCAAGAATAAGACATGGGCATTACTAGTACTGTACTATAAACAGTGCTGTTTCTAGACTAAGTGAAGCAATTCTCAATGGTCTGAATACGTAGTGCATCCAGTAGTCCTACACCATTTTGGCTTCAGGACGTACAAGACGGATAATCTTAAAACGTGAAGAGAGTTTCCATATTTTCGTAAACCCCATGCTCTATCGACTCGGTTTGCTCAGTCATAAAAAAAGAAAGAAAACGAGGTGACAGGAAATAAGGAGAAATTCTAGATAGCAGTTGCCCAGCAAAGCTCTTCAAGTTGGTATGACTCGACAGCATTCAAGAGCAGATGGAATGTCGGAAAGTATCCTCGCTCTTCCGTCTTTACAGACAAGGTTTTTTGGAATGCTGTGTTGAACAAAAGAAAGTAGCTCTCCCAGGACGAGAACTATCATAGACTTCACACTTAGTCCTCCTCGATCTAGACGACGCAGACACAGAAAGACGGGGAATAAGTGACACAAGTATCATAAAGAAATAGTAGATAGGCGAAGAAAAGAAGACATCAGGGTCAGCTACCCACTTCTCCGTTACCTCTCAGCATGAGCCGTCACAGTCGTAGATATGTGATAGATGATCCTCACATGGGTACAGTTAGGTGATGGGAATACAAACAAGGTAACAAACTTTTGAATCATTGAACGATGACAGGGCATTAGTAGCGCAACAGGGAATACTAAGACGAAAGACATCATGAACCAAAAAGGAGGCTCAAGTAGCTGAAAGGCGCAGGCGATCTAGAACCGAGCCAAAACAGCCACCAGGATGAGTAAAACCAGGCCACTTCCGTAGCTCGTGCAACTTGGGTGAGAAAGTACAGCCCTTGAGCACAGCCTGACGGAAATGAAGCGATCCTTTCCTTGAACCACCGTTCCCCGCAGGACGGTGGACGCACTCGAAATCGGAGCGCCAGGCACGCCAGTTGACAGAACAAACTTGATCAACCGCGCAAGCGAAGAAGAGTTAAACATCCAGCAGACTCCACGACACCAAAGACAAGCACGATGCCTCGATCCTAGACGGTTGCGTCAAACGGGTATTAGTACATCTACTGGAATGCACGACCAGACTGTCCGCGACGGCTGTTGCGCTGCTTGGCGCTAACTGTGCTCCAGCCCTCATCATCCGCGGCCTCTGCAGGCTGGGCAGGACTCTTTCTCCAGTTCTCGTTTGTTTTGGCGGATGCAGCATCTTTGGGGGCTTCCTTCGATCCCTCTTCCGTCTTCTCTTCCGCTTCATGATCGGCAGTCATGCCATTCTCATCCTCGCCGGCCCGCCGGAGGATTTCGAAGTTCAGGTTCTTAGCACCCTGGGGTGTATCAGCACCGCCGTCTTTCGAGCCATTGGCATCGCCTTCTCTCTTTTCAGTCTTGGCCTGTTCCTTTGCGAGGCGCTGCTTCTCAGCCTTTTCCGCCTTGGCCTTCTCATCAGCTTCCTTCTTTTGACGAATAGCCAGCTGACGCTTCTCTTCGATCTCTCGCTCCCTAGCGGCAGTATCAATCGGTCGCGCCGCACCGAAGGGATTCGATTTCGGGTCTGCTGGCCGTGCTGCAGGTGCTGCGGGTTCGGCTTCAGAGACAGTCCTCTTCTGTAAGTTCAGCTTGGGTCTCACTGCTGGCGCAGGAGCAGCGACAGGAGAGGGAGGGTTGCTAGGCCCCTTTGGCGCAGGGTCAGGTCGCATCTTAGATCTCCACTGGTTGTCAAGCTCCGGGGCAGTTGGGGTTCGCTCTTCCTTGAATTCGCGTCTGGGAGGCCTTGATCCATCCTGCGATCGTCCTTCGCCCCAAGCGGGGGAGCTTCTCCTGAACTGCGGACCCTCATTGCTGCGCGGGCGACCGCCCTCTCTAAGGGGCCCGCTCACAGGGGACAGAGGACCTTTGCGTTCCCAGTTGCCAAAGTCTCTGACCTTTCCATCACCCTCGAAGTTGCGTCGGCTGCTAGTCCGGTCGCTTCCAGCATCAGACACATTGTCGAAGCTGCGACCATATCCGGGCCTGTCAGAGACACGACGAGCATTGGGAAGATCCGGAAGAGGTCCCTTGCGAGACCAGTCACTGAAGTCCCTTGTGCTTTCTGGGCGGTCCTTGGCTATAGATAACGTTAGCGAGCCATGTCCTCGAACCGGGGGATATCAGGAAACCGTACGTGGATCCGCAACGCTGACTCTGATCGCCCGTCCCTGGAAACTGGTGCCTGAATAGGTGAGGGCCTTCTTTAATCCCTCGACGCTAGCGAACTCGACATATCCGAATCCCTTCGGGGTCCTGGTCAGTTTGTCCTCGACGATGCGTACGTTTGTCACCTCGCAGTCAGCGAAGAGATCAGTGATGTCGCCCTGGGTCGCATCGAAGGACAGGTTCCCAAGATGAGCGGTGTAGGGAGGCTGGGTTGGAAGAGGGAGTTCTTCTCTGGGGGTGAAACTCGTACGGTCACGGTCTAGGTTTTTAACGTCAGTATCAGATGCCTTCGCGCACACACCGGGACAATCGGGATTTGTACCATAACCATTAAAGCCAGTCGCGTTGCCCATAGTGCGGCGTTCACCTCCGTAGCTGGTCAAGGACGAGGGGGCTATTGTGAATTAGACATCATATTTCGAGTAAGAGGTATCGCACCAGGAAAATATGAATGACATACCGGCTGGATATCAAAATTGTCAGCAAGTGGTATAATCGTTGGAATTTTGATCTTCAACAGCATGAGACTCACCTGGAAGGGGCACATCGTCCATCTCGTCGGCCCACGAGCCGAGACCTGTCCATCATCAGTGACTGACGATCACCCACATAGATCTCCGCCACTTACTCTCATCGGCCAAGAAGGTCGATATGGACATCTTCTGGGCTTTGGGCTTTGCGGGCGCTAAAGACAACAGCATCAGTACGATACATCCTCATCACTGCCGGTATAGATAGGGTGTGGGATGGGTGGGAGCCTGGAGACGAACCCATGATTGCGGTAGTTCAAGTGGGAAACGCGCCCAGGCGATTGTGCGCGTCTCTGTTCGCAGAAAGGGGGACGCTGAAAGATGGAAGAATCCTTCAGCAACGATAGCAGTGTGTGAGTAAGTGCAGGGGCCGGCGATGTCAGACCCAAAGGTGATGTGAAGGTGGTAGGTGCAGCAATACTCCGCAGTGAAGAGCAGAGGGGAAGTAGGCAAAATGGACTTTGGTCGTTTCTCCGTGAGGATAAATTTTAGTGATGACGCTAGAAAAGTCAGCCTGAGGCGTGGTGCGGCTCCTTTGCCGACGACGGCAGCCACGCTCCTCTGCCTCGAACCACCGCAAGTCTGGAGCGCAAATCGGCCGCTAATCTAGGAATTCCTCTTTTTCTTTCTCCCGGTTCATTCTGCTCGTCTGGCTTCTTCGTCCTCTCTTCTCGTTGTGCTTCTCGGCTGTCTCGACTTGAGATTCGCCGGCCGGTGGGACCGGATCAAGCCTTTCATTCTAGAGTAGTTATCATGCCCCAGCCCTCTAAGTATGTAGACTATGGTAAAAACCGGCAGACACTAAAACATCCGACCTGCAGGCCCTGCGTTCCATTCATCCATTCCATAGATGGATCAGCAGATGCTTCAGATACTCACTGCAACTGACCTCACTTCTCAAAGAACATCTACTGAACAAGGTGACATTGTCTCATGCTGACTGTTCTATCTTCCGGATAGTTAACTAACCATCAAGAGATATTATGCATGGTACTGACTAACTCCATTCTTTAACTTACCATCGGAGCTCGAAAACCTGCCAAGACTCGTTCATTCCATGACCGTATGCGGTGCCGCTACCTTCTTTTATGCTGGGAAATATCATATCCAGAGTTCATCCTCAAGTGATTCTCTGCGAGTTTCTTGAAGTAAAAGGGTACCCGATACCAGGGCATGTTAGCACCAACACCAACAACAAGAGCTGAGTATGTGTTCTATTGAGCCTGAATATACAGTCTGGCTTCGATGCATATTGCTACGAAGAGCAGAGCGATATCAGTACGGCTGTGATGACCATTTATGTCGAAACGATCCAGTGGCACTATAACGTCCTTGCACGTTTGCATGATGAGTTGCAAAAGACTGTATGCCATCTGTAGTAAGGATAACGGCCAGCGCCGAATGGAAAAAGAAGATCCATGGCCCTAACCCCAGATAAACCAATTTCCAACGGTAACTTAAGAACAATGCTCGAATTAGCGGACCGTTCGTCCGGCGGCCCTGCTCTGCAGAGCTTAGTCACAGCCGGGGTGCAGCTGTGGCAAGGAGCTGTCATACGATGTTCCAAGGGTCCGGGATAGGGGATATCTACGAGGAGTATAGAACTGCCAGTTGGGTCGACTGCTTTGACTGCTACTGCTCGAGTAGTACTAGGCAGTGTCTAGATCCCGGGATAGGAATTCGTGCAGCTGGCCAATCAACGTGTGATACTACTGACTTGGGATCGGAATTACTCCTCCAGCATGAATTCTCAACGGCCTCCAAAGGTCACGTCGTAACATATGTGAAGCAATATGATCGGTTATGCCGCCCTCTATAGTTCTCCCACCAGAATAGTAACAATAATAATTGCCAAAATCTGTACTCGAATCATCACGATATGTTCATAATTAACCATATTGCTCTGATTACATAACCATAGTGTTGATCACGTGCATATCGCTCAACGCTTCGAGAATTGCAACACCCTCTACGTTTCCAGAGCGCAGGAGTCCTCGACGGCAGGTTTAAGACGCATTAAAGCTGCGTAATGGGCCAAGATGGGTGGGAAGGATGAAGCAATTCCAGTTTTTGGCTCAGATGTTCTCCTACCAGCTCTGAAAGCTGGGGGTTTGAGCGGTACGTTTTCCCTTGCACTTTCTTTTCTTCCCTGCTCGAGAGCGGAGACCGGTTCTTGTTATGCAGCTGCATATGTATGGGATTCCATGATTGCTTTCTTCTGAATTTAAGCCATGAAATCGCAGGACATGCCACTTTGATGATGCCTTAATTACTGTGTGCCTGTGGCTTTGTGACTGACTGACTAATTTATTTATTCATACAGGATCGGCTGGTCTGCTGTACGGAGGTATTTCTGGTATCCTCACCAGCTCTCCTCACCAGGTTGCCCATTCAGTGTCGCATGGAATCCATTGGTTTGCACTAGGCAGCTCATTTTGGTGTAAGTACATTTTTTACTCAGGTCTTGTGTGTTTTGGGCAATATTTAAAAAAAAATTTGAAACTTAGGGTTGAGGAGTAATATTCTGAAACTCCATTTCCAGAACGATGCTTCTCCGAAAGAACGTGCCTATACGAGCGCCATTTCTGGTGGGGTTGCGGGAGGTGCAGTAACGCGGCTTATGGGTAAATTGAATGATTGTATTTATGTGATATTCGAAAGAAAGTCCACTGACGAACGTACGTAGGTGGTCGCCTTGTCCCAGGTGTCGTGATCTTCTCGATGCTGGGGTATCTTGGCCAGAGTTCTTACAATGCCATTGACCGATGGCAGGCACAGCGTGCACAGGAGGGTCCATCGAAGCCCTTTCTGCAGCGGTTAGCGGACTCGAAATGGGTCCCGTTGAAGGCCCTCTCCGATGAGGACTATAAGCATATGCTGAGCGAGAAGCTACTGAACATTGAGGCAGAGATCGCGCTTATTGACGATAAGATCCAGGACCTCGAGAAGTTGAAGGCGTCCAGCTCGGAAGTGAAGGTGCCGGAATCGAGAGCGAAATAAGAAATATTACTTATTATTATTATTCCCTAGAAATAATAATCACTTACCTGTTCAGGCATGTTGCGGGACTGCGGCGTATCCAGCGTCTCGAAATACGGTGGTGGGATAAGCGAGGCGAACAAACAATATTAAATCAATCCCTATTGAGGACATTCGAGGCTGTACTCTATGATGCTTGGCCCCACCGCGGTCGATAGTTAGCATCCCCCTTCGTTGCGTATGTGGTGAATAAGAATTCGATGCGCGGAACTCCCGGGACCGGCGAGAGTTTAAGAGCGGGAACCTCTTGTGGAGTGGCAAGACCAACAATCTTTTTCTGATGTTGGTGATTTTTTTTATGTTGCCGGAGCCCCTGGACAATTATCGTGTTAGGAATCAGAGATCGATGTTCGGGGAGTTCCTCCTACCTTAGGCGTATCTAAATCGAGAACATCATTAACGGTCTCCCTCTTCTTATGGTGATCGTCGAGGTTAGAACAACTCCGTGTCTGCTAGTCAGGGCCTGTGGGCACGTGTCTTGGGGCTCCTGAAGGAGAAATCGTAATAATAATGCCTCCGCGACGGGCGATGTTAGTTAGTGTCGTGTCTCCGCTTTTTAGCTTCGATTCCTCGCAGTGAAAGACGGCAGCTCGGATACGGAGTACCAAAGCATTATTATTGCAGACAAAGGACGCTGTCGTTCGATCCTACTACTGAAAACGGACTGTCCACGATAGTGTCACAGAGTTATTTAGTTACACATCCAACAAGAATCGTATAAGTTATAATTTAATTACACGAAGCAGGCTGGGAAAGGGCTTCCCTCCAAAACGAACCACCCGATAGATAGATAATAGTTCGTGTCCGGATCGCCCATTCCGACCGACGGATTGGCCCAACAGCACACGACGGACCGGGACCCGGCGCCAGGGTGAACGAACAAGCCTCTCTGCCGTTCTGGAAGCGCTGCTGGAGGGGACAAGAAGACGGAGAAGGGACTCTAAGAGAGGCTTGGTCAGGCTTGGTCCGCAGTTGGTCCGCATTCTGTCCTCTCTGAAGTCACTGAGTCTAATTTACCTGTCTGGCCTAAAAACCAGTAATATACCTCTCCCAACCGATCTCCGTTTCCCAACCCATTCCTGTTGGAACGGCCGTGCCTTGCAGTGGAGGAAAAACAAGGGCAAATAATACAGAGACAAAAAGAAGTTGACACGCAGCATGAAAGGTTCACGACAGCTACGTTTCTCTCCCGACGCTTCGCATCCGGGCGCGCAAGCCAGAGCCAACTGAACCCTGAGCCACCGGCGGCAGCATCGCGATTACGGCTTGTCCGGCTCATGCGGTCGATGCAGCCATAACAACAGACTTTATATCAATTGCAGCGGGGGATCGAGGCGGTTGCTATCGTTTAGATGCTTTGAACGGCATCTGGCCGTGAAGCGGAGTGAACCGGTCGTGGCCACGCAGGCAAGATGACTTTCTTCAGCCCGACGACGCTGGTGGTCGGCTTCCTGCTCCTTTACCTAGCCTCCTTCATACTATTGGCCATTATACGCATCGGGACTGGCATTTCGATTCAGAGAGTTGGCTATTTCTCCCTCCGACGCATCGCATACGCCCCGAGGGAGGGGATACAGCTGGAAATCCGCGGGCTCGGGTTGTCACTCCACCGTCCCTCCTTTGCTAAGCCGACATGGGTCAGCCTCCGGATAACGGACTTGAAGGTAACTTGTGACACGAAGGCGCTGGAAAGGAGTAAACATGCAGCGCATCAGCGAGACGGATCGATATCCTCGGATCACTCGTCGGACGAGACAGATGTCAAGGACACGGGATCCGGCCGCAGTTCGCCTTCAAGGTCGCGGAGTAAGACGTGGAAGACATTGACCAAGGTGAAGGAGCGGATCAAACGGGTCCACAGACAGATACATTGGTTGAAGATGGTCGATGTCGTGGCAGCGAACACCACGATCCACTTTACGGAGGCCGGTTATATTCAGGTTGGCTATCTCACGATGGCTGTGGATACCAGGCGCAAGATGGTGGATAGAGGGAAACTCTTTCGACACAAGAAGGATCCATCTGGGGAGCAGAGCCCTGCGGAATGGATGCTGAATGTGCGGAATATCCTGCTGGCCGTCGACGGCCACGATCCGATGGAATTGGTGGATAATATAGGGATCAACATACACGGACTTCTCTACAAGGATCTCGAGGGTCTGAGGGACACATCGGTTGCAATCAAAATTGGAAGATTGCACGTTCCTTATGACGACCTCATGACATTGTCGAAAAAGGTGAAGCAGTCCAATTCCAACGTATCGAAGGGCGACTCCCCCGAATTGGACGGTAAAATATCTTTCGCCGATTTTGTCGAAGAGTTGGACAGGCCAGGAACTCAGGAGGATGCTATTGTCCAGACGGTAGCCGACTGCAAGGAATTCGCCAGCTCTCTGTTACGTGGTATACAAGAGTTCCAGATAGCACTGAGCTTTTTCAGGGCGTCGAGACGAATCCAGCCTGCCGTGGAGGATCAAAAGTCCATGTACCTCAATGTTGTTACGCACGAGATTGGTGTGGACCTGCACCGAATGGATCCGGAGACCCCAGCACATCGGATGTACTTCCAACGGAATGATGTTGCTCACCAAGCCCTGCTAGCCGCGATCTCCCTGTCTGTCAGTCTGGATGACAGCTCTGGCGAAACGGATAAGATCTTGTATGTTCCAATGGCTACCACGACAATCAAAACTACACTACCTTCCAAGACCGTGAGTTTGGCCAATGAGAGTGATCCGGAGGAACGCAATACCAATGTTCTTTTCGCCAACCTTGTGGTGACATCGCCCTCTGTCGATTTGGAGCCGCAACATTGTTCTCGATTACTCGATCTAGCGCAGACACGGGCATCGTCTCGAAGGAAAAGGAATAATAATAATAATAATAACCATCGACTGATTTCGCGCCTGCTACCTAAACTGAGCATCAAGTTGTCGATCCATGAACCCGTTCTTCGATTCGTCCTACCCATCACAGAAACTGCAGGATCCGCACCCTGTGACTACAACCTCCTCATATCTTCGATATCTTCAATGTCTATGGATATCGAGTCGTCTCACTCGACAGAGGGCGGACTCCATTATTCCTTGTCATCCATATACAGAATCACCTCCCATCAGTTCTATTACCAGACCCCCGCCGGAGTGAAGCATAACATCTTGACTACGGAGAACATGGAAATCAAAGTCCTGCTCAATGCCTCTCCCGAAGTTTGCGTTATCGCTTCAGGAAACATGAACTGCTTCTCGGTTCATATGGTTAATGATGAAGTTAATCGTGGGATTCGCCAGGTCATCGAACAATTCCAGACCCATGTGCAGCCGAAGAAGACGATGCCCGGTGATGAAAATAAACCAAGTGTGTTAAGGAGGATACCACCGTGGCTTTTGAGATTCCAATTTGAGGCTACCGGATCGAGCTTTGAGGTCGCCGGCTTTGACTCCAGTGTCTCTGAGATAAATCGTGGCATCGCACTGCAGCTGCAGTCCTGGACTGCGGATTATAGAGCTCAGAAACTTGAGCCGAATAGGACGCTCCCCAGACGAAGGACGTCTACTCACTCTACTGTTGGGGACGAGGCGTCTTTCCTCTTCCCTCCCACATCACCGCCTAGAAGTTCCCGTCAGGGACAAGCTGACGGCAGACGGTTGGCATTCCATGTGCGAGGCCTCGAAGGGTTTGCGATAGAATCGGAGGACTATATAGAACCGGATCCATTCTTTTCAATGCCTCGATTTGAAGTCGCTCTCAGCACTCACAGCGACCCTCATGGTCCTATATCGCACATCAATTCCGTGATCAAAGGGGTCTATCTTGAGTACTCGCTCTACCGATATTATTGCCTCGGGGTTGCAGGATACGTGCTACGGGACACTTTCATGCGTCCTGCGCAACAGGGTGCAGCACCTACAGGCGATTATCGGCTTCATGATTATACTCCGAAGAGTTCGGCCCAAATCCCGCTGTCGCCTTCAGCCAAAAGAGAGCTCGTCACTGTTGATGTCAGAGCGACTCTCATACAAGTTAAGGCTTCATTGCCTTCTGATCCTCCCATGATGGTGCAGATATACGGCTTCACAGCTGGTCGTCACCGCTGGACGGCTCCCTTCACAAGATGTCAACTGATTCGCCTTCATGCGGAAGCTCCTAAACTGAAAGGAGTTTGGGCGAGAATTGTCAGTATGAACAATGTGAGGCTCGATCTACGTGAGATCCGCCGAAAGCAGGGCGATATTATGCGTGAAGAACGCTCCATCGACCTGTATACGGATTTCATTCGGATAGGTGTCCCTCATCACATGATTATGCACCGCATCTTCGACAATTGCGTCAACGCCATGAAAGCAATGAAACAGCTGAACCATCGCTTTAAAACTGGTTCGACCGAATACGTTCTGGGAAAGGAGCCCGAACCTCCGAAAAAGGTCCCTAAAATCTCCGTTCGGAGCAAAGCGTTATTATTTGAATTAGAAGATGACGCCTTCGAATGGAAATTGGGAACGATATATCGAGCTGGGCTCATGGAGCAGAGGCAGCGTATCGCTCGTGAAGATGCTTACCATCTGAAGCTGAAGAGAGTGGCAGAGTCCGACCGCCGTGCTTCGTCCCGCCTGCGAACTCGGTCTAACTACGCAAAAAGCACCCAGGAGCGCACCAGCGAAGACAGCAAGAGGAGTAAGAGTGAAGATAGACGACCCAGGAGGTCTTCTTCTGAAGATCGGGGCAGGAGGGGGAGGAAATATCGCTATGATACCGAGGGCACCAGTTGCCTGAGCTCCTCCGCGCAGATAGCGGCTGATGAAGCATGGTACAAACTACAAGAGCATAATGCCCGTACCTGGAAACTCAAAATCGACTCTGCTTTGAAGTTCCAGGATACTTCGATGAGGGAGATCCGGAATCTGTTCTCTGGCGCGGATGAACCGCCCGAAGAGGCGGACGACAACGAGGTCATTTTGGCCATTCCCAATAGACCGGGGCTTATGTCCGCGCTCATCAGCGACGTGAATCTTGTGATTGACAAACCAACGTTTCCTCTCACCGAATACGCCCAATTTCTTCACAAGATAGGGAAAGGCATGCCGACGGACATGAAGTATTCCCTGCTGATTCCAATGGGTATCCGGTTAGACATGGGTGAGGCTCGAGTCAGCTTAAGAGACTACCCGCTCGATCTTTTGCATATCCCAGCGCTGCGCCCTGGGCAGTCGCCTCGACTACCAAGTTGGTCTCTGAAAACCAATCTCGTTATCGCTGAAGAATTCCGCGACGAGCAATCCGCAAGGCACGTGCAGGTAGAGATCGTGCCTGCGAGCACCATGCCTGATGGTTCCACAAATCCTGCCTTTTGTCTCGACGTGCGGCGAACGGTCTCACCGGTCAAGACGTACTCAGAGCCAATATTTGAGATTAACACGAGTCTTCCCACGAGCATTTCCTGGGGTATGTCATATCAACCTGTGATACAGGACATGATGAAGATCATTGAGGGCTTCACCAAGCCCGAGATCGATCCTTCGGATCGAGTTGGATTTTGGGACAAGATCCGAATGAGCTTCCACTCAGCTATCAGTGTGGTATGGAAGGGCGATGGCGACGTTCATTTCAGGCTGAAAGGATCCCGTGATCCATATGTCGTCACAGGTTTCGGTGCTGGATTTGTGATGTGCTGGCGAAAGGATGTGCAATGGAACATCCACCAGACCGATGACCCACGGGAGTTTATGAGTGTCACTAGCGGAGAATACGTGCTCGCAGTTCCGGATTACAGCCACGAAGCACGTAGCTCCTTGGAATCTCCAATGGACGACGGCGATAGTGAGTCGTCTTCTACTGATGTGAAAAATACCGCTTTCTTCAAAAAGGTCGTTATGAAGCTGTCAGGAAACGTTCGATGGCTGGCAGGGTTAGTTTTTGAGCGCGATCTGGATAATGGTGTCCGATCGTTCCAGTTCAAGCCTCATTACGAGGTTGTCCTCCGCAATCCGATATACGTACCGGAATCGGATCGACAGGTGAGTCGCCCATGCCAAATAAGTATGGGCGGGTGCTAACATCGAATAGGACTATGATGCGTATAAGGGCTTCCGAAGCAACCATATTCACTTGTCAATCGCTGTCGAGGCCCCGAATACAAGAGAATGGGTTGTTGGATCCCCTGAGTCATCGACGAGTTATAACACGGTTCATTTGACTCCACGGTTTTTCACGCACTTCTTCAATTGGTGGTCACTCTTCTCTGGAGTCATGTCCCTGCCTGTTCGTCAAGGTCCTCTTTGGCCCGGAATCACCAAGACAAGCAAGAAGTTTAGTCGACACCTCGCCACAGTGAAGTACAAGCTTCTTTTCGCTCCGTTGTTTGTGGCTCACATCTACAAACATAAAGACCAAGAGGATTACAGCGAAGATGTGGTGACTGCGACGGGCATAAAGGTTCGCCTTGATAGCTTCAGACTCGACGTGCACCAGAGGCGTGAGCAGATCAGAACGATGATGAAAGGGCGCTCGAAGCAGACAAAAGCTAGTGCAATGCGGATCAACCAGACCCAACTTGACTTCCTGAGGGCCGATTTCCGGGCCGTTTCCTCGAGCATCGAAGGCACAAACCCTGAGGACATTCAAAAGAACACCGACGATGTCATCTCCACTTTCCAGCAGCCTGTCGCGTCGATAGATCTATCTCGTTTCACGATCCCGGATCAGAACATGGATTGGATTGATATGGATGACTTTGTTGAGCTGGACTGGATTCTGCCCCAAGAGTCCAACCCTCGGACGCAAATCTTGCCCCTTGCATTCGCACCCCGATTCACATATCTGCGCCAAACAGACCACGGGCAGGCCGATTCCGAACAGACTGGATTCAGTCCTTTTGGAGACGAGCCGACGCATGAGTGTGTCATTTCGCAAGACAATGACCCACGACGTGTGCAAATGGAGCTAGTCAAAGAACGCTTAGCTGTCCTTGAAAGGCAATCTGCCAAGTTTGACCAGACTCTTCGCGAACAGGAAGAGGAACTGCGTGAGCACCTGGATGATCCCGAGGTCAGAGCCAAGCGCGATCTTCTTATCAGGCAGGCTGAATCACTGGCCCGGAGACGCAAATTCCTAGGCGGTGGTCTTCGTCGTCTCGAGAGGCAATTGACCGGTCAAGATTCAGTTTCAGACTTCGAGTTTGGAAGCCAGAATCGTGAAAATCCGTCATTTAGGACCGGGGAGAACTCCGAGTCAATGGGCAATGGGGACGATCCCGAAATTGCGGGCCTCTACTCTTCTCCCAACGACGATTTGGCCACTGATTTCAACAACCGTTTTATAATCCATAATATCCAGCTCAAATGGAACAACTCGCTGAGGAACATCATCCTCCGCTATGGACACCAGGTCAGCCAGAGACGAGGTTTCGTATATTACATGTCGCGAAGGGCCGTCAAGTTTATTCTTGACATCGTCGAAGAACAGAACAAGGCCAAGAAGAAGGGTCCAGGATCATTCACAGATACATCGCCATCGATCTATGAGGACCTAAACAACACAGAGAAAGATGACGATGGCAGTGTTGAAGATCGCATAGAACAGCTCCTTAATGATGCCAAGCGCTATGTGAACGCCGATGACAGTGAGACCAGTTCAAGAAAAGAGTCTCGAAAGCGTACAGGATCGGCAGACTTTAGCGACAAGATTGCTCCAGAATTCACGGCGCAGAATAGCTATCACTTGCGCCTTATAGCTCCTCAGATCCAGCTTCAAAGTGAAAAGAACCCGAAGTCTGTTGCGCTGATAGCTGCCAAAGGCATGCAATTGAAGGTGGTGTCTATCATGGATAAGCAGCGCGTGGGTGACGATGTCAGCGGCCTCATCCAACGCCGTTTCTCTCTTGACATGGATGGCGCTCAATTCTTTGTGGCAACGCAGAAGAATCTGATAGCACATCTGCAATTCTACGCCGGAAACAAATACGGGAATGCTCCTGGCTCTGCATGGCCACCGTGGATCACCCTGGAAGCAATGTTCGACTTTGAGCTCAATCCCTTCGGTTTCTCAAGAATCATCCAGAAAACCTCTGCTAGTCTGCGCTACGACAAGTACAATAATCTCCGGCTTAAGTACAATGAGGAGGTTGGCCAGGAAGGAGGCGATGAAATTAACGATGACAACAGGGAAACTCGAATGGACCAGATCCTCGTCGACTTCCCTCGCGTTAGAGCAATCTGTGATTCTGCGGAGTATTACTCCATGTACATCATTGTCCTTGATTTGTTGCTCTACAGTGAACCGCTGGAGAAAGTGCGGAATGAGCGCTTGGAGAAGATCATGCTTGCATCCGACTTTAGCGATCTGAGAGGTGCCCCGGAGATGGTTAGCAAGCTTCAGGAACGCATTCGACGTCTCGAGGAGATCAAAGAACATTTCCAGGTGCAGGCCAAATACCTGGACAGGCAAGGCTGGGAAGACCGGATGACACTGGAGAGAGACCTGACGCACTGCGAAGACGAGCTGTTCTTCATCATGAAAGCCATCACTACCTCGCAGAGGAGAAACGAAGACCGGAGTGGATCGGGGACGAACGGTCTTCTGCGTTGGAACATTTCCGCGTCTGAGGTGGTGTGGCATCTGATGAAGGATCCGACCGAGCCTCTGGTCGAATTCCAGCTGCGGGATGCGACATATGAGCGCACAGACAATAGCGACGGCTCAAATCACAATCTGATCAAGATCCAGAGGCTCTACGGTCTGAATCTGCTGCCCGATGCACTGTATCCTCAGATGATTGTCCCTTACCTTGACCAGAATCGGCGTTTGGAAGGACCCGACTCAAATATGCTAAAGGTCGAATGGTATATGCTGGAAGCAGTCGCTGGTATCCCGGTTCTGGATGACTTCGAGGTCACGCTCTTCCCACTCAAGATACAATTAGAAAGAGACACGGGCCAGAAGCTGTTCGAGTACATCTTCCCTGGGGTAGGTGGTAATGCATTTGAGAACGGCGGATTCTCTCCATTTATGATCCCGAACACGAACCCTCTGGACGACGATAGCGAGAATGAGCAAGAGACGCGTGAATCGTCTCCAACCGAGCAAAGCAATGACAATACGTCCGGAGAAGAATCGCAACACTCGACCGGACCTGGAGCTATCCAGTTGCGCTTGCAACCGACTCTCTCTTTCCCAGATCAGAGGAGGCAAGCCCCGCGATCAAACAGACACAGAGGCCTTATGATGACGCCCTTACACAAGGACAGCAACCGCCTAGGGCCCACAGATGGAGTTGAGGCCGTCAATCGCCCGTCAACGGGTCACTCAATGCTCAAGAAGAAGTCCGTGGATAGCCTACGTATGTTGGCTCGTCAGCCTACAAATAAGTCAGCATCGAACATTTCCGCTAGCGGTGCCAGTGAAGACAAAGAGAGAGAGAAAGAGAGAGCCAAGAAATTTACACTTGGTCGAGCGAACAGGAGTAAATCCAATGCGGCAGATGACATTTCACAGATGATGTCTCGTGCCTCAAACTACATGACACTGGCCCATGTGAAGATCAATGACGTGATCCTCTGCTTGAGCTACAAGGGCAAAGGAGGACGCAACATTGAAGACGTCCATGATTTCGTTTTCCGTTTGCCTGTCCTGGAGTATCGCAACAAGACATGGTCAAACCTCGATCTGGCTCTACGACTCAAGAAGGATGTCATGAGGGCTCTGATCTCGCACGCACCTGCAATTCTCGGTAATAAATTCTCGCACCATCGACCTTCCAAACAGCAACAGAAGCGGCTTCGGGAGCTTGCGACTTCGTCCCAGGTTCTGCCGAATTCGGACAGCGTCATCAATCCGCCATCAGATGAGCCGCGGAGCATTGCTAGTCGCGATTCAACCAGCGAGCTTTCCGAATCTCCGTCGCGAAAGTCCTTCAATTCCAATGCTTCTCCTCTGGCACGTTCTACTTCTCTCGACTCGAGCATTCAGGGCTCCCATGACCACAGCATCCGCGGTTCTCACGAGCCGAACATTGTGGTATCTGACTCTCGCTCTGCGAGCGAAGTCGATGTGGACAGGCACTCCCAGGTGCGTTTTCTGTTACTCTACTGTCTCTGATGTCCTCGGAACTAACTGTCAAACAGCATAGTAACAGTTTCATGCACAACACCCTTACTAGGCATCTCACTTCGTCGGAGTTTTCGTCCCGCGAAGCCGACGCGGATGAAGACAACGATAGGTACGTAGAACATGACACCTAGAGCATCTCGTCTCGTGTCACATCGACTGACTCTCTTACAGTCCTAAGAAAGGCTTCCGCAATTTCGGCCGAAGGCTCCTGTCCTCGCGGGGCGGCGATCGATGATCCTGAGCACACTCCTCACCGAATTCCTCTTTGCCAGATTCCACTGTACGACATTGCATAATCCGATTCATATATACGACTCGTTATAGACAGCATTGCCCGGAGTTCGTCACATTTTCCCTTTGGAATCTATGCTATACATATTCCTTGAAATACCCCCAGCCTCTGGCGCTTGTGGTGTTTGGCCGGTGCAACGGGAGGCTAATGCTCTTTTGTCTTTCTCGTCTACTACCCAGAAATCCTAATCATTCGCAAATGTGTTGTTTTGAGCGACTTCTTTTCTGAATTCCAGCCAATGGGAGTCAATCATCACCGATGCCGTACGAAAGGTGTCTTGATGCCTCAATACCTCATCGTTGATTTCTTGTGTATTTATTTTTCCGTTCGTTTCTCAGCGTTGTCTTACATTTTCGCATGTTCTTCTATTGTGTTCCATTGTCGACTTTGAAAGGAAGCGTGGGGGGTTCAACATGACATTTATGGTGAAGCGAACTTGGTATCCTTCCTGGATATTTTAACTTCCTGTCTTTCAATATATATCTGATCGTGTTTTTCTTTTCCATTTTTGTGTACAAATTTCGTTTGTGTATTATTGTAATTGCCACCCGATGAGGAGTGGGAAAGGAAAGCGGCGAACAAAGAGGGGTTATGAATGAGTTTCCACATGGATATAGAGAGGATTTGGGTTATTTTGAGAATACATACGTTATTTATTTTCTGTTGATTCGTTTCTAGTTAGACGTGGAGTAGATTCGTCCATATACAGTAACAAACAAAACCCCACAAGAATCCCCATGGCGAAAAGCGGATGTTAGCCTAACGGGTTAGTACAGCTCTAGCTATAAGTAGATGGCCTGGTTTCCAGCCATGTTCCATAGGATAACTCGCTCCCATCGACCACTCTCCAGGACGGTCCGGTCAGAAGATGCGAGAAAAGACAACATTCACACTATCGGCGGGGGCAAAACAGAGCCTGCCACGACAGTCCGTTGCTTTGAACTGATCGGCTGGGCCATATGACGCGAATGACGCGGGTTTGCCGCCGCTCAGCGGCGAGAGTTGCGAAGGGAGCTTCAACCTAGATCATGGTGCTTGTTCACAGCTGCCACCGCGTTTCTTTCCTGCGCTGAATTCTCTCCGGACACTTCTCTAGATCGATATCGCAACGGACATAAAATACCGTGGCTTTTCCCGTTGATCCTTCCTGTGTCGCTGCTATCATCATAGGGCGGAGGCCGATAGCCTCCTCCTCCAGCTCGTCATGGCGAACCGGGTGCTGACGGCTCTGGTCTCCGTTCTGTTCTTCGCATACGGGTTATTCACTTTGTCCCCGTATGCATCCAAAGCTCTCCTGTCTGGACGAGCCTTCTCGCGCGCGTCTGAGAAGGAGGTCAATGAGTTGAAACTAGGTACGATCACGTTGTTGTGATCTTTCTGCCTACGTCACTAGCGAAATCTCGTTTGAATCAAGGAATCAACTACGACTAGCTATGTTTGGAGAGTCATGAGAGCTTGCTAATTGTCCGTCGAGTAATTTCAGCCAGGGATCGATTTTGGAATCTGTCAAAGGGATTCTGCGGTCTCTCGCACCAATTCCTGACCCTCCGCAGTGGCTTCAAGTTCCATTACCTCACGAGCGTCGTACCTGGCAGTGCTACGGCGGCCCGTTCGAAGAAGCCACTGGTCATCCTAATCCATGGCTTCCCAGATAGTTGGGCGGTATGGCGCCATATCGTATCTTCCCCTGCTATCCACGAATCGAGCATCTTGGTTGCTGTTGACTTGCCGGGATATGGTGGGACTGACGGTCTGGACGAATATTCGGCGACAAACGTGTTGGAGAGCTTGACAGAATTCATCATCTCTCTCAGGGAGCAGTATGGGATCGAAACACCCGTGGATTCAAAGCCGCTAAGAAGAGTCATCATTGTTGGCCATGACTGGGGTTGCGTCCTGGCGATGCGCCTGGCGGCGGAAGCACCCCAGGTAGCTGACAGATTCATTCTTACCAATGGGCCATTGGTAGGTGTTGCAGCTATTACTCCTCAGATATACTGTTGCTAATCATTTTCTCACTCCAGCCTGGCCTTGTCGTCTCGAATGTGCGACGCTTGCTTTCATCGGCCTTTAAGATGTTCAAGACGGCGTTGAACTCGCCACTCCGCTCCCGATCGACGTTTGCCAAAGCGCTCAAGACGGTCAGCCCTGTGTTCCGCCAGCTTCGTTTGTCAGGATATATCTTTGTCATGAGATTGCCCATATCCTTTGTCCGCTTCCTGGGATACGCAGGGGATTACGCATTCCTCAAGCGCGTCCACACGATCGCCCACGGTGAAGAAGGACTGTATACGGATCGTGACGCTGCCGAATCCATGGCCAGCACGTTAGGTCCCTCCGCGGAAGAATGTAAAACAACAACTCCGCAGGGAGAGTCATACCCACTCTCCGTCAAGAAGGAGCGCGTGCTGGGCAACTTCGAGCACATGGCCAGATATTACAGAGAGGGAGCTACTTTAGGGTCCTGGAATAAGTCTCTCGAGACCATTGCTTCTCTGCACAGTATCAATCGTGGTAGTGAACTACGACGAAGCACCACTGGGAAGGGATTATTCGACGATGGACCTGACGGAGTCCTCAAGTCACCGGCGACCATCATCTGGGGCCAGAAAGATACCGCGCTGGAGCCTCATTTGTGTCTGGACGGAATCTCGGACTACCTTGACTCGAACAGCCAGGTCATTATGCTTCCACGGACGGGCCACTTCACACCAATCGAGAGGGAAAGCCGTGATGCCTTGGAACTGGCCATCGAATGGGCCGCTCAGGGTGATAGCGAAGATATCGGCTCGGTGATCGCGATCAGTTATCCTGGCGCAATGGTTACGGCGCGGAAGTGATATTTCTCCCACGTCTTTTCAGGGAAGGGCCACGGGAAGAAGGATCGGGGCAAGCTTGCTTCTTTTTCTTTTTCTTTTCTTTTCTTTTTTCCTTTTCGGTTATATACTTAGGATGACGAGAGACAAGTTTTTCTTCTTCAGTTGGTGCTGGGGGCCAGTTTCCGGGGTTCGGGGAGTTCTTATGCCCATTGATCTACTACTGTATGACTAGGACGTTATTAGTTTCTATAGAATCAGTTTGTTTTTTTCGGAAATTTCATGCGCGTTTCATGTAGACCAGAACGATGATGGAGTACTCTAGTAGTTTCGCTAACGGATCTCCTCCCCACGAAGTGCATCATCTCGCAGGATTAGTTACATGGGCGGAGTGCTGATCGTCCCGAGGGCTGCGGAGGCGATGCGGATCAACAAGATCAATTGGTGCTCACAGCAGTCGATACGCGGAGAAGAAGGCTACCTTGCGATACGCGCTGGTCACCTGGGCTTTCATTTCCTGGAGAGGATTATTGCGGCGGAGAAGGGGATTCACAGCAGAAGTAGCAAGTGGCGTTGAGCGATGCTGGAGCGAGGTTACTTAGTGTCGACTAAGTCAGTCAGTCACCAAATCCAGACTCCCCCAGAAAACAACCATCATCGCATCAGATCTCCAACCTCCGCGCGGTGGGGCAACCGAGCTCTCGCCCTTCCCCCTCTTCCTCCATCGACTGCTGCAGAGTCCTTCTTTACAATATTGTGTATATAGTGTCCTCAATTCTTTCCGGATCGCCCATGTATTGCCTGGCGCAAGCATCCCGTTGCCGTTCCTTGCAATCGTGTGACTTTATGCAGCTGTCGTGAGAGCTTCCGTCGCTTGCAAGCGGGGAAAAGGACTACCCAGATCGTCGTGATTCTTTGCAATTGATTCTATTTAGTCCTGCAGTGAGGCCGGAGGAGCTGCAGATTTCCCCAGCTCCCGTAATTGCGTCTTGCGAGGCCCGGGAATCGATTGCCGCCAGTCATGGCTGCGGGAGATGGAGCTGTTTATTGCACGGTGAGCTTCGCTTGCTTCTGTCGACGATTTCGAGAGTGGCCATGTATGTACTAACGTTTGCGCGCGCAGCTCTTAATGAGCGACAATTACCTCCCGGGTAAGTATTACTACCTCCCACGTCGCGCAAAGGAGAGAGTCTGTCCTTTTTTGCTAACAATGGCCACTAGGTGCGGCCGTTCTCGCTCATTCCTTGCGCGACAACGGGACAAAGGCGAAGTTGGTTGCTCTTTATACGCCGGAAACTCTGCAGCCCGCGACAATTGCTGAGCTCCAGGTAGGCTTTTCTCTGCATTGCGTCTGGGTCCTCTTTCCGGTTACTGACCACAGCGCAAAAGAGTGTTTACGATGAAATCATACCGGTTAACCGGATCACGAACGCAATGCCTGCCAATCTCTGGCTTATGGACCGGCCGGACTTGATATCGACATTTACGAAAATTCAACTATGGCGCCAAACACAGTTCAAGCGCATTGTCTATATCGACTGCGACGTGGTGGCCGTACGCGCACCGGATGAGCTTCTGTCCCTGGACGTAGATTTCGCTGCCGCGCCGGATGTTGGCTGGCCGGATATTTTCAACAGCGGAGTGATGGTCCTCCGACCCAACATGCAGGATTATTACTCCCTTATCGCGCTAGCTGAGAGGGGGATCAGCTTCGACGGTGCGGATCAGGGTCTGTTTAATATGCATTTCAGGAACTGGCATAGGTTGAGTTTTACGTACAACTGTACTCCTAGCGCCAACTATCAGTACATTCCGGCATACAAGCACTTTCAGAGCACGATCAGCTTGCTTCATTTTATAGGGGCCCAGAAACCGTGGAATCTCCCGAGACAGGTGCTACCGCGGGAGGCGCCTTATAACCAGCTATTGGGGAGGTGGTGGGCTACATATGACAGGCACTATCGTCCAGAGGTATGGTCTTTCATCTATGTCCTTGAATCTCCCAGGTCCGGGAATTTTGACTTAGGATAATAGGTTACTTCATATGAACCCGGGTACAGTCAGGCCCTGCCGCAGACTAACCCGCGCCATGGTATTCCCGAGACGGTGAAGACCGTGGATACCCCGTCGGCCCTCTCTACTCGATCAGCCCAGATCTACCAACCTGCTCCTGTGCGACCCGTGAAAGTGGCTTGGAAGGAGACTGGCCAGACGACTGGTTCTACCCAGCAGCGTCATTATGGGGGTCATTTCCACGTTCATCAACCGCCAGCACAAGTAATAGAAGACGCCTCGGCCAATGCCCCACAAGTCGTGCCTAGTAACCCGCCCCAATACCAGGTGCAAGAGCAAGCCCGGATTGCGAGTGCTGTACCGCAATATGTGCGTGGAGAAGAGCATGTATCTGCGTATATCCAACCTTCACATGAACCACAGCAACACGCTTGGCAACCTCATCGTGAGGAGCCGTGGCATGAGCAGCAAGCGGAGCCAGCACCTGCGGTCGTGCATCAGCCTCCCCCGCAAAAGACCCAGTCTCCAGAACCTCCAAAGGAGAGGCCCTTTTCGCCGCCCAAGGCGGAATGGGACGCATCGCGGTAGGTCTACCATTGTGTAATCAATACCGGTACAAGCTAACACTACACAGAGAGCCTCCTCCGCAGAATTCAAGGCCAGAGGCGATGGCGCTACAAACCCAGACATACACTATGTCTAAAGACACGAAGCTTTTCCGGCCTCCAGGAGCGTATCCTGAAGCCCCGAAAGATATGTGGTATAAAGTGCCCGAAACAAAACCTGAGCCGTCAAATATCACCCCAATATTCCCTTGGGAAACCAGAGCACCTAAACCGACACGAGTTTTCCCGGATGAAGTATCTGAGACATCGGAGTTTCAATCTTCTACTCGTCCCAGGTCTCCTTCCTTGGTCACTGACGCGAGCGGGCCTTCAACAGAAACGCCGTCCACGCCCCCCTACTCGCAGGAACCCTCGGACCCATGGACCACTTACACAAGGTCCAATGCATGGGACGAGGTCCCAGAAATATCCAAATACATTGAATCGATACAACAATCCAGAAAAGCCAAGACGCAAGTGATTCCTGGGACTGACAACGTCTCCTCGCCCTCCAAAGGAGCTGAGGACCGGAAAGGCAGCCTGAGGATTACCGACTTCCCTTCGGAGGTTGAGCGTCCTAGTCTCCCCGTCACGCCGGCGCCAGTCAGGCCAGCAACCTTCTGGGGCCGAGACGTAGGGGAGACGGGTACAGAACTTCCAGCTGCTAAGGGAGTGCCCCGGCAGGAGGAATGGGTGGGTCTCACAGTTGATGTGTTTGTACACCTCCTGCGAGTAGCGTACTTATACTGGCGATTGACAGAATCCGATGGCACGGCTCGAAGAGCTCCGACGCCGTCAGTCAGAGCTACTCGAACATCCCGATTCACTCCTTGAGAAAGTTGCCCAATTCAGGGAGGCTCACTCGGAGTAGAACGACAGCTCATATTCAACCTTTTCGCGAATGTACTCTACCATGTTGAACCTCCAATAACTTTATCAAAGCTCCTCATACGACAAGGGAGCCAACCATCTCGCTCATTCTCTTAGTTGATGCTATGTAAATCCGATCTTGCTTTGGCGTGTTTCAATCTGGGCATAAAGTTCGCTTATACCCGCTTTATTAGCGCTTCGTTTCGTTTCATGCATTGCGATTGCTACAGTGCATTGCATTGCTAGACTTGAAGTTTCCGTTTTCGTTTTTATATTCTCTCTAGTTTCGCCTTTCGGATCTCTTGTTTGTCGATGAGTTAACTCTATTCGATTTCATCTTTGTGGTGTACTATAGCGAGGAGCCATGAAATGTACTTTAGATTGCAACAACGTTAAAAAGTCTTTCAGTGATGTTCTGTTTCAGATAGATTCCGAGTATTACGTGCGAACATGCGAAGCTGACGAAGCAAAGCAGAACTCAATCTTAATAAATGATGATTGGCTTCTCTATTTCTTCGTCCGGACGCTTTCAACAATCAATATACCTGTTTCGCAGTAACCTAGTGTCGAGTGATATGATATTATGCATGTTGAGCAGGGAAATGATATCCGGCGGATTTGGTTGAACCAAATGCACGCTCTTATTATCGTTCTTTCTGAGTGAATATCCGGATTCGTCGACGACAATCAATCTAGCGTTTTCCCTTGAATCAAATTCACGTTGACTTGCCGACCACCGTAGGATAGAGAAACATTCTCATCTGTCGGACAATTCATATCGATACGACGTAGATCCAGTCCAGCTCGAGAAAACCCCAAAAGAAAATTACATCGATCCAAGCGCAAGTTCTCAATACGGTCCAGTAACTCTCTCAATGTCTCCAAAAAAGGACCGGGATATTGTTCTTCTTTCCGTCCGTCGTGATATGGCAGCTGCAATTGCGATAAGCAGACTGTGCGTAGAGGGACACCGCTCCCATTAGCGATCCAGACAGCCTTCGATACGACATTGAGGTGATGTTCGTAACTCTTTTCTCCCAGTGTCATGTCCAAATCCAGATACGACTGTAGCCAATCTCCCTTTTCCACGGGCCGACAGAAGTCCACTCTCAGTTCTGCTAGTTTCGGAAGCTTCTGTAAAGCAGAGGATAAGACGGCTAGGTCTGTATCGGTGTTGATGATCCCGCGTTGCTCTTCACAGATCTTCTGTAGACGGTCATATATGACCATATAAGAAGGACATTCGCCATCATGATATTTCAAATCATACAATTCTTTCGCCTCTTCGACATATCGATGAGTTTGAAACGTGAATAGATTCGACGAATAACATTCGAAATCCAAGATTTCTTAAATCAAAAAAAATTCGTTCGTTCTAATAAGGTTTTCAACGTAGGCGATGATATCTGGAATAAGAAAAGGCCTTACCCGGTCTTAACAATTGCGGAGCCACATAGATGAAGGAGACGGTATAGTGACGAACTTCGGACTCGATGAAGCTGCGGAGTTCATCGAATCCAGGTTTTGAGAATCGAAATTCAACCTCGTGGAAGAGAAGAGGTAGGCATATTTGTCTGAGCTTTTTACTGACGCATGAGAGTTGTTTGAGATCTGGGATTTGGAGCAGGTCGCGGATATCGTACAGGATTTCGGTTGGGAGAAGTTCGAGGAAAGTGTTATGGTCTGTTGAGCTCATGGCGTGTGGGATCGTGAGTGCTAATCGTCTGCTTTGCTGGGTTTATATAAATAAGTGAATATCAATTTTTGAGGTCGCTCAGGTACTAAAAAATATAAAAATATAAAATAAAAAATGGTGAAATAGATAGAAAACCGAAGAGATGATAAGATAAAGAAAAGGAAGATAACCACCCTTGGAATTGGACGTGTCTTGATATTGAATTATTGTTGATGCTCACGAAGGTGGCCTATTGATTTAGGCCGTCAGCGATAGTATTTATTTATATAGCACGTACAGTTCGCAGCACGTTTGCCACTAGATAGACAATAGAACGAGAAACTTCATCATACCACGACTAAAAGGGCAATTCAAACCGGGGTCTCCCAGTTCCTATGAGATAATCAGTTTTTTCACATGTTCTGAAGGAGTAGTAACGCTTTGGATTTAACCACCGTGAACTAGCGAAAAACCATTGGTGACTCAACGCTATCTGATCGGACGCGACTACTGCTCCTAATTTTCCCGTTGTAATGTTGTAGCGGTTTGGTTCCGGGAGTTCTCGCAATAACATGATGGAACTGTTTTGCTGATGGCATGACTGAGTTGTTTTAGTTTCGCTCGGGAGACGCAATGTCATATGTTTCGTCCCGATGTAGATGGGCTTTCTGACCAATCTTATTAGCGAACCAGAGAAGAAAAGGGTTGATCCCGGTCAAGTGCCTGTTCGTATGGCCTCGGTTACGAATGATCGAGAGTAAGGTTAATGTCTATTGATCTTATCGAAAGTCTTCTTGGAAGGATCCAAACAACACAGGTAAGAAGCATCAAAGAGAATGTGATAGCACGAGACGTAGGTGTAAATAGTATTCAAAAATAGATCCGGAAGGCTTTCGTTGCGTGTGGGTGAGCTCTCTTAAAGTTTGCAACCAATGTTTCCTCGCGTCGTTATATTTCTTCAATGGAACTAGCGATTCTGTAAAGGAATAGCCAACTCTTCCAAGAAGCCTCTCATCCAAACGCATCCTGTGTTTTCGTAGAGAAACTGGGTGCCGCCACACTAGACGAGACAATTCCGGAACCTAACCAATTATCCTACCACAAGTTTTCAAAGTTGATACTATTCATGCTTCCCGATTGATGGAATACTAGTCATATGAGATTGCAGAACTTTGGACCGCAAGGGGAAGTTGTAGATATCTTGAAGTTATAAGCTACCTTAGCGATAACAACGAGCAATCATTTCTAAGAATATCTTTTCACCTCATGATGCTAGCAAGCACAGACGCCGTACGAAGAGAGGAGGAAACTGGAGAAAACCGCCCCAAAGAAAGGCCAAAAGAGGATATCGTAGACAGAAGAGGGTATTAAGCTATTTATACACAACTGGAAACTCAGACCTTTCGTCCATGTCGCGAATAGAAATCGCACTGCTTGATGTGCTTTGCTTTTCCGGTTTTCTCGTCAAATAGGCTGAATCCATAAGTCGCGGCATTGGGTGGGGTATAGACTAGAATAAGATTAGCATCACGATACAAGGTTAGAAGGTTAGCTATATCTCAACATACGGTGTAGCGAAATGGCGAAGTTGCTGGGGTCGGGGTTCGAGATTTTATGGAGACCCAGCTTCATAGATGGTTAGTACACATACTTTGACCAAGAATCATCCCGAGAGAAAGAAAAAGGTAAGATGGCGATAGATGATCACAAACCTTATCAGACATGTAAGTCACCTGGTTCTCGCCATATTTGGTCTGCTTTGTGATGTGGAGAGGTGACGATTGTCCTTCCTTGACCTTGTCCTCTTCTGGCCACGCATAGAGCGTTTCCTGCAAGGTGCCTTTTAGGACCTGATTTTGCAAAGGCAAAGGTTAGTTAATTACATCATTCCAGAGTCTCACAATGATGAATGGGCAAATACCTTCATGACACAATGTGCGTTAGCATGGTCGTGGATTGCACTCCCTTTACCCGGACTCCAGACAAGAATAAGCTAGATTTCCCAAGTGGGCGCAGTTAGCACACCGTCTGAGTATCTAATGGCGTCCACTAGCCACGGAGCGTATACGGATTCCACTCTATATTCAATTCATACCAGGTTGCTCTTTCCGTTACCCTCGTCCACCAGGTTTCTTGTATACGTCCTACTGGCGTCTCCCATCGCGTACATCGTCCACTCTTGCTCATTGGAGACATACTTCTCCATCAGCCGTTGGATGTCTACCGGGTCGACATCGTCGGAATCAAGACCTGAGCTGGGACCCAAGACAGCGCTCAGATCTGCAACGAGCTTTTGGAAGGCGTCCTGTGCCGTACCATCGGCTTCGGACAGAGAAGACGACTCCGAACCGTTTTCGAGGAATGGCATCCTTACGGGTTTGCAGTACAGCTTGTCTTGAACTCAGATAACTCTGTAAACCCGCCTATTCAATGGCAGCGGATCTTCCAGTAAAGTTTCCCGCCTGACTAGATATAAGATGCGTGCAAGCTTCAGAGAAAGCTTTCGGTCTTGGCCGGAAGTTGAAAGAGAGTTTGAGGATGGAAACGGTCCGAGAAAAAAATAAATTGAAGTACGTAGCTGCCTATAGGTATTACTAACGGCGATTCGGATATCATATCAAGGGAAGCACAAGCGTGGTATGCGTATCCTCTTGAGGACGGCGGAGTGGTGAGTATATCTGATATTATACGGAAGGTCCAATGGAGAGCGCCGTGAGGCAATCTCTCTTGTCTGAGCCGCCGCTTGCCACAAACATGGTCGAAGTTGAGCACGCAACGCAGCACAGGAGAAGACGCGATCAACTCCGATCTGGCTCCGATCTGACTTTTGGGTGCCTTGTGGGTGCCTTGTTAGTGCCTCAGGTCAACGCCCCGCGGCGATAACTGGGGCTACACTCACCGCCTTTGGCAGAATCCCGCGAAAGCCATCGAATAGTGGCGGCGACCACAAATCTATCTCAAAGATTCTTCCCCGCAAGAAACTCTTGCGACATCCTCTGCACACTGCGCCACCGCTATACGCCTGTGTGTGCTGCATTTTTTTTTTACCAAATACTGCACCTTTTCAATCATTCTAAGCGTGCCTCAGCGCGTGCGATTCCGCAAAAATGGCGACGACAGTGGACAAGGTTCGCTCTGCCTCCGTTCTTACCAAATCTATGAAGAATGACACTGACACATGATCTCGTACTGCAGATCAAGGAGATTGAGGCCGAGGTTAGTCAACGGATTTTCCGTCCGAGATGCTCGAAGAAGTGGGATACTGACACTCCCGCAGATGGCCAAGACTCAGAAGAACAAGGCGACATCATATCACTTGGGACAGTTGAAGGCTAAGCTTGCGAAGCTAAAAAGAGAGCTCCTCACTCCTTCTGGTGGTGGAGGTGGTGGAGGTGGTGAGTATATGTTCAAATAGTGTGATATTATCAGCTCTGTCGAGCCTCCGCTGACATGCATATCTCGTAGTCGGTTTCGACGTTGCCCGTACTGGTGTCGCGAGTGTGTAAGTACCTCTCATTTGTACACAGTTGCGTATCTGACACTGACACCAAATGCTAGGGGATTCATTGGCTTCCCGTCCGTGGGGAAGAGTACGTTGATGAGTAGATTGACTGGCCAGCATTCCGAAGGTTCGTGACGATCCTCTTGTCTTTGTGCAAGGGAGGAAAAAATACTGATAGTCATGGGTAGCTGCCGCATACGAGTTCACAACCTTGACGACTGTCCCTGGACAGGTCATATATAACGGTGCGAAGATCCAGATCCTGGACTTGCCCGGTATCATTCAAGGAGCCAAGGACGGCAAGGGTCGTGGTCGGCAGGTTATCGCTGTCGCAAAGACCTGTCACCTCATCTTCATTGTTCTCGATGTCAATAAGCCTCTAACGGACAAGAAGATCATCGAGAACGAGTTGGAGGGATTCGGAATCAGGATCAACAAGCAACCTCCCAACATCGTCTTCAAGAAGAAGGACAAGGGCGGCATTTCCATCTCCGCTACGGTCCCATTGACTCACATCACCCATGACGTATGTTCTACAGCTGTAAGACTTTGGGATTATCCGCTGACATTTTCCAGGAAATCAAAGCCGTGATGAGCGAGTATAGGATCTCCTCTGCTGATATTGCTATTCGGTGCGACGCGACTATCGACGACCTGATCGACGTTCTGGAGGCCAAGAGTCGAAGCTACATCCCCGTCATCTATGCTCTGAACAAGATCGACTCGATTTCAATTGAGGAGCTGGACCTTCTGTACCGGATTCCTAACGCGTGCCCCATCAGTTCGGAACATGGCTGGAACGTTGACGAGCTTCTGGAGCAAATGTGGGAGAAGCTCAACCTCCGAAGAATTTATACCAAACCCAAGGGCAAGCAGCCCGATTATACGGCTCCAGTTGTTCTGCGGTCCACCGCGTGTACTGTCGAAGACTTTGTATGACGCCTCTCCTACTTCTTTCTCTCTAATCCAGGGACTAACTGTACCATCAGTGCAACGCAATCCACAAGTCGATCGTGGAGCAGTTCAAGCATGCTATCGTCTATGGTCGTTCCGTGAAGCATCAGCCACAGAGAGTCGGTCTTGCTCACGAACTTGCAGATGAGGATATCAGTCAGTGACCCCGTCCCTGTTGCGCTCAGCAAAGCTTCCATACTAACTTTCCTTCACAGTTACAATTGTTAAGCGATAAACGGCCACTCCCAATGCTGAACACTTCCCCTGTCCGCATGAAGAGCTGGAGAGCCGATCATGAGGACCTGGCCTATAGCTGACTTGCGCCTGGCACGGACCTTGGGCCACTTGACAGTTGCTTGGAAGGGGATTTGGATTCGAAAGTGGTCCACGGGATCTCATCTGAGACACCACGCAGAACTTGATGAGAGCGGGGAGTATGGAAACAATGCTACCAACTGCAGCTGTGGTTTGGATAGCGTCCAAGTATCCTGGAAGGGATTGGATTGGGTCTTGTCAATGCATTCATAATGCAGGGTTGTTTTCCGGATCTGGCCATTACCACCAGGTATTACGTGTCATAACTTACCAGGGCTCGACAGGGTTGAAATGAGGTGGAGGAAGATGACCGGGGAAGACTGAAGGGAACATGGATTAATCAGCGCACAGGGGAACATCGCAGGCTTCCTCTGGGCTGGATGAGTGTTCATGTCAGGGAATGATTTGTTCTGATCAGACAAGCATAGCGAGTTCCGCTTTCCTTGTGCGAAGACGTGTCTCAATGCGCATGTTGATAAGACTGTTCCGATACTGATATTTGGAAATGTGATGACCAAATCCGGACTGGCGTCCGGGAGCAAAGATGGATTAACGAACTTATCTGCGCGGTTGTGTCAAGAATTCAGGAGGTTCCTTTATAAGAAACGGGGACAGCGCCCATGGCTGTGACATCCTTTCTTGTTCGTGTCAGATAGCCACCGCATGGCCGGCCTATCGACGGGGATCATGGGCCTTACGATTCCTGCTAGTAGAGAGCCCTGGTGGGAAGCAGAAAGGGCTGAGCCTTCGCATGGCGAGCAGTGCCGAGTTCCATAGTTCCATCCGCACTTGGGGTCTGGATCGCTCGTTGAGTTCGGATCCGATAAAGAAACTTGTAGATTGTAATAATAGCGGCCCGTGCAAACCATCCTAGTGCCATGCCGTCTGTAGTTACCTAGACAAGGTACTCTGTCATTGATCGCTGTCGCCCAGATGACAATCCGGTTAGCGGATGAAGCGGTGCCTGCGCCAGGCGACCAAAACGAGCAGTTACCCTGCTTCTTTCGTCATTCGGGAGATCTCTGTCGAGCCGGGGATCGCTGAAGTATCTTATCCTTGGCCAATTTGTTAGTTATTTTCTTTTCTTTTTTTTTTTTTTTTTTTTTTTTTTTTTTTTTTTTTTTTTTGCTTTTCCACGAGATGCGTGCCGGATGGTCCATCTTAGGCCCCTGAACGCCTATGGTATTTCTCCCCACACACCACCGGATCCTTCAGCCAAGAGGCTGTTGGAGAAGCAAAGCTTCGAACGTAGATCCCGGCGCTTAGAGTAGATTGCTGCAGTGAGACATTGGACGAGACTGGGCTGTCTGGAATTACATTGGGCGACCAGAGCCCCGTTCGCAGTGCGGATTGGGGCCGGTTTGTAATACTTGTAGTGAGTAACTGATAGTACCACTTTCATAATCTGTCGTCAGTATTGGCCGCAGCGCTATCTGCGGAGTGGCAGTATTTAATTAATTAATTGGGCGAGAGAAAAAGAAAAGAAGAAGAATGGACCAGGACGGTTGAGAAGAGAGAGAGAGAGAAAGAGAGAAGAAGGAAAGACATTGTTTGATTGTTTGTCTCGGAGCACGTAACTTAACTAACCTCCTCCGCCTCGCACGTCCGTCGACTCGACCCCAACAGCGTCGTCTTTTCTTTGACGGTTTGACCAGGAGCTATGGCCTTGTGTTTGAGAGCGCCGGGAGGAGGTTGGCAAGGTCACTAACTGGAGCGTGCTCTACGTTTGATCTTATCCCCCCTCATCCCCCTCCTTCATTGTTATTGATTGAATCTACCCGCTGGCGCCCTGTCACACGTTTTAGTTGCCGCCGGGGCTTGTCACCGTCGATATTATTGACTTGATAGCGTCTCTAATGGGGTCTTCAAGCCCATAGGTTGATTGTCAGCACTGTGTGTGCCTGTAATTCTTCGATGTCGCACGATGCTGGGCGTCCGCCTCATTCCGTCTGGTCCTTCAACCATCCAGCTGATGACGATGGCAGCTTCCCCTTCGCAGTTCCACGCGACGATGAATTAGCCTTGATGACCGTCGGACAAGTGTGAATATTACATAGGCTGGCACCACGTTTCGGCTGCCCACGCTCATGTCCAGTTGAATTTGGTCCCTGACCGTCTGGCCAGACTATGGGCTGTACCAGATTACTCCATACAAGCGAGCAGGCTTTTTCCTTTCATTATTTGCGTGGCTGACGATAAATGCGCAGCGCCCCAGCGCATGCTCCACGTGAAGGGACAGCCAGAGCTTTTCAGGGCCAATATCACGACAATACTTCGTCCGCGCAACTCGAGTGGAGCGGAAACTGAAATATCAATATCCGTCCTCGTGGCCCTCCGGCAGGGGAGCAGCGTGTATGGCTTGAGACTCTTAGACTATGGCTGAAGAAACCGTTCAAATCTGAAAGAGGACGAATCAGTCATTCCTCCGTATGACGGCGGAGACCGTTCGCAAATCGTGCACCTGCAAGGCTATGTCGATTTTCGAACCACTTTTCGGGCCGTCTCGACAGCTCCATTTGCGGATCCTTTAGAGCGCCACGGCCGCCGGCGAACTAACCATACAACGACCAGAGCGAGATCCCTCCGATCGTCCTAACGACGGAGTCTCCTTTCCAGGATGACCAAGGACTGCCCATAGTGGATCGCGGTGGGCCTGGGGACTGGCCCGGGCATGCTTCAATTCTTAGAGCCGTCGTGCTGAGAACTTAACCTTCTCGATGCAGAAACTATGATAGGACTCTGCTCGACGGTCCTGTTCTGCCCATGTATGGGTACTTGTAACATATCCTCCACTTGCTGTGCTTTTTGGTCGCAAGTACCGAGTGCTCGACGGTACTAGGTACTTCTTCCGCCGCCGTTATTCTTACTTTTTATTTCGGCTTCGGATTTCGCCCAGGAAATGGATCATCCACGCTTATACGGCCGAGACCGTCGTGCACTAAATTCGCAAAACAAGACCCTCTGTCGATCCTTCTTCGGGAGTGCACTGATGAGGCCATGATGCCCTGGACATTGTGGCTCACTGTTGGTCGCCATTATTGCTATTATTCGCCTCCCCTTGACAATTACCAATGGATGCCACTGCCCCCTGCAAATAGCACGATGATTATGATTGACTCTATCTAGGGCATCTCCGCTGTCCTCGTGCTTCCGTCTCCACGATCCACGTCCACTAATCTTCTATCGACCGATATTGTCACGATCTATGGATCGAGTCAGGGAACCCACTCACATCATCATAGCCTCTTGCCCCGATGCTGTACAGAGAGCGTCGAGCGGTGTTTTCCTTCCTTGGACATGACCATGCCGATGTGGTCCGGGTACCGTCGATTTTGCCCGGGACTAGAGTAGTTGTACTGCTCGCAGGGTTCACCATGATCGGGGTAGCAAAGGTTGCTCATAATATTGGCCGCTATTATCTCCCCTTGGAAGATTCGAGCTTTGATATCTCATGTGAACTGCCGTTTTATTGAGCCACTAAGCAGGAACTGCCGTTACGTTCCGTATGGTATCCCAATACTTCTGTGCTGTACGTCTTTTTACATCACGGTAATTTGGCTTTAAAATATCCCGGTCTAACGTCTCCTTCGACAGCCAACCATGTTAAATGGATGGCTTCGACCCCTCACCATTTTTTTGCATGTACCCAATAGTCTTGCGTCTTCCGGTCTTTTTCTCCTGCTGGCTGTCATTTCTCTCCTTTTTTGCCCTTCCTCCCGTCGCCGCTATCTTGCACGGGCTTTGTGTTTAAGTAGTTTCCTTTTCGGTTCATCGCCCATAGTTAAGCTGCACTTATCGATGCCCCCCTGGTGCCTTGTCCTGAATCCTTTTTACATGCCCTACCCGCTGCAGAGCACCCACCATCCGCCCCTCACTACCTTTTCCCCATCCTGCATACTCCGAAGAGCGTCCCTCAAAAGTCAAGAATAGCTCCCCTGTACATGCTGCAAATACTTATCATAGTACCTGCTTCATTCCGAATTCAACGACTCCGGGTGATCGGGATTTTCTTCTCTCCCGCGAAACTATCTACTGCTCTTTCATTCTTCCGTCCTAGATCTATCATGTCTTCTTTCTCTTCAACTCGCATCTAGTCTTGGAGCTTCGCTACTATTAAGTTTGCAGTCGGCTTGGTCCGCGTTTCACTGACCTTGTGCGTCCGTGCTGCGCTGCAGACTGTCCTTCCCTCAACAGGAAGCAAACCAGCATATTCAGCTCTATGGATGTATCTCCCGCCATGGATACAGAAGCTCATTCCGGACAGGAGAATGATTTTGGACATTCACAGTGGGTTGAGATGGGCGGCTATAACCCTTCCCAACAAACATCCCCGATACCGGATTTCCACGGGTTTGGTTATGGACCTGCACCTATAATGCCAATGGAGCCTTCCTATAGCATGTCGATACCGCCGTCGTATGCATCACTGCCTTTGGCTATGCCTTCTCATCCATGGCCGAGTATGTTGACGGCGCACTCAAGTTTCCATGAGGGGGGGTTGCCACCGGCGCCGGCGCCGGCGCCAATCTCCATATCACCTCCAGCACCCATTCATCCTATACGCACAACATCCACCGGATCTACCCCTAGGAGGACACTCACGGATGAAGATCGTCGACGGATGTGCCTCTATCATGAGGAGAACAAAAATGCTAAGCAGACAGACATCGGAGGTGAGCTTCTTCTGCACTTGTATATGATCGAAAACGCTAATTAAAGGGAATGTAGCCTTGTTTGGGGTTGAAAGAAGGTAACCAAAATTCACTTTCTTTTTGATTTACTATATGAGAATAAAATCTGACATTCTGAAGTACTGTCTCCAAAGTTCTACGTCAGAAAGAGAAGTATCTCAACCCTGATGATGGATCTCGCTCTCCTATCAAGAGGGCTAAGGGCCGGGTTCCTGATATTGAAAAGGCCTTATCCAATTGGGCAAGGAACTATCAACGTCAAGGCTATCCTTTAACGGATGCCATGATCAGGGAGAAAGCGCATTTCTTCGCGACCACTTGTGGTAGTCCTGACGGCAAGGAGAAAGTGCTCACTACAGCATGGCTCGAGAAGTTCAAACAGAAGAACAATCTACTGGGAGCAAAGTCACGGAAAGGTTCGATCGATACGGCAAGCGACATTGGAAGTCCTTCGCAGTTGAATACGAACTCGAGTACTGCTTCGGCTTCGCAAACCCCAAGTGGAGTATCACCGATATCCCCCGGTGGATTGACAACGCCGTCTCCAGTGTCTCCTCCAGCAAATCAGGATAGCCTGCGGAAAGACTCACTTCAAGGTTTTGATTTTGGCAACGACTACCGGCCCACGCACGCTCAGAGTACAACTTCCCTTGACACGGCGCCTTCCCTCACGGCCAGTATGGCAAGTCCGACATCTCCCTTTGTGTCTGACAGTCCGTACACTCCTACGTTGCAGAATGGACTCCCCTCTATTGGCAGTAATTCAAGCAGGCCACGAAGCCAGACATTCCCGCTTGCTGCTGCTATCGAACCGGGACTGCTCTCTCCAAACGGTTCAGCTGATCAACTTACACCGAAGAATGTCCTGCAGGAATCAATGTCTACCTCCGTTCTGGACTCGCCCCTTGATGATTCAGCTCTCGACTCCGACGAGCCAACTACGATCAAAAGAAACCACAGCAGTCCCGAAATCAAGACTCAGTTGATGCAGCCGCCCCCATTGCCAAAATCAAACACTACTTCTCCAATTAGCGCACCTTCTTCTCCCACTCAAGATGAGGCACGTCGCGCCTTGGAGCTTGTTATGAACTACTTTCAGAATCAGCCTTCAGGTCTAGGTGCACATGACTTCATGACGATTGGAAAGCTCATGGAGAAGTTGGAGCTCGCCCAGAATCAAGCCTCTATACTTCCTGGGGGGCTGCACCGTATCGACGAGCGTGAAGATGGGCTTCGCGTCAGCAAGAAACGGAGTATACACTCTTTGACTTAAGATGTTACAGATGTCGTTTCAGGCTGTTCCCTCGCCGACCAGTCTTCCCTGCTATCCTATAATTCATAGGAAGCACGATTGTACTTTTCATTGTGTTGGTTGCACACGGGCTTCATTATCAAGTGTAACCTGTTTGCTCCAAGCAGATCTGAAGAAACGGATCAAGATGGCAAGATATACAACCATATGAGAGGGCAACCTCGCAGGCAGGAGTTATTTGGTTTTATTGTTACTTTCTTGCAGTGCAGTTCTCTGAGGAAAACAAGTGATCCTGAGCAACGCCGATTCCATTGGATCGTGCGCTTTGAATACACGCTCAGGCACTATGTCCATTCCCAACGCCTTTTCGAATCAGCGCCAGCCATCCCAAATCACGGCCTTTATGAGATTGACAACCGACTCCTTCGAGGCATACAGCCGGAAAGTGTGCTGATCCTTGGATTTTGATGTGGACTGGACGCATACGTCTGCGTTTCTGTTTCTATACTAATCTGCTGTGTCCCATTTTGTTATCTATTCCCCCCCTTCTTTTCATGTTGACCATTGCCCGATTTTGTGATCCACCCCAACGTTTTGCATTGTGGTTCCATGTACCGGGCACATTTTCCGGTATCTAATCTATTTCCTTACTTCCCATCATGTCACAGAATTGAATACTACACTCGATCCGCTCGCGCGGAAACAGCCTTTAGCATAGGGTGCAGGCCCTTATATACCTTCACAGGCAGTGCGCATATATGTCACATTTTCCCTTTCACATACCCCATTTGTGTTTGTTCCGCACTTCATTTCTCTCTTAACTGTTATTTATCTATGATTATGTGTCTCATAGCATAATCTTTCAACCCGTACCTAGTCTTCTCTTGATAGCCTTCTTTTTCCCTGGATATTCCCCCTATAGTTCTGTTATGGCCGTCTTGCTTTCATGTGTGTTTTCTTCCACCTCTCTCTCCTGTGCTTCGATTTGTCTATTTATCACTTATTTTCTCTTTGGATCCTATGTATGATCATCATATCATTGACCTCGCGCATGCCGAATCCGACCCGGAAGTAGCAGACAACAGGAGGGATGAGATTCTCACATTAACTATAGCGACTGTATACATATACATATCGAGACTCAAGTTCCATTAGTTGCTCTTTCTGGTCTTCTGTTCGATATGATTGTACATGCCCAAACGCAACCAGGCTGGTGGAAGAGCAGGATTATCGGTTACAAAAAAGTCATGTATTACGGGAGGCAATCTGATTGATAATCGATGATTAGCATTTATTTATTACGTTTTTGTGCTTTGATATAATCCTATTTGTTTCCTGGGTACTTTTGAAACAAGAATAAGAGAGAACAAGGCGCGTATCTCATCTACATGTGGTCTTCTTCATGGTTGGTGGAGAGAGTAACCCCTCTGTCTTCCATCAGCTCGGCGACATCGCGCTCCAGCAACTCAGGGAGGAGCTTAGCGAGTATTGCTTCGATTATTGAGAACATGAGATGGCGATTGCAGTATGCGTTGGAAAAGGGATCTAAAATTTCGGTCTCGATGGCGGACAGGAGAAGGTCCTCTTCCACCTTGTCGATATTCTCAGCGGATAAGGGCAAGGCCCGTTCGGGGAAGGGATTTCCTCCCTCGGGTACCAGACCTTCATCCTGCTGTTTCTGAGGCTGCTCGACAACCGACGCACTGACTACATCATCCCTGGATATGCAGAAGAACGCTCGAGCGACAGGCCGCGGGATCAGGGATAGGAGCCTCTCTGCACATTGCCGTTTGATGGCCGCAACTTCAGAGTCGGGACGCTGTCCTCGTTCCAATTGCGAGGGTGGTGTTGTAGTGAGCGTTGCGGCAGGGGCTTCTGCCTCGTTGTTCTCTACCACAATGGGTGGGATTTCACTAATGTTCTGTGAAGTCGGAGTCGTGGACGGATTGACATTAGACGATGGAGTTGTGCGCGGACTCGTCGGGAACATAGCAGTCCGAATCGCAAGAACAAGGGTCGGCAGGAGGGAGGGCGTTAGCACATGCTCCCGGATTGTCTCGTGGAGGAATCTGCAAAAAGAAACAGTATCTGATCAGTCATAGGAGACGGCGGAGAAATTAAGACGAAAAGTGATATATCTCAGGGATAAACACGGTGCGCGTCAGTGACAAATAGTAGTGCAGTGGGCTTGTCTATATTTGGACACATTTCGAAGAAGTTGGAAGAAGCTGACGATAGGCGAGGCAAAGAAAAAAGAAGACGAAACAATCATGTCGAGTCTAAGGGACGCGGTCTCGAAGGCAAGGTTACATGGCCTTGGCTCATGGCTTGATAAGTCGTCCGGGTCCTGAAGATTCTTGTAGAATTCCTTCGGCCATAGACAGGGTACCGATTGAACACTGTAGAACACCGCATCGCTCTAAAGGCGGTCGCGGGGGAGGCCGCAGCTTAGGCAGGATATCGAAAGAAAGACCACAGCGGTCGAGACGCAAATTTGAAATTTTGGCTGCAAGAAATTCCCTGATTGGCTCGAATAATAAGAGCCCATGGGGCACTATTGCTTGCATGTTCCAAAAGTAGCATGGGCGTCATGCGACCGGACCATGGGTGATCGCCCGTGCCGTGGCTGGCTTATGATCTAGGATCGGTGTTTGCGTCTCCCGCAAAAGATAGCAGGTACAGTGTTTGCGGGGTTCTGGCGAGGCATTCACCAAGATCATCCACCGTGGTGAAATGAGGTCGACTTTCGAGCAACGCGGGAGGGAAGGGCCGGTCCAGGATGCGTTTAACGGAAGATGCCTCACAGAGACGGTGCAAGCGAACCATAATCCGCGTGTTCAGGCCCTTTCAACGATATGGAAAGGCGCATGTCTTAGCTTTGGGTTTTGGCCTGGATCTCCTGCAGCCACTCTCGGGGGGAAGGACGGAAGCATCGAGGGGTCAAAGTCTAAGAAAGCCGAGAGGGAACGCCAAACCGGTGTTGCCCACGCTCCGAATGGCCCTAAATGGCCAGTCAAGGTAACGTATCGAGCGAGATGCCTAGGCAGCAGGGACGGGGCCGGATGAGCGACAGGGAAGACGGTCGGCGATCCGACAAGGGCCTTGTAACGCAGCGGTAATGAGACGATACAACCTGGTAACGACTTGTACGGACGAGGCGGCCGTTATCGACGGTGCAGATATCGAAGTCCCCGATATCGCGGAAAAAAGAGAAGCCTCAAGGTCCATCAGGGGCATAGACAAGCCACGGATACTCGTTATCCCAACCCGATATTGGCTGGGAGTCACCCACCATCAGATCAAGTGACCGCAGCATCATGCGAGCAGACATGTCCGCGTCTTCTTGGCCTTCCAATGAGACATGCCAAACCCCTCAAGACAGCGGTCTGCGTAATGCCCCGGTGCGGATCATGGATCGAAGATCGCTATCCCATGCACTCGATCACGTACATTTTCCTTAGATGGAGTGCCCCAGACCGTGACAGATGGTGGTGGATCATCCGGGTGATCGCAGCGGGCCGCGCCAACACGAGGAAAAGGGGGCCAGTGAAGAGCATTAAGTATAAAAGGAAATATTGAGCTTACCTATCAAGAACACCATCCGTATCCCCCACTCGACCTGGGCCAGCCAGAATCCAGTGTTGAGCAAGTGCTAATGTTCCCGCGAGCCATGGCATGCGTCGGGGAATATCCAGCAATTGCGATAACATCCCGTAGAGCCGATAGTCGAGTACGGGACGCTTCGTGACGATTTTGGCCGGCAAGGGCGCTATTCTCGAATGGGTCGTCAGACTGGCAGGATGTGCCGGGGATGGAGGGCCCCGAACGGGCATCGTAGGCTGCGTGGATGCGACGCGGAAAAGTCCTGTAACCACGAATCGAAGGACGAGATATCCCAGATAGGCATATTGCAGGATCTGCCATAGCCAGATTGAGAATTGCGATTGGTTCGTCCTTGACGAATGATCGTCGTCGGATTCATCCGCGGTGGACAAAAGCCCAAACTTCTCCAGTCGGCTCTTCTCGACTCCTTCCGCGTCCTCACTATCTGCTTTGCCCACGCTTCGTTGTGTCGCTAGATCAAGGAGTTTGATTATCGTCTCCCAGACGAACCACCCTTCACAAGCCCTCCCGCTGACTTCATTCCCAAGGACCAGATCGGCAAGGATATCACCGACCAATGTCCGTAAACAGACATTCTCCAGATCCTCTGTTGGAAGAAGGACCGCCAATGCACCCTGCACCAGCAGTTGCCGATATGCCGTCTCATTCTCAAGCTGCATCGTCCGTGCCTGTGGGTCCGAAGGGTCTGGAACAGGAGAAAGCGCTGGATGTGGATTCATGGCATGATAGATGACGTGCAGAGACGAACGGGGCGCAGCCAGATCAGACTGATGCTTGGCTGTTCGGTACGCTGCACAGGAAAGGAGGCGTCAATACTTGAAACTTCGACGGGACATAAGTGAAAGGGAAGAGTCAGCCTCACAGACTATATGAGCCTCGACCAGACCAGGAATTTCATCCAACAGTAGTTCAGCAATGTCCACGCGTCGTAACCTCTGTTCCAGAGCACGAGTGCAATGAGCAATCAGCTGTAGGATTTCGTCGACAAAAGCACGGTCCGGCGTGATCTTGGCGTACCAGGAGTACACAAACTCCCTGATAATGATCGCTATGAGCGCGTATAACTGATGGTCGACATCATTGGAGCTGGTAAGTGGTGGGAGCAGCTCGTCGAGCGGTCGAGGAGTTGTAGCACCATAGCTGTTGGCTTGCGGACAAAGAATGCGCCGTATCAGGGCAACAGTAGCTCTATCATCGGCCGGATCTGGCTGTTCAGAACAGGTCGGGGGTCTGCGCAGCCGGGCTCCTGATGATGGTCGTAGTAGCGGCTCAGTCTGAGCCCTTGAAGGTGCTGAGAGATTGGAGGCCTTGGAGGTTGACGTCGTTGGTCGGGCCTTGGGGTTCGACAGAGGGGGTAAGCTCGGGGTAGGATGACTGCTCATTTCATCTCAGTCCACGCTTGAATGTGGGAAGTTGAACCAGGGCATCAATTGGCATTTTCTTCAGAAATGCAAATTCTGAAGAACCGATGTCGAGCATCGATGGCAGAGATCAACACGTCGAGAGGTCCATCATCGAAGCTCCCCGGAAGTTGATAAGTGATGATAAGTCACTTTAACGGCTGCGGCTCTTCCGCTCCCCGGAGCCTTCCCCGAACAGGCATAGTAGGGCTTAGGGTTGGCGCTGTTATCGATAAGCCCCCCCCTTATCGCGCCATACTGCACCTCAAACCAGTCATCAAGTATAGTTAACTATATCAACACTGCACAGGTCAAGTCCCCCCGGGAGCACAGGGTAGTAAGAGAAGATTCCCATTCATTCAATTACCTCTAGAAACCATGTCTTCACTCACAAACGAGGCTCCCATCCCTCTGTGGTTGGACTGTGATCCTGGTGAGCATAATCCCCTGACCGCGCACTGGTTGTTTAGGTAAATACTGATTTCCACTTCTCAGGACACGATGTGAGCCTTGCTATTTGATATAATACTTCACAATCAATGCAAAGCTGACAATATTTTTTCGATCCGAATTAGGATGCCTTTGCCATCCTCCTGGCCATCCATCACCCATCTCTGAAGCTTCTCGGAATCAGCACCGTTCACGGTAATGCATCGCTCCAGAACACGACCGCCAACGCAGGCAGCGTGCTCGAAGCCCTCGGAAGGCCAGATATTCCCATCTATCCAGGATCGAAGAAGCCCTATTCGAGACCCGCTGTTTATGCTCCCGATATTCACGGTAAGGCAATCTTCCACATATCAATTATTGGCGAGTGATCCTGGTATAAATATTGAACACATTAACTCTCTAGGAAACACCGGTCTCGACGGCACCGACCTGCTGCCAAAAGCAACCGTGCCCCCAGTAACAGACAAGAATGCCATCCTGGCTATCCGTGATGCTATCCTAGCGGAGCCAAAGGGAACTCCATGGCTCGTTGCAACTGGAACCTTGACGAACATCGGTTTATTGTTTGCAACCTTTCCAGAAGTCGCGGAGCATATTCAAGGTCTGAGTATCATGGGTGGAGCAGTTGGAAATGGATTCACTGATGCTCCTATGAGTCGATTGCCTGGTGAAGAGGCACGCATTGGAAATACCACGCCATGGGCGGAGTTCAACACTTATGTGCGATTTCCTAATTTCCTTTTATCCAATCCTACCTTTCTAGAATACGTCGAAATTATATAGTATCCCCTCTGTTTAAAGCATCATATATTCGGCCTTCTAACATGCAAGTTTATAGTGTGACCCGGAATCCTCGCAATCGATCTTCTCCAACCCCATCCTCGCACCAAAGACAACTCTCATCGCCCTCGACTTAACTCACCAAGTCCTCGCCTCGCCCACCGTCCAGTCCCGCATCCTGACCGGCACAGACGATCTCTCATCCGAACCGACCGTCCTCCGCCGCATCCTCCACGCCCTAGTTACCTTCTTTGCATCAACCTACGAAACCGTCTTTGGTCTGGACGTCGGCCCACCGCTGCACGACCCCCTCGCCGTCGCAGTGATCCTTTCGAATCTGAACCCATCGTTCGCCAAAGCCCATCCAGACAAAGCGCTCAAGTTCAACGACAAGGGAGGAGAACGCTTCATCGTCAACGTCGTTACGGACGGCAAGCATGGGACAGACGTCTCGGTGACAGGACAGTTGGGGCGGACGGTCGTTGAGCCAGCTACGGGTGGTGGTGGAGTGGCTATCCCGCGCGGTGTTGATCTCGATGCATTCTGGAGCATGATCACTGATTGTATCCAGCGCGCGGATGAGTGGAATGCTGCTCGTGGTAGGAAGTGAGATATGTTATGTACCTGATAAGATGAGACGCGGTGAGGTGAATATCCGGATGGTATTTGGGATATGCTACAGTCCTTTTATGGCCTTGGTTTTGGATATGTGAATAATGCCATTGCGTACTTAGACTTAGATTGCGTTGATGGTGGAAGTTAGATAGACTGTGCTGCATATTCGATGTGAATGGATGATATATGCACATTAACTCCATATCTATCGATAGGACATGTCCCACAGTTGGGGGACTATGAGGGTTTACTGCTCCTCTGCTAAGACGATGTTTGATACTTCTGTTCCAGAACTGCTTTATGCCTCGTTCTCATACCATCATTACTACGTTGATGTGGATTTAGCCCACCTGGCCCCAATAGCCTTTTGAGTCTTCATCGTACTCGTGAGAATGATCACCATTCGCGGATACCGCCATCGGCACCATAGAACTCCTTAGGTTGCCAGGGCTGTGCGTCCTTGGCTACTCGCCGCACCATCTCCTCGTCCACTTCGATTCCAAGTCCGGGGGCGGTCAGCGCCTCGACGTAACCGTCCTTCACGTCGAACACCTTGGGGTCTTTAAGATAACTCGTGACATCGTATTCCGTATCGGTGTTGTAGTGAATACCTAAGCTCATCTCCTGGATGACAAAGTTGGGCGTGGAAAGGTCGACTTGCATGCAGGCCGCAAGGGCGATAGGGCCGAGAGGACAGTGCGGTGCAATGGCGACATCGTATGTCTCTGCCATCGCAGCGATGCGGCGCAGCTCGGAGATGCCACCACAATGGCTGATATCGGGTTGCAGGACATCAACGCTCCCATCCTCGAGGAACCGCTTCACATCCCAGCGGTTGTAAAGACGCTCGCCCAGAGCAATTGGACAGCTGACAAGATTCGAGAGGTGTTTTATGCCTTCTGGGTGTTCAGACAAAAGAGGCTCTTCCAGGAATAGCGGATGGTGGGGTTCGAGGGCCTTTGCAAGTTGCTTGGCCATGGGCTTGTGCAGACGGCCGTGGAAATCTAGGGCGGCATCAAGACCGATTGACTTGACTCTCTTCAGACGCTCGACACTGGATTCGAGCACGCTTGGGGAGTCCAGCCAATTGACGTCTTCAGTAGCATTCATCTTGACAGCCTTGAAGCCCTGCTCCAGTCTGGCTTTACCAGCCGCTTCCACGTCCGCGGGGCGGTCACCGCCAATCCAAGCATAGACAGAGATTTTGTTTCGGACTTTTCCTCCCAGCAACTGGTGAATTGGTACACCCAATCTTCGTCCCTTCAAATCCCAGAGTGCGATGTCAATGCCCGAGATGGCGGACATGAAGACCGGGCCGCCGCGATAGAAACCTAGACGCCAAGCTGTCTGCCAAATATGTTCGATGTCGCTGGAGATAGCAGTCAGTCAATTGCCGGTACGAGACCTTGTCGTAATGCACATACTCCGCTTCATATCCTTGGAATCTCTTGGATAGTGCTGAAAGGGTCCCCTCGATAGCTTCCGTATGTCCTTCGAGAGTACTCTCGCCCCAGCCATACAGGCCATCTTCATCCGTCACTTTTACGAACAGCCATCGTGGCAGCACTCGAAAGTACTCGATGCTCTGAATCTTGACCATAGTGGAGAAAACGAGGGGCACCAGTGGGGGAAGCTTGGGGTTTTAGTTCGATCCTCAAGTCTTTGCGGGTGTCTTAAGACCTGTCGCGGTAATCGTGTCTTCAAAAAGGACCAGGTCTTCTTGACGACGAGAAAAAGAAGAAGAGAAATTGAAAGTTGCGATAGTCATAGTTATGAGGAGTTGCTGTTGAGTTAATCACCAAAACTGTCGGAGTTGGTCCGTCATGTAATACTGTACCAACCCCCACGCAAAGTCGCAAACCAACTATCTTTCTCGAAAGCGGACCCATCCGGCACGGAGACACGGGGAAATAATAATATTAAATTTAGTGTCGACCTGGGATGGAGCAATGGAACAAGGCGGACCACCTGGAGAGAAGTGCAGAAGAGTTCTTCCACTAATGCATGTTTACTGCGAGGCCATTATTGTTCTCCGGGGAAAATATTTCGTTTCGCAACCCTGCGGTCGGCCAGTATTCTTATATCAGTACCAGTGTAGTTGTATCAGAACAGGACTTTCCTGCTGTAAGAATAAATAGATGCTATCTGTGAGCAGGTTAGTTGGATCCGGGTACTTATGGCCTCCCCCTGAGATAGAGACAGAATCAGGCAACTTAGGACCCCTGAGGAAACAGAAGCTTGACGGCATTCTGGAATATCACCAGAAAGAGCCATGACAGGTTGTACTAGTAGATCCTTAGCCTCATGACGGGTGAGAAAGATGAAACATCCTCGTCATTAGAGCGCCCAGGACGTCGCTGATGTCTCAAGTCGACGCCAAAAGGAAACATCGGGAGGTATTATTATTTCTTCTCGTCAGGACTGGACAAAAGACGAGCAGAACAAAGGAGAGTGAGACCCAGTAATAATTAAGGGCAGCTTGTGCAGCCTCAAGAAGCTGGTGTGTTTGTAACGCCCCGAGGCTCTGCGCTGGAATGCAGTCAGTCTATCTATCGTCTCCCCCCACTGCCTTGCCGGCAACCCGCTTTCGTCTCCAACTCGCCCCGGCCAAATCGCCTCCATCTCCAACGTTCAACTTCCAAAGCATCGCAGACAATCTGGGTCATCGCCCGTACGTCCCTGATCTCTGTTGTCGCTCTGAACCCCCAATTAAAACTAAAACAAAACAACGTATGCGACTGCGTCTGGCCTCTGCGACCGTCGATCTCTGTATCTCGTAAGGCTGTGGCAGATGGAATCGTCCAGATAGACCGCCACCATGCCACCCGCGAACTCACCTTCAGTATGGCGCTCTTTCCCGCAGGATGATGCCTCGTGGCGGTCCTTGCCACTCGCTCTGGTTCCTGGCGCGATGCTGGTCGAGGAATCCGCCGCTCGAGGCGTCCATGCTCGACATGATCTCGCTAACTCGATTGTCTTACAGCAGGAAACACCGGCCCTCTCATCGTCTGCCGCCAGTCCATATCTTCAGCAACTCGAGGCAATCTCCAGTCCTGTGCCAAATTTCGCCGCCACTCTGATCGCTCATCCTGAGACGCACGATGCCAATGACGAAAACGTGAGCTTCCTGCGGACTCGATTGCGATCATCCCCGGAACCGCCGCTCAGTCGACAGCGTCGCAGGAGACAGCAGTATTCGACCGACGATCAACAAGACCAGATGGAAACGGATGACCAGCGGCCGCTACGAATGACTGTCGAGATCAATCGACGGATTCCTATTGTTCGCCGGCAGCGAGAGGAGGCAAACACAACCCCTAACTACGAAAACCGGGTGTCGGGCATGCGATCATTATACGGTTGGGCGCCGGGGTCTGATGACGACGGGGAGGAGGAAAGAGACGATCCTTCCCACGAAAGCTCGGCCATGTCCTTCGGAAGAGGAGAGCGCGATCCGACACGGAGTAGTAGCAGTCTGAGAAATGGCCGACGGGAAGCTATCGTGAGGATTCCACCGACATTCGCGGGGGAGCCATCAGAAGGGGGTGGTCTTCGATTTGGAGAGTCCTCCATCACGGCAGAGGCATTATTGCAGTCCGTCAGACGTCAGCCAAGGTTCTCGAGGACGAGGATGCTGCAGAACTACATATTGGACCGGGAACGGCAGGAGCAGGAGGAAAGGGAACGGGCATCCGCTTCGTCCACTTCGAGAGCATATCGATTCATTCCCAGCACACGAAATGACTCCTATAGAAACCTGTCCCATTCGGATATCCGAGCCCGGATCAACGCGCACAGACAGATGTACATGGAAAACCCACCCAGTTCGCGGCTAAAGGAGACAATCAAGTACCTGGAGCGAGTGAGATTCTCGAATTCATATGAAGAGAGCATCTCATCGGCCGCGGAAGGGGGGTTCATACAGTTTGATTATTTTACATGCAACGAGGATGATTTCATTCTCGATACTACATCAATCGCACCGCCGGCGCAGTGCTCTTGGCTCCAGCCAGGAGCCGTATTCTCCGGGTCCCAACGTGCGGCCAATAGCTGTGGCGCTCAAATGCTATCACATCGCGTCCCGAGCCCGCATCAGAACGACCCAGTGATCGTGAATGGTAGTGATACCAACCGTATCAGCGTGTATACGAGTAGCGGTCGTCGCTATTGGGCCAACAATCTCTACAGCCTCACGAATAGCAAGGATGAGCATTGGCCGGTGAAGGTGACAATTCATAGTATCGACTACAATACGATGACGCTATCGGGAACGATGGAGGCTTATAATATCCCCGATAAGACTTCTCCTACACAGGACGCCCATATCGTGACCTTCCTCGAAGGGGAGATCATTGATTTCAACAAGCATACTCTGGAAACGAAGAGCTTCAAAGCAGATGCCGAAATCGACAGTACCTACTGGAGAGAGTTGCAACCGTTCAAGAACCTCACGGATGATGAGATGATCAGGAACCTTGTGAGCAAGAAATGGCTTACGGAGGAACTAGCGAAGGGGTGGATCCTGATGCGATGGAAAGGTAGGTTTTGGCAGATGTCTCCGCATAGTTTCTCAATCTGACTATATGACAGAACGGTGTTTCGTCACACCTACCGATTCCCGACAAGGGCTCACGATATCCGGGTTCTACTACATCTCTCTCCGCCGAGACAACGGCCAAATCGAAGGCTTATACTACGATCCAGGCAGTTCTCCTTACCAACAGCTGTCTCTGAAACCAGAGATGGAGAAGATGATGTTCCCTGCATATGGCTTCCGATGATCTCGACCTAGTTGCATCTCTACGCATCGAACGAGTACACATCTCTTAGAGGAGCATTTGCTCTTGTTTTGTTTGTCATCTTTCACTGCTGGGCCGTCTGTCTATCGAATATTGGACTTTCTTGGCATCCATGGTTGTTTGAGCGTTATTGGAGGGGACTCCCCAATGTGGTCTCTTTTTAGCATTGGTCGGTGTTTCTCGCTCGTCGTTGCACTCTCGAGCGGTTTGTTGTTTTCATTATTCATACTGCCTCATCATGCTCGACCTTCCCAAGATGTCTGTCACATCATCTGGAGCGCTTTTAGTCTGTCTGCCATACAGTTGGCATTCCACGGGCCGGCGAGGCTTCGAGCAGCTAGCCATATCCATGTGTAGATAAAGTAATTGGAACGATGGATATATTCCTTCATACGGTTTCTTTTCCGATCTTACACATGAATACAAACTTTGCGGAAGCTATGAGAAGTAATACGATTATGATGGATCATCTTTAAGTGATTTCCTCAAGATTCCTTTTTCATTTATCATGTATATGGCAAGCTAGAACCAATGGCGGCCTTGTCCTATCCCCCACAAGTATCTAGATATTCATCACACGCATGATAACGATCAGGATATAACGACCACTTCCCCCGTTGCCGTTTGCGTTTGCGTTGCGAGACGAAGCGAGGCAATCGACAGACGGGTTAGATCATAACAGAGACGTAAGGGTGAAAACGTCTACTGCTCGGTCTGGAAGTAGTTGAGGAGGATGGAGCGCTCCTGGGACTCCTCACCCCAGTCACGGACGACAACGCAAGAGCAGTTGACGACCTTGCGGGCGTTACCCTCACGGTCGAGCTGGCCTAAACACACACAGACAAATCAGTTAGAAATTCTTTCTTTCTTTTACCATTGATTTGATCCGATTCGATTCAGATAATAGAGTAAGAGTAAGGGTAAAGGAAGGGGGGGGGGGGGGGGGGGGGGGGGGGGGAGACATACAAAGACCAACCCACTCGCCGAGCAGCTTTCCATCAGGGACCTTGATGAGAGGAATCTTGTGCTCAGAGCACAGAGCAATGACCAGCTTCTTGTAAGCCTCCTCCTCGCAGCCCTCGTTGAGGACACACATGTGAGCCTGGCGACGGTCAAGGGCCTTGGAGGCCTCGCGCAGACCACGGGCCAGACCGTCGTGGATCAGAGAGATCTTCAGAACGCCCTTGAGAGCGTCCAGGACGGACATCTGGCCGCCGGCACCGGCATCAGCGGAAACTTCGACCTCGTCGGCGGTCGCGACAGGGACCTCTTCTCCGTCCGACTGTTAAAGAGGGGGGGGGTTGTTAGCTTTGGATTCTGTTTTTTTGTTTTTGTGTTAGGGAGGATATGGTGGGGTGGGGTAAGGAGAGAGAGAGAGAGAGAGAGAGAAGGAGGGAATTGAGCTCCGAGACAAGATCGCATTTAGCAGGAAAGGAAAAGAAAAGGAAAAAGAAACAAGTCGGTCTCATTTCCAATTGATCCTTCTTGTCTCTTTCATGACTCTTCTTCCCTTTCCATGTTCTCTTTTGGTTTTCTGGTTCCTCTCAATTCCCTCCCTCTCTCCCTCTCTCTGTCCCTCCCCAGTATTTCTTTCGTATATTGATCCATTCATGCGACACGGGAATATCTTGACTGCATACCATTTTGATTCGCTACCTGCTTTTCAAGAAAAGTAGCTTTGGTGTAGTTTGTCAAATGTCGGATTATCCTCAAAGAGTGGATAATCGAGAGTCGTAGGGGGTGTGGTTTGGTAGTTGAAGATGATTGATCCTGAAGATTCGACTCTCGTTTTGAGAAATTTCCCCCCACTCGGCTAAAGTGCACAGTGTGTGCCCTATAATTATGTAATCCTCAACTACATGAGATTCGCCAATCAGAGTGTGTGGATCACGTGATTTATAGTCTCGAGAAAACAACATTAATGTTGCCGTGGCTTGTTTTCTGAGCGTTGAAATCATTATTCTACTGGTAATAATGGCTTCATATTCACTTCGCGGAATAATTATCCACTGTATTGCTTCATGGTTACCTCTGTGGTACTCCTTACAGGATCATGAAATAAATGTATAGTGAGCAGGTCTCAAGAGGAGCAAATCTGAGCCCAACGGGTTTTCGTGCCCCGTCAACATAACTGGAAGCCGCGAAAAGCGATCAAACAGAATGAGGTATCATAATCATACAACCAAGGAAAGGATCCACCTCAAATACCACAGACAGGTCGAATACTATGACCCACAAGTATGAAGGACGCAGTGTGAAGAGGGGCTGTTGAATTAGACATATGTACTCGGTCGTGGAGGACCGTAGCCATTGGTCAGGCCGTTAGGGGGAGCATGTGCATCGGTGGCGTTTTCGGGATGCGAAAGCCCATAGACGTGTCCGTTTGTCTGCGGAAGTTCGGTCCTGGGAGTGTCCAGCGTAGGTTCACTGTCGATATGCATCTTCAGCAGCTGGATATCGAGACCATGAAGATGAGGAATATGAGGAACGAGATCCATGAAGTCGGAGAGCTAGTGACATGTTAGCGTGATCCCTATAGCCAAAGTAGACCATGTTACAATCCAACTTACCCTGACCCAGAAGACGTGCTCCATGTCAAAATACTTAGGTCGTGTTTCGCAATCCTTCTGCATGATCTCGCCAAAAGACAGGTTGAGGAAATCTGAGTCGTCCGCTTGCACGAGGATCCGGCGTGTTACGCGCCAGAGGTTCATCCGCTGAGTGGGTGTCGCGTTGCGCTTCTCCCAACTAGCATCTGCTTGGAAGTTAGCTCCATGTTACGAAACAGGACCAAAGGGGAAAACGTACATTGAGAGAGTTGCAAGTCGTTGGTGGCCAAAAGCGGAGCGACCAGAAAGTTCGGTACCCATCTCTCCTCTGCTATGTCAGGCTCGCAAGACAGATCGATCTGCCTGGTTTTGGCTGTCACCACCGGCATGAACTGTTTCAGCCACGCGTGGCTTCTTGCCCTTGGGTCATTCGATCCCACAAGGTTGGCAGCCATCCGAAGTCTGTTGGGCAGAGCGTCGCGACGTCGTTGCTCCTGTTCCTCTTGTTCCTTCCGCAGCTTCGCGACACGAATCCGTTCCTGTTCGAGTCGCTTCTGGCGATCATCTTCAGCTTGCCGGATCCGTCTCTGTTCGGCCTCCTTGCGTTTGCGTTCCTCCTCCTCCGCCTTCTCACGAGCGAGACGGGCGGCTTTCTCTGCAGCGTCCTTGGCATCTTCTTCCTCCTTGGCGATTCGAGCCTTTTCAGCCTCAGCAGCAAGCCGTTTCTCTTCCGCAATACGCTCCTCCTCTGCCTTCTTAGCTTCCTCCTTGACCCTCCGGCGCTCTGCTTCTGCTTCCGTCTTCTTGGCTTCAGCCTCGGCATCAGCGCGCTGATCGACCTCCATGGGAATCTCCTCCAGCACATGGGGCTCCTTCTTCTTCTCTTCCTTGACGGAGGCTACACTGTCAGACGATCTGGCCGATGTGCTATCTGCAGCCTGGGGCTTGGCCCGTGCGGCGTCCGGAGTGTGGTTATCAGAGTGCCGTGAATGCGGCTCTGCAGGCGATTCTCCATGTCTCTTGGCTGTCCCATTCACTTTCTGAGGTCCTTCCGACACGCGTCGTTTCTTCTTTTGGAGCTCATCTGAATCGCCTCCGTGCTGCTCACGGCCCCGTGAACGTGACCGCTCAGATGCATCACTACTCCGGGAACGCTTCAAAGACGGGACACTCAGTTTATCTCCCGTGGTCTCTGAAGCTGTATCCGTAGGGCGAGGTCTGGAAGCCTCTTCGCGTCCAGACGCTGCTTCAGACAACATGCTGGACTTCTTCTTTTCGCGATCCTGGGGTGGACGGCCAGCGATCAGACGTCGTCGCTTGGGGGTTTCTTCACTGTGGGTGCTGGGTCCGGAATCCGCGAGACTTCGGCCAGAAACAGCGGATTTGGCTCTGTGAGATTCAGAGCGCACTGAGTCCGCTTCCGAGGGAGCGACAGAATGTTCACTGTGGCTTCCGTCCCGTGCAGATACCTTGGTGCGCATACCGCCATGAGGTGACCGCTCCCGGTGTGCACCCGCTCCATCTCGTTTCTTCTCCCTCCTTATTTCTTTGGCGGAAGATTCCTGATGGCGGCTTGGTGGCGGGCTTCGAGCTGCCTTTCTCTGAGAAGCTACCGGCGACGGTGATCCTCTCCGTGCAGCCCTCTTGCTCTCCTTCTCCCGTTCCATATCACGAGCCCGACGAGGTGATCTCACGTCCGGCTTGCGCATCCTGCGCGCCTGGATGTAATCATCATAAGCTTGTTTCAGTATATCATACTCCTCCTGCCAGTCATCTCCCCTGCGCTCCCGCGCTAATTCGAAATAGTAACGGTCACGGAACAGACGACGAGCGGGGTTGAAACCGGGTTGTGCGAGTAGAAGGCGAATAACGGCAAGGTTCCCTCGACCAATCGCTGCTAACATTGGCGTGTTGTAGCCGGGCTTCAGGTATCCATTTTGGACTGGGTCCGGATCCGGATCGGCATATCCAATGCCTAGTAGCAGTTGCATCACTTCGTCATGCCCTCCTTTGGCCGCCGCTATCAACGATTCTGCATCGGCCTTCTGTCCAACATTAAGGATGTTAGCAACTCCCGCCATATCCCCCTTGGCGGCAAACTCCCGTAAATTCTCGGGAGTAGCCTTCGTCCACAGTAGATCATTCCTTGTAGCTTCGCTCCTAACCGTCCGCCTTTTGCTCAGGGATGGCATCGGAGGCGGACTGCGACCATTAACCGGTGGAGAGTCGCGAGGACTGGCCGCAGAGACCGCTCGAGAGGTGTCCTTGTATCCGTTGGCGCTATGTTCATCCGAGCGCTGTCGACGATGCGGGTTCGCTTTGGCCTCAGCAATCACACGTCGTATTTCCTCGTAGTCTTCTGAATCGGACGGAACCAGCTCGTACGGTTCATCGCCTTCAGCATTAACCACCCGGGGATTAGCCCCCGCTGCCAGCAGAAGTTTCACTACTTCCAGATGTCCGTTCTCCACGGCGTCGATGAGAGGAGTGTCCTTGTCGATATTTTTGGTGTCCACTTCACAGCCTGCGTTGAGCAGGAACTCCACAATCGGAGCACAGCCTTCCAATGCAGCAATCTGGAGGGGGGTATTCCCCGCGTTATCCGCGACATTCAGATCCTCCGGTCGTTCTAAATGGCGAGCTTTGGCCGCCTCGACCTCTTGGGCGGCACAGGCTCGAGCCAGACGCGTTCGACCGTTCTGATCGCGCTGCTTTTTGTGGGCCATCTGCTTGGCGGGCGACATGGCCGCCGTGTCCACAGACTGCAGCCTCCGGAGGTGCGAGGACGGTAGCGGCGAGCCGCTGGTCGACGAAGATACGGACTGCCTATCTTCCGAGCTGTGACGCTGACGGCCTGTCATTAGTGGTGGTGGTGCCCGTCTCTTCCTCTGGTCCGCGCTGCTGTGCTGCGAGCCCGACGTGCCTCTCTTGTGTACGCGGTACGTGGGGGACACCGATCGGTCATCTGAGATGCGACGTGTTGATGGGACTGTGTTGGCCGACTTGCGGTCCCCATTGCGAGCGGGCTCCGCGCTGTGTTGCGGACGCACGCGTCGGTCCGACTCACTGTCGCCATCTCCCACGCCCTCGCTCGAGCTTCGTTTCCTGGCACGGCGGTCCTTCTCCGTCCTCGAGGTCAGTGATGCATGTGATGAATGCCGTCTGTCCATCCGATCCGACCAGCCATGCGGCTCCTCTGTCCGCTCCGACTTTACGACCGACCTGGAGGGCGATGTCACCCTCGACTGGGTGCCCGACCGACGAGCACCATCATCTTCTCCCTCGCGGGGGTCGCTTTCCATCCTCTTCCGCTTCCTGAAGTTACCGTCCGAGGGCGGTGCGTCCAGCTCCATCGTGTCGATCCGGTCATGTCCTTCGTGGGTTCGTTTCTGATCGTGCTGGATGAATCTCCGCTTCTTCTCGGGCGACAGCGACTCCCGCCCCGACTGGATAATCGTCTCCGCCTCTGAATCGGCCTTGGGGCTCGACACCACGACACCGTCGCCTGGAGCGTCGACCTTCCGGGGGCTCTCCCGGGGGGGCTCTGGTCGGGAGGGTTCTAATCGGGGGGACTGCAGACGAGGGCCCGTGGAGGAGTTGTCGTCCTTGAGGGTACGCGCAGTCTCTGCCAACCCCGAGACGGCTGGGACAGACGGGGCCGCCTCAGCGTCAGTCATCGCGGTAGCACCTGAGATCTGGGGTTTCCGTTCGTCATTTTCGGGAGCCGTGGCTGCCAGCGTGCTGCGTGCTGGGAGCCAGAGACAATGGCCTGGGTTGGGGGACGAGAACGGATGTGTACTCGACCGGTCAGTGAGCTGGTTGATTGCTGTTTCAAGAATAATGAGGGGGGGGGAGCGTAAGTGAGAGCGAGAGCGAGAGTGAGAGAGAGAGAGGAGAGAATCGATTTTCGAGGCGGACAGGGGGGGGAGGTGAGAGAGTTGGTTGTCGACAAGGTAATAATATGGGGAGCGGCTATATATTGTTACGGGGGGCTTAGCACGGAGCCCCGTTGTGGGTGAGGAGAGGGAAAGGATGGCGGGTGGTGTCGTGACGGCGTTGAGTTGAGTGGGAATTTGGGATGTGCAGGAGAGAGAGGAGGAACAAGAACGAGTACGAGAAGCAGAATAATGCGAAGAGGAAGAAGTGGAAGAACTGCGGGCGGGAAAGGCAGACAATGGAACTCACTAAGTGAACTCACTAACTCGACTCAACTGACTGACTGGCCTGAACTGAACTGAACTGAACCTGAATCTGAATCTCAGTGGCCACCGGGTTCTGCCGGGCGGGGAGGGATTGTGGCGGCGGGCATTCCTGGTCGAGTTGAAATTATGATTATTATTATTATTATTATTATGGTACTGGTAGATACTCGGTAATTAATTAATTATTATTATTATTAAACAGAGGGACTCACTCACTCTTACTCTCTCTCTCGAGTTCTCATCTCAGTCATCTCACTCACTCAACTGCTCCAGTAACTAACTAATTACTGCTTGTCTCAGCCAGAAAGGGGGGCCTCTCGATCGCTGGCTGGTCGACTGCAGCCACCGCCTCCACCCGCCGATCCCCAGCGCTGGCCGGTTTCGTGCTGGATGCAACAGGGATCGCCGCCTCCGGTGCGGATTCTCACTTCACCACTATGCCAATTAGTTTATCATCAGTTGCATCGGGCGTAATTTAATCATTAGTTGATTGATTAATTACTTCGAGTACCATCTGGTATTATTATTATTATTATTATTATTATTATCTCTGGTCAATAATAATCAGTTATGAACTAGTTGGTTAGTGAGTTCATTCGTTCGTTCAGAAAATAATGGGAGAGCGATCTGGAAGCTGCTCGCATGTATCTCTCTCGTGCCGTTTGTCGCCTTGCTCTCGTCTCAAGTTTCAACAAGGACAGGGTTGCCATGCACGCTGTCGTGGCTGCAGTCAGACTTGAGTACTCAAGTCCGTGCTCACTTCCAAATCTCTCTCTTCTCGATCTCCAGTCGGTGAGGGCCAGGCCCTGCTGAAGAAGATAGAGTAGTTCAGTTACCAGATAAAACAGGAATGCCACCCCCAAAACACTTCCTGTCGTGGGTCAAAACAACAACAACAGTAAATAAATAATAATAATAACAATCAAATAATCCTGCACTGCCCAGATCAGAGCCCATGGGGGACCACCCGTGGATCTGACACCAGTTGGTTAGTAAATTAATCTAAGTCGTAGATAATAATAACCACTAGGTATCTTCCTCGAAGCCCACACTTCTCGCTGCCGTCCGCGCGTCTCCATCAGGCTCGCTGATAAAAACCAACTGTCGTCGACGTGACGTTCACACTCTTTCTCTGCCTCTGCACAAGGAGAAGAAGAAGAAGAAGAAGAAGAAGAAGAAGAAAAGGAAAAGGACAAGAAAAAGAAAGGGCAGCGGAGAGAGAGAGAGAGAGGAAGATGGCGACCGTCGCACACACGGTCGCGTCGAAATGGACGGCCGCAGTCCAATCCACCGCCAACAACATGGACGCGGTAGACGCTGTGCGCGCCTTCTTCCTCTTCGCAACTTGCACGGTACGATCTGGCTCCGTCGCTTGTCTATCGTCTACAAGTCGGCTGAGATGTCCAGAGTAGACGCTGTCCGTCAGCGGGATTCCCTACTTGCGTGCCCGCTTCGTCGACTATGGCCCTCGTGCCACCGACTCCTCCAGGTCGGCGTCGACTATCGCCGCGCCTCGTTCACCGCTGACTCGCTTCATCGATTATCTGGCGGCGTGGAGAGTGCCGCACAGCTACTTCATCCATTTCTATGTGCTGTCCGTGCTGTCGTCCATCTTCTGGGCGACCCAGCTGCTCTCCCGCGGCCCCGCGTTCAGAGTCATCGCCGCTCGCGTCAACGAAGAGCATCGGTCCAAGTCCATGTCGCTCAATCAGGTCTGGCTATGTTGGGCTCTGATGGCCATCCAGGGTGCTCGACGGCTCTATGAATGCATTGCAACAGCGAAGCAGTCCTCCTCACAGATGTGGTTCGTGCACTGGTTTCTGGGACTCGCCTTCTACATAGCAATGACGCTGGCGATCTGGATTGAAGGAACAGGTAGGAGAGTTCTCATGGGATCCCGCCGGGGCTGCTGGCTCATACTAGGTTCCAGGCACCCTCCTTGCGCGAGATATCACCCTCGATCATCTGCGGGTCACCAACGTCCCTACGCCGCGGACGCTGCTGTGTCTGCCTCTCTTTCTGTTGGCCTCGGGCCTGCAGCACGACTGCCATCATTACCTGGCGTCTCTGAAGAAGTATACCCTCCCTGCTCACCCACTCTTTCTCTCGGTAATATGCCCTCACTATACAGCAGAGTGTGTCATCTATCTGGCCCTGGCCCTGTTGGCTGCCCCTGCCGGAGAATCCATCAATAAGACGGTCCTCTCCGGTCTGTTCTTTGTCGCGGTCAACCTGGGCATTACCGCTGCCAGTAGCAAGCGATGGTACATGCAAAAGTTTGGCGAGGAAAACGTGCGGAATAGATGGAGGATGATCCCCTTCCTATATTAGATTAGAATCCGCCTATTAGAGCCAGTTCGATGCGAGAGCCGTGAACCACAGAGTCCATATCTGTTCCCCATGGTTTTCACGTGAATCATCTGGCATGGGTGTCAGGGTTCTTCCTAAGGCGGCAATTTCGCCAATTTCAAATGCAACCGGTTAGAGACCGCTCCAGCGAGACGGAATTCCCGCGTTGTGCAGGGGTTGATGGATGGATTGATAGAATTCTTTTCACTTTTTTTTTCTTCTTCCTGTCATCGTATACCCAAAAACCTGCCACTGTTGCCCAGTTTCGCTACCTTGATCACATCCCGATATGTGAGGCTCATCCTCACTTCCCTTTCATACGAACCGCGTTCGTATCTCTGTCGATCACCCAGTAGATCCCAGTTGCACACCGTTTGCGCCGTGAGATTCTCGTCCCGGTTCGTCTCCGCAATGCCGTGCAGATAATCCGTATACATGACTTTCGTCGTGATAAGCAGACTCCGCGGCTCCTGGAGGATCCGGTAGTGTTGTGGGCTAGCTCCGTTCTGCTCCTTTTGACCGTCATCATCGTCCCCGTTGGCTGGATCAGGAACGGGGCTGTCCGACCCTTCTCGCCGGTGCTGCTTCTCGTACACGTCCAGTACTATAGGCGCTCCGAGACTCACAGTCGCCACGAGTGGGTAGTACGCCGCTCCGTCCTCGTGTGGCATGATCCCCTGGCCGGGCCGGTACTCGTTGATCAGGACATGGTTGGGTGCTCCGTGCGGCGCGTCCGCGAAGATACCCAGCTCGTCGAATCGCGGACTGATGATCGGCTGTGTCAGCCAGGTCGGCAGCGGGGATGCGAGCAGCGTGTTGGACTTGGAGAGCGCCGACGGCCACGACTGGAGACGGCGGTGGGAAAGCTGCGTCCAGCGCGGAAGCGGGACGGTAGTTATCTGTTTTGCAACATTAACAATCTCAGAAACCACGACAAAACTCGGGCAGGGGTTCAATCTGGTGTGTTTTCCGCCAGAAAAATCCCATTTTGGTGATATAGGCATCCCAAATAGGCGGGTGTCTCGTGACATCAAACAGGCAGTGCTCCCTGAAAAGGGGGTAGAGCAGATAGTATTTCTCAACATTGAGTAGGCATTCAGAAAATCCTTTCAGGAGCAGGAGGCTAAACACAAGAGATAGACACAAACACGGAAAGACAAAACAAGGAAACACCAACCTTCTGTAGCAACCTCTCCTCCTCAGCCTCGCTGATGAAGTTGGGGATATAATATGCATCTTCCGGTAACGATGTAATCCGCGCTGCTTCCAGTGAGGTCATTCGGAAAATGGTCTTTCTTTCAGAAAATGATGAATGAGGAATAGGAATATCCCTCCTTTCTTCTTTCTTCTTTTTTCTTTTTCTTCCTCCTTTTCCTTCTCGATCCGGCCTTGCCTTCTGGTTGCTAAGAGCGCGCCTTTCTGACACTATGCATGAAGAACGTAGCAAGTAGTTGGTTTAAGGAAATGACAAATGAAAAGGAGAAGCGGGTATACGACTAGGAAACAAATGCCAGTACGATATCCTTCTTGTAACTAGGCAATGTTTGACTCAAACGCGAACTTCCCTCTTCTGACTGACTCCGCTGCGACGTGAATGTAAATCGAAAGTGATAACTATCGTTTCTTTCAATTCTTTCTTTTTCCTCGCGATTCTCCCAAGACCAAGAAACCTTAAATATCAAGAGAAAACAACAAAAGGAACAAAAAAAAAGATAACCAGATGCTTTGCTTGTACAGAAAAAGGGAGTCATAAAAGTAAGTTAGTTAGTAGGCAAAAAGATGGAACAAGAGATGGAAGAGAATGACCCCCCGGTCTAGACCGATCAAGGAGTTTCGTGATTGCTCCCGACCGAAGACGGCCCATAGTCTACCTGTTATTTGTGCCTGAGGCGTCACGGCAATCAACACCCCGCGCGCCGCGGGCCCTCTTTTCGCCGAATACGGCCCAAAGGTTCCTATGCCGGCGTCATATTGGTTGTTGGTGATCAATATTTAAAATCAAAGGGAGAAATAGCCAAGTTTGCTTGCAGTTTCTACACTTTGTATTTTGATTCGAGGGTGTTTTCTATCCATCTTTACTCTCAAGGACGGAATATTTATATGTTTCCGTGGTGACATATTCATCCCACTTTTTTTTTTCTTTACCTTTCCTTCTCTCAGCTTCTCATATACATATACGATCTATTCAGATCTTGAGTTATGGCGCCCAAGAACAATGTCAAGGGCGGCAAAGGCAAGGGAAAGGATGCCTCTGATGCTGGTGGGAAGGACGCAAAGGGTGGAAAAGGATTGAAGCCTGCTACTTCGATCAACGTTAGACATATTCTTGTATGCGGTATTCCCTTTCTTTCTTTTTTTTTTCTTTCTTTCTTGCTTTATGTTTTACTGTATGACCTTTTGTTTGTCTTTTTCTTGTTTTTTTCCCATCCAATGATCGCAATAAATCCGATACTGACAATCCATCCAACAGTGCGAGAAGCACTCCAAGAAAGAAGAAGCTCTCGAGAAACTCCGTAATGGTGCGAAATTCGATGATGTTGCCAGGGAGTATTCAGAAGATAAAGCTAGACAAGGCATGTATCAGAACCCTTCGCGCTATTTCCTATATATATTTGATATTATGCCATAACATGCTCCTTATACTTTCAATTTTATATGCGTACTTGTAGGGAAATCATACCACAGCGCATCTCGCGGTGTTCATCTCATATGTTTCATCATTTACGTTATACTGTCGAATTGCTAACCTCTATCACAGGTGGTTCCCTTGGCTGGAAAGTCCGCGGTAGTCTCGATGCCGCTTTCGAAAAGACGGCTTATGATCTCGAGCCTAGCACAACTGCCAATCCGAAATATGCTGAGGTCAAGACTGGTTTCGGGTACCATATTATTATGGTTGAGGGGCGGAAATAAGATAGCTTTATTTGAGAAGTTTCTGTTTGGAATTAATTCATGATTATATATGTGTAAGATCAATATGCGAATTTCCGTTTCTATATCACTTTTTTAATGAACTACGAATCTTTGCTTGGTTTCAGGGAAGGCTTGTCATTATAGTGACGCACTGCATTTGGTAAATATATAAATTGTAAAATCTTTGGGGAACCTAATACTCAGGAATTTGCTAAACTTGTCGGAGGACCATGAAATTGAAAGCCATTGTTGAGCAGGTGCACATGCCCTACAGTACATATATGGGACGACGGGATTCATCAAACTTCAGTTCTCCTTAGCTCATAGAAACAATCTCCAGGAAATCCCCATGCGGGCTAAACCACATGGTCCAAAAGTTTCTAAACTGTGTCTGTGCTATCTAGATTCCAGACAAAATGCCCGGCGGCAACAACCAATTGGAGAATATCACATCTCTCTCTCATGGCAGAGTCTCAGTTATCCCGGCACTAAGTAACCAATGGTTCGCGGCATGCAGAAAAGATATCATCTTGGATTCAGGCTGAGTGAATCAGACACGCGAGATAGTTCCAGCCGAGACAGTTCTCTCACCCCGCTTTAAGTACATAAATGCTTAGTGCGGGTTCGCGTGGGATGGTCGCTCGAGAACGAACTGGAGCCAAGCACAACGATGGAGCCTGATCTCACGAGAGTTCGAGACATCTGTTTTGATATCAGAAGCGGCGGCGTCTCTGATTCATCTGCTGACGCTCTTGACACGCAGGGTCCGCGAACGCTGCGGGATGGATATTTACATACTGCAGTTAGCTTCGCGCCTATACCTATCGAGAAACAAAATGGGCCAGATCAGGCCTCCGAGTCTCGATTCTAGACAAGAATAGATTCTAAATGGCTAAATATCCTTTCTTCCCCCCCCACGAAGTAGTTCTGATGTTCTCTACTAAAGATTGTATGTGACACCGCCGCTCCATGGGGTTGATTTATCGAAACGCTAGGGAGAAGAAACCCCCACGACTTCGGCATTCGAACCACCGAACACCAAGAGCTACGACTCTCTCGCACACTTTTCTTCCGTCGTCGGGGATTGCCCTGGATTCCTAATGCTCCCGCTCGTCCGACATAGATCTACTAGACGTATCATAGAATCGTTCGCGGTACAGTACTTCTGAGAAGCCCAAAGTACGAAATAGACCTGATAGAGAAGGTATATTGTCTAGTGGACGTTGACAGGTATTACATAGCGGATGGCGATCTATCTCGATGTCTCCCACTTAGGTCCAGCTTGGTCTGGGTCCATTTCCTGTCGATTAATCCCAAGGTTTACCGGCTGATCTTAGGATCCCGATGGCACGGACATGCACATCCAGACTGCATGGCTAGGCGTTCGGTGCGGCAGTATCTGATCGCCTTTGTTCCCCGGCTGAAGCTCCAGGCCCTTGCTCGAGGTTGGCCTTCAACCTCGTGTGAGAACTAATTGGTGTCTCGCGCTGTGCGAGTTAAGCAATGCTGTTACTATATCACCCCGGTGAAAAGTTATTTCCATTTTGATCTTCCTAGTCGCCTACTTGATTTGCTGGATTATTTTCCGTTGCTCTTCCATTGTCCGTTTTCTTCTGCCGGATCATTCTTTTCGGCCATTTCGCTGTACATACATACATCTGGGATTCGCTATATAAACTTCCCTTCTGTCCCCTGTCCCATCGCCCTTAGCGTACACTTCACTATACTATACGTGCGCCTGATTAATGAGTTGAGTTCCATAGCACATTGGCGTTGCGATTCAATCTCGCATCCTGGGGATATCCTGTTGCTATAAATACGTATAGCACGGACCTGCTTTCTCAATCAAAGACTTTATTTAGTGGCTCTACCCAATGTCCCAATGCCCATTCTACCTTTCTACGCTACTCCTGATCATTGACGACACTGCAGTGTCTCTATCCTGATGTTCGGTTCTCGCGTCTCTTCACCATTATACCCATCATTCAGCCATCACTCCTATACATCAGAAGACTCAGGCTCCGCTACTACTGCGCCTATCCTGCCCACAGGCGGATGCCAATTTATCCTCTTGCACTCATCTACTCCTGACCAGCGCTGCTCATGCCAGGGCTTCCGCCTCCATGAGAGCTTACCGGGAGCTCACTGTGAGTGCGGGCACCAGGCATGCTATCATTCCCATGATTCCATACCGCAGTCGTCGACGGAATGTACCTCAGCAGGCTATTTAGCCTTGATGGATAAGATGCGAAGACTTGAAGCTCAATATGAGCATGAAAGGAAAGTCTGGCAGGAAGAGTTGAATGAGGAGCGACGAGCTCGTCGGGAAGATATTCGCGTTCTTCGAGAGGCGATGTATTCATTGTATAAAGTTGTTGAGCAAGATATCCCGCGACAGTTTGAATATGTGGAGGATAAAATTGAAGGATTGGTGGATAGTCAACAGCAGTTACAAGAGAGGGTCATGACTGTGGATGATTCGACTATGGCTTTGGAAGACCGAGTGGCTAATTTAGAAGATGAACAAGATTCGAACGATGAAGGGGCAGTCGATGATGAGGATGAAGTTGTTGGAGAATCTACAGAGCAATATGGCAGCGACATGGCTGCGCTTGATACCTCTCTCGCTGGGCAGATAGCAGTCCGCCCATCTGTCCGCGATGGGTTTCCCGCTTCAGGCAGCGATGAAGCTTCTATCAAACTTGCTGAAGCCTCACGGAAGACACATCTGGACGACCAAGATCAGTCATTCCAACTACCACCGAACCCTTTGCATGCTGTCAACCCTGCGCAATTGAAGCGTAAACGGCATGGGGTTGATCATGAAATGGCCGAGTCTACTGCTGAGAGCAGACATTCTTTCACCCTACCAAGCCCACCGCCTCTCTCACTTTCAAGTCCAGATCAGGGCCCTTCTCGGTGTCATAGCGAGCCAAGCATTGCACCATACTCTTCATTCGGTCTGACGAGTTGACTATCACATATTCAGCTGTCCACTCTAGCATTGATTATTCGAACTCGATATTGATAGAGGAAACAGGGCAAGATCTCAGATTTTATATATGGGGAAGACAGGTAATATAGGCACCTTTATTTCTGCATCTAAAGTAAAGGGTTTGGTATTATTGTATCCATCTATATAAAGTCTAATAGCGTCACGCCAAAGTTGAGCAGCGACAAGAAGGGGAAGAGCAAAAATATACTCTGGTCTGATAGACATTCATGATATTGTATCAGGACGGTAGGTTTCCACCCCGTCATAGCTCTTTCTCAGCCGCAGCTTTCGCTTTAGCTTTCTCTTTGGCCTTCTTCTCTTGTCTCTGGACGATGCCCTCGGCTCCAACACCGCCGAAAACGAGCGCCACACCTAGCCACTGGCCGCGAGAGAGCGAGTGACCAAACCAGAAGACGCTGAGGAGCATAGTGAGCATCTTCCGTGTCACGGTGACGGTGACGAGCAGAAGGGAGGAGAATCTAGACAAGGTGTGGAAGATGAAGAGCTGGCCGATGGCGCCGCAGATAGAGAAGCCGAGGACGTCCTTCAAGGCCTGAGGGTGTCGGGAGAGGAAAGAGATGGCAGAAGAAAGCTCCGATCCTGTGGATGGAGGAATCGGGAGCGGCAGGATGGATAGAATGACACTGTTTGAGAGATAAGGCATGACGAGCAGATAGGCGGTTGTGAGGATGGTGGAGAGGACGTTCTGCGCGACCATCATCTGCGGACCGGAGAACTTGGTGTAGAGGTGCGGGGAGCTGAAGACATGGTCTTGAGTAGTGTTGGTGAGGCCGTCGAGGAGGAGGTTGATGGAGAGGAGGAAGAGACCATAAGCAGATGAGCCACTGCTGGCTTTATTCGCGGACGCTGCTGCTACCTTCTTGCTCGTACCTGGATGGTACAATGTGAAAGTCGCTACGCCCAGGGTGACCAGCAGAACAACACCGTACTTGTACAGAGGATATCGCTTCCGGAAGATGGCCAAGTGAAGGAACATGACCGGAAGGAGTTTGCAGGACTTCGCGAGGATAAACGTCAAGTAGTCGATATGCGCCAGACTAGCGTAGCCAAATGGAGATGCCAATGAAGAGGATATGCTGACGAGAATCAGGGGAAAGAGGATCCGACGAGTCGGGAAGATCGAGGGTACTTTCTGGCCCTTAGGTGTCGAAAAGTACAGGTATAGGAAACCCGTTATGGCAGCGAAGGAGGATTGAATGGTGTTCAATACGATAGAGAAGGTCCATCGCTCTGTTGGGGGTTCCGGCTCTTCGGTTGTTGCGGGACGAAGAGGATAAGCGGTTGTTGTGATAGCTTCTTGCAGGACGGCCCATGATAGACTACTCGTATAATAAGACTTAGCTCTTCAATCCTAGATCCTGACAGAAAAAAGAAATTCCTTACAAAGAAGCATATATCCCCAGAACACAGATAGCAAGTTGTACCAATCCGGGGCTATCTGAAGGTGGTGTAAGTGCACTGCTGATAGACGCGCTCCCATCTGCCGCAATTGGCTCCTTTGTCGACCCATTTGTCTTTCTGTTATTTGGACCCGGCGAGTCCAAAGGTGAGTGCATAAACCCAGAGGATGGAGTGCGCTGTATAGGCGCCGCCTGCTTCTGTCGTGCCATGACAGCGGAGGGATGCTGTATGTATTAGTTACGATAAAACGGGTGGTCCCGTCCGAGGAATGATGTAAAGAACTCCAATGAAGGGCTGTTCAAAGGGACAAATGATAGGAAGTGATTATTCAAGAAAGCATCTTCCAAAAAGAAGGACAAGAAGGGACGTCGGAGGCGAGAGTAATCCAAGTACTCCTTGATGCCATGTGTTCAGTTATCTGAACTGGAGCTCCAGAACGCGGAGTCCGGTAAGGCTGACCAGCGCGCTTTTTCGCCGCACGGGGTTGGCGCCAACCCTAGTTTTCCTTGCGCTCTCGTTGATCCCCGCATGAAGAGATCAACCTTCAACCTCGCTGGAGTAGACATCAGAGAGCCTCTATTTTACAGGATTTCAATTGACGCACATTCCCTGGCTAGCTTCCACGCATCAACAACTCCAACAACGCTAAACTAGCCCTGCGATTGAAGCCATCCGGAAGCTGCGCATCAATCCGACAAAAGTTTCAAATCACATCTACATTATCGCAAACTCCAACATCCACATCCACATCCTAACTCGCAATTCACAATGTCGACAATAACCTCCCCTCCTAGTCCCTCCGCTCTCACATCACTCATCTCCGCTTCCGGTTCCTCAGATCCCATCTCCGCCCTCACCACCCAGATCCTCCACAACCTCAAGCACCAACATCTCTGGACTTCGCTACAAATCCACCAACTCCCCAGCACAACAGACCAAGATGCATCTATCCCCTTAATCTCTGGTATTCCCCCGAACCGTCTCTACACGCACCCAGACGAGCAGCTCTGGATGCTCGAAAACAACCTCCGTGACGACGACATCGGGCCCGAACGCTTCTTCGTCCTTCCCACCACGAGAGGGCAGAAATTCACACTGCGGAAGCTCGCGGGGGTTTTTGATTCCCTTCCTGAGGTGGAGGAGGATGAAAGACCCCTATTGACCCAGGTGACGGATGATCAGAAAACCAAGGATAAAGCGGAGAAGTTAAGCGCGTATTATGAGCGGCGGAAACAGATGAGCAAGACGCAAGAATGGGGTGGGAAGAGGTTGCTCTTGGCTATGGTGGATAGGGGTGTTGGTGGTGATGGGACGGTGGTGTACTATGTCATCCAGGAGGGAACGGTCAAGCCGAGACAAAACTGAGTATATGCTTTGCCATTGAAACATCTATACCTCAGTATCAGGCAATCTGAATCGCGGATCTTGTGCTCCTGTGCTGAAGCCTTGTCCGGGCCGGCCGTTGAGCGCGAACAGGACGCTTTTGATCGAGCTACTTACAGGAGCTTTATCGCTGGACGCGCATGCTGAATGGGCCCGGCTAGGGGCTTGACTACGATAGTATCCATCTCGGTCATGACACAGTCACATTCGTCGATATATACATCAGTTCTATCTCACAGACTGGGGATATATCCGGGGCGGAGATGCTATCTCGCCGAATTATGTACACCGAGAAGACCGGCAGGGGAAAAACAAGGGCAGGCGAGCGTATCCAAATCGACCCAACGCGGCAGGGTATCGTCTTCCAGATGGAACGAAAATGACAGAAACACAATTAACCAACATATACTCAGAAGCTTCTTCAAAGGATGGAAGTACGTCCAAGTTCAACTCCAGACCGGTTCTCGTCGATGCGTTCCTGTTCCTGCAAGCAACTCTTACAGTAATCTTCGTACAGATGCTTGATCTCATTTCTATGTTCGCCAAAGAGGGCTCCTGCACGTGGAAATGAGTTGAAATCGACTTCTGTGGTCTCGTCGTCTTGGTTGAGCAGGAGCTCAACCTGGTGACAGCGACGCGTCTCCTGTTGGAGCCAGCGTTCCCACTCGTTCTGGAGCACTTCCCGCTCAACGCTGTTCACCACACGGAGTGCAACAATGAGATCATGTCGGTACATGCCAAGCCGCTCGCGAGTCTCCTGAAGACGCCTCGCTGCACTCTTGGATATTGCGTCTCTGGGATGGGTCGAGGTCAAGGTCAGCGGCAGGTCATAGTTAACCAGCGTCTGTTCGTGGAATGTGGAGAAGCAACTGCTAGAGCCATTGCCATCAATACGCCACACCGTGTTGTTGGCAATCGCTTCGTCAATATCCCTCAGGTAAATTGCTTTGCTCATAACATTGTTCGGGGTTACGCCCAAACGAGCCATAAATTTCCCTGCGTTTCTCTCGTGCCACCAGTCGAAAGTATCTCGCGATGAATAGAACCCATTGATCAGCAGGCTGGAGAACAGTAGGACCAGTATGACGGTGTTGGCCCGAGTTGTCTTCCAAATCCAGCGTAGCAACGCGAAAGTCCAAAGCATCAGCGAAGAGACTGCACTCTCCAGGAAAGACAAGCATGTCTCAGATACCAACTGCATCAGTGCCCGCTGCTTCCGAGATCTGCGGAAACCTAGCTTAGAAAGAGCATCAGATGGAAGCTCAAACCCCTGCTTCTGGTGTCCGACTTGGCCAAAGATAGTAATGGCCCTCTTTGTCCGGCTGTGAGGACCCAATCGTCGCACTTGATCACTGACTAGATCAAGAAGGTCCAGAGCGTCTTGTTCCAGGTCGCTCAGCGCTTGTTTATCAATGATATCTGATAAAATATTAGCCAAGAACCTAGTTTACCAGAAAGGATAATGCTCACTCTTCAGCAAATAGGGAGACCATAGCCATTCCACCTTCGTATAGACCGCAATCTTGCATCGGGACTTGGCGACGTAGGTGATTACAATCTTGCTGACAAGGCGAAAGCTGCGCCGGAAAGGCAGATGCCAGGCCGTTCTCTTGTCAGTAACAACGTAACACAGGTGGTCGTTTAGGACGTCAATTATTTGATAGTCCGATACTTTGTTTTCTTGTGTCCGCCCTGTAGGCTGTAAGTAAAGATCCAAATAGCAACAGCTTGCTAAGACATACCAAGGAGGTCGACCGTCTCTATCTGATATGACATGTCTCGTCTCATATGCCGTGACTCTGAAGTGATCCACGGTCCCTGTTTGATATCTATAGATCGTGAGCGACACCTCCAAATGTACAGGCAGCCAGTAAAACTCACTATGAACCCTTCTTTCCTTCAGTAGCATTTGCCAGACTGCGCTCTTGTCACCAAAGAGTACGTGGAACAGCGCTTTAGAGCTGATCTCGAGTACCCTTTCTGCGGCCAGGCTCAGATTCCCCTGAGGAATATACTGAACAGGCTGGGCGGGCAATCTGAACTTCGCCACATCCTTCCCGCGATGAGCTTTAGTTGAGTCGAGCTCAAGATCTTTGTCGATATAGATAGGGGCTCTGATATCCCTGCCAGCCTTTGCGGGGATGAGGTCGCCTGCAACAGCACTAGCATCTGCCGGAGTGCTGAGAGAGACGTCTTCCCAACTGTCAACGCTAAGAGCCCTAGAGGGACTCTCGGATTCCATCTTGATCAAGGTCTTCAGAATCGCTTCCAAAGAAAGCGGCTCCTCAGCAGTGGCTTCGCTTATCAGGAAGTTTATTCTTCTTTGGAGAAGTCTCAGAGGCTCAAGGAACGTCTTTATAGTGATCCTGCCCGGGGTATCTTGTCCTATTGGCGGAGCAACGTGGAGGAACAAGAAATCGCAATCTCTTCCGGGCGCAGCAGTAACCTCTGTAACTGCGCTAAGTTGGACGCTTGTTGTTAAAACAAGGCCATAATAATGGCTGTAGAAATAGATGTTTCGTGTCGTAACATAGGCTCTGCCGGGGAACTCCTGTTGGTCGTTCGGGCTCCAGGTAGCTCTAAAGACTAAAACCAAGCTCTCTTCTCTGTTCACATTTGGGAAAAGAAGCCGGAACTGGGCATCTTGTGTCCTGAGCAGCTGAGGATAATAGCTAGGGTACTCGTGCGGAACTCCGATAGCAGCCCTCTGCAATTTGGCTGCGTCTCCATCCAGACTAACTGTTTGTCGGTGACGCGGTCCTGAACGTTGAGTCGGAGCTGCAGAGTCATCTGACTCTGCCGCAATGGCGTTCTTTGACGAATCACTCATAGGAGATCCAGGCTTCTTCACCGACGAGCCCTCCCCGTTAGATTCCGGCTGAAGAGCCCTTTCACGCTCCAGCTTATTAACAAAACCCCAGTTAGAGCTGCCCCAGAGATTGGCCATCATCCCGCTCGGCATGCCCCCCGTGTTGTCTGAGAATCCAAGTCCTATTCCTCTCTCATTGCTCACGATAACGCAAGCCTTGCTCATACTTGTGGGAGCAGGAGGATTAGCCAACGTGGGCGGTGCTAGAGACGTTGGAGGAGCTTCACGAAGATTGTAAGTGCGACTCTTGGCTCCGTCGTCCGTTGTATGCACGGGCAAGGGAAGAATACTATGACTCGCGGAGATCAGGCTCGCGATACCACCAGAAGGAGGCGGCATAGGTGAGCTCGGTCCAGTCGTATTCGATTTGCGGTGTAGATCCAGTTTCTGAATTATCCTTGCTGCGTGATCTCGTCCGCTCGATTCTTCCCTATCTCCAGTGAGCCGTCTCGAACTGTGGAATTCGGCGCTGTTCCGCATGGCCAGGCCGTCCCGCTCAGGAACAGGTAGACTCCCGTTTCGATCTGTTGAAGGTAGCTCATCATTCGCATTAGGAGTTAGAGACTCGGAGGGATCGGCCGCAAATTCTGGCGCTGGAGGCTGAGAGATCGAAAATGCAGGATCTTGCACCGTGAGCTTTCCCGAAACTGAAAGGTCGGTACTCGCAGGGTTCTCCAGAGCCTTTTGTTTAGCTGCCTCAAAGGAATTGATCCATTCCATCAGTTCCTTCTGGGACTCTGCTTGCAGCATTATAGTATTGTTTTTCGTCTTGACCTCGAAACAAAATCTTCGTTCTTCTTGAAACGCTGGTCGAATGCTGCAGAGCAACACGCCTATTCTTTCGCTTTCTTCCACACCTCCAGTTCGAGAGCCTTGTACGAGACAGCCAAATATTCCGTTCTTGAGAAAAGCCCAGCGTCTAACCCACACCGTTCGAGTAGGCTTTCCCGTGAACGTCCTGAGATACAGCCAGCCCTGCTTCTCTGGTTTGATTCCTTTGTCTTTGGATAGCTTGAGAGATGGCGGGCCATGAGAACCAAGATAAGGAACCGTAGAGACAGAGTAGTCCTCGAGCTCGCGAGAAGGCCTCGCCGCGTGCTCAGCAGCTTCTTCGATCTGTTTCCTGGCGGAAAGCAGTTCCCGACGAGAGTTTCTTTCGCTAGTCTCCATCTCATGTGTCCAGCCCTTGATACGTTCCATCTCGGGGCTGCATTTGGTGAACGTCGCAACATGGGTGTCATGGATGGTTTTGGCTTCCCGCCATTGATCGAAGAATATCCGTACCAATAATCGATCCAGCGCATTCCGAACTTGAGGTGCCTGAATACAGAAGTCCATAGAGGCTTTCAGATAAGCCTTACGAGCCTCGTGGAGCTGAAAGGCGTCTTCTCTGAGGGCAGATGGTTCTTTCGTCTTCGCTTGGCCCGAATATCTAGCCAGGAGATGGTCGTACTGTTTCTGGGTTTGATCTAAGATACGGCGAGTCTCCTGCAACGATGTGAGACATGGACTCTAGCGCCCGCATGAACTAAGAGACGCACCTTGAAATTTCGCAAGTCTCCCTGGATAAACGCCTTGATGGGTTCAACGACCAGCTGATCCAGTCTCCTCATCGTTGTGATCATTCCATTCCAAATCTCCCTGGCGCTTTCGCCATACCGCTTCATCGCCTGCAGTGTGTAGTCATGGTCGAGGACGGCTTCGGAGACGTTGATCGGGTTCGTGGTGTACGCCAGAAATGTGTTTGTTATACTCTCAAAAGCAGACAGCTCTGCTGTAAGTTTTGCTGCGGACTTGGCGTATCCATCGAGCCATCTTTCTATGAACTCGATCTGGCCGGCAATATGTAGGGTGCTCGCACGGAAGGTTGGAGAGTCAAGAGCAGCTTCTTTTAGTCCGACGGGTCTATATAGGCTGTCAGCAACTCGTTCAAGCTGTCAAACGGGATAACAGAGCAAATGCGAAAAAGAATTTGGCTGGCATACACGACACTGACCAGCTTCCCGTGCTGGGGTACGGGGGAATGTTGAGACGTCGACATCTAGCGCACCTGTCGAGCTGTACGACAATGCACGAGTCGATGAGAAGCCCTTGCCCAACTGTCACCGCCACTGAAGCGCAAACGAGAACACAAACATACAGGTCTACGTCCCATTCGACTCCAATCTCTCGAAGTCGTTTGATGGATGGAGACCATTCATGTATTATTGTCGAGATGCTGTTCAGCGCGTCACCCTGGTGAGACCGAGTGAGACGATCCGGGGTCGGAGCACGGCGGCTATTGGTCAAATACGTCAGAGACTAGAGGCGATAGTCAGTGGAGAATCTCCGCCGCCTGAGGCTGCAATACGCCGATACGAGGGCGGTGTGGTCGAGCGTTTTTTTCTGCCGCCCACTGCAACTTTTTTCCTGTAGACGGACTAACGCCGCGCTGGGGACGACTACTGTCTGAGGTTTGCAATCGCTGCCAGTCTCTGGCCTTTCTTCATTCTGCATTGTTCTGTTCTCTGATTTTCTTCAATCATCATGGAGCCGCCTGCCAAGAAACCCAGGACGCTCCTCGACGACAGTTCGAGCGAGTCTGAAGGCGAAAGCGGAGGTGTTCGCCTAAACGGCGACAAGGCGACTGGCGAGCCAGTGCTGAAAATCAACGAGGAGTATGCGCGCCGTTTTGAGTACAACAAGAAAAGAGAGGAAAAGCAGCAGTGTGAGTCCCGGCTGTCGAACACCACTCATATTTGCTGGTACTGATTTCAATTCCAAATAGTGGAGGCCAAACTGGGTAAATCAGTTGCTTTTGGTAAAAAGAGAGCGCACGATGATGATGATGAAGATGCATCCGGCGGCTCTGACGAGTCATCGTCAGAAGAAGAAGATGAGGATGGAGAACTGGTTACACCGGATCTCGACAACGAGATCATGGCTACCTTGAATGCGATCAAATCAAAAGATCCGAGGGTCTACGACAGCAATGTGACATTCTACTCTAAATTCGACGAAGATGCGTCCGGAAAGCCTGCAGAAAAGAAGGAGAAGGACAAGCCTATGACCCTGCGCGACTACCACCGCGAGAACTTGCTGAAAGGTGTGGCAAACGGAGAAGAGGAGGAAGAGCAAGCTCCCAAGTCTTTCGCGCAGGAACAGGAGGATCTGAAGAAGACCATCGTCAAGGAAATGCATGCTGTGGCGGATGGATCGGATGACGAGGATGACGGTTTCCTTGTTCAAAAATCAGTCACACATCCTCCTCCTGAGCCTAAGAAGAATATCGAACTGGATGTCGAAAACGCGGACAAAGACCCAGAGACTTTCTTGTCGAATTTCATGGCTGCCAAGGCGTGGATTCCTGCGGGCGGATCAAATGGCCTGAAACCGTTCGAGTCAGATGACGAAGAGGAGGATCAGAGGGCGGAATTGTTCGAAGAAGCGTACAACTTCCGGTTCGAAGACCCCAACAAGGTCAATGAGAGATTAATCACTCATGCCCGTGATGCAACCAAGGAGATATCCGTCCGTCGGGAGGAAAAGAGCAGCCGCAAGAAGCGCAGAGAGGCGGAACAACAGAAGAGGGAGGAAGAAAAGAAGCAGCGCGAGGCGGAGAAGAACCGTCTCCGCAAACTGAAGATGGAAGAGCTTGAGGAGAAGGTCAATAAAATCAAACAGGCTGCAGGCATCAGAGCTTCCGAGTTCACGGATGAGGACTGGGCTCGATTCCTTGATGATAATTTTGACGATAAGCAGTGGGAGGAGGAAATGCAAAAGCGCTTCGGTGAGGACTACTATGCTGCGCAGGAAGAGATTGAGAGCGGAGATGAGGACGGCCATAAGAAGAAGCGGAAGCCCAAGAAGCCTACGTGGGATGATGATATTGACATCACAGATCTGGTCCCTGACTTCGAGGCAGAGGAAGAGAAGCCTGATGTCGATATGGACGAGGAAGACGGCGAGGAGGGATCTAAGAAGAGCAAGGGGCAGGAACGCAGAGAAAAGAAACGCGAAGCCCGCAAGGAGAAGATGCTGATTGAAGAGGCCGTTGACCGTAACCTTGACCTTGACCCTACTCTTCTCCCGGGTGCTACCAAGAAGAACGCTGGGCGTTTCCGCTACCGTGAGACATCACCCACGAGCTTTGGTCTGACGGCCCGAGACATCCTCATGGCCGATGACGCGCAGCTGAACCAGTTCGCTGGTCTGAAGAAGCTTGCCCCCTTCCGCGACCCGGAGAAGAAGCGACGGGACCAGAAGAAGCTCGGAAAGAAGGCCAGGGTAAGGCAATGGCGCAAGGAGACCTTCGGAGACGAAGAAGGACCGAAATGGGAGATCCCTGTGCACGAACCTGCTCCTCAGAAGGAGGGCAACGACGATGAGATGAAGGTCGACATTCGCGAGGGAGGATCCAAGAAGAAGAGGAAGAGATCGAAGAAGCATTAAAGTTGTGTACAAATGCATTGGATGAGTATATCCCGGGAGTTGTATCCCTGCCTCCCACGCTCCATGTGATCAGTTTAGTTAGTTATATTGGGTCCAAAAGTGAATAGTTGCGACTATTGATTGTCACCATACAGGCGCAAGTGGATAATTATTGTCATTTTCTCCTTTTTTTTTTCTACCTCCCGTTCGTGATTCAGTAGTTTAATTGAACACAGGAGACCCTAGCACTCCGGGTTACCATACTGCACTTTTAACCTCCTCCTTCAATCCGGTTCAAGAAAGGTTATGTGTTGTCGTCTAGAAGTGAACATCATTTTGATTCCAATATTGACAAGGAAGATTGCAAGTACTCACAATGTTGCATAAACCCAGAGACTGCATCGTTAGGTACTCAGCGTTCCCTCAGAAAATATATATTCCGAGCGACCAATAATCGCATCGACAACCCAAGATCATCCCTAAGCTTTGTCAAACTAGTCACCACCCTATTAACAAACTCCATAGCAATATTATCATTATTATAACGCTGAGATCAAATCGCCATCAACCCATTGCTATGCGTGAGTTCTAGCCTAGTTACCTGAACTGAGCGAGTATGGCAGTGATAGTTATCTCGGCATTCCCCGTGCACGAGCCTTGCAGGAAGGAAATCGAGTCGAGCTACCTGCCTACCTTAGGTAGCTAGCTTCGTAGCTCCCCAGCTAGCTAGCTGATGATAGTTAAATAGCAGCCAAGCAGAAATGACCAAATCATCGCAGCCAGATGCTAAGTTATATTCTTACTAGAAGCTAATGCAAGAAAGTAAGGAAAAAGATAGACTAAAAGCGGACTTTTTTCCTTTGGTTCTTTTGACAGCTGTATAAAAACCCCAATGAGAAAAAACTCTGCATCTGAATGACGTCTAGACTTTTCGTTTTTATTTTTCTCCTTATCTAAGTTGATAATGCTGCCCAAAGATCTTTTCTTGTTGGGTTTCTCTTGTTTTTGAGCTTCGTGCTCCTTGCTGGGAAGAAAGAGCGGTCAGAAGAAGCTATAGCTCATGTCGGATGGCAGGCATGTTTGGGCTTTTGGCTTCGACGCGTGCTACGGGGTCCTCATTACCTGTGTTAGGTAGGTAGGTAGTGAGCTATGGAGTTTTTATGTCAATGCGTAGAGGACTGTTAACTCCTCTTATTAAGAGAGAGAGAGAGAGAGAGAGAGAGAGAGAGTAAATCTCTTGAGAGAGTCGCGAGAATAATAATAACGAGAGTTGTCCGATAACAAATTCCGCGAATCGCAACAAAGAGATAAAATAATAATAATAATAATCCGAGCGTCGGGAAGTGTCTCTCTTCTTCCGTATTAATTAGCGGAGGGGGCTCCACTGGCCCCAAAATAAATCATACTCTACGTAGTACGGGTAAACAATAATAATAATAATAGCAGAAGTTTCTTCTTCTCGTGCGTGGAATGTTACTTCGGGGGGAATTATGCTTTCTAGGCGTCCTTCTGAGCCTTGTCGTGCACACAGTAGTAACCTGAGTCTAGTATTATTGGGGGAGGTATTTGCACAGCACGCACACATAGAAAAGAAAGCAGAAACTTCTGGCTTTTGATATTTGGGATTTTGATCTCTTCTCTCAGAGTGCAGTTCTCACGGTCAAAGGAACGTGCCCCGGACTAAGTAGAGAGGACAGGTGGATAGATACGCACCCTGCCTTACCGACCCAGTCATGATTATTATTGGACACGGCACTTTTTTTTCTCCCATATGGATATTATTTAATGAATGGTAACGAACGAACCATTGGTGGCGAACTGAAGATGGAAAGTAGTCGTGTGGCTTGCTCGTGTTTGCTTGTGTCTCTCCGGTGGGGAATGAATATCTGCCGTGGTAAGGTCAAAGTCTCAAGAACACGAGATACTATACGATAGAGGTATAAAAACGGGTGTTCTTGGAGATATGTCCTCAATTGAGTTTGTTATCCTCTTGCCAGCAAGGCAAGTTACCTGGACTAATGACGGTTTACAGCTGCATACATTGGTAGGCCACGTTTGGGTACATGAATGTACCATATGTATGTACCTAAGGAGGCCCATCTAGCGGACTTCATCTGCAGGATATTACTGCTAGATAGTGTGAAGAGGAAAATCGATCCTGAACAACCGATCTCTGGTTCTGATGACGCGCCTCATCCAGTATAGATCAGCATTTCGCTGACCAGCTCAGTCGACGGCCATGGGATCCGGTACCGTGGGCCACGAAAGCAAGCTGGCTGGATGGGTGCGCAATTCGCTGGTCATCGGTGGCGGCGAGGGCGAGCAGGATATCAGCAAAGAGATGCGTCCTGTATAACTAGCAGTTGGTTATGTTAGAACTCTACATAAAAAGATGGATGAACAAATGGATTTAGCGTATTCTAATTGACACTTTGGGAGAGGCTCGAGAGATTAATATTAATATTTTGCCATCGGTGGCCGGGGAAGCCTCGGGAGTGGGGAGAGAGAGAGAGGCCCAGGACAGAAAGGGGGCCGGCAAGACGGGGAGAAGGAAGAGCTGGAAGCAGGTCAGCCGCGGGCCCCGAGAGGATAGTTAGCAGCAGCAGCAGCAGCAGTAGCAGTAGCCGGCTGTTACCAGGGCGGCAGTGGAGACCCAGAAGAATCAAAATAATTCTTTAAAAAATAATACACCAGATCACTGGCAGAATCGAATTTTTTCGCTGTTATGGCGACGATCGGGAGATGTCGGTTGCCTGGGCCAAGGTTAGCCTAGCGGTTTTTTTCGCCCAGTGGAGGCAGCCCGGCCAACTCCAGTCCTGTAGGCCCTCCTAGCGCCGCCCAGCTCGCTTCTTCCCGCTTACAAGAGCCGGCGCTCGCTATTTTTTCTTCCCTTCCTCCCTTCTCTCCTTCTCTTCTTCCCATCACATCCGGTGTCTTGTCTCTCACTCGACACACTCTTTCCCTCTCCTCTCTTTCATCTTTCTAGTTTGCGTGCGTCGCAGCTGTCAAGATGGCCAAGGGTGAAGTTAACCAGGCGGAGAAGTCCGTCCTCGGCATGCCGGTAAGTCCACCTGGTCTCTTGTCTGCCCATCGAGATCCGTCTCTCCACCCATCGCAACGCGCGTGAAACCCGCCTGCATTCATCGCAGGGCTCTTGCGATGCTGGGACAGAGTCGAGGTCGAGTGGTTACAGGCAGTTTTGCTCGATTGAGCCACAGAATGCTGACGGTGTCGTGGTTGATAGGGATTCGTCGTCGACTTCCTGAGTACGTTGGAACCCAATCGAGCCTCAATTGATCCTTCGATTGTTCTCTAGTCTAGAGCGATCGAATTGGCTATCAATCAAGAGCCTGTAAAGTGCTGTGAATGGTTCAGTGAACTGACTTGCATGTAGTGGGTGGTGTTTCCGCCGCCGTCTCGAAGACCGCTGCCGCCCCCATTGAGCGTATCAAGCTCCTGATCCAGAACCAGGTAGGCATTAACCCTCTCGAGCTTCCGTGAAATGGAAGGAAATGTCTTTTTTTTTGGTCCTCAATGGGCGTCATCTCGATCGTGCAGTCGTCGATACGCCTCAATTTCGCCGACCGAAAAAATTTTTTCCTTCCGGCTCTCGGCATGCCGGCTACTCTTCGAAGGGGGGAACAAGGACTAATGCGACTGCGCTATAGGATGAGATGCTTAAGGCTGGTCGTCTCGACCGCAAGTACGACGGTATCATGGACTGCTTCCGCCGTACTGCTGCCTCTGAGGGTGTCATGTCCCTGTGGAGAGGTAACACTGCCAACGTCATCCGTTACTTCCCTACCCAGGCCCTGAACTTCGCTTTCCGTGACACCTACAAGTCGATGTTCGCCTTCAAGAAGGACCGTGATGGATACTGGAAGTGGATGGCCGGTAACCTGGCCTCCGGTGGTGCTGCTGGTGCCACTTCCCTCCTGTTCGTCTACTCTCTCGACTACGCCCGTACCCGTCTGGCCAACGACGCCAAGTCCGCCAAGGGTACTGGTGAGCGTCAGTTCAACGGTCTCGTCGACGTCTACAAGAAGACCCTCGCTTCCGACGGTATTGCCGGTCTCTACCGTGGTTTCGGTCCTTCCGTTCTGGGTATCGTTGTCTACCGTGGTCTGTACTTCGGCATGTACGACTCTATCAAGCCTGTTCTCCTGGTTGGTCCTCTTGAGGGCTCCTTCCTCGCTTCCTTCCTGCTCGGCTGGACTGTCACCACTGGTGCCGGTATTGCTTCTTACCCTCTGGACACTATCCGTCGTCGTATGATGATGACCTCTGGTGAGGTAAGTATCTTCTTATATACCCTACATTCTGAGGGCATTGGCTGATTCACCATCCACAGGCCGTCAAGTACAGCTCTTCCCTCGATGCCGCCCGCCAGATCGCCGCCAAGGAGGGTGTCAAGTCCTTCTTCAAGGGTGCTGGTGCTAACATCCTCCGTGGTGTTGCCGGTGCTGGTGTCCTGTCTATCTACGACCAGGTTCAGCTCCTGCTCTTCGGCAAGAAGTTCAAGGGTGGCTCTGGCTAAACAGTTTCTCTCATCGAGTCTGTTTATGTTAAGACCCCCAGTTTGGGGAAAGGGGATGATCATCGCCTGATCTAATTTATGTATGGTTAAGCGGTGACTGGAGGTGTCCAAGATAGAGATGTGCATCAAGGTGGTTACGGTCATTCTTGACGCATAAAGCAGTGTGGCTTTTCCTTTGGACCCGTTGTACTTTACTGCCTGCAAGCTTTTTTCTCCGTCTGTACTTCCATGGTATGCAATAAATTTGCTCACTTGTTTTGGGGAATCTCTTAAAACCCTGCGCTCGGATGCGATGCGCATCTCAGCAATGTAGAATTCGGACAGATCGCGACATGTCACGTGTGCAGGACACCCGCGTCACGTGAGATGACGTCCTCAGCCGCATCCATCGAGCTCCATCATACCTCTTACGCTGAGCTTTATCTTGTAGAGATTATTCTAAATCTCAAGACTTCTTTCTGTCCAGATTTGAGACATTCAAAGTGGCCCGGTAACGATGGCGCCAATAACCGGTGTGCCAACTTTCGGCAGTGCTCCCATAAACCCTAATACGGCAACTACTGCATCCCATGCTTCAGGGACGACTCCTCAGACGGCGTCCTCGAATCCTGAGGCTCGTGGAGACAATGAGGCTACAGTCACTGCTGCAGAAGCCGCGACATCGACATCGACGTATCCACAAGCACAGCCAGGTGCCGTTCCAGTCCCAGGTCCAGCTCCGACGGGTGCTGTAAGTGCATCTCTATATACACCCACGCCCATTACGACCTCTCCTCCCACGACAACAACGGATCAAAGTGCTCTGTCTCCGCCTGCTCCACAGCCGGGGTCGCGCCCTATTCCTCCACCTGCAGCATCGCAGTCAGCAGGAGCCAATGACCTGCCTCCACCTCCAAAGGTCGGCGAGGTGCCCAAACCCGCATCGTACTATACGCGAGCGACGCCACCAACAGCAACGGCTGGCACTGGCACTGGCTTTGGATATACCACCCAGGCAACGCCTGCACAGGGCCTGAACGTCCCAAATTCAACTTCTACTCCGTATAATACGATGTATCAACCTCCTGCGAATAACACGCAGCTCCCGACCTATAATTATGGTGCTGCAAGCAGAGGACCAGGTGGAGATGTATTCCAGGACGAAGAGGAAGGAGTAGGTCAGGCAATATGGAAGACTGCGAAGTCGTGGGTGCAGACGGCGGGATCGAAGCTTGCGGAGGTGGAGGCTGAGGTATGGAAGAGGGTTGGTTAGGTTGATATGGTGTACTTTCTAAATTCGATGATGGGTTCATTTGCTTTGCTTGGGAAAGAAGAGATGAGATGAGCGAGTGAATGGATGGATGGATTGCTAGCGATAGGATATTGCCTTGGGTAGGATTCGTGGTTTCTATAGTCTCGATCAGTCTTGTGGTCCTTGTGATATGATACCGATACTTACCATGCAGGACATGGGCGGGCGTTAGTGATTCAATATACACAGATTACAATTATCTTTTTCCTGGGTATATATATTTTTTATGTGTATATGATTATGGGCTAAAGAGATAGAGCAATCGTAATGGAGTAGTGAGGCGCATTCTTTATATGATCCTATATCATATATCAACAACTAACATCTAAATTTTCCAGTTCCAGCAAGAGAAGAGAAATATCGTGCCCACGAGTTATATTATCCTCAACCCAGCAGGAGCAACAGCGATATTTAACCCGATGCAAATCTTGCATTAACATCAACTCACCCAACTCTCCCTAATCTTATCCCATTTCAGAACTAGAAACAAAAACAGAAACGATGCCTGATGTTTTTAAAGATTCTACCCCATAAAGCTCAGATGGACCTCAAATCCCACCCACAGCATACTTACGGAAAGCTAACTAATCGCCACAACCTGCAAGAATTGCTGCAGAATACTTACCCAAGTTCATACATACTTACATAAATACATACAATCCCCTTCCTCATGATATGATATAAGACGAAGAGAGCAATCGCGTTTAGTTAAGTCAGCTTATCTGGTTTCTGGATCAAGTTAAGACACACATAAGTTAGCCAAATCTCTTATGAGGTGAAAAGAAAAAAGTCGCTCTCTGCCAGTTGTCAATATTCAACCGAGTTGAAGTGAGCTGGATTTACCATTAAGTCAGTAACTATCAGTATCAGGTTGATTGACACAATATGGCACGCTCTCAACCGTCCAAGAAAAAAAAAAAAAAAAAAAAAAAAAAAAAAAAAAAGAAAAAGAAAAAGAAAAAATTCACAATCGACTCCCTCCCAATTCCATAGGTATCGAAGCACACTCCCTTTCAAAGCAGACAAGATCCCTCGAAGATAAGACTATACTCCTCTGCTGGATCCGCATGCAACACTGCGTGGGGGCGAACTCAGGGGACCGTGATAACCAACAAAAGAGCTGCGATACGTTAACTAGGTTGAACATCGAACCCTTACATCTAACAGTCATAACTCTGAAATAAAAGCAAATTCCTAATTCTCAATTGTATTAGATAATGGACGTTGCTGCACTGCGCTGCGGGGTAGGGGCGTGTTCTGGATGAAAGTGCCTTCCTTGTCTTGGGTGTTGGTCTGCGCGTTTGTTCTCTACTTGAGCTGGAGAAGATGATCACAACTTTTCATAGTCATGATGCTTTTCAATAAGCGCTACAAGCTCAAGTGGCCCGTTTCCCGATCGAGATATCAAGTTGGTGGTACACAACGGACGTTTAATACGCCTCGTGTGGGGTTGAACAGGCGTGCTATATCGCAGTGGATGGCTATATAAGTACACCAGAGCCAAGTTGCACCCACACATCTACTAGAAAAATGTTTGATCCTACAACTTAAAAAGACACGATATCCAGGGCGAGCTCGAATTCGAGCATCTTGATTTAAGTATCTAGACCTAAACTCATAGATATACTAAAGCCCAGGAATGTTGGTCGACAGATATCACCCAGTGCAATCAATGAAGACGACCAAGGTGGGTTGAAGTAGGCCACTGAAACGCAACAAGAAAAGAGCCCATATCAGTACGATACAGCTAAGACGACCAACTGGAACTCTCCGTCGTCCATGGCACATTTTCTCTTCCAACCAAAGGAGTCCATCGCCAGTCTGGGAACCTCGCTGGAGGCTCCTCGCATAGTACCGTTATCATGATTAGAAAGGAATATGCCAAATAAGTGTCATAACGACCTGTTCCCGCAGTGCATAGGCCATAGGATCCGCAGGGACAGTACCGAAAGAAAATAGACCGCATCGTAGGAATAAGCAGCGGAAACTGGTGAGCTGCATAAACCAGAGCAGGGGGTATTCGCGCAAGTCAGAAAGACAAGGCAGTAGCGGCCGAGCATTCAGCGCATGTCCTGGCGCAGGCTCAAGGCCGTCGTGGCTAGAATCCACGAAAGAGTATCCCAAAACGATAATGACAGAAGTGTACAATAGAACGCCATATTGCCCAAAGGCAAGGTATCCCAAATCCCAAAGTTCCTCGTCCCAATCCGAAACCCAATACCAGAAAGCACTATTCCAGCCAGCTGCACAGTGCAATGTATGCCAATTAAAAACTGGCGTCTCAATAGAACGACCATATAAGGAATGTCATGAAATATGTGCACGCAGTCAGTCCGGCGCGGACCAGCTTCAGCCGGTCAGGAGTGCAACCTATTTCCAAGAACGCGAAATATAAAAGCCTGCGCCGATGAATATGATGTTACATAGAACCGAGTCGCAGAAGGGCCTCAACTGCGGCTCGTTCCTCTTGGTCGCCACCCAGTCCCTCTGGAAGGGTAAATCCAATATGTTGAATAGGAAGACGGCCTGGCACAGACTTGGCCAGCGCCGACGAGACTGGACCACCAGCGTGCTGGAGTGGCTGTCTCGAGGGGATGGCGATATTATTATGTACAATGCCACCCCCAGAGTTGAAAGACCTCGCTCGGAGCGCGTCAGCTCCAATCTGGGCCCAATCTTCTTCGTCGGTGACGTCGCCTTCGTCCCAATCTTCAGCGTCGTCGGGGGCCTCTGAGGACGAACAGTATTCCCGCCCATCGCCGTCGAGGGACATTTTGTCCGCCTCATGCTCCAGCATGGAAACGTCCTCATGGTCTCCATACTCCATTTCCTCAGAGTGGGAGAAGACGATGGAGTCACCGGTCATGCTGGTCCCATAGGGAGCTGCATTTTCCTTGCCCATCCAGGACCGTCTGTTCGGGATCTGCATGCCCTGTGGATGGTAGGAGTTGGGCACGCTGGAAGGAGGAGACGGATTCTGAGCGTGACGGTCTCGCGACGCCTGACCCCGTCGACGCGCATCCCAGCGTCCCCATCCGACCTTTTCAAAGATCACTTCACCATTCACTCCTCCGCCTTCACCAACACTACCTCTGCCTTCCAGAGCACCGACTACCAGTCTGCGCGCTTTCGCTGGAGGGATCCCCGCGAAGCCTGGAACAGAAGTTGTCAAATAGCCCATCACATGGCGGATCGCCAGCGGGCCATGGTTCAGCAAGATCTCAGGAAGATGATACTTGGCAAGCATGGCGGGCGTGATCGCTCCTGCGCTCTCCAGACCACTCAAACCAGCAGTCAGGGAAGACTGCTGCGGCTGGCCCTGGCTCTTGCCGTGGTCCGTCGCGTCCTGGAGATCGATATCCGAGTCCACCTGGGCGGGTGCTGAGGGAGGAGTGCCAGCCATCTTGGCTTGGTGTTTGAACGCCTGCGGAGGGAGCGATGGCGATATGGAGTTGGGAGGGGTGGGCAGTTGCCCATGATGATGGCCGGAACGAGCAGCAAAGCTGTCCCTACCGCCACCCGACGCGAAAGGCGAATCGCGAGGTCTGGGTATATCCATCGATGCAGTCTTACCAGCGAGCGCCATGGCGATGCTGGAAGTGGCAGTTGGAAGAGCCATGATCACGAGGGGTCTGAAGGGTGCACTGTGACCGAATGAGTCAGATGATGGCTCGGACAGAGAGGCCACGAAGCCCGTGGAGATGGGTCGGGAGATAAGGGTAGATCGAGAGATAGCAGATGGGCAGCACGAGGAGATTATTATATCTGACCACAAGCAAGAACAGAGGCACTCACGTCACGCTAAGGCGACTATCCAGGGTTCGATCGACGTGTTGACACGGTGCTGGGATGAGCAGACCGTGACGGACGAAGCTACCGGGAGTATGCGATGCGATGCGATACAATAGCGGTGACGGGGGTAGACGATCGCGAAGTCGAACAGAGCGGCGCAACGCAACTGTCCTAGGAAGACGAAATGCGAACGGAACGTGGATCTTAAACTGGAATCTCTCTCTCGGTTGAGAAGAGAGGAGAGAGAGGAGAAGGAGAGGAGGAGAGAAAGAGAGAGAAGCGCAGGAGGCAGCGCGTACAAGTAACTAGCAGGGCGTTCGGGAGCGGGGGCGATGGTTGCGGCCTGTCCGGGCGAAGGTACCGTTCGATTACACAGGGGAGGTACGGTGAAGGTACGGGGGAGGCGGTATGCGTAGTATGGCGATCTGGCCCAGAGACGAACAGCTGCAAGTACCTGGCAGGTACTCCGGTGCTGCACGGCGGGAAACGGTACGGGGCCTGACGGAGACGAAAGCTCCTTTCCCCCAGCAGATGCAGTTGATGGACGAATTGACTAACCAACTAACTGACTCTAGCAGTCTCTAGTCGCTCCCATCTGCTCCACGAGACAATGGAGATTCCTCGAGATAGCTTGAAAGTCGCGCGTGGGCCGTCTGGTTGGCCGTCAGTGGGGGAAACAAACGCCGGGAGCTCCCGGGGCGTTCATCCGCCCGGTGGTGGATATAGTAGTGATTCTAGTGATTCTAGTGATTCTAGTTATTCTCCTAGAGTGAGTATTATTATTATTATTACTATTATTGTGGTATCGATGGAGTTCTAACTCTAGAGTAATTATATGTAGTTAAATCACTCAGTTTCCTGTCTTTAGGACCTAGGTATAACTCTCTAGTGTGTATTTATCTCTCGTCCCCACGCCCGTAGAGTCTTCTCCAGGCGTCCACTAAGGGGGTCTTCCGGTGTAGAGTACGGACCGACCATACATAACAGATGCACAAGGAGTGCAGCGATGTTCTAAGAAACATGATGACGGACGAGATCGCAGGGGAATCCCCGACTGAGCAGAATTCACCCGAAAATTCTCGTGCATCCAGCTGATCTGATCCTTCCGTCCATCCATCCATCCATCCATCATGATGCTGCTCGTTCTCCTCCCACGGCCCCAAGGGTCCAAGCCATCGTGGTTCCCGGTCCAACCCTATCTGTCTATCTATCTACATTAATTTTACATCCAGTCTTATCAACCGTCGCGGCACGTGGACCCTCTTCGACTGCGCCAGGCTCCCCGCGTGCGTTGAACGCCATCGTCACTGGCTGCACAACGTGCACATTGTACGGTCGCGATCCTCCTCATCCAAGTACCCCGCCACGCCACGATCCTGATCTTGGATGCGTTCCTGACGTCAACGCGTCGGAGCCAGAAGGTCGCTGACTCCGTATTTATTATTCTGGTATTATTCATTCTACAATATTCTCTCGTTGTGCGGTGGGGTTGTGGAAAAGAGGGCAGTGTTGCTGGACAAGCGAACCAGCAGTTGGAAGATACACTCGTGGCTTGCTCTGCTCGTTAACGATGACTGGCAGTGGAAAATATGGGCATTTTTCACTAGACTACCGTTGCCTACGTACCATAAGATGGACCATACAGTGGATCTCAAGGAATGCTACATTCCTTTCCAAGAAGTGACGTTTTACATACGTGCCGTGTCCATGGAAGTTTTCTTCCGTCTGTTCAATGAGCCATTTCGGAAATCTGAGACCGCTACGCTGGAGTTGATGTCGTCTCAGGATTGATGCACATGTCGCTTGTCAAGCCTGTGAATGGGTCATAGTCAGTCATTGGTAACTAACTACCTAGGTAGAATCTCGTAGACATTGACATCCTCTATCCAATGTCTGTCGTCCATAAACGGGAACTTGAAAGCTGTCTTGGCACAGATATTATTATCTTACGAGACCACATGGTTAGTCTTGCTATGCATATCTTCTGCTCTTGCTGCAATATGCAAAATCTACACAATCATGTTATGCTGCTTCCTTGCAGGGTGGAAACTGGGTTGCGCTTGGTTATGACTCGGCTATAAATAGACATAGGTCTAGGTCTTGAAAAGAATGCTGTGACCTGGTTACGTATATGCCATATGGGAATGTCATATCTGTCATTCCACTGTCCCTGAAGAAATACATACAAGGGAGCAGCCCGAAAATATTGGTATGCACTGAGTCACTGACTGACATCTGGAGGAAGCACAGAGCTGTGTCGCCTTTCACAATGTGACAGCTAGCGACTCTACCGCCGTTTTCAGCCAAGTCGAGGAAGTCTTTATCGGTCTTCTTCTTGCCTCATGAAGCATGATGGAGGAAATAATACCTGATATCACTAGGAATCAGGTTTCGACCTTCGATGCGGCTGGACCCGATCACTATCCCGCTCATTTTACCCCTCTTGAGGGGAAGGAAGGCCCTCGGTGATCTATTTTCAACGGAATGAATAAGCTCGAGCAGATTCTCATCAAGAATCACGGGGAACATCTCTTGACAGAAACGCCCAGAGTCGACTTTGTAGTCTGCAATATGACCTGTCCTCTGGGAGGACTTTATCGACTCAACTTAATAAACAGTTGCCTCTTTCTGGGGCGTAGATTCAAAGCCACACAGCGTCAGTGTTCCTGGATGCGGTGGTTTCCTGGATATATTATTCGGCCAGAACTACTATCCAGCTCATAGGTATTTTTCCTAATCGACGTCGTATCTAAATCAGGAAGGTCATCACGCTTTCAACGATGGCACACGCGCAGATGTTGCACTGTCTCTGGCAATCGTCCTCTAGATATATGTATCAAGTATCTGTCCTGTTATTCCTGTCGGCCGATTATTGTACCGTTAAAGTTGGCGGGTCTCCGCGCAAGCGAGGTCTTCGGATCGTTGACATTTAGTTACCCCCCTCCCATCAACAACCCGTTTTGTAAGCTGATCGGATCGTGAACTCGCTCGTCGTCTCATTACCGGCACGACCATATCCGATGAATGACCATCTGATCGGCTCAATTCCGTGCAAAAGAACCCTCTGGGGAGGAAGTGGAACACGCGGCCGCGGTCTACGAAGAGGGGAAATCTGCTGTGGGCTTCTCACAGCGCCTACACCGGGAGCGCTGGAGAGCGGAGTGAAATAATATGATGCTGTCCACATCCAAGAACATTCGCAGTGTCTTTTGGCGGGGCACGGTGGACAACGGTAGACTGCCGATGTAGTTCCCGTTCGAGGAGAAAAGGAACTACACCTTCCTATGCCCCCCAAAGGAGAGAGTCGGTCATAACGTCGTTTGCGACATCCGCAGTTTTCGGGAGCCATCTAGCGGATGTGGTGATTGCCCGGCCGATGCAACACCGTCGAAGACCAGACCCTGACTGACCCATCGGAGAAAACACGGGGAAAAGTAAACTATCGGGTTCGTAGCTTCTGCGTAAATCATTATCTTACCTGCACTTCTCTCGTCTACATATTACTGCTCCTTCGTTCGTGACTCGTTTCCGCTGAAGGAACCGTAGACTCGGGAACCTTGACAAAGATGGCATCAAACATGACGGCGGGGGAATACTCCCCTGTTGCTGAAGCTGATCGTATCTTCAAATATCTCTGTGACCAGTCTGAACGACTAAGCCTACCGTCGGAGGTATCTGCGAACAAAGATGCGGTGTCGTTCTACTCGGCCGCCAACGAAATATATTATCCGATCCCGTTCAAAGAGACAGAGACGATCGCTGCGTTGAAAGGAGTCGAGGGATCCGTGGCTGCCGCGATTGCTGATTTGCGGTATGGCCAACCGGCACAGAAGAGAAATGTGAAAGTGAGCTTGGAGAAGGCGACTTGCTTTGGTTGTCAGGCGTATATGGCAAAGGTAGACGGACTGGGAAAGTTGGATGCGGGCGTTAGAGCGAAACTGAAAGGTCAGCCAGCCATTTCAAGCATTTCATATTACTACTATCACATGTGACTTCCGTTTCGAAAGCAACGCGTAAAAATCATAGAAGTCGATATACTGACGGTTTCCAGATACGGATCTCCTGGCCGCTCAATCTAACGGCTACCGTCGGATGTCTGCCAATCTATACGAGACCAAGAACGATGGGGAATTCTTCCATATCCATGGCTCGCTGGAGGCTAGCACTACGTTGAAGATGATCGGGCTAGAACCGTATCGACCGGATCTCACAGATTATCACGACATCATCAAGGTGATCGAGAGCCAAGTCAGGAAGTTTACCACTGCCGAGCTGGAGGACATGAACCGTGAACGGAGACAGGCTGGTGTAACTGCATACAAGTACGAGGATTTCATCAAGACGCCACACGTAAGCAACTTCTCTCTTAGTATAAGAACAGCAGATACGCTAATACTGGACGCAGGGAAAACTCAATGTACAGGAGCCTCCGTGGAAGGTTACCCAATTGAAGGGCAACCTGCCTCCCACTCCATTCCCAGCCCCTTCCACGGGAGGACAGAAGCCCCTAGAAGGCATCAAGGTTCTTGAGCTTTGCCGTATCATTGCAGGTCCAACCGTCACACGTGTGCTGGCGGAGTATGGCGCAGACGTCCTCAAAATCACCGGCCCCAACCTGTCAGATGTGCCCTTTTTCCAAGTGGACGGTAACATGGGCAAACGTGCTGCGGATCTAGACTTGAAATCTGAGCCAGATCGTCGACGATTCGAAGAGTTGCTTGCCGATGCGGATGTTGTCGTGGACGGCTATCGTCCGGGGGCCATTGAGAAACTTGGCTACGGACCTGATGCGCTTGCTGCCCTGGCAGAAAAGCGTGGGAAGGGTATTGTCTACGTGAACGAGAACTGTTTCGGCTACGACGGCGAGTGGGCAGACCGTGCAGGATGGCAGCAGATTGCAGACTGTGTATGTGGCAATCTCTTATTCGTGATCAGTTGCTCTTTTGTGCAACATATCCCATTCCCCAGCTGGACACTTTTGTACTGATCTTTGAAACCCACAGGTCACCGGAATCGCCTGGGCCCAAGGAAAATTCATGGGCCTCAACGAACCTGTTGTCCCTCCGTTCCCCATCTCCGACTACGGCACCGGTTGCATGGGAGCCATCGCAGCACTGACGGGTCTGTACCACAGAGCTAAGACCGGTGGCTCCTATCACGGAAAAGCGTCCCTCATGCACTACGACCTGCTCCTCTTCGCAGTCGGCCAGTACTCTCCTTCCGTCCAGGAGAAACTACGCGCCTCTCTACCACCTGAATTCTTCCAGATCCGTCACCACGACAGCGTTGACCGGATTTCCGCAACGGCATTGAAGATCCTCCGAGAACGGTTCCCCCACCTTTTCGTCTCTCCTGACGACAAGTCCGGCAAGGAATCCTACGTGGAGAAATGGTGGTCGAAAGGATACAATGCCGACATCGAGGTCGTCCGCCCAATCACCGAGATTGACGGTATCGAGACAGGCTTCGTAAGAGCCAGCAGACCAAACGGCACCGATAACGCATCGTGGGACGACTTTTCCAAAACAGAAGAGGACTATAAAAAGAGCCAAGCAACTAATGGCGTGAATGGAAACCACATCTAGAGGCATCGAAGCGTTGTAATTCTTTTTTTTGTTTTTACGTCGTCATTGATGCATTTGATGATATCCTGAAGAGCCCTATATAGGAATATATAGACACTATCCTCCACCTTTGCTCTGCGGCCAATGTAAGTATCCAGCCTATTTTCCAATAGACATCTGCAATGAGAATCTTCTATTGTAGTCTCTCATATAAGCATATAAGCATTCATTCAGTTTGACAATACCCTGATAAGTCAGTCCGTCATGGCCTATGTTAGTTAACTTCTCTTGTAACCACAAAAGCTACTACGCAGCTAAACATGGAAAGTAAATAACTAAGAGAGCTCCTGCTCTCAAGCACGGGGAGACAATACCTACATAACCCAATTTTGTAGATACGATACGCGCAAACATCGTTGCGGCAAAGGGTTCTAAGAGCAATGTGGTAATATAGAAACTTGCGTTAGATAACCAGTTCTCATAGAAAAGGGACCACCATATGGAGTATTATACTATTACCCGAACATTATTATCGGATATGCACCACCTCCTAACTACCTAATATCTAACTGAGTAATTGTTCCCATTCATAGAAACCTCCATTCCAAATATACACCACATACGACTGAAAGGGGAAAAACCGAAAGAAGAAAGTTTCATAAGCAAATGAATACAAGAATGACAATCCAGAATCTATGGTACAGGATTTCCATAACAAATGCAATCGAATTGAATCCCCCCCACTAGATACATCCAAAGTCATCGGCCCGCCGCCCTCTCTCCGACTCCGATAAGTAACGATAGCCGAGGACTAAGAATCGGAGATGCGTCCGATGTTATTCCGAAGAAGCATCATGTATTTGGAAACTTTGGGAATGGTAAGTAATCATACTGGAGAGATGGTTCGGATAAATCTAGCCAATAACTTTGGTGGGAGAGTACATACATAACTCGGTTGACTTCAGGTCCTAGTTTAGTTGTTAAGTTACCTAGCTAACCAAACAATAACTAATTGTTAATATCGTGATTAATAATGTATGTTGGACGCCCTTTGACTGACTGATTTCCCCTCTAACTATGCTAATAATAAACTTAATCAGTGGTCATATCTAATCACAGACGTCATTCCATTCTTCTTGTCTTTCTCTTACCCGCGGAAAGGTGATTCGAAAAGCGTGTTCCCGAACAACCTCATTCAAACCTTGGGATATTTATCGGGTTCTCTCCATTTCCCTTTGATTTTACGCCAAAATCAGTGAAGAAAAGGGGGCAAAATGTCATACACCATAGCATACGATACTTCATCCGCGCCGTCAAAGGGCCGCGAGCTGGTCTCTTTCATGGAGGAGTTCTACGCGACGAGCGACGACCCCGCAGCACACGAAAAGTATGCGAGGAGCTTCACGCCAGATGCGACGCTGATTATGGGACCGAAGGTTGGAAAGGGATATGACGGTATGTGGTCAACTTTTCTTTTCTTTCTTATTTTCTTTATTTTTGAACCGTCTAGTTATTGTTACCTTTTCGGGTCACTATGGAAGTAGGCTCTTTTTTTAAGAAATAGGGAGAGAAAAAGATGCCACCACTCCTTTCACTGGCCAAGACGACAAGGTTTCATTTTTTGAAATTGTACTGATTAGTCGAGCACAAAAACAGAAATCCTTGCGCTACGTCATGGTCTCTGGACGCACGTAGCGTCGCGAAAGCACACTCCCGTCAAGGTCTTCTTCGGCGGAGAGAACGAGCTCATGCTATACGGCAAGGTTCTCTACACTCTCAAGGCCACTGGTAACCAGGTCGAGGTGCCCTGGGCCGGACGCGTGGAGTTTGCCTTCGACGAGGCTGGAGCTAATCCCAAGATGAAGTTCTACCAGGTGTATCTGGTACGTAGACCCAGAATGACATCCTGGACCTATACGAGGACTTTCTTCCCCAAGATTGGAACTCCCGCTAATCGTCATATCCAGGACACTGCCTCTCAATCGGGTAAATGAGCGAGACAATAGATATATTCCCATCATCTCAATGCTCCTCATGATTCCTCGCCTCCATGATATGACGATCGATCATGTGAATGGCGTGGTTCCGTACAGATGTATCTGGCTCGGTAGAAGATCGGCTGAATCTTGATTCAACGGCCATAGAGCGTCAAAATGAATGAATTCTTCGTGAATGGTACTTAGGTCCGGTCCAACTAGATCCTCAGAGCCAGGATAGATGAGTCCCTCGACGCTCTCCCCAGAGTGTTGTCCGTTAATTCCTGTAGCGGTGATGTCCTGCATCACGTCTGATTGGGCGTCTTTAGATCGCCAATCCCATGTGTTCTGTGCAGACAGGTAATTCGACGTCATCGCGTTATTAGTTGGAGAGAGGCCAGCCACGGCAGGCTGCGTGGCGTTGAAGAGGTTCTCGATTGGATCTTGCTGCGTTGATTCCTTCGCCGGCATGTTGGAGGTCTTTGCGTAAACAATCGTCTTCTGAAAAGACGTCAAAATCGTCAGATATCGCTTCGACTGCAGGTCGGTTTCAGCGCAGTATTGGTGAAGCGCGAGGACTCTCTGAGCGATAGAGTCGTTCTCAATTAGTGAGGACTATAAGCCCAGCCGTGAACATCCAATGTCTAATTAACGTCAGTAAGGCCACACGCTGCATACCCTGCTTGCTACTCACATGATAAATGGGTTTCGTCGCGGAAGACACCCCTTGACTCGAATGGCCTGGATGGCCCGGATCATATGGATTGCAGAGCGAACACACGCAGCCGAGTATTTCTTCAGCTCTGGATTCTCTGCCACCTTGTTCTCAGCTGGAGAATTCGCGTTTGGCTGAGAGGCCTGGGACCCGCTAAGGTGCTCGTCGAGGATCTTCTTCACGTGTAACAGCAGGAATGGACGAGTGAGCAAGACGATGTTTTGAAAATACATCAGCCATATATGGAGCTGAGCCAGAGCGATCGCAGGGTCGTCATGGGGAGTTGGGACAGGATTCCACTGGAGGAATTCGGGTAGAGACTGTGTCCAGTTATGGATGTCGACTGCAATACCCCGGGCGATCTTGAGTGATATCTTCCGTTTCCTGTAGACGCGATTCAATATAACGCCTAGGATTTTGGCGGACTGAACAGAGGCAGTGAGCGTATCGGAAAGGAAACTCTGGTCTCCGTGAGGTGGGTTTGGCGCAATGTTGTTAGATGAGAACAATGCATCCGAACAGTCGTCATCATGGATAGCTGTCGGACGGCCCAAGCAGGCAGAAATAAACCGGTCCATGACGTAGAGACTTTTCCAAAGCATCATTCTGTCTCCTCAGTTAGTCGCTTCTCGCAGGACAATGTGCTTGCCAATTCCATGCAGGGCGATCTTGACGGGGCTAGGGAAGGAGTACCTATGTACGGACGTTGAAACCCTTTCCGACTCGTTGAAGATAAGCTGTGTCTCTACCCGATGCAGCCCTAGGGCATAAGCTAACCTGACTGCCATTCCTGCACAAGAAAGGTCAGAGAAATCCAAGCTTGACAATTGTGGAATGGGGAACCAACCGAAATACGCCCAGGCAGTATTGCGCTTAGCCGCCGTCAACATATACAGCGTCATTAATAGCAGGGCTTGTATCGAAGCAAAATCTCCATCCTCAAATCCAGAAACCGAGTCCCTGAAATGCTTTGCTGCGACAAAAAACATTTCGCTTCTGTCCACCTTATCCGAGCTCAGCCGTCGTAGGATTGCAGCTTCAGATGCGGACCGTTGTGGACTGGCGGATCGCAGTTGAAGACCATTTGCGAATACCAGATTCAATATACAGAGCCACGATGGTTCGGCCGCCAGCGGGTTCTGGTACGTCCTGTCGACTTTCTGTTTGAATAAACATTCGTCGAAAATGTGCATGATCCCCTTTGTCTGTTACTAGATATTAGAAAATTATTCAACCATATTTGACGACGGCTATGTTGACCGACATTAGCAAAGAAGGACTCCACCAAGAAGAAGGCAACTTCTCGATCTGGCAATGTGCACGTGTGTTGATGGGGTGGCGGAATTGACACTGAGGCTTCGAGAATCTTATGCCGCTGAGGATCGATTGTAAACGCAGAAGAACCCACAACGGTGCCAACCAACTGTCGGATGGTTTGCAGGTATGATAAAGGCGCCGAGTCACCAATGTATACTAGATGCTCTTTTGATAAGACATCGTTCCGATTCGAAAGAAATCGAAGGTCAATGGACACGTACACATTCTCCCCTTCCCATCATTCAACATGCGTGAAGCCTCCTGCATCTCCGCCTCATCGGTCTCCGAACTCCCACTCTGCCCCGCAGGCTGTCGTGATGAATCCATCTCGTTCGTCGAGGGGAGTGGATCGCCAGTTAGAATGCTTTGCGAAGTTGGTGATTGATGTATGACTGCTCCTGCGCCGAGTCCATCTTGACTCTGAGTCGACTCGCTCATGCTCCCTGATACAGAGAACGAGCCTCGAACATTGCTATCCCCACCTTCGATAGAAGGAGCAGACATTCCCCGCCTCCACTGCCCTTCAGGACCGTCACGGTGTTTCTGGCTGAGGCGCCGTTGGGTAGTGGCTGGCACAGGCTGGATGAACATGCAGTCCACGGCGCGCTTGGAGCAATTGTCGCATGGATAGGTACCATTGCACTAGGATGGAAAAGATCAGTCTTGTGCGAGGCGCAAAAACCCGATAAGGATCGAGGAGATGCAGTATGGAATTCATGATTGCTACCTTCTGTTTCCTTCTCTTGCAATTTTCACAAGCCCTAGCAGCCCGAATCCTGTTCTCGGGCGCCACTTTTTGGCGAGCCATTGTCGGGTCCTCGCGGAGTCAGCGTGATCGGATGGCAGCTTTCGGATCGATCATTGTTAACTATCCCCTGCGTTACTTAGTTGATCGGAAAGAGGGGAGTGTCCGTACGACAGCCGCAAACTGCAGCTGGCGACGTGCTTCAGACCAGTCGCTTTAGCGAAGAAGCGCGAATGAATAATCAAGCAAATAAGTTAACCAAGTTAGTTAATGCACAAACTTCAAGAGGAGATGGCTTTCTCCACAAGAACGAAGGCGTCGCGCGAAGTCGGGGTAACTGGTTGGAGTTTGGAGATCCTCCCCGGCTAATGATTCCGTCTGACTTTCGGCAAAGGCTAACCATCCGAGCAGACGTCAACGGCCCGTCTAAATTACATTATCGTACTCATCAACAGCTCGCTTTATCTACATAGCCTCATCGTTCCCCCCGCGTCCCAAGATGTTGTCTAACAGTGACCCCTCTTGCCCTGCTGTTGGCAACCAGAATCCAGTTCCACAACAATGCCGTACCTCTTCATTCAAGACCACAAGCTGCACTATGCGGACTCCCATCCGCAGGGGGCCCCAAGCGGCGGATTGACCTTCATTTGTATCCATGGATTGGGATCCTCTCAGAATTATTATTTCCCTGTCATTCCTCATTTGACAGGCAAGCATCGTTGCATCGCTTTCGACAGCTATGGCAGCGGACGATCGAATTACACGGGTCTGCAGACGAGCGTGGAGTCTATCGCCGAAGACGTGCTATCAATTATGGGCGAGCTGGAGATCCCAAGAGCGGTCATGGTTGGCCACTCCATGGGTGGCATGGTTGTGTCCCATCTGGCGGCTACACAACCTGACAAGGTCCTTGCAGTCGTGGCCATTGGGCCAGTGCACCCGGAGAGTAGTACCGCAGAGGTCTTTGAGAAGCGAATTGGAATGGTGACTAAATGTCAGTTGAGTGTTGCCATTTGGTCTACCTATACTGATTCTTCTATGAATACTGACCATCGCAAAACAGCTGGAATGGAATGTATGGCAGACTCGATTCCTAACCAGGCAACGGGTTCTCGCGCAACAGCGCTCCAGAAAGCCTTCATTCGGGAACTGATCTTGAATCAGACCCCTCTGGGCTACGCTGCAGCTTGCAGGGCCGTCGCAACGGCACGCCCTCCTAATTATGCCGGTGTAAAAGCACCTTTCCTGCTCATTGCCGGGCAGGAAGACAAGTCGGCACCAATGGATGGATGCAAGTTCATCTTTGAAAACATCCAAAGCCAGAATAAGAAGATGGAAGTGCTTCCGGGTGTTGGGCATTGGCACTGTGTCGAGGCCAGCGATGAGGTTGGCAAGCTCATCGCCGAGTTCGCAGGAACCCTTCAGGCTTGAGACTTTGGGGGCGTGGAGCCGACCATTTGTGATAATCAACTTTCTACGATTAAGCGAATAGACATTTTACATTATAGAAGGATTGTGATCGATTCTCGCGAAAGATAATATAAAGCCGGAGCTTTCTCTTAGTCAGTGACTATCATGACGAACTTATATTATGGGAGCTATCCCAGTCACTTTATGGAATAACTGGAAAGAGCAGAGGTTTTTGGTATCAAATTAAAGAAACAATAGGCGACAGCTCATTATTAAATACAGATAAATCATTAGACTCCATTCGTCTTGACGTTGCCAGGAACAAGCCTAACATCATACTCCAGCTCAAGCGCAGCTTGAGGATCATCCTTTCGAGGAACGAAGTCCACAATCAAAGAGTCCTTGACCGCAAAGACAGAGTCGTTAGTGAGGTAGCGATCGCTGCGGTCGAAGATCTGTGTCGTCAGAGGCCTGTAGCCCTCGTATGTCACCTGAGGGGAGTTAGCTGCGCTATTTCTTCACATGTAGCTGAGAAGAGATCAGGATGTCATCTTACCAGGAGATGGATGTGTGCAGGACGGAATGGATGTCTGTCCATAAGTTCCAATAGCTTTCCAGCGGGGCCTAAGTGAACATCAAGTGTCAGACCATGCGGTAACGACGGTGTGGGGACTGCACATACCATCATCTGGAACTGGATAAGGAGTAGGTCTCAAGCAGTAGAAGTAGTATCTGCCATCCGCATCCGTGGTGAATTTACCCCGTAGGTTGTGCTCGACCTGGTTCGGATCCTGCTGCTCATACAAGCCGTTGGTCGAGGCCTCCCAGGCTTCAACGACCGCACCAACGAGTGGCTTCTTCGTGACAAAGTCCACCACTCTGCCGTGCATGAAGACCATCTCTCCATCGTCGACGCCCGTCACCATGTTGTCACCATTCTTCCGGTGGGGAGTATCGTGACGGAAGAAAGGTCCCAGGATGGCGGTTGCGGTGGGTGCATCTGCTGCCTGTTCAGCCAGCTTGAAGGTGATCTCGTCCACAAGGCTGTGCTTCCTTTAGTATATAACCCTCTTCGGTGTGTCTGCTGCTATCAGAAGTATGTACTTACGACTCCAGTCCGATGACATCGCACAGAAGTTGGCCCTCGTTTCGTTTGTGATCACTCATCTGACCGGCCCGATTGATGAAATTCACACCGGTCATCCACTCATCAACAGTGATTTCATTCTCCCGTGCAAAGTCATGAATATGCCTTATCAGACTGCTCATGACCTGACGCATGCGGGGAGACGTCTTAGGGCCCATGGCGTTGATGACATTGTCTGTGAAGTTGGGGTCGAATCGATGAGTCGCCATGGTTAGGTAGTTCGTTTTTGAGGTCCTTCTTCCCGTTTCTACGTATGCAAGTTCTAACTGGATGCCTGGACACGAGGGACGAGGAATGGGATCACTCTATATTAGAGGTAGAGAAATAAGCTTTTGGAGAAATCTGGGGAAACTATAAACCAAAAAGAACAAGGAGCATGAGACACCAGCATCCGAGCGCATATGACCTTATTTATTGAGTTAGAGAGAACGGTTGAATTGATAATCATAGCGGAATGTTTGGAGTCCAGCTCGTGCCACCTGAGATGCATGTCTGTTCCGAAGGTCACCTCCAAAGACCCCGCTAAGAAGTCCGCAGCCTCGGATCACCTAGTTCTCAGAACAGTAATACCTAACTAATCCCGTCCAGACAGCCGGTGACTGGTACTTGTCGGATACGGTCCATCCTCGATCCGAGCAGAATACCACAGCGACAGCAGAGTCGCTCCTCTGCAACCCCACACCGTTTCGGATCGAAGACAAGGACTAGTTACTTATATAATAAACGTTAAGTTAGGGCACGTGGCTAGGGCTGTGGCCCTGTAATTATCCTATTCCTGACACCTAATTGGATCATACCCCAGAACATACCCCGCGTCGAGCGAAGATCGGATGTACGGAGTAATAATAATACAGTAGTAGTATGCCTCTCAGCTACACATAATTGTGCATTTGTATTCAATACAGTAAATCCTAGCTATAACGAATTGAATCAGACCGGCACTTTTGTTCGTTATAGCGTGGTATTCGTTATATCAAATATTAGGGAAAGGTAATTTACGTCATGTGATCATGGTAAAGAGGAGAAATTTTTCAATATTATGTAATAGATACCTGAAAATAAAGGGATTTTATTGGCTATTTCAGGATTTTTACACGTGACATATTACTTGTTATAACGAATCCCCATACAAAAATGACAGCCAGCTAGGGATTTGTACCGAATTTCGTTATAGGGCAGATTTAACGAATTTTGTATGGGGGTTTGAATTAGACACGCTGTTCGGTTCGTTACAGCGAAAAATTCGTTATAGCTAGGTTCGTTATAGCGAGGGTTTACTGTAATAATCATTCGGCGTCCCCTTACAAAGTGTGTCATTCTTCTGAGATCTTGACAAAATCCTTATTCAATGATATCCCCTGCTCCAAGGATCTGAAATTAATTACCTAATAAGTCGGCTTACAAAGCGAACACCAGGTGATCTGTCAATCATCCGTTTGCGGCAGATTCTTTGAACTGATTATAGGGTTGAACCCACTAGGTTATTAGATCACTAGGATCTAGATTCTTTGTATGCTCAAGATAGATATGGGATCAAATCGTCACTAGAATTGGAGGTGAGCACGCAGTTCAAGTCATATAGGTAGACGTTGCTTCCGTGCTCAGGAATTCGACAGTATATCTCCCTCGTTCGGGTCAAGCTGAGGTAGCGATAGATTCATTCCCCTTAATAATGGAGTTTTCCGATGCTCTTGGCAAATATGGCCCCACGAAAATGTGACGCAGATGCTTATATCAAATAATAGAGCATAGAGCAATATGCTAGGACTTTTCTGAATACCAAGAATATGGAAGTTGTCTTACCTAGTAGTCTTTCCGGTGTGGGGAACTTGGGCTGCAACACGTCTCTACTACCCGCAACCAAGATGATACACACTATCTTGAACCCACGGTCAGATTCCATTTGTTCGTATAGTAAGCCAAGTCTACAAGTTTTTCATTTCTAGTCTAGGGATTTGACCCGCTCACTTTGTCCTGTTCAAGCAGAGTAAGGAAGATGTCCTTGAGCCTATAAAGAAATCCAATGATCCGAGCGCGATTTTGCAATGATAAAAGACCCTTTAGTAACTTTCGCGATCGAAGAGCAAGAAATTGCCAATCAACAGGTGTTCTATTATCGATCAGATCTTGAAATTCAAAGATCAACTCTGTATGGCAACGGCTCTGCCAGTACGTATCAGGTAACCGCCATCCGAACGCAGTGAGGATATTTTCTGCATCCTGGCTATGTTGATCATAATCAATTGTCTCAATTATCATGATTGATATTTCGAGAGGAATGTGAGATAAGATTGACTGCTGCTGTCGTTTCTGCCGGTGCGGCTGTGGGGGATCCTTATCTCGACAGGAAGAGGCCTTCCGTGCACGAGCTTTTTGAATGAGATCCCTGATATCTGATATAAGTACTGGATTTCGCCCTGTCGGCGCCGTCTTTTCCCACGGATGATTGCCATGGAGACATTCGCTTCCCTCATGCTTGAAACAGAACTCCTTAGGAGAAGGTGTCAAATACCACCACTTATTGTTTTCCTTCCAGAACTGCAAAACTGCTTTTACAAAATTCTTGAGATTGGCTTCTACCAATATCTGCCCAATGACACGGTCAACGAGTAGCCAGCAGTGTGGGTGAACCGTATACCCAATTTCTTGATCCTTTTCCTTGTTTGTGTCCTGACCTAATATATTCGCTGTGTGAAAATAAGCAAAATCTCTGTTAGAGCTTGGGCACGGCCATGGCCCGGCAAGGTAAGCAAGCCCCGAATCACGTGGGACTGGCGTGGCAGTACATGCATTGAGGTTCAGTTGATTAATAGTAATCCCTGAGATTGCGAAGTGGTCATTCTTCGATTTGTGGAGAACTATACATTTATATATTTAGATCTATATTAGTAAACAATGTACGCATTCCATCCGTAATTCCTAATATGGAGGTAAAAGGAGAAGGGGAAGGACAAGGAATCATAATACTTGTTCTATAAAGGCACATCCACAACCAAGGTTCGCTGTGAAAATATATGCTCTCGAGTTGCTTTGCTTGTACTGTCACAGTCGACGTTGGGTTTGCAAATTGTTTCCACTCCTTATAATCCTCGAATGTTGGATCCGGTGAACCGCAGATCATTACTCCGCATACTATACAGCATTCATACGGGTCTCGAAAATGCGTATCAATAAAGAGAGCTTGATGCATTATTTGAGAATAAGCTTGTTGTACTCCAATCAGAATAAAAAATGTATGAAATGCAAGATGAGACAATATCTGCTATATACAAGTAATATAATTCAAGACAGTTATTATGTTGTTCTGATGTCATTCTGAGCCTTTCATTCTAGGCAGCATATGACTTTCTGTACGTAGTCGTCCTAAGTGTCAAGCCGGAGCTAGCCTCAATTATTCAAAGGAAATGGAATTATGTCGAATCCTTGAGCACAGAAGCGAGGCCTGACCTAAACGACTTGAATTGCTTGCTTGCTTCTAGATCTGGGGGGATTTGACCCCATATTTATCTTGAGCATACAAAGAACCTAGATCCTAGTAATCTAGTATAATCAGGATTCAAAGAATCTATCGCAAACGGATGATTGACAGATCATCTGGCGTTCATTTTGTAAGCCGACATATACACACAATATTAAATGAAACACGCTGTTTACAGTCAACTACAGTATTTCTTCAGAGGTAATGCCCCATCAGTGGTTATATCGATGTCTTTTCCTGCATGAACCCACTGGAGAATGTATCCAGATCGGCAACATCTTCTAGCTATTGTGCTATTTTCAGTTTACTTTCTAGGCGTGGTTAGGTGAAGATTATAGTAACTTCCTAGCAACAGGGAAATCGTATTGGACACTAAATACTTCTAGCGAAAGGGGTTCCTTATATCTGGACTTGTGCAAAGTTGAAAATGGAAGACAGCAAATCCTAGTAACGTTAAAGACCAAAGAGTTCTCTCTAATTCTCACTCCTGCGTCGAGTATCCCTAACCGGCTCAATTGTCGTCCTTAATACTGGACCCTTCGTCCTCAGTGGCATCCATCATTGAAAGTATGGTGGTTCAGCACCATGGAGTTTGTATTTCTGTTTTCTAGGGACGATGAACGTCTCAAATTGACCTCCGTTATACACAGTACCGGTTTCTGGATTATACATTCTATCCAGCCACTGCGAAAATGCCCGACAATTATCAACGAAGGCAGTATTGACATATATATATGATGCTCTGATCCATATGCGTTCAAATCCAGTTATAAGGGGTCCAACGTAGCGAGAGATATGGAGCTCGATCATATCATCGGAAGTAATTATCATCCAATATTCCGCTCCACAGAGATAGCAAGAGCGCACAAAACCTGGATTGATATCTCGAAGAAACCTTTTTGCAAACCTATCAATTCTGGCGTGCGGGCATATCGGAAGCCTTAAAGTTCGACATAGATGGTCAAAGCCATCGAGACCAAGATCCGAGATCCTCCCAAGATAGAACCGGGATATAAGGTGGTTGGTGCCTGGATTGAACTCCACATGCTCAGAAAAGCAGCCGCCAGCCTGGACTGTGACAGGTAATGTAAAATCCTTTACTCCATACATTAAGGCCCGCAGCTCGGCAAATACCATTTCATAACATATGCCAACCCATATCATCCTCGACTTATAGCGACAGCTGCGAGTGACTGCTATTGAGCAATTTTGCCTCTGCTCTTCAATTGAGAACTTCAAATTAACAGGTTTTAATAGGCCGGGAAAGCTTGATTTTGGGTGAGTTGTTGTGCACGCCCAACAACAAAAGGACCTGATGCCTTTCCCACAAAGTTTGTCAAATTCCATTAAGCGGAGGATATGAAAACGACCTTCGATAAAGTCCCAAGTTGGGTAGACTTTTGCATCCAGCAACTGTTGTATATTAACAAAAGTTTGAATACTGGTTCTCGCGTTCCAGAAACGAGCGCAGCTTATCATAAGACAAAAGGTCTCAGCCATAGGAAGATACTGACAAATGTGATAGATCAATTCGAGAGGTAGAGTGTATAGAGATGCTGGATGTTGCCCATTAAGGGTTCGTATTGTGTTCAGCCGTACTGAGTTGGCAATTTTCATTAATGCTTTATGATGCCCTCTCCTATAACCTATTAGAGGAGGCATTTTGTACAATGAGTATGGTAAAGAGTACAGATTGAGAGCTGGTGAACAGAATGTGAGGTGCGCCGCCTTAAGGAAATCCATTCTTATAGTTTATTACGAACTCTGAACGTAAGATATCGGTAGCGCTCTATAGGGTTCGCCCACACCTTTCCCCGTAGGATTTAGCCCATCGCACAGTAGATAGTAATACTATATAGCCTGATTCAGCCACTGGTTAATGAATCTAAGGAATCTGTACCTTCACATCCTTGAGGTCGTCGGCCTCCAAGATAATACATAGTGATGACTGTGCGTAGTGAGAGATCATACAGTACCTACTAAGTTACATCTTAGATAACCACTCGACCAAAACGGAGAATCTCCGGTTCGTCTTTTATCTAACTCCAACGTAGCTAGTAAAACTACCTAACCACTTCAACCACCAATTAGTCCCTACACATGCACGAGGGATCAACACAGGACTCAACCAGGTATTATGTATCAGATAAGGTCATCGACTTTTCCATCTTGGACAGAAAGCGGACTATGGCTAATTTATTCTGAGGTACATAAGGTATACATGTTTTCTAGTCCTCCAATTTCTCAATCTACCGTCTTCCCCATTAGGCTGCATTGACAGAGAGGCTCAATGTGGAAGTATCCCACTTCGACGGAGTGAACGAGGCGTTTGAATATTGAAAAGCGGCTTTAGTTATTGAATAGGCCCGGATCGTTGGTCTGTATTGATAGGCTCCCAACTGTATGGATGCTGATGTGGAACAGTAAAGCACCATGACAAATCTGGTTTCTTGGACACCATTTGGAGGATGACGGCTTTATGATAGGGATTGGGTCGACTCGTTTGATCTCCGGTGTGCGAAGGCATGGAGAGTGGTTAATTCTCTGGGTTGAAACAATAGCCAATGGTTCAAAACAGCTTGCAAAAATTGAAATGGACGGCAACAGTTTCAGTTGAATGGAGAGACAGCCCAGAAGGAAAATTCGAAGAGCAGCTCAATATAGCTACAGCCAGATGCCGTACCTTTTGGGAAAGTCATAGCTCGATTTTCTGTATCTGCGACTGTTCTGCATCGAGGAAATCGGGTCCTTGGATTGAGAAGCGCCTCGATCATGCGTTGTTGAATGGAGCGGTTCGATTGAAGCTTTGTTCATGAAATCGATTTGATGCCTGGTTCTTGTGAGTTCATCTTGGTTTCCCCGTCACCAGCACCAGAAGTGTGAATTCGACGCTCCAGTCGAGGCACCGGTGCCCTCCGCAAGGCACTGGTGAAATAGTATGACCTCCTTCACTTCCTCCCCTATCTCTATATACCTCTCATCCTCCTCCTCCTTCTCCCTCTCCACTTTCCTGCCGCTGGGCCTGCTGCCCTACCCCGTGCTCGATAGCTTCCAGCCAGAGCACCGCATAGGCGAACGCCGTCGCCGCCTTCCATGCTCGTGGCAGAGTATCCAGTTCCTCCCCAAGGCTCCATGCCTCTTGGGCTGCCCTCTTTCCGGTCACGAGAACATGTATACCTACGCAAACGTAGGCCACCGCCGTCATGACGGTTACAAAGTCTCTGATCACAGCCATGATTACAGCGAAACCGAAGACCGGAAAAGACAGGAAGGAAATATAGGAAGAAATGAATGGAAGAAATGAATGCGAAAGAGGACATAATTGACCTCTGGGGGGCACCAGTAATGGAAACAGCAGTTTTGGGAAGGCTCAAAGCTCAAATGTCACCATCAGCACCTGCCTCCTCCGGTATTCGTATAAGCTGCAAGGTGCGAGCAGTATCTGGATTCTGATGACAACACAAGCTCCCCTACCTGCTACAAACAGCAGTAGTCACGGTATAGTTTGATTCCCCTTTATCAGAAATTGTACATACTCATGATTTGTAGTACATGAGCATACCCGCCATCGCGCACGAAGTTAATGATCTCCGAAAAGACAGCGATGAATCTGCAATATACGGCATCTGGGATGTCATCCTGAACTGGACTTTTCCAGTCACAGCGGGATATATCACCCGTCCACAAGTAAGCCATTCGTTTCATGACGGCAAGAGAGGATATTCAGATTTTCATACATTCGAATTGGGAGTGCAACCGTGGAAACTCTTCCTCATCACACAGTGCAAGGCGTACAAACTGCAGAGTTATGAGTCTGTTTGGGATAATGGATACTTCCAGTTGCGAGAGTATATCCGCTCCCAGCACCCTGACAGGACTGCCACCTCCCCTATTTACGAGATCTTAGCTGTTGGGCAGCGCGTGAGCTTCTTCTTATTCAACCCTGTAACCCAGCACCTGCATGCATGGCGGCCAAGTGCTCAGTGGGCATTGGCACATCATACTGCTCATGGAAAGCGTCGGATTTCTAAATGTGAAATGCCATTCTAATATGTATCTAGCTAATAAAATATATAGCCTCTAGCTACTAAACTAATTGCCCATTCTGATATCTCCAATGTAGACATCCGTAGCCAAGTATCAACATCGCATCCTCCCTCTATCCACCCATCTCCACGTGACCACATCCTTCCCCTTTAGGCAATCCCCCCAAACAAAGAACACCCCTATATATTCCAGAATAACATAACCCCAATCAACAGCGGAGTCCAGATGGCGTAGTGGTCTGGAAAACCACCCACAGCTCCATCTAGCTAGAGGCTCCCTGTTCGAACCTCGGGGTCGGCGTGAGGGCGTCAGAGCCAAAAAGATTGCTCTGGGCTCCAGTGACCGTCAGAAACGTTCCTCAGTTCTTAGAGATTGCAAAAGCCTGCCCGCCAAAAGCAAGGTGGGCTTTTCGTAGCACCCCACGGCTCTCTGATATAAAGGAGAGGTGAGGGTGTGAGCTTTTTTTGAATTCGGCTTTTTTTTTTATTTGATGCTTTTCTTAAATGCTGGTTTATAGACACGGAGGACGCTTGTGTTCAAGCTGCCCTTGCATACACTTTGAACAGCCATTAGGTTGATACCGGATACGAGTTCAGATTGAATTATATCTAAGCTATCATACCTATCCTTCTACCTGGTTTCTTGTATTTTCCTCTGCCTTTCTGGATTCTTTTCCTTCTTTTCGGTTCCCTTTCGCCCCTCTAGTATCGACCCTCTTCCCCTTCGGATGTGGTTTCCCAGTCAACTCGGACGGCAACTCCTGGACGACCTTCCCGTTCTCAAAGAGAATCCCCAGGCCTGCCTTTCGTTCAACAACCACATCGAAGAACTCAAGCGGGACAACCTTCTGCTTGGTATCTTTTCCATTGCTCGCTTCGCCCGTATCCATACCCTCACTGAGAATGACGCCATTCTCACTCCGCCAAAACGGACACCCAGCCTCCAGCGCTTTTTTCAGATTAATGTATATCAGCACCTGCGCGTCTCTGCGCATTCCCGATATCACATGTCCGTTCTGGAGATCCTTCCTGCTATCCAGCAATTTTACTTGTCCACCTTGACCTTCTGGCATGATGGATTCAAGCGACGGCCCTGTCGCGAAGTGGACATGGTTCCGACTCATACATCGCAGTCCCCCGGAAGCCAGGATTGCCGGCCATGCGGCGTGATATGTACCATGCACGACTGTATCTGGAAGGGCCTTTGCAGTTTCTGGGGCATCGTCGGACAGAGATAGTCTTTCTAGGAATGAAGCCGCATCTACTGTCTTGATACTGTGTCCCTGAGTAGCGCGTATTAGGAAATGCGATGGATCTGAATCATCGACGGACAGCGCATGGGCCGTCGAGCTCTGCTGCTCCTGACTCGTAGAAGGCGCGGACCCAAGAATCGTCGAGGAATCGTCCTCCGCGGGTGTAGGCCCCTCGTGTGTTCCGTCTGCGACGGTAGATTTTGTAGGTTCTGCGGTGGCTTCTTCTTTCGATGTGTCGGCCGAAGCGGAGGGGATGTGTAATAGCGCAAAGCGCTTTTTATCTGACGAGTCGACAGCGTGCAAGATCTCAGGAAAGGTGACTTTGAGAGACTTGATCTTCTTCCAGGCTAGCTGTTTAGATAATAGCAATCAAATAGCCCGTCAGCATCTACCTTCGTTAAAACGGCAAACAGTGGCCAGAGGGTGGTTTAAGGCCAAGTGTACATACCACGTCCGCCACATTAGCGTAGCCTTGAGAATTCATCTTTAGCCCTTCCCTTTCCGCCGCATGTCGTAGGAGATAGCTTAAAGCTTTTGAGACTGCTACATCTCGCGACGGCTCACGTCTGTCTTTGCGCGGTCGAGACATGGTGGGCCGGTGATGGAGTGCAGTGCAGTGATGAAGGGAACGTATCCGCAATAGTCCCCGGCTGCTCAGAGCCGTAGCTGCTTTTCAAGGTTCGATATGCTCTATCTGTGTGATGGAGTGATCAGTTTTGATACAGGTAGTACTGTAGCGTGACCGGGAAAGAAAAAGAAGTAAGCGGTACCTGAGTCAGGAATGGCCCTCGTAGCTATACAATATAGAGCCACCGGCTAGTGATGTACTCTCGAGTTAGAATGCCTAGAGTAACATCTAACTGGATTCGTGAGCAAAGCAAACGCGTCTTTCTGCAGAATTTCCGCGTATGCGGGGTTTCGTAGAGCTTTCTCAGATTAGAGTAGATCAATTGTGGGGGCGCGGCGGATGTTCCGCTTGACATCATCGCTTCTTTTCCGCAGTCGTGCTGGTTACTGGATGTAGAAATTTAGAGAGAGATATCAGACATTCAAGCCTGCAATTTGTTGCAGTAGGTTATCATATTTTGTTGGCAATATAGCTGCTACGATCTCGGAGCAGCAGTCGACGACCTTGCGTTATTACTGTTATCCTAGTCCCATGGTTCCCACGATTGATATGGATGTGCAATATTTGTAGGCCTGTATAACTAAGCGACTGGTACACTTGAAATCTTCTATATAATACAATAAGTCCCCAATCCATCCTGGTGGAGGCGCTATTTACTCGCTCTTGGCCCTCGCACGCTCCGTCGCTCGAAATCTTCGCTTCGGGCAGAGCCAAATCCTCGCCTCCAAGAGGACGCCATTGAAAGGGTGAAGGACGAGGGACGCAATCAAAATGCACAAATGGCGCAGAAGAGCAATCAGTATGAGGAAGTGTGAGATAGTAACACACGGAAAAGTCTATCCTGCTGAAAATGTAATAATGCTTTGACTCAGGCATGATGGAGCTCATAGTGCCCAGGAATTCCATAGTCTCAAAGTTATGTTGTCCAACTGTAACAAACAGTCATGCGTCGGTGTTCTCATGCCTCCAGTCACGTCTCCAGTGTTCAGTACCGGATATTAGACAGTCGAGCGAGGATACACCACTGTTCAGTCCATGCAGAATTTTCTCCGCGTTGACTTCAATCTCGGAGTCCTTCTACCAAGAGATCATCGGTCACAAATACAGTTGCATTCTGCAACAGGACAGATCTTATGCCGAGAGAACCAATCTCTGGCATGATGAGCATGGAAACCATGGTTACAGTTGATACAGAAGACAACGAATCTCCGCATAATGTCTTCTTCCGTACGCTTTTGGTCGCCTTGAGCAGCATCCGCAACGATGCAGGCTCTTGTCATTGGGTCAGGAGAACCCAACCACAATGTACAGACACCACAGCGCGGCATGTGGCGTCCACACCTAGGGCAAATTGTGCCAGAAAGAGAGCTCGAACCAAGCGGATTTCCAGCAGTGGGGTGCACGACCTCCCCGCCGGACTTGGACGGAGTGGATTGTGCCAGTGGCCGCGTGCAGTAGTTACAGGTCAAGCTGACCTGTTGCTTTGGCGGCGAGACCAGCCTGCGGCCATCCCAGGTCACAGCGAACTTGCGGGAACCGACATCGAACCTTGCCCGTTCGAGCTGCAACTTCCAAGAATTCATTTGCCAACGATAGGTCTCGCGCCATGCATTGAAGCGAGCCACCACTGCCTCGTCATCGATGAAACGCGGAACTGTGTGACTCATGGCAAGAACCGAGGTCTGCACATCGTTGAACTTATTGATGTAGGATTGGAACAAGTCCATCGCAGAGTTTGTAAGCCCAGTGAGTACAATTCCCTCTATATCACCTTGTTGAATAGCTTCCGCCGTAGCATCCCTCAAGTATAGAGTGAGATCATCATCCGGGAGCCACCGCAGAGCAACCTCGACGCGATACCTCAGAGGCAGAGTCGTCTCCTGAATCACAGAATTCCAATCACCTTTGCTGACCAATGCCAGGATAGCTCGAGCATAGGGATCAGTTAGTTCTTTCGCAATCTCTGCACAGGTCTCTTCCCAATCTGAGTCAGCTTCTCCTTTCGCGGCACCAGCAATAGCCATTGCTAGCAGCTTGTGAGCTTGTGTCGGCTGGTTGTTGCGCAGTGCCAAATAAGCAAGTTTGGCTTCGTCCTGGAAAACTGCCAGAGCGGCTGCTTTTGTATGCTGCTTTTCAGAGACAAGTTGCTTCACAGTATCTTCGAGGCCATTTTCAGATTCTGCGGCGCCGCAGATATGAAGGCATAATTGCCGATGTTCTAGAAATTCTGACGTACAACCTTTTATTTCGGGAAGCTGCAGTTGATGAGCAAGTTCTCTGATCGTTTCACTGATATCGATTTCTTCGCTTGTGACTGGACTGACTTTTCGGCTGTTGAGACTTGTCCCTGGAAGTTCGTCAGCACAAGCAGGATACTTCGATAGCCAGAGACGTACCAAGATCATTGTTCCAGATACTATACACTCCGAGATAATTCATATCAATGCCGTTGATGATCATTGAATCTCCAGATGAGTGTCCTCGGGAACCTTGTTACATCAGCATGTGCATAGAAAATCCTTGTATGCGAGGACTTACACTCTATCCAATCCCATAAGTCCTGGAGATGAATGTCATCGGCCAGTATCTCCTTGTTCTTGGCGCCGTCGAAAAGATAGCCTTCTTTACAACGGAAGCGACTGACAGTCATCAACGTCAAAGCATCTCCCACCTCGAGTGGAGTACCTAGTACTCCTAGAGATAATGAATGCTCTCTGTTTTCACGGCTCGAGAGAGGCTGAACACCATCCCTCTGGGACAGACCATCTATGGCCCCGTTTGACGCTGGCTGTTCCCCCGACCCTGGCAGCGTACGATGTCGTATGCTGCTGACCACGTCCGATATTTTCCTGTCGGCTCCAGAATAAGGATAAACCACCTCAAAGTCGGCATTTCCAGATGAACCACCACGGACCAGCACTCCCTGAGAGGAGAGACGGACCGGTGGGCATGGGGGTTGAAGAGTGGCAATTTCCACGTTCCCATTGCCGGCTAAGGTGATGGCGCTCGGTTGGTTTGAAGAGCTGATATTGAGGAAGTCGAAAGAAACTACCCGTTCGGATTCACTGCAGCCACGAGTCGGATGGGTGTAAGGGCTGCGAATATCACGTACGTGTTTGGTATAGATCGGTTCCAGGTAGTCCCTGGAAGAGCCTTGACCGAGTGTTTGATCAAGGTTGGCGCTTTGGCCTTCGGACATGTATTCTTTAGCGATATCATATGCTTTAAAATGGCCTTTATTGGAGAGGACACCTAAACAGCCCCTCTTCGTTCGGGAAAAGCGCATACTCCAGATCGTACTGTCCCGATCCAGAACGTTTTTGAAATCCAAGGCGGGCCCCAGCTGACTTTGCTCCGCGGCGCCTGGCGCAGATGGAACAGAGACGAAGCGTGATCCTGCACGACGATCCCAGACACAGATCGTGGGTTCATTTGACGTATAGCAGGAAGCTATGTAGTTTTCATCTAGCCAATCAATGGCCAGATTATGCACACAACGCGTTGGAAACTGAAGTGACGGGTTTCCAATTCCCTCTGTATTATGGTCAGTAATAACCAAGGAACTCGAGGGCAACTATCTCTGCTTGCCTCGTAAATCGTAGATCCTGACAAATTGCCCCTTGACGCCGGTTACCAGGGTATCAGGCTGGTCCCGAAAGAACTTGATACTAGTGATCGGCTCTGAGCTCGCAAGCTTCCGCAGCGGCTCTGCAACCTGTCTGTTGACTCCCGTCCCTCTGGAGTTCACGGCAGACAGTCGTTGATTAACGTCCCAGATATTGAGACAGAAGTCATTGCGGACTTTATCCAGCCCTGCAGCTAGCAGACCATGTGTACTGAATGCAACCGCATTACAGTACCGTTGATTTCGGATAGGAAAAGACAGCGACTCTTGAGAATCACCAACCATTCGCAGAATGGTAGCTTCTCCAGAAGACTGGCCCACGGCAATGAGGGACTCATCTGCGGGGGACCAGTCGAAAGCGCGGAAGGCAGGCACTTTCGAATGGGTTGACAGCACTTCATAATCCAGGTCTCGGCCATTAAATTCGGTGACTCTGCATAGTCTGAACGACTTCCCTGCGACATCCACGTACAGGAAGCGCTGCTCGGCCGTGGTGGACCACGGTGACCAGCGAATCGCTGTCTCCATGTCTGCGTGCCGTGGTCACCAGTTGTTGGCAGTCTGAGTATAGAGATTAACCTAGCCGCCGGATCCAGCTCCCATCTTTCCACGCGACCAGGGAGCGAAGCTCGACGTCGTCGTCTGAAGCGCGGGACGATCCCTAGATCAACGCATCTGATATGAGCTGGATCTGTTTCGCTCGTCCAGCTAGCTCACGATTGGTCCGTTGGCGCTTTTGCTGGTCCTCAATTGGTGGTCGGGCCGAGAGATGATCCGGATCCCGATTGGGGTGATAATAAAATAATATCGTCCTTATCCGAAACATTTAATTTTCGACTGTTAAATAATGGCACGGTGACAGACACAGTTTCAACACGGGGATTGCAGTCGCGCTTCTCTGGTGGATAACCCATACTCCTCGCTCTATCAGGGCCACTTCACAAATTCCGCATCTACAGATATCGCGGCTTCATCCATCGATATTCGCACTTTTGCAGGATCTGTAAATCTCATGGCGTCTAAGCGTAAAGATCGCGAACTGTCTGAAGATGCTCCTCCGGCAAAGAAATCGCACCTGAGCAAGAGCCATGGTGTCTCGAAGAAGGGTGCCCCAACTCCCAGAAAGGACCGTGTTGTCCTTTCTGTCAATGAGCTGAAGAGGAGGATTCGCGATGTCAAGCGCCTCCTCGATAGAGTCGACCTCCCCCCGGAAGGAAGAATCACACAGGAGAGAGCCCTGATCGGATACCAGAGGGACCTGGAGTCGGAGATGGCGAAGCGCAAACGATCTGAAATGATCAAAAAATATCATTTTGTCAGGTTCCTGGGTATGACCCCATATGGTTTCCAAGACACTACTGTGAACTTTTCGACTGACCATGGCCTTCAAACAATTAGAAAGAAAAACTGCTACCAAGGAACTCAAGAAGCTCCAGCGACGCGAACGCGAGATCTCGGAATCTGACTCCCCGACCAAGAAGGAAGATCTGAAACTGCTCGCCTCACGGATCCACACCGCACGGGTCAACTTAAATTACACCATCTACTCTCCACTTACGGAGAAGTATATCTCCCTCTACCCCGACAAGAAAAAGAAGAACAAGGATCGTGACTCTGGGAATGATGCGAATTCCGACTCCGACTCCCAGAAAGGCGACAAGAGATCAAGGTCCGAGTCGCAACAGCCTCAGGAGTATACTATCCAGACGAACGACTCGGGAGAAAAGCCTCCACTGTGGTACGTAGTGGAGAAGTGCATGGCAGACGGAACGCTCGATCTGCTCCGCGAAGGGAAGTTGAACATTGGTGCCGATGGGAAAGAGAGTACTACCGTCACCGAGCTGGCAAGTGCAAACCGGTCTGTTCCAACTCAAAAACCAAGTAAGGAGGAGAAACAGAAGAAGGAGAAGTCAAAGACAGAGAAGATTAGGGCGGACTCCAGGAAAACATCTCAGCGCGGCGGAGAGAGCGATGAGGACAGTGATGGTGGTTTCTTCGAGGAATAAGCGTCAGCTTTCACATGGATTCTTATATAGAGCCATTGAATGGCCCAGCTTGCTCCCTCGCGGGCAGTTCGACAGCCATAATCCGTACCGCTTGTCTTGACAAGCGATGAACATACATACATACATACGACATAGCGACCACAATCACATGATACCCGACTACATCATTATAGAACTATTGCAGTGGACAGTCTCTCAGCGCTGCAGGCTGGTTTTGATGAGTGTTGCGTTCCAAAACAAGAGAAGCTTTGATCATATCTTCGCATGGGATAACTAATTTCAGCCTGTCTCATCGTATTTTCTTACTCTATCTTGGACGCCTACTATAGCCGTCCCCGTGTGGACATACTTAGCTGTCCCAGTCGTCAAGTAGTTATCAGACGTTCCCCACCTAATATTCACATCTTCATCCACTGTATCCCTAAAGGACAATGTATAGAATCTAATCACATCATACTTCAGTCCGAGCCTCCATGCCTATCATTTCTTCAAGAAAGGAAGAGACCAATATGCAATTTTCGGATAAGTATTACAGCGGGGAAACCCGCCCTATCAATTCTCCCCGCCGGCAAAAACAGGCATGCGCGAACTAAATAGATAAACTATTGTTGGTACCTATCTATCCATCTCCAAAGCCAATTAAAGTGCAAGTACGTCTCGTTCCTGATGTAACGTCGATACTACCCTGAAGCACTTTTTTGATGTTCCTTCGTCTTTGTGACTAGAGTTGAAGTCTCTGGATAAAGTTATTCGGTAATAAACACTCCATTGTCAGGAACCTAACGGCTAAACTGGTATATCTATATGCATCCTCTTCGATCGAGAAAAATTAGAACTTGGAAGATACAAGTATACATCTGCGTCCATGCAAGATACAATTTAAAATTCAATTACTCGGAGATAAAACCATTGTATATCTAAAATCACTCTTCTGACCTGAGCTAAACAATGAGAATCTCTCTATACACCTCTATCTTCTTCTTCTCCTCCTTCCTCCCTCCCGAACACTTCTGCACCGCAATCTCCAACCTCGCACCCCAATCCTCAGCATCCCCACACTTCAACTACACTCTCAACACATTCTATCTCAATGGCCAACCCTTCCAAATCATCGGCGGTCAAATGGACCCCCAACGCATCCCTCACCAATACTGGCGTCAACGCCTCAACAAAGCCCGCTCCATGGGCCTAAACACCATCTTCTCATACGTATATTGGAACCTCCTCGAACCCCATCCAGGCGAATGGGACATATCCGGAAATAACAATATCGCACAATACTTCCAAATCGCACAAGAAGAAGGCCTCCACGTGGTTTTAAGACCGGGACCTTATATATGCGGAGAGAGAGAATGGGGCGGATTCCCAGCGTGGTTGAGCATAATCCCAGGACTGGATGTGCGCACGAACCAGACGCTTTTTATGAACTATGCGAAACGGTATTTGGAACGATTGCTCGTAGACCTGAGACCATTACAGGCTACGAGAGGGGGCCCAATTCTCATGGTCCAGGTGGAGAATGAGTATGGGAGTTATGGGGATAATCATAACTATACGGCTTCGATGCGGGATATTCTGCGACGGAATTTGGATCATGGGACGATATTGTATACGAATGATGGAGGCGTCCAGTTGGATCTGGAGGGAGGGAATGTTCCGGACGTTTTGGCTGAGATTGATGGAGATCCGGCCTCTGGGTTCGAAGCGAGAGATACTTATATCTCTGATCAATCGGAATTAGGCCCTCTTCTAGATGGAGAATACTACACCCTCGCGCCGGATCAATGGGGTTCGAACGCGACGCGTAACGATCCGGAGGAGGGAGATCAGAATACCATTGAGGGATTCGTGAAAGATCTAGATTTCATCCTGGGCGGGAATAATTCCATCAGTCTATACATGTTCCATGGCGGGACGAATTTTGGATTCGGAAATGGCGCCGTCTGGAGATCGGAGAACTACCTAGCTGCTTTCACGACGAGTTATGATTACGGCGCTCCTCTGGATGAGAGCGGACGGACGACGCCTCTGTATTATACCCTGCGGGAGGTGATTCAGAAGTATTCACCGAACGGAAGTATTCCAGACGTCGTGGCTGACGTGCCTCGATCGTCCATAGCGGATTTCGCACTCCATCCCGTCGGAGACCTGTTTGATTCCCTTCCTGAACCTACTCATGTAACAAAACCTATTACAATGGAATTCCTAAACCAAGCATACGGCTTCATTCTCTACGAGACCATATCCACGCGATCCTATTCCGGTCTCCTCAAACCAGGCGATCGACCACGAGACCGTGTCCTGGTCTATATCAACGGGCAAAAACAAGGCGTTATTGATTCCATCTACGAGACGCCTCCGAAGATCAACATCTCACTATCCAAGGGAGACAAGTTACAGCTCCTGGTCGAGAATCTGGGTCGGGTCGATTACTGGTCTCGGGAATCCGGGACGGAGAATGCACTTCTTCAACCGCATAAGGGAATCGTTGGAGACGTTTTTGTGGGAGGTGAAGTGCTCGAAGAATGGGATGTATATTCCCTTCCACTGGATTCGCCTCCAAATACTACTAAGCTGTTGAAGAAGAAGAGGGATAATAATGTCCAGAAAGGCGAGTATAATAACAGCACCGTGCTGTCCAAAACGCCCGTTTTCTACTCGGGCAAATTCCTCACTTCTAGCAGTAAGAATAGCAGCAACATCGCAAACGCAGAACTGGCTGCAATGGAATTGGATACATTCCTATCCATCCCGAACGGAACTAAAGGCGTCGTGTGGATCAATGGCTTCAATCTCGGCCGATACTGGATTATCGGACCACAGCAATCCCTTTATTTACCGGGGGTGCTGCTGAATAAAGATAAGGATGGGTGGAATGAGGTTTTCGTTTTGGAGCTGGAGCCTGAAGATGGCAAGGTTATGGTTGGGCGCGGTTTGGCGGAGAGGGTATGGGCGAATTTCCCGGATCCAGACGCGCCTTGATCCAAGAGAGTAAGTAAGGGGGAAGGGACTGAAATACAGAAGCAGGGTATAAATCTATGTGAAGTTGACGGGGAGAGTGCTGTATATATCCCAGGGGCTCGCCTAATGATATATTCTTTTCTGTTTGTTACTTCACGCAGAATAGAAATTTAGTGGTGTAGTGTTGGGTTTTATCTAACTTCGTCGTCCTGGAGCAATACAGCTGTATGTGTTCATCCATACGCTCCTATCCAGTCGGACTCCCTATGGAAAAGGATCGGTAGATGGAATGCTATATCAAGACTGAAACGAGACCATATATTTGGTCCCAAGCCTAATGACCTAGAGATCAATTGACAGACTCCTAGACGTGATAACTCCGTCCTATATCTAAGTAAAAACGAAAAATGATAGACAAGAAATATGTAATGCTCCAAAAAGCAGACCTGTCTTTGTTGAAGCCGAGAACTCCCTGCTCCGCCATGATCTGCCCATGGAGGGCGATAAGATGAAGATGAAAGGCCCTTGTCCATACTTAAAACGAAAGTCCAGCTCTGATAGTCGCCCCCACAAAGGAAAGTGGCAACAACGAGGGCGCATTCTATCTATAACACCTGAAAACATGGAATGCCATGGTTTCCGCGTTTGAAGATCCTTCACTCATTGCAGCATTGTCTATTACGACATGCGTCGACTTTGAGATCAGTTTCGGATCGGTTATATCATATGATGGCGTCACGCTGTTGAAGTATGCAAGTTGCGAAGGTCGCTGTTCTTCTCAATCCTCTCGCGCCCATTTTTTTGTTTCAACCAATAATGCTCCAGGAAATAGCGCACGTAACGCCATGCAGAAACCACAACGAGAAAATGAGAGCGTCGCTGAAGGAACAAAGAGAAGAAGTATAAGATACCGAGAGAAGGATGAAACAGTTGAAGGACAGCAATATAGTGAGGGGAAGAGAACGTGTTAAAACCGGGTCAAGACCCGTAGTCGTAGGTCATCGAGAGAAATATCTTAGCGGAATCTGCACTCTTCTCACATAACAATGCAGCCGCCGCTCCGTGCCCTCCTTCTAGCTCCACCGACAATGGGCCCGAAGCCTCCAATACCAAGAGCCTCTCCGTCCCCTTCGTCGGCATTATATATTCTTTCGACTTCACGAGCGCGACGGCGCCGTCTCCTGGCACCGGCACCACCAGCACCAGCTTCCTCCGTGACCATCATGTAATCAGCCCACTTGCGGTCCAACCGGCTGGCAGAGACGAGATCTCCCCGCAGGACCCGCTTGGTATGCTCATCAACCGTCATCTGCCAGCCATAGAAGCATTTGAGCTGGATGATCTCGTTGGGGTAGGTCTTGGGCATCTGAAGGGCGGGCGCCGTGGAGAGAGTGGTGTAGGTCCCTGACGCGTTGGGGTTCGTCGTCTCCGTCACAGTAATCACCGCCGTCGCAAGGTTCTTGCGAGAACGAGGAATGTAGCAATTGCTGGAAAGCACCTCTCTCACGCCAGCCCAGGTAACATTGGCGCAGTCGAATACCACCAGTCGCAGGCCCACTTTTGGCGGCTTGTCACCGTAGCCGCGTCGGCGTACTCGAGAGCTAGCTTCCATAAGGGAGAGGTCCGAAATCCGAGTGTTATCCATCTCAATTGATCGGATATTTGGACAGCTCTTGAGAATTTGAAGCATTCCCTGGTCACCCAGGCTCTCGCAGTAACTGACGTTGAGATGCTCAAAGCGTTCAGCACAAGGCGACCTGGCGATCTCCAGTAAGGCATGGTTCGAGAGCTTATCCAGGTCTTCAAGATCGAGATGGGTCAACCGGGGAGTGGTGCGGACGATGTCGATAACCGAGTCGTCACTTAGCTCATAGCACTGGGAGAGCTGGAGACCTTCAAGGTCCGGAACGTTGTGCGCGAGAGCTCTGACGCCGGCGTCAGTTAACCCGGTGCAGTGATGGAGGTCGAGATGTTTTAGTTTTCGCGGCGGGACAATAGGTCTGCCGGTCAGGAGGTCGATTTCCGGATCGACACCCTGGACCAGAACCTTGAGACTATCGTCAGTCACATCCGTCCGGTGCATGACGAGCCTCTCCAGATTGTTAGTCGCGAAGAGTCGTAGCATAAATTCCTCGTCATCGAAACCAAGGATTTCACCCGCACGAAGGTCCTTTAACCGTGTACATGACTCCACGACCTTCTTGAGACCTTTCGTATTGACATTAGTACACCATGACACGTTCAGCGTCTCGAGATAGGGACACGCCTGAGCGATAATCCTCATAGCTGAATTGCCGACTGCTGGAAGGCCAGAAAGGTTCACATGTTCGAGTCGGTTGTTACGCAGGAGGAAACAATGGACAGATGTCTTGTCAATGCGACAACCCTCTAGGGAGAATTTGACCAAGTTCCGGCATGCAGCAGATATTGTCTCTCCGTCAGTAGCCCACTTGTCTCGCAGTTGAATACATCCTCTAAGGTTCAAGTCCCTAATGAACGGCCCACCTGAAGTGAGGATCTTCACGAGAGAATCGCTGGGGATGCGGCTGTAGTATTCAGAGGCATCAACGCTGGTCCACAGCTGGCCATCAAAACACATCTCATGCCACGACTTGGAGACGGTGGAGCATCGGACGATCTCCTGCGGTGTAAGATATTGGAAGATCTTCATCTTCAGTTCATCTGGCATTTCCTTCCAGAAGTCGAATTGCTGTTCTTCATGTTCTTCAACGGGCTGCACGACAGGCTGCACCGTGGTCTCTTCTTCAACCTGTGCAGCCCCTTTCTTTGCGTTGTCATTCTCAACCTGCGCTCCTCGAGAGGCAGGTCGCACGTCTGCTGGTAGACGGACGGTCATGGACTGAGAGACATTGGGAGACGAGCCTGGTCCTACCAGACGAATGCGGGCGCTGCCCTCTGGAGACGTCGCACGCTGGTCATTGGAAGCGGTGGGCCGGACGTTTAGCCCGGGATAGAGCTGGGAAGAGCTGCCATTGCCCAGACATGCCGTATAGGATGAAGATCCCAGCGAGATACATGACATGGAAGCTTTCCCACCACGCTGGTAACCAGTCGAGGCAGACCGCGTGCGTGGAGCCAATGAGGGACTGGAGGACATGCGCTGCAAGCTCTGCAAGAGTCTCTTGCGGCCCTTCAGCTTCGGGGGTTGCTCCAGTGGGATCTCGCCCGCCGAGGATGTTGGGCTTGCTGGGGACACCAGCCCCGGGCTCTGCACAATGTCGTCCGGAACCCCCGAAGCCATGGTATGATGCCTAAACGATTGAGACACTTCTTGTGTTTTCCGAAAGTAAGCGAGAGAGAAAGGAGGAGGCAAGGGGATTTCCACCGGGAGCCTCTATAACGATCGCGAGGACAACGACGGACTGAAAAGGAAACCCCAAACAGGAATTCGCTGGTCGGGGCTGGAATGGACTTTAAGGTCGTAGTGGACGCGAAGTCGCAATCCCGGGGAGCGTTCAGCTCAGACACTCATTGCTGCCAACGACGGCATGCAACAAGATGGATAAGCCGTTTTGGCACTTGACCACCAGCGGAAGAGAATGAGAAACACGAGCAGTCCAGCTGTGAAGAAAGAACCTCGCAAGACCGGGGAGAGGCTGGCGACGACGTGCGCACGACGTGGGCGGGGAGAGCGGATGTCAGCGAGTCGGCGGCCCTGCTCGGGTTATTTAGCCCAGGGTCGGGAAGCGTTGAACCACGGCTCCAGTCAGGACAATCCGGGAATCGGATCAACGGTGGGGAGAGAAAGATGGATAGATGGATGGACAATATTAATGTCCGATGGGCAGCTGAGGATGTCAGTTGCTTGCTCCTGACCGCGAGGGGCGGGCGTGACTGTGTAGCGATAAGGGAGAAAGGAAAGAAAGAAAGACAGAAAGAGGGAAAAGAGAAGAAGAGTAACGCAGAGGAGGCTAAGATGGGAAGAGCTGAGATGGATGGAGGGATCAGAAGCACAGATAGACGTCTAGAGTAGAGTAAAGTCGGTCTGGAAATCGGGCTCGAACAACACGAGGGAGAAGATCGAGAACAGATAGTTAATTAGTTGATATCAGCACCCAAAGACCCTGACGGTTTGCTTGTCAGCCGACGCAGCGTGCCAGCTCCGGTGTGGATGGGGACGAGAAGCCCGAGAGACATCGAGATCCCCAACGGCAAAGGGGAACAGGCAAAGCAACGAGCTGGTCGAGAAATCCACAGACTCTTCAACCAAAAAGAAGAGAAAAAGGGAACATCCACAAGCCAGAAGACGGGGTCCACCGGATGGCGCAGAACCAGCTGGAGAAGAAAGAAGAAAGACAACTCGTTGTTTGCCATCGGGCATGTCTCATCTTTTCCCTCTCCGCTCTTCTCTTCTCATCCCCCCCGCTGCCACCGAACTTATCGGATAACTTATCGATTAACTCACGATAGATAACTCGCCCATCCGCCCACATGGCGTCGCCTGCCCGCCCTAAAAATGTCTAAACAGCGTTCGACGGCTTTACTTAGCCCCGAGCACTAAAAAACGCTTAAGCCGGCTTCTCCTCCGACTAACAAACCCTCATCCACACCAATATTAATACAAGAGCGATGAAGCCGGTCCTCTGCTCGAGAGATAAGGAGAACATGGAATACCATAAAAGATACCAAATGGCCACGCGAGCAGATCGCCTGGCAGTGTCACACGGAGACTCGCCCATCGCCAGGGTGGGAGACTGAGTCGATCTGACATTCCTCGACAGCGCCAGCCAGGCGGTCAGGCGCAGCATCTCACCAGCCCAGTAACTATTGGATAGATGGCTCGATTTGACGATACTGAAAAGCATACTTGGTACCCTGGATACTCTTATGTGGTTCAACCACAAACAAGTTCCGCCCATCGCTTGGCATGGAGCGCGATCGTCAAGAAGTATTCTATACTTATGTCCCCGTACCATACAGATGGTACTTGCCTGTCCTCCAGGTTACTATTAACTCAGGCTAGTTATCTGAATAGACTGCCCAAAACACTACCTATCTATACTCCGTAGTTACTCCGTACACGAGAATACCATAATAGAGTACCATAAAATATCCCTCATAAAAAAGAAGACCTTGATTGGCGGAGAATCTACCTAAATTTGGCTATCCGCCACTCGACTGGAACCCCCTCGTTTCTCTCCCAACTCCACAGCGTCTTCAAGAGTACGGTGTACAGTGGTCGATTATTGGTCCTGATCTCGTAGCTTCGCCTCCACGATACGCCGATGGAAATAACAAATGACTTGTTCGCATATGCCAAACCATACCTATGTACTGTACTGTACATACTATGGGTCCTATGGGGTACATACTGTACCTATCAGCTAACTCCGATGCAATGGGGATTCTCAGGGGTAACTAGCTACCGACTCATAGTGACTATCTATATATTCTAGCTATCGATGAAAATGATTGTTATTCTCATTTGATGTTACTCGAGCTTGAAAACAGACTTCCCCTGCACAAGGGCTTAATAGGTCAGAAGAAGCAAGTGCCGACCGAGGGACCACCGGCTAAGGCCCAACGGATAAGAATTTCATGGACTTTGAAGCTGACTCAGTATTCCTCGTCATCACGCGAGATCATGGATTGATCTCGGAGAGGCACGTGGGATGAATACGCTGATTAGGGGATTGCGCCAATGTCCTGGTCGATGACGATAGAGTTCTGGATGAGGAATCCGATCGTCATTTGAGTTCTTATACAGTGTAGTATAGAGTAGATAAACAGGACCTAATTACTCGATCTACTTTCAATATTCTCGATTTGCGCATATGTCAAGCAGTAGTGCTTCTACAGGTCAGATGACCATGTATGGCCGGTCAGGAACAGATGCCTGCAGGATCAAAAAAATGCTGAAAACCAAGGGGTATCTTGTCTTCTCGCTCTATCCAGCAAAACCTAGCACCAGTCGGTCGAATTATTGCTCTCTGCTCTTCCCTCACCATATTTGTCCCAGTTCAAACCCGAGCCTTTCTTCCGTGAATGTCCGATAATGATACAGAACCACCGGTATCTCTCAGTCCATCAGCCAACAGCAGTCACCCATTACATTATTGAGCACCTTGAATCCATGTTGGTAAAGGGGGAAAGACAGAAAGTGCGATCAACGCATTAGGTTCTGTGACGAGAAAAGAATCTTGGTCATGAGGAGAAAAGAAGGGGTGAAAAAGGTGTTAAATCTGATATAAAAAGAAATCGCTAAAGGATAGATCATAACACGTGCATGTCTCTATACCTTCCAATCCCGTAGCAAACAACTCTTTTTTCTTTTTCCGCCTATACTAAAGAAAATCGGCGTATCATAGATGCGAAGTGAGGCAGTACCTTGTACTCCCTTTCTCATATGGATTCCATCTCGAGGAAGCATGTTCATGACGGCATATCTTTCCACCGGTTGCTGGCTTCGTGTAACTTCTCAAAACCCATTGATCGTAGAGTTTCATCAGACGTGGATACTGAGTCGAATCAGAATAAGTCGTGTCATCCGTCAATCATTACTCAGCTATCCTTCATCCAGGGATGTTCTACCACCTCCGAGATGGTGAGACGATTGTCGACATCGCGGTCTAGCATCTTTCGGATGAGGTCGATACAGTCCTCTGAAAAAGGGACGAAAGGCACTCGAAGAGGGTGGTCTAGGATCTCGTCGATGTTGTAAAAGGGATTCTCTTTGTAGACGATGGTGTAGAGAAGAATCCCGAGGGCCCAGACATCCTGTTCCTTGCCCCGGTAGGACTTGCCTTGGAGAACTTCGGGAGCAGCATAATCTGTCATTCTGTCAGCGGAACTCCTAGATAAAGAGAAGAAAGGATGGCTAACCTATTGTCCCCACAAATACGTCAAACGGGCCGTTTTTGATGTATGCTGCACTTCCGAAATCGATGAGCTTAATCCGACCTTCACCGTCCAGGACAACGTTTTCGTCCTTGATGTCCCGGTGCACAACTAGGGCTTTTGTGTGAAGGTGGTGTATCGCGTCCACAACTTGTCGGAAAATATTTCTGCACTCTCCTTCGTCCATATTGGCACGCAGCTCAATGTAGTCGAACAGGTCCATTCCAGGGAGACCATGTGGTTTCATCTCAATGTAGTAGTTGATCTCGTCCTCAAAGAAGCCTTCCATCTCCACGATGTTTGGATGTTTCAGACCGTCTCGACGGAGATAATCAAGGACGTGGATCTCTAAGGGCACAGTGCCTAAACGCCGGTCACGTGTCCATGTATCGACAAGAATCCTCTTTTTCGTGACATATTTCAGGACAACTCTCTTGTTTGGGATTTTCTTCAGACGTGCCAGCTTCACCTGGCCGTAAGCGCCTTGGCCCATTTCTTCCAAGATCACGTAGTCATCAATCGTCCTCTTGGCTGGCATCTCTGTTGTCGAGGCCGAAGTCGCCTCAGGAACTGGTTGTCCGGGCTGATCAGTAAGTGGTTGAGACGCGGCTTCACTGAGCTGCTGGCTTAGAAGTGAAAGAGGCTGTTGGTTGTTCCCAGAAACAATTTTCACTTCAGGAGATGCCGGAACAGGAGCTTCTGGCGATCGTCCCGGCGACAGTTGCGGTGGGGGTGTCATGCTCTCTGACGTTAAGGCGCTGGGAGAGAGAGCGCCTGCTGTCCTGGCAGAATGAATCTGTCGGGAGTAGGTGATCCACAAAGCGTACACAACTTCTGTCACAGCCACTGGCTCACTGTTGCTATCATCTGTGTCGCTATCTTCTTCCGCACCCTTCTCTTGTTTACTAGGGAAGACAGTCTCACTCTTAACAACACGCATCTGAATGTCCACTGACATAATGGAACCATCACGATGCCTAGCGGCAACACCAGTTGGCTGTAGAAAGATCGTCGCGGCATTAGCTTTTCCTTCTCGAAGGAGGGAAAGAGCTCTTGCTCGCCGGAAGCTATGCTCGGGAATCACAATTCCATCGACGAGAGGGACTTTGTCTTCTTCGGTCAAGACGCGTAGAAGGTCGTCAAAATGAGGGATCAACTCAGTGACGTGCAAGCCTTCAGGTCTCTCTTGGCCGAACAGAGCGGACGAGAAGACTGAATTCGTACTGATTATATTCAGCGTGGATGATGAGAGTACCATCATTCCTGCAATGTGAGGGAAACTGGAGATCCGTAGGTTCCGGGAGCCTTCGGCCTTAGATAGAGTAACAGGGATATTGTAACCGGCAGGGATGCGGGCGGTGAAATGCTTGATCTCAGCGATCCGGGAGGCACCAGCGTCATCCTCGATACAGTCTTTAGGCAATCGTGGAAGAAGTTCGGTAATATCCGTACCCGCCCTCACGACTGTTGGGCCCCAGATCTTGTCAATGTCGCCGCTGGCATCTACGACTTGACCTTTTTCGTCATGTCGAATATATGCGATATCCTCTGTAATCTCCTCGAGAACCCAGATCAACCCACCACGCTTCTCCATGACCCAAAGACTCGCTGAACCTCTCTCCCCATCTCGCTTTTGAATTGGAACAACATCACCGCACAACAGGACTCCGCGAGATTTGTTCGACGCATGGTTTGGTTTCTTTGGGTACCGGGCGCTGGTGCCATATCCGTCATCAGTCTGCGCCCTTTTGGCCTTTTCTCGCGAAGACGGCTTGCTGAGAAGTTGTGCTGTCACACCACTTCTCATCCCAGATAATTTCGAATTCACGGCATTAACCCGGGACTTATCAGGCTGGTTCTGGGATCTAGCAGCCGCATCAGTGCTCGGATCACGCAGTTTTGACTCAAGCCAATCTCTGCGCTCCTCTTGCACCACTTCTAGAATACTCAGTTTGCGCACTTCTGCCTGAGTCACGCCAAACACAAGGCAGGCGAGGTCATTGGCGGCCAATATGGTCCATGGTGCTTTCGCTTCTGTCCGGAATACCGCCTGGGCAACGGGTGTCCATTTGCTGCTGTGACTATGCACGGGAAAGCCTGAAATTCCTAAGCCGAGAGCCGAGCTAGTTGCCGGAGAAAGTGCATCCGCGGCATTGTAGGGTTGTGCTAGAGTCTCCATCAGCTTGCTCTGAAGGGAAACAGAGCTCAGATCCGTGTATGTACGTTTTAAGCTTACGCGCCTGGATGAGGGAGCCGATTTCATCTCTCTCTTCTGGTTAAGGATTTGGTCATCTGGCACCGGGCTGAGAAAGCGAGAACCGTCCATGGCAGCGGCGTGACTATCATCTCGAGGCGAAAAGTCCGACTCCCGGGGTAGTAAGTTTCGATCATTGAAGGCCTTCTCAAAGACATTGCCGTTGTCCACATCTGCTGGTCCAGTAAGAGGTCCGCGGCCTGGTCCAGTGGAATAACCTGCCTCATCTCCCAGAACATGTGCCCTTGACAGAAGGTCGACCATACTTTGGATCTCCGTATCACCATATATCCGGGCCTGCGCATTCACAATTCCAGCGTTGCTAGCATTCCAACCGAATCGGTCCCTCATGAAATCAATCGATCTTTTCAGAATATTCTGCCTGCTGTGTAACAACTCCTCCGATTGTTGGGCAAATGAGAAGGAATGTAGGGATTCTGAAGGGAAACGGTGGAGGTCTTCCATAGCTGGTGTACTCTGACCGGGAGCAAAGTATGTTGAAAGAGCCCTGGAGGATTGACCGGAGATGGGAGACGGGCACATTGAATGAGGAAGAAGCGAAGAGGTAGATGCGTTTGGCATGGTGAGGACCCGCGACTGTGTACGTATACGGTCCAGTCCTGACGGCCCCATTCCATGTTCGTTTTCGAGTAAAGGCGACCTACGGGGGTGCATCAATTGTCAAAATGTATCAAGAATTAGAATCGTCCGGCCTAGGACCAACCTTGGCATACGATCGGTCTCAGATAGAGAGCCGTCGCCCGACAGCCTCATCGAGGAGCTTTGGTCATCTCTCGTATATATTGACAGATTCCCTCCGCTCGTCGATTTCGATATCCATGGGACAGACTCTGGGGAGGCAGAGAGGGGACCCACGGGGGATGACAGAGGACTTGGCTCTCCTGTTTCCAGACAGACGTTAGCAGGGCCTGTACTGAGCTTTTCTAAGTTTGACAAGAGCTTTGGGCCTCAGGAGATCAGAGAGCTGATGCTATCACCATCACCACTGCCGGAGCATTACGGATCTTATCTCCGACGCGATGGGTAAGATGCTCGTAAAGATGTTGAGCAGGAGTCCAGATTCACCCCATATCATATTGTGACCCTTCGGTCGCTTTCTTTTCTAGGCACTCTCTGCATCATCCAGAGCGATGACCATAAAATCCCGACCCACTGCCTGAGTCTTGCTGACGGCAAATATAGAAAGGATAATTTGACTAACCATCGTCATTATATGAAGAACCTGGCATCCTCGACAGCTGCAAGAACCGACAATAAAGGGCGGACGATCGGATCGATGGGCTGGAGAGACACGCTGCTATGGGCTAAGACAGTGAAAGTCTTGTAGAGCTACATCAGACGACGTAGGTGGACCGCGTTCCCAGGAAAGGCTTGTCGTTGGATTTGGATTTCTTCCACCTCCGTTCTTTCTATATTACCAGATGTGCGACCAAGCCCTGACCACCGTGACCGGTCACTTGTCCTGCTGTTTCCGTCACTGGATCGTGGGCGAGGCTGAGATACAAGAATCAAGCGGGCAGCTGCCTCGATCAGTCTGAGGCACAATGCGTTGCATAGGGTCCTATGACATGTGCGCGCGCCGGTCGCTTTGGAATGTCCGACTGTTTCGCCTCCGCAGAGGGGCGACCGTTAGCCCAGATGGGGGAAGAGCCAGGAAGTCCGTCCTTCGAGGACGGCGGACGAGGGGTAGGATGGGGGGGAAAAAGAGTTGGTAAGAGATCGAAGTTGGACAGTCGTTTACGGCAAATGAGGGGGGAGTATAGGGATGGTATGCACCAAGGAGATCGACGATTTCTTCGGGCAGCTTATGGTGATGTAATTTAGGCGATGCGAACCTCTGCGAGGGGGGCTGTCCCTGGCCGTGTGAAGACTAGAAAGAAACGAGGGTCGCTTAGAAGGCCAGGAGAGGTCTTCTCGATATTCTTGGTTTTTTTGCCCAACCGGGCCGTTGGTTTCTTTTCTGCTGTGGCGGGGAGCAGGTTCGCTCAAGGTTGTGGTGGCTGTCGAAGCTACTAAGTACCAAAGAGGGGAGAACGGACGACCGACGACGCTATGTGGAAAAGCGAGCCGCGATTATCGATGGACTATGAACAGAATGCCGCGAACAGCAATCGGCTCGACGCTGACGACGTGACTTGATAAGTTGATAATAACTAATACAGACAGACAGACCGTGTTGATTATCCTCTAGCGAGTCTTCAGTTCTCAGCCAAGAGACAACTCGTTTTAGTGGATCAAAATCGGCCTGTTCTCTGCCTCAACAGCTGCAAAACACACCTAGTTCCTACGACTTAACTACTGCGCGGATCATTTCTGTTTGGTAGCCCAGATCGTACTGTCTTGCCTGACACAGCAAAGTACACGACGTATCTGGCAGTGGCTGTTCGGGGCTACCGGCAAAACTACGCGTCGCTGTAAGGAAACCACTCACGGAAACGCTATCTACACTCATTTAAATCTTATTTGATCGGATATCCGGTGTTTCCATCATCCTAATAGGGATACTGAACTCGCAGATAAAACGTGAAGTTTCCCTCGTCTTTCGTCCTGTCTGGATACCTACACGTGGAGACCTATTATCGACTTGCCCGATCCGACCCAGCCGATTGATGAAAATTTCCAACGAGAACAGCCGAAATGCTCTTGCCTCCACTCTAAAAGCCTTTACACACATATGCGCGTATCTGTGCGAATTGGAATTTCTCTAAAGACTGAGACTTTCCCTATCTATCAGAATGTTGCTGCTTTGAGTACAATAATAAAGATGTTCTACCCCTTGCTCAGTGGAGTGTCACGTGGGTCTCCCCGAGCTGCTCACTCGTCCTTCCATACTTCCAGTCACTCTGCCAAACGCTGCGATCCAAGGTTACACGTCGCATCAGAATTAGAGTGCATATCGCGAAACCACGCATCCTCTGATAATTCCTTGGCTCTTGGCCTATCTCTAGGATCGGGCTTCATTATCCTGAGTATCAATTTCTTGTCATCCTCGCAAATCTCTCGCGTTGTCGTGAGGTGGAATGGCTTCATCATCTCCCGAGGGGTATTTTGCATAATCCATGTCAGGACGGACAGCCTTTTTTAGTCTGCAATCTCCTCATAAGATTCTGAGAATGATCCAGAACTTCCATTATGTTTCATGATGATCTTGACTTCATAATCTTCGTGATATATTGGAACATCTGGTTTGAATATATGGAACCTACCTCCATAGAGGATGCTAATGAGCTGCATCATATTAGCATAACAGAGCTTATAGCTGAGGCGCTCGATCTCAATAAGGTTTACAATTGCCCCGAAGGGCCCGATGTCAGTCGCGGTATCCCAGCTCATCTGAAGATGGGCCTCAGGGCTGCGGAAAATAGGCGTTCCAATAGGATCGTCTCGTCCAGCATATGTCGAGTCTGCACGAACATGGCGAATGCTTTTGACGATAACATTCTCATCTGTTGAGGCACTATATAGGTAATGTCACTGAAATATTGCTCGTATGTGATTCACAATCCCGAAGTTGCTTTGTCACGGTGTAGATCTCTAATCTTCCTCTCAAAGCTTGACCCTGGGCTATTGGAACTACCATATCGGCTACGAGGTCTAAAAAGGGTCAGGGTTTGGCGACTGAAATCGTTCTCTTGCAACGAAAAATAGTAATAATATGCATTCTTCCTCGACGAGAGTCAAAAGTGAACTACATGCGAACATGCAGGGCCCGGTCAGGTGATATACCCTGATTATATGTACTGGAAAATGATATTGAACCCCCAAATCATAACCTGTAAAATAATCAAATAGATTACGAAAGCTACAAATACCAGACAATCTATTCTACACATGACCATAATAGGGTTCCATTTCTCTCCTTTTGCCTTATGCACCGGAATTCCAGCCCTCCCTAGATGATAGTTCAAGCCACGATGCATTGAAAGTTGACTTCTACGGAAATTCAGCCAGCCAGGTGGGAACAGTGAGATGCATGTCGCGGATCTTAGCATTACTTAGAACTTATCTCGCATTTCACGCGCTAAGAGGGGGCGATTGTGAGGAATTTTCTAATATGATATAATTTCTACGTTCACGGCTTCTCGAGTCCCATTGGCTCTAGAGGGATCTGTATGCTATACTCTACGGTGGGTGTGGAGAAAAGTAGTCCATATATCTCTTCGTGCCTTTATTACGCGTAGCGGGAGATGGAAATGGAATTTCGCGTCTCTGAACCATGATCAAGTTATGATACCTACTACAGTAGGACGTTGATCACTCGCTGTGAATGGGAATAGGAATATGGTAACGGGTATGAACCTAACATTAGCAAGTCTACCTAGTATTATTGTGTTTCTGTCACTCTGCTCGTCTTCAGCTATTGGTGCCGCCAAGACTACTCAGCACCAGACCATCGTCATCATCATCACCCACGGCGAACTTTTTCCGATTTTCCTCGCCTTTTCCATCGGTGAAAAGAGAGTTCTGTCTGATCTTGTCGCCATGCCGACTCTGCTCCGGAGGCACCGAAGCGGAACTTACAAAACTGGAGTGATGGCGCTTATCACCAAGCATCCAGGAAAACTCTGAGTCTGCTAGGGCGTGTCGCTGTGCTGGGCGGAGCGGTACTGGCTGTATTGGCTTGGGGTTAGAAGCGGTGTTTGCTGCGATTCCACCGCTCTGTGGTAGAGTCGGTGTAATTTGGGTTGCATTGGTCCCGTGCACATCGGGGCGGACTACTCCTTGCTTTACACGATCCTCGCCATTCTTCTGAACACTTGTTTCATGTGATCTGTCTGAAGGTGTTATCGCTTTGGATGAGTCCTCGAGATACGACTGAACAGAACGGGCTTTCGCCAACGCTTGATCGAATGCCTCCCTCGAAGTAGTATCAGTGGGTTGCTCTGCTTCCCCAGTCTGCGATTTCTGTGACTGGAGGACATTGAGCGCTTCACCCAGCATCCGCGAAAGCCGCTTGTTGCGATCTTCCAGAAGCTGGATCTTCTTATTCAGCTCTGCCACGTGCGGTCCTCTAACCCGTGGTGGGCTCTGTGAGCTGGAAGGGCTCTGCCAAGGCCTCGAGGTAGGCGATGACGCATTAGATTGAATTGTCTGTATGTTTCTTCTAGCCTCGTTCATGGCTCCCCTGACAGCCTTTGCTACTCCCCACGCTTCCGTTCGACGCTGGATCCCCTGAGAAACATCCTGGAAGATCGTCTCGAGATTCTTTTGGCTGCTTCTGGCTGGTGATCTGCCTGGAGAACTGCTCCCGCTGATGCCCCTGGACTCTGTACGAAGCGACGTCGTCCTAGCGAGCATTGGCCTCGTCTGGTGTTGGAAAGACCGCTCAGGTGGTCTTCCTGAGTACTTAGATATCAGAAAAGATCCTCTATCGGCTGTCAAGTTTTGTTCGAGGTATAGTGCATCCTGTACGAATGTCCAAGGCGGATGCGGATGCGGAGATGGATAGCGAAGTAGTAGGGAGAGTGCCATTGGGTAGTCGGCCTCCAAGACTAGTATTCAAAAATCAATTGACGCACAGTCATTCCCCAGTGTCAGATAGGACACTCACGTTGCCAGCGAATCCGCAGAAGCATTGCGACACAAATCAAGTCAATCAGCTCTGTGCGTAGGCCTTCTGCAAAAATGAAGTCCCAGAGAACCAGAACATCGTCAAACGGGAACTCCCGACCGAATAATAGGCGGATCCAGCGCCTTGGACTGTCAGTCATGTTCATAGGGAAGCGACTCCTGACTTACGTGAGGAATATCTGTGGAAGGATCTCAATGGCATATAAATGCTCAGCAAGTCCTTCATCAGCAACTGTTAAGAGACCCTGATGAATGTACTGGCAGCGATTAACGATGGGGGCCACATCCATTTGGCCAGCTCCGGAGCGTTGTTCACCAGGTTCGTAGTATACCCTAGCGACTTGCATGATGGTGCAGAACAGAGTAAAAGCATCGTGCTCGATAAAGGTTTCATCGAGCACTTGCAACATCAGATCATCGTAAGATTGATCATCGCCCATGCTTTGTAGAGATTTCTTTTCAATGCTGTCACGCTCCACTACCCATAACACGGGTGCCAGCAATTCATGCATGCCCTGCCGGTATCCAAGATCTGGGTTAAGCTTGGTATATATGAATAATACATCCAACATCTTAGCCTTTGTAGAAGGCTCCCGGAAAAAGTGATTATCCTGCAAGCATCTTTCCACATCTTGGTATATCTCTGCTCTTATCGCTTCGTCGCGCCGGAGGGACTGCCATGGAGACTTTTGAGGCACAATAAAGGTCAGATGTCCGAAGATTAAGACGCCACGGCAGCGGACTGAGAGTAGCATACCTCCTCGTCCTCCGCTAGTGGGTCAGCGGTTGATGGTAGGTCATCCGGATGCTCGATATATTTCAAGAAGTGGTCTCGTAATGCGGAGTAGGCGCTCCGCGAGTCGGCTATCTTTGACGGCCATTCTGAGATATCGAGGTCATTGTAGAGTAGGAATGCCTTCGTTCTCGTCAGCAGTTAGTCACCCATATGTTGGGCCGTTGTCATTGACCTTCCAATAAACCGATCTCAAGGTGTCGTCGCAATTATCGCTATCGTCTTCGAACTTGAGGGCCCGCTTTAAGTCGGAGGGCCCTTTGCTGCTTTGGAAGATGGCGTCCCACCTCTTCCTGGAAGAAATCATGAACTCATGCTCGGCTCTGATTGTTATTTTTGGACTAACCTTGACTCTTCGACGGTTCTCATGGCATCCCAGGTAGCTATTTACGAGGGCGGGGCGGGTTTGGCGTGGTTTGAATTTAAAGAGCGAGGAACATGGATCGTGATGATCGCGGGGAGGGCCTTAGGTACACAACTGGCCGCTACTTATCGGCTAGCCACTTGCAGAGCCAGATCAAGACATTCTCTGCCTTGCTTGCGGTTAACCCATGATCCAACCAAGCCCTACAGACTCATATGTTCTTACTGACATTTGACACATGATTGTTTGGAGACTAAGACCATTTCCCATGATCATTGCGATTTATGGATAAGAAAAATTGTAACTAAAAATTATCATATGGTAACATCCACCCCGCCACTTTGATGAAACGTTAAAAGCCACAAATACGGCACAGGTGACAGAAGAGCTTTTAGCTCGCTAATTCCTCCTACCTGTAACTAGTGTGCTCCATATCTTTAGAGGACAGAGATTGTTACAAAATTTCGGTCTCTGAGGATCTGCAGTCTCTATCGTGATGATGTCCTTCAGACGAGAATAAACGCTGAATCACGTGCCTGGAGATCGACATAAGATTCCCTAGTGACACTAGCACTACCAAAGTCCGAGACTCTGCCGGTCTAGCATAGGCTGCATAGCAGAAGTGTCCGAATAGGGGCCCTCGATTGCGCGATTTCCGGTGGAAACAGAAATTATTAAGAGCTAGACGCTCTGGATTCCGTGACCGGCACGATTCTGACGAGTCAGGCTCACCGACGTCCCGTCCGTAGCTTCGCCGCGGGGATCTCCTCCCGCTGCCCCAGTCCGGCGTTTCGGGGCTACGTATATCCGTGACCAGATCTGACTGTCATCGCGGGGCTTAGAAAAACTCTTTCCCCCTCCTCTGCGTCCTTTTTTTTCTTCTTTCTTTCCTCATCACTCTTCCTTCTCTCATATTTGGCTTCTTTTTGCTTGGAAGTCAAATATTTTCTACCTATTTTATTCCATTCTTTGTCATACAGAGCCACAATGGTTCAGTCTTCCGTTCTGGGTTTCCCCCGTATGGGAGCCCTGAGAGACCTCAAGAAGGCTACTGAGGCTTACTGGGCGGACAAGATCTCTCAGGCTGATCTCCTGGCTGAGGGAAAGAGACTCCGTGCTGCTCACTGGAAGATCCAGAAGGATGCCGGTGTCGACATCATCCCTTCCAATGACTTCTCGTACTACGACCAGGTCCTTGACCACATCCAGCTCTTCGGTGCTGTTCCTGAGCGTTACAGCGCTCAGAAACTGAGCCCCCTCGACGAGTACTTCGCCATGGGCCGTGGTCACCAGAAGGGTGGTGTTGATGTGCCCTCTCTGGAGATGGTGAAATGGTTTGACAGCAACTACCACTACACCAAGCCCACCGTTAAGGATGGCCAGACTTTCACCCTGGCCAAGGACCCTAAGCCCGTCCGGGAGTTCCTCGAGGCCAAGGAGGCCGGAATCAATACCAGACCCGTTATTCTGGGACCTGTCTCTTTCCTTGCTCTGGGAAAGGCCGACCGTGGTTCCACCGTCGACCCCATTTCCCTGATTGACAAGCTTGTCCCCGTGTATGTCGAGCTTCTCAAGGCTCTCAAGGCTGCTGGTGCAGACAATGTTCAGATCGACGAGCCGGTTCTTGTTTTCGATCTGAGACCCGAGGTCAAGGCTGCTTTCAAGCCTGCCTACGAGACCATTGGATCCCTCGGTGCTGCCGCACCTGAGCTCATCGTGGCCACTTACTTTGGAGACATTGTTCACAACTTCGATGTTCTGCCTGCTTTTGCCAACCTTAAGGGTATTCACGTTGATCTGGTTCGCAACCCCGAGCAGCTTGAGCCGGTTATCAAGCAGCTCGGTCCCAAGCAGATTCTGTCTGCTGGTGTCGTTGACGGACGTAACATCTGGAAGAACGACTTCAAGAAGACTCTTGACATCCTCAACACCGCCATCAGCGCCCTCGGCAAGGAGCGTGTCATTGTTGCTACTTCCAGCTCCCTCCTCCACGTTCCCCACACCCTCGCCAACGAGAAGAAGCTGCCCGAGGAAGTCTACCAGTGGTTCTCCTTCGCCGTCGAGAAGGTCCGTGAAGTCGCGATCCTTGCCAAGGCTGTTACCGAAGGCCCTGCCTCTGTTCAGTCCGAGCTTGACGCCAACGCTGCTGCCATCAAGTCTCGTGCTGAATCTCAGCGTACCAACGACCCCAAGGTTAAGGAACGCCAGAGCCAGGTCACTCCTGAGATGCACAACCGCAAGTCTCCATTCGAGACTCGCTATGCTCAGCAGAAGAAGCACCTCAGCATTCCCCTCTTCCCTACGACCACTATCGGCTCCTTCCCCCAGACTCAGGAGATCAGAATCCAGAGAAACAAGTTCACCAAGGGTGAGATCACTCAGGAGCAGTATGACGCATTCATCCGCAGCGAGATCGACAAGTGCATCCAGATTCAGGATGAGCTTGGCCTTGACGTCTACGTGCACGGTGAGGCCGAGCGTAACGACATGGTGCAGTACTTCGGAGAGAGACTCGAGGGTTACGTTTTCACGACCCACGCTTGGGTCCAGTCTTACGGATCTCGATGCGTTCGTCCCCCGATCATTGTCGGTGATATCTCCCGCCCCGCTGCTATGACTGTCAAGGAGAGCAAGTACGCTGCCTCGGTCTCTAAGAAGCCTATGAAGGGTATGCTTACTGGACCCGTTACTTGCCTTCGGTGGTCCTTCCCTCGTGTCGACGTCCACCAGTCTGTTCAGGCCCAGCAGCTTGCCCTTGCCCTCCGTGACGAGGTTGTTGACCTTGAGAAGAATGGCATTTACGTCATTCAGGTTGACGAGCCAGCCCTTCGTGAAGGTCTGCCCCTTCGCTCTGGCAAGGAGCGCGATGCCTACTTGAAGTGGGCTGTCGACAGCTTCAAGCTCTCCACTGCTGGTGTTGAGGATTCCACTCAGATCCATTCCCACTTCTGCTACTCTGAGTTCCAGGACTTCTTCCACGCCATTGCTGCTCTTGATGCTGATGTCCTCTCCATCGAGAACTCCAAATCCGACGCCAAGCTTCTCAAGGTCTTCATCGACGAGGCTTACCCTCGCCACATCGGACCTGGTGTCTACGATATCCACACTCCTCGTGTCCCCTCTGAGGAGGAGATCAAGCAGCGCATCTCTGAGATGCTTCAGTACCTCAAGCCCGAGCAGTTGTGGGTCAACCCCGACTGTGGTCTGAAGACCAGAACCTGGGATCAGGTCAAGCCTGCTCTGACCAACATGGTCAACGCTGCCAAGTCTTTCCGTGAGCAGTACAAGGCTTAAACATGCCTTATAACTTCTTTCAGGAACTTATCAGTTCCATTTCCTTTTCAACAAACTTTCAACACATTATGAATTTGAGATGATGAGATGATGATGATACCCCAAAATAGGCGCCATTCTCAACGCGGCGTTTTTTCGGGCATGGAGACGATCAAGCTATATTTGCTTCAACAAGTTGCAATTGGGTGGTTAGGGAATAGGCGTTCAACATGTCTGAGACTATGATCCCTTCAACAAGAGATCCAGTCCTGAGCTAGCATAAAAGCGGATTTGATGTATTAAACGGCGTCACAAAATAGAATTTCTAATGGTGCAGGCTTATGGAACCGCATGGACGGTCCGCAGCCTGCTCGATATCAGCACCACAGGTTTCCTCCGGGAATTAACTCTTTTTTTTTCGTATTTCTTCACACGTCATTGGCATCATTAATCTTGCAACTTTAGTAGGCCTCAGAAGCGTTGGTTTTCCATACTTCACGCTGTATGTACGCTCGGTAATTCCTAGACGCGAGACAGTATTCACATTAACAGACCCTTTTGTTAATTCCAAGAATTGCAAACAGACGTAGTAGCGGAGTTAAGTAATACTTGAATATATGGAGATCATCTAGAATTGCTGCTTAAGGGGTAAAAAAAAAAAGAGAGAGAGAGAAATCGTAGGACGCTCTGTAAGTATGGTCTGCCGTGATCTTGTTCTTATTGGCTCCCCACTGTCAAGGTCGAACCGAGCGCCGTCATCATCCGGGTCGCTGCAAGCTCTACCTAATAATAGCTGCACTGCTACTAGCAAGATCTGTATCTTTGCAAAGACTATACCATACCTTCAACGGCCATCTTCCTGGGATCCATTTTTCGTGTTCCGAGGAAAATATTCGCTGTCAGGGTCGAAGAGAAACACTTGCTACAATTCACTTGCAGTGAGCGAGAGCGATGGTCCAATGACAGCAGCCGTCAGGACACAGGAACTGTCCAAAACCTCACAGACGATCCGGGGCAGGACAATAGAGCACCAAGGAGTCATTTCTCCTATACTTCCATCAGACTCTGTGAAGATTCACAATCCCTACCCATAATGTCGGCAGACTTGTTGGCCGAATTCGGCTCGGGCTCGGGCTCGGAGCCTACTCAAAATGCCTCGAGGCAGTCGCAACAACGTTTTCAGAATGTTTCTCTCATTCCTGATCTCGATTTCTCCGGAGATGTCCCGGCACAGCCTTCCAGCAGTGACTCAAAGACCGTTAACTTTGGGTCATTTCAAGGAGCAGGGCACACCAGTGCCAAATCACCTATTTCAAGCCCGCCTTTGGCCGAGAGTATTTGGCGCCACGACGACAGTGGTGCTGATGTCTTGTTTGATGCGACCATTGAAGATGCTCCTCCTGATGACGATGATGAATGGGGTGAATTTGAGGCCCCAGAGACTACGCCTGATGACCAGGAAGATGTCTTCGCCCCAAACGTGAGCTCTGCTCCGAAGGTGACCCCTGCACCAAATCTGGCTTTCGCCCAAACTGCGGCAGCCCCAAGAGCACCAATTGGCACAAATTCGACTAGTAAAACTGTATCTGGAAGCTCTTCTGGAGTTACCCATTTGATGGATCTACTGTCAGTCGAAGATAACGCACCGCCAGTCGAAACGAGGCAACCGTCCGCAAGTATAAACGGCAAAATTTCTACGGAAGATCGTTCAAGTCCCCGAGGCAACACTCTAAGTACTCTGCAAGCGCCTATTGCCAAGGACGAGCAAGATTCCTTCGATGAATGGGGAGACTTTGTTGATGCCGACGATTGGAAACCTACCACCCAAGAGCCACTCCCTGATACGCAAGTTAAGAAACAGAACTCGAGTAAGCGCACTGTGAATGATACACCAGCGCCTTCACTCCCTGCAGCTGCGAGTTCCAGAAGTGCACGCACGCCTCAGACAAGCCAGGTCTCGCAATCACAGGTTCGACCGACCAATATACCTCCACCATCTGTATTACTACAGTTGTTTCCTCCACTATTTGAGCGCCTTCAAGAAGATACTACTGAAGCAAAGAAAGATCCCAATAAAGGCGCGATGTCCCTCTATTTGGTCCTCAACCTTGCTTGTACACTGAAAGTGGCTTCCAGAATCATTGCTGGCCGCACTCTAAGATGGAAAAGAGACATTGTACTAAGCCAGAGCACTAAGATCGGCCCGGCTCGTTCTGGAAAGCAAGGCGGGATGAAGCTCAGTTCTGTCAGCAAAAGTGAGAACGTTAAGGAGGAGCAGGAGGCTGTGGAAGTACTAGACGCCTGGCGTCGACGGGCTGCGTTATTCAACTCTTTGATAATATCAGCTGGGGAGCGTCCAATCCCAGTTATAGCAGTGCATGCACCTGTGGATACTGTAAAGGGTGCCTTGAAGGCCCCGCATGCATGCGCCCTGTGCGGGTTGAAGAGAGACGAACGATTGCCAAAGATCGATGACAACGCTCAAGACAGTTTTGGAGAGTGGTGGGCAGAATACTGGGGACATACCGACTGCAAGCAATTCTGGGAAGAACACTCCAAGTCCCTGAATCAACGCTGACTTAGGCTATCTCCTCTCCACCATCCCTGATCGCGAACAGCTCGAGGGGACTTGGGCAATATGTCTGAGTGTATCATTGTCCAAGATACCCAATGGCTCTGCTACTCCTCACCATTTCCGATATATGATCTTATGACAGTCAATACGAAATTAAACCATCTATGTTCATGCCATTGTCACCATTTGCCGTAAACCTCCAAGTGTGATTACCAGCAGCCCATCCGGAGCAAGGATACGAACTCTAGTCGATGCGGCTTCAAGTTGATTACAAGGTCACGGTATTTATAGTCGCTTCAGTATACGTCTGTCATGGAAACATAGCTGACGTCGGATCGCTATAAATAGTAACATAGTATCGTTTCGAATATGGTCCTGCAGGACTCGTTAATCTGTAAGCCAATGTTTTAAAATTGTTGTTGTATAGGAATATTGTAACCACATCCAGCTAATCTACAACCAGGAGGTCTTAACTATGCAAGGTAGACAGGATTCTCTGTGTAAGTCCATGTGAGCTCGTCAAGGTGTGGATATTTACTAGAAGCGGCGTGCCGGATAAGGAACGATAGGGGGGAGTTGGTCGGCGGGTTACTGATAAGCAGGCACGACTCGAGATAGCTGGATGGCCTCCCGATCCGGGTGCTGGTAGGGCAATCCAGTGCTCGTGCTACACAGTATCTTAGCCTCTTTTGACTTCTCTCTCATTTCTCTTTAAAATGACCATGATCCGAATCCATCTGTCTTAGTCGCGCGTGGGCCGAAGCTTCTTCCCATGGGGTTCCAGTTGCACCAAAGTTAAGCGTGACACCGCCCGGCGGGTGCTTCTTCCACCCCGGCAGTGCAAGTCACCCGATAACTCCATCCTGCCATCTCTCTCGTCCCCGCGACGATCCAAGATCCTGAGTCAGAGGCCTCATTTGGAGCGATAGGGTGGTGAGCCCGTCAACCCGGATAGGTACTTGAAACCACCACATCCCGCCAGACCTACAGCCCACGGCCGAACGCACGGGTGCCACCTTTCAGGCTTCAGCTCACTTACTGCGGCGATCCTTCAGGAAGGAACTCCGCATAAGAGAGCCGTCGTTCTGGTTATACAGTTCCAGGCTGTCCTGAGCTGAACGCAGTGACATTCTAGGACTGTGATCCAGCTGAAACTGGTTCCTCTTTAAGTGATCATCTTCCCCGGACAGCGGGTGGCTATCAGAATCCAGATTCCCCGCGCGGCACGAGTCTCTACCACAACCTCAACCCACGCAACATCTCTCAGAAAGAGCTTTACGAGGATTTCCAGTCTTCAAATCGCTCTCGTACGCTGGTACTAGAGTTCCGATAGAGTTCCGACTACCCGCCCAGAAGAAAATCCGCCAGCACCTCTTATTAGGCCTCCGGAGGCTGACGGTACAACGCCCCCTTCCAGGCAAGACGTGCAGGACATAGCATACATAAGGGAAAGAGCCGACATCATGGGTCTCTCGTACAACGTCTACCTCACTTCGAATAAGATTTTTGGGTGCAAGCACTGCAAAACGCACTTGGCGGACTACAACGATATCATCAGCCGGGTAAGCAGGCCTCCAGTGTCTTTTGTATGACTGGCCGTTTGGTCGGTTCCACGGGAGCTTTCGCTGATTGCTCTTGGATGTCTAGAATTTCCGCGGTCAGCATGGTAAAGCGTACTTGTTCAACACAGTAGTCAACATCACCCAAGCCGAGGCCGTCGAACGCAACATGACGACTGGTCGACATGTGGTCCGAGACATCGCCTGCAGGCAGTGCAAAGAGACGGTAGGGTGGAAATATGACAAAGCATACGAAGGCAGTGAGAAGTACAAGGAAGGGAAATTCATCCTAGAAGAGGAGCTACTCTGCGTGGTGTGCTAGAAGCACGGCTATCTGCGGAAGGGCTCGCTCGAGAGACTCCCAGGGAGCCCAGATTGGAATGAACCTTCGTTGGCGCTCAGGACGAAATACGATTCAACAATCCCATCAGACCTTCTGGAAGGCGCAATAACTTGATTTCGTTTCGGTGGATGGTCCGGACGAAGGCGTTTGAGGGAAACATGCACCTTCATCAGAACATTCGGAGTTGACTGGAAGACTTGGAGGCTTGAGATTTAGGCGCGATTTGACGTTTAGCTTGGTGAAATCATGAACTCTCCCACTGTTACTCTCACATCGTCATGGACGATTTACATGTCAGTCTTGCATTTTCATGTTGTTCCATCCTGGGATTATAGATTTTCGCAACAGCTTTGGATTCCAAAAATCTTCAGTTCATTATATCAGAATGAACGCTTGTTAGGATGCCGGACTACTTGTAACTCCGACGAGGCAGCAAGGGAACTTGATATATGCGTAATATGAATGAAATATCATCGATACTCCCTGTGCGAGCATATCTTGCGGCCGGGGCCGGATAAGCAGAGGGTTAGTGATAGGACCTATAATCCCAGCCGTCGTTAGGGACTATGTAGTAGTCTTATCAAGGCAGTATAAATATCTCCTGAGACTTGACCCCTATAACTCCATCAAGGCGTGATGGTCGGTCGTGAATTAACTAACCGACAAAGCTTCGGCTCTGTCCGTCCAACGCCTGTCACACGCAAGTACTCTTAACAATCCCGTCCATCCCCTAACTCACTCCTTCGGGCTTAGAAGCAAACGCACTGCCCCTCCCCCGCACTTTTTCTTTTGCTTTTCAGCCAACCCTGCAAAGGAATGACGCTTCGCTTCGATCATTTGGTCGTAGTTCATAGAGTGAAAATGCACATGCAGGAGAAGATTATTGGTCTCTCATACGATACAACATTCAGCCTTGAGAAGGTTGAATCAATTTCTTGCCTGGATGGGTTACCTAGCTGAGAAGGGGGAAAAAACGGAATAATCTCGGTCCGAGAAGTAATCAAATACCTAGTATCAAACAACCCTTTTCGGGACACAAAAAAAAAGGCGCCAAATAAGGAACAAGTACGTACTACTTTTCGCGGTAATTAGCTAGTAGTAGTAAATGAAGGATTGGGAGGTGACTGTCGAATACTCGCGATTACTGGATCGATCGGACTCCATGTGGACATTCGGGATGAAATGCGAAGTGGCCCAACTGGGGCACTTCGGAGGAAACGCCGGATGGCCAAGAAATGATGGTAGTGATGGTGGTCATGGATAGATGCGGCAATAATGCGTGAAGTTGAGAATAATATGTTGGATACAACTGCATTTCTGTTTTGATACTATAAGTCAGATCGGGATTGTTGCCGATATAAAGATTGATCTTACTACTTACACTAATTATCATCTTAGCCCAAGAGCAGGGGTCTTTCTCCTAAGTAAATACCGTATAATACATCATGGTTCCAACTTCCTAGAGTGCCCCGGGTTCCCCGCTTCGGGATCCAGAGAATGGTTTGCTTGGATCCCAGAACCGCAGACTCCTGTAGATCGGTCATCGTATCCCAAGAAGAAAAAAAGTTCAAGTTCCAGAGCCGAGGGATCAACCCCGCTTCCCGCACCTCCGCAGATCCGTCTCGCTGGGATATAAAGATCGCATGGGACAATAACACGCCTGGGGCGCTTGCTGTCTGAGAAAATTCGTCGCTATTTCCTTTCATTGGTGGCCCTTGGGATCTCTGCTGCGAGCTTCTAACACAGCCCGCGCCAAGATTTCCTGACTGTACTCTCTCCTTCTCTCTCTCTCTCTCTCTCTCTCTTCGGCTCGGAGGTTGCGTAGCTTAACTATCAGGCTCGTGACTTGTATCAGCGAACTGTTGGAGGATCAGGTTTTCCAAGGAAATCAGTGATACTTGAAAACAGCGGAGTTCGAACTCTGTGACAGATTAGGAAAATGGCCACCAAAGATACGATGAAGGCTGTCGTCTTTCACGGCCCAAAGAAGGTTGCTCTTGAGGAACGCCCAGTCCCCAAGATCCAGGACCCCACAGATATCATTGTCAAGGTGTCATATTCGGCGTTGTGCGGCAGGTAAGTAGAGATATGTTCCGTGTCCGGATGGTCTGCAAGCGACATCATATCCAAAAGGTCAGAAATTGCTAACTGAGGGGTAGCGAACTCCATGTGTACCGCGGTCACCAGAAGTCAGCACCAGGCTTCATTATGGGCCACGAGTTTACCGGTGAAGTGGTCGAGGCTGGCAGCGCAGTGAAGACAGTGAAGAAGGGAGATAGGATTGTGACTCCTTTCACGGTTTCTTGGTATGTAACCATCAGCCGCAGTCGATATAGAGTAAACGGGAGAGATGCTATAAGTAGCTGTCTGTTGGACTTGCGGGGATTTAAACTAGTGGGGGATGACAGATCTTTGAGGACCTTGGTTGCTAACGTCAGTCCATTTTAAAAACAATAGCGGCGAATGCTACTACTGCAAGCACGGCTTCTCCTCTCGATGCGAGAAGTGTCTTCTCTTCGGCTGCCCTCTGCTGGACGGAGGTCAGGCTGAATATGTGAGTGACCTCAACCATCATATTCCGGTTATTGCTTCTCAAACAGATACTAATCAAGTTCCTCATAGGCTAGAATTCCTCTCGCTGATGGAACCGTCATGAAGGCCCCCGAGGGCATTGACGAGAAGGCCCTTGTCCTCATGGCCGACATCTTCCCCACCGGGTACTTTGCCGCTGCGAATGCTTTCAAGGAGTTCAAGAGAGAGGAGGTCGCCGATCTCACTGTGGTCCTCATCGGATGCGGACCGGTTGGTCTCTGTGCACTGATCAATGCACTCGAGTACAAGCCCAAGCATCTGCTTGCTGTCGACTCTGTGCCTTCGAGACTTGACCTTGCCAAGTCTCTCGGTGCTGAACCCTGGAACTTCCAGACTGACAGGCCAGGACTCGATAAGCGAGTCAAGGAGCTGACAGACGGACGCGGCGCGGACGTTGTTATTGAAGTCGTCGGACTGAGCCCTGCCCTGAGAACTGCTTTCGACCTGCTTCGACCGTGGGGAACTATCAGCAGTGTGGGAGTGCACAATGCAGAGATCCCGTGGACCGGAAACGAGGCCTACGGTAAGAACCTGAAGCTGCAGATGGGCCGCTGTCCCGTCAGATCCATCTTTCCTCAAGCGTTGGAGATGCTGAAGAAAAACCAACACAAGCTGGGGTAAGTGACCTGGAAACCCTGGGTGCGATTCATCGAGCTAACGAATATAACCAGATTCATGGCAGACAAGGTCATGCCTCTCAGCCAGGCCGTGGAGGGATACGATCTCTTTGATAATATGAAAGCTCAGAAGGTTATCTTCGAGGCCGACAAATAAAAAGCTTTCGCGCTCTCTGCAATATATTCAACGTTGCAGAGTTGTTTGAGCTGGTCTGCGTATCTGTCTGTTGGTAAATTACAATAGCAAGGCCAAGGCTCAGCCTATCTAATGAGAATTATGTGAAACTTGTATATTACCAGCCAAATATTCGTCATCATGCATACGTAGCAAGCTCAAAAGATGTCCTGCATGTATGGATATCGATTCAGATCGGGTATTTCTCGGCGTATATCGCAGTAAAGCCTCCGCCAGCGACCTGGATCTTGAGCATTCAAGCTCTCGGTTCACGTCATGAACAAGGAACCTAATAATCAAGAGATAATCCGGCACGGTGATTTGAGGAAGCGGAACGGACCAGCATTTGTTTAACTAACAGGGATAAGCGGTTGAAACGCGGATCTACACCAACGCCGGTCAGAAGCAGAAAGAACAAAGCGGGGTTAGCTCGAATTGCTCGATTAATCCCTCCTCTCGCTTGCACATGGCGGGCGCAGCTTCGAGAAAAGAGGGAGAGAGGCGTGTGTCTATAACCAAAGTGTGGCGGGAAGAAAGCTAGTTTATTTAGCTGGTCTCCGGAGGCGGACAAGAAGACCGTGGGACCATGTACTGGTACTGTACATAATGAGTAGAGAACACGCTGAAACGGATTATCCAGTTAATAAGAAAAGGACCAAAGCAGTATACATTGGTGTTGGATGAAAAGAATAGGCTGAGAATAGACAGATGGTCATTGACAGAAGAAGAAGATGAAACATGCAAGCTCAGCAAGTTGTTCCTTCTGCGCGCTCACGCCTCCCACCACCAGCGCCCTCACTCTTCTCCATCCTCTCCGCCGCCTCCTCATCCTCACCTCTCACCTCCTCCTACCCACCCACATCTCTCTTCAACCACGCTTCTTTCATCCTCATCCTCTTTATCCCATCCTCTCCTCCTCTTCCTCCCTCAGCAACCCTTCTCTCCCCGCCGACTCTCCTCCCGAATCCTCTCCGTCGTCATTCTCCGCCCGCCACTTCTCCGATTCTCTATCCACCTTACGACCACCTCTCACCTCATCCCCCTCTTGCTTTGTGCCGGTATGTCCATATTTTCTTTATATCCGATCTTGTATCCGGAAACTTGCGTGCTGTTGTGTCTTTGAAGCACAGTGTCGCAGTTTCATGCTGTCGATAAGCAAATGCGCATTTTGGACTCGTTTGACCGTTCTTCATCTGCGGTGCCTCCAAACATCTGACGGCAGACACTGATCGGTCCTCCACCAGAATTACCCATCTTATCGTCGATCAAAGCTTATATATTTCGATAATTTGTCATTCTGTCAACAATGGCTACTACCGAGACCAACGAGAACCCCGCCGTCGTGGATGAAACCCTCAATGATTCCTTTAACCGCGTCAACCTGGGTCAGCAGGCTGACTTGGAAGGCGTTCCCAAAACCGACGAGGAATATGCGCAGTCGATGCTCACCCTGCGCGCTATCGTGTCCTCGAAGGAAGCAGGCGTTATTATCGGCAAGGCTGGCAAGAATGTCGCGGATCTGCGCGAGGAGACTGGTGTCAAGGCTGGAGTGAGCAAGGTCGTGCAGGGTGTCCATGACCGTGTCTTGACAGTCACCGGTCCCCTCCAAGGTGCTGCGAAAGCCTATGCGATTGTAGCCAAGGGTCTCCTCGAGGGTGCCCCTCAGCTAGGCATGGGGGGCATTGTTGCGAACAACGGGACTCACCGTAAGTGGACTGTTACTCGATTTCATTCTAGCATTGACATGCAAATCATCACTATCTTTGAATACGAACTGATTCGGGTACAGCTGTTCGTCTGCTCATCTCTCATAATCAGATGGGAACCATTATCGGACGCCAGGGTCTCAAGATCAAGCATATCCAAGATGTATCCGGAGTGCGCATGGTGGCACAGAAGGAGATGCTACCTCAGTCAACTGAGCGAATTGTTGAAGTCCAGGGGACCCCAGAAGGTATCGAGAAGGCTGTCTGGGAAATCGGAAAGTGTCTAATCGATGATTGGGAACGGGGAGCCGGTACTGTTCTGTACAACCCTGCAGTTCGTGCCTCCACTGGTCCAGGAACACTCAATGGTCTCGGAGGATCCTCCTCCATTGGTGGTAGCTACGGTCGTCCGTACAATCGTACTGGAAATGGTGCGGATTTCAGTGACCAGACTGGTGGCTACAGCAGACGCTCCAACTCCGACGCTGGCAGCCGCGGCATTCCTCTTGTCACTGAAGACGGCGAGGAAGTTCAGACCCAGAATATCAGCATCCCTTCAGACATGGTCGGGTGCATCATCGGTCGGGGCGGCAGCAAGATCAGCGAGATCCGACGGAGCTCGGGCGCTCGTATTTCCATTGCCAAAGCTCCCCACGACGAGTCTGGCGAACGCATGTTTACGATCATGGGCAGCGCCCAGGCTAACGAGAAAGCCTTGTATCTCTTGTATGAGAATCTCGAGGCTGAGAAGATGCGCCGCAGCCAGCAGCCGCAGGAGTGAGAGACCTATTGGTGCATGTGACAGACGGCGCTTCTATATCAACACCCTCTCGTCACGCTTCATGGTCTAGTGCCCTATGTCCTGGGCGTGTGTCCGTCAGAAGCTATCCATGGCTCACTGCGACCATTATCGGCTGTTTTTCTAAAAAGTGATTCCCATTTCCAACCATTATTTTATTGCCACTATGCGGTGTCTTGATATTCTTAGACGAGGTCCTCGCTCGACGCGACTGTCATTATTTGACGACGCCACCGCGGCCATTTTAGCCTCCCGGTAATTCACATTATCGGACTCCAGTTGCAAGACTCGCCTGGCCACGTCTTCAGTGCAAGGCTTCAGGCCATCTTATCAGGCTCGTCGCCTCTTGAGGCATTTTCTCTCCTCGACCCGTCTTCTCTCCTTCCTTCCGCTACCTTTCCCCTAATCATCGTTATCCGCAAACAATACGCCTGGGCGTTTGACGCTCCAAGAAAATTCACTACTGTCTCCAGTCTCCCTTCTATTCCTTTGTCCGTGAACGCACGCCGATCCTTGAATTTCTCCACCTTTTTCTCCTGTCTCATCCAAGCTCTACCTATCGTCTCCTACTTGATCTCTGAATGTCCTTGCGCTACCTGCACCTCACGCACGAAAAAATATAGTCTCCGTCGACTCATCCCCGACCACTCTCACTTCATGTCACTCATCTTCCCCCATGCCATTGGACGTGGATGCCCAGGAATATTCTCTTTTGCCATGACAGTCACAAACAGACAAACCGTTACGAAAGATGTCACCATCTGACCTGATGTGGAGAACGGGATTGAACGGTAGACAATCAATATGACCTATAATCAATAATAAATGCAGAGTCATGTTTGTCAGGAAACAGCTCGAAACGTAGGTGGCGTTGGTAGCTCAATAAGAAGGCGGTAGGGCTGAAAGTACCTCCAGTCTTAATGGTATACCTACAGTAGCAGCCTCAGTAGATATTGTGAGTCACGGGAGATACTAACTTTGCTGTTGCATAGTTGATGACTCGCCAATGATGAAACAAGTCAGATCCGCCTATTTGTACGTGTATCCAGGGGTGCATTATGTGTACGTAGCGCTCATAGTTCTAGAAGATCCATTTTTACGTGGACGCTCACTCCCGCGCGGGGTCCCAAAGAGGAATAACAACCGCCGGGGCTCCGCCGTTCCAGATACGTCTGAACATAAAAAGCTTACAAGGTCCCGGTCTTTTGAATTGATGATACATTGCTATCTCTGTTGTATTGGAGCAGTGCGTGGTACTTTGTGCTTGGCTCTTGAAGACAGATATCTCATTCCATCATCTTCCTTCATCCACCTTTTACTTGTCCGGTTTTTATACATCGAGAGGAATTCAATCAGGCCAGGGAGGTCCCCGTTTACATTTTCCTATTTCATATCCTGAATAGGAACAGAGAAGAAAACAAAAAAAAGAAAAAAAAGAAAAAGAAAACTTCAAAGACAAAAACTAAGCAAAATGCCCAATCCCAATTTCCACCTCCTCCCCGCTAAACCAGAAGACATCCCTATCTTCGCGGACATCTTCTTCAGCGCCTTCCAGAGCTTTTTCATTCACGAATGTCTACCCGACATCCCATCCGTGCGAAACTGGTGGATCAAGAGCCAAGAAAAAGAATTCCAAGATCCAGATAACCTGTTTCTGAAAGTTATTGAAAAGAAGGAGAAGCAGAACGATGGAAGCAACGACGAGGAGGATCCCATCGTGGCGTTTGCGAAATGGACTAAACCCGTCAAGGGAAGGAAAATTCCTCCTCAACCGGAGTGGCCAGAGGGTTGTAATGCGCAGTTGGCAGATGCTTTTTTTGGGACGTTAAGCGATGGTCATGCGCGGGTGATGGGGGAGAGGACGCATTGGTGTAAGGTTTCCTATTTGAAATTCCCACTTTTTTTCTTGAATTAAGTTAGGTACTTATGTGGGAATTTCTATTAGTTCTTGCGTTGTTGGGAACTCGCCCTTTGTACGAGGGGCAAGGTGCCGGGTCTATGCTTCTGGCATATGGCCTCCGCAAGGCGGACGAGGAGCAGCTCGATGCCTTTTTGGAGGCATCGCCACCGGGAGAGCCGCTGTACCTGAAGCATGGGTTTGAAGTTCAGGAGAGAGTAAGTGTCATGGTACCGGTTGACGGGCAGCTGAAGCCGTATAAAAATGCTTTGATGGTGAGGAAACCGAAGCCTCTAGTAGCGTGAAATGGCTGCTATTAAGCTGGCATATGGGTCTTTCTTCTACTCTTGAGCGAGAATACAGAAGATTTGTTTCCGATTTTCACATCCAGGAGTATCAATGAGATGATATCCAACGATTGTTCATATGAACGTCCGCTTATAAACAGCACATTATTATACAAGTTGGGTATATATATAAAACATTTTCCACGCCCACAACGCCATCTGAACACCACTCCCATGGGGGAAATATACACCACGAGGGAAGAGGATATACCCTGTACACAAAGACACGGTCACCTCATCCTCATCTTTTCAGGAAATGTCTAGCTTAGCTAAACATATAACCGCACCGGACTAGGCGCAATAACATCCCCGGACGTAAAACTGCAATGACCATACTGCCCTTCGTCGAGTTTGGCAGTATAATGCCAAGGACTCGGACTATTTTCAATTGCATCATCGTCATCAGCAGCATCCGCCACTAGCTCACGCGTTCTTATTATTTCGTAATCTTTATTTCGACTCGGTAAGGAAGAAGTCGGGCATGCAACCCGATCTGGTGAGGAAAGCCTTTCTCCTATTAAGGCTTTATTATCCTCCTTTCGGATAGGGATTTCTCCCCACATGATCGGCTTGAGCGCATGCTCGTTATCGTCGGTTAGGGGGTGACATGCCGCGCTAATGGCAGCGCTACAGCCATGCACGAGAGGCATATTCGATTGATACCATCTCAACCCCAGACCCAAGACGGCGAATACCATGAGACACCCCAGACCGATAGCGAAAATAATCGCGATCGGTGAAAACCCGCACGTGACGATACGGTCGTTGGACATGAGCTTGCCGTACATATTGAACTGAAGGATTTCGACGTAGAAGATACTTTCAGAAACGAGCCAGTGCAACATGGCGGAGACGATTAGGAGGGGGATGCCGTATCGATAGGGTAAGCTAAGATAGTATGTGGAACGTTGTTGGCCCTTGGGCCAGGAGACTCGTAAGGGTTTGCGGGACATGGCGTAGTCGTCGTATTCGGCGGCGAGGAGCATGTTGGTCAGGAGGCCGTTGTAGAGGAAGTAGGCGGTGGAAACGAGGAGTTGGGGCACGTTTGCGAGGAGGATCATCCCGATGAAAGAGGAGCTGCCGCCGGTTGCGCTGAATGCGGTGATGAGGGTCGTGGGAGTGGCTGTTCCGAAACCCAGTTGCCAGAGAGCCGGTAAGGCTGCGGAGCTGCCGTAGCTTGTGATGCTGGCGATGCCGTCAGAGAGGAGGAAGCCAGTGACAGAGAGCAGGAAGACGCATCTGCGTGGTTGGTCAGTAAAGCTGTGAGGAAGAACTGCAAGCCATGGGCTCAAAAGGAACCCACAAGGTAATAGTTACGACCCAGCGCCAGATACTCACAGCTTGTATCCACCTCGTTCTGGGAGGGAGGACATCTGGAATCCTTGATGGTGGTGAATACTTCACAGTGGTGGTCTGCTTATTCGGAGAAAGAGGGTTCTTCCACGACCAGGGACCTTTGCTGATATTCTTCATTGACAATAGACATCTACCCTCTGTAGTGGGATCAGGCCTGGTGAGGAAGGACGATATGGCATCTCCAACTGTCAGGAAGATCTCCTTCCGGTCATCCCGAGCCGTCAAGAACATGCAGACGATCTTGGTGAGATTGCAGAGAATAACAGCGATGCAGATAGGAAGGCTGAATAACAGCTGGCAGTCTTGCTCTGTCGTCTGGCTGAGACAATGGTCGACTGGTGCTGTGTTGTAGCTTCCGGTGCCTATCTGAGATGCACAAATCGTTCCAGTCTGACTGACATTCGCTCTCCTGGCCCAAGTGGCATTCCGCCAGGCGGTCCCGTTGTCAAGATCCTGTCGCAGACCTGCCTCGGAAGAAGGATATTGCCATAGTATGTTCTCCAAGTTGTGTATATCGAGGCATAAAGCATCGTCCTGTCCATACTCACAAAGGTCCGGATCCATTGATGTCGAGCTAAGCTTGACAGGCCCATAAGGCCCATCCACCGTCGCCTGAAGTAGAGGATATGTCCAATTCTCTATCGCTACAGACCAATTATCGAAAGATGCCTGTACAGAATCCTTGTTGCATCGCCCCCAAGAATCACGCAACGAGGAACACATCCATAGATAGGATTCCGTTGCCGTGAACATGTCTCCAATGGCATTGCCCGTTCCTACCCAACGTAAAGACTGGTTTCCGATAGTGGATTGATCGTTAGTCACGACAACGAGTGTTCCTCGACCAGAGGGGTAATCAACAGCGAATGTGTCGATGCATTCTTGTTTGGTAAGCCTTTCAAATCTCCCCTGCGACATGTTGGAGTAGAAAGCGTCCATGGTCGCCGCGATGCTAGGTTCAAAGCAGTTTATATAGTCCTTGGTATGGTTGCCCGGATTATTAAAGTCAAAATCGGAAGACACAGCAACAACAGCATATTCGTTCGTTCCTACTGTAGGGAATACAGCCGAGTTATATCTGCACGGAAACCACAAATCAGCACCGAGTCGTGATCAGAGAATCATGTTTTCCGTTTCTGCCATCAAACCCACATCAAATGAATAGGCAACGAAGTCATCAGCAACACGAACCACAGTACGAATCTTCTTCGTCCGACAAAATTAAAATTCCCAATACTCGGCGTTCCAATATCCAGCCACGTCCTCTGAGCATGGGCGCGGTCGACATCTTCGCGGGACGGTGATCCCAAGCACTGCATGCAGTAATTACTCGCCCCCAGAACGAGCGTACTCAGCACGTTGATGACTAAATGGATCCCGCTGGCCCAACCTTTGGTCCTGGAGCATTCTCCCTGGTAGAGCACTGAAGCACTGGACTGCTGCTGCTCGTCTCTCGAGTATGCGATGGCGGTGGCCACGATGGTGAGGATGATATTGACGAATAGCACGACGGAAGTCACACAGGCACACACGAGCACGCCCTTAACCCATGCTCGTTCATGAGTAGGTTGAAATCCTCTGCCGGCGTTGATGAGGTGTATTAATCTCGGGGATGGTTTGTCGGTTGACGCATCTGGTGAAATAGGCGAAGTTGCTTCATGGACATGTTCTGTAGAAGAGGAGCGACTCTGACCTTCACTATCATCAAGATAGATATGTCAGTCAATAGGACAGGGCAACTTGATACAAGATACGGTCGGTATATTCAACCTTTGAGGCGACAATAGATCCAAATCGATCCAACCCTTCGAATCTTCCAACCGGCCAGAATCATCGCGCTCAAACGGCCAGAACGAAGAACGCCTTCTCTTCCGGGCCGTCGGCAGTAGTAGTGTCTCATCCATAGTACTCACTCACCCGCCGTTCCCTCCAGCCTCAGATAACGCCGAAAACCAAGCTTAAGCGATGCGTGAGACCCCAAGTTCCAGAAGGAAAAGAAGACAAAAACATAATTTCGGACGAAAAGCTACTCATTTCATGACTTTCTGATTCACTATTATTATGATCTACTCGAATCTAAGCCTTGTCAGGGGCAGAGAGACTCCTGGGGAGATCTTTTGGGGGCCTTAAAGTGGAGTCTGCCAATACACTTACGGAGCAACTGTTCTGGTCTTAGCTTAGATAGCCGGATTCTTGTCGCAGGAGGTTCAGCCTCATGGGGCCTGTTGGTTCGAACTTCGTGCTGATATCCAGAGAGGCCGCTAGGTTCAGACAACGTTAATAATGTTTATGATGAGCGTGACGACGAAGGCATCCTAAATCCCAGAATCCGGAAGAAGGAAGTTCTACAGTAGACTAAATTAGTTGCATAGAATAGGTAAGTAAATGCATATATAGACAGTGCCTTGGGTAGAAGGGGATACTCACAGATGAAGTTCACACCAGCCAGCTGCTGCTGAGCTTGAACAGCGCAACCAGTGGCAAGGCGCTTGCCCAGGCTACCGTACAGGGTCTCAGACCAAGAAGTCGCAGCCAGGCTCATCTCAAACTCGTGATTTGGTTCCTGAACAAGTTCGTTGCCATTTGGATGTCTAGTTATCTGTTTCTAGAAAGTGATCCAGTGATCATTGCCGGGTTAGCTTAGGTAGCTATGTAGTTGTCTTCTCTTGGTTAGTGAACGGACATCTCGGACCAGGTCTGTGAAGGTAAATGGCCGCTGGCCTAAATATATCTGATCCAGTGACATATTTTCTAATCTTTCAACTTGTGAAGTAACTATATTTCCCTCGCTTCAGCTGCTAATGGAAGTCCCTACGATATATACAAGTATGTACAATTCAGAGACTGTTTATAGATCCTGTTTAGGACTACCTACGGAGATCAGAAAGATCGAAATAGATATATATTCACTGTAAAATTGTTTGTATACACACATGCAAAAATGTACAAGCCAAGTGCAAAGCCCAGCGGGCCAATAACATCGCAAAATGCAGCACAAGGATCCAGAAGCACCAACACCGTGGCTGTGCAAGCAGAAGAGACACAGCTAATTTGCCCGGGTATCTCGATCATGAAGGAAACCACGAGTCTAGAACTCCGCACTTTGCAACCGTTTCGGTAATCCAGTGCCTTTTTGTCGAAAACTAAACGCCCTCAGATGTCCGTTTCAATATCTTCGTCAGGCTGAAATCATAGAACATGTGCTGAAACTGTGGGACGCCTTGAAGATAAGTTACAGTAGGTGTGATCGATCATTAGATCATGAGAAGCGCCACTTTTGATGGTTTCACCGCACCGCAAAACGCCAGAACGAGCAAATATGGAACGCGAGTAAAAGCGACGCAGCGCTATGCAAACAACGCTATGTAAATGGTTGAGTAAAATGCACAATCAATAAACGCCTTAACTGACTGGATTGGCAACGTCTCCTGAAGCATTCATCGTACGTTGCCGAAGACCAAGTCTCCGTGCACCAAGGCTGTTTGTCCGAATCCGTGGCTGCTGAATGCTAGTATAACTCGTTGCCGTCTTATTTGACGGCGCAAAAATGCGGCTTGGAGTCTGCTGGACCGAGTCTCCTCCGTCGACCGGTCCAGCTGTGACATCCTGAGGACTTTGGACCATGGCAGAGGAAGCCAAGTATCTGCGAGAACCAGGCTGTACATTCACGCCGGAGACGGAAGGAGCGTAGTTGCTTGCAGGCGATAAAATACTTCTGCGGAGAGGAATAGCGGACGAGACTGTCGGCGTACGTGGCTGCAGCCGTAGTTGCTCTTGCCGGGGTGATAAAGGTTGTCCCTGCTGAGATTCCGATGCACGACGAGAAGCATATTCACGAGAAAGCCGCTCCCGCGCCGGAAGCCGGCTTCCTGGCGTTGCATTTCCGGCATCTGTTAGACTGCGCGCAAGAGGACGGCCCAAGGTGATGGTCTTATCATCAGCGTCCTCCTCGCCGCGCTGTCGCTTAGAACGAAACGAGGTGGATATACGCGAGAGCCTACTTGGGGGAGTAGGTGTCTGGGTGGACTGGGTATCCTGGGAGTGTGACGCAGCCCCGGTTCCAACAGTCATCATACTCGCTCTCCGCGTCTCCAGTCGAGTTGGGACGCGAGAAGATGCCTGGAAACGATCCAGGTCTTCTGGCTCCTGGCTGATACCACGACGATATGAGATGGGAGGGTTTCGCTGTTCCGTTTCCGTGGTATTTGTTCGGTTAGGGTCAGCCGTCGTTGCATCCCGGCTCCCAGGACGTGTTTTTGGTAGAGAGATCAGTCGTTCGTCCGCCAACGCGAGACAAAGCTCGGTCAAACTTCGACACATATTGTCTGCTTTTCGCTTCGCTTGTCGCTCCGACGCAGTGACGCCGTTAACGACGGAGACACTTCCGGACGGCGACGCGGTGGAACCCAACATAGTGACCAGAGTCAGCGCATCATTAGCTGTGGTCTCCAGTGCCTGATACACTTCCCCGTTGAGGACAGTTTTTGCTTTGGCTAAAGCTGAGTGCAACAGTGGATGGGTCTGGCTGGAAGGGGCCGTCCCTTCCGCGTCGAGGACCGGAGCGCTTGCTTTTCTACGGTGCTGTTTGGGAGAAGGTGACAATGTCGTTACTGTTGTAGTAGCTGTCTGAGGCCGTTCTCCGGACGCACTGGATATGGCGGCTGCAGACGACGGCGGTAATTTTCCGGTCAGTTCTAGTTTCCGGATTCTCGACTTCAAGTCATCCAATTCATCCCAGACCGTCGAAGGAGCATTCGTCGACAGCGTCGATTCGGTACCTTCCCGCGTTGATCGATCAGTGTCGGGCTTCGATCGTTCGGCTGCGTCTGATTTTGAAGCCTGACGAACGGTGTATGAACTAGCAGTTGTTGAACGTCTATGGAGGCGAGCATCATTCAATGATGCCCGCTTATCGGCGGAGGTAGACAGTTCCGGGGATGCATCCTGGTTGAAACGACTGAACCGACTAGAAGGCAGTCCGATTGTGGACCTGGCGCTGGAGCCGTTGAAATAACGGATGCGATTGGGCTCGTCCAATGGATGCGCTGAAGCTGGCGTGGAGAAGCCACCAAAGCTGTGGCTGAAAGGCAGTGACGGGGGATTATCCTGAGAATATGATGGAGTCTTTTGCTGGGCCAGTTGCGATTGGTCCGGAGAAGGGGTCTGCTCGTTGACTCGAGATGCGCGGGATGAAAGCGCGGAGATTGCGAATCTGGACGACTGCACAGTCGTTTGCCTTTTGTCAGCGCTTATTGGAGAGGATTTGCGCATCAGGAATGGCAAAAATCATGGCAAAGGCCATGCTACAACAAAGCGGGATATGAGCTTACCCTACGACTCGCGGAGTCCCGACGGTTCCCACTGGATTTGGCGATGTGGAGGAAGATGTCTTCGTTCTTCGACCGATTTTCGTCTGCACTCGAGTCCTTGCTACTATCCTCCATACTTCGCCTCGCGAGGCTGCGCGCCAATTGATCTCTGTCGGAGGTCTGGACATTGCTGCCCAGATAAGTCGAAGACATTGTGTTCTTGGAAGCCGTAGGAGCGGCCGTCCGGGGCGAAGACGGCAACTGTTCACGGCGCTGCGCAGCGGAAGGGTCGTTGTTCAGAATGGCATCGATGCTCACGGACAAACGGCTCTTCTTCCTGGCCGGAGAGGCCAGCTGCGACGAGGACGCTGAGCGGGTGATGGGAGAGAGATCCAGGTTGACGGAGGGCCGGCGTGTCTTGTCCTGCAAGAGCGAGCGCCGGGTGCTCAGGGCGGGCGGCGGACCGTTGGCGGTTTCGATGCCGTAGCTGCTGTGGGACGCGGGCGCCCTCCTGAAGTGAAACGACCTGGAGTCCGCAGCAAAGAGGAAGGGCTGGATGGCGTTGTTGGTGGTGTTGGTGATGGTGGTGCTGGTTGCTGGCGATGCGCTGATGTCTCCCGATGTTGACGATGGAGAGAATCCGGCACGCGCGCGGTCACGGGAATCGGGGCTGTTCGCGACGGCAACACTGAGAGACGACGACTGCGGCGAGGGAGGAGATGCTGGCACAAGAGAACCGGTCGAGCTGCGCAGGTTGAACTTGCGCGAGGAGATCTCCGCGAAGGCAGGATTCGACAGTCCGTGGACGCTCAGGGGCGAGACGATCTGGGGTTCGGGCGGCGGGGAGAAGCACACGGAGTGGCGGGCGGGCTCGCGCAGAGGGAATTCTGACGATGCCCGCCGTCGCACTGCTGAGTCGGTTTGTCGTCGCGGTCGTCCCCATGGCCTCTCTCTGTCAGTGTTCCTCGTGGTGTTGAGTTCCGGCACCGAGGGTACCGTCTCGAGGCGCATTCTTGCGGCGGGCGCATCCACGGGCGCATCCAAAAAAAAAAAACTATCTATCCGATTACCGTTTTTCTCTTCCTCTCTCTCGCGCACACAAGATCAATCCCGACGGCGAGGATGGCGGGACAAGACAGCCAGCAACCCTGTCAAGTGCGATATTGGTTTCCTCGAGGATACACAGGCATTGGGGATCTGAAAGTCAATCGGGCACAAGATGAAGGATAAGAATAATAATAGTAATCATGGGGTTCACTCGCGCCGGTGTCAGTGACCGCCAGTTTTCAGACACGACTGGGGCACTCTGAACGATCCACTGCTGGCCAGTGCTGCACAACCTGTCAGGACTTAGGAGAGAGTCTCGTTTGGACGCCTCAAACGAACAGCAAACAGTTGCCACGGCATCACTCGAGCAACCTGGTGGCTGCAATCGATGTGTTGAAGTTTACGCGGTAATATCTCCTACTCTATTTGTGTGGCCGTCCGGTCTACAGAATCAGGATGTTGGGGGCTTCACAATGTCCCCAATCAATCGCTAACTATCCCCAAAAAAATAAGAAAAAAGGGACACACACACATATGAGATATATACACAAAACTACATAGCTGTCACAGCTATACCAAAACAATCGCGATCCTCGGTTCGTGACCGTATGGTCTTCCAGTGAGGGCTGTTTGAAGTCCGTCGCGCCATGGTTCGCAACCGTCTAGGTGCTCGGTCCGCCGCAGCTAAGTAGGTGAGCTGTCATGAAGGAGAAAAGAGCCGGAGGGAAGATGGGTCTTAAATCATAACAACGACACAGTCTGCCTGATAATTGCCTACCTTCCCTGGCAAAATTTTTATGCTTGGGATTCGCAGTCATTGCTCTCACCTGAGTCACTGCAGATACATAGTTACCATCTCAAGTCCTGCAAGACCTTGGTAGTTAGTCCGTACGGCGCTACCCAATTCGTTGAGTCGTTGCACGTTTCACTCCCCATTATTATGCTACCAACTCCCCTCTCTATTGAAACCTCTAGACAATTGACAGAAAACTGCGAGAATGGCTGTCGGAAAAGCTGTCTAGTGTCTAACTTAAGGGATAAGGATCAGATCAATCTCTGTCGCACAACTTGAACTAAAGTACTGCCATTATGCAATGCTCACTGGGGGCCGAGAAAAACCGATGTGGTGTGCGCCCATCCAAACCACGAATGAGTTCAGATAGTATCTCAATCCCGCATCAGATGGAAAAAGACAAGTCCCAGATGCTCCGTAGATAGAGTACGTAGTCTAGAGCTACAGGATAAAATCTGCACCGTCGACCACAGCAAAGACCAACTTCGATCATCATGTCCGTCCCTGCCGAAAGTCTATCTCAGATAAGCTCCCCGCAAAATCCGACCTCGACATCACCCACGTGTGTCTTATCAACACGTCCACGTTGCCCCGTTGAATGCCACTGCCGGTACACCATACAGTGATTCATCCATTTAATTACCGTGGCGATCGGGGGCAACAATTGACAATGACAATGACATGCTTGAATGAATGCATGCATGCCACTTGTGCCAGGTTTTAGCATATCTGAATATTGGACTTTTGCATACTCTACATTAACTGGCTTAGCCCATGGCGATAATTAATGAAGTTGCTTGCCTTGTAGGATGTCTCATTCTTCCCTGTATTTGAATTCATTCATTCATACGGACTGGCTGGAATATTGACCAGTACCGGTCCGTAGTAGTAGATTCGATAGTTAAAACCTCTATTCGTCGCGTGATGTCAAAGAGTTAAAATGTCTTGACGACGGAGTGATCCTCCTAGGGTTTCTTACCCCGTTTGAATAGAATCCTTGTTCCGCAATGCATGCTGCTGACGGACCTTATCCGCGTGACCTGTAACTATGGTACGTGGTAATCGACAATATCCGTATCCGGATCGTAGGATGGGAATGTCGTTACGGTTCCTTGCTCTCACAACCTTCCAAGCGGAAAGGCATAAGCAGGTGACATATAATCAAAACAATGATTGCATCATTTGAACATGACCAACGCTTCAATAGTACGAGAAACAACGGTGATCCATCAGAGCATACGGAGTGACTCGAGGTTCAAAGAAGCTCCTGGCATCCCGCTAGAGCCGAGACGACGATCATACGGACGGTACTCCGCGTGGAGCACTTCATGTCGAACCGCTTAAACTTACATCCCTAAATCCGACTGAAGCGGTAAACATTCCTCAAGGATGATGACATGTATAGCTGTAGCGCTGAATCAAGGTCTTCACCAAACGCCTGGAACCGCTCATGTTTCAGTTACCTCGGTGGAAAAGGGGAGCCTAGACTCCTGTGAGCAAGTATATCGAGGAGGGCTCTCAAATCTACAGCTTTGGAGACAGGCTGCGGCGGCAGGTAGGTATACCCCTTGCTCTCAATCACGAAAATAGACACCCCTGGAGGCGGTAGTGGCGTCTCTGGGTTAGCTTAAGGGGTGCTACTCCATAAAACACCCTGGCAGTAAGCATCTATTTACGGTAGCTTGGGGTCCGTGACTCTGCGAGCGTCTCGGATGAATGAATCAGCGCCTCACTGTCGGGAATGAGCAGGCTCGAGACGCGGAGCCAAGGTCATTGGAGAGGGTTAGCTCTGTTGACGGATGAGTTTACCCTCTTGCGTCCTCCACCAGCACTCGAAGCAATCACTGCATGGCATGTCACAGGAGGATCGTTAAGTCGACAGCCTGGCTGTTGTCACTTGAAGGGCCAAGAACAAAGGGCAGTTGTCTGCTGGATAGCAGGACAAGCAGAGACTGTAAGAGACATTGATATCGCCGGCTAGTACTACCGGAGATGTGGGATGCGACATAGTAGTAGTATGCTGCATGAGCTGGCAGATTCCTCGTAACAACATTTCGGGACATTTCTACCTTTGCGGCGGTACTTCATCTCCCTGCAGGGTTCTTCCAGGATTAGCTAGTGGGTGTTCCGGTACGCACTGCCAGATGGGGGTCCTCGCCTGCCTTAGCCTGCTCCTATCAAGTCAGCAACGATTGAAATCGGACCTGACTTGAAACGCTGAACTGCCAGATGGTGCTATGGCGCAGGAAACAAGCAGTATGCGGCTCCGTACTCGTCTGCGGTTGCATTGTTCTTGGCTGAGGTACGACGCGTGGAGATGCAATCCTTCTGAGCATTGATGATGCAAGTTCGATACTTGACGCGACGGCTGGGGAAGTAGTAACTAGTGCATGTTGCTTCGAATATGGACGAGCATGAACATTGAATCTGCCGTTCATGCTCTCCGGGATTATCAGATATTGTTTGCCCGGCGATCTTCGGGGATTGTCATCATTTTTGGCTTTGATCAAATATTTTTTTCTTTCTGTTTCTTGTCTTGCGCGCCACGTGGGAGACGCGTTTGGACCGGGCTCGAGATTTAGAGCCGTAGAGTCGGACTACTGGGTGACGATAGTCCATTGTCCCATGGGACCAGTATCCTGTAAACTCCGCACTAGGGCCATCTGTCATTGTGATTGACACAATGAGGCGCTCGTGATCAAATGCCTGGTCGGGATCAAAGACACATCCGACAGAGCGGATGATCTGACAAGCACAGTCCACGAACGTGCCAGAGCTCTGTTATCTTGTCTGAACAGAGAAAGGAGAGTGTTTGTGGCGAGAAGAGAGAGCCATGGCGAGATGGAAAGCGATGACGGGAAATGCCATCATTGCCAGCCGATCCTGTCTGATCGCCGCGTCTGAGACACGCCAAGGGTGTGCACGTGACATTACCGGTCGCAGGGGCCATCGCGATGTATCGTCGATGTATGTTGATGGATCGTCTAGTCTGCTTCGCCCGTCCCTCGGCGTGTTTCAGGTCCGCACAAGCGTCCCTGAGACCCTGAAGGCCAAGTGAGGGGCGCTTCCTCCGCAAGGGCCATCACAGTATCGAATCTATCGACTGGCCGTCACCAACAACAGCCCCAGCGCCGGCGTCAAACCAGACCAGACCCGTGCCGCATTTTGGCCCCAGCCCATGCTGCCGTCCCGGGATGGGGACATTGTGCGTCTTGCTTGTATTGTAGATTCTAATTTGACCAGAAGGGAGGAAACACGAGCAAGATCAGTGAACGAGGGGGTCCTGGTCAGCGGTGGCCAATCCTTCATGCCCGTTCCCCTTTTCTGTTTCCCTGCCATTTACTCACAAGCAGGTGTTGCAATTGTTTCCATTCCCCCATAGATAGCTTGTTGCAGTGATAGCTAGTAGCACCGTATCAATTGACCTGCCAGAGTCGGATTTGGATCGTGGAGCAAGCACCGGTCAATCTCCGTGTACTGTTCCATCCGATTGCAGAGGTATTATTATTCTTCTTCTTCTTCTGCTCAGCGGCTGTTTCCGGCGTACCGTGTTTGAGGATGGATCGACAGGGTATCGAAGCAGCGCTGTGACATCGATGCTCAATCGCACTGGACACTGCATTGCTACTGACTTCCACGCTTGCCGCGGTCGTTTCTTCATCGTGTTTAACAGACTCGTATTATAACAGCGGAGAATCGGCTTGCCAAGGACAAGCTGGTTGCATCTCTCCCACAGCACTGACGAATCCAGGTGGTTCTTCTTGTTGGATCGCCTGCATCGTCTGGACGGACGGACCCTACCACTCATCACGGTCGAGTTTAATATCCGTCTCGATCAGACCTATTATTGACCGTGGGTTGTCCTGCAGTCGCATGGTGGATGACCAGGGCAATCTGAATCGGGACATTACAGAAAAAGAGAACCTGTGGTTTGACAAAGGTACGCCTCCACTGTCTTTCTCTTCTCTCTATCTCTCTCTTGTCTCTCTCCCTCTTGTCCCGATCCATTTCAGCCTTGCACAGGGGGCGGTGCCTCGATGGTGGAGCGAGCCCACGCTTTCCACGAGGCAGCACGCCGGTTTGCGCAACCTGAGCTGCGATGCGAAGCTTCAGTTTCTGCAGAGGGCATGGGATTCGTTCATGCTGTTTGGGTGCTCGGACAGGTTCATGAGAAGCGGCAGGCCTGGTGAAATCTGATTTGCGTGCCCGTTGCCGCCCGGGGAGGCATTCCAGAGAAAAGCCTCTGATCCAGCATCGCCCCCGAACAAGGGCTAAATTTAGAGCTGCGGTCGATGCCGCTAATGCGATTCCCTGCCTCGATTGGAGTCTGCTAAACTGCTGCGACTTTTGGCTGACCGGGGCTTTTGCTCCCCACTCCAGATCATCCTTTGCCGTCCGTTCCCAGAGTGACCCTCGCTCGCTCTCGCATCTCCATCAACCAAAAAGAATCTGCCTTCTCTTCTCGGCCGTCGGGGTTCTCTGTTCGACAAAAGAGAAAAAAAAGAAAAGAAAAAAATTCTCTCTCCTCTCCGTCGACCAGAAAGGGCCGTCCTCCCCCTTCGAGCCGCCTATTCTACCATCCTCCATCCCATCACCTATACTCCATTCGTCAACCGGTCCTCCTTTCTCTCCTTCGCTATCCGTTTCACTTTGGTCATTCCCCGGAGGAACGACTGTTCCAAGGCTCATCGCGAGCGCGGGCGATAGGCTTCTCTCTTTCTTCTCTTGGTTCTCTTCCGTTCCCTTTCCTCCATACTCGGTGGGGGATATAGATTCATTCTCACCCTCGGTTCGACCGTTGATTGACAGCATCTCTTGCTGTGCAATCGATCAAGCCGCTCTTTTGCTTTCTCAATCCGAGTAGCAGTCCAGTAATTGATCCAAGGGAGGCTCTTTCCTGGGTAGTAAACGGTATGTTGGAGACTCTCTGACGCTGTCTCTGCCTCACATTGTTTCGGGCGGAGTGGTGCCTGTCTCTTCCTCCCCCGCCAGTTGCTGTTTTGCAATTCGATCCCAAGCAAGCCATCAGATATATCATCGGTCTTTCTCCCGTGACTTTCTGTGGTAGAACTCTGGGGTCCCTTTTGGTCGTGGGCGGGACCCTCCTTCGCGCTGCTCTCATTCCACAGAGATGTTCCGATACGCAAGGACCGAGACTGATGTTGCTCCTCTGAAAAGGTCATTTGCGCAGGTAGCAAATTCGACATTTTCCTGTCTCCCTGACTCCGGATGCGATCATCCATCCATGTTTTCGCATCCCTTCGAAGAGAGACATAACCCAGACAGGGTCACTCCCTCGAAGCGCAGGTCACGCTCCGCATCCCGGACCAGGATGCCTCTCCAGACCAGCGCGCCGTCCGTACCGGCGTCGTTTCCGTCGTTCATGTCGGTTTTCGGGGGAATATCGCACCTGCGTGTGGGAAGGAAGGAAGAAAGTATTGGTACACAGACGCTGGGGCGGCGACCGTCGAGGGTCACCGTCAACACATCGCGACATTTCCTCCCTTTCAAGCACCGCGAGAGTGTCTCATCAGTCACGTCAGAATCCACAGACTCGTCACCAACCACAACGGTCTCGACCTTCGATTCACCCTCCGTCACAGACACGTCTCCCAGCTCGTCCCCGGAGTCACCTTCGTCCATGCCGTTCCACCCAAAGCTCGCATCATCGGAAAATGCCATCACACTCAAACGAACAGAGAGCTCTGTGCCGACGAGCCAGTCCGACTCATCAGAGAATGCCCCCAAATCGACGCGAGGAGAGTCTCCCGGGAGACGAGCGCGGAACCTGAAGAACCTCTCACTCAAAATGCCCGCTCCTTCCCCGTCGCGACCTGCCATAGCCACTGCATCTGTGATGGAAACGGGTTCTCGTCATCTATCTGCTCCTCCCTCCCCAGTGCATCCAGTGAAAACAGGTCGACGAAAGCCCGCCAACCTGACCATCCGTACCCCGGGCCTGGACAAGTCGTTCTCAAATGGCGGGATACCACCTCCGACGCCCTCTATGCGCCAGTCGCTGCGTCACATCGAGTCCTCGCCGTCTCTTCAGTCGGTCTTCTCCCCATCTACCGGGCCAGAGGGCGGAATGCAGCTGCCGCGACCCGCTACACAGCATGGTACTCGAGATATGCCTGGCACATGGGAGGAAGGTCTGTCGCCAATCCCTTCTGCGTCCACCTCGAAAGAGATCCTTCACGACCTGGCAGAGGAAGATGATCACCTTGATTCGAGAGAGTCCACCCGGAAGAATGAGCGTGGCTATCCGGATGGACCTACCTGCATTTACGACTCTGGTGTATACTTGTATCTCGAACCAACTGCGGAAGAAGCCTCGAAATTCGATGTTGTGGTCAACGTGGCCAAAGAAATCCCTAACCCGTTTACGAAACAACCAGAAAATAGTAATAGCATAATGTCTACTTGGAGAAGTGCAGCGTCGGAGTCGAAGAGACAGTCGATGGTGGAACCGCAGACAGCATTCTCGGATATCTCCTTCAAATCGGCTTTGGAGTATCTGCCAGCCGAACCAGAGAGTGCGTCGACGCCAAAGACGGAACAGTCGAGACCGGAATACATCCATGTCGGCTGGGACCATAATTCAGAGATCCTTGATGACCTCTACCCTCTGTGCGAACTCATTGACGATCGCATCTCCAAGGGAAAGAAGGTTCTCATACACTGTCAGCTTGGAGTTAGCCGATCGGCTTCCCTGATTATTGCGTACGGATTGTACAAAAACCGGGATCTGGATTTCAATGCAATGTACGGGATTGTGAAGTCACGGAGCTGTTGGGTTGGCCCCAACATGAGTCTCATTTACCAACTCACGGATTTCCGTTCTCGAGTCCTTCGTGGAGGTCCGTCGAAGCCAATCCCAGCAGAGTGGTTTATTCCCGATATTCCTTATCGGAAATCTGACCCCACACCTGCAGATTCGAGCACCACGCAGCCAAAGCCTGCTAGCAGTGAACGAGAGACAGGATCTCGTAGCGTTACTCAGGCTCCTCCCTCCGAGTTGGGCGTTCCCAAGTCCGACACTTCGCAGAAGCGGAACGTCTCTCCCCGACCGCTGCCATTCAGAGAGGGATACAAGGCGGCGGAGGCTTCGAACAGCTGTTCCCAGCCGGAGACTACGCGGAGGGTGGAACTAGTTCGGTTTCCCACGGTGCAGAGGGACCTTGTCATGCAGGATGCGCCCGCTACATCTTCGGTATTGTCACCTCGGGAGGCAGACTTCATGCTCAATGGTTTCTCTCACGGAGTGACTGGGAACATGACAGTCAAACTCCCATCTGACTCCACCGGGCTTGGACAGGAGGCGGTTGATCCTCGATCGCCTCCGCAAAGCAAAGAGCCCATCATAATGAGAAATATTGACGAATTCCTTTAATGCCGGGTTAATAACAGTGGGCATCGCAACATTCTCAGGGTAGAGAATCCCTGAGAGAAACAATGATGCGAGCTTCCTATTTTTCGAACTTTATTATACCAGTTCCCTCATGCTGAGAACTGCATAGGGAAGCATCATGACCAAAGCGGGCTTTGTTGTCGTTTTATTCTGCACAATCGTTATGCATACTTATTGGTCACTTGCATTTTCGCCTCTTTGGATTCCTGCTGTGGGATTCGGTGCGATTTGTCTGTGTCTTTTCTTTTTTTTGTTTCCGCCGCTATCGTTTTGACTAGCATGGTGCTGGGTTGCTCTATTCTCCTTTTGCTCCTGGCGTTTTCGGTGTCCCAAAAATGACCCCGTGGGCTGCCCGATTGCGGCGCCCGGTAACTGTAATATTAGTTTGGGCCTGCATTTTCGTTCGCTGCTGGCATTTTTTTTCCTGCCATTACACATCCTCTCATTCGTTCTATTTGACTTCTTTCGTTTTCTTGTTCTTCTCTTTACTTCACCTGCGTGTGAAAGCCCATTTTCGATGTTTGACTGATGCGCTCATGACGTCGGGAACAGAAGTTGGATGCAGACCGGGTCATAGGTTTAATACTTCACCTGTGTTACCGCGACAAAATACAAGATGCATTTAACTCATCGTATCATATTCTTGAACTTTTAATTCTGTAGGCATTGACGGCTCTACTGGACTACGTATAGTGCTTATCCTTACCTTGGAATTGACGACAATGGCTGCCCTGTGGATAGTTCCTAAGAGGCCACGACCCTGCCACGTATGCATGTGCCTGTTGTTAGGATAGGAGGCCCTGGCATAAAACTCAGCCAGCTGCTTATCATGATTGACACCAGTGTCAGATAGATTCTGTCATATAGGAACTTTAGTCTAGTCATGTTTGAAACTCGAGCTCATGCCTGATCTTTCTATGTTGCGTAGTGCGCTCCAAATACAGTCGAGAACCGCAGTGTATCTCCACAATTGAAGCAATATCATACGATGGCAGTCGACGAGCATCGTCATCATTTCGATGTCCGACATTGCGATCTCGAGACGAGACCAGTGACGGCGTGATTCCTCTTAGCTTCTCCTCCTCCGCACGAGACCAGCAGTATCAACGACGAAGCTTGCTCACCCACGGGAAGGATATCTGCTTCATGTCGATTATCCAACGAAGAAGAGAGTAACACTGCCATATGGAACGAAGGCGGCGCTCAATGGCATGAAAATGGCCATTTCGGCCATATCAGCCATTTCATTATTGACCAGTTCCATGGTACATGCCCGGAAGAGATTTATTTAAATGCCAGCAAGAGACTCTTTGGTCCTACGCATCAATGCCTAGCCAATACTTACAAATAGGGCTGTTCCTGTGGAGCTGTCAATGGCAATGAGTTGAATTTGACGAGAAGTAAGATGGCGTTGGAGTTCTTCGCTTTGGATGATTTCACCCTATTATGCAGTCGCTTGGGTCGCCCGTTTCGATTCAATGTCAATTTTACTCTTCTTGTCGCACCCAACTACTGTCGATAAGAGTGTCATCGTGCTGGGAATCGGTGGAGATTCTTGGTTATTCTTGGACTGAGAGACGTGAACAGATGCATGTATGAATAAAGAACTGGGTTTGTTCTTGTTTCTTCTATCCTTTCTGTCTCTTTCTGATATGGACGCACAGAGTGTAGAATTAGACACTTATACTAGACCTCGAAGGGAAACGAAGATAGCTAGGTCGTTCCCTGGAAAAGGCCGCCAAATTGGGATTCGTCCTCGACTCGACATGTTAGGGTTGTTCCCGCGGGGAGCAGTCGGGTGAGAAGCCGAAAGAGATAACGATTGCTGTCCTTATCTTTGATGTCGGTTTGTCTGGCCGTCTTTGGCAGGTTTGTCCTGCAGAGTATTAAGCATAGTAAATACAGATTAAGATCACGTGTATACAGAGTTGTAGATATATTACTCTGAGATCAGTCTTGATCACATCCAGCATCAACTAATCGAACAAAATGACTCGCTTACCTCTGCCTGTTCCTCCTCCAATCGACCCCTCCTATCACCCCAAAGCATCGATAACTACAGTCCCGGCGAGCACCCCGGTTGATTATATTGTTGCGATCCTTGAGCGCGATGGCGGGGTTATCCTCAAGGACCTCGTGTCCCAGGATGAGTTAGACACTATCGAAGAGGAAGTCCGACCTTGGAGCAACAAATCGCGCGTACATGCAGACAATGCTACTAACGGAGACGCATTTCATATAATCCCGCCTCAGACAACCCTCGTGCCTGGTCTGGTTGGCAAATCCAAGACAGTGGCCCAGATATGTGAACGGCCTGTTCTAGAAGGGCTGCGCCAGAAGATCCTCCTCGAGGAATACGTAGCTAACCGCGAGGGTCACGTTGAGCCCACCGCTATTAGCCCGTTACTGAGTCTGAGTATGTCAATGAATATCGGCTATGGAGCACCTCGACAGCTCCTGCACCGCGATGACACTATCCACGGGATTCGCCATCGGTGGAATGTCTTCCAGCCATGGAGCTTCAAGCATGTCTCTCAGTTTGCGTGTCTTATCGCTGGATGCGAAGTGACGCGGGAGAACGGGGCCACGATGTTCGTTCCAGGCAGTCATAAATGGGACGATGACCGATGGCCGACTGCAGATGATGTCAGCTTTGCAGGTATTGTATTCTCTCTAGTGTTCTCATTTCGAAGAATAAATTGCACTGACAACCGAAGAAATGTCCGCTGGTTCTGCCTTGATATTTCTTGCCGCTGCCTACCACGGTGGTGGCCACAACTCGGTCCCAGGCTCAGTCCGAACGATGCACAGCCTGTTCTTTGTTCGAGGAAATCTTCGCACGGAGGAGAATCAGTTCCTTGCTATTCCCAGGAGTAAAGTGCGAGAGATGAGCCCAAAGATGCTGGAACTGCTCGGGTACAAGAAGCCCACGGCGAATTTGGGCCTCGTCGACAATATCAGTCCGCATGAGGATATAGACGGAATATGGGAGAGGGCCATGCAGTAATACTTTTCCTGTGGATGATAAATGATGGCTTTCTGCCAGTCGACCAAAAAGGAGAACTCCTTGTTGGTCTGCCTGGATCTCTAACAATAAATTAAACGATATTATAACGGTTGGTAGTCTGAATGCATCTATTAAGGGACTGGCAAGTGGATGAGTAGGAACAGTAAGTTGTAATCTATCCTCTATAACCTTACGGAGGACTTATGATACCTGTCTCTTAGGTCAACCATGGACAGTCACAAAACAAGAACCCTGCATCGGAAAAGGTCTCTATTCCCTTTTCTATCTATCAATACTGAGGATAAATGATCTCGTTTTCGGTCGGCAAAGGAGCGGAATGTTCTATATCGTTCTACCGGGAATAAAGCGATGTATCGAATGATACTATTTAGCAAGGCAAGTATAACCGGTTAGGACCACCCTCGCCCTTTGTCGAGTTCAAAGTGGGAAAGCATGGTCATATAATTCGAATCTCATTACTAATTGCGAGATTGATTACTTGACTCTATATCTATATTATCTCTATAGCATACAAAGAATCCTGATGCTTTGGGTCGAACAAGTGTCGACGGCAGAACCCCGCCCGCCGATAAGTGAGGCAGCTCGCGAGCGTCTCTACAAGATGGCTAAAGCCGTACGCATCACTCCGGCCAGCATTGGGAGGAGGGCACATCCCTATTACTCGTGCAGATCTTATTTTACGAGGGATGGATAGAATAAGACCGACCCTTACTGCAAGCTCGAAGGAATGATATGGTTAGACTTGGCCGTGTCGTAAATCCGGATAGAGTTTAGCTTTGTATGGAGATGTTCCAGAAGGCGCTCGTTTTACGGTGAAGAACGGTCACTGCTCCCATTCCTCTTACATACTATTATTTTATTTCCTTTTATTTCCTATCCACTCTCCTTTGGCCAATCTTCAATTATCACCACTGAGACCTGACAGTTCCGTGCTCACTAAAGAATATTTTGCCCTAACCTTGCTCCACTGGTACCCGCCGATAGTTACATGTTCTCAGAAGGCGTCGCTATGCAGTATTTTGCAAATTGACACATGGATTTCAGGATATATAGATAATCTTGGGTATCCTAGGTCTATTATTCTCTAACTGAGTTGTGTTGAAGGAATTTGGCATCAGCGTTACCTGTTTCCATCATGCGTGGAACGAAGGTTGCCACACGTGCTTTGCGCTTCAATGCCTCCAGGAAGTTCGCTACCGTTACTCGGCCTCAAGGGCCATCAGGCCTGAAAATAAATGCCGAGAGACTTTGGGAAACGTTACATGAGACATGCAAATGGGGTGAAGCCCATCGATATGGAGAGTATGCGGCCACCTCCTTTTCAAGTTGACCTTTCTAATACGATGAGATCCTAGTGATCCAAAGGAGACGGGTATGGCACGTCTGACCCTCAATGATGACGACGCACGCATTCGACGCTGGTTTGCCAATGAAGTGCAGAATCTAGGATGTTCCCTCTCCGTAGACCAAATGGGAAATATGTTCGCACGGCGATCTGGCCGGCTGAGGTCCCCAGCACCAATGACTGCTATGGGGAGTCATCTCGACACCCAGCCTCGTGGAGGCCGGTATGATGGTATTCTAGGTGTGGTGGGGGCAATTGAGGTTTTGCGAACGATGAAAGAGAACAACTTCGAGACTTACTACGATGTAGGAGTTGTGAACTGGACTAAGTGCGTATTGTTTGTCATTTCATTCCTGTTGAGCTAATTGCTGAACCACTTTTAGTGAGGAAGGGGCTCGATTTCCAAAGTCCATGTGCTCTTCTGGTGTTTGGGCAGGCATCATTCCGATCCAAGACGCTTGGGACCTGCGCGATATTCACGATCAGAGCGTGACTCTTCGATCCGAACTCGAGAGACATGGCTACTTGGGCGATATCGCCTGCTCGAGCGATCCAAAGTCAGGATACCCACTTGGTGCTCACTTTGAATTGCATATTGAACAGGGGCCTATTCTTCAAGAGACTGGTCGATCAATTGGTATCGTTCAGGGAGCCCAAGGATACCGATGGCTGACCTTGACTGTCAAAGGAAAAGATGCACACACCGGGACGACTCCCTTGAGCGCTCGCCAGGATCCATTACTTGCCGCCTCTAGGATGATAGCCGCTTCCAACGATATCGCAAAGCGGCACAATGCATTGGCCTCAACTGGTATTATTAAGGTGCCATCAAATGCATCTACCAATACAGTTGCCTCCGAGGTGACTTTCACTATTGATATCCGGCACCCACAGGATAGCACTGTACATGCTGTTCAGAAGGAATGTCTTGAAGCATTCTCTACCATTGCGTCCCAGGATGGAAAAGGCGTATCGTTTGAATGGACACTAGATACAGACTCTCCGGCCGTGCAATTCGATCGGAACTGTATAGCTTCTATTCAAGCAGCTGCAGAATCCCTTGTCGGACCTGAAAAATCGATGCTCATGACCAGTGGCGCAGGCCATGATAGTGTCAACACCAGCAGGCATTGCCCATCAGCAATGATCTTTGTTCCTTGTCGGGATGGTGTTAGTCACCATCCGACTGAGTATTGTACGCCGGAAGATTGGTGAGTATCTCCCCTGATAGTTTCTGTATGAGCTCAGATTTTAACGTAAACAGTGCTCTTGGTGCTCAAGCTTTGCTTGAATCAGTTGTGCACTATGATAAGTTCCGGGCGCAAAATGCAGAGAAATCTTAGATTTGTATAATTATTTACTCGATCATTCCGCAACAAAATGTTGTAGTTCCACATAAAAAATTAGAAAGAAGAAAAAACGATTCTAGTATTAATGGCTTTAGCTATATTTTCAACTAGGCTATCAGGCAAGATTCAAGGAGAGACGACTGAATGGATGAGCGGACATTGCCGATGTCTAGAGAAGGCGCCAGGAATCTTATCAGCGATCACAACTTTCGTCATGAGCTACACATTCGAAGCGATTTTTAGTTATTTTTATAGTTCACTCAGGTATGTGAGTTCCCCACCTTCTTTATAGTAGGCGATGTCGTCGGAAGGCGCTTTGTGGTCCTCAAAAATTCTGGTCAAATGAAGTCGCAGGTGAGTACTTACTCAGGGGTACAAAGAACATGCTGATATCGTCGATCTAGAAACACTTCTTGTGATCAATTGCCCATGCGGTACGCCTGCATCGCAAAACATTCAACATGCCGTCCCGACGACCAATTTACTTCAATCCCGCAGCGGCACATGAGCGCTACAGTGCTGCACGAAGCGACAGTCCGAGGCAATTTCATCGATCGCTTCCTAACTATGCGCCTACATCGCTCGTATCGCTCCCTGGTCTCGCGACAGAACTAGGTGTCCGCGCTGTCTACGTCAAAGATGAAAGTAATCGATTTACCTTGCCATCCTTCAAAGTTCTGGGTGCATCATGGGGATGCTTTCGTGCTGTCACGTCGTATCTGGGATTGTCATCGACAGTTGACTTGAATGAAGTCGCGAAGCAAGCTAAAGACAGCGCTATTACTCTCGTGGCAGCAACGGAGGGAAACCATGGGCGTGCTGTCGCGTACATGGCGCAATTGTTGGGCATTATTAGTATTATTTTCGTCCCGGATCATATGGACGAAAAAACACGTTCTCTTATTGCTGCGCAGGGCGCTCAAGTCGTCGTCGTGCAAGGAGATTATGATAGAGCCGTGCAAGAGGCATCAAGCCACACACAGAATACCAGCGGTGCATTGTTAATTCAGGACACAGCATTTGAGGGGTACGAGGATGTCCCTGCATGGATTGTTGAGGGATATTCGACCATGATGGTTGAAATTGAAGAACAGCTGGGAGAGCTCGGGCTGCGTAGCAGTGTGGTGGTTACTCCTGTGGGTGTTGGTAGCTTAGCACATGCTGTGTCGAGATACTGCAAGGCCCAAAACCCACCTGTTTCGGTTGTCACTGTCGAGCCTGACTCTGCACCATGTCTGATATCGAGTCTAGATGCCGGAAAACAGGTGACATTACAGACATCCTCAACAATTATGGATGGTATGAACTGCGGGACTGTTTCATCTATTGCATGGCCATACTTGCAGCGCTTCGTTGACGCTTCTGTTACTGTATCATGCTACGAGAGCCATTCCGCGGTGCAGTATCTTTCTTCACGATCGGTTCCTGCTGGTCCCTGTGGGGGCGCGTCATTGGCTGCGTTGCGGCATCTTGCTGCATCGGGTGAAGCTACGTCGCTTCTGAACGAAGGCTCGGTTGTGGTTCTTCTCAGCACTGAGGGTAAAAGGGACTATCCGGCCGTACGCGACGTATCTGTGGATGATGCTGTGAGCTTGACTCAAGTTCTCACACAGATAAACTCTTCGAACCCTACATTGTCCTTGGCGGACGGAGTGGGTGAGAATCAGATTGTTGACTATCTGGTTGCATGGCTCCGCCATCGTGATATTGAGTATCACCGGGTTGAGACTGTCCCTGGTCGACCGTCAATTATAGGGATCCTGCGCGGCGCTGGAGGAGGAAAATCATTGATGTTCAACGGTCATCTCGATACAGTCAGCCTGTCCAGCTACGAAACGGATCCTCTGTCAGGATCTTTGGGAACCAAAAATGGCAAACAGGTTGTGTTTGGGAGAGGTAGTCTTGATATGAAGGGTGGCTTGTCTGCAGCGCTCGCCGCCTTAGCCACTATCAAGACTGGCGGAAGTACCCTTCGGGGCGACATGATTGTCGCTGCTGTTTCGGACGAAGAAGATGCTTCCCAAGGAACAAGAGACATCCTGGCAGCTGGTTGGCGTGCTGACGCGGCGGTCATTCCAGAACCCACGAGGGGTGTCATTGCAACCGCACATAAAGGCTTTTTGTGGGTAGAGGTCGACATCCTTGGAGTTGCTGCTCATGGATCGGATCCTTCAAAAGGCGAGGATGCTATCCTCCATACAGGATGGTTTCTACGAGCTCTAGAAGAGTACCAGCGCCAATTGCCTGTCGACGATGTCTTGGGACAAGCAACACTGCATTGCGCCCTGATCAGAGGCGGCGAAGAGCCATCTTCCTATCCGGGACTATGCACGCTCACGATCGAATTTCGTACAATCCCGTCTCAAACCGAACAGTCTATCTTGCACGACATCACTGAAATACTGAGAGGCATCTCACAGGAGAATGCTCGGTTTCGATTCGCTGAACCTCGCATCAAATTATCCCGTCCCCCACAGAAACTTGCTGCTAGTCATCCTTTTACAGAACAGCTTGTGGCCTGCGCGTCCAGGGTTTTGGGAAGACGACCAGAGGTTCAAAGCGTTCCGTTTTGGTGCGATGCAGCCTTACTCAGCGAAGCTGGGATCCCATCAATTGTATATGGTCCTGTCGGTGAAGGCCTACACAGTAAAGAGGAATGGGTTGAGGTGGAGAGTCTCCAGGAAATGGAGAAGGTGTTTATACAATTAGTAGAAGAATTCTGCTGTTAGACTTCGATGACATCGTGGAGATAGATGATCCATCAACCATCAAGTGCGGGTAATTGTGCAATGTTATATATGGCTGGAAGAATGACAGTTAGATGATAAAACCTGTACATAAGAGACTTCTCAGAAATCGAAGATTTTTGTAATTTCTCTTGACTTTTCGTGAATAAATGATCTCAGATCATCCAGTCGATGTTGCATGGATTGAGAGTGGGCTAACTTGTTCGGGTTAGGTCACATGAGTCAATGGTCTGCAAAAGTACCTGTCGTCGAGCAATAATTCTACATCAGATACCAGACCAACTGATCCTTCGCCGGCTTTATGATCTTTATGATCTCAAATTCTATCAAATTTCCACGGCTTTTTTCTGTATCTTTGTTGGTTCTCCGTAGGATCGGGTGGTAATGGATCCGCCATTTCCCTTCGACCCTCCTCATCTGGAGGATTCAGTTGATCCTAACATTTTATACAATTTCGATCAGTACTATTCAGATAGTACTGATCAGAACGGAGTGGTTCTACCCCAAACAGAACAAAGTCAGGGACCTTTCCAGCCCTTACCATTGGTAAGTGACGCTCCTCCCATGCCTTCAGTCGGGACTTCTCCGTTACCTCTATCCCAGGAGAGTCTGGTAAATGTATCTCAATGGCTAGAGGGCTCGTATCATCCTCCTGTGCCCTGTGCCCACTGCCGCAAGTATCGATTGCAATGTCTCATTATTCGGACCACAGAGGCCAATCCAAACCCAACCATGGCCTGCTCCAGCTGTGTAGCCCTCTTCCGGGAGTGCAGTTTAGCACGAGGCGAGAAACGCCACCCATCACAATTTGAGACTCAGTTTCCAGTATTAGGCCATCTCCATGGCTTGCCGGAAGTCGAAGATGGAGTGAGTGAGCAACATTCTATAGCGAGAAATGATCTAACCATGAAATTTAGAATAACACGCCAGAGCTTCCGTTCGACAATGTCAATAATAAGGCGCGCAAAGACTCTAAACATTTTGTGAGAAAAGGTGCCCGAATTCTCAGGGAATGGTTCTATCAACACCAGGAATATCCGTATCCCACGGAAGAGCAAAAATCGCACCTGTCACAAGAGACCGGTTTTTCACAGAGAAGAATTTCGACTTGGTTTGCCAATGCACGGCGGCGCCAGAAACAACAGCTCCGTTCATCAACGCTTCCATCAGTCTCTCGTTTCCGTTCGGGGTCACCCATGATTACCAGTACATTATCGACGATGACTCCTCTGGATCGTTGGCGAGCGTCACCTCCAGAAGATGAACCTGTCTCTCAATCTGTTATTCAGAATGCCATTGCCTCGGCTGCAATGGAGACTGACGCCCCTTCTGATATTCTCCCGATGGATGGATCTATGGAGGATCTGTTCGATTTTGATGAAGCCTCGTCACATCTAGCTTCTTCCGCCTCAAGCTTCGAAAGCAGAGCATCGGAAACATCCGATAGCGTTTCTTCAGCATACCACTCCGCAGGAGACGGAGAGTTGCCGTTTCCGCTGCTTCCCAAAAGGACACGGCCACGGCAAAGACGGCCCAGACAGGTTCCTGCAGGAGACGACGGTCGATATCAATGCACGTTCTGCACACGAACATTCAAGAAGAAACATGATTGGTCTCGGCATGAAAAGAGCGTCCACCTTCCACTCGATTCGTGGATCTGCGCACTGGATCTCAGCCATATTCAACAGCTTACGGAATCTGAACCACGCGAATGCCCTTTCTGCGAGATCCCATTCCCTCCTCCTACCCACTGGGAAGAACATGATTTCCATACCTGTGCTGCAAAGCCAGTAGCCGAGCGATCGTTCAGTCGAAGAGACCACCTGTGGCAACATCTCCGCAAATTCCATGGATGCACGAAAAGCCCCGTTCCTGATCTGGATGCCTGGCGCGGCACGGGCGCGGATATCCAGAGCCGCTGTGGGTTTTGCAAGTGCACGTTGCCCACATGGAGTTCGCGCGTAGACCATTTAGCGGAGCATTTCAAAGATGGATCTCGTATGCCTCAGTGGGAAGGAGACTGGGGTCTAGATCCGATTGCATCAAGCATGTTGCGAAATGCAGTTCTGCCGTCCCAACGGTCCTTGACGAGCTCATAAGGTTACCATTCATCATAGTACCTAATCTACAAATCCTGGCGGACCACTGAATATTTCTTGTCTATGAGAATGAAACTCTGTACCATAGCGCATATAAATAAAATATAGATATCAATGTAACTAATATTAATGAACCGATCAGTCGTTAAAATTGTCTTTTCCCATACAGGTTAGATCTATGGCTGTCGTACTCCTTTCCGTCGTCCGTGCGTTCGTCCCTCGGCGAGTCGACGGCGGAAAGGTGAAATTCAAAATGTCGAAATGTCGGAATTTCAACGACAATTCCTTCTCCCACATATTAACCCTACATTCGATTCCTGAATTTCAATCGATTCCAAAGTATTCCCAGTCTCATTTCACTCATAAATCATTCAAATTCCCGAATTTCATGGTGGTTAAAAAGTTATTCCAGAATTTCATTTTTGAAATTCAAAAATCCTACAGGGGAATTTCAGCATTTCTCCACTGACATTTTCTTATCCTGCGTTAACCCTGCGATCAATTTTTGGATTTCATTCACTTCTATATTCTTCATAATCTAATCTCACTAGAAAACTACTCAAATAGTTATAATTCATGGTGGTTAAAAAGATATCCCAGAATTTCACTTTTTGAAATTCAAAAATCCTAACCGTGAATTTCATCCTTTTCCCACTGAAATTCTCTTATCCTGCATTCATCCTTCATTCGTTTTTTGAATTTCATTCACTTCCATATTCTTCATGATCTAATTTCACCAGATATCTATTCAAAAAGTTAAATTTCATCGTGGTCAAAAAGATATTCTAAAATGTCACTTTTTTCTTTTCATTGCGTTTTTCTTTTTAGTTGCAGATAAGCTCCGATAGGTACTTAGTTAGTTATGCGCTAGACGTCACTGCTCTTATGTTAGCGCCAGAGTTAGCATTTTGCGTCAGGAACCACTTCTCCATCCACGAGAGAAGGGGAAAAGCAATCATACAGGAAAACAACTACCGCAATGGCATCGGAAAATCCTCAGACGGAGGAGAGTCATCCTCAGCTTTTATCCCCGAGTGAATTGGGGACGAAGGAATAGTAAGTATCGGTCGTGATTTTTATTCTCTTTTTTTCTTCCCCGGTACCCCGCTATGCGACCCCTCAATTTCTGCGATATCGATTTCGCCTTTCAGAAATTAGAATATATTATTTTCTACCAAAAAAAAATTAAATAAACTAACTCGTCCATTGGATACTCTAGCTGGGAAACCTTCTATGACCGCAGCCTCTCCCACATCTCCTCGAAGCGCAAACCGGGCGCACACATAACTCCTACTCCCGAATACATCACCCAGAAAGCCCAGGGCAATAATGATTCTGACGATGAAGAGGAGGAAGTCGACGATGACGACGACCCCGGTACATCCTGGTTTTCCGAACACAACGCCCCCGAGAAAGTCCTCAAGTTCCTGACATCTGCGAAATTCCCGCTCTCGCCACGCAACACCCTACCGCGAAGCAGCACGTCCGCGACGAATAAGAAGAAAGGACTTGACAAGACGACGGAGCAGCCTAGTATTCTGGATCTGGGCACTGGGAATGGGAGCATGTTGGCGCTATTGCGGAAACGTGGCGGGTTCAAGGGCTTGATGGTCGGTGTGGATTACTCGCCGCGAAGCGTGGAATTGGCGCGGGAACTGCAGCGGTTGAAGATCCATTCGGCGTATGAGTCGGATGATTACGATGATACCGATGAAGAGTCCTACACGTCTGATGCAGTGCAACCGCCGGAACCGGATGAGGAAGAGGATGATGTCGTCGTAGCGGATAATGAGAGCGCTACGGAGGCGATCCCTGTCCCTGATGAAGAAGAGAGCACCGAGATTCGTTTCGAGGAATGGGATATTCTGGGCTCGACGGATCCCCTGACGAAAGAGGAAAAGAAAGCGCAAGGCGGAAAAGGTCTGGATTGGTTTCCCTATGAGAAAGGCGGGTTTGACATCGTTCTCGACAAGGGGACTTTCGATGCCGTGTCACTCTCGGATGAAGTCGTCGACGAAGGGGGCAAGGGCTCTGGCAAGATTGTCCAGAGACGAGTATGTGAGCGGTACCCGGACATTGCGACGCGGCTGGTCCGCAAAGGTGGATTCCTGGTTGTGACGAGCTGCAATTGGACGGAGGAGGAGCTCATACAGTGGTTTACCGGTCGCACAGGCGAAGAGGCAAAGGACGAGAATGGGGAAGATGGTCTGTACGTTTGGGGAAGAGTGGAGTATCCGAGGTTTCAGTTCGGAGGGCACGAAGGACAAGGAGTATGCACGGTTTGTTTTAGAAGGAGATGTGGGAAGGCTTGATGCATGAAGCGTATAAAGAAAAAAAGAAACCCGGGATTTCCATCATGTCTAGAGCATTTACTTCGTGTGACATGATTCAAAAAGTTTTGCTGTAGATCAAACTCGGGATGAGCTAACTTAACAGAGAGGAAGAAGAGAATGTTTAGGACCTAAGCCTATTGTTTATTTTCAATATAGCAAGAAATACAATTAATATTAAGGACTTCTTCGGCATTTCCGGCCCACCTATTTGAACAATCGCAAATACAATTACTACAAGAGGATAGAATTTCCCTTATTGATGCATTGGCAGCGCTGTATGTCGAATGTTGAATGGGGCACGGAAGCATGGGCAATTGATAGCTGCTTGCTGCTCGCTCGCTTGCTTGCCTGAATCTAGTTCTAGGGGGTCCTCGCATACAAAGAATCTAGATCCTAGTCATCTAGTAGGTTCCATCGGATAATTGCAAACGGATGCCTGCACCTAGCATTTTGTTGAGCTTTGGATCACGGAGTTGAGCGATGGTAGTAGGTATAGCTGCATATCCGTTGTCTCAGATAGCTACATAGCAAACAGGTGCAGCTCGGCTTCATACAGAGATCTGGAATCCGACACGGTTGCTTTGTACGCCGAGAATATGAGCTGACGACATTGCCTGCATCATTGCCTGACAAGAGTTATGTATGGGTGAGCCACAGATGCCTAGATAATTCCATATTTAAGTAGCATCGCATTCCGGCAACTTCTCTTATACTACCTCATAAACTGGGACTATCCACGAGACATAGAAATATCAGCATTACTTAGCCCAAAAAGCCTTTCAGAATATTTCTTCGATAATACAAAGATTATCAAAATGCCGAACGAGATGACCAAGTCCGATTCAGCGAGGATCCAGTCCTCCCAGGTACCCGTTACGCTTCAGCTGAGCTTCACATCCAGGCTAATTCTGTGAATAATAGGCCAAAAGTGGTGGCGACATGTCCTCGAAAGGCTTTGCCTCTCGCGCTCAAGCAGCTGGCGACCGTTCGGCCAACTCACAGTCAGCGAGTCAAAGCACCCAAAGCCATAGTTCCTCGGCATATACCAAATCATCGGGTTCTACGGGGCGCTCTCAATAATGGCTCGTTGTCGCCATCTCCTCCCCAGATGAAACGGGCTGTTTCTATTTACTTTCTGGATGCCTTTGCGTTGGCGCGTGGGACTCGACGATGGTTTTCAAGACTATTAGTTCTGATTCCCTCGGGTTTTCAAAGAGGAATAAAACAGCTGCGTTGATGCTGTGTCTGGCAGCGCTCGGCGGTGGGGTTGATTTCTTTTTTTCTTTCTTTCTTTTTTTCTGTCTGTCTCTCTCTCTCTCTCTCTCTCTCCTCTCAGTTACAGATGCGCCAATGCGTAGTCGAAAGTGGCATGTGACTTGGGGGCGGTTTAGAAAAGGAGGCGAGAGCTGGGCCGTTTTACTTAGGGGGTTTAGAGATACTTGCATATGGCGACGCCGGATTCAACACGAGGCGTACAGCAAGAGTTGCACTGGTACAGTAATTCAACATTAGCCGCTTACTTTCTTTCCAACTGAATTCTTCCTATATGTAGGAGTGTCTTTCAATGAGAGTGTATACAAGGAAGGCTCACTAGCAACGCTTGTACTTAGTCCACTGCTTTAGTCTCGAAAAGATCAAGCTTGGCTCACTGTCGTTATGGCGCATTCAAATACGTTCCGCAATAGGCTGCGCCAACGATTCAATCGCTTTCGAGATTCACGTGTTGGCTTACCACAGGACACCCAAACAAGACCAAGTCTTACGACCAAGTAGGTATCACGGCCCCATCAGTGAAGCGGTGCTAATCAGATAAGAAGTCCAAGATCATCTTCGCAGTCCGAGGCACGCACTGCCGGCTTGTTGTCTCTCAACGAAGAAGCGGGTGATGGCCATCGGGAGTCAGCCAACACTGTGAATGATGAGGGTCAAGTTCAAGCCAGTCAGAGCTCTCACCATCGGAGCAGTCTTGAACGGACCTTGAATCCCAACCAGTCGACTCTTTCGGGCGACAATGGCGACGTTATTGTGTCTTCAGACCTTTGGAGTGCAGCATATCGTGAGGCAGTTGAGAATCTTGGAGAGGACATAGACATTGCTATTTTACAGGGAAAGAACGTCGCACAGCTATTCAGAAAACTCGAAGAGACTGAGAAAGATGTAAGCCAGGAGTCCACTTTCTTGAGGGGTGTGAGGTTCTTGCATTCTTTACAAGTACCTCTTGAGAGATTCAAGCTAGCGTTGGATCTGGCAAGTCCGCTGGCAAGCATTGAACCAACTGCAACGACAGTTGTTGGTGTGGTCAGAAGTGTGACTGCGGTGAGTTCGATCCATAAACAAAATCATTTCTTTTTTCAGCGCAGGCCATTTATACCAGAAGTGCTGACTCGTTGTCTGTGTGTAGATTGCTATCAGCATCGCAACTGCTGATGTGGACTTCGCGCAGCAAATTGCGGAAATGCTACAGCGACTTTCCTACATTGACGACTGTGACACGCTCGGCCAGAAAACGGGTAGGAAAGATATTCACAAGGTATACCTAAATATACATACATACATATACTGGCTTTTCTCGACGCCTTTCCTAACAATTTGCAGGCACTCGTACTGGTGTACCAAAAGATCTTGGAGTTCTATCAAGCTGCATATGACATATTGACCAGAAAAGGAGCGAGATTGATAATGAAAATGATCTTGGAGACTGACCGCCTTCCAAACATCATCCAAGACTTCATAAAGTATTCAGATATTCTCCGAAACCTTGTGCAAAAAGCAACATGGGAGGTCGTGGAGGACATCAAATCCATGCTCTACGATCATGAAAGTAAGTTTCCACACACCTATGAAATGCGCTACATACATTCTTATCCGGCCCAGTTTCCAGATGGCTAGGTGGTGACAAGATGAGCCGCCAGACTCAATACCATTCGTACCTGCAGGATCTTCGAGATGATCAGGCTTGTGAATTCTTGCTGAAAAATACCAACTTCATTAACTGGTATCTCGCCCCCGATTCTCAGCAGCTGGTGATCCTGGGCGATATGGGCAGCGGAAAGACTGTCTCTATGGCATTTCTCATAGACGAGCTGAGTCGAAGAAATCAGCATCAGCTACCTCAGCCCAAGATATGCTATTACTATTGCCGGGATGACGAGACAGGTAAGGCTATCTACATAGTCTCTGCTCTGGTTCTATCCCTGCTCGAGCAGCTCCCGGGCCTGAAAAAGCCCTTCTTCCAGTGGTACAAGCAGGCTCAGGCTTCTGGTATATTCGATCCAGCAACAAGCATCAAGAAGCTAGAAGAGTTCCTGGAGGGGCTTGTGGACGGAATTGATCGTCCAGTCTTTGTCATTATCGACGGTCTGGATGAGTTTCACAGCGCATCTCGAAATACTCTTCTCAGGTTATTGAAAACTTTATCGCAAAAGATTCCGGGATTCAAAACTATACTGTCTTCCCGTCCTGAGGAAGAGATCTTGGAGCAGCTGGACGGCATGGCTAGAATCGAACTAGGCTCTGACGCTCAGCGAGATGCCATTATCGTTGAGACGACAGTTCAAAGGCAATTGTTTTATCTATCAGCAAATGTCAAGGCACTCGTCATAGAGAGACTATCTCGCTTAGCGCAAGGAAGCGCTATATGGACGAAGATGATCGTCGAGCTTATCGAAGTCCGCAAAATCAAAGCACTCGATCCGATGCGTGGCTTTCTGGAAAAAATACCCTTGCCTAAACAGCTCTCAGAGCTCTACGTGACGCTGTTTTCTCGTTGCACTTCCAATGATCCCGAAAATATAGAGCTTGCCAGTACAGCTCTGAAACTGCTCGCCGGCACACACAGGCCTCTTAGTATACTGGAGCTCGCCTGGGCCGCTACTTTGGGCGCAGCTCCACGCACTACCACCATTGACGCTCTTGCTGAGCTGGTAGATCATCAAAGGGTTATGAGCCTTATTCATCCATTCATCGCTCGCGTCGATTTCAGTGACCTGAAGAAGCGCCAGGTTCGGCTCGTACACCAATCGGTGAAGGAGTTTATTATCAAAGAATGGACTTGTAGTCTTATGGGTCCCGCCTTGACAGAAACTGACAAGGTTGGTTCGAGTCTAGAGGCACTGGTATTGGATATTTGCATCAGATATCTTCTCCTGGATGATATTGGCAAGAAAGACCTGTTCTCCGAGGAGCAAGTGGCAATCGCAGAGCTACCTCAAGAATTTGACCTGTTCAACGATGATGACGAACCGGCCGATTACGATCCATATTGCACGTGGCAGTCGTGGGAAGAAAATATGACTCGCTACGATCCAGCTGAGCGTGGCTTTGGTGAGTTCTTCGCCTACGCAGCGTGCTATTGGCTAGAGCATTACGGCGCCAGCACAGTCAACCCGCTTCCAAGCTTAGCAAGTATCGAGGATCTATGCCACGCGGGCTCGACTCGACTTCGCAATTGGATCCAACAGAATCCTCGCCCAGACTGCGTGATCACGGCTAGATTCGAATTTGACAGCAGGTTGTATGATCCCCTCAGCATCACTTCGCTCTATGGATCAGAAGCCATGCTACGCGACATGCTTGAGAATTCGGACTTTGACACGGACAAGTATCTTCGAAACCCGGCTATGGGGGCCGCTGACCAGATTTTCCTATGGGGCGACGTATCAAGACTCGGGCTACTCTTCCTGAATGCTAAAATCGGCCCTCAACTGCAAACTCTGGAGTTTTTTGACCTTGTCATAAGAAGATGGTCTGACCCCGTCCTATCACGGCACAACCATAATTGGGATCTTGTATTCGACCTCGTCGATCACATATCTGATAAATTGGTCCAGGAACAATGGGGAAACGAGCTCTTGTATATGGCTGTCGGTGCAGGATGCACGCCCCTGATCCGGCGGCTAATGACGAGCGCACAGAATAAGCCAGAGCTTAGGAGTGAGTTGCTCCGTGAGGTTCGATCCGAAGGAACAAAAACGTTTCAACACATGACGGACCAATTGCATCAATCGATCGGATAGGCCGTCTGGGGAAACCACATTGATGTGGTAGAATACTACTCCCTGTCGGAAGAGCTACTTTTACATAGGTAGTAATCGTGGTAATTTCAATCCCCGTTTCGCTCCTGTGAGGAACGATGATAATCATTCCTTTGCGCGCGGTTGTGCAGGTTGGTGATGTAGACAATGTGTGTGATCTCTTAAGTACTCCGAGATGGCAACATGAATCAAATCCACTTTCAGCTCTGACCTGTGACAGCGAGGGTGGAATGCGGTTGAGAGATAGATAGAAGCCCTGAAAACGAGGAGAATATGCCATAGATTTTTACAATTGCTCTGTTCAATATTGTCAAGATAGCGTCAACGTGTTAGTTTAGAAAAAGAGATGCTTTTAATAGTAATTCGTTTCAACATACAATAACTAACTAACTAGTAGTAAGTACTCTCCCACATTATTTATTGGGAACGTAATATTGTTGTGTCTAATTTCTGCCTCTACTTATTTCGACGATCCGAATCTGGCATGTTTGCACCATTTGCATGTTTACAACTATCGTAGATATACTAAAACTTTCCGTTTAGCATCAAATTTAACTAGCCAGTAGTGGGTCATGACATAATAATAAGAACAGAACAGAAAAGAAAAAAAAGAGTAGAAATTGACCTAGAAGATTTTTCCCCGGACAAACTACCGAGTAAGTGGGACAGGTGGATCGTCGACTAAAGTACTCTAGACTAGAATAAGGGAGCTATATTAGTATATTTAGTCCTTTTAACTATTATTCCTGTTTGCAGAGTACCCAGATATCTAGAGAATTATGACGCAATTTAGTCTATGGCGTTCCATGCGCGTCTTTCAGCGACAGACCGCGTCAGTCAGGTCTAACTCTAGCGATGGTCCTTTGTGGATTACTTGCGGGCCGGCAGCAAGAGTGACTAACTGTCTGGATCCATTGTTGAGATTTCGTGTCAGACAATATTAATGAAGCAAGAAATGAATGTGCGAATGGAATGGGGGGCAAGTCTCTAGTAGATAGGTAGAATTAGACGAAGGATGATGATAGTTAGGTAGGTAGGGTTTGGAAACAGACGTCTGGACTAGTAGCTTCGATTCCGGTCTGATTTGGTTGAGTGGGACCCGACTTCCCGTGGTTTTGGGTAGGAGTTTGCTATTATTATTATTATTATTATTCCTAGGTGATGATGGCTCATTTCCGACTGTTGAGAAATGGTATGAACATGTATGCCGGTCAATCTCCGAGATTACTGGATCTCGAGGCATCAAGAAGTCAGTCGAGACGACTGCTGGCATGAAACGAAATGTTCGGTCAGTACTGCTGATCTCAGCCTGTGCTTTTCTAAGCTGTTCGTATAAGGCAGACATCCTGTAAATATTGAGCAGTAATATACTTGAGACTGGATCCTGACGATAAACACTCTATACTCTCTCTAGATAGTATGTAGTACCATAGAGCTTCAGCCAGTGCAGCCACCCGGCATAGGGATCTCCTATTATCCAATAAGATGCGCTCCCATCTCGTGGGGGACGCGCCACATGCCACTGGGTCATCATCGGAGATGGAGATAGAGATCTTCAGGAAGATCATCCGTAATTAATCTTCGTGAGATCTTAACGAGATCTGAGCCGTTAGCGGAATCATCGAAGAGCCCCCAGACCGGTTCTCGAAGATTAATTACCATGCCTGGCATCGGAGCTACACTCCGGCAATCGATAGCTACCCCGAGGATGCGGTGTAGGCAACTCAGTTGCCTCTGGCTTATGCCCTGGCGATTCATTCGCAGAGTTAGGACATGATGCAGGTGATTCTGATCGATTGGCTGCGGGGAACGTGCTCGACGATGACCATGCAGCAGGAGCTACGTGGTCCCCCGCAACTTGTGCATATTAAGCGGTGAGCAGCCCAGAGGATATTCTTCCTACGGTGTATTCTAACTAGTGAAAGGAGTAAGCTGGTATCATCACGAAATGAAGAAACAGAGCAAGTCATCAATTGGTGGAAATGAAATGCACCTCCAATCTCATACAGCCAGCATGTGCCCCTTGGACCGCTCTCGTAGTGTGTAGGTGTGTGGTCGTTATATGAGCCAAGCATTGCTAAACGATATCATATCATCCGACATTTGGATAAAATATAAATAGTAAAATAATACGGAGTACAAATAGGATAAATCAACATGGCGCCATGGAATCGTCAGATGGGTCAAAGCTACCCCGGATCACTCGCGCCGCGAAACAGACGGACAGATTTCCAGCTGGCAGCAGCAGATGAAACGAGTTCTTTGGAATAATTAATAGTTTCGGCGCTTGTGCACGGGTCGAACGAGGGCTAGACTAGACCAGGGGGCGGTTATGAAGATCGTTGGCTTAACTATCGCTGACGATCGGGGGGAGCCTATGGTAAGCTCCTCGGGCATATTCTGAAGATGAGATATGTACCATATTATCCCTGGAGGGGACTGCTCTGATTCGATGGCAGAGATCTCAGCGCCAGGTGTCCAGCAAGCAATTGACCACGACTGCTAGTGCTACCTGAAGCGGTACTACTAGACTATTACCAGTTAATCACTACTGTCTACACCGGATAGGCAGCAGGATATGCGTAGTTAGTATGGTATGCCCATGCTGTACGTCGGGAATCTGTGTCTGGCTGGTCCCCACCGGGTGCGTGTCATGATTCATGGGCGCGAGGCGATGCTCGACATGAATCCTAGTTCGTTGTTTTGGCGAGCAGCGGTTGCACACACACAAAACATTCTTGTTTCAGCTGGTGTGCCGTGGGTTGCAGAGCGCTTGCATTCCGGCAGTGGCTCAGAGTCTCAGACAGAGAGAGAGAGAGCATGGGGGAAAAGCAGCCGCCGGGGTGGATCCGGCCTAGACTTGCCAGTGCCTAGTCAGCAGTCGGGAGGACCATCCGACCGTTCGCGTATTATGGCATTGTCTAGAACGAGAGAGGTGAACCATGGGATGGGATTGCGATTGCGATTGCGATTACTACCAGAAAAGATGTTGTACCATAGAGAAGAAGAAGAATAGGTAATTATCGCAGGTCAGGTGCTTCTGGTCAGATGTCGAGTTGAGTTGGAATGGATGACGTCGCCATGTGACGGGTGGAGCACGAGGCGTGGAGGCCACGAGATGGATGATTATTATTATTTATTTATGAGTATAATATATTAATATTATAAGACTATATTCATACTCTATCGAGGACTGCTGATGGGATAGATATTATTGTTCGAGAAAAAGAATAACAACAACAAAAAAAGTCCAGATCTGCCAGATCGCAACTCCAGTTACCTGGACGGCCAACTTGGTCCGTCCGTCGCGCGTTCTCGTGGCCAAGTGGTCTTCGGTGGCCAGCGGGTGATCGTCAGGCAACGTGGATGATCAGGATAAGTTACAGGGAAATGATTTCCTGGCGGCAGAGACATCGTCAGTTGAGTCTTCAGAGGTGAAGGGAGAGGAAAACGGGATTACTCGGGTCGATGACGCGATACGGGACGAGGCGATGGGGGCAACCAAGGAATTGCTAACGAACGAATGAATGAATTAATATCGATCTATCTCCGTGTCTGATCTCATCTTACTATTTATCTCCTTATCCATGACTAGTTATTTACTAGTTACTGCCTAGTGAATATGAATTTTGAAATGAGAGGAACGTGTCCTCATTATTATTATCAACTAGGTATTACTCCGTACCTGTCTAGGGGGGTAACTAGATAACTACTAGATAACCGACTGAGGTGCTCGTGTAAGCGCTGGGACGGCGAGACGCTGCATGCAATGGGGGCGCTTGGATCGATCCAACGGGCGTCCAGCAGCCACCGGGCAATTAATTAATCACCTGCCCATGCAAGGGAACATTCTGAAGATAATGATAATCATATCTACGAAAAATAAGAATAAAAGGTCGGAATGGAATCAGCGCAGTTATTTAGTTAGTCACGACTCACTTACTGTCTGGAACTCGAACAAGGTGGGGGAACAGCCCATCCGGATCCGGACGTGGCCAGTCCGCCCTCTAGTTAATAATATTAAACAATGATAACTAACTCCCGTCAGTAACTAATCAATGATAATAATAATAATAAGATCCAATTCCACCAGCGAATTCAATCAATCCAAAAAAAGACACTAAAGAATGGGGCCGGCGAGGGCGAAAAAGAGGAGTTGCAGTGGATCGGCGACATCATTGCGCTCCACCAGCGAGAGAGCCAGAAAAGGCCAGATTCCGGTCTCACTGGCTGGCGACTCTTCAGCTGGAATTCCGCCCCGGCTGGACGAGACAATTTGTTCATGAATTAGATGAATTAGTTGGTTATTTTAGTTGGTGAGTTAGTTAGGTAGGTAGTTAGGTAGTTATCATCCTGCTCGGCTGGCTGAGTATTTTATTCTATTTTATTTTATTTATTATTATCTACAGTGACCATAGTTAATAATCATTAGCGCCTATCTTGTCTTGCCTTGTCTCTGAGTCTCAAATAATTCCCTCCGAATCTATCTATCTTAGGTACCTAACCTAACATAACTAACCTATCGGCTCCACCACTGTCCATCCTGTTCTCCTTCTCTTGTCTTCCACCCTTTTAGTCAGGAACGCTTTCGGGTTCGTCATTCCAAGAAAATCCCAAGGAACAAAAAAAAAATAATATTAGGAAGACAGAGAGAATCCCTTCAATATTTTACTCTACTCTACTCTATAATCCATCCCCAGCAACACTCTAGCCGGCTACCAACTTTCGTCCCACTCGGTCGCACCGCACCGACAAGCCTCCTCTCTTCTTCCCCCCCGCAGATCCTCCTGCCAGTTAAAGACTCCCGAAGCCGTGGATGTCCTGGATCCCCGCAAATTGCCAATAAACCCGAGCTATTTTTACGGCAACAGGAAAGCAAAAGCTCCCTTCTACATTTCAACTTTCCCTCTCCCGATTCTTCTCCTGTTCGCTCAAAGAAACCATTCTGTCTCCTGGCCGTTGCGCCATCGCTCCCCGTCTCCCTATCCAGATCCTCGCAATTGCTCGTCTAAGTCACCTGCATCGCCTATCTCGCACCACCCGCTGAATCGGATCGCTTCACCCCCGACGGACGTTCTCTCTTCTCCCTCTCCCTCCCTCTCTCTCTCTCCCCTCCCCTCCCCCCGACCACCGAACTCCTCCGGCTGTGTGTCGTTGAAAAGGGGCAGAGAGCGCGAGACCTGACCTAGCACACAATGGCATCCTTCAAGGTAACTTCCGTTGCATTTCACTGAAATCTTGGGAGGAACCGTCCCGACCGTTGCTGACGCGGGAATTGGTGCTGCTGGCAGGAGTCCTCCATATCGCGCCCGTTCCCTCAGTCGGGCCTCCCCGTCCGACAGAGCAATGCTCGAAACCATTCGCATGCGCACTCGATATCGCTGGGTGCCGTCAATACCAACCATCGCGTCACCCGTCGGAAGAGTATCGCCTCCGCCGCCGCTGCCAATGCCGCTGCGGCCGTTGCGGCCACCATGAAGGACAGCGGTGATCCAGTCACGATTCCGATGGCATCGCACCGGCGGAGTCTCGCTGGCCGCAAGGGTCTCGAATCGAGCTCCCTCGGAGCCACGTCCGCCCTGTCGTCCTCTCTATCGCGGAGCGTGAACGCTGGCTCGGACCGCAAGACCTCGCCCAACGCAATCGACGAGAACTCCGCAGCGGAGGGCAGCGCTTCCGGAGCAAAGCCCGTCAGCACCAAGAGCAGGAACCGACGCGCCAGTGAAGGGTCAAACCTGAACCGGGGCGAAGGGAAGCGGGTTGCCAGCGAACTCCGCTGCGAACGTTGTGGGAAAGGGTATAAGCATAGCAGCTGCTTGACGAAGCATATGTGCGTATACCCCCCTATCGTCCCGCTACCCGGCTCGAGACGGGGTCCCATCGATACCGGCGCCCTCCATGTCGTTTGTCGTGGTCACCCATCTCTCCTCCAGATCCCTTGTAGTCTTTACTGCTAGTACTACTACTACCACCACTACTACTACTACTACTATTCTTGCTCCTCTCACACTCCTCACCTCTCTTCCTTCCCGTCTATACCCAGGTTTGGTTTTGATTGACAGTTTGTGTGTTTTGGCTTAGGTGGGAACATGACCCAGCATGGCAGTTCACGTCGAAACTCCTCATCTCCAAGCATCAGCAAGTCCAATTGCTCGAGGCGGCCACCGTGCTGGTCAACATGAACCAAGAGCCTACCACCGAGATGGAGTCGGAGGACTCATCGGCCTCTCCCGCGACATCATCCGAACTCCGCGATGGACTAAGTTCCACCGAGACGACGCCGCCCCCCATGGACGAGGACGGGCCAGAGTTGCCCGACACACCAGCCGGCTACGGGAAGCGCTATAGCGTCGCCAGCACCTCCGCCTTCTCGCGCTCCTACCAGTCCAGCTCCTTCGCCGACAGTGCGCCGCTGCATTCGCCCGCCTTCTCGCATTTCCGCCATTCCAGCATCGATACACGTCCCTCCACTGCCGACACCGGGAGCAGCGACGACGACGATGAGGCGGATCTGGCCGCTGCCATCGGTCTGTGCAATTTTGGGACACCCCGCACGGGGCCCGTGCCCATGTCGCCCGATGTACCTCCAGTGCCCCCACTGCCTGCTCGATTCCTCGGCCAGAACATTCACAGCAACCCTCTAAGCCAGTCGGCCGCTGCGGCCATGCCTTTGCCCAGTTCGGCCTCGACGATCTATGGATCATTCTCGTTGAACCCGTCGCTGTCGTACAAGGTCTCGGATGAACGAGATGTCAAGATGGAGGATGTCCACCGCGAGTCGAGACAGCGGCGCAACGCCGACGTTGATTTTGGCAGCCGTCACCATGGTGAAGACGATGATGACGGGGTCTTTGGCCTTATGGAGGAGTGAACAGAGTGGCAAGCTCCTCTGTTATAACTGCCTGTTTTTTCATACGAAGTGTGGAGACACAACGGGAGGGGGCAAGAAAACCCTCGCGTCGTCCCACCCATCGGTTAATGCCCATTTTGCACGAAAGTATACGAGCTTGAGCGGTCCTTTTGAGCAATCTTTGATGATGATTGTGCGTGTTGGCATATCCATGTGTGTTTTGGTCGGTCGAAATGACCGCAGGAGTGATTATCTATTCTTCTTTCTTTTTATCTTTGGTTGGGGCCCTTGGTGCCCTTGGCTGTACGGGATCAGGACCATCAGGCTCTGTGTTCTTCTTTTTTTGGTGGGCAACACCACATCTTGGCATATCTACTAACCTTACCTCTCTCTGTATGTAACCTACGAACCAATGCCATGAACATAACAACCGACAAGTCCTTCAAATACACTTACCAGTAGGATAATTTGCAGGGTAATAATGCATGAAGTTATAAAAATATTAGTGTTGAAAAAATAGAGTATCAAGTCATGATCCATTAATTCAATACAGAGATAGTAAAAATGATTGCTGTGGATAGTGCGCAACATTCGCTCGTTAAAGTGCAGTGTCATTTTACGATCTTATCTAGCGATGTAATAACTAACCTATCATCCGAATAACCCCCGATGGTCTAGTTGGATATGGCGTTCGGCTGTAATAGGATTTTCCATTGTTACCGAAAGGTCGCCGGCTCGATTCCGGCTCGGGGGAAAGGATTTCTTTTTTCTCTTTTTTTTTTCGCTCCCGCTGAGTTACCTTGTTTCCGTGCGTAATGGTATTCTATGAATTTTCTTTTTCTTTTTTTTTTCCCACTTATAATTCCTAGAAATATGTTAAAATTAGGTATTTTTTTTAGAATATATCCTTCGTTGCGCTAATTGAATTAAGTATAGTCTGGAGTGTAGGTAAGTAGAGTTATATATATGCATTCCCGGGATAAGAAAAAAAAAAAAAGTTCGTATATGCATCGACCTAACTAAGTAAGTAAGTAAGTATTTGTCGAGATTTAGGATCATGTTTGGTGCGTTGCAGTTCCTTCTTTTCTTTTCTTTTCCTTGTTTCTGAAGGAAATATCGTAAAGAGCTAACTCTGCGATAATAGTTATAATGCAACGACTGCTGAGTTATATAGAAGGACTAGGGAGAAAGGAAGGAAGAAAGGAAGGAAAGAAGGAGGAGGCAGTGCGACAATCCGGCTTATCGAGTTAATAGTATCGAGAGCAACTAGAATGGAAAAAAAAAATAACCATGCTAGAGTCCAATGACAAAGAGACGAAGGGTAAAGTAATGCAGAGTAGAGTAGAGTACCTAGATAGATAGAAGGGTAAGCCATCAACGACTAGACGGGATAGAATAGATCCCTTTGCAGATTATAGACTAGACCTCCACTACGGGGCGCAGGAGGGAGATAACAGAAACCGATCAGGTTTCAAATAGAAAGATAATAAAAAAAAATTCGCATTGAGTGCGTGCATGTAACTTCTGCACGATGTGATGTGATATGATATGAAATGAAAATACATGAATAAGAAGAAGAAGAAATATGAACAAACAACCAACCAAACAACCTCGAGGTGCATAGACATGAGAAAAGAAAAAAGTACAAGAAAAGCAACCTCGTAAAGTAAACCCGAATCCCAATCCCGATATGTGTATGTGCGATACAGAAAAAAATTGACACCAACTCCGTCATCAGGGTATAGTCCATCTCCATAAACTCCATGGGTATCTCAATACTGAACAGTTCGTCGTTCATTAATCATCAGTCATAAACATGACTTGTCATCCCGTTATCCATAATCGTCCCCAATTCGTCACCAGTATTGTACATATGTACGTACTGCACATCTCCACCAGTATTGTATCTCTCGCACAAGTTATGCCCGTGTGTTTGGCATTGTGTCAACGTCTCGATCTCTGTTTGGCTTTTGAAAGTGTTTGCCGTGCCCTGTTCGCTCTCCGCGCTATGCATCTGCATCTGCAGTGCTGTGTGTAAATGTTTGTGCGTCTGGAGGCTGTTGTATGTATGTATGTATGTATGTAGGTAGGTAAGAAAGAAAGTGTGACCGCCGTAAAGAGGAATGTGTTGAACGGTATGTGGCAATGTAAATTGCTCGACGGTCTGAAGGGGCGAGGTGTCTGCCATGTCAATCGCAAAAGTCAGTGTACGCGCACGACCGGCGGTAAGCGTCGAGTACTTACCAGAGAGAGTGAGAGAGAAAGAGCTGTCTATTCACGAGGAGTGGTCTTCCTCGAATCAAGAAGTCGATTCCGTATTCGGACTTTTGCTCTGGCTTTGCAGTTGATACCGTGACTGCGGCGAATGTGTTTCGTTGACGCCCGTTCGTACGTCATTCTGTTGTGTCCGAGTATTGAAACAGCGGAGCGAGAGGTCTGTTCCTCAGAAGATGTGAAAGAACTCGGAATCGTTTTGAAAGAATCGACAAGTAGATGATGTGATCGTAAGATGTGATGGACGTGAAGACTCGTTACCATGTCGGCGGCAATGGAAGTGAAACGGGTGTCGGTATCGATATGCAGCCAGTAGCCCGTTGTACATGCGCGTCGATAACATGGTCCTCTCAGGAGAAGGTCGGAAAGTGATGTGTGAATCCAGAAGAGAGAACAGTGGTGAGGAGAGAAGTGTTCCGAGTCAGTCCAGATGATAAAAATCAGGTGTGGTTCTTCGTGACGAGATATTCAATAGCGAGTTGAATGATGTGATGAGAACACGCGAATGTCTCGTTGACGAGGTTGCGAAGGTCGGAGAGAGATGTGAAGCCGACAAGATGACAGAGTATCGTGATCATCGTAGCAACCGTCGTAAGAAGTTAATATCGAATCAATCCGAAGTGTGGTGAAGGTAGACAAGGAGATTCGATGGACACGCCAAGGAGGTTGTTGGTGAAATGATGAAAGCAAGTACAGAAGTCCGTAGACTACGGTAGTTGCGTTGTACCGATGTCAACCTCAGCTAAGTATCCTGAGAAGCCAGTGAACAGGATGTAGAAACCTCAGCTAGTCGAGATCGTCGAAATCAAGGCACCGTCAGGTTATCGTGCCGACCGACAAAAGAGCTCAACTTGACTGAGGCAAAGTGGTGTCCAGAAGGAATATGAAGAACCGTAAATCTGCGAAGCACGACAAGTCGATCGAAATAGCCTTGACCGGGACGAGCATGGAAACGAGCACCGTCCAAGGAGACAAGACGCAGATAGAAGATCGATCGCCGTCGTCGTGATATCGCAGGAGCCTTTCTTCGCGCCGTATTCATCGAGTAGAAAAAGAACAACGCTCAACATCATGACCTGCTGGCGCTATCGAAGAAAGGCTTGAAATCGTCGTAAATGCGGCCTGTCGCTCGGAGCTGCGACCTTGGACCCTCTAACAAGGGCAGACGAAAACAAGCAACAAAAGACAAAAGGCCTATACCGATCAAATGTTGACATCCGTCAGCTGTTGTCTCTATACTGGAAGCAGATTATGAAGACACTCACCTCCGTACCGCATTTACGAGCCGTACGTCAACTCACTCCCGAACTCCATCGGCAACCGTTGGTCTCCGTGACTGTAAATTGCTCCGCGTACCCAAATCGACGTGCACTCAGCCTGCAAAGGTCGTGGAAGACACATTGAGAAGCCCATCGACCTGGCCACTTCTCTACCTCACGAGTCCACCCGCAACAAACTGAAGGGACAAGCCCGCGAGGTTCCGCCAGAGGGCAGACCCAATCAGCGGACCTGTATACAGTCTGCGCAAAGCAGATCGGAGGCCGGTCCATGACCAGGCGGGACAAGAGCTCAAGGTCCCAACCGACAATCGCAAGGCGAGATGCTGTACTAGCGAACTAGTACCGCCGGTAAGGGCCGTTTGGAGGCATATACGGTCCGTACTGCCAGTTGTACGGCGCCGAGTACCCGTAATATGCCCCGTACTGAGGCCCCTGAGCAGGCCCGTAGGCACCAGCCGGAGCTGGACCATACGGACCAGTCTGAGGTCCTCCGTAGGGGGCATAATACGGAGTCGGAGCCGGGCGAGGACCATAATGCCCATAACCCGGGCCATAGTAAGAAGACGCCGCAGGTGCCATCACAGGCCCCAGGTTCGGCGTCCGCGCCGGAGGAGCACTGGGCACAGGAGAGGCTGGTGTCATCGCGGCAGACTGTTCGATCTCCGCGATCAGTTTCCCCTGCTTTTCCCTGAGTGCCCTCCTTTGTTGGCGCTTTCGCTTCATCTGGCTGGGTCTGTTCCTATGGCTGGCCGGGGCGGGCGCATCTTCTGCCCCTTGGACGACCTCAATTGCCGTCTGCTGATCTGAAGAGGCAAGATGCCTCTCCCAGTTCGCAGCTAGAGCGCACACGAACTGGAACACCATCACTGGCGCCAGATTCTCCGGACGGCGAACCACAAGGGCCCACTGCCGGGGCAGACGGAAGCAAGAATCGTCCTCAGATACATCGGATGCGTCCAGGGACTTGGTCGTGAAGGACTCGACGGCGCCATCGGCGGTAGCAGTCGAGCCCGCAGTGGTGCAAGATTCCAGCTCTGGGAATGCCGCAACCGCCCGTCGTCGCTCGAGACGAGAGATGGCCTCCATCACCTTGCGGTGAATCCAGACATCCAACGACTCTTGCTTCGTTGGGGGAACAACAGACACAGAGCTGGTGGAAGTACCCGCTTGATACCCGGTAGAATCCCCCGAGATCAAGGCCTCATTTCCTTCGACCAGGGCAACCACCGCGTCGTACGCAGATGGCACACCGTCGGCCACAAGGTAGTGGGCTACCTTGGGTGAGGACCAAGAGTCGAGAAGACTCTCCAGGTTGTCAAGGGCCTCTTCCAGTTTGGAAGCACCAAGGGAAACAAGTCCCGTCCAGCGGGCCCAGGCGACAGCTACCAAACCCACAGCTAAGACCAAGTAACCAGACGCCGACAGGGTGAAAGACGAACCCGATACCGGTGGTTCGTCAGAGCTCGTGTTGCCACGAGATGACGCCCCGGTCTCGTCGTTACCCAGCCGGATAACCAGGCTGAGTCCTGTCTCCACGTCGGTTGGAGTCACGATCAGTTCCTTGGAGCCGTCATAGACGACTCCGCGGAAATACGCCTCCCCGTACCCAGGAGGAACATATGCAGAGACAAGCTCTGCCAGGTCGTAGACCCCTTTTGACAGGGTCGTCGCGTGCATGGCGCCGGATAGTCGCTTCACGAAACCCTCTGAGGGATCGCTCAGCAGTGGCACGGGCAGGAACGTGCCCCAGAGGGCCACAAGGGCGAAGATCCCAACGAATGGGAACAACATTCTGGTCAATACAGCTGTGAGACAAGTCAGAAAGGACGTCAAAACGAGGATAAGGAGAGATATCATGATGATCCTCACGTGTATTGAACCAGAGAACAGAGAAATCTCGTAAGAGCAGGTCGTTGTGATGCTGTGGTGTGCGTTGCGTGCTGACTCGATGAGATGATGAGGAGAAGGAGAGAGAGAAGGAGAGAGAGAAGGAGGAAGAGGGACGAGGGGGGTATTTTAACATCGAGAACTTGCTGGGGGGGCTGGGGCCAGCATTCACTGTTTTGAAAGAAAAACTTCCCAGATTGGGTAGGAGTAACACATTATGAGGAACACATCAGGGGGGGAGGCCGCCGAGGTGAAGTGAATCGTTTTCTCGAGGCCCAGGTAGAACTATCAGGGGCAATGCGGAATGCCATACTGAATTGAAGGGCAGATATATAGGGGCTCACGAGATGCATAAGAAAAGGAGGAACACAATAGAAGAAACTCGAGTCACTGATACTTGAATCCATTCCTTTTATCGATTGAGAATCATAATAAAACGAAAAAAGAAACCGAACTCCGTCCCGTAGGTGCGCAGAATATTTGTGCGCGGAATATTTGCCATAGAACCTCGTAAAACCACTTTTAGTCGACGTCCATTTCCTCCTCGATACCACCATCCACCAGCATCCTGGTCTTCTTCTTCTGTCTGAGCCTCTCCTCGCCGTGGACTCTGGATGCAACCTTGGCAGAATCCGCCGCAAGAGGCTGGCCCTCTTCTCTGTCGCGCAGCTCCTTCCGGATGAGATGCTCGCCCTCTGCAACGACTTTCCTGTCTTCTTCCCGCTTGCGGTCCCGAGCCAGCTTGCCTGCCAATCTCCTCTTTGTGAACACGTGCTCTCTGCGTTGTCTGATCTCTTCCACTCTCTCCATAGCCTTGACAGTGGCAGCAACGAGGTTTCTGTCGTATCTGACGGGGACGTTCCTCCTCTTGGCGAACTGTGACAGCAGCAGAGACGAGTCGACGATCATCTCCTTGCCGTGCGCCGCACGGTGAGCCTTGGTCCACTTCAACTTGCGGGGTTGTCTCTTCATCTGTAGAAGGAAAATATATTAGTATCGGTTCGCGAGTAGGAATCTCCGGTATCAAACACAAGGGTACCTTAAAGTTCTTGTGGCATTTTGAAGAGCCTGTATCGAGTTCCGTCAGTTATAATGTCCCACGTCGACCTTGTCATAGACGGAGATCGGAACACTTACAAAATCTGAACTGTTTTGCATCGAGACGGCAGAAGGTAATACCCTTGCTGGGGTAAACCGGCTTCGAACATATATGGCACGTTTCGACACTGGAATTCTCATCAGTCTTGCTAAATCTTTTTTTTCTCTTTCAATCGTCGACACAAGATTTATGGCAGCACATGAGCGAACTTCCTGGTGCCATCCACAGCTCATGGAAATATGATATATACATACCGCATGATTAATTAACTAGCCCCTCGATGTGGGCTGACTTCCAGAAAGATATGTCGCTGTCGGAAGATTTTGTTATCGCGCCGTCAAAAAAGGTCAGTATAAACTTTCTCGAGGTTCGGATGTGGAGCAGCGATTTGGGGGTGACTGCGCTAACCCGAAAAGGGCCACGAAAGCGCCGCCGAACGGTCCGACTTTTATCTCCATCCAACTTCTTTGCGCTTCCGCGACTTCTTCCTCAGCTCTAAACAGTTATCTCCTGCTCAATCCCTTCGATTCCACGGCCTGTCGTTCGTATTAGCTTGTTATTGCATTTCTGAAAAATGACCTCCACTCTCGCTGTTGGTTTGGGTATCGCTACGGCCGCGTTTCTGGTGAGTAGACCTCGGATCTCCGAATTCGCCATCGGCTATTGTTCAAGGATTGGTTACTGATGGACCATCTTACAGGGCCGCGCAGGACTTGTCGCATTCCGCCGCTACAAGGGAGGCGTTAATGCTGCGGGTAAAGCGTACTATAAAGGGTATGATGATACTGGTTGCAGCCAAGGATCGTCTTTTGACTAACATGAGCGCAGAGGCTTTGAACCGCGGATGACTCGTCGCGAAGCGTCTCTCATCCTGTCGCTCTCGTACGTTGACTCTCATATGTTCATTCGAGAGACATGTGCTGACTGCAGAATAGCGAGCGTACCCTGACGAAAGACAAGGTTCGAAAGAACCACCGCCAGCTGATGCTCCTCAACCACCCCGACCGAGGTGGAAGCCCATATCTGGCGACCAAGATCAACGAAGCAAAGGAACTTCTGGACAAGACCACCTAAACAGTCTTCGATTCGGGATTGGAGAAGAGATAATGCGGTTAAAGCGCGTATAGACTTGTATTATACGAGAGAGAGAGATGGCTTTTGTGGGTGCATAGCGTGGCGTTGGTTCTGGGTTTATGAAAATGGGACCTCTTCTATACTCTTATCGAGTCATGTTGGGAAGTTCTACTGGACTGTATCGAGATCGCCGCTCCTGATATATTTTCCATCGTATATAATACGACCTTACGTTGAACGCTCATACTTGAGCCTCCAGCAATTCCATCATTCCTTGCATACTATTCTCCAATATCAGTAGAATCTAGTTTTCTGCGAAAGGCTGTCAATCCTTGAAGTCAAGGTTGTCGTGCGCGACTGCTCCAAGTACGTCGGAACTCGAAAGACAGTGCCCAAATATGATAGACGTTCGAGTTCGAGGATGGTCCGTGGAAGCTGTAAGTCCTTGTGCGTATTTCAAAAAGTCACATTGCTACAGAAATCGATGTTCTTTCTAGCAAAACTAGATGAAGTTCGAAATGCCGATCTGGACATCAGCAGTAACAAGCCTATAATAATAATCCCGGAAACTACCAGTCTAGCAGTTTCAACTAGTTACTACACTTCAGCCCAGACGAATGAAGATCTCCCAGGATAACTAGGCATTCACCCCATGTTCCGTGGCTACGGGCGTCATAATCTTTCCTCCACCGGTACGAAAAGCTCCTAACAGTTTGGATATACACCAAGCTCTTTAGTTGCGCGCTATTTTGTTCTGCCATGAGCCGCCTACTACTATTTACATAGTCCTACGTACGCATATGATGTAAGATGACTAGCAACAGGGTATGCTGCCTAGAGCTGAATACTAGACATATTCCCTTGCTACAGCCTAGTTCTGTAACACATCCAGATAAACAACTCACGGGAATCCTTCGTACTTTGACCATACCCACAGATACTAGTCTGAGGCGAAGCGCTTTCCTCTTGGTGTCTCCGTCTTTGGCTGCATATCGAAGCACAGAGACGGGCAGGGAGAGGTCTTTTTACTGGACAAGCACTGAATTCTTCGCGCTGACATGCCATCAAGCCTTGTCAAGTGCAGCGATAAACCCATGTTCAGGATTGGCTGGAGGATCTGCGACAACGCATGTTCGACGCTGTTATCCATCACGTGATACGTACAGCCGTCTCTAGTGCCTCCAGATGATCTGATGGCCCCTCGTTTTGGCGCCCAGGTAGCGACGAGTGATTAGGTCTCAAGAGGGCTCAGTACAATGACCGCTTTACTCGTCCTCATTGGGCCCAGAGTGCCTGGACATTCCTGCGCAGAAATCTGGCTCAGTCCATAAATTCAGAGCACTGCCCGGCGCCCATCTTACGGTGTCTGTTAAACTAACTTATCTTGTTCTTCTATTATCTCGCGGAGCTCCTGCCGGGTTGCGGGGTTGAAGCAACTATGGCTGATCCTCTTTCCGTTACAACTAGCATCATAGCTCTGGCGGGTTTCGCCCTCCAGACGAGCAAGACGCTGTATACTTTGCTGGACAGCTTTAAGTCTAATAGACGAAGCATCCGGGAACTTCGAGAGGAGCTTGAGTCTCTACAGGAAGTTCTGGAGTCGTTGAAACGGCTAGCGGCTGAGAACGAAGGGGATCTGGAATCCCTCAAGCTTCCTCTATTTCGCTGCGGGAAAATCTGTGAAGAGTTCGCAGAAGTGATCGAGAAATGTACATCTCATTCCCAAGAGTCTCGTACAAGCTTTCGGGACTGGACCAAGTTACAGTACAAGGGCGATGATATCACGAAATTCAAAGTGAAACTCAGCGAGTACAAAGCGACTATCAGCATTGCGTTGGCAAGTGCTACATTGTAAGCAGCGTCCTAATATCGACACGGTTTTAATTTTGGAGATTGCTGACGTTTCACTCTGATCTAGTCGAACTGTGGCTATCACCGCCAATGTACTCAAAGAGTATAAAGATCTGGTTGATAATACAACATCGGATCTTTCGGACCACCTAGAAGAAGTTGAACAAAAGCTTCAGGATCTCTCATCACGGAATGTGGAATCCTCCGGTGATATCTCGGAACTGCAAGCTATCGAAGAGGAGCGGCGTAGCATACAGCAGTGCCTCCAAATCTGCACTCAAGTATCGAGCTACATAGAGGAGATCCAATTTGGGAACCCAAAGAGCCCTAGTTCTGGCCTCGAGGGGAAATCGCTGTCCGAGGCAACCAAAGCAGCTGAATATTTGAAAATCTCGCTGGCAACGAAGCTCACTGGAAGCACCCTTGAGGAATGCAAAGCCAGGCTTCACGCAGCATCGTCACAACTGAGGGTCCAATTGGAGTCTCTAGACAGCAAAATCAGGTCATTGTCAAAGCAGCGACCCAACCTATCAACTGGAGAGGCAGAAGATCTGAAGCGATTCAAAGAGGAACGAGACAGCATTACGCAGTGTCTTGCGATCTGCACAGAGGCATCAGATCTGGCTGATAACCCTCGAACTAATGTCTTTGAAGACATTCAATCTGCTGATTCATCGCATCAGGTCATTGTCTCCACGCTCGGAGACCTGATCACTGCCAGGCGTGTTTCTGCCGAATCAGGCTCTGCGCAATGGCTTGGTCAAATGTCGGACGAGACTCTTCGATGTCTTGCTGAGAAGTACGTTCCGACTGCAGAGAAGGAGAATAGAGATCCTGGAGGCGAAAAAACAGCTGGTTTTGCAAATAGATATGGTGCTGGTCATCAACTGAACAGCAGACATGGGGATGCAAAGCGAAGCTCTCCTAGCGGCAGTAGATAGGTATATAAATGATGATTCAGTACAGTCGAGGAAAGATGAGATAGTATGCGTTATGTCACAATGAACTGTCACGATTATTAGGAACAACGATCACAATGCTTAGACGGACGAAATAGATAGCTCGTCAAAGGAGGCAATACAGCGTTGTATGGAATGCCTTGAGTGTCATCAGGCGCATACGCTCGTGTTGACAGAGAACCAGCATAGTGTCTCCAAAAATAGACTCCAAGTGACTAAAACATTCCGACGATGCGTGACAACGGGGTGTAGCGCTAGACCTGGCGCTGCGGCCACTGAGGCCTTACGGATGGAGTAGGTGGTTCGGAGAGTATACAATTTCTGGAACCCATCCACTTATCGCTTTCTGGAAATGCACGTGCCATTTGATTATTCCGGAGACCGATCTATGTGAATATTTATCCGTTCTCAACAAGGTGCCATATAATTTTGAGGGGCTAAAAGGATAGCTCCCATGCGGGAGAATTGCCGACAGCTGGCATAGATACCGATCCAGCTAGTAGCACTTGGTGTCTCGAATACTTCTTCATTTGTAGCCGTGCGTAATACCTCTGACGCATACTCATCGGATATGCACCATGTTCTCCGTTGACCAGATTTTGTGGTCGGACTATTTGAATCCGTATCACCAAACGGCACAGTGAACCGGCTTGTCGACAATGCCGGTGATGCATTTTCTCCTCCTGACTCAAGCAGAAACTGCGCCCTGGGTCAGTAAGTGAGTTGTGGAGAGGATGGAGCCTGACATCATACCTCGATTTCTGTGACACTATACCCACTGATGGTCACAGAGAAGCGAACGACCCGGCTTCCGTCATTCACGTTAACACACTGGTGGCTGTCTGCAGGAGACCCAATAATACCCGTCTTCTTTGACTTATAGCTAAAAGCAAGTCCTATTATGACTCGTTCTTGAAAATAAGCTGTGATACTAGTCACTGGCCCTAATTCGTCAGTAGAAGCGGTATGGAAGAAAAGCTTTTGGACTTGGTCAACCGGCGATATCTGCGAAGGCAATAATAAAAGCCGGGAAGAGCCAAATGTATCTTTCATAACGCTAATAGCCCGAACCAGATCGAATGATGAACTCAAAAGCCATGTAAGTCCGTTCTATTCCAAGTCAGCACGATTTGGTTAACCATGAGAAAGCAGGAAATGCAAGGCTACCAACAAGATATTCGTGTGTTCCTGATTGATAATGATGCCGCATACATCCGTTTGAAGAGCCACAGAGAAACGTCTTACTTCGATTGCGCGTTGTATCGATCTTGATGGCAGTCACTCGACCCTGGCCGACATTGGTTGACCTGCGGTCCACCATTCTCATCCATATGGTCACACTGCGTACTTCTTCGTCCCGAGAAAAGTCCATAGCATCACCTTCGTTCATCCATTGGCCGATGATAGTCGAGCTGTTGTACCAGTCATGGTAATCAAACCTCAAACCGCATATAGAAGATGGGAGTTGGGATTCTTCAGAAGAACGGGTCGATACTTGGACCCTTCGAACTCCTATTAGTGACGCATAGGTGCCATACACCGATTGGCCTTTCGTCCGCATACAGAATGCAAGTTCCTTATCGTACGAGGCCTGACTTTCCGACAGGTTATGAGCATGGTCGACAGAGCGTCTAGATCTTTGATGATAGCCTTCGTCGCTTGGCTGTCCTTGAAGACCAATCCTGGAAAAATAAGTTTTATATCGAAATTGCTAAGCAGAAATCAGTCTGGTGCAATATAAAGAGGGCATTCAAGCACACACCGTGGTTGTAGCTATCAAGCCTGTCGTGACAATGCCTCTTGGCAGTTCTGGACGTAGCTTTTCCCTCGAAAATAACTCAGACCGGCGACGGAGACCAGTAAACAACATTTGACGACCGCGATTTGTTGATACCTGATTAACACGGTTTTGTGAGTTATATAACCCAAAATTGGGAGCGGCTGCAAACCTTTAGACTACCTATTCCACCTATTCCATCCTGGAGATCGCCTACTGTCATCTCGATATCGCTGATGCGTTCACCGTTTGGACCATCGATCAAAAATGATAGGGCAACCCCGCCACTGTTTCCAAACTCAACGCTTTTATCGGTATAGAAGAATCGTACACCGATAATTGGACTGTAGTCACCAACCATGTATATCACCATCCTTGTCAAGGATGATAGCAATTTGCCTCGCAACCCGCCAAAATCGATGTTAATCAACGGCTCGAACGTAGATCCCGTCTGTTGGGGTTCCAGAGAACTAAGCACCAGACCAGCGTATATAGGAATTCGTGGTGTCCAAAGGTGCGATTGGATTAAGTCCGACGTACTGTCAAACAGAGCGTCATGATCATCGGAGAGAGTCATAGTAGCCCGTTGAACCAGACTAAGAGCGACAATTTTGTATACCTTAGTCACGATCGTCAGCAAAATGGAATGGATATGATAGCCGCGACCTATACATACGTCTAGACCAGCGACCATATGAAAAGTCGCCGAGTTCTCAGGAACAACTAATGAGCCGTACACGACACCTTTGCCCTCATTCTGTCCGATCCAGTGGGATGGCTCATGTTCAATGAAGTGTAACTGAATTCCGACTAGGCCCGTTGCACGAAATGCAACCTCGACTGTTTTAATTTTTGCACTTGGTGGGATGTGAATCGATTCTGCATTGGCTGTAAGGAACCCCATAGAAGATAATTTGGTGCGCGAAACTTGTGCGTCTTGAAATTCAATCCCTGAAATATAACAACGTGTACCAATGTGGACTGTAGAAACCCTGATGTTCCCACCGTCTTTTGAGAAGCGACGTGGAAATTCCACGAGTCGAAATTGTTGCACGCGGCATCCGTCGGTCAACTGATTGCTATCATAGGATAATCTCGCACAAAGAGAGTGGACCCCTTGAAAACTTTCAGATAGGCCACCTGAAGATAAGGTGCTGAGTCTTTGAGTCCACTTATTGTCCGTTTCGTTATAGATTTCGGAACCAAGCAGTCTCTGATTTCTATAACGTTCAACAAGGGAGTCGAAAGAGCCCAGGAGTGTCCATATTCGCCGCCGGTTAATTAGGGGTGCGTTCTTAGCCTGCAAACAGAATCTTGTGCCAAGGAAGAGTCGATACCAATCACGTCTAACTGAAAGATCTGGACACAGAAACCCTTGTTCTCCGCTGACTGTGAACCGACTCCTCCAGAATGAATGTGGGAGAGTTTCACGTCTAGCGACCAGAGCGAAGTGCCGATTAACTAGTCTTAAATGCGCAACTTGTGTCAGACGTAGATATGATAGTACCTTGTACAATAGCTCGAGAGGGAGTCTTCCCAGGAGATGACCGAGGCCGTTTGAGGTAGGTTCAAGCACGGCATTCTTCGCTGAGCAATTTGTAGAAAGTACTTTCGAAGCATGGCTTTCCAAATCATCCAGTGAAGGTATTGTATAAGGATCTGCGAATAAAGGCGAAGACATGTCAATAGGCAATGGACGCCCGGTAGGTTTATGGGTGGCGGCCGCCCCTTTGTAGTCATGACCAAAATCAAAGCACGAAAAAGAGGGACAAGAAGTCGTGTAAAGTAGATCGAAGATACAGTTCAATGCATCGTCAAGGTTATCTGTGCGTGAAAGCCTCGCAAAAAATAGCTGCCAACACAAGTTATGGAAACCATAGCCCCAATTTGTTTCTCGTGTTTTGCTTTGGAACAGCTTTATATTGTTAAGCGTAGTCGCATCTCTATAGGACAGATCGCTTTTCAGAGGCGCCGCGAGGATGCTTCTTGTATGTATGATTCCAAGCCCAGATAGAGAAGGTGGCGTATCCTTGTTTCCAGTGGTGAAGATTGCTCGTATCTCTCCTAACCATGGTCGCTTGCGAGGCGGAGAAACCAATTCGTCTGCGCGGTCTGCTAGGAGAATGACACCGCAGAACGGGCAATATACGTTTGGGCATTCTTCCATTGAATCTGGCTAGCGCTAAGTGAAAGAGGAAGACTGAAAAAAGAACCTTTGTCAAGTTCATCGGTGAACTCCTGCTTATCTTGTGAGATGCACATTGGATGTTTCAAAAGGTTACGCGAGGTCCCTAATTAACTACACGTTTTTGACCTTGAATACCTAACTACCTAGGTAGATACCTTAGTCATCGAACTATCGACTGCAACTCATCGTAGTCAAGTTAATTTATCAACTACTACTCCCTGTCAATTCCCAAGCTTCGAGGTCAAAGCTATAGAATTGTCCACGTATTTCTCTCATTGCCTTACTCAGTTCAGTTCCAGCCATTGCCATTTCGTTAAATTGGGTCTGGTCATATTTTGTCGTACTTTGTCCAGGGTCTAAGTAAGCCTTAAGCTTATGGCTGTCTGCTAAGAACCTAAAAGTGTTCATCCCGTGAAACGGACAGGCGTCCCGTGAGGTCGTCTAGAGATATTTTTCTTATGAGGACCTATACTATACTATGTGAACGATATTGATCTTCCCGTTGTAATGATGGCCCGTGTCTCCCCAAACCATGGTCGCTTACGAGCCGGAGACACTACCTGATAGGAGGATGATGCTGCAGAACGAGCAGTATATATTAGAATATATAGTTTCGCTAGCGCTCAACGAATATGACTTCTTTCAATCAGGTTAAAGGCAAATTGCGGCCTCTGTGCGAGTTCTTATTGACCTTCGAGTCGATTTGGCAAGGAAGAAAGACCGGGACGGGGAAAGGCACCGGCAGCACGACTAACCATCTTTACTTGAGTGCATGTACCTCAGTGTTCTGATGATCTTGTCGTCATCCGACCAGGTCGTTCGTCAGGAGGCCTCTACAGTCTTCATTCGCTGGCTAGACTAGAGGCTAGAGCACTAGTTAATTACGATGATATGCGTTTCTTAGGCGACCGACTATCTAGTGGCCGTTGGTGACAGGATGGTTACCCAGACAGCTCGAAGCTCAACCGCAATGGACGTAGACAGGTCTGTGCTATCAGTGAGAGAGGCACCTGCTCGTCAAATTTTAAGTGTAGTTCCTGGAAGTTTAGGAAGGCCACAAAACGAGTCACTGAGGCCTTTCAAAATACTCTAGAGAATCAGCAGCGCCGAGCCTGGGGCGGCACGAAGGCAGCGGACGTGAGAAATACGAATCTTGTAGCGGAAAGCATACTTCCACAATAGCCCCCAGTTGATACGATACACACCTCGGTGGCTGTCCATGCCTGTGCCGGCCATCCTACCATATGGTACTCAGGGCATTCGCCTAGAGAACTAATCACCATGTCACTTGAACCGTTTTGCCACCATCACCAATCCACGTGGGGGCCCGCCGCATGGCCAGAGCAGAACGGTGAGTGGTATCATGCTTGCTTCAAGACGCTCGCAACGGGCACTCGAGCACTCTCTGAATGAGGCCTGACCAAGAGTTCATGGCGCTGTTGGGTTGACGGGCGGTCTTCGGGTCAGCCCACCTGCACATTAGAGAAGTCGGACTGCGGATGCGGAGGAGGCTGGACGTACCGTTAAGTATCTCTAACCGAAGCCACACGAGTGGGAAAAGCCAAGAGATCCAATAATGATAAATCGTACATTAATAAACTTGATACAAAGGCCCCAGTGGCCCCCATCGGCCGTGACGCCTCTAGAACATGGAAAATCCCGTGGGAAACAAGGAGAATTTGACATTAGACGAGCGGACCGTCGCTCGGGATGGGCTTGACGGGGCCTTCGGCGGGTTAACCATGGCTCGAGCTGGGCGTGGTCGATGATTGCCCCGGAAGTGAAGGCGTTAGTGTTGTGCAGTCTGCGAGAGTGACCTAACTCGAGGGTCCAGATGAACTAATTAATTAACGGACCTGAAGGCTGGGGCTCTCGATAGAACAGCTTAAAACCCGCCATCAGCCCTGGTGGGTCGTCATATCCAACCGCCCTCGTCCGCTGGCCTTGATTTTTTATGTTCACTCCCTCTGCACCTCTATCTCTCTCTCTCTCTCTCTCTTCTGTGATTATCCTCTCCATTGTTGCCACTTGTTGGTGACTGTCGGTCGGTCTGAGCATCGCAGTGCGCCTCCTGTCGCGTGAGAAAGATCCCTCATGGCTGCGTGAGACTCTAGCCCCCTCCGCAATTCGTGCCTAGCAGCTCAGAAGCGCCCACACGACGTCGAAACGCAGATCGCATTGTGCTGCCAACGAGGGACCACTTAGTAAGTTGGCGGAGTGCAGCCTGTTTCAAAGACACAGCAGGGTCCATGTCCGCCTCAACCGCTTCCTCGTCCAATATCCCTCCAGGTTCTCCGTCCTCAACAACAAGCACCCGCAGCGGACGCCTGAGGCGGCTCAGTCAACTGCGATCCTACACCCAAAACCATTTGGCGGCACACTCGTCCAGCGGCCATCGTTCCTATCGAAACACACTCACGAGGGTCGTCGGGCTTGCGTCGCCGTCGCACTCCAGCGGCGGGCCTGAATCCCCGCCGCTCACGGGCAACAGCAACCAGGGTCCATGTCCAGCTCCAGCTCCTAATCGGACCACACCCTCTCCCGACCTGTCGGTCCCCTCAGCAGCCAGTTTCAGCGGAGGGTCAAGCTCCGAACTCCCAGCTCAAGTATCCTCCGAATCTTTACAATCGAGTCCGTCCGACGATCCAGAGTCGCAACCGTTGCGGGGTATGACTCGACCTAGGACTGCATCCTTCAACCGGCCAGAGTCCGCTGGTGCGGGGACGGGAGGTTCATTAGATGCAGCAACTCCTCTGAGAGCGGATGTGCGGTCTTCTGAATCGACGCCCCTGAACCAGGTGGGAGTGACAGACACACCAGCCTCTCCCGCCGCGGAAGGCCGTTCAGGAGGGTCGGGGTCGAAATCGAAACAGAAGGCCACCATCAGGTTCTATGCATACCAAGATCCTCATCAAAACTCCCGACCATCGTTACCCTTCGCTCCTGTGACACGCGCTCTACCGTCCGAAGATTCGATCATCCGCGTGGGCCGCTACTCTGAACGTGAAGGGATTCCAGTGGCAAATCCGTCTGAACCCTCTGATGCACCAGTGGGCTTCAAGTCGAAGGTAGTGAGTCGGAAACATTGCGAGTTCTCCTTTGTGAATGGTCAGTGGCATATCAAGGATGTGGGAAGCTCGTCGGGGACGTTCCTCAACCATATGCGGCTGAGTCAACCCAACATGGTGTCCAGACTGTATGCCGTCCGAGATGGGGACATAGTCCAGCTGGGAATCGATTTTCGAGGCGGAGAAGAGATGATCTTCCGCTGTGTTCGAATACGGATCGAATGCAACCGCAGCTGGCAGCAGAGGCCTAATGAATTCAAGTATGTGCCCCTTTCAGCGTATGTTATCGGGCAGAGCTGACTTAGTGTGTAGTAAAAACACGGAGAGTCTTATCAATAATCTTGGAAAGGGCACTACTGCTAATTATGCTGGATGTCGAGAATGCTCGATTTGTCTGGGCTCTGTCTTGGTAAGCTATGGTAGTCTACAGACAAAGAGATGTCACGATGCTAATCGGCTGCAGCGGCCCTACCAGTGCCTCTTCATGGCAGCATGCGCTCATGTGTGGCATTATAAATGTATACGGCGCCTGATACATACGCCAGAGTATCCTATGTTCCAGTGCCCTAACTGTCGCGCCTACACCGACTTGAGCGCCGAAGTGGATGACTCGAACGACTACGACGAGGAGGAGGAGGAGGCCAAACAAAACGTCCCCGTGAACAATGAAGAATCAACTCCGGAACCCGACTCGCGAAACGACAATAATCATCCTGGTGATCGATCAGAGCCTACCGAGAACAGTGTTCAGCAACAGGGATCCTCGACAGACGGAGAACTTGCCGCCATGGCCCAGAATGTGCACCTAGAAGGACAAAGTACCCCAAATATGGAAGCAGCGAATGGTCACAGCTCCACTACTACACCACAAGATTCACCGGGTAACAACGTCGAACGCAGCGCCAGCATCGATATACCTGGCTTGCAAAGCCTCTACCAGTCTCCCGGCGGCGCTCGCTATCGGCGAGGTCAGTCAGGTGCGGACAGCCCTGTTGCTGCGGACACCTTCGAGGATAACCCGTTGACGCCGCGAAACGATTCCGGTCCTTTGGCATTCGATGGGCGCGCAGGCAGGTCGTGAGGACCGTCTCCCTCCGTTGCGCGTAGTTTTCTCACTCTCCCTTTGTACGTGGGCATTACGGAACATATTTCTATCTGCCGGCGTTCGACCTTGAGCCGCTTACCTGTTTCGCATTAGTCTGACCGGTCTTCATCGATGTTAGTTGATTCTAGCTGTCATGGAGGGCGGTCCATAGAAGGCGTTGTGTATATCTGTCTGCGTTTGAGCGGCTCCCTTGGCATCGGTGCGCCAAGTTCCGGTTTCTTCCTCTACGACTCGATTCGCCGTATCACGCTTTGCTACCTCGCATACCCGATTTGTTTTTTTGTTCATCCACCTCCGTTGCATCTATCTCATATGGGTCCACATCTTCTTTTTGTGTCAAACACGAATATGCCTTTTGACGGGGGAAAGAAGTGCGCCCGGGATCAATCAGTGGCGCTGACAACGGATAATGCATGATACCTAGGAGTATTTTATCTTTTCAAGGTAGGCTGGCATTTTGGTGTTCCTTCTTATCAGATAACACGGGAGTATATTTACTACTATCGCCATCTGGCACACTGCATCATGGCCTTCACCGCATTCTATGCTCATGATGGACTATACACACCGTCACGGATAGCAATGCAGATGCCGTACGTATATAATAAACGCAGATCATCTTTAATGAGCTCATTATATTACGAAGATAATTATTGTAGAATTTATAGACATAGGAAGCAGCAGCAACTGATGTCATCGCACTGTCGGTGCTGGCATATCACTCGCCATATCATCTTCATCTTTTTTGTCTAGTCTTTTGCCTAAATCTTCTTAGGCGCTTGCAGTGACGGTCTCATCTGCTGTCTGGTAGATTAGTTAGCGGTCTTGACACCACGAACACCAACCGAAGCAACCCTCGGCGCTCTTGGCGTCAGACGGCTATTCATTAGCTCCGGATACTTATGCTCCCGTGTTAAGAATGCGGTGTCACCACCGGCGATCGATCTCAGTGACGGCGCTTTTGTTGTGCCGTGAATGGTCGACGAGCTACGAGTAGACTTGAGACAACAGAAGATATTCCTCTATCTACTCCGTACGCGTCGTGGGGTCCAGATGACCAGTCTTCCCGTGCCCCCGCCGCGCTGTAGTCCGCTGTCAACAATGTTTCTTCGACTTTTCTCACCAACATTATCAGGTCGTATCTACTCTTGATTCTAAACCTATTCTACATAGCTCTTGGTATTCTTTTCTCCGACTGGAAAACGTATACAGTGCTGTTACTCGCGCCCCAGAAGACGTGAGATTCCTTTTAGGTTCAACTCAAGCTGCTGGGACCAGGGTTCCCCACAATCCTTGGCCTGATAACACGAGAAAACCGACGATACATCAGACGATAACAATGAGGTTCAGTGCACCTCCGACCCCGACGGGTTTCCAAAGTCGCAGTCGTCGGAACACTGGACTGCAAGGTGTCAAGCATCATCAGCGGACAGGCACTCATCCATTGCTTCTCTCCAGTCGACGGAAACCTAGAAGGTAAATTAACGACGCCTGTTATCTCCACGCCCCGGCGCAGTGGTCCGTTGACATTTTATGATTGTAATAGATGGCCGCTAGTTCTCCGATTCATAAAGGGAGCCGTCCATGCCGCAATCATTGTACCTGTGATGCTGCATGGATTGTTCACGGCCTTGGTTGTATGTCTGGATACTTATGTCTTCGAGACCGTGGGCTTACCTTCGACAATTGTATGCATTTGAGACCCGCTGCCTGGCTCCGCTGTCTATATATCCCACCTCTGACCGGCAACAAAACAGATCCCATCTCTCTCAATAGTCGTCGGTCTTATGCTCGTGTTCCGCAACCAGACATCGTATAATCGATTCTGGGACGGGCGCAATGCCGTGAGCACGACGAATTCGTGCATCCGTAACCTAGTCCGGATGATCCTGACAAACAGCTACAGCACCAATGGTCCATTGACTCAAGAAGAGAAGGAAGATGTTGAACGCACAGTCCGCGTCCTGATCGCCCTCCCATTCGCTCTCAAGAACTATCTGCGTTCGGAGTGGGGTGCCTGGCAACTGGGAGCCACATGGGACGAAGTCCTTGAGAACGGTGCCGGACCCATTTACAATCCCGAATATGCAAGCCTCCTGCCTGTCGGACTACAGGCTCTGGAGGATAAAGGACTGGGTTTGCCATTCGAACTGACATTCTTCGTGGATTCTTTTGTAAAGCGGGGTGTCGACCGGGGTTGGTTTCACGCACCAGGGGCGAGTCAGATGCAGGCTCAGCTGAATACCCTGACGGATGCTTATGGCAAGATGGAAACGATCAAGCTGACCCCTATACCGGTCGCTCATTTGTAAGAATGGCTCTGCTCTATATCAAGCAGCAACGGGAGAAACTAACTTCCTCCAGAATTCACCAAAAGCAAGTCCTAGCCCTCTACGGCTGTGTACTTCCCTTTGCCATGGTCGATGACATGGGATGGTGGACCGTGGCCGTCTGCACTCTGATCATGTTCACCTTCTATGGTATCGAAGGCATTGCCTCTCAGCTCGAAGACCCCTTCGGCTACGACCGCAACGACATAAAGATGGACGCCATCGTCCTCGACACGAAGACCGAACTGGACGTTATCCTCGCAGAATGGCGCAAAATGACTGCCGCAACAGAGACCGTCCCTCAGACGTCTTCCTCAGGCGCCAACTCGAACCCGACCAATGGCGCGCAAAAGAAGTATCGGCATCCAGACATGTTCGTGAGAGCGAGACCACGCACGTCGGTGCCCATGTCAGAAGCTGCCGAGGATTGATCTTGGGCGAGCTTTTGAAGAGCTCCTGAATACACGCTTAGAATCAAGTGTACCGAGCCGTCTTGTTACGCGAAGACGGATGGGGGCCGTACCCGCTATTTTGATATAGGACTTCACAGCTTCAATGACCACGTTGTCCGTCACTGTGAAATGGAAAAGATGTAGGAGAAGAATCCCGCGCCTGCTTTGAGTCTCTCAGAGTTCTCTAGTCATAACAGGTAGCTGATGTGCGCTGCGGTGTTCAGATGTAGCCTGAAGCTCAGTCCAGACACTCCACCTCACCTGACTACAATAACATCGAACTGCCTACTCCAAAGCACACCGCTTTGAGAACCGCTCTGAGCCCATATTAACAGCTCTATCAACTGCTATGGATTGAGGGTTCGACTCCAGGCATAATCGCAATACAGCATAATCACCACAGCCCCATACGCGCTCGTATCCGCATGCAAAGAAGCTCAAAAAATAGATCTCGATATGCATAACTCATGATCTTTTTTTGAAACAAAAACACCCAGCAAAAAAATCCAGGCACTATGACGCTGTTATCTCCCGCCCTCCCGGAGTTTGTCCTGACCATAGTACCTGGCGAGCCTTTCTTTGGAGGGGAATTTGGGGACCGGGGGGGCCCGCAGTCCTTAACCACTAGTCCACTGACTCGTTAGAATAGAATATTCTTACTTTGATATATATACTCTCTGGAGGAAGTCAGGTGATGGCTTGGGAGCTGCGTGGCCCCTCGAGGCACTTCAATCAATACTGTTCCATACTATCCAGGACCTATACCCTTGTTGCATTGACATCCCAGCATCCCTTTTCTCGCAGATCTCACCTAGAGAGCATTTGCATTTGCATCCACATCGACGCCCTTATCTCCATCACGCGTGAAGTACTCCATGCCCTAAACACCTTCCTGCCCCCTTTCTGCTGAGAACGTAACCTGTTACTCTATTAGTCTATCAAACAACCTATCTTACACCTGCTGCCTCACCGCCAATAAAGCAGTTCTGTGAATACGATCCACATGTACCCCTTCTGTCTATGTACATACTTTACACCTTCCATGACGTGAATGACAAGAAATTATCATCAATCAACGATTGTACTTATGACTGCTTTGAGACTATACGAGAATATCCAGCACGGACAGGACTATATGGGCAGGAACTATGTATATAGACATATAGATAGGATCTTGTATTCTGCAAGTGCTATTTTAGGATTTGGCTGCAAGTTACATACTATGCTGAAATATCTAGACTGATTTCATATTGGGTCAATCGAAGGGAAAGCAGACGAGACAATCGTGACCACTTCGATCATCGAAAACCAAGGCCTTCAATATCAAGTAGATAGAACCCCACACGTCTCAACCTTCGTGCACGTTCCTCGAGAGATCCTTCCGAACTCCTCGCTCATTTCATGGTTGACGATATCGACAAACGATGAGTACATTATGACTGATACTCGTGGAAAGTATGTGAGAGGCTGGCTCTCTCGAGCTGTACTCCATTAAGACCGCTGTGTCTTATCCATGTGTGCGTCGCTGTTGTCATCAAGGTGAGCATTTGAACGCATACCAACACGGACGCGAAACTTACATGCCCATAGTTGATCCTCCTTATTGGAGTTGCTGGTCCCCTGACGTCTGTCCTTCGACGCTCTTTATCATCATCCGAGTCCTGGGCAATTATGATTGGATGACGATGAGAACCAACATCTGAAGCGGTAGATTGTCTAACTTCCTGATTTTGGAACCGACGACGAGCAGGTCTGTGAGTTGGAGACGGCTCGATGTCGCTCTCAGCGATATCCGACATATGAACCGTCGACGAGTCCTCTTCGTTGGGAGCAATGGGAATGCTAATACTGTATAGATACCTCTCTCTTATCTCTGCTCTGGATGCTCTGATGAACTGCGCAAACTCTTCAAGCTTGTGCACGTCGTACTTGACTTCACCCATCGCGTCAAGAGCCCACTGTTGACTCCAACCAAAGTCTCTGCCGTGGATAGTCTTCGTGCCATTCTCACACCAGAAGTCATACGCAGCTCTGACGTTCCAGTAGTCTCGATGGTCTTTGAGCTGGACTTCCCATATATGCTTCAGCTGGTAGAACTGCCTTGCCAACCACCAGTATCGAGCCTTTAGGTTGTCAGATAAGTATATCGGGCAGCTTATGGGAATATCGATCTCAGGTATCTAACAATATAGCCGTTAGCATATGGCAATAGCTTAAGAAGCACGAGGCTTTGACGCGTGAAAGGACCAGTGAACTTACGTAGAAGACGGGGTTTCCGTCGCTGTCGTATCTCGCTTTGTTCATCGTGAACAAGGGTGTCTATAAATAAGCAGACTGTTGCGAGACTGAGTTTTCCTGCGATTCTGTGTTTCCAGATCCGCACTGTGGTGCGATTCCTTCGATAAGTTATCACCGACGACGGGAAGTGGTGGGTGCGTAGGTGCCGTATCTGAGTGTTGTCGGAAAGAGCCAGCAGAATCTGTATCGTTGAGAGAGCTTTCTAGACGTAGAATAGGGGAACTGAGTTACTACCCGAAGGGAATGCCCGTCTTGAATCGACACTGTACTGCTGGTGCTCTTGGGCAGGTCACCTGGGCACTAGGCCATTAGAACGCAAGAAAGACCAAGTGAGGAACCAGCTCTATAAGGAAGCAGCATCTAGTCTATGTCCTTCCAACAGTACAACATACGGGCGCAAGTGCAAGATTGACGAAAACTTTCAACATTTCGTAGTAACATCTAGGTATGTTGAAGTCGTAATGAAAACGCCTCATGATAATATACGCCCTTAAAAACTGTCCAGGGCTAGTAAAATTGCAATGTGGGTATATACATAACTGCTTTTCAAAGAGGGGCTTCAATATCCCCTAACACGTTCTCAATTATAATATCAGGAGTGACTCCCTTTAGGAGCTTCGACACAGCAGCCTCGTCGCTCCCGTATAGTAAACTCCGGTCCTGCTCTGGAGAAACGACAGTTATACGGTGACGGTAAACTTTCTTGGCCGCCAATGCGACGATTGATGGAGTAACATAGTCAAGACCATGCAATGACGCCAGACATCTAGTATCTGTAAGTAGGCATTCCATTTTAATGTCATGAACATACTGACTTTGACAGACGTAATAAGTGGTTTGTTGCCTTGGCAGATATCCCGCCCAGAACAGCTCGATTCAGACGGAGAAATACAACAATGTCTTGAAGATAGCGTGCTACCTCTGCAGAAACAGTTACACTGTTGCACATGTGTCGGATCTCCGCAATAGCCTGGTATATGCGTAAGCCGATATTCTCCGAAAGCGGTCGTAATCAGATACCTCGCGTGTGATGGCATGGCCATTTATAGCCCTTTTGGAGGGTATGAAATTTGGCTTTCGCACTACAGAAGATATCGACGCTTGATTATCAGATATCGAGTCATCCCCTTCAAGATTAGGATAGCCATCCTGGGGATCGTGAAAATGAGAGATAAAAATGTGGTCATTCTATCAATCATCAGCAATACTCCAATATTCCCCAGTGATACGAGACCCTCACTAGATGCTTGTTCAGGGGTTTTGGTCGAGATTTCTCGTTGCTAGAAGATACCACAGGGATAAAGATAAAGGCTGCTGGAGTGCTGTGTACAGCGTTCCTGGTGAATATCCGCCCTGAACGTAGCAACTATGTCACGTAAGATAATCATTCCTCATGATTTGGGGTTATCATTACCTCAAGAGCCTGAATTTGCACTTGCACACTGGCATCATTGAAGTTTTTGGCAATCACAACATTGGCCGTCTTTCTTTCATCGAGATAATTATCTCCAATAGTGGTTCTCGCTGATCGGGTGTCGTGAACGCTCCGGAATGAAGGGTAGTAGTCACTGGACTAATATCTAATTAGGAACACAAAATGTCCACTTCTCTTCTCGTCGAAGAAGACCATGGGGTTTGACATTGACGCATAAAGGAAGTAAAGAGTGCCCCATGCACAGCCTATGTCTCTAGAAGAACGATGCTGTACCTTTTGAAAGCGCTCTTCGAATAATGCAACTCCCAAGGAACATTCTGAGGGAAGAAGAGACACCCATGCCGCAAAAAAGAAACATACATGGAGCCTACCTTTGCATACGTTGATGGGTGATGTTCAGACCTGTCGGTAGCAGAGGCCAAGATTCCGCCGCTGAAGTCATCAAGAGACATGTCCGAAGAACAGTCCAATAGGGCATAAGAGAGGCCAAAAGTGCTTGATGATATCTACACGATAGTATAAGCGTTATACTAATCTTCCGTGAGTCCAAAGGAGCAGAATCGCAATACCAACGCCAGTTCCTTGGCGAGATCATCAACACCATCATGCTGTGTCTCGATAAGGCAGTGCTCCTGAGAAGCAAGACAGACAAAAACAGCAAGTTCAAGATCCGACAATTCTGGGACAATATTAGCTATCCCTGGATGTGACATTTCTCCCTGCAGTACATGATACTTGGGAGAAAGAAAAGAGTCATGTAAGTCGTTGCAATGTAAATTGTCCAGTGGCGAGGGAGCATTATTGAAGGCATAGCTCGACGCTAAGACATACAGGTCCGGTAAAAGGCGGTCCGTAGAAATTGCGCTATGGTCGGATATAGTTTAGCGCGAGCGGTTCGTGGACGTTACCCCATGGGAGACTGCGTAGCTGGGCTCGCTATCACGATCTTGTTGATTCACAAACAAGAACATAACACGATGAAGGAATGACTGGACTGTTTACGCATATAGCCCAAATTTTGATGTGAAAAGGCTAAGGCTTAGTTGGATTGATGGCTCCATCCAACCCATTGGCCGACTGGGAGAGAGTCGGGGATAGCTTCTACAGAAAGGTGCGGGTCTACGATGCTGTCTTCGATGAGGACCTCGAACTGGAAAACTACATCGTTGCCGGGGCGCCCCATGGAGGAGCCATTGGTATGGTCTTCAAGGAGCTACATCGTGGTGAAACCAGCTGATTAGATGTGTAGCCCTATATCGCGACCAGAGCAAGCTCTACAGATACCGCGACGCTCAGACCGCCAAGTCAAGTATTGACATTTATTCCTGCTCAGGGAAGATTATCAGCAAGATAAATGTGTGTAAACATTTTCATATGCTTATGTCCAGGAAATTAACTTGTCTAGTGGGAGTATGGCTCTATCCGAGGCCTTGGCTGGTCTGATGATGAGGACCTCCTTGTTGTGACCGAGGACGGCACGGTACGGCGATATTTCGGACTCCATGGTGATTTCTATCCATTCTCTCTAGGAAATGTAGGTGTTCTAAGAGCCATCTGTCTACCACGTCACTAACCTTCTGAGACAGGGTGCAGAAGAATATGGGGTCAGAGAATGTCGGTTTTGGTCCTCTGGTTTCGTAGCCTTGCTCTCTAACAATCAACTGGTTGCCGTGTCTCAATACAACGAGCCCAGACCAAAACTCTTGGCTACCTGTCCAGAAGGAGAGGTGTTATCATGGTCGCTAATACCACCTGCGTACACACTTTCCCGCTCTGTGGAAGTCTTGTTAGCCGTGGATAAAACCGTATATATGGTTGACGCGACAGAAGCAGAGGATAGAATGCTTCAAAACGGCCCTTTCAAACATGTTAGCGTGTCACCGACTGGTCGTTTCGTTGCTCTTTTCACTGGGGAAGGAAAACTGTGGGTTGTGAGCAGTGATTTCCAGGAGAAGTTCAGCGAATATGATTCCAAGGCCAAAACGCCACCTAAGACTGTGGAGTGGTGCGGTAATGATGCTGTTATCCTTGCGTGGGAGGATGAGGTACATGTTGTTGGGCCTAATGGAGCGGCTTGTCGGTATGTACTCCCTATAGCCAAGTCAACGGAGAGTATTGCTAAGAATACCAGGTACTATTACGATGGTCGCGTACATGTAATACCCGAGTTTGATGGCGTGAGACTGATAACTAATGACGCCTGTGAATTTCTACACAAGGTTCCAGGTATGACAGCCCCCTTTGCCTTGTCGAATTGGTGACTGATTCGTCCAGATGTAATGGAGGAGGTGTTCAGATTAGGATCTACATCGCCGGCCTCTGTCCTTCTGGATTCTGTTGACCTGCTGGACAAAAAGTCGCCTAAAGCAGATGAGAACATCCAAAGAATTCGGCCGAATCTTCCGGAAGCTGTCGATGTCTGTGTGAGGGCAGCGGGATACGAATTCGACCCTAATTGGCAGAAGCGCCTGTTGAAAGCTGCCTCGTTTGGTAAATCAGTACTTGAGCTATACAACAGCGATGACTTCGTTGAGATGACCGAGAAACTACGAGTACTGAAGGCTGTCCGGGACTATCAGATTGGCATGCCAATATCTTACGAACAATACATCCGATTAACCCCCGAGAAACTTGTTCAACGCCTTGTAAATCGACACGAATATATGCTCGCAATACGGATATCAGAGTACCTACTCATTCCGGCAGACAAGATCTATGTTCACTGGGCAAGTCAGAAAGTGAAGGTCTCTACCGCAGATGATGATGCTGTATGCAAGCTTGTCGTACAGCGCCTTGAAGGAAAGTCTGGTATATCTTTTGAGCTAATAGCTCAGTCAGCTTATGACGAGGGTCGATCTCATCTCGCTACCCAGCTTCTCAACCATGAACCCAGAGCTGGAAAGCAAGTTCCTTTACTTCTTACTATGGAGGAAGACGAGATTGCCCTCGACAAAGCTCTTGAGAGTGGAGACACGGATCTTGTGTATTTCGTCCTTTTGCATCTAAAGAAAAAGCTCCCTCTCGCAAGTTTCTTCAGGACAATCAACAATAGACCTACCGCATCCGCCCTTGTGGAAACTTCCGCACGGGAAGAAGACACAGAATTGCTAAAGGATCTATTCTATCAAGACGATCGGCCAATAGATGGTTCAAATATCTTGCTTTCTGAAGCTCTACAACAGACAACTGTTCAGGCCAAGACTGACAAGCTTCGTTCGGCCTCCCGTCTATTGTCGGATTCAAAAGACGCTGCAGTGGTCCTTCAGCAAAAAGCACTGTCCGAGGAGATACAGCTACTCAAGGTCCAGGAGAGTCTGGACAAGGACGTCGCTGATGGCACCGAGTTTGTCGGTCTGAGCGTCAACCAGACCGTATACAGATTGATCCGGTCTGGATACGGGAAGCGCGCCCAGAAAATTCAAAGCGAGTTTAAGATGCCGGAAAAGACATATTGGTGGATACGATTGCGAGCATTGGTCGCAAAGCGTGACTGGGGGGAGATTGAGGAAATTGCGAAGATCAAGAAGTCTCCCATAGGATGGGAGGTAAGTAGCATCAATTCTCGTTTATGGTCCACTCTAGACTTTAATAAGGAGTTGCTGACACGCGTGGCTAGCCTTTCTATAATGAGATACTAGGCGCTGGAAACACCAAGCTCGCTTCGAGTTTCGTTCCCAAGTGCACCAACTTGCCTGTTGCTGACAGGATTGAGATGTGGGTGAAATGCGGGATGGTAGTCAAGGCCGCGGAAGAGGCGCACAAAGCGAAAGATGTCAATACTCTTGAACTCCTCAGAGCGAAGGCATCCGGGCCGGCCGTTGGGGAAATTGATCGGATGATCAATCAACTTAGACCAAAAAAGTAGATACCATGAATGTACGCTCACATTGGCTCACCATGCGTCTTGTCTAAACTCAAGTGATCTCTTCATCCTCATCGAGTCCCGCTGGCTGTTCGGCAACAGGATCAGCTATTGCTGCGGAAAATACGGTTTGTCGCGTAGACTGCTTCTCGGTGTCAAGTCTTATACTGTTATCGTCGTCCATAGCTTCGTCTAGTTCTTCCTGGTCGTCATTTTCCACCTTGAGGGCTGCCGTAAATCTATTTGACTTCCGGTTCAACTCATCCCAATCCGCCTAGAATTCGAAACATTAGCAACCCATCCCTTTATGAGACCGCAGCAAAAGGTGGTCATAATTGGACAGGAATAATTTACCCTTCGCCGGTTGATCACTTTGCTTTTCTCAATGCTCTTATTGACTTTCTTCTCCAGCTGATCCATAATAATCTCCGCCCTCTCAAGGCCCTTTTCCTGTCGTAGCCTTTGGGCTCGACTTTTAGGTTTCGACTTCGACTTTTTCTTTGTGATACCAGAGCTCACATGCGCTGCAGGAATCTGTGGCGTGTCCGGTCGCGGAAGAGAGGTCAATGACTTTTCGACATCGACAGAAGGCGACGCAGCTCGCCTTGCGGCGCGTGAGTGTGCCGAAGCTACACAGGTGTCAGAAAACAGCATTATTTTTTTCCCCAGTTGGACAGACTCACGCTTTGAATTGCCCTTCAATTTAGGCGTTTTGGCCATGATGGTGGATAACTAGATTCGTTCCCACAACTCGAATCGCTTGAGCGCAGAGTTATCGCATATCGATAAAAGTTTTCCGGCGGCGGACAGCGACCACAACCGCAGCGCCCCAGCTTCCTATCCGAGAGCCTGGGGCAAATGATACTTGAGACGACCCGTCGTGTTTCAATCCGGGGAAGCCATCTTCGAAAGAAATCCAGGTCTCTGGCTGGTCGATGGCTGCCGATATTTCGAAGCTCTCATGACCTTCAAAGCTTCTTTCTCTTCTTCACCTTCTTGCAGCAGCCTCCTGCATATTCTCACTAGCCATGAACGCTCGTCTGGAGCGGTACAATACTCATGTCTTGAAACAGTTGAGCAGTGACGGCAGCAACCGTTATGACGTCTTACTCGATAGGATACAGAACAGTCCTGCCATAGCATACACTGTTGCAACTCTGGTATTTCTGTACTTTATCCTGAACTATCTTAACGTCATACCTTTCTCGATCACCCACGGGCTCTGGAGCACTCTCGTCTATCTTATCCCGTCAAGGGTTATCTTCGCCTTGGACAAATCCGCCGGATCGGGCAGTACAACCACAGGGTCGGATGCGATGAGTCTGTCGAGTTTTCAAGCGAAGAGCGAAGCGATGCAGCGGGTCCTGGGTCTGGATAGCAACACGTTATACTCGTTCTTCCCCCGCGCTCGATCCTTGTCTATTGGGAATGTCCTGCTTGGTGGGAAAGACCACATACCACCCGGGCTGGGAAACTGGGATAATTCATGTTATCAAAACAGCATGATACAGGGAATGGCGTCGCTAAAGTCGCTTAAGGATTTTCTCGACCGGAACATGGAGGAGTTTGCGGAGCGAACGTTTCTCTCGACACATAAAGCCTTGAAAGATATCATAGGCCGCCTGAACGACCCTTCGAACTATGGGCAGAAGCTATGGATACCGCCTGATTTGAAATCAATGAGTAGTTGGCAGCAGCAGGATGCGCAGGAATATTTCTCGAAGATCGTGGACCAGATAGACAGGGAAATTCTGCAAGCCTCAAAGGGGAGGACAAGGAACTTTGGGTTAAAGGTTGCTGGGCCACAAGAGCATGTTGTTGGAATTTCTACACCGTCGCAAGACACTCAAGGTCAGGGCCAGGCCAATCAAGCAACCGAACAGAATCCTTCCATGCGGAATCCTATGGAGGGTCTGCTTGCGCAACGAGTGGGCTGCATGAAGTGTGGCTGGACTGAGGGCCTCTCCCTGATCCCCTTTAACTGTCTTACCGTTCCACTTGGAAGAAACTGGGAGTATGATATTCGGGATTGTCTGGATGAATACATGGCCCTTGAACCAATTGAAGGTGTCGAATGTGCCAAATGCACTTTACTGCGGACGCGGGAGCAACTTCGCCATTTGCTCGGCCAGATAGCCGAGGAGACGGAACTTGCGAATGGCTCCAGCTCACCTAAACTCTCAGATGCACTTAGGAGCTCTGCTGAGGCTAGATTGAAGGCGGTCGAAGAGGCTCTCGAATATGAAGATTTCTCTGAGAAGACTCTCCAAAAGAAATGCCATATCCCTTCCAAAAGCCGAGTCTCCACAACGAAGTCAAGGCAGGCGGTTATTGCAAGGTCACCGAAGTGTCTTGTGATTCATGTTAACCGGAGCTTATTCGACGAGAACACGGGAGCTCTGAGGAAGAACTATGCGGAGGTTCGATTTCCCAAAACCCTCGACCTGGATGAGTGGTGTTTAGGCACGAGGACTGCGATTAAAGGAGAGGATGCTCCAGAACAATGGGTCACCAATCCCCGGGAGTCCATGCTTCCTCGGCCTGGATCTAGTGTGGAGGTGCTAGATAGACAGTATGAATTACGTGCTGTCGTCACTCATTACGGCCGACACGAAAACGGCCATTACATCTGTTACAGGAAGTATCCAACTGACGCGTTCCCTGCCACTGTCCCCGAAAGTGTTCTCCAAGCAGATGGGGAGAAGGAACGGCCCGAACGTTGGTTCCGACTGAGCGATGATGACGTGCAAATGGTCAGTGAACGCAACGTGTTCTCACAGGGTGGAGTTTTTATGCTTTTCTACGAAGCCGTCGAATCTCCGACGCGGAATGCGGACGCTTCTCCTTCTTCGACGGTTGAACTGGACGAAAAGGAGCATGGATTGGCTACTCCGCGGAATGATGCCTCTGCCAGCGCACTCTCCATTCCGGCGATGTCTGACCAGGACGAATCTTCATCGAATGCATCAGGGTCTGTTGACATGGGCATGTCGGTTGAGTCTCGAACGTCGACTAATTCTTCATCCCCATCACCTTCCGAGACATACGAACCTCATGTTCCCCCCTCTTCCTCTCTGTCTACAGACAAGATGGCGAATGGCGAGGTAACGGTTATTGCCCCTTCGGCACCGTCAGCTTCAGCCTCTTGATATCTTCCGTGCGGCTATGCTGCTATGACTTTTGCCTCATATATCACATCCCAAGCATGATACCCGGGAGGATCAGCTCCCCCTGTATTCTTTTCTTATCATACTCTTTGCATTGGGTGATCACCACGCCAGGTCCGTCTCTGGAATCGGAGTATTTGGATACTATTTCTTCCTTTTTGGATGACTGCATTATTATCATCATCACACATGCGGAACGGCAATTACGTGGCCGCTTTACTTTCATTGGGAAAGGCAGTGGCTCGGTTGATTTTTCGGAGTAATTGGGACCATGTATAATTTATCCATAGCACAGATTAACTATCTATGTATACCTACGCCATAAACAAGGGCAAGCTAGGATCCCGAAATTGGCCAGGGATAGGGGTCACCAACAAAGTCCTACGTTGTAGTTATCAGTTATTACATCTTCCTGCTGAGTAATGGTGGGTACAAAGACAAGGTATCTAAAAAAATAAACCTGATAGCAGATTGTTGGCGTTGATTGCTATGCTAGGTTGTCGGGACGTTGCTAGTAGCTTAATCATAACTATACCGTGGTTGCAGAAGGTATAGTCCAAAATGCAGGAACCTTTCCCTGAAGTAAATCATTTCAATGCTCTGCATCAACTCTCCATGGCCGAATTTTTTAGAATACCAATTAAACGAAGAGATCTTCTGAAGAACATCCTATTGTGGAGAATATAAGCTGCGCTTCTCAACTTCGTTCCTTCAATCCCATTCCTCGACCACCTCGAGAGCTAGTACCTCCGGGAATCAGCTGAAAATAGCATGCGTCGCTAGGTCGGTGCTCCTTGATCATTGCTGTATCCGCAACACAATCGCTCATGAAGAAGGCTTGAAAACTCATGAGCGGCCCTTCTCGACTTGGTTTTGGTATAAGTTTGATGAAATGACGTACTGGCGCACACCTAAGAGAAGTAGAAACTTCTGCTATAACCGTGGTTGATTAATAGATATTTTCTCTTTCTAAGCATAATACCGTATACTATGCAGTAGCGGTAATTATATCTAGTCTCTATTCTTAGTTGCGTGCAAACCGATCTCCCTTGTATATAAGTCAATTTTCCAAATAGTCGAAGACACCCGCGTATAGAAGAAAGTAAGATGGAATATGCATAGATCACAGGATTCTAAACTGTCTTTTTCCGAACAACAAAACGAAAATCAACCGTCGCTAGTGTGTGAAGTCTATATCAAAATATGAAAGTGGATATCCGAATGGAACAAAAATGAAAGTTGCTAGACTGTCAAAGGTCATTGCGATGTCGAGGTGCCTTGCGTCTCAGCCAGACTCTTGCCTGCACCACCCTTGAGATAGTCTTCGTGCTCGCCGACCAGCTTACCACCCTTAACCCAGCGTTCGCGATATGCTGTTTGACGCAGCTCCACGAGCTTGTTCAGCGCGGGCCAGTAGATGGAGTGATCATATTCGAATTCGACCTCGCCACCAACGGACTTTAGAAGCTGGGTTGGTGGAACATGACGACGTAGGTCTTCGTTGAACTTGAGTTTTTCTCTCGTGACGGGATCGAGGAAAGGGGAGATGACTTTGAAGAAGCCCCAGATCATGAACGGGACTAGAGACCATGCAGGTTAGCAGAGAAAGGAAGGCTAGGGTAACTGGGAGATGCAACTCACCATTCGTAACCAATGCCCGACCAAGTCTCTCCGGGTAATGGTTCTGGAGAATAGAAATCGTCTGCTTGCTCTGCCCGATCGTCGCATTCTGCCCAGACTTTGTCTCCTTGAAGTCAACCATCAACGCCAGGCTCTCCTGGCCTGGGGGCATGAGGTCGATCACGCGCTCGAGCATGAAGACCAGATGCTGAATTTGGCGATCGCTCTTTTCGGTGTTCTGTCTGGATGGCACGAGGTAGAGACATGGTCGCCCATTGATGTCATATCCAAGAATGACTTGTTTTCCAGTTTCGTTCTCAGGTGAAATATAATCCGCCGTCAGCTTCTCGATTCCGTATTCGCGTCGCCAGGCGAGAGTTGAGCGAAGACGGGCAGTTGCATCATTGACGTTCCACTTGCACGCTCGCAGGTAGCGCAGCAGACATTCTCTGGTGAGGAACATGCGTTCATCCTCAGTAATCTGCTCAGTGGGCGCATTTTTGGCCGTCGTTGTCGGGACCGTTGTCCAGCTCGAGACCGTCTTCAGGACTGTTTCATACTTCGACTGTTGATCCGACGTCAGCTGTGGTGGCGGGGTTGGTCGCGCATCGTCTAGAGGACGGCCAAATGGTTTCTTAATGACCCCGTCGGCCGAGGACAATGGGAATTCTTTGGCGATCTGGTCCTCTACGGACGCTTGCCGGGTTGTCGACTGCTGTCCCTGATCGCCTGCAGCAGGGGTTGGTTGCTCCGCCGGTAGGGCTGTAGACTCTGGGTTGGAGCTAATGGCAGCTGGAGGATTGGCATCGCCGGAAGGTTCTTGAGGAGCGGACATGATGGATAATAATAATAATAATAATAATAATAATAATAATGGTTGAGAATGGATTCTAGAGAAAGCGCTCCGTATAAAAAGGACACGAGCGCCGTCCGATGTTGTTTTGCTGTCGTAATCACCAAAGATCGTCGGTCCCTGAATTCTCTCCCGCTGGTTCGTCACGTTCCGGAGGCCGAGATGACGCTGAGTCCGAGACGCTTTGCTTTTCTTAGAGTAGATACATATTTGGCGTCAGTTAATCAACTTAATCGTCAACTCTAGTGAGTGTTAGTTAATCTAACTAGCCCGTCTTAGTGTCGACTCTGCACTGCCGGCGCGCGTTCTATCAGTCCCGACGCGTGGAGGCGCGTCTGGAGTCAATTAATTCCAACTCCGGTCATTATTTGGTAGTACTACCTAACTAACGATTATCGACTCGACGACACCACTTTGGAAGACTGCGTATTGCGCGCCAGGCGGCCTCATACTTACTTTGAAACCTCAGGTCCATACACTGCAGGAAATTGAGAGGCCTGTCCAGCCAGAAATATGGGAGATGTTGTCGACGAGCTCAACGAGCTCTTCGCGTCCTCGTGCCCCAATGGACTGCCCAAGGATGTGCTCGCAGAACTACAGTCGATCTTGCGCGTGCATGCGATCTCCCCACAGGAACTGTTCTATAAATGGGAATCTTACAGTTTGAAGATGGGACCAGATGAGACGAAATTGAACCTCGATACGGTGCGCATGTTCAAACGGGATGTGCAGGACACATTGGAGAGAGAGACCAAAGGGAAGAATGCGCGGAACACAGAGAAGAGGGGCATAGTCACTGCTACGCCCCGTGGAACAGCCAATGCTGATATCTTTGGGATGTGGGTGGTGCACATTATGAATATAACGATATGAATCTAGCTGACAGCACCAAAGGCTAGATGAATTGACCCCAAACACACCTCATGGTCGCGGATCGGCGAAGCGCAAGTCGGATTTTGGTACTCCCTCATTATCGAAATCTGTCAAATCGGAAGTCAATGGATCGCCTCGCGATATTAAAACCCCTCAGAAAGCGACGAACGGCATTACAAATGGACCACAGTATGTAGGAACGTTACTTACGCAGGAAGACATGGGATGCTGACAGGACCAGAACGGTACCTTTCTCTGAGCGCCAGAATCCCGGAGAAGTCATCGAGACACTCAACGCCCATTTATCCATGCCAGACGCACCCATCGCTCCCTTTTCCGAACCGCGCATCAGGCCGACAGCGAATACGGATATGAAAAAGTTTGGATACAAGCCCATGGCGATGCGTCTATCGGAAGCCTCAGAGATCCTTGATGACCGGATAGATGAGTTCATTTCTATCTTCCAAAAGCAATACGGCGATGAGGATGTAACTTTTGGAGATGCCGCAACTCAGAGTACAAGCGAAATCATTGCCGTGGGTCGAATCGCGTCGGACAGTCTGGAAGGAAAGCTGAACCCGGCCTCTCTCGTTCTCGAAACCTCCCGGCGAACAGGAGCAGGTTTGAGGGTGCCATTGAAGGTCGATTCGTTGCCAGTGCACTTCTTCCCAGGTGAAATCGTTGCTCTCAAGGGCATCAACGCATCTGGGCAGTACTTTTCTGTCAAAGAAGTCCTGCCAATTCCTTTACTTCCGCCAGCGGCCTCTACACCTGCGGCGCTAGATGCAATAAATGAACGACTAGGAGGCAGCGAATCTGCCCAACCGCTGAATGTCCTGATCTCGTCGGGACCGTACACAGCGGATGACAATCTCGAGTTCGAGCCCCTGAAGGAACTATGCCAGAAGGCTGCCGATCAGTGCGCAGACAGCTTGATCTTGATGGGGCCTTTCTTAGATATAGAACACCCGCTGGTCGCGTCGGGAGACTTCGACCTTCCCGAAGTGAAAGGATATGATCCAGACACTGCAACCCTTGCAACCGTCTTCCGGCATTGCGTTACGGCTCCCCTGCAGCGACTTGTTGCAGCCATTCCCAGCGTTACTATCATCATGGTCCCCTCCGTACGGGATGCAGTGAGCAAGCATGTGTCCTGGCCACAGGAACAACTCCCCAAAAAGGAGCTGGGTCTGCCCAAGCAGGTCCGTATGGTGTCGAACCCAGTCACTCTATCTCTCAATGAGACCGTCGTTGGGCTCTGTTCTCATGACGTTTTGTACGAATTGAGAAGGGAGGAGGTACTCAGCGGTAGACCCAAGGAGGGTAATCTGCTGACCAGGTTGCCCAAATACCTGATCGAGCAGCGACACTTTGCTCCCATTTTCCCTCCAACTTCGCGAGAACATCTGCCAAAATCGGGCGTGGAGGGTGGGCTGGCCACGGGGGCCATGTTGGATCTGAGCTACTTCAAACTCGGTGAATGGTGGAATGTTCGACCAGACGTGTTGATCACGCCTAGTCTACTCCCCCCGTTTGTCAAGGTAGGTCGTCTCACTAACAGACACGCTGCCGGTAACTAGTCACTAATATATGTATCTTTCATCCTACAGGTCGTCGATAGCGTCCTCGTCATCAATCCCGGCACCATATCAAAACGGAGAGCCGCCGGGACGTACGCCCAACTCGCCATTCATCCACGCACCATGACGGACGAAGAGCGCGAAGAGAAGCAGCTAGGCCACAAGATCTTCGAACGGGCCCGAGTTGATGTAATCAGAATTTGATTTCTTTTGATAGTTACCTCCCATTATACGCATTATGGGGTAGGAGATGATTGGCGTTAGTTTGGATGTATTCGCAGGGCAGCTGCTCCGTGCATAGTTGATGTTTCCTTCTTGAAGTAACTAATGACACACAAAACCCCATCATGACCATACTGAACACCCAAACTCCATCGCTCAAACCCCAGAGTAAATAATAACGCCATGATACATAATCCACCATCTACCTCAAACAAACCACCCTCCTCCCACCCATCAACGCCCCAGCCTGCTTCATCCTCCCCGGCTGATTCCAGCGCCTCGTCGTCTCCACACCGTTATTCGCACCAGCTCTCCCGCGTCCACTCACCAACTCCTCTAGCCCTAAATCCCTCCACACTGCCTCCCTCCTATTCTCCATAGCGCGCGTAATCCCAAACGCCGCATGCTGATCAGGGACGACATCATCCTCATCTTCCGGATTCAGAGGCTGATACTGCGGAAGCACATAGATGTCTTCGATAGGCAAGAAAGACGGCACGGCCGTGGGACCCGAGGCCGTCGAGCCGTACGTTACGCCTGACGCGGCGTGCGGATGGTTATGTGAAGATTGCAGAGCGATGTTCGTGTAGAGAGAAGTGTGAGGGCGCGTGAAGTCTTCGAAGAAATCAGCCAGACGGGGCTGGTGCATGTGGATGTAGGTTGGGGAGGAATCTTTGGACTGTTTTTTTCACGAGGGGTTAGTTTTGCTTCTGTAGGTAGGGTGTTTTGGGTTGAAATTTGAGAGAGGAGAACTGTACCATTATGAGAGGATATGCGAATTAGGCGCGCTGGACAGTTCGATACAATATGATTCTGAGTAGATAAGAGAATTTGGAAAGCAGGACTACCTCGTCACTCGCTGCTTGCTGAACAATAATGAATGAGACGAGAGATGTGGAAGGTCGATCCCAGTGTTGTTGGAGTCCGATGAAGGTTTATGGAAACAAAGGAGACTTTGTGCTATACCCACTTAGCTACAATCTCCAGAAGACACTCTACTGGAATAGATTCTGCAAAGTGTAGGTTCAAGCCAAGTGAAGGATTCCTCTTGCGCTGTATGATAGTAGCAAGCACATCGTATCGTAAACAGTTGCTGGTTCTGCCGTTCTTCCCCGCCTTCCAGACTTCGGCATGATTGCGATTCTGCCCATATGGGTCTCTACCGCCTTCCTGTGTCAGAATTAAGGTCTGCGTATTGTTTTCTTGATTGAAGCTTTTTACAAAGACGGGCAATAACTATACACTCATGGATACTCATCTAGGCTGACTTTTCCATGGACTTATTATCTGCTATCTTGGAAGGAATAATGACAACAAACTCTAAACGTATTCCAATCGCCTCGAAATATTTCGATTGAATCGACTATCTACCGGTGATGATTAACTATGCGGAGGCCGCAACAGTAGCAAGTGAAGACCCATCCGGTTTTCTCTCCTTTCCGGGATTGTACTTCTTGAGTCCTTCAAATGGCGGCTGGCTACTTCTTCGTACCCTCCACATCAGGGCCGGTTCATTATTACCTAGGTCCTCCAAGATATATCCCCTAATCCCAGCCAGCGAAACAGCCTGGCTGCTAACTTTTCCGGTCCGCTGATAAGGAAATGCACAACCCGAAAATCCCAACGCCCTCTATGATCTGGCAAGGTGTAGTTCTGGCGGAATGGGGGTTCTGTCCTCGAAAGAGTACTCTACCCCCGATGGCGAATTAGTAGTGGTGAGACCGCAGCTTTCAGTGTGCTGTTCGCTGCGGGTTCCGAACTGCGCTGCCCCAGTAATTTGCGCGGTTATTGGGCTTTCCGGAGTATCATTTTTGCTAGCCCCTTCAGGGGCGAAGAGTGCTTTAAAGCGTACAAGCACCCAGTTCACGAGTTGGTGCTCATCCGGTGCACGATTGGCACCGCGCTGGGTGGAAGACTGCCCATTTCTGTGATAACCATGTCCACGTACTCGGCCGGAGTAGCGTCGTATAGAATGTTGAGTAGTTGCAGGTTAGGTGTCTCCTTCCAATCCTTGAGCGGGGAGTGTGAAGTTTTGCTGAGAATTGAATTCGCGGAGTTCTCGATATTGGCGCTGCCACTGTTCGATTTGCTGCCTTTCGCCTGCTTTGGTTCTGAGGGAGCACCCTTGGGGTCTGGAAGGCCAGTGACCTGCGTGGGTGGGTCGACGGCCACCAGTTCATCCGCGTCCGCGATTTCGTTGACAACGATACTGTCCAAGGCCACACGGTCGGTGAACTTGACTGTCTCACAGCACACAATGACAGGGATCTCTGCACCGCCAGAACGCTCCTTGGCGGACATGGCAACGAGCGCTGTTCCCACACGCGAGTACAATCTTCCATTTCCAGTCATCGCGTGGGCACCCAGGAAGACTTTGGTGGCATCTTTGATGGCATGGCTGATACCGTGAGTGAGCGAATATTGCACCTCCAGTCCTGCATTCGCCAAGGCTCTGGCGAGGTTCTTGCCCTCAAACAAGGGGCGTGAGTCAATGATTGAAACACGGAACTTCTTGCCCTGCTCGTGAGCCGTGATAAGGGTCTGCTTTACGATCGAGCTTCCTGCAAATGTGACAATCACATCACCATCTTGAATCTTCTCGGCGGATTTACTGGCGATTACTTGATCTGCCAGAGTGATCTTCTCACGGATGAAGCTATCGATAAAGTCACATAGATTTGTCTTAGCCGTAGCCTCTGGGACCGCCGGGTCGATAGATGAGATTGACAGCTTCAACGCACGAATAGCATTTCCCTGGCTTATAGAGAGTGGACGGCAGGTAGATAGGTAGGTGATCTGATGAGATAGGTATGTCATCAGGTGACGAGCAAGAGATGTGCCCACAGGCGTAGTGTAGGATTCAATCACCTGGGCACAGCATAGTCAGCAACGGCAAGGAAAAAGAAGAAAAGAAGTAACCACAGAGCTATACTCGGATGTCGAAAGGGTGGAATGAATAGAACTCGTAAACATACCCGTTTAAAGGCAAGCAGAGTCGCGACACATCGTGCACTGCTACCACAGATGACATAGTCCCTCATCTGCAAGCCCAGAGCTAGCACAGCGGGGTGAACTTCTTTTCCAGCACCAGCAATTGTGGTCCGCCTTTGCTGTCCATAAAGATGACCAAAGACAGCAACATTCTTATCTTCCTTCTTCGTTTCCGCGGCCGTAGCCTGGGCAGAACCCCGCCGAGGGGGTTGCAGTCTCTGGCCCTTCTGTAACTGTGAAGCTGCAGCGTCTTTCCCACCGGCAGACTGGCCCTTCTTTGGAGTAGCCTGTGCTTGTGATGGTGCGCCCGCACCACCCGCCTGCTCTCTCTCGAGCTTCTCCTTCGCTCGCCGGGCTGCCTTTTCGGCCTTCGCCCTTTTCTTCAGTTCCGCACCCGTGAGCTTTTCTGTACCGCCAACAGCCCCTCCATCCGCAGAGGCTTCTGCTGGCTTGGGCTGTTTTGCAGGCTTAGATCCACCGTTCGTTTCTTTTGGCTTTGCAGAAGGCTGTTGTTGTTGTTGCTTTTCCTGCTTCACTTCCCCTGCCGGTTTTTGCTCGACGGGCGCAGCAGAGGCAGGGGCTGAGGCGACCGGAGGCGCAGAAGTTACCTCCGGGTCTGTAGAATTCGACATGTCTGATAGAATCTGTAGAGAGATTGCTCGGACGTCGAGAGGGGCATTGGATGGTTCGGGGTATCGCGGTGGTTGCGGTTGTGGTTGTGGGGAGAGGACGGTTTGACTCACGCGGATATGATGCCACCAGCGGCAGAAGAACGCTGCGAGCGACGCAGGGCCAAACGGCAGCGGCCAAAGCCCCATAGCTTACTCCTGCAGCGGTTGAGCCCTAACTGGTCTATCGGAGCGGGGAGTGGCTTGACATTTAATGATCGACTCTGCATCGCATGGAGTGCAGAACAGGAGGGGAGAATTTTTCAATTTTTGTTGTGATTCTATCAATGTTCTTGGGGTTGGGGGAATTTTTTTCTACTGTTTTAAACAGGTACATGATGCATGCCTGGTGTGAATTCCCTATTAGGCAGCAAATCACGCTGGCAATTCTCAGCCTCGCCGCCCTCTGGGATAACGAATTAGTATGCTTCGATGGAGGGCGGTGTCGATTCACCAGAAATAGAAAATTTGATTCAATCTCCATTGATGGAGCCGCCATTCATGCCAAAGGACAGAGAAGTTTGTACACAATAAGCCACATCGCCGGGGACAATCTCGATCAAATGACATCTCCATGAATCGGGTATTGATTAACAAACAATCAGAGCTTCCTCCATGACACCTTAAACCCATCCCAAGCATATTATCTACTATCAAGAGAAAACCAAACACCGTGAACCTGACTCCTGTGCTATCCCCAATGATCGTTGCTCGTACTGTTCCGTATCCGTCATATCAGTTCCCAACACGACACTGAGACGCATGGGCCAACATTGGGAAATCAGTGGTTGAGGCGGACTTCCCTCAAGGTGCGGCGTCTGCGAGCCTCATGCTGCTTGATGATACCAAAACGTTCGTGGTCTGCAGCCAACTTTCTCTTAAAAAGAGTCAGGTCATTCAAGATATCTTCCATGCTGGCCTGCATTTCCTGCGCCTCAACCTGGCTAGCCTCAAGCTCGATGGCGTTGTCTTCTTCCCAGACGAGGTCCGGTTCAGGCTGCAACTCAGGAGAAGGAGTAGCAATATCACGTTCGCTTTCCTCCGCAGAGTCGTGCTCTTCCTTCTCCTGAACGGAACCCAGGCTACTCTTGCGCCTTTCGACGGCAATCGGAATAGGATTCTTCAGACTTTCGAGGGCCAGCTTAAGATGAATGCGAAGAGCCTCATTCTCCGTCTGGAGCTGCCGGATCTTGCAGTCAGCCACCATCTTGGTCTCCTCCATCAAGCGCTGCATCTTGTCGACCTTCTGCTGATACTCCTCTAGTTTCTCGTTCGACGCCTCACTCTCACGCTTATTATTATTGGCCGTGGCCTGGCTCAAGTTGAGCTGCAGGGTGCGGATGGTATCGGCCATCTGCTCAATCTGCGCATCGCGCTCTGCCGCCGACACATGGTCTTGGTTTACGATTGCACGCGTGCGAATATGCTTGGCCTGGTCGGCGTAACGAAGAGTCGACAGTGTCTCCTCGTAATCCGAAGGAGAAATGCAGGCAATCATGGCCGTCTTCGAATTTCCACCCAGGCTATCCTTCAGCAACCACGTGAGAATCGAGTCGCGGTACGGCACCACATCCTTGCTCTTGCTCTTCCTTCCGCTGGGGCGCTGCTGTTTCGGGTCAGCCAATGCCGCGATCACCCTTCCCAGAGTGGTCAGCGACTTGTTAATGTTTGAACCCTCACGAAGCCTCTGGCCAGTGGCCTCCGTGGATTTGGCACGTTCGGATCCAGCGAGATCAACCAGTCTAATACGAGCGTTCCGTTCTGTGGTCTCATCAGTGTTAATGTCGTGATGGATCTGCTTCAGCGTGATGGTGAAAACCGCATGAGACCGCGAGGACGTATCATTCATCTTCGTGCTGGCAGTGGTACGTGAGGTGTCACCCTTTCTCATGTACTTCATGAGTTCCGCGAAGCTTCTAACAGGAACCTCAGTCAGGTCCTTGACGTATGGTCCGTCCGTGGGCGATTCGCGAATCTTGAGGTAGTAAGGCGGGTCCGTACGTGGAACAAGCAAGTCACGCACATGCTCGTTGTACACCTCGAAGTACGACACGCGAACATTATAGCTGATGTCAGGACACTGGGAGTTTTCGATGCGCTCGAAGAGATCTTCGCAGGTGCGAGGGATCAGGCCAGGCTGGTCAGGCGTTCCCATCATGGTATAACTCTTTCCAGAGCCCGTCTGGCCATATGCAAAGATACAAGTGTGGTATCCCTCAAAGTTGTGGTCCAGGAATTCCTCTCCAAGGGAGTTGTACACATCTTCCTGGTGGGCATAATGTTCATCTGTCTCATCGTGAGACCAAAAGGAATTGTCAAAGACGAATGACTTGTCTTCAAGTATCTTCCCGCGTGCCTGCGATTTCGGTTTACCTGCATCCGCAAGATCAGGCTTCGGGGCCAAAAGCTTGGTAGTCTGAGTGCGCGGATCCATTGAGATGAGGCATTCCGCTCCACGTTCGATCTCTGTTTGAAACAATTCCAGTGTTAGCCACTACTGGCGATTGGAGCTCTTCGACACCTTTTCGTGCACCACCCAACAGATCGAGGTATGCGACATGAGAAACGTACCTCTTGGCAGGAACTTCCTGACTCTCACGACAACCCGCACGTTACCTCCGGGGACCGGGCTCGAGACACCATCCCGACAGCCGGCTGGTACCACCACACTCTCTCTGGATCTCAGAGATGGGCTTGAGGCCGAAGACCTGAAGGTTGCAGCGGATGCGCTCGAAGTGACGCTAGTCGCGCCGGTATGCCCACTGAGCACAGTTGATCCCGTACTCGAGACCGAAGAGTGTGAGCCAGGGCCATATCCATGACTCGGGCTGAAAAAGCGCGTATCGATGTCCATCTTGTCACTGTTCTCCCGCAACAATCGTTGACACTCAGCAACTAGCTCCCGTTGACGTTGAAGAAGTTGATGGTACATACATGCATAAGAGAAACAGAAACGAAGTCTTAGGGTATCGAAAATCGAAAGCAGACGAAGTCTCTAGCATGCACGATATTTGAGCTGCTGGTTGCAGGAGATGCGCTGCACAGCTTCGTTGATGTTGCTTGTGTTTGCGATGACTTCTGTTGGTTGACGCGGCGATAAAGGTCAGCTCTCTTCCGCGACAGAGCTTCCCCGCATAGGGGGCATGCAAGGGCAGTTTCCAGTATTGACTTACCACAGGCAGCTGGATCTCTAACCTGAGCCTCCAGGCTCACAATCTGGAGCTCCAGATACTGCAATCTGTAGTGTTGCTGTTATATCCGTGCTGTATGCAGGAACTGTTGTCCTTCGTTATGGTTTTGCTTGAACAAGTTTAGGCGGATTGCGGCAGGTAAGCAAGTGCAACCATTAAGGTTTGGTGCGACCGCATGGCTGGTGCGTTAAGGGACGGGACTGTTATCATTGCGGGTAGCGATTTTGCCTCCAACTGGCTTAGAACTTTCCTTCTCGCAATTCTAGCCCGGGTAGAGCTCACTTTGTTGCTATGGCAATTGACAGCCCTGTCGCAATCTTACGCAGGACCAAAAGTGCAGAAGGACCATACCCAGTAAAAGAAACAATAATAGCCCAGACCTATAGATTTAGGCAATTGCAGCGTAACAGACTTCTACCTATATGGTTTTTATATATAACTAGCTTTCAAACTACCCCAGAAATCATCTAATAGATAGCGTTGAGGGTCCTCGATGCATATCATGCTCAGATTCCCCGTTCTAATCCGTATACACGCGACAGATGGGGTCCGTCAAGTGACGTGGACCAGCGCCGGTGTGAGAAATCAACATGTCCTGCAGAGCAAACACTACTAGTCACAAAGGATTTACAGTAGAACAAAGCGGATGGTCTAGAACCTTTGTATCTTTATCAGAAACAACAGTGAATAATAGAGCAGGGCAGAAAGTGGGGTTGGCGACCGTTTCTCTTTCTTCAGGGCCACAGTACTGTAGAGCACTTTGCTCACATACCTCTCGCTGGTGACACGATAATGGGAAACAACCTTATTGTAATGATCGAATCGGGAGTGAGTAATGTATAATATGCTTAGTACCAGTCATCTACCAAAATGGGTACATATCTCTATCGATTGCTGTACTGAGAAAATAGACTCTCTAAGTGGCGCAAGTTATGTAGAAATGCAATAATCAAAAGGATTATAGAATCATGCAAGTCCTTTAGGCAATAGCTCCTTCCCAACCTCCTTAAGAAGGAACTCATCCTTCAGCGTAGGGATCTTGCTCTTCGCCTCAACCGTTTCGGTAATCCCCATCGCCTTGCAGAGGTCGATCACTTCGCCATCAAGAGGTGCCTCGTATATGAAAAGACCCAATGCGAAAAGGAAGCCGTGAAAGGCCTCCACGCTCTCTTCCTCGGTGCCTATCGCTTCTAGGAGAGAGGCGACCAGCTCAACTTGGTCTGCTTCGGGTAATTTGTCTGAGCGACCTTCAAACCGCTCGTTATGATTGAAGGCAGCCAGGTTGTATGCCAGGGAGGCGGCCACCACTCGCAGATTCGTCTGACTGTCAAGCAAACAACCGGTGAGGAGTCGGATGCAAGTCTCTCGGAGAGGCTGGTAGGAAGCGATCTGTTCAGGATAAAGAGGGGTGGTAAATAGATTGCAAGCGAGCTGAAGCATGACGATACGAAGGTTGTAGGGACATGATGGAAGGTCATTGGAACGTGAAAGGAGAGTGAGGAGTGTCTTCTGTTCAGGTTCCTCGGCGAAGAACCCGCTCACACGGGGATCAAGAAAGGCTAGTCGCATCATGTCGACAAAAGCAAAGTGGATATCGGATGGCAGGCTGGGATAAGTGGATTGGATGAACGCAGCAAGCGACGAAAGGTTGGGGATCGGTGTTTCCGCTGGCATATTCGAGTTCCTGGCCTTGATAAAGTCGACAACGGACTGAATCGTCGGATCTTGCCCGTGAGATCCGATCTTTTGCTGAAGCTTCCCGAGCGGAGGTACCTTCTTGTACGTAACGTAATTTGTGAGTTTCCTCTGGAAGCTCGGCAGCCTTAACTGCGCATGAGGATGGGGTGGGTGAGCCATTTGAATGAGCATGCGGACGTTTCCTCGAAGCTGTCCCGGGTTCGCGCCGCTCCACTCGTTCTCTTTCTGACCCTTCAAGAAGGTCATGAATGTCGGAGTCGCGCGGACGCCATACTTCATGCTTACATCGTAGGCATAGTTCAGGTCGACTTTTATCAACACAGCCTTGTCTCCTGCCTCCTCTGCTAATTCGTCGTATGTGGGATAGCAGATTTTGCATGGCGCACATGTAGAGGACGTGAAGAATATAACGGCACATGAGTCCTTAGCGCCAGCCAGCATTTCTTCTAGCTCTTTTAGATTGCTGACATTGTGGACTTGGCCCGTAACAGCAACTCTCTTCCCTGGCGCTGGCACTCGTTCTTGCGGTCGTGCGACTGGAGCAGCTGCGGATGGAACCTCTTGGCCCGTTGGGGTCTGTGTAACTCCACGCATAGCTGACTCTAGTTGCGGTTTCATCATCTGTCCAAATGGAGTGCTCAGGAACGTCTGCGGTAGACTCGTTATGTGCTCTGGGATGCCCTTGCCGACAAGAAACATGGAGAGGTCTTGCGTGAAGTTATTGCAGTTGTGCAGGAACAGATCATAGGACTATAGATTTTTGGAGTCAGCCAACTGCCAACTGTACCAAACTCTGATAGCATATTGGGTAGATGAAAATACAGTACCTCTGGAGTATAAACTTCAGCCAAAGAGTTGATATATTCCTGTATTACCTCCCCCGGAAGCTCCGTCCGACCCATGTGCAGAACCTCCATGGGCTGGCCATGGTGCGTGGTCCCAGGCACTGTCTTCTGTATTCCATGGCCGAAGAAATATTCCACGCCGCCAAAGACAAGAGAAGTGTGGTAAATTGCGTCTATCTGGACTCCGGTCAAAGCGAGCGAATACTGTGATCGCGCGTTAGAGAATCAGCCAGATGTATTATCATGTAGCACATACAGCTCGCGCGAGACCCTATTCCCACCGTTAGTAAAGAAGTTCTTCATAAATCTATGTATGCGACTCCACCTTTGAAAGATCATAAACGTACAGCTCTACATCCATGGCGATAGAGCACGATAGATAGAGTACTCTAGAGCGAACGCGATCTCTAGATTGGAACTACAGAATATACAATATATTTCCGCAAAAGAATGCAATGAGATATGTGAGGAAAGGACAGTATGGTGTAACAGGTCTGTATCTAATAGACTACGCGCCGTAATGCTGGCTCAGCCCTGCGATGCTAACTAGGCACCGGGAACCATAACGTCAGCCCTCGGTGTTTCCATGAGATACTAGCGCCCGCCGCGTGACACGGCTAGCCTCCGTCATTTAACAGCGCTTCAACTCGAAGAAACATTAAGTAGAAAATTATTTATGAAACGATACACGAATATTCCTATAAGACTGAGAGCCACGCAATATAAAGCAACTCGTTACTAAAGGTTCAGGGGCGCGAGTGGCTCATTCCCTGTAAGCCCTCTTTTTCGGAGAAGAACATCTCGATATTCCAGATATTCTTTGTATGCTGGTTTCGGGACAGTCCTATCTTCATTCTCCCATACTTGGAATCTAACCTTCTCCCAAACCTCAAGTTGACGAGTAAGATTCGTGCTCGGTTTGATTCTTTGCTTTGATTGAACAAAATGCAATACGTCTGCTTGCTGCATATTAAACTTGCGCATAAGATAGGCAATGATAACAGTCGGCGAGCGTGATATCCCAAGATCACAATGAATTAATATCGCCCCCGAAGCAGCACCGCGCCCCTCGTCATTTGTTTCATATTCGCCCTCGACGGGTAAGGAGGGCAATGAGGAAAGAGCTGGGGACGCCATTTGGTCAATAAAGTCGCAAATATCACTCATATGGGCGAGGAGGTCTTGGGTCGACGAATCTGCACACTGAACCCATTTGTGACGATATTCTGGAACGCCCGCCTGTCTTGTAATGGTATTCCACCATACCCATCGAGCATCTGTGAGAGAGACAATTGCGTTGATATGGTTTTTTTGAAGCATTTCCCGTTTGTATGATGCCTCGACATTTCCCAGGAAGAGACCAGGGACAATCTGCCTCATCCGAGCCGTAAATGCCATCTCCCACTTCTTGTTCCTCTCCTGCTGAGAAATTTCTCTTGTAGCATTTTTACCCGTCATGTTTGTGCTCCTGGCTTAAAGCTAGGGAGAGGTCTGAGGTTGCTCGTAAGGTTAAGGTAGATGGGAAGTTGTGGTGCTTGGTTATTACAGTAAGACACGAGGAGCCAAGCCCGGCGAAGTAAGTACTGTACTTATCGCAACGTTAAGTTGGTCGCCGTTCCGCCCTCCTGCTGCCTGTCCCGCGCCGAACCAGACCGACACCGCAATGCGATAGCATCCAGTTCTGTTTTCTGTTCCAGCATTTAGGTTGAAATGGTGCGTATCTCATATATTGCTATTCTTGTGATTAGTAGCTAACACTTCATTCTCCCACAGCCCCCGAAGCGCCGAGGCGGCGGAGCGGCCGCAGCAGCTACCCCGAGGAAAGGCAGACAGTCCAAGCTTGCGAAGGAGAACGACATAACAGCTGAGGAAGAGAATGAGATCAAGGAGGCTTTCCACCTCTTCTCAACAGTCAATGAAGAATTTGAGGACGAGAAAGAAGGCGTGATCCGTACTCAGGATGTGCGGAGAGCTCTTGTGTAAGTCGTCCGGATCTAGGTCGTGGCCTTCGCATTGTCGCACCCATCAAAGAAAGTCACGGTATCAAGGCGACTAATCCACTGTACAGAGCTATTGGGCTTCCGCCCTCTGACTCCCAAGAACTGTCTTCGATTCTCGCTGCTATTGACCCCACCTCGACGGGGTTCGTTCCATACGCCCCGTTCCTCTCCGTTGCTGCTGCAAAATTACATGCTCGTGGTGACGATGCCCTTGACTCCGAAGTCGAGGCAGCCTTCCGATTGTTTACACTGGGAAACGATGGACCTATCACCCTTGGTCATCTGCGCCGGATCGCTCGTGATTTGAAGGAGGACAGTGTTGGAGACGAATTACTGAAAGACATGATCCGGGAGGCCAATGGCGGAGCGGGTGTGAATGACGGCGTGACGCTCGAACAGTTTCGCGACGTGATGGCTAGAGCAGGAGTGTTTTGATGATCTCGGACTGTCTATATTCTCGTGCTCAAGGAGTTGGTGGCTTTGCGGAAGGCGTTTCTTTCTTCTGGTATGGGTCTAGGAGTCTACTTTCGGCGTGCATTTTCCCTTGGAGGTGCCTGTGAATGCAGTATTTTAAGTGCATACTCCGAACATGATTATGATATATTCGATGCCAACCTTGCACACGCTGAGAATGATAAACCTGTAAAGAAATTACATTTGGGATGAATTCCGAGGCCCTCACATGGACCGTTGCGCTGAAGAGAGCACAGAGAAATGAATCAAAGACAGGGTATCATACTATGGCCAATAACTATACATAAGAAAATTTACATTAAAATGTATCTGATCAGTTGTATATGATAAAAAAGAGGGCAATAATGCACAAGTAAGTTTCATGGCTGATGATTGTAACGCCAGGCGATGCCCCGCCACCCCGCCTACTTAGTTAAAATTTATCGATGTGATAAGATCAAGAAAAAAAGATCTCTGGTCCGACTTCGCAACGCGACCATCAAAACCAGACCATCACATTCCCTTCACTCTTTCTTTCTCTGACTTCAAAAATTAATACCTGACAATGGCTCCAGCTGCGATCGATATCAGCACTGAGGGCGTGGATCCCACCGTCCTTGCACTGCGCAAGACCCTCACTAACGAATCTGAGCCCCTCGCTCGCCGCTTCCGCGCCCTTTTCTCGCTGAAGCACCTTGCCTGTCTGCAGCCGCCGAACGAGAAGACTGTGCCAGCTATTCAGGCGATCGCTGCTGGCTTTGCCTCTTCTTCGGAACTTTTGAAGCATGAGCTCGCATACTGTCTTGGCCAGTCGAAGAACCGCAACTCTGTCTCCTACCTTGAACATGTCCTCAAAGACCCCCAGGAGGATACGATGTGCCGGCACGAAGCCGCGGAAGCTCTGGGAGCGTTGGGCTATGAGGACAGTTTGGACCTACTGAAGAAGCTACGAGATGACAGCAATGAGTCGGACGTGATCAGGGAGACCTGCGACATTGCTGTTGACAGGATTCTCTGGGAGAATTCCGAGGAAAGAAAGGCCGAGAAATTGAAGCAGAGGTACATTGCTTTCATATCTATTCCTTTTTGGGTGACAGGGCTAATACATGATTTTCCCGTGCAACAGTGACTTCGCTTCTATTGATCCTGCTCCACCGCTCCCGCTGGCATCCAAGGAGCCCTCCATCCCTGAACTCGAGGCGACACTACTCGACACGAAACTTCCTCTTTTCAAGAGATACCGCGCTATGTTCGCCCTTCGCGACCTTGCGTCCCCTCCAGATCTGCCCACCGCTGTTCCTGCTATTCACGCCCTCGCGAAGGGACTGCAGGACCCTTCTGCACTGTTCCGTCACGAAATCGCATTCGTCTTCGGACAGCTCTGCCATCCAGCTTCGATCCCAAGTCTAACAGCTACACTGAGCAACCAGGAGGAGGTTGGTATGGTCAGACACGAAGCCGCTGAAGCGCTCGGAAGCTTGGGCGACGAAGAAGGCGTTGAAGAAACCCTGAGAAAGTTCCTGAATGATCCGGAGCAGGTCGTGAGGGATAGTATCGTCGTCGCTCTCGACATGGCAGAATACGAGAAGAATGGAGAGATCGAGTATGCGCTTCTACCCGATACAGCGGTGCCAGCCGCCTGAGTTTGTCGCAAAATTTCCGGCGTTTGGTGTTGATGATCGGTTTCCGCTCCCCTTAGCTTGTAAAAGCTGGTTTGATTACGTATATAAAAAGTATTCCGTTCAGTTTTGTACAGTTTCCCTGGAGAGTATATTAGTACTGCGGAATCCAAGAGCAATTCAATATGGCTGGCATACTTGTAACCGCAAACACAGGAGTAGAAGATCGTGCTTCCTTCATCTGCACTACGCAATTGGACACTCGTGTAGAACATCTCCTTCCTTCCACATCTTTCACATGTCCTCTGGGCAACGGCTTCGGTCTTTCTATCCTCGGTAGTCAAGGTCTGCACTGCGGATCTCTTCGCGCGGAGAGCGGAGGGAAAAGCATTCGGTTTCGATTCAGAAACGATAGTCTTCGGGACAATGTCTGACGGCATAATGAGTGATTGAAGCCTCAGACTTTGGCTGAGAATGAGAGAAACTCACCTCTGTTTCGCGCTCCGCAGACATCGCAGACGATAATAGTATTCACGTCGCCTCTTGATTCCTGCAGAAGGTTTCCGCAGTCAGTGCAGAAAATCAATGATCCAATCGCCGACATTTCGTGTGCGCAGTCGCGTATATTTTTCTTTCACAAAATAGAGTGCTTCCTTCAAAGACTGTTCTACGGTAGAAAAACCTAACGCGCAGCTGCGAATCGTAGGGATCTCGATATTAAAGATCGAATATTTTTTTTTCTTCGGAAAGGATTTGCACGGACCGAGAGAGAGAGAGAGCGGGAGCCAAGCGTTGGGCGGTGGAGCAATTCATGGGCGGCAAAGAATCACGCTTGCAATGCACGGCGCGCTTAACGAGCGGGTGCCTGGCATCGTATCCAGCATTTCAGAGACTATTTCGAGGGGAAGTGCACTCAGTGCCCATGACCATGACTCTTGAGCTTGCAGTTCCTCATGGCCTTGTCTATGAGCGGGAACCGCTTCTTTCTCTCTACTAACCTCCCCTCTAGCAGCTCATCTCCGTGACAGGGACAGACGTCATGGACCAGATCCGTCACCCAGCGGTCCAGGTGGTCATCAATGGCCATCCGCAGGCCGCAGCTCATGGCCATGGAACCGTTAATGGCACGGGGCAGCGGCATGTACGGCCTTTGTCAGTCGATGAAGCGCTGCGGTATTCCCCGATGAGCAGTGCTCCCATCTTTGGTCTAGGTGCGTTTTGATGACACTTCAATCTGATAGTAGAATCTTCTCACACATTGATATTGCTTGATAGACTGTATCCTTCACCCTGATATCGGCCGTTCTTCGACCACCGCTGCAGTTGGCCACGACCGCTCTGCCCGCAATACCCTACATGACCTCGATAACGAGACTCGCTCCGGGTCTGGCGAGTCCACTCGACTAGAGACGACACGGGAATATCTGCAACAGTTGTTGGATGGGGACCAGTTGACTGAATTGTGAGACATTAGCGTCTCCAGTTATTATTCGCTTGCTGACGATACCTATAGCAAATTCAAACTTCCAGCTGGCACAGCAGCCCCGAGTACCCTGTCACCGACTCCCAACACTCAGTCTATGGGTATTCATAGTTTGGGTCCGTTCGCGAGGATGATGCTGGAGTCAACGGATATAGCGTTTCGGTGTAAGCTGCTTCCCTCAAATCTTAAAGGTTGTATAGGAGCATCTCATTAAGAAAGTTAGATCCTGCCCCTGCGACACCCAGCTCCAAATCCAAAGATGGAGATCGTTCTCAAAAATCTCTTCTTACACCAGTATCGGCATCAAGAGGACCATCATCATTTAACGAGCAAGCCTCCCTTCGCAACAATACTGCCAGTGTGCTCTGTGCGAAAGAAGGATCTCCTCTGAAACCCACCGTCGTCGTTCCTCCTCTTCCGCCATCGTCTCAGCATACGGAATACGAGCCGCTTCCCGACGCGAGTCCATTCAAGAAGAGGAAGTTAGAGACAGATGTCACAGGTAATCTCAGAGCGATACGCCTAAGAGACCAGAAGGAAGAAGCAGATGCCGCCTTGTTGAAGTTGCAGGATATTCTACACGAGATATTCGAGGCTGAAGATCGGCTCGAACCTGATACATCATCTTTGGCTGCGACTCCGGTGTTGAACGCGATCTTTAAAACAACTAATTCACTAGAGGTCAATGGCTTCATCCTCACCTCCGAGGTACATAGCCGCCTTCAGAAAGCTATCCAGAAGGTGGTAAGCTTCGGGAGATTGCAAGATATTCCTTCTGATTACTTGACTCGGATCCAGAAACTGTGCGAGGGGCCTATAATCTCCGCCCAGGCCCCAGACCTGAAATTAGATGATCCTTCTAATGATTCAGAATCTCAAGAATGGCTGAAGAAACTCGAAGATATGCAAAATGCACTTTTAGCAATCAACACACTACTCCAGACCATGTCCGGAAGTGGGAGTGAAAGGGATCTGTGCCCAGAAGAACTCGTGCAAGCAATCCCAGGGGTCTTGAACCAAGTTTTCGATAACTGCATCATCCCTGCCGTCGAGGCGCGGTTGGGCGGTAAAGGCTCACAATTCTTCGAGTTCTTCTCTACACAGAGACAGATCATTGGAAGTCTAACTCACCAAACCAAGAAAGTCTTAGCTTTGTTGGCAAAGTTCCTTTCCAGAGTCGACGTTTCTGAAGGCACTATCACCGCAACGGAGTTCCTCGCGGCCAAATTAATTTTCGTGGAGAATGCTCACAATGACAAAGAATCCGCTGTTGGCCATCAGAGATACGAGTCTGTCCGCCGTGGAGCAATGGACGTCCTCGCTAAGATATTCTCGAAGTATCCTCTTCAGCGTCCATACATTCTCGATGAGATTCTCGTCTCATTAGAGAAACTGCCTTCCACCCGTCAAAATGCGAGACAGTTCAAGCTCATAGATGGCAAGAATATCCAGTTTCTCACTGCGTTGGTGCTGCAACTCGTGCAAACCACTGCACTAGAAGTCCATTCGAACAGACCGTCAAAAAGTAAACGCCGACTTCCTGTGAAGCCAGAGAAGGGTAGCGACGACGACGACGAATTGTTGGGTGACGGTGACGACCAGGAAGACAGTGAGTCCGATGAAGACTTACCAGCATCTCGAGCAACGTTCCACCGGCTTGCGAGTCGAGTAGACCGTCTCCATGACAATGCGGTTCGCAGTGCGCAGTACATAGTGAAGTTCATCGTACAGCGTGCCATGACCTCGACGAAGACTGGGGACCAGCCGTATCGAAATATTCTGGATTTGTTCACAGAGGATCTCATTAGCGTTCTCGGCTCTACGGACTGGCCCGCCGCGGAATTATTGTTGCGTGTGATGGCCTCTCATATGGTTGGTCTCGCTGATCATGATAAGAGCCCTGCGACTGTGAAAAACATGGCACTTGAAATATTGGGCTGGATGGGATCCGCGATCTCGGATCTCACGGCTGCTGCACAACACTCGATCTCTTCTATGGAGGACACCGGTAGTGAACTCACGGAGTATCTCCGGCAGCTGTTTGACGAACATTCACGACATGCATTACACCCTGAGGACTTAATTTCCCCAGAGGGCCCCTACCGCATTGCTCTTGAATATCTACAGGACCGTGACTTGGGTGACTGGCAGCTCACAAGTGCTCGTGGCTACTACTTGACTCAATGGGCCAAGACTGCATGTCTCACCTACTACGATTCCAATAACAAGGACCTGGTCAGTAGAAGCAACGACAGCGAAGAGCTACTGATCATTCTGGCCAAAATGCTGGAGGACCCGGTATGGCTAGAAACCCATAGGTCTGTACAATATGTTCTTCTCTGCAGGGAATAATGCTGACATTCTTAATAGCCACTTCAACAACGTCTCTTCCGCTCATGGCAAATTCGCTTACATTATCACTGTCTTAAATATGGGATTCTGTAAAGCTTTCGACATGATATTGAAAGTACTACTAAATTCTATAACGAGTGACCAAGCCAAGGTACGTAGTCGCAGTCTGAAGAGTGTGATTGCCATGCTTGAGAAGGATCCGAATCTGCTTGATAGGGATGCCTCCGTCATGCGGGTTATCCTCAGATGTGCGACCGATGCGTCCCCCATGGTCAGAGATTCGGCGCTCTCACTCATTGCAAAATGTATAACTCTCAAGCCAGCACTGGAGGAAGAGGGTTGCCGGACCATTTTAGCTTGCGCCGCAGATCCAACTCCCGGAGTCAGGAAGCGTTGCATTGGACTGTTGAAGGACATTTACCTGAAGACCGCGCGGAATGAGCTTAAACTTGCAATGCTGGACAGCCTCCTCCAACGCACTGGAGACGTTGAGGAAGGTGTGGCTCTTCAAGCTCGCCAGACTTTTGAAGAGATCTGGTTGACTCCTTTCCACAATTCTATCGACTCGATCCAAGACGCGCCGAAGTTGAAAGTTGCATTGTCAAAGCAGGTCTCTCTCATAATCAATCTGATCAGGCGGAGTGAAGCTGCTGTGGACAGTCTCGGCTCATTCCTAAAGAAGATCTTGTCTGACAGCTGCAAGACTGCGCCTGCGAATTTCAAAGTATGCAAGGCAATGGTCTCGAACATGTTTGACCGACTTGTTGATGACGCAGAGCTGTCGGACAAGGAACATCAGCAAGCTCTATTGCAAACGATCACGGTTTTCGCCAAAGCAAATGCCAAACTTTTCAGCCCTGATCAGTTGAAAACATTACACCCGTACATTGGCCATCTTGTCACTGCAGATGACCTCTATATCTTCAAATCTGTCGTCGTGATCTACCGCTGCGTTTTACCGTATGTATCTACGGCCCACAATACTCTCTTGAAGGAAGTTCAGAATGACCTCTTCAAGAGTGTCGCGAAACTTGCACGAGTGGAGTTGAACGAGGTCATGGCGTGTTTGTGGACCATTAACGGGGTGCTACAGAATACCGAGCGGTTGGTCAAGCTTACGATATCTGTCTTGAAGGGCATCGAGCAAGCCAAGAAAGTAAACCTTGCCGAGAGCGGCAAGGCAGACGTCTTGGCCCGCGCGAGAAGCTATGTGCGTATTGCGGGTTGCGTGGGAAGGTATTGCGACCTGGAGCAGTATGCACCGCATTTTAAGAATGCTTTTCCAGGTTGGAAGGGAGGTTCGGTCGCTGGTCTGATGGTGGATTCCATAATTCCTTTCACATCGCCAAAGCAGCCTGTCGAACTGCGAGTTATGGCTTTAGAGAGTCTGGGATCTATATGTCAATCTTGGCCAGCGCAGTTTGGTCGGGAAGAATCTAGGCGGGTCTTCTCTCAGGTCTTCAAGGAGGATAACGCCAATCTGCAGAATATTGTGCTGAAGGCCTTTTCCGAGTTCTTTGCCATCCATGAAGGCAAGTCAGAGAAATTGGTACAGCCTTCCACAGGAGACACGGAGAATACCACTAGGCTAGGAGGCTCTCTCAAGGCAAGCGATAATGATGGAGCAGCGGCATTGATTGCCCAACATTTCCTGCGCGATATGCTACGGGTTGCCCAGTCGCGGCAAGATACTTACTCATTGACTGCCATTGAGCTTATTGCAAGCATAAACCGTCAAGGTCTTGTTCATCCGAAAGAGTGCGCAGGTGTCCTCGTTTCCCTGGAGACCTCAACTATACCAGCGATCGCTAAAGTTGCTTTCGACACGCACAAAATGCTCCACCTGCAGTACGAGTCCATGTTTGATAGAGAGTATATGAGAGCAGTCCAAGATGCTTTCTATTACCAGCGTGATGTTGTGGGTGATCCTATGGGAGCTGTGGCACGTCCCTATGCGGCGAAGCTGGCACCGCTGTTCGACATCATCAAGACAAGTAACAGCAAATATCAGAAGAAGTTCCTGGCGAACCTCTGCTCCAAAGTTAATTTCGAACTAAAGGACCTGGATGTGTCGGGAAACCCGCCCGAACACTTGTTACTCTCGAGGTTCTTGTGTCAGAATCTGGCTTTCTTCGAGTATGGACAATTGGCAGAATTACTCCCAACCATCGGCTGCATGGAGCGCATCGTAGCTGCCACAGGCACCATTATTGGCCACTCGATCGAGACAGATATCTTCCCCACTACGGTGGAACCTCCTCCGCTCCTCCAGGAAGGTTTGGATAAACCAGTTGACATGGTGACCTTACCGACGTCGCACTCCATCAACCCCCAGACCCTGCGGCAATTGACCACTGCAGCCGCAGCTCTGTCGATGTTATGGGAGGCTCGTACTCACCTCCGCCGTCTCTATGGTATCAATTCTCACGTCCGCCAAAAAGAAGGCAAAAATACCGCCAAAGAATTGAACAAACCTCCCACGAAGGTCCATGGGGTGACTGGAGATAGGTTTTGGGAGGCAATCACCAAGAACATGGCGTCCCTGGATAGTGAAGACAACATGCTCGCTAAATGTCGGGAGTTCGCAACTCTCCTCTCGATTGACGACGAATTGAAGGTTTCTGCACACGATGACGCCGAAGGGGACAGCGTTGACGAAGGCATGGACGTGGATGATATGGGAGCTTCATTTATCGCCAACGGGATGAAGCCAACGAAACGCAAGAACTCCGTTTCGAGTGGTGGCCCACCTAAGAGGCCGAAGGGGAGGAAGATGAGTGCCGGGAAGAAAAGGTCCAGCACTGAACCCGAGGATGACGGGTTCTAGGGGTAAAATAATGGAGGACCAAGGCGCTTACCATAGAGGATGTGGAACACACGAGGACCGGGTAATGGCGTTCTGGGAGTCAATATTATTTTCTTTTCTTTTGAGCACATCATTGGCGCGTGACACCTCTGGGAAGGATTTCTCTTTTACCAGTGACATGCTGGAACTGCATCTGAGGCGCAGGCAGTCGACGGTGGGCGTGTTAATACCTGGAATCACCTGCCATGGTATCATGATTACTGGACAGTTGCATATTAGACAACTAGTATTATTTGGGCCACTGGCCTCAGTGTCATCTATTTAATTGCTTGCGAATGTATATTCTAGTTTAATACTTGTGCTGTTATAACTCTCGTGTTTAGTCCAATTTGTGTAGGATCGTGTGCTAGTTAGATCGCCAACCGATTCAGCAGCAGCAGATCACACATTGATTGGGATCTACATTGCTATTTTAGATTTATACGAGAACTGTTGCAGTTTTTCAATTAAAAGAATATTCATTGCTATGCGACTTTCACTGTCATTATGATCATAAACACAGGCCGCCCTGTGGCGGTTGTCGTTCTTTGGTCCCCAAGACACGAATATACTGTACAATCAAGACTGACGGTTCTAGACCGAGCTCAGCCAGGGGATCCGAGAGACAGCGCACATAATAGATGGCTTTTAGGTCATTCCAATCTTAGTGATAGATATCGCTGTGATCCGCCTTGATCAGATCAGCTCCCTTCTCGCCAATCATGTACACAGAGTTCTGGATGCGGCAGTCCGGGATGACAGGGATGATGGAAGCGTCGATAACACGGAGGTTCTTGATTCCGTGGACCTTGAGCTTCGGGTCTACCACTCCTTGGTCGATGTTCTTCGACAGGCGGTTGGTGCCGCAAGGATGGAAAGCAGTCTGGCAGCGATCCAAAACAGCGTGGTTCATCGCCACATCATCGTCCAGGGGCATCTCCCAGGGGTATTCACCTACGACGATGTCCTTGAAGCCTTCACCCTTGGTAAGGACATCATAACTGAACCTGATACCTTCTCGCATGGCAATGATGTCAAGGTCATTGGAGAAGAAGTTCAGGTTGATGTTAGGCTGCACGAGTGGATCCGCGCTGTTGAGAGTCACCTCGCCGGGGTCAGAGATAGGGCGCACCAGGTCAACGACCGTGGTCATATAGCAACCCTTCTTAGGAACGGGATAGTGCCATTGGAAGGCGCTACCGAACATACAGACGAAGTCAAGTTCGAAGTGTGGCTGTCCGTATGGGCAAAATGGGTCCTTGCCCCCATTCGCGGCCTTTGCCTGACGGTATTTCGGGTCTCTTTCCAGATACTCGTCGATGCGAGGGAAACCCACGAGCTCCAGAAGACCAGAGCCCACAGGACCGGTGTGGTCTTTCTTATAGGCGCTTATGGCAGCCTGGTTCTGGGGAGTCGGTCGCAGAAGGACATCGTCCATGCCGTAGCCATCCTTGACCTGCAAGACGAAGGACCTGGGTGGTCGATCAGGTTCTGACCGACGTGGCGGGAGTCCACGACGACCTCGATACCGTGTTTCTCAAGTTCATGACGCGGTCCAATACCACTTAGCATGAGCAGCTTAGGACTCTCGAAGACTCCCTGAGAGACGATGACCTCGCGATTGGCGTAGAAGCTCAGCTCATTGCCAGAGGCATCAATGACGGTCACTCCCTTAGCAACACGGCTGGCTTTATCAATGATCAAGTTCTTTGAGTGAACTTGAGGTAGGATAGTGATATTTGGCTTTCCCTTCAAGAACAGATAACTTCCAGAACGTACGCCCTTGTAGATTGAATCGACACAATGGGTCAAACCGATCATTTCTCCGTCGTAAATATTCTCGGTCAGGGGTAAACCCCGTGAGGTCCAGGCCTTTGTAATGTTGTCGCGGAAATCAACCAGGGCGTCAATCAACTCCGAATGGGCAATATTGAGAGGGCCGCCTGTTCCGATTTTCTTTAAGCTGGAGTTGTAAAACTGGCCATCGTCGTGGTAGGTTGCACTCTTGCGGAAATAAGGCAGGAGAGGATCCCAAGTCCATTCCTTGCCTCCATACTCCTCCCACATATCGAAGGTGGGTTTACAACCCGGGACCCAGGTGAAGTAATTGAGAGAAGAGCTTCCACCGAGGATTTTGCCACGAGTGTTGGGCTTCTCGATACGCTCGTAGTCGTCGCGTTTGACAAGCGTGGTCTTGTAAGCCCAGTCATACTGGCCGCCGCGGAGGTTCTGGGCATTTGAGGGCACAGTGATTTCTTCGATATTTTCCGAATCCTTCACACCCGCTTCGACAACAAGGACATTGATATTGGGATTTTCGGCCAGACGACCTGCGACGACGTTACCCGCGGTACCGCCTCCAACGACGATGAAGTCGAAATGGGTTCCGCTCTTAGCCATGATGGTTTAAATAATCATATGAAGAACAGCTTGTTCTTCAACACCTTTCGATATGTGGGATGTTCAAAGGACTGATTGAATTGTTGAAAGTATTCAGTCCTTGGAGTCCGTCATTATATACGTTCGAGCTTCCCAGATCCTTCAAGTATCGATCCCTTCGTCATATTGCGGGTGCGCGGTACACGTCCCTCTCGTCGGAAAGTCTATAATACTGCAATGACCGGTTTCGTAATCATGTACATCATCGAGTCTTCACCTTGTGGGTGGTCGATGTCAATCGATTTTACCCAGATGTCATGTTAACGTACGAACGCGGGATTCTCTGGTTGCAGGGCGGAGCGCGGGTTCTCCGTGTTTTTCATCTCCCTCGTCCAAGATCAAAAGGGATCAAGGTCAATTGTATCACTTTGTTCGCCACCGCAATGCTTTGTCCTGCTTGGAACATGCGGAGTATGACAGATCTACTACTACTCGATGCGGAATGGGACAAGGAAGATCTATTAACGAAAAGACCCAGATGAACGGGAAATAAATCCAAGGTCAATCATACCGAGCCTGTATCTGACTGATATGTGGATATGTAGATCACTTTAGTTGGGGTATTTATTTTTATAGTAGTTGGTAGTTTGATTGACAGATTACTTGAACCTCGATAGGTTTAGCGCCCGTCAGGAAACTTGATCAGAACAGCAGTTCGATTAGTTAGTAGATCCACCCCATGATGGCATTGATGTGATGGATATCGATTCCGCATCCACTGCGAGATTTACCATCTTTCGAACGTTGCATTGCATTCTATGGTGAGTCCTGCATTACGAGATACAAATGCAGCTTTCGCATTCAATGGCTAAGCTCTACCCCCGATCGTAGAGTCATTAATATTACTATCCTGATATTTTGCTGCGAGTAGCTGTTCCACTGAACTCACAGGTTCAGGCAAATATGACGTATAAGATCAAGTAAATAGGTAATCCGGAAATTCCGATATGACATCTCCATCGATTCTGAGCCGGACGAAAACAGTTAAGGTTACGGGACGAGATATAAAGTGAGTTAATGACCACCTCAAGACCGTTGAGTATTTTTAGGGACCATTGTGATCGGCGGTTGACAGGTTGGTATGCATGCGGAGAAGCACTCCCGAGGATACAGATCAAGCATTCCGTCATTTTATTTGCTCATAGTTGCAATGCTTGTCTTACAACGCTGTTATACGACAGGTACGAAGATTTGGTGGGATAACAATGTCAGCGCGCGACCTGCCGTGTCCAATGTTTGCAGATTCTTTGATATGGATAGAATCTGCTATATCCATAGGGATACATCATTCTTGCCAACTCTCTGACATATACACCTTGCTTCCATGCGCCAGAGGATTCCGCAAGTTATTATAGTTACGTCTTTCAAAACATGTTTCTTGCTTGTTTTAGACTTGTGGAAGGATTCTGTTAGAGATCCAGGCAGACCAACACGAAGGTCTCCTTTTAGTCAACTGGCAGAAAGCCATCATATTCCTTTTGGTCCTAGTTAAGAGCATCCAATGATTGTTAATCTGACGAATCCTAACTCTTCACTATGTTGGACCCTGCCAGTTGAGTGGCTACCACTGTTAAGTGCAAGTGAAGAGAAGAGGTTCCTGATATTGTCATTACCAGCGGCAAGTACGCCGGAAGCGGTGTTTGTGTTGTCATTGTAGTGTAGTTCGAAAAACGGCGCTGTGGGCGCGCTTAATTAGTGTCCTGGTTTAAGGATTCAGACTCATCTACCCCAGATCCCTAAGAACAGATTAATGTATTGATAATAGCTGTTCTATGTTATTTTTATTATCAGCTTCTGCTATCAAAACTGACCCATGTATGTGTAGTACTGGTATGGTATATATTGTTCCCAGCTTTTCTGGATCACGCGGCATATGCACTACAAAAAGTATTGAACGACCGCAGGCAGTAGGGACGAGAAGGATTCAGCTTTTTACATAAATTTATCGTCAAGACCCCGAGCAAGCACAGGTGTTTTTATAAACTTATATCCAATCGTCAAAAGATTGCTGCACCAACAAACATGATTTTCACTCCGGCGAATAAGATACTCTAAGGCAGGAAGAAATTTTGATGTCCAATCCGGTCATCCATGGCACCAGGGTTATCTATCGTTGACGAAAGTGGCATATCCAGGGACACGGGGGACACGTGGGGATGAAGCGTGGAGGGTTGTCCTTGAGCCACGTTCGAGAAATGTGCCTTGGCTTCCAATGTTAATAAACAGAGGGATGTTTTCTTATTGGCTGGCCTGTGCCTGTTACATATACATACTCTAGAAATAATAAGATGAGGACTATGGTAGAACTTTTTGCTTGGCTTGGGTGTATCTATATCCGGCTTCCCTAAGCTGTCCATAGCGATGTAACGCGGGAAAGTCTATCTAGATCTAAAACAAGCAACGCTGTTGTCTATCAACAGGCCCTGCGTACTTTCCCGTAGCACTAAGGTACACTTAAAGGGTAACTGTCCACGCACAGATTCACCGGGTCTCGAACTGGCATAGATAAGTCGTAGAGTGCGGTCTCGTGTGGGGACAGAGAATATATTATTATGTTTCGAAACTCCGTTCTTTGGAGGGAACAAGCCGACCGTAACCGTACTGAACCATGTAGAGTATTAGTTTCTATAGATATGGAATAGGCCGCGAGAAGACAAGAGTACTACTACTAGTTCTCAGCTCCGAGCAGGCTCCTTTGATCGGAGTTGGCGCTGCCGACTTTCCCGCCTGGTGAATCGGTGAGAGACCGAAGATGCCGAAAGCCGGAGGGTCACGTGAGTGCCAGCCGCGCAGGGGCCGATGACGTTGGTTCCAAGTTGCCAGTGCGTCAACAAGATAGTACCTAGTTAGTAGGTAGTTAATAGTTATGTGATTATCTTCTACTGAGTATCTCTAGTCTGAACTCATCTCTGCAATCCATCGCTGTCATTCTCTCCTCTCATCACGGCCTCGTGTTTCCGTACGGTCACGTTCTTTTCGTCCTCCCTTGATGCCAATGGCTTTGCGTAGGTTCACTTGACTGGCTTTCGTTCCCTGTCGACGTACCCTTCGCTGAGCTCGCGTGTTGCAACTCGTCATGCACACGAGTTTCCTGCGACGTAAACTGGACTACTCAACGCTGAAGAGAGTTGGGCTGCAGTCCTCGCGATTCAATGGCTTCCTGAAATCGGTCCCTGCGGGGATCAGCTCCCCCAGAGCCCTCCATGTTCCTCGCCGCATACCCGTCACCCAATATCGGAGGGTCCAGCAACTCTCTCGTCCGTCGCCCTTCCTCGCAATTCCCATCAGACACAAGTCTGTGTCGGCGAAAATACAGGCGGCGAGACGATCGCCTGTTGTAAATTTTCTATACAAGCTCTTTGCGCTCTCCGGGTTTTTCATCATTTCCAGCGGTGCCGCCATTGTCGCGTTCTTCATCTACGATGCCACCACCTATCGCGAGGATCCCAACGCGGAGGATGTTCCTGTGTCAGAGTTGGCGTTGAACCCCAGACGGGGTGGCCCCAAGAATCTCCCCATAGCAGAGGTTCTGATCGATGATAATGACTCGGATGCCATGGTGGCCCAGAGGGATAAACCGAAGTTGGTGATACTTGGGACCGGATGGGGAAGCGTTTCGCTGTTGAAGAATCTGAACCCGGGTGACTATCATGTGACTATTGTATCGCCAGTCAACTACTTCCTATTTACTCCGTTGCTACCCTCTGCGACAACAGGGACGCTGGGGCTCAGATCTTTGGTCGACCCTATCCGACGGATTGTGCAGCATCTGAACGCCCATTTCGTCAAAGCTGAGGCGGAAGATGTCGATTTCTCGCATAAGCTGGTAGAAGTATCTCAGGTGGACGCAAATGGAAATAAGCAGCACTTCTATCTGCCGTATGACAAACTCGTTATCGGCGTGGGTACGTGATGAAGTTCAGATATGAGGGGTCTCTTCCAGTCAACGCTGATGTTAAAAAAACAGGTTCTACCACCAATCCCCATGGAGTAAAGGGTCTAGAATACTGTCACTTCCTCAAGTCAGTCGATAATGCTAGAGCCATCAAGAACAAGGTGTTGGAGAACCTGGAACTTGCGTGTTTGCCCACAACTTCTGATGAAGAGCGGAAACGGCTGTTGTCTTTCGTGGTTTGCGGCGGTGGTCCCACTGGTGTCGAATTCGCCGCAGAACTCTACGATTTGCTGAACGAGGATCTCCTCTACGCCTTTCCAAAGATCCTGAGGAACGAGATATCGGTCCACGTTATCCAGAGTCGAAGCCACATTCTCAACACGTACGATGAGGCACTTTCGAAGTATGCCGAGGTAGGTTTGATCTACTGGTCCCCTCATTTTGAGCGTGATGTTGACGGTTGAAGGCCCGTTTTGCCCATGACCAGGTCGAGGTTTTGACCAACTCTCGGGTCAAGGAAGTCCGACAGGACAAGATCCTCTTCACCCAGAAGGAAGGTGATAAGACTGTCGTGAAGGAGATCCCAATGGGTTTCTGTCTCTGGTCAACCGGTGTCTGTGAGTACCAACCGCGTGGAAATAATCACTCAGGGAACAGAAGACTAATCATTGATTCCAGCTCAAACCGAATTTGCCAAGAAGATTGCAAAGAAGCTTCAAGGACAAAATAACAAGCATGCTCTTGAGACCGATTCTCACCTGCGACTCATTGGCGCACCCTTGGGCGATGTCTATGCTATTGGCGACTGCTCCACGGTTCAGAACAACTTGGCAGACCACCTTGTCACCTTCCTGCGCACTCTAGCCTGGGAAAAGGGCAAGGACCCAGAAAAGATCCATTTGTCTTTCAAGGAATGGAGAGAGGTTGCAAACCGAGTCAAGAAGCGTTTCCCTCAGGCATCCAGCCACTTGCGTCGGGTTGACAAACTCTTCGAAGAGTACGACAAAGACCAGTCTGGGACTCTCGACTTCGGCGAACTTCATGAACTTCTCCGCCAGATTGACTCCAAGCTGACCTCCCTTCCGGCTACCGCACAGCGCGCTAATCAGCAAGGCCAGTATCTTGGAAAGAAATTCAACAAGATCGCCGCCGCACTTCCGGGCATGAGAGCCAACGAAATCGACTACGGTGACCTTGACGAGGCTGTCTACAAGGCATTCCAATACAGACATCTCGGTAGCCTCGCCTATGTCGGAAATGCAGCAGTGTTCGATTTTGGCGGTCTCAATTTTAGCGGCGGCCTTTTGGCGGTCTACCTTTGGCGCAGTGTCTACTTTGCTGAGAGTGTCAGCTTGCGCACCCGTATCATGCTGGCTATGGATTGGGCTAAGAGAGCACTTTTTGGAAGAGGTACGCATATTTCCTATATCCCCCCCCCCAGATGAAAACGCTTCCTATTATCTTGCTGGCATATATATATATATGACTACTTTCTAACATGTGGCCTTTGGATAGATTTGATGAACTTCTAGAGTCAACAAACCGCGTGTCAGCGTATGAAAGCTTAATGACTTCGGAAAGGATGTATATGGGTCTTTGCAGGTGGTTCAGATCTATTATTTCGTTATCGTTGCGGTTTAACAGCCATCTAAGACAGATATTCCATGTATCTTACATTTAAAGCGAATTGCCAAAAAGGTTTACTATCCTATGATGAAGAAGACACAATCGGTCCAGAAGTAAAATCAAATCGGGGTTTCTGACTATAGTTAAAGAGTAGTATGATTATCAGATTTCGTCAACCCGCCACGGAGTGGATAACAATTGTTCAAGGTAGGTTTTGGAATCCTACATCGACTACCAAGTTATAAACGGGTTTGAGGATATTGCAAGATTGCAGAGATGTCATAATCATATTCATGAGGTTTCATCATAGTTATCAATTATTTATTACTATCCATAGTTGATACAAAACCATAGACCGGCCATGTGGATAGGATCCCGCTTCAAGCGGCGATCACGAGATCATCGCATCGAGATCTCCATTGTTAGTCATCACTGCATCATTTGAGCTGCCGTTGTGGCTTGAACGCCCACTGCCATCGTTGGCAGTCTTCTCAGGTACCAGTCCTAGGTCGAGTTTCTCGGGAAGGTCTTTCTTCGCTTCCCGGGCCTTCTGTTCTGCCCAAGCACGCAATTTTACAAGGTTACGCAGCCGGGCCTCTTTACGAGCGCCTTGGCTTTGCAGGATAGCTTCATTCACTTTGTTTGCGATGTCTTTTCGCAAATCAGGGTGAAGCAGAGAAGAGAGCTGAGGGGCCAGGTTCTCCGATGGGAATATTAACAAGGCCAAAGTGCGCTCCAAATCTTCAAGAAACTGAGGATTTGTGGGAGCTCTCGGGGCAAGTTCCGCAGTTGCGAAATCAAGAGCGGGGGTGATGTCTCCATTAGGAGAGGTAGTACACTTTCGGATTAGCTCCACTAGCTGCAAGCGGAGAAGCGAAAAGTGCAATGAAGGGTTTTCATCGAGGATCTGAGACGACTGTTAGTTACATCGAGCCATTCTGGACAACTGGTGGACGATAGAAATGACAGGAAGGTAAACGAATGTTGCTGTTCATACTGAGGACTGAAGATGTTTGTTTATCATCAACACCCCGAAGGGTGTATTATGAGTGGTGCATGAAACTGGTATAATCATAGCAAAAAAGGTGGGCAGGAAAAGCAAAGAAGTTCTGGATCAAACTCAAGGAGCATGCATACCTGAGGATTGAGCTCATTGATTTTCTCGATGGCTGTTTGGATATCCCCAGAGTGGATCGCGCTGCGAATCTCGACTCTTTCCTGGATTGACTCAACATCCAGCCTAGGTTGAATGTTGGCCTCAACAGCAAATCGCTTAGCAGCGGAGGGATAGCCGTTGGTAACGAGGTAGTCCATGACAAGGTAGTTGATGTCACTTCAGGTCCACAGTTAGCGACAATCACCATACAAAAAATGCAGGCGAAAGAGAGACAAGAAATGTAATTCAGAAAGACAAGTTAACATATTCTCCTCAAGTGTTTTTCAGAGAGATTCCCAACTTGATTTTTGACGCATCATGATAGGAAGCGACAGGTAGCATAGGAGAGTAACGTACGTTTTGGACGGTCTGACCTCGTCGACCTTGCGCTCGAAAGAGTGCCATGTTGGCGTGTTAGCGGAGGAGCTGGGAGACATCTGCCTGCTGTTAATACCAGAAGCGACGCGGTCGCGGAAACGTCGGGACCATACAAAGTCGGCAGACGTCATGATGGGAAACGAAGGCTAGATGAATTCAGAGAGCTGAGCTCTAAGGGATTCTCCGGTGTTGAGAAGAAGGAGCAGGCAGCATAGCCAACGAGACGGAAGCCATGGAGGGATTCGTCTCGCGGCGAAGGTCTGGTGACGGAGAGGGAAAGGAAGAAGAAAAGCAGTGCGGGCGACGTTTTAAGGCGGAAGCGAAGGTCTTGGCCCTAAGCTTGAAAAAGCAGCCGAGCTAACCTGTTTCCGACCAAGCGAGACAAATTAGACGAGAAGCTCTCTAGCTTGCTTGCTATGTGCCACCAGCTTTCTGTCCCAGGTCTCTGCCTCCTGACCGGTAGAATCCAGCTTTTTTCTTTTGCTCTAGTCGGTCGAGGTTTGAGATTGGAGGACTGTATGTGGTTTTCTACGGCCGGTTCGTACTGGGATCAGGACAGGTTGTGACCATCTGGAGATGGAGTCAGCTCCGCCCGTTCTCTCTGCTAGGACTGAAGCACGTTACTCTCCACCATGGGCGGATTTGACTATCATTGGTATTGCCGGCAGCTCTGGCTCCGGCAAGACGTCGGTTGCAATGGAGATAGTTAGGTCGTTGAATCTGCCGTGGGTAGCCATCCTCGTAATGGTATATCATCGGGATCGAAGGAAAGATAAGAAGAAAGCTTGACCCTAACTGTCGGCGGCGCAGGATTCCTTCTACAAAACGTTAACTCCGGAGCAACATGCCAAAGCTCATGCAAACGACTATGATTTCGATAGTCCAGAGTCCATTGACTTTGACATCTTGGTCAATACTCTGCGTGATTTGAAACAAGGGTAAAGTTCACGGAGAAGCCATCAACTGTCTCTCTTGGTCACTTACTGATGGCCATGCCGTCGAAAGGAAGAAGGCAGACATACCAGTGTATTCCTTCGCGGACCATCAACGACAGCCACACACTACTGCTCTCTACTCGCCACATGTGCTGATCTTAGAAGGCATTCTGGCACTCTATGACCCCAGAATTCTCGAGATGCTTGATGTCAAAGTAAACCGCCCTCTCATGGGTCAATGTTCTATTATCCTGAAGCTAATGCATGCTAGATATTCGTTGAGGCGGATATGGATGTCTGCCTTGGTCGAAGAAGTGAGGATCCTGCGTCCCTAACACCTCCAGGACGTCTCTAACCTGCGCTTAACAGTCATACGCGATGTCAAAGACAGGGGCAGAGAAGTTGAAGGTATCGTCAGGCAATGGTTCAAGTTCGTCAAGCCCTCGTACAAGACATACGTGGAGCCGCAACGAAGCATATCAGGTGGGTAACCGTTCACACAGAAGTGGTATACGAGGGCCTGACAGATTTGAGACATCATTATTCCCCGTGGAATTGAGAACAAAACGGCAATCGGTATGTACGCTGCCTTCTGTTTCCATGTGCATGCGACTAAGGCTTTTCAGATATGGTCGTTAAGCATATCCAACGATGTCTTCAGGAGAAATCCGATAAGCATAATGCCGACTTGATGAAGCTGAGCGTTCTCGCTTCAACCGAGAAATTCTCTTCTAATGTGAAGATTATGGCGCCGACTCCGCAGTCCGTCGGCATGAATACCATTCTACAAGACCCGTCCACAGAGCAGGTCGATTTTGTCTTCTATTTTGACCGACTGGCCTCATTACTTATAGAAAAGTGCGTTTGCTTTACCTCCCGCTGACCACGGCTTACAATCTTCTGGCGAGACCAGAGTCGCTGATGAGGTTACAGGGCCCTCGACTATACCGATTATAAGCCAAAGACTGTTACGACACCTGAAAAGAACGAATACAATGGTGTTTGCCAAGCAGGCATTGTGTCCGCTGTTGCCATCCTACGAGGCGGGTCGTGCTTGGAGACTGCGCTCAAGCGCACTATTCCCGATTGCATTACGGGTCGTGTCTTGATCCAGACTAATGACCGCAGCGGGGAACCTGAATTACATTACCTGAAATTACCTCCTGGTATAGAGAAGCACTCGTCGGTCATGTTGCTGGATGCGCAGATGTCTAGCGGAGGTGCCGCCTTGATGGCTGTCCGAGTGCTGATCGATCATGGCGTCGATGAGAACAATATTATTTTTGTGACGTGTGCTGCTGGTAAGCGTGGTCTGCAGAGACTGACAACCGTTTATCCTGGCGTTAAGGTCATCGTTGGGCGGATAGAGGAAGAAGGAGAACCAAGGTGGCTCGAGAAGAGATATTTTGGTTGTTGATCTATCTGGAATACATATACAATCTACGTATATACTTTTTTGATTCGAAATAATGACTCATGTCAAGGCATATACTCCGATTGAATAGATTAATCAAATGCACACTCAGTGTACGCTCTCATTGACGTAGTGCTATGAACTGACCTAAACCCGGAGCTACATGAAAATATAGAATCACAATAGCCATCTTTCGAGCGTCATAGGACATCGCTCGCGATATCTAGCGTGGAAATTGCTGAATGCTCAGGGATGACTGAATACTAAAGTACTATGATATCAACCTCACAAACCCGACAAGAGCATTGCATTCGATCTACTGTCAGTTCATTGAATTGGGACTTGGATAATCGCGGTCGCCGCTCGGAGATAACGCACGGACCATGTCAAAAATTCCCAAGTCCTCGCCCGCGATTTCATCGCGGAAATATCAGAATTCAACAGGCACAAACTGACAAACGCAATTTTTTCCCCAGAGGAAAGCCTCTTTCATAGGCGGCGCGCTTTTTTCGAGGCCTATCCAATCTTCCCATTCTTCCATTTGCTGTTCTTTGCCTACAATTTCTTTTGCCCGCCACAATGCCTGATCCCGGAAAGAAGAAATCCAAAGGCAGCGGCGGGAGCAAAGCTGGAAAAGCTAGCGGTCCTATTATCAGTATGTTTCTTGTCCCCCTCTCTCGACATATTAGCCGCGCGATATCCTAGGAAGGAATTTCATTTTTGTTGGAAGCTGACTTGCGATTTGTAGCCGATCCGCGATTTGCCAATATCCAGAGCGATCCCCGCTACCGACTCCCCAGCAAGCGCCATACACATGTGAAGCTCGATAAGCGTTTCTCGCACGTGCTGCACGATCAGGACTTTTCTCGTAATGCGGCTGTCGATAGATACGGTCGGAAGTTGGCTCGTGATGATACGAAAAAGCAACTGGAGCGATTCTACCGGCTAGATGCCGCCGAGGGCGAAGAGGAAGAGGAAGATGATGACTTGGACAAAGTCAGCGTGGATGATGACGATGAGGTCTTGAAGGAACTGGAAAAGGCTGATAAGAAAGCATACGATCCCGCGCGTGATGGTGGGTTTTCTGAGTCGTCATCTTCCGAGGAGAGCTCTAGTGAGGAAGAGAGTGAGGAGGAGGAGGTTGATGAGGGCGAAGAGCTGGAGTTTCCGACGAAGGCACAGACAGATGTGCCGGAGGGAGAGGTCACGAATCGCATAGCGGTGGTTAATCTGGATTGGGATAATATCCGCGCAGAGGATCTCATGGCTGTTTTCTCGAGTTTCGTGCCCACCGGTGGTCGAGTCCTTAAGGTCTCGATTTACCCTAGTGAGTTTGGAAAGGAGCGGCTAGAAAGGGAGGAAATTGAAGGTCCCCCAAAGGAAATCTTCGCTAGAGACGACAAAGATGAAGAAGAAGAGGATGAGGACGAGGAGGAAGATATTGATTCCGAAGACGAGGAAGAAAAGATCAAGCAGTCTCTATTGAAGGAAGATAAGGGTGAAGAGTTCAACTCCACCCGCCTACGACAGTACCAGCTCGAGCGATTGCGCTATTACTATGCTATTCTCATCTTCTCCTCGAAGGAGGTTGCGAAGCATGTCTACGACAATGTGGATGGAACCGAGTACCTGACCAGTGCCAACTTCTTTGACCTTCGATTCGTTCCAGACGATACTGATTTCTCCGACGACAAGCCGAGAGACGAGTGCGAGAGGATCCCGGAGGGCTATAAGCCTAACGAATTCGTCACAGACGCCCTGCAACACAGCAAGGTGAAGCTTACATGGGATGCGGATGATAACGTACGAAAAGAAGTGCAGGCCAAGGCCTTCAAGGGCAGCAGAAAGGATATCGACGAAAACGACCTGAAGGCATACCTTGGAAGCGACAGTTCAGATGATGAGGACGAGGAAATTGAAGAGGTCGATGGCGAGACCGGTGAGAAGTCCACCAAGAAGGTGTCCAAAAAGGAAGCGGAAAGACAGCGCATGCGCGCCCTGCTTGGACTAGACACTGGAGTGTCTACAAAATCCAAATCCAAAGGCCCTGTAGGGGACATGGAGATCACGTTCACGTCGGGTCTAGCTGGGGCACCAGCCAAGGACTCTGTCTTCGAGAATGAACCGGAGCGCGAAGAGACCACCATCGAAAAGTACGCTCGCAAGGAGCGTGAGAGGAAGCAGAAGCGAAAGGAGAGGCTCAAGGCTATGAAGCGCGGTGAGACTCTGCCCGAGGACAACGAGGAGGCCGAGAAGGATGGCCAAAAAGAACAGGCAGCGGCCGAGGAGGATCTGGGCTTCGATGATCCTTTCTTTGAAGACCCCGACGGCAAAGCCGCCGCAATAGCCCAGCGCAAGGAGGAGCGACGCAAGAAGCGTGAGCAGCGGGCCGCCGAAGAAGCCGCCTCAGCGGCTCAGCGTGCGGAGCTCGAGCTGCTGATGGTCGACGACAAGAGCGCCGGCGTCCAGCACTTCGACATGAATGAGATCGAGAAGGCCGAGAAACAGGCTCGCAAGAAGGGCAAGAAGGGCAAGGGCGCAAAGGGCGAGGTGGAGGCACCCGCAGACGATTTCAAGATCGATGTCAGCGACCCCCGATTCTCCCGTCTGTACGAGAGCCACGAGTTTGCCATTGATCCCACAAACCCGCGCTTCCGCCAGACTTCTGCCATGAAGGCCCTACTCGAGGAAGGCCGGAAGCGCAGAAGAAACCGGGCTGAGGAGGACGAAGATGGTGAGCGGGGCGGAAGCAGGGAGTCGCAGAAGAAGCAGAAGAAGTCGTCCAAGAACGAGGGTGGAGAAGACGACCTGAAGAAACTGGTTGCTCGGGTCAAGAGCAAGGTGCCCAAGGCATGATTCAGCCATGATTCAATCCGATTATAATCTTGTCAAGGGAAAGCGAACCGGAAAACAAAAGTCCATGTGGTTTGGGGTTGGTGTTTATGGGAATTTTCCGGACATATCTTTTTTTCTTCTTTTTCTCTGGTCTCGTACTTATGCAGGATGTATGTATGTACTGTATACATTGTGAGCTACACGCAGGCGTCTAATCGACGTGTATTCCATCAGAAGAATAGAATTTCAACATTGTATTAACATTTCGTTCTTTACGAAAGTATATGGTAGAAGATCGTGGATTCGTAACATCGCCTTGATGTATCGTCTAGTAAAAAAGGTCACGCGACCACACAGGGGAACGGGAAATAGTGATAATCAAGGATCAACTACGCCGGATAACTCTACCACAAGCTCCCGTCTGATAAAATACAATACTTGCATGAGTAGTAAAACTGGATGAGAGCCTCTAAACTATCCCCAGACTAAGTTGAGTTAGACTATCAGCTAGTTAGATAGATAGGTGTCGCGTGCGCTCAGGGACGATCCAACGGAGCGGAGCCCGCGTGGTTGCAGACCGGACGCAGTTTGAGTGGCTCGGACGAACCGCTGCTTCCTGCAGGGTGTAATTATTGGCCTCTGATCGTGTCCATCATTATCTGATTATGATTGAGTTTATTATGTCTGTTTCTCCAGCTGGAATCATATGTATTCGCATTATTGCTGGCGGAAGAGATATAACTATCACTATCACCAACTGGTTCAAACTACCAGCCGCTTACTAAGGCCGCTCACCGCCCTTTTGGCCGTTTGCTCCCGCTCTCCCGCCGTCGAAGTCTCTCCTCCGTCCTCCTCCGCTTTCTCCCCTCAGCTAGTGAGCATTGCAAATCGCTGCTGGTCGTTGTCTGGGGACGCTTGTTTTTTGTTCACGCTATCTCATTTCATCATCTATACACCTGCTGAGCCCTTCCTGCGCTTTCAATTCATCCCTATCATCGATTCATTCCCCCCACGCTTCCAATTTACTGTCACTGCGCTCTCACCTCGCTCCCCGCCCTGCCTGCTGGATCTAGTACGCTGCATATAGCCCCTCAATTAGTCGACGGTCGTGTCGCGGGGTTCCCCAAGGAGACAGCCGACAGACGTCACTCCAGGCTTCGATGCGAGGAGCGTGGTGATTCAGCGATGGCGTCTCATTGCTAAGACGTCCTCACAACCTCGTCGCCGCCTGGCTTCCCCTGTATTCTCTCCCTTTTGGTCTTTAGTTTGGCAGCAACCCCGTCACCATGCTGGGCAGGCTGTTGAGCACAGCCGCGTCCACTTTGAACCCGGCGAGTTATGGCTCTCGAAATGCCGCCCATCTGGAATCGGTGACAGAGGAGGAACACACTTCGGGTCTTTTGTTTCCTGACGCGAGCCTACTCCGGCGCTCCAATGCGCACGCGTATCCCCTCCAGACGAGCTTCTCGTCTCCGAATGCCTCGACCGCCGGCGCATATGATGATCGCGGAGGATTGGAGCTAGATGCAGGGAAGGATTTCCGTGTCCTCATCGCACAGAACGCGCTGGGAGACCGGGATGAACCCTGCATACTGCTTGACACCCGCATGAATGCAGACCAACCTCCGCAGGGCCTGGGATTAGATCCTCATGTGTTCGAGGGTCCATCGCGCAGACACACGAGAACAGCAAGCCTCACGAAGGCACCGCCGCGGCGTGCCTCGGTCCAGACCACCGGGGTGCATCAGTCCTCCCTGGTGGAACCCAGACCGCTGGCGATGGCAGCCAGCGCGAGGAAATCGGGTCCGCTGAGTCCCGGAGCTTTTAATCGCACCAGAGGTAGAAGCTCCACCTTGTCCGCTGCAGTGGGGGGTCCCGAATCTTATCATAATCGACACGCCGGCGACTCCAGCGAATACGGACTTTTGAATTGCATCTTTGGAAGCAGTGCTTTTAGTTATCGAGGTTCCTCGACCAAGATACATATCCTGTCGGCGGATGGTGACACCGCAAATAGTTCTCCCGGGGCCTCGCCGTCCCACCGTGGCCCCGACAATTATGGCTCACGAGGCATGACACAACGCGGCCCTCTGGGACGGACACCTACGGGCGGAACGCAACCCGGCCCTACTTCTTTACAGGACAAGCTGAATGACCCGAAGCCCCCATCAAAGGTGATAGTGCTCATCACCAGGATGTTTAGCGTCAATCTCCCTGAAGCGCGGGATGGTTCACCGGACGCCCCGGAGTTTATTTCTCCTTTCCAAGAGTCGCTCCCTGATGGATACCCCTTCCCGGACATCAGCAAGCGCAAAAAGATTAAAGAAAAGAAGACTCCTATGTATGCTGTTGCGATCAGCATTCAGATTCCTCTGGGTGCTAGACATGGCGCCCGTCCGATCTCACGGGTGGGTCCCCAGGGAGCAGACCCCCTCAAATCGGGCGGCTCCATGTCCTTCTCCCTTGACTCTGCCCAAGGGTTTGGTAGCTCCTTTCTCGAGGAAACTCTTTCTTCGCCGCCGGCGAGCCTGGACGAGAGGATCGATCTGCTCGTGGATCATTGGGATGCGATAACTCGTACACTGTCCCGTCTCGAGAGATTAGCAAGCAGAGAGATTCTCTCGCTGCTCAAGCAGTTCGATGCCTTGTCCAATCTCCAGCCCAAGCCGGCCAAAGCACCAAACATGCAGAGAACGAACCAGACGATAGTCCAACTGCCGCCGAACATATTAGCGGGAAACACCAAGCTCAGAGAGGAGGCGTTGCTATCGTCACAGCGCATATGTTTCGCTCTTCGGATACCTCGTGTAGTCACGGGGCAGAGCAGATGGGGGGTATGGCGTGAAGAGGCTCGTTGGATCGCTCGAGGATTGGGAGATAAAGAGCATAACTTCTTTTTCCTCGTCCTCATCACCTCGTTCCTTGGCAATCATACCGAATGGCTCAGCTCCCTAGGACCAGATTGGTATCGGCGGCGCCATTACCAGCAGCAGAAAGCCCAACAAGACGCGGAACCGGTAATATCAAACAGAACCGTGATTGTGTGTCCGGACAAGATGACTGCTCGAAGACTGATATTCCTCTTGTCAGCCTTCTTGCCAGCTAGACAGCGCTTCGAGCCTCCGGCCTCGCCCTTCCGTCCTGGATCCTCCACCAGTGCACGGCCGCTCTCACAGAGCCCTCCCAGTGTTCCGCAGCTCCGGCAGGAATCCCTGCGGAGAACAATCGAGAGGCGGGCCCGTGCCCAACGACTCAACCTGGATGATAGCGACAGCCATGAAAGGTCGATCAGCGTGTCGTCTAGCGAGACTGCCCACCGGTCTTCTGATGATGTCGATTCTGTCGCCGTAATGGACTACCCCAAACCGAGGAGGGAGTCGGATGCACGCTCTATCAGAACCATGAATCTCCCTATTCATACGAACGACACGCGGATGAGGAAGGCCACTGCGTCTACCGCTTCGACAATGGCTCCAAACTCGACGGTTCCCGTGGCTCATTTCGCTTCTCAACAGAATCGGCGCGTGCCTGGTAGACGAGAGCGGTTAGAACCAGATGAGACTGATAGTTTAGCGTCAGCAAACCTACTTCGCAATCTGCAGAGGAGCGAAAGCTCCAATATTAGTTCTGACAGCAATAATCCTGCCGGTGGCCGTCGATGGAGTGGTATGTTCTCTGGTCTCTGGGGTTCACGGCAGGGATCGTCCGCCACGGATGATACCGAGATCAACGCGGGTCCGACTACTGAACGGAGGCAATCTGCGCAGATTTCCAAGCCAACACTCAGTCAAATGGCCCAAGAAGTCGCTGTTTCCGACGAGCAGACTTACAAGGAGATAACGCCAAGCAATAAAATCACCATCCCTTCATCCTCCGCTGCTCCAAAGGGATTGGATGAGAACGCCCAAGAGCTATCGTCTCCGAATCCGGAACGCAACAAGGAATCGCCTCTCAAACTCTCTGTGCGTGGTCAAGATGGCGTTGTCGACGTTGATCTCCCGCTGCCAGGGTTTGTCTCTTTGTCGTCTTCTGGCGACTCGACATTGGCCTCTCCTAAGAAGACACGAACTTCAGTTACTAGCGTTGATGCTGTTGCGTCGACACACAGCAGCAACTCAGGGTTTAACGTGCCAATCAGAGAGAACGATGGGCCCAACACCAATGTCGCCGGTTGGCTGAAGAGCTTCCACGAAGACTTCCTTCTCCAGGCGGTAAGGCCGTATGACAGCTTGGAAACAGACGTTAAGAGAGCCATGTTGTCCGAGGCCGCCCCCAACCCACTTCCTGGCTCGACCGATCTCGATGGAGCAGAGAGGTGGGTTGATGTGGCCACGACTCTGATCGCCGATACCCGGACTTTCAGCGTTAAGCGGCTGCGCCTGAGGCGGAAGATCCAAGGCAACGGAACACCACTTCGAACCCCCACCTCGCCCTTAAACAACTCCCGTCCGGTGACCCCTCGCCAGCGTCCTGAAACGCCCTCATCTACAACCCCGTTCACGAGTTTGTTCTCCAATGCCGGCCGGTCTCGTAAGGATTCCATGGCGACGATAATCGATCCTGCTGCGATCAACGAAGCCGAGGAAAAGTTCGTCGAGGAGCCCGTGATGGATTTGGATAGCATATTGGTCGATGCAGTCGAGCGGGTCTTGGCACGCAGTGGCCAGTCCTCGGTGGTGCCTACGCGACCACCATCTCCCAATCGAGGACGCAAGGAAGACACGTCGGATGCTCATTCTGTTCACGGTGATATCCCCACCGTGGAAGTGCCTCGTGCAGAGTGCCGCAGAATGGTCCTGGGCGCGTTAGAGGAGGTTGTGCGCAGTGTGACGGCTGAGCGCTTCCGCGAGGACGGCGATCCTGAATTAGGCCACCCCGTGTCATCTGCAGACAGAGAACAGAAAAAGAAGCTCGCCGCTGTCGATAATACCCTGAGAGAGGGAGTCCGCAAATGGCTACTGGATGTCGAAGAAGCTGTCTGATACAACACCGTGTAGTATATCGTGTACATGCTGATGGTTCAGGCGTTGTTTCGGTCCAGCACTGTTCGGGATTATCCTCTTACTCTTTTGCTACGAGAGCTATTTCTATTTTCTATAAAGAGAAAGTGGAAACTGACGATCGGGGATTAGCAAGGGTATGGGGAGTTTGTTCTTTTTTCCTCTTCTGATCCAATCAATGCAGTTCATGCATTTTCACCATAAACGTCATGATACCCGGTCTTCATCATTCCTTTTCGATACGATTACGATGTTTGATGTTATGTTTTCTTTCTTACCAATTCTAATATCCTCAGTCCGCCCTGGACCATATGCGCTGGCGTCCCTTCTTCCTTTTATTCCTATGCAATTCTATTCTAGCGATTGCTATCTTTTTTTTTTCTCTACCGGGCCACGGTAAAGAAAATTTCAACACTCAAAGCTATTCTTGTAATTCCAGGATTCAAACATCTGGTAGCGTTTTTCTTTCTAGAGTAGTGCCACGAGTAGCGGCTTTTGGGGGTTCTATTGCTTTTATTATTATTATTATTATTATTATTTTTAATGGCCACTTTTGCCTTTTTTTGGGTCCTAGGAGGGGGGGAATGTGTGATGCCGAGTATCATTGACAAATAGACATAGTAATGAAATTTAGAAAGTCATTTATCCTGTATTATTATCATCATCTTCTTCTTCTTCATATATTATTCGTTCTTATATCCTAATTAAGGGCTCGGAACCAAAAACAAAAAAATGATTACTTCGTGTTTTCAAAGTACAGGACCTAAATATCCACTCCTGGGACTTCCTGTCCTACTCGTATTAGGTTCGCGGTACTGAGTTCCTGTTCCGCTGGTGTCGTTGTTCGACGACGCTGATTCTCCTGGATGTCGAGATCCAAAGGTCGCTGGTGGCGAGATGTGATGACCTACGACGCTTGCAGGAAGTTCCAGGGATGGGATTGATGAGTCCAATGTCGGTGTCGGTACGGGTCCGACTCTTGTCGAGACGGTTCGTACCTGCGACTCGCTGTAGAATCGCTCCAGTTTGGCAGCGTCGTTACAGAACTCTTCTAGTTCGTCTTTGAAGCTTTCTGGCGTGCGGACGAGATTCGCAGATTCAATGCAGGGAGAAGAGTACGAGCTCGCGGGGCTACTTCCTTCAGGGACGGGACGGAAGAGAGGGGATGGGCGGGGAGAGACACGGTCGAGGGGGTCAAAAGTGGCTGCTCGTGGCCGGTATTGATCTGGACGGTCGCTCCGGTCGAGTCGGGATGCATCCCGTGCGAAGATAGCTCTGGTGCTGTACAGACGGTTGGCGAGAAAAAGGAAGTCGCCTTCGTCAGTTATCTGAATAATGGAGAGACCTGATCGGTGGATATATTGAGGGTAATGAAAGTCGGGCTTTCCCCATGAGTACGAAACCTCAACGTCTGGGGGATACGAATCCCACGATTCGAAGTCTAGCACATAGTCTAGTTTCTTGAGGAGCGCTTTTTGGTAGTAGTGTTTGTCGGGAGTGCCTTGCTGTGTGAACGATGTCGTATTGTAGATGGTAGGAGCAGGTGGTTTGGGGGGCTTCACTTTGAGCTGTATCCTGTACGGCTTTCTGAAAGGTTGAGTCTGAGGAATAGTACACGCTTCTGCAATCGGCACCTGTACGAGCTTAAGGCCGAACTTCTCTGCAGTCGATGCCCATGACGCAACTGCATCCTCAATAAGCTTTGGAGTCGTCTTCAGCCATTGAATTTCGATATGGAAGCAATTTTCGGGGTTGTGCAGCCGATCATAATGAAGGTGCACAAATTCGGGACGGTTGGATCGCTTCCTAGGATCCACATCGTATTTCATGCTCTTTGAAAGCATGATAGCCACTTTCGACTTAGATTTAGACGGTGTATTCAATGTCGATGTAGCCGTCTCATCCGTGCTTTCGGACCTTGCCCTACCTCCCGAAGGAGAGTCCTTCGGATTTTCGATCACTGGTGTTGATGGGACGGATTTATCCGGCTTCCTGGGTGCAGGGAACCACCCCGTTCGAGACTCGGGTTTTGAAACCCGGTACTCACTGGCGATCTGGTAGAAGTAATTGCCGTCCCTGAAATTATGCCTCTTCTCGACGTGTTGAAAAAGGCCATGCTTCATCAGCTCATTACCGAACTCGACGGCCTCTTCTCGCGTGTCGATATCGCGAAAGTTTTGTAATAACCAGGTTGTAAACTCGAACCCGATGAAGCAGTTATAGTGCAGTCTCCAGTGCCATCTTCTGTCCATCATGCGAACACCTTTATCTCCCTGTATCATCTGTGCCAGGGACGATAAATTTACGCTAGACCTCTCCAGCAGTTCGGAGTCGGGAAGCAGTTGTGCTGGCGGATTATCAAGCCCGGGGTCAGTGAGCAATATCCGGTCAAGTTCGGCAGCGACAACCTCAGAAGGATTTCTGGTCTGGTACATGATGTTGAGTGGGTTCTGGTCCTTCTTGTGTGCTCCACTTTGGAATCGTTTCTCGTCCTGCGGTACGTACTTGTGCCGCTGCCACATATGCGTCAACTGGTTGATTCCAAGAAGATGGATCTCTTCCTCATTATCTTCATTGAATGATTGCATGTGACGTTTAGAGTGAGCTGGCAGTCGCATGGGGATCAGAACGTAGCGAACCCTCCAAAATCGAAGCTGCTGCGTAGGATTGATAAGAAGATCCCGATGACCGGCTAGATAATTATCGGCATAGTTCCAGTTGTATTCCTCTTTGAGTGGCTCCAGGTTCACATCCCTGATGTCGTATTTAGTACTCAGGTAAGTTCGTATTGCATACCTGTACATCCTACAACGTCCTTTATCGGACAGAAAAGCGGCTGATGTTCGACGCGTGAACCTGGTGACCTCGATCTCCCCACCTGCTATACAGACGAGCCGGTGAATGGTATTTCCCATTGAAAGGTAAATGGTTGTACCATCTTTCCCGAGGGAACGGTAGTCAAAAACATTCAAAGATTCAAGCTCGTACTGGCCACAAGCCTCTGCAACAGCGCTTCCGATGATGATCTGAAAGCCATGCGAAAGGCGTAGTGATATCATTTCGCGCAGAAGGACGTCTCTGCCCTTCGGGGGTTCCTCTCCCTCGACGTCGTCATTCGGAAAGACTCTGTATGGTGTTTGTAGATAGTCAGATGCTAGTTCAGCACTCGTTGGAAATTCCTCCGTTGTCAGCGGCAAGACAGCAGGCGATTTCAAACTTTTCCATTTAACAAGGGCAACATGTGGAGGCCTTGGGTAGGCGTGCTGCCAGCGACCAAACCAACCAGCTTTGCGTAGCGTGTCTTTTGTAGTATTAGAGGGATTTATAGAGCGCACCCACGGAGCCAACGCCTTGCTGGGAGACTGGCTTGTCGATACATCTTCTGGGCCAGCATTGAGGGTGATATCCACTTTAGGCCCTGTTCTCTTCATGGGAAATATGCCGGTGGTCTCAGTCTGTCTGCCCTGACCATAGGGCACTTCCGTTGTTGTCGTGGAAAATGAGTTTGATATGACAGAACGCTCTGTATCCGGTTCTTCCGGTATTTTCTTGCTGGCAACCTTGATAGATATCGGTCGTGATGGTGTAACAGCGGAATTCTCAATAGCTTTCTTCATAGTGACTGGTTTATCGGGTGTTTCAGTAGCACTGGATAGCGACGCAGTTTCTCCTGAAGAGGAAGATGGTCGTCCGACGCTCATAGTATCGGACAGCACTCCAGTGGACTGCTTCCTGTTCAAGATGGGCGTAGCCCTGGCATGTTCAGCATTGACCTCAGTACTCGCCTGAGCCCTTGGAGGAGCAGATCCTAGTCCACGTAAAGCGAAGCTAATCGTACGGGAAATGCGTGAAGGTCGAGCTGCCGAACTTGTCTTGATAGCTGGCTTTCGAGGAGAAGCATCCTTAGTTGCAACAGGACTCTTCGATCTTACTGAAAGTGCGCCCGTTTTCTCCAGATTCTGAGAGCTAGAATGTGATGAGGTGGAACGTTCCAGGGCATTCTCCTCGTGCTCTTTTAGACTTGTCACTGATCGGGCCGAAAGACGATCATGAGCCCGAGGTATTTGGACCTCTGGCTCAATCAGCTTCCTTGACTTTTGCTGTTTCCGAGAGCGGCGATACTCAAGAGATGGGTGGAAGACGGCATCATCATACTCGTCCATCCAGTTAAGTACCTTCCTCTGGTATTTAGTTGATGTAGGCAGTATCATATCCCTGGGGTTGGCTAGGTTTGGGAGAAACGGTTCCGGCCGAAGACTGTCGCTCAGGGGTGCTTTGTATGAGGAATTCGGCGAGAACAAGAATTTGGCCGCGTGCGGGCCAACAACGCTTGTAACGGAGCCAAAAGATTGTGACATGCTATCAAAACCACGATGCCCCTCAGAGAGGTAAGGGATAGATATATTTGACTGTTCGCTTTCCATAATGCCCATCATCTGAATCTCGTACAACCTAACTCTCGGTACGAACGTCTTGGATTGCTTCGTGACTGTATGAGGAATGGGAGCATTGGGGTCATTTTTAGCGATGCTCCGAGCTTCTCTATATGTTTTTGGGTTCCAAAAAGAGATATCAACCCAATGAGGAATGCCAAAACACCACTCTTTGGATTGGTCCGGGTTTCTCTCCCTGGACATCGGCCGAATGAATGACCCAGGTGCACTGGTTCGAGGGGACACATGTGACGATCTTGACATAAGACTCGAGCCATGATAGCGGAGTTCCGGTGACGAATAGTTGCTGTGGGTTTCTCCCATGGTCGAACTTGTAGGCCGCTCCTTTGGCCTACGGTACTTAAACAAGGGAACCGAGTGGAGTGGCATGGGACTGAGGCAGACAAGATCAATTGAGATCCCATAGTTCGTCAGCACTTCGGTTGTCGAGGCTAAAGATTCGTATGAGACTTCAAAGACTCCGGTACCAGGGGTTATTACGACGATCGAGGTGGCCGTGTGGAGCATATCGCGGTCGATGTGGTCGTATGCGAGATGAGAGGATGCAAAATGGATGGCCTCGAGTAGATTCCCACGCAAAGAAGTACTGGGTCGACCAGCGATAATCGTTTTCTTCGGCTCATCGCCTGAATTAGCCCCGTTATGACCGGCTGTTGTTGGAGTGTCTGCACTATCAACAGTCTGAACAGACACATCCCTCAAGAAGGTCCGGAAGTCTTTCTTTAACTCATTGAGAATAGTGGTCCAATGACCACTTGCCATGTCATTTACCACCACGCGGTAGAAATCTCGTGTTGGCACGCGGCCTGGATCAGAAATTCTTCTCAATGTCTCCGTGTTGAGCGCGGGAGGGCCAGGATCGAGAGTAACGTCATATTCGACTCTGGTGAAGAGCACAATGGTGACTAGATGTCTGGCTTCGATATTTGCCCACCGTTTGAATAACTCTGGAAGAAAGCCATTGATGACGCGGCTAAAGAGGATATCACCGGTTCCCTCCGCGTCAAAGTCCCACATCTCTCGTGACATTTGGATGAAAAGAACATATTTTGCTGACTCGCTGCGGAAGACAGGAATCGTGCTGGGTGCAAAGTAACCCGATAGGACCTTTTTACCTCTTATGAATATGTTTTTTATAGTCGCTTTGATGCCTCCCATAAAGAGGATCTTCTGGCCCTTGTAGATGGTCTTGTCCACCAGTTCGGACATGACCAATCGCCACATGTCCGAGCGGACGAGATACTGGTCGCGGAAAGCGATGTCGACGTGAGCTGCCGAACATTGTGAACGATCCACGACTGACAGAAGGACCTGTGACCTGTTCTTGAAACCGAAGATATTGGCGACATTGTTTGTCACCGATATCTCTAGTTTCGAATGGCGCAGTTTGATATCTTGCGGGACCGGTTTGACCACGAAGAGATACCGTCCTTGCGTGTGCGACTGGAACTTGCCTTTTGGATGGAAGCCGGAGCTCTGGTTGATGTCGGCACTACTCTCATGGAGGGACCTCGAGCCAAGCTCTGGCTTCAGCTGAGAGTGGGACGCATCTGTAGTTCCCCGAACAGGTGATATCTCAATCACATCACCCACTTTGACACCCGTGTCGCTGAAAGCCGCCTGATTGAATAGAACCTCTTCACGAGAGAAGTTCTCGTCGTGAACCCATATCGTGCATAATCGTCGATTGAGACCTGTCGGAGGCTGCTTGATTGAGCCTCCGTCGCCCGAGTACGCCGGGTCATAATGCGATGTTCCCACCGAGCGAGAGGTCCCCAGCGTGTCCAAGCTCGCCGCACTCACCTGCCTCAGATGCGAACCCTTTACGGGCCCGCGGGGAGGCATCATAATTGCCAGAGGTCCATGTATCGAACCGGAGATTCTTTTGACTAGTCAACGCAAGACGTCGAATCCCTCACGGGAAGGCAATTATTGAGTTGGATATCGAAGAGCACCGCGTCTACATATGTAGAAGGCGGTGAAATGCCAATCATGTGATTTTACTTTTCTCCTGATAAAGCCATCAATTGATCGGCTTTCAACAATCATGGCAAGATGGCCGAGTTGGTCCAAGGCGTCAGGTTAAGGTCTACCTTAATAACAACTTTCAATAAGTTCCTGATCTGTGTATGCAGGCGTGGGTTCGAATCCCACTCTTGTCAAGACTTCTTTTTTTTTCGTACCTTTTTTTCTCCCTAGAGAAAATTTGGTGAGGCCCGTAAGGGAAGGTGGACATGATTGGTCGGCAGCCGAAGCCCAAGTCCATCGCTCGTTCAACTATGTACAGCTTGATATTAATGTCGGAGCCTATGATGAAGCTGGGCTCTTTTTGATTAAAAACCTATATTGCCACCTTTATTTACTGCGACCAAGAAGACATTAAGGACTGTTTTTTTTTTTTTTTTTTTCGATTCTAACTACTAGGTATCGGTATTGGTTCGGAGTAAAGGATCCAGGTCTTTAAGCATGATATATATATATACCAGCTTTGCCGTCGTGAGATGGCCACAATACGTTGTCCTTCCAGTCGTGAGCTTCCAGCAAGACCCACAATGGCTGATTGCTCAATACAGCCAAGGCTCGTAGAAGGATTCTGGAAAGAGTTAATTCGGAGAAGGTGGTTTCGAATATCAAGCATGTTTGATGCTGCCTGATCTGACTCAAAGATACTCTATCTTAGCATGGACGTCATGGAACTTCTAGACGACTGTGCCACTCCGCGCGAGAGAGTGAGCATCGGTCTAGGGTCGAATTCGAACTGTTTGTACTCAGCCTTCAACACAGTGGAGTTGGATACCAGCAGGACTCTGTTCTTTCAGCTGCACCTGCGCTTGAATGTCACCAGGGACTCAGCCATGCAGACAGAGTAAGTGGAAAGAACGAATGGGGTGATATCTTAGTTCCTCAACAACATGAATCAGCGGTGTATTTCGTCGCTTATAAAAATCTATCTGCCTATGCGCCACTATATTATTATCGGAGTAGGGTGTACTGTAACTGTATAGACGGATGTGGCGGTGCGGGAGCCAGCAATTAATTTTCAGCCAGTATAACCGATGAGCCTGACCAGAGTAGAACAAGTACATACCTTATTGCAACTAACCTGGAGTGCCTAGGAGGATTAGAGTATTGCCCAGGATACGAGGTCCCATGTACGCACATTACTTCATAAGTTCATACATACCATGGCGGGCACTAACGAGCCCTGATCGAAGCAATAGGACGGCATGTGGTCCAGACTCCGCAGATGCCACCAGTGATGGTTAGATTTGAATAATTATTTGATACCTTAGGTACTCTGCGGCCTAGTTTAATGAGCACACTCCACAATTCATGCGCCACACACTAACAGACGCATTGTGGCTTGTATGAATAGGCGTCTAGAATACGCAATAGTAACTAGAGTGTGGCGGTAAGCAGGATTACTCTATGCAAGATTTCCAGCGAAAGCAGTGTTGAATCAAGAAAGCCACCATTCTGATCGCGCCATAAACGAGAAGGGCCATGAAACAGGAGAAAAGGACGTCAGTCGCGAAGATCAACACGGAACAAGTGGACTATCAAACACGGTTGCCAAGAGACACCGTCGACGCGGTAGGATGCTTCAACTCGTTTGGCTTGCCTAAGCTCGCTTGGCTGTCTTGGCTAAAGTGGAATTTCTCGGTTTCAAGCTACGAGACTTGGCAGCATCCCCTACATCCCATCCCTGGCAGCGGGATCTGGGATCTCGTCAGTCTCGACAATTTCGCAGAACTGCAGAATCAGCGCTGATGATTTTGATAAGTCAGATTGATAACGCCGTCCTGTCACGACCAGGCGCCTAATATTACTAGCTGGCATTAGGATCCCCCTTAGCCACTGGGACTTCCCGCAGCGCGTTCAAATTTCCTGTTTGTGGATAGCTGCGTGGCCCAACCATTACCAGGCACACACACTGGTAGTGGGACGCTAATTGAAACCAGGGTCTGTCCTCTGTGGCTGAGCAATATATCGGCGTCTTCAGTTCCCCTGGTCGGACAAGATCAGAATACAGCAGGATGGTTCGCTGGCAATATGTGATGCGATTATCTGTGTCTAGGGAGCCAACACAATAATAGATGGCAAATGTAGTAGAGTACTTTAACGCTGTAGACCCTTTCAGCGCGCAAAGAAAAGAAATCTGCTGTTGTTGAAGAATATAACTGCTGTCACTCTTGCTCATCACAATCTATTATCTTCACTTATTACAGAGATCACTTGCAGATCATCGGGACCCAGCAAAGCTTTCTTTGTGGAGTTCAGACAGAGCAAGCATCAGCGGACATATCACACTGACTGCCGCGACCAAGTGGAACGCCCCTTATCGTTTCAACCTTACCCGTGTGCTTTTTTCCCATTCATTATTATTCTCTTAACAGCGAGCCCTACCAACTGTTGTCACTCCCTTCGCTCCTGCATTCAAGACAGATTCACAATGCGTAAGTGCTGCCACCCCTCGATGATGATACTTGCCCAGTTGCGCGGAACTGATATCCCTTGGCGATAGATATCTACAGGCGTCACGCCAGGCAATTGGCGTGGTATGATGATGAGGGGGAGCCGACCAACCACAACCCATTCAAGAAGTTCAGAGCACGTCCACGGCACTCACGGTCGAGTCGTCTGGAGAGTGGATTATACCCTGTGAGGACGGCTGGCGATGTAAGAACCTCAGAAGAGCGACGAAGACGCGCCGACGTCGCGGGCGGCCTGAGTGGCCCTCAGCATGCGGAGACATACCATGCAGCAGAGTTGTCCAGCGCAGACCGTACGAGAGCAGCGTCCTACAGTGATACTGACAAAGGTGGTCTTGGACAGTCGACTGAGAGCAACGATCCGATCAATATTCCAGAGCCTGCTCATGACGCTTCAGGGGAGGGCAAGCCGCGACGGAGGAAGTTCTTTGGGAGATTCAACGACAAAGATGAGGGTGATAAACTTGCGCTGTCAGAGTCTCAAGAGTCGATGCCCGACAAACAAAAGTTCACTGTGGTGGGACAATTGAAAGCGACACTATTCAATTCATGGATCAACATCCTTCTATTCGCCGCTCCGGCAGGGAGTAAGATATTGCTCACTCGAGTCGCGTTTCCTAAGGCTAATGTTTACCAGTCGCCCTCTACTACGTTCATGTCGATCCCAGGGCAGTGTTCGTTGTCAACTTCATTGCCATCATGTAAGTGCGGAACGGCTGAAGCCATGAAGACCTCGGACTGATATTGGACAGTCCACTGGCTGCGATGTTGAGTTATGCTACGGAAGAGATTGCGCTACGGTAATTCAACTTAATATCTGCTGTCGATTCCGTCCCAGCTAACAAATTGTACAGGACTGGCGAGACCATCGGAGGTCTTCTGAACGCGACTTTCGGGTATGAGGCTCTCTTTCTTGCGGCGGAAAATGTCATCTGAGGCTAACACGATTAGCAATGCTGTCGAACTGATTGTTGCGATCCTGGCTCTTGTCGACAACCAGGTTCTCGTCGTGCAAACGTCCTTGATCGGAAGTATGCTCTCTAACCTGCTGCTCGTCATGGGAATGTGCTTCTTCTTTGGTGGAGTCAACCGCATGGAACAGCACTTTAACGTCGTCGTTGCGGAGACAGCAGCGAGTCTGCTCGCGTTGGCAGTTGGCAGTCTTGTCATCCCAACCGCTTTTCACAACTGGTCTAATGGTAAGTGGATGGATTCGGGGGGGTTTTAGATACAATCCAAGCTAACAGTCATGATCACAGCCGGTACCCGAGGAATCGCTCCTTTGTCTCGAGGTAGGTTCATCGACAATCGGGACTATCACCATCACCATGCTAATGACAATAATATTAGGAACTAGTATCATTCTCCTGGTCGTGTATGGGGCGTATCTGTTCTTCCAGCTGAAATCCCACACGGAGCTTTACAACCAACCAAGCCAGAAGGTTGAAAAGCGATTTACCTCGATAGGCCAAGGTGACGCCAACAAAGGAATTGCCCGAATGGGTCAACTGCTGTCGACCAGTATCGGAGCACCGGCAGAGCAGCAGGTGCAAATAGCAGAGCCGGAAGATGAGCCCGAGGAACCTCAGCTCAGTGTTCTGGTTGCGTTGATCACGCTCATAATTTCGACTGTCCTTGTGGCTCTGTGTGCGGAATTCATGGTCGACTCCATCGATGCGATTACGGCGACAGGCGCTATCTCGAAGACATTTGTTGGACTGATTCTCCTTCCCATTGTTGGAAACGCAGCCGAGCACGCCACCGCTGTTACGGTGGCCTGCAAAGATAAGATGGACCTTGCGATCGGTGTGGCAGTTGGATCCAGTATGCAGATCGCTCTGCTGGTCCTGCCTCTCATCGTTGTCATCGGATGGTGCATGGGTAATGATGACATGGTAAGTAAGATCCGCTGAGAAACGCATTTGTGGCCTTTTTCTTTTATGACCGGACGAGAAGCTGACTGCGCAGACTCTGTATTTCGATGGATTCCAAGTCATCCTGTTGTTCATTGCTGTCCTTCTCGTACGTGACGTCCCCCTACCCTAGTCTTTCCCCATCCAGAGTATAGATAGAGGTACTAAATAACCTACTAGGTCAACTACCTGATTGCAGACGGCAAGTCGCATTGGCTAGAAGGTGTCCTTCTGATGACTTTGTATATTATCATTGCTGTTGCCGCGTGGTAAGTCCCCCTCTCATCTGCGGAACAAAACCCATTTCGATATAAAACCAGTTGAAAGAAGAAACAAGTCCGCTGACGAATTTTTTTTCCCCTACAACACAGGTTCTATCCTTCTCACGAGGACTCCACTGGATGAAAGAAAGAATTGCTCGAAAGAAAAAAATCTTGAATTATGAGCGTCAGAACTGGGTTCTGCACGTCTTGTCTAGCCCATCCAGCATTTTCTTATCATTTATCTTTTATCCATTATATCGGATACTATGTACTACTTATTCTTCTCTTACGATAAGACCAAACCCCACTGACCAGGGCTATCATTATGCCATTGTTGGAATTATTCAATTATTCTCTACTAGGTTGGGTTGGGTTGAGTTGGCTTCTTGTATCTTTTTTCTATACTTTGTGTCAAGTCAAGATGATACCAAATTATTCATTTCTTTTCTTTTCTTTTCTTTCCTGTTCTTTAAATAATCCAGCGAAAGACAAGTAGATATCATCACCTTTTCAACCTCCAATACATAGAGTACTGCTTATTATTGAACGGTCTAGGAAGCTACGTCGGACCTAAGTGTTGAAATGGAGACGTGCATATTCTATAATTAATTAAATTACCAGCGGACAGACCGCAGTGCTCACTTTCCCGTCCCGTGATAGAGCAAATGACGCACAGTACAGTACAGTAAATACTTATTCCGATTGGACAGCCCGCCATCCAGGTCGGTAAAAGGATGAGATCAGATATCGGGTTTTGGATTAGATAGGGAAGCGAAGCGGTCTAGGAATGAAGTGCGCTAACTAACGTATAGTTATGGGGATACTACTAGTATTCTGGGGGACTGCTCTCACGTGTCTATATGTTACGTTGCTTTTTATTATTCCGAACGAGCCCAGGATCAACCGCGGTCTTTTTTCTCTGACCGACCACCGTAGGGATAGGATTATTGGGGGGGGGAGAGGGTTGGGTTGTCCAACCTTGCGCAACCATTGAGTCCCAGGACCAGGGATCCCCGAGAGCCCCCCCGGATGGGGTTGCTCCGTGTGAGTTGCCGTTGTCTGAATACGAGTCGGTCGATTGATTGATTGATTGGATTCTGGTGGTCTGAATGGGTGAACATGCCGGTAGTAGGTATCCGGACATTCTTCTTTGGGACTTCCCCGCGGGGAGAGAGAGATAGCCTAGAGACAAGACCGAAGACCGAAGACAGAAGAGAATAATGGGAGGGGGTTCAAGTTCAGTCCTTTTCTGTTCGGGTCGGTTGTCTTCGGTGGCGGCGGCGGTGCCACGTCGAAAAAAGAAAACCGTGCGCCAGGTCGTACCCGAGCACGCTTCAAAGTTCAGAGGTTATTATTATTAACTCCTCGTGTGACCAGAAGAGAGGATGGCCGAGGAGCCAGCTGAATGGAGAGTTGCCAAAAACAAAAGGGAGCCAGAAGTTGCGGCTGGGGAACAACCGCGGGGTAGACTAACTAAGAGTCAAGCCCAGACTTTTTCCTCCACAACAACACATGGCAAGTTGTCCGTCCACGGCAACCCGCGTCAGCATTCCTCCGCCATCTTACCGTACCAGTCAGTCAGTCTACCAGCTGACCCGAGGGATAAGCCGTGTGTATTGTCATCCATGTAGTTAGTTAGTTATTTAATAATAATAATAGAACAATACCTATCATGATAGCAGTAGCAAGAACAATAATAATGACTTTCCCCTCCTCCGGCAGTGATTGATTTGAGAAAAAAGGCGAGCACGGGATCGTGGATCGGGGATGACCGGCTGCGGGCGCGCACGGAGGTCGGGCAACCAACAGCCTCGGGGACGGACAGGAGAAAAACTAGAAAAAAAAAGAACTAGAAAATGAATACTAATACATAATACAAATAATACCCCCAGAGTCACTGGTTTCTGCTTAGCGGGAAAGAGAGAGAGAGAGAAGGTTAAGTTCAGGACTAAATTGACGAGGATTGTTAGTTACTTGGGATCTAATTTGCGGGGTTCAGCCTCGGAGAAAAGAAAGTGGTTTTGCTCGGGACTCTCTGTTCAGGCCAGGACCTGCGGAGAAAAAAAAGTTACGGAAAAGGCTATTTCTCGGAGAAGAAGAAGAAGAAGAAGAAAGACGCGATGTTCTTTTTCTTTTTCTTATTAACTAATAATATTGGATTATTCTTGTTTCGGGGTATGATTTCATCACCGGCTGCTTTTCTCTTTGTAGCCGGCTAAAAGGCAAAATGAAGTCACGTCGTCGCTTTATGGAACTGTTGTACCGTAATTAATTAATTAATTAATTAATACCATACATACATACATACATACACTGACTGCATTCCCGACCGGAAGAGAAGAGAAGAGCTGAAGAAAGAGTGCAATCCCGGTGGGCTATAGAATCTAATCTGCAGGGAATCATCAATTTAATTGTCAACATAAAAAATAAAAAAAAAAAGACAGGAAGAAGAAGAAGAAGAAGAAGAAGAAGAAGAAGAAGTTGGCCTCGGGGACTGGCCATCCACCGTCTGACTGCCGATCGGGAATCCTGGGGCCGAAACTGGGCCAGGGAAGCCGCCACGAGTAAGAATAATCCTGCTGGGGGAGAGTACCATAGTTTAGGAGTGATTATCTAGTTAGTTAGTTATTTATCTAGTTAGTTAGTTAATTATTTAGTTAGTTATTCGACTCCGGATGACCAGAATCATCACTGACTTCAGCTCCCGGTGTCGGCCTGGTCGACCGGCAAAACGATGACGGCCAGCCCAATATCGTGTCCACCCGAACGGCCGGGCCAGCTTTTTGCATTTTACTCATTTACTCATGAATCAAATAATAAACCAACTATCACGATAATGGTTAAGTGAATTACCATAGATGCTACTAGTTACTACAGTACTAGACCCAGCAACTAGCAACTACTACTAGATACAGGCACTAGACTCGGAATCCGTTAGTGTTGAACGAAACAGTGCCTGACGGAACCCCCGGTTTTTTCACTGTTCGCTCGACCCGGCATCTGGCTCTCCCCGCGCAAACTAGCCCTGGATCTGCTGCTTTCCCCGGGTTGAAGGTGAGAGAGTCCCATCGCATCGCATCGCATCGCATCTATCCTATCCTATCCTATCCTATCCTATCCTTTCCTTTCCCATCTCATCCCCATCGTGCCCGATCGCCATCCGAGCTTCTTCTCTTCTCTCTTCTCTCTCTCTTTCTCTCTTCTTTCCGTTCCTCCTCATTTTTCTCCATTCTCATGCCGCTCCCTCTCGGCTCTTCCTCCACAGCGTTCCTCACCCCGGACCGTTGAAAATCCAACATCCCAGTTGGGGACTGTCTGGTCTCCACTTGCCTCTCGCCGTCGCGCGTCCTTGCATATCCCGCGCTCTCCACGATGCGCTGCTGATACTTACAAACGAACAAAACGGACAAAACTAGTTCAACCAGTGTCGCTTCTTCTCTCTGTCCTACACATTCTTTGTTCTCCATCTCTCAGGCACACAAATCTCCTCCCCCTCCCCTCTTCTCTCCCGTCGGGCTGGGAGCCAACCTCTGCCAGGTATATTCTAATATATTATTAACAAACGCGCTCCCCCCGTCGCTTTCCGGGAACCTGCGTCTGACCGGCTTCTCCGGGCGTCACGGCCATCGGTTTACCTAACCGACCACTACCACCACCACATTTACCAACACTTACCCGCCATTGGAGATCGGTGCAATTGATTCGGAATCCCATCCACTGTTGTCTGTCTGCAACCACCAGTGCAGCCTTTGTGGTTTTAATTTTCTACATCCCGATCGACCTGTTGACTGCTCTGGCTCCAGACAGACCCGAAGCACTGAGCAACCTCGGAGCTGGCCGATAGAGTCCCGAGTGAGCGCCAGGGCCGGCCGTGGTGCAACACGAGAGACACTGTCCGCGTCCTCGTCCTCGTCCTCTCCCCTTTTTCTTTTTTCTCTTTCTTTGCTTCAGCGCAAAACTGAATCCCTCTGTCCGGGACCGCTGTGCACCGTTTCGTGCATTCCTCCAAGCGGGGAGACCGCCCGCTCTCTTGATCACACGCCCCCCAAGATGCGCTCCAGCATCGCCTGCTCCCGCTGCCGGCGGAGCAAGATCAAGTGTGTCAATGCCGGCATCGACACTACCTGTCGCGCCTGCGAATCCTCCGGGAGGGACTGTGTCTATCCGACCCCGGCCATCGGAGTGGGCGGAGGTGCCGCCAAACGAGATATTGGAGCGACCATCGACGGTGATGATCGGAATGGCGAATGGGACAGTCCCAAGCGCCAGCGCTCGCGCAAGGCCGTGGGAGGATCGAGCGTCGGCGCAAAAGATGCTGCCCGAGCCAATGGGGATGTGCTGGAATCCTCGATTCTGACCGTGAAGACGTGGGAGACCTTGTTTGAGCTGTTCCAGGCGCATTTCTCCACCGTCCTGCCTTTCCTCCACCCGACCACCTTTCTCAACCAGATCCGCCAGCTATCCGCCTCCCAAGGGGATGCGCAGTCCACGAGGGATCTGTCCCAGAGTCCGGCGCCCAAGCCGGAACCGTCGCCATTGATCCTCCTGGGCGTCTTGGCCCTCACCGCGCGCTTTCACCCGCAACTCGTCGCCTACCACTCTCCAGCATCTGCGGGCAACCCGTCCAATCCGCTGGCGGCGTCTGAGTTCTACGCAACGGCGCTGCGCAACAAAATTGCTGGCGTCGACGGCCTGGGCCTCACCATCCCGGACCTCACCCGGATCCAAGCACTCCTGATGCTGGCCCTGCATGAATGGGGCATGTGCCGCGGCAAGAGTGCCTGGGTGTACGTGGGGGTTGCCATCCGGCTGGGGCAAGCCATGGGACTGTCCTTCGAGCTCGAGAACGACCTGACGCGAGATCCAAACCGATCACCCGTTTTCAAGGCGGAGGCGGATCATTTCGGCGTCGCCAAGAGAGAGGAGCAGAAGGAGCAGAATTCGGATGATGTGATTGCCCTGGAGACGAAGCGGAGGACCTTCTGGGCGTGTTTCATTATGGACCGCTGCCTGAGCAGCGGCAAGTATCGACCACAGATGATCAACGTCTACGATCTGGACATCCAGCTGCCCAGTGATAATGCCTTTGCGTTTGGTGAACGGGTGCGGACATCGCGATTGAATGACGGCACTTCTCGCCGGCCCCCCAGCTTCGATGCCCAGAACGTCCAGATCCCGAGTCTCCGTCAGAGCATTGGGTATGGAGACGAGAAGCTGCGGAACGGCTCCATGGATTCCAAATCGTGGTCCTCGGGACGTCAGCGCAGTGAATCTGGTGATCACGAAATCGATCGATGGGAAGTAGGCGCGGAGGAATCCGTCTTGAGCAGAGTGATCCGGATCATCAGAATCTGGGGCAGTATCGCCAAGTGGGCCTGTGCTGGTGGAAGAAGGTCCGCTCATCCATTGTACATTGCGTCCCTTTTACAATTGTTCTAGCGTTGCTGACCAGGTCCCAGGAACGAGAACTATCCACCATGGCATCCGGAATCCCGCTTCATCCAACTGCGAAGCATGCTAGCGGAGTTTCAAGATGTGCTACCCCGCAATATTCAGTATTCTCCCCGGAATACGGACACTCATATTATGTACAAGCATACACTGGCACCATACACCGTGATGCACGTAGTGTACTTCCTGTCAGTCATTGTGCTACACCGCGCCTACATGCCCTTTCTGCCTATCCGATGCGGTGAACCGCTCGGTCCGCTGGATGAACCGACCTTGCCTGTCGACAAGTACCACCCTCCGGACGGTTTCTGGAGAGAGAGCGCCCGCGAGTTGTTCAAGGCAGCCCGCCAGATGATGGACCTAGTCGTCACCTGCCAGGAACGTGGAGTGCTCGTGGAGACCCCGCTTGTCGGATTCGCGATCTACAACGCGGCCTTTATCGGAGTCTACGCCGCCCATTTCAGCCATATGGATCAGGAAGGCTACATGTGTTCCAAGTCGGCCGCGTCCGACACGGTCGCCGTTGGAAGTCCCGGCCAGCTTCAAGCTCGCAGGGGACTCGAGATCCTGCGTGAAATGCGGCCGCGGCTCAAGATGGCTGCAGGATGGTTCAGAACGATCAATCGCCTCCACACCTACTTCTCCAGGGTCAAGAAGGATTTCAGGAGAAACTCGCGAAAGTCGGACCTGATGACCGGCCACGAGACCGCCGAGGCTCATACAAACGGCGTCCGTCCAATCCGTGAGGGTGGGACAGGAGGAGGCCTGGACGAATTCAAGCTGCTGGAGAAACTCTTCCTCGATTTTGGCATCTTGGAGGACCAGCTGCCCGAGAACGACCAGGATGGTGGTCTTCCTCTCTTGCCTGCTGCTGGTGAGCGTGGTGTTACTGCGAGCGATGCCGGAAGTAATGCCGTCAAGAGTGAAGCTGGTGACGGCTCCGAATCTCAACTCGATGGCGCTGGGGGCAGACGAGAGTCCTGGATCCCGATCAACAACAACAGCCCTGTGCATGGAATGCCGGACGGCGAGCGTCAATTCGAACGTCGTCCCAGCCTGCCTATGCCTCCCGGTCGACAACTGCCGGCTCAGTCGCCATATTCCCTTCCCTCCCTGCAGCACCACCCTCACGGCCCGATCGCCGCCACTACTTCGCCCAGTCTCCCATCTCTCACTTCCCCGAATGCATATGCCTCGCCTCCAACGAACCAGCCTCAGTCGCAGTATCTCCCCCCTACGAACCGTCTGCAACCTCTCAACTCGTGGGTTACGGCGCGTCAGCAGCCACCGCCGCCGCCTCCATACTCTCAATCGCTTCCCCCGATCAGTGCTGCCGCTCAGCACGGGTATAACATGCTGCCGCCTCCCGGCACCACTACTACTGCTAGCTACGCGGTCACGCTGCCTGTCGCGCCCTACGAGGGATCTGATCCGTCTGTGTGGTCGACCAGCTTTGGTGGCGACGACGTCATCGCGTTTGTGGACGGCTGCAGCCACGAGCTGTGGCCGTCGACCTCGAATCTAGAGGTTGGTAGCCCAACCGGCTGGCTGAGCGCCCTTTGGACCGATCTCCGATAAACTGTGCGGCTGTCATTCCATCACAGCATTTCATTTCTTTTTTCGATTTTTTTTTATCTCTTCTGGCTGTATTATTATCGTGTCATCACGTCCTGTACTGTACTGCGCCGGCAATTCACCCAGCTGGCTACGATACAAAAAGGGAAATATGGTGTCATAAGGGGGTCGGGATTTGGGTAAGGCATAGGAAAAAAAAAGCGTGGTAATTCAGGGGTCGACACTCCTGCAGGTGTTATTGGGTGACTCGATCTTTATGGTGTTTCTTTTTCCTTTTCTCTTATCTGCCACTAGCACTGTTCCATCTTGAACCTACGGGTATTTGTTTGTTTGTTTGCGTCATGTTCTGTTCACGAGAGGTGGGATTATTGCCCTCGTTTTGACAGATCTGTTATTCTTCCTTATGTTTCTGGACCAGACTCGTGATCTCTTCCACGACGAGATGCCCCCTGTTCGTTACTTGTTGTCATTGCACGCCCCCTACTAGCAGTTTAGGGATATGAAACTGTATGAGGTCTATTCCCAGCGCGCTGTGCGTGTGAATTTACCTGCTCCAATAACCGCAGTCTCTTTTGAGTTTCTCATCCATAGTCCCTACGGAGTTAAGTGGCAGTCGATCGGTCGATCAGCCCGTCGAGTCGTCTGGCTCTCGGTCTCTGCAATATCCGTCCGGATCAAAGGCACCCCAACTCTCAACGGGTACGATACGGAACTAATCGGGAAACATTGCCTCGGCCGCCCCAAAAAACGTCACCGAGAAAAGGCCCCCAAGTTCGAACCCCCAGAAGATCATGCGGGGAAAAGCAAGACTCCGTTGATTGACCGACATACCTCCGAAAGTCTAGATGTGTAGGTTAGTTACTCTGCTCATCTTTCAGGTCGGCAATTGAATTGAAATTTCGGAAATCCTCCTTTTTCATAGAGTCAATCATACAGTAAGACATACTACAATAAGATTATACTTCATACTGTACTAACTAATTAATCACTTTACTTTACTTTCCCCCACGCTCTTTTTCATTATGGTTGTGTACCCCCACGTCTTGTTTGTTTTTTTCTTTTTCTTTTTTTCCCCTTCTTTCGGTGTGGATGACTAGATACTTAGTAGATCTCGCAAATTTCTTTTTCCCGAGCCCACACCCACAGAGACCGAAAGGTACCGATCCCGATTTACCCGTACCGGTCAGCCGCCGGCGTACCGGGCTACCGGGAAGTAAAAATCGATCAATCGATGGGTGAGAGAAAAGCCGAGAGAGAAATAATAACTTGCTAGTTAGTTAACAATTCAGTTAACTAATCAATGATGGAGTTGCCCTCTACAAAAGAATAATAATAATACGGAGTACTTGTCATGGCATTATTCACTTAATTCGCATGCGCAGAGAAGAGAAGAGAAGAGAAGGGTAATTAACTACTCTACTCTACTCTATGTACTCTGTAGTTATTTATACCGACTCTTGATAGTTAGTTATGTAGTTACTGGCTTTAAATCCATGATTTATCGAGCCAGCACCGCTTGCAGGGACGGACTATGTATGTACTCGAACTCAAGGCAAGGCGTAACTATGGGACAATCACCAGTAGTTAACTACGTACTTGGTAGGGGCGAGACGCTGGTTCTCACTATTCATTCCCTGTGACAGAGCTGATAGATGGTGTTGCTGCGCGGCAATTCAATTAGCATTTTTTTATGGCCTCCTAGACATTTTTTTTTTTTTTTTTTTTTTTTTTTTTTTTTTTTTTTTCAGGGAAAAGAAAGGCAAAGCGAAAATATCTACGATACGATACGACTCAAATTATTCAGAAGGCCCGCGGTGCCTAGGCAGGCTTTGGAATGGGAGGTCAGGTTAGGACAGGTCAGGTCAGGGCCTAGAAGTACAGAGTATTTATATGGAACTGACCGTGTTCGAAGTTAGTTAAATGATGTATGTATAATGAAAAGAACAGCTGATCGGAGTACTTACTCGCCCTGATGTCTGTGTGTAAGTGTTGAGTATTTCTGTCAGTTCATAGCAACTGTGGCTTAAAACATCTTCCAAGGCAAGCAGATGGATGGTTCAGGGCTGCCGGGAAAACTCGTCTCTGAAGCAAGAGCTGGAAAGTTTTGAGCGCTCGCGTATTTCCCTGCCCGAATCGAGTCATTCGTTGAGGTTCAACAATGGAGGCAGTAGTGGCACTATGGCTGCCTATTGACGGGCCGTAGATAGCCACGTGCTCGCTTTCCGCCCCCCAGATATAGCGAGGTCATGACAGGAACAAGAAAGATGGCTTACACTATAGTTTTAATTAGGTTCGTGTCCGCGAGATTAGATAGTACGCATGGGGAGGCATGGTGAAAATGTCCATCGAACGCGGGAGGACGTACATACCTACCTACCCTCCCCATGGGTATAAGATGTGGTACATACTTCCCTGAGATCGATTAAACGGTGCTTGTCCGTGCTTGTGGCGGAAGTGCGGAATCATCTCGTTATATTGCAGCATCTATTGACACGATGCCTTCGTTTATCTCCTACCTGCCTCTGTTCGCCGCAGCAGCTGGCAGCGTGGCCGCCGCGCCAGCAGTAAACACCACTATTTGCAATGGCCACACGTATATTTATGAAGAATTGGCCGGCTACGGCTTTCTGGCGAGTGACAAGCGCGATCGATACGGAGACAGCATGAGCCTGGGGTCGTCCATTGCGCTAGATCGCAAAACCTGGTCACGAAGGGGAAACGTATACGAGGGAATACTCTATGGTCTGCCGGGTAATGACCATTCCAGCACACTCTCATCATCATGGTGGGTTGTCAGAAATTGCTAATGCATCGATACAGACCGTGGCTGGAATACAAATGGCACCCTTAGTTTCGCAGGGCGGATTTACAAGCTCCATCTGACGCTGTCATTGAACGAGAGCGCTACGGTCCAGCATCCGTCAGGGCCCAACCTGAAGATTGAGTACTTGGACAGCATCATCCTGCGCGATCCCCTGGGTCATTTCACCACTGGCCTCGATGCCAATGCCCACGGACCGTATCTGAGATATCCAGAGTTCCCCGAGGTGCCATCTGCTCGATACAGCGGCGACGGCTTTGGCGGTGCCGGTCCAGGAGGCTTCCAGCTATCGTTGGATTCTGAAGGTCTGGCCTTGGGTGCCAATGGCACCTTCTGGATCAGTGATGAATACGGACCCTATGTCTACCAGTTCTCCGCGGAAGGCCATCTGCTGCAGGCGGTTAGTCCTCCGGATGCCTTTATTCCCGTGCGAAACAACTCCGTCAGCTTCAGCGCGGATTCCCCTCCGATATACAACCCCAGTTTGGAAGTCATCCCATCCGATAACCCTACGGGACGAGACAATAACCAGGGTTTCGAGGGTCTCACCCTCTCTCCCGATGGAAAGAAGCTGTTCGCCCTGATGCAATCTGCATTGAACCAGGACGGTGGAGAGAAGAAGAAAACGAGAAGATACGCTCGATTAGCTGTATACGATCTGACTGGATCGAAACCCCTTTACAGCGCTGAGTATGTGGTTCCTCTGCCATTCTACAATAACGGCACAAAGGTCGCAGCGCAGTCTGAAATCCACTACATCTCCGATACCCAATTCCTAATTCTTGCGCGCGACTCCAATTCCGGCCATGGTCAGAGCTCCTCTGAGAGCGTCTATCGACACGTCGATGTCTTCGATATCTCGAATGCAACCAATATCAAATCGGCAGCAAATGACGGTTTCAACAGCACGATCGCTCCATCTGGTACTCTTACACGGGGGATCATACCAGCGCAATACTGCTCCTGGCTTGATTTCAACGTCAACAGCCAATTGAATCGCTTCGGGGTGCACAATGGAGGAGCTCAGGATTCGCATCTCCTGAACGAGAAGTGGGAGAGTCTCGCATTACTCCCGGTAGATCTGGATGGTGAAAATGAGGAGAATGAGTATTTTCTCTTCTCGTTCAGTGATAATGATTTCGTCACGCAGAATGGTGAGGATCTCCTGTTTCGAATTTTTTATTATCAGCATATGGTTTTATGTGTGTACGTCTACTAACCTACCGTTTCATAGGATACATGAATTTCGGTCGCTTCCAGTATGCTGATGCGAGTGGCTACAACCTCGACAATCAGGCCTTGGTGTTCAAAGTCAAGTTGCCTAAGGGCTCTAATCCGCTTGTGTAAGGAGATGGTGGGATTAGAATCATCGGTACCCCTATTAGTTCCACAGTACTCTGTATCTCACTGGTAGTATATACATACTTCTGTGGCTAATTATAAATATAGCCGTACTCAGGTTTTATGACCACGCTTGGTGAATTTATCCTACTCTTTGGCACGATCTAGGACCGGATAGAGGGACAATCCACATGATGCATGATTGATACCCAGAATCATCTAGCGAAGATAAAACAATCTAGTTCCCATGATCAACCACCACCTATCATAAACAGTGACCACAGCTAGAATAAAGAATACTCGAAACGTCACACTTCCATGAAGTTCAGAATACCCTACTTAAACTTCAAAATAGTAGTCCCCAATGCTATCTCGTCAAGGCCACGCCATCTCCCCCAAGAAGAACTAACATATGACCCCCACGGCCGTCCACAGCAATAATACAACTCCTCATCCTCGCACCACGCTCCTTGATCCATTCCTCATCGAGCTCCGTGCGAGGAGCATGAACACCGATATGCAGTCTCTGAATACCTACAGGGAGCGGTGAACCGACAAGAAATTCTGCTCCATGCCAAGTTCCAGGGACTCTGCGCCTAGAATGACTGAATAGCTTTTGATATACTCGTCATGTTGCCCTTGAGGAACGATAGCCTCAACAGCTGCTGTACATACTCGTCTAGCCGCTGCTCTCATACTTGACAATAGATACTTCAGGAACTTGTTATCTAGGGAACTTCGACTGGATTTTGTCCGACTAGGAAATGTGGTACTAGGGTGTCCCTCAGGCACGTATCGACCACTTATCGCAGCTGAAATATGAACTAATGGTCTTTCCAATTTCGAAACTATCTCATCGAGTTCTCTGAGTCGGTCATTTCCCAAATTACAATTTACACAATACATATTCCCAATTACATATCCATGCCTAAACCCACTTATACTCCAAGAACAACCAACACAACAGAACCTTGCATATCTTACCTCATCGAATACATAAAAAGAGGCAACAAACAAGAACGCAAGAGAAATACAGCAATACCGGCCCCCCCCCCCCCCCCCCCCCCCCCCCCCATCCCCCATTAATAAACAGACCCAGCCCTTCTCTCATTATTCTTCTCATCAAAACAAATACACATAGCAGCAATAAGAGCCATATCAACACCCGGCGCCACAACTACCCCATACGTCTGCTTGCTGAAAAGTAACTCGCGGCCACGGAAAATCTTCCGATTAATGCGTGCTACCACGGCACCGGTATGATCATCGATAATATCAACTATATTATCCATCCAGTTTCCCTTCATCTTTAAATTCACTATTGTGCCGGTTTGAGGGGATGTGAAAGTCGCAGTGGCTTTGGAGCCGATTACTGGATGTAATATTAATTAATTAGTTTATGTGTTTCTAGAATTCTGTGCGTTGCAAAAAAGGGGAAGAAGAAAAAAAAAAAAATGGAAACATACGCGTAATACTATTCCTGACTTGTAGAATTCTATTCCCGACCGAATCATGCGCAGCGAAAGTTGTATGGATATGAAAATGCTCCTTGACGATATCAAACAAGTGATTGCCTGCCATATCGTAGATCGATTTACGGCCCGAGATCGTCATGACTTTTCCTTGGACTTTTAGTATCGGCTGGCCGTTGGCAAGCTTCACGTCGAAACTATCCCCTGATAATGATAGGATCTTCTCCTTGAGTATCATTGTCTCGGTCTGTCGAGCAATGAACTGGTCGAAAATAGCGACTGGTTGAGTGACGGGAGGGAGCTCTGATGGATTCATTGTGAATTGGAAGTCTTCTGGTAGTTGTGAATTCGCTTGGTGAGAGAAAAGATGAAGTTTTGGAAGTATGGATAGACTTTAGAGGCGGGATGAATGATAGAGAAAGTAAATAGACCTCATCTTCTTTAACCTCATTGTTGTACTACATATAGAGTGATATAAACACTACAGCCATAGTGCGATTTCTAAATAAAGTAAACCCAGTAATCGCACAGACCTCCGCCAAGATGCCAGTGCTTACATGGAGATCAGACGACTTTTCGGTGAACGCTGAGGGGTTGACTCGTCGATCTGGTTGAAGCTACTAGTACATAGTTAGATGTTGTAGCCTGGCTGTGCCGCTGTGCTGTCAGCCTCAAGCTGGGCGGTGTAGCTGAGAATGAGATCCTCTGCGGTCCCCATACAGATATCTACACTTCTCATTACAGGGAACTACCTAATTAGTTTCTTTAATAACACAGAGCTGGATCTGTGCATGGCAAGAGAAATAGATGCTGCTACTATTGTCACTGAATGTAATCCTTTGCTATACATCAATTGTGGTTCTGAAGAGAAATACACTTCGTGTGCAACTATACACCAATAAAATGTGCAAGCACAAGAGATATTCCACATGATGCACTGAGACACTTCCAGATGTGCTCCATTAGAGTGCAGTCGTCTCGTAGGAAATAGAATATGTATGAAAAGCTCTGCTGTTACCTGGAAAGAAAACGGAGAGAACTTTAGTGCCACGCAGTGGGGTATAAAGTGAATATCAAAAATAACAAAGTTGTCCCGCAGAGCCATTAAGAGGTTGCCGATCCTGCCTCGAGATGCTGGGGAGAGATAGTCGGGCTGAATTTCTCTGTGAGGCTGCCGTGATCCTCGGGAATTCTAGCAGGCTGCAGCTGCTGAAAAAAATAATAGCAGTCGAAGAATGAACAAAGGTATTTGTCACGAAATAAACGGACGGTAATAGGAGTCCGAGACCAGGCTGAGTTGTGCCGTTGTCAAAACTCGGAAAGCAGGAAACCTCTTCCTAACGCCGAACAAAATAGATATGAAGAAAGAAGCTGTCGTCAAGGCATGATACCGCATGAGAAAAATGTATCTAAACTGGGATGCATCTAAGGTGTCGTTAGACTTCCCCCTCAGCTGCTATATCCCGCTCAATAGTTTTCTGCCAGTGTTGCGGAAGACAGACGCAGACAAGCGGGAATGCTTTTATTTCTCCTGTTGGTTGAGGAGACGATGTTCGGTTTTCTGACCCGTTTGACACGCCACTGTCACGCTGGACCCTGTGCTTCCCATCAAAATCCTCTGCTCGTTCATTGACACGGATACCGGTGGCCCAGCCGTCGTCCCAGATACCCACAACCTTCAGGACTTCACCTCTTTCCAGTTCAAATTCGTCAGCAGCACGTGGTTGGTATGCCCATAGAACAGCGACCTTGTCTCCCGGATGAACATCGTCCTGGGAGTAGTAATCTCTGAAATAGGGTAGCTGCTCGGACTGACCGCTCGCAACACCCTCCGGGGAAGAATATTGCGCACCAGTGCCGGAACGTGGAGACTGATCGCTATCTCCAGCAAGTATCGAGGTACTGGAGAGCGAACCTTTGCGTCTGTTCGTGACAGGAGGGCCTCTTCTGGAGCCTATGCTGGGACTAGCACCAAATGTCTCCGAGTCCGATGAATCACTGTACTTGCCAGGGATTGCCCTGGTACCGCTGGCTCGGGTCCGTGACGGAGAACGCGAGTCGACTTGCAAAGCAGACATGCGTGCTACACGCCCACCCGCCAGGGCGCCGTAACCCTGTGGATCAGTGCTTGTTCGTGAATATTGCATCTGAGACAGTCCTTTTCTTTGTGGGGTGGGTTGATTCAAGATATTGGCAGCTTTCTGGTTCCGTCTGCGGCGCATGCAGATGCAGAGAAGTGCGAGCAGGGCAGCCAACAGGGCAAATCCTGCCACAGATCCAATGACAATGCCCGCAATTGCGCCACCAGAGAGGCCATTATTATGCTTGGCAGAGGAAGGAAGAGAAGTAGATGTCGAACTTGGAAATAACGGGGGTAACGTAGAAGGCGTCGGTAGGTGGACATTTGCGCAACGCCCCGTCGCATTTGAATTAATACAGCACGAGTCGGTAGAATTCGGAGAACTCGATGCGCAGTAGCTGCAGAGACCGACGGTATTCGTTCCATATCCACAGTTGTCCGGCTCGTTTTGTGCCCCCGAAATGCATGTTCCTGTCAGGGAATCCGCTGGTAACGCGCACACGGTAAAATCGGCCCTTATCTGGCTCATAAAATCCGCCTTTGGTTTCCCGCATAAACTTGGGTCAACTGCGATTTCTTCCTCACTTGTAGCTACCAGCGCCTGGTGTACGTTAGCATATGCCCAACATCTGGAAAGCGGGTGGGCCCACGGACACAAGTCTCTGCACACAAGGGTTGGGATTCAGCGGCATCCAGGCTGCAAGGCTGCTTCGAATTCTGTATAATTCCATTGCAAATCATGCTAGTGGTGTATCGGGCATAGTAATCGGTGGTGTTGCTGAGATCGACATTGGAACAACCTAGCAATTGCTGATATCTAGCGACAGTTAGTTCCGCAATACAGTCGCTTAGTGTTATGGCAGGGCATACTTCTCCTTGACATAGCCGGCTTTAACATAGTTGCTCAATTGCTCGTCGAAATCATTGAGATTAGAGACATATGCCAAGAAAGGACTGTCAGGTTTGTCAACATGGTTGCCACATATTAGATTTGAGATCCTCGACATACTATAAGGCGACCAGGCTTGAATCGGTCGATATCGACGAGGCGTTGAACGCTGGGCAAGTGGTAGAGCCTGACAATGATATGCAGGAACCGCCCATTTTGGGATCCTGGCCAGCGCACCTCGATGACAGTAATGGGATATGGCGAAAAGAAAAAAGAAAAGCAATTCAACCTGATAACTGTTCGGATCTTCGGATGGCTGGAGGACTTAGTACGACGCTGTCATAGTGTTCTTCGTGACGGTTGTAACGCGTATTGCGCAGGTGGTGACTCGACCGGCCAAGGATGCAGCGGGGACAACAGATCGGAAAGGAACGTGCGGTAAATAAAACAGCGAAAAAAAAAGAGGAGACCAGAGAGATCTCGACGAAGTGAATCTAATCTAACGAGAGACTGTGGCTCTAGCAATGGCAGGAACCGTGGATGAAGACGAACTCCAGCAACGAGTGGACTGGCACCAGTAGGAGAGAAGATAGAAGAAAAGACGGGGGAGGCTGGCCAGCGCAGAAAGCAAAAAAGGCAGAAAGGCTGACGAGACACACGACCGGGGTCGACGGGCTAGCTGTGAGCGTACTGTAATCTTCTATTAAAGCTGCGCGACGAGCACACTGGCGTGCTTGAGTCTTGAGGAAGCGAAAAGCCTGCTGGTCAGGGACAGCGCCGTATCTAAAAGGGGCCGGGCCGGCTGCATGGGACAAACAGCTTTCAGACGACTCCACTGCGGGTTATGCCCACGCTGTTGTTCGTCGCGCTTGGAGCTTTTTTCTTTAGAGAGATAGAGAGTCGACAGCCGGAAGAGGCGGGTCACTAGATTGACAACAGGTCGCTTGCTGGCAGTTTCAAGATTGCGTGCAGATGGTCGAGTTACTGGACGGTGGTACGCGGTGGTATGGCGGTGGTTGGTATCGCGGAGCGTGGAGATAGTGATGCGGTTGGCATCAACCTGCAACACAACAGAACAAGACTGCTAGTTACTCTACGCAGCTCGCCTCAGTCTCGCCTGTCAGATGCTGCAGAGCTTGACGTGGACAGCGCGGACGTCCAGGAAGTTGCCAAACGCAAGGTTAGTCTTTCTGTAAGTGCGAACCTGATAAAAATAATCATAATAAATATGGATCGACTAATAAGAATCTTCTCTGCGGGAAGGAGACCAGCACAGCACCCGACGCTTGACAAGGCTTGGAGGATTATTAGAGACATCAGCAAGTCGTCTGTTGTTGGCAGTTCCCCTGAAGCGGGAAATGAGATCGGTTCCCTCCACCGTTCCTCCTCCACTGAGAATGGCGGATCCTGGAGACCGTCGATCGCCGGGCGTTCGTCTAACAAGACGCTACCGCTGTTTCAGGACATCGAACCTCCTCTAGCTCTTCCGGTCCCTGGCTAAGAGTATCAACACCACCCGTTTCAACATATGGTATGGTTGTCGCTGTGAACCACGGTTCCTTTAGACCCTCCGTGGCATATAACTCCCGAGGGCTTCTATCCATGGTTCCCTAGATGGTGATATAATTTCATCCATGCTACCCCAGATCTAACCTCCATAACCTCATAATAATAAGATCTATCAACAGCCAGCTGCCGGACGAAATGAAAGTCGCTCAGATCACTGCAAGCCTCAACGCGGCAATCAAGGAGCAACCGCCATTAGCAGGCCCCGAGACGGGCGTCGTTCCCGGTACCTGCAGTTTCGCGCTGCATTAGCACGTCGACGGTCAGGATCTGTTTGGGGAAATTTGAGAGCGTGGCTTGGAGTTTTCTAGTTTTCTCCGGTTGGTGAACAGGCCCTCGTCGCTTCCGCCAAATGATGATTTTCCCGAGTTGCAGCGGGAAAACTCTACTGACGATCTGCGCTTGTCCCGTTCCTGGATCACTTTTATCTCCAGTTGGGAAATGAACATTTAGAAAAAGCCCCCGTGTGAGACTCTGGGAGCTTTTCAACACTCGCCTCTGCCTTCCTCCAGCAAGGATTGCAATCAATCCATTCAGGTGAGTTCGCGGTCCTTGCGCTTATCGAAAAGACAGAGTGCTAGTTATGAGAAGAGGCCTCCTAATAATAATTAGTAATTATTTCTTTCTTACCTTAACTATAACTAGTTACGGTAATTTGTCGTGGTGTCCGCCCAGGCTCAGTCGTCCTCTGTGTGATTTAGGCTCTACTCTAGGGCAGTCCAGAATCCTGTTCCAGCTATTCTATAAAAGGTCTCTCGCCCGATACATCACGTAATATACGTTCTTCTGGATGGGTGTCTAGCGTCTATCATGCAGCGTGGATTGACTGAATCGAAGCTCAGAAGCTTCGAACGCACTTTGTTCAGTGCCACCGGAAAGATATGTCACCATTAGACTAGGCTATTGTATCACAAATAATGACAGTCCAGGTATCCTAAGTGAAGTCGACTACCAAGCAAGGATAATTGGCCAACGACATAAGTAAATATAAATATTAGGAAGTCCAATCACGCACAACGTAGGCCTGCATTTCTATTTTGAGGTTATAGTCGATATAATAAGCCAGCGGAATCCCTGCTTTCGCTGGGCCTTACTGGGCGGCGCCAAGTTTTGTGATTATTATTGGACTCGGAGTATCGTCATTATTATTTACTGTCACGGTGTCAGTATTCATCTACAATTCTGGGGCGCGCCCACAGTGGATCAAACATAGTGGACGGGGCAGGCACAAGGTCGAACTTGGAAGACCCTAGCTGGTCCCTATGGGGTTCATGCGAACGAAATAATAATCACATAGCACAGGTCTTTTAGATCCTTGATAGAAGACTTACTCCAGATAATGCCATCCTACATGATGCTTCACGTCCTACTCCGTACACACAGCCGGAGTGTAATCATGTGAACTCCAAAGCGGGAAGTGAAAGGGCAGTCATGTGATGAGCTCGTTCTCCGACTCAGCCTCTCAACGTCATGATATCAGGCACCAGAGTAAACCCCCACCTGTCTCTTTATTGCCATCAGTACTTCTCGATATCTAGTATAGGTTGCTCTTTGGATTAGATTATTTTCCATCGTAACCAGCTCCCCCGATCGAATTACCGCAAGTTAGTCAGTGGCTATTCGAGCCCCGCTGCACCAGGAATGTGCGGCTCAGACGTCTTCCTCGCCATATTGGCGGTATTCTTCCCTCCCATCGCAGGTAAGCGACGGTCATTTCCATCTCTTGTTCAGTCTCATAGTGTTGTCAAAGTTGCAAGTCTATTAACGAACGATACTAACTTTTCCAAGTCTGGATCAAGGTTGGCATCTGCACCGCAGACTCAATCATCAACATCGCCCTCTGCTGTCTCGGATACGTTCCTGGCTTGATACACTCGTGGTATATCATCCTCAAGAATCCCGAGCCGGATTACGATGACCCCAATTACGAGCCGCTGGAAGGCGGACGAGTGACATATTACTACGTCTCTCATCAGCCCGAGGGCCAGACTCGAGGTCGCGCAGGATACGGAGCCACCGAATCAACTCAGCCTCGACCACCGCAGGCACCATCAACCACACCCCAATACCAAGGTGATGGTGGTGTTGGCAGCAGCGAGGGAGGAGTCCCGCCACCCCCGTATACAGAGGTCATCAAGGGTGACCACAAGGTGCAGACCCATGATTAGGGAACAAAGGGAAACTTGGTGGAGTTAGGGTGGTGGATAATATATGCTCACGACGAATGATCGGTCTGATGTTCATACAGTGGGTGGACGGATGTTAAGCGCACTGACGACATCTTTCCAACGACATGGGTCCTTTCAGTGTTTATGATGTTGAACGCACTAGATGACCCCATGCAAGATATTTACAACTACGCAGTCACGTCGGCACATAGTCTTGGAGAATCCAGGCTGTAGTCCCAGGTGACTGGAGGGTGGCAGATAATGCACGTGGGCCATTTTTTCAATAACGGGGTCATTCATTAATCGAAAGAGGCGTACAAGGATATACCAGGATCATGTCTACGTGTCTTTCCTGGTAGCAAGTCTATTCTAAGTAAATTTATTAATGTTTGTCTTCTGGCAGAGGAGTAATGACTGTGTCGATCCATTCTCTGGTCTCTCCAACCGAGTGATATGTTCCATTGAAGAATGGCCACAATATCAACTGAAAGATTGAAAGATTAGACCACAATGATTTCTGAGGACCCTTAATAGTCTAAATACTATGGAAATCGCCCTTCGCTGGGTGGAATCATGGGGTTTGGATGGAGGGCGGTATATACTTAGTTCGCTGTCCAATGACATGGGATCAGCGGGTGTTCCGCACCGGCCCTGATAGGACTTCGCTCAACCGTCGAAGCTTCTCCGACTCCGAGGTACAACTTTCCGCAACGCTACCTCCCTCAACAGCACATCGAAGCTGGACTGCTCCTGTGCGCCAATACCCGGCGATGCAGTCCATGCCATTGCTGCTTCGGCAGTCGCTTCGATCGAGCGTTGGTCTTGCGAAGGCCACACGTTCCATTCGCTCTCCGGTGCTTCTTCCCACGGGCCCGGAAGCGCTCTCTCTCGGGAGGAAATCCGCGCGGACGTTCTCTATTTGTCCACAATGTCAGTTCCGAACACAATCGGTATTTCGATTCTCCAGTGAGCAGGAGGATAAATTGAAGGAGGGGAAGCCGTTAGGGGAGGAAAAGAAGGATGTGAGCGAATTGGATCGGGTCAAGGGAGAACTAGAGACGGAGACAGGACTGACTGTGACGAAGGCTACGGAGAATGCAACACACGAGGAGCAACAGAAGAATACAGGATCTCAGGAGGGCTGGATCGGTCGCAGTCTTCCTTCCTACCTTGAAGATCACAGGTCGCAATTATCTAAGCGTTTCACAAACCTGATGGACAACCTTCAATCGAACGTCTTCATTGCGGGGCAGCGATTGAATGACCTGACTGGATACTCTGCCATTGAGGCTCTCAAGAAAGAGATCCTTGACCAAGGTAAGACGAAATATGTGTCTAATCGCAGCGAAGTTCATTCCTAACTATGGGACCCCACAGAGAACCGAGTGAGGGAGACCCGTGCTCAGGTCCGCGAGGCGAAGGATGCCTATGCTGCCGCCATAAACCGCCGCTCAACCTCTCAACGCGAGGTTAATGAGCTTCTTCAACGGAAACACGCATGGTCACCTTCAGACCTGGAGCGTTTCACACTGCTGTACCGGAATGATCACGCCAATGAAGTCGCGGAAGCAGAGGCCCAAGAGGCGCTCTCTGTCGCTGAACAAGAGGCTGAGGAGGCAGCTGCACGATTGAGCAAGAGCATCCTCTCTCGTTACCATGAAGAGCAAGTTTGGTCAGACAAGATTCGACGAATGAGTACATGGGGAACCTGGGGCCTGATGGGCGTCAACGTGCTCCTGTTCCTCGTTTTCCAGGTTGCCGTGGAACCATGGCGCCGTAAGCGCCTCGTGAAGGGCTTCGAGGAAAAAGTCATTGAAGCTTTAGAGAAGGAGAGAACTATCCTTCAGATCAAGGAGGCAACCGGCGCTTCTGAGGCCGCTGCAGCACCTGCGGTGCTGGCCGCCACAACGACTGCTCCTGCGCCGGCTGCCGATGTCGCTGCGGACGCTGTCGTCGCGGATGCTGTCGCCTCTGAGGCTGCTGCCTTAACAGCAGCATCCGAGGGAACAGAAACCGTCGATCTCACAAACACCGAGCAGGTCATAGCTCCTGCTGAGCAAGACACAATCTCCACTACAACAACGACATCATCTGAACTCCCGAAGTCAGATTACTGGCAATCCCAACTCCCCTCCACCCCTTCTTTCTCCATTGAATCCTGGAAGCAGTGTATCCATGACCTATTCAGCGATCGGAGCATTGCTATCTCTCAGCGAGATCTCACCACAGTGACGATCCAAAGTGCCGCTGCTGGAGCCGCGATTATGGGCTTACTGATCGCTATTGTCCGCCCGCGCTGAGCAAGAGGAATTACATACCCATGTCCTATATTGATCCCTATATGTGGGAAGATAGAATTGTAGATATCTTTTATTTTGTATCACTTAAACCCTTTTTTCTTCGTCATGAATCGTTTAGCAAAATTGCGCTCGCAGACCAGAGCTCAATGCATACATTTTTCTTTTTTACTAGCCAACAACTCAATGTAGGACTACTCCTGAACTGGAAGGGTAGCTCGGTATATAGTCTCTCTATTGATTTTATTGATTCTCATCTTGTACATGGGTGACTTGACACATAAGGAGACTACAATAGACAGAACAAATGAAATGAAACATCTGAATGATATGCGGATAAAGGGAAAGCTAGTAAAGACACATGTAAATCAGACAAGCCGGCTGCCTCCACTCTCTTGTCTGACCGACCCCATAGATGTCGATGAACCAGGCTGCCAAAAAGCCAAGGGACGGGATTACGGTCTATACCCTCCCCTGAATTTTTCTGCAGACAATGATACAGGCTCTATAAATTTCGTCTTTGTCCATATTGAAACACGTTTTTCATCCGGACAACCTCCTTGGAAACTGTGTCCGGAATCAAGTCCGCCCTGGATGTAGACGGACTGTTTAACCGATGACAAGGCTGTCCTCAGAGGGGAAGCTGTACTGAGGAATCTCGAGGTTCAGGGGAGCAGGACCCTTCCTGACACGGCCGGAGATATCGTAGTGGGAACCGTGGCAAGGGCAGAACCAACCACCGTAGTCACCAGCCTCACCAATGGGGACACAACCAAGGTGAGTGCAGACACCTATATGCAGAAAAAAAAAGCACGTTAGACCACCCGCTCCTGTCCTATTTCGAAATACCGTAACAATCCCGGTTCTCTCGAATCAGTCATGGAGAGAACACATACCAAGCATAACCAGCCATTCGGGCTTCTGCACACGGTCAGAGTCGGGCTGGGGATCCCGCAGAGTGGTCCACTCAAATTCCTCAGCCTCTTTGATCTCATCTGGAGTACGGTGACGGATGAAGACGGGCTTTCCACGCCACTTGATGATAACCTGTAGAGACCGGAAATTAGAAACTGAGAGTACTCTAGACAGATATGTAGTAATTGACACGTACGTTCTTTCCCTCAGGGATCGATCCGAGAGCGACTTCAACCTTGGCCTGGGCCAAGACATCGGCAGATGCAGACATGTTGACGAGGAAGTCTGTAAGCAAACATCAGCATTCGCCCTTAAAACCACCGCTGATATCCAAGCATATCATCCTTCGCCTATTATTTGCCCTCCCATCACAACTAGACACCGTGGATGCTGCAGGTGGTGACCTACCTTGCACTGTGGCCTTCGCACCGACCGCGCTCACCAGACCCATGCTTCCAGCCATGAAGTAGGAGAAGACCTTGTTCGTCGTGGGGGATCGCTTGGAAGCATACTTGCTGAAGTTAGGGATCTTGGTGGTATCGCTGTGCTCGTGAGTGCGGCCGAATGGGCTGTCGAAGGAGGACTTGGGCGCAGCATCCGCGACTCCTCTCTGCTGGCAAGCGGAAACGGCGGCGCGAGCGGCGGGCAGCTGTTGCCGCGCGCAGGTGCGCAGCAGAGCGCTCGAAGCGGAGGCGAGAGACATGGCGGGTGAGTAGAGAGGAAGGGAGATGCAATTGACGAGAATCGCGAGTCGCGGGGAGGGACGGACGTCGGAGGTGGACGGTAGAGGGAGGATTTTCGAGGTTGGAGGTTGAAGTCGGACCCGGCCTTGGTGACGGTCAGTAACGTGCCAGAGCTTTCGTCCACCCGAAAACCCGGAATCACGGCGCCCCTGATTGGCCGGCGTCCTCCCGCCCAGCGACTCTTCCGAATCCTCCATTATTATCATCATCATTATTATTATCATTGCTGGAACAATCAATGGTCCTTCTTTCTACGGGCTACGATCAGAATGCCGTCGAGTCACAGCTTATCTTACTCGATATATGCATAGCGCAGCAGCGCCATCTCTCTCTATTGCCAAATACTAATGTCGAAAAAAAGAAATCGATCGCAAACCAGAATTCTCTCCCTGATGTGCCTGCCCATGACCGACCCAAATGCACCATAACCAAAAGACAGCAAAGCAGGAACTAACCCTTTCAACTCCACATATTATAATATGCACGCTATCATATCCATCAGCACTATCCAGTCATCTCCACGTCGCGGTCTGACGGCCCACGGCCTTGGTCCTTGACGGTACGATCAACCATCAGAGTACTCAAGGAACCCGGACTCTGACTGGTTATTCTTGGCTGCGACCCTATACTCTGATGATAATCATCGCTGTCGGTCCGGAGGATGGATATATCGCGAGGTCGCTCCACGCCATTTTCGGTCGGTTTCGTCCCGTTCAACGTGCGCTGACCCTTCTCGACGACTGCATTCTTGGCAGCTTCTTTGGCCTTCTTCTCCTTGAATTGTTTGTATGTGGTCGTCTTCGGTATGACGTCTGACAAGAATTCGAGATTGTCGATTCGTGACACCGCCGTTGCTACCGCTGGTCAGCATGGACACTGTAGTGCACCGTATTCCCTTTTATTACCAAGATCTTTATATTGTAGTGTCTTTCGGGGCTTCCTTTCTGATTTGACAACATTGTGTCCTTGTTCCGCCAGATATTTGATAAACATCTCCTGTTTGTATGTGAGCCGATACCGTCTCTCGAATGGGAGAAACCGAGAAGCGCAGCGCATACTGTAGCTATTGCGATGGCGAAAGTAGCATTGTGAGAGCATTGTGTAATATCGTCATCAAGCTGAATGATCTTTTTAACCCTCGATACTAAACATTCGTCAGCGTCTAATGCTTAGAAAGTGCTGCTGCGGATCACGACTGACAGGGAAGGGCACTCTGGCCGGTTATTTCGTCAGAAGGCGTCGAGGCGCCGTTATTGGGAGGCATGGCTCGATAAGAAACCGTATATCCAACGCACTGGTCCGAAAATTGTTGATCGAGAGGGGCAGAGGAGGGGCTGCGATTCCTGTTCTGTGGACGGTTGCAAGGCAATTAGAGAAATTGTTAAGAGACGTAGGAAGAAGAGATCTGGCGCGTGCGGTGTTCTAATCCACGGCACGCGAATTCGCCTCACAACTTACAAGTATAGGAACGTGCAAATGTGGTTCCTAAGGGGGACGTCTCTGCTTTAATGCCTGACTATAAAACTAAAATTTGAAGTCATCCCGTATAATAGCGTAGCTATTCGCCTGCCGTAACTCTAGATGAATCTATTGCACTCAATAATAATCTATGACGATCTGGAATTTCAACGCGACGCCGACTCCGAACGCGGGAACCAATTTCACGTGCAGCAACGGTCGGAACTAGGCAGTCTACAACACCGTCGCCCAAGCTCCATTAGGCACAAGTTCTTCTCAATTATGCGAATGACAGAGCCGATGTTATGAGCCAGCGACAATTCTCGTCGACCTCCGCGCAACGGCTGTCTGTTGCGGCTGATCGTCGACTCCCGCGGAGGGTCTCATCAGGCCTCTCCGTTTCCGGGCAGGCCGACGATGAATCAGCGGCAAACGCACAGAATCCAGCGCTCGTTGAGGAGATCAGGGAAATCAAGCGATATGAAGACTTTACAACGATAGACTGGGTCCAGGATGCGGTCCAGGAGCTATCCCGCAGACGGGCCAAGCGCAGGGAGGGGTCGGGCTTCTGGGACAAAGAAGGTACACTGGGATGGAGGCGCAAAGTTAGAGAATCCTACGATGCCGGTCAGACATGGCTGGTCGTTACGATTGTGGGAGCAGCTATTGGACTGAATTCAGCGTTCCTCAATATCGTGACAGAGTGGCTATCGGATGTCAAGCTCGGCTACTGTACCAGCGCATTCTATTTGAATGAACAGTTCTGTTGCTGGGGTTCAGAAAATGGTCTGTACCATCCTCATAACTGGACCAAGATCACTGCAGTGCTAATGCCGTCGTAGGCTGTCCCGAATGGAGACATTGGAGCTCCATCGGGTTTCTAAATTATATCGCGTACTTTATCTTCGCGGTATGTCAACCCCATCTATCACACAACCATACCTAATCCATCATAGGTCCTATTCGCCTTTGTATCCGCTACCCTGGTCAAATCTTTCGCCCCTTATGCGGCCGGTTCTGGTATATCGGAAATCAAGTGCATCATTGCGGGCTTCGTAATGAAAGGTTTCCTAGGGGCATGGACACTGCTGATAAAGTCCATCGGATTGCCTTTGGCAATAGCATCTGGACTCTCCGTTGGAAAGGAAGGACCAAGCGTCCACTTCGCAGTTTGCACTGGAAATGTTATATCTCGAGCTTTTAGCAAATACAGACTAAACGCCGCGAAGACGAGAGAAATCCTCACGGCTACAGCTGCGGCTGGTGTGGCTGTTGCGTTTGGCAGTCCGATAGGTGGTGTGCTATTTTCATTAGAGGTACGGCTTGCGCTATCAAAGCATCAAGTATAAGTCCTAATTGCTCTATAGGAGATGGCGTCCTATTTCCCACTGAAGACTTTATGGCGAAGTTATTTCTGTGCTCTTGTCGCAACCGGGGTACTAGCGGTATGTCTCTGTGCTTGTAATCCGTCGCAGGTTTCTAAATCTAATCGGTATTGCAGTTGATGAACCCTTTCAGAACGGGCCAGTTGGTCATGTTTCAGGTTCAATACGACCGTACATGGCACTTCTTTGAGCTTATCTTCTTCATCTTGATTGCAATTTTCGGTGGCTTGTATGGAGCTTTTGCGATAAAATGGAACTTACGAGCGCAGGCGTTTCGAAAGAAATATCTCTCACAGTATCCCGTCGTCGAAGCCACGGTTCTAGCAGGCCTTACTGCGCTCGTCTGTTATCCAAATATGTTTCTCAGGATAAACATGACGGAAATGATGGAGATCCTGTTCCGCGAATGCGAGGGGGGTCACAACTATCATGGGCTTTGCGAGTGAGTCTATAAAAGCATCATTGATGAAAACAGACCCTGACGTGTCTTCAGTGCCAACAATCGGTGGTCGATGGCTTTCTCTCTAGCAATTGCTACTGTCCTTCGTATCCTCCTTGTCATCATATCATACGGCTGCAAGGTGCCTGCTGGAATCTTTGTGCCATCGATGGCAATAGGCGCGACTTTTGGCCGGATGATCGGAATCTTTGTCCAGGCTTTACATGAATCATTCCCAAACTCAAAGTTCTTCTCCGCTTGCGACCCCGATGTGCCGTGTATCACCCCTGGCACTTATGCCTTTCTTGGTGCAGCAGCAGCTCTAAGTGGCATTATGCATCTTACAGTCTCTGTTACTGTAATCATGTTCGAATTGACGGGGGCGTTGACTTACATTCTCCCTACTATGGTGAGTCTTTATCCTACCTGGCCTACATGGGTTCTACTTGGACAAATACTGACATTGATAAGATCGTCGTCGGTGTCACCAAGGCAGTTGGAGATCGCTTTGGCAAAGGAGGAATAGCAGATCGGATGATCTGGTTTAACGGCTTTCCCTTTCTGGACAATAAAGAAGATCATGTCTTCAACGTCCCAGTATCACACGCAATGACTAGCAACCCGCTGTCGCTACCAGTCTCCGGCTTCCCTCTTCGAGAAGCCGAGCACCTGCTTAATGATAACAAATTCCAGGGCTTTCCTATTGTCGAGGACCGTACTAGCAAAGTTCTGTTAGGGTATATTGGACGAACGGAATTGAGATTCGCCATTGAAAAGGCAAAACGTGAAGGACTGGTATCCCGAAACACGAAGTGCGTGTTCTCAAAGCAAGCTGCGGAGGAAGCTGTTGCGCATAGAGCTGAGCACCAGGCTCCGGTTACGTTTGATGATATTGAGACTTCGGCCGGCGCGCCAATCATCGACTTCAGTCGCTACGTGGACCATACTCCCCTGTCCGTCCATCCTCGGCTCCCGCTAGAAACGGTGATGGAACTCTTCAAGAAAATGGGTCCTCGTGTTATCTTGGTCGAGCACCGCGGCCGTCTCAGCGGACTCGTGACCGTCAAGGATTGCCTGAAATACCAGTTCAAAGTGGAAGCCGAAGAACACGCCGTTGCTGCTACCAATCCATCCTGGCTCGGTGCTTCTGGCATCAATAATCAACCAGACAGTGCCGGCACGCTGGAAGAGAGGATATGGAACTCCTTCCTGTGGATTGGTACGAAACTGGGGCTATCATCTTCGCGTGTCCGCTTGGAATCGAGACCGAGAAGGCCACCGGGCAGAACACAGTCATCGTCACGAATCCTGGATGGGACAGAACAGGACGAACCGAGGATTGAACTGACAGAAAGATAGGTGGTATTATCGCTTTCTATGATACCTTATTCAATGTTGCATGTTATCAATGAGTGACGTCCCCATTTTATTCTTCTCTATGTCATCAACATTTGGATGGTTTGAAAAATATTAGATTCGAGAAATTAGATATCAAGGCCGGTTCGCATCGGCTCCCACTAGCTGCGAAATCAACTTTCAATATAGAGTGCAAATGCCCCTTACGCCACCTACAACAATAGAGCCACAGACAGCCGGAGCTCAAATCAAACCCAGTAAAACAATCACAACCTCACCACACCATTGTCACGACGACCTTCTCTCTTTCCGGACCCCCCTTCTTCCTCCACATCGCTCAAATCCTCATCTCCCCCCAACAAAGCAACATTCTCTCCTTCAACTCCGTCCTCACTCAGTCTTGCCGTCCTCCTACCAGTCGCATCAGCGGCGGTCGTGTCTTCTTTCCCAGACTCATCTCTCATCCCAACCAGTATACATCCCGCACCCATCATCGCAGCACCCACCCACCACAGTCCACGGACCTTCTCACTAAACACAATCATTCCCAGTAGAGCGGTGACGAAGAAATTGGCCGAGGTGTTGGTGATAGATACTTTGGTGGTTGATTGCGAAGCAGTCAGTGCGCGCGTGAAGAGCGCCCACATGATGAAGTTCGAGATGAGGTTTAGGGCGAAGCAGATCTGGCGGTGGATTGGGAATGTCAGTAATAAATTCCATTATTATAATGGAGTATGGCATGTCTCGGGTGGGAAGGTGTGTGTGAATTGCGTAAGTGATGGTGCAGATGTTCCCCAACGGGTGGAGTTGGGTATTATTCGTAAGAGAAACTCAGCGAGTAGGAACGTACCGCTCGAACAACGATTTCAACGAATTCATCAGGTAGATGTAAGAAGTGCGAGATAGAGAGGGAAATCGAAGTTGTTAATTCGGTAGTTGTCCTATTTGTCAAGTTCAAAGGTAGTCAGTCATTGTCAGCCTGGAGCAAAGAAAGCCGCAGCTTTTTTCTTTCTTTTTGTCTTTCCTTTTTTTTTTTCTCCTATTACTGAGGTAAAGGAGATGACAATTACTCGAAAATTCATTCGATAGAGTCTTTATGAAATGGTATAGTGAAGTATAGTTGGGGATGGAAACGGAGGACTTACAGCTTGGCAAACAATCCGTTCAACGCAGCGAACGTTCCACTGGCAATGGCCAGAACCAGCCACTTGGGCTGCGACGAGAGGGTGCTTCCCATATCCGATGATCTCAATTAGATGGCATGAACTTGAAATAGTAGCAGGTATCTGGGGATAGGCTCCCTTCAATGATCCGAGTGAGGCGCGACGCGAATGCGGAGGCGGAGGTCGTGTTGCTTAGATTGATAAGGGGAGCGGAGTGGGGAAGTGTTCTAATGCTATCTAAAGTATGATCTGCAGTTCCTTTCAAGACATTTAAATCGGAACAAAGTAGTTAATATTACTTTTCATGAAGTAGAGAAGGATTAGAAATGATTATGTACAATTTTCTTTTCGATTGAATATACACACAACTGAATTATTGTAGTGAGTGGTAGGAGTGCTTTCCCTCGTCCTCTTCTTTTCCCAGCGCCGAGTGTTGATATTTTTCGACTTGGGATCTCATTAGGCGGAATGTCAGTGTCATTATTTCAGTACGCGATTCTTGTTCGTAAGTACCAAGTCTATCTCTGGCACAACTGGCGAGCAGCGATTTTCAGACGTCTCGGAATAGCAATTGTAAACTGCAGTGAGTCCTCAAGGAGACAGCCTCTCTATGCGCCACGTAAAGACGTCTTCTCCGTTTTCATCGGTTCTAGGAGCAACTCGTACATAGCGGAATCTGTCATGGAGTCTGCTGCGACGGCCTTGCCAGAATTCCACCGATTCTGGAACGATGCGGACTCCGCCCCAAAAAGGTGGAAGCGGGATCTCTTCAGTGTCGGCAAAGCGGGCTTCCATCTCCTTGACTCGCTGCTCAAGCAAGCCGCGTCCATCATCAATGTCCGTCTTGTTAATGTCCTCCTTTAGATCAGCAGAAGGAGAATTGGTCTCATCTTCCGCTAGGAGCTTAGCATTGCTCTTCCGTCTAGGAGGTAATGTTCCGGGCTCTGCTGACCACAGAACTTTGCTCTGGTGACTCGCCCAACCGCCAATTTGACTGCCTCGCTCTCTCGTCCGCCAGTACAGTTCACTCTCTTCCCTGCTGAGTGGCTCCACAAGACCCTCGATCCGGACTTGACGTTCAACAGCAGGCCAAAGGAACGTAAGTGCTGCCCACTTATTGCCCAACTCCGCGGAAATGTCTTGCTCCTCTGCAGCACCTGTGTCGCTCTCGTCAAGTCCAAGATTGTGATAAGCCTCTTCTGGGCTAGTCCAACCCTCACCGGGACCATTAGCACCGAACACTTGTTTTCCTTTCCCTTGTCTGCTGCCCCAGTTGCTGTATACCACCCATCCCCTCTCGTCCAATTCTTTGAGGTATAGCACGCGTGCGCTGACCCGTCCAGAGGGCATAGATGCGGTCGCCAGTGTGCAAGTTTCAGGCGCGGATGAGGGAGGGAGCCTAGGATCATGGAACCAAGCGTTGAATTGGCGGAGAGGATTCGTAGGATGTAGCTGCGAAATAGTGAGAGGAGGGTTGCTCACAAATTGATGTGCGCGAGCAGGGTGGGAAACAATATGGCTTTCCATGACGGAGGTCGGCGTTGATGTGTAGGACCTGGGTATCTCCTCTGTCAAGCGGGAAATGGCTGTCTTCGAGAACGTAGCAGAAGGATCAGCTGTTTCCGTTGCTTGTATGACGGGCTCAGGTGACCCGGCAGGTACTTGGATGTCTCCTGGGGCAACTGCAGAATGTCTCTTAGTTATACGAATTCTTCTCTAGCTCAAGTCTCAGAATGTCGCCATACGGGGTCCGTACAGATCAGTTTCTTCGGATGAATAGAACTCGACCGCCTCTGCTTCTGATCCTCAGAGGGACCGCCAGCATTGGCGCCAGACCCAGAATCTCCATTTCCTGCCATATTCCCTGAGAAGCGAAGTGCTCTCCGAAAGGAAACTTGCGACGGTGGATGAGAGCGACGGATCAGTGAGTGGGCGGCTGGAACCGGTAAACAGAGGCGCATGTAAATCTCTGCTTTGTGCAATGTGATGTGCTTGACTATGAGACAGTGTAAAGCCAGCAGCGATAGAAAGAAGACTGAAGAGGATTGGAAGTAAGAATATCACAATCGGTCTGAGTCGATTGCGCATCAGGTACTCTACGGGCCGTTTCCTCTTGCAGCGGGGCAATTCCGGAAGGCATTCATTAGCCATCTTCCGCGGGGTTCTCCCACCAGCCACGACTCCATCTGCAAGCTAGATAGCTGAGAACATACTCTACATTATTGCTTATAGCCATATCCATTATTTGATAAATTACTTAAGGCAAGATAGTCCAGTGCTAGAGAGTCTAGTAAAGTCCTCATTTTCCTGTTTACTCTTTATTTCCCTAATGACATCATTCTCTTCATCGTGGTATGAATTATCGACTACTCCGTCGCCATTACAGCTGAGCTTTCTCTGTGCCTCTTCCAACTGCCGCTAGAATGGCGTTTTCAGTGCTCTTCAACCTTGCTTCCGAAGTCTTATACAGTCTAGGAACTCCGCTCTCCTCGAACGGCCGATTTTCTCGAATCATCCTAGAGATACCCTTCGCCGATAAGAAGACTTGTGGCATTCCATGGCCTGTGAATCCCGCCAGTATGTATTGCTCTGGCTTTCCAGGGACACAACCAACGTGCGGTAGATAATCACTCGAGTATCCCATCACTGGAGCCAGTTAGCGTTTGACAGCCTGGTAGAGACATGTAGAAGCAGATAGGGACTAACCACCAGTCCACACTCTATCCGTATATGCTCCACTGTCTTCCCAGCCGCGGAAATGGCGCTGCATATAGCCATCAAAGTAATTCTTGGCTGGCTCAATGAGCTCAGAATCATCTACGACGTTATACCAATTGCTCAACTCTGGCAAATACTCAGCTCTAGCTCCCCCAACGATAATACTACCATCGGGTCGCGGAATGAGATAGTCGAAGATAGTCGGACTCCAGCGCAGACTATATGTATTGGGAAGATAGGGAGATGGCTTATCCTTCGGCGTCATAATCCGACTGCACATTCCACGAACAGGCACTATTTTGCCCTTGTACTGCGGCAGAAGTGCAGACGTATATGCGTTTGTTGCAAATATCACCTTCTTCGCTTTTATAGACCCTCGAGATGATGTCGTTACCGTCCATCGACCACTCGAGGGATCGGCGGTTCCAGAGATCTCAGCCACTGGAGTATGTGTCTGTAAATTGACACCACGGGACAGAGCAATTCGGAGTAAATGAATGATGAGTCTGTAAGGCCAGATAGAACCTGCTGTAAAGCTCGTACAGCCTCTAGCGTCCTTGACTCCGCATACCTGATTGCCAAACTATTAGCATCTGAGGATTTTCAATACGGGCTTTAGGGCAATTATTCTTACGTTTTCAGCCTTGCTGCCCGGTGTATACTGGACATCCAGCAGCGACACGCCTGCCTTCTGGAGGGCTTCGATATCATTCTTCACCTTTTCGTTTTGAGTCTCGCTAAGAAAGACGTCAAATGCTCTCGTAAGTTGGAAATCGCAATCTATGTCTTCCTTCTCGACAAGCTCCTTTATGGCGTGGAGATGTGCTTTCTCGAATTCCGCCAGTTCTACTGCTGCTTCAAGACCATACTTCGCAGACATGTTACCGATAGATGCATACAGAGAAGGCTTGATATGACCCCCTTCAACACTATATCTTTAGCCCTGTCACGATAATTTCCAATAAAGTGAAGCTAGACTCACCATTTCTCCCAGTCGCCCCGGAACACGCTTGTCTTGCTTCGAGCATTACAATTGATGGCGGGGTGGGGTTCTCATCTAGGAGATGATATGCAACAGAGGCACCAGCATAGCCAGCGCCGATGATCACTATATCGCATTCTGAAGGGAGACTTTCTGTAGAGCGGTAATCGTCAAGTTCGTCAGGTTGGGCTCTCCAAAAGGAGACCGTGCTGTTCGGGACCGGAAATGGCATCTTGTCGTTTGTCGCCAGTTTGAGGGGTGGGCCAATCGATATTCTTAATGCTGGAAACAGCTAGAATCCAGCTTAGAGAGAATTGGATAAGTCGATATATTTGAAGATATAGTAGGATAAAGACTATTAGCGACTTGCAAAACGTTTGTCTAAGAGAGTCCAGCAGATGCGTCTGATTAGATAGCGGATCGGTCGGCAGTAACCGACGCTTTACATAAATCCGCTAAGGTGTTCCCTTTTGCAAAAGATGACCCTAGATAGCGCAGATAGATAGGTATCTATCCTTTATTAAAGATTTACTAAGATTTCTCTACGAAGGACTGGGTATCCGCGATAAGTATGGTACTTTTTGCCATGCATTGAAGGACACGATTGTCATGAACAAATAACAAATATTTTGTTCTATTGTTGCGCAGGATCTCAGACTGTTTATTCTCAAACATGATAATGTAGAGCTTACCTACCCTGCCTGGGCATTATCATGGTTTCGTGTACCGAATGTCCTTGTAGCTGTCATGTCAAGCGTAGTCCCGATTGAGTAGATGCTTAAGGGACGCTTGATCTCACCAAGTCAAGAATATTCATACTACGGCTGCTATCATCCTTAACTGAGGAACGGTGTATCTCTCCTTCGACTAACCTTATATTTTAACCTGCAGTACCGAGCTGGGAATCAAGATCCGCTAGTAGTTCAGTCCAGTCGGGAATATCGAAACTGGGCGCCACCGAGAAAAAGTCGCTCCATAACTCATCAAACGGCTGCTGTTGAAACTGGTCATGTTGGTTGGTGGACGTCTCTGGGGGGAATCCAGATTTCTCGTCACCGTGATCAGTGCGATGCCCGAGTAGTCTGTCTGTCATCTTGCTTTTGTCCATCTTAGGGACTGCCAGATATCCTATGCCAGTATCACCGGCCCGGTGCCGTGCCTTGTGTCTGTTCAACATGTCTCTCAGGCTTCGGACGGCCTTCTGTAACCCTCTAGACATGCCAAGGTCCGGCTCACTTTCTGTTCCTCCTGTCGAAGAGCTATTTTCCAGCAACTGACAGGCTGCTAGGATATCTGCTTTTCTTTCCTCAATTTTCAACTCGTCAGGGTTGAAACATACATCCATAGCTAACACTATCACGGCCATGAGAACATGATGTTGGACATAATAAAGCTTGGTGAGATCTTCCCTTCCCGCCATCCGGTTGCGACGAATGTCCAGTACCATCTCCGCTGAACGGATACATTGCATACGGGAGTATGCGAACTTTGGCTCAGATGATCCACGAATCAAGAATGGCCGGTGAAGACGTGTGATATGCGTATAGATCGTGAAGTTGATAAATGATCTCTGAGGGTCCAGATATGGCTTTTCACGAAAGACGCTCGCGTCACTTTGGTAACTGTCTAACCGAAAGAACGGAGGGAGCGATTTCAGAAAGGCACTGTAGTTGTGATCAAGAAGGAGAATAGTATCATAGATCTCGTTACTGCTATCGGCGCCGGGGCAAGAAAAGTAGGACGGCGGAAGTCGATCCACCACCTCCCGAGACAGCGTGGCTGCCTTGATACGACAGATAAAATAGGTCATTGTAGTCGGACTTGTCAGGGGTAACCCATAGTCCTCACTATGTGAATAGGTTTTGCTTGTCGTGATTGAGTCGTCATCGACATTGCTAGGATAATTGGTTTCTATCTGCCGAGGATGGAGTAGGTACGTCCCTTCCTGAGGGCCGCCTATGCTTGCTAGCAGCCTAAAATGACAATGGTTAGCCAGTAGTCTTAGTGAAACTTCCCAACGTTTGGTTGTACTACCAGTCTGAAGAAACGATGTGCCACCACAATCTCCTTTTCGATTCAACATCAACGGGATCCATGCCGTTTCGCTTCCGTTCCTCCCAGTCATACGGCGTGTCAAGCCTATGTATTCGCATTTCTTGCGCCATTCGGATTGTGGAGAGCCAGAGACCATGAAAATTAGTCGAGAACCCACTGAATTCCATAGAGAGATGAGTGATGGTCACTAGCGCCTGTAATGCTTCGGTGGATGCTCGTATTGGTGGGGTCGTTAGAAGGAAGACTGCATATCGAAACCATTTCTCGGAGAGAACCCTTGGTGGTTCACTAGTAGAGTCAAGCTCTTTGCCCTGTTGGTCAAGGTACGCACTCACTGCAAATATGCTCAAAGCAAAGGCTAGGCGAGTTCTCGTTGGAGTCCGTCCATTCGAAAGATCTCCGTACATCTCATATAGATTTGACCATGCTGTCTGGACGTGCAGCATATGATAGAGGATATTCACTTTGGTAAGGAACCTTCGTAGCAGATCTTCAGCCACTGTAAGAGTAGGTAGACTGTCGAGGACTCTTGAGATGTCTAATGGGCTAGTTGCCTTAGATTCTGCCGCTTCTCCAAGCCCATTCCAGAATGAACAAGACTATGGATGTCAGTATTCCGCTGGAGAGGAATAGGACTTTTCAGTGTATTACCGACATTATCCTCATTGGAAGCAGAGGCAATGGCTGGGGTAGTCGCCATGTCTTCCAGCCATCGAGATGCAAATTGTTGCTCTTCATCTTGATTCTGACGACTCTTGGGATTGCCAGATCCACTAGGTCTTGAGAAATGATGAGGTACGTCTGTGTTTCTCATATCTGGTCCGAAGACCGCATCTTCTAAGCGTCTCAGACGTCGTGCAAAGCTTTATGAATTCCAGAGTTAGAAAATTACTAGCGATGTAGATTCAAGCTCGTGTATAACCTTTCGTGATCTCCCTCTCTCAACCTCATTCCAGTACTGACAGGAACATAAGGAGGTGGCGACGGTTGCGCTTCCTGAATGGGGTCTACCAGGAAAATATGAATATTAACAAATCGAATATATATAACATTGATGTTGCTCACCGGCTGCATAAACGCATGTGGTATTTCTGGACGAACAATTCGAGCAAGGGCGTTCTCTATCGCACTTGAGCTTCCTCGTCCGGCAAAGCTGACACGACACTGGCTGCTGTAGCGAAGACCTCTTTGGTGGAGGAAGATCGCCTGTAACTGTCCTCTTCATCATTGCAGGCTAGGTATATATGATCTGTCTCGAGAATCTATCGATCGAACGTCGTGAGCTATTATGGCGCAGATGGTTCCATTTCCATCCATGGATGACTGTTGTTGATAGTCCTACTGCAGAAAGCACTACTAGCACTGCATTGGAGATAACAAGTGGCTGTTATAAACAAGAATAATGATGGGTAGTAAGTAGCCTTCTATATGATGTTGAGAGAGCAGACAGACCAAATCGCCTCACGGAGACCCGTGGGGCTCCATGGAGGGATGTGGGTCCAGCGGACGCTTGAAGTTCTATTGCATTGATTGATTATCTTGGAATTAGTAAGTTCAGGCACAAATACATAGTTAATAGGAGACCATTGTGTGAATCGCAATTTGGGAAATATCATAATAATAATGCCAGACTTATAGTGAAAGCCTGATATTAAACTTCTCCTTCCTAACTGGGAAAACATTAACAGGAAGGAATATAAAGAACCTCACTTCACTCCCGCATCTCACCCTTAAGTATATCACACACACAAAACCTCATGAGCTGGTCAGTCAATAAATAAAACCTAATCTTGTCACTTGAAGCTTTCTATGAGCAATATACATTACAAGAAGCTCCTACATCAGAAATATCGCGTATCATTACATACAAATCACTAATAACATAAACTTTCATTGACTAGGTACCATTGAAACACATCTTACCCGACCGTCAGAAGAACATCTCTGAGTGATATGTCAGATCTAGGACCTCTACGGAGTTCTCTTTTTTGGTCTAGTCATTTAGTCGACTTCCGTCAGTCGCTGTTTCGAAGTTACGTCGACCGCATAAAGAAACGTCAAAATGACAAAACATGGACACAACTGTACGTCCACGGAGAGTTTGGTACAGCCGAATATTAGCCAGAGTCCTTAATTTAGTTTTGACATTTCTTTTTTGTTTGACATGCTGACATTATTTAAAGGTATGGAATGCCCTTGGTCACAAATACATATACGCTATCGCCAGAGCTCAACGAAGAAGACATCAAAGCAACTGTGAAGAAGCTGTCGAATCCTGAATGCACGGACACAGCAGAAATATTGAAGGAACTTGCTTGCTTGATTGAATCTAGGGGGAATTGAACACATATTTAACTCTATAGGTTCACAAAGAATCTAGATCCTAGTGATCTAGTAGGTTCCATCCTATAATCAGGATATCAAAGAATCTGCGGATTATCTGCCGCAAACGGATAATTGACAGATCACAATTCTAGTCACTGCTGTTCGCTGTTCGCACACCTGATCAACAATGCCTCCCTTTACGCTGGTAGTTTTTGGCGGCCGGGTGTATGACATGGCCCTGGCAACAGACTTTGTGATGATAGGGAAGAAATTTATCGCAGACGGGCTAAATCCGACATGTCTCTCAGGTACCAATCTCCAAGATATCACCAATATGTTCGGGCCGTTTCTGTTCGGGCGAGAGGACTTACGAGCGAGGGTCCCCATTTACGACAGCCAGGAGGCCATGAGGCCATTCTATCGACTAGAGGCCCATGGCCTCAAATCGCACATCATGAACTGGATCAGACTTGTCTCCGGCCAGGTGCGCCCTGGCGATCGCATTATAATCGTTCTGATCGGGCATGGTAACCAGAGAGACAGCGCTGTCACACTATATCCTCAGCACGCAAAGCAGGAGTTTCTGTCCAAAGCCGAGATGGATGCCGCTCTCTCTATCTTGCCGCCCAAGGTCCGCCTTTTGATTGTCAACGAGGCCTGTTACTCCGGAACGTGGGCTATGATAGCCCCGGATGTAGGTGCCCAGCGAGATGTGCTTGTCGAGACAGCAGCCACCCTCGACGAGCAGTCCTGGAGCTATACCTCGGGCCCCGGCCGAAACCGGTGCTCTTTGTTCGGAGCGGCATTTGTGGAGGAGCTTACCACCTACCCCGAGGGAAGGATCTCCCAGCGTCGCAGTCGAATAGTCGACGAGATGCTCCATGTTGGGCCTGACCAGAAAACCTCTACACCGCTAGTGATTCCCTCCGCTCGCGCTCTTCTGTCCCACAATATCTCACACTTCATCCTCACACCAAGAATTGCGACTGCCATCACGAATGCGGCTTCTGCTCAGGATCCTCATGAGGCACTTCTGCAGTCACGGACCTCTGGCCGGAATTTTTGGAGAAGACTTCGTCGCGTGATGAGTTCACCAGCGCAGGCGTTAGGGGGAGACAGCCCGGTGAAAGATGGCACTGGTACTGACATGAAAGTTCTCGTAATAGAGAACTACCTGAAAGACCTCGGGCCGCTAAAGGCCGCGCTCGACTATTGCACCCTTGCAACAGCCTGTCAGCTCGCTCTTGAAGGCCGTGGGCCTCCGGATTTGCAAGACCAGGTGATAGCTACTATTGCCTGGCAGGCAGTCCAGATGCAACGGGTTAGCGGATTGCTAGAACAGCTGGCCGAGCAGGGCCTGGTAATAGATGTAGTCGACGTAGAAAGCGCCGATAAAGCACTGGCAGACCACCAAGAAGACATTGTGGTGCCCCTGGTGGAGAGGTTTCGTGACGACGACAAGCTATCGTGTATAATGGAACCCCCGACTGAAGGCCATGTTGGTGTCAACTTCAACGATGCAGAGGACTGGCTGATTGGAATCTTGGCCTATAACTGGCTGATGTACCCGGACAAGTTCAATCTCGATCGCGTGGAGAATGAGGTGGTTGCGTTTTTGGCTTAGTTTGTGTGTTTCTCGCTTTTCTTTCTGTTGCTCGCCTGATCTGATTTACTAGTGAGCTTAATGTCAGTAGAGCGCTTCTGTATCTTATAAACAACAAATGTGAGAGAAGCAGGTTTCTATTGTGCGTAAATTCAATATTCTCGGCTCAGATAAGATATCTTCGGTTATGTCCTGCGCATCAATCTAGAAATCGCCGATAAAGCACTGGCAGACCACCAAAAAGACATTATGGTGCCCCTGGTAGAAAGGTTTCGGGAGGACGACAAGCTATCGTGTATAATAAACCCCCCGATTAGAGGCCATGGACTCTATTCGGTACTCTATATATGATTGAACAACTGCCCAGATCTGTTGGTCTCCTTAACAAGAAAAGCTAATACCATCGGTTTCTATTCCTCACCATGCTCTATGCTCCCAGCCCATCCCAAACCGTGGCGCCGAGTAATGCTGTAGTACTGGACTCATTTGCAATGCTGGAAGGTTCGCGCGCATCAGTAAAATTAGACCCTTCAGCAAAGAAATAGATTCCATGACACCCAATGTCGAAAGCACCATTAATATCGGCCGGATAGTAGATACGTGTCGAGAGAACAGTCCGTTCGTTGATAAACACCTCAAGGACACTTGAGTCGTAGAATGCGTGAATGTGAAGTGGTTCTTCTCTTTCCTCATCGACTCCGCAACCATCGCCAGACTTGGTGTGTGAAATATACGTGAACAAGGTGTGAGGGCTGACTTCAGGTGCGTGATTGACAGAAGTATCAGACTGCTTTCTCCATATATTCGGTCTCTCAATCATAAAGGTCTCGCTATTTTGATCCCAAACGAGTAGAGTCTTATCCTGGAGAGCTACAAAACAGTAGATTAGCCAGAGCCCACACCTTATCTTGTACTAAGAAGATGAGGAGGCTATAAGAAGTGTCTATATTGCTTACCTGCGTCATGGTATATAACAATACCAACTCGACTACACTCATGGCCGACATCAAATCTGGCGTCCACTTCCCATCGGGATGTATACAAAGGCAAGAATGTGGATTCAGTTGTCTTGGTAGTTCCATTTCCAACAGGATACAGTCGAGAGTGAGCGAAATCGGTCTTCCGTGAGTTCATTCGAAGTCTCCGCAGTCTTGGATCAGGGCTAATCTTCATGGTTCGGATTGTGTGTGTCCCAGAATCGTCTGGGGTAGCTTCGATAGAGGTGATGTCCCTAACATCGGCTGTCGATCGTGCTCTCTTCACGCGGTGGATCGTCATCAAACTGAGCACTCGTGGCAACGAGATCAGACCACTCCAACCTTGTCGATGACGCAGGTTATCAGGCAAATCCTCCTCTGTGATCCAGCCAAACACGACTTGCTGCTCGATCACGGGGTCCCAGAACGAATTTGCTGCGTATAACAGTCCGTTGTCGAAGATCCCACCAAAAGAGTATTCCATAAGTGCAGCAGACTTAGAACCATCAGATGGGTTCCTCTCCTTGACACACATCCACAGCTGTGACCGATGGATTCTGGAATCTCTTGCAATGGGGTTGTCAGCACGTTCTTTCTCGTCTCGAGGTAGACAGCCCTCCGACCCCATTATGAGAAAATCACGCGAACTGCCTTCGTTATCTGTGAGGGTGACCAAATTGGCCACCTCCCAGTTCACCCCAAAATCTCCAGTCCAGCGCGAAGGTCGCAGGTTGAGTCCCACATCTATCAGAGGCCCAGCAAACTTCCATTCAGCCAGATTGTGCTCGTTGATAGTGTAAACGAACACTGTTGGTGTTACATCAGAAAGACCGCCTGAGATGAAACCGTACAGCACACCTTCCCGACGGACCTGTGCTGGTGCAGACCTCCAAGATGAAATGAATGGGTCTCTCCAGCCGGTGACCTTAAGACTCTCCGGCGGGCCAGGAAGAATGGGGTTAAATGGCAATCGCTCCCACGTGTCGCCCCCATTGTGCGAAACAGCAATACTTAAAGTCTCACATCCCGGGGTATAGGGGATCGTAAAATGTATAGGAAGTTGGTTGACCGACGTGTATAGATAGGTCAGTGTTCCATCTTGCTTTCCATCAACATTGGTAGACCGGAGACAGCCGGTGAAGATACCAAGACGGTCATACGGAGCGGCTGGGACAAGGCATGGCTGCGAAAATGTTTCCCATGATACGAGGTCTTTTGATGTTGAAAGCCCCCAAGATATGTTGTCCCAGTCGTTACCATTGGGATTCCATTGGAACGCCAGGAGATACCGTCCCCGAGAAGAGTCATAACCCGGACCACACGGATCGTTTAACCATCCATGGGGTGCCAAAAGATGGAAAGATGGACGCCATCGCACGAAATCGGAGTGGTTTCCTTGCGGCTTGCGGCCGACGGTGCTGATGTCGGTCTCTCCGAGTTGGTGGTGGCCCGAGGTAGGAAACGGGTCAATTGACCGCGCTGTTGTGAGTGTAGACATGTTTAACTGTGTCTATTGAATTCTTAAGCAATGCAAAAGGAACCTTCCAGCACAAGAGAGCATTGGAGAGGATCAGGAGATGATGTTATAGCTCAATTGAAAGCTCGACTACCCATCTGCATCGGTGCCTTGGTTAACCTGGTATGTTGTCTCCGGCGAAACATTTAGCGTCATATTTGAGGAGTATTTTCGGCAAAATCAGAATATCCTCTTCACATCAGCAGATGCATTCTTGTTTTCCTCGGTGACTGACTGCTTCAGTGTGGTCTGTATCACAGCCGGAGAATCGTCGGCGAAACTCACTATTTACCCCAGGTCCAACTTACCTAGTTTCGCCGAAAATCTGGGGATTACGTGCATCTGGAGAAATCAGTTCACCTTAGATGTCTGCCCGGGGCAATTACGCTCAGATGGGGACCTCTTGTATGATTTTTATAAATGGGAGACGGATCTACCATGGGAGTTGCAATTGTCTCGTGCGGTGTGTGCCTTTGCCGGTGATCCATGCACTTTTCTTGAATAAATTCCACCAACATCATGTCGTCGCCCAAGGAAAAGGAAGGAATCGCACTTGATGAGATCAATTCCATCCATATCCAACATGTCGATGGGCTCAAATCAGCACCAGAAATGGTTGATCCGCAGAAAGGCGCCGTGAATGCGTTTCTTATACTGGCATGCATTGCCTTTGGCTCTGCTTCATTCCTGTTCGGCTACGATGACAAAGTCATCTCTCCTATTGCCGCCTTGACTGCATATGTAATATCACTATCTATCTGTCAGAAGTCGATTGTGGGAGACCACCGTACTGATCTCATGATTCTCGCAGGTCGAAAAATACCAGGGTCCCAACCCCGTCACGGGGAAATTGGTCCTGACTGCACGGAATCAGAATCTAGTCTTTGCCGTCCCCCTTGTCGGATCAATCATCGGTGGTCTTGCAGCATCCCCTCTAAACAACCATTTTGGTCGCAAATATCCGTTACTGGCGGCATACGTCTTCTCCCTCGGAGGAGGCTTCCTCCAGCTCTTTGCACCTAACCTGGCTGCATTCGTCGCTGGACGCTTCTGGAACGGCACTGTTATCGGTATCGCCAATGCAACTGCTCCTCTATACTTGTCTGAAGTAGTCCCACCGTCGATGAGAGGTCGAAGTGTGACTTCGATCAATATCTTGTCACTCATATCTGGCGTCGTCTCTACTGTCATAGTGAACGGCACACATGACCTCGAAGGAAAAAAACAATACATGATCCCACTTGCTGTACAATGCGGACTCCCTGTTCTTCTGTTCTTTCTTACTTTCCTCCTCCCGGAAAGCCCTCAGTGGCTGGTGAGCAAAGGACGCATGGAGGAAGCCCGCCGCAATCTTCGCAAACTCCGTGGATTCTCCGATATGCAAGTGGATGATGAGCTACGGGTCATGAAGCTCTGCGAGGACAACGAACGAGCCCTCACTGCCAACGTACGATTCTGGGAGATCTTTGATCGACAAAATCTCAAACGTACCCTTACCGCTGGGTCTTTCTACTCTTTGAACCAGGTATCTGGCGTCATCCTTTCGACCACTTATACTACCGTCTTCCTCACGGAGCTCGGAGTCGGTGACGCATTCACATTTACCGTTATCGCATCTTGCTGTACCCTGGCGGGCAGCATCGTTGCTCCCTTCATCATCGACCGTGCCGGAAGACGACCCACGGCATTTGTAGGAATGACCCTCCTGCTCATGATCGACGCTGCTGCCGGAGGCCTCGCCTTTGATACACAAAACAAGCAATCCGTACTAGCCATTGCCGCATTAGGATTCATTTTCAATTTCTTCTGGGGGGCCTGCTTCTACTCACTCTCCGCACTGATGCCGTCGGAGATCGCAACGCCCAAGTTGCGCAACCACACCATGGCATACACCATCGCATGTGCTCAAACGACAGCCGTCATCACAACATTTGCAGTCCCACAATTGACGTCTGCGGACGCAGCGAATCTGGGTGCGAAAACATATCTCATCTTTGCGGGTCTGATGGCCTGCATCATTGTTTTTGCTTTCTTTTTCATGCCGGAAACAAGAGGGCGCACTTTTGCGGAGATTGATGAGATGTATGATGCTAACATTCCCATGTGGAAGTGGCGGAAATACCAGACTACAACTGAGGCTAAGCAGACGAAGCTGGTTTCTCCTGAAGAGATGCTGTCGGGTGTATAGACACATTTTAAGAATGAGGGGTTTTGTATATACTTCTCACCTTCGGTAGGGGGCTGACATACTCACAACTTAAGTACCTAAAAGAAGAAAAAGTTCATGTATATTTGTCGAATGTTGAATGGTACGGAAGGAAGGTCTGATTCGAACTACCTTAAATTTGCTTGCTTGAATCTAGATCTGGGGCGGGATTTGAACCCATATTTATCTTCTACCATATAGCATACAAAGAATCTAGATCCTAGTGATCTAGTAAATTCCGTCCTATGTTTAGAACTTGCTATAAACGCACGATTGACAGATCACCTGGACGTACGCTTTGTGCGCCGACAATATTCCATTTTATGACGACTATCTGTAACCCAAATAGTAAGTCTGCATGTAAAAGAACCGCCTATACTCTGCTATTTTCTAAGCTGATAACAAGATTATCTTACGAAACCTCTTTTATAGAAATGCTTTTAAGGATGTGATTAGGTATATGACCCGGTTGAACGTAAAGATACATTGGAAGTCATCTGAAACGGAAAAGTAGACCGAACATACGGCCTAAACTCGGATATCCTAAGTTGACACTATAACCTAGTAGGAACAAAAAGGGAATCATCCTTGGGAAGAAGGCGCAACAAGTTCAGCTGTCTCTTTGTACTGCTCCATGTAAGGGTGGTTTCCTCCACGGAGAGTCTGTAGCAATTGCATATATTTGCTTGCCAGAAGTTGCAGTGCTGGACCGCTTGTTGAAGTGGAGCCTTCCATATTCCCAGTATTGTAAGGCGCCATTATTGCGCTGGTTGATATATTATACAGTTTTTCAATCTGTGGTCAGTAAGTATATGTTCAGTACCAGAATAGCCATTCCTATGTGGCGTTTTCACTTACAATTCCAATCCCGTGGACTTCCATTGCGCTGATACGCAGCGACCTGCAGACATCTAACGTGCGCTCGGCGACACTGTACGCGAAATCAAAACGCAGCTCCGGATGCTCAGAATCAGATATTAAAAGACCGTGAGTCAGGCAGAGATGCCATATTCTGTTCTGCACCCACTTCTGAGTGACAAGCACATCCGCGCATTGGGTCTCAGATAGAAAGCTTTGCAGAATTCTCGTTGTCTCTGCCGAGTGCAGAAGACTGGAATGATCGGGATCGAACCAATCGTTACTCCTATATCGACTAGGATCGCTCACGCGGGCGAGATTTTCATGCATGCTCAAGGCCTTTCTTTGATCAAGTATCTGGCACCGTCCTTTGCTGGCGTTGCATCGAGCGTTCCAACATTCGACTATGTCTTCGTCTATAGAGTCAAATATCTCCATGAGGAGGGCTAGACCCATCATCCCTGCAGCATCTTTTTCATTATGGACGATGATGCCGGAGACAAGACTGTGTGTAACGTTATGGATAAAGTCGTCAGTAGGACGCATCGTAAATCCAGGTCTCCCAGTGAAGCTGATCGAATGTCGGCGTTGAAGTGCATACGCTCTGGTATCTGGGGTCAGCTCCGTCATGAGAATTCTCTATCAGGAGATCGATGTTACCTTTCTGTCACAGAGAGTACCAAGTAAGTCCTCAGCCATTGGCCCTTCTCTTCACCTGAAAAATCAAGGTAAGTGTTGGGATCATTCAGACGTAACGTGGATGCCAAATCAATGGCCTCGCGCAGTCGCAGCCGTGCCGCATTATGCTGGTTACTTCCAAATAGATATCCAAATAGGAAAAAGCTGGTCAGGACAGCTTCCAATGTCGGATGCTCGCCAAAGTCGGATGAACTGCGCATCTTTGTTGCCTCATTCATCATCAATCTGGCTTGATCGGCTCTTGAGGAGGAAGTAGGGCGTTCACTGATGTCGATCGGTTGCGTCAAAGCAAATGCGCATACTGACAGCAGCATGGCACCAAATTGTGGGTTTCTTCGATGCTCTTGGGACAGAATCCTGATGAAGATAGAAGACCGGTTGAGAACCGGTAATGTCGGATGAAGCCGATCGAAATACACATCGATCCAAGGAACCAGGCTGTTGTCATGGATATAGGGCGGCCAAAAGGCTCCCATTTGCTGCTGATCATTCGAGGACAAGACATCAGAAAAGGAAACGTTCAAAGGATTCTCAGGTTGCAGGTTAATGGCACTGGCCCCGAGATCACCGTCAATAAGGGGAGGAAGAGTCGTTTTAACATATATATTACTTCCAGAGAAACTGAAAGCCGGCGTCTGCGCGCTAAGGCTATCAGGAAGCCAGTACTCAAGGTCACGGTTCTCGCTCCATGAAGTAGAGCCGTTATCTAGGGCTGGAGTAGACATGGCAGCAGCATCATAGGCCGAGGTTGGCCCCTGGCCCATTTGGTGCTGTTGCAGGTGGTGCGTGTCCACATGGGAGATAACTTCAGAGTTAGATATCGATGCAGATGGAGATGAGTGAGCGTCAGTTGCACTGGTTCCATGACTGGACGGACGCTCTCCAGTGAAATGATGAACGTCAGTCTGAACGGGGTGCTTCCTGGATTGGATCTGCTGCTGTCGAATTTCTGACACGCGGCTTGAAAGAAATTGTCAGGAAACTTTAGCTATATATAGATTGATATTGAGGGAAACATACCGACCAGCCGGACCGCGTTTCTTCTGCGGTCTGAGAAAGGTGCATTCGAATCCCATGGAAGCGCATGTTGCGCATGGTCTGGATAGGCTGCACTACATTGATATTCGTATGTAAGCACACACTGTCATGTAATTAAACGATATAGCCTCCGCACCCTAGTTTTTCGTAATTTACATTGGTCGCAAGCTCGCAGGGTGCTGTTCCTTCCAGGAAGCCTGGGAGAGCTCGCAGCATCCATGACGTGAGGATCTCTTGGCAGCCAACTGCATGGTTGATATAACCGCAGATCTTGGCCGGACAGATTTCAATTAAACGCGCAATGCATGATAGAATTCGTCCCCAAGATAAGCAAGTTAACAGCTAGCAGAGCCATAATGTGATCAACGATATAGTTACATCTGGAGTTGCCCACGCGGCTGGGAGAAAAAGGAGTGGAGACAGCACATGACTTCCCGAACGGGTAATTGTCACATGACTCCATTGTTTCATATCGAGGTTTCCTTGCTCTTTCTTGCATGAATGTCCATATTTCCAGCTCGGATAAGATATCTGCTGTTACGTCCTGCGCATTAATCTTACATATAGGCCGTCGTATTACTGCGACCGTGCCACAGCTGTTCGCGGGGTCCATGGAGTGATGTGGGTCCACCGTTGGACTGTGCAGAGTGGGGAGCATGTTCATATGGTACTCTACACCAGTATATTATTATCCCATTCCGCATTCAGATTGTTCAGGAACTGAATATAGATCAACCTAACAATAGGCGTCTAGAATTTGCCTTGATTGGCCGTCTACACCGCTTCTCATCGAGTCCACGGATCCATTGTCGTCCGCGGAGCGCGCCGTTTACATGAAGGATGTGGTCCATTTATCGCAGTGCATCCAAATCCTGCATGTCTATTGCATTCTGGAATGAAGGCTATATAAGGGGCTATGACTGAATCCAGGATGAAGAAATTCAAAGTGAAAATACGGAAATTCAAAGTCCTGGGCTTGATCTTGAACAAGTCGCAAGATCATTACACTTCTACCTTTACAGATTTAGCTCCTCTATCCTTATAGAAGAATTCTACGAGCGTTTGATCTTTCAAGATGTCGTCACCACCATCATTAAAAAGCATTGCAAGTAGCCTATCTGCTAATACAAACCTCCTCACCCAACTCCTCGAAGAAAAGGGTCTACCGCAGCCATCGCTCTCTGTCCGCGATGGACAGCAGACCGTACCTGACAGCATAGAATTCGAACAACTTCATGCAGCAAGAACAGCTATTCAAGAACAGGCGCAGCTCCTATTAGATTTGGTCACCGGCCCGGTTGAAATGGCTACCACATGGCCGATCTGCGTATGGACATGCATTGGTTTGATCTATATAGAGACATGTATGTACAAGACTAACAAATACACATCTTCTATACAGAGCCTCCATGACACCAGCGCCCTCATTCTCATTTACCACTGCAAACTGTACCAGCACATCCCTCTCAATGGAACCGCTACATTCGAAAACATCGCAGCGAAATCTGGCCTCGATATCCACCGCACCCGTCTCGCTCTGCGTCACGCCATGACACGCCGATTCTTCTGCGAACCCCAACCGAATCATGTCGCTCATACTGCCGCGTCCGCACTTCTCGTTACGCAGCCTGACTTTGTCGATTTCCTCGGGCACCAACTGAATGATACTCTCCCTGCCGTCGCGAACCTATCGAAAACAATCGATAGGTACGGGAATTCGACAGAACCAAATCACAGCGCGACGAATGTTGCATTTGGCACTGACGAAAATCCAATGAGTTTCATCGCTTCTGGAACGGTTTCTGGACCCAGGTTCAGTGGAGCTATGAGATGGGTCGCTAAGACAGGGTCGTTCGATGATCGGCATATAGTTGAGAATTATCCGTGGGATGACTTCGGGGAGGGGACGGTTGTCGATGTACGTTACTTTCTTATACTGCATGATGCATGCAGTTTTGGAGATGTTTATCTACAATTTTTCTTTGCAGATACTAATCGAAACAACAAACAGGTGGCAGGCGGAACGGGTCATTTATCCCTATCCCTGGCGCAGGCGTACCCCAAGCTCAGATTCATCGTTCAAGATCTCCCAGAGCAGGGAAAAGCTTTTTCGGTCCCTTCACATCTACAAGACCGCGTCCAATTCATGTCTCATGATATGTTCCAGCCGCAACCGATTGCAGCAGATGCCTACATCCTCCGTCTAATTTGCCATGATTGGCCGGATGTAGCGAGCTCTCAGATTCTTCGCCAGCTGGTACCTGCGATGCGGGACGGGGCGAGGATTATCTTGGTCGAAGCGGTGATGTTGGAGCCGGGGCACGTATCTGGGCCGGCGGAGAGGGTCTATAGGTATGACTATTTAAAGACTTCAAATCAAGAAAACGAAAGAAGACTAACGTGTTAATTGAACAGTACATCTGCACTCCACATGGCCGTTACGTATAACGGCAAAGAACGCACCGAGGCAGAATGGGAAAATATCATCAAGAATGCAGATTCTCGGTTGAAGCTGAATCGAGTCATTACTCCTAGGCGAAGTCACTGTTCAGTGATTGAGGCTGTCTTCCACAGTTGAAGCTTAAGCTGACGGAGTAACTACTCCAATCTAGCAACTTTTTAGGATAATCATCTCTACTCGATTTGAGATACTCCTGTGGCGTGAAAACACAAATGCTCTCCTGTCCGCTCTATCAGAGCGTAGGACCGCAACGTCCCTTGATGCTACGGTTTGGGATAGCCTGGCAGTATATGATAAACAGCAACTCGTGATATTAATGCCACCATACTCTGCTTCCGGAAAGCTTCGGCAATGTTAGTGTCAGTTCAGTCAAAAGCGTCGTGGATAAAGTGACTCTTTTAACAACTGCGACATCAATCAACCAAACATTAATTACAAGTGAAGTTAATAGCTCAACTGCAGGAAATCACCTGTGAACCGGTTAGTTATACCTTACTGCCCCTTAATAAATGACATAGCAGACGCCATTTTACGCCTCGTACGCTGCTCATCTCGATGCGGATGTATTACGGTAAAGGTATCTATTGGATTGCAAAGAAAGCGGCATTTTATTAGCGAATAGAATCTGTGGCCGAAATGCCCGCGGCAATCTGATCAGCTTTTATTCACCGAGCGTCGTCCTTTCTTTGAACACATTCCCCCCTTTTTTTATTTTCCCACGGAACTGCGGCTTTTTGTCTGTTTCTGTATAATGGAAATGTAACTGCGGTATGCGATCTCGTGGCTCATTCTTTTCCATATCGGATAGTTATTGCTCGGTGGATTTGGAGATGATTCTTGATAACTAAGTTCCGTTTTTGGTCACTCGTTAGTTATATCATGTCGCTTATAAAATGGATGTTGATTAGATTCTCACCTGCTGCGATTTTCAGTCTAGATCAGAAGCATGAATAGAAAGGATCTGCATAGCCGGTTCTTCAGCTCCTTTCATACTACTTAGACCAATCCTGTGACATCGCCCAGTCTAGAAAGCCCGGTGACTGCATCTTCTCCATAAGCGCACGTCCCGCCTTCTCATTCTCCTTCGCCCTCTCCAAATCCTCCTGCGTAGGCACCTGCTCCAATTCCCTCGTCTTAATCAATCTCTCTTTCTTGTCACGAATTTTCTTCAGAATTCCATCCAGAGTCGTCGGCCTAATAATCTCGTAGATATCGAAGGTCATTTGCCCGCCTGCAAAGCTAGGTAGTACCGCCCTCCGGCTGAAAACAGACCTTGGATTTCCCCTGACTCCGGAGTAGTGTGCATTATGGGGATGGGGTTTTCAAGACCACATCGTTTTGCAATCCTGCCCCATTCTCCGTCAAGAAAATCTATGTAGTCAGGGTCTGTAGTCCATCCTTCAGGGATTTCTTCGGGCTAGCTTCTGTTAGGGCTACCTACTGAGCAGAGACCTGGAGAATTTGGAGTAACTTACACTTAGAGAGTGACTCATGGTTATGAGATAGTAGCAATAAGGAAGGTTGTGTAAGTGGTGAAGAAGATAGATGGCTTGGGAGTGGTTAAAAGGAAAGAAGAACACAACTATGGATGCCTACTTGACTGCCATGTGACATGGAGATGACGGAGAGTCGGAGACTACTACAACCAAAAAAAAGCTAGAGACGTCCTTACTAGGTACTTTTGAGGGTTTAAGCCCAATTCTAGTTTATTCTGTCTGGTACTAGTTAATAAATCCCTATATAATGTTCCTAAACCTCGGTAGGCAGCTGCCCCTTCGGAAGACCTGGGCTGACCTGTGTACTCAGAGAGCTTGCTCTCTATCGCTCTCTGTCGATCTCAAGTCTAAGAACCCAGAAACGCACAGAGACATCTTCGTCGTTTAGGATGTTTTGTTTTAACCTGACCTAAAGGGACTGAGAGATCTGCAGGTGCGGACTGTAGGCTGGCGTCGTGAATATCAGAGTAAAGCAAAGAGCAATATACGGAGACAGGTGAAAGATCCCGGTCAATTAAGAGAGCTATAGGGAGAAGGGGAAACGGAAAGTAGAGAATATAATGTTTTCTCTCTTTTTAATCATTATTCATTTATTTTTTTTAATCTGCAATGCCGGTCGTCGTCACGTATATGTAGACAAGATAGGCACTGACAGTCAACGGCACTGACTAGAGTTGATGACATAAATCCACTCGCAGATACCGTAGATGGCCAGCTGGAACCGATCAGTATCTGAATCCACCAAAGAGACCCACGATATTATCAAGATCCAGGAGAGAGTTGAGAGGTGTCTATAGAAACCAGAACATCGAGAAAACAAAACCAAAACCATATTGGTATAGAGGCGCCGATTTCCGCTGATAAAGAAAATGCCAACATCATTAGAGATAACGCCATGAACACTTGCACGCTTTGTCGCATATAATACATGTGAAACACTCAACGCCTTTTGCTGATTGTGTTGATCGTCATTAATCGGAAACAGATAGAACAATTTTTTTTCGGATGCCCACGCAGCGGCCATCAAGCTGAGAAGGTTGCAAAAAGGGGAAACCAGCCCTGGTATCGCACGCAGGCAAATTATTAAGATGTCTTATTCGGAAATCCTTGCAGGCAAAAAGAAGAAACGAAGCCTGAAATGAAGATTGCATCATTGAGACGCTCCAGTCTTTAAGCGGTAGGAAGGATGGGAACGCCGCCGCCAACGAGTTCGACGATCTTGCTGGCAACCGCGGCGGGATAACCACGCGAGAGCATCTCCTGGACGACGCCAGAGGCGCCCTGGTGATCTTCAGACGCCAAGAAAGCTCGAGTCATGGCTTCGTAGGTACTAGGTTCGCGCTTCTGGATACCAATACCGTCGTAGATCGACTTGGCATTCTCAATGTTGCCTTCCGCAGCCCAGCCGTGGATAAGAGTGTTGGCAATGTAAGCAGTCATCTCAACGTTTCGGTTGGCCATGTCCTTGAGAAGATCCGCGGTGGCCGAGACCTGGTGGTTGGCAACCATCGCCTCGAAGAGAGCTTGGTACAAGCAGGGCTGCAGACGAATTCTGCCGTTTGAGACGACAGAATCGAAGACCTTGCGAGCACCCTCCATATCGTGCATAACACAGCCCTTGGCGTGGATGAGAGAAGCGTAGTGAACGGCCTCCGGGTGCTGTCCGGCGGCCTTGATCGATTCCAAGACCTTCTCAGCAGCAGCCATGTCCAGCGGCTCCAAAGAGGCATAAGCATCAATGAGAAGCTTGTAGGTGTGCATCGTCGGTTGGATGTTCTTGGACTGCATGCGCTCGTAGTAGGCGAGAACCTTACTACGATCACGCTTGGTGTTCAGGAAGTACTGGATCATGGAGTTGTAAGGAGCCGGACGGGCCTTGTAGTTGGGCATGGACTCCATCTCATCAAACATCTCTTCCGCGAAGCGCTCGTCGCTGACACGGCAGAGTGCGTTGACAATGGTTCCATAGGTGACGCTGGTGGGGCGGACACCGGTGGCACGCATCTCGGCAAAGTACAGCAGGCAGTCATCAATCCTGCGGGCCTTGCCCAGCTTACCGATCAGGGCATTGTACAAGAAGGAAGTGGGTTCGACACCCTCCGCCGTGGCTCTGTGGAAGATCTTCACAGCCTCCGTGGCCTCGTCGAAGGTCTTGGTCGATTCCTTCAGGGTGGTGATGTACAGCCCAAACGTGTTGGCAGATGGAGCTGCACCCATGTTCAGCAACTCCTGGTGGTACTTGGCAGCCAGGTTGCGATCACCCAGAGATAGGCAGGCCGCAACCATGGCATCCAGGATCGACACCCATCCGTACTTGACGACACTGTACTGAGGGATGAGCGGGACGTCGTGGCGGGCCATACCCAGAATATCATGGACCAAGTTCATGCGGCCACACTTGGCAGCAGCGGTGATGAGCTTGGCATAGGTGATGTAGCGAGGGTGTCTGCCAACACGACGCATATTCTTGAACTTCTGCAGGGCCTCGTTCAGGTGCGAGTCTGGGCGTCCGCTCGTGCTCTCCAGCTCGTCGGCAATGATGGCAGAGCCACGGTAGTCGGTAGTATACGCGTACGGGTCGAAGGTATCCTCCGTCGACGGGGCACTGGACACGGGGGAGGACTCGGAGACGGGCGTGTATCGGGAGGGCGTGTACGGCTGCTTGACCATCGGAGCCAGGTGGTCCTGCCATCTCTGAGCGATGTCCGGGCGGCTGTCAGCGAGCTTGGCCATGGCCTGGTCGACCAGACGGGTGGTGAAGGCATCCATGGGCAGTCCGGTAGATAGAGCAATGTCGACCATATGGGCGAAGCGGACGGGATGGGCAATGTCGAAGATGGCGGAGTTATTCAAGAGCATGCCGGCCTGGACCTGCAGGGCGAGAGTGAGGTCGGGGGCGCTGAGCTGGGAGATACCCATGGGGCCCAGGCTGGCGATGGCATGTTCGGCGACGGGCGACACCAGCCCGCCGTTCTCGACCATGGCCCAGAGGAGGGTGATAGCGGCCTGGGGAGAGAGCACGGCGGCAGTCTGCATGAGGACACGACCGAGCAGCTCCAGAGCCTCGTCGATCTCCTCACGGACGGGCAGCTGACGGTGATGGTGGTGGTTATGAGAGCGGATGCGAGCGAGCATGCGACGGGCCTCGGCCAGACCCTCGTCGACCTGGCCGCTCTTGAGGAGCGCGACGGCGTACATGGCCGTCGGCTGGATCCAGTCCGGCGTAGCCTGACTCCGCGCGAGCACTGACCAGAAGGGACGAGCAGCCGCGACGTTGCCTGACCGGACGTGCAGCGCCAGCATCGACACGGCCGCCTCGGGCGACTCCGAGGTCAGGCCATCGTACACGGTGCACGCAACTCCCGCATCGCCTGCGTCCGCCGCGGCCATACAGATCTTGCTCAATGCTGCTTGCAAAGAAGCCCCCTGGAGCCGGCTCTTGGCCTGCTCCACGGCCTCGCCAAAGCGGCCGCCGTCGAGCGCGTCCTGCACCAGCGCGTCCTGCACAATCACCTCCTCGACCGCCTGCTGCCGCTGCTCGCGATCCTCCTGCACACTGTCGAACGAGGACCGGATTCGCTCCAGGAAGCGGAGGCCGCTCTCCTTCTTGCCGCACGAGAAGTACGCCCGGATGAGGGCCGCGTACACCTCGCCGTCCCGACGCTCGACGATGCCGAAGATGCCTTTGTCGTCGGCAATGGCCAAGGTCCGGTACTCGTTGTAGCACTCCACCGCACTCTTCAGGTCGCCCATGGCGGCAAAGGCGTCAATCATCGGGGGGAAAATAGCCGCGTGAGGGATGACCTTGTGCGTCTCCATATGGGCGTAGATGCGAATCATGTCCTCGACTTGGCCGTCTTCCGCACAGGCCGTTATAAGCGAGCGGTATACCGGTAGCGGGAACACGAGTTCCGGATGGCGTGTAGTGGCCGTCGTGAAGAGCTTCATCGCGATAGCCAGAGAATGGTCTTCCGCCAGGAGCTCACGCTCCACCTCGCTGGATTGAAACATGAACTTGCCAGGTTCCTCCATCCCTCCGAACCGGGTGCGCTGCTGCTCGAGCACCTCCTTGGCCCGGATCGTGTCCATGGCTCGCGTGACGAGCAGCTGTACGAGCGTCTTGTACGTCTCCTCGCTGGGAATCACACGGCGCCGAAGCATGTCCGAGTAGACGTCCAGAGCCTTGGGCACGGCATGATGCGTATCCGCGTGCAGTTCAATGGCTGCACGAAGCAAGGCGTTATACGCGGCCACGGTGGGCGTGAGACCGTCCCGGAGCAAGTTCTCAAAGGCAATAGGGATCTCTGCATACTGCTGTCTCGCAGCGAGCTCCACGATCTGAGCAGAAGATTCCCGGGATTTCTCAATCGACGCAGTTTCCACTGCGTCGACATCATGCGTAGACGACTCCTTCGTAGACTCTACCGTAGAAACCGCCTCTTGGGACTCTGCTGTCTCTTCCGCGTTTGCATTCTCTTCTTGAATCTGGATCTCCCGGGCTACCGCCTCTTCAACCTTGGCACTGACATCGTCATTCAAGGCGGCCTTGTTGACCCGCTGAGAATCGTGGAGGTCGTGGTGCGAAGATTCCGCAGTCTCCGTGGCCCCGTTGCTTTCTCCCGCCGCATCTTTCGAGGACGGCTTCCAGCCAATGCGTCGGTTGAACTGGAACTGTCGCCAGTCGCTGTCATCGCCGGTCTGCTGGGCATGCTGCCATGCTGCGTAGTAGGCCGCTAGCCCCGAGTCTCCCGACCCGGAGCCAGCCTGGCTGGCCTTTCCGCCCGCACCTGAGCTCGAAGGGTTCGTGAAAGCATTCTGAAGCTGGGTTGTTCTCGTGTACTTGCCGGGATGACTGGCGATCTGGTTGAGGGAGGTTGCTGACGACGCGTAGGACGACTGCGACGCCGCAACTACCGACTGAGCATAGCCATGGGTAAAAGCTTTTGTGAAACTTTGGCGCGCGAGGTGAGTAAACGGCTTGAACACCATTTATTTGACCGGAGACCCCTTCACGGAGAAGAGGATATACTGTTATTAATAATGTCAGCCTCCGCGTTGTTGTTTTCCATTGGTTTCAAGAGTCGAATCAACAACGAGTGTGGATACGTACCTCTAAACCACTGTAATGTTGAAAATGCAGGTTCATTTGACGACTGTGAGCCGTCAAAAGAACGCGCCGGCTGAAGCGGACGAAGCGAGTATTTAGTATCGAATCAACTTGGTCGTCTGGATTCCTCGAGGTAGCTGAGTTGCAGTCCCCGATTTGCTGACAAGACAGGAAATCCGATTGCCTGACCAAGAGAGGAGATTGTCCCGACCAACCCAGAGAATGACTCTATTGCAGTCTCTTCGGGTCTTCTACGGTCTTAGGGAGTCCTTCCAGAGCAGGGAGCGGAAGGAGAATGGGAGGTCGAATAATCATAAAATAATGAATTCAGAAAAAAAAAGAGTGGCCTTGGGGAGAGAAGAGTCGACAAGCTGGCGTTCCGAGGAGGATTTATTCGCACACGAGCAGGATGCCGGCCAGACGAATCACAGGCGCCGTCCGGTCTTTCGGGGAAGGACACCAAACTCCGGCGCCCGCAGCAGAGCAAACCAGACAAACACGGTGATGGCCTCGGCCCAGAACAGCAGGCGGTCAGCCCACAGACGCCGTCGTCAGGTGAAAAAAAGCGCTGGTCAGATGTTCGCCCGGTGGGGAGACGCGCTGAGCGCCAATCAGCGTGGCGCCAATTGCGGGAAGAACAGGAGATCCCCCGGCAGAAGACCCGTGACTTGGTGACTAACCAGCCCAACACCCGCCGTGACTCAAGCGCCTTCCCGGTTCTTTTTCTCGGGCGGCGGGAAGTTCTTGGGTGCCGTCTGTCCCGGGCACGTGTCAGGGCGGATCTCCGGCCTCTCAGTCGTGCCGATCGAACGGCTTGTTCTCGGCCTGCGGATGATGCATGACAATCGAATGATAAGACTTTAATAGATTATTATTATTTTTATATTATGATACTCATTATGATCATTCGAACTCTAGTAGATACCCAGGATGCTTGCGCCAAGGAAGAATATAGACGATAGATCAAGAGAAAACTCTAGAATTATGCAAATATTACCCTTCTATACGGGTCCTTCTGCTAGGCTGCCACAATAATGATGTGGCTTCGTCCGCCCGTTTTCCTCCGCTCGGCCTATTACTTACTTATTATATCCATCCCGAGGAAGTTTCCGTCCGACTACTCCGTACCGCACACTCCATTGGCAAGTAAGAATTAATAATAATCGCACTCACTGTCGAACAAGCGATTGCAAAAAAGGAGTACCATAATACTGTACGTGGGGACGCAGCTGGACCCAATTATTCACTATGCAATAATGGATAGATCATAACCACACTGCAGGGCTTGCATGGTTACTCGACTTCGGCCACCTCCGCTATCCTTGTCCTACAGCTACTATAATTAATTCACGGCTCGACTTGCCGCTCTTTTCATATGACAGTGCTCAACAATCACTGTAATCGTCCTTCTTTTCCGGGTGACGTGCATCTCCAAGCGTTATGGTTATGGTATATGCTGCGAACCATGTGTATGAGAGTCATGACCCCACATACACGAGACGCATGTCGAACGTGCTTTGGCCTGGTCCATCTTCCCCGCATTATTCCCTCGTCAGCTAACAATTAATGGCCCAAGGTGCGTTTGTGACGGCTGTCGTTCCACGATATGTATAAACTTTCTGCTTTTCTGCATAGGCTTGCTTGATAGCAAAATGGCTCTGTGGGACAAGTATGAACCGGAACGGATCATTATGATCAGACTCACTCCATGGTACGCACGGAGACGGTCTCGACAACATAGAATCCAGGCCACCATGTCTACCTTCTTGATGGATTTCAACTAGAACTGAGGTCCAATCCAGCCCATCTGAAGCAAATCTTATCCCGCGGTCCCCGATCCTGTCAAATAACGAACTCCAAAAAAGGTTAGTGCATTACATTGCCATAATTCTATCCTCCTTCTCGTTTCCATGTATCACAATATGCGGAAGTCTATGTTGTCCCAAGGCTCTGTATAATACATATTGTATATACAATGATGAAAGATCTGCGGTACCAGTAGTGGACTGTACCAACTTTACACTGGCTCCTCAGCCACAAATCGTCAGGGGAGGGGACCATACAAAACGAGCAAACATGAACATCAGCCACTCCTGAATCCACCCCCGATGATCTTCACGACGTTTATCAGTGCATATTGTTATGCTTCACGTCAGTTGATTTTGCAATATCAGTGCTCCACTGAGCAATCATAGTTGACTACTACCTTCTCAGAATGTATAGCATTGTTTGTGAGTGCCTCGCAAGTGTATTGAACCATAGCGACTTTCTTTGTTTTTTGAAACTCTCTTTCCAACCACATAATCCAAACCCCTCGCCGCAAAGCTATCAATCTGCATTGCTCTTCTAGACATCCATGCAGCGACCGCTCTTTGTCTGACGATATGTTTTAAAAGAAACAGAAAGCGGCAATTTATGACTGACTGACTTCTCCTTAGAAAAACTGATATTGGATTGAACCCTCAACCTCGTTCCTTCCGTTTCGGCCCCACGAGCACGGATCCCCAATCATTGCCAGAACTTCTGACCTTTCCGCTCTTGAGCAACTCTACTGCTTTGTAGCAAGCAGATAAAGTGTCAGGATTGAGTGTGCAGTGGTGAGAGAAAAGCGACAACCAGATTACCCTCGATCAGCTCGCCGCAATGTCTCCTTTAGCCTCTGCAACGACCGCTCTCTCGGCCCCCGGTAAGGTGTTGCTTAGCGGTGGCTACCTCGTCCTTGACCGCGACTACACCGGCACTGTTTTTGCACTCGACGCCAGAATACATGTCATTGTCCAACAGCTGAGGAAGCAGCCGAAGAAGGACCCGTCTGGAACGGAGTCAGTTCCAGCTGCCAGCGCGCAATCGGCGGCCAAAGGCGATGCAGCGGAAGGAGACAAGAACGATGAGGAAGAGGTTATCTTTGTCAGATCGCCTCAATTCCTGGACGCGGTCTGGGAGTATTCTCTGGAGAGGTACGACAATGGCGGGGGTGTAAAGGCTGTACAGAAGGGTGAGGGGTGAGTACATTTGTCGAACTAAGGTCGTCCGGACGTCCGTTGGCCGCGGACTGTCCCGGCGGATCTTTTGCTTGAATATTTATTGAGTAGCACATGCTGATCTTCGCTAGACGTCGGAATCCATTTGTCGAGACTTCCCTGAATTACGCTTTGACTTACATCAGCTACGTCGCCGACTCTAAGGATTTTGGGTCTCTTTCCATCACCATCCTGGCAGATAATGACTACTATTCAGAGACCGCCTCGTCCAGAGGCCCAGCTGCGTTCTCCCGTAGTCGTTTTGCCAACTTTGGGGTCCCTCTGCACGAAGCGCACAAGACGGGGCTGGGATCTTCTGCAGCTCTGGTCACAGCTCTGGTTTCCGCCCTGGTAATCCATCGTACCATGCAGCCTGACGATCTAGGTGCTGCGAGAGATAAGCTACATAACCTTGCCCAGGCGGCCCATTGTGCGGCCCAGGGGAAAGTGGGTTCTGGCTTCGACGTAGGAGCCGCGGTGTACGGGTCCTGTCTTTACCGACGCTTCACGCCGATCATCTTGGAGAAGGTCGGCGACGTAGGCAGTCCAGGATTTGAGGAGAGGCTCTTCTCTACCGTCGAGGATCTCGATCAGGAGCATCCATGGGATACAGAGTGCGTTGACTTTGGCATGAGGCTCCCTCGAGGCATGCAGATGGTCCTCTGCGACGTGGACTGCGGATCGCAGACGCCTTCGATGGTCAAGAAGGTCCTCGCCTGGCGCCAGGAAAACAAGGACGAAGCAGACCTTCTCTGGACCGCTCTGCAATCCAACAATGACCAGCTCCGAGAAGAGCTGAAGCGGCTCGCAGAGAATCCGGGATTTCCCAGTGCTGATGGCTTCCAACGAGTCCGTACGTACCTACAGCGCTCTCGAGAGTATATCCGCACCATGACGCGCAAGTCGGGCGTTCCTATCGAACCCAAGGTACAGACGGAGCTTCTCGATGCGGCATCAAGCCTCGACGGTGTCATCGGAGGCGTTGTCCCTGGTGCAGGCGGATACGATGCCATTGTGCTCCTGATCCGAGACGACCCGGAAGTGATCAGCCGCCTGAAGTCGTTGTTCGCGACCTGGCAGAGCAAAGTCGAAGATGACTTTGGCGGAAAGATTGGGACCGCTCGGTTGCTGGGAGTCAGACATGGGTCCGAAGGAGCACGCAACGAGATCCTGGAGCAGTATGCAGGATGGATTTGAGCTTCTGCGAATCATCCTTCGCCACTAGCCGGAGGATATCCGTTACACGATACGACGCTACGATTGCATTCAATACCCGACTACTTCATGAGACTATTCAGCGTATAGCATCAGTACCATACACACGGAGTCTTGAGCAATTGTCCGTTTGCTGAAATGAAGCTATTTCTTAGATGCAAACTCTAATGTATATTCTCGTAGCCCTTCTGGAAGATCTCTTATCGAGTCGTAATTCCCATGTTCTGCAGTAGGAGATATCGACCATTACTATGATTAATGCAACTTTTTGAACCCTTGGACTAAAATGTTTCCACCTTGGGGATTCCAGCAATTTTAGCGTTCTAAGAGTTTTCGTCCTCGTTTAGATAATTTGTTGTGGAATAGAATCGTGAGACTCAGCGTAGAGTCTTTGAGCATGAGGTTATTGAAGAGTAAGATAGCGTTTATTCGGAGCTCAAGGTAAAACTCGAGGGGAGGCTTTGCCTACGGTAAGACATAGTGGGCATATACTGAATAATAACTGAGCGGCATAAACTGATTATCCATATCGAACTGAACTAAATTGAGCTGCCTGAGTAGAAGCTTGTCTTGTTCCTCTATTTAGCTTAAAGGCCCTTTTAAAGTCTTGAAGCTAAACACATGTAATCTTTAGATATATATTTCCTCCCTTTAGTACGATCTCCCCAGTATATAGCCTCCCCTCTTTTGTGACAGACGCCCTCGTCTGTCCTTGCGGCTATTCTCAGCTTTTTCTATACTAAGAGTACTTCTTCCTGTAGCAAAACCGCTCCAAACATTCTTGAGTATTATACCGCAATTTTCCCGTTTCGCAGAGTTATTGCCCTTTCTCTCAAAAATAATCTCATACCAATTCCATATCTTGCTTTATAACAAAAAAAAAAAACAATTCAGCTATAACTCCCACTGAGTCCCATTCTGCTTGTCCTAGTATCGCCTTCCCAATCGCGGTAACTCCACTGACTAAAATATCAAAGGGTCCGGAGCCACCTTGATCCTCCCTTATCTGGTTCCTTTCCTGATAAAAGGTCCCTGCAACCTAGAGCTGTGTTAATAGCTTTGCGCACTTTCTATGTCAATGAAACTTGCCTTTGTTGAGGCCTCGAAAAGAGAAATCACTGTCCCAACTGTAGCACAATGCATCGAGTTGGATTGGAATCTGGACCAACCCCTAGATCTTAGTAGCTTAGAGGTCCTGAAAATAGGGACTGATTTATTAATGAAGATGACGTGCCCAAATTGGGTTGGGGAAAAAAAGGGCCCAGAAGAGAATTATATAAAATATTGTAGAGGGGAGTCTTCAGGATCTCGCTGGCTTGCAAAGTCTGAGTATAGTGTCAGAAGTAGGATATATAACTAAGTAAAAGGAAGGTTAATAATGATAGAATGATCACTCAAGATAATTATAACCTAGATTACTACCTGTATAATAGCGGTAGATAACCCATCGCGCCTATCCCGAAGACTGGAAGAGGAAAATTTGCGTGGACAAATCATCTGCTTCGTTTAGGTTATGACTGTGACTGGAAGGACCAAAGCAAATGGGTAGGAAGATTAGATGGTTCAGACACACAGACAATGGTTCTCGTCCTGGCTTTGTGCCGAGACAGAGCTACTTACCCCTCAGCTGCCAGTAAATGCGGTGCAGGTGAATGACCAGTGACCTCATTCTCGTATTCCTGGACGAGCTCCTTCGCATCTCCGAGGTCGTTAATGTCGTACCATGCATCGTATCGCGGCCCCCAGCCCTTCCAACGGACCAGATAATTCGTAACGACACGACGACGGCGGCGCCGTGTGCGTTTGTCGATGAGGTTCTCGATCTCATAGTGTTCTGTCCCATCTGCTTCGGTATGGACTGGCGGCATAGGTTGTGGTCTCCGGTCAAAGGGGTCGTTCCCTGGTGGCGCCGGTTCTAGATGTGCAACTGAGAACACGTTGTGGACTCTCCAATGCGGCGGCAGTTCTAGTTTATACGCCAGAGCAGTACGGAAGTGGCTCGAATATATCCCCAAATGTGTCTTGTGCATAGATCTTGACCACCTCCACCTTTTCCGTGAATCGCTGTATCCCAGGTACAGCCTCTTGAGTCACTATTAGATGAATGGTGAAGCTGACAAAGGTGAAATCCTGGATCTATCTAACCTTGAAGAGGCTGCGATACTTCTTCGTCTCAAAGATGTCACTTCATGTTATTCTGTCTGCGATGAAATCTTAAAAAGTATTAGAGCCTTATGAAATGCTGGATACAACTGGAACAATGAACAGTTCTGCAGATTGCGAGCAGAGTTGGTCATGATACCTGCATTGGTTCAGGAACGGCGTAATGCGAACGTCCCTTTGCGGTGATCCACCAGAGGCGCTTCCAAGAAAAAAATATCCTGTCTCTATGACACCGATGAGACATGATACTGGCGCTGAGGCCCCTCGACAAGATCTCAAAATGATTCACGTATATGATTTGCGAGCTGAGATCAATCACCCAGTCTGATCTCTATATTCACTGGTCGCGCTAACTGACTGATGCGACGCTATACTTTCGAGCTTTTGACCTCAGACGGTACGCTGCACTCTAGCAAAACTTATGATATTGCGGATGAGAAGCGTCTTGAAATCGTGTCCAATTTCATAGTTCATCGAGTGGAAACTGCAATCAATTTGTCTCCAGCAAACACATCAGTCAAATGACCTTGCACTATGTCCAACCCTCCGATAGGTAGGTAGCTCATGGCTCTATGGTTTCCAAACAAGTTGGATATTAACTCTCATTTAGATTATTATTATGATACCGAAGCCTTACATCGATGTCGACATCTAGACGTTAGTCTCACGCTTCTCCACGAACATGGTCTCGCCCGCAATCCTACTCTTGAGCAATCTCGGATTCTTTAAAGAGCGTTGCCTCCTTACTGTGGCATCTGGAGCGAAGCTCGCTGAGCTTAGATTCTCTAGCAACTAACTCAGCCTAAAGGTATTTATCTCTTTGGGCGAAGCTAGAAAGGCGCGGGAGGAGCCCGACAGGAGGAAGGCCTGCTTGTAGGTATGCTCCAACATGGCATAGGGTGGTTGGTCCTTTTTTGAGACTCGAACTTTTCCAGCTACCTTCCAAGCCTTGGCCAATATCAGTTGCCGGGCTTGCTCTCTTTATGACAACATATATGTTCAAGATTCATTGGAAATTGGGGCATCACTAGCTTTGCACAGATAGATATTTTCAGATTGGTTCAGTAGATTCACGCACACTTTGCTACTAATGAAGAGCTATATATCTATCTTTACTCATACAGAACATCTTTGATCAGATGTATAAGTTATCGACTGTACCCAGGTAGTACAAATATAGAAGGAACTAACCAATCAGAACGTGTCTCAGGTGAGTAGCGTAAAAGGAAACGTTCTACCAGTAAATTGATCCAAATTTATCGCCTCGCTAGCGCTCATCGATTATTGAGTCGCAGTGGGGAATGTGGCTGAAGACGCGAAAGCCACTTGACTGCTCTGGAGCATTTTATTATTACTATTGCGTTCTGCGTTTGCGCGGCCTGCGGGAGCAACGACCGCCCTTTGTCAGGATCCTGGGTTAACTTAACCATCTATCGGACAACCAACTTCTTCTCTTCGGCCAGCTGGCAGTTTATTCCCTCCTGCTCCCATACGCAGTATCACGGCCAATGCCGCTGTTGGTCGGTTTCTGATTGATCCTTGCAGGCGATCCCTAATCGTGTCCGTGTCTCCCTAAGATCTTGAAGGGGCGACACTAACAGGCGGCGTCAGATCGGAGCATAAAACCCGCGCCCCAGTTGACACATTCCACCAGTCCTCCTTGTGTCGATGGTGTCTGCTTTTTCTCTTCTGTCGCTCGTTTTCTGGACGTGATTCATCTTCTCTTTCTCACAACGTTCGTTCCCGAACTCTCCTTCTCGTGGTTCGCCTCCGCAAGCCACGACGTCCCAAGGGCCAAGTGGCCGCCCGGGAGCTATCCGCCACATCGACAGACGACGCAGCAAAGATGACGGCTGGGTCGGGGAGATATGTTCGATACCTCCTTTTTGCAGTCTTCGTAAGTGCCCGGAGTACACTCGATTGATACCGGTGGTGATGATCGGAATCGGATCGGATTGAGCGTCAACGGATTTAACTAACCTTGCTCTTGCGACGCGCAGGGACTGGCAGTTTTGTTCTTTATTTCCAAATCTTCGATACCCCTTCCCGACACGGCGGGTCTCGTTAACTTGAAACCTTCTAAAGAGGAGTCGAAGGCACCGGATACTCAGCCACCATCTGAAGGAGGACAGGCAGAGGGAGCCCATCCGGCCGACGAGCGTGTAAATGCTACGTTTGTGACATTGGCCAGGAACTCGGATGTGTGGGAGATTGCGAAGTCGATTCGACAGGTCGAGGATCGCTTCAACCGCAACTACCACTACGATTGGGTCTTCCTGAATGACAAACCCTTCGACGACACTTTCAAGAAGACTACAACCGCACTGGTGTCCGGCAAGACTCATTATGGTCTTATTCCCAAGAACCACTGGTCCTACCCGGACTGGATTGACCAGGACAAGGCCAAGAAGGTTCGAGAGGACATGGGCCAGCGCAAGATCATCTACGGTGACTCGGTCAGCTACAGGCACATGTGCCGCTACGAGTCTGGCTTCTTTTTCCGCCACCCATTGATGGAGCAGTTTGACTACTACTGGCGCGTGGAGCCCAGCATTGACCTGTACTGTGACATCAGCTTCGACCCCTTCAAGTTCATGAGGGACAACAAGAAGAAGTACAGCTTCGTGCTGAGTCTGTACGAGTATTACGAGACCATCCCTACGCTGTGGGACAGCGTCAAGAAGTTCATGAAGGAGCACCCGGAGCATATCGCAGAGGACAACTCCCTCGGCTTCCTCAGTGATGACGGTGGCAAGACTTATAACAAGTGCCACTTCGTATGTCCCTCTTTCGCATCCTATGAGTAGTCTGACTTGCTAACGTCTTCCCAGTGGTCAAACTTTGAGATCGGCGATTTGAACTGGCTGCGTTCTGACGCTTACCTCGAGTACTTCGATTCCTTGGATCACGATGGCGGTTTCTTCTACGAGCGTTGGGGTGACGCTCCCGTTCACTCGATTGCTGCCGCTCTTATGCTGAAGAGAGACGAAATTCACTTCTTCAACGAGATTGGCTACTATCACGTCCCGTTCACCCACTGTCCCACAGGAGAACAGACTCGACTGGACCTGAAGTGCCACTGCAATCCCAGTGACAACTTCGATTGGAAGGGATACTCCTGTAAGTCTCGTTGCCGTCTTGTTATGTCTTGTTCCCGGACTAACCTTCCCTAGGCACGGCTCGATTCTTCGAGATGAATAACATGGAGAAGCCGGCTGGCTATGAGGATGAACAAGACTGACTAACCGTATTACTGGTAGTCTGCGGGGTTCTGGTTGCCATACTATCTCTTGGAGTAGCGACGCGGAAGTTTAAAAGGGGCCGTAGGGCTCGTATAACTGTTGTTTCACCGCACGGTATCTTCAAGGAAGGTTAAATACTTTCAAGGTATATGGCGTCTGCGGAGATAAGCGGCCATCTATTCCCCAGTGTGATGAAGTGTAACAGTTCATTGCATGGCGGTGGTAGCTCATCTCTACCTTTACGAACCTTGCTCTACTTCTTTTTGCTTCGGAGTATCGGTTCGGCATTATGTACATATATAAGGGCTTCGGTTTATCACATTTGCTAATTGACCAGTCCGAATTCAGGGACTCTGGGTGGAAACAGAAAATGAAGAGGGTTTGAAGTTTCGCATCAGTAACTGGACGCACAATCACTGGAATAGTCTCTAATAGGACAATTTGTGAATGCGTTTCTTTTCCCATTTGTTTGATGTCGGACTATTGGACAAGAATGGACTTTAGTTACATGACATTAGAGTTGCTTCGTGCGAAGAACTTAGTATGTATCAGCTGATCTGTTATCGGATAATAATATCTGTCCCTCTGGAGCGGAGCGGGTCACATGGTCGGATCCTTCTCTTAGAGGATAGAGGTAGTGATCCTCTTTTTCGTCACTGGTTTTGTTTTCTCCCATGGTAACAAAAGAGTTTTCTTGTGCATAACGCAAGGTGATAAGGTAGTAGAATTGTCGTACAAAACCCATCATATCGAAATAGATATAGTACAATTCAGACAGTGTCGTCCGAGAAATTAATCATTCCAGCGCCACGGTAGTATTTAATTCGATTTTGAAACAGCCATTTAATCCTTCTTCGGCTTCTTGGTTCCGTACTTGGAACGACTCGTCAACCGGTTACCGACACCGCCCTGTATAACACGATTCGGGTTAGTAAAGCAGGGTCTCGTGCTTTCATGGAGGATTTTTCTAAGCGCAAATTCAAAACAATGAGGAGAACGTACCAGATCCAATGCTCCTCGGACAAGATGGTACTTGACTCCGGGACAATCCTGGGCTCTACCACCGCGGACGAGGACGACACTGTGCTGTTGGACGTTGTGGCCTGTTATAGATAGATGTGTCAGCATACAACTAGGACTATATCTGCTGAACGCTAAAGGTCCATGAGATCCCCATATGCTCCTCCCCCTCAAGTTGACAAAAAGGAGATATGAAAGGCAACGGCATTATAAACTGACCTTCACCAGGAATATAAGCCGTAATCACACGTCCACTACTCAATCTCACTCTGGCAGTCTTTCTCTCTCCCGAATTAGGCTTCTTCGGCTTCGTAATGCCCGTCTTGAGACACACGCCCTTCAACTCCGGCCGGTTGTGCAGCGCCGGCGATCGTCGCTTACGCGTGGGCTGCGGCACACGACATCCCTTTCGGACCTGGTTGTATGTAGCTTGTGCGCGAGGGGTGCTGGAGAATGAGCGCGCCGATGACCATGCTGCAGCGGCGAAGGGCGTGCGGAGAACTGGAGTGAATGGTTTCGAGGTCCGGAGAAGAATGGACGAGGAGGGTTTGTAGCCGGAGATGGGAAATGCCAAGGGGCGAGGAGCAGTGGCTGTCCGCAGAGAGCGGAGCAGCATTGAGGAGAGTAGGGACGGCATTATGAACTAATAACCAGAGACGGTACCGGTTTGCCGTGGCTGAATGAGGGCTGTCTATCTCCTTCGCGATAATTTAGACTCGGAGGCTCTTCTTCGACGGAGATACCGCGTCACGTGAACGCATATGGCCTTTTGCGTGTTTGGCTGCTGTGCTGTGCCGGATGAGCTGCCTGGTACGCGCGGGCTGGCTCTCTGCCTGGCAGTCAGTCCAGACCTGGGGAAAGTGAGCTGTCCCCGACCTTGCTTTGCTTCCTACGAATACGACCATCGCCTTTTCATTTGCTACCTGCCATTCAGATCCTGAAGAGAGATAGAAATTAGAAAGTTCTCTTCTTGCTTGGACTATATCTAGATAAGTGCAACAATCGCCAACATGGTACGTTCAGTCTCATCCGGCGTCATCATCACCACCGCCGGTAGCTATCATAGCTGCCACATAACCCCCCGCCCTCGCAAAGGCCCTGGACATGATCATACAAAAAAAGGATCAAACGAGAATATAAATAAGGGAGAGACTATGATACTAACACCGTCTTCCAGTCTCTCCGCATCGCACCCCCGGCTGCACACCCAACCCAAACCAGCAACACCACCAACCGGAGCCACCAGCCCATCACCGCACCGCACCCCTCGAAAGGCGCTCCCTCCGCTCCCGGTCTGCGCGACACTCTCCGTGATAACCTCACTCTGCCCGCCCAGGTCGGAGCCCCTTCTGCCTCTCACATCCCCGCCCCGACATCGACGCATCCGCTCGAGGCTCGCCTGCTGGCGTGGCGCGCCACGCACGATGCCATGAAGATGGAGACGCTGCGACGGGTGTACGGTATCGCGGAACCCGTGAGACGAGGCATGGAGCTCAAGATCGTTAAGGATGGAGAGTTTCGCCCTGCCGTTTTGGGAGGTGGAAAGCAGCCCAGTCTGCATGAAGATATCTTGGTGCTGGGTGGAAGGGATGCTGACATTGCTTGGGAGGATGTCTTCCAGGGTATGTCGTCCCTCTTTTTTTCAACTCGTCCTCGCAATTTATTGTTATTTCAGTTACTGATATTATCTTTGTTCTACAGGCGACGAGTTCCGAGAACCACCCACATTCCATGATGAGATGGAGAAGCGATTGAAGATGGATTTTTAATTCTGTCTGGTGATGTTGTTTTGTCATGTCCGCAAAGTCTCTTTTTTTTTCTTTCTTTCTTCTTTATTACTTGCCAGGGAACCTGGAAGGAAATGAATCAAACTTGCAATATTTCATGGATGCGGATGTACCATAAAACGCATACAATGCTACACCTTTAGAAATCTTCATGTCTTTCTAGCATTGTCCTTTCCTTTAACAGATACAGAAGACAGGCATCGGGATTGCTTCTACGTATCTCGTTGATATACAAGAGCATACAATTTGGAGACTGCATTGATGACACAACGCGTGAACGGTCAATTCCATTCCAGTCGATCCTCGAGGAAATCAGGACAGTAAAGAAAAGGACGGCTATCTAGTACAGACAGGCAGACAAGACACTGACGATCCATCATCTCATCGGCCACCGACATCAAACACGGGACAAGCCATTTGTGAATTCACGGAAACACGACACAGCGCAAGGGGACGGGAAACCTGTTGGGAATCGAAAATTTCAGGGGTGACGCTGCCATATAACCTAGCATAAGAGCAGAACAAGGACAGACTGACGTGCGTCGATGAGTTGATGCGCAATCTCAGATAAACGTGTGGGCAAATGTTCCGAGGGGTAGTTGAGTGTACGGGGATTGATATGGGCTTGCAACGCAAATCGCAGGGAGGTATCAAGGGGAGCATACACGTAATATTATGCAAGAAGCAAGAAAATGTCAAAGAAGAGAGGGAAACATTGAATACATGGAATGCAACTGAAGTAAGATCAAAACGCCGTTTCCACACGCACCGATTCCCAAAACGCGGGTAAAACAAAATGATCCGAGCCGAAAACAGAAAAAAAAAAACAAGTCAATCAAGTTTGACCAGACGATAAATGAAGATAAGAAAGCTGCGGTAGTGACAGTGATCGGTGCAAATGACCACTGATACCGATGAAGCCACCAGCCTATACTGATACTGGTAACCTGACACGGTAATGTGCAATTAGCGGCGATCATTGCAACTGCTCGTCATGTGAGGTACAACTTGAAAGTTGCTTATAAGATAACGCAATGGCAGCGAGGGCTTCTCTCGCTTGCTTCCCGTTCCCGGCTGTACTGGGCTTTGGCACCCTTGGTATCCTCTTCATCCACTACTTCTTGTGGCTTGATTGTCATGTGTACGATATTCGGGGTATCGCGACTAAACCTCGAGTCTTAAGGGATAATGTAAGCCTCGTGCATTGAGCGAATTAAGTCAAGAGACATACCTGACAAAGGGGCTTTATCTTCTAGCAGCTTGCCGAAATAAATCAGACGAATTGAACTTGGAGACGATGGGCAAGGCTCCCATTCTGTTAATCAATTAGCCACCTGATTGCAGTACGCGGTCCCGCGTGTACAGGACAGCAGGTCACTCGACGCTGCGGAACACACCTGGTCGCCATTCTCTCAGAATGAGTTCCTTCAGAGTATATACGCTCATGCGGAATGGATCGTAGTCTTCAACATTGACTGCTCGTTTTCGTAGATATTTCCCGTCGATCTTGAATGGGTGTCTCGCTCCTGTGATCAAGAGAAGGGTGATAACCAGCGATGGCCCTTCATCTTCGACATCCTTTAAAGGAGTAGAGGGTTGCTCTGGCATTGATTCGCTCTCTGGCGCACCAGCTTTTAAGTCAGACACTTCAGAATCGGCGACGTTGGTAGGCCTCGCTGTTTCTGCTTCACTCGGGGCAACAGAAGGAGCCGGTGCGGTGTTATCGCCACTTGTTGTCGGTTGCTCAATCGCGGCGCTAAGTTCCTGCTGAATCTGCGAGCTGCTGCCCTCGACTGTCTCTCGAGTCTGAGGAATCTGATTGTCCTTATCTTGGGAGACATCAACCGTCGAGGGAGCTTGGCCTTCACGGACCTCCGCCGCCAAGTCCGATTCCCGGGTATCGTTTGAAGCCATCACGATCGTCTCGTAGCGTCGACTATGACACACGATTGAATCGGACTGGTCCCTCGCAATGAGCGAAAGAATGCTGATGGAAAGACAACCCGAGCAAAGTACTTTAGTTCTAGGGTCGGGCGGAAGAAGCGCTGCCGTGACGTTGTTAAGGAAACGCTGGCTCCCTTGCCCCCTAGAACTAAGCGCGCAGCAACGAGAGAGACCGTCGGACGGGAGGAATACCGCTCGACAAACAACGATGGCGGAAAAAAAAGTGGCAGCAAAGGGATTGTAGACAACCCCTTTTTCAAGCTAGCCACAGGGTGAGGGATACAAAAAAGAGGGTGGATACGGTGGTCACTGGTGGATGAGGAAATGGCAGATCAGGGTCGGCGGCTCCTCACTTGCCTCTCCGCCAGACTCGGTCGAGAACAAACAGCCCGTGACGGGGGAGAGAAGGCGGCGCGGAGAGAGAGGCCACTAGTTAAGTCTGACAGAATCACCATCGAACAATTAATATTATTATTTCTTTTCCAGCAACCTTCCCTTCTGGCTTTTTTGCACTGAAATGCTGATCGGGCCAAGGAGACTTTTGCGCAATGGCCGCCGTTGGCCCTAAAGTGGGTTAAAAAAGTGACATCCTGGTCAGATGCGGACAAGCCTTGCCCCTTGGCTCGTCCAACAACTTCAGCTCTCCTCGTGCAATCGTCTCTCCTAGCAAGTAGATGGATATACATCCAGTGGCTCGGGGTTAGTAAACGATGTTGACTGTCATTGATCTCAATATTTCTTGCAGTACACCCGCAACGTGGGTATTAATGCCACCATTACCGACCATTGGCTTTTCTTGTATGTATCCTGTTATTCTTGGCATCAAATAATCTCTTCTGACATAGTACCGAGTATGTAGTATATTGCCACCACGGGTGAACCTCTTGCGTGCAGGTTGTATTCCTAATGTTATCTCTCTCCCGTTTTTTTTGTCTTTCTGAAACCTCCGGTGAAACATTTACTTACACCAGCCACAACGTGATCTAGATTTTCTCTACCAAAAATCCCAATGATTACAGGTTGCGCTGCCAAGCCGATTATACAAGAATCTAATTTCATACAACGGTGGGACACAATTTAGTTCGAAGATCCTAGTTGTTTAGTTGCAGGTTGTTTGCGGGTTGCTGTCGGTGACCTGTGACCTGTCCCACCTACATGCCAGCTTGCTAATGAATTGCACAAGGTGCACGGATGTGATACGACAGATATGTAGCTACTGCTCTAATTGAGCACCTGGTTGTGGACTCTCTCTTTCACGAGTTGTTGATGTGATTGTGGCCTTATCCATATTATGTTGAACTTTACCAATTGAGCCATGATGATTGGGACATCTCTACGCAATCGGAGGCAAGCGCCAGTCATGGAGTTCTCCTGAATCAGAGAAAAGAGACCAAAATGTCATTTCAAAATCAATCCAGATGTCTATGGAGGTGATATGGTATATTCGGTGGATGATGACGAGCCGAGCTCAGGTACGGAAGGAGAGCTAGAAAGTCGAAGGATTAAGTTTATAGAGTAGCGTAGCAAAAAGCTACGTAGGTATTTTATTTTATGCATGACCCGGTAAAGTTTTCATATATAGTTACCAAGGTTAGGTAGCTATATCATGATCCCTCCTTTAATCTATCACGGACAAAACGGGCAAAGCCTCTCAATCGTCTGTTGCCTGAGGCGGCAAAGTGGGTAGAAGCACGGGCCACATGGCATTTCGCAAAGCCAGTGTGTGATATCAACGGCATGACTGCACCACCCTACAAGGCGACGCAATCCCACTCTAAACCCCCATCTCGTCGTTCTCTTTCCGATTCAGGTCAGTTACGATGTCCTTCTTCGGCTTCGACACGACCCTTCCCAGGGATCGTGCTGCCGCTGGGGGGAGGAGGGGTATATTTGAGAACCCGGATCCCTTCGCCGAAGTGGCTCGCGCCAAAGCTGGAGGCCACGACGACGACGATGATGCGTAAGTTTGGCCCTACGGTCGTTCAAGTTTTCTACAGTCGCTGATGCGCTTCATGACAGAATCGATTTCGAAGATACCTATGACGGATTGGGCGACCAGCTGGACGAAGACCAGGATGCGTTCAACGAGGACACCTTTGGAGCCGATGATGTGGGCAAGGATTTCGACTTCTTCGGCAAGACCGCACAGGTATCGGATGTCCTCAGTGAGGAGCAGTTCCGATACAGCTTGCAACATCACAAGCCGAGTCCTGCTCCTCAACAACCTGCTGCTGTGTCTACTTCTACGTCTACCGTGCAGAAACCCAAAAAGACTGGTTATGAGAAATACAACGATCCAGGATACATTCCTGAGATCACGGCCAAGTCGAGCGTATGGGGAACTACGCCAACACAGAAGTCCCATGTAGAGCCCCCGCAGGCGGCACCGGCGCCGGCGGCGTCCAGGAACATGATGAGCCTGGAGGAGGTTGAAGCTCAGATGCGCGCGCAAAGTCAACGAGTCACGGCTCCTCAGCCTGCAGTCTCGATTCCACCTGTTTCTGAGTTGCCTCCTATGCCGCAGCATGGCCAACCGATGCCTCCCATCCCCTTGGATGCTTACGCCCAAATGATTCCTGAGAGCGTTCGTTTTGAGCAGCAGGCTCAGTTTGCTCGAGGCATACCGCCTATGCAGCCCTTCCAAGGCCATCAGCAGCCGCTTCCAGAACCATTCCCTGGGTCTGCCGTCCCGCCTCCAGCACCGTTGCAACTCTTGCAGAACCAAGCCAGACCTCAGCAGGTGCCTCAGCAGCGCCACGGTGGTCATCCACGCGTGTCTCGACAGCCGCAGCAACCGGTAATGGGACCAAATGGCCCGTTGCCGGTTATTACCAACCCTCAGCAGCTGATGAACCTTCCGGAAGACCAGCGCATGGCTTATCTCGTCGAAGATGCCAAGCGGGCCAAGCGTAACCACAAAATCTTCCTTCTCTCGAGAGGCAATGGCTTGATGACTCCTCAGGACAAGAACTTCATCACGCGCATTCAGCTGCAGCAATTGGTAGCTGCGACAGGAAATATGGCCGACCCAGACCCGGAGGCTGTTTTGTCCGAAGACTTCTACTATCAGGTCTACAGCCAGATTCGAGGTGCTCCAAGGCAGCACCCTCGCCAACCTCTTGGCCACTTTGCTCAGACATACCTCTTTCAAACAGGTAGCCGCACCGGTGGTCATGGCCGGAGGCACTATCAAAATGCGGATAACCACATGCAGAGGATGCAGCAACAGGTCCAGCGTGCTGTGGAGGCCGCGAAGCTCAAGCCCAAGAATAAGCAGTTGATCATCGAAGGCAGCTTGGGAAAGATTTCGTTCAGCAATGCCAAGACTCCCAAGCCTTTGCTTAATATCAAGCGCCCGGAGAGTTCAGAGGGCGTCAAAACCGCGAAGAAAACGACGCATACGGAACTGAGCCCGAGTGATCGCAAATCGATCCTTAAAAACATTGAAAGTGTCTACGGAGCTCTGATGAAGATGGAAGATATGGAACGTAATATGCCTCCGCCGCCGGATGAGAGTGATCCCGAAGCTATTTCCCGGCACATGGAATGGAGACAGAAGATTCAGGCTCTCAACCAGAAACTCTGGCAAGAACTGAAGGTCATGGAGCCCATCGTACCCGGATCGGTCACCCCTCACCCGTTCATCGCGTTCTTGTCATACTCGAAGGGAAAGAAGGCCATCCCTCGTATATTCCGGCATATTGACCAGGAGCAGCGGGTCACCATCCTTACCATGATTGTCGTCCACCTGGACTCGCTCGATGTGGTGCGCTGGGCCCAGCCCCGGCTTGGTGAGGTTCAACCACCTGCGGCGGTGCGGGAGGAGATCGAGCTCTTCTCCCAAGCTGTCATGCCCAGCCTTCTCGGCTATGTGAGCGAAGCCCCCTTCAACATTATCATCGGTCTATTGGGCCTGGTCCTTGCCCAGACGCAGGTACAGACCGTGGCCCGAACCAAAGTCGGTCTTGGCATCCTCACAATGCTCCTCAGCCGTGCTGAGATCGTGAAGGAGGCCGGCCAGGCCGATGAGCGGGATTGGCAGCAATGGACCGAGAAATTCAATGTTCTCTTCGACACTCTTGAACCGATCCTGGCTGACATCTTCCCTGGATCCATCAACACTGGGGATGATATGTACGTGTGGCAGTTCCTCGCTGCCGTGGGTATCGGAGCGAGCCCGGAACAACAGCAGCGCTTGGTTATCGCAGTCAAGTGAGTTATCCCTCTGATCCGAAGTTTTCATTTTTCTGTCTATGGAGGCATTCTAACCGGCATGCAGGGACCGAGTCATGGAGACAGTAGCCCAGAGTAAGACACTGCCTGCTGACATGGCCAGTCAGCGATTGAGCAATGTCAACCTCTTCATGCGGGCCATTGGACTGGACGTCGAGCTCCTCGGCTAGACCCATCCTCTAAATATCCGGTCCGCGACCTCCTTCAGTCTCCTACTATCTAATTATACGCGCCATTAGGGCTGCAGTGACACCCATGACTTAATCCACGACTGACCGGACGATGACATGCGGAATGAAACCACGATTTTGAGCGCGAATGCATGGGATGACCATATCTGGAGTATTATTTTCGGGCCGAAAGCCGAAGCACTCCCGGGGGAGGGAAATATCGAACCCCTGGCATGGGGTGACCATGGACACGAGATGAGTCTTTGGAGGCAACGCGGACTGGCACATGAGGCCAAAAATACTTTCTACACTTCTACGTCCGTTGCTGCGTGGCCGTAGCAGTGAACGCGATACATATTCCCCAATGAATCAGATTGTACAGTATATGCCGATGCATGTGTTAGTTATACGAGTAGCCCTTAAGATCACGTATGATGTCGAGACGATCGACCCAGCTGTTGGTGGCCGAAGTTGGCCAACCGGAGAAAAACCAGGCCTTCGGAACAGGCGACCCGGGCGCGAGATCGACTTGCAGTATGGAGTATCTAATATAACATGGAAGGGAATTAATTGTAGGATACGCAGATCTTGGCATGACTCGTGCTTAGCGGGGTGACGGCGCAATGAACACTGGGGACGCCCAGATAGCATGGTCGATTGCATGACGAGTCTGCGAGAGATCATGATATCTGAGAAATTACAGAGATTCGAGAGAGCCGTTCGAGCAACTCGGGCGATCAATCACGATGTCACTGGTGGCGTCTAGCTGGTACGAGATCGAAAACGTGCGAGCGTGAAATGAACGGGTTGAAGCAATCAAATCGATTAATTAATTGATTAATCTCCATGGCGGCCCCTGAAACCTTCAGCTCCATCCCGCGTACTGTCGGGTGATCGTCCTGGCAATAATAACACGCGTGCCGATCAGATGCTGTGCTGTCCTCTCCGACCACCTTTTTATCTCTCTCGCTTCCCCTCGTTGGTTTTTCCCTCCCTCTCTCTATCCTCTCGTCTCTCTCTGCCAGCAAAGCCATTGTGGAAAAGCATTGAAGGCATCCAACTCTTCCTCCAGATCAATTACCCCGCCTCTAGCAGACCCCACCATCTGCACGTAATCAATCAGTCTCGTTGTTTAGCCCGAGTCCGATTCGATCGCTCTCCACCGTCCCTCCATCGTCGTCACCAAGCGTTAGCTATCCCACTACTACAATAATGTCTGCTGGATCAGTTCTCGTTGCCGGGTAAGCATCGCGTCTCTACGAGGAACTACTATACTCCTCTACGCACTCGATTCGTCCAGGACAAGAAGCTAATTGCGCCGGCAGAGGAACGGGCTACATCGGCTCCTTCACCGCCCTTGCCTTAATCGAGGCCGGCTACAAGGTCGTCATCGCAGACAACCTCTACAACTCGTCCGACGAGGTCATCAACCGCATTGAGCTCATCTCTGGAAAGAGACCTGAGTTCGTCAAGGTTGACATCACCGAGGAGGGTGCTTTCGACAAGGTCTTCGAGACCTACCCTGACATCGACAGTGTCATCCACTTCGCCGCGCTGAAGGTGTGTAGCTATGTTTTGTTTCTTCTTGGCTACGAGCCGCACATCAGAAGCCCTGGCTTCACCATGTATTGATTGCTAATTTCCCAATGACAGGCGGTCGGTGAATCCAGCGAGCGCCCCATTGACTACTACAATGTCAACGTCTACGGCTCCATCAACCTCCTCAGGTCCATGCTCAAGCACAATGTCACCAACATTGTCTTCTCCAGCTCTGCCACCGTGTACGGTGATGCCACTCGTTTCCCTAACATGATTCCCATCCCCGAGGAGTGCCCTCTGGGACCTACGAACCCTTACGGAAACACCAAGGTCAGCGTCGAGTGGGCCATCACGGACGTCATCAACGCGGCACGCAACAACGCCATCAAGGCCGGAAAGCCTGAGGAGGCCAAGAAGTGGAACGGTGCTCTGCTCCGTTACTTCAACCCCGCTGGTGCTCACCCCAGTGGTATCATGGGAGAGGACCCCCAGGGTGTCCCTTACAACCTGCTGCCCCTGCTGGCCCAGGTCGCGACTGGCAAGCGCGAGAAGCTGCTCGTCTTCGGAGACGGTAAGATCCCCCGGATTAACTTCAATCAACGAATCCAAGCTGACAAAGCGCAGACTACGCTTCCCACGATGGTACCGCCATCCGCGACTACATCCACATCCTCGACCTGGCAGACGGTCACCTGAAGGCCCTGAACTACCTGCGCTCTCACAACCCCGGTGTTCGCGCTTGGAACCTGGGTACCGGCCGAGGCAGCACTGTCTACGAGATGATCCGCGCATTCTCCGCCGCTGTTGGCCGTGACCTTCCTTACGAGGTTGCTCCTCGCCGTGCTGGCGATGTCCTTAACCTGACTGCGAACCCCACTCGCGCCAACACTGAGCTGGGTTGGAAGGCTCAGCTGCCTCTTGAGCAGGCCTGCGAGGATCTGTGGCGCTGGACTAAGAACAACCCCCAGGGTTACAGACAGCAGCCCCCTGCTGAGCTGCTCGAGCAGCTGAAGAAGAAGAACTAAAATCACAAGGAGTTGATTGGTCTCCAGGTTCGCAAAGTGTGCAGCCCTGCCCACTCACTACTCTAGTAAAGGAAGAAAAAGAAATGAATTACGACAGTTGGGAGGATATCGGGCAGGAACAGGAGGGAGAGCGGGAACGAAACGAAATAAAAAACAGACCACATAGGCACCCTTTGTATCCCACTCGATTCTGGAAGCTTAAAACAAACAAAGCAAGAGGATCTAGACAGGAAGAGAGAACAGGAGATGCCTGACGCTTGGAATATAGGATATAGCGTCCCGTTTTTGGACATTTTAGCCGTCCTTTCTACATAAATTACCCCTAGACAGTTATAGAAATCAAGACTTTTTTTGACATGATCTTTATTTAATTGGTTCGTATATGTGGTTTAAAGGGGACATTGCCTGCCTTATGATACTTGTAATTTTGAATGGACCGTTCCGAGCTGGCATGCGCATTAATTATTAGGGATCTCCTACTAGATATTGGGTATAACTATATACGTATATTGCAACTATAATTAGATACAGGAATTAACTTGGCAGGATTCCATAATCAATCCCTATTTTTGTGATCCTCAATGTAACGAAGCCACACCCATTCTCATTTCTATTTATTTCGCTTTACGACTCCTTCTGGATCCGGGGGTCTGCTGAGCCTTAGCAGATCCAGAGCTTTCACTCGTAGTAGTGTCCTGCTGCTGTTTCTTTTTCTTCTCTTCCTCCTCCTTTTCTTTCTTCTCCAACGCTCTCCTGACAGCCCCTTCTTTCTCCTTAGCTTCGATTTGCTTCTCGCTGAATTCCCACAGCCGCTTGGCAACTGCTTCGTCTTTGATTTCCTTCCGGAGTAAATCGACCTCGCGACACTCCTTGATGAACCAGGGGCCGGTGCCACGGCCGAATTTGGCTTCCATGGTCGCGTAGAGGAAGCTCTGGGCGCCCTGTTGGGGAGATTTGAGGATCAACCACCACAGTGGCCATGTGAGGAGATAGAAGAGGAGACCCCAGAGAGAGCCGCGGGTGAGCCAGCGACGGGTTCCTGGCGTACGGCAGAAACCCGGGTCGACGATGAGGACGCGCGCGTTGACTGGGAATTTGTCCGGTCTTTTGTACGAGGAGAGGTGAGACTGGAAGGAATTGGCGAAAGTCATTAGGGCGAGTTTCGTCATGCCGAACATATTGTGCTTCTTGTGCGTGTTGGTGTTCTGCTTTGTTGCCGTGGCTGTCTTGCCTTTACCTCTTGGCTTCGCTGTTGTTGTCGTTGTGTTTGCAACGGCTGCGCCTTCAGTCTGCTTTAGATCTATCGTGCCGCCGATGTAGCTTGAGCAAGTAGCAAAGACGATCCGCACGTCTCTGTCCGGTGGCTGGGCTCGTATGGCAGGGCTCAGGATGCTTAGCAGATGGAAATTGGCCAGGTAGTTGATCTGCCATTCCGCGTCCAGCCCATCCTTGGTTATTTCTCTTTGTCCGCCCTGAGGCACCGCCGTATTTCCACAGAGGATGATCATATCCAGACGCCGTGGCGGGGCATTGTCAACCCATTTTGTAGCGAAGGTGCGGATGGAATGGAGAGAGGACAGGTCGACTTGTTCTGCGTATATGAGCTGGTTCTTGGTCGAGGTCCGTAGGTCTTGGATGTAGTCGACGAGGAAGATATCAGAGGGCGGATGTTGAGTTAAGAGGATGATCTGGGCGCCGCGAGATGCGAGTTCGTGGACGATGGCAGCTCCTATTCCAGATGTTCCTCCCTACATTGTGAATGAAACAGATCAGCCATTTGTATCTTACTAAAAAAAAAAAAGGGTATATTAGATTTGTATCAGGAAATCACTGTTCCACTCACCGTGATCATTACCACCTTCGAGTGCATCAATCGCTCCGACTTATTGCTCGCGCCGCCAAAGTACACCTTGAGCGCCGCGAGAAGGATCAGCCATGGCACGACCTTCAGCACGGGATAGAGATAAGGAATGGACGGGAAGCCCTCGCTGACACCCTTGACGATGAAATGGACGGGCATGGTATTAGCGTCGAGCCCCCGGGATTATTGTTGAAAGAGTGTGTGGTTGGAGTTCTCAAAAAAGACACTCGATGCTGATTATTACGTTCCTGGAGAGAGAGCAGCCACTCTATCGGATAATGCTTAGCGGACGATCTCCCGCCGCCGCGGATATGACTTCACTTGTCGACCAGTTGCCTCCGTTCAAGTTCTCTCTATCTCATTTTCTCCCTCGCCCACTTCGTCTGCGGGGGAATCAGAGACAGGTATTTATGGTATTCTTTGATTTATTTTCGCATAATAATGTCCTACGAAGACGACGATTATTTCCTCCCACTCGAAGACCAGCGCGTCTTTGGCGCAGGCATCCGGAGGAAGCGCGTGCAATTCGTCCCCTCCGCAGAGACTCTCAACACTACAGACGATGTCTCGAATGCTTCTCAAGCAGCGCGCCAGTCAAGTGAACCTGCTGCAAGTATTGCAGATCGATATCTATCTATCGTACTTCCAAAGGAAGCAAAAACACCATCAAAATCAGAAGACACACAGCGGGAACAGACTAAGGAGTTAGAAGAAGAAGAGGCCCTCAGATCCTCCGCGCCACCATCACTGCCCACCACAACCATATCGCCGTCGCAGGACCTATCCTCGCTCAAAGGACCAGCTTCTACACCAGAGACCGCAGAACGATGCGAAGTCTGCAACCTTCCTCTCGTCCCCGCAGTCTCGCAAACGGCCTCCTCGTCGTCTGACGGGAAGAAGATCCTCCCTCATGAAGCTTCTCTCGTGCACCAGCTCTGTCTCTCACACTCTCACCCTCCCTCCCACCTCGATCGTACACGACATGGTCTGCGCTACCTAGAATCATACGGCTGGGATCCCGATAGTAGACTTGGTCTTGGCGCGCCAGGACGAGAAGGGATTCGAGAACCGATCAAGAGCCGCGTGAAGAACGATACCGTCGGATTAGGCGTCAAGATTGACCCGCTCAAGGCTAAAGCGTCCGCGAAGGAGGCCAAGGTGCAGAAGTTGAATGCGAAGGAGGTGAGGAAGATGGAGATGGAAGGGAAGAAGAAACGGGAGCGGTTGCAGGAAATGTTTTATCGGAATGAGGATATCGAGCGGTATTTGGGAGGCGGTGGTCGTGTTCAAGGTTTGAGATGATATCGAATTGGGACGGGTGAATTGCATATTTTGCTGTTCCATGGCATTGTTTACATTGTATATACGATTGTGGTTCTTTGGCTTTTGTTATGATACCCCATACAGTTATTTGAGTTTTTTTATTTTTTTTTTTTTTTTTCAGATTCGGGATGCAGGACGCTGAGCTATAGATAATAGATATTGGGATCTCTCTGGGTTGAAAGATTTCCGCGCTACGGTTATCTGCGCTTTGCATGTTACATACAAGATAGAGCACCGACTCAAGAAGAACGAGCAGATATCATCCACACCAAGACAAAAAAAATGCGTATGCTCGGTTTTTGTACCATTGGAAATGCTCAGGGAATTGCGGATTCGAAGCAGGATGGTATCAACGCGCTAAAAGTAGGATAAGGAAGAGGGGAAGCAGACAAGACACGGAACCAGTAACGGGGAGGATATCATGATCGGTGGGACTTGCTTTTGGCATTGCTTCCCAGGTTCATTTGAAGAAGTGGTGCTTCTTCTTTTTCTTCTCCTTCTCCTCCTTAGGCGGTTTCCCTGGTGGTGCACCGGACGATCCGTTCGGCTTGGGATTAATGGACATCGCGGCCATTGCGTCGCCTGGAGGCAGAGGTGGGTTAAGAGCCGGCATTGGCTTCTTAGCGACAGGTGCTGGTGGCGGCGGCGCGGGCTCTCTCTCGAACAAATGTGCCGGCGCTTGTTTCTTAGGCCGCTCTGCTGGGATATCTAATCGCCGCTTGTCCACACTGAGCTCTCCCAGCTGCCGCAGGAAGAGGCGCGGAGTCAACATGTGCGAAGTCACAAGGAAAATATCCTTCCCTGACGCCTGGGAAACCTCGTAGCATGCTCGAGCTTCGGAATAGGTAGCTCCTCCCGCCATGAACACTATGAGACGTTGCCGGGGCTGGTCATTGGAGGAACGTGTACGTGCCCAAGTTGGTTTGGCGCTTCTGAGAGAGGATTGGGACAAGGTGTCTACCGTCCCCATTCCATCACCTTCAGCTGGCGGGCGCGTGAAGGGGAAAACGGAACGATCTAAGACCCCTCGCAGGTGATCCTCCAGCATCATCTTCACATTGGGCTCGAAACGAGAAAGGTTCACTTCCTCCGACTCAACAGCAGGAGGCTTCCTAACAAAGAGAGGTTGAGGCGGAGTCTTTGTATCCTTCAGAGGTTTCTCGACTCGCACTCCCAGCAGTTCGAGGTTTTGTATAACCTCTCCGTCCTGGGGTGGGAGCTGGGCATGAGCAAGAAGCTTCCTGATATCGCCACCAAGTAGGCCATCTCGGTAGATGAGATAGAGAATTATGAGTCTCAGGCGATCTGGGGGTGTTATGGATGGGTCGTCCAGAAGTCGTACTATCTGATCAGCCATATTTCTAGGCTTCTTATAATCTTCGTCCAGGCCAGTAGACAGAGACTATTTGCCGTTAGTGTATCATAGATGTCATGGACTTCCCGGTTTGCATACCTGTTCCACTGAACTAACTTCGATCAACTTTTGCTCTTGGAAAAACTTCATGCATTCCTGCGCCATGTTGAGATGAAGAGTATAGAGATTCTTGCCCTCTTGGAAATCTGATAGACCAACTAACATATCCTTAATCGTGTCGACGCTGACTTTGTTATCACTGCGAAAGGGACAGTCAGCTATTAGATCAACAGGGGACGTAACTTGAGCCACTCACTCATCGGCAAATTGAGGATTGGCAGCCCTAAACTTCGCAAAATCCTCGCCCAGTTTACCCAGAACATCTTTCATGTGTTGATGTCTGTAGTCGACCCAAATTCTGTCATTGTCTGTGATTTCCATGTCCTTAACTTCCTCGTTGTGACTTCCCTCATTTATAACAGTCTTGTACGTGACTTTGTCGCCGTCTTTGATCGGCAGCAGGTCGTGTACCATTGCCTGATAAGTAAATTCATGGATGAGAGGAGAGAAAAGGTCCATGGAGCGGTCCACCACGAAGAGGACACCGCGAGGCCTGGGCGACGGGGGAGGAAAATCTCTTTTGGCCTGCGCGAAGTTATCCAGTTCCTCCTGGATAAACCGAGCAAGATGCGAGCATAAGACACTCGCTTCATGAATAGGCGCCCTAGGCTTATAGTACCGTATCGTCGGGTATTCGCCCAGAGTAACGCACACTGACACAATCTTTTGAGCCAAGTCCTGCAAATGATCCCGTATCAAGGTATTGCATCCAGGATGAAAGAGCACAGGAAAGCTCCAGGGGTCTCGCAAGGTCACTACATGCGACTCTCTGGGAAAGAATCCGATGTTGAGCACTCGGAAGTCAGCGATCTGCTCGCGGGCGATCTGCGATCTCTCTATCCTGTGGCGCTGTTTAGGGTCGAGAACTAAGAAGCGTTTAGAATAACCAAGCCGAGTAATCATGGGGAACAGGATGCTGACTTGATGTCCAGGCCAAGTAGCCTTTCCTATATCGTTTCCGCTCGAAATCGGCCATGAGGCAATCGACAATATGCGGCTGCGGGGTCAGAATATAGAGCGCATCCATGTCAGGGTTCGCCGGCCGTTTGTGTTCGATCTGCTCGATGTCTTCTCGGTATTAGAGAGATCCTCCAGTCTCCAGTATGTAAGCTTACTTGTCACATTGAGGTTGAGAATATCTTCGTCCTTCGTTACATTGTCGATCAGTTTCTTGCTGTCCTCATCTACCACCAAGACTTTCCACTGCGTTCGTGTCAGAATCAGGCCGAACTATTGTAAAGAGGACGATGTGGGAACTCACTTCTTCCCCTCCAGCATAGCGGACCGTATTCAGGAGAACTATTGAAGTCCATATTAGCATATCTCCCAGTCCAGGAATGTCCAAACTCGGGCACCTGTTACCTACTATCGCGCTGGATGTTGATTATGGAGGAACCCATTGTTGCCTGCGGGACACCCACAGCATGGGACCCCGCACCGTCTGTTCCGTCTGTTTCGTAGACCTGAGGATTTGAGTGTACAGTTCGAAAGACGAAAGATGCTTAGTAGGAGAGAGAATGAATCTGCAAGAAGAGCTGGAGTGTTGCAGCCAACAACTCCTGGCGCGTGTTCCCCACTCCGGAACCCAAGAGGAACTCCGAGTCCTCCAAAGCGCCACCGCCTGCGGGATGGATCGACGCTGGTTTTGATAACGCTTTTGTCCAGCTACAAAACACTTTACCATCACCCCAAAGACCTCATGCGGACAACCCCCGTCAGAGCGGACAGCTGACGAGGTCGCTGTCAGTTGAATTTTTGTTTCCCGTGCCTTGTCTGGTACCTGTCAGCTTTGCAGTGTCTGGCAATGCAGCTATGGACAAGCTCGGGCAGAGGCACCCATTGCCTCTTTTGCTTCTTTCGAGTTCGATCTGTGTTTCCTCAAACTGAGCGATCATTTTCGACAACTTCTGTCCTTGCTAGAGCTGGAAAGTCTTCGACTTCTGATAGTAGCCGTCGCGCGTTGAAAACTACATCAAAGGTGCGGCCACTGGCTTGCGGTTCCCCTACATTCAACTAATTGAAACAACAGAGCTCGAAGAAACCGCCAACTCATCTCACTCAGTCATTCCGTCACATTTTAGCGGGTGAAGATTTCCCAGCCGTCGTCGCATCGGTATTGCACGATTCGAAGGAGAAATTACATCCATCCGATCCGGCGCTCAAAGGCTGGGGCAGGATCCAGCGGTTCGTTCTAAATGCATCCAAGCTAGAGAACCGGGGGAACAACAGCTCAGGATGGAGTCCTTTGCGACAGCTAAACTTGTCGCTGAGACAGGCCTATCTTCGACGGGGCATTCCAGGTCTGAGAAAGGAACTCGACCATTTCATACGATCGGACGCCATCACGAATCAATACTCTACCCCGAATCTCGCAGATCAGAGGAAGGTTACAGACCTGCGATATCCGGCTGAATGGTATCCCCATGCGCGGTCAATGCAACGGACAATCCATCTGCACGTTGGCCCTACCAACTCGGGAAAGACCTATCACGCCTTGAAGCGTCTCGAGTCGTCAAAGCATGGTTTTTATGCTGGTCCGCTGAGATTGCTAGCCCAAGAGGTCTATCATCGGTTCAATGCTAAGGGTATACCATGTGGTCTTGTTACCGGCGATGACGTCAAATTCCCAAGTGACCAGCAACCACGTATCGTGAGCAATACAGTTGAGATGGTTGGCCTTGGAAAGGAGTTCGAGGTTGGAGTTATTGATGAGATCCAAATGATTGCTGATCCGAAACGAGGCTGGGCTTGGACTCGCGCGGTGCTGGGCGCCCGCGCTACAGAACTTCACCTCTGTGGAGAAACAAGGGCTGTTCCTCTCATTCGGGAACTCGTCGCTCTCACCGGAGATACGCTCGAGATCCATCACTATCAGCGACTGAACCCTTTGAAAGTCATGTCCAAGAGTATAAGGGGTGATTTGAAGCAACTTCGAAAAGGCGACTGTGTGGTATCTTTCTCGCGTCTCGGTATACATGCTTTGAAAGCGGAGATCGAGAAGGTGACCGGAAGACGAGCGGCTATTGTCTACGGCAGTTTACCGGCTGAGATTCGAACCCAGCAGGCAAGTCTGTTCAATGACCCTGACAATGACTACGATTATCTCGTTGCCAGTGATGCGATTGGAATGGGTCTCAATCTGTAAGTTCGAGTTTCCTTTCCGTTTTCTCTACTATATTCTGACTTTGACCGCAGGAGCATCAAGCGCATTATCTTCGAGACATTGGTGAAAAGGATACCCGGTGGCCTCGTCAGGCTCACCGTTCCTGAGATCAAGCAGATAGCAGGACGTGCAGGACGGTATCGGCCAGCCACAACTTCGCATGCCAAATCAGGTGCCAGCGAGGAGCCTGACGTTGGGCTCGTTACCTCACTTGAAGAAGTAGATCTGCCGTATATTCAACAGGCCATGAGCATCGAGCCTGCTCCGCTGCGCGCAGCGGGTATATTTCCCCCGGATTCAGTGCTCCAAAACTTTGCTGCATATTTCCCTCCTGATGTTCCTTTCCAGTACATAATCAAGCGTGTATTGGACCTGGCCCAAGTACACCCTCTGTTCTTCATGTGTGACCCCGTTTCTCAACTGCAGAACGCAGAGCTCATCGACGCTGTGCCTGGACTTCGGATCGACGATCAACTTGTCTTCATGGCTGCTCCAATCTATGCTAGGGACCCATCAGCGCAGGCTGTCACTCGTGCCTTTGCCAGGTGTGTGACTGAGAATTCTGGCGGGCGTCTACTTGACATCCCAGAATTGAAACTTGAGATATTGGAGCAGCCTGTGTCAGGAAAAAAAGAGTACTTGCACGAGCTCGAAAGCTTGCACAAGTCTATCATTCTTTACTCATGGCTGAGTTTCAGATTTGGTGGCATTTTCACGGATAGGACCCTCGCAGCTCATGTGAAGGAACTTGCAGAGGAGAGGATGGTGAGAGCTTTGACAGAGTTCTCCGCCAACAAAAAGCTCATGAAGGACGCTTCGCTTCGCGCTCAGATTGCGCTGCAAAAGCAAATGCAGGAGCGGGATCGCTTACTTGCTGAGGCGAACCTCGACGCTACGAATCAGGACACTCTCCCTATCAATCTTTCTGCCGAGGAGACGAGGCTCGAATCTGCGGATCAGGACCTTCTCCCTGTCGAGAGCTCAACAGAGGACTTGTCAGCAGAGGAGAACAGTCAACCGTCTTCCCCCTACCAGACAGGGGCGTGAGATTGGTATATGTTGAATGCTGTTCGGCGCAGTAGAAGGTACGCTGCTCTTGTAGCCTTCTATCCAACAGCAAACCCGGGAAAGATCAGTCTCGGAAGGCGGTGTTCCCATCCATTTCGTGTACCACCAAAGAGACTATAAACTGTGTACAACCTGACTGCTCTTATTGCGCAGATGACCAGTGTTCCGGGATATCAATTTTTTTCTTCGCACTCTTATGTACCATATTGCCATATATACTCTCTGTACTTTCGGCGGGTTTCTTACGGACGGTTGTACTTTGACGATGATTACCTAGTCACGATAGGCCAGTGTCTTTATCAATATTATGATTTGTACTATCTGACCGTCAGAATCGAGAAATAGTAACCTCTCCAATTCAAACAAAGTAAAAAGATCACTGTGAGCAAATACTGAGTGGAAGTATACCGTACAAGGCATATCTAGGTATCTTTTGTCTTTGTCGCAGTACAGGGTCATCGAATACTTCGAATACACGTTTTCAGGAACTAAACAGAAACGTCTAGGATGATGATCCGTGATTAATGAAAGCAATGGGACTTGATTTTTTCCAAGTAATACTGAATATCCTGCAGATGTAGTAAGCTGGTCAAAATATATAGATCTCCGTTTCCCGGCTAAGTATTCACCTACAATATGGCTAAGTTGAGTGTGCTTCTAAAAAGAATATACGGTAACCCTCTCAATATCTACGGTTCAGTTTCATATTGAGTTCACGTTGAATAACAGGACATCAACTGTTGCTCCCAATAATAATAATAGTCCAGGGCGCAAAATAGTTCATGTGGCGACGAAAGCTGGAAGCTTAACTGTTTCGGGGTCCGCCACAACGATTTTCCGCCACAGGTTCGGACTCCGCGATCGCGACGGGATATTGAGAAACAAGCGCTTTTTGACGTGAGGGTGTTCTACACTCTTCAACGACTCGAACGTTGCTTCGGTCGGATTTATCGTCGTCCCTAATATCTGGTCATGGATGACCTCCAGTCGTTGGAGCTCTTCTCGCTCATCTCGCGAGTGACGAATGAGCTCCAAAACCATCTGGGGATCAACGATAAGACACTTGCGGAGTTTGTTGTTGACCAACATCTAAAATGCAATTCATTTGCGGAATTCAGATCGTCACTAGAGGCCATGGGCGCCGACTTTCCCCAGAGTCTGATGGAGAGTATCGACCGCCTGGTTCTCACGATGCACCCGAAGTACAAGACGAAGCAAAACGTGGCGAGCGAACCGACCGGGGATAGTAATAATGATATGGATGCACTGGATGCTATCGAGAAGAAGGCACGCGTTTTCAAGGGTCTAGCGATGCCGGATAAAGAGCAGCGGTGGGAAGATGAAGAACAGCCGCGGGACAAAACTGCCGAAGACGACGCAAAAGCGGGCGCTATGGACGACACATTTGCTATGCTCGAAGGTCTTGCAGGAAAGGCTCGGGAAGATCGAAATGGCTCAAATGGTGACAGATCTAGCAGAAAGAGGAGCAGAAGTCCGGATTATGGAGAGTACAGCAGCGGTCGGAGGCGCAAAGATAGACATCGGTCGCGCTCGCGCTCGATATCGGCAGGTCGCGAACATTACAGCAGACGCGAACGAGATGTGGATGAGTTTGGGAGATCGGTGAACAAATCTCGCAGCAGGAACGATGAGTACCGCAATGGTCACAGCACGCGCCGAAGAGGACGGGATCGCGACGAAGATGACTACTTTAAACGACCACCGACGCCGGAGCTCGATGATCAACCGGTATTGTACAAGATATACGACGGTCGTGTGACGGGAGTGAAGGATTTTGGTGCTTTCGTCAACTTGCTTGGGGTTCGAGGGAAGGTCGACGGGTTGGTTCATGTTTCTGCCATGCAAGAAGGTGTGCGCGTGAACCATCCGTCCGATTTGGTGTCCCGAGGGCAACCGGTCAAAGTCAAGGTCATTAACATACAAGGCTCAAGGATTGGGTTGTCGATGAAGGAGGTTGACCAAGTCACCGGTCGTGATCTTGTCCCGCAACGCCGCATTGCTTCTGGCGCCAATATGGAACGCCTAGATGGCATAAACTCGGATGATAGATATGGCAGTCTGAGCTCTGGCGTGCCCGTCATAGAGGATTCGGATGGGAAACCGATGAAGAACAGGAAACGTTTGACTTCACCTGAGAGATGGGAGATCAAGCAATTGATCGCATCGGGGGCCGTTTCTGCGGCTGACTATCCTGACATTGACGAGGAATATCATGCCACACTTACCGGAGAGGGTGATTTTGAAGAAGAGGAGGATATCGATATCGAGGTTCGAGAAGAGGAGCCTCCTTTCCTGGCTGGTCAAACCAAGCAGTCTTTGGAGCTCTCCCCTATTCGGGTTGTCAAGGCACCTGATGGCTCTCTTAATCGTTCTGCTATGGCTGGCACGAACCTGGCCAAAGAAAGAAGAGAACTTAAACAACAGGAAGCACAAGATAAGGCAGCAGAGCGTGCAGCTGAAATTGACCTCAATGCGCAGTGGCAGGATCCCATGATTGCGCCGGAACAGAGAAAGTTCGCACAAGATCTCCGCAGTACCCAGCTTGTCAAGCCTGATGATTCGGTACCAGAGTGGAAGAAAGCTACCATGGGCAAGAATCAGTCATTCGGTAAGAGGACCGATATGACTATCAAGCAACAACGAGAGAGTCTGCCTGTTTTCAAATTTCGAAATCAGTTGCTCGATGCTGTTCGAGACAACCAATTGTTGATTGTGGTCGGAGACACTGGATCAGGAAAGACTACACAGTTGACGCAGTACTTGGCTGAGGCTGGCTACGGTAACAACGGCATAATCGGATGTACTCAACCGCGTCGTGTAGCAGCCATGTCTGTCGCAAAGCGTGTCGCTGAGGAAGTTGGCTGCCGGCTTGGTGCTGAGGTTGGATACACTATTCGTTTCGAGGACTGTACTAGTCCAGAGACAAAAATCAAGTATATGACTGATGGTATGCTTCAAAGAGAGATCTTGTTGGATCCTGATCTGAAGAAGTATTCTGTCATCATGCTTGATGAGGCTCACGAACGTACTATCGCTACGGACGTCCTCTTTGGCTTATTGAAAAAGACAATAAAGCGGAGGCCGGACCTGAGGTTGATTGTGACCTCTGCCACCCTAGATGCCGACAAATTCTCCGAATACTTTAACAAATGTCCCATCTTTTCTATACCAGGACGGACATACCCCGTTGAGATCTTATATTCCAAGGAGCCGGAAAGTGATTACCTTGACGCTGCTCTTATCACGGTTATGCAGATCCACCTTACTGAACCTGCTGGTGATATCCTTCTTTTCTTGACAGGACAAGAAGAGATAGACACTGCCTGTGAGATTCTGTATGAGCGCAAAAAAGCACTAGGACCAAACGTACCGGACCTTGTGATCTTACCCGTCTACTCGGCTTTGCCTAGTGAGATGCAGAGTAGGATCTTCGAGCCAGCACCGCCCGGAGGCAGAAAGGTCGTCATAGCTACGAATATTGCCGAAACCTCTATCACAATTGACCAAATCTACTATGTGATAGATCCTGGTTTCGTGAAACAAAACGCCTACGACCCAAAGCTCGGTATGGACTCGCTGGTGGTCACTCCTATCTCGCAGGCTCAAGCGAAACAGCGAGCTGGACGAGCAGGGAGAACAGGCCCAGGAAAGTGTTTCCGACTATACACGGAAGCGGCATACCAGTCGGAAATGCTACCGACCTCTATACCCGAGATCCAGCGACAGAATTTGTCACATACTATTCTCATGTTGAAAGCCATGGGGATCAACGATCTTCTGCACTTCGACTTCATGGATCCCCCACCGACAAACACTATGCTTACCGCTCTGGAGGAGCTGTATGCACTCTCTGCTCTTGATGACGAGGGACTGCTAACACGACTGGGACGGAAAATGGCCGATTTCCCGATGGAGCCAGCCCTTGCAAAAGTTCTTATTGCCTCTGTCGATATGGGATGTTCTGAGGAGATACTCAGCATTGTCGCCATGCTGTCTGTGCAATCCGTCTTCTACAGACCTAAAGAAAAGCAACAGCAGGCAGATCAGAAAAAGGCAAAGTTCCATGACCCGCATGGCGACCATCTTACACTGCTTAATGTCTATAATGCATGGAAGCATTCGGGTTACAGCAATCCGTGGTGTTTTGAGAACTTCATTCAGGCTCGACAGATGCGTCGCGCTCAGGATGTTCGAAACCAGCTTCTGAATATCATGGAACGCTATCATCATCGGATAGTCTCCTGCGGCAGGAACACCCAGAAGGTCCGACAAGCCTTGTGTACAGGCTTCTTCCGAAACTCGGCTAGGAAAGACCCTCAGGAAGGATATAAAACTCTCATTGAAGGCACGCCTGTTTATATGCATCCCAGCTCCGCACTGTTTGGGAAACCGGCGGAGCATGTCATCTTCCACACTCTGGTTCTCACGACAAAAGAATATATGCATTGCACTACCGCTATTGAACCTAAGGTATGTCCTTATTTACACTGTGGTCGATATAGTCTTGATTGCTAACTTTCTACTAGTGGCTCGTGGAAGCAGCTCCGACGTTCTTCAAGGTCGCTCCGACAGATCGATTATCCAAACGCAAGAAGGCGGAACGCATTCAGCCGCTGCATAATCGCTTCCAGGGAGAGGACGACTGGCGTCTCTCTGCGCAGCGCCGGCAAGGCAGAGGTGGTGGTGGTGGAACTTGGGGATGATAGCAGCTATCTTCAAGCTTCTAACGTTTGCAGTTTTCTCTACTCATGGTCGATTCTGGGCGGCGTTCTAGACTTGTTTTATTCTCAGGAATTTTTGATCCATCTCTCCTGATGCCTCTCTACTACCGTTGTCCCATTGACGTTTGGTGTGTATATATCCCGTGCATGAAAGACTGCAGGAGTTGCGGCAACAGTTCATGCTATGTCGAATTGTAGACTAAAAATCGTGACGGATCTGGTTGTTCACAGCGATCATCGTAGTATAAATTAAACTACCGAGTAGGTATTTGGTTGCAGAGGTGGCTGCTATTATTATTACATGGTTTGTTGCCTTTTACGGAAAGCCGAATCAAAATCGCTCACGGATGGCTTAGTCAGAACTCTCCGTGCACCAAAAACTTCATGATGTCCGAGCTCATTGATCCACGCATTACATCCTGGAGTACATCAACTTTCAAGGCCCCATATACATCAAATAACTATAGTTTCGCAGGACTGTCATAGTCAGTGGGCGCTGTTCTGATCGGAAAGTTCTGATCGTGGCGCTCGTAAGCCGCCAACCAATCACGAGCGGAGAAAATCTGAGACCGGATATTTTCGAGCAACATCAGAAAGCTCGCTCTCTCCGTCAGAAGTAAAACTATAGCCAGCACTCAACATGGCCATTATTGACTCCCAGTCTCCTCGAGTTAAGAGGCGGAGGATTGATAATACTGGAGGCTCAGGTCCAGCAGCTGCGAGTAACATCACCGATATCACGTCGCATACGCAAATACGAGATCTGCTGGTTTTTCAACAGAGCGCCAATACCGAGACCAAGCAAGGTATGTAGAGAGTGTCGAGGCTCACTCGAAAAGGCTGTACTGACAGGAACAGGAATCAATAAGTTCAAAAATTTTCTCACTTCGATCAGCAACTCAGAGAAAGAAAATGAAAAAGCCAAGAAGCTACGAATCCTCAAGGCTTATTGCGACTCGCAATTTTCCAAAGTTGGAGATGGCGATGATGCGATTTGCTTCCCAGACATGATACAGACCTGGAGCTTTGCAGAGAGTAATAATCATGAATCCTTACTGACGGTGGTGCCTTCTGTCCTGGCTCTTTTCATCAAAACAGTCTCCAATCAGCTTGAGTTCCGTGATTTTGGCTTGGCACTTTGCAAATACTTGATGCAAAAGGAGCAGCTGAGGCTTCTGAATAGGGGTCTCACATCTTCAAAGGCCAAGGAACATCTCATCTCGCCCTGTATCCGTCTGCTCACGGAGATCGTTAGTTTCGATGGTGGAGCTGTTGCACGACTGGTCTATTCCAAACGTGATATCACGTTCAAGAGAATCGAGATCTTCCTCACCCCGAATAAGGCTCAAATCGAGGACGTCTCAGACGAGGGCCGTAAATCGACGCTTAGACGCAACGCTCAGCGTTATGTTCTGGCCAACCTTCGATTCCAGCATGTCTCTGCGAAAAGCGACATTATTGAGCAACATAAAGTCATCAGAGCGTTTTTGGAATTTGTTCGGAAAGATTCTCGTGATGTTGTCATCGATATTATTAGGGCCATCGAGAAAGATATTGTCAATGATTCTTCTCTTTCCCGAAACTCGAGAAGCAGGTTCTTCAACAAGTGGAACCTAGAGAGGCTTGTGACGCTCTATGGATATGACAGAGAATCTGAGGAGCCCAATCCAGAGAATATTTCGATCGCAAACGAGATTCATAAGCTTTTGTTGAAGGTTTGCACCACTCCAGAGCTTGGCGTGCTGCTTCCTGAGACCGGCTGGTATCCCCTTGGAAGCGATCCTGAAACCATTGCAACCGAAGATGATGGCTCGATCGATCTCGGGCTTGACTCTCCTGTGTACGTCGACAAGTACAGAGAGAATATTCCGATCCGTAACGGAACATTGTCCGCTCTTGTCCAAGTCCTTCGTCCAGAATCGGATACACTCCAAATCGAGCTATTACTGGCAATCTTTAGAGCCGCCCCAGAGCTTGTCGCAGATTTCTTTACCAAGCGAACCATGTTCACGTCGGACCCGAAACCTACGCCTTCCTGGCTGGGAGAATCGGCATTCCTGTTCTCAACCGTGCAACTGCCGGTGCCTGCTAATTGCGGATGGAAGGATAAGGTCCCGGCGATGCCTCCACCTGTCTCGGTGGTTATTGAGAACGTTTTGCCGCGACCCTTGACTCAGAAGATCCTTAGCAGATGCTTAAATCAGAATACCGAGGTCGTCACCCTATTTGCAGTTCGAATCCTGACAGTAGCTTTCCGGAAACTCCAAGCTGTCCTCAGAGTTTTCAATGGAGATCATGGCATTGGTCAACCATTCTGGAGTCAGGCTTCCTCCAAACTTATTGCCGAATTCTGTCGCCGATGCCCTCCGATGAAAGATGCCATCCTTCTCTTCAAGAGAACGGCTAAGGAGGATCTTCAGCAGCAGGATGCTGTTGCAGAACTACTGTCTATGTTCTACGAAGTTATTCCCACCGTCGCCTTCGAAGAAAATTTCGACGTTTCTCTGGTTATTGTTGATATATTAAAGCAATTGGAAAAAGACGACATGGAAGCAGAGGATCGCGAGCTACTCTTGAGTCAACTGCAGAATGTTCTGAATATTGCTCAGCGATCAGCATCGATGCGTTGGTGGCAACAGCCTGGTGAGTTTAGATTGTTGCTATTGTGTGTATTGACCACAAATTGCTAATTCCACCACAGCCTCACTTCAATATTCCGCTTTTACGTCCATCCTTAAGGTTCTGGTTGAAGCGCGCGGGGAAGAATCTCTTGGGCAGATTCGCAAACTACTGCAATCCGTCGTCGTGGAACACTCGGTTCTCCACAACCCCGACCATGCGTTCCATGCATTGATGTCCTCACTCGAGAACACGAGTGGCGAATCACTTGCTTCGCAGTTGGCATTCCTGGATAACTGCATCTGTCGTCTGGTGAAGAAGCCAGTGCACTATCAGGATCATCTGGACTCCTTAGTCGAGGAGGAATCTGCCCCTATCAGCCTCTTGCTAGCTGCAATCAATGAACAATGGCCGTTTATAGTAAAAAATGGCAACGTTGCGCAAGAAGAGGCTGTTGCGACGTGGATTGCTCGCTTTATGAAAGCCCTGAAGCAAGCTGGAGAAGACCCGAAAGCACTCCGAAAGGTGGCGGACAGTCTTGCTGCTCAGACCGAACTAAAGAAGAGCAAATCCGCTATCAAGAAAGGTTTAAAGTCGGCAGAGGCCTCGGATGAGCGGGTCGATGGTGACAACGTGTCTGGCACCAGGAATACCCAGAGCGCGTCTAAAGCCACCAAATCCGTGGACCTGGCCGAGGTATTTGGTAGCCTGCCAACAGAGAGCAAGAGTCATAACGTACTTCACAAGTGGGAGAGGGAAGAACTGGAGCTTGCGGTGGAGCAGGGCCAGGTCGCAGGGCTGATGCTCTGTCTGTGTTCTGAACATGACGAGATCAGGAGACAAGCTGCCGTTGGTATATCTAGGTTGATGATGAAGCTCAAGGTAAATTTCACGATGCATATAGAGAAAATTCAAAGACTGACTCCGTTCAGGATTCCAAGTACGTGGAATGGCGTCCAGTTTACATTCTGGCAGGCGAACTCCTTGAGACTATGCGGAAACAAGGCTTTGAGAATCCACTCCCCTGGATCGCAGGAGAGTGCGCTGCTAGTTGCTTGCGAGTCTTGACAGATCCATTGCACAAATTATATGGAAAGGTCAACCTGTTCCTTCAGAAGGCCCCCTCCTGGGAGGTGGTAAAGCTTCCATCCTACTGGATCGACAAGATCTTGCTGCATGAGCCTGAATACGACGACGGCTACTTCGAGGAGATAGATTGGTTGTTAGACCTGTTTGTAAAGGGTCTTCGTACCGAGAATGTGCGTATTTTTCTTTCCTTTTCGCTTATCTCTGTTCTCCAAGGACTGAACTAATGCGACCGCAGGACTTGGAAATCTACCGTCGTGCGAACGTCTTTGAGCGTCTTCTTTCTCTCTACAACTCTCCAACGCTTGCAACATCCGCGAAAAGAAAAATACTCCATGTTATCTACCGCGCAACGCAAGTCGGTGGCAGCACAACCCTAGTCACCAGGGCGGCTACTATCAGCTGGATCCAGAGTCAGATCGCGGGCTTGGACAACAATGACCTTACAATCAAGGCATTGGCGAACGCTGTCCATGACACCGCGGACCACGACCGGATCAACAAATGGAGCAGCGCTGCACTGCCACATGTTGTGGAGCATATAGCTGGGTAGATAGACAGGGCAACTTACCGGTAATAATACCTAGTTACATGGCGGAGGGAGAAATCAAGGTGGCGGTTCTTATGCAAGGCAGTGTGCGACTACGCCGAGCGATCCAGCTCGTTAGCGGTTACCTACCAGTACAATAGGTAACGATAATTCATGGTATAGTCATGATTCTCGATGTGCAAGGAGCTAGCCCTAGAGTATAATGAGTGTAGTTAAGATCATCTGTGGTTAGTTGTCGAGTGGAGCACAACAGTGAACTGTTCAATAATGAAAGCGTCGGAAAAGCCAAGGTTGCGAGGTTTTCCCCTTTTGGCAGCCAACGAGCGCCCGATCCTGCGAAGCCTTCTGCTGTCCCTCCACCACCGACCGGAGCTCCAACTAACCAACCTCTCTGACGACTACTGCTTGCTACGACCCCATCATCACCGTTCTTACTGAAGAGTTGCCTGTTGAAACTCGCATTCGCCGCCATATCTGCTGGTGGAAAGAATCTGACCGCTCTTTGCTGTTCTGCCGCCATTGTCATAGGAAGTTCCTCTCTTGAGGGCTGTCTTGCCTGCGGCAAGCGCCAGCTTGCTTCCCTCGCCTCACATCTTTTACCTTTCCATACAACACGCCTTCGGACGGACTACGTTTCTCTCACGACTCTATCGCCCTCTATAACGCCGCTTTCTACTTGATGTGTCAATGATAGCCTCCTAGTACCCCGCAAATAACCAAGCACACATACCCTATCGTCCCTCATGGCCCGACGATATCACATCGATGAGCTGCTTGTGCTACGCGCATCGCCTCTGGTCACGAAACCGGACAAATTACCTCCGATAGAAGAATGGATGGGGTATGGTATCTATCAGCGTCTATTTGCGACTTTCAGCTGACAAGGAGATGCCTAGTCCGATCCCTGATCCAGTGACGCAGCGTAAACCTACCAATTCCAGAGACAACAATAATCAAATTGAAACTACTCCAAACAGACGACCTAGCTTGTTCGAGACGCGGCATGTATCGCGGGGGTCTAACTCAGGTAAGTCAAATCGTGACGATGTCCCGTTTGACATGGGTTGGGAGGCCACCTGCTGATTCTTTATTGTGCGCGGTCTACAGAGGATATCATTCTCGGACCTCCGAAGACGGCCTTCGCATCTGCTTCTCGCATCTATGGGAAATCGTCATCAATCGATTCCACTGATCGATCCAGGTTCAAGGACATAGATGACGTCAAGAATGATCGATACAACTTCCGAGAAAAGTTCTTCAAGGACAAAGAAAATGGGGAAAGAGATGCCGACAGGAGAGATACGAGATTGGGTGCCACCAACGGACGACGCGGTGGCCGCGAGGATAGAGAGGAATGGAATAACGGGCGGCCACGTCGCACTTTTGGTCAGGATGACCAGGAACGAAGACCGAAGAGGAACGGTGAAGTTGATCGATGGGATAATCGAGACAGGGAGAGGGACCAGCAAGATATCGGGTTTGAACGAGGAAATAAGGATAAGGATGGACGCTTCATCTCCCGCCGCGATGGTCAGGGTAGAGGCAGACATGAACAAAGCTGGTTCCGTGACGACGCGGGTCAGGAGGCGCAGAACATCGACGATGACAGACCATCCGCAAGGAACCGAGATTGGCGCCGGGATAGACAAGGTGCTGACCGTGAATGGAACCGGGGTGCGCGATTTGAGCAAGACCCGGAATGGATGGATGCTACGGATCGAGACGAGCCGCGCCAGGCTCATACACAGGAAGATTTCCAACGCTGGAAAGAGAGAATGAAAGCTGGCTCTGCACAGCCGCAGCAAAATCAGCCGCCAGAGGAGAAAAATGCGATTCCGGAACAAGCACCTGAAGGTGCGCGAAAGACAGAAAGTCGGCCCGCGGAAGGCGAATTGTTCAGTAATGTCAGCACACCATTCAATGCGGACACCGGTCTGGAAAAGTTCTTCGGGTTACTGGGTGACACCAAAGCAACTCAGGACCCGGGTACTCCAGGTCCAACGGAGTCCGCAGCGAAGAAAGAATCTCTGTCTATAAAGGGAGGAAAATCATCTCGCTTCGCAGGGCTCTTCAGCCCTTCAGCAGAGAATGCCAACAGGGAGCCCGAGACTCTCAACAGGCCAGCCCGCCCGAATTCTACTGATGCGGATCAAGAAGGGTTCCAACGGATCTTGCAGATGCTTGGATCAAGCAAGTCGCGCAATACCACTCCGCAGGTCGACGGTTCGCAACAGCCGCGCCCAGCGCCTCTTCCTGCAGAAGTCTCGAGATCTTCCACAACATTATCATCGCCAGCAAGGGAGCCTACCAATAGACCAGATTATATGGGATACCAGGATGCAAGGAACAGGAACTCCGCAGGCCTTGAGTCGCTCCTTCCTCAAAGTTCTCCCAAAGAATCGCAGGCAAGTATTCGGGATAGGGAAAACTTGCTCCGCTTGATGCAGCAGGTTCGCCTTTCTCCTGCAAGCGGTCAAGCCCAAGGAAATCTGCAATCACCAACTACAGGACCAACCCCGGGCATACTACATGTGCCTAATTTGCTATCTCGTCCCCAAGGGATGCAGAAGCCGCAGAGAACGCCGAGCTTTTTGGATGACCCTGCTATTGCAGAGATGTCAAGACCTGGTGCCGATCCTAATGAACAGCTGCGTCGAAGACCTACCAATGGTATTCAGATGGGGCACATGGAAGGAATGACACGTCAAAGGCCTACCAGTGCTATTCAGATGGGGTACATGGAAGAAATGCCATTCCCTGCTGTTCCCCAAGGACCCCAAACGCCCGGAGAAAGAATTCCTCAGAGCCATGGCCAGCCTCCGATGGTTCTTCAGCGACCACCAGGATTTGAGCAGATGCCAATTCCCGGATGGGGAAACCAGCCTCCCCAGAGTGGCGGACCGGGCCCTCTTGCTCCGCCACCTGGTATCCCTGCTCCATCGAGAGGCATGAACCCGAACTTCTTGGCTGGTCCTATGCCCATTCCTGGGAACATCCCTCCACCGCACGAGCGCCAGCCATTCCCACGTGGACCTCCACCTGGCATGATGCCTCCGCCGGGATATATGAATATCAACGGACTGCCCACCTCCGCTTTTCCACCGATGCCCCATACTCCTGAGGCTATGATGGGGTTGCCTCATTCAGGGCAGGGCCCAGTCGGGGCTGGTATCGCTGGACCTCAGGGCCCGCCACCCTCGTCTAGACACCTCCTTGAAATGTTTGGGCAAACCAACGGCGCGGATATCCGAGGCGGGATGATGGGCCCAGGGCCTTTTAGGTAGAAGCCAACAACTATCGGCTTTATCTGTCCGTTCCTGCTCAATCCACGCTGAATGAGCATACATTGGACTAATCGTTATTCACTCAGTTTTGGAATAAGTCGGCCCTCTTCCTTCCGTTTTAGCTTTTTTCCTCGCGGTGCTCTTAGCGGAGCTAGGCGTTGCTGTTATTTACTGGTGTTTATTACCTGTCTTTCTTCTCTTATTTGTCTTTCTCGCATTGCGAGGATGCAAGCATAAAATTGGCAGTGTGGAGAATCGACTTATTCCGGAGCTGTTGTTGGATAAGAGCCAGATGGGGAGGACGTCAATACTGCTAGTCGCCTTTTTTAAGCGCTCGCAAGTGTTGTCGACAAAGAGGGCAATGGACGGGTTGGTATTGTTTGATCTTAGGCTCAATGTACCTCCGCTTTGTATATTGTTGAGCCCTGTAGAGTTCGGCAGTTTCCAATCAATCTAATGCTCATCCTCCGAAGTTGCTCTATATATAAGCTTAAGATATATGCCACCTCACATCTTAGTGTAGAAACGTGAGTGATCTAATCTACAATTAAGTTTGACCTTAAACCTGTGATCTCCACGGATGAAAACTACCTATAGAGATGCAGAATAAAATTGAACAATTAGGGAAGTTGAACAGATGACGGTGTTTTTATTACTGTAAGAAAAGGGTCATAAATCACTTGACATTCGTAAAAAACCAACCAATTAGAGGTTCCTGCCATCTAGTTGCCCTCTTTGTATATGACAATCCTTACAAGCGTCCCAAAGCGAAGTAGTACTGGCGTCCTCCTCATCTGATTCTTATCCAACAAGTAACTAAACGATGGCACTGCACTCGCTTTCATCTGTGCTCATAAGCCACAAGATCTGTTTATCTAAATACCAGGTCGCTCGAAGAGAATCCAAGATAGCATCAACATTCTTCCCGGCTGCGTGCCACTTATTATCAACTATCTGTCACATATGCTCGCTGCGTGATGTTAGCTGATAAAAACCATGTATCCCATAGTTATTATCGCTGTCACGGCTCTTCACTGTTGTGTAGACACAGAAGAGCATCCGTATAAGTGTGTATTATGCAGCAAGGTCTTCGGAAGGAGAAACTAAGAGTTACCATCGTACTTGAGGAACTTGGCATAGCGATTACTACTGTGTAGTGGTGTCCTCATTTGTCATTCTATAAGTCATAGCATCTACGGAGGAATCTCGGATGCTGGCGAGGAGTCTCTGATAAACCTTGGAACTATATACTATACATGGTTTAGTACTATAAGAAACCATACTGCCCTGTTGTACCGCCATATCACATGTATAATAACTTACAACTGCTGCCTGCTCCTCGATAAAATAACTCAGCTTTCGAACTGTTGGGCTCCCATCTCAAGATCAGATCATCCCTCACTTCTTCACTCTCTAGACCTTACTTTTTCGCCATCTAGATCTCACTTCTTTCCTCTTATTGAACATAAGATCTGTTGTTAGTTACTCACTTCGGTCTTACTGCTCCTTTCATACTCACTTCACTCGCGATGTCTTCGTCGCGACGCACTCAAGACGCCAGTGATGAGTCTAACGTCTCTCAGCTGTCTGACACTCTACGCGCTCTCATAGTGCTTACGAACGAACTCTCTGCCCAACTAGACTCTCAGAAAAACCAGGAAGTGCAACAGCAGCTACAGTTGTCAGACGATTCTTCTCCTGAAACAATTCTTACGAGAGTGCTTTCTCCTCAGTCCATAACTAGCACCGCGTCATCTTTCGCCGCCTTTCATCAAAGCCATCAGCACGTTGCTGTGACTTATCGAGTTATTGGATTCGGCCAGTGCGGTCTTGTCTTTGAGAGGCCAGGAAGAGGATTTGTGGTCAAAGTCGCGAAGCCAGCTTACGAAGAAGCTCTGTGGGCGGATTTCACAGCTCATCACCAAGTGCGCCAAGCGTTCGAGCAGTATCAGCAGCAGCATAATCAGGATATGGAATGCCATGTCCCTAAGGTTTTTTCTTACGTACCTAAAACGAACCAGACCTGGTGGGAATTGAATTCCCCATTCTTCGCAGAGGTCCACGAATCCGTGCCGCTGCCTGCAATGGCTCTCATAACAGAGCGTATTTTCCCTCTCCCCAAGATCGCCCGTCAAGCTCTGATCAACAAGTACTGCCCGCCTGAACTCCGACCTACAGTGAGCGCTGATCCCACGAACCGAGACTGTCTGGCTCGCATTTATCTGGGGCGTCGCCGGCTGGCAGGAGGCCTACCTGCTCCCAACTTCACTCTACGCAACTACAACCTCTGCCTAGACCAGATGCTCGAGCTTAATCTACCTGTCAAGTCACTCGCGTCTGCGATGGGTGAAGCCTTAGCTCTCATCCACTGGTGTGCAAATGTGGATGGCTATGACATCGAGTTCGTGCTGGGTGGTGAAGGAGACGTCGTCTATACTCGTGACATGTCAAGTATCCTGACCCTGACAAGGAGCCAGTTGCTTGCTATGCAGCCGCATACAGACCTTGAGAGCATGATGTCAGTGAATTTTAAGCGACGTACTACGCGGCTTTGGGTGCTCGATTTCAACCTATGCAGCCTGTGGCAGGAGAGCGCTGGTTGGGAAAATCCAGACGCATTGGTGGCGCACTTAGTGACAGCGTTTTTTGAAAACGACCCTTACTATCCTCTTCCATTAATGGAATTGGATATCGATCGAGAGCTGTGGACAGTCTTTAGCAATGCCTACCTGGACACTGCGGCACAAACACTTTCGGCGCCTGGAAAGGACATGAGGTTAGCGGACTTGCCACAGAAGTTTATTGATGCTTGTATATTACGCGAAAGAGAAGCTTTGGCCAAGAACCTCGGTCATGGACATCGAGAGTTGAAGGGGTAATTAGTCTTAGGGAACCATAGCATTATCACACTTCGTTACCACTGTCGTATCATAGCTATATTGAACTATTTAAGTAGCTAGTTACTGGCTAAAACCTAGGATCCAAAGTGCGTTCGACCCATATTTAGATAGATTAAAAACTACATCTATGAATCTAGTAAATTGTATAGTCTTTAAGTATCAACAAATGTAACTTCTACGCAGCTAAGGGATAATGCTCCAATAGATCCATAAAGTACAGAGGAGGTTACCCGGTAACTTACAAGAAACAATGCAGCAGTACCATCTATTGTGGATAGCGGCGTCCCTTTCACCCGATATTCACAAAGACTGCTTGTCTATATATTCACCTACATCATTCCCAGGTCCGTTTCTCCTCTTCTTACTTCAACTTCTTCTCCGACCTCTTCTTCCACGTCTAATAACTCTGCTCGCTATTGGACTTTCTAGCCCTCTCCTCTTAGCCATCTGTTTTACCATGGCCACGACCAAACCCGTTAATGCATACAGCCGCCAAAAACACACAGTGCGCCTTAGAGACTGGGCTTTAAGCCTCAAGGAAGCAATCGACGCTCTTCTACCGTCTGGCACCAAGCGATATCGTCAAGTGGCTGTTATAGGCTTTCACTGGGAGAATGACGACATGGGGGTATCAAGTCTAGAAGATAATTTGTTAAAGATCTTCAAAGATATATACAACTTCAATACGGAATCTTATACGATCCCTACGGCAAACTGCGCATCTTCCCTGCAGATTAAGCTTGGCACCTGGTCTCAGCACTGGGCCCGACCGGATGTCCTTCGGATTTACGTATATTCAGGACATGCTGGACCTGCTAGCACAACTGATAATCGCTGGTACATAGCGTAAGTCATCTGTGGTATCATGTTTTTGTTTAAGTTTCTTTTAGCTAATTTATGAAAGTGGAAGGGCCGGTCCCAATGGTATCGTAGGCCCCAGAATTTACTGGCAAGGTATACGCGATGGAATCGAAAACTGCGCCGGTGATGTGTGCTACATTCTTGACTGTTGCTCTGCTGGCTCTGCGGCCACGTACGATGGTCCAGAGATACTTGCAGCAGTAGGCTGGGAACAAATCGCCAGTAGTAGTCTGGCCTTCTCCTTCACGCAAACATTGATCGACAAGCTCCGCGATTTGAATGGACAGCCAGCCACTCTAGCCAATCTCTACTCTATGATCCTTCGTGACTGTGTACGCAGTCAGATTGGAGCGTATCCTGTGCACATACCCAAGAAAGGACGTTCAAGCATCGTTCTGAGCAGAGTGCCAGGTCCGAGATCTAGCGATCCTCAGGCGGCTGCTTCGATGCAAAATTTACTTCGACGCTATGGAAGGTCGGAACACCGAGTGTTATTGAGCGTTCAATTCCAACACGATATTCAAAGACCAGATGTGCGATGGATGGCGTGGCTCGCAAACAATCTTCCTCCCGGACTCCTCTCTGTCGACATTCAAATCGAGGCTTATTTCCAGGGATCGAATCTACTTCTTGTCACCGTTCCAGTTGAGGTCTGGACAATGCTTCCGGCAGATAACAGCGCGTTTAACTTTGTCGGGCATGTTAGTTCAAATAATATCTTGCCTCAGATGATGAACAACATCTCCTCCTCGTTGCCCGTGAGGAAATATACAAAATGAATGGGTTCTCCGGGATCTGTGCCAGTTATTCCTCTCTCTTTCCCAATTCGCCATCTTTGTACTTCTGGAAATGGGTGCCATTGAATCAATTGTAAGCGGTTCTGTGAAGCTCAGCAGCGTTTCTTGATTTCCCAGTGCTAGCACCGGACAAAAATAAATAAGGAGGGACATGTCGTTTATCAATATAACGTTCAATGTACGGGGAATATTGCTCGAATAATTTGTTTCGTAGTTCCATGGTAAAGCGCGGGAACATCTGGTAATCCCAGTCCCTTCTCTGATTGTTGCGAAGAAGGGAAGAATCAGGCAATTCAGCTCATCCAGCATCAACGTAGAGTATTGACTTGAGCCAGCCACCAATATCTAACAGTTGCTTGATCAGTAGCCAGAAGCAGAGATGCAGATCGATTCTTGCTAAGAGAAGGCGAAAAGGGAAAAGAGGAGGGCAGAAGGCATCTTAAATAGTCGACGAATATAAAGAACTCGCCAGCGCCATGATCCATAAACTGCCAAGAGATGGATCTGTTCTGCAAGATGGACCTCAACCGCTTTCATAAGTACAATTATGCTTCGTCTTCATCCGCTGTATGTCTAATCTTCTTATTGAGATTATGCCCGGTATCCTTGTCCAGCGTACAACGTACGGGGAAACCTCCCCTGGTGTTATCGGAGAACGCGCACCACGTGTCGAGCTCCGCCGTCTGAAGCATGGCTACAGATAAACCCTGAGCGCTCTCTGAAGCCGAATGATGTGATGTTTGATAATGAATATAAGATGATGGATGATTTGTCTATAGTATGGTAGGGACGTGTGGAGCGTGGAGAACCTGAGCTTCGTGCTACTTCTAGTAGACGCGCTTTAGCGGAACGGATCGCATCCGTGGCTAGCAAGCGAAGATGCGGCCGGTTCCTCATGAGCTTACAACCTGTATTCAATAACACGTTCAGAGGGACAGACCAGCTTGGAGTAGGATTTAATGGCGTATCTGGATAGTTTCCGCAACACTCTGCATAAAAGCTCAGTAGACTGAGAAGCTGAATCAGGTCAAGAATACGACTACTACTACTACTACTACTACTACTACTACTACTACTACTACTACTTCTCTGTTGTTAACTTATTGGATCCAGCTAATTGAGTGTTTTAACTAATACCGCACCTGTATCTCACTATCACTGTCTTTTTCATTTCTCCTTCCTCTGGGGTTCTTTCAAGTTCCACTTAATCTTTTACCTATCTCTAAGGATTTCAGAAATCCTAAAGTGTCAAACCCAGATCCTGATATCTTAGCTTTCTCCTCCTGGACCCATCTAGTTAAATATCTCATCCTAGTTACACCTCACCTAGACCTCACCATCACTCCTCCACACCTAACAATATGGAGCAGCCAGAGCACACGGAACCTTCACCCGCGCCTCAAGAAGGCACAGAGGCTGAGGCTGTCGACACACTCAATGTCGACGCCAGGCTCAAGGAGACGGTTGAGGACCGCAGGAACCAGGCTCTGACCAAGGGAAAACTGGCTCTGGCGCGTCTGAAACTCAATCAACGACTGAAAAATGAAATATCAAATCGTGTTGAAAATGACAAGACCGATAACGCCACTACGAACGAAGCTACGACGGAGGCCAATTCTGTCGGCCAAGTTCAGACTGATAATCTCACTCCGAATCACGACTCGACTAATAAGGACTCACAAGACTGGGAAGCTGAGTCTGAGAATGAACTCTCTGAGTCCTCTGAGTAAGTCATCTCTTGTCTCTGTTCTTTTGTCTACATAGTTAATGCTTGCAGATACGAGAAACTCGAAAAGTGGTATGGCGGACTCCGTGATCCCACTATTGAGGACATGATCAAGTGGCAGGCGGCAAAGTTTAAGGAAGAGACCCGAAAGAAGAGACTGCTCAACAGAAAGAACCTCAACGAAAACCAGGACGAGTCGGTGGATAATCAGCTGTTCTGCTCTGAAGATGAAGGGGAGGCTCCTGGAGCTTCTGCAAAATCTCAGGATGAGGGCGAAGGCGACCAGCCTGCAAGTGACGAGCTTCCTACCTCGACTCAACCTGTGAACAAAGATCAGCCCACCAATAAAAGACGAAAGGCCAACAGAATCTCTGCTGAGGAAAGGAGAGGCAGTCTACAACTAGGTCTCGATATTGCTTTGTCCAGGACTAAAAGCACTGCTAAGAAACCTTTTCGGAAGACCCTCAATGGCCCCGCAAGATCTTTGGGTGGAAGAGCTACCAGGACTAGAAAGTCGAATATCGGCGAGAGTGTTCATGGGAAGCCACAGACTAAGAAAAGAGGATCAAAAGCAAACGATGTGGACTTCGGGTCATTATTCCAAACGGATATAATCGCAGATGCGCATGAGAATTCGAGATTACCGGTCCATACCTTTACTAAGAAGAACAAAGATGATGCTTTGGCGGAGTTAATCGCTAGTATCCCTACAGCAGACAGAGAAGACGCAGTTCCCGATAAACGATTGGTCAGGGAAGCAACAAGGAAGTTTACACGGCCGGCAAAAAGTGATGGTGATGGTGGCTGGAGAATAAAAGGAATGGCGACTAGCCTATACAGTTATCAAGTTCGTCCTCCGCTATGGTATTCATGGATGTTAGCTAATCGGTCTATAGGTCCTGGGAGCAGCTTTCATGGTATCTATCTCTACGTTAACGCAACCAGTGGGCTATACTTTATTGACTTTCGAAGCGTGACAGGGAAAACGGACCTAAGAGACCTCATGGAGGATTCCTTTGCGACGTTATGGGGTTCGGGAAGACTATACAAATGCTAGGTGATATCACTCCCCACGTATCTTCCCACCACAATAGAGTCTAACAAGATATAGCTAATATGGTCGACGGCGTACCCACAGACAGGGATGATCCGGCAAGGACGACACTCATTGTCGTCCCAGCACATCTTGTTTCACACTGGTAAGCTTTGGTATGATTATGGGTACTTGTCAAGTAATAATTATCGTTCTAGGGCGAGCCAAATCCAGCGGCATTGCGAAAAAGGCGCACTGGGGTCCATTATCCTTTATCACGGGAAGTCAAGAATAGTTTCCCAGGACGCCGTGAATGACCTCCAGATGTTTGGTGTCATGTAAGAGCATATACTTCCGAAATACATACATACCACACTGACCATTCTACGCAGAATCACCACATATGACGAAGTCAGGAGATCTTATCCAGACTTCAAACCGCCGGACGAGTTGACTACCGAGACCGAAATTCAAGAGTGGTGGGAGGACGCCTACAAGAAGCACGCTGGTCCTTTGCACCAAATCAAATTCAGAAGAATAGTCCTTGACGGTTAGCTATTCAGAATGACTCTTTTCCCCTCTATTCTTTGTAACTAATATTGCCACAGAGGGACATTACATCAAAAATCCAGAATCCAAAGTGTCTATAGCAGTACGTGCTCTTATAGGCCATTATAAGTGGATTCTCAGCGGAACTCCCGTACACAAGTAAGTACGTCCAATACGAGATGGATTCAATAACAATCTAATCATATCTTGTCTCCTAGTGGAAACGAGGAGTTCTTTCCTTACCTTGATTTCTTGAAAGCTCCTCACATTGGGCGCTATGAAGTATTCCTTAACAAATATTGCAATGTATACATTACCTATCCATAACATCTCCCTCTATTTGACGCCCGCTTCTGACCCTGTGCTTTGATTAGGGAGATGAGATGGGCAATATGCGTCTAGTAAACATACTGAAGCCAATAATGTTTCGCAGAACGCACTCAGCTCGGCTTTTTGCGATGCCAATACTCAAACTTCCTGATATAGGCCAGAGAACTGTCGAGATAGAACTTTGCGAGGCCGAGAACAAGGTTTACCATTGGATGATCAAAATGTTCATTGACCGCATTAACGGTAAGCTGATATATTACATATTAACTAGAGCGAGGTATTGATGATTAAATAGGACTTTCCGAGCCCAAAAAAGTGGAACGCCAATATCGCTGCATCCTGACGATGATTCTTAAATTGCGCATGTTCACCAGCCACCTTTTGGCTGTACAGGATGTCCTCAAGGAGATTATAACACAAAATGTTATAGACGACCTGAACCTCCTGTTGAAGAATGGAAGCGACCTAGAGGACCCTTCGGTGAAGATTGTGAATATACTTACTGCTTTGAGATCGGGAGCCCCTCCAGCTGAACCCCAGAAAGCTCCTGAGCCCAAGGGTCTATGGGGAGACCAATCAGCAAAGACCCGTAACAGCCTTATCACTCAATTCCGGAAGATGATGACAGATCTCCATTATAGTGAAGCCTGGGATGAACGGTTGGCGCGCACGACCTGCCCTAGCTGCGGATCTGTACCCGTAGATGCCTGCGTGACATCGTGTATGCATCTATATTGCGAAGAGTGTCTCCTTCATCTAGGTCAAAGTGCACAGGAACAAGGAAATACACAGAGGATCTGCACTAGTTGTGGAGAGGAAATCCTGGAAACCGCACACTGCGGCTCTGTGGAGGATCTTAACATCGACTCGACTTCTCCTTCATCTCAGCTCAACCAAGGGAACAAAAAGTCACGGCCAACAAAGAACAAGGGCCAGAAGCGAAAAAGGAGCCTTGGACACCATGATGATCCTGATGATTCCGATGATGAGTTTGACTGGATCCCTATTGCGGCTCATATCATGCCCAGCGCAAAATTAACTGCGATGACTGAAATCCTTGCGCAGTGGATAAATGAGGATCCAGAGACAAAGATAGTTGTCTTCACTCAATTTCAAGCAGTGATCCGCATCATCAGTGCTATATGCCAAAGAGAAGTATGGGGCTACACGTCTGTACGTATGACAACATTCTCAAATACAGATAGCTAGATATTCTGCTAATACAATCTTCAGCTGACTGGCAAGATGTCGATCCCAGCTCGGGAAAAGGCAATGACCGATTTCAGAGAAAGCGAAGATCTCAGAATCATGATTGCGTCTCTCAAGGCTGGCGGCATTGGACTGGACTTAACCATGGCCAACAAATGCATCCTCATCGACCCATGGTGGAACGAAGCCGTGCAACAGCAGGTAAGCAAGGATACTGTTTTCAATACTCACAATTTCTACGTGCGCAAACACTTATCTCTTTCGAATCCCACTAGGCGTATTGCCGACTATTCCGCATCGGACAGGAGAGAGAAGTGGAAGTTGTGAAACTCGTCGTGAAAGGGAGTATCGACGAATATATGATCGATCTCCAGAATAGGAAGTCACTCGAAATCGACAAGACTATCGGAGAAGCGGCCCTTTCTGATAGGCAAGTCTCCTCGCCTTCACTTTGATCTTATATCTCTTCGCTAACGCACGTCCAGGGCTACGGTTTCTGAACTACTGAAGATGTTCGGCCAAGTGGAGGAAGGCGAGGACGGTGTACTCAGGGTGATTTCAGACTTGTAGAAAAAGCAGGAATAAGCGTGCCAGGGGGAGAGAGAAGTCATTGGTTCTCCCACCCCCTCCTCTCTATCCTTTGGTAACACGGGAGGACACCTAAGTTCCAAAAATTGGTTTTCGTGACGTTTACTCTGCTGATACGGGGAAGCGCCTGAAATTTTTGGTTTTTTTTGCTTCTATGGATTCTAACTCCGATAATGACAAGGGCGGATGCCTGAATATCAGATTTCAGGTTCCAGGGATTTGAACGAGATGATGAGACGGAATGGCGCTGAGGTTTCAGATACTGCTTCTACAGATTGTATTTTAATCAGATGATGCTGGGGAACGCCTGAATTTCATATTTTCATTGATACAAATCTCATTCCGATAACGATACTGGAGAACGCCTGGTATTCAGATCTTGCCTCGTAGACTTTCAGACATGGCATTAAAATTCCGTAATAAAATAAAACAGATAAGAAAACTGGGTTTATTTTCACATCTCCTCGATGGCGCAGTTGGGGTGTAGAACGTAAACAGTCTTTTCTGTTCGTGCCGACTGCTCGCCATCTGTATCCTCGACAAGGCCTTCGCCGCGGATGGGCATGAGAATATTGTCCTGCAAAGTAAAACTGCGTTAGTACAGAGGGGATCTTGAAAAGCAAGGGGGAGGTTTATAGAAGGTGAAGGAAGAGAAAGAACACGAACCTTGACCATTCTCTTCAGCACCTTAACTGCTAAGTCACGTTCGCGCTCTAGGTCCTCCTCGCTATTCAGCTCGGATTCGATCTGTTCGAGGTACCAGACGAGTAGCTCCTCTTGTTCGACACCCTCGCCGGAGTTGGACTCGTCTTCGTTCACGCGTCGTACGAACAGATTGAGGATCTTCATGTACTTGTCGTATGTGATCTTGGTCTTGGGGCGGCGCTGCTGGACTTGTTCTTGTTGATTATCACCAGTATCGCCCATGGGGCTGTCGCCGTCACGATCACGGGGTGCCGCATCGGCCATCTCATCGTCACCATCGGCGTTTTGGCGGGCAGCTTCCTCTTCCTCGTCATCGACTTCGACATCATCCTTCTCGACAGTGACAATGCTCTGTCGTAGCAGATCATAGGCTTCGCGAACAAAGCTGGGGACAACTTCTTCGACACAGTTGGCTTTGGCCACAGCCTCAGACAGACGGATCAGTGATTCGAGCTGGCGCACAGTGATGCGGTAAGAAGAGCGGCCAATGCCACCCTGAGCGTCGTTGGCGCGGAGCTCCTTATATTTCTCGACCAGCAGGGCCTTAGCTTCTTCGGTGAAGACAGGCTTGAAGGTCCTTGCGAATCGGATATAACGCTGCAGCTGCTCTGTGCTGAGCTCAGGCTCAACGGCCTCATCACGGTTCATGTGCACATTCACGATGTGCTCAGCCAGATTTCGGTCAACAGCTTCATTGGGCTCATCACGGATGACGAAGAACAAATCGAATCGACTCATAATGGGCGCGCTGAAGTTGAGGTTTGCTCTTAGCGTCGTCTTGGGGTTGTAGCGGCCTCCGATCGGGTTGGCTGCAGCCAGGATAGAAGCGCGTGCGTTCAGGGTGGTGTGAATGCCAGCTTTAGCAATGGATATGGTCTGCTGTTCCATTGCTTCGTGGATAGCAACCTGGTCACTGATATCCATCTTGTCGAATTCATCAATGGCACAGATTCCGCCACCGTTCTGAAGAAAGCGGTTAATTAGATGGTTACATGGGAGCAAAAGTTATGGATATGGAGATATAACTCACAGCAAGCATGAGTGCACCGGCTTCAATGGTGAACTCGCCAGTCTCTGCATCTTTAACGACCGACGCCGTCAAACCAGCTGCAGAAGATGCCTTTCCACTTGTGTAGACTGCACGGGGATGTAGGGAGCAGATGTACCTAGATTATGGTTAATAAGAGATGGGCGCAATGAATGTTGATATTAAACCCGGCACTCACTTCAGGAACTGACTCTTACTTGTAGAGGGGTCACCAACAATACAGATGTTGATGTCTCCACGAAGCTGCATACTCTCCTGCTCAGTCGTCTTGCTCACTCCTCCAATGAGTTGAAGAAGAAGGCCCTTCTTGATTTGCCTATGGCCGTAGATCATAGGCGCAATGGAGTCCACTAGACGGGAGTAGATATACTCTGAATGGACTAGTTTCTTCAAATCCTGGACTTCATATGGGGTAAGAGTCTGAAGAAGTGCCTCCTGGGCCATATCTTCATCCCCTTGTGGCTGCTCATTTTGGTTTAACGACGCCAGAATATTGCCTGACTGGCCGTTCAATTGCTGGTTGGTTGCCTGGCCTGGGGTTGACAGGTCTGGCGTGACCATGCAGGCAAGGAAGGCCAAGCGGTACGTGAGATCCCTTACACCCAAGGACTTGAGACCACTAACACCGCCTCCACCGACCTCTGAGCCGCGGAAAGCACCGTTATCCCTGTTAGCCTCCGGCCGTACCCCAGGAAGTCCAAGCTGGCTGACATCAGGGACCACTATGAGGGTACCCGTGAAGATACACCTCTCTCCAGCCTTTGCTCTGTCCACCATCTCACCTCTCAGGATGACGTCCATAGTTCGAGGCATGCTACCCGTTGGGATCTCATGAGACGACTCCTGCAACTTCACCTTCTGCCAATCAACAAAGGTACTCTTGCCGATATCGAGGCGCCAGCCGATACTGTTGCCGCACAGATTGTTCGGGCATCGGGGAGGTTCTGTGTACCGGAAAGTCTGCTCCACATTTGTGCACGGAGTCTTACAGGCCTCGCAGATGAAAGTGCCTAGGGAAAGCTCCGGTCGAATTTCTGACGTCCTTGTGACTGTCCCCGAGACAGAGACGAGTTTGCCAATCTGCGACGTGCGCAGCTGACGCAGTCGTGATACTAGGGGGAGGTTGTAGAAAGCTAACGAGAAAACCCTGTCCGTTTGCTGATGGCGTGTCCTCTCCCGAATCGAACGGGCGAGATCCGGGTTGTCACTGACACTGGTGTTGGCCGCCATGACGGAGGAGCTTGCCTGCGAAGTGACACTGCTCGCTTGACGGTGGGCAGCAAAATAATCGGGTTCATATTTGGCGATTAGGTTATGCAACGCCTTCGTCAAAAACGGCTGGAATCGGTAGTATTGATTGGCGATGGCATCTGCCAGAATCTGGTTATCCATCGAAGTCAAGTGTGTGAAATCAACATAGAGCGTCGAAAGACCAAACTTGGCCATGCCGTGAATCTGCGCAATGTAGTACTTGTCACTCAACATCTCAGAAGATGGAGGCAGGGCTGATGATGTGGGCTCCTCGACATATGTCTCGAGCAATTCCTCAAAGGCTTGCTGCACCTTCTCACCGGCCAGATCAACGACAGGTGGAGGCGGGGGAGCGTAAGGGTTTCGTCGAGAAGTAACGGATCCATTGGGGCCAACGACTTCATCGTCTGGGAATGCCTGCGCGTCACTCATAGGTCCATTGCTTTCTGACATGGGCTGCGGTCGTGAGCTCGATGGTTGATCCGACCCTGGAAATTGTCTGTTACGAGAACCTGCGCTGGAGCCCAGCTCAGACTGGAGGACGGCGTCGAAGAGGGAAGACATGGTGCAAGCTGGCGCGAGGCCGCTGGAAAGCCGCGATGGGCTCTAGGATCTCGATGGACGGATGTGCGTAGTCTGCAAAAGCAGATGGTCGTGGCCTGAGTTAGTTGACTGACTGTATTCACACCGACGGGATTAATATTCTCTGCAATTGATGATTTCTCTATCTTAGCGCCCCTCCAGCGCATCCCTTTCTCTTTCTGGCGGAAAAGACGCGTGAACGCGAACACGTCGGGCTTACATTGATCCAGCTCCCGACGCGTACAGTGGTTTTCGGGCCGGCAGTTCTTCCGGCGCTCCTCGGCACGGGATCTTGGCGCGGGCGGTCGCTGCGGGAATCTCGCGCTAGCCCGATACGGTAAACGGTCTGACCCTCCTGCTCGCTTGGACTGTGATGTGATTGGCTCGTGTGGCCGCAGATAAACATCTGAGTAGCTGCATCGCAGCGGGGGAGCCAATAGGGACCCCCGGGCAGCCTTCCCCCTCCTAATTTCCTACCGCGGTTCTATCATAGCAGAACGCAGAGTAACAGTAGTAATCGTCTAAAAGAGCATGGTCGGCGATCTGACAGACGGCATCTGTAAGCATCTGTAAGCATCTGATATGCCCCGTCCCCAGTGCTGGTCCTCCTTTTCGAAGTCTCATTCATCATCGTGGCATGGATTCTCTCTGGCCATCATCAACAAATCTGATTCTGTCGGGTTCTGTTCCGTCCCCGATTTGTCGAGCTCCGTCGCTTTCTGTTCTTGCTCAGCTTGTCCGGACGAGTAACTAATGGAGGCACCTGAGGCCTCAGCGCCAGACCAGGCGCCTTCAGCCCCATCAGTCTCGAAGATGGATTTACGAACATCCAAACCATCCCCAAGAGCACGAAGAGAGCGTTAGTGCTCCATTCCATTTGAGAAAGAACGAATCCTGACCAGGTGCTCAAACAGCCAAGCAACCAAGGGCGAAGAGACGTCCGCCAGTGAACCAGGAGAATACTGGACAGGGACAATCGTTTTTCTTCGTCGATCCTGGCTCGTCGACCAGGGAAAAGCGAGCGCATGTAATGCGACATCATATTCAAGAGAAGCGTAAGCAAAACAAAGGGGCAATCAGCACGGATCAGCAGGATGGCAGACCCGGTCGCTACCTACCATGGCGGAAAAAGCAAAATAAAGAGGAAAAAGACCGATCATCTTCATCTGCGGTAAGTACTCGAGCGCTACGGGAAATCACTCTCACATGATAATTGTACCCGAGCTTTTGAGATTCTTCTATTGTCATTTGGCGACCATGACCCTATTCGCACAAAAAGATTGTCCTATCTCCTGGCCACAGACTACAAACGCTAATTTATTAACACAGCCGGAGACTTCACTCCTATCTCCCGAACTACAGCCTGTTCAGGAACCCACCCCACGGCCACAGGATGCACTTAGTTCTGCGAGACGAGATCCATTCGATAGTTTCCCTCTGTTTCTGGAACCCGATGACTACCAGCTAACAGATCTCTGGACGTCGAAACTGGCCTACTGGTCGGGACAGAACCTTCATATGAAGAATGCCGTCTTTCGAGCGGCCATGGGGCACCCTGTGGCGTTCCAGGCAGTCATACTTTGTTACTGTGCTCGATGGAGGTCCCGGCTATGTGGCCTGACTCATGATCCCGCCGTTGAAAGTCGTGTCAATATGGTGGAGAAGGCCACTAACGATGCCATTGGGGGGGTAATAGGAATGGATGAAGATTACCTTGCCATGGCGCTGACCGGTCTATCCTTGCAAGAACAACGGTTTGGCGAGAAGAGGAGAGCGGAACAATTCGCAGACAACGCCGCGCAGATTATAAGGTCCCGGACAGGGACCTCTCGTCTTGTCGATGTACTTCTGCACTTCGTCCGATCTGTCTCGGCACCGTCTGATGCTGCTATCGATGCTGATGGTACACGGTGGCTGGTCACTTACTTACGGAACGCCGAACGGATCATGGCAGACCAGAGTCGCGAAGAGTTTCTGTCCCTCGTACCAGAACGCCGAGATGCCTTCCAGTTTGAAAGCCCCTTGTATCCTCTCCTCGCAGCTGGGCCTCGCCCGACACAGGTGCCACTTGACCACCGGATATACGTAATGCAAAGCATCCCAACACAAGATATGTGTCGAACAGCAGCCCTGATATACATAACGACAGCACTTTGGGACTTCAGGCACTCGCCTAGTAGAACAGCCCGTTTTCTCGAGCAAACCATGTTTCACGTGAAGGAACGTGGCCTTGATCGCTATCCCGCCTGTGAATCGTTTTTGTGGTTGCTACTGGAGGAAGTTTATGACCCGGACCTGAAAGACCCCGAGCGGGCATGGTCCACGGTCAGACTGCTCAATATGCACAAGGTGCTCAGCCCAAGCGTGCAGTTCCACTTCAGTGAACTCCTCATGAGTTTTCTGATGCTGAACAAACCGCTGCGGGGAATCGACGCATTCGAGGAAGAATTACTTCGGCCCGTGCCGTGAATATTCAGCAAGTATGTCTGCAAAACGTCGAGTGATACGTATGGCTGCATCGGCCAGGCATAAGACGGCAAATGGTAGTCGAATGCGGATTCGACAACTACGTACCTGAGTCGTCTTCATTGTATATCTTGGCTTTCTGTTTACGGAAATCCAGAATACTCCGTACATTCCCAGCCGAGTTCCCAATGGCTGCGGGGTTTGGTATGCGGGGGAATCCACGAAATTGGTCAAGAAGGAATCCCCCCCCCCCCGGCTACCAGCTATTCGTGAATGGATATGATGATGATCGCACGTAAATCGGGGCAGCGTGAGCAGCACTTCCTTCACATGCCGCTTCTGGAATGCTGAAGAAGGGCGAGAATGATTTCCTCAAGACCTGTCCATGAGACCTTTACCACCATTGAGGGACAACTGGAGACATGGACCTGGCGTCCATAAAGCGAGACAATGACGAGGATGGAGTACATGGATGCCGAAGAAAAGTGGCAGTGCTATTCCTCTCGCAAGGTATACTTATTCAGTGGTAGGGGTTATCACTGGAGTTACGAAACCACGTCCATGTGCGGGAGGGACATGACAGACCTTATTTGGAGATGCGGACGATATATGATGATCTGTGCCGTCCCTTGATCGGCACTTGCATGGCTGATGTTGCATATAATATGCGTACGTGCCAATGTGTTGTTGGTTTTCTCATCAATGGAAAAGTGTTCTAACTTATCATTCTTTTCATCAGATGTGGGCCCACTTGGGCTCCATGAGATCAGCGGAAGGATAAGATCTGAATGTGATCGCGGTAGATCCACCTATCAAAAGTACTGTACAAGAGTCTCCTTGGGAACACCTAGGAACTAGAGTACTCTAAAGTAGACACTGCGATTGTGCAGAACTTTGAACTCGGTCTCCATTATCCCAATTCGATAGCCTATCAAAGGGATCGAGACGTGATCTAGGATGAGCCACATGTGGCTGGTGTATGCCGCGCCACGCCAGCACTCCGCAGGATTACGTATGTCGACGGTTCAAGAGTAGTTTTAAAGACTCACCGAACTTGAAGAAATAATGTCTAGCTCGAGTAAGGGTTGGAACCTGGAACTCTCCTGTACCATAGAAGCACAGAAGATACGTAGACAGCAGCTCTGGCGTCCTGGCCTGTCCAGGTTGGTTCACTGGTCCGTGTGTAAGCTGACACTCTGGATGGCTTGCTTGGTATTGCATGAAACTTGTTTGAATGGTCGAGAAAGAAGGTGGCCGACTAAAACTTCGGACGTTTCAGCACCTGCCCCCGGTCTGCTGGGCAGCCTGGGCAGCCTGGGCATTATTATTTCCATCCTGAACCTTGGAGGTGGCGTATGCTATCTTGGTCCTGTCTTGGACTCTGACAGGTGTTGCGAGAAGGCACGGACCGCAATAGCCATCTGGTTCCTACTCATGATTCATCATACGCAATCTGCACCGTGTGTCACGATTGGCGCCCGTAGAGCTGACCCAATTGCTGGGAATGGATGTGCGAGCGCATTTGTCTTAGCCATGAGCAGAGTTTTTTCGGCCTGGGTGCTGAAAGCATCCTCAACAACAGTACTCCGTAGTAACAATAATGATGTCCAGGAAAAAGCACCACTTGTGGTCCGTGGATCGATTCACACATGGGTACACCAACCTCGGGCGTATCTTGGTTCCATCATACGCTAAACGGGTCAGGGGTTCGCCAGCGCCCAGATCGGTCAGTCAATAGCGGACCTGCCCAGGAACTATGATGCTATCAGTCGCCCGCGCTGGACGCTCTAATCGACGCGAGTTGCCGGTACCACGGGAATTGATGACATAGTTTGGCGTACGGGATCTGATAGATACCGTAACCCAACCCAGTTGAAAGCCCCATTGAGCCCTGTGGACCGTATTGTAGTTCATCGCAGTCCCGGATCGACGGAGAACTGACGCTGGTCAAAAAAAAAAAAAAAAAAAAAAGCCTTTCTTCCTTCTGGCGCTCGTGTTTTCCCCCCTAATCAGTCCGTTTTCGTCCAACTGCGCCACAGATCAATGGCGCGTGGAGTGGAGAGAGAGAGCACTCTTTAGCGTGTACTCCAGGGCTTCGGTAGCCTTTGAGAGAGTCGTTTGCCGGATCAGGGATCCTGTGCCAGCTGGCTGAACGGGTGGTCACTGGTAACCATGGTCCTTTCGTCGACCTGAGATAGCAGATGTGGCTTTCCAGGTGTAACCAAGAGACGATGTGGCCGTGCGCTGTTAGGTACTTGATGATGGGTGGCAAGGAAAAAGAAGATCATGATCCCTTTGGATGGGTTAATCGGGGGGCTCGACCGTCTGCAGCGGATCGATCTCATTTCCGCATCGCACAACAGCGCTTGCAGGGATCGTAATCATTTGTAGTGTCGTGGCAGCTTATCTCGTACTCGAGTCTCGTAGAGTTCTCGTCCAGTCCAAACACGGCATCACAGCATTGCTGGCCAGTCAACCTCGTAGTCGGTTGCCACATTGGTCGTGTGGGGGAAGCGTCTAGCGGAGTAGCGTCAATGAGTTTGATATCATTTCCCGGTGGTTGATCCTCCCTGGCGTTGGTATGTGCGATTGAGTTCATAAGGAGCCCGCCCTGCAAAATATGCTTTCTCTGGGCTGGACGATCATCAACAAGAACTGGTCCCATAACCTTTGGCAAGCCGTGTCCACCACTTTCAGCTTGCCCCTCCACGCTCCCTTTTAGGTCTTTTGCTTCCCTATCTTATTCTTGTTTTTTTTTTTTTTTCTTTTTTTTTCTTTGATGTTATTGTCTGCTCGATTCCCTCCCTCTCTTCCTTCTTTTCCTGCCAGTCGGCTTTGTGACAGTGGTGGTATCCCCGCGTGTAGCTGTGAGTATAACAACACCAGTTGCGATCGGAGGAGCCTCTTCGGATTCGAGCTTCCAAGATGGAGGCATACGACGAGGGCATAGTGCCCATTCATTATGGCCTCTTCAGGCGCCAGGTAAGTCGTGCAATCCTTCGCATCCAGAAGAGAGGCTTCTGGGTGGCGGCGCGGCGAAGTTGACGAGATCACCAAATCTCATGGCTCAAGGCGTCGCATTCGCGATGGTGCAGGCGCGCTGACCCCAGGACAGAGTGACAGCGACAGTACTCAGAATACTTCGAATTCGGCTTCTGGTCTTGTGTCCACGTTGGTGGTCAACTTGGTTATCTCGGGTGCCATGGTCCTCCTCTTCGTCCTGCTGCGTCGCCGCGAGAAGAGGACTTATATGCCGCGTACCTACTTGGGAACCTTGCGGCAATTCGAGCTCACTCCGCCCTCCTCGACTGGCTTGATTGGCTGGATCAAGGACATGTACCGGCTCCCCGATACCTATGTTCTGCAGCATCACTCAATGGATGCGTACTTCTTGCTCCGCTATCTCAAGATTGTCTCGATCATCTGCTTCGTCGGTTGCTTGGTTACCTGGCCAGTGCTCTTTTCGGTCAATGCCACCGGCGGTGGAGGCAAGCAGCAGTTGGATATTTTGAGCATCTCGAACGTGTCGAACACCTTTGGCCGATACTACGCACATTGCTTTATTTCCTGGATCTTCGTCGGTAAGTTGCAATTGACAGGAGAGAACACCAATCGCATTATAACAAAGCTGCAACATAGGATACATATTTTTCACGATCACTCGCGAGAGCATCTACTATATCAACGTCCGCCAGGCTTACGCCCTTTCGCCTCCATACGCAAACCGCATCTCGTCTCGGACTGTCCTGTTCACTTCTGTTCCTCAGGAGTATCTTAGCGAGGCGAAGATACGCCGAATGTTTGGCGACGACAGGGTCCAAAACGTCTGGGTAGCTACCGACGTCAAGAAGCTGGATGAAAAGGTCCAAGAGAGAGAAAAGGCTGCGATGAAGCTTGAGGCCGCCGAAATCAGCTTGATTAAGATGGCGAACAAGGAACGACAAAAGTCTATGAAGGGCCAGCCCGCCGAAGAGGAAATGGCACATCTGGACAATACGGTTGAGGATGACCGGGATGCTGAATCAGGTTCTGTCGCCGCCCGTTGGGTCAAGGCAAACAAGAGACCGACTCACAGACTCAAGTTCCTCATTGGCAAGAAGGTCGACACCATCAACTGGGCTAGATCTGAGATTGAGCGTCTAACCCCCGAGATCGAGGAACTCCAAGCTCGTCACCGTGCAGGTGATGCCAAGTTGGTCTCGTCTGTTTTCGTCGAGTTCTACACGCAGACGGATGCCCAGTCTGCGTTCCAGTCCGGTATGTCCTCTTTTTAAGCACTTATACAGCACTGGAGTTCACGATTTACTAATCCTCCTTGCAGTCGCACACAATCTTCCTCTCCACATGGCACCGCGTTACATTGGTCTTGACCCGACTCAGATTATCTGGTCGAATTTGCGCATCAAATGGTGGGAACTTGTCATTCGATATGCTGCAACCATTGCCTTTGTGACTGCCATGGTTATTTTCTGGGCTATTCCCACTGCAGTCGCAGGAGCTATCTCCAACATCAACTTCCTCACGAACAAGGTCCCCTTCCTCAAGTTCATCAATCACGTACCGAAAGTCATTCTGGGTGTCATCACTGGTCTTCTGCCAACCGTTATCATGGCTGTTCTGATGGCTTTGGTACCTATCATTCTGCGATGTAAGTGTACTCCACGGTCATAATTCTGATGAGTAGTAGCTGATGGTGTTTTGAACATTCTAGTGATGGCCAAATTGGGAGGCTGTCCTAGCTTGGCTGCTGTAGAATTGAGGACTCAGAACTTCTACTTCTGCTTCCAAGTCGTCCAGGTTTTCCTTGTGGTCACCCTCGCCTCTGCTGCGACTAGTGTGACTACTAAGATCATCGAAAACCCTACTTCGGCCGCGTCACTGCTAGCCCAGAACATCCCTCTTTCGTCTAACTTCTACATCTCTTATATCATCCTTCAGGGATTGTCCTTCAGCTCTGGTGCTCTCCTTCAGATTGTCGGTCTGATCCTGTCCAAAGTCCTCGGCAAGGTCCTGGATAACTCTCCTCGGAAAATGTATAAGCGCTGGGCAACCCTGTCTGGCCTTGGCTGGGGAACCGTTTTCCCTGTTTTCACACTGTTGACGGTCATTGGTGAGTCACATTGCTTCATAATTCAGAGAATCCTTGACTAATCTATCGACCTTTAGCCATCACGTACTCCTGCATCGCCCCGTTGGTCCTGGGTTTCGCTACCATTGGTCTCTATCTGTTCTACTTTGCCTATCGATACAACTTGCTCTACGTCTCCAATGCGGAAATTGACACTCAGGGCAAGGTTTATCCTCGGGCTCTGCAACAAACTACGACCGGATGCTACCTCCTCGTTGTCTGCCTCATCGGTCTGTTCGCCATTGGTACTGGTTCCGACCGGATGGCTGTTGGACCGCTGGTCTTGGAGATCATCTTCCTTATCTTCCTTATCCTTTACCACCTGTCTCTGAACAGTGCCTTGGAGCCCCTGATCAACTATCTTCCCAAGAATTTGGAAGCTGAAGAGCAGGGCCTCCTCGAGTTGGAGCGCAGCAAGCTGGGCCAGACCAACAGCAGTGACCCTACCAGCTCTGTTCCGGACGGTGACTATCCTGACAAGGTGGACTCGGTGGAGAAGGGTTTGCACAACACTGCTCTCCCGGCCCCCCACAAGAAGCCTAGCATCCTTGCAAAGTTCCTCCGCCCAGATAAGTACACAGACTACGCCACTATGCGCCGTCTTGTGCCCAATACCCTGGACAGCATCCAGTATCCTCCAGAAGTTGAACGTGATGCATACTTCCACCCCGCGATTACTTCGCAGGCTCCTCTTCTCTGGATTCCTCGTGACCCAGCTGGTGTCAGCAGGCAGGAAGTCAAGCATTCGCTGAAGGTAATCCCCATCACTGATGAGGATTCCTGGCTGGACGAGAAGAACAAGGTCCACTGGAACTCCGAGTCAGGCAGACCGCCTATCTACGAGGAGAAGATCTACTACTAGTTGGATGGTCTTTAGACCGGGCCTCGTTATCACCGAAACAGGGTCATGTCTCTTGTCTTGGATCACAACATATGGACCCCATTGGAGTCATGCTCCTTGTATTTTTATTTCTAATTACCCCTCTGGCGGCTCTCCACCGAACTGATACCCATCTGACCCCCATCTTCCCACCATTATGGATTACCTAATTCCCTATTATCATTTTTGTCAATGTTGAACATCTCTATGAACTTGGAACTCTCTATATGCTAAAGTAGAGTAACGATTTTTTGTTTGATGAATCTGCTCTCTACGGTCTATAATTTGCAATAGCGACAGTATCCAAAACTTCTAACTAAGCATATCCTTATTCCATAATTTGTGGTTTCATGTTGCCTTTGTACTTTTAATGTAAAAGCACCCCATCCTTCTGGGCAGGGCCGAACAGCATCATGTCTTCCGGCTTCAATTTACTCTGGCATTAGCGTTACTTAGCAATGACCATGACATCATGATTTCAGATGTAGAATCTTACCTCGGGTAGCCGTAGATTGCTATTATCCGTCTTTTGTGACCAGACACAATTCGCACAAGACCCACGAAAGAACTCAGCTAGGACGCAGCAACCCTCGAAAGGGCCGCGTTCAGCGGCACAGTGCAATCACTGCGGAAGGACGAGCTCTCCTCTGGACTGTACGAGGATGGCGTTTACCTGGTGCTGGGACGTGAGTTCTTTCCGCACGCAAGGCTCTCCAGGCGAGGACAAGCTGGAAGAAGAGGAGAAGGAGAAAGAATAGACGAAGACACCCTGATATAGGCGTGCCTATGATTGAGACCGGCAGTCACTCAGAAAAAAAAATGTAAAGCTAAGGATAGCTCTTTTTGTTTTGGCCAAAGAACCACGAAGGTAAGGAACTGCTCTTCGGTTACAGAGGAGCCAGACTTGCAGAGCTTTCATCTGATTGATAGACTTAGCTTGAGATCCTTTACTGGCCTTATTTGCCTCCCATTTGACCTTCTTGGTCGTAATCTGAACTCCATACACCTCTATATCTGATCCACGAGTCGATTACATGGTCCAGCGTTGCGGACTCGGTGGGGGGTAACTGAGAGCTTCCCGATCTGTCCTTTGCACCTACCCTCTGAAGCAGGTTCTTAGCTCTTTGGTAGTAATGAGTTAACGACTCGGTTTCGCGTTGGTGAAGCCGTGAGACTTCACTGTGAGATCACGCCACATCCTTAGTTCTGGGAGTCGCTGTAAATTGCTCGATGAATCATCGGTTGCTCGCTCAAATAGTTCAGTGATCCCTATAGTCCCTTCAGCCCAAGCTGCTGCCTCGCCAGTCAATTATTTTCCCTCCTTACCCTGTGGAGCTATCGAATATGGTATGATATGGGCGCATTGGGTAGAACCCCAAATAATCTTAGACTTTTCTTCCTCAGGCAGTTCAGGGATACCAGAAGACAATTTCAAGCCCCTCGAAAAACAGCTTGGGATTGATGCTAGTAGACTCAGTGGCTATCTTCCATTCCCCACTTGTACAGTACTTCTTGAGCCACTTAGAAGCCGACTGGTCAATGCCTCCTGAAAAGGACCTATAGAGGCTTAAACTCCCGATATCCCATAACAACGCCGTTATCCTTTATCTTTTTTTTTTTTTTTTTTTTTTTTTTTTTTTTTTTTTTTTTTTGCTTTGTAGGGTATTTCTGTTCGAGCAAGCGATGGGGGACCATCCTTAGAGGTAGTCGGGTTGTTGGATGACTCAAAAGACTCTTCCTCTCTTAGAGAATAGGCTTGTCCAAGCAGAGTCCTTAGCACAATCTTCCAAAGACCTACTCGTATCCCTTTAGGGAAGGGTGAGGAACCTGTTCAAAGTGGAAGGCGCGCCCTAAGTGATGCCCTTGTGCAAGCAAGTAACAGAGGAAAGCGCTTAGCTAACAGAGATAGGACTAACTAATCCCCGCTAAACTCCAAGATAGAGGGGAAATTTAGGATCTCTTGCAGACTGTAACATATTGTAAGGGGGAAATTATTAATATTTTAGGGCTGAACTCTGGGCAGACCAATAAACGACGGGGTCATAACAGGGCTGAATGATGGTACAACAATAGGCTCAAGGACTAGGCACAGTACGTCGTGCTCTATAGACTGCTTGAGACGACAGATCAAATGGGTCAACTAACGCTCACCCAGGGCCCTAAGTATTGAGGTCCCTGCGTCGGTCACCAGAAGAAACAGACTACTCTGAATCCCTTGCCAAATGGTGATCGCATAATCGGTATTAATCGTCTTTGCTAGCAATGTGGATATCTTCAAAGAGCAAATCTTCAGTAGAATCTTCTATGCCAAGCCGAGGAGATAGAGTTATTATAGCGGGTATGGTGCCACCATAAGCTAGCGCAGGCCGTGGTTCTTCATTATATTAACAAAACGCTGCTCCACGTCATCTGATAAGTTGACTTGTCCATGCAGTTGTAAGTGTTCGAAAAAGATTCTCAAGAAGTCTGCGGTATCATCCTAGGATGAAGTGCTTGATATTGAGCAAGCTTTCCATCCAGAGTTTGTTTGGCCTAGGCGAAAGTAGCAAAGACATTGGAGGACACTGGAGAGCTTAGGTTTTCCCGCGGGATTTTCAATAGACAACTCGAAAATGTTCTAGTCTTCGTGCTCTTTATGTATTTGCAAGAATGGTATGTCGAGTCGCTCTCTCCAGTGATATCCTCTATGATAGTTATACAATTCTGGTTAAGAGGATTCAAGACCTCTATAATTACCTCCTCTTTCCAGTCAGTATAATTTCGATACAAGATATATAAGAGATATATACTTACGTTAGCTAGGATAAACCTAGCTGTTCCGATTCTGAGGGGTCATTAGTTACATATGGCCACTTTGGCCGCAGTAGTAACAAGAGTGTTATACTTATAAGCACTATAAAAATTATAGTTAAAGTATATTTGCACTGTGCGACTCTTTTTTGCTATTTGTTAATGTTACCTAATTAGCTAGTATTAGCGATATGAGGGATAGATACTTACTTACTGTTGCTCTTCCGATAATAAAGTGAACTTAGAGATCTTAACGGCGGCGGGGCAGGGCCTTATTTATAAAAACTTTCGCACCTACCTGTCCTATTATTGCTGTGGAGCCCCTATGTCCTCTCTCCTAGCACTTTCATGTCATGGAGCGCTACCTCATCGGTGAGATCAACGAAAATATGGACCTTAGCACGACCTGGCATCATCGAAATTGAACAATTAGGGGACAGACTGAAAGATCCTCAAGAAAATGGTAAGGTTAATTCACAAACTAAGTGAAGCAGGGAATATGTGAATAAGGAGAATCGACTGAGCTTACTTGGGAGGAGAATGAATGCCTCGTCACAAGGTGACTGCACAGAGCGCGGAGTGTGGCCGAACATCATCAAACATAGTTATACGTTCAGCCAGGACTCGCTTGCCGTTAGTTGGTAGACAATGGAACCCTTTTAGCGTGAGACTTCTAGTACTATGAGGTTCATGGTTATAAGTCCTGGCCTCTGCCTCTTCTTGAATAAATGCAGACGGGAGGTCGGTATATAACCCGCTGCTCTTACTGAAGAGAGAGAGAGAAACTATTAATCATCTGTTCAGATGTGCTGTCACCATAAATCGCTATGGCTAACAGACTAGGTTATGTTGATAAGCTGGATGAGGGATAGTTATAGGAATACTCGACGAGGTATACTTGTGCTTGTGGACTGATTGGTAGGAAGTAGTAACTATAGAAGGAGGAAAAAGCAATCGCAGAAGACGTTCCCCAGGTCCTAGACCATTCTGAAGTGGGTTGAATATACCCAGAGGAATTCACACTTAGCCATTAATACTAGATGGTGAATCTAGGATAGCAAGCAATTGAGTACACTCAGTCTCAGGGATATGATTAGCTCCCTACTTTTGAAATGCGACGCTCCTCATTTTGTGCTCGTAACTTTCAGTTGAAAAGCTCCTTTGGTAAAATCGACAAAACCTCCCTTGGTATCACATTTTTCCGCCCACACTGCCTGAACTCGCACGCCATCCCAAAGATATTTTCTTAAGATCATACATAATAGTGAACAGATACCACCTACTCCAGTTGAGAACTGACTGGCCAATCAAGCCAAGGAACCGACATGATGTGCCTGCTGTTCAGCAAGATGCGTCAAAGCATCTATGGCGATATGGACGACTGGCAAGACTGGCTCTGGCAAGACAGGCTCTTCGTCAATCTCCATATCCTGAATTGCCAGAAGATGCTCTTGGATGGTGGTGCGTTCACGGAGCACCATCCTACTTCCCCGGGTAGAATGTGGAACTTCCTCTATCTCGGCTGCGTCCTCCATTTCAGTATCAGCTTCCTCATCCTCTAGTGCCCCTTCGCTCATATTTTCCTTGTCCTCGCCAGCATCAGGGTACCATCTCGGGTCAGGCTGCGATCCGTAGATGTCGTAGTCGAAAGGATCTTCGTAAATCTGAAAGTCCGAGAAGGATTTCAGAGGAGAGGTGAAGCCTCCAAATCTCATAAAACCACTATCGTAAATCGAAATAAGAAAGGTTTGATCAGTGGGTGATGATTGCTGAAGGAGCGTAGGCGATTCCATTGGCTGATCATCGATTGTGTTGCCTGGAGAACACGGTTCTTCTTGCTTTTCTCCATCTGCTTTCGACGGCAGATGGATATCACCATTGCTCTTGACTGGGTCACAGGTGAGTCTGGCCTTCTTTCTAGGAGGAGGCATCAGGAAAGAGTCTTTTTCGGCCATATCTTCGTTTTCGTAGTCCCTTCTGCGCGCTCGAGGCTTGTCCATCGTTATAGTAGGCTCTGGAAGTACAGATTCCTGGCTCTTGTTCTTAAGGGAGGCAATCTTCTGACGGCGGTATAAGGCGGCCTATTTAGTTGTCAATTTTCCATTAGAAAAAAACAACAATTCCATGGCACCTAGGAACAGCGTACTTACGCATTTTTCCACATCGAGACAAAGCAAGAGATCAATCTCATCCATCATTATCGCGCAGATTATCCCCAGCCTTCAATATATCTGATCGTCTGCCTGACTGTAGCCTATATGAAGCAAAGAGCATTGGGATCGTTAGCTGTCTATCTCTATTTGTATCTCGAGCCCTCATCTCCTGTATTGCATCTAGTCCTGCTCTTTGATATATATCCAAAAGATGTTTGTACGTCCGGACGAAGGGGACACAGGGTCCTGACTGCTCTCAGCTGCCATGGAGTAAAGACCTGAATTGAGATCCATCAGAGTCAGAAACTAATCCCCCCATTGCCTTTTCGTGATGGAGATGTCGAAACTTACAGTAAGAAGAAACCGCGGACATGGCCGAGATTTGATGCACTCATCTTATGTGCAGGAAACACGCATACGAGCACAGAGTAACCCAGGCTGGCGTCCATCAAATGGTCCACCGTCACGTCCAGCAGACTCGGAATTTCTGATAAAAGTATTGAAACACGACTCGTTCATCGTTGACTGTATCCAAAAATCAAAGAGCTCAGGGAAGCAAGTCGAGTAGCATCGGGAGGGGTTATTCTGAGCGAGAACTTGCCTTGTCTTATCTGGAAGTCCCTCCTAGGTCTTCAGTCCGTATAAAATAGATAGAAGCTGTCAAGCGACCTGTAAAAGTGGACGACGAAGGAAAATAACGACTAGCACAGACGATGAGTGAACTGATACTAAGTCATAATATAGAGGATAAAAACAAAGAGCTGTATCAAATGAAAAGGTCACAGTGCGAGAGAGTAAAATTTCATTAAAGAAGTAATCACGCTGTTCAGATTTGTGTTAAGTGAACGTTGTTAGGGTGCTGACCCTTTACCTGCTGGGTTGTTCAGTCGTGTTAAACCCGCGGCGACTTCCGCACAGTGCAGAATAAAAGAAAGCACTTCTATCCAGACAGGACGCCGTGCGGTAGCAACTTCAGCATATGTCTCTCATCAGACACTGAATATATAATTTGTATCGCAGTCCTTCGAATATTCGAATATCTGTCCCCACCGTAGTAGATTTATGAATGACTCCTGTCCTCGAAGGCCTCCCTCCCTTGGTCTCCATCATCTTCGAACCTATAGGTCCAGATAGCATCTTCTTTTTAATGAGAACATCGAAGTCAATGAGGAAGGGAATAAATGGCATATATATGTGGTCGACGGAATAAGCCAACGAAAATCTTCGCATAACGCGGAATTAGACTTCCTCATCGCTTAGGTAGTAAACTAACTATACAACATCACCCAGAACGTTTCCTTGACATTAACACCACTAAACCTAGATCCTATACAGAAACTCACAATGTCTGGCTTGACGACCAGCCTGTGCCCTTCGAATGTCGCTAATCTCGTTGCGAACGGTCTCTCTCGTCTAGCTGGTCCTCTGGTTGGAACGAAATACGGCGAGTGGCAGATGAGGATGTGCATGGCCCCGCGAGTCTCTATAACCACAAGACCTCCTCATATCTCTATTCAAAAAAGCTGCTTCATTTAATTAAACATGATTCTGTCGCTAGAGATTTGCCTTCTAAGATAGTAGTGAGATTAGAAGATAGATACCTATGCAGCGAGTGAAATAGTTCTTCAATCGGGCTACAGATTGGTACCTAACGTCTTGAACACTAATTACCATTCTCAGTTATCCGAGTTCAGTTTGTCCAATTCTTCTATCACATGAACCCGTGAAGTGGCGAAGTTAGATAATAATGACATCTAAGATGCAGCAATCTATTACATGATTATTCAAAATCAAGGCATCCATCGGCCACACCTCGAAAGAAAACCTTGGGGTAACTACTTATTTCTATGCAAAAAAAGACTCAACATCTAGACTAGAACCGACCCTGAAACTCCAACCTAGTAGTTCACACCTGCTTGCTAGTAAAGACCCAAATCGACATCCCTTCACCGTCGTCAAAAGAAGAGCAAAACAAACAACAGCCGAAGCGAAAGTAAACTGACCAAGGCATAGAATAGAATTCCAAATACTAATAGTAAAGTATGACAGACATCCGGCGGGCCGAAACCTAATTTAATTCCCTTTCGTACGCGCACAGACGTCGATGCGCATTGTCCTTGTTTACTCACAGCAAGCCAGGGCAGTTAGTTCCAGGCTTAAAGTAGCATTTTCTTTTTTAGGGCTTTTTAGCGACAAGTATTCCGGTGCCCCTGGCCCGCTTATTTTATCCTTCTACCAACAACAACTATCGAGAGCCATTATTAGTCTGGTTTTTTTTTTATTTGTGAGGCTGGAGGCTCGTGGGTAAATCGAATACTGTAGTAGTTAGTATGTAATACTAATACTACTAATAATAATAATAATAATATGTAGTATATCTAGTCGCAGCCACCCCCTCCCGAGAGAGGAAGCGGAGGTTCTAGACTGTTGCTGTTCCTTGGAGTTTGGTGCAAATCCTAGATCTTAGCGGGAATGGGCGGAGATCACACCGAGTAAGACCGATGCTGAAGATCATGCATGGCATGTGATGTGATGGGATGCAGGGTTTGTTTGTGAATGATTTTTTTTTCCTGCTGGGATTCTTCAAGAAGGAGGACAAATGCCGTAGTGTATCTATCTTGTGTTGTTTGGTTTTTGGATTTTGTTAGAGGTGTTCTGGTGCTGTAGGTAGGTCGAGTATTACTTATTGCGAAGTATTTTCGTTAACTAAATAATACTCTGTGCCAAATCCACCATGGTCATCACGTGTGTCTAAGAGACACACACAGGCCACCTAGGTGGCCGCTTCGCCTTGCCCATGAGAAAAGTCGCATTACTGTAGGGATGGCCTCGTTAACCGAAGGAGTGTGTGATCGAGTATTTAGATATCTCATAAAAAGCATCATGCAGACTCGAACTTACCGGCCGAGAGGATTTACTTAACCGGGATACCTGCAGAGTGATACGTAACTGTAGACAAAGAGCGATAATCTCAAAATCAGGACCGGGACACGAGGGAGTAAGTAAGTATATTATTCCCATACCATATGCAAGAGAACTCTCCCCCATCCTGACGGGGTAGAAACATAAGTAGGACGTAATGTAATCACTAATGGATCACTCCCACAGAGACTAACTATCCCCAGCGAATCATATGAAATGCACCAACCGATGCAACTGAGCGTTGCATATTCCCCTCTTGCTGTCATATTCACTGACAGATAACGCTGCTGACAGCTGCGCGTAAGTGGCGTAGTCTCCCAAAAGGCAATCAAGACCACCGATTATTATGGTGTGTGTGTATGTGTATATGTGTGTAAGTTTGTTGGAGCCGGAAATACTCTACATAGGTAGCAGGTGTCGATCCCTTCGAAACAAGCACTGGCATGCTCGTCTCTCTCTCCCTTTCATTGTTGTTTCACTGTACCTCTCTCTCTTTCTCTCGATTTCTTTCTCTCCGCATGTCTCCTCGTTGGAGAAAGGGGGTGTGACACGCAATCATCGAAAATAGGAACACATTGGGCGATGATTTCCCCATGATACTGTTTCGATCGCGCGTACGGGGTGTACGTTGTACCCCTAAAACAGCAAATGCTGTCTTAACATCGGAACCTCGGCGACATATGTCCAATGTCCGTCCCAGCCCTATGTCGGATTGCTCTGAATTCGGCCCTGTCGATGGAGCAACTGCCATGATGTGTCCTGGCGGTCAATCAGCTAGTCTGATCTGGTAACAACTCTGGACCGTGCTCGCGGCGTGAACCCGGCTTTGCATCGGTCGGTAGAACGATCCTTCCGATGTCCCCCCATTGACGGAGACTTAATTGTTCGATTATCGATGTATCGATGTATCAGTGCTCAAGTGGAGAGATGAATTGGTGTCTTGTTCGTAACATACAGTTACGTTCGTACTTTACATCGTCATCGATTGTGGCGCTACGTATTATAGAGTAGAAAATTAGGGGGGGGGAGCATATTCTTGACCCAACAACGACAACAATACAATAGTGACAACTAGAATTGCGAGGCTTAAAAATTTGGGTTGATACTGCAAGAGACATTTCTTAGCTCCCGCGCGGGAATGTCTTGGTTGGCTCACAGAAAGAGCTTTTGGCTTTGGTGATCGACCAGTAAATGGGCGACGAAATATTTACTTTTCGAATGCGGATGCGGAGCCGTCATCGGGCCGTCCATAGATATTGGGGGAGCGCGCCTGATGCGGATATATATGATGGAGCCTGGAGGTGAACGCGCAAAGCGATACCAACCTCTAGTCTAATCCACTAGTTGCAACGTCGCTGGCTGCTGGCACAGCAGTGAACTTGCCGCAGCAGTTCTGGACCAGTTGGGTCTGCAGCTCGACGCTTTTTGCCCTAGACATTTGCCGGTGACGAACAATTAGAGTAGTGACCAAAAATTGGGCAACCGACCGACAAGGGTCCGGCCTCTTCAGCCAAATTGTTCTCTCACAGGATCACCTTCCCTGTCGGCGGCAATTCAATCGGCCACCTAAGACATTTCTTGATAGCACCGTCTGCACCCGGAAATCTCATCAATGACCAGGCTTTCCGAAAAGACATGTATTCTCCTCGAAAAGTGTGGTCAACGGCGCGGTCGCCTGATGCTCTCTGCCTGTGGAAAGTTTTAAAAACAGATCTTTACAGTCTGCGACTCTGCGGTGGTGTTGTAACTTGAACAGTTCTGTCAGTTACCCGAAACGGATCTCAGCATTAGTGCCCTGGCCGGCGCTTCGTGGCCGAGAGTGAGAGGAAGAATCCATTGGTGATCGGCCTGTGCCACTCTATCACCCGTCGGCTGTGACAGGCGGGGTTATTTAGGAGAAGATATGGCGAAGATGAAGGTAGGTATCCATCTGGTCATGATTGAATGTTCCATCTAGAATCAGGTAGTAACTAGTAATAATACTGCTGGAAAAAAGTCCAGGGGCACATTAGGCGGTAGGCAGATCTGGCATAGCCAAACCCCACGAGCGGAGCAGAACCACAAGTTCCACAGAATCCCTTCGAGCATGTGGCGGAAAAGCGAATCAGGGCGACTTCCACGACTATATGCAAGAGCAAGAGAATTTTCATTATGTAGCGGGAGATTGATTGCGCTTTACCGCCAAAACTTGACTTGACTATCATCAATAGTAGCCATCATGCAAAGAAAACTCCACATCAAACGTAGATACGAGCATGAGGCATGTGCAAAATAATCAGCCAACGCCCCCATGCGGACCGATACGGACCAAACTCAATGCGAAAAAGAGATCCAAGAAATAATATCTGCATGTCCAAGGTTTCCTTTATGTGCCTTGGATGACAACGCGTCAAAATGAGCGGTTATTGTCTGCCCGACAATAAGAAAAAAAAAAAAGAAAAATATAGTAAAGGAAATGACAGAATTAGGTATCACAGAAGATAGGTATCACGCTAGAAAGGAGGTTCACGGAATGAGAGGCTATGCAAAGGCTGCTTTTTTCCTGTCACGAGTTCCAGCAAACGAGACGCTAAGGATCAAATGCCCACTGCCCATGGGGAAATTGAATGTAACCGAAGGCCAGGGCACGCTAGACGAATACGAAGATTCAGTTCGTTCGGATCACATCCGGAATCGGGAGGCGGAGCGGAACGCGGCCAAGTCGATAGATATGGATTCCGCAGAAGCATTATCATCAACTTCGATGGCTGTCGAGCCCGGCGCCGGTGGCTTGCCATTCTCCGCCGCTAGGGCAGTCACACCGGTGGGCTTGTCTTTTGCTGACTCGTGATTCGGATCCTCCTCTTCTTCCTCTTCTGTCTTATTCTGTTCCTGCAACCTCTTCTCCTCCTTCAAGCGTTCAACCTCGGCCGTGGCCATCTCCAACAAGATTTGGAACTTCTCCTGGACGCCCTGCAGTTCAGCGGAGCAGTCTCCGCAGCGAAGGAATTGGTGGGCACCTGACTCGCACATGCTCTGTGCCAGCTCCAGCTGCTTGTCGGCAAAATCAAAGGGGGATTCTTTCTTGGTGTTGCGCCTTGGGCCAACAGCAGCCGCGAGTTCGGATGCCGTCTGGGCTGCGTTGATCTGGCCGAAGGTGGTGGTCGACGGGTCACTCAATTTGGAAAACATACTCATAGCAAAGCCGCCCGGCCTGACCATCTGCGACATTTTGCCTCTGCGGATGTTATTCCTCGCGGAGCCGATATCCCGCACCACCTGTTCCATTTCCTTCTGTGCGTGGCCGTCGTAGTGGACGACGACCATATGGCGCGTCCGAATGATCGGAGGAGCATCGTCGCCCGATCGAACTGACGGCTCGTCATCTGTCCGTCTCTTTCGAGGGTTTGCGGCGGACGCGTCCTCGGGAGGATTCGTGTCATCGGGGCGAAGCGAGTGAAGTGAACTGTTCTTGCGCCGGCGCGGCTTGACATGCGTGAGTTTCTTGTACTCTGCGGAGAATTCGGCGTGTTTGGCGGCCGTATACGTCGCCAGGTCGGAGACTCGGGTGATCCATGACGGTAGGTTTTCACTAAGGTAGGCGAAGCTTTGCAGCGCATCCATCGAACGGGCGGCCATGGCTGGTGGCCGCGCTTAAGGTTTCGTTCGATAGCGGATGGGAAGGTTGCAAAGGAGATGTATCTCTTTACGTTCGTACGGTCGTAAAATCGTTAAATCCCACGGATTCCAGACCGATTTGCAGGCTATGGTGGAATTGCAGGCAGATCGCGAAGAGAGAGGGGAGAGAGTGAGTCGAAACCAAGTGATGGACGGCGGATCTCTACATAGCCTGGCACCACTCGAGCCGCGGCAAGAGAAAGGGAGGACAGCTCCAAAGGCGATCCGGGCCAACCACAGACAGTGAAGCAGTGGGATTGGACTTGTCTCCCTCGTCTTCTGTGCAGAGGATGGGAAGAATGGAAGAGGATAAATAATGCAGAAGGTAGAATCGGAACGTGGGATCAGATCGATGGGGAGAGAAGAAAGACGACGGGGGGGGAAGAAGAGAAAGATGTCGGTTGGTATGGGCAGCAGCAGGTACTTAGTCTACTTGGCCGGCCAGGCCGACAGAACCGTAGAGAGGGCAGAGAGAGGGGGGGAAGACGGCAGGGCGAGGTCGGCGGTAAGATTACCGTTTTTACCGTCACGGACGCTGCCCGCCGGGTGTAACAGGGGCTAACGTAACGTGGTAAGGTGGTACCGTAAGATGGTAATAATGTCTGTTACTGGAACTGTCTATCCCATTTAATTAATTCCTCGCTCGTCGATGACCAAGTAATCATCTTGTCGCTGTCTTTTCTCTGTCTCTCTTTGTCTGTTCGTCTGTCTGTTCGTCTGTCTGTCTCTCTGTCTATTCATATACCACGGTGGGAGGATAATATCGAGGCAGAATGTGAGCGACCACTCGAATTCTTTCTCGAGGTCCCGTAGAACAATACTAAACGCCTCCCCCCTGTCAGACTAACGCACAGCGCGTTCAACGACCAACGGTCCCAGTGTTAGTTACCTATCTCGAGACTGACCCTCTACGTGTGCTTGCTGCCCGGAATCGTACTTCTGATCCTGCAGCATCACTGCTTAACTACAACATCATGATTCCTGAAAGCGGCGGTGAGTGAGAGCCACAGAGCATGCAGTTTTGCCCCGTGCAGCATGCGCATATGCTGCGGTTGGACCGCAACGATCACAGTCATCCTCAAAACGAGAGAATCGGACATGGCGGCGCTCGGATCGTGCTGGGACTTCTCTCAAATCTCATCTGCAGAGATTATTATCTGGACGGAAAATCTGGTGGCCGGTGCCAGGCCCCGTGCCCCGCCAGGCAAGAGTCTCAAGAATAAGAACAATAGTCAGTTAGTAGATAATAATAATATCAAATAATGTCTACAGAGTAATGAAACTATTAACTCCATACACTGACAGTGTCCCTAGTTCTCTTTCATCTCAGCTTTAGAGTTATAAGAATCCATAGGGCTGTTGGGAGCAGGATTGAAAATCCGGCAGTTGAGTGAACCGGCAGAGGACGGACAATACCCGACTCGTTGAACCTCAAAGCTTCTGGAAAACGGTCTGGATATTATTTAGCTAAGCCATGGCGAGAACACATCCGAAGGGTCCCGTCAGGATGACAGTAGCCGATGCTGCTCCAACTTCCAACCCATTATTCTCTCTCCTCTTCGGACTTCCCCAGTCTGAGGACGAAGCTTGCGTGCGTACTCCATAACTACTTGCATCCACGAGAGTTAGTTATATAAAGCGACATGCCTCAGGAAACTCTAGTAGTTAATCGGCGACTTGGCGGGGACGCTCGGGGATTAAGGCTACTGCCAAAGACGGAAGGCGGTCTCCGCGGAAACGGGAAGAGGAGAAGGAAGCCGCGGTTAGTGCCAGTTTAGCGGCTGAGGGCTGCGGCAGTTTCCGCCCGGGCCTTTTTATTGCTATTATTCGTCCAGAATCAGGTCAGATTCAAAATAATAATAAATAAGAATAATAATGCGAAGAAGAAAAAGAGAACTGTCCGATGCCGATGCACGACACGGCCCGCAGTTTGACGCCAAATAGGGCTTTTGGCGACGGGCGAACGGAGTTATAGAGTTATATTATCATACTTATCATCAAATTCCACGATGTTACTGCAGTTCTCCGCATTCTACCGTACAGTCGTCCGTCAGCCGCCCGAGGGCTGTGCCACTGTGGCACCCACAGATGTCAATTCTGTAGTCGGTGGTCGATTCCACTCATCGACAGGAGAACAGTTCGTTCTCAGTCTTTGAGAGAAATAATAATAATGCATAGAGTACGGAGTATCTACCATACTCCAACTTCTCCAATTTCTCCAACTACTACTCCAGCGGATCATACCGCCCCCAACGCTGCTCGTTTCACCTGGACAGCGGAGACCGTCCCCATCAATCACGTGGCGCGGCTCCCGATCCGTGATCTGCGTCTTGACGATCAAAGGGCCACGGCACCACCGGACGGACGTGTTCTCCAGAAACCCCCATGGCCATCGTTGCTGCTGTCATCATTGACCCCTTTTGTATCGATGCATTATTATTATCTGCGGCTGGCAGTATCATGATCTCCCAGATAATACGCAACCCTCGAACCACTTGTTGCCTGCAATCGTCGTAGATGCGTAAGTATCAGGTGATCATGCTGCATCGTGGCTCCTTACTTTTTCACCGTCTATGATGTGCATTTGTGCCCACAAATATTATCAAATATGATTTACACAGGGTAGAGAAAACTAACTGCTTCTGGAAGCTTCAAAGTATCAATCACAGGCATCTCACATCATCAAGGCCAAGCTCAGTGACGGGTGAAGGCTGTCTTTACCGTACCTTTTCACTGCTTTCTTTCATCTCTCGCCTTGTTTCTTTCCTCATCATTGTACTCTCGAGCCCCCGTGTGCCTATGCTTGACGGCAGGAAGCACGTGGAGATGGCTCGGACAGACGTCCCATCATAGTTACTCTGCATTGATGTAAACTCATTGACATCGACCCGAATGCATATCTCGCAATTCCTGCAGATGTTTTATTTTTTTCCTTTCCATCTAAGCTCTTCCAGTCTGGGCATTACACAGCGATACTTCATATCTAATTGGAAGGTTCCATTGATGTCACAAGATATGAGATATATTCTGTCATTCCGCACATGATATGTTCATTGCCACTTGTGATACCCTATGAATAGCTTCAGGGAGACATTGATACTGTTTCGAATCTTCGAAGCAAGTGATTTGCTGTTCAATCAATAATTATACAGGACAAGTGAAACAATTGTGAAAACAGCTCGCAAAAGGACACCGCCATGCAAGAGAATCAGGAATTTGTGTCCGAGTACCGAACTTGCTGATGAACCCGCAAGAAGGACATATGCTGGGTATAATCAAACAGGGGAAGCAGACAGGACAAAACGAAACAGATTATGAGAACAACCCGCAGAAGAAGCCCGCCAAAGAATATCACGATGCAAGATAGTTGATGATTTGTGGCTGAGTGTCAGCCACGCGGTTTCCGCAAGAACATACTCTGGGTATCACAAAACAGGAGAAACAGACAGGACAAACCGAACACCGCAACATCACAAAAGCAAGAAAAGACAGAAACCGCTCACCTCCTCCCAACGCCAACATATGCAGAACTACTGCGGCCTGTCGTGCCCGTCTCAGGCCCGTACCACCGAGGTGCCGGACCCAAGAGGGCAACGACAGGCGCAGACAAGACAAACCAACAGAAAACTCAAGACCAGACAACAAAACAAAACAACGTACAAGCCCACCCTGGGCCATCTCACCGAAGCGGCAGGCCCAGGGGGCAAGCAAGAGGAAACCAAAAGACAACCCACAAAACAACCCACGAAACAAAAAGACCAGTCCAGACCCAATTCAAAACCTATCTTTCTCGCGAAGGACAACAAGACGCCCGACGAGTATCCTCTCACCAGTAGGACGAGGGGAACTTATCCACCCCTCGCCCACTGGTCCGCCCAGCCGTCAAGGTGGTCCTTGACGGCTTGGAACGCCTCCATCGCGGCCACCCACTTGGAGTTGGCATCCTCCACCAGAGCTTCGAACCTCCGGCTTTGGACGCGATGGTAGGCGATCATGGCGGACCCTTCCAGGTTGTCGAGTGGGAAGGGGATCGGATACCGTCGCTCGGGAGCTGCGGCGGGTGTGACGGTCTGAACCGTCGAGGCGGGCACGACAGGGTCGGCAAAAGCGACACTCTGCGTTGGCTTGCGTGCCCGCCTCGGACGCTTCACGGGAGGTTTGTTCTCCTCCCTGACCGTGGCGGTTGTCGCGCCAGCAGCGGCTGCAGCCTCTGAGTCGGCTTGAGGCTCTTCGGCCTCGCGCTTCCTCTTCGAACTGCCCCGAGTCTGTCTCTTGGCAGGGCCAGCTGCGGGCCCAGCGTCAAGAGAGGGCTTTGTCTCCGAAGAGACGGCACCACCCTCCTTCTGCTGGGCCTTTCGCGCCCTCTTTGCAGGTGGGGGAGCCTCGGCCTCCACGCCCACCACAGAGACGTCGTTGTTGTTGGCGTCCTTTTGCTTGTCAGCTGCGACGCCGACCTGGGACCCTGCATCCCGCTTCCGTTTCTTGGAAGGGGAGACGTTGCTCGCTGTGGAGGAAACATCAGAATATCAGCTGACTTGTTCATAGATAGGAGATAACTTTCTAATGCTAACGGAGAAAGACATCATTGACTTACCATCGTCGAGTACCAGACGATGCTTGCAACGTATCTTGGCTCTTTTGCAGGGACCACAGGCCGGGCCGAGCTTTTGACCCTCGGAGTCATTGGCTGCCGAGGAAAGGACGCCCTACATCAAACGACAGTCAGTCACTGAATCATGAAAAGAATGACAACGTCCAGAGACGAAAGAATGGATCGAGTACTTACTTTCTTGCCCTTCGCGGGCGCCGTTGGTTTTTCCGCGGGCTTCGGAGCCCCGTTGTTGGTGTCTCCCCCAGCGGCCTCCACCGGCTGGGGGTTGGGAACGGGGCCCGACGCGGCTTGACTCCCCCGCTTCTTGCGCGGGGGGTCGCTTCTCAGAAGCTTGAGCCTCCCTGAGAAACGCTCCCTATCGAAGTGCGTTGGGCACAGTTCGTAATGGTCCTTGTAGGGGCCATCCTCCAGGGGGGTGCCACAGATGCGGCAGACGACTTCGATTTCGTCGGCCATTGTTCTTCTGTGGCGAAGCAGAAGAGAAGAAGTATGAAAGTTGTCGAGAAGAAAGAAGGCCGTTGGAAAGCTAGTCCAACCGGCGCAGATGGTTGTGTCGAAAAGTGCAGACAAGACTCGAAAGGCCGTCAGCAACGAGATGTCAAAGTGGTGAGGTGAAGTAAGAAGTTGTTGAAAAGTGCAGAAAGAACTCAAATGGTCACCGACAAAAATTTATCAAAATGATAAGATAAGAAGTTGTCGAAGGAGTCTTGGAAGCAGCGAAGTGCAGACAGGGCTCGAGCCGTCAGCAACGAGATGTCAGGGTGGTAGGGTGAGAAGTTGTCGAAAGTCTTTCAGCAGAAAATGCACGAAAGAGTCGGAGGATCGCCAGCAGCGAGTTGTCAATGTGGTATGGTAAGAAGAAGTTGTTGAAAGGGTCTTTAGCAGCGGAGTGCACAAAAGATTCGGAGAGCCGTCAGAAGAGGTTTGTAAGTCACCAAAAGGTCAAGAAGAAGGATGAAAAGGAGTTAAGAAAAGGCCTGTCAGAACGAAGTGCACAAAGACTCGGAGGGCCACCAGAAGAGGCTTTGCTAATCCCCAAAGTTCAAGGGTGATGATGAGTTCTTAAGAAAGAGGAAGAAGCTCGACGTGAGGGTTGTCCAGAAATCTGAAGATCAGCGCGGTGTTGATGTCCGCACGAGAAGATGTTTCCTGAAGGATCGGAATATGATCTGGAGAAGTATGAAGAATGAAAGAGTGATGACCAGTTATGAAGAGGATGAAGAAGCTCCACGTGATGGTTGTCCAGGATTATGAAGATCAGCAAGATTCTGAAGATCAGCGCGGTGTTGATGTCAGCGCGAGAATATCTTTCCTGGAGGATCGAAATACGATCTAGAGAGGTATGAAGAATGATGAAGAATGATGACGAGTTATGAAGAGAATGAAGAAACTCGACGTGTGGTTGTCCAGAATTCTGAAGACGAGCGCGATGTTGATATTCCACGCGAGGTCTCACGAAACCCCTGAACGTTCAAAATATGATCTGGAGGAGTATGAAGAATGATGAAGAGTGATGACGAGTTATGAAGAGGATGAAGAGGATGAAGAGACTAGACTCGACGTGTGGTTGTCCAGAATTTTGAAACCAACGCGTTGTTGATGTCCACGCGAGGAGATCTCACGAAACCCCTGAACGTTCGAAATATGATCTGGAAAGGTACGAGATATGATGAAAAGTGACGACGAGTTATGAAGAGGATGAAGAGACTCGACGTGACGGTTATTCAGAGTTCTGAATACCAGCGTGATGTTGACGTTCACGAGAAGAAGAGGTGGAGAGAAGGAGAGGAAGAAAGTAGAGAAAGGTTGTGTGGGAGATGCTCTTTATACCCTAGGTGGGTGAAGCCAGAGCAACACAATTAAGCGAGTGTGTGTATACGGAGTGCTCCGGTCCATCTGTTGTTATGATATCGAGTTGTGTTCCTTGCAGGCGAATCCCAGGTGACAAAGGCTTTTTACATACCCTACAAGGGTCACCGACGTGGTAAAAAAAGAGATTCGGCCATTATTGCGGGGATCAGGAACCCAGGGTTTATAAAGATGGCAGAACTGGGAGTATATTGCTTTACTGCTGATATCTGCTTCTAGACTGCATGTCACAGGCTTTTTTAAGGCCACAACTCCGTCTCAACCCACCGTTTCCCTTGCTCACCGTAATCTCCAATAGAGTTCCACTGGAACCGTCTTGGTTTCTCGTAGTCATTGAGATCCAGTCGCTCGACTTCCTCTGGGCGAATGACAACGACACGGAAGTTCTTCCTGGCTGTGGGATCATGGAGGTCGTGGACTTTCTGACCCAACTTGATATTTGGATCGCTTGGGACTTCAGTAACAGGATGTCCTGGTGGTGGGTTTCTGAAAGAACCTGCCGGTTGCAAGTTAGCATAAAAAGGAACAAAGTTGTCCGTCTATATCGAGACAATTGGAGTGATATCAATGAATATGTCAATGGACAATGCCCGGTATGCAAGCCGCATAATAAAGCACATTCAAAGAACAATAAAGATCCATCCCATAAGACATAAAGAAAAACAAAATTCACTACTCACCTCTCATAACCGGAGTATGGTTCGCAAAATACGTAGTAATCTCTTTCTCCCAGCTCCATTCTCCTCCCACAGCCGTACCACCTGCATCTCTCAACCTCATCCCCTTCTTAATCTCCTCCCTCGCCTCCAATTCCCCTCCCTCTTCCGCTGAAGCTCCAATAACAAACGCCCTCCCTTTGATCCTCCATTGGTTCTTGGCCTCTTTCGCCCAAAAAACCGTCTCGACCACGCCCTCAGACCCCACCAGCTGACCCGTCTTCTCCATCCTGACATCGGTCGTGAACGTGAGCATATCACTTTCGAAAATCAACGGATTCAACTCATCCTCCTCTTTAAGCTGCTTCTCCGCCTCGGGGTGCAGTTCCGGCTGGCCCCAGAATGCGCGAAATCCAACATATCGCACGCGCGGCACCCATTGGCCTTGCGGAGCGCGCGATATGGTCGCGAGGGCCATTTCACGACTTGTCATCTTTGAGAGATGGTCCTGGAATAACTTTCGCCAAGGCGCGGCGGCCGCTGGACTTGCGGGAGATGCCATTGAGGAGATACTGCGAAATTGATTGATGTGGTGGTGATGATTGAAGATTCGAGATGCGAAGAAGGAAAGTGGCTGATGACGGAATAGCGTAGATACCATTCAACAGCGGGTGAGATATGAACGGATAGGATAGATTTTATCAATCGGTATCGTATCTACACGCCTTATATCCGATAAAGCTGACGTGCAAAGGGCTCCGGTAACTATGCCATGTACCTGCTGTTCGTTCGTTCGTTCGTTGACCCCGCGTAAGCAGTATGTAACCTACCTACTTAAATACGGAGAATGACACAGTCAAAAACTTCCCCAGGCTGACCACACAGAACGCTATTCAACCGATTCAAGTGTCGAATAAACACCAAGTAAAGGGTCGATCCTAATCATTCATCTACAAGGGCAAGAAAACAATACCTCTTCGAACGGACGTTCTGGCTGGCCGCTGTTGACGTCGTTTTTTTCTTGGCTCGCTTATCTTATCGTTGTCACAAGCCCCGCTAACTTACTTTACTCTTATTCCAACCCACCAGCTCAATCACCTGGTGCTTTCCATGTATAAGGGATGTTGCTTATTAGCGCAGATTTACCTTGTATGGGGGATTCAGTGGGATCATTTTATGTATACACGTAACAATGGTCTAAGTATACAACCGTTAAACTGACCAAAAATAGAAATATATATATAGAACCATATACATGAGAAAGCCTCTTCAAAGAATAAAACGCAGCACACGAAGCTGGAATACGAAGATTTGAAGATTTGAAGATTCAATGTTCAGAATTTGCGATTCTATCAGACCCCGAGATATATCCTGTATAACTCAATCCGGTCCGTGTGCAGAAATCAACATGGGTAACTAGCGGAAGGGGGAAAGCGAGATTGGGATAGACTGTCAGGGCCCTATGGCTGTTGTCAGCATATTGACATTGTTTGACGTCTGATCTTGATCGTTGTTAATATATATGGAAGATAATAAAGCACATTCTTTAATACCTGAATAGTGGTGTGTGACGTCTCCTTGATGTCGGCTGCTGCACGGATTTAGCAGGTTTGTCACGGCCTGGTCTAGGATGGACTCAGGTTGGAACTCGGACAGTCTTTGCGCTAGACCGAGGAAGACAGCTACAAGAGCCACAAGATCTCCTAGATCACACGACACAGCAGTTTATAAGTCAACTACTCATATTATTGATGTAGATGTCAGAGGCTTAGCCACTGGATGATTCCACAAGCAAAGAACAGCCCTCTCTTAGAATGCCATTTAAATATAAACATACTATGAAAACAAACTCCACAAACACCGAAACCAGCCTGTAGATCAGTACATGAGCTTTTGTATCGTACTTTTCGCAAAACCGGCAGCCCCTAAATAGAAGGCCTCCGGACCAGTATGCAAAGACCCCTGATTATGGACCCCCCATTCCTGTCCTCCCATACGACAGCTAACAGTGGACGCTAGAAGGTCACATCTGCATCTTGTCTTCATCTTCTTCATCAGCTCCCAGCGCGCCACCGGGTATCCGACCTTCGTTCAGCTCCTTCTCCAATCTCGTGATCTCCTGCAAGCTCTTGGCCTCACGGATCATCTTCTCGACGCGCTTCCTTTCTTTCTCCGTCAACTTCACGCGGATCGCCTTATCGCTCGGCGCACCTGGTGCCGCCGCAGAAACATCGAACGCGCGGGACTTGATGCCGATGATCTTGGATGCAAGAGACGTAGGCTCTTCATGGGTTCCGAACAGCTCAGCAGCTTTTGCGCGCTCAGCATCCTTGACCTTGTGATAGTCCAGGAAGCGGACGGAAGGAATGCGCCAGATGACGTAGTATCGGTAATGCTGCGCTGAATTAGCTACTAAGTCTTACGGTCTCAGCTGCCAACCTTCCTTACCTCTTTTCTCGTGACAGGATTCTCCAGTAGAACCAAATGCGTCAATCGTGTGAACTTCCCAAGCGGATCTAGGTCGGCCAGTTCGTTCATATTGTTCGACGTCAGGACAAGGTTCGTTAGATTCGGTATCGAAGAGGCCAAACTTGGGTGGATCTGGCTGACTCTGTTGCGCGCCAGCATCAGGCTGCGGAGTCGGGGAAAGAAAGGAAAGTTCGAAAGGGAGGAGATATCGTTATCCGTGAAGTCGATAGCATCTTGGTCCTATAGAAGACAAAACGTACATATAAGCACTCTTCCAAGTCTACTTTCTCAATAATTACACAGCAGACGGGTGCGCATTGGCCCGTTAAAATGCATGCTACCAGCGCAACGAGGCCTTGAAATGACGCGACGACAGAGTTGAGTTGCTATGACATACCTTTGCAACACCCAGATTCTCGATAGCCGGAATCTTATGCCCTATACGCCACAAACACACGAACCGATATCAATGGTGCTCTTTTTCCAAAGTGTAGTACCTGCCCTTTTCAGGTTTTGGTGTGTAACGCACCTCGGAGATCCAGCTCGCGCTCCTTGAGCGGGTTGATATAGGAGAGGGAGTTTTGGATAAGTTCGACGGTCAATCGCATGATGGTGGTATGAGGGATAAATACTGTTCTATCGCGATATCATGAGAGTAAGAATAAAAAGTCGATAATGTCCGGGCAAATGCAGAATCGAAAGCGCAGAAAGGTGTATGATGGAGGTGAAGCTCGTCTCGGCGGGCAAAAGATCGATCCGCGCAGCTTCCAAACCAAGAGACTGCGGAGGTCACGTGTGCACCAACCCTCTATTAAGACGTCAGTCTGTCCCGACTCCAGACCCTACAAAGATACAATGTCGCTTGGTAGATCTTTTGAGCTGTCCTGGTATGAATACGACAAAAGACTTTCCAGAGGGCTAGTTACTGCACCATAACCAGCGTGATAACTGATCTGAGATGCCTTTAGTGGCCCTCCCGGAACTGTATGATCAATTCAGGGACAGGAGTTTTGACTTTCTTGAATGAAAATAAATTGAAGGCTGCGGAAAAGTAATTACATCAGATACACATGAAGGTAGAACATCGAAGATATATATATTTGTAAATCAAATTATCGTCAACGAAGAGACATCAGCAGAGAACGTCTGATCCACAGACTACCGCGCAAGCAACAAGTTGGAAGCAGAATTCTGAAAATCATCGTACAGGACGTCTAACCAATCCATTACCTAGGATGAACCGAAACACCGATCTAAAGAACTCCGTAACGAAACCATATGCAGAATACCGTACCCTCCCCGGAAGCCAGCTAATCGTCAGCCACAGGCGTCATCAAGGGCGACTTATGATGAGATCTTATCGGACTGCCGGCTCTCGACCGTCGTCCGTTTGAAGTTGGGCCCAAGGCTATGGGTGTCAAGTGGTCTCGACTTTCCGTTCTGACAGCCAAACCGGTCCGATCCATGCGGTTCCCGCTTGAGCTTCCAATTCCCAACCCAACACTTCCACTAGAACTGTCGTCAAATCCGAATTTGAAGGTTGGGGTCTTTGTTGGAGACTTTGTGCCATTCCAACTGAATGCCCGCTTCGGCATGCGATAGGCCATCGAATCGGGATCGCTACTGCCGTCACCGGGATCTGAGGCTTCTCCCAGTTCAAAATCACGGCTGCCATCCTCGAGGACCCTTTCATACGATGCAGATCTTCGTCCAAGAAAGGGAATTTTGCCGCCAAAGATCCTTCGCTTCTTGTGAGGAGAGTGCGGGCCAAAGTGGAAGAAGTTGATGATTTTATGGTAGATGCGAGAGCGACGATTCCGACCGCAAGCAAAGAAGGCAGCCAGAATGACCAAAAAGACAAAGACTAAAACTCCCGGAATCCTCCTAGGAGATTCCCCGGCGAAAAGGGCCTCCTGCCAACGCCCCGACTCAGCCTCCGGAAGCAGCTCAACACTGGGATACTGGAAGTCACCCGGAATGCCTGGGACATTGCTACCAAAGCCCACTGGTAGAGCATCTTCCTCGTCTGGAGGCACTTGCGCAGAAGCATAGAGCACCATTTTCCCCAGCGTCCAGCTAACTTCGGTAGAGTCGATTTTGTGGACAGGCTGGAAGGGATCCAGGAAACCTTTCTCCTTGCCATGCTGGAGAACCTCTTTAGTTCCATTATGTCTTGAGCCCGCTGTATCTTCGAGCCCAACGCGTGGTATCCCAATGCCGCTGTGCAGCACATTGATGATCCAAGAAGCCTTGAAGCAGACCTCATATGCCATTTGCCGATCGACCTTCTTCCCCCACCGGTGCTCTGCGATGCCAACATCGAGGGAATCCCAGTCCTGCGAACAGAACTCTTGTACTCTTTGTTGGTACGTATTGAAATCGTACGCCTTATCCTTATAGCCCATCTCGAAGATCTCATGCGTCGTGTGCCAATATTCACTGATACCAACAAAGTGGTTCACGTCGAAGTCAATAGCTGGGACGTGTATACCGTGGAGCAAGCAAGGTTCATCCGGGCATGGCGCATCTTTGTCCAGCAAAGGGTATGTCTGTCGAAGACACTCATCGAATTTTCCCGTGCCTAGAAGATGGACGTCCGCGACAGAATCGGCAGAAAGCAATTGCCCATCAAGAGAGGTTCGCAGGCCAGCAGGAAGGCATGGATCTGGTAATTCCCTGCTTTCCTCCCCGCTTGCTTCTCGGAGGTGCTTGATGTACCGATTGCGAGCCTCGTGGACCCCATATTCTAGCCAGGAAGTGACAAACACTTTGTGCTCCTGAGGAGAACCATCCACGTTCCGCATTCTCAGCAACTTCAAGTCGTTGGCATGTTTCTCAGCCTCGGTGGCGTTGGGAGCAAAAGCAATCTGTGCTGAGGCACCACCCATATCCAAAAAGCCATAGGTGCTGTGTCCCTTGCCATGATCGTGCTTATCCGGGGCATCGAAGCTGCCCAAAAGGTAGTTTGTGGCGATCCAGCCATACAATCCTTCCGTTTCCCCCGAAATTACTTGGATGTGAAGATCGCAGTCGGGCAGCAAGAAGTCGGAATGCGAACGGGTGTAGGAACAAATTCGATCGAGCAGGAGCTGTCGTTCGACATTACCTAGTAACCGCATGCCAGCTGTGGCCAGAAGAAATATCGGTGTCTCCTTCACGGCATCCGCCGGCACAACCGCAAGCGCATGCTGCAGCAGCGATTCCAGGTGCTCCGGACCGACCTGGTCTATCTTGGTCGCAAAAGACGACACACCTAAACGGTGGATATCAGCAAGAGTGATGTCTCTCTTGTGTTGACGGTTCCAGTATCACCCACCAGGATGGATCTTCTTCGTCCATTCCTCCTTTGTCTTGATTTCCGGTAGCGACTTCAATCGCTCCGGATCCGCCTCCTTGCGCGCCTTATTATTATCTAACCATCGATAAACATGTACTCGAGTCCCCTGCACATGGTAATTAGAAGCCGTCGACTGCAAAGACAATCTCCAGAGTATACTCACAGACGAGCCCGCGTCCAGGATAACTCCATATCGCCCTGTAGCGCCATCTCATCAGCACTTGACTCGTGGCTCGGAATAAGACTGCTGCGAGTTACTTACATTTGCCCATTTGGAACGGAATCCGTTATGAGAGCATGGCCCGATAGAACGACAGGGGATCAGCGAATGTATGGCGAGGCGTCGCAACTGATGACGGCCAGCCTGGTGAGATTGTGTGTCTGTCTGGTAGAGGATTCAAACGCAGTCAAGCAGCACCACGGCAGAACGACCGAAACGAATGGCGGGGATCAATAATAAAGCGATGGACGAGCGAGAGACCGGAAAGACGCAGATATGATAAGAGACAAACGTTCATCGGGGGGACGCGACAGCTCGGAGGGAAAAGGTTACAACGGGCGGCGATCCTTGGCGGGAGGCTTTCCGCACCAGGAAGGACGCAGGCGGATCATCGTCCTTGATCGGCTTCACTTCACGTGGCGAATCTTCGAGCACTGCCGCAGTCCGATGTTTTCGTCCAGACTATAATAATTATAATAATTAATTATAATTATTCGTCCCAGCCTCTTGCAACGAAAAGGGCAGTCAGCAGATGATGACGACGCTTCTGTCGCCGGAACGGTCGCATTTGATGGCCACGGTTTCTCGAACTCTATGGATGCCATCGATTATTCTCCCTGTCGCAGAAACATGCAAGGGCCACGTCCAGAGAATGTCAACGATGAAGTGACACTTGAGAACCCTGGCGACGCAGTACTCCGTACCATACATAATCATTGTTGCAGATCGACTTCAATCCTGGATCGTCATACCATCCGTCCATCCTCCTCCGCATGGGAAATTGCCCTAACTGCCATTCTGAGTTTCTGGAAACACTATTTGCTATGGTATTGGATTCTACCATAATTAACTAACACTTAGCTTATCTGACTCGACGGAACTACGCATCCAGGTCTTGATGCCATTGTGAGAGGCGATGCGGGGTGTCCCCCATGACGTGGGCACCCCCCGGTGTATTAAGGCACGGCGTTTCAGGTAATAGACAGTCTAAAGGAGTATGGGGACTCCTAGATTATTGATCTGAAGCCCTTCCCTGCAGTTCCGGCGATCATATGAGGCCACGAGTCTGTCATGCTGGCCAGTCCCGACTGGGCCAAGAGAAAATCACTGCTCTATTTATAAATTGACCGACTCTAAGCGACAAAAATAAACATCCATACACAGTAATCGCATTACTTCCCGCTCTCTTCAGCACTGGAAGCGGGTTGCTTCTCAGGAGCAGGTGAAACCGGCTCTGCCTTGGCTGGTAAAGACAAAAAACCGGGGGTAGTTTCAAACATAGTCCAGTCGCCAATCTGCTCATCAATGAATTGAGCTCGGTCGAGGCCAATCATCTCCTGCTCCTCATTGACGCGGAGGTTCATGCCGGGAATGTACTTCAGGATGTACAGAAGGATACAGGTAACGACAAAAGAATATGCCGAGATAGCAGTGACCTCGGCGAGCTGCTTTCCCACCTGCACGCCGTTGCCATTAATGCCGCCGGTTTCCATCGTGCTCCCATCCAGAGCGGACATAGACTCGGAAGCGAAGATACCCGTGAGAAAAGCTCCAACCATACCACCGATGCCATGGAGCTTGAAGACTTCCATGCCCTCATCAATGTGTAGCCAGTCATTGACATTCTGCAGGGATGAGCAGACGATAGCAGTGATGAAACCGATGCAGGCTGCCAGCCACAGGGAGACGAACCCAGCAGCCGGTGTGATTCCAACAAGGCCGGCAATGGCACCCTCGCACGCGCCTACTACCGAGAATTTGCCTTTGTGCTTGATGAAGTCCACCAGCACCCATCCCAAGACACCGGTACATGCCGCAGTGTTGGTGTTGAATACAGCCAACATGGCTCGCATGGACGCGTTCAACGCAGAACCACCCTGACTCCCTGTTAGAACGGCACCACAAAAAGAAGGACTCGGATACATACGTTGAACCCAAACCAGCCGAACCAGATAAATGCGGTTCCAATGAAGACCAAAGTGGTATTGTGAGGCTTGCCATGAGAGGCTTCCCCATGGTGCAGACGCTTTCCAAGGACCCAGGCATAGGCGAGAGCAGACCACCCAGAAGCGATGTGGACGGGGCCGCCTCCGGCAAAATCAAGAGCTGGCAGATTATATAGCCATCCGTTGCTATTCCATGTCCAGCAGGCGATAGGGCAATAGACGATGGTGGCCCAGAAGAAGCTGAAAACCAGAGAAGGGAGGATATTTCCTCTCTCAAACGCTCCACCAACCACGATTATAACCTGGAGAGATCAGTCTATGATCTTTGGGGGTAAGCTAGGGGTCGGCTCACCGTGCAGGCACAGAAGAGAAGCTGGTACAGACAGAAGACAATCTCCGGCAGTACAGCAGATCCCGGGGATGGTGCTACAAGGACGTTCATCAAACCGAAGTTCTTGAGATCCCCAATGAACGGACCAGCCGTCCGGGAATACGCCAAGGAATAACCCCAAAACATCCACTGAAAAGTCGTGCTACCAACACCTCAGTTCATGGTTCTTGTTCGGTAACCGGTCTGACGACTTACACTGCAAGGAGCATTATTGACTGGAACAACAATGCCAGGGCCGATTTCCGCCGGGCCAGACCGCTGTAGAGCAGTCCAATCCCGGGGATAATCAGCCAAACAACGAAGCCGCATAATATGATGTATACATAATTCCACTCAAATCCTTCATATTGAGCGTTGACGTTCACCTTCAGCGGATTACCCCCGCTGGGCTCAGACGCATTGTACACGGGCTATTCCAGTCAGACAACAATCATTAGTTAAAATCCTTGAACCAGAGAAGTGACAATTGCACATACAGCGTCCGCCATTGGTTTTACTGCCAACAAGCACCAACCTCCACTATTGCCGAGCACTGCTGACTTGAACAGGCAAAGGATGGCTACGTCTGCGAGCTAAAGTCCTCATTCAGTTTTTGACGGACACGCAATGGCCCGCGGGACCGCACCCTATATATTATTCTTGCTATCCGTTATCCTCTATCAGCCCCATAGTGGCGGATCGTACATCAGCCTTCATTAAGACACCATCCAGAGCGGGCGTCCGCTCCACTCGCCGCTTGCTCCTTCCGGCTGGCAAACGCGAAGAGCCCTTATCTCTCTGACGCCTGGCTCACACTCGTTTCCCATACGCTGAACCAAGGCCAAGGATCTTAGCAGAGAAGTGGGAGCGGACATTTACGGAGGGGAGAAATCAAATAAATAATTCATGTGACTCCGCTGGCGCATTTCCTTTATCAATATCATATCACAACAAGCTGCGCCGCAGTCGTCACGACGAGGCCTAATGCTGGAAGTTCCTGCGCGTCCGGATTAAGCAACCATATCTGGTTTAGACTCATCTCGCCTACTGACACTTTATCAGAAGGACGATCGGGATGTATTGGCTTAATAAGGGGCCTTGATTGGCGGTAGATAACAAACTCTTGGCATCATTTCGTATGTCAGTCAACTTACACATCTAACTTACCTAACTGACCAGCGGGATAGTTAACAATAATATTAGAATTACACCCCAGTACATGTATGCATACATACATACTAAACTTCACTTCTTTCACTTGTAAGCGTGATTGACAGAATCTACGGGTTAGATCCTTTCCGTCTCTGATCTCGGTCGGGAAGTGTTTCATCTGAATAATGGTAACTAGTATGCACATGGAGACCTCCTGGACTTCCTTGCTTTATCGGCAAGCAACTACAAGAACAGCACGAAGGCACAGAGAAATTTCCGCATCAAAGCCTTGATGTTGAAACAGTACCTGCAGAAAGGGCGTCGGTTGAATCTGCCGCTAATCCACCTCGAAGAGCAGATATCCTCAAACCCACCATAATGTAAATGCCGATGTGAGGTCGATTCTACGAGATTACTTTTTGAAAGTCTGTGCAAATGCTTTTTGCAGAGGTCGACAGTGTATTCAAAGACCGGTCTTTCGTATCCTACCATAATAATCATACCGGAGATGCAACGTGATAAACGCTGTAATATGATGAAAGGAGATTCGCATTGTCTCCTTGTCTCAAGGTATATATTTAGTCTTGGAAAACTGGAATAAACCATAAACATAAAAACAAGACGAATCCGCCTTGTCTCCACGTATAACAATGGGTATTCGCCGATGAAAAGAATATCGATAGGGTTCATGGTGTGTCACGTATATATGTATATGGATATGGATGATTCAACTGTACAGGGATCGTATCGTAGACAATAACACACGTAGGTGTCAGGAAGCTCGAATCTAAAGTTTCGATACAGTCTCAATAGCCTTTCTACGGACTTTCGGCGATGAGACGCCCACGTCAGCAGTCGCGTCAATCGGCTGGGGCACAGAGGCGGTTTGGTATAGTCGACTACCGACGGTTTCAGACATGTTGAGGACGCGTGATGACACGGTAGCGCCATCTCGACGATTTTTGCTTTTGGGTCGTGTCAGCAATTGCTTTTCTGTCTCAAAGGGCCATGGAAAGTTGGAAGAGAACCGGACGCAGTTTATAAATAAAACTTACCCTTCTCTCCTCGATTGCGCAATAAGCTCCGTGAAGTCCCAAAGACGCCCACGGGCAAGCAGCTTGCCGGTGTTTGGATCTCGCTCAGGCGTCCACTCGGGTGCCAATTTCATAGTGACCTGTGAGCGGAGCTCCTTGTTCTTAGCAACTAGAATAATTCCCTCTTCTTCGAACCGTTGATAGGAATTCTTCAGGGTCTCCTTGTTGACTGCTTCGAAATAGGAGAGGTCGCCTTGATGGTACAGAGTCTTGCCTAACTGCAAATGAACGCGCATCAGACACAGGCACCTTGAAATGATCGCTACTGGATGGGGATTACCAATTGAGCGCTGTCTTGCACTTTCTTCATATCAAGCCACACGTCCGTCGGCTTGTCCAAAGGTGGAGTAAGACCCATCAATGACACTGCGCCTAGCCATGCCGCTTCGATGAAGGGCCAAATCAAGAAGCAATAGAAATCGTAATTTTCTCTTCCGCATTGACGTTCTGCGTCGCTGAGTTCGATGAAAGTTGGCGCGCCGGAAGCGTCCCGTGTGACCTTGATCACATCGTCCTTTTCTAGACCGCGAAGCGTATTCTCCAAGTTCGTCGTCAGACCATCGGGAGGGAAGATGAACTCGCCGCGGAAAAGCTGGGGATTGTCAATTCAATGAACTGGTAACGTAAGAAATGGGAACGTACCTGAGACAGGAAAGAAGCCTGTTTTCGCAGAGCATCGTATGTGATGCGCTGGTTCAGCGGACCTCCGCCCTGCTTAACCCTTGTATACATTGCTGCCGACACCAAGGCTTCCGTGATAAAGAGGTGGATCGTCATATTGCGGTAGAAAGAGAGCTGGAATCGATCCACGGCATAATACGTTGGCTCGGCAAGCCCGCTCACCTGGCCAACTAGCTTCGGTCCCATGACTTCGAGTGCGCGATCGACGACTTGCTCTGTAGGTGCTCTGTAAAAATGCGCTACTCTTCCACCTTTTGCTCGAACTCGTTCGCTAAGCCATTCCAGTCGCCGGATAAGCTCAGCTTTTCCGACACCACGACCGCGAAGAGTTAGGAGAACAGTTCCAACAAGAGCAGTCGGCATGATGACGGAGACATCGTTGATCTCAGAGAGAACTCTGTAACCTAGTGTCCGGAGTATCCTGCCTCTTTCGTCGGGAGTCAAGCGTGCACTGAGGTTCTCTGAAGGGGAGAGAGATAGTCGTGTGATCTGTTGCCCGAGGAACTCTTTCAAGCTCCACGGTTCGTGGAATCGGACATCCACGCGACCAAGCTTAAGAGAAAGAACAGACGACGAAGAAATCAAATCGGCAAGACTCTCTTTTCGCTTTGGTTGACCAAGTAGCTCGCTGATATAAGACCTGAGACATAATTAGTGATACTGGCAGAGAGATAGATAAAGATGATGGTGGCATACTCGGTCTCGACAACCTTGTCGTACTGCGTACTGACGGGACATATAATGGTATCTGCAACTCGCCCGGACAGAACGCTGTCAACAATGAAGCTGAGAATTCCAAACTTCGGAGGCAGGAGCTTCCCAGTCCTCGATCTTCCTCCTTCAATGAAACATTCAAAATTAAACCCCTGCTGCAGGAGAACGTCTATATATGTCTGTACAACTGTATGATACAGCGGATCATTTCCAAAACTTCGTCGAATCCACATTGCACCTAGGCCCTGTCAATAAACCATGTGAAAGAGTGGATATAGGATATCTCATACCTGCATGCTGCAGGAAAGGTCCTAGTAAAGGAATATTGAGATTATCTCCCGCAACGACCACGGGAAGGCCGATACCAAGACGATAGGAGATAAGTTGTAGTGAGACGTAGTCCACATGGGACTTGTGGCAGGGAAGGAATACAATAGACTGCTTTTTCTTGGCGGCCTCCGCAGCGACACTTCTGAGCCTGAGGACTTCCTCACTAGAGACATGAATCCCTACGCATGAGAGTTACTAATCTAGCGCCTGAGTCGGCTCGTCTCAGAGGCTAGCTTACCTTGGTGATATGCGCGAGTAAGCAACTGCGTGCAGAGATAGTACGCCGATCTAATAAACCTCTTGCTCTCCATCTTGCAAATCATATTGTCCAGCATCGTGTCGACCACTTCATTCAGATTGCCTTCGATCTCATTCTTTCTTTTCAGTTTAGCCTTTTCAAAGGTTTCTATCTTGGCGTTGAGAAGACCTTCTCGAGCTTCCACTTCCAAACGCGCCTCAGCCAGCTCCTTTATTTTGTTCCGTAGCAGCGGGTTCGCCAGAATGAGGCTCTTCATCCTGTCGGTAAACCCGGAATAGAAAATAGGTTGACCGATCACATCGTCGTAGGCGCGCCATCCCGAACCCGACACGAACAGACTCACTTCGCGCAAAAAGTCGAAGGGGTTCTCGCGGAATCGTCCCATCCGGTGGACAAGGTTGCGCTCCGTGATGCCATGATCCTGAGGTTCTGGGCCACCCGTGAAGCCGGAGGGGTGGAGAATCACTTGGTCTCCGACGATCTCTAGATCTGGGGCTGAATGAGCAGCATCGGCTGCCGCCTTGGTGGATGGCATTTCGATGCAGCAGTGCTCTCTAGCAATGCGGAGTTCGGAGACGAGGGGGTAAATGTATGTACAGTACAATGATGGTCAACTTATGCCATTGACGCTAGAAATGCGCAGAGACCAAAAGCATCGCGGGAACGTACTCCTCACAGGACGTCTTCGAAAGGAGTTCAAGACAGGAAAGAAAAGACCGACAATTAATAATTGCCAACAGACGTCGATCATCTTCAGAGTCCCCGGATTCTTCCCCAGACGCCTCGGATGGCCATCACGTGTCGGCAGTTGTGACGGAGCGCTAGTCCAGATGGGGAATGCGCAAGAAGGATGAGCTCAACGCAGCAGACATCATCACGGTGGATACGGAGAACAACTAGATCTCTTCTCGAGTCCCCAATTGCACAAAATGATGGTGCCTGTGTGCTTGTCCATCATCTTCGCTGGGGGTCCTTTCACTCGTCTGCACTCACAACGGACAAGTCCTTAGGTGGACGTTTCACCATTCCCTGTCAGTTACTGATACCGAGAAAAAAAAATGATGTTTCAGTGGCTGAGAGGCTTCTCTGGTAAGACATCAAATTTGTCTCAAGACTTCGTTTCCAGGATTTCTAACTGAATTGGCAGCGGTCGCTTCTTTCCCTGCAAGGATGACAGCCGGGTCGCAGATTCGCCAAATGCATTCCTTCCAGGTATTCCGTGATGTCCCTCCTCTCCGCCAATTCCGACGACAGAAATTGCTCGAGAACAGGACCGTTGGCCTCGTTCCCACCATGGGCGCTCTTCACGACGGACATATCTCTCTGATTCGTCAAGCAGCGCAAGACAACACCGATGTGGTTGTCAGCATATACGTGAACCCAACGCAATTTGGTGTCAACGAGGACCTGTCGAGCTATCCGCGAACGTGGGATTCGGATGTACAGAAACTGGAGGAGCTGAACAAGGAGCTTGCTGCCGCTGGGGGCGCAGCGTCAGGCCGTATCACGGCGGTCCTGGCTCCAACGTCCAAGGTCATGTACCCCACCTTGCCGCCTAGCTCAGAACCGGACGGCCATGGCTCCTTTGTTACGATCACCCCTTTGGCGACGAAGCTCGAAGGAGCATCCCGCCCGGTCTTCTTCAGAGGCGTCGCTACAGTTTGTACTAAACTCTTCAACATTGTCACCCCCGACCGCGTGTACTTCGGACAAAAAGACATTCAACAATGCGTCATCATCAAGCGCATGGTGAAGGACTTCCATATTGGCACAGAAGTCAAGATCCAACCGACAGTACGCGAGTCGGATGGCTTGGCCATGAGTTCCAGAAACGTCTACTTGGGAGCGCGCAGACGTGCTGTTGGGCTGGTCCTTTACAGAGCATTGAAAGCCGCCGAAGAGGCGTTCAAATCCGGCAAGGTCACTCGCAGTGAGATACTGGGTGCTGCCAACCGTGTGACGCAAGACGTATTAGCTGAGCAGCAGGCTCTGCCGCCGTCTGAACGGGCATTGTATGAAGTTGACTATATATCTCTAGCGGACCCCGAGTCTCTAGACGAGCTCGATGTGGTTGATCCGTCTGACGGTGCCATCCTGAGTGGCGCCGTCAAAATGCTTCCCATCGAGGCCCCGAAGTCCGGAGAGGACTGCGGATTGGGTTCGGGTGCTGTTCCCGTGAGGCTGATTGATAACCTCATCTTGAGCCTTTCGACTTGATTTTGATGTGTACTTCCAGATACCCACCGCGCATCTCTATTTTGCATTATCCTCATGATTCGAGGCGGTATACACTCAAAAAGGGATTTTCTGTACCAATAGATCGTGCGTCATTGACTAGGTGTCACAGCGCAAATAAAAGCGGTTAACAACGTTATCACAACATGGTAGATTCGAGAAATAATAGAGAGACATAGTACTGCCCAGATTGGAAACTAGTAAATTTTAGGGCAGAAGCTTAGGGTTCGGAGATAATCGCGGCCCGTGAAATTTTCCATCTGCGACCAAAGCAATCCCCACTCCATGACGAGAGAGCAAGAAACATCCCATCTGTTCTCCCCCATAAAAGTCCGAAATCATGGCGGACGATGGTATGCTTCTGAACTTCTCCATCGGAGAAGATATCATCAAGCCAGAACCCAAATTCAAGGGCGGAACATGGAGGGATCGATTATCCGCGAAGAAGATTGCGCTACAGCGGTCGAAATTTCCGAAAGGCGAAAACAATAAAAGACCAGGACAGAGCGATAACGCGAATCGGATTCCACTGCCTCTTTCGCGACCCGTCAAGAGACAGCGGACAGATGGTGATTTCAAACCTGCATCTAGCAGCGCTGCCGTTGCTGCTGGTGATGGCGGTCGTAAATCGCAGTCTCATCGGCAGCAGCAGTCTGGACCTCGACAGGTGATCTCTTCACTTTTCTCGTTCAATCCGACCCCGAAGACGGAAGATGAGAAACCAGCGACGGAGGATACAGCGGCGGAGCCGACGAAACCGACTAATGCGCCGCTGATTGATGGTCTCGATACATTCACAAATCTCGGATTGTCGCCTACGCTGGCGGCACATCTCCTGACGAAACTGGAGCTGAAGGCTCCCACCGCTATCCAAAAGAGCTCAATGACACATCTACTGAAGGAGGAATGCGATGCGTTCATCCAGGCTCAGACCGGCTCCGGTAAGACGCTGGCGTACTTGTTGCCGCTGGTCCAGAGAGTTATGGCACTTTCCGATCCGAAGAACGACAATGGGTCTAAACCGAAGAATGGGGATGCTGCTGTGCATCGTGATTCGGGACTATTCGCTATCATTCTAGCGCCGACGAGAGAGCTGTGCAAACAGATCTCAGTGGTGTTAGAGGGTCTACTTCGTTGCGCGCACTGGATCGTCGCGGGCACAGTCATCGGTGGTGAGAAGAAGAAGTCAGAGAAAGCAAGGTTGCGGAAGGGTTTGAATATCCTGGTAGCTACGCCCGGTCGGTTGGCGGATCATCTGGAGAATACACAAGTGCTCGATGTGAGCAACGTCAGGTGGCTCGTGCTGGACGAGGGTGACCGACTGATGGATCTGGGATTCGAGCAGGAGATTCAGGGAATTGTAAAGAAGCTCGATGAGAGACAGAGACCTAGTCGAATCCCAGGACTACCTGCAAAGAGAACCACTATCCTGTGTTCCGCTACTCTGAAGATGAACGTCCAAAGGCTGGGTGAAATCAGTTTGAAGGACGCCGTGCATATCCAAGCAGACCCAGCGGATGAAGATGATGAGACCAGAAAATCCAAGGAAGATTCCGAGTTCATGGTTCCGGCACAGCTGAAACAGTCCTACGTTGTCGCTGCTGCTAAGCTACGGCTGGTTACTCTCACGGCTCTCATGAAGCGCACGTTTGCACGCAAAGGTTCGGTGATGAAAGCCATCATCTTCGTGTCTTGTGCAGACTCTGTGGAGTTCCATTTCGAAGTATTTACGAGAAAGGAGAAGGAAGAAATCAAGGAAGGGAATGACCATGAGGCGGACGAAGAGAAGGATAAAGAGGATGAGCACAGCGACAGTGACGATGACGATGACGAGGAGGAGGAAGAAGGAGAAGGTAAAACGGACAAAAAGGGAAACAAAAAAGAATCCAAGCAGAAGTCAGACCCAAAATCTTCGCCTCATGGCACGATAGCCCCAGCAACCGCCTTCTCGAATCCTTCCAACCCCGTCACAATCTACAAACTCCACGGCTCTTTGCCTCAACATGTCCGGACGTCTACTCTCTCAGCCTTTTCCCGCAACCGTGAACCTTCTGTTATGATTTGTACAGATGTGGCATCTCGTGGTCTGGATCTGCCTAATGTCGACTTAGTCGTCGAGTATGATCCAGCCTTCAGTGCAGACGACCATCTGCACCGTATCGGACGTACCGCACGTCTGGGTCGCGACGGTCGTGCTATGATCTTCCTTCTTCCGGGGAACGAAGAGAATTATGTTGAGGTCATCAAACGAGGCTATCGCGATGGGGGAAAGGCGTCGGTGAGTCGCACAGATGCCAATGAGGTGCTCAAGCGCGGTTTTGGCGGCAATTCGAACATTGCCAGTAAGGACTGGGAGGAGAAAGCGACGGAGTGGCAGCTCGAGGTTGAACGCTGGGCGCTGGAGAATACCAAGTATCTCGAGATGGCACGCCGGGCTTACCAGTCACACATCCGCGCATATGCCACACATGTTGCCAGTGAGCGACACATGTTCAATATCAAGGAGCTGCACCTCGGCCATCTCGCGAAGAGTTTCGCGCTCCGTGATCGTCCGGGAAAGATCAACGTCCCTGGTCTGAGACCAGGAAAGGAGGAAACCAAGAAGGGATACAAAGCAGAGAGGAAAACAGGAGCAGTGGCCGGGCAGAAGAGGAAGAATACTTCTGCCAACCGCGTCGATGATGATGATACTCCTGGCGCAGCTGATGCAGCCGAAGCGGCCCGCAAGATGAGGGCTAAGATGAGGGAGCACATGGGAGGCGCCAGTGAGTTCAATCTTGCATAGTTTTCTTCTCCTTTGTTCTCTTTCCTTTATTCTCTTAGATCATGTCAGTAAATGTGTTATTTTGGTACGTCATGAGACGATCATTTCTCAATAGATATCCCATAATGAGATTTTTCCATCCTTTGAACCTGCTGCCAGCCAGTGTGTCAGCTGTGCTTTTTGTAATCTCTGCGTCCGAATCGCCGACAACGAGCGGTTGCCTTGTTCTTGAATAACGTCGTAGTGGCCTGAAGTGGGCTCTCCAGCCGCGTTGTCTATAGCCTCTGCTTGCGAGCTGAAGCTCGACGCATCAGAATAGATATTTGCCCATGCAACCACGAAACAGCCTTCTTTATGCCACTTCAGACACGCCATCTCCTTCATACTCTTGCAAGTATATACCCGCACTCGTGCATCCCAGCCTGCTGTCGCGAATAGTTTCCCATCGGACCGGATCTTCAGGCCCTGTTTGCCAGCGTGGCGATCATTTACCACCTTGATAGGGGCCATATCGTTCCCGGTCAGATGCGTTGGTACTGCTGTCGGGATCGGATGCTTTACGACGAAGGGATCCGCACCGGAGGTGACAAAGAAGTCTCTGGCGGGGGACACGTCGAGGGAGAGGATAGGCTGTGAGTGTGCGCGGCTTGCGTAAATCTTCTGCCATTTCCATGGAGTGGAGGGGACATGACCATCGTAGCCACCGGGCTCTGCAGGATCTCGACGGACATGGACCATCGCTTGGCCATCTTCGTAGGCGGATATCACATAGAGATCTTGATTTAGCGCAAAGTAAAGATTGACCGCCATGACCATTCCGGTTTCCTTTGTGTTGTCCCCAGTAATCGTGGAGACACGGTGCTCCGACGGGAGGTGGAAGACGTCAATGTTCCCGGAGTTAAGGGCATTGGGAACCGCGATCAACAATGGTCCTTGGGGGGTACGTTGTGGGGGAATCTCCTTGCTGTTCTCCTGGTAACTGGCCGTCTCGGCTGAACTGGAGATTATTGCCTGTTTGTCCTTGGGGTATTTTGGCAACGGGCAGAGGGCAAAAGCGCAGAAGTTCAGCGCGTTGACAGCCAACGAATGAAGAAGCCATGGCTTTGGCCCAGTTCCCGGTTGGGATCCTTGCTTGAGATCTACGGGAAGAGCCTTGTCAAGTAGCTTCTCATCTTCGGCAGTCGTCTTCCATACACGCAGTTTGTGATCGCGGCCATGTCTTGGAGGTTGATGTCAGTATATGTTAAAGGAAGAAGAGGGAACTGAGGAGAGGGAATCTGATCTACGAGATTTGTACGAATGGGGCACAATCACATACGTGAATATCTCCATCTCTCCGCTTTCTTCATAGTAGAATCCCTTGGCTTCTAGGATCGCGCCCTCATGCGCTTTCCAAACTCCAATGGGTCTTTTGGTCACCAAACTCCAAATGATCACCCAACCATCTGCGTCCCCGGAGAGTAGGTGCGCATTATGAGCGAAGAAGTTCAGCGCGTGGATTGGCGCCGCATGTCCACGGAGCACATAGGCCGGGGAGGCTGGAGGTAACAGTCCTTTTTGCTGAGATGGATGGGAGGACATAGTTCCCGATAGTGAGTCGGCAGCTTTACCCGACCCAGGAGTAATAGCTATGCTGATGGCAGAATTCGGTTGTGACAGTGTCTTCTCACAGCCCTACCCTTCGACAGCAAGCCAAGACGGAAGGGAGTTGACCTGCCTCGAGGAGCAATAATATCTATAGCTGCCGTTCTAGAGGAAGACTCTTCCAAGAGAAAAGCAGCTGGACGATCCGGGTGGATAGTTAGAGCATCTGCATACTTATCGAGCTGTGGTATTTCTTTGAGTTGATGTCTCCTGGATGCCAATACAAGAGCATTTAGGAGCAGGTAGTAATTGGCCGATGCTCACAATTTGAACTCTTTGTCACTTGAGCAGTTGTTGCCCCCAGTCGTCCGCTCAGGGGCAGCGTTTCTTGATCAACAGTGAGTTTGGATGACACTAAGATTTCCAAAAGAATCTTGAAAGAGTTGCGGGAAGTGCAAGCGGGACCCACGAGATCGCTTGGCGCTGGACTTCCTCTTAGTACAGTAAGAGTAATCTCTGCCTCGCCCACTGGCATCCCAATAATAGCCTTCTATGTATTAACTTGATTAGCTTTTCTGATAGGCGGGTAATGATATATTAACGCACCTGGTACTGGGGTGCTGCGTCTTTTTGACTCGTCCGTCATTACCATCCGCGTTTTATGCAGTACATACAAAGACAGTAAGTGATCTACAGTACGTTGCCCTACTTGCAAAGGTACTGTACATACTACATACTGATAATATACAAGGACAATAGTATAGCCATTGGACGGGCCCTTGAATATATGTGGTGGCTGTTAGACTGTCTTAATTCTCTGGCAGAGAAAGATGAAAGCAAAGAGTAAGTAGTCAACACCCAGTAGAAGTGGATATACTGTACGGTACCTTATGGAAACTACCACATGGCCCACTATTTCCCAGATAATATCCTCCGAAGCAGGCAGCAATTCTCGAGGTATCCTGACACCACATGTGAAGGCGTTGGAACCCCCATGATCCCGTGCGTCCTCAAGGCCCGTGGCTGGCAATCCATGGGAATAATGGGGCAAATGCCTACGCAGTACTTGATGAACGGGGCTCCGCGCAACAGGGAGATCCTTGAAATCCACTATCGGAACTATTTTCCTGACAAGATCCCGCAGAAAACACCAAGAACGTACCCCATAATGCCACTAACTGCCATGTTTCCACGGTCGACTGTGTCCGTCGAAAGGGCCACATTGAGTTGCGTGATCCTACTGTGAGGGAGATGGGAAACTGGACAGTCTCTGGCTCACAGCTATTAGTTACTAGCGTGGTGCGAGTTATGCTTCTGGTAATGCGACTAAATTAAAACTTCCCACGAACGATTCCCATGATTTTCATTGCTGGTGCCGACCTCATTAGAATACTTCTTACAGACCACTAATGCTGTCATCTTCCCACTAGCTCTAGCTGTTGTTCATTGATATCAGGAAGCGGGAAGACAAAGTTGACATCGGCCTCGAGTAAGCGATGATACTTCCCGCGAGCCAGGTAAAATAGGGTAAAAGGTAATAGTTAGCTCTCGGAATATGACTACACTTCTCATCATTCGCTCTCCAATCAGCAGAGGATATTCGAATAGTGGCAGTCGGCAGAATGTGGCACTGTCAGATTAACTCTATATATATTATTTCATCTCGAAGTCAAAATATTATAATTACCAATTACGCTCCTGGCCCCTAAACTCTTCAATTCATCTTCCGCTTTTCTCGAGATCTCTCAGCAAATACAGTCTAATAGATACTGCATAGTTGTGTTTTCCACTCAGTAGCCAACAAACAGGACGAGGGCTGCGCGAGCCACACGCATGGAAGAACAAAAGACATCCATGTATATGTGAACCTGCACGCGAATATTAGCATGGACCCAAGTCTCAGATATATTTCAGCAGGTCGAAATGAAGAAAAATCAAGAAAGCAGCCGGCTATCTCTCCGGCGAGCGATCATACACGACCTCAACGTCCTGGTGAAACCGTGCAATCCGTGGAAAAGAAAAGCCACACGGCCCAGGGATTTATCCCCGTCGGCACGGGATAATAATAATATTCGGAGACATGTCGCGTGCGGGCGCAAATCAGACTTGCAGGAAGAATCCTCAGACAAGCGATAGTTAGTTAGGTAGTTAGCTGTTGTTCAGATGCTGACCTTGATCCTGGGACCCAGTAAGTAAAAGCCCACTTACATACTTGGCGATACGGAACGCAACCCCGGCCATTAGTATCGATCGGCCAGCCGTGGGGAACACGTTTTCATCTGCGTTTTCTCTGATACTCAATTATCGGCACTGGATCCATAAACGAAATTTCCGACAGCGACTATTGATTTTGACTTTGGCCACAACGTTCGACTGGCGCTCTGCCCTCCGGATAGAACAATGGTTTCTGTGCCAATTGCTAGATTCTCTTTGCATCCCACTAACCGGCTGCTCCCGACAAGCTCTGGCCAGCGGACTTGCAGATCCCGAGAAAATGCGTTATTCCCTTCTGCGTAGATTGGCAACGGGACCTGTAGAGTCGGCATATTAGTTCAGAGACAGTATCATATCATGCATGATGTCCAGTGCGGACTCATCTGGCAGACGATGTCTAGAGCGCTACTTAGTGGATACCCTCAAGCGCCGTGGCTGGATAACCTGTTGCTGCAGACGGATCGCCCATGGGTTTGGGAACGATGGAGAATGACATCGGCGGGCTTGTCCTCTCTGCCCTGCATACTTTAGATGCGATGCAGCGGAACTTTAGCTGCTGATGATTGGTGTTTCTGCGGAATCCAGAGGATCTGTTTTCCAAAGAGCAACTCCCATACAAAGTCTCTCAACGATTCGCCCAAGATGGAAGAGGCAGGCAAACTCTCGCTTTTTAAAGGACGCTATAGTTCTTCTCTGTGTGCCACAATTCTGCTCTGGCTAGCACGGAGACGCAGCAAGAAGTCATGTTTATCCGATCGTAATGTGTTCCTACCAGGAAAATGCACCTCTCGCGGATCATGAACGATGATGGCCGGCGCCAGCAGCAGCGGCGTCATTCCAGCCAGAGTCTTCGATGCTCAGCACCTCCCCCTCAACGCAGTATGTCTGATTTGTTCCCCTTTATTTTGCTTGCTCTCGCATGGCCGTAAGTACAGAGTTGACCAACCCCTCCCGCAACAGCCATCCCGAGCTCGCTTTCTCCCAGCGCAGAGAGCGCATTACCCAAGGCCAGCAGCGGTCGTGCCGCTAGAGCCTGCGAACCTTGCAGACAGCGGAAAGCCAGATGCAGCGGGACGGAACCCATGTGCGCTCAATGCGAGGCATTGAAGCTCAAGTGTACGTATACAGGCGGGAAACGGGAGCGGGATAGAATGTGAGTCTCTAGTAACGAACAGTGATTGATTATATATCATTTACGTGCCCGCCCCCCAAACAAGACATAATTAAATAAATATAAGAGAAAACCGTTCCTGCTAGTACTAAAAATCTATCTAGCCATCTACAAAGCCTTCTGAATGCCGTCAAGGACTATGAAGATGTCCTCCGTGATATGCTTCCGCGAGTATCGTACGAGGATGCCCAGCGGATACGGTTCGCTCTTGCACAGGTGAGCTCATAACCTTATGACATGATCATTACTTGCAAATTCTCTTTTGACCATCATGATTTTCGGGACTTCCATTGACCATTGTATAGCATGCAGGCGTCGCGGAGGAAACACGAAATCCATTTAGCTAAGACGGGATTTCAACTCAGATTTACTATATTCGCGGGGAATTATGAGGGTAAAAAGAAAAGAGTGTTGATTTCGAAGCAAGCCGCATTTTCTTAAGCATGAATGCCATTTTTCAATACCGGTTACAGGGGCAAAAAGCCTCCCACATAATTTTGCGGTTGCGGTTGGTTTTGATCAGTTCTCATGTCTGGGGAGGGCAAAAAAAGGTACAAAAAGGCACAGGAATGGGTTAGATCTATCTTATAGACTACAAAATGATCGCATCAATTCTCAACTTTCACAATATCTTCGTTTACCTATAAAAGTATGTAGAAGCAATTGATCCGCGCGCGTATTTGAGATCAGGCTAGTCCAGTCGCGTAGAAACAGGGAATATATATACATCGCTTAGAAATAGACAAAAATGGCCGAATCAACAAATCTGACGTACCGATCGAGAGGTATAGTACTTAGGAAGCAGAATATGTGCAGCTGGATCAGAGAAGAACATGGAGAAACAATAGGATATAGTAAAAGAAACATAGTGGTATCATCGGTTATCCACGAAATGATGAAAAGCACTGTACCGGAACGCCGATGACACCATTGCCGCTGCTCAGTTGAAATTTTGCGCTAATAAGTATATTGATAATGGTCGAGATGGTTATGCGGTGCAACGTAGTGATTTTGATACGGGTGGTTCTCCATTGAGAAGTCCGCGGTAGCCATCAACGGATTGACAATACCGGAGGGAATCCTTGGCCGTGTCATAGGTGGCATGGCGGAATTTAGCAGAGAGCCAGCTGTCAATGAATTTCCACCAGGTGTATTGGAGCTTGGAATCCAGCCCCACTTCTCTTGGAGTTCTGACTTCAGAAATCCAACTCTCCAGCCGGTCTCCTTGATAATCTTATCAAGGATCTCTAGTACTTCTTCTTGAGCTTCTCTGCCCACGAGACATTCAGCTGCGATGGCAAGACAGCGAATGGAAACGCTCGCGACGCCCCTAATGAAATCAGCAAAGGGTTCAACGGCAGGTAATTACGAAGGGAGGCTTCTCACCTGTCCTTGACGTGGGCGACGATTCCGCAAATGTCGTGAGCATGGCTTTGCTGCATATTCCGCATTTCAGGGCTGAATTCAGACTCCGTCGGATGGACCTTGGCCAGGAGTGTGCATGCAGTATGGTAGAATAACCGGGCAACAACAGCGGAGCGTTTGATGAGCCTAAATAACATTAGTTTTTTGAGCAGGAAACACATGATGTGGACCGGCATACCAAACTTCTGGAAAAGAAGACTTTGAATTAGTTTGCCAAGGCTGAAGATAGCCAAGCGGCATCATTGACCGAGGCACATTCTTCGCCCACTCATCGCACCAACTTTTGTATGTGTTCCACTCTTGACATCGTTGACTGATCCTAATATCGTGGGCCACGCGGTCAGGTCCCTGAAACTGCGGGACTGACGAACGGAAATTTGCGATCTTGGCACAGATATAGACTATCCGATGAGTCCATAGTTCCTCGTCTCCGGTGATGCCACCCGGAACTAAACTCATGTTCATGTCGACACCCCAGGTATCCGGATCCCACGCCATCTTCCAGTTGAAGTGCAAGCAACTCAGTAGTTCCATTCCGACATTCAGCCAAAAACACGCACCCCCAATGCCCGGGGTTTTCGCATCCCAACGGCACTCCTTGATGAGAGCTCTAGCACCCGCGATATGATTCATGCGTTGCATTGCCTTCTCACACATAACTTCATAAACATTGAGAATAACTGCGGTCGTAGCACATAATACAGTGTCCCTGTCTGGGTCCTGTAAACAAGTAAGGAGCTGCCGTGAGACTATATTGTAGTAATGCAACGCCTTGTCCTCCCCATATGATGGGTTCACAAGGTAGAGGTGCCTTGCTCCACACGCCATGAAGGCATTCAACAGCATAGGCTCACCAAGGGCATGGAAAGGCAAGATATGGGAAAACTGATTACGTTAGCTAGTGAGTAACTGTGAGGGGTTATGGACATACGTGTTTGTTTACATCCATAGAATCCATCCACAGACCAACTTCTTCAACAAATACTTGCATCAGAAGGACTTCTTCCGCACTGTTCAGATATGTCCGCCCGCCTGAAGACTGCATCATTGACATTTTAGGCATATTGAAGGATGGATGTGGCATTGTATGGTCTGCGAAAGCAGGTTGTGGGGCAGAATATGAGCCGTCGTGAAATATATGCTCATTGATGTCTGTCTGATGTGGCTCTGAATATGTTGATAGAAGAGAAGGGGTGACTGGCAGACTCCTTCGAGCAAGCGTTGGAGCGCCCAGGATATCAAAATCGAAACTTGGCGAATCATCTTTCTCCATAAGAGGATCCTGTTTGAGAGGCGGATATCTTTCGAAGCCACCTTTGTACTCTGAAGCGATCTCCCTTGACTCATCCTGAAAGGCAAGCTGAGTTCCCGGTGGATGAGCAATGTTGAATGGAGGAGCAACTGTCTGAGTGTCTATGAAGTTCAGTCGAATGCCACGTTTACAGAGCCTGTCAGACTTCTGGCAGTTTTGACATCTGGGCAAGGCTTCATCACACTTCAAATGTCGCTCTCGACAAGTAAGACAGCCAGTGCGAACACGCCTTGGCTTTTGCGCTTCTTTTACTGTATCTCTCTGCGGTTTCGACGCATGATGCGGCGATTGGGAACTGGAGCTTCTCGGAGACGGCCTCTGGTCTGTATTTAGGGCTCGCGTCTGTGACTGGGTATCGAAATCTCCCCCAGATTTGCGGGAGCCGGAAACGTCGTGGCTCGTCGATGCTAAGGAAGCCGCCTCAGCAGCGGCAGCAGTAGGAGCTGCGATATCCAAGGGAATATCGAAATCTGCTAAATGGCTGCTGACGGCGGAAGCCATGGCCATTAGTTATAGCCACCAGATAATATCACGTAGACTTTCCACCAGTCTCAAAGCGCCTTTCGCGCCAGAGATCAACCTCCGCCCAGACCCATATAATTCAGCGCTTATAGGAATGTCGAACCTCCGAGCGATATCACACGTATATCAGGTGCACTGAGCGTGGCCGGCACGCGTGCGACTATGGAATATAGAATATTGAATCTTTCCGCAGAACGTAGCATGAACTCTGGGTGTGACAGAGCTTCGGGGCAGGATGCAGAATAGACAGCTGTGGGCCGCTGCTTTGCACAGACTATGGTCGAGGATTCTCCGGTGCAAAACAGTGACTTTCTTCCCTCCAATGGAGTGCTCGAGATGAAGGCTGGCGGAAGATGCTTATCTGCTTTCGTATGGATCGGTGTCAGCTATGTAAAAAGAATTTCAATTCCTGGATTGTGCAGAAACGAGACAAGTGCAACGTACCACATCATCCGCGTTGGATGTAGACTGATGCGATAGAATGAGACTGGGATTTGCAGGAGAACGGCCAAGCACCATGGGAAAAAGCGATTCGATGGACGTGATGATAACCTTCACGTCTGATCTCCAGAGCACAGCGGGGATATCTCAATTCGATTGCGGACTCGGGGAAAGCACAGACTGGGGCAGCTAGTGGTTAAGTGAAATTGACAACAGGACGTTGAGCGAAACTCCGCATCATCCTCGTAACGGCGAATCTGCACAGAGACCATATCAATCCAGGTGGTTCGCCTCGAACGATCCGTCTGTCACAACTCGAGTGGGCACATCTCGCAGATCTGGTGCGCCGGGGCGGCTAGGCCGTAGTGGAGGCAGCACGCGGCGGGATCGGCGGGCATTCTCGGGGAAAACGGTATATACGGAGTAGGTTCAAACTTCAGGGCCATCAAATCTTAAACTCTTTTCGACGCATCGCATAACTGGCGTGGAACGAGCGTGCGCCGGCTGATTGATAAAGACGGCTGTAGAAAACACCTTTGGCCGTGTCCGTGATGCTGTCGGCTGCAGGGAGCTCAGCGCGGATCTTCGTCTGGCCAGCGGGCAGTGCCAAGTCTGGGGACTCGACACCAATGCCCTCGTGGAACCTGAAACAAATGATGGTGTATTCAAGGATTTCATCCCCCGGCAGTCTCAGATATCAGCATTCGCGCCTGCAATAGGAGATGGTGACGAGTTTGTGTGGCGCCGCTAGGAGAGAGACGAACTTTTGGGTAGTGGAATGGAGTTTTCGACTGGGAAGCAGAAGCAAGAAGAGGCTACTCTTGCCGTTGCACATCACAGCAGATGTACAGTAGATATATCGGATCATCAGTCTGCAACTGAATATTCCAGTATGTAAGACTGCTACGATAAATCACCGGTGTCATCAGCTAAGTGCCTTCTGTTCCTGCATAGCCTCCCATGAATATCCAACTCTATAATTGCTCCTTGTTGTTATGAGAAGTGGAGTGTTTTTGGTGTTCAGTGAATCAGTCCAGTTTTAGGATTCCAAATTCTCCACTGCCACACTCTCAGAAGCTAGTAAGTTACAGTACGGGGTATATCTTCCCATATGGGTCTCAATGGGGAAGGTCAATAACCCTCCGACAGGGTGTAGTCACGCCTCCTCTGATAGTATTCAGGCATCTCAAGAGTCTATCGCTCGCGAAAGTGCCAAAGCTATCTGCCTAGTCCGCCCACCCAGGAATGAATCGAATAAATGGACGCCGTGCCCGAAACAAGAGACCAGCGAATTAGGAATTCTATATCTTCTAACTATTCGCCTCTCTGGCCAGTGCGGTATTCCGCTGGGATGCCCCTGATCGCAACGGGTAGATATGAAACAGTATCGCGGTGCGACACGGACACTTTTGTCGATCACCACGGAAAACGAAACCTCCAGGCAGTCCTCTCATGTTAGGTATATCCTCGTCAAAATCCCATCATAGAATAACTCATGGCATTCATCATCGCATTGTATTGCATTTCATATCAAAAACAACCACCAAGGTTCGGTTCATGTACGTAAGTGAAGCCTCGAACTGTCTGCTCCCCTCCATGGTCGCATGTATCCATCAAGGCCTTGAGAACGCGGTAACAAGTCTTGAAATATAATCTCTGTTCGAATCTCGCATCATTTGCGATCTCAAAAGTGATTCGACTCCCCTGTTTGACATTGTAGCAGACGCGTCTCACAGAGGGAGAGAAATTTGACGTTGCTGGACCATATGAGCCACCAAGAGCGTAGCATGCTCGTTCTGCATAGGCCCAAGTCTTGCTTTTGGAAGCACCATCATCATCATTCCGTATGACAGAACAGCCATAGTAGCAATGACTGGCAGATACTAGAGGCGAAACAACCAGTAGGAAAAGTATTATCGGTTTGATAATGTTTGTGTGGACGATCATCGTGGGAGTCGTTTCGGACCAAGATCGTACAGAATTGGAAAAAGAAAAAGAAAAGCAAAACCAGATTTCCAAAGTCCTACAGAGAGATCAAGGTGCTTCGTATGGCTATTAAATAAACAGTAAGCTGCAGCCCCCATCCCTCGTGTAATTCATAAGCACTATCTGCCAATATCCATATTAGGCCCCGAAGCAGCAAATCATCATGAGAGTAGCAGTCAATATTCTTAGTCCAGGTAGCACAAGCCACTCTTTAAATAGAAACCCTGTTTCCAGACCTCCAGGCCCCAATACAGCAAGAATCCTCCGATCTATTTCGCTGTCGACGGTGTGTTTATTGGCGCTTGGCGTAAGATATGGCCCCCATGCGAGCTCTGTGTTTACTTGGCGTCTGACCTCATACTGCGATAGGCAATCTTTAGATATTAATTAGATGCACAGAGATTGACACGTGTAATTCACTTTGCTAAGTGAATGATGTATATTTCAAATGGATGAAACCTTACGATCCATCAGACAAACGATGAGAAGATGCCATACTTTAGCGTCAGAGACAAACAAAAGGAATAACGCCATAGAATTTTTTTTATACAATAGAGATCGTCGCTAGTCCCTGAGGACTATTGGATACGATTATCCAGAAACGTACTCAGCGAGGAAAATAGATCTAGACTCGAGAATCGCGATATAACGCCCGTTGTAGGTCTCCAGATGTTGGAGGTTACGATTTCAATCTACTCTATATGATTCTATGGGGGTCCTCCGTACAATATCAAGATGACCGGAACTCCTTTTGCATTCCCTACCTATCTAACACGAATATACACGTTAAGGAACACGTTAGGCCGAGAACCCCTTTTTTTTTTTATGCAAACGGTGCTTGGAATAGACAATTTTGAGAAGGATGAGAAATTGCCAAACTGGGGAAGAGAATAAAGAAGCGCCGATAACATGCACATAATTTTGGGCATACAATAGAACGGATGGGAATGCCTTTCATGAGTTGTGTCTTGCCATTGATAATTCGAAGCAGTCATAACCCCAATTTGCATATTCTAAGCTTTTTTTTTAACAACTCAATTGACTTTTTGGTCCGACATTTATCAGTCTGGACTTGATCCAAAGATATCAATCTGGAAGACGAAATTCCCAAAGGAGTATAAATATCGCACGGTCCATACAGCGTAGTATTTTAGGCCAGGCCTGACCACTGCTCTATTCCTTGCGCCCAAGACGTGGGAGCCGGATGCGAAGGAGAAGGAGAAGCATGAGACCTCCGAATACGGCTGCGGAGAGAAACGTTACGTGCAGGGCGGCACCATAGGCGGTCACAACTATTCCATATCAGTAAGACTTGAGAAAAAAAAAAAGAGAATTATTATGAACGGTCTTCTTACCTTGTTTCTGATGCACAGAATCCAAGTCTGCGATAGACTGGACAGACTTGCGCACAAGTCGGATAATATTCTCCTTTTCTGGCCCAGTGACCAGTTTCTCGAGCCGGAAGTAAAGCATGTTCTGGAAGATCCAACTGCTGATAGCAACGCCCATGACGGATCCCAGATTCCTCCAGAGACCAAGAGTTGTGGTAGCAACTGCTTGTTCATCCTGATCACTTACGGCCAGGATGGAAACGGTGATAGATGGGAAGGAAAGTCCCTGTCCACAACTTGATATGGAAACACAGATCATTGTCAGCCAGTCCGGAGTGGCAACATTCATTGAGCTTGCAGCTAAGCCTCCTGCGAGCAGCAATGCACTCCCGAGGATCACAGTGGGCTTAAGACGCTTGCTCCATGTAATCAAGAATCCGGTACTGACACTCGCACAGGTTACAGTAGCCGTTGCTGCTACCAATCGCAGACCGGATTCAGTGGGCGATACGAGCTTAACCGCTCGGAAGAAAAGGGGGGCGTTGAAGATAATCGTGTTGATGGACATGGAGCCCAAGAAATTACCGTATATCAAGCTCGCACGTGGGTCTCTCGACAGGAGTGATACAGGCATCACTGGGCGTTCAACATGGCGTTCATATCTCACGAAGATAATAGCCAGAATGAAGAATATAATAATGGATGATACGACAAAGTAACGTCCATAGCCTAGGTTGAGGCCCATAATCAGGATGGTCACTCCTAATACTAGGATAAATGAGCCTGTTAGATCGATACGGCGGATCAATTGTCGGATAGTCGCCCTCTCGCCATCCACCTTTTTCAAACCCAGGTCGGAAGGGGTCGTCCATGCAGCTACGAGCATGTACACGAAGATGAATGGAAGTTGCACAACGAAGGCACCTCGCCAACCAACTTGGTCACAGAGAAAACCTCCGAAGGCAAGGCCAGAACATCCGCCAAGACCTAAAGCAAGATTGATATATGACTGGTAGATTCCTCTGTATTCAAGGCGGACGAGATCACTGCAGATGATCATACCCATCGAAATGACTCCACCAGCACCCAGTCCACAGAAAGCTCTGGCTGCAATGAAGCTTTGGATGCTCTGGGCAAGGGCGCACCACGCAGTCGTCACCAGGAAGACAAAGATCGAAAAGAGATACACCGGTCTTCTGCCAAAAGTATCCGAGACGCGACCAAATAGAGGCATGAAAGCAGTCGATGTGAGTAAGAACGACGTCGTGAGCCATGCAGCAGAGTCGGAAGCATGGAAATAAGATGTGATAACTGGATGACTCGACGCCATCAACGTCGAATCAAAGAGACTAACAATGTATCCCAATTGAATACCCCCGAATATCAACCAAAATCTGGTTGGCGTGACATTGTTAAATCTCGCTGCGTAACCAGTAGGTTCTGTCCCATCACCATTTTCTTCGGAGACTACCGGTCCTGGCAGCGACATGCCCTCGATTCCCGGTTCAGGGTCGAGTCCCTGTGGAATGGAAGGGACCTTTGCTAGGTTCAGGGGCGCGGACTCATCGTCCGCTCCGAAGGATGATGACCCAGCCTCTGCATGGTTTTCTGAACTTGCGTATTTACGCGACTTGTCTGGTTTCAACAGAGGAGTTGACTCGTCGATACGAGGCCTGCTCGAGGGTTCCCCGTTTTTAGATGCGCTCATTATGGCGGACTATCGCGGCGGTATGGGACGAAAGCGTTAACAGGGAACAAAGTACTGTACAATCCAGAGAAAATTGCGAGTCAAAGAACGACTTTTTCCAAATCCCCTATTTTCACCAACACCACCACACGAGATGCAGAAGTTGTACTTAACTCGATTTCCCGTCAGTCCGATAAACTGGCACTGACTGAGACTTTCGAAAAAAGTGGTGCCGGGGATAAGAGCGGCGATAGACACTAGGCTGTGGGTCTAGTTAACTACCTTAGGTAATTATTGTGATTATTAATCCTCTCAATACTCCACCGTGCTGCCACTCTTCCCGTTTATCTACCTGCAAATACGCCAGGGGCTTTTTGCTGTGAGAGGACGGTTGATTCCTCGTTGTAAATGCGGCTTACCAGATGAGTACTAAGACTCGAGACCATCCGGATGCTTGGTGGCTAATCTAAAAGAGGTTGTGGCCGATGAGCGATTGGCGGGCGGTTGCGCCGATAGATGTCGTTCCGGCTCGCTCCGTTCGTATGCACAGTCCATCGCTTAAATAGGAGTCATATCCAATCAACATGACTGTTCACAATCGGTCCACTAGTCGAGTCGAGACTTCAAGAGTATTACGCAGAAATAGCGCAAAGAAATAATACAAAGCCAAATGTTCTTATAGTGAACTGTTTCCAAAAAATCTGATCTTGAACCAATTCCAGACTCCTTCGCTTAAAAATCCAAAAAATACTCAGTTATGGGGGAAAAGAGAAGAGAAAAAGAAAGAAAAGAAAGGAGAGAAAAAGAGAGAACGCGGCCCTGTTGCGCCACGAAAAGAAATAACCATCTGTTATAAGTTCTCTCTGGTCGCATTGACACCTATCCAGAAGCCTTCCATCTCCCATCGACACCGCAGCGCATAATCAATTACCTCTTGCTGTAGCGATTTATCCCACGATTTGACATGCAGAGAAGCCACGCCTCCCTCCATATCCTGAGGGGTCACAAAGTTCATATTCCAGGTATAGCTAAGCTTTTGCCAAGGCATGTTTCCTTCTTGGCGGTGGGCATAGTTCAAGAGATTCTGTTCGGGCATCATCGGGTCGAATCTGTCTGGGATCGAGAGCACCGACATGTAATAATGCATGATTTCGTGGGAAGGCGAGTAGAGGAAGAATCCAGCGTTGAGATAATTTCCGCTTGTATCGGGCGGGAATGAATGCTCGTATGTGCCCGCTTCGGTCTTCCCTGCGAAGAGATAGCGTTCAGGAAGCGGTGGTTCGTCTGGCTTTATTTCGTCCCCGTTTTTCTGACTGTACATGAATTGGGCAGCAGGGTCATCGAAAACACCATCAATCGGTCTCGTCAGGACAGTGTCTCCGTCCATGAAGAGGACCCTTTCATACGGAACAATGTTTGGGTCGAATAATCGCAACTTCGTCCAACAGTCCTTCCATCGAGGCTCTGTCACGGTAAGGTTGGTCTGCACCTTATCGACGGGGATGACAATTGCTCCATCTTCTGTGAGCCTCTCACGGCTGGCCGCACTCACATCATCCGTTACGAGAATGAGGAACGGGATGGAAGGGTCGAGACGCGTTCGCGGCGAGTGCCGTAGCTGATAAGTGAGCGTCCGAGTAGCGATCAGATAGTTGCCATCCTCCTGATACTTCCAGCTTTCCGATTCTCCAGTGAGGAACGTTGCGACGGCAATATCGCGCCTATACTTGGTATTTCCTCGATGCGAGTAATGACTTTGAGAATAGAGACTTGTGGCTCGTATAGATGCGGGTGTGGGTATGTGATCTGTAGGCGATAGAATGATTGATAGCCCAACGATAGTCAGTATCAAGCTTGCTGCAATTTGGACCTTTTTGCGAAGAGGTACCGCCATGTCTTTGAGCAACAACCTCCTGGAGATCAGGAGCAAGTAGCCGATCAACTGACGATGCAGAAAAGGTTTTCACTCGTAGAGTTGGGTAGGATAGATACGGAGTCCCCGGCTCTCGGAAGGGAATTCGAGTGAAGAAAAAGTGACAGCTACGCACAGGATGCCCCATGATCCAATTCACCTAATATAAGTATCGACATCTCCTAAGTCTCCCTGAAAGGTTGGTTACATCTCTTTGTTATACGTAGTGTCTCGTATACTACTAGTACCTGCATGGTGCTAATGAAGAGCGCTTCCGTTCTCGAAACAATGTGACATGGTAGAAAACCAATCATCGCATACTCCAGGAACAATCTTGACAGAAAACCTTGTATTAGTACAATACTCGACTGTGATCGCAATCACCGGATCGTCATCGCAATCCAGTAAAAGAAGAATACCCCTGGGAAGAGTTCAGCGCACTGCCTATTATTAGGAGGTGCTTTCCAGGGATGCGCGCCTTTTGGAGGATATAGATCGCTACTATTGGCAAAACTTTACTTACTTAGCGCCGGGCCCCCTGCAACAATATGTACCTAGGTCCTTAGGCGCCACGCAGAAGTACTGCTTGCAGCGCTTCGTCGTGTTCCGGCGGCAAGAAATCAGGTTCATGGAGGTGCTGACAAGAAGTGCAGCTTCGAGGATGGAGAGTGTCACATTATCCCATCGCACGTATCTCCGGATACAGGAAAAATGCCAACCGTTCAGGCTTGAACAGAAGCGGACGGCAATTTACATAGTTCAAAATGCGGCGGTTCTTCCGATAAGATCGCTGCTCCCATAAGTACTTAGGCGGTGAGAGATATACGCCAATCAGGGAACTGCGATACGACTAAAGGCGTTGGTGACTCAACAACAGCCACAGTTTGTCTTGATCTTTCAGAACGTCAGAGACAAGCCGGGCTCCAAGTTGATTGTGCGGTATCGTCCGTTTTCTGGTACCTAGATTGGTGACATCTTATTCGGAAAAGCAACAGATCTCTAAGCTCTAAGTTGTACAGCCCTACTGGATTACCCCGCTATCGAAATGCGCCGCCCGCTTCGCATCGCGATTCTCGAGACCGACACGCCCCTCGAAAGGACCAACAAGAAATATGGCGGATACGGTGGCGTCTTTGAGGCCCTCTTAAAGGCCAGTGCGAAGGCGTTAGGAGAGCCCGAGAAGTTGGATCCGGAAACAGGGCTGGAGATCACGAAGTGGGATGTTGTCCATAGAGATGATCGTTACCCGAATCTCGACGATATAGATGCTATCCTCATGACTGGCTCTAGTATGTCTCAGTTATACACAGTATCTACCTTTCCCGAATCAGTTCATGAAGATCATACCATCCAGACCATAAGACGTTCCACGGATCCCATGGTTCCCATAGTTGCTGACTGAGTCATACCCACAGGACACAACTCCTTCGACAACATTCCCTGGATAAATAAGCTAGTAGAGTTTGTGCAAAAGGTCCTTGCTCAAGACCGTGTCCGCATCATCGGCGTCTGTTTTGGTCATCAGATCCTCGGTCGCGCACTCGGCGCCAAGGTTGGTCGGAGTGACGATGGTTGGGAGATCTCGGTTTGCGAGATGGATTTGACGGAGAAGGGGAAGGAGTTGTTTGGACGAGATAAGCTGGTGAGGATCTGTGGACGTTAAATTATCTCACTGTGGAAAGATTGCTAACCCTGGTCCGCCTCCTGCATTATAGCGTCTGCAACAAATGCACCGCGACATCGTCTTCAGTTATCCACCAAATGTGATTCCTCTCGGCTCTTCTCCTCGCTGCGCCGTTCAAGGAATGTACTCACCTCGCCGCTTCATTTCCGTTCAGGGTCACCCTGAGTTCACGAAAGAAATCATTTCTGATATCCTTGAGGCACGAGCCAAAGCTGGAATTTTTGCTGGGGAAGAATTCAAGGATGCGATGGCAAGAGTTGGAAACGAAAACGACGGCCTCGCTGTCGGTGTTGCATTCTTGAAATTTTTGCTCGAAGACTAGACGATAAATGCCTATATCCTAGAGATGTCTATAGAAATACTGTATATAAAGACTGTGCGTGGACATATTAGAGAGATGTACTGTATCTATTCTTTCGGCCATGTCCAGAAGCAGCAATGTTTTGGTAAACCCACGAGTCCATAGTCTGATATCGTTAACTAAGAGGGTAGTCATCAAAGAGAAAATAGTCTTTTGGCAAACTCCGCACAAATATTAGTATACATGAATCATCAACCGGTGCGTAAGCAAGTAACTTCACGCACTTGCAGCATATTTTATCACATAGGGAACCCCAACATCAAGCATTGGGATCCTCTTTTTCTAAGAACGTAGGATCCATATCAATACGCCGTTCGAATTTCGACCACCAGTCCCGGAAGGCTTTGAGAGGCACCACCTCCTCCCCCTTTTGTGGACTCGACTCCGCAAAGCTCGCCAGGAAGTTGAACGCATTCCCGATAATCCGCTGCGCAAGGACCTTCGTAGTGACTTGTTTGTTTTGTCGCTGCTGTTCAGGCGACTGTCGCACCAGCGCGGTCGAAGGAGCAGTCGGGTTTCCTCGGGCACGGAGTTCAGCCAGCTGAGCTGCAACGCTCTGAACTGGCTCGACGGAAATACCCAGTACCACCGTTCCTCCCATTGACTGTCCACCTGATAAGTTGCTCGCTCCCTCGTCCAGCATCTCGTCTTGCTCTTCTGCTTCTGACCGCCGAGGCTGGTCTGAAGGCTCACTCGACCTGACCCTGAAGATCGCTGACGGCTTTTCGTTTGCTATCGCCCCAAGGAACTTGAACTGCGGCCCATTAGGTGTGGGATTCGACTCTGGCAGCTGGATGTAGATTGCAGCGGCTGTGTCCGGTGGTAGGACCGTGCCTGGTAGGAAGAAGACAGCGACATGAGCGAAGCGAGGATTGGAAGGGAAAGTGAAAGCGAATTTTGTGGCTTGTCCGTTCGGTTGAGGATCGATAGTGGAGATATCAGTCAGACATGGTCTGCCTGGAATGACAACGGAGAACATGGCTGGGGCTTAGAGCTGCCTTGCGATGGGTGCTTTGTTTGCTGATGGCGGGGCACTGCGCAAGGCTCAATTGGAGTAATAGTCTAACAGACAGAGCTGAATTCGATGTTGGGTGTAACCATCAGATATCTCATGAGCTATGTCACAAGAGATTCAATTGTTATAAAAGGGCGGACAAGTTTACCAGGAGGACAACAAAATTGTGCGAAGATCTTTTGGCGCGTCAGAGATGGAAGCGCAAAGAAAGTAAAGCTCGACCGGTGACGAAAGGCATCCATCCCCGAAGCTCAAGCATTCTTGCCCTTATCGATAAGGGCTTTTTAGGTCCTGAATCGGAAACGCCAGCAACTGACACGAGCATCTCCGTATCGATACCATCCCCTGCCGCAAACAATTCTAGGTTGACGCCAGGGAATAAAAAGGTCGCTTTCGAAATGGGGAAATCAAACCTTGACCTCATCAAGGAATGCGACAAGTATAACTCCCCTAATACAATGTTGTTGTCACTTTCGAGGCACAGGCAGACATGCTAACCGTCCCGACTGAACAGTTTCCCCTACTACGATGAGGACCCCGCGTACTACAAAGCTCACCTGAAGACTTACCATGCTTTCAAAGTATCCGGCTGTGATGCAGTTCTTGGATACATCCCTAACGATGTTGTCGAAAATTTCTACTTCCCTGAACACTGCTGGAGTGTCGACTCCACGGCTCAGACAGTCACACTTGTGACTGCTCCTGATGCGACGCCCGCGCAGCGCAGCGAACTAGTGGCTCAAACACTTGCAGAGGTGGTAAAGAGAGACACCTTCAAACTACTACACGGCTGGCGCAATGAGATGTATGCTGTCTATGGCCCTAAGGGAGAATTCCTGTTGGAAATGGAGCGCTCTGCATCTCCGCTTTTTGGTATTGTCACGTACGGTATACACATGACTGGCTACGTGGAGGATGAGCAGGGAATTCGGATATGGGTTCCCAGACGCTCTAGAACAAAGCAGACTTACCCGTCAATGCTCGATAATACTGTCGCAGGAGGGATAAGCACTGGAGAAAAGCCATCTGAGTGCGCTATTCGGGAAGCCATGGAGGAAGCATCTCTCCCAGAGGATGTCGTGAAGAAAGGCGCAACACCGGTAGGTTGCGTGACATACTTCTACGTCCGAGATCAAAGGGCGGGTGGAGAGACAGGCCTGCTACAGCCGGAGGTCGAGTACATCTACGATCTCAAACTCGATGCCAGTATTCAACCGAAACCTTGCGATACCGAAGTCGAGAGTTTCAGCTTATGGAGTTTGGACGAGGTCAAACAGGCACTGAGAAACGGAGAATTCAAGCCAAACTGTGCAGTTGTTCTCATTGATTTCTTCATCCGACACGGCATCCTTACACCGGAGAACGAGCCTGATTATATGGAGATCATGGCGCGACTGCATCGTCGCTTAGAGTTCCCAACAGTCTCACATTTCACTGGATAGGTACATAGATAGATATCATGATTAGAAAATCGACCCATGGAATCTAGCAATCCTTTTTTTGTCTCTTTATACTGATGCCCTAGTCCCTTAACAACGCCGACGCTAAATGCCAAAAAAATGCAACCCGCTTTTTGATCCTCCCGAGAAGTCAAATCAGCAGCCAACGTCTGTTGGACTCTGTGGCTAAGTTTTCGGTATAGCGCTTATTTCTTCAGAAGCAGGTAGATATAGTCGATCCTCAGGGGAGCGAGCTTCTTGTATGGACCTTCAAGGTAGAGCAGGAGACCCCCGAATGACACAAACACGGCCCTACAGTGAATTTTTGTCAGAACTAGCATGATTCGTGGGCTTGGGAAAGCGGGATAATATATAGGAGCATTAAGCACATAACTATGCTCAAAATTGGAAAGATTCCTCAAAGGACTCACATGTTGCCAGCAGAAGTTCCCTCCTCAAATCGGTACACCTTTCCATGACAGACGTAGTCATAATCATTTGCCAGAGTCTGCTCTCCGATTCCAACGTCTCTCCAACCACCCTTGCCGACAGTGTCATCTTTTCCATCAAGAGACAACGTAGATGCGAGCGCAAGCGACAGGGATTCGCCAACGGCACACGGGTAAAGTTCAGTGTTGATATCGAGCGTGAAGGTAGTAAGAGAATCCGAAGAAGTGCAGCTCAGACGAGAAACGCGGTCATACTTCTGCGAATTGATCGCGGTGATCGTGAAGGTGTCTTCGAAGAGTTGGGGATCCGACATGGTCACGGTGGAAGGATGGGTGTCAAGAGGTACAAAAAATGTTGCTGAGTCTGTTCCTTGCGAAATGGATTATGCGCCGCGAGATATCTCAGGTGAACAGCAGCGAAGACGGGGCGGTAGATCAGCAAAGAGGCTTTCTTGAGAAGCGAAATCGCGAAAGCCGACTGAATCTTTTTTTGTCGGTTTAGCGCGCTGCTTTAACCGCCCGAGCTGCCTCACCGCCAAAGTGGGATGCCTTCCCAAAAGCGGCCAGAGGAATATCTAATTTCTTGAGCTATTCAACTACCCCTCCAAGAATTCATACTCTACATCCTAACACTCTTCTACGTGCAATAATGTCTTTTCGGAAACGAAATATAGGTCTTTCCTCTGGTAGCGATCGCTCCACTGCACCAGCTCCGGCCGTGCAGCAGCCACAAACAGCTACACCAGCCCCGGTTGCCGGAGTACGACCTTCTCCCGATGATGGACGTCCGACGACGTCTACAGGAACGCTTTCGTTGGACAACCTCTTAGCTGGACACGCTGGGATTCCACTTGGGAAAACGCTACTTATCGAGGAAAATGGAACAACAGACTTTGCAGGTGCATTGTTACGGTTCTACGCAGCGGAGGGTATAGTTCAGGACCATAGAGTGCATGTCATTGGAATGACCGATCAGTGGGGGAGATCTCTGCCAGGTTTAATCGGGGCAGCAGATGCAGGAGAGGAGAAGGTAGACAGACGGAAAGAAGAAAAAATGAAGATCGCTTGGAGATACGAGAGGCTTGGCGAATTTGGGGCCGGGATCGCTGGATCAAGAAGTAAGAAGCTCCTCTAAGCTGCCGTGATTGCGATTCAAATTTTCAGTGATTGTGAGAGAACTATTCCACTAACGTCTTGTAGCGCGAGCACCTGCGGGAGACAAGAACCAGGGTTCGCCTGATGGAAGTACAGCGCCCAAGTCACCGACCTTCTGTCATGCTTTTGACCTCACAAAACGCTTGACACATCCATCTCTTTCTACTATCGATTATATACCCATCACACCGTCGAGAGGCTCGCCTTATACAGCCGCGTACCAAAGGCTACAAGCTGCCATTGCTTCTAGCCCTTCGAACACGATTCACCGCGTTGTAATACCATCGATCCTGAACCCCGGTCTATACCCGCCCGAAGCTGGTCAGCCAGAATATCTGTTGCAATTCTTCCACTCCTTGCGTGCGCTTGTAACGACATACGCTGAGCGCATCACAGTGATGATTACGCTCCCTTTGTCTCTCTATCCTCGATCGTCTGGTCTCGTGCGGTGGGCTGAGCTTCTAAGTGATGGGGTGATCGAGCTCTGTCCCTTTCCACATTCGTCGGATGCCATTGCGACGTCAGGAGCTGCAACAGCACAAGAGGAGCCACCACAAGGCATGCTCAAAACGCATCGGCTGCCTGTCATGCATGAACGCGGCGGGGGTAGTGATCAAAATATTGGTGAAGACTGGGCTTTCACCCTTAGTCGAAGAAAATTCGAGATCAAGCCATTCAGTCTTCCACCAGCGGAAGGTGACAATGAAGCACAACAGAGCGCTGCCGGTGGCATGCCCAAGAAAGCAGATCTCGAATTCTAAACAGACAAGGCCTTGTTTGCTCTCGGAGAAAGACTTTATCTATCGTGCTCCTCGTCATATTCCGGTTCTCTGAGCATTTCTTCCAATTCAATTTCCTCGGACATCGCAGGGCCGCTATTTGTCATGGTACGAAGGTAGTTCCGGTCGTACGAATCTATGCGAGGCCTTATCGGAAAGCCCGCAAAGTGGGCTCGTAGACTGTCCCCCAGGCAGGATGAAAGAGCAAGGAAAACTGCGAAGGAATTAGTTGGATGCTAGTCGACGACAGCTGACTACTACAGACCCAGGAAAATCACGAGAGGCGCGAAGAAGATCAAGACCATGAACAGCCAGAAATTCATGACGATGGTTGTTGGAGTACAAAGGGACCTTGAGAGCAATCGAATTCACGTAGCTACAGAGATGCTGGCTGTTATCGTTCGAAATCTGCGCACTGGCAAGTTGCGAATGCCGCGGAAGAGTGAGCTTCATTTGCTGTGGATGCCTCAGGTTGAAGTGGGGATCTGAGCCCAAAAGCGGAATGGCTTCGAACGGGCTTTCACTTTTTCCCACATCGCAAAATTTCGACTTCTCTCTCTCTGCATGCTTTCTTAGCAATAACGAGCTCTGGTCTTTGCAGGCCAAAACCAGAGTATTCTCTTTCATCTCTAGCTTATGTGAATGGTAAGTTCCGCCACCTATCTGCAGTCCTCCAGTCTTTAATATGATTATACAACTACTATAATCTGTCAATCCCCTGAAGCTCATTTTTTTAATCTCATTAATATCGAGCACCTGTGATTGAGAAACGTATTGAAAATGATTAATCCCTTCTTACATGACCTGCTCACATTGCCATTTCTTGTGCCTGGACGCTAACATTTTTGGCTTATAAGAAGGTACGAGTTTTCTGCTTTCGTCTGTCTCCGCCATGAGCACCAGCAAGCAGATTCTACCGAGTCTGCCAATCCAGATTTCCTTTGTGTCTGGCCGTTATCTGCTCTTTTCTATCGATGCAGTTACATATCTACGACGTGAACACAATATCTGTGGCGTCCTCATTGGCACTCTTCCCCAAATCCCACAGCAGAATGTGTTCCTCGGTCTCCCCCTCGAGTTGATGCCCGAAGAGGCAAGGCTCTTGGTTGACAAGGGAGTCGCTTGCATCGTGGATGAAAAGAAGGCGCACAATGATGGGATGAAAGCGCTCATGCAAGAAGATAGAAGGCGCTATCTGCAGGACTTGGAACACGAAGGACTCCAGGCTTCACGTATACAAGCAGAGAAAAAGGAGCTGCAGAGAGGAGAAGCCCTGAAGAACCTTGAAAAGAAAAAAAGCGCGAAGGTGAAAGTTACTGACACCGAAACTGCTACTAAAGACCCGGCCGTAGCAGAAGATGATGTGGATACAGAGCTCTTTCGTCCAGATCAACGACCCGGGAGTGCTTTGGCGTCATCACGCGCATCTATCATTCCGGATACACCGTTTGGCATTACCCCAGCAACATCCTATCCACCTCTTCAAAGCCAAGCGCAGCCTGGATTACTGCTGCCCAAACCAGATGTGCCAGCATCTTATCCGTTATACGCGCATCTCCACTCGAAAGGATATTTTCTTGCACCCGGTCTGCGCTTTGGTTGTCAATATCTAGCCTACCCTGGTGACTCGCTAAGGTTCCATTCTCACTTCCTAGTTGTCGCGGCTGACTGGGAGGAGGAAATTGATCTAATGGACATCATTGTCGGCGGGCGTATGGGAACTGGAGTAAAGAAAGGCTTTCTGATCGGAGGGGCTGAAAAGACGCTCCCCACATCGGAATCTGACACTAATGACAGCGTACGCACATTTAGCATTGAGTGGGCTGGAATGTGAGCGATTGCTAGATCTGCTTTCTACTCACGAAGGCGGTGCTCTAAGCTGTGCCTGTCTGCAGCTCTTATTTTCTCCGTAACAGGAGTATCTGATGCAGTCGTACAACACTTCCGTGTATACGGAGTCCAGTTGTCTGGCATAGCATAATATGCAACGGATCCACGGACAGAATATCTGCTGAAGATATCTCAGGTATCTGTTCTGGTCTCGAGAGTCCACAGGTGATATCCTGTTCTGATGACCATGTTCCGCTAAAGGATAAAGGATAAAGGACCACAAGGCATCACAGCTTACAGCGATAAGCTAGGTCGAGGCCACAGCATCTCCAGCTCACTGATGGGACTAAGGATGTCCTCGTCGATCGCGGATTGATGCTAAGGGCGACATTTCTGTCACAGCCCTATCCTCTCCGGGGGAGTACAAGTTCAGACGATATCGTCTGTTAAACCCCGATCTTCGTATGAAAATCAGGCTTAGAACAGCATAGTGATCTTGGCCAAGCACTTCTAATTTTTGAAGAAATAGTTGACGAAGATAACGAGATAAATGCATATTGTGTACGATATTTTGATTCCATCTACGTTAATTCCCGGCATGTGGTTGTAATAGTAGTTTTTAACTGATGCTTTTTAAAGCGTATCCACCATATCCTGGGTATGGTGATTCAGAATGTATCCGCGGTCTCGTTCTTGCTTCTGTACTGTACAGGTTAAACCCTTTCTGCTTCTATCCCCAGCTGCCCGCCGGAAACGCAGCCCGCAGTTCGAGCGTTTGACACAGACAGGAGGCGTCCAATAACGTTTTTCAAAGTGCATGTCCAGAATTCGAGAGGTCATGGCATCTTCAACTGACGTGCTTAAGGAATTGTCGTGGTTGAAGGTAGCCATCAACAGATGCGGCTTGTGGCCGGAGAGCAAGTTGCGAGATCCACCGAACAGCCGCTCCCTGACGATGAGCTCTCGTCTGCAGCTTTCGGGATGCAGTGCATTGTCCACATCGAACTCACTTGGACATGAGCGCGTGGTCTTGCACGGGTCATCGATTTCCAAGAGTGCACATTGCCAGTCTTCCTGGCAAGGAAAACACACCAATATGTTGACCACAACTGCTGCACAGTATGCGGCCGAAAGCAGATGGAATATCGCTTCGCATATATGACAGCTAATCCACCGTCAAAGTCACATACTCGCGCAAATGCTGCACCGGAGATGCAGAAACCAGAGTTGTAATTGCCATAGCTGGATCATTTCAGAGGTAGTCGATATTCTTCCATTTGAACTTCTTGCTCGCACGGTCGACAGGGCGGTTCTCGAACTGACTGCCATGTAGTTCGAAGACGCATTCCTTCTGCGTTTGGGTTCCCTCAGTCGCTTCTTTATCTCCCTGATTGTTGGGTAGAGGGACGGTAAAACGGAAGATAGTATGTTCCTTAGGAATCGCTGCAAATAAATGGTAAGCAGTGTCCTTTTAAAGTAGTATGTAATGAATCAATGAACTGCGGAAACGGGGTGTGATGATTCTTGAGGGAACTTAGTCCGATGATTCGGAACGTACTCTTCATTTCATCCTTCTCTGTCACCACTACAAACGTAAATTTCGAGTCTCTCACCACGATCCCCTTGAGTCCGACTCTGCTTGGGCATTTGCTCCGCACAACCTCCATCTCCGCGCCATGGTAGTCTGCGCTCACCAGCTTACTCCCATGCGACTGCGGTGTCACCGCCGTAGTCCTACCGTCCTTTATACCTAAGATCTCCTGCATGTACTCCACCCACATTTTATGAAGGCCCTTGAAGATCTCATATTTGCACTCTTCCTTCGGCAGATCGTGGATTCCAGAGATTCGCTTCTCTCGCGCGGACAGCGGCTTCGGTTTCTGTTTGCGTAGGAAATATTCCTTCTTGCGCAGCCGTTGGAGACGTCGACGGTTCCTGTTGTCTGCCGGGGTAGGGGACGTAGGACGCAAAAATAGTGGTTTCTGCTTGATCCGTTCTGTGAAGAGCTGCTCCGCGGTGTCGGGCGAGTGAGCACGCGCGATGAGCTCGTGTGCGATGTGGTTTTGCTTGGCCATTGCCGGAATAAACGGTTATATCAATATGCTACCGGTTCTTCATGCTTGTCTCTGGAGGCGTGCACTGTTATTGTGGCAGATTGTCGAGCAATACGGCGGCGAAGCACTCGAGATAGTTATTCAAGATCAGAGCCTGCTAAGCTTTCTTCGACTCTTATTGGTTGGACTGTTATATGTCACGTGATCTATAGATTGCAGATATTCCCCCATTACCTGGTTGATTTATCAATTCCATGACATCCCAGGAAATCTAGATGTTATTATTAGAATCTTAGGCAATGGGTGATCGTTCAATACCCGGGATCACACTCCTTGTCTTTGTGTAATAACTATAACGAAGGAGTTGATAAATATATGTACGCACCCCAGCGATACCCACGTTTCACGAGCTTTTTTTTTTTTTTTTTTGATGCCTACACGGACAGCCAGGAGACGAGCTCAGGAGTCGAGTCCGCATGTATTCTTTTTATCTAAATCATTGTTTCAGTTAGATTTTTGTATAATCTAAGGTATCGTAGATCAATCCACAACGTGTGGGTAGGTTCACTCCGGAATATCCGACTTCTTGTTTGATCTCTCAAGATGAACATTAGTTATCAGTGTTTATCAGTGTTTAGTAACTACTCCTTCGCAAATTCGACTCTAATTGTAGTCGAACACGCGTTTGCATTCCTGCTCTCTAGTTGTCCCACATTGCCGATATATTTGCATTAGTAGGTGTATGTGAAATCGTCAAAGGCGACGATCTTTTCATGTGTATATGTCGTGCACTGGTACCTCGGATACCCCGAAAGGCTATGGAGCCCCTTTTTGCGCGTTATGCTGTCTCTGTGTAACCGGGGTCTGTCAATAGTCGTCCTCCCTGAATGCTCCATCGACCCGAGGTCAGTCGTAAAACAGAGAAATGTCGCTGGCAAAAGGAAGTCCGTTCATTTGTCAGCCTCGTCGCAAAAGAATAATGCGACCTAGAGTCAGTATTGCCTGCAGACACAATGGCAACGGTTGACCCGAAGGTACGGAAGAAACCGTATTGACGGTTTCAGAAACATAATGTTTTGGCGACTAGCATCGGTTTCTCCGAGTCCATAGCAGGATCAAGTTCGCTGCTTTATTTAAAGTTAACCTGTAGATACGTCCATATTCGAAACATGTACTCCGTAAGTGGAAACCGGAGTTCTGTCTCCGAGGTGGTCCCATTCCTTAAGTACTCATGTCCCCATCTCACAATAGACAATAGTTAACCGCTCGATAGTCCGATCGATGGCTTTTCCCGAACTAGGAGCTGATTTCCAGCTCTCAAGTTCGCAATTGAGCGGATTGATTGTTGGTCTGTGCTGTCGATGGAGCTGGCGAATCTGGTATGGATAATCTCTTTGCCCTGCCACTTCCAATCGTTTTCATTCCTACTGCGGTCCTGGCAGCAGCTTCATGTGAAATTGTTCTTGCAGGGTATGTATCAGTTGAACTATACTTATTCAGTTGCTCAGAGCGAAGGAAGAGAGTAGGTACTGACTTCTCTCTCTGGATTGTTACAATCTCAACATTGTCGCCAACGCTCTTCAGCCCTCCCTTACAAATTCACTTCAGTCGATCTGAGATTGTCCTCACCGAGCAGTTCTATCGGAGTCGTCATTTCCCGGTCAATTGCTGGCCCAGTAACGGACTGGCTGGCTTTCGCGCTAAATAGATGCGTAAGCGGAATGAAGACGTTCACAAACCCGAACACCATCTTCCTGCCCTTCTATTCCTGTTCTTCGTCGGCCCGACTGGTCTCATAGTTTTTGGATATGCCGTCTCTCTGCAACGGTAGATTGTCCAGCCCCCAGCCGGGACCGTGATGGTAGCAGCATCATTGACTCTAGTCCCATCGGCCATGCTCACATATGTTGCTGTTGTCCATCCAGGGATAAGTGGCGAAGCGTTGGTTCTCATCAACAACAAAAAATTGTTACCTTTGCTCTTGCGACGAATGGAGACGTAAGTATGGCTTGCTATATCCGGTGTAGCAAGTCTGTTCTATGATATGACGGCATGCCAATAGGGCGTTTTGGCTTTGGAAATCCCTCTTTATTTTTCTGGTGAATGGATGACAAGGAAGGACGAGCCGTCTCTAATCTTCTTTTTTTATATCAGGGATGGCGTTCGGAGAGTTTAATTACCTTGCAATTTGAATTTGGAAGGCTTATAGATTCTCATGCATCGTAATATATATTGACCTAGCTCCCGGTTAAGCTCGGACTAGATCAGTTCACATACAAACGTACGACTTTTTTCTGACTGCAGAATAAACTACTATTGAACTGCAAATCAGATACTTAGACGATAGATTTCGGTATTCTCCTAGTAGTCAAGCAATCCAGATTATTTCCCCCTCAATTGATCAGCTTCCAAACCTGCTTCCGTGATCCTAGGATTCGACAAGATATCATCAGATCATCACTACACTTGCCGTATCTTTCTTTCTTATTTTACACAATTGAATGAACGCTCACACTCGCTGCTCCAGAGCTTTCCAAATCCTTAACGTGAGGGGGAAATAGTAGACCGTTTATCGTTATCGAATGATGAATGCCAAGCCAACCTCATACGACGCATCACATACCATAGAGAAGAATAGCAGGGAAAAAAAAAAGTGGCGCAGGCAAGCCGTTTCTCGGAGAAATATCCATAACGATCAATAAATCGGGGTCCCCCGGGGGGTAGGGAAACGTGATGGATCCAATGGCATAGCCAACTTTTTTCTTTCCAAGTCAACGGATTTGTCCCGCTTTCTGTCATCAGTCATCGTCACCCATCACCTACGAATAGTTACTCTATTTCCTCTAGATAGATAGACCACCCAACACGATAACCTTTCCCTTTTGGATAGTTAATGCAGGGACGATATCTTAACCAAACCCAATCACACGGGGAACGAACATGCCAGTTCCCGCCCGTGACAAGGAACAAGGGAGAACTGGGAGGAGGGGGCTTTCACCACTACGAGGTATCTGATAGGGCCTCGAGAACTTCTCGTTTCGCAGAAAAAAAAGAGGCTAGGAAATAGGCTTTCAACGGCTTTAACGGCTTTTCGGATGTTGATCTCCTTGAGACTGAGTGAACTTCGGCTTTTTCTTTTTTTCTTTTTTTTTTCTTCTTTTTCCCCTATCTTTTCTTTCCGACCTCGGTTCGGCTTAGCTGTGCCCTAATCAAATCAGCACGTTGTCTTGGTCGGAATTATAGGTGATCTAGCAGCGTCGCAAGAGCGGCGCAGACATGCGCGAGGACGTGAAAGGAGATGAATGCGGGGATGGGGGGCGCTTTAGGGTCTAGTGTGCAGCCGGATCGGACGTCCCGTATGTAGTAGTGTAGAGAACAAGATCTGGGTTCTAGGGTGCATGGGGGAGCATAAGTTTGTATTCTAGATGGGATAAGTTACCAGGTTTCGTTGATTTTGATGTTGACCGGGCGGGGTACCTCTCTCGGCTGTTAGTACTATATTGTCCTTCTCGTCTAGAATGTTGTTTTTGGTGGCGACGTGCTGCGGCCTTCCAACGGGAGGCGAGCGTGTGCTATGGCTATGGCTATGGACATGGACATGGACATGTTCTCGTTTCTATGCAAGGGAAGAAATTGGAGTTGGAGTTGGTAACTTCTAGCGAACACAGGATCCACGTACTGCCTCATCACAATCTAGACTGTTTAAGCGCTGCAAAGCTGTCGAGTGCGAAGCAGAGACTAGCTCTAGAACGCTGCCTAACTACGGGTGCTGCCGTAGTGTGTTCGTTCACCGCGGTATGGATTTCGTCTCCTGATGGTTCCATCGGCCTTTGCACAGTACTTTGCGTAGGCATGATTATTGATCCCGTATTTGAGGAAGGTTGCCTCGATGATGCTGCTGATTATGATGCATTGCCCGTCAGCAACCGGTTAGTTATACAAAAGTAAGGCGGACGCCTTGTACTTATGTAGCATTATCACAAAATAGTAGGACAATACTCATGAACGAACGCGGCGTACTGCATCTTTTAGAAGATGCTGAATAATGAGATTGTCCGACTGATTGGCGAACGCGATAGCCAGCATATCCGCTGCAAACCAGCATGTACCTAACATAGTAGCTGGACCCAATCACAGCAGAGATAGTCACCCAATTCTGATACCAGAGGGAGAATTCTCCGATGAAGACGTAAGACACGGCCTGTAGCCCATTCCAAGAGAATGCGCTGTCTTGGACTTCTGGAGCGAGATCTGCTGTGTAATGTAGCACGACCGTCATGCTGGCTAGACTGGGTTATCATCACACATATTCGCATCTAGTGTATACATACTATAAACGTAAATAGCTTCTGGAACCGTCGAGATGTAGCTGAGAAGCATGGCTATCGTCGAGTTGAAGAAGATCTCCGCTTCCCGTCATGCGATCATCCTGGAGATGCGATAATAGTTTTCATCACTGTGCCGCCTGGAGCGAACCTGATGGTGCTGGGGCTCTGCTAGCGGCAAGGACAAGACGATCACCGCTGGGACCAAATCCTGGAATTATTGTTTCCAAGACATGGCCCTATAGAAGCAGTAATGGTACTCCGTAGTCGTCATCAATCTGTGGGTGTCTGTATCAGTGTATATGTGATTCTTTTTGCCCGTGGTGGCTGGGTCTTCGGGTAGTTGGCTTCTAAATCGATAAGGGTCATCATTGTCCATAAATTTTCACCGGCTGTCAACACTATTAGATAGTCAGTTAAGAGGACTGTGACTGTCAGTGTTGACAGGTTTTTTAGCAACCCTTTAGGCTCGGGTACCAGTACTAATGATCAGAAGCCGTGCTGCTAGCTAGTACTGACTGCTGTATTATTGATTGATGCCATGAAAGGAACAAGACAATTAGCGGAAACGAAAATAACTTACGGATACGGCGCAGTGGGGTGTTTCGGACGGGTACGGGGCCTATACGGGGTGATCCCTCCGGACGGTACTCCCGCGCGTCAGGGACCATGAAACCAGTTATTATTATTTAAATTGTTCACGGACGGACTCCAGAGCATCCAGTGGAGAAACCAGAGAACGGGGAGATGGCTCAATCATAATTGCCGCTCCACGTCGAGCGTACACTACATCTATCTAAATTCTAACCGGTAGAGCATTGAATCGTGTAGTCTCTCTCAGTCGTACCAGAATGACTCGTGTAGGCTAGGTGCGGATACTCTCCGGCTTCCCGTTCCCGCGCCATGGTCCAACTTTAAGGGCGTGTTGCTAAAGTATCTTTGCGTGCTGCGAGGCTGCCTTTGGATGCACGCTGCGATGTACAGAAAAGACATAATAATACGGCGTCGACGGACGAGACAGATCCCTCACTGCTTGGTACCATGATGTGGTTCAAGGCTGCTGCATGCACTGTTCTTTGTCGGGACAACTGATGCTGCCACCCGCTCGATCTACGGGAAACCCTTGATCTTCTCTCTTCCTCCAGTGCGAGTATTTCCCCCTCTGGGACAGACGACTCCTGAACCGACCGAAAAGAATGGCAGGGAGAGATGGGATATATCATCATCGTCATGGTCTCAACGCCGTTGGAAAGGAGGGTCCATTAAGACAACGCCCCTGCGGAGGATCCTTGAACTGCGACAGCGTTAGTGAAGAACCCAGCGGGAGTCGAATAATAATGGCGGTTGATGGCCCGAGAGAATCATGCTTAGTAGTATCACCTTATACCCAGTCCGGAGTAGCCGTCGCAACCGGGTTGTGTCTGTCTGTCTGTCTCTTCGCCCTCTGGCCTCCAACTAGTTAACTAATTAACTAGTTTATCAGTCTCTTTCCTCTCTCCACCAGGTGGGCCCGCGTTCGTTCCCCTCGGCTGTGGCTCTCAGACCTCCGCTAGAGAAGCATCGCGCTCTGGTCGGTGGTCTGCAGACAGGTGTTCGTTCCGTGACGGTAGCCGGACTGGGTAGGTGGCTTCAGCGTAGATGCAGTCCAGCCAAGCAGGAGCAGCGTTCAGGTAACTAGTTATCGGTTAAACTCCCCATCTGAAGTCCCGGCTGGAGTGTAGCAGTAGTATTATTATTATTATTCGGACGCACCCGTCCTGTCTCGTCGAATTCCCTCTTTTGCCTGCCTCGTATCGCGCGTCGCATCCGTATTATTCCTCCACGCAGTGCTGGGCGAGACTGAGAAAACTGCAGCAGCAAAGAGAAAGGAGAAAAAAACCGATTCTCTTTTCTTCTTTTCCTCATCGTCCATCTTGTCAATAATCCGCGTCGACATTTAATAATACAATACTAATTTGTATTATCAACCCATCCAGCCCACTGCCCGCTGGTTCCCCCCGGGCCCAGTGAGCCGTGTCCCTGCTGTCCCACACAGATCCTGTGCCCCGGAGCGTCCATTCACCATACATAATAATCGCCTCGCCCGCCCGCGTGGTTCGCCATCCGCCTGGGAGTCCCAGGGACTTGGTCTTGGGGGCTTTTTCAATGCACCATCCAGAACGCATTCTCACCGCTTCCTGTCGTTCGTCACTCGTGCAGCATCCAGAGCCGTCTGGTCGGGCGGTTTAAATAGGAGGTTCTTCAGTGACTCTTGGTCGGGCAGTCAAATCAACTGTGGGTGAAATTGGGTCGACTTCGGACGACGGACGATCACCGACGGGAAACGTCTATAGCAAATATTTATCTGCACCGTCGATACTCACGAACCAGCGTGCATCCTTCTACGATAGCCATCTGATGGTTGTGACATTTATCCGATTTATCTTAACTGAGCAAATCCAAAAAAGAGAAACCCCCTATCGCGACCATGTCGAGTCCTCGTCCCAGTGAGGAGAAGCCCGAGGGCCTCTCCAAGTACATCCAGAGGATGAGAACGGTGCTGCGCAGAGGCTCCAGCTCGAAGCGGGCCTCTGTTTCCAGTATCGGCGAAGTCCTCGGAGGCGAATCGAGCAAGTCTGCAGCGTAAGAAGCAATGCGAAATCGTGTATCGTCTGAGGAATGTCTATACTAACCTGTCGAACAGTGCCAAGACAGCTGCCCCCGCCCAGCAGAAGAATACGACTCCTGCTGAGAAGACTACTGCGCCGGGCCATTGGAGCTCCATGCAACAGGAGAAGGCGCGCGCTCTGTTCGCCAAGTATGGACTCACCCTGGAGCCCGAAGAGTGGATATCGTCTCGCAACTTGAACGTCGAACGCGTCGAGAAACCGATTCGCATGAGGGTTCGTCGCACCTGTCACCGCTGCCAGACCACTTTTGGCCCCGACAAGGTCTGTGTCAACTGCCAGCATGTGCGCTGCAAGAAGTGCGCTCGTTATCCTCCCGCCAAGTCCAAAGAACAGAAGGAGCAGAAGGAGGCGAAGACGAAGGTCGCAGCCGCCGCTGCAGCGAAACAGGAGGCTCGTCCGAAGCAGCAGAAGACCAAGCTGCCTGTGCTTACGATTCCCTCCCGCACCGGTGGTCAGGATCTGGTCCGCAAACCGATCAAGCAGAGGGTCCGCCGTTACTGTCACAGGTGCAACAATCTCTTCATTGGAGGAGCAACGGAGTGTACCCAGTGCAAGCATATTCGTTGCAAGAAGTGTCCTCGCGATCCGTATGTGCTTAAAGAAGAGTTTTTTATGTCGAGCACTGTTACTGACTTTATACTAGGCCTAAACTTAAGAAATACCCAGACGGATATCCGGGTGACGCGGAACCTCCGTTCGAACCACAGCCACGCGTTTGGAAGAAACCCAGACGCAGGGTTAAATGGCACTGCGGCAAATGTTCGACAGTATACCAGCATGGCCAAAGTGTTTGTTTGAACTGTGGCAATGAGAAAGGACCCGACACTATAAGGGAACCGTATGTTAAGCCCCATCCGCATATACCACACGTCCATTCTAACTGATTACACAGGCCGAAGAAAATTAAACCGGAACCAGACCCTGAAGTGGTGAGGCGTGTCGAAGAGAGGCTAGCGCAACTGAGTCTCAAGACTTGACAAGATATCCGGATGGTTTTGTTGGTAGATGTCGAGCTTAGATACCGATCATTGGCAATCATTCGCACATCTCCTGGCGCGTTCCAGTGCTTTACAATCCTTTCTCAACCAAGACTCTCCTGTTAACGATTCTTACGATGACGAGCGAAACAACCTTGGGTCCTCCCAAGGCAAAGATGAACCACAACTCTAGTAGCATTCTGCTGCGTCAACACCCCCTTATCACTGCCTGGGTTTTGATGCCAAAGTCATCCATCCATATGGCTTTGGTTAGCGTGTGATATCTTTTACTGCTCTGTGTGCTCTTCTCTCGCTGCTTTCACTTTATTGCGATTGATACCTATACTTGGCAGGAAAATGATTCGACTTTGCTTCCTGCAATTCCCATAATGATATCCCTCATCGCTTTCTTTACACTGCCTCCCCCGTCCTTCATTCAACACACTATCAGTACAGACGATGCGCCTTGCATATCGATAGCAACCACAATATACGCCTTGACAGAGTCAATTCTAAATCTGCACGAACACGAATGACGTAGCACGATCTGTCTGTCTGCCCTTGCCTTCGTGCCATTTCACCTACCTGATTACATTATTTCCCTCTTCCCGTTCCACAGAGGTCCGTGTCCCGATTAACCGACCTTGTTCCCAGTAGTAGCAAATTATAATCAATACGAGTAGAAGAAACTGAAACGATCTTGCTATGGCAGAGGAGCAATGAGGTGTAGGATGCCAAAAGCGGGCGTTTAGTCAGCTACCCTTGTGTAGTCACGTAATTCACCCCCGAGTGGCTCAAACCCCCGACTGGATCAGCGCCGTATTGCATACAAATCAGCCAGATTAGCAGCGCAATATCTCAACCACACAACAAATAAAGAGGATTAATCTTTTGAATATATAAGCATATACCTTATAGAGTATATATCTTCATTTTTAAAGATATTATTTCGAATTTGGTTCTAGATAAAAAATGAAACACGAAAATTACAATAGCATTTCATATTGTCCAAGGAATTATAGATTTTTCGAATCAATCCGTTAAATCTGTATTGATCATATGTTAGTATATTATAAATACTAAGGACTAGTCCTTTTCATTTGCTATATGGTTGAGAAATTGCGCTGCTAATCTAGCTGATTTGTATGCAATACGGCACCGATCCATTCGGGGTGAATTACGTATTTACCTACAGCTTCTTCCCCTCCAGATTCCCATCAGGACCTTGCGTCCCTGTCAAAATTGTATCATGTTCACCATCAATTCGGGAATCCTCCAACAAGTAAGACCATGATAAACCATCATTCCTGTTAGCAAAGGGCTTCAAATCTTCGTCTTGTCGTTTTCAGATTCGTGGGTTCTCATCACTTTCCATCATCCCTCCTATCACTGCATCGTTTTCGTGTCATTTGCCATCAAGAGTCGTCGTTTGATTCGTCGTTGCCATCGAAAAAGCACTATCGTTGCATGATTTCGTGCTGTTACCATCAAAGTCATCGTTGCTTGGCCGTTGCATCAAAAGCTCGTAAAAACCCATCACTGCGTCCCTGTCAGAAACCGTTGACAACTCCAAGGAGCATCCACAGTCTCTGCGGTTGCCCTCTTCGTTTTGGTCAGCATTCCGTCCTCACTTTTGCTTCCTTCATTTCGACCATGTCTGTGGTTCCGAATGGTAATCCCCTGCGCTCAGCCAATCATCCGATCTCACATCATGAGATCTTAAACAAACTGCACCGTGAGCTCAGCCAGGGAGAGGGAGAGCAGTCGTTGGAGTGGGAGCTGGTGGACATTGCCGTCGCTGAACGGATTGGGCAAAAGCTTGATCGTACATTGGAGAACCGGAACATTAGGTAAGGACTTCAATTGGCAAATAAACAGGCTTAAGTTGACCATGCTCTGAACTCTGTTAGATTCACGTTTGACGCCTGTACCAAGACCTTGCGCCTGGTGACCATGGTCTCAGATATACATGAGTGCCATATCCCTTGGCTCTCTTTCTCGTTTGGGGAACTTCGGGCCAACGGCCTTCTTACGACGCCTGAATTTCGATCGATCTCTATCCATGTATGTACGAGTAGGTGATTTCCATCAAATCCAGTCTATCGACCGGCCTAACCTAAAGTTAATAGGATTCACTGGCTTTCTTGGCCAGTACACCTCGTCACGCAAGGAGCCCGATGCGCATATCATACCACTCTCACTCGATATGCCCACGGTTGTCGTTGAAAGTGGTTGGAGCGAGAGTCGGGCACAGCTTCAGAGAGATCGTGACTTGTGGCTGATCGGCGGACGTGTCAATGTCGTGATTGTTATCAAATGGGTAAAGAACAGTTCCAACGAAGTAGCTGGAGACATTGCTGTATTTGACCTCGACTCCCAAGGTGCTGTGCGCTGCCTTCAACAACAGGTAACTATATTCAAATCTTATGTCTATCTTTGTAAGTATGTACATCCAGCTAACATTAGTTATAATCATAGATAATTTTCCCAGAGCCGCCGCCAAGCATCGCCGATGCGCAGCAGATCCGCCTCACTCGTGGCCAAATCTTCGGATCTTCCCTCCCCCCTGGGCAAAATGCCGCGCAGATCCTACCCTTGGAGCTCAGCGAGCTTCGATACCAGGCAAGAGCCTCTCTGCGTCGAATGGGCCTCACCCCACAAGGTAATGTAGGGCGAGAAGAATGAAAAACAAAATTTCGAAAAATACCTAGGTATGCATAAGTATCCCGTGTGCGAGAAGTTTATTGTGTAGTACTGTACATGTAAGAATACTCCGAATGTAGAGCGCGAAAGCCGCCAAAGTTGTGGTTTGTTGCAGACAAAATAATGTAGATACGCCCGAGAGGCCTGAAGAAACCACCACGAGTAAGGAGTGACACCTAGTCGGGACCAGTGGCTGATATACTTACCCAAACCAGAAAGTACTCTACTCTATTTTTTCAAGGGCCTAGAAGTCTGTGCGGAGTCGAACCGAAATAGTTAATTCAGATGGGGACAACTCCTCCGGGTAGTATTATTATTGTGGACCTGTGCCCCGTCCTTGGAATTCGCATTTATAATAATAGAAGCCCTGTCCATCTGCGTCTCAGATGAGATTCGTCAGGATCTCCCCCTGGGCCTGTCATATAACGGTTACCAACGGGGCGCCGTTGAAGAACCTTGTCGCTGTCACCTGTCAAGAAGTCGATAGTGGCCGATTAATTTGATGATCACAAGTCCCTTGCCTTGGCCTTTCTCCACTTTGGCTCTCTTCCCGTTGCCCCTTTCGCGTGGTATCCATGTGATGGCAAATAATAATACTACGTAGACGATTAGTTTTGGCAGCGCCACGATCAAATTCAGGTCCGCCCAGTAGGGAACGGGGTAGATAGATAGGGCACAGAATGCCGTAGTTATGGTATAACTCTGCTGCGTAAGCTATGTAGTCGTTGTCTCACAACATTCCGCCACACATTCCCGAAGCCACAGCAGAAAATCTGCATTTTGCTCTAGATAATAAGCGTGACAACGAAAGTACTTACACAGTAACATATTCAAAGATAGCAGTCAATAATATATGAGCAATGCATCGTCTTCTAGGTTCAGACTATGTGTGCAGATCGTAAAAATTCTGCAGTCTTGCTGATGATACTTCGTCAAAGAAGATCAATTCCAGAGAGAGCTGCGGAAAGCTCAGTTGAATAATGCCGAGTTCAGTAGTGATTCCCTAGGATCCGGGGAAATAGGGTCCCCTGGCTGCCGCGGTTCCAAGCGCTATGTACTCCGTAGTTCGACTGAACGATGCGAAGCTTTGGAACCTGCTTTGGAACTTGTAGATGCCCCGATCTACCACAGCAAGACCTCAGTAGGGAAGAATATCTCTTGCTTCTCCACGGATTCGCGTTGTTCTTCCAGCGTATCTACCTGATAGTCTGAAATACATAGGGAGTCTGGAGTCGAGACCAGCAGGCCCAACAGCCGGTGGCCAGACCATCGGGATTTGATGCAGCCATACGTATTAGTTACCCGAGTGACAGACGATCCTGGTGTTTAAAAGGGTGATCTTAAAACCGTCAAGAGCTCACGGGCCAAGATGGATGTAAGGTTTTGGCGCGACATGCGCCGATTTTCTCGAACATTTGCCGTAGATAGTACGTACTCCGTACTCCGTACTCCGTAGATGTAGTTTGGCAATAGCCTCCCTGTCAGCAGCTGTCAGAGCCCGGCTATGTGATGTAAGGGGGATAGTTAAATAACTTAACTAGTGGCGTGTTGGGTGCAAATTACTCCGCATATACTGTACTAGCATAATCCGCCCTGTAACTAGCTACTGCCTTTATTATATGAGAAATATCCTTCGGAACAGAGGTATGTGCAGATGACGAGTACAGCTGGTAGTAGAGTCTTTTGAGATGACAATCTTCAGGAGGAATAGCCTGTGCTGACTGTTTGGTCCTGTTTTCTGCTTCACCACAAGACCCCTGAACGAGGGTATCTACCGGCATTTGGATTCAGCTGCACAACCTCGATAGCAAGCAAGGAGCAACTATTGCTTTTTTCTCTTTGAGTCTCTGTTCTATCATCTTAATAGCTCTCTCGTATTCTCTATCAATTCAATTGATCTTTCAAAGATACCCACTGGTCATCTCCACACTCCGCGGACCGTACCGCAGCCCACCTCTTGTCCGCGGACCCATCACGGCATTGAGTTAATTGATGTGGGTAGAGTTCTAACTTCTGTCACGGATAGTCTAGATACCTGTGATACACGCCACCTTGCCGTTGTCTTCCCAAGGACATGGTTCCCGGAAGGCAGCAATCTGCGTTACCTGTTGTACTTGGTTGAGGGGCCGGTTGACTTGTCAGAACCTTATTATTATCTGGAGTATATGACTTGTCTCGTGCATTCAGCGTTTGGCACCATCTCAATATTGGGATATCTCAAGGCTACGGCACGATTTATGGACGGTGTACTTTTTCACGTAGCTGGCAGCCATCTTGCCTCCGTGATCCAGGCAGCCTTGCTGGAAATGCACTCGCCATCCGGGGCACGAGGCTGACAAGGCAAACTAGGACCTGTCGAATGCATCCTATAGTCGAATGCATCCTATAGTCAGATTCTCGTTGCAAGAACGCTTGAACTAGTTATTTGCTCCGGTCTTAAGATGCGCGGCTTAAAAGCGGTGTACGGAGTAAATCCCCATGATTATCTGCTCTGATCATGTGGGAGCTAGTCGAGTCTATTTGTTGCCATGTACCGTAGCCATGTACCGTACTTTGGACAGCAGGTAGAAGGAAAAATTGCTTAGTGTAAGTAGAGTACGAACGGGGTTTGCCTTCATGCTCAAACTCAACTAACTGTACGGTATAGACGCCGGTCCTGGGCATGATGCCTTCCCGAGGACTATGTTCCCCAGGTTCTTCATACCTCGGGATTCAATAAGGAAAGCAACGCCACATCGGGCTCTGTTTCACCTTCGCCATCAAGCCCTGTTCCCTACCATTCTGCAGAGAAGACGACAGTAATGCCGTGATTGTCGGAGAGGGGTAGCAGCCCCTACCGCTAGGTGGTGGATGATTAACGGATCAACAGAGATAGAATTAAGCGAAATGGGCGCTTGCTGGACTAGTTATCTTCCCATTCCAGTACCGAGATGGTGTTTCATTACCGCAACGCACAGGCTTCGGAGACCAGTCATGGGGGAAAAACCGCCACGCCGCTTTGGAACGGTCGAGGTTCACAACTTGAGCGACTCAAGCAAAACGCTGGCACTGCCAATCGTCCCGAAGAAGTGATCCCTTCATCACCAAGCTGGCATCTGCCAATTGTAACCTCCCACGCTTCTTCCAGCTATCTAGGGTATGCGGATGCATGCAGGCAAACTATTATCGCAAGAAGCCACAGGGAGAAATCCCAATAATCATAATTAATAGTCGACGATTTCCATCTCGCCGACTCCAGATCCCGACGGGCTGGAAACTAATAGGATCGCCGTCCGAGAATCCGGCAAAAAACGGCCTGACAAGCGATCCAAGCGGTTTTCCTGCAACACAATTCCCACCTAGATCACTTAGCGAGACGCTCAGGCCGCTCGTTCTCAGTGGTATCGCCAGCTGTTGGCTGGAACCAGACCAGGAAATGCGCGCTACCGCAAAACAAACTGCGCGTTGGACAGGGGGTTTTTCATCCTAACAATGCGCTTCTCTGAGAGTATCATCGTGCTCCTGGTATTGCCCATGTACGCGTTGTGTATGCTGGGCGTATGCAGTTTAGCTTTCTTTACCCATACTAGACCGGTGGGTTGGTCGCGAGGTCGCGAGGCGGCGTCTCGCGAGGTGGCGAGGTTTTTGTTACCAGTAGATTACTAGTAAATTACTATTTTATATTAAAATTATACTAATATATATTAATAAAGATTAAAATCTAAAATTTTTAAATCTCGCGGGGTGGTAAGTATAGGTAAATCTTATCTTGCGGGGTGGTAAGATTGTAATTGCTGTATTTTATACTAAATATTATTAGTTTTATTAGTAAAGTTTAATTACTATTAAAACAGCTTAGTTGTAAATTATCATTATACTGCCCCGCGAGACTGTGTAAATAACTGTTAGATCTGTATTAAAATTAAGCAAATACAGGCTATTAATTTTAGCTGATCTACTAATATATACTGGTAGATTTCAAAATCTACAGATACAAAAGACTAAGTATTATTAAAGGCAGAAGATAAAAGGGAGTTAGTAAGTAATATCTCCTAGAATATACTAGGTATTACTAGTTACTAACCATAATAACTAATTAGAAATATTTAAGATAAATTATAAACTTTTAAAATTATAATTATATATATATATATATTAAATATTCTATTTTAATTTATTTTAATATAAACTAAATATTACTAATATAACTATTAACTAATATATTTATATAGCTTAATCATTTTTTAGAGATATTATAATTTACTGAAATATAGTAGTTATTACTATAATCTAGTAGTTAGGACTAATAATTACTATAGTAAGCTCACAGGAAATAATTGGCCTGATAGGAGAGTTCCTATACTAAGCTTAATAAGCTAAGGATTTATATAAACAATATAAATATTTTAGCAAGTAAAAAGTTTAAATATATTAAAAAAACTTTTAAAACCTTTTTATTTTTAGATATTACTTTTCTTTAGCTATTAATAGTCTTATTAAGATTATTATGGCTTTAGATCTATCTTAAAGACTCCTAGGAGTTATAAAATCTAATAATATTTCTAATTAGAATTAAAAAAATGATTATTTAGTTTATTTTATTAAAACTCCTAATATCTTAGAGATATTAAATGAATTTAAGCGGGAGCCTTAGGATAAAGACTCTAATAATAAAGATCTTTTGAATATAGTATGTTAATTACTATTATATACTAATCTTTATTATGATAATATTTATATTACTAATACTATATTATAATATTAGATTAATAACCAACTTATTACTAATATATTTAGTAGGGAATCTAGTAACTAATTATTAGATCTAGAGGAGTTATATCTAATCTTTATTAATAGTTTATTAGAGATATTACTTTTTTCTAGATTAACTAGTGTTAAACTAGGTATAAAACTGCTTTTTAGTATTTTTAGTTAAGCTAAATACCTTTAATATTCTCAGATAATACTAGAATACCCTAGTATTTATTTTAAAGGTATTGCTTATTATATAAATATTAATAATCTAATATAATCTACAATTAATAACTATTATAGTTAGGTAAATATTAATTTATATTAGTAGCAGTTATAAGAGTACTAATATATATTAGATTTAATATAGTAAAGGTTTAAGAATAACTAGCAGTAGTAAAACAAAAGTAACTATATATATACTATTTCTTAATAATACTAAATATATTGTTAAGAAATAGCAATGTTCTGGTATTTGTTATTATCTATATATACCAGAACATATTTAGACTCTTAATTATACTAAAGCTTCTAAAAGTATTTAGTTATAACTAATACTTAATTAATATAACTAAGAAAATATTACTAATAACCAAATAGATTAGTAATAACTAAAAGAAACTAGCAATTAACTTTATAATTCTAGGATTTATTAATAAGACTATAGATGTCTTAATTCCTGCCATAATAGAGGCTTAAAACTTAAATATAATCACATAAAGATAAGTATTAATTCTAATTAATATAATCTAATATATTAATAATATAATTACTACTAGGACTTAATATTAATAATAAATCTTATTAAGATCTATACTGGCTTAGGTATAACTAATAGTTTCTATCTAATAGTATACAGCATTATTTCCAGTATCTTTTAAGAATACTAAACTTTAACTACACTTACTTATATGAGTTATATAACTCGCAAGCTAGTAATTCTAATCCTACTAGTACTATTAGTTATACTAATATCTCTACTAATATTACTTCAATAATAAACCCATAAATCTATAGTTTAGTTAAATTAATACGAGCTTGCAGTAAATATTATAATAAAAAAAATTTTTAATCCTTACTAAAATTAACTGGATATAACTGCTAATACTAAATACTATTATATTACTAGCTTATCATAGTATATTTAATCCGATTCAAACAGTTCTATATAATATTCAATTTTTATATATTATACCTAAAGACTATTAGCAAGTATTATTTATACTATTTATTAGTTTTAGAACCTATTGATATCTACTACCTCCTACAGTAAAGGTACCCCATAATATCTAGAATGATATTACTAAAATCATTTAAAAAACCGATATTTAGGGGCTTATTATTAGTATGTTTTAAGATATATTAATAACCCCTAATAATTACTAATAAAATACACTATATACTAACAACTATTAATACTAGGTTAATTTATATAGAATAGTAATCTCTAATAATACCTAAAAGAGAATAATATAATTAGGCTTTCTTAGATTTATCCAGCTTTGAACAATTAGGATATTATACGCTAAATAATATATAAAGAAAAACTATTAAGGAATCTATTTAGTGAGAGCTATAATAGTAAGTATAAGCTATAATTATTAATATATATTAGTAGATATTAATATATCCTATAATACAGCGGTTCTCTTCCAATTCCTAATAAAAACCTAAAATTTATAAAGTTATAAATATATTTGTAATATATACAATAATAGGGTAAATATTTATATTATTTGCTTTTCTTAAGAATAATTAATTGCTTTTAATAAATAATATTCTTTTTAAGTCAATATAACTTATAAATGCACTAATAATAGCTTTAACAAAGTTATTTTTATAATTATGCTAGAAATAGTTAGTAATAGTATATATTACTATATACTAATTATTATTAAGTATACTTAATATTAATTAAGCCTATTTACTACTTTAATAGTTATCCTTACTTAAGTTTTTATAAATAAAGACTTAATAATAATGTATATAAAGCTATTTAAAAAGATTTTCTCTCTTTTAGCTGTTATTAGTAATAGTAGCAGCTATTAATTTAACTAATAACATATTAATAGCTCCGGGATATAAACAGTAATTACTAATATATGTTATAAATAAGCTACTAGTAAGTATTATAATAATCAGTTTTAGTAATATATATACTAGTATAGTACTAATATTTACTAGGCCTTAGTTAATACTTATATAATATTGATAATACCCGATCTTAGCAGGAGTATATAATATATATTATTATATTTTATTTAATTTATTATTTTTAAGGTATATATCGGAAATATTAGAGCTTTAATATATATCAGCTTATATATTAGTTAGTTTTAGAAATAACTAAAAGCAACTGTAATTAAATCTTATAGACTTTATATAATTATAATAATTAGGATATCTAAATATAGGTTAAATATAAGGAGATTCTTTAGATCCTATCTGGTCTAAATGCTAATTACTCTTAGATGCCTTTAATTATATTTAATACCTATTAGAGGAATTTAAATATAGTTAAAGCAATATATTATTAGGACTAAGTCTTAACTAATATTAAAATTTTATTACTTAGTGCTATTATCTAGTAGGTAATATAACTTATTAGATAAAACTATTACTAACTAGATCTATAGAGCATAAGATATTAATAACTAAGCTGTTCATAAAATTAACTAGTATCTTAAAACTAATATAAGACTTACTTTAAATTTGTCTATACCTCTAAGGTATATTCAGAATTAACCAGTATAAGCTATACCGCTAATATTAACTGGTAAGTAATAAAACCTATTATATGGTTAATTATACAGAGACTATTATTATATATAAAATACTAATAAAGTATAGTTATATCTAGTATTACTAGCCCAATTAATCTTATAGATAGCCCAGACTCTCTAATAGTAACTTAGGCTATTTAATCTATATTAGATAGATTTAACTCTAATAGTATTATTAGTAAAAGAAAGCGAACTTAGCAGGCTATAACTATAGATCCTATTATATCGCCTATATTTAACTAAAAAAGATCCAGAAAATCAGTAAATAAGAACCTAATACTGACAGTAATTAGAACTACTAGACCTATTAATATATCTAGCTTTAAGAGGTTACCCTCTTTAGAGACTAGTAGTCAGTTAAGAAATACTAGGATACCTAATAATATTATGGCTTATACTAATAAACTAGCTGCTATTAATAATATTAATATAATTAATAATAATAATTTAGTATTTAATAAAGAGCTTACTGCTCTCTAAGATAATATTAATTATTAGATATTAGAACTTCAAAAGAAGTATAATAAGATATAAGTAAGGATAATAGGTTTTGGTTTTAAGTTTTATCATTTAGTATTACTAGAAGATGTTAGTGAGTTAAATATTATTAGTTAATACTAATATATTAGTCTATTAAAAAGAGATATATTATAAAATTAGTTTATTAAACTAGAACTACTAGTATAAACTATACTAGATTACTAGTTACTAGAAAACTAGATAGTATTAAATTCTAAGTCTGAATTACAACTACTAGACCTAATTATCTAATATATAGTCCTACCTAATATATAATTTTTCTTAAGGAATTTAAAATTTTAAAATATAAATATCTTTATAATTAGTAGATTAAATATTTAAATATTTAAATAAGATATTCTAAACCCTTAAAAATATAATATATATAATTTTTATAAAAAATATTAATATTAAAATAATTAAATCTATTATTATATATAATAATATTTAAAAATTATTTATTTATTTTAATCTTTAATAAATTAATTATTTTTATTTTATTTTATTAATTAAATATATTTAAATAATTTTTAAACTTAGTTATTTAATATATAATTTTATTTAAACTTTTACTAAAATTTTAAAAAATTTAAAATATAAATATTTATTAATAAATAAATTAAATTATTAAATATTTAAATAAAATAAAATTATTAGTTTTATCTTTAAATAGCTTTATATAAAATAGAATTATTTTATTAGATATAATAATATTTTAATATTTAAATTTATATATCTTTTTATAATTAAAATAAAAAAAATATTAATTTTAATTAGATTAATATATTAATTAAAAGAAATTATTAATACATTTTTTAAATATTTAGAGATATTCTATTATTTTAAGATATTTATATAATATTATAAATAATTATAGATTAAAAATAAATATTAGAAAATTTATATTTTTAAATTATTATAAATTATTATAATATATTATTAAAAAATTATAAATATAGGATTTTAAATAATAACAAAAAATTCTAAATCTCTATACTTTATATAATTAAAATAAATAATAAATAAAATATTAAAAGTAAGCTTAAAATTAAATTAAAATTAATTTTTTAAATAATAATATTGAAACTTAAAATAAAGAAAAATAATATAAATTTTAACTTTATTAAATCTATATAATAATTAATTATAATCTTCTTTATAAATTAAAAACTTAAAAGAAATTAATTATAATTATTCAAATAATAAGAATATTAAATAATCGTTTTAAATTAAATTACAAAGGAATATATTAAAGAATTATTGTTAATATAAATTACATCTATTAAATCTCTTCTAAAAATAGTTTTAATAAGTTAAATTTAAATATTATATTATTTTAAGTTTATTCTAATTATGTTTTATTATTTATATTTAAATATATTATATTATTTAGAAAAATTTATTTATTTTTTTAAAAAATTTTAAAATATTAAATTAAACCTTTATTATAATAAGTTTATTTAAGAATTTAATTAAAATAAATTAATTATTTTAATAATAATTAATATAAGATTAAAATCTTTAATTTATTTATTAATTTAAAATATATAACTTTTAATTTAATTATTAATAAAAAATAGAATTTATTTTTAAAATTTAAAAATATTTTAATTATTCTTAATAATAGACTTTATAAAAAATATTATTAATTTAAGAATTAATAAATATATTTAATATTATTTTATAAAACTATTTATTAATAATTTTTAATATTATTAATTTAAAAGTTATTTTTATATATTAATTTATAATATTAATACTTTTAATATAATATAATATATATTTTTCTTATTTAATTATAATAATATTTAAATTATTTTAAAAACTATAATAAATTATAATATTAATATTTAAATTTTAAAATATTAATAATATTATAAAATATAATATTATTATATTTTAAAGTTTAAAGATAAAAAAAGAAGTTTTTCTTATAATTATTTTATATTTTTTCTTATATATAAATTATTTTATAAGTTAAAAATATTAAAAATTACTTTAAATTTAAGCTAAAAAAATAAATTAAAAATTTTATTAAAAAACTTAATTAAATAATAAAAGAATTAAGAATTAAATAATTTTAAAATAATATTAAATAAGTTTATTAAAATTATAAAAAGATTTATAAATATTTTATTTATTTAAAAATTATAAAAATATTAATTTATTAAAAATTAAAATAAAAAAAATTTAAATATTATTAAATATAATAATAGATTTAATTATTTTAATATTATTATTATTCTATAAAAATTATATATATTCTTATTTTTAGAGATTTAGAATACTCTACTTAAATATCTAATTATTTACTCTACTAATTATTAAGATATTTATATTTTAAAGTTTTTAATTCCTTAGGGAAAATTATATATTAGGTAGGACTATATACTAGATAATTAGGTCTAGTAATAATAGAGATATTTTAAGTAGTATACTAATAAATTTACTAGCTACTAAAAGGAACTAATATTAATCTATTATAGTCTATCTAACTGCCTTTATAAGAAACCAGCACTAACTAATACTAACTAATACTAAGCAGCACTAACCTATTGCCCAATTACAATTAGTTACTTATATCTTTACTTTTCCTTTATTTTTACCTTTAGCACTGCTAGCCCCATTAGTAATATTAATAGTACTACTCTTATTAGTAGTAATAGGATTATTTCAAGTCTTATAAGGTAGGTAGTAGCTATTAATAAGGTTAGTAATAATTAATATATCTTAGAATATTAATATTTATTGGGAATAACTGTAATTAATCCTATTACAGGCTTTATACTTCTTATTTATATATAATTTACAAAGACTAGTTATATTAATAAATACCAATACTAACTAAGGAAATAATATATACTAGTAGAACTATTATATATCTAATAGTTATCTTAGGGGATTTTAATCTAGTAGAGTTATTAGAGAAGTCCTCCCCTTCAGAATTAGTTTTTGCCACTTTAAGTTTATTACTACTATTAGATACTAGTATTATAAAGTATATTTTAGTAACTATACTTACTAATCGCCTTTACCCTTTCCCCTATTTAAAATCCTTAGGCCCTTAAAGAGATTAATATATTTAAATCCCTATTAATACTACTAGTTAATATTAATAGAGAATTAACTAAATAAGTATACTTATAATATAAGATATCTTAATATATTTATAAATAATAGAACCTAAACTCTAAGTTAACTAATTTACTTTAATAGGACCAGTTAGTACTAATACTAACTAGGCAATTATATAACTAATTAATATATACAGCTTATAGACGCAATATAGATAGTATTTTATATACTTTAATATCTCTTAATAGCTATTAGTATTCTTAAATATAACTAATAAGGATTAGATATAAATACTTACAATCTTGTCTTTATATAGCTACTTCTTCTTCTTATAATAGATATAATTGCAAATTTTTTTCTTTCTATAACTAATTAGAATAATACTACTAATAAATACTAATATATAATAGATATACATAATTTTACTACTCTTAGATAGGGTAGCCTTCTAGGCGTTAGAATTACTAGTTAAACTAGTAGTATTAGTAGTATAACTGCCGCCAGTAGGGCTGGTAGGAGCAGTATAATTAATTATATTAATAGGATTAGTAGTAATAGTAATAATGCTAGTAGTATTATTATTAGCATTGGTAATAATATTACTAATCAGATTGGTAAAGGTTACTATTATACTAGTTAGTAGACTATACTTACCTAATCTACTAATTGCCATCTATTAGTAATTAGTATTTACTAAATATAACTAATATAACTAGAAATGTATAAAAAGTGGTAAGAAATAAGAGTAACTAGTATTAGTTTTTAAGCCTAATTATTAGTCGCAATCGCAACTACTAAATCTGACTATTACTTTCTTATTCCCTATAAGCTTAAACTAGAGGATATAAGATTTAAAAAAGATAGAATTAGAATAATAATAAACTTAGTGTATCTAGACACTTTTATTAGGGATTAAAAATAAGATTAATTAGGACTTACCTATCTGAAGATAGTTAATAAAGGGAAGAAATTAAAAAGGATTAATTAAATATGATTTTTTTTTTATAGGCTAAATAAATAATATACTAGCCTAATTTAGAAATATAAACATCTACTAGAATAAATTTAATATTGCCTAGTCTATTAGTTAGATATAGCCTATGAGTATATTAGTTATATATAGCCTGCCACTAATATACTAGTTAGATATAGCCCACTACTAAAGTATAAGTCGGATATTGCCTAGTATACTAGCCGCAACTACTTTGTATTAATATATTTTAATAGACTAGTTTACTAAGATTAATTAAAATTAATAGCCTGTATTTGCTTAATTTTAATATAGATCTAATAGTTATTTATATAGTCTCGCGGGGCGGTATAATAGTAATTTATAACTAAGCTATTTTAATAGTAATTAAACTTTATTAATAAAACTAATAATATTTAGTATAAAATACAGCAATTACAATCTTACCACCCTGCAAGATAAGATTTACCTGTACTTACCACCCCGCGAGATTTAAAAATTTTAGATTTTAATCTTTATTAGTATATATTAGTATAATTTTAATATAAAATAGTAATTTACTAGTAATCTACTGGTAACAAAAACCTCGCCACCTCGCGAGACGCCACCTCGCGACCTCGCGACCCATATAACCATACTAGACTGTAACGCCAGCCGTACGGCTCCGTGACGAAGCCATACATACACTACACCCTTGTCCCCTCTTCGCACACCAGACGCATATCTATGGATAGGAGGTTGGGGGATTTTGATGCAGAGACATAGTTACATCTTGTCACTATTTCGTTTAGCAAGTTTTCTGCTCACATTATTCAAACTGATATCCTAGAGGCCATTTGAAGAGTCTATCCTTAGATTTAGTGTCGTGTCGTTTAAATAACCATACTATTTCCTTGCGTTGCAACCTGTGTAGCTGATCGTCCGGGATTCAACAATTATTGATTGTCTATTCTCCTGTAGGATTTACTAGCTATCTAGAAATTGGTCCGAAGTATATTAATGACAGTCAGGTTTATTACCATTATCTGAAACCCTATATTGGAATATTATCCCCATAAACCAAACCAAGCCTGTGTCCTCTCTAATCTACCCTTGACTATATAGGAGCTCTTGCAGTGTTCATTTAACTACCATTGGCTAATTGGTTTCTGTTTCCAGAGAATATGTAGGTCTCACTGACCTAGCTCAGCCTACCGGATCTGAGGCTCGAAATAGGATCTACTGTTATTGTTCCTATAGAGTTTTATTATCTTTACCTGAGACGTTTTTATTGTACACGTAAGCAGTAATATTGTACATATGGAAGTATGTAAAATCCCAATACGAATCATGCCGAACTGTTTGCGGTGTCATGTCAGCGGAACATCGAAAGACTGTGTAAAGCTACTGAGCGAGAAAATATCGAGATACAGGATAGTACGCAGTGCCGGAGGTGGAAGACGAGCTAGGTCGAGGATATACCATGTCTATTTCGTATCATCTAAATCGTAGAAGTGCTCTCTGGAAGAATTATTTAATTGTCCTTGAATTATTGTGCCCTATTAGAGCTCTTAAATGCAGTCTCCTATTTGCTCACGTGTTTTCCATACTCTTGCTATCCCAGTACAGTGCTTGAATTATCTTTATTCCTACTTGTGGGATCGAGCTGGTTTATGATATCCCACAAGGGACGCGGTCATGGCCTGAGAAATCTTTTCCAATTGATTTGAAAAATGGTTTAGATTTAAAGTAAACAGCACCTGGGTAGTAAGACACAGATACAGTTGAGTCTGCAAACATATGTAACCCCAATAGATTGTATTGAATGAAAGATGCATAATAGCAGAAATCCCCACGGCGATAGCACATAAAGTGCAAGAACAAAGGTAACTATTGCAGACCCCTGTTTCAGAATAACAACAATACACTCCCAATAACCCAGCCACCCTCCTTTCAGTGAATAAGGGTCTACAGATGCACTTAGATTTTTTCACTGAAGACAGTATATGTTATACATGAGAGAAATCTACACATCTGCACTCTGAGAAACTATAGCAGTAGAGCAGCATTGTATAGCATATGGTGGTATATAGAGTTCCCCCAGCTAGTAAAAGTGATATAGCTTTATATTCGCACGCTTTTCTGGCAAGATACGCCCAGATCTATCTATTTGAGTTGAACAGACCTGCAGGTCTCTATAGATATTAAAACTAAGATATTTCCCGAGATGAAATAGTATAAGCACAACAAATCTGTTTCGTATTGTACGCGGACATAATATGACAGCAGTCCGCTAGATGAAGACACTGTCAGAATCATAAGACAGTTCTCCAGAGCCCTTTTTTAAACTTCATCAGAGGTGGCTGGGCCCATTGATATGGTCAATTGGAGTGGCGATTTGCCATTGATGAGCTCCCAGCCCCAAAACCCGTCTTGCAGAGCAGGTACTTGGAGGACGCCCGGTCGAATTCACTAACCTCACGAACCTCACAGTATGACCTGGCCTGCTTTGCTGAACTCATTACCTCGAGACATCATTTGAATCAAGTTCTCTTCCTTTTTCTGTCTGCACTTTCTCTTCTATCTCCTTGTCAGCAAACCTGAAAGAGCAATCTCCGCGGCAAAAGTAGGTCCCCAAGCCCCTTTTACACTTTGTATCGTGCCATTGACGTACCGGAAGATAAGATTCCAGTCTCAATTCCAATCTAAATCGAGAATACAGAGCCGCAATTCAAAAGCAAATCAACATGCAGATCAACCAGCGTCTCCTAGCTAGCCGCCTTGGTCAAGGCTGGGGTCTGTCCGAGGCCGAAAAGTATCGCAGCGACCTCGGCCCATTCGTCATTCCTTTCCCAAAGGACACCACTGCGATGGAGCGCCCCTTTGGCATAACCCTAACCGGACATCGTGCCCTCGACTTCCAGCGTGTCCATATCAGAATCGCAGCAGTCCAGGCCGGTCTTGCTGTAGACGTCAAAAACGGAGGGATTATCATATCTTCAAGACCTCCTCTCACAGGCCTTCAGTTTGGGATCATGCGGTTCGCGAATAAGCTGGAGGCCTTCGGGTATAGAATGCGGTCCGAAGAGGGAATGAAACTTTGTCCCTTGTACACGCCATGGGGTTTTCGCAAAGACGACTGGTCGCATGCGCTTAGGATTCAGGAATTGATCGACAGGACTGCTACGAAGGGAACAGAGGCAGATACTACTACAGAAGGTGATGGAAAAGGCATCTCTAAGAAGCAGCAGAAACGAGATGCCGATGATATAGAAGAGCTCGTTAACTTCAGTGACTGGCTTGAAGATTGGGTTCTTGAGAGTGACTTGATGGAGGACTCCTACTATGAAGAGACTACGGAATCAGAGATCTGAATATGATCACAGTGATGGCTGGTTCATTGGAGTTCAGGGATGTCACTCAGGCGTTTGTCGGTTGGTTGTTAGCGGGAAGATACCCCCTTGGGTTACAATATGCTAGGAAGGATGAATCCTACCATTTGACATGGTGATGATAGCATGCTTTGGTTCATTATCACAATCAACGTTTTTTAACAAATTATACTTTGATCCTGCGGCTTATCTGTTCTGTTCCTGCAGACTTGTCAAAATCAACACTACTATATAGTGCTACTCTCCGTCCCAGCGCTCGTCGGATGATCCAATCCTTGCTGTTTATATCTTCCTCCACTACATCAGAAGGGAGAGGAGGAATACGATCGCTGCCATTTAGTCGTTTGAGAGGTACATTATCTTCAGGTCGTGCGAAATAGACAAGACTGTATCTGGTTATATCCGCCTGCTGTCCAGGTGGAGCGACCACGCGATGGATATTGGAGCGGAGGAGCCCATTTGTGAACTTGACCATAGCATCTCCAAGGTTTATGATTGCGTGCCCGGGAAGAGGCCGCACGTAGCACCACTCCGCATCTTCCCCAGGCGGGAGAATCTGGAGCCCACCAAGACGGTTGAACAGCACGGTGACGCTTCCAAAGTCGGTATGTTCTCCCAGGGCTGTGCGCCTGTCATCCATGGGCTGTGGAGGGGCCTTTATGAAACGAACTTGGTCACCACTGACACCGGTGAGACGATGCAGATTGGACAAGGTCGATGGTGGCAGTCCGAGATGTTCATTGAGAAGGTCCAGAACCAGGGTCACTATTGAATGGGCGTTCTCCATAAACGACTTGATAGGATCACGGTTCTCCCGCAATATTTCAGGTGCTGGAAGCGGTTTTGAGACCCCCATAATGTCATCCTTCGAGACCTGTGGCTATCATTAGAAAAGATCGAACAAGCAGTCTAAAACGAAGTAGATCAACTCACATTGTAGAATTCATTTCTGTCCACATTTCCTTGTCGGTCGACAACAGCAGCTCCTTGTCCCTTATATCCAAAGTAGGAATTTTCCTTGCTGAAGTCATACTTCTGTTTTTCCTCCAGGTCTAGCTCGAACAATTGTTCGCCGACCTTGAACAGCCTATCGGCATCCTGTAGGATACTTTCCCCACGCTGCGAATCTCGAAAGTCCAGATAGAAGAAACCTATTTCCTCACAAGCCTCGCTGAAGCGCTTGATTTCTCCACTGTCACGCTGTAGCAGCTTTTCTAGTGATAGACGAAGAAGAGGAGCAGTTGGCACGTCGTCGGGAAATGGAGGCAACCCATCAAATTTCTCTGCAGAAGCCATCATGTACAATTATAGAAGGTAGAATACTTTCATTCGAGGTCAGTCGCTAACACTATGAATTAGACTAAGATTCCTGAATGTAGCTTACTTGATATACTTCATGCGGGGTCGGTGTTCGGACCGAGGGGGAATGACCACATATCCCGGGGAACTTGGGGTAATACGACGGAATTTTACCCGGTTGCGCAGGCTCTCTGTATGCGTCTTCTTATTTCGATCTCCGCATTACGTTTCGCCTCTCTTGTTCATTCAAAGTTCGGTGTTCTCCCCGATCAATCTTCTGACGTGCCTCTATAGGCACTGTACAAGAGTTCTTACGATGATCTAAGCGCCAGAACACCATTGGTGGCGGTTGAGTACGACCATGAGTGTCCAATTTACCACGACGTGGATGATCAATTGAGAAATAACGCTTTAAGAGATGTCGGGAGCCGACATCGAGTGGAAATATCTGGAGACACTGGCAGAGAACAAGTAACAATATCTGCTTTCTCATCAGACCTCAGTAGGATATTGAAATAGCTCAAATTAAACGGCATTGGAGAGCGTGTTATGGTATGGTATTCACGGGGAGGATTAAGTGTGGCTTATGCTACTTTCATACTTTAGAAAATAATTCTCGAATATCCCTGTCGTGACTGACTGCAGAATCATCCTTCTCGTCGTCTTGCAGCTCGTTCAGTTCTACCGCCGCACGCATACTCCGTTATAAAGGGTAGATTATACTACAGTGTTGATGCAAATGGTTGGATGTATTCGATAGTCACTCAGTTCAAGAAAAACATCACGCATATAGTGTCCAATTGAAGATGCAGACCCCAATAAAAGGTTCATTTCAGGATTTATGATATTTCCCCCATGTGTAGGATATGCAATTGAGGAGGCTATTGGCAGTGGCATTCATTATAAATGTGCTCATCTGCCAGATCCTTATTTGTTAAATGTCCTCGCAGGTCTACAAATATAGTATTCACATAGCGAATCCAACATTTCAGCTTTTATGCTGGAATAGTGGACCAAAGCCAAATTTAAGTTTCGAGTCGATATGAGAGTCACCAATTATACTGTGTCAGATACTCTCCCAATATTGTTTCTCCCCTATATGTCTTCATTTTGCCTTGTTATCGTGTTGCGCTCTAACACGAGCCAAATCCAGCAGATTTACCGTCGCAAGAAAACCTTGCATACTTATAGAGAGTTTAGTCTATGACGAAACCAAACTTCAATTATTACACGTAAGCAACCTTATGTTTTAGAAATCATACCTCGCAGACACTCAACAAAAGACCCCCGAAGATATACCAATACACTCATGCTGAAACTAAACAATCCGATTGAGCAAATCCAAGAATTCAAAAAATTCGCCACTAAGGCCAACAATGCCCGCATAACTCAGTGGTAGAGTGCTTCACTCGTAATGAAGAAGTCGACGGTTCGATCCCGTCTGTGGGCATTTTTTGCCATCTGAGATGTCTGAATCAAGTGGAGATTCATTTTGGTGGCTGGACGCCAAACTTGAAGCTCTTTTTTTTAAGCGGGAATTATCGATCACGTGGTGTGGCTAGAGTAGAGGCCCTTTCCAGAAGAAGTCGAGTATGTAGATAATTACTTATCGACCAGATTTTGTATATAGTGAATATGGACTCTTAGAGTGACCCATCACCTTTTACATTTAGTTGATTATTGTGAATATACTATGCTCTTTTATCCAGCAAGGAAAGCAAACAAAGGCGCTCTGGAACGGTATATAGTAACCACAGCAGCAATAATAGTGGGCTAGGAAGCGCATTTATTCCTCTGTTCAGGTGAGCTACTTTTTAATCGTATTTAGTTATTGTTCCAAGATTCACAAGGCACAATTCGTCGTTGTATAAACAGCATGCGGTGAACATTGTACAAGAGATACTGTTGCCGTACACAACTTACATCCATGTGGACATCCCCAGTAATGTGATCTCCTGTGGTGACAGTGACTTGGCAAATTCTGCGGAGAATTGAAGTCCTCTATATGCCAGTTAATGGACAAGCTGCTGGAGTTTCCTCCATAGAGTGGAAGTACTCGAAACGTTCCTGCGCGATTAGACCAGAGACGGTTGAGATTCTAATGCCATTGCTCATTTGCAGTGCTTCGCACTTCGGCATATTATGGGACCTAGCTCGTCGTACATCGTTGATGCGCCCGCTTGCCCATTTCGTAAGGATAACTGAACACGTATGATAATGAACACCAAGATGAAGGTATATTATATCTTCTAGTCGGATCCAGCCAACTTAGACTCGATTGCGATAATGTCGGATTCACTTTCGATCTCGATAACCCTGTTGACTTCGGCAGTGTTGCGCATCAGTTCGACAGCGCCGGCGTACATCATTCGCTGTGATGGGTTGCAGTTTTCGGGGAGATAGTAGAGGAGAACGTAGGGGACGGTGAGACGGCCGGAAGCCTAGATGGGTCGTTAGTGGCTTTTACTGATCGATCCTGGGGAGGTTAGGAATACTGACCAGAGTTAGAGGATAGCTGAGGAGGATAAAACGCGGGGACGAGTCGGGGACCTCATCCGCCAAATCCTCCATCTTATTGTAAACCTGGCCATCTTCAGGTCGAATCTCCTGGCTCTTCGTATCGATCAGATCTATAGTGGGAGATTAACCGTTGACTCTGGTTATCATTCTGTTCGCTGAGGAAGTGCGCTGTCTACCAGCGGTGTGCGGGGTCGTGCTGCTGAAACACAGCGTAGACAGACAGGCTGAAACGAAACGGAAGGAAAGGAAGAGGAAGTACAGATGATGGCCTGAGGGTCCTTTGCTCTTGAAGTGCCCAGGCGAAACTTGCGCAGCTTCTCCTTCGTCTCCGGGGAGAACGAGTACAGTCGTGAATCGGACTGGCGGGTTAATGTTAGCCTCCCCTCACATCAGGCTAGACCTCAGGTAGAACCTCGCTCACCATGTTTGGAATAGAAAAAAAGAAATTTCTCAAGCAAATAGTGAGACTACGAAAGGTACTGGGTATCAAGAAAAACAGAGCGTGTTGCGTATAGAGAAACCACCGGAGTCCAAAAAGTCGTTGTCTGCCTTGGCCCCTCTGACGGTCGTCTGCTCTGCTACGCTGTTCGTCTCTGCCCACCCCACTCGCTCTTAGAGTAATTTCCAACAGACTTCATTTCCCCCGCTGCGCTCTCTACCCCGACATCTTCCTACAGATCATCCATCCACCGTGTCCATGTTTGGCCGCGTAAATCAGCTACTCCGACACCTCTCGCGTCCCTTGCCAAATTACGCCCATACTTCTGCTGGCTCGTCCGTCCTGAGCAGGAACCAGAGCCCTTACGCGATGACATCATCCGTCGTTCCTCTCAAACCAAAGCCGATACACACGGCAGCATGTCTGATTATCGGTGATGAAGTGCTGGGTGGTAAGGTGTGCAACCATTTCAACGGAGAAATCCGCCAGTCCCTTCCAATGCTCTCAATGCTTTTTGCATGCGGCTATCACCGGGAATGTCCCCATGTTCGGAACGCGGCCTTCGACGGAGAGAGCTTTCATTGAATGTGGCCATGCTAATGGGCTTCTTTAGACTGTTGACACGAACTCTCCCTACTTTGCCAAGTTCTGCTTCTCTCTTGGTATACAATTGAAGCGAGTGGAGGTCATCGCGGACGATGAGGACGAGATCATAGAAGCCGTCCGACGCATGAGTGACCGTTACGACTTTGTCGTGACTAGCGGAGGAATTGGCCCAACGTCAGTGCCAGTAGCTTCCATTATTCTTGACACCCCAGATTATCTTCATATTCACTCTAAAAATAAAACCACTTCTTGCTCCCCTGCGTCGACGTCGAGGATGATAGCTAATCTACGTTGAGATCAAAAGGCACGATGACATTACATATCAATCGATAGCCAAGGCATTCGGGCTCAAGCTGAAGCTGCACAAAGAGGCCTTCGAGCGGATGAAGAGACTATCCAAGCCGCATCCCCTGCAGCCCAACTTCGACTGGGAGACGCCATCCCCGGGTTTGACAGCCAAGCTCCGCATGGTCGAGCTCCCTCACGATGAGAACCGACCAGAGCAGGACCAGGCCGTGTTCGTCGCGGAGGACACGTGGGTGCCAATTGCCGTTGTCAATGGTAACGTGCACATTCTTCCCGGTATCCCTAGGATCTTTGAACGACTGCTGGAGCACCTGAAGCCCCTGCTTCTGCCCAGGTTGACAAACCCAGAAGGGGAGGGAATCTACCGCTACCTGTTCAGCACGCCTCTTCCAGAGAGCGCCGTGGCGCCGTATCTGACAGATCTTGCAACACGAGCATTGCCGCACGGTGTCAAGGTCGGCAGTTACCCGCGGTGGGGTAAGAAGCGCAACACTGTCACTCTGGTAGGAACCGACAAGGCGTATATGGATTCTCTGATCCGCGAGGTAGAGGAGAATGTCAAGGGCCGCAAAGTCGACAGAGAAGACGAGGATGACCCACCATCAGACACTGAGGAGAGCAAATAAGTATCTTCTTGCTATTGCCATTGCCTAAATACCCAGATGGATATACCATAGCAAGAGTTGTTATGTACATCAGAAAAAGACCGGAGAACAATAACTATATATAAAGCATAAACCAATCGTATTCCTCGGTCCGAATACGCAGTATAACGCCAGACTAGGCTACGATCTCATACTAATAGCATAACCTTCTTTTCTAGATTCTCTTCCCTTCGCCGTCCCCACGCCGTCCTTACACGGAATGAAAAAAAGAAAAAGCACAAGAGAGCAAGGGGGGCTTCATATTATGAGTAGTCAAAATATTCATCAACGGACAATGCAAGTGCTGGACAATGCAAGGAACAAACATTTCCGTCTGGCAGGCAGGCAGGCAGAGGTTCTGCCTCTTGACTGGTATTGGCCGCGGGGCCAGTTTCCGTATCACATTCCACAGCTGCGGATCGTAAAGAAAAACACCATAAGCCATTTGATCGACAGTGAGAGAGGAGAGGGAGAAGAAAAGACGTAGAGTAAACAAAGTTTTCTCTTTTTACTTTTTCTTGGATTTTAGTGTCGTGACGTGTGGTAATAATCAAACGAGGAAGTAGAAATTAACTAGCTGAAGTAGAGTATACTCTAGCTCTCATGCTGTGGTTGTGGATGCATATTACCATGTAATCACATGAGGGACCTACTTTCGGATCGTCGCTAGATGCTATACTTCTTCATCCCGTTGGATACGCTAATATGTACGTACTATGCTCCAGTGTGGTTGATTGGCAGATCACCGGTCTATCTACATGCAGAGCTTGCGCTGGAAACCTGCCATCCTGGGGGCTTTCAACAAGGGAATGGATACATGGTACCTATCACAAGAATGGAAGACATAACGAGAAATTCAACAATTATACCGCTTTGACCGGCTAAACCATAGGGTGGCTATTCTTCGTACAAATCTGGCTATCTGCCTTCAAATCAAATTTCCCTAAACTACCCGTATGCATGGATGGATCTCATTGGAAACAAGGAGAGCGCAGAGAGAAGAAAAGAAAAGAAAAGAAAAGGACAGGTGAGAAGCGAAATCTGAACCACGGAGAATAAAGTAAGGAAAGCGCGGGGGGATATCGGAGTTGTAATAACAAGGAGATCGGTCGATGTACGCAATAGGGTGACAGGCATGATAAACAAAATGTGATAAAAAAAATATGTAGTTCGAGGAGGAAAAAGGGATGTTAGATGGCCGGCGAAAATCTCAGCAAGTGTCAACCAATATCACAGATAGGTGCGGTGCGGCCGCGTAGACATCCCAATCCTCGCTCTTCAAGAAGGGAAAATCAATTCCACACGGAGCTCTTTTCGGTGCAACCGGAGGAATGAAAGGTGAATAGAACATTCGTGCGGACGATGACAGCATTAAAAGACCAGCAGACATCATCCCAAAGACAGCCTCATGTCTCAAATGTCCAGCCAAATGCACCGACCGGCCATTAGTTTTGTAATACCCAGGTAATCGCATATTCCTGGTCCCGGTCCTGGTTTTCTTTTTTTCTTTCTCGAATTGCGCTCTTTGTAAACCGAACCCAACGCCCACGCAATTTACATAATAATGCACTTTCCACAGCAACCGGCGCTCTCGCCGGGCTCGTTCATGTCCATCTTGCCCTCGGGGGCACGAGCACCGGCACCGGCACCACCACCGGAGTAAGAAGACATCTCTTTGTTGTAGCGGCGAATCTCACGGACAAGGTCATAGAACGCATTCTCGACGTTAATGCGTGACTTGGCTGACGTCTCGATGAACTTGCAACCGAATTGGTTTGCAAGAGCCTCACCCTCTGTTTGTGAGCGATGTTGATTAGCAGAGGTTCAACGAGTCGAGCCTGGGTCTCACTGGAGGCTAGGAACATACCTTGTTGCGTGACCACTCTATCCTTCTCCAGATCGCACTTGTTACCCACAACGATGATGGGGAAGTAGTCCTTGTCCTTGACCCGCAGAATCTGTTGCTGGAAGGTCATGATCTCCTCAAACGACTGGCGCGAGGTGATGGAATAGATGAGAAGGAAACCCTCGCCCGTCCGCATGTACTGTTCTCGCATTGCCGAGTATTCCTCCTGTCCGGCCGTATCCAGAACATCCAACAGGGCGACCTCATCGTCAACGACGCACTGCTTGCGGTAGGAGTCTGCCAGAGAAAGTCTGATGAGTCAAAGGATCTAACGTCGCTCGCGGTCGGGTCTTTCCCACCTTCAATTGTCGGATCATATTCATCGACGAAATGACTCTGGATTAATTGGATTGTCAAGCATGACTTTCCGACACCACCTCCACCGACAACAACCAATTTGTATTCTCGTAAAAACTAGAGTCGGGCAAAAGTAGGATGTCAGTGATGCGAGTCCCATTTGCCGGGAAGGACCAGGGCATTCCGCCCCCAAGGGATTGGATAGGCCATCGACGTACCTTCGAAGCCATGTCGGCGGATTCTATCTGCGTCGGGCGTCAAGGGCCGTGATCAAGCTATGCCAGCAGCAGGGACGGCGGTTGAGGTCGCAACAGTTTTCTTCAGAAGGAGGATCGAGGTCGGGACCCAGAATGTCGGGGGCTTCTGGCGGAAGACAGGCGCCAAACAGCAGTCCACCGTACCCGCCAGTCTAGTGAACTAGCCCAAGCTTAACGAGTTAGATCGGGATCAGGGGTGCAGACGCAGAACAGCGGAATAATTGGAGGCGAGGGGTTCTGGCTCAGAGACCGGTTGGTCCTTTCTGCGCAAGCCAGCGGGGGTCGACGGGGGAAACTATTTGGGCCAGTCCAGGGAACAGGGAGTGAACGGGAAGGGGGATAAGTTTAAGGGAGGCTTAGGGAGCAACCAAAGGGTGGGGATGAGAGTTGATCGGGTTGAGTTGGCGATGGAGAGGGAGAGAGGATCTGGAGCGGAGGAACGGAGAGCGTGTGTGTTATGTGGCAGTTGGAGGAGAAGCTCGACTTACAGAGAGAGATCTTTTTCTTTTTCGCTTTTTAGACTCTTGAGTCTCTTGTCTGGAAAAAGAAGATGAGATAGATAGATAGTTAGTTAGATGCAACAGAAGCAGAATGGACGGTTTCTGGCCTGTGATGGACCTGAGCTAAAGGAGAGCGCCGCTTGGCGGGAAAAAAGGAGAACGGTTGTCGGTTTGACCAACCAACCCCTCGTCTCTCTCTCTTCTCTCTCCCTCTCCCTCTCTAACCACCAGCCATCCATGGTTCTCTCGCCTTTCCAAGGATCCGCTGAAGCGCCAGTGATGGTCAATGCTAAATCGCCCAGTCCACCCAGTCTAACGAACGAACAGTCCAACCAGCTTGCCCATCACCATCTTTCCGCCCACCGCTCTCGTTGGTCCTCCGTCTTTTGAACCCTTGGCGCCAGTAATTATTGTTCTTGATCGAATGGTATGATCAAGAGAGAGCAACAAGAGACAGATCAAGCGATTGATAGCGGCCGCTTCGCTTTTACGGGCTGTTGGACGTTGCGCGTAGCCGCCAACTCTTTCCCCCACGGTCAGGCGACCACCTACTACTGTTATCATTATTTCAAGTCTCGTTGGCCTGCTAAGTGGATAGGTTCAAAAGTCTGATCTTCATCGTCGTCACCGTATCGCTTGACGCGGATCCTATCTACTCTTTCTTTTTTCGACATCTACAGCGGGCGGTCTCCTCGGGTCAAGAATGAGAACCAGAGAAGTTAGAACAGATCAGAGGACGATCGATCCCTTGCCAATAATATGATTATCTGCCGTTTAAGGTGCGGAGGCGATCCACTCGACGCCAAAGATGTCCGCGAGACTGTGATGTATAAAAAGGCCGTCGTCCAACGGTTGTGAGCTCCTGCATTTTACGAGACGTCTCACAAGTCTTCCATCAACTCTAATATCTAGCAGATTTCTCACATCCTGTGATTCCGTCCTGGTCGAAACTACATACAATACATGCAGATCCTCAGGCTGCTGATACAGCAGGGTACCAGGAAAGTCTCACTCTGAGAGCAGCCGCGTCTCATAAAACCCGGTCCGTAAGCAGTCGATGGCTTGCAACCTTGCATAGAGTTGCATCATGCATTACTCCACACAATGTTGCTTATCTGCCTGGCCTTGACACCTGGAGCTTCCCCAGTAAATAATAATAATGCCTAGAGGTCCCCTCCAGAGTCCGGATCCCCGAAATTCCTCCAAATGGCAGGTCATAGAGAAGAGAGCACAGACCAGATGCCATCAGTCACCAGTTTGGAAAGGCGCTATGACCGTTAGGGCTCTGGTGACGACGTGAAACAGAGCCAGTCTTGCATACGGAGTAGTCTGTTACAACTGTACACATCGCACATGCTAAAAGTTCTTCCAAATGCTGTTGTACTTTAAGCGAATTTTGTGACCACATTACAAAGTAAATGTAGGTGATGGTAGAATAATTACAGTTGTGCGTTTTAGGCTTTAAATTCGTGGTCTTTCCGCCTTGTTAATATACTTAGCTGAATACAAACTCTCTTGGCTAATTGTCACAGAACAGCATCTTCAAGTGAAGCAATTATTAGTTGGCGCGGGAAAAAACCAAGTTGATCAGTAAGCAAGTGTGCGAATTTAGGAATTAACAACATTCACTAGTTATGAAAGTAACAACTAAGCGTACTGTCTGAAGGTAAAAGCCTATCTAAGAGACATTGCCGATCGCTAAGCATATGCCTAGTTCATCAAGACTTATAAAGCGATAGGAAAAATCTGTACTAAGGGTGTATGTAAACTGTAAATGAGGTCCTCGAAAAGACTTGAGTGTAATAGTTGTTAACTCATCCACGGGCTTCTCTTCGGAATCAGTTCGGATAAGCCAGGCGCTGATATAAATATAAGCCGGTCTTCTCTGACGAGTATAGCTAAATGACCCTGTTGGCGGTGCTATCAGGGCCTAAGACCTATGATGCATTTGTTCTCTTTTAGCCGCCGGATGGCGCATTTGCAAATATACTAGCGTCATTCAGCATCTTTTTATCTTTCATTTTCTTCGCTGCTTGGCCAGATTCCTCTTGTTCTTTTATATGAGACTGTTTGCCGGCTGCGACAGGATCTTTCCGATAGATATTACAGAGTATATTGTTGGCCGGGTTTAGTAAAGTCTCCTCGAAATAGAGATAACACAATTTGTCGAGCTGCTTTCGGGTCTCTGGATCCATGATGTATATATATAGACTTCCGAGGATTGCGAAAGCCCGTCGCAGAGATGTTAACGGGTTTCTGTGCCATTGTTTGTTGGTGGATATGGTTTGCAATATTTCCTCGGGCAGGAGTCCGTTCTATAAATCCTTCAAAAAACTCCGCATCTAGAGGCCCCTAATTGCGTTGGGGGGTATGGCTTTGGATGAAATTTGGTAGTTTCGATAGGCCACACAGCATTGGGTATTTGTAGGGTATTGGTGTTTTCTCGCTGGCGCTTATCTCTCAGCTTGAATTTAATAAAGAAGTTTAAGTCCGACGGAAAGAAAATGAAACCCGGGTCTTCTGCCTTGTCGAATTGATAATGACAAGTGGGATATAGAGGAATTGCGTTTGCCACAGACTTGAAGTTAAATTCAGGGGAAAATAAGCTAGCGTCATGCTAGGATGGTATCTATATAGATGCTAATGAGTCTGAGCTTTCAATAGTCAGAGAAGGGAAATTATATCTGACTGTCTGCTTTTGCAACCATATGGGCGATTTGGGGATCTATTGCACCACAGACCCAATAATCTTTACCCGTGAGTCTTTTGATCTCAAGCTCGGTTGGTTTGGAAAATAAGCCCGATGAATCAAAAGATGGGCCTTGGATTGAAGATATAGGGCGAGCACGCGTGGTGGAGACGGATCGTGATCGAGTGACAGATGGCGGGGACGATGATGGGGAGCTCCCTGTCTGATGCCATTTTGTCAGTTCAAGTTGCAACGATCCACGAAAGATGAATTGGAGGGACACTCACAAGTTCGAAACAAAATACGGCCTTCGATCACGGGTTCGCGCGGCGAGTTGTTACGGCTGGGAAGGTGCAGGCCAGGAATGCGCAATCTCAGATGTAGGCGCTGGACTATGAATCTACGGTAACTATACCGGTCTTTTATTACCAAACGTCATGTGAGGAGGTAGAAATATAACATTGCGATTGACGCAAAAATCTGAAGACCCGTGATGGAAAGAATCAAAGAATATTTCTATTATTGTGAAAGGGGAATCCCAAGCTTTGAGTAAGTAGGGTTGGAGTTGACTGTCATTGGAAAGATTGACTGTGGTGTTGTGAAAGAATCCAAGCTTCTTCCTCTAGTTGGAATACCTACCTAGGTACTATATGGTACACTAAGTCTAAGGCGGTATAGTACTGCCGCTGCTCTGCACCTCCGTGCCCCTCTATGGTAATAGCACTACTCCGTACTTGCACTGGAGACTTCGTTAATTACGCTGTTAGTGGTTGAGAACCGCGGTTATTATTATTATTATTTGGTCTATCAGCGCCCGAGCCAACGACTCTACTGGATCGCACCGGTTCTCGCAACCGAGAGCTCATTCGTGGCCCCCCCGATATTTACCCCTTTTCAACTTGAGAGAAGACGATTGGGGAGATCATCCAGAATATTCATTGACGTTTCTATGCAACCGTTTGCCCCTGTCCGCCCGATAGTTAACTAGTTACGGTGATCACTAAGACTGATATGCTCCACAGTGGAACGACTCGAAGGATGACACCACTGCTGCTCTGCGTCGGAGTTACCGGCACTACTGGCGCGATTGGGTAATATAGAATATCCTCTCTTATCAGGTTGCGGTTCGAGTTGTACATATATCAAGGATATCGGCTCAAATGGTGCTAGGAAACAATATATATTTAATTTCACGTGATTTATACTCCTGGCATGCACTTTGTATAGCTATCCGACACTCTTTATCCAGCTTTAAGTCACAACAATATAGTTAAGTTAAGTACTGGATGCTAAATCTATGTTGTGGTATCTTGGCTCCTTTCTTATGTCTTTTTGTGAACAGCGGAGGGAGAAGCCTATGAAAATCTGTCAGCAGGTCTTGTTTTGCAAATACCAGCATTGGCTAGTATATTCTCTCCGGTATATTCTGGCAGAAACATGCCAAAGGACTTACCTGGTGACTAGGAAAGATCAGCGTGTCGGCAATAACGACGTTCTCCCTCCGGCCAGCAGCGAAGACGATGACCTCAGCGATATCATCTGGCGTTAACGGCTCACAGCCCCTATAGCAAAAGGTCAGCTTCAGTCGGAAAATTCCCCCGAAAAGGGATTGGCCTACTCATAAACAGCATCTGCCTTCTTCTTGTCGCCATAGAATCGCACGACGGAGAATTCCTATTGCGGAGGATATAGTTGTCAGTAAAGTGACGAATATATTCGGCCGGAAAAAGCACTCTCATACCGTCTCAACCTGACCGGGGTCGATCTCGATCACTCGGATTCTGGTCGCGATGAGCTCCTTCCTCAGAGCGTCCGTAAAGCTGCGGATAGCGGCCTTGGTGGCACAGTAGATGCTACCACCAGGGTATGGTTCACGGCCTGCAATGCTGCCAATGTTGATAATGTCTCCTCTGCCGCCCTCGTCTCTTTTCTTGAAAATGGGCAGGATTGCCTGGGTCATGTTGATCAAACCGGTAACGTTGGTCGCGAACATAACGTTCATGTCCTCCGCGGCAATTTCTGGAGCTCTTGCAACACCCTTAACAAGACCACTGGTTCCGTTAGCATGACTTTCACTCGAGTCCTCGAAGAGCCGTATCCTTACGCATTGTTCACAAGCACGTTGATGTCCTTGAACTCATCCGGCAGAGATGGCACGAAATTCTTCACCTCCTCGGGGTTGCTGACGTCCAGCTTGACTGGCAGGACCTTGACGCCATCTCCCACCTCATCCTTAATCTCCTGGGCAAGCTGCTTGAGGCTGTCCAACCGTCTGGCGGTAACGATGAGCTTCAAGTTTTTAGGTGCGGTACGGGCGAACTCCTTGGCCGTGCTCTTGCCAATGCCGGAGGAGGCACCGGTAATGACAATCGTCTTGCCTTCGAGGCGCTTTGCCTGTGCGGTGGCCATTGCGCGTCTGAGAAAGACCTGTTGAGCTTTGGGCCCAAACGTAGAGTTGCTTAGGACTGATGAGGGGTGAAGCGCGGGGAGAGTTCTGGGCGTTCCAAGCTGCGCGAGGTGTCTGATTGAATTCGTGCAGGTGCGCAAATAGTTCATGAGATGTCCGGTCGCGAAAGATAACCTCGTATAGCTCGTTGAGAATGGACAAGTGTTTATCTACTGGGAGGGGCGGCGATGTCGTGATTTACCTTCGGTATCGGAGGGCGTGCGGGGAATGTCTCTGGCATCTCCGCCCGTCTACCCGACGGAAAGCCGTCGGACTTCGTCCCGATCAATATCAATGCCTTTACGTCTATAATTACTTCTGGTACAGTATTTACCATCGTCTAGATATATATTGGTGCCTCTAATATAAATACCGTAGACATCGAGGAAAGGGCCAGTATTTGCTTTTGTATATGCACACTTTACACTGCGATTCTACCCCGCGGCGAGGTCCTCGTGCTATCACTATCGGTAGATATATTTTCCTGCCTATCAACACCAACTGTTATCATAACTATCAGATAGGCTTCATGATATCACTTTTGTTCATTGTATTATGCCTAACCTATACCACACGACCATCGATAACATAAGAGTCATTTGAGCCTCGAACGAGTGAATGACGCTCATTATCTGAGCTATGCTCGACTGAGATAAGAACAAGTAGCATAATGATTGCTGAATTGTATAATTGTCCTTGATTGTATGAAAAATAACTTTATGTTGCCGCGACAAATAATTTGCCATCTATATCATCAAACCAGTGTTGCTTCCACTCAAAGGCTACTAGATAACACTGACTGGCATGATTGCAATTTACTCATGGCATTATTTCTATTGCTAAGTTCCCATCAAGAGAAATATATATATAGCGACCATCCTCTAGCACTCCCCTTCAACTCTAGAGACAACACATCATTCTAGGTCCCTTGACTCTGAATGGGTATCATATGTATGTACAGTCACAATAAAAGAGCGGAACCAACTGCCTGATTATGCGTGGTTGTTTGTCTTTTGTTGGAAAAGACAGAGAGGCTGACATGTCGCTTAACTACTCATGAAGATTGGGAATATTCTTTCCAGGAAGTCTTATAGAACATTGAATTTTTCCATAATTAACATATTTTCCGTTACTCTACTGTGTTTGTATCTTTATACTGTTATTGATAAGACCATATACCTTATGAGTATAATAACTCCCTCAGCGGTTTGCCAACATTAAGCCTCAGCGTTATACGGGCTATTGGAATATGTCATATCACCAAGAAAGGAGTCCAATTCGATATACCATATTATAAGGCTGCAGCTGGGCTTCTTTACTGTCAAGAGCATTGTTTGTGCAGTATATACCTTTGATTTGAATATCTTTGTCATTCCTGTCTTTGTTTGCATAGCCGCGCAAACTAATATATATGGTATGACCCATCCGTTATTCATGATTCTGAAGGAACCCCCCTCGTTATACTATGACTTTATTGTCCAATTTCCTTTCACTTTGTTTCTTTCATTCACCGTATAAATGGATACAACACAGATTTAGTCATGGGATTTGCTACTCCAGTATTCCTCAGCTTATATGGACTTAACCTTCCTGCATTCCTTATCTACCTACATGTCTTGCTTTCCTATAACCTGCTGGTCTGGTTATTGAACCGCAATAAAAATATCCGCTATCTTTTTTTTCTGAAATAGAGGATATACTTTCGCGTAAAGCCCTTGGTGGCTTTACATTTATTCTGTACCTCCATTCTACACTTTATTTATTTATCAATCTCCTTCATTCCCATGGATCCGAGCATGACATCCCACAGTGTCTGTAGGGCATGGGCCCCAGTATTCTCTTCGATCCTTCACCGACAAGATATATGCCAGAAGGAAGCTGCGACAGGCACACATTGCCATGTTGACGATCCTGTGAAGGTGAAAGACGGTGGGATAACCAGCCATATATACGCCTATCTGCGAGCAATGGAGCGTGAAGGGACATGGTATGCTGTTGACGCATGGATCACGGATCTTTCGGGCCGCGAGAGACTCGCAGAATCCACTTTCCTTGTTCCTGCCATGGAGCCCGAACTTGACATTGAGAATTATACATGGGAGTGGGATATGCTCCTGAGGATGTTCGTTGTTTGCTGTGTCCAACCTGAAGCGGCGTCGAATGTCGCAATCATTGGAACAGTCAATGAAGAGCATGAGCGGGACTCTGGCAGCGGTGGGCAAACAGTGGAGGGCAGTGGTAATGGGGAAGACCATTATAGGAATGCAGACATCTTGATTGACAGGGAATCTCGTGCCAGCCAACAAGAACCTGCCATGGACCGCGAGCGTATCGACGCTCTTCTGAAACCCGAAAACTTCAACTGGGCAGATGAGGACGATGATGAAGTCTCTGAAGAGACTCTGCATTCGCAATCTCAAGTGGAAACAGATGCAGAACCTATCCGCGTCAATATCCCAGGGGGGCCTCTCATTGTTGACTCATCCCAGATTCGCTGCCAGACACCTGAACCGGGGCAAGAATCGCAAACTCGCGAAGACGAAGACCCCTTTCCTGTCTCGCATGTAGAGGAGTCAGAGGACCAGATGCTCCGAGCGAACGTTGAAGCCGAATTCAGTTACCGCGACCAAATGACCGCATGGGCATCGACGACGGGATGGAATATCCATCATTTTAACTGGTTCGGCGAGGCAGTGTACGAGTACAGTGATACGCCGCCAGCAGTATCACTCTGGTACATCGTGTCTGAGCCAAAGGTGTCACGACTCTATGATGAGATGAGGGTGCAAGCGATTCTGACCAGAGCCCTGAAGTTCATCGATCCAGTGGTATATTATGGGCGAGATTGGCGAGATCTGCGCCGTCGGGGCCAGGACTTTATCCGGACAGTGACAGGAAATGTCTTCAAGTGCTATACGCTGCATGGAATGTGGAGGGAAGATCAGAATCACTTTGATGAGGGAACGCGGATGGACGAAGGAATCATGGAGAGTTATGGAACTGAGGAGTATGTGATCGCCAACGGTTTCACTGTGCACCCAGCAGTAATGAATAGGGCCGAGCGAGCGAATGCTCAGAAATCACTTTTTGAACGGCAGAGAAGTATCGACCCGTGGCGACATAGTAGCATCGTGAGGCAAAGTCGAATATATGCTCTCTCACCCTTGAGGTCTTGCACGAGTGTGGACGAGAAGTGGGACGATGAGGATGAGATCGTGAACAACACTCCTGCCATCGACAATGGACTATATACCATCACAGAGGAGCTTGGAGAAAGGAATGGCACTGCGGTTTCGTCTGCCCGGGGAATTGTTGCTCACACTGAGCGTCCATATCTTCAAGTAGAAAACATATCGGGCTCAACTTCAGCAGGAGACCTAGAAAATAATCAAGTCCTCAACAATTACCTGTCTTCATCTCTGCAAGTCGTTCCTGGTGATCACAAATGTCCTCCAGATCCCCACAACGTCCCCCGGGGCAGGGTACGTTCGAAGTTCCACAGTCTGCCTAAGCTCGTTACACCATTTTCGTCTGTTGCTGCGTCACTAGACTCCAGCGAAGAGAAAATGGTTCGACAGGAGAATTCTGATGTCGACCCTGATAATGACGCCGATGCTCGAGGCGTTTCAAAACAGGTCATGGTTGAAAAGCAGAACCCCGTCAGCGGAGTGTTACAAGCAAAGAAGCTCGAGAGTCCTCCAGATCCTCACAACATCCCCCGAGTCAGGGAACGTTTGAAGTGCCACAATCTGCCTAAGCTCATTACACCGCTTTCGTTTTTGCCTGCCGTTGTGTCACCAGCCGTTGTGTCACCAGCCATTGTGTCACCAGCCATTGATCCAAAGGATGTGCACAGCCATGACCAGGGCGGACACGACAATCTAGCCGAAGTTCCTGGTCTCGTTTCACCTCAGCGCGAATGTAAACCAGTACTGTCCTCCTCAACTGGCACCGTTAATGACACTGAGTTAGTTGGGTCGACATCTGAAAATCCTGTCCAGACAGAAGGGGGTCAGCCAATAACAAAGTGGTCGGGAGACGGTCTTGAGGAAGATGTCAAATCAACACAGAGTCGGCAACACAAGCCACGCTTGAGCTGGAAACGCTTCGCTGGCCACATAGGTAGGGTGTTCGGCACCGAAACATCAGCCGAAGCAGCAAAGGTACGACCAGGACAAAAGTTGCAGAACACGCCGTCCACCCCTGGAGCAAAATCACCATCAAAAAGCAAGCCACATCACTACATACGAAGAGCGGTCGATTCCATTCTGGAAAGATTGTTCGTATCCTGTTGAAATCATCTCCTGAGTTCTTTGTCACGTCCGATGGCTCCTTGGTTCGTTAATGCGGCGTCATGACATGGATCATGGGTACTGTTTATGCATTGATGTCGAGTTATAATTAAGTGTTCCTTCATGGTCTTTGATGTTTTTCAGCCATGCACATTGTACATTACTGGGGTGAATAATTAATTGCTAATGACGACTTGAACGGTTCAGTATTGTTCCCGGGCAGGAGCGCCACATGTATTGAACTCTTGCTTCCCCTGCGAGATAACTTGCAATGAAATCGCAGGAAGCATGAATACCGAACCGAATACCAAGGCTTCGAAACAATCACCTGGAAGGTTCGGGAACATGGACAGCCGATGTCAAGATTTGTTAGATTGTACAGTACATTAAAGAATACAAACCGGCCTAGCTGATAAGTACCAGTAGATATAGCGCATTATGATACTTGGGAATACGCCAATAGAAGAGAAAGCTCACTGTCATTAAGTATGGTAGGAGTTTATATTAGTGGTTCCCATTTCCTGCTCCTTGCACCCAGCCACACGATTTATATTTAACTAATCCGAGAAAACTTGCAGTCTGAGACTCATTCCAAGTTGCACAGACAATCCAGAGTAGGTTTACAAGTCATTTGGTTTAGGCTGAGGAATACTCTTGTAAAGGTGAATCGTAAATCTAGTTGTCATATAAGATCCCGAATGGCCACGCAAAGAGGAGTACAGAGTAGAATAGTTTATTCTGCACTATAGAGATGCCACACTATAAATACTAGTGCTTCGGCGCTTCTGATGTCAAATGCAAGTAACTTTAATATCGGGAGACCATCAGGGGACTATTTCGGACCAACGATCGGCCCGCGTTTGGGTGTCGTTAAACCCAGGTTCGCGATGTATTAAATAACGATCAATTCTCGTTAAACCATGGTTGCTGTGTAGTGTGCCATTCAACAATGACATTTCCTTTTAAAAGCGCTCTTCACTTGACTGATCGTCCACCATTTATCAACAGTACTTGGACAGCCCAGTCTTCAAGGGACCTTTTCGATGCACCGTAGACTAAGAATGCTCTTACGGTGGTCTACCGTCATGTCTTCAGTGAAAGCTTTCGCAACCAAGTTACAGGACAGAAAAGTGATGCAAACCGCCATGGAGAAACGCAGAGTGTTTCCAATAAGTGGATTTAAGACCGTTGAGCCGGACCACCTAGTGGAAGAAGAGGAGTTGCCTGATTACCGAGCTGATCGATTCTATCCCGTACAACTAGGTGAAGTGTTCAAGGACCGCTATCAGGTGCTTACGAAGCTTGGATTTGGCACTTCATCAACCGCTTGGCTAGCCCGGGATTTGAAGTAAGTAGGCGTGGGGTCCAGTGTTGGGAATTTCTAACTAATCCTTTCAGAGCTCGCCAGTATGTCGCGCTCAAGGTGTATGTGCGCACGTCGTTGGTTCATCGCGAGCTGCCATTCTATCATCATATCGCTAGACATATCACCGAGAGCTCACATGTAGGGCGAGGTAACATCCGTAGGCTACTGGACTTCTTCGAAGCCGCAGGTCCAGACGGCCGCCATGTTGTCCTCGTTTTTGAAGCTGCGCAAATGAGTCTGCGTGATATGAAGACAGTCTTTTGGCCGGATGGGTTTGAAGAAAATTTCGTCAAGGGTGCCATTATCGAGCTTCTAAAGGCTTTAGATTTTCTCCACACCCAAGGAGAAACTGTCCATACTGGTATCTACCCTCCCACTGCCCTTCTTCGACTCAAATATCTCATTTAGTTTGTCACTGATAAATTGTAGATGTGCACCCTGGCAACATGCTCCTTGGCGTTTATAACAATGATCTTCTACGAACCCTTGAAGAATGGGAGTTCACTCATCCCGTTCTGCGTAAGATAGTGTCGTCCACTCGAACTATCTTCCACTCTCGGTTAATGAAGCCCAAGGAGGGCCCAATGCTCCTTTCTGATTTTGGTGAAGCCAGAATTGGTCCTGGACCGCACGGAGGTGATATAATGCCCTTGGAGTACCGGGCTCCCGAAATATTGCTTTATGTAGGATGGAGCTATCCCGTTGATGTGTGGAGTGTCGGCCTAACGGTGTGTTGATTCAAATCCCCATCCTTGACATAGGCATATACGCTGACCCCGTTCTGAGGAAAGGCCTGGCAACTCCTTGAACCAAAGATATTGTTCACCGCACGTGATGAGGACGGAGATCTTTACGATGCTGCTCATCTTGCCCAACTTATTGCCGCTTTGGGTCCACCTCCACCTGGATTTCTGGCCAAGAATCCAGAGCGGAGATCTATATTTTGGGACGATCAAGGTATGTTGGCTACCTGAGAATAGTAGACACCTAGAAAGACAAACCGCAATGTGTCGCTTTTCCGTATCATGACTTCTGACCCCTCCCATTATAGGTCAATGGCTAGGCCTTGCGCCCATACCGCGTGGCCGTACCTTGGAGGCCCTTGAAACTCGACTAGAGGATAAATGTGGCTTCCTCAGGTTCATACGAAGAGCATTGACCTGGATGCCTGAAGAGAGACCCACGGCTAAAGAGCTTCTACAGGATCCTTGGCTGGTAGGCTAGAAAATGTGACACCACGCCCGGTTTTACCAGTTTGTTCTATTCGCAAGAGTCAATTGTAAATCTAGCACGCTAGGTATAGTTGTGTCACCATTACAGTCCCTTCTGGCTGGTACCCAAGCAATTATAAACCAAGTTACTCCAATTGATGCTTGTAGTTCAATAGTGGCGGGAACGATCTTCTGCTATGACAGACGATGATGACACTTTCAGAGTCTTTGAAAAGTCGAGAGCAAGAAAGTCTATTACAGTTTATGCAACACATAACAAAGAAAATAGAAAAGTCAATGTTGTATTGTAACCCGCAGCCTAGTTGTCGAGATCGGATGGGAAACTCCGCGACGGTAACGTGCAGAGGGACAGATAGCGCGAAGTGGGTTATATATATGCAGAGATAGTTATCCCTCATATTGGCGCTGTCCGGTGTAATAAAAGAGCAACGACTTTCTCTTAGCGCGAAAATGTCAGCTAAGTATATTTTCCGTCAGAGAAATAGATCAAAATAGTATTTCTAGTCAAGGCGGAAAATGATGTGAGATTGTTGGGTTAAGTAAATATGGCGCTCAGGAGTGACAGCGTTGGATTTCTCTTCTGAGCTCTTCTTACATGTGACATGCAAGCAGAACAACAGAAATTCTTAGCCGGTGTAACTTAGCAATGTAAGACCCAGGTATTCTGAAGTTCCTTCCAGTCTACTCGTCTTCAGGATAACATAGTTCCCACCGCCTTATTGCTTTCTTTCTTTTCGAATCAATGTCTTGATCCAACATTGGGATTTTGGCAATATGTATCCGATGATGCTCCGACCAACTCTTGGGATGCTAGACATCGGTGTTCAGCTGGATTCTACATTCTCTAATATTTAGAGCGTAAGAACTGGAACAAACAAGGCTGGAATTGTCCTCTATGACGCAACACAACACTCTAAGGAAGTTGTTATGAGCAAATGGCAGTGCTTATTAGTAGATCTGCAATCTAAGGGACTACATATCTACTACTGCAGGGGCCTCGCGCGTTGACTCGCCTTTGACTCTTGCGTTGCGCTCCTGGTAACTGAGAATTATCAACTATTCCGTAAGAGTACGGTGTTAGTAATTTACCTAGCGGGCTTTCGGCTCGGCAAGGTTGGACCGTTCCGTCTCCACAGCCAATATCTACTAATAATAATGGATTCGAGAGTTTTCTGTATGGTAATCAAGGGTCCAGCTAGAGACCAGGGTTCCCCGTCGAGAGGCTCTCAACTTTCAAGGGTCTCGAAACAAGCAGTGATTGTTCTAGAAGAGTGAATCCATATCGGAACTGTTCTCTGTTGGTATGCGTTCCTGCGACAAGTTGGTTAGTTGGCGAGTATCTAGGTAGTATAACCACTACTGCCGCCAATACAACATCTAACATCTCAGCTAGGCATATGATGTCGCCCTGATGACGTGCGCGTCTCACGCACTACTAGAGTATGGTACGGTCAAGCTCCGCATCATAGCCCTGAGTGGCGACTTGATGAACGAGCCTAGAGGAGAACTGTTCAGAGCCGAATGAGCAATAAACAACATGGCAGACCATTGTTGTACCATACTCTAGAGTCTAGAGTAATGAGACCGAAGCTGTCAGTGGATATGGGCTATCCATGGTTGGAAGTGATCGGATGGAGATGCGAGTTCGACTTTCTCGTGGCGGTCAACGATCCTTCGCAAGGGACAGCAGGTTGCACCAGCTCGTCGGAGGTTTCTCCATCGCGTGGTTTCACTACTTGCGTTCATCTGGTCTCTCCATGAATCATGGTGGGTTCGCATCTTCTCACCAGGGTCACTATCAGCCTCAATACTGCTAACTAGTCTATCTAGCTCGCATCTGCCTTGGTTTCCTGCGACAAAAACAAAGTCGCGGTCAATCCGGTGGGGATGTACAGGTGGCAGAGGTCCCAAAAGGAGGTCTCTTGGAGGATCTCATGAAGAAATCCAAGACATACGAGCACTTTCTCCGGGCTCCGTGTATCCCACGTCTCGCCAATTGCAAGACCTCTTTTGCAAGCGCGATCGAGCTGGCGTGTCGAAGATCTGCGCCGAGGTTAACAACTGGAGCAAGACGTCGCGATTCGGAGCGGGGTAAAATCAATAATCCCCTGGCTAGAGCCTCGTGCTTTTACCATCTTCAGACTTCGTTTGGCGCCACCACGGGTGGATCTTGTAGATCGCCGACCACGAGGGTTTTGAATCGTTGTCTCTTACCAAGCCAACCGCGGTGCCTGGGACCGTTCGAACGCTAGGGCATATGAATCTGATCTCGTAGTTGGTCGAGCTTTCTGCAAGAAATTTTCGGGCTTCAGATTTGTCAGTCATGGATTCACCGCGGGCTTTAACCTCCTCATGGCTCGTGCGTTTCGTCACCAAGCAACAGTCATGGATGCGGAATATCGGAGGCTTACACAGTAATCTAATACTTGTACTCCGTACACAAATAATTATTATCCCTGATCTATGCGTTCCTCAGCGATGGCGCCACGATCGTCCTACAGCAGATCTCCTATCGGCATACAGGGCCAGATGATAATTGCCGGCGCACGACTCACGTAGTATCAACCGTTTGTCCGTTTGTCACACCTTCTGTAACCGTTTCGTTGTTTTCTTGAGTCCGTCCGTTCCCTATTTGGCAGAGTCAGTGGGTATTATTGCGTCTCCTCGGCCTCGAGCGTGTCTTCTCAATGGCTTTGAAAATTGCTCAGAACGCGGTACCTTTCGGCTCTTGCGGGATGTCGACTGTCATCTTTGCATGACAGACAAGAGTATCGATCCACTTCAGCCCGGGAGATGAGGAGATCCATGGTTCGTCCTCAATCTTTTTACCTTATTATTATTGACTAAGTTAACTACCGGTGATAGTCAACAGTCAGCAGCCTCGAAGTGATCTTGACGCCCCCCTCTATACCTCGTCGTTAGGGCTTGCTTTGAGATCGACGCGGGTGGAGACAAGCGTAATTGACAAATTATGATGCTCCATAGGTACAGTAGTACTTACACGAGGGTACCATCGTCCGGCCACATGGTACTAAGGTACACGCCTCGTAGGGGTTCTTATGGCGTCCCCAAGATGTGGACGGGCTTCCCGTACTGGGGTACACTATTGACTACTATCAAAACCTTCGTCCCGTCATAACTAATACCCCCGCAGGAGTCTCCTCTCATGGGAAAATTTCGCGCTTAAATTTAAGAGATAATGATAACTTTAACAGCATCTGTGCGCCTCTTCTGCCTGATGTACTGGCCTTGAAGTACCAGGACGTCCGCACTTCCATCTTGACGAACCTGCAGAGTGCAGCCTTTCGTGCCTGTGCCCAAGACAACAACGATCACTGAACACCGAGTGGATCGTCAATTTTCTACACTGGTTCAGCCAAGGGAGCACGATGGACGTCCTTGCCAGCAGCATATTCCCCCGGGGAGATGAAACAGGAGCGTCTCGAGGGAGAGCCGCCGTGATCATTACAGGCGTGCTCACGGCATTCGCCGCCTTGACTGTTGCGGTGCGCCTCTACACGAGAGCCGGTCTTCTGAAGTCGACAGGACGTGAAGACTGGTTAATCTTAGGGGCTATGGTCAGTCGACTCTCAAGTGTTATCATTGTACCTGGCTAATAATGTGTCCTGCAGGCGTTCTCTTTTGTGTATCTTGGTCTAGTTGTTGGTCGTAAGTTACCCAAGACAGTCCCTACTGCCATACGGATGAGATGCTAATATCATGCTATAGAACAACAATATGGGCTTGGAAAGCATGAGTGGGCCATCTCCCCAGAATCCATGAAGATTCAACTTCGAGTGGGTCGCAACAGAAGCACAGATGATGATTGCAAAATGACTGATTGAATGCTAGTGTCTCTGGATCGCCATTCCCATGTACAACAGCAGTCTGGTCTGCACCAAGTTCTCCATTCTTTTCAACTACCTACGGGTTTTTCCTAATCGTCGCCTCCGTCTCTCATGCTATATCATGATGTGTGTTGTCACTTCCTATTCGACATGGGCCATCGTCAGCGGCTATTTCACCTGCGTGCCGGTGGCCAAGTTCTGGGACCCTACGATCAAGGGACACTGCCTCAACTTCCAAGCCCTCTGGTTCTTCAACGCTGCCATGAATATCATTACGGACACCACACTCCTTATTATCCCAATGCCGGTCCTTTCTCATCTGCAGCTTCCTAAGAAGCAAAAGTTTGCCCTGATGGGAGTCTTTGCTGTCGGTGCCATGTGAGTGCCTGCCCGCCCTTTCTCCCTCACACCTCGATTACTCCTGCTAACATACCTCATCCAGTGTCTGTATCACGTCCATCCTACGTCTAAGTGGCCTTCACAAGGTTGCCGTCAGCAAAGACACCTCTTGTAAGTTCTAGGCTTCCATCTTATCAAAACGAAAATCTCGAACCTAGCAAGACTAACATGTCTGTACAGGGGACAACGTCAGCGCCGCCTTCTGGACCGCTGCTGAATGCAACGTCGCCATCATCTGCGCCTGTCTTCCCTACCTGCGGCCTCTGATTGCCCGCATGTTCCCTCACTTCATCAACGCCAGCAGCTACAACGAACGCACTGCGGGTCGGCGAACCACCGGAACCTTCTCCAAACATCAGGCCACGATGCTCAGCCAGGGCGCAGACTTCGATCTGTACACCATTAACATCGAGAAAGGCGACGACAACACGAGTCGCAGCACGATGAGCGGTATCGAAGTCACCACCGAGATGACGACAGTTCAAGAGCCCAATAAAGAATTCGAATCGATCAGTGAGCGCAGACTCGTTATGCAACCTGAACCCTAGATATTCTCGTTCGTTTCTCTGGGTTTCGAATTTCAACTTCCACACCGCTTACGCCATGACATGTTTTCATATTTCTCAACAACTACATATCATCACTTCTCGTCTTTTGGGAGACATTCTTTTTTTTTCCGGATTCTTTATACCCATGCCCCATGACATAACATAACCAATACAGTTACGGCATTCTCTGTACATATATACCCTTTTTCTTCTTCTTCTTTTGATACCATCATGACGGCCAATCTGTGCCATTTTACTTTCTATTCTTGTATATACATTATCCCCATTATCTTCATTTGATCCATCATGATCTCTGCATGCTAGCCTCTGCACTTATGCTAGCCTTTAATATGATAATTCTTTCATGACTTGAAACAAACGATCCGTCGAGTTCTAGAACTGCGAGAGAGCAAGTAGTCATATCGAACCCCGTAGCGGGACAGCTAGTTGCCCACCCGATTCTGGACCTGGGGTGGGACCCTATAGGGGGCTAATTAGCTCTTAGGGGTCTAATAATATGTTCTGAACCTACCATCACAGAAAGCGACATAGTTCTAATCCTATCCAGCACAAGACTCACCCTTCAAACCAACATCACCATCCCCATCTGTTTCGGCGCCGCCTCCACGAATCCATTCTTCACATATAACTTCCTCCCCGCCTCATCCGCGAACAAGGTCACATACGCACTTGCTCTTCTCTCTTCTCCTTTTCCTTCTTCCCATGGTACTTCCACTTTAATCTTCCACAAAAGCCTCTTCAACACCGCATCGCCTAACCCACGTCTCTGATGTTCTGGCAATACCGCCATATCAGCGATGTGAAAGTACCAGCCACCATCGCCAATGATGCGGCCCATTGCGACGGGTGTGCTGTCGTCGTCGTTGGTAGTTATGTAGCATCCATACCAGCTCCCGGATAAGGCGGCGCGGGCTTGGGCCGTTGTCTTGGGTGTGAGGCCTGATGCGGAGCGAAGGTGGAGGTATGATGGGACGGAGGGGTATCCGTCGTGGAGGGTGTAACCGGTTGGTGCGGGTGGTGGTTGAGATATGGTATCGGCAGAGGATGGAATTGACATTTTCTAGTTTCGGAGTCAATTTTACTTCGTTTTTTATCGATTGATGTAGATGCTGATTAATTGAAAGGTTTGATATGGTACCTAAGTCTGATTGTTGCTTTGGAAAGTGATATAGTCGTCCGGCAGCTGAGAACAAGGATGTTAATAGTGGTGGGATCAACATTCAACAAATTATCTAGTATCTAGAGTCTTTATCCCGTCGATATAGAGTTAAGCTTTGAAGGAGGCATCCACAGTACGTGGCTATATCCTGATCTAGTTCTTGGAAGCCGGAGTTCCCCGAATGCAGGGTTGTTTGAAGAACCACAGAAATCGAAATGAACAATATAACTGAATCCGATGTATACTTATGTCCTTAGGAACCCAAACCCTTTATTTAAAGAATACGGTTTCTTCCAGATTCTACATCGAATTCCGAGCTTTAGTCTAAGTGCTGATAAGATGCGCTTCCCCGCATGTCGTTCGTTCTAGACGGTCGTGGTGTTTGACGTGCAATGTATGTATGTACATAAATACATACTTTTCAGCAATATATCAGCTTTCCCAGTACGCAATACAGAATGAAATATACTACAACCTTCATGGACAGATACCTCGTCAGTGATAAAACCACGCTCTCTACTACTGGTGGCAGCCCTAGCCCTAACGCCCATAAGCAACGACGGGACGAAAAAAGCGCCTAAGAGAAAACACGACCCGCCTTCCCCGCCTGGGCTTTTGGAGATCCAGACATGCTTCTTCGGAGCTCGCCTCTTCCTGCTAGACAGCCCAATCCCTTTATGGGATGCAACATCGCGCTGGCGGCGGGGGCTCCAGCTATTAAGTCTAGGTTCTCTTGGTGTGTCGCTTCTTCTGGTTCTCGGGACGAAGCTGTCCTCCTCATCCTACCCTAGAGTAGATGTATTGTATGTCTATGCTTGTTGGAGTAGCTTCCAATTGATGTCTATGAGAAGCATTAGCCAAAGGAATCGTGTATTTGATTGAGCTTCATTCTGTACGGCACAGGACGGTAAGATTCCAGCTCCTCTTGGCAGTGACTCATGTGTAGAATGGTACGAGATACTAACCGGATAATAGTGCAGGCTTTTCGATGCAGGAAGGTACTTCGTCAGTCAACGACGCTCTTTCGCGGGTTGGCAAGGATGTCTCGTCCAGTCGAGATTCGCAGATGAACATTGAACTAGAAAGTACAGGTTTCGGACGAGATGCGTATGACAAGGGCAGCTCAGGAAGTTCGGGCATGCCGGGAGCGATGCCAGAGGACCATGAACTCCAACCAACTTCTTCAGACCTTGGGCCGCCTTGGTCGCAGCAAGATGATGAGCCTCATCGCAGTAAAGTCCGAGTGGTCGCTATCATGGTTGCTCTTTCTGTAAGTCTTGGACTTCTTAACAGTTCCTAAAGATGCGTGATATCGAGTATGTTTTTAATGATTGTAGTTGTCGCTCTTTGTTGCCGCTCTTGACCAAACTATCATGGCAACCGCCATTCCAACAATATCAGCGGAACTCCATTCTGCGTCTGGCTACACCTGGATTGGCGGTGCTTATCTTCTTGCAAATGCTGCCGCAGCCACGATCTGGGCCAAGCTGTCGGATATCTGGGGACGGAAGCCAATCTTGCTATCTGCAGTTGCCTTGTTCTTTGGCAGTTCTATAATATGTGCGACCGCTGTTGATATGACTATGCTTATCGTCGGTAGAGCTCTGCAAGGGACAGCCGGAGGTGGCCTCATCCAGCTGGTGACGATCACTATTTCCGATCTGTTTAGCGTCAGGTAATGATCTTGACTGGATGAGATCCATGGACTACGGGCTAACTTTTGGTAGACACCGCAGTCTTTATCTCGGACTCCTCGAGTTCATGTGGGCTATCGCTGGTGGTGTCGGACCGCTGATGGGTGGTGCTTTCTCCCAGTACGTTTCATGGAGATGGAACTATTGGATCAATCTGCCCGTCTCGGGGACTACGTTCGTCCTGTTGCTGCTCTTCCTAGACGTACATAACCCAAGGACGAAGATGCTTGAGGGCGTAATGGCCATTGATTGGTTTGGAAGTATCTCAATCCTGGGCCTTACTTTGATGTTGCTCCTTGGTCTGAACTTTGGAGGGGAGACGTTCCCATGGGACTCACCTAAGGTTATCTGTCTTATCGTTTTCGGATGTGCTATGTCTCTGCTGTTCATCTACAGCGAAAAAAGGCTTGCGAAATATCCACTGATGCCCATGCATATTTTCAACCATGTGTCCAACATTGCTAGTCTCACGGTCTGCTTTACACAAGGATTTGTAAGTTTCCTTACTCGTTTTAGGAGCTTGCAGACAAGACTAATGTGCGCAGGTCTTTATTGCTGGTGAATATTACCTGCCTCTCTACTTCCAGTCGGTCCAGGAAGCGTCACCGATGCGCTCGGGTCTACTCATCCTCCCTATTGTGTTGATGGAAGCCTTGATGGGTGTTACAGCTGGAGTCGTCATCCACCGCACCGGCAGATATCTCGAACTCATCTATATCGGAGTCGTCCTGCTTACAGTCGGAAACGGGCTGTATATTCTGTACAACGCTACTTCATCTCTAGGTGAAATCATTGGGTTCCAGATCATTAGTGGCATCGGCGCCGGGCTCCTGTTCGAAGCGCCACTTATCAGCTTACAGGCTGGCGTCTCGCAAGAGGACACCGCAACTGCTACGGCAACGCTGGGCTTTATCCGAAATCTTGCTACCTCCTCATCAATAGTCATCGGTGGAGTGGTATTCCAGAATTGCATGAAGATGCAAGCACCTGGGCTTCGCGCAGCAGGGCTGTCAGCGATCCTAACGGCAGAACTGACGGGAGGGGATGCGGCGGCAAACGTCATGACGGTCAGGAAGATAAAAGATCCCGCCCAGAAGCTAGCTGTCAAGGAGGCTTTCGCGTCCAGCCTCCGGAATATGTGGATCTTATACACGTGTGTCGCTGCTGTGGGAGTGGTTGCGAGCGCGTTCGTGATGAAGATAAAGCTGAGCAAAGAGCATAAGGAGACGAAGACTGGCCTTAGGAAAAAGTCCGATCCAGATACCCCCGGTTCAAGTACACCCCCTGTTGTCACGGCATGAACTATGAATCGATGGGCCCGAGTAACCCGGATATATTGAAAGATTGTCGAAATGAGATTCCAGATTATGGCAATTTTTCTTTGCCATGTGTCTGTGAAAAGTCCAGCGAAGTCATGTTTACTCAAGCAGGCCCATTTCTCTGCATGGCATGTATAGCATAGAGCTTGATGTGGATCATGGACTCGAGCATGTATACAAAAAGTTATCTTCAAAGCAAGCATGTATATACGGAGGAGTGCATTCAAACATCGCTTTGATGAATCCTCCACTGCTCTTTGACAATTCTATTATTATTCTTTGGAGCATAGGAAAAAACATCCAAGTATCCGCGGTGCACGTGCCAAGAGCACGGGCCACCTCTCCAGCCTCCCCCGGTTATTGTTACCTGCTCTACCGGTTATGTCCAGCTTACCATCTTCCATTGCGATCCGTCTCCTGTCCTGGTCATATTTGTTCCCAAGCTTACCCTCTTTGCGCAACCTGAACAGTGTTTGGGCAGCTCGCAAGGGAATCTGGTCCTTGCATCAGACCTCCATTCGAATCATCGACCCGCTTTACCAATCGTGGTGTATCCGCGCACGCGCCACTCCGATTAGGCCACGACGTTTTTTCCCCGACAGCTCTGCGCTCCACACTATTTCTCTGTCTTCCTGATACCTACCGTCTTTGCAACGGCTATATCAGCTATATCATCTCAATCCGATTTAAATAGTCTCGTCGTTGCGTCTTAGGGAGGAATCAGTCCCGTCTGCGCAAGTCCCGATATTTAGAAGGGGGAAAGCTCGAATCTGCAAACCATTTCAGATTGATTAGACAACATCGCGACAAGATGGATTTCTCCAACGTTTTGTATGCCTTTCCTTGCGGCTCTTTTGCAATGCGTGATCATGACCTTGCTGCGCTATCGTGACCGGTACAATGCGCTTGACCTGTTGTTGATACGCGGTCTTGCGGCCAACACCGGGTCTAGCCCTAGCAACGGATGAGATTCCTTTCTCAAGAGTTAGATTTGAAGAGTCAGACAGCTGACTTCTCTGTGCACAGCCGCCTCGCTAACATCGCCGTCGGTGCGATTATGGTCCTCGGCGGTATTGCTCAGTTCTTCCCTACATCGCTGAGCGCGGTCATCGTTGGCGTGTACGTTATCATCTTCGGTCTCAGTACGTTCGACCCCTCGCCTGCGACGATACTTGTTTTGCGGTCATGGCAGCAGTACTGACCTGGTTCTTTTCAGTTGTTGCTGGATTGGAGTTTCTTCCCCAGGTTCCCGATTACGTGTACCGATACGCGTCCTTCCTCTTCTCGTTCCTGGGACGTGGTATCTGTAAGTAGTTATGGTGTCCAAATCCGATGCGCGATCGCATACTGACTTCGCTGGGAAGTTTACATCTTCGTCGGCTCGCTCATGCTGCATGGTCATGTCCTGCAATATATTGCCGGTTCGATTGTCGGCTTCACCGGTGTCGGATACCTTGCTCTGGAGTTCATCCCTTCCATTGAGCCCCCAGCCAACATGCGAGAGGCCGACAACACCTGGGGCGCTGAGCAGGTCTAAGATGTGGGCATCCAACCGCGCGTGACCCCCTAGACCGATGTTGCGCAAGATGTGGGCTAGTCACTAGAGCGCAGCATATTATTGAGATATGTGAGAGCTTGACTATACTGTATTATAGCAACTACATGCGGATTATGTGAACACATGCATTGAGGAATGAAATTAGGACGGAGAGCTATCATGATCAGACCTGGTACATGTGACTGCCTATGATAATAGGTCCACTGAGATTTTTTCCTGGGCACAGTCAGAGGGCAAGAAGATGTAATCATCAAGGAGGGGCCCTAAACGGATAGTTACTGACTAGCCTATATTATTAAAGGAACAACAGGCACTGCTTACTTTTCTGGAGATAAGACCATTGTCGCAATTGATCTTCGACTTTTTCGATCTTGTTGCCTTGTTGGAAATAGACTGTCTTAGTAGGAACAATTCCATTGTGCTGTAAACTGTGTATGCCACTCTTTAGCAGCCTTGACATTAGCTTTCTGACGCGTGTCTTCATTAAGCGGCCATTTGAAGTGAAAGTCCCAGTTCCAGTCCGATTCCAACGCGGGGTCCGTAGAGTTGGGATCGGGGCCTTTTATTCGATATCAAGGTATGAAGCTTAGACTATTGCAAAGAATTAACTATGTAACCGTTAGACTATCTATCATGCTAATCTCTCCGTCAGCAATACAGTGACTGAGCGCTAGATAGGTAGTTCTACCTTTTCCAGGTCTCCGGTACGGATAGATAGATAGATAAAATAATAGGCTAAAAAAGAATAAAAGTAGAGGGTCACCTGCAGCTCGCTTTCCTGGATCCACCACTCGTCTTTCGTCTTCGTAACTACTCCGTACAGCGTGCAGAAGGTGAGGCCTAACGCGCAATGAGGGGGGTGGACGATTGACAAGTGAAACCACTCCAAACGACGCTTAACCACCAAACCCGAGGTTCCGGCTGTGACGTGATGTACTAACCTGCAGCAGCCGGTTGGACAAGAAAACCTCGTCTAGATAATAATGATAATCTACTAATTATGTTTTGGTAGTTAGTTATTTCTTTGACTGGAGATTATTATGACAGCTGATCGGTCGATTGTGACTGGATCGCGGAGAATTTTCCGCTGGACGGATAACTATAGTAGATCTCAGATCTTTTTTCTTTCTTTTCTTTTTTCTTTTTTTTTCTTTTTGCTGCACAGGTGATTGATTCGTTTTAAGTCAAATTGGCGGCTATATCCGCGAGGAAGAGACCAGAAATAGAACAATACTAATAGTTCATGACTGACAGGCCAGACAAGCTTTTGTCAGCCTTTCCGGGACGCCGGGTCGGGGTGGCGACGTGGCCAATCGAGTGTCACTGAATGCTGCTGACTGGCGGGAACAGATGCGGATGGCCAATCAGAGGCCAGATAACACCGATTTGCTAATCGCTGATGCGCTACTGATCGATCAGGAAGGACGCAGTGGGGTCCCGTGGCAGCGCTAAGCCCGATCAGGCGGCGGTGGAGTCATGGCGGTGGATCCGATTCTCTGATTTGGATTCTGGAGAAAGAAAGAAGACAGGAAAAGATTCATGAGCGAAAATGCGTCGTCGGTGGATGGAATGTGTGTAGAGTAATTATTATGGGATGCCGTATCTGTCAGGAAGAAACAACCCCAAAAAAGGATCAGCCGGAACGAGGACGAAACAGGGGCCAGCAACGCCTTTTCCTTCTCTCCAGCACGCATCGTAGATCCCCTGAAGATAGCGCCAGCCCCGTCCGCAGTACCTGACGCGATAAGGCCAGAAAAGCAACCAACGCTGCGAACGTTCTGGGCCAGAATTAATTCCTATCTGCGTCCATCTAATCCCCGAAAAACCCCTACACGTCGGCACTACTCTCTCCGCTGGGACTCTCCGTCGTTCTGGTTCGGACTAGCTAGGACTGCTAACTCTCTCTCTCTCTCGCTCTCTCGTCCTTCGGCTTCAAACTACTACCGGTCCGCTCGCCTCCCGCCCAGCGGACTTGGTCTCACACAACTCTCCACGTCTCTTCCACTCAAAGCTGTGCTGGCTCTTTCGCTCCTCCACTCTCATCTCATCCAGCATTCCCATCTTCCATCCTACTCGCCTCCTACTGCGTCTCTCCGTCGTCGACATCCTCGACCTTTACGCATCCCTTCCTTCTCCGCCAAGACGTCCTAGAACCTCCGTCCTAAGGCCCTTCGCAGGCAAACCGCGACGTCGTTCCTATACGCGATCGAGGATCATCTCATCTCATCGGGAGAAGTCGACGAGATCTGGACTCGGACGCCACCCGCTTGGTCAGATCTCCGTGGATCCTCTGTGGCGGGTTGTTGCGGAGGTGAACATTGCTTTTTCTGCCCGAACAGGAACTCTCCCAGGATAGTAGGGCCATCGGACGACGGTGCCTGGCGTCTACTTCCAGCGGCATCGAATTTTACGACGATAGCATCGTCTCTTTCCAGCATCCTTTTCTTTTCCGGCGTTGGGGGGAGTTCATCCTTCTGTTTTCTGGGTTGGAAAATCAGGTGGGTTCAGTTGCTGTCGACGTACAGAAACCGCTACGGTGTTTCAGGTCTGGACGTTTCCCCATCAACTAGGCCGTCCTGATCGTGTACGATACGCTTGAACCTCGACGTTCCTACAGAGGAATATAAAAAAAAAACAACAGGACCAGTCGCGGAGGATTACTGTTCTACTCTACGGTTCTCTTGCACTCCGCTAGTCGGACAAGAGGTGTTTGGACCAAGGCAAAGAAGTTGCCATGCTGGCGTCTATGCCACCGATGGAAACGTTGCGGCCCAGATCGAGGACGGACAACTTGGTGCGCCGGCCTTCTGCGGAGGATCTCGATGCGGCTCGCCAGTTGGTTTCTTCCGCGCGGGGTGGGCGTGAGCACTCAGCTGATCCGCAGAGAGAAGGCAGCTATGTCAAGAGCGATGACTGGGCCGCAGTCAACAAGCGCGATCCTCCAATCGAGATGGATCTGAGGCCGGATGGCACCAGAGATGATGCCGCCGCCCATACCGCTAATGGGTCCTCAGCGACCAGGCGATCGCCCAAATCGCAAGCCAAGGATGCGTCCTTTCTTGGCCACTCTTGCAGGTTTGTCGGCCTTTTTATTCTTGATCCCTGCCAAATCAGTACGCGTATTATTGACTAACATCTGATCTGTAACTTAGCAACTGTGGTACAAAGAACACCCCATTATGGCGGAGGTCTCCTACCGGGGCGATGATCTGCAACGCCTGTGGTCTCTATCTCAAAGCTAGAAATGTCCAGCGACCTACGAAACGGAATCGTCTCCAACCTGCCGCTGCATCATCGCAGGGCCCTCGATCGCGCAAGAGTCTCTCGCCTGGTCCTCAACCGGCGCCCGGTGTGCAAGAAGCTACGGCGGCCGCAGCTGACGGGGCCTGTAATGGTTCGTGTCCCGGCGGTGGAAACTGTAACGGCACAGGGGGTGCGGAGGGGTGCGAGGGATGTCCTGCGTACAATAACCGAGTCTACAAGTCCGCTCAGCGAATTGCTGCGGCTGGCCAGGCATGGCCCACGCCTAGCAACCAGGAGGCAGATAAGCCGGCTGCGTCGCCGGCCGTCGATACCTCTCTCAACGATGCGAGTCCTGGTCGAGATAGCTCGAGTCTACTGGTCGCATGCCAGAATTGTGGGACGACAGTGACGCCGCTTTGGCGAAGAGACGACCAGGGCCATCCTATCTGCAACGCGTGTGGTAAGTGCCAATGAAGATCGTTGGCTGTCTCGACGCCAACCCTCCCCATTCGAGGGAACCATGATAACTGATATGGCGACTCTGACAGGTCTCTACTATAAGCTCCATGGCTGCTATCGGCCGACGACGATGAAGAAGACTATCATAAAGCGGCGAAAACGCGTTGTGCCTGCGCTGCGGGACCAGTCTCCGACAGCGGCGACGCAGTCATCCAACGGATCTTCTGCCTCACCCGAAGCCTCGCCGGTTGTTCCCGCCCACTTCCACGACGAGCAGCGCAGACATCTGAGCAGCGAGCATCTCAACGATTCTAGAGCGGCCCCCGTTGGCCCGCGACCGTACACTCTAGCACCTCCTCCGGTGGATTTTACAGGGTATAATTCCAATCTGGTCTCCCTTCCCCATCACCCACCACCTCCCCCAAGACTCTTGGAGCCCGACAGAATGAGCGCGCCGAGTCAGTCTCCCAACTCTCAGTATCCTGCACGGTCCGTCTCTCCCCGACCGGGGGCGCTGCACGATCCCACGAGCAACCCGAAAAAGCGAACGATCGCTGAAGCCGCCTCTTCTGGCGAGCCAACGTCGGTGCCGACGACCTTGGAAAGCGGTTCGAATCAATTGCCTCCCATCATGTCCTCGGGGAATACGGCACCTCCAGGTCGTCTGAGTTCGATCTCTTCTCTGCTCAATCATGCGGGTGCGGGCGACGAAGCTCGCCTGGATTCTGCGCTGCCTCCGATGAACCGCCAGCCACAGCTTCCGCAATCGTCTCCCAGTTCGCTGCGGAACGTGAGCGAGAGCTACAAAGCAGAACGCCGCGCCCAACTCCAGCGCGAAGCAGAAGAGATGCGACAGGCACTGCGGGCTAAGGAGCGAGAACTGGCTGAACTGGATCAGCTATAGGTCTTTTTTCTTTGATACCAATTCGACGTCACTCTCATACGAGATATGATACCATTGCTTTTTTCTAATATCGGTGACTGTTCTGTTTTGCTGTGGTTGTTGTCGGTGATACCTCGGGAAAAGTTGTGTGATTCATTTGTGCGTGGCTAGCGGAGCGACGGGCGTATACGCCCATAATGGGTCTGATCTCGAGGAGTAAGATGCGGCTGTTCATGATCTGAGCTGGGTTTTCTACGGTTATCAGAAGTGAAATTAGTTTGTGCAATTCGACCGTGGCTGTGGGCATATGCCCACCATCACCAGATACTATTTTGTATACCAGTGTAATACACAGCTCACTCGTAGATCACGTTTGTTTCAAATCTCTGTTATGTGTCTTTCCCAGTTTCCCAGTTTCCCTACTTGTTTTGTATTTCAAGGTCCTGTCATGAGGTAGCAGCCAAGCATCTAGCGCCATCTGATAATATTGTCAAGATCAGATTGATTAGATATCCCCATGTGATCTGCATCGGGATCTGAGATCTGTTATCAATCTAAGATGCATCCCATCTTCAGATGTCATCATGAGATTATCATGAAGTTTATCCAACAATGCCACGATACTTGCTTCATCCAGCACAGCACCTGCTTTTCTCTTCTCTTCTCCAATGTACGTGCCATCCTCTCCAGACTACGCCATGCAGTGTGGTCCAAACCCAGCTAGATCACGGATAATCAGGAAAAAGCAATTGCTACCACCACCTCACCATGTCCAATCCCCGGATCTTCCACCTCAATTTTGTCGGCGACGTCATGCTCGGCCGCCTCGTCGACCAACTCTTCCCCCAACATGTCGACAACCCATCTGAATCGCGCCTCGTCGCCTCCTTCGTCGCCAGAAACCCCCACTTGCGCAACTACAACCCCGCCAGTCCCTGGGGATCAACCCTCCCGCTCTTCCACGCCGCCGATCTCAACATCATCAATCTCGAAACAGCCATCACCGTGCACAATGTGCTGTGGCCGCACAAAGCCTTCAATTACCGCATGCACCCCGCCAACGTGGCCGCCTTGAAAGAAGCCCGTGTCGATTATGCCAGTTTAGCAAATAATCACAGCCTCGACTTCTCCCCAGAGGGCCTAATTGAAACGGCCTGGACGCTCCGCAAAGCGCGCATCGCATTCGCTGGCGCGGGCGAAACGACAGATGAAGCGTTCCGACCGGCTGTGCTCTGTTTACCCAGGAGAGAATTCAAGCATTCGTCATCGAATCGTGAACAAGATGGAACTTCCGCGCAGGGCGCGACGAGTAGCCATGAACATCATGATGATTCGAAAGGTAGTAGTGATCATAATAATAATAATAATAAAAGGAGTAAGAACGAATGTCCCGATACCTCGCATACGATCCATATTTACTCTGCGGCGGACCATCCAAGAGATTGGGCTGCTGTGCCCACGTTTCATTTTATTGATTATACAGCTAAGACGTTTAAGAGGCTTAAGGATCGGCTGACCTCTTACTCTTCCTCTTCTTCTTCTTCTTCTTCCAATGATGCTGATGAACCATCCCTCAAAATCTTCTCCGTCCACTGGGGTCCCAACTACGCGTGGCAACCCCACGAATCCACCATCCGATCTCTAGCCCATTTCCTCATTGACGAATGCGGCGTCGATATCGTCCACGGCCATTCATCGCATCACATCCAGGGTGTGGAGAAGTATAAGAATAAACTAATCATCTATGGATGCGGAGACTTTGTGGATGATTATGCGCTGAATAAGGAGTTTAGGAATGATTTGGGAGCTGTTTGGAGGGTTGTTGTTAGGGAACGTTCTGATTCTTCTTTTGCCTCTTCTTCTTCTTCTTTGCGGCATAATCAAGGTGGGAAGAAACGCGCAGGTCTCGAACTAGTAAGGTTGGAAATCTTCCCGACGAGATGTGACTTGTTTCAGGCCATGTTGTTAGATAAAGATGATAGGGATCATGTATGGGTGAGGGAGAAAATAAGGAAATTAAGTGCGGATTTAGGAACGATGGTACGAGAAGACTTGGGTGAGGAGGGGCAGGTTATTGTTGATTTGGAGGGTTGAAAGGTTGATTTTGCCGTGTTATTTTAAGGCATATCCCTTTTCCTATCAATTGTCTTCTTTCTAAGACTAAGAAACATTTTTTGATATTTTGACAAATAGATATAAATGCTTTTTGTTGTATGTAAATCACGCCAATACCGCTCTACAATAATAATCAAGCTAATGGTTTTACTCTATTCCCAAGGTCATATTAAGTGAGTAAGTCACCTCCTCAGCAGTTCACAACGGCACAAGTATAGCAGTAAGATAAGAATAATCCTTAAACATTGCTTTGACACCTCTACTGAAGCTTAAATAGACCCGTGACTCGCGAGGACGCTCAACCATTAACTATTAAATAGGTTATTCATGAAGACTTGACGGGTCTTATGATTCTTCACGGTACTACTAGTTACGTAGTATACTGACTAGATGCTTAATTAAAGACAAGATAGTTCACAAATACCTGTTCCTGAAACGCAAATCATAACTCTCCCCTTCACGTCTGAATGGATTGTGGATATGCAATCAGAAAATCACACTGTCTGGGAACTTCTATTGAATTCACTACCTATTAGAGAAAGACTCCCTCTCCCGTCTACTTATACTGCGATTATCCTATTGACAACTATTGACTGTATACTTAGAATTTGCATTTGAATAACGGATTCACTACAACAAGTAGTAAGAGTTTGATTTATCTACTTGGAAGGGGGGGGGGGGGGGGGGGGGGGGGGGTGGGTTGCCTCAGCGGTTGAACGATTGGGATCGGACTCCCGGTTCTCTCTCTCTCTCTCTCTCTCTCTCTCTAGGCCCGACCAATTCTGCATCCATCGCATTGACAGTTAATCGAATATCTTATTGACTACCGTCGAAACCTATCCTAGTTCCATCGATTCCTTTCCACTCCACTCGATCACCATCGATTTTTTTTTCCTGGGACTCCCAACGGCACGCGGACGATGCAAGGGATTCGACTATTGTATAGTCTGTGATATGCAAGCAAGTTCACTAAACGCGTAATATATATCCCCGGCGCTACCCTATGGACGGCAGTTTATTGGGAAGAAGCTCTACGCGACCACCTTCGTCTTGGAAGACTGGGGAAGACCACGCTGCATCATTTCGGACAGTGGGATAATCCAAATGATTCCGAAAGATTCTATTTCAGTTGCCCTACTGTGCCCTATGCGTATACATTTCCTATTATCCAAACAGTATATTGAAATAGCAATACCCTTGTATTTTCAGCGGGTCATTAGGTATCATATTGCAGCCATGAACTCACTCCTCTTCCGAGACCTCTCCCTGTTTCTTCTCCAGCCTTACGGCCGAGAGCCCATTCGCCAATTTGCTCATCTGCACCGGGTCGAATTCAAGTTCTTTATAAATCGCATCTACATCCGTGCCGATGCCAATATCGTCCGCCGTTCTCAAGCTCCTGGCGTCGATGAAAGGCGCTAATGTCCGCCATATGCTCTGGGCGTTGTTGAAGAAAATGTCTGTACCGAGGTCGCCGAGGCCTTTGATTTCTTTAATCAATTCTCTCACCTTGCGGGGCTGGTGATCTGCTTTTTGGTAGAGGTTGTTCAAGTCGCCATCTGTATTTGCTACGTTAGTATACGCTCGATAGAGTAGGATACCGCAAGGATATACAGACCATATTTCCCATTCACAAATTCAATAAGAGCCCCGAGATTCGTAGAAGCCTGTTCGCGATAGCGATTATATCCCCCCTTGGCCAAGACATCCACCCTATCATCCCACGTAGTCTGGCTAAGCTTCTTGATATCATGATACCCCGCCTCGATGACCGTATTGACCGCTTTCTGCGCCAGGGAATGCGATATCCGCGTCGATTTCAGCATCGCATCAAGAACCATCGCAAGGATCGTCTCGGGTGTAGCTTGCAGCGGCTCCGCAACACCCGCGTCTTTCAGAGGTAGAGCACCGAATTCTTCAATGACTTTATGGACCTTTGCGGCTGCAGATTCGTCGATGCTATTACCGGGCTCTTCGGACTCAGAAGTCTTAGGTGCCTTATTTGGTGGTTCGTCCGTATCGACCCCGTTGGGTTGTTGTTCCTTGTTGGATTTCTGCTCCTGTTCGCGCTCTTCTTCCTTTTCTGCGTTATCGCGTTTGCGTTTCTCAATCTTCGTTTCATCTGCAGGTACATCGTCTTGTTGCTCTTCATGGATATCTGGTTCCTCGACTTTCTTATTGGATATTGTCTTCGATCTGTTGGTCGTTCTCGGTTTCGTCTCGGTCTGTGAAGATTTGGAGCCCTGGCCGGCAGAACGCTCTTGAGCGCGTGTCTGCACCATGGTTGGTTTAAAACTGGTTGAGCGCTATGATTATATCTCTTTTTCGATTGGATGGAAGATGGGAAAGGAAGCGTTAGGCTTAAAGGCTCGGTTGGTCGACGAAATCGGTTCGCGTAGCTGCGATTGAGATGTCGAGGAAGCTCACTATCGGTTGCAATTGAGAGTAGGAAAGCTACAGGAAATTCTTCTAGAGTAGCTGGTTAAGCCCAGTCGGGGAATCTTGATGGTTAACGTCAGAAGGCTGATAGTTGTGTTCTGTTGAGAATTCTCGTCTCTTGTAGGTGATCCTGGGTGTGACGTCGGTATGATGGCGATCAACCGTGGTCATGCAACGGGATGTTTTATAGTACATACATATTTATATCGTATAGAAGAACTGGATTGTTTATTTAACTTTGAAGAAGTCATAAATGAAAAGCATCAATCACTAATACAATGTTCGACGGCAGAAATTCGACAAGAGAAAGAGATATGATGCTTTACAGATCGACTCCGTCTACGTAGACTGTTGATTAACTGGCGACCAGAACCTCAGCACACATGTACATAACTCTGGTTAACATCGAGCCTATATCTGAACCTTTCTCACGAAACTCGTATGACCTTCCCCACATCGAATCTATCCTCTGTGCTTTTCCAAGGCAGCGCATATCCCCGTTGATTGCTAACAATCCTTATACCCCCTTCTTTAAAATCAGTGCTATAGTGAGTGTGTCCAAACACCCAGACTTTGACATCATTCACCATTTCCGACAGAACGTCAGTCCCAAAAGCGAATCTCCAAGCATTCTGCGCGTTTTCAGGACTCGACGTTCCCCTAAGCGAAGGAGCATGATGCGTCACGACCAGAATAGTTCGTCTTGGAGTCTGCGCTCTCGCAGCTTCATTCTCTTGATGTATCGATCGTATCTCTTTCAATAGCCATGCCAGTTCCGAATCATGAGTTGCATTATGGTCATCGACCGTCCAGCCGTCGATTTTCTGGAAATCCTTGATCTTCGCTTGGACGACTTCTCTTGCCTCAATGGGCACTTTGGACCAAAGTGTGCAACCTAGTATAGTGATATAAGAGCCTGGCACATCATACCGCTCCCGATGGAGTAGTACCAGGCGTCCGTTCAGAGAAGGCTCTTGTTGAAGTTGTTTAGCTTTCTCTAGTCCTGTCGTGAAGGATCCAGCGTAGAATTCGTGATTGCCGAGAACGAGAAATACTAATTCAAATCTAGATGTTTGTTTTTGTAGGAAGTTAAGATAGTCGTTATAGTCCGCCAATCGCCCGATATCACCTGCGAGGATGAGGTATTTGGCATTAACTGGAATTTCGTAGGATGAGTACTGTTGGCCAACCTCAAGATGAAGATCAGAGAGAATCTGAAAAGATTCAGATGGCCGCTTGAAAAAATATCGTAGTTTTTGAAACATCATGTAGCACTGGAATATTTCCAGTCGAAGAAATCGGGGTTCCAAAACGCGCAGGAGACTTTGCCAAGACTGCGTTGGTTGACTATATCGGAAGCCGGAGCTGTCCCCCCCTTTATCTGTCTGGCTTGAGCATCACAATTGTTACAGCACCTAGTACTAGACCATGGAGCTTACTCTGATCATAAAAACAGTCTTGTCGAGCCTCCAGGATGGTAGTATACCGGCATGCATTATTGGTGAAATAGCATTAAACTACTACAATGTCCCACGAGTTGTCCACGTAAGTGGGTTAGGTATTCTCCAGCGTTCTGCGAAACACCGTCTTACTATTATACAGGACATTGAAATATGCGTACCAAAATCTCTGTTGCGAGAGGCTACATCTATTCTGTGTTCCACTGGAAGATTTCGACTGGTGAAGAAGAAAGAATACGACATATACGGGGAATATAAACGAGGATTTCCTACTCTCATGACGACAGACAAGGACCCTCTCGTCGTACTTTTTCCAGATACATATTTCTTTCTCTGTCCGGTTTCCCATAATATAGTGTCATATGAGGGAATACCGCATATAGTCTACAGCCATGAGATTCTGGATCTAGTACCTACGGATGAAGTACAGCAACTTCCAATGCCATATCTGGCGCCGTTTTTCGTCGGTTTGTGTCGGAGATTTCTCGAGTCAAGGGATGTTATGGCTAGGATTGCCGCAGAGCAGTTAGTGGATGGGATGCGCCTGGATGAAGAGTGGGCGCAAATTAATCTGAGTGAAGCCTCGCCTGAAGTGAGGAAGTTGGCAACTATGCTGATTAGCCAAAGATCATCGAGGGACGATGAATACTTTGGATCTGAAGAGCTTCATGCCGCAGCAGGCTTCACAAAAGTCGTGGATCTGCGGTTGATACCTGGATCTGGGTATTCACAATTGCAGAATCCATCAATGTCTTCTCTTGATTTCAATGCTGTTTAGTACTATCTTTTATTTCTCCTCTCGACCCATGCATATGTGTCTAGAAGGCCGTATTCTAGGATTCAACCACGGAAATAACTCTGAATCCATTGGCACACTTTGTACGTACAATATACTGCGTGATGGCTTGCTGAGGGCCCGTACTCAACCAATGAAAGGCCGCATAAGAAGATCCCCTGCTGGTACATAAGGAGGGGGTTAGCTGACGTGGCATGATAGTGACTTCAAGGGAACTTTCAAAATCCGGTGAATGCTTCCTTAAAGAGGAATTGATATTTAGACTCGTTTACTGTACCTGAGCGATTCCATACGGCTCTGAACGACAGTGTGTCCTTATCATCGACAGTATGCTTCAAGACCGACTCAACGATGCAGCGATTTCCCTCCATCGAACTTTGAGCCGAGCTAATATCACGTTTGGCATATTTGGGGGCTACGCTATCGGTGTGTTAGGTGGATTCCGCGAGAGCAAGGATATTGATTGTATTGCTTCCATATCCAAAGAACAGATAATTGCTGTTCTAGACGGACAAGATGGATTTATTGCAGTCCCTCAAAGCCGACAGGACTACGTAGCATTCTTATGGTCTGATAAGCCTGATCGCAGCAACGCGGTCCTTGTGGAGATTTTTTGTGAGCAGTTCATGGGTTAGTTTAATCCACCTCTCTGATTGTGTTTCACTCTTCTGATCCTACTAGGTTCTCAATATACCATGAGGGATGTACAAGCCTCTCTTTATACGGTGAATGGGCAAAAACTGGGGCCTGGTCAGGCCCGTGTCCTTGATCCATTCTATCTGTTCAAAGGAAAACTCCGCGCCGCAGCAACTCGGTCAAAATTCCATGATTCAGCCGATCTGCGATGGTTGGCTGATCGATACGCCAGCATCATCCAGGCCCGAAAGGAGGAGCTGAATCTTGAGTACATTGGACTTGCAGTGAAGAGATACTTGGAGCTTGAGCTCCTGTTTGAACGGCTGGGAATCGATCTTGTTAAAGCGAGGGACGCTGCCCGTGATCTAGATCCATCGAGACTTCCAGCTCCTGCCCCTGGAGATGTCCAACGAGGATTATTGGGGTAGGGTTTGTAATAACGTTAGCTGTGGGCCGATCGATTAGTCGCTCGCCTCTTAGTCACTCTCGATCTCCGACTTGGAGCTACCTCAACAAGGATATTCTAGAAGTTCTGGCTATTGATAGGATACTCCTACAGAGCCAGGAAGTACAAGTAGATTTCATACAACTTAATCTTATCTTACGGTTTGACTGTTACCATCTCTGAAACTACGTGATATCAATACTCCGATTAGTTTCCAGTTGAAGATTGAACTACCTTAGTATCCATATTTCAGGAAATAATCAAGTGCACCGGTTTTGCAAACAACTCCAAACTATACATTCATAGCTTAGCTTGGGTCTTCTGTCCTAAAGCTGCCGCGACGAGCTTGATTGCTGCTTCTGCGGAGCCGTAAGAAGCTTGATACCCAAAACCCCCATGACCGTAGTTATGCACCACCCATACGCCGTCGATCTTCTCCTTTTCCACTCTTGGCCCGCCTTCACGGAGCGGTCGTAGTCCAACACCGTGTCTGATAATATCCAGGCCCTCGATGCCCTGGCCTTCCTTGACGAGACTCGGGCACAGTTCGATGCAACGTTTCATGATACGAATTGCCAGGTTCGGATCAAGTGAAGTATCCCAATTGTGTTTCTGGTATGAACCACCGAGGATGGTACCACCGCCTAGAAGGATATTAGCTTTGTGCGCATAGCATCTAATTAGTTAGTCACATACCTGCGGCCCTGCCCATGATATAGACAGCTTCGTCTTCTCCGTCGTCCGTCCCGGAAGCGGAGCTCATGTATCCGGGGTCATTTCGCACTACCACAATCTGGCCTCTGGCTGGGTAGAGCTTGTCGTCCATGACCCCGCCTAATTTCTTCGACGACAAGCCGGTACAGTTGACGACCAGGTCGGCCTTCCTTCCAGAATGATGGGCATTTGCAGCATCAGCAACGTGTTTGAAGACGCCCCTCTTGAATACCACGCCGTGCTTGCGGCACTGACCGACCAGCCATGGCAGGTAGATGGCCGTGTTGATGCAGACTGATGTAAAGGACGAGGCATTGTCTATCCCGGGTGCCAACTGTTCTGAAGGCAGTGGACGAAACTGGAGAAGATGTCAGTTTAATAGTGAACGGAATTCAAGGGGAGCGATCTTGTATGTACATCGGGGACCACATCTTTATACCATGGCTCCTTCTTCAGTAGTTCCGCGAACCATTGTCCAGTAGCAGATTGCTTATCTTTTTCGCGGTTGTAGACGATAGTCGCTATATCAACCGTCAGCATAGTGGTCCAAGAAGCTGTGGTCATGCTGAGTCTCACGTTGGAAATGAATGCCCGCCTCAGGATGGTTCTGCGCCAATTCCTGGAGAACCGGCCAAGTCTTCTTCTCGTATTCCGCGTGAGCGCTACCTTGGACACCGACTCTTGATCCGTTTGTCAGTTCCGAGAAGAAATACCTACAAGTCATGGGAAAACCAAGACTGCAGAACCTACGGCAGGTAATTGGCTCCAGCCCATGGCGAGCAGTATTCAATGTCATAATCTCCCGGCATATGCTTTGCCACGACCGTAATATTGTTGGCCGCGTTCTGAGACAGGAGATATGCAGTCGTCAAGCCTGCCACTCCAGCACTGTAGAGAGATGATTAATTACCATGGCTCGAAAGAGATCCTTGATAAAGAGAATCGATAATCGCATACCCGAGCACCACAATATTATTTGCCTCCATTGTGGACCTGTCCACGCGCCCCTCACGAGAATAAAGAATGCAGAAGCTGTTTAGAAGGGACAAAGACCGACCAAAAGGACTGAAAGATGCAATTATAGAACCGGCAACGGTGAATTATTCTATTGAGAGAACGTGCAACACAGTAGAGTCATTCCTATCGGGACGAGGCCCCCACCGAATAGATAGCTAGATATGTCGTGTGTTCCCCGATACGCGGAGAGTGGTTATCATCGGGGCCCCTCAATAAGTAATCTCGTGCCTGGCGGTGGGGACAACGCCGAGCTGCCGAATCGGGTCCGAAAGTCCACGAGGGGTGCAAAGATTTCTTTTTGCCAATAATGATCATTTTATTAATTACATAGACAAAAATGCCAATTAGATATTATCTGCTGCTGCAAAGGTCCGATGTGATACTGGAGTACTTGGCATGGCGATAACTAGGTACTCTTACACAGGCCGCACACACACTGATAAGAAAAGGTACATGTAGACTCTAGAGACATATTCTATTTTGGGAACATTCACAATATATCAGTTTCCATGTGGAAGCTGTCCACGATCAATATTTGAATATAACAATGACTAAAGAATCTCCGCCTATCTAGTTCTCCAAGTGGCCGCTGAAAGAAATTGCTATAAATGCGCACCTCCATTGTTCAATGGAAAGTCACGGACCACAAAGTGCATTATCAATGACGGTATATGAATAGAAAGGAAGATTCACTGTCAGTCTTTGTATATGAATAGTCACGTATTGTAGGAGTCATTGAGAGCACAGACGGCTGGGAGAAGTGTTGCCTTCAGGCGTCAGATACTTAACTAGACAGACACCCAAGGTTTAACTTCTCCCCAGCACTCTGATCCATCTGGAAGCCACAAGAGCTCGACTGTATCTGCAGAAAAGTGTCCGTGTTGATCATCAGCTTTCAACCTCTCTCATTCACACTTGCAGGCTTAACTAATTCCTTAATATTTCAATTCTTCAATTTGCGAGAACGGAGGGAATTTCGTCATAGCGCGGCAGAAAAACGGAGTCTGGCGCTTCCGCTAAGCCGTTTCCGAGAGGCAACAGCCAATAAAATACTCCAGATACTCACCGCTCCTGTTCGGTAAGCATGCTCGTTCGGTGCAAGCGCCTCCGCACCCTTGCCGTGATCCTCAGAGAGACAGAGAGAGAGAGAGAGACACAGAGAAACAGAGCGCGTGTTGTAAAGCCTCTGGTTTTTGGTCCGCAGACTGGTGGACTTCCCCTTCCGGAGGTTCTTTCAAAGAACGCTTCTTCCCTTTGTTTCTTTTCTTGTCTCTTTTTTACCTCTCTCAATCTCTGCTTGGGGACATTGCCCCCTGCTCTATTAGACAGCAGATGAGGGCGGTTCTTCGGTTTTGCAAGCATGGCTGACGTCTCTCCCAGCGGTACGCGGGTCGTGCCTGTCATGGCCGGCCAGAAGCACAACCCCAAGGTCACCAAAGTGACCAGAGATACCCTCCACACCACTCCCAGGCAATCACAGCCGAGGGAGTCCCAGGAGCTCTGGAATGACCCGGAATGTTTGAATATGCCCTGTCTGGAGGCCTTGGGCCTCTATGCTTCCAACACCGTGGGAGATGGTATGTGTTGTACTGGTCCGGAGCAAGTCTCGAAGGAGAAACGCGATCTGCCAGCTCCGCGTCCCTCCAATTGGGCTCAAAAAAGCATTGACTGATAGTTTCCTCTTGGATTATAGGCAATTGTCTTTATCGAGCTCTGTCGGACCAGATGTATGGAGAATTCGACCACTTTGAAGAGATCCGGAACCGGTTGGCCAACCATATCCAGGCCCATCCGGAATACTTCATGAATTTCATGTCTGCGATGGGTGGGGAGCGGAGGGCCCCCAGACGCGCAGCTGCGGCTGCTTCTCGATCGTCCTCCTCGTCGGTGACCCCTGCACCGGCGACCAAGGAGCAGCAGATGCAGAAGTTTGAGACCAGGGTCGAGGAGAGCCGGAAGAATGGCTCCTGGGGAGGATCCGAAGAGATCCAGGCATTTTGCCAATCGTACAAACGAGACGTACGCGTCTACATGGATTCTGGGATCCAAGACTTCCGTGATGTTAGTGCTCCAGCGGACGAAGAAAGAGAGGTGGTCCACATAGCCTTCCACGTAAGTGACGCTACCGTCTACACCCACCTTCCTCCCATAATCTCTCTGTTATACTAACGGAGGCTTTTGCGTAATAGAACTTCTACCATTATTCTTCGGTACGCAACATCAATGGCCCTCACACCGGTCTTCCCCATATTCCCAATACCAAAGTGAAAGCCGACTCCCAGGTCGACAGTGTGAAAACGGAAAAGAGGAACGAAGAGAGTAAAGATGCTACTGCTGGAGCAGTGGTGGATATGGCGGTGCCTTGGAAAATTTCCAAGATACAAGAAGGCCTGGGCGGAAAATATGACCGAGAGACCATCGTGGAGATGTTGCAACAATGTCGTGGTGATATTGAGAGGGCGTTTGTCAAACTGCTGGACGAGGACACTTCGACTGACTCCTCTGTTAAACGCTCCTCTTCTCCGGCTACCACGGTCACCGACGCGTCTTCCTTCCAATCGGTTGTCCCACAGCCTCAATACAAGCAACGCTTGCGTCCCTCGTCGCGCTCTTCCTCCCGTCATAGCACGTCAAGCAAGCGGTCCGCAGACGATAGTGACGATGAAAAGCTCACTTGTCGCCCCCGGCAGACCAGAGGGCGGGAACAGAAGAGACGGATCTTGCCAAACGTCACAGTTGGAATCAATCTCCGTGATGAGAATCAGAACGACCTGGTTTCCCTACGCCTGAGGGTCAGCCCGGATGTTGTTGCTGAACAGGCTGATACCGCTGAGCCCGTAACGAAAACAGACGTCAGCGCGGAGGGCACGAAGAAAGGCGAGAACAAGAGGAACCTCCGCCCTCGCAGGCGCATCCAGACCACTAGTGCGGATTCTAGCAGCGAGTCTCAGCAGGAGTCTCTGCGGGACAAAGCCGTCCCAAAAAGAAAGTCTTCTCAGAGAAATACCTGACATACACAAAGCTGCCTGCGGTGACAATGACTACCGCCATGACCCTCCCTATATCCCCTTTCCTTTCCTTCCGTCTTTCACCTTCAATACCCAGATGCCGCAATAAGGCGCGCACTTCTCTTTGTTTCGTCATTTGACTGTCACAGCGACACAGCATTGCATGTAATGCATCATGATTGAGCCGCATTTTTGAGCGCGTTGGGCCTCTCTATTCGAATTGCATGACCCTGGCCGGATGCATAAAGGCAGGGAGTCTAGGAGTTTTTGGTGTCTGATTTCGGTCCTATTGTTTACGGGTCGAGCAGGAGCGGAGCATAAAAAGTTACGGACGTCCCCCTTGGCTTTACTTTTACAAGCATCTTGGGCAGGATTTACGAGATGAAGATACACGATACGGAAAGCATCAACGTAGTGCCGGGCGCGCTACACTGCATTGATTTATTTCTCGGTACATCTTTTTTTTTTCTTCTTTCTTTCTTTCTTCTTTCCTGGCGTTTCCCGACCGATGCCGCGGGAGGTATCTGGAGGCCGTTTTATCTGAATCTGGGTGCGGCTGCTTGCATGTAGTGTAAGTGAAGCCATGTTTTAGACTAGGGCTTAAAAAGCAACATTTGCTCTCTGGCATTATCCTGTTGATGTGGATTTTGTTTTCTCTTTATTTGCAAATAAATCCCGTAGATCAGATAGACCCTTTCAGGTATGAAATTTCCCCAATGATCAGATGAATTAGAGTATTACCTGCAGGAACTTGCAGGAACCCCGCACTCCTTGACGCTGAATAATACAACTCGATGCTGCGTGCATTAGAGCGTTGTTGATTCTCTGCTGAGTACGTACAGATGGTAATTATCTCTTCCAACTTTCATTGAGAGTATAACTTACGAAGCCGACGTTTTCTCTAGATTCGATGCGCATATTCACTTGTTATCTACGGTGCTGCAGGTTTGTTCCTATGATTATTTCGTCCGATATAGGTATATCAATGATATACGATTCTTTGAAAAGGGATATGGTCTTTTGTTTCTATCTGAATGGATTTTATGGCCACGTGACAGTGATCCTGTCATGAAGCCCGGGGAATAATTAAATGAGAAAGGAATTCGTCAGGCGAATGCTCCAATTTCCTCATGCCAAAAAAAGACCAGAGGTCTCGAGTGATTTATAGGTTGAGAGAAGAAGAAAAGGAAAACAACTAGCTAGAAAACAAATTTGATAGCTGTCATTTTTCTTCTTTCAATTATGCGGAGTGCTCCTTGATGGCAGCCTCGAGAGCGGGAGGGTTGGCACCGACAACCTCAGCGACGAGTTGGCCGTTCTTGTAGACGTGGAAGGTAGGCATGGCACGGACACCAATGTCGGCAGCGACGTCGGACAGCTGGTCAACGTCGACCTTGTAGAAGGTGGCGTTGGGGTACTTCTCGCTGAACTCCTCGACCTTGGGAGCGATGGCCTTGCAAGGGCCGCACCAGGTGGCGAAGAAGTCGACAACGGCGACGCCCTGGCCGGTCTTCTCGGTGAACTCAGCCTTGCTAGAGAGATTGTTAACTGACCGATCTTCTCATCTCCGCACAATGACTTCACTCCACGCCTCATCGAGAGTGGGTAGTCGGGGTCATCTATGATGGTAGGAAAAGCAGAGAACTCACCTGGAAACGTTGTGGACACCCATTTTGGCGATTGTGGATCGGAATTGAGGAGAGGGAGTAGTGGAGAAAGCTCGCTGGGAAGCCGACGGAGTCTTCAGAAAACGCGCGGTAGTCGCTGGCGAAGCAGATTTCGCAGCTGTCAAGCCGGTTGAGAACCTGGCGGTTGAAGAAAGAGACGGAAGGAGGCGAAGGGAGGCCACGGTGAATGACTTGTTGGCGGGAAGTAGAGACTGATCACGGTGAGTTCAAGATGCGGGAGATTCTACGGCGGAGGGTGGGGGATGGGCTTTATAAGGGGAGAGGGGCAGCAACAAAATGACGTTGGGTTGGTGGAACGGGAGGCGCTATGGTATGGCTGGCTCGGGAAGACTAGAGTAGAGGGGAGGGAGGATGAATAATGATTGATTTTCAAACAAAACACTCTTCTTCTTCTCTTTTCTCCTGTTCTCTGGTGCGACTCCAGGGCTAATGGATCATCCAGAGGGCTAGATTGCACTCTCGGGGTCTGATAGACTGCTTTGCAATACAATTGCAGACGTGCAAAGACTCGGGAGTGCTCGAAACGACGCGAACATATGGATGGATCGGCTTACCTAAGAAGAAGTTGATATGTGAGACCTGGAGAGAATCCAAGGCAATTGGACAGAGTTAGAGTAAAGCGTGGTGGACTAGAGTAACTCGAGCAATGAAAATCGATAAGCAATACGAAGTTATTCGAAGGAAAAGAAAGACAGTCAATAATGGAAGGGCAGAACCCGACGGGATGACGTGCTCGGCTTACCAATCGCAGGCGGTCTAGAGTCTCGGGGTTCCAATCATTAACTAATCGTTAGTTAGTCTCTCTGGACTCTGGACTCTGGATCTGCTACGAAGGATCATTAATTATTAAAAACACTATTAGATCTAATCTAATCATCATCATCATCATCATCATCATCATAATCATCATATATCATGATATATCTATTATAAGGTCGGCTACTATTGCTCTTCGGACATCATCAGACGCAGATAACATGGTGTGATCATAGCAGAGGATCACCAACAAATGCAGCCTAGAGATAGACGCAGCAGTCAACTATCAGTTCAGCTGACACCCGAGACCCGCCGGTGCCAGTATCTACAGTAGTACTAAGTAGATAAACACTGTCGATCCCAGGCTAGATACCCATCAACAGCAAACACCAGCGAGCCATGGTTACCGCAACTGGATGATCAATGAGGGGTTGGTTGGGTGGGAGGGGAGGTTGGGAATGATGAACGTAGGAAATAAACTATACCATCTAGAACTTCCATATACTCCTGTGCACAATGCCCGTGCAATTCCGCAGGGATGCTCTTTTCCATTTTACAGAGTACTCCGAACTATATACATCCCCTTGGTGCAATAAGACCACACATCAATCCATACATAGGTCATAAGCAAAGCATCCGCTGAGCAAAATCTGGTATCATGCCCCGCCGTGCGACAGATAGATAACATACACTCAAACCGCCGGGGTAATATCCCACCGTTTCTGACTCCACGTTCGCTCAACAGGACTGGTAGTCTCCAGCGGTCAGGCAACATGCGGAGATTCCCATCAGATTAACTTATGTTTTGCCCTTTGTGAGAGCCGCCGTGCTATGCCGAGCCTTTCACTCATCTTCTGGACTAGAAGCAATCGCCGAGACCAAAGAACACGACAATCTTTGCACACCACAGGGGCCCTCTCTCGGTGCCAGTCTCTCCTGTCGTTATTCACGTCACCTCCATTTCTCATTCAAACAACAAAGCCACGGTAGGATAGAGTCCACCAAAGCAAGCAGCATATCAGGACCACAGGCCAAGCACAGATGGGGAAAACACTCGTCATGATCAAATTTCTCTCTTACTACAGAAACTCTTCCCTACAACCCCAGGGAATGACATCCTCGGAACTGTCCGATAACAAAACTCATGGGAGACGGCGTGGACATGATAGCGAATATGTGCATTGAATCGGAAGAGCAACAGCAATAGACATCGCGGGCAAAAATACTGAGCAGGGGGTATGTAACTCGAAAACACAAACGACAATGATAACTAAAGGGGGCGCCAACTCCGACAACAAACGGGGTATCAAGAATATCGACATGCAAAGGGTTCATGCTGGTCTCGAGCCAAAGACATCGGCGGAAACTCGACAATGCAAACACAAAGAAAAATCAAACGAGCGTTTGGTTCAGGATACAGGGACATTCGCGACGCGATTGGGTGTCGTGAACAAAAGAAAATCTTCAAAGAATGTGGTAGGTGCGTGCCTTCCGGGGAGCTCCAGCATGCCATTGACTCGAGCCAGTTACCATTCCTTCCTTCCATGCCTTGCAACATCGCTCGAGGTCGGGTTGGCTGACAAAGGGGGTTATTATTCACGAAGCGAAAAGATACAAAAAAGTTCAGAACTTGGACCCAGTAGGATCAGAGCGGGCTTCCGCCCCAGAACTGGGTGATTTAGAATCCATCGACGCCCGGATATCCAGCAACTTTGCGCTTCCAGCGCTGACATGGCGAACGTGTCCTCTTCCGTAATCGACACTCGTCGCACGTTGGATTTCCGCTTCTTCCTGTTCTCCTTCTTCTTCGTCCACAGGGCTGTTATCTCCCGAGACGGATAAGACCTCCGCGCTCTGGGCAGTGGGCACATTTTGGACATGATCGAGAAGAAGTCCTGCTTTGGATTTGGGTCGATTGGATGGCCGGATTACAGTTGGCCGTCGACCGATACCGATATGCCATGTCTCCGCCGGCTCTACCTCAGGCTCGGGTTTTTGCATGGGGAGACTATCGCTCTCCCTATCACTATCGGCACCCATCGCACTGCTACTCGCCCTACGCGCACCGGCAAGAGAATCCCGGCATTCTTCGTGGCTAGGCGTCAGCCTGGCGAGATCTTCATCGCCAACGATATCGTCAGCTTCTCTGGATTCGGCATAACCTTCGAGCTTATTCCCACTGGAGGCAACACTGTGTCGAACGGGGCTGTTGGCGTGCTGCGAAATACGACGCAGGAATTTGCCGGACATCCAAGATCCTTCCGAGTCAACGGACGCAAGAGAACGTGACAGGAGAGCGCTGTCCGGCCGCGTTTCGACGCCACTTTCCCAGGAACGGTGTCGACCGGCTGATCGCCCAGGAATGGGTCGACCGATCGTTTGCTCGAGATCGTCGTGGAAAGAAGCCTGCTCCGGGGAGGGCATATCTGGAATGGTTTCAGGAATATCAGGTGACTGCAACCGAGACTCCGGAGGTGAAATCGGAAAGTCACCCAGGTGCTCTGTGAACTTGGATTGCGAGCGTTTGACCGTGCCGACACGCAGGAAACTTCTCTGCACCATTCCAGGTGAAGTCCCCGTGACTGACGGAGGAGCTCTCGAGAAGGACTCTCGCGATGTGTTGGAGAATTCGGAAGGCGCGCGTTGAGCACGATCCCAAGAGCCTCTCTTGAGGCGAGAGCTACCGCGGCGGAAGAAGGTCGACCATCCGTTCATACGCTTGCCGCTGTTGTCCGATGGGCGTCTTTCATGATCGATCGTCCTAGAGCGGTCTGATATCGACTCCGAAGAAAACCCAGGATGCTGCGACGTACTCGTTCCACTGGGATCCTTTGTAACGGGCGAGGGACAAGGAGAAATACTGCTCCGCGAGATCTGCATATCTTGGGACAAAGCCATGCTGTCTCTCTGGGCCATCTTTTCGGCACGGATGGAACTGTCATCCAAGGTCCCAATGACATGCACGCTTTCCAGAGAAGCACGATTGCTTTTTGGCAAGCGACCATCGTTCGAGGGACCTCGCAGCCACGAACCAGATTGCTGAGAAGACGAACCAGCCTTGGCCCCGGAATCGTGCTCATCTTGATCACGCGAGACTGATGCTCTGTGTGTGTCGAGAACGCTGCGTCCGCGGCGGTCTTCAGTCCCCTGTTCGCGATCATCCGAAGGTCCAGATTGTTCTTCTCGCCGACGCTCTTGCTCTCGTTGACGCTCAGCCCTGCGCTGCAACCTGCGCTGCAGCCTTTCCTGGTCAGCAATACGCTTCTTTTCCTTCCGACGGCGATCCCGTTCCAGGAGTTCCCTCAGAGCTCCAGCATCCAGATCGTCGGCCAGTTCGTCGATTCTCTTTTTCGGGTTGAGACTTTCCTCCGGGATGGTCGCCTGTTTATTTGAGGCCACGGACGGTCCCTGGCTCCTGGGAGTTTCGTATCGGGGCGGCTCACTGTACCGAATCGCAGGTCGTGGGGTCCAGGCAGCAAATGTGTTGACCTTGAAGGTATACGATTCGGACCCATCTGTCATGGAGGAACCCGGCGAGTCTCGAACAGGAAGGCTCAGGTCTGAAGCATGGCGATCTGAACGGCTGATTACACTACCAACCCTCCTCGTATCGCACGAGCTGGACACGACATTCGATGCGCCAGTACGTCTCGGAATGTTCACAGGAGATGAAGACATGGCCCGGATCTCCTGCTCCCTTGAAATCTGTTCTATCTTCCGCTTGCTGAGTCTCTTCTTCAAAACTGAGGGTCCGGTGCTGCTGGGCTTCCTTCGCAACACTGATGCGCTCCTCGAGACAGACAGTTGATCTTGACCGATGCTGGAGTGCGATGCCTGTTCAAGGCCGTAGGGACGCTGACCAATGGGTTCAGTTTTCGCTTTCATGGGAGGATGATTCGGTTCGATGAACCTCGTCTGCGGAGTGGTTTTTGCTCGACGAGGAGAAGGCGCATCTTGCCCTGGGATGGAGGATTCGTCTGGAGTTGCTGAAGCACGGTTCTTGCGACGCTTGGATTTCTTGCGAGAAGGCTTCCGTTTGGGTGAGATGGCAGCCTCTTGAGGAGGTGCAAGGATAGACTCTGGTTCCTGAGCAGCGTACATCTTCTCCACTGTTTCAGGTCCCGCCAGCGGAGTGCTGGACCGCCTACCCTTGCGACCAAAAGGCCATATTGCCATGGCGTCTGTCGTATCTTGCTCCCGGCCAGCTGTAATTGTGTCTGCTCAGCACCGGTGGTGAGCCCGTCCCAGGGCGCTCACGCAGCCAGGTCAGACAATGTAGCGGTGTTTTGAGGATGTGAGATCGGCTGGGGAAGTGACGGAATTCATGGGTGACGGTTGAGCACGCGATGCGATAAGACGCGAGACAGTCTTGGACAGAAGAAGAAAAAGAGAAGAAAAAGATCTGGCAATGGGCCAGATTGGTCTGTTCTCGCTGGGACACTAAGAATGAAGCGTTGTGCAGTTAGGACGTTTCAACACTGGGAGTAGTAACTAACCACGCGGCTCTTGTCAGGTCGAAGGACTGATGTGGCGGAGGAAAAGATGGTTCGGACCAGAGGGCTTTTCTGGCGCAGTCGCTTAACGGGAATAGATGCGACCGGCCCGCTCCAAACGGAGACCCAAAATAACGTCAAACGGCGGTAGTTACCAGTGGCTTTGCGGCGTTGATGGGGGCGCTAATAAATCATTATTATTGTACCCAAGGGAGATGAAATAGTAGTAGTAGTAGGAGTAATAATAGTAATAATAATAACAATAATACCCAGGTTTTCTTTATGGAGAGAGCTTAACTACCAGACAGACAGTAGTTCATCGGGGGGCCGTTGGGGCCTTGCAGAGACTTTCAGGTCGTCCAGTGCAGGTCCAAGTCTTCGGGCTCAGACCCGCTGTCGTTTCCCCTCCCTTTTTCTCTCTCTTTTCATACTAACTAACTAGTTCATTATTATTTTTTGTGTCCTTGACTCCTTGGTGGCTTACTCTACTCCGTCCGTACTCCTTTTTGTGTGTGACGATGACTCCCCCCCGTATTGGGCTGGGGAGCAGCGGGTCGACTAGAGAACGACAAGCGTGTGATCAGCGGATAGCCGGACGGCTGTTGGCGTCGACCAGCGGGCGAACCGCTAATCCCACAAGAAGTTCCATGTCTCTCAACCTTCGACAGTGGGCCCTCGCGGCTTCGAGTCGAACTGCTAAACAGAAGCAGTAGTGGACCGTTCAAGACCCTGGGAACGTGGTGGTCTCGATGGTCGACGGACAGCCGCCAAGGCCAAAAAGAAGCGTTGTGATTATTGTTCCAAGGTTCCTCCAGGAAATCGATAGTTAAGAGTGCTATCCTCGAATAATGATAGATACTGATAGTGTGGCTAACTCCAACAGCTGTTCTGCGCTCTGTCTGTATACTGGTAACGTGAATGGCAAAATGGATCGCTCTGCTTTCTTCGCTGACGGCATTATGGGACCCGTTGGGATGGCACTGATATCGCATCGCATGCAAGTTGTACTCTCTCTGTTAGATAGAGAAATCGGTAGAAGAGTGAATCTTTATCAGGCACCCCATGGCAGACGGCCAGTGCGAAACGTTCCTGCGTCCATTTGGCTCCAAGTTGGCAGATGTGAGACATCTTGCGACAGGTACAGAAGATCACTCACACCCCTGTCCGCAGTCAGCTGCCACTTGGCAGCAGTCCAAGTAAAAACACCAGAAAGAGAGAACAATAATCATCTATCTCTTTCATACTTACTTGGTCAAGCCCTGCAAAGAATCGAGGGACACCGGCAATCACTGACGTGTCAGGACGAAAACCCGAGATAGCAAGTGGATTGTCGCGATTACCGGGGTCTCACACCTCGGTGCAAGTGCCGCATCAAAAAGATAGACAAGGATTTCAGCACGACGGCTGTCTCTTGTTTGCTTCCTATCCGAAGCATCATACCATTTGGAGCATCCACCGCTCTGCAAAACATATGCAAGATGTCGTCTATTATTGGAGAAGGGGGATTCGGATCGCATCGGTTTTATCTGCAAGTTTGTGGCTCTTCAACATTCCTTACTTACCATTCACAACGCCACCAGCGATCCACCCGATGAAGCTTAGATAGATCCATGCTTGCGAACAAGGCGGCAACTGGATCGTTCCCGGGGAGCTGTGGCGTTTGACACGATGTAACTGGTTTCGAGAGGATATAGATCTCCATCCGCAAAATGCATGTATGACGAGAACAGGTACTCATTCGGCCAGCTCGGTATCTTGGTCGAATCATGGATGTTGTAACCATCTTCCCCGACAGCCTAGGAGGTCTTGTCGCAATTCCCATTTGTGCCTCAAGAGAGTGGCACGCAGGCTGATGCATACTGGCAGACCATTACGGCCTTCTGTCAACGGCCATGGCTCTACTGAGCTTTTTCTGAGGACTTGACCGGACAACACTGAGATTTCGTTGCACGCCTCTGACTCCTGCGCAGCGTCAATATATCCACGAATATAGAGATCACGTGGTCGTATATGCTATTCGACTTTTCTTTTACGTGCGAGGTTCCGCGGAGGCTTGGCCGTCGGGCTTTGAGCACTTGGTGATCTTGGGGACGGGCACAAGAGTAGTTAATACTTCGTGCATGGCCAATGAGTCTTTGCATGATCTGGGTTCCACTGAGCCAGGTGTCATTTTTCCCCCACCCTAAGAAAAGAGCGACAGTCTAACTGCTGGAGGATTCTTTCCATTGGAAATCACTTGTCACAATGTCGTCAAGGATGTTGATGGCTATCTGGAATCACGGATGCCTGACGCGGCATCATTCAGGAACGCCACGCACGTACCCTGCCGCAAGGATATACAGCACCTTATCTCACCGCTATCTAACTGGAGTTTTTCCTCATGCTCTTTCTCCCTGGCATCTTCGAAAGAGAAGCGATGAAAACGCGATAGAGGACATGTCTGTTTATATCGGCGTGGATATTGCTCTTATATTTCGCAACAGCTGATCTGATTCTCAGAGCTGGTGGCGAGTTGCCCAATGAACAAATCATCATTGGAAAGTTTATCATCAACTCTTCTATCGGACGAACCACCAATCACATATATACTGCTGGCAACAACTACGACAAATGGATGTGACTCATGCTCTCATGGGTAGTTTGGTATGTAGGTCGACGAAGTCTTCCCGATTGGGAAGAAATCCGCAAGAGGAACTTGAGATCTTATACGGATGTGTTATTCAACTTGGCCGGTCCCGTAGCTCAGTCGGTTAGAGCGTGGTGCTAATAACGCCAAGGTCGCGAGTTCGACCCTCGTCGGGACCATCTTTTTTTCTCTCCCGCAGCCGTACGTTACACGGAAAGGGACCTGATATTTTTGAACGAACCTGGGTTTTATTTTTTTTATTTATTTATTTTTTTTTTTTGCTTTCTCTCTTTGTTTTACTCGCTGTTTATGCTTATTCAAGATATGTTTTGCATGAGAATGCTCTATATGGTCAGATCCGGTTGGTTCCACCGGTTAACACGTGGAGAAGAAGTCTTCCGTAAGAAGAACTACACCGATATTGGACTCTTGCGCCAAGTCCCTTTGCAGTTCTGACCCCATCAGATTTCAAGTCGGACGGCAAGTGAGACATCTAGATCCTCCTACTAACTGAAACCGACCAAACCCGAGCATATCAGCTTAGATTTGGAGGGCACGCAGTATCTTCTAGAATCGACACGCATGACAGAACTCCCTGGAGTTCTATAGAAATCTAGACGTACAGAGTAACATTGTACTTGTTGTTTACTGTTCCTAACTTCCTACTGACAAGTAAACTTGCCTTTAGTTCCTAGCAAAGTACTACGTAATAATATTAATGACCTCGGGAGTCGGCATCTCACCTAGATACTAGCGATTTCCAAATACGGACAGCATGGCAGCTGGCCAGTACCTAGGATGAAAAGCTTTTGTAGCTTGTTCGTTCAGTTCTTATGATACTCTGCACGCCAAGGAGGTCTAGAGTTAATGTATAAGACATTCTTCGCGCCCTACGATCGAGAAGGAGTAATAATAATAGAAGACGTGGGCATTAAACTACACTCTAGCTGAACTCAAAAATAGAAAGCCACTTCCTGGCTTAGGTTCTTGGCTTGAGCTGGAGGGCAAGCTCTAGACCTCAGACTCCAGAGTAGAAGATGTGAGAATCGAGAAGATTACCTCCTGCTACTGATACTTATTATCTATTCGAGCGGAAATTATACCCTGTCTCATAGGACGGATTTGGAATCAGGTCTTTTTTCCCTTTCTTTTTATATGCTCCATATCTAGAGTAGAGACCAATTAACTAAAGTCAAAGCTCTGAACGAGAGAGATTTGAAATCAGACGACACTTGCGTCTTAGTTATCGGGATCTTTTTCCAAGATTGGACTTACTTAGCTAGTCGTGTGTACTATTGAAGCCAAGAGAACTAGTTTTTCCCCTGATTTGGAGATTACTACTACTTGCTCGTATAACTACTACAGATGGGGATACGATACGTTCTTCCATTATTACGATCATGTTGGATATTATTTCCTAGGTCCAATTTTCTATCTTTTCATTATTCGAAGTGTTCAAAGTCCCTATGTGCAATTCGGTGCGAGTTCTGGATCTATGAGTACTCATAGCCTGGGCATCGCCATGCTCTTGGCGCATTTAATAGCGGCTTTGTGAGCAGCGTCTGGTTTCTTCTCCTGCGGCTTCGACAGATTGCGGATAATAATGGCCCGTTACGTCCTTAGGGGCGGGGATGGCGAAGCCGCCGCGAAAGCTGGGGACGGTGAACCATCTCTTTGACGTATATTTGGCATAATAATAATAATGTCGGGTATGCGCGTAGGTCTGTCTTGATATGGGAGTTAGTTATCGGGATTGGGATCTGCTGAACGATGACATTACTATAGATGCCATCACTGGCGTTTCTGACAACGGGGTAAATATTTGCTGGGTTCCTCTCGTCTTATAATTCCAGGAAAGAGAAATGGACACTTGACTAGAGCGATTGTGGTACTGTTGAATGACTACCTAAGGTATCAATAATATTTAAATATGTCTCGAAGAGCGGTTGTAGTTAGTTGGCTGTTAACCCACCGCCCCACCAGGCACGAGGCGGGAAGCTTAACTGTAAAGTTGTCGGCTCGACACTTTTTGCTGCACTATCTAGTACCTTTCTCCGGATCGCTGGAATCGATTGCCTTGTATCTGCTCCGGAAGATAGGAGCGGATTGCCGCAATATCTACCTGCAGACCATCTGCAGCCTGAACACGGCCGGGTTTCCCGTCTCCCACGATGTCGAATCTCATCGACCCCGCGACGGGCCAACAGCTCCCCACGGATGCTATCCAGCGCGTCCTCTTCGTCGCCCGTCCCGTCCATGTCTACGCCATTCCACCCCTGACTTCGATGAAAGGTTATAAGGCTGCGGAATGGACCGAACCCGATCCTCGAACTGGACAGAGCCGGCAGATCTTCACGGCCCGCCTCCGCATTCTCGAAACCGCCATCCCCGCCCCGATCACCGCTGGCGGTGATCAGCAACAGGAGCAAGTGAAGACTGATATTGTGTTGGAAGATGCAGACAGTGGAGCTCTTTTTGCTGCGGCACCATATACGGACCCAGAGGCGGTAGAGCATGTGTTGGACTCGTCGCGCTTCTTTGCTATCCGTGTTGTCGGAGAAGGACGCAAGGCAGTGCTGGGCATCGGCTTCGAGGATAGAAGTGAAGCCTTTGATTTCGGTGTCACTCTCCAGGAAGCACGGAAAGTCCTCGGTTTTTCGGACAGCACTGAAGCTACCGGGTCAGGCTTACGAGGCGCCAAACAATCGTCGTCATCAAAACCGCAGCCGGAGAAGGCCCTGTCAAAGGACTACAGTCTGAAACCCGGCCAGACGATTACTGTGGACATTGGCAGCAAACGGCGATCAGCGGAGATTAAGAATACTTTCAGTTCTACTACCGGTCAGGAAGATGACCAACGGGCACTGTTTTCCATTCCGCCACCTCCTGGTCCTGCGACCGGTATAGTGTTTGATAACAGCGGCGACGACAGCAACGCATTTCCTATTTTGGCACCGCCTCCCTCTGCGAGGGATACCCGTTCTGAGCGAAGGAGACCACGGCCTCAATCTGCTTTGCTGGCGGGCCAGAAGGACGAGTTCGGCTTCGACGATGGTGAATTTGGCGAGTTCAAATGATTGCGTTGGATGGGTAATACGGCCATCAATTAAAGTACATACATACATATATGAGATGCTTTCTGTTCACAGCGATTGTTGAATTGGACATTGTGGCTGGAAAATTTATGATACCACTTTGATATCGATCTTTCTCTCAATGATATAGAGGGCGTTTATGCAACTTGATTCTACCATTCATTCTATGAAACCCCCCTGCGGACTGAATTGCGTGATGATTATCTAGGGCGATCATTATATACTTTGTCAAAAGCTTTGTTGGATTCTGTTTTCAGTCGATACCACAGTGATACACAAAAGATGTTTGAATTCAAATAGCCACTGGAACGCCGCAGAATGCGTGATCATTGGAAAAGAAGCAACGACCCGACGATGCTGTGGTGTCAAGATAAAATATTGGTTTCCCATAAAATGAAAATCAAACAGACCGACCACATCTAGCTGACTCGCTAGAAAAAAAAAGATCTAGCTATATAAAAAAATCTCAGCTATAGAAGAGTTTTCCAAACCGGATTTATGCAACATCAAAAACACACAAAGTTCGTCACCGCCAGCGGTCGCGTCCTTTGCATCGAGCGTATCGTCACCGCGCCTGTCCTAAAAGTCCTGATTCCGTACGCGTCACAGACGTGCGATATCGAGGGTAATTTCGTTCATTTCTTGTAGGATGGTTTCTTCCTCAGTCGATTGGGTTCTCGCCTCTCTAGCGTACGGTATCTCCGGCTCGCATGTCGGCTTAGCAGCTTCTTTATCGACCAGGTAGCCCCATTATCGTTCTCAGAGAGAGATTCTCTTCGTTCTCTTCGTTCCGGGCTGGAGTTGTCATTATAGTCCTCACTAATAGCGGTGGTCAATGGCGCTGCGTCCATTTTTGCCCCTCTCTCTCTCTCTCTCTCTCAACGAACTGGGCGCGCAATGTGTTAAATCGGACCACGATGCCTCGAGAGAAGAGGTCGAGATAACTTCAAGAGAGGTTCACAGAGACCAAGTATGTGTCAACAGGAGGGTTTTCAGGAAAAAAGGCCTCAGGCGCAAACAGTCCAAGTTACAGCGGGCAGTCAGCGTCTTGGTATTGCTCGGTAAACATTAATCGGATTCGCGCTTGCAGGGATGCGGGGGTGCGTGTAGGGATGGAACGCAGGCTAACATCAAGAGAAGGAGAACATATATATATATGTATGTATATATATATATATTTAATCTTCCACAGACTTTCAGAGAAATTAGATTAGATATCCATGACCTCATCTACTTTTCCTGATCGTAGTACAGTAGTAGAGAAAGTAGGGTACTTGGTGGGGTGCAGATGGAGAATAACATTGAGTAAGTATAAGGCTGTACCATGGTCGTCATCCGGCGCACTCCGTCTTAATTATTTCGGTGTGTGTGATATGACAACTGCGAACTAGATAATTAAAAAAAAATTATCGAGTATCCGCCAATCATTCTGCTTTTTGATACAATTGCCCTTGTAGCTCAGTGGTAGAACATAGCACTGTACGAATTTACCAAAACTGATCAGAATTCTTGAAGTTTGACTAAGTAACGAGATAAACACTGTGTTGTTCCACGAGGCTCGCGTCAATCCCGCGCGGGGGCATTTGCTTTAAACTGTTCTCTTTTTTAATATTTGAAAGCACCACATTCCTTTCTTTTCTCCCTCTTTTACTGTCAGTTTTCCTTCTTTTGTACTAGAACTGAGTGTATACAGTTAAGATACTACAAGTGATCCTCACAATCAATATTTATTTTCTAAAGGACTCCGCAATCGCTGCGCGCATACGCTCTATCTAGCCTGTCCATAGTATTGTTCTTTCCTGGAGATCGTGATACGCATCAATTTTTATTATTGTTAGCAGCTAAATGCATAAACCTATATATGAATCAATCTTGCCAATTAAAATTATCGCATCCTGTTTCCATGGCAAGAGAGCGATCATTCGACATGGTCCCCTTGTCAGGAACCGGGATGGAGATGCCGGATCGTTGCGGATCTTCTCATCGAGCGTTATTTTGAGTTTGGACGATGACAGTTGGACGTCAAGTATGGTATCTGAGTGTGTATTGGAAACGAGAAGGATCGAATGATGGAAAGTATACCTCGAGAGCTTGCCACTATATTCTAGTGATTTCTTCAGAACTGTATGTTATTCCGGTTAGCAATGACGACTCTCTCGGATACTACTTGCCGATGTGTTGAACCTTAAGTATGGTCTGTTGAACTACCTAGCTTATACCGTACATCTAGGCTGCTTGATTGCTTGCTTGCTTCTGGTTCTAGAAGGGGGGTTGAAACCATATTTATCTCCTAATTATACAGAGAATCTGGATCTAAAGGGTTTCGCAGGTTCTATCTGTTATGAGAACTCTATGAAAGCGGATGATACAACAGATCACCTGGACGTACGCTTCGTGCGCCGACACCGTGGCTATTCTATTTCCTCTGAGTCTTTGATTCTCAGGTCCAATTCATATATTGTTCTTACATATATAGTCATCCTGGTCATAACTTATATCCCTGAATCATCGCGTCTATAGCTTTGCATATAACCCAAGTTTGGAATATCTAGACCCGCGGCATTTGAAAACCGCCCTCTGGGAACACCTATACTTAATTAGGCTCATCAAAATGTATGAATAGCATTTAGCTTATCGTCGTCTACCGTCTGTTAAGTTCCCTCTTGATCCATTCCCAGGAAACAGTATCATATCATGGTTGTATATTTGACTTTCTGTATTTCTAGCCGAATCATTTCCCTGACTGCGCTCATATGATCTCTCAAGTCTAAGGTAGATTTCCAGGAAGCCATAGTCTTGAGCATCGCGACGAAAATCGTCTACTATTTCGTTTAGTCGCGTCTGCTCGGGAAAAGGCCCCAAACTCAGCCGTAAGCAGAGTAGCTCGTCTACGAAGCAAATGAATGTATATGATTTCACACCAGTTATGCTTCAACTGGAAATCACTAAAATACAGCCTAATAGCAGTTTTCGGTACCGTAGGGCATTATTAAAGCAGTCTATGTTTCTATAAGCTATAGCGATAAAACTAGGAAGTAAATTCTATTCTGCATATTCCATGTCATGTGTAGGTCTTTATGTGCTTAGAGTAAAGAGCCCATCGAAATTAAATTGGGAATGAGAATATATCACAAGAATAACTAGTTATTATAGAGAGCTCACCTCTCGCCTCTTTATGAAAAATATTGGCCATCAGTCAACTTGAGCTGAACGCGACTCCTCCAGTGGAATTATTCCGTACTATCTTTCCCGAAAGGTCTCATTCACATTCACATATTACCTAGACTATTTCTAGCTGTCAATCTATCCAATGATACTTCTAATAGAAAGAGATCAGATGCCTCGGATAGACAGTCTACGATTCCGGTGGGCCAGTTTCTACTGCAGGTCACAAGTTTAATTGACTGGTGTGGCTGCCGGGAGAAAATCTGATATGTAGAGGATTTTCCGGGGATCTACCGTGAAACTTACACCGCTAGATTTTGATCATCATCGGAAGACTATCCGGACTCTTACCTATTTTTGCCTCTTCTCTTCTACCGTATTATTTCTTTCCATTCTATCCTTTTCTATATGTCTTTCCCCTATTATAAATCTTCATTAGTTAGTTATTGTGTCCTCTTTGACTTTCTTCTGCCCCACCCCAAGATCCGCCGGGCGATGTGGCCAGTGAGTTTGACACCGCTGCGTAAGATAGTGCGTCAACGGTTTTAATCCGGTATATCTATACGAAGTACTAGTAGCAAGAGAGAGAGAGTAATACAACGCATGCGAATAATACTGATCGCCAATCCCTAGCTGAAAAAGAAACGCAGAGTCCCTACTTTATTTGTTCTCTTGCACACATAATCTTCCACATAATCCCATTCCGCGCCTGTCCGAGAGTGCCGGAGAACCGATGACTCCTCTTTTTTCAGATGCATAGAACCAGTCTAGAATTCTGCATCATCTTCGGAGGCCCGAAACCCCCCGCTCTTTGGCACAAGATCAGTTTTAATAATAATAATAATAATACCCATCGGGCGGGAATTCTCGCGTGAGACAAGCCACGTAGATACTTGGTGCTAGGTAGTTTAGTCACCTCGCCTAAGTTAATCCTACTTCTACCATACGTAGGGCCCCGCCAGTGTGGTGGTGCCAAACGGCGGTAGTTGATGTATAAAGTATCGGTCAAGTCGATACTGCACGCACACCGTCTCTTTTTTATTCTTCAATGAACTTAACCCCTCGTTGATGATTTGAAGAATATCCAGAGCAGTGATTCATTATACTGCTGTTTTACCCTCTGAATATTGTTGATATCATACTTATCATCTATTGATTGGTAAAAAGAAAAACAAAACACAATATGGCCGCACTCTGGGTCTTCGTTGCTCTTGGCTATATACTTCTCTATGCATTCGCTTCTGTATCTCCTCTTATGGATTACAATACCGACATGACTTTATCGCCTATACAGATGCAATCATGGAATCTGCCCCAGCAGGCAGACGTCAATTTAATCAGACGGTCTGACAACAAGCTACCAATCGGTGGCTCCCACCTTTGGTGAAAAGATATGCGAATCATTCGACATGAAGTATGGAAGCATGAAACTCGCATACTCTCTCCGATGATACTCCCTATAAACTAGAGATCACGGCAACTTCGATGAAGGCGAAGGGAGGAGCTATATCAAAAAGGGAATCCCTCTCATATTAGAGGACGTCATTGATGGGTCGACAAATAACCCAGTACGCTCCAACCTGCGTGAGAAGAACAAGACCACATGAAGGTTGGCGATATCAGATTTGAGATCCCCCGTATCCTCTTATCGATCGATAGTGACTGTGAGGGCTATCGACTACGAAGTCTCGAAACCTCGCGCAATATCTCGGCGTCTGCGCGTCCATTCGCTGTACGTCTATCGATCTATGATGCCTAGACATGGACTGGAGGCATATGATGGGTCAGAAGTCGATCGTTTTAAAGCAGCACATACGAGTTGGGGGACCCTTGACTCCATTGGGAAAGTAAGAGGCAACCAGGGAGTGAGAGAATGACACATTGATTATGAGATTAACGACATGATGAGAAATGGATGGATGAATGATGGCAATGAATCTTTTATCTTGTGGATTTACAATCTATTTGTTTTTGGAGTTCTATAGCGGGGTCGTACTGGATGGATCGAAGACGGATCATCATAGCTTTTCCGATATTTATTGAATTTGAACTAGATATTTTCTGAAATAACTCTTGATGTGTCAACGCCTCCTTTTGCCTGTCATCGTCTTCCATACTTGGTTTGCTTTGGGGAAACGCTAAAATAAATATAAGCCAAGATCTGATATCCTGTGGCGTATCCCGCCCACATCCCAAGATAGCTAACTATCTAGACTCATGACGTAAGATTCCGGAACACAAGACTGTTGTCGGTCATAGAATAGAGTAGATCCGGACTCAGGAGTGAAACGACATTTTTAGAATATTTTTCTTGGTCGGCTCTTTGCCGCCGTTCACACCTTAATGATGATCACGATCCGATCCGAAGACATTACCCATACATCAGCATACAGACGGTAGTCTCGCCTCAGGTATATGGTTATGACGAGGTAATGTTTCTAACTTGGAAAATCATGGAAACGGCACTGGCGAGCCCTAGAAGCGGGTATCATATCTTGAAATCCAGGCGACCAGGATAGATTTCAAACCGCATAGCTGCCGGCGCCTGGCCAGCATAGGTGATAAGCTTCGCAACACTTTTCTTAAATCTTCTTTCTCTCAGACCATAGATCTGCAGACATCTCTTCGGCTCGACTTAAGATACCAAACGATTCCGGAGTGCGCCTGACCAGCACCTACCCAGACGTTATGTAGTATCGACTGCGGCAGGTTTAGAACCAGATCTTGATCAACTCTTCACTGACAGCGCTGGGTGTCAACACTCCGCTCTCAGTGATAAGAGCCGAGATGAGATGTGGTGGGGTAAAGTCGACAGCGTCGCGTCGGACTGTCTTGCTGTTCTCTTTGTCGGGAGGGGCACCGTTGAGAAGTGCGCTCATGTGCTCAGCTTTCTCTTCCTCGGAGTTGAAATTGTCCTCAGGGGCTTTGCTGCCGTTCTGTGCAGGTTTCTGCTTCTCCGCATCGATATCTTCTTCCGTCTTGAACTCAATGACGCTTTGGTCAATGGGTAGGTCGTACTGTCCCAGCGGGTAGAACCGGACAAACTTGTGACTCTCAGCAACGACATAGAATGGCTTGCCCATAGCCTTGGCCAGAAGCCCGATCTGGTAGGTGCCCATGCGGGATACAATGCCTCCGTTCTCTACCACACCTTCTGCACCGACAATGACCATGTCCACTTTACCCAACGAGTATGCGACAGCAGATTCGGGGATCATAGCAACCGGGACACCCTTTGCCCTCAGAGAGCGAACCGTATCGAGACCCTCGGGCTCAACGGAATCGCCATGGACAGACGGCAAGACATAGATGACACGGAATCGGACCGCAGAAGGGCCACTGTTCTCCTCAGCCGCTTTCTGAAGCAGAGCACTCACGACTCTGGAGCCACCGTTCGTCAGAACTGTGCTTCCATCTCGAACGAAGCCCCTCCCGAATGCAGCGATCTTGTCTCTGCTTTCCTTCGCGCGCTTGATGAATAACCGTCCATTAGATAGTAGATGAGCTCTGATAGCGTTAAAATCGCCTGCTGGCCCTAGCTGGCCTGGTCGTTGTAGGGTCGTAATCAAATATCGCTGGAAAAGATCGGTGCCCGCGGACAGTGCAATAGGGTTTGGTATCGACTTTTTCAAGTGGTCCGTCGATTTCTCTAGAAGGTCGAGGGTCTCGGAGATAGTAGAAGAAGGTGAGTGTGTGAGAAGCAGAACTAAGGCCTCGATGGCCGCGATGGGCATTGTCAGATCGGGGTCAGAGCGGAGGAGATCATTGTAGGTCGACACGATGCTGGGACTTGAGGTTAGCATGACATCCCCCGCAGAGTATTTATTCTACGGTGGTACTTGCTCGAACGGTTTCGAAGCTCCCGACGAAGCTTCTGTGGTCGCCGCCATTGTGCCTGTGGAAGAGAACAAAACCCAACCCCGCGATATAAGAATTAACCACCAGCTGTATGAAATGTGCTGGGAGTGACTCTCTCTCACCCGCAGAACGTGCAATAGTTTGTGTTTGCATCCGTTGCAGCGCTGCCCCTCGGCGCTAGTCCGCTTTGGGGTCTCTCTCTTCTGCCGGCAGGCGGTCGCTCTCGTGATAGATAAACAAAACATCATTATTATCGTCGGCGGTGCAGCCACACCGCAACAGCTGTTCCGGGTCGTTAACGAAGCGCGGGTTTTGGTTCAAGGTTCTTCGTTCTATGCAACCATGGCTTACAACCGGGCGAGCCAGCAATTCCATGGTGGCCAGCATCATGGTCGCGGTCGCAAGAAGGAAGATGACAGCGACGCTCTGATGCGTCTGGTTAGTATTAGTTCCTTCAGATGGCTCAGCACTCGCTAATTCTGTTACTCCAGCCGGACAAGGAGATTGCAGGATGTATCAATGATATCGGCGTCCCTTTCACCCCGGCCGATCTAGTCAAGCCAAATCCGCAGCAGATCCAGATGGTGATGGAATGGTTCGCAGAGCTTCTTATGAATACGACTCGTGAAACAGTCGACCCTGCAATGAGAGCGGCGGCAGAGGATGTTTGCGGCGACTATGCAGACATCGTGCCTAATGACACGCGCAATTTGATGGGATTCTTCATAAATTTGCGAAAGCTGATGATAGAGGTATTTTGCCGCTTAACCTTGTCTTAGACCTCGAAGAGTATCTAACAAGGGGGAATTTAGTGCGGTGTCAACGACTTTACGTTTACGGATCTGACAAGGCCGACCCATGATCGACTCGTGAAGATCTTCTCGTATCTCATTAATTTTGTCCGGTTTCGAGAGTCACAGACGGCCGTGATCGATGAGCATTTCAACAAAGCAGAGGGAACCAAGGCGCGAATCGAGACGCTCTATGCGGAGAACCAGGAGATGGAACAACGCCTGGAGGAGATGAAGCGGAATCAGAAAGCGATCGAGGGCCAAGTGAAGGACAAGGTCAGACGGAACGATGAGCTGAAAGCGCGGTTGCTGGAGTTGAGGCGAGGTCAGGAAAGAGTCGCAGAGACGTTGGAGCGAGTGAAGGCAGAGAAGGCCCGACGGCAAGCCTTGCTCGAAGAAAAGATGGAGAAGGTCGTCCGCAGCCGGCAGGAGGCTGAGAAACTGAGGCCATACGTTCTGCAGAGCCCTGCAACCCTTCAGCAAAATCTAACCGAACTTTCGGAGAATCTCATGCGTGAAAAGGCGCATATTGACTCTATGGAAAAGAGACTGCGAGCGTTGCAGACTTCAGCAGATACATTCAATGTCGTCGCAAACGATGTGCACGCCTGCGCCAAACTTCTCGAGGATATTTCGGCCGAGCTCCAAAAGGAAGAAGAAGAAGACGCTAGGGCTGTTCGGAACAGGGAAGCCATCTCTGAGAGAGGAAACAATGTTCGGGAGGTGGAGCAGACAGAGAAATTACTGCAAAGACAGCTAGCCCGATGGAACGAGAGGATAGAGGCGCTGCGGAAGAATAGCCAGGAGAAGCAAGAGATTGCTCAGGCAAGGATGGAAGAGCTGCGGAATATCCAGAAACAGCTTCGTGAAGAACGCGCAGAGAAACAACGCGAGATGGAACGGAGGAGAATACGAATCGAGCAGACTGAAAAGAAGGTAAGCTTCACTGTCTTTTTCTTCTGTCTGAGACACAGCTGACATATATGCAGATGGCGGATCTCAAGGAAAATATCGAGCGTGAAATTCACAGCGCGCATGACGAGTATCTGAAGATGGAGTCGCACATCAAGCTCTACATTACCGAGATGGAAAAGTGTCTATGATTTCTTTTTGGCACGCTGGAAGGTAGTTGGAGTTTATTGGCTGGCTAGTCTAGGATACCCATTTTCTTTCGATGTGATATGATATACATAGATACCTGGGATATGGATATGGCGTTTAATGGCCTATTGTGTTGTGATATCCATCAAGTCTCTGCTGACATTTGTTTCTTTTGCTCAAAATTAAACCATCTTTGTGCGATGCTTTTCACAGGTACACTGCTTCCAGACCGGCCAGCTCCCTCACCACTGGATCTCGTGGTACCACTGAGTAATGGCACATGGACATTCCAGAGGCCATCACCCCGCTCACTGCTCTGAGGATCTAGGGCGTCCTTACATTCACAGAGGACTATATCGAGACTTTCCCTAGCAGAAACCTCAACGGCAAGGGCCAGAGTCCTCGACAAGCCTTGGGCAGAGAACTCGGAAGATGTAGCATGGAGAGCTACAAGATCGACAATTGCTAACAGCGGCCTGCTGCTATTGTCCGTCCTTGAGCCTTTGTTGTCTGTAATACGTAGACCGGAGAGATACGCGCGCAGATGCTCGATTGTTGGGCAGAAAGCTAGTTTGATTTTTCTTGAATTCGCCAGGAGCCCAATCGTCTTTCTGAGGAACGGATGGTCCGGCTCTCGTGCGAAACTGCGACGCTCATCGTTCTCAAGCTGCTGCTCCAGGCTCGTCGGAGATGCGGCGTGTAGTGGATGTATGCAACCCGACAGTTGCTCGAGGAAGTGATCCCGTGTCGAGCATACAAGTAAGACTGTTGAACAAGCCTCATTATGTATGATGGATGCTAGAAAATCCGATATTAGATCTGAGAAATATATCCTTTGCTCTCTGGTCATTGGCACCGCTGCGTGTTCTTTAGCGGGAAAGCTGAGACTGTTAAAGGAGATCCATATAGTAGGCCCAACAGTATTTGCATCTTATCGTATGGAACTCGCTAAGATTGCAACATTCGTAAGATCTCGCAAGTAATGAGCGTTGTAGCAGATGTTGGAAGAGGGGCCGCGGGGAGAATGGTGAGCGGGACGCTTAAGTATGATGCCGCCGATGCACTCGGCAACTCATCGTGGAAAGACGCTCCAAGCTCTCGTGCTTCTTCTTGTCCACGACAACTTCAACGCCGCCAACAAAGGCGCCCTGCTGGGCATATACGGGTCAGCATGGAGACTATTTCGAGGATATCTTCGATGCTGGAGACAGGTACGGTTGGTCCTGTTCTTGCGCGTCCGCGTGCAACGTCGACAGCGCTTCCCCGGTTGCTAATAATCCCTGCGTGCCTCCAGCTCGAGAGCTCACACTGGAAGCGGCTCAGTCGGCTGGCTCTGCAAATATAGCAAAGCCAAATTATTCCGCTCGGGGTCTTACCGTATCTCATATCAAAAAGCTCCTAGAGAGCCGCAATGACCGAGAAGTGCTGGACGGGATGCGGAGGGTCATTTCGGTATGCGTTTGCCCCGTATTGTTTGGTCTCGACATCCATTAACGGTCTGAATACTGAATCTAGTTGATGTACCGCTCGGAACCCTGTCTCCCTTTCTTCTCCGCCGTTGTCAAGAATGTCGCAAACCCGAATATTGAAGTGAAGAAGCTTGTCTACATCTACCTGCTCCACCATGCAGAAGCCGAACCCGATCTGGCGCTGCTCTCTATCAATGCGATACAGAAGTCGCTCACGGACCAGAACCCTCAGGTTCGATCCATGGCCCTGCGTACAATGTCGGGTATCAGGGTGCCCGTCGTCAGTCAGATTGTCTCGCTCGCCATCAAGCGCGGCTGCGGAGATATGAGTCCTCACGTCCGCAAGGCAGCTGCGCTGGCTATCCCAAAGTGTTATCGTCTGGATCCAAATACTCTGCCGCAGCTGGTTGGATATGTATCCACATTGCTCGGTGACGCCCAATACTTCGTTGTTGGCCCTGCGGTAGCTGCGTTTATGGACGTCTGTCCCGATAGGATTGATCTGATCCACAAACATTACCACAGTCTTGTGAGAAAGTTAGTTGACATGGATGAATGGAGCCAACTTGCAACGCTACGGCTATTGACAGTTTATGGCCGGAAGTGCTTCCCTAGGAAGACGGAGAAAGTCCGAAAGAAGGCGACCAAAGAGTTTTATGAAGAAGAGGATCCCCAGGACCAAGGAGAAGAGACAGGTGAAGAAGTCATCTCTGTGGACCGTGACTTGGAACTGTTTCTACGAGCGTGCAAGCCACTCCTCCAGAGCCGCAATTCTGCTGTCATTCTGAGTGTTGTCCGCTGCTTCCTTTACTTGGGAACACCTGAGTATCTGGAGTCTGCTATTGGCCCTCTTGTTGCTCTCGTCCGCAGCCCACAGGATATTCAGCATGTTGCGCTCTACAATATTGTTGCGGTAGCGCTGGAAGCTCCGAGATTATTCGCAAGATACGCCTACCATTTTCTTGTGCATGATGCAGACCCGCCGCACATCTGGCGTTTGAAGCTCGAGGTGTTAACAATAATATTCCCCTATTGCGGCATGCACCTGAAGGGTGTCATCATTAGCGAACTGGAGCACTTTGCACGAGGGCCCGACGTGGATCTAGTGAAGGAGAGTGTCCGGGCCATCGGACGCTGCGCGCAGAGCGACAGTCGAACCGGCGACCACTGCCTCAATGTGCTTCTAAGTCTAGTGACTAGTCCAGACGAGGCTCTAGTTTCTGAATCCTTGACAGTCATCCGTCACCTAATTCAGCAAGATCCGCTGTCCCATAAGCATACAATCATACAGCTCGCGAAGAGTCTCGACACGACTACGAGCCCCGAGGCGAGAGCCTCGATCATCTGGCTAGTCGGTGAGTTCGCCAGCAACGAATCAGAGGAGAACAGTATTGCCCCAGACGTCCTACGAATTATCGTACGGGGTTTCGCAGACGAATCGGAGGTTGCAAAACAGCAGATTGTTCTTCTAGGAGCCAAGGTGTACCTTCAGCACCTCTTACGCAAATACCCTCAAAGCAAAGCCAAACCTCCAGAGGAGATCAAGCCTCCCGTCGAAGAGATCCGCAACGAGTGGACCGATACTCAAGACCAAGAACAGGAAGAACAGCAGAACGGCGATGAAACGGAAAAACAGCCAGAACAAGAAGACAACCTAACACTTCTTTGGCGATATGTCCTTCTCCTCGCTCGATATGATACCTCCTATGACCTCCGTGACCGGGCTCGACTTTACAAAGCCCTGTTAGCGGATCCCTCCTCAACGCAGCTAGCCAGTCTGCTGCTCTTGGCTCCCAAGCCTGTGCCACACGCACCTAGTCCCTCAGAGACTCGCAAAGATCTACTCATCGGTTCATCAACTCTCGTCGTCGGACCGGAAGCCGGTATTCATGGTCTGTCGGGCTACGAATCTATTCCTGACTGGGTCGAATCTGGAAACGAACCAGACCCGCGCCTACGGGAAGATGCAGCCAAACCAGAACCCACCGAACGGACCCTGACCGCCGGTGAACGCCTCGACAAAGCTCTAAAAGAGCACGGAACAAGCGTCGCAGCCCGCATGAGACAAAACGGCACATCTGCCGCCGCTGCGGCAGCAGCTCGAAAGAACAAATCACTAGACGAGTGGCTTGCCGACGAGGAAGAAGAGTCCGAGGAAGAATCAGAGGAAGAAGAGACCGAGTCAGAAGAAGAGACGGACTCCGAGGAAGAAGAAGAGGACGAGGACGAGGAGGAGACCGATTCCGATGAAGAGGAAGAAACCGACTCTGAAGACGAGAGAGAGACGCAAGGCTTGATGGCAGGACACGGTCCTTCACGGTCCGGAATCTAGAAGGTCCGATCTAATATGAAAGAAAAGATGTCCATGAACATGATGCATCGAGGCCTTTTCTAACCTTTAATCAGTGATCCATCCATCCAGCTAGCTAGCTCTGTATATATCTTCCTTTTTCTTTTCTTTCCTTTTCCGGATCCAAGGAAAAATGGTATAGAGAATTTGGAGATGAAATATATAATAATGATGCTGATTATAGTCAACTGCTATACTAATGGGGAGAATTGATTTGAAAACAGAACTAATACTATTCGAGATAGTATTTACGCTGCAAACATTTCAAGTTCGCTGGATAGATGATATATAGACTAATTTGCTGTTTTCTTAATCCTCTAGAATTTAAATAAATAATGAAAAGTGGGCGCTAATAACCTAGTCTAAATGCAAGAATTCGGACTGCGGATGTGAGATACCGTCAAAACAGCCATGTTCGAGAGTGAAAGTTAGTATCGTATAGCTGAGGGGCTATTCCCCGGTCACATTCTCCAAATGCAACGTCGTCTATCACGAGAAAAGTGGCAGCTATCGCTTTAACACCCACATGCGTCCGGGTGATGGCATAGCAACATATTCATAGTCCGTCGGATTGGATTCCTACAAGAGGGTTACAGTCCGGCAAAAGGGCTGGGCAAACGACTCCTCATAGATAACATGGTTCTACAGCACCTACCTGCTGCGTAGCTAGATTGGCCAGAGGTGTGGAACCCGAGAAACCAGATAGGGCTTAAGGTATCAGGCTGACGCCGGCATGTCCTCTCTTCAATCGAAGGCGAGGCGGATACAGGACTAGGGGTAAAACTAATGACTGCCTGGGATAAAGTAAGTCTTGGAGGCCACTGGAATCTCAGCAAGCAGCTGCCAAGTTAATGTGAAAAGGCAGCTGAGCACTGGAACTAAGACCGAGGCAGAAGCGGGGAAGCGACGCCTCGAAACGATATATCGAAAGAAGCAAAAGCAAGGGCAAAACAAATGTACATAGCTCGGATAGAGAAATGACATATTAACATAGTAACTCATGAGTGTGTGATATCGACTGGAAACTGCGGAGAAACTGTGTGCTGTATTCCATAGTCGGTTGCTCAGCATGGATAATCACCATCGACGACTAGTTCTGTTAGTGGAAGTATAACCATGAATGGCATAAGCATATATTACCTGTAAGCAGACTCTATCTGGGGCCGTTTCCGCTTAGATTTGGAGGGCACATCGTCTTCTTGTCGTCTCGGCCCATCATTTCCTGATTCATGAGAATCGTTCCGCCGTGTCCTATTATTCGCTCCAGATCGTGATTGTGTGGAGGGTTGAAACTTCGGTCCGCCATCTCCAGGGTGCAGATCTGATCTCCGCGCTCTTTGCTGCGGCTTCTCTTGTGGATTATTATGACATGTGGGTAAGTGGGTGTCTCCTGGCCTTTTCTTTCCTTGTGATGGACCATTCGAATCAGTCCCTCGATCGTGGTAGCTTTGACTAGGGAAGTCATTTCCCCGTTTGGGATGTCTATGATCGGATGCATTTCTTTGGTTGGGTTGTCGGGAAAACCTGCCTAAATGATCACCCCGTTCTGTGCCTTTGCGTGACGGTCTTGTAGACTGTCAGCAATCTTCACTCTTCAATAGTCACTGAACACTTACAAGGAGTTCCGTTCCTGACTTAAGTCCCTATCATAACCGCAATCGGGATCCAGGGACTCTATTTCATCAAAGGCCCTCTTTGGCCCTCTGTTGATCCCTGGGGAGTCTTCAGCGTATTCCCGCGAAGACTCCAAGGCACGTCTGTCTTCATTCTCTTTTCTAACCTGAATGCGTCCATCATCTGTGATATCGAAATCGTCTACAACCGGCCCAGAATCGTGCTTCGATGCTTTCTCAGAAATCTCGCCCTCTTCGGCTTCGTTGATAACATTAACATTATGAGTTGCGTAAACTTCTTCGCGGCGGGAGATGAGTTCCTTGATAGATATTAATGGACAGTCCATTTGAATTTCGCGGAAAATAGGGTCATCCATGACAGACGGCCAGTCTTCTGTATCTCGAATATGACGCTCAAATTCTGCTGGGAACTTGTTCAGGATGTACTTCGAAACTGATATACCCGGCTCTAGAGTCGCAAAAGGGAGAGGTTCGTCGAAGTCTAAGAACCTTGACGAAAGGGGCCGGGCAACAGGATTGGGCGGCCTCCAGACTTTATTACATTAGCCAATCGCTTAACAATTATCCATCATAACTTACTGATCTGGCCTTCAGAAGAAGTTGATGTAAGCCAACCATCCGATGACTGCATTCCTTCAGTCCAAGGCCCTGAATGCGGCGTAGTATATGGTGTGTCATCCCAGGAAGGCTGATAGTCCCGAGGCTGTCCAGACATGGGGTGTGTTGATGAATAGTGGTTATAGCCTTGGCAGGAAGATTTCTGGTCACTGCCGAAAGAAAGCTGCGGTGGCTGTGGAGGAAAGTAACCCTGATATTGATGGCCACTATGGGCCGAAACAGGGCTCGGGAACTGAGAGTTGGCCGAAGCCATAGGCGTGGGCAACCCGTATGGCCCACACTGCGGATAAGGCTGAGCGGGAGAAGGATACGGAGGGCACTGCTGCCATGGGCTTGATGCCTGGGAGTGTGCTGAGACTGGCGTTGGAGGGTAGCTACCATATGGCATGTAGCTAGTCTGAGCTTGTGATTGCGGAGTATACATATATGGCGCTCCATACTGCTGCTTCCTATGATCTGATATTGGATAACGAGTAACGACCGGCTCCCCTATCTTTTGCCGTTTTGAGGGACGAGGGTTGCCATCAACAGCACTGATATCGTGTCAGCAATATATACGTGCAATATCTGATGGCATTAGTCCTACGGCACTCACTTTGGGACTGTCTTTCGAGGCCCCGGGCAGTCCTGAGCCCAATGTCCTGGCGAGCCACAGTTGAAACATGACTGAGATCCAGGAATCCTCCGTGGCCCTTCATTGCGTCCAACTTTCCCTGAATGGAACTGAGGGTTGTATGGAGGTCGCTTGTGAAGTAGCTTAGGTCTTTGTTTTCTTTCCTTGTGCCCTAGTTCACCACGTTGTTGAGGAGACTGTTGGAACAGAGGTTTGCCCTCCCCGGGAGATGGATATGGATCCATGCCAGGCAACAATATCGGTATTCCAAAGATAGCTCGTGCAAAGAGTGACGGAATAGCACTTTGAGAACATTGGCCAGGACAAGAAAATAATGGATATAAGATACCTAAGCAAGTCAATGGCAAGACATCCAATACTTCAGCGGGAGATCCCCTTCGTAAACTTGACGCAAGTAGTGAATGAGCATAATTCAAGTGAGATACAAAAATGGCAGAGTATTTTAAGAAAGCAGAACAATATAGCCTGCTGATCTCTGCGGGAAAAGAGTGCTATCTAGAAGATCAGGCACAGCTTCTCCGGCGATAGGTGTCGCTTTCTTAAATTAAATGTGGAGAACTTCGAATTCAGTTCCAAAGAACGGGAGCGACGCTGGGCCAAAGGACGCCTCTGTCATTCAATTAGCATTGATGAAAATCATATATATACGAGGTCCAAAGTATTAGTAACAGAGCAACTGGATATATAAACCCCTTGATCATTCCAGGGGAAAGACTCGATGAAATTCCCCAGCCAAAGAGCTGTTCACGTGCACTTCCGGCCGGATCCCAATAGAGCAGGCGGTTGAGCGGGGCAGAAGGGACCAAAACCAGCCTTGGCGGTCTGGAGCAGCTTCGGGGAACTCCAGAGGCGAACTCCACTGTGCGTGGGATCTCCAGATCGCGCCGCGGCATCGACTGACCTGCACGTTCTTTGCTCTGTCTGTCTGGGACCTGTTGACAGCTGCCTTTTGTCCCGGGCCATAATGAGAGCTGCATACACCGCTCAAGCACATCTATCTACTGCTCTGCTGCCCCGATAACTCTCGCTCGCTCGTCCCGTGCTTGCTTACCTTTTCGCCTCCTTGCCCTCTGAATCCACCGCCACCACGGTACACAGAACGCTGTCGTGATGCCCGGATTACCATGTATGGTGCTCTTCCGCATGCTTGTCTACCGAGGCTGACAATGTTACAGCTAGTATCGACCTAGATGAGTGCATCGAACGGCTCTACAAGAAAGAACTCCTCGCAGACTCAGTCATTGAGGCAATATGCGCCAAAGCGAAGGAATTGTTGATGAAGGAGAGTAACGTTGTCCACATTGCTGCTCCGGTAACTGTCGTTGGAGATATACACGGTCAATTTTTCGACATGATCGAGATATTCAAGATAGGCGGTTTCTGTCCCAACACAAACTACCTTTTTCTGGGTCAGTGTTTCTTGAGGGAAAGATGACGGCCGAATTGTTCACTGACAGCATGTAGGGGATTATGTCGATCGTGGGTTGTTCAGTGTGGAGACAATTTCTCTGCTGGTCTGCTTGAAGCTACGATACCCACAACGTGTTCATTTGATCCGCGGAAATCATGAGTCTCGAGGTGTCACACAGTCATACGGTTTCTACACGGAATGCGCTCGAAAATATGGCAATGCCAATGTCTGGCATTATTTCACCGATATGTTTGATTTCCTCACTTTGAGTGTCGTCATCAATGACCAGATCTTCTGCGTGCACGGCGGCCTTTCACCGTCTATCCACTCTATAGATCAAATCAAGATCATCGACCGGTTCCGGGAGATACCACATGAGGGACCCATGGCTGATTTGGTTTGGTCGGATCCGGATACGGAACGTGACGAATTTTCTTTATCTCCGCGAGGTGCGGGTTATACATTTGGTGCCCAGGTCGTTCGGAAATTCCTCGAAGTTAACAGCATGTCGCACATTCTTCGGGCTCATCAGTTGTGTCAGGAAGGGTACCAGATCCTATACGACGATCGTCTCAGCACGGTGTGGAGTGCACCCAATTACTGCTATAGATGTGGAAACCTCGCCAGTGTCCTCGAAGTAAGCGATTCGGGTGAAAGGTTCTTCAACATTTTTGACGCAGCTCCGGAAAACGACATCCATCGCAGCGAGCAGCAAGCACAGCAGAATAAGGACGGACAGAGCCCTGTGATTGACTACTTCTTATGATACCCCTGGTTTAATGCAATATGTGGAGTTCGGTATAAGGGCATTTTATAGACAGCATTGACATCTTAGAGAATCATTCGGATATCTGTATCGAGCAAAGACTTGGTTTGGTTTCTTGGAAATTCGCCATTAAATGGCGATCATTTGTTCCTCGATCGAGCTGCAGAGCTGTCGAGTTGTGGTCGCTGGGTCAGGTAAATCGCTAACAAAACAAAAGAGGTTTGTTTGGGACGAAATGGTTTTTTCTTTCTTCGTTGAAAACTTGGTCGTAATCACAATCTCCTACCAGTCCTTTGCAATGTCGAAAGACCACTCGAACATAAGATGTGTGTGGTCGTCGTCGTCCACGAACTTGGAGATGGCGTTGTAGTGTCCTCGGGCAATCATGCCCGAAGGGGCTTCCTCTTCGTTGACTGCAATTCGTTAATCTCGACACTTCTTTGCTCGCAAGGGAATCTCGTATCTTACATTTCTTCTCATAAGTGGGCTTGTCGGTAGTGTTTGGAGCATAGCTTCCCTGTTTCGCTTGTCAGCTCCAGTTTCCCAGAGACCAAGGCGAATCCAGACTTACCAGCATCTCTTCATCCTTGCTCACTCTGATACCCTTACGCTTGACGACCTGAAGGTACTTCAGGCCGCTCAGGACCTCATGCTGGACCTGGAACACGGCCTTGATACGGAACTTGGCACCCTCCTTGATCGTGAAGGGCTTGTCCTTCAGCGTGTCGAGGGCACCGGGTCCCGTAAGGTCGACAACAATATCAGGGCGTCCTTCAGTCTCGAGGGCCAGGGATTTGATGATGCATTTTCTGGGATCGTTAGGGTCTGCAATTGTGTTGCCGGTGTTCAGACCCAGAGACGCCTTCCATCGGTTGAGCGCTTCGTCATCCGCATCTAGCAGGTCAATTGTCAGTGTCAAGGTCTTCTACAGATGACTCTGAGAATATGGACAGCCTCCGATAGGAAAGTTGGAGACAAGTGGAGAGCTTGAAATGTCGCTAGTCACTTGGAGTAGCTGGCTGTGTAGCTCTTCCAATAGACAAGCTTACTGAGAGGGGATACATATTCCCAAGAAGGGAATAATAATGTGAAATGACGTCTTTCTAGGCAGGGTAGCAAATAAAAGGAGGGCCATCATTTACCAAGCTTCTGATATTCCTCTAGTGTCTTCTTCTCTCCGACCTTGAAGCCTTCCGTCTTGGTGGCGGCGAGCTCGTCATCGTGATGGTCGGCCATGTTGCTTATTGTTTAATGTGAAGAAGATCCTTGTCAAACTTCTGGACGTATCAATGAACCTGTGGGGGCCAAGTAAATCGAAGGGAGATTAGACCCGTGAACAGTGAGCTGTACAAAGCGGTGTCGAGAAACGACAGACAACTGGACGGTCCGATGACAATGGGTCCAGGCAGGTTAAGGATATCAGATCCCAATATGATATGTAATGTGCAGCTATAGCCACGCAGGAAGAAGCACCGGGAGGGGCAATGAAAGAGGGAAAAGAAACGTTGGTTGAAGAAGAGGGGAGGGAAAAGGAGATGTGTTGGCGTCCCAGGGGCTCTCTTCTATCACGGTGGGGTTGCTGGAAAGGCGGTGGGAAGAGGGGTGTGTTTTAGAACAACGGGGGATGGGCCGAGAACTCCAACCATGGATCAAGCTTTCCGGGCCGGCTTCACGGTTGCTGCCGAGTAGCCTGGGCGTTAACTATTATTGTTTAAGTCGGAAAGATATTCTCAATTATCTTCCATTGTGAATCGATGGCAAATGCGACAAGATAAAGCTGAAAAAAAGTCGACAGTAGAAGCGATGCCAGTTGAAACTTGACGGTGCATCGATGAGTTGTTCTACTTAGTATGCCTGAGGCTGCACATCGCTGTATCATCAGCTGTCTAATTCCTCCGGAACTGAGCTGTTCTTATCAACACCCTCTCCCTTCAAAGCCGATCTAATCGAGATCAATATAACTAACTATGCTGGGTATTTGAAAAGAGATCCCGCCAGCTGGTCTCGAGCCTTGTGAGAAAAGGATGCGAGGTACGGATTACTGATTCGAAGAATCCCCCCATCCTGCATATCAATCTCATCCAGAGTCTACTTTGTTGGCCATATGTTGTACGGTATCGCTTCCTCCTATTATTGCTTCCTCTTGGTGACTCAAACCGAAAGATATGAGACTCAGCCTTGCCCTGAGTGGATCATCTTGTTTCATTTCATAGACACGATGACACCACGTGGCTAATTATGTGTGTCCATACTTCAGAGTCTCATTTGGGGAAACGAAATGCGTTCTATGCCACCGCATTATTATTTGTACAGTATCTACCTGCGGCACGTCTTAGCTTGAGCTAGTACATAGTGAGATGACTTGGTTAGTGGGAGCTAAACGAGGCTGCGCTGGAACCTTAGGTACCCAAATTCAAGGCCGCAATGCGGGTCGAAGCCTCATCCTTCTGAGATCTTCGCGGGAAGAGAGCTCTATTCAGGCGGCATTCGCTTCAGGTAATGCCAGTGAGATCTACTCTACGAAGGTGAGTGAGCTCTGGGTAGTGTGAAAATGCTCAATGATGCCAACAAGATGTCTCCGTAAGTATTGTCGTTGAAAAGGCAATATGGTGTAGTCAAAACTAGCTAACTATAGGCCGCCAGAAGGCAACGAACAATCAGTATTAGCAACACTGGTTAGTTAGGGGGAAGAAAGTCGTTAGTCAACACCAGAAAGTCCCATAGTTATGTGTTGTGGTGCGTGTTTCGTCCCATCTTTCCCTACATGGTGGACATGAATATAGTTACGACCTACCACCTAGTCTACGCACCACGTGGCAACCAGAGTGATATGGGATGCTTCATTTTTGCATGTTTGATTAGTTCGGTTCAGTATACTCCAAGAATTGGCAGCATGACGGGGAGTGAAGTCAGCATATTCTCTAGTAGTGATCATGGCTGGCTTCCTTCACGGTGACGGCATTCCGTTTTCGATCCATGGAATAGGGAAACCCTAGCCCTACTTTCCTCCTTGGGAAACCTGGTGGCCGCCGGATTTTCCAGGGAGCTCAGGCAGCGATACGGCCCGTGGTATTGCGTTCGTCACAGGATACCGGGGATTCGACGAACCGTTGGGCAATCCGCTCGTGGTGGAGTGCATGACGCTATGCCTGTCTCTGCGTTTCCCGCCAGGGAGATCGCTGTCATACGGCGCCCGGAACAGTCAGTTACGGTAAGTTACGCGCCCTGTCCCAGCAACGAACGAAGGAAGGTTGGATTCTTCCCTCCCCTATCTGCGATTAATGATCTCTCCCGCCCTTGCAAGTCACCTCCGCTTCTGCCAACGCGGCTTGCTCTCTCTCCCAACGACAACCTGCACTCGCCGTTTGCGCCCGCCTGTTCGTCGACTTGCTATCTTCCTCCCTTTTCGGGCAATCGTCCGGAATCCGTCGAGGAACGCGCCTGCAACGTGGCAGCCGTGAGTGTCGCATCTTACGTGACCGACCCGAGTAGGCGACCGCGCAACCTCAACTACGTCCCCTCATCCCCAGTCCCCTTCGAGGCGCATTTCATCGTCCTGCATCATAGCAGCTCTCGCGAGATACTCTCTCGAGATTCAATATAATCGCTATGGCGCGATCGCTACCAAAGAAGCACAACCCGCTCATCCTTCCGGACGCGTCCCCTTCCTGTAAGTTTCTACCTTCCGTCGCTAGGCGCGCGCTGCGGCCGACCGCGCGACTCTCCCCAGGTACTTCCGATACTGCATCGCCAGAGCATCGTAGCTGACACGCGCTCTCTCCTGGGATGTCGCAGATGAGGAACTTCTTGGACGTCGTCGATTGGGAAAGACAAATCTGTCGGTTAAGCCGGCACAGATAGGCACGTCCAATGCCACGAAACCAGAAAACCTGGGTCCCTTCGAATATGCCCATCTGCGTGCGCCCTTGCCAGAGGACCTTTCAGGATCCGAGATTTTCCCATCTCACAACCCGACGCAACATCCGGTGACTTATTTCTTGATGGTATGTGCCTGCATCGTCTCACCGCCCCCTCAGAGCGTAACTCTCGAGCTTTTGATCGACTAACAGTCTTTCTCCCACTCCACAGCGACGAAGCAAGGATGGCTACATCAGCGCGACTGGCATGTTCAAGATCGCATTCCCGTGGGCAAAGTTGGATGAGGAAAAAGCAGAACGGGAGTATCTGAAGTCAAAGACGGAAACCAGCCAAGACGAAATTGCTGGCAACGTCTGGATCTCCCCCGAACTTGGTACGCCAATTCGCCAATGATGCGCCAGAAGCCGTGTACACACGAGAGTTCATCACTAACTGATCTATCCAGCTCTGGAACTTTCCAAAGAATATCGCATGTATGACTGGGTTCGCGCTCTCCTGGACCCCACAGATATTGTGCAGAGCCCTTCGAGTGCCAAGAAGCAAATATCTCCCCCGCCAAAATTCGATCTGCCCCCGATAGACTCTTCGATTCAGCTTCAGCCCCCTGCGTCCCGCACAAGAGCGCGCCGTTCCGTCTCCCCGAGCAAGGCTGCGTCGCCCAGTAAGAAGTCCAGTTCTCCTCGCAAGTCACGGCAAACGCGGGCAGCCAAGGAAGCAGCAGTTGCTGCCACTAATGCGGCCAATGCTTCCCTACAGTCTGCGCTGGACACTGCTGCATCGACTGCTGACACGGAATCGGTGGATGGAACTGTGGAAACTAACGGCGAAGTAAACGGTGAAGAGAAGGCGGCACCTGCCGAGGAGGTCAAAGAAGAGACGAAGCCTAGGCCCGGTCGACGAGCAAGGAAAGCTGTTACCGCGGCGGATGAAAAGGTTAAAGTCGATGTGCAATCCACCACAGATGCAGCAGATGAGGTGGAAGCCACTCAGACAACCGTTTCGGTTGAGATGCCGGCCCTCCTGCCGGACCTTCCACCCGCAGAAGATACCGAACAGATGATCGCTCGAGCAAAGGAGATGGTCGAAAAAGCCGCTAAACTCGAGCAGGAGAAGGGAGAGTCTTCAGTGGCCTCTAAGAAGCGCAAGTCAGATGAAGCGGTTGATGAGGAGGGTGAGGAGACAGATACTCCGGCTCAGCCGACGAAGAAGGCCAAGGTCCTGGAGGAGAAGCTCCGCAAGGAGCGAGTGAGGAATCGTGCCTTGGTCGGCGTTACTGCAACACTGGCACTTGCGTAAGTATCTCCAATCACTTCATCAGCACGTTTGATGTGTATCTGACAAATCCTGCAGTGCCGCAATTCCCTATTTCTTCTAAAATTATTATATTATAATGTCCTTTGGTTTCGTGCCGGCTCGGAGACAAGGGTATATTGGAGATCGTTTTAACAGGCTCTCCCCTATGTCTGTAGTCAGAGGGTCCGATTTGGTCAGGGTATCAACGCATACTATTACTGCTTGTTTCCAATGTTTTACACCACAGAAATACGCCAGACTGAACCTGATATCATACCCTTAGTCACTGCATCACAAGTCTCGAATGCACATCTTCACATTCTTGAAGGTAACCCAACCACTGTCTCAGCTGCGACACCTCTTACACCCAATTCCCTTGTCCATGGGTTCTCGCATCCTTCCCTCCCACAAACTCACCCTTCGATCTGGCACTCTCTGGGCGCACAAATGTCCTTGAGGTCGTCCTGCCCAGCCCCAAAGCCCGTGCAACACATCTACTCTACCCTCCCTTGAGATTCCCCCTCTGTATTGCTCGCTTCAACACTTTTAGTCACTTAATTTCTGTTTCCTCTGGTATCGGCTCTTTGGCATGGACTGGGTAGGTGCGGTGGGTTGGTCTGGTCACTAGCCCCAGGAACTTGAAGCGTGGAGGCTGCAACCTCAAGATCTGCACGTCGATTCCGTCGGTCTTTTGGATCCCATCTCTCTTTTATATCTGTTCTCTTTGGTCTGGTCGATGTTCTGTATGTCCCACTGTTAATGAACCATGTAAAGGAATTGAAAAGACTGTTCTGCGGAGACTGCATTTCGGGATACCGGAGCGCACTTTGCTGCAGTATGTCAGTACACCTGTGAAGATATGACGACTTCTATCCATCTAGAAACATGCATATGGGGTTGGAGCTGTGCATTAAGGGCCCTTACTAACAATCCATTCTGCGTTAGAGTAACCTGACCTTCAAACGGTACAGTCGGAAACCTCATGAGCTAGACAACCTCATTAATTTAAATAAGCTTCATCGTTAAGATTGATGATCGGGGATGGAATGGCAATAATAATAATCAGTGACTCCACTAGTTGTATCGCTGGGAAAAGAGGTTGCAAACAAGTAAAACAAATCTGCGAAGCTCCGAACTCCATTCACCGCGAAAGAACTCCGCAGTCTCAGATTGCATTTTGAATTGCAGCACTGGAATCAGAGAATCCCATATCCCTTGGGGACATTGGAGAGATACTTGATCTGAATTACATCAACCCTTTTCCATCGTACCATATTTGCGGTCCCAGTGATCCAGCAATGCAATGTCTCTGCCCGGTTTAGAGCTGTCTGAACCGTCGGCGGAGTCGCAGTATGTTCCCGCGCCGCCCACGCAGATCAATCTATCAAGAGGATCGGAGTGGAGATTCGAAGTCGCGTTTGGAACGACAGTAAAGATTAAGGTGTGTTTCTCCTTTCATAGTTCTTTTGGTTTATCTTGTTGTTTTGTCTGAGCTCTGGCTATGCCACTCACATGCGCGCGGCGCTATACATGTGGCATCGAAGCTAGGAGCACGTGGATGAGCCTGACCTGTCGTATCAGGCGAGGAATTCACTGGATGGAACTTGAAAAGGCATTCAGCATCGCTAGAATGGAATGGTTTATGGCTGACTTGTCTCGCGCTCTCTGAGTGAGGTGTGTTTCTAGCTCCTAGATGGCACCGCAGAGCTATTTGGCACAGAGCTTGCCGCTTCACGAACATACACTTTTACCGGCACAAAGGCTGCGATATATACCTGGCATGGATGTACACTCGAGGTGAGCGCGGGGGAGGCACCTACTGCCACAAATGGGTTCGCTTCAGGAACCACGAATGGGGCTGCTCCTGGCCAAGGGACGGGAGGGTGTCAGAGTGAATACACGGCGGAGGAGACACCCATGGTGGAATATGCCAATGTTCACTTTGCGCTGGAGACAATGAGACAGGAAGCGAAAGCTGCAGGCAAGGATGGACCCCGCGTTCTGATCTTGGGGCCTGAGAATGCGGGAAAGACGAGTCTGGCGAAGATATTGACGAGTTATGCGACCAAGGCTGGGCGCCAGCCAATTGTCGTGAATTTGGATCCAGCGGAGGGCATGCTCAGTGTGCCGGGGACATTGACAGCTACAGCTTTCCGGACAATGATTGATATTGAGGAAGGATGGGGAAGCAGTCCGATTTCTGGACCGAGTCCTATCCCGGTCAAGCTGCCCCTAGTTTATTTCTATCCGATGCAAAATCCACTTGATGCCGATGGTAGCATATACAAGCCTATTCTCTCCAGGCTAGCGCTCTCTGTGACGGGTCGGATGGCGGAGGACGATGATGCTAGGGAGTCTGGCATTATCGTGGACACGCCTGGAATCCTGAGCCAGGGCAAGCCAGGTGGAATCGAGATGATAAACCATATTGTCACTGAGTTCTCTAGTATGTACCCTTCAAAAAAGCCATGGCCCAGTGCAGCGCGAGCTAACGGAACAATAGTCTCGACCATTCTCGTCATCGGTTCTGAGCGTCTTTACAGCACCATGGTCCGAAGCTACGACAACAAGCCAACATCAAGCGCCTCCGCCGTGGCCTCAGATGAACGCATTTCAGTCATCAAGCTATCCAAATCCGGTGGCTGCGTCGACCGCGACGCCACTTACATGAAGTCCCTTCGTGAAGCTCAGATCCGAGAATACTTCTTCGGCAGCCCAATCCCATCCACGGGCTCATCAGCACTCCCTGTCTCCGCTACATCCTCTACCACCGTGACTCTCTCACCTCATGCACAACAGCTTGACTTTGACTCCCTAGCTGTATATAACATCACTGTCGTGACACCAGACGAAGAGGAAGATGAATACGACCCATCTCAATTCGGTGCCTCCGATGCCTTCTTACCAGGAGGTATCAACGATGCCGAAACATCATCCACACGAGATGAAAGCACACCTATCCCAGGAATGAGCGGTACGCCATCAACCCAACCAACCACCTCGAACACCACCGTACCTCTGAAGAAAGTACCTTCCCCGCCACCACTTTCCCTCGAAAACACCCTCCTCGCCATCACGCACGTCCCACAAAACGCCCCTCTATCCCAGATCCGCGACGCCAGCATCATGGGCTTCGTCTACGTCGCCGACGTCGACGCCGATCGAGGCAAGATCAGAGTCCTCGCGCCCGTGGGAGGTAGAATCCCCGCGCGAGCGATCATCTGGGGCCGGAAATGGCCCGGTGAGGTGGTAGGTCTGGTAGGATAGAAAAGAAAATTTTAATCTAATGAGAAAATTTCTCTTTTTCTTTCTCCAAGTTACAGAAAAACAGGCCAGGAAAGGAGCTCAAGGAGAGAATTAAATCAAATGGCTGCATTATATGTTATTCTGCGTTCCAAATAATGATAAACTCTATGTAAATAAATACATTCACAAACTACTCGAGGGAAGCAAGTAGTGTAGTTGAGAGATCGCGAAGAAAAGTAGGAAGAATTTCTTTAGGAAAACATGAAAATGCAACAAAAGCAAAAAATAAAAGGGAAGAGCTTATTTCTTCGTTTTTCTGTCCGAGTTTACTTGTGTTTGGTAATAGTGGTTCTACGTTTCGAAAGGGAAAGAGATCCCTATGAATGATCAAATTGAAAGTAAATGAGCTTCAGTAGATCATATTATAATACAGACTATTGCTACAATGTCCCTAATTAGAAATCAATCCACAACCTTAAGCAATTGCGAACTAGGTCAGAATCAATAGTTGCACAAGGGTGAATAACTTTCAGATGTCGTCTGGCGCACCTGGCTAGATGGAATGAAATGACAGTTTACCCAAGAGAAAATATCCCACGAAATGCGCTAGATGAACCCTGAAGACTTTGCAAGAACGAGGATGGTATATATATATGAATGACCCGCTAATGATGATAATGATGATGAAAATGACAACAACAAGGCAATTTTTGCAAACCTCCAAAACGATGCCGGATGTACAGTACATAGAATAACTATACACGCAGAACGACAACGGTGACCAATCCAAAAATTTTTTCCAAAATAACTATTCCTGTGGTTTCAATGTCACAATGCGTCCTCCTGATGCTGTGGTGGTATCACTTTTTATGTCATGTTCAAAAAACGATTTCTTTTTCCTCCCTGCAACGATGTCCTTCCACCGTGTGATAAAACAATCTGTGCTAGAGCGCGCCGCCAAATTGGGAAAGATTGTACAGGTCAACTGTCACAATAAATAATAACATGTTTGAATAACAAAGATGGATGTCTCAAGTCTCACTCCCATTTCTTCCACTCCTCGGCGTTGATTCGGAGCTCGGTGTCGCAGTCATAGCCCTTCCTCTCATCGGCCAGGAGCTTGGCCTTTCTCTCGCGGAAACGGAGCTCAGCTTGGTATCTCTTCAGCGCTGCCAACTTCAGATACGAGTAATCATTGTTCTGCACAGCTTCCCTGAACCGAGTACGCATGCGAGGTGAGTATAGTTGACAGCTCGCCTCTCGACACAGATCTGGTCCATAGCCCGGGAGAAGCCGCATGGTACGTGACACCAGCCTTGCGATGGGTTTGTCGGCTTTGGCAAGTGGCCGTACAACGTCATCATAGCAGTCCTCGCAAATAGAGAACTCTGGAAGCTCGGGGATATAATGCCACGTGCTGAGAATGAGCCTGTCGCGGCGGCAATGGTGAAACGAGGTCTTGCGCCTAGCGTAGTCCACGAAGGCCTGCATGTCCGGGGATGGCAGACGCTTGTACTCACATTCGTTGGCTGCAGCATCCAACAAGTCGATGTACTGGACAAAACGGGGACTGTCGGTGGCGAGATCGCAAATCCGCTCTTGCACCAGAGTACTGCACTTGAAGCTATCACGATGAGCTGGCATAAGTATGCGGATATTGCGAACACAGGCCTGGCAGGCGTTGAATCTTGGAAGGCTCGATCCTGTTTCGGGTTCGATGACTTTGTACCAAGACTGAATAGAAGCTGTTCGACCAGAACATGGCTTGGTTCCTGAAGACGGCCGCGTAATCTGATAGAGAATCTCAAGATCACTGTACCCCTGCTTAATGGTCTGAAGCCAGGCTAGCCGTGCCCATGGCTCGCTCATGGAACAGCGCACCATCTGGCCACGAGGCTTTGGCAAGCTTGGAATGAAGAAGTCACGGAACTTCGATTTGGCCATTTGCTTCATGCAAGACGGGCAGATGTCAAGATGCGTCAATCCGCGGATAGTGTACCAGTCCTGGTAGCCAGTGATCGGCACAGATCGCGGGCAAGGGAGAAGGCAGAGATTGCCGGGTTCTGGAGAAGAACGGCGGACTACAAGCTCTTTGCATGGAGAACTCTGCCTGGATGATCGCGTCTTCGATGGAGCCCTTGATCGGCTGACACGTGAAGAGGACGATGCCTGGACGGGCTCCGGGGAGAACGAGACTGTCCTTCTTCTGCGCGAAGAGGATCTTGAAGGTTCCTGAATCGGTGCGAGGGCAACACATGTATTCTGAGCCACCGATTTAGGAGAAGAAGTGACAATCTCTCTCCTGCTACTCGGAGGTGGGCTAGCGGCAGATGACAAGCACTGCAGATGGGGTGCCAGCTGAGAATAGGACCTTGGAACACAGGCTCTCTGAAGCGGAGACTGAGGGGCAGAAGCAGGCAGAGGAACATTAGAGTAGTAGCCGGCTCCAGGTTTCTGATGCTTGACGGGGCAGCTTTGGTCGTAGCTATCTGATGCATCAACCGCAGTAGACCTGCTCGGCGAGCTCTCAAAATATGCAGATGGATCCCAGGCAGAGTACGCTCCTGGAGACTCGGGGCTGCTAGATCTAGCGCGAACGTTCTCAGACACAGTACTTCTTCTCCTGTTGGAGCTGACATGACTCTCCGCGGATGTCGACTTCCGTCGTCGATCATAAGAATCTTGGGTCATGTCATGAGCGATTCCGGTATCAGAATAATAGTCGTATTTCAGGGGGGATCCTCGCCGTGGCTCATCGGGGTTGAGTGGGTGTGGAAGTAATTTATGCCCGTGCCTGAGATCAGCGAATTCTTCACTTTTTGGACGGTCACTGCGCGGCTCATGATAGGACCAGCCTTGGTCATGGCTCTGTCTCGCAGACGCCGCACCTCGTCGTTTATGATATACCACCTGGTCAGATTGACCGCGGTGCATGTTGGGCGCGTTCCGTTTTGGCGGTGGCCGTCTTTCAACAATGTCTGGGGAGTCCCATGCAGATGACTGCTTCAGCGCTTGCCGTTCGAGTTCCTGGACGTTCACGAGCGACCTTTGCACCGTGACTTCAGGGGACAGGGCGTATTCGGGAGACGGTTCCAGGACTTCCGTAGAGACATGAAGGTTTCCGGGTTGACGAGATACAACTTCATCATCCACAGGGTTATGTCTCTTCTTCTTTCCTGGCTCCGCTATGACTGTTCTTGCCGGAGATCCGTGCCTGTCGGTTCCAGGGGCCTTGACGAAAGGACTATGAGGACGAACAGTTGAAGAGGAGCTCAGCAGAGAGTCATCCGCATGATGGAAGACAGGCTCGTCCTTCAGGGTCGGTGGTGGGGTTGCAGGACCCTGGCTATCATTTGACGACATGGCTTCGACACTGGATGTATCGCTGGCGTTGCACTCGGCCGTTGTAGACTGAACCATTTCCATGGACAGGATGATCGGATACTGGTCGATAGACCCCCTCACACAAACACCTTCCTCCCCGGGTTTCTCTGCTAACGTGGCAGTTCCATTCAGTTCATGAGCGAGTGATTCAGATTCATCCTCCACACTAGGAGATGGCGGCCAGTGAGGGCGCGCACCCCAAGCAGACGACATCTTCCTCCTTTTAGGTTGAAGGGACAACGAGGCTGTCGGATTGAATTGGAAAGGTTCTCTTATCACGGTGGTTCTCCTGTCAAGCGCAAATAATTAGATAAATCTTGCTAGATGATCTATCGATCTATTTAGACTCACTCGAAAGCGGCGGCGGAAGGACTGCGGCCCAAGTAGAAAGAAATGGACTAGAGAGGATATAGACTCGATTGGACATTAGAGCGTAGAATTGAATATATGGTTCTAGTACGATGGCACAAAAGCAGGAGAACTCGATCGCGATGCGAAAAGCATTTATATGGAAGCAGGATGGCCAAGGAAATGCATGTCCCAACAGCACGATCGGGCAGCGCCGTCAAATGAGGGTCCATGGTGATAGGGCCTAAAGACCCTGGGCGTTGGGCGCCAAATCATAGCGATGAAGTCGCAGATCCTTCGAAACGAACACTGCGTGCGCAGTCGAGATCGCCATCCGGCGGGGGCAGTTGTTCGTTCTTCTGTTTCCTATCCATCTCCGCCGTTCGAAGGGCCTCCATCGCCTGCGTTTCTGCTACACTAGCGGTGGGCTGCTTTTGCCCGACCCTTCTAGATACCCCTTGACAGGCAGAACAACAGTCAAGACAGAGATGCGGGCCGATCCACGGTGTGGCACTGATGGGCAAGAATAATGATGGCTGAGAAAAAGCAGCCAACCGCCATGCATCTAGTTTTAACCGGGCGACAACGTGCAGCAGCATGACGCCCTGGGGAAATCAGTCCAACGTGTCAGACCTATCCACAGTCAGCATGACGGATTTCCTGAAACAATAGCAGAATCTGTTGTCCAGTCGGTTCTATGTGACCTGTATGCCGTCTGCGCAGGGCGTGGATAGGTCGCCCTGTGGCATGGCCACTTTGTTGTTGACCACCAAGAAAGGCGCGACAGTATGCAGTGCAGTGCACTGGCCAGATCGACTGTTATACAGACATTGTAGTAGGGCTGTGGCGACTGGAACCTGCAACGCACTTCAGCAAAGACCAAATGGCATGGATCGAGACCGTCGAGTAAGGCAGTTCGTCATGTCCAAAACCCCATTGACAGCACGCTAAAACGGGGCGCAGGCAAAGGGTCTGGAAACGAACCTGTGGCCGCAAAATGTCCCAGGATCCCTCACTTTGCAAGCCTCACTCTCTTGCTTGTGCCTCTTGAGCTCCATCAAGAATCCACTTGCTGCTACAAGTGTTTTTTGCCCACGTCGACCCCTCCAGGGATCCTGGACCCGCGATTTCCGGCCCAACTGGCGGACAGACCCAGAAAAGAATCAGAGAAAAGCGAACTCAAGAAGCTCGTCAGCTCATTCAACTGCAGACGAACTCCATTCTGCATTCAAAAGAGAGAGGATCGTTTTTTCGATAGGTTTTTCTCAGATGAGGGACGCAATCTCAATGGTTTTTGGTGGCCGGTGTAAATAATATGTGGCGTTCATCCGTATACAAACTCCCACAACTATCCACGGCTTGGCCTGATATCTGTCTCAACAGGATCACACCATGGAAATCCTGGGAAGCTGTCTGCCTACTACACGTGTGATAGATGGCAAGTCAATAACCCCGGATCATCGTAAAGACAAACCATCCATGGGGCTTCCTATTAAGAGCTCGATGAAGGTGAGCCACTGCAGCACAACCCTTGCTGAACGACGTCACTAGACATCTTCCTCTACCATTTGGGGCGTTTGAGGACCCCAGGTGTCGTTCGTCTTTTGAGTATCCGATGGTGACTAGTTTGTTGCCCTTGGATCATGCCATAATTATATGATCCCCTGATGTTGCCCAACATCTACGCTCGTGACAATTCAGCTGGCGTTGTCGATGGCACCGACGTATACAATCTTCTGAGTTTAGTATTTTGAAGAATAACCCCCGTGAATCATATCTACTTACTTAGTAGTACTACTTCTACTACTCCGCCCGTCGCAGTCAGAAGTTTCCATGGATACGGTGGGTTTCCGCCAGATGCCGACGGATACGGGCCGATGGGATCCTTCCACCGGGTAAAGGATAATGGAGTAATATTTAAGAGACGTTAGTCTGTACGGCCGAAAGAAAGCTCTAGATTGTCCGCCCACGCTGAATCGCGTTCCGTCGGATAGCTATCCTGCCAGTTAGCAGATCCAAAACGGTACTCTCCGTACATAACTACCATATGGTGGTTACTTTATTTTCCGCAAGTGGATCGCACAGGTAGTGTATACCTACTTAACAATTTCCCTTGATGCTTAGCCTCCAATGCGCCCTTGACGGAGACACCAGTGTAATAATACCATAAACCTCACCTATTCGTGGACCCCGCAGTCGACCAAAAAACAACCCCTCGTTGACGATGGCGCGATGCCGATGACAACATCCGTAGCTGGAACAACGAATGAGCTTGGTGCGGAATTGGAGTGCTCGATTGTATATATGCCCCGCTGAACTGAATAATCAAAAAGATATCCCCGCGGGATCGTAGGGACGATCCCATCCCCTCAAATGTATTTCAATCGCGTACTGGCGTCTCCCGCGACGCCTATCCTTCGCAGCAGTGGTACCCGTCGACTTTCTGCAATTCGCGCTCAACTGAGCCCGCCACAAGTATTTTTCAGCCCTCGGGTCTCTCAGATTCGCAAAATGTCGCTCCCATCAAAGCAGAAGGCCATCGTTATCGAGGAGACCGGTGGTCCTGAAGTCCTCAAGGTCAAGACTGACCACCCCGTTCCTACCCCGCAGGAAGGTCAAGTGCTGGTGAAGAACAACATCTCTGGCATCAACTACATCGACACCTATTTCCGCACTGGCCTCTACCCCTCCCCGAAGCCGGAGGTCCTTGGTCGTGAGGGTGCCGGTACAATTGTCGCTCTAGGCCCCGGACCAAACCCATATGGCTTCAAGGTCGGAGACCGTGTGGCCTGGCTCAGTACCGGAGGTTATGCTGAGTACTCTGCTGTTCCTGCGGCCAAGACCGTCAAGATCCCAGACGGCATCTCAGATGAGGACACCATTGGTGCATTCCTCAGTGGTTTGACTGTGCTGACGCTGGCCAAGGAGGCATACCCTGTCCAGAAGGGAGACTGGGTGCTTCTCCACGCTGCAGCAGGAGGTGCTGGATTCCTTATGACACAAGTGCTGAAGTCGCTTGGTGCAAAGGTCATCGGAACCGCTGGTGGTCCAGAGAAGGTCGAGCTGGTCAAGAGCCTCGGCGCAGACGTCGTCATCGACTACAAGAGCGACGAGGGAAAGGACTGGGTCAAGAAGGTCAAGGAAGTGACTGGAGGTGAGGGTGCCACTGTCGTGTATGACTCTGTCGGAAAGGACACCTGGGAAGGCAGCTTGGATGCTGTCAAGAGAAAGGGAACTGTCATCTATTTCGGCAATGCCAGTGGCCCTATCCCTCCTATCCCGATCCCGTAAGCAACTACGCTCTCAAGCAATCGTTTCCAGCTATTATCTCGTACTAACTACGTCTAGTCGTCTGTCCCCCAAGTGTGTCAAGATCGGCCGTCCCACGCTGTTTGGATACATTGAAACGCGCGAAGAGTTCGAGTTCTACACCAACGAGCTGTTCAGTCTTCTCAAGTCTGGCCAGTTGAAGGTTAAGATCCACAAGGTCTACCCCTTGGAGCAGGCTGAGCAGGCACAGAGGGTATGTCTTTGTTCCCCTTGAAGCCCTATAATTTATGAATCTACCTATTCTTCTTTCTCTCCGAGTCTACTGTCGGCCAATCGCTAACCTTTGTTTCTTCTGTCGCTCTAGGACCTCGAAGGCAGAAAGACCACCGGAAAGTTGCTCCTGCGCCCATGAAGGTAGGAAGATCTACCTCCAGTGCAAATAAGTAATACATATATCCGTAATCCAGATATGCCCTTTTCAGAGGGAAATGAAATTATGTTGAACATCACTCCCAAAAGCATTAAAACAATTATACTTTGCCGACTTATCAGTGTCTTATTCACCTATGCACACGAGACCATGTGAGATGGCCACAGGAGGGTTATCAAGCAGCATCCGCATTCAGACCAATGTCCCCTGAAATCTCTGTTTAACCTTCATATGCGCTATACCAGAATTATAAGAATTTTCAAATTTGACTAATAGGATAAAACTACAATCCTTTCTCAAAAGTCAATGCACGCGAGCTCAGTCCTTCTGGGATATGGTTCCTCCTAGCAGGGAGCCTAACGATGCTTTTCATCTTTCTATAGATGAACTCCAGGAGGCTACCGTAGCACCTATCCAAAGGAATGGGTATTCCCCGGCCTAATCTGACGAAGGATAACCATAGTCTAGGAGTGAGCAGTCATCCAAGCAGTAATATCATCTTCCGTGCCAGGAGCAAAAAGCCATTTCAAGTAGTCCTCCCGAGGCTGCAGTTTCCTGTCACCATTGAGACCCCATTTCTGCTCAAAGACTTCTCTCTCATCTTTGGGGAGCCGCATAATGTCTGTTTCGTATGCCATGTCGAGAATTGCGTCGATGCGGACCTGGCGTAGACGATGCCAGTAATCGAGTACCTCGATCAACTTCATTTTTGGCGGCAGGGAGCTAAGTACGAGAGCCAATGTATAGCCGTCTTCGAATGCTTGATTGACACCCTGTCCTGAGGATGGCGGCATTGCGTGAGCAGCATCACCAGTGATAATAACGCGTCCAGTAGGCGAGGACCAACGCTCCATTTTTGGCATGCGCTGGAAAGGCCAGAGTTGCAACCCTTCTTTCCTTGTCGATAACTGATCCAGCAACTCCTTTGCTGGGTCGTGCCATTTGTTATAACCCTTACAAAGTAAGCCGCAAAGCGCGTCCTTATCTGCTCCCAAGGCTTCCCAACCAGCACGATCAAGTGATGGATAGGAGAATTGTCTACCCACCATCAGGTCGGAGCCAGCAGTGTCCTCGGGAATCATGAACAAAGCTCCAGGTTCATCTTGAATGGTGCAGCCTTTGTCGGGCTCTTCCTTCAGCCACGAGATACTGTCTGTCGGAACATGCCCGTAAACGCAAGCTATGCCTGTGTATGCTGGCAGGTCTAGAGTCAGGTATTTCCTAACAGCAGAGTGGATTCCGTCAACTCCTATCAATAACGAAGCCCGTTCAGTTCTGCCATTGATCCGAAATGTCACGCTGTCTGTCGTCTCTTCCTGAACCTCTTCGAACTTCGCACCGTACTCGACAGGAATATTCCGTTCCTTTAACAAAGCTCTCAGCTCATCGAGCAGCAATTGGCGATATACGCGACAGGTCTTGTACCCGTAGAGCTGCTCGGCAGCGAGGTGCACATTGCGAATCGTGTGACCCTCAGCATTTCTGAGCGTAAATGATTCACTCTGGTAACCCAGAGGTGCAATACGCTCATAGACTCCCAGACGGTCGAGCACCCTCAAGCCGTTAGGGGTTAAGGTAACCCCGCTGCCGAGCCCCTTAGCATCTTCTGTTCTGCTTTCATAGATTCGACAGGGGATAGATTTCTGATGAAGAGCAAGAGCCAAGGCAGCCCCCTGTTCAATAATTGTCAGGTACCAAAGTGTAACTTCACTAAAGACAAAGAATGTTGAAACAAAACGAGGGGGCGTTGATACTTACACCCAGACCTGCACCGATAATCACAACGTCGTTTGACAAGCTAGCCATCGTGGTTGTAAGTAAACAAGATTATAGAAGTTACAAATATCCATTACGATGTTCACGATGGTTTTTATATTCATCTGTCAACTACTATTTACCTACTCCTACTCATATATCGAACTCCTTCATTCGGACATTTTTTGAAGCCCGAGCCCGTAGCCGTGGGCGGGTCTCTCGGGCGGTCGGGCGATAATAATCAAGTACGACCGAGACCTTTGTCGTTTAGAACTGTGTGGAACCATGCATACTAGATACTACTAGGAGTAAATAACGGTGCTGTAGGTTAGACACTAGAGATATCTGTCAATGCATTAACTACCTATTCAGTAAGGAGATTGACTGCGCTGTGCCGCCAATGAGGTTTAGAAGTCCAACAGTCCAGGTTGTTTCACTGCTGCAATTGTCATCTACCTACCGGATTATTGAGACCGAAAATAAGAGATAGAATGCCTCTCCTGTTCTGTTACTTTGTACCACCTCGAATTTTAACCCAGGTTACAGCCAGGAACAGATACGGCATTCTCCTTTGTTCAAGATCCGAAATTGTCCTTGGGCCTATCAGAGATAGTCCTGCAGGTTGTGTTCCTTGCCATCTTCACCATCAGACCCATCTGCATCACCGTTGGAATAACTACTAGGTTTCTTCCAGCCAAGCATGAGATCGTTCGGCAGAACGGTGTAAATGGAACAGTAAGCTGACATAACTTCATCGAAGAAGCAGATGCCGCAGTTGAGCTTCCAGACAGATGTTATGACCTTCATTCCTGGGTAACATAAATCAAGGAGGCTCTCCTCCATGATGAATTCGAATTCATCAGTGGCTAGGTTTCCTTTTTCCCACTGTAGACGCTCCTCAGGGGTCAGATCAGGCAGCGGCCGTGCTGGATCTCGAAAAGCTTTTCCATGTAATTTGCCAACGGGGTTAAGGTCAGGAGCATATTGATGATAGAATTCACGCAGATCATCCTGCACCGACTCTACGGCTGTGATCTCGAAACCATCAATGTCATCCACACGGACGGCGCAAAGTGCGTTCTCGTGAGCCAGGTCGCGGAATCGAGTTGCTTGTTCGTTCGATCCAGCACCCGCAAGAGCGAACTTGACAACTTTACGTGCAATGTCGGGTGTCATTCGACGAGTTTCCTCCGCCGTGGGAGCCCACTGGTTCTCCTCGACATAGTCGTCGTAAAACGAACCCCCGAATAAGGTTGAACAAGCCTCATTGAAATTTCCCGGGCCCTGCACTATGAAACGTTGGTTCTTCCAGAGTTCTTTGATCGCAATGTCGCATGAGACCCGCGCAGCATCTATGTTATCCTTATATTCAGGGCAGACGTCATGGTGGAGGAGATATGTGAGGAAGTTTCTGATGGTAATGGGTCCCATCTTGGCCATCTCCTCAGTGTCCGGGTAGAAGTATCTTGGGTAGAATGCGGTTCTGTCGTTGTCAGTGATCCCTTCACCAAATCTCCTAGATGATCACATACAAATAACCCCTGACAACGGCGTCAAAGTCGATTAGCATCTTCGAACGATCGCTGTTGATCCAAGCCTGGGCTCTGGCAGCCAGTATTTGCTCCTTGTCCATGTCTTCGAGTTCGCGCTGGTCCACGCCAGCGAACATTTTCTGTCCAACGTCTACGCCCCCATACGCCAGATACTTCGAGAACATATGAGACCGGTCATTTTCGATTCTGTGTTTCGCCTGGAAGCGTAGAATAGCCTCTTCGAGGCGGCTGGGATGGGATTAGCGACGTTCAGGTCAGGGCAGTGTACATCTCTTACATGAGAATAGGTAGAGAACTAGATACGGGTGTCAGTAGGTCCCATTTCCAAAACATGGAGAAACATACACATCGTAACGCTTCTTATTTTCATTATACTCCTCGACAGTGATCGGGGGGTCAACGTAGAATTCCTCGAATCCAGTAGGTTTGTTCTGTCAGAACATTAGCTTTCCTATCAAGAGTACACCAATACAGATCTCCACGGACGAGGCCTCGTTTGCTCTTGGGCTTTTTAGATCTCTTCTTCTTTTTCTTTTTCTCCGGCAACGTCAGATCGATCTCTGCCATCATATCTTCTTCCTCGCCTCTGTCATCATCCTGTTCCTGGAGCTTCTGCACATTGGATGCCTCAAGTGTTTCGTTCTGCGCTGTATGTGAGGCTTGGTCTTGATCATTTTCGACCTGGGGTGCTGAACGGATTGGAAGGACGGATGCGTCAGCCTGCTCCTCCTTGTTCTCCATCGTAGCCGGAGCGAAATATCTGAGAACCGCGATGCAGATGTTTGATAGAGTCGTCCAGAATACTTATCGGACGTACGTCACAGAATGTTAAATGAGCGTTGGGATTGCAGCACGAAAAATGGCTGAAGAATGCTGAGAGACAAAGAAGAGACTTCCACTCAGTGAAGCCTCAAGTGAAGTTGTGGGATGGCAACAGGGATTCACCTGTCCCTACGCACAACAACCGCACAAGACCCATTGTTTACCAGCAGAAAACCGATGGTTGACAAGCAAATACTCTTACAATATGGTCGACCACATCAGCCACCTGGAGTCACCCATTGGAAATCTCCTGCATCTACTGGTGGTCTGTAGCACTGTGAGTCGATTATACCGCATACCGAATACCGAACACCTTGAGAATATTTCCCCTTGGACCCTGAGATTGCAGGGTCCACCTGACATGGAGCAAGCTCATTTACGGGCAACTGCCGATTGACAAACAGGACAAAGAAGAAGTTAGCGGCATCCCCAGACGATGGCATGGAAGATCCTCTTTTTATTGTCGCCATTCACAGTAAGATCGGCCGTTTCGTGTTGCCGCTACAAACATCCAGGGGATCAACGGCGATGTTTCGGATGCGAGCAGGTGGATGATCTGTCCGCGTGCAGCAAGGCTGAGCAATCTGCAGTGACGCTCGAACCCTCAGCCGCATCTGAAACGCATCCTGGCTGTTCTTAATGATTCTCGTGTCTTGAATCAATCAGACCAAGAAAGACAAAAAGGGAGGCTGAGAGGCCTGACGTCGTGCTGACTCGTCACCGCCTTGGGGGATTCCGCCTGCCGTCGATACCGTTCGGTCATGTTCTGCCTGCAATACGCAGTCCCCGCAAGCCCGTTTTTTGCGCGGTGAGAGGCCACCAAAGGCCGGCTGAGCCCTGAAACTTAAATTACGGCGGGTATTGTATCGTACACCCACTTCAACTTCTCCGCCGCGGCTTTGGTTGCTCATCCAGCTTGCTCTCCGACTCGCTAGAGATGCTCATCGATGGCCGTATGCTCGCCATTGATTGATGATCGTGGCGATTACCTACACTCTCCAATCCACCGTTGCGCCCTGTTTACCCCTACAGCCCGCTATACCCGCCTCTCGTCTCCGCTGACCTGCATGGCGCCTGCATCGTGCCATTTCTAGCGGATCACGATCCTGACATGCTCTTATATCTTCACTCTGTTCCTCCCTGGCACTGCATTTTCCCGCTCCTTGTATTGCAGTCCTAGTGGGAACGGTCGATCGACGCCGCCTGAGTGGTTCCGGAAATACCGGCGAAGTGACTCGTTCGGCATGCGGTCGTGATATCTAGTCTTCTTATCGAGACTGTCGGTTCTTATCACAGTCTTTTGGTCATGCCATCACCTTCGAAATCCGACAGCCGCAAGGCGCCAAAGCTGGACGGCGACAGCTTTGTTGCATTCGATCATGCTGCAGCTGGACAGTAAGTTTTCCCTATCAGTCTAGCTTGCAGCTTTGGTTTGCGTCACCTGGCGATACTGTACTTGCCAGATTTGAAATGGGCTGAACAACCGCATATAACTGTCTATACATAGATTCTATGTGCTTTGAAACTGACGAGTTACAATCTCATAGTGATGGCGTTCGTTGTGATCCGTCTGGCTCTTTGATTGCGAAACCCTGCACGCGTGAGGAGATCGCCTTCTATGAGTCAAGTTCTCTTCATCCCCATTTCAGGGCTTTTATGCCTACTTTTATAGGAACTTTGTCATCTGCAGACCAACAGCAGTCCCAGGCTCTCGCCCAAGCTCAGCAGGCGGGGGCTATAGTTGTTCCGCCATCTGACGCCCCATCCTCGTCAAATACACCAGTCAGTTCAGGAACTTCTCTGCCCGTTACCGACGCATCAGGGCAGGGCACCCCTATCCAGAAACAGGATCCCTGGGTTCCATCGGGCGGGCGTAAACTCGAAACAGGCCTGTCAATCGTTCTGGAAAATGTAGCATCAGGCTTCAAGCGGCCAAACGTGTTGGATGTGAAACTCGGGGCCCGATTATGGGCAGATGATGCTCCCCCGAGCAAGCGAGCAAAGCTCGATGCTGTTTCTAAGGAAACAACAAGCTCGACGTTAGGATTTCGGATTGCTGGAATGAAGGTCTGGACTGGTGGAAAGAAGGAAGGAGAAGAGGAAGAGCCTCTAGGTCAGACAGACCCGTATGCCACCAAATACGAGGCGTCTGAAGGCAAGAAAGGGGAAGTCATTGAAAAAGGGGGCTACAAACGATACGACAAATGGTACGGTCGATCCTTCAACGCTGAAAATGTGAAAGAAGCCTTCGAGACTTTCTTGGCAGGCGCAAAAGCCAGCAAGGAAGACCGCTCGAAACTAATAGCGCGAAGAATCGCGGAGGAGTTAAGATGTGTGCAGTCTGTCCTGGAGGCGGAGGAGAGCAGGATGTACTCCGCCAGTGTTCTCATTGTTTACGAAGGTGACTCCGAGGCCATGGAGGAAGCTCTGGAATACGAGAAAAACAGGAAAGATGATGAGGAGGAAGACGAAGAGGAAGATGAAGACGGGGAGGAGTTTACCCTCCCTCAAGACGGGTCCCTGGAAGTTGTTGATGTCAAGGTCGGAGACCAGACACTAGCTCAGGGCGCCCTCAAACTCGATATTGATCCCGGAACCGCAGCAACAGAACTGGGGGATCTTCAAGCCGATGATGAAGAGGAGCCACCCAAGGTTCATGATCTCCGTCTGATCGACTTCGCGCATGCGAGCTGGACTCCTGGACAAGGGCCAGATGAGAACGTGCTTATGGGCGTGAGAAGCCTTGTAAAAATCATGGAGGATCTCGCGAAAGAATAGACAAATCTACGGAAAGCCTTGTCATCTAATTTGGAGATCGCTGGCGACCTCCTGACGAGGATAGAACTCGATTCAAATGTTATATTAGCTGTGATGTTAGAAATCAACAAGTGAATTCGGTTATCACCATATTTAATAATCTTTTGCTATTCTTTAAGTGGACCAATTTATGCCATCATATCTATATCCAGAATAATACAGCCTATCGTTGTCATGATACTGTCGAGAATGTAGATACAGTCGTTCTATCATCTGATTACATAAGCCGCCCATCTTGGAGATTTCGATGGCGGACATCCAAGCGGCCGCGTTTTACTCCGACAAGCCAGTCGAGAGACCCAGAAGCAGTTCAAGATGTTCCCCACGCGTGCACTGCTGGCGCGATCGGTCTGGAAAGGTGAGAATGAATTATCTTTTCCCTACAGGATATTCAACGAACGAACTCAATGCATCAATATAGAGCGAGCTTGGCTAACATCAGATTCAATTCCCAGGTCCGAATATCGTTCCGTACGTTTCCCCTTCAACTTCATTTCCTCAGCCTCCATCAGGCCTGAACCCTTTTCTCCTCAGTTAAATCCGAAGGAATAAGACAGAAATTGAATTAACACCCACACCTCAATACTCACAGACTCGCTCTCCCGCGCGAAATCCCTCCTCCACCCAACACGCCGGCCATCAAGACACAAGCCCGCGCCGCTACCATCCTGCCTAACTTCGTGGGCCTGCGCTTTGCGGTTCATAATGGAAAGAACTATATCGATGTGATCATCACTGAGGAGATGGTTGGACGGAAGCTGGGCGAGTTCGTTCCGTACGTGGAGCCTTTCTTTTCTTTTCCTTTCCTTTTCTGGTCATGTTGTTGCGTTTTCGGATCCCTTTTCTTCCTGGGGTGTTCTTTATTGGGACACGTAATGGGTCGAATAACTCAAGATATGAGAGAGAGAGAGAGAGAGCGACGAACGAAAGATTATGTTTAGGGATCGGAATCAGTGGGCTAACTAACTGTTCGGTGGTGATATGCAGGACCCGCAAGCGCTTCACGTACAAGCAGTCCAAGAACAAATAAATGAGAGAAAAAAAGTTTCGGCTTTCTTTTCTTTCTTTCCTTTTGGGCAATATTATCTACTTCGCTTTTTTCTCCCGGCGTTAGATTTCTGTCCGCTGGAAAAAGAAGGGATATTATGTCGAAAGGAGTTTTTGATTTTAAAGGGAAATATTGCGTTGCCATCCCATTGTATTGTACTTTACTTCTTCACGATTTGCATATGTATATTTATGGAGATGGATCCACACGGTACGGAATTCTTGAATACAACATCTATACCCTCTTATCTGTACATGGCCATGCTGTGCAGTAATTCTTGACTTTGATCATCTTTGTGTGATTAAAAAGGATGTCATTTGTAGTAAACTTGATTGGTATCTTTCAATTCTTACAGACAGCTTTAGCTTGTCAGGATTCCCCATTCAACGCCGATTTAATCCAATGGGTTGGGATATCCCGCTTCATGACAGCTCATGATAAAACCACCCGCCATGTACGCCACCGAAATCAGTTCCGAACTCCAAGCCCCCTTCAGGAAAGGCAACGACGCCATTTGGCTGTCGAGTCAATGCAATCATGTCTCCGGACCCGGAGATGAATTAAGCCCAGGCAAAATATGGGATGTGCGTGATGATCCCAGTCTGATGACTGAAAGGTCGAGAGACACGCGCTCATCGGTAAAACTCCCCTCTCTTGATGGTGACTCCGTATTCGGCGACGGCCATACCAAGGTCTTCCATGGTGAGCACCGTCCGTCCTTGTCCGGAACCACCCTGACCACCACCACCAAATCCGGGTCTCTGGATACCGAGATGGGTGTTGGATTGTCCACTCTTCCCCTTGGCTGCATCTCCAGCAGCTGCACCTGCTGCGCCTCCGGGACCTGCTGCGTTAGGCACCAGGCCTGCAGCAACGTTAAGACCACCCATAGGGTTGTTTGCGCTGGAACTATTAGAAGAACGGATTCGCGAGTACTGGTACGCATCCGCAGCGATATCAGAGATAAACTTCTGCGTAGCCAAGGCAAGTAGACGCGCTAGATGCGGAGGGGTCTGATTCGGACCATGACCTGGCGGAGGAAGGCCAGCAAGAGTCAGATAATGCGCGGTGACAGCATCAGGAATCTATCGAAACATGGTTAGTCTTCGCAAGAATTTTTGTGATATGAGCAGAAAGCTTGAAGACGGGATGAGAGCCATGATCTTGTCAGAAGGAAGGCAACGGAAATATCCACATGGTTTTTGCGCTTTTCGGAACAGGTCTGTGAATTTACATCCGAAATATTTCATCATATGATCAGGCGATACAAGTTGCAGGGCAACGTATAGATGGGATAGGTATAATTGAGGTGTAACCGAAGGGAAAGCAAACGTGCAACACTTACAATAGGCGCGTACTCGTCCATCTTCCCGAGGAACTCGCGCAGGCTGGTTTCCTTCTTCGTTGGCGGTGGCGCCGGTGCAACCGATTCTACAGGAAGACCGCCAGCGGCCGCTGCTGCAGTTGGGTCTGCACTTGCGCTTCCATTCTCACCAGCGTTATTAGTATTGGTGTCGGTTCCAGCCATGTCAATATCCTGCTCGATGGAGGCGTCGATATCTTCACCCCCGGCAGTGCCAGGTTCCTGCTTTGGCACTGGATCTTGTGTCGAGTTTGCAGTATCTGCTGTTGTTGACGACGGAGCAGTCTCCTGTGATTGTGTCTGTGATGGGGGTGCAGGCTGTGGTGTCGCTGGAGGCTGCGACGTGGAGGCTGAGGGTTCAGCCATGATGGCAAGCAGGATCGACAGCCACTGTAAGAAAAAAAGCCCCCCTGTCTGCTGTCTGCAAATGAAAAGAATCCCTGCTCACAGCGTGTGGTACGGTTCTGTAACGCTGGCCCGTCCCCTATGGCCTGCTGTTCTTTTTTCTCGCGGTTGAAGGTCGCGCTGGGTTGGTCCAGGTTGGGTGCGCACGAAGTTTGGCGAGTAGTGAGTGGTGAAAGCTGGAAGCGGCGTGGTCTTGGCACCACCGCCTTTTCTGAAGTACGGGTATTACTTCCGGGACAAGAGGCTTGGTATCATCATTTGGGCTTCCTACAGACAAATTTCCATACAGGGCTTACAGATCTGAAGTTGGCAACGGAATATATTTTGATCTCTTAAATAGTAAAATTATGATCAACTGATTTTATTTTTTTGAACTACTAGTACTGTGTACATACATACTCTTACAGTGAGTGCGCCCGCGAGAAAGAAGCCCCCAAGGACCGCGCCTGTGCACCCGCAACACTTGGTTTGATCCCCCCATAGAGGAATAGAACAGAGAAAGAGAAAGAGAAAGCATAAACGGAGATGATGCATCAAAGTGGTATATATCGACACTGTGACCCGCCTGCGCTTACTGGCCCAGTTGCATATTAGGATCCACAGGATCCTGGTGTTGGGCCTGTTGTAGGAGGTCACCGTGGACTTCCTGACCCAGAGTCTGCATCAAGTTCTGCTCAGCAGTCTGGTCCATCATTGCATGGTTGTCTGCATCCTGTGGGAGACCTGGAGAACCAGACATATTAGAAATGGTGTCCTGTCCTGGTCCAGGTGCAATATGAGGGGCGTGTGCACCAGCAAGAGCCATCATCCCTTCAATTCCCTCCACATGCGCTTTGTCTTCTTCTCCTCGCTTCTTCTCTCGCTCGCGAGCTTCGTTCTTGGCAGCCTGTGCAGGGGCGCGGGTCTTGAGCTCTCCCGTGACAAACTTGAGATAATAAGGCACTTCGATACCACTTTTCAAAAAGAAGAGTTTGAGGTTGCGTGCTTTGTCCTTGAGTTGAACTTGATTACGATCTTTTAAGGACTCGTTAATCGTACCTCCCGGTCCGAACATGGCGAGGATCTGGCTCCAGTGAGGCCCCTTCACCCGATCCAGTCCAGCCATCAAGGCATTTTCTTCCTCAGTGGTCCACGGCCGACGTTGACTGGGAAGGCCTGCCCTACGGCTACTCGGGGAAGACTTGGCAGTGGCAGCCATACGAGCACGTTCATATAGTATTTGAGTAGGCTGTGACTGTGAATAGTGAGGTACACCAGGCATGTAACCGTAGTTTGCCGCCGCAGCATTGGCTCGAGCCGTAATCGATGCAGCGTTGGCGGCGGGGTTGTATTGCTGGAAATTGGCCTGAAGAGGACTTTGCTGGAATGTAAGTTGTTGAGGTTGTTGAGGCTGCTGATGGTATCCAGGTGGAGTAGGGCTGCCCTGGAATTGTTGCTGCATAGGCAGGCCGTGCTGTGGCGGAGTTGGTTGAGGGATTGGGGTCCCGTGAGCGGAGTGCTGCTGCTGGGGGGGCTGTTGCATCTGCTGAACCTGCTGAGGTTGTTGCTGATGCTGATGCTGTTGATGATGTTGTTGCTGCTGCTGCTGTTGTTGTTGTTGTTGTTGCTGCTGCTGCTGTTGTTGCTGCTGCTGAGACTGTTGAGAGCGTCTTAGCCCGTGGCCCTGCAGGGCGATCTGTGCCGCTCGCGCTGCTCGTGCGACAAGATCTCCGTGCACATTGCGATCAACTGGAACTTCCGGAGGCTGAGGAGCCACCGAGAACTGAGTTTCAAGGGGAGCGCTGGGTTGCTGCTCCTGAGTCTCGCTGGTGGAGGGTTGGCGCCCTTTCGCAGTCTTCTTCGTCTATCTCCCGTTAGCCGCATTCTGAATGGAGTGCATGAAAGGTTGGAGTGACAGACCTGTTGGTTATTGATGGCATCAAAATTCTTGCTAATGTAAGAGCTGAGATCTCTCAGAAAATCTTCCCAATGGTATTTTTCTGGCAATGCCTTCACTGCTTCTTCGTTGTTTATTTCACCAAGAAGAATATCACGGCGTGAACGGGCACGCTTGACAAAATCTGCTTCACTGGGGGCAAGCTGCCTTGTGCCCGGCCGCTTGGCAAGCAGGCGCTGCTCCAGATCCTCTGGGAAGAGGTCGTAGAGCAGCTCAGTCCTCGTACGTTCCCGGCTGTTCATGGACGCGATAAATGCTTGGGTCTTAAGTTCGAGGAACAATGCACCCTGAACCTTGAGAAGACGACTTCCCTCCGACACAAAGACATCGAGGAAGTGGTCATTCAATTCGGCGAAGCTGATGTCCTGAGTCCCAAAGATACTTGAGACAAAGGAAGCCAGGTTTGCCTTCCTGATGATATCCACTTGAGAAGGTTCGGTCAGATCGAGTTCTGTCGCAGACAGGAATGCAGTTTTCGTAGAATAGACTCTCTTAGTATGATCAAACAGCGAACGCATGGTTGCATAAGCCTGCCCATTCTCTGAGTCGGGCTCAGACACGAACGAGGTAATATCCTGGTAAGAGGATTTGGCCAATAGGGTCAGGATCTGGGTCGACTATTGATTGGGCTACAATCAGCGTCCAAATATCGTGGAAGTGTGGCATCTCTACCTACCAGATTGTCAAGAATTGGCAGACTCTGGATCTTGAGATGAGAGTTGGCTTTGAGATAAACGACGCCTTTAGAGGCAGGTGCTCCAGCATCATTTGTCTCTTGCTTCTCCTTTTGACTAGCCGCGAATTGTTCTTCTACACGCTCTGAATGACCTATAATATTAGATATCACTGCAGCCACATCTTGCGCAGGATCAGGATTTCCCGCGGGAACCGCACCGTTGTCAGTCCCGTTTTCACCTTGATCGTGACTGCCATTCAGATTCTCCCCGGCCTCAAGCGCCCCCGTATCCAGTGCTGAAGCCAGTTCTTCCTCTATCTGGTTTCCTGCAGTGATATTGTTCTCCTCCTTGGTCGGGAAAGAGGATGCATCAAAGGTATCAGGGCCGGAGGTCCGGCGTTTCTTGAACGCCCTTGGGGAGAGAGATCCATCGTCCTCATCAAGCGAATGCGAGACCTTCCCGAATTCTGCCATTGAAGCAAGTTAGCATGATGCTGTATCATTATGTTGTAGAACTGCGCGGGATAGAGACGAGAAAAAGTGATGCGTTCACCTGAAGCCGGGAGACAAGTAACAGAGGAAGGTAGCTACAGCCACGGCCACTCACCATTATTTTCATCAGGCACGGACGAAGTCGGGAAGGTAGAGGACGTCTTCCCATCCGAAGACAACCTCGAGCCTCGTGTACTTACCATGGCGGCCGAATCTATCCTGTATGCAGGTCGATCTGACTTCCAAGAGAAGAAATGAGGGTTTAGGGGTAGGGCGCGGGCGTAGGGCTTTGGAGGAGGCTCCGCTTACTTAGCTGCTGAGAAATTTTTGCGCTTATGCCGGGAAAGCCTCCGATCCCGAGATGGGAGATCGCACGCCAGACTAATTCGATCTATCTCGGGTATCGCATGGAGTTCTTACAAGCGAGTCTTATCACAGCCATCGTCTAATTATTGCTCTACGAGATAAATGTGAAGCAAATGCATCCTATCAACTTGTTGGTAGTGGCCAAAGTGCTCGAGCACATTCGCACGTGACAACTATGTCCATTTCCTGCCTCAGGCTGCAACTCAAGCGTCACGGGACAGCTCTCTTGCTCTCTCCTTGGTCGGCTAATATGTATTTAACTATATCAAAGCAACAATAGGCACTGCTTACTTCTTGCCATATAACACTGTTTTCATGATGATCTCCGACTTCTGATCTTCTTGCATTGTTGGAGATAGACCGTCCCGTCGGGAATAATTTCATCTGCTAGGAACCGTACATGCCATTCCTTAAGTAGATATCTAGCGTCTCGACGTTGTCTTTCTCTGTTCTTAACATCAACCGACGTTGATCGTCTTAGGTGGATTCCACCAACTTTTGGTATTGTGGGATCAGTCGTAAGACTGAACCTACGCTCCTCCTGCGTCATTGACTGGTTGTGTCCTTTCACCAGACTGACGTGATATATATGTTTCTCTGCGGTATCAACGGTTACGGTCCGCTGGTTCCCGGCCAGCGAAGCTTCCGCATTTAGTACTAGAAGGTTGCATCAGAAATGCCTTGATGAGCCTTGATTTCCGACCAAGAAGTACTATTCACACAATTCGAACCAAGGGACTGCTCAAGGCTATTTGCAACGAGGTCCTGGGCGCCAAGCATGTATTGTGCCAGAACCCCGCGCTCCATCGCGATAAGGACCGATGATCAAAGCGTTTTCCCGCTGTAGATCCCGCCCGCTCTGTATATTTCTACACCTCTCCAAGAAATGGAAAACGTTATGAAGATGAAATCTCCAGGATCTTATCAGAAGAACATGACGTCTAGGCTGCGGGTGGGGTTGTTCCCCGAATTCTTGAAGATGTCCTCGTATAGCAATCCGCAACGGCTCTCTGCCCAATTGCGCAATGATCTATATGAGATTGCTTTTTATTTAACTTCGCGATTTTAAGCACAGAATTTCGTCACATCTAGCGCCAGAACTATATTCACTAATGCATACACGTGGAAAGCAATGTAGGTTACTATGTAGTTAGGATCACCGCAACCCTGTGCAAGCTAAGGGCCAGCTGCTCACACGACCTATTCGAAAAGGTCAAAGCATATTTCCTATCATCCTGACATTCTGGAATTGTATCCGTTTTCAGCTTTAGAGCCTCCGCAATTTGGTGATCTGCCCTCCATTATCGTTTATCGACGAGGGGTTCTAGCCCAAGCGAGGTACCAGCTCTTCGGATTTGGCGGATACCATGCTCTGAGGTCATCCGACAATTACTCAATGGCCCAGTCCCTTGAGGCATCGAGATACTTATTCTTGCTGTTACCCAGAAGGAAAAAGCTTTGATAGGCATTCTCAGTCATCTCCTACTGACACTCCTGGAGTCCAGCTGGTTCTGGAGGGTAGATTCGAGTTCCTCGTCATTGGAATCTATATAGATCCTTATCCCTAGTGTGCAGGCCACTCTACCCTCCCACACCATACCCATAAAACAAGATGCGACTACTACTTGCCGCAATTACTGCCCTGGTGCTGCAGGCCCAGGTCGTTTGGACACAGGCTCTCACAGAGACGATCTGGAGTGTTGTCGCCTTTACACTATATGGCGATACCACACCGACTGCTTTCTCCGTGCCGCGCCGATTGACATCTCTCGGGGCCCAAGATTTATACACGGCTGGTTCTATCTTCCGCGACAGATATGTGGCCTTGATTTCCAATGGCAATCAATCGCACACGGGAGTTCAAGGGATATCCCCCTACATTCTGAGTGCAGATCAAGTGAACATATATTCGACTTCGGATCAGTTTGTTGCTGCCTCAGCTCAAGCATTTATCCAAGGGCTTTATCCTCCTCTTAGCATATCATATAATGGCACCTACCTCGATTCCGCCTCCACTTTGGCCAACGGCTCAGTTGTCAGCTATCCGCTCAATGGCTATCAATATGCCGACATCTATACAGCAGGCTGGACTGACCCCTATTCGACCGCAGTGGCCGGACAGACTGACTGCTTCACGCACCAAATGTCAGAGTGGGCATACCAGAATACCCCGGAATTTTCCCAAATCAAGGAAGATACGCTTGGATTCTATGCCTATATTTACGAACTTGCGCTTACGGGCGTATACGATGAGGACCATGCGAATTACGAGAACGCTTACGATATCTCCGAATATCTGGAATATTCGTATTTGCATAATTCCACTTTGCAAGATATCCTGACTGAAGAGGATATCAGTTATGCAAGAGCGCTCGCAGATCAGTATGTCTATGCGACGAATGGCAACGTCACAGGATACGGCCAACGGAGCAACGATAGCCAGGTTTCGACCATCGCCGGAAGGACCATGGTACAGCTCGTCGTGGATTCCTTCAACTCTAGCATCCAGGCGCAAGGCTCTGAAGCGAAAATGTCCCTGATATTCGGAAGCTACGAGCCCGCTGTGGCGTTTGCAGCGCTAGCCCAGATGTCAGATCTCAACTCCAACTTCTACGGACGTCCAGTTCCCGGTGCTTCGCTCGTTTTCGAGCTGTTCAGTTACGAGAGTGAATCGAACGTCGAGTACCCCAGTGTCTCCGATCTCTACGTTCGGTTCCTCCTCCGCAACAGCACTGATGCCTCAGAGGGCTTTACGTACTATCCACTGTTTGGCTACAGTCCCAGCCAGATCGCTGTTCCGTACACAGAATTCGTGGCGGAAATTGCTCAGTTCGCCGTATCCTCCACAGCAGAATGGTGCGAGATCTGCGGAAGCGAAGCGATCTTCTGTTCTGGTTCAGTCCCCTCGGACTCGGAAGAGCGAACCGGCGCCTCGAAGAAGGGACTTAGTCTTGCTGGTGCAGGAGCCATTGGTGCATGTGTCACTCTTGTTACTACAGCTTTAGTTGCTGCTGTCGTTCTCCTGTGTGGTTTCCGCATTCAACGAAAGCAAAGGTCCGCAATGGGAGGCTTCAAGGGAAATAAGAAGCTCGCTAGCGATACCGATGTGACTTTCAAGAGCCCGTTCGGAGGCGCCATCAAGACTAGCGAGGCCCAGACGGAAGAAACCCCCAATCTTGGAGCGACTACCAGAGGTCATGAGAGACAGGGAAGCTGGGAGCTGGCTCAGCAAAAGAAAGAGACTGAGGCGGATAATGCACCCAAGGCCAGTCCTGATTTTGACCACCATGAGGATGAGCATGTCGATCCTTTTCAGGACCCGGTCAAGCCGCATGAGAGCGTCTAGAGGTTGGAAGAGGAGGTTTGGAGGCTTATGCAGTTGTCATGTTTTTCTGTCATAGTATGGAGAGACGGGAGAGGATGCGGGAGGCTTTACCTTAATACTACTTCAGGTAATCTTTTTGAATATATCATGATACCAGCAGACACAGTCCATCTCCAGATAGCACAAAGGATACTTGTCAGCGTGCCTGAATGTCGCCAGGGTCACTTAGAAGCAACACTCCAAGGTCACGGGACGTTGTTGCCATATGCTGAAGCATCTGGGGGACACCTTCTGGGGGACACCTTCCCCCCTGGATATAGAACGCGCTAGCCGTGACAACAACAGAAGAAAAACACTCACCTGAGAGTTGCTTTGTTCTTCTCTGCTCCCAGTCACTCCCATTTCATCACAGTACCTCCGCAACCTCCAATCCTTCCAAGATGAAGTACGATATCCCAACCCTGCTGGCCATGAGCCCCAACGGCTCTATCGATATTGGCAAGTTCAGTGTCCATGCACTGGAAAGTAAGTATCTTTTCACGTCACTGGAATAGAGAAACATGAAGACACTGACGCGTGAGCCAGACAACCTTCTTAGCCGCCGCAGAGCAAGTGCGAACATTTTGACTGAACGCTCTGTCAACCGCTCTCGTGTGGCTTCGAGCTTCTCTGCTACCCATAGCGAGGACTCTCCCTTTACTTCAGGAGGCCCTCTTCAATATCCCTGCCGGCAGCCTCGCAACGCTCCGCATGGAAATCTGGCACAGACAGACGTTGGATTTGCTCGTTTCCTCAAAGAGCACGCATCCCCTAAGTACCACCGCGTCACTGCTGGAGGACGCATCGTTCCCATGAATTCAGAACTGCCCGCTCCGCAGTTCAAGCTGCCGACGAAAAAAGAAGAAGCGGCCAGCTCCGGTAATCATCGCAGGTCTGAGGCTCTGACTGAACGCAGAGCCAGCAGCAGTGGAATACACATTGCTCCTACACGAGATGCTCATGGTAACGCCAACTCCAACGCCATAGAACATCCTTCCATCTCGGGAACCGTAGGGAGTGCTGAAGCGCCGTGTCCAGCTTTTGATGGACCCGGCTGTGATGCTCGAATCCCAGGACCCCAGCAGACAGCGCCTACCGTGCAGAATCTTTGCTCCCAGCCTCACCTTGCCTTAGGGGCCAACAACACTCACTCTTCTCAACCGGTACAAACGTATCAAGAGTGTATGACATTCGCACCAAACCATGGAGCGTATACTATATGTGCTGATCAGGTCAACTGGCTTCCAAACAATAGCTCCCTCACTGCGCAGAGAGCCCCGACACCATTTCTGGCCGCCCCGACCCAGCAGTCTGCAGCTGGACCAGTCTCCCCATTCGGAGTGCCAGTAGGAAGTATCCCTGGTATGTTCCCCTCGGGAAACACCTTGAAGTTACCAAGCGGAGCTCCGTTTTATCCTCTAGTCGGGATGAGCTCTACTCCAATCATTGGTCCAGTCTTCCCTTCCGTGAATCAGTCACTGCTTTCCATGCCACTGCCGCAAGAATCTGCAATCCAAAAGTCTCTACAGGAGGCAAACAAACAGTACGAGACTCTTTCGGCTCAGCTTTCGAGTATTGACAGATACATGGCGCTCCATAACTTTGACCGGGACCACAGTTCGAAGAAGATATTGGTTGAAAACCGAATGCAGCTGGTGCGGGAGCTGGATGCGACACGCCTGTACAAAGAGCAGCTCGAGTCAAACCTGAGACAGCAGGAGCTCCTGACATCCACTGACAACCGGGCAGCGTGTGCATCTGGATTCGAGTCCATGTTTTCCTCAATGCGCCTGGGGGATATCTCAAATAATGCGAGTATGCAGAACATTTGGCTTCCTGCTCTAGCTGCCGGCAATGCACATTCAATCTGGACGCCGCCCATCCAAAACGCCTTGGCATCAATGCTGCCAGCTAACGAATCACTCAACGCATCTTTTCCCTACCAGTTCCCAGCCATAGGAAGCATGGCTTCAATGCATAGCGCCTTTGCATACGGAGATCCGCGTATGAGTACCGGGAATGTCTACAATGACCAACAGAATCGTCCCGACTGGGTCATAGGTGCAAGCCACGATGTGAATAACCAGACGATGCATGCACTTAGCACTGAGCAGACAGGAGCGAAAGACATGGGCGCAGAAAATGATGGCTGGATAGCTCCTATGCAGTCAGCCCCGCTGGAGATCAGTCATATTTACCGCAAGATCGAAGAAGCTGCTAAGCATGGAGAGCCCATCGAGGAGCTGCTCAAAGAACTTACAGCCGTGACCACGAGACTTTCTCAGCCGCTGTCTGTAGAACATGTGGCTCTCCGTCCTCAAAGGTCATCGTTTGCTGCCACAGACAGTCACGGAGATGGAATCCAAGTCAAGTCGCAGGGCAAAGCGGCCCATGTAGGCGAAGACGTCAAATGTGCCGAAGCAGCACAGAAACGCAACCAGTCCTTTACATCGAATGGAAAGGCCAGAGCAAAGGGAAAACCGCGTAAATCAGGACCGAGCAGCGTTCAGTCTTCAGGTAGAGGATATCAAGGGTTACGTGAAGTGGAGGATGATGATGACGGCAAATCTTGCTATTCTTGCCTTTCAACTACTGACTCCTGGGCAACTATCCAGGAAGGAGAGTAAGTACCATTGCTGGATTAGTAGTGTGCGAAGAGAAACTGATGTCGATAATAGCAAGCGCTGGCTTGCGCGAGAGGCCGCCAAGGAAAGACTTGATGATGAATCAAACGAAGGGTAAGTTGGCGCTCTCCGAGTAATCATATGTATGGTGAACTAACCAATGCACCTATACAGAGTTGAAGGAGCTTTAAGCTCTGGAAAGAGCAGAGGTAGATCTGGGCTTGGGAATCGAGCTGTGAACATCCGCAACACCGTCGAGTGGATCCAGAACATTGACCACGAAGCTGCTCCGGCGCAAGAGCCGCGAAACGCCTCGTCCTCTTCCTCTAACCTGGGCAATCAGGGGGTCGTCAAGCAGAGCAGTTCGCAGACTGGCCCACCGTGGAAACGCAACCAACGCCGAGGACACTCGTCTAAGAAGGGATGCGCACCGGCTGTCTCTCAGAATGTCAATGCCTACGGATTCCTACCCCCATTTGATGGACCTGGAGATCAGTCAGAGACGGGGGCGTCTCGCACCGACGATAACCACGTGGGAGACGGCTATTCACGCCCGAACGAGACGCACCGGCCACATACAGCACAACAGCCTTGGTACAAGAAGAGACTGCGTGACAAGCCGGCGGCAGATGAGGTGCGCGAATTCTTTCGACGCATCGAAGCGGACGAAGAGCAGATGATGATGATGCATAAGTACCAGATTGATGACGGCCGCGACGAAGCCCGTTAACTAGGATGGTCAAAGACCGGAAGCATAACGGCAATCGCAGCATCTGGCACGATAGACACATTTGAGCGGACGACTTCGGACTTAGGGACAGCATTGTGGATTTGACGCCTGGCGCTTGGAGATATCCTGGTACTGATAGTATGATTAGCACGTTGTTTGTATCAGCAGGTTAGTTTCGTTGATTGGAACGGCCGTTTATGTGGAGAGGCGGTGATTGGTGGATTGGCGGATGGCAGAGGTGAAACCGGCTGCCATCACCGGCAGACCGTCGTTGTACGCGCTTTTAGTCGAGTCTCCCTTGAGACCATTATTGCTTAGCTAGCACTGCTGACGGATGTACTCGAGCTTCATGAATGGATCAGTTAAGCCTGCAGTGGCACTGCAGAGTTTTTGATTTCGCCTCATGAGTAAGTACTGGTAGTAGTGCTGGACAGGTAGACGGACGTTGGATCTCGCCACTTGCCGCTAGACTCAGGTCATTCATGCTGCAGACTCGGCATTGGTGCTCATAGTCCGGGACTAGTGCCGCCCAGGGGTTGGTGGATGAATTTGAACTAGAAGGAGGAGGCTCAGGGACAGAGCGGAATGTGCACGATGATCGAACGGAGCAGGATGAGTTCGGATGGATGGACGAGATGGGGTCAGAGATGGGCAGAGAGACCAGAGGAACCAGTCATTTTAACTAATTGCTCCAGGCATCAATAATAATAATAAGAAGAAGAAGAAGAATAATTAGTTAGTTAACCAAGAGAACAAGAGAAGAACCGCGGGCGAACCAAGCCAGACGCGTGGCCTGAGGCAACTGCTGGTTACAGTGGCAGTGCTTCCAATGAAATAATCGCGATGAACGATCGCAATCACCTCTCAGTCTCGGCCGGGTCGACCTGGGCCAACTAGGTAGGTTGGTTAACTAACATACTAGTTAGCTAGTTAACTACCTAGCTATCTGTCTATCCAAGGCAGTTGAGCTACCTGAGGTTATTCAGTTCTCGTCTCGACTCTCGACTTTCAACCCCGTTCTCGGTCTCCACCTGGCACTTCCTCTTCCCTCCATTCCAACTGACCTCACTTGACTCTCTCCTTGTTCTCCGGCAACCTCCTCCCACCCATCCTGAAATTCCTCCATGTGCCTCCGTTTGTCCTGTCATTGAGGCATCTGCCCATTCGCATTTCAGACAGAGACTCTCTCTCTGTCTGCCGGGACATAGCCGGAATTTCGACGGTCGTCCGCGCGCTTGTTTCCGCCCGGTGATAGCCCGTTATCGGTGCTGGCGCTCGTTCCCGCTGCGTTGCTGAACAATCCGGCCAACCCGCCTTCCCAGGCCCTCCTTGTCCGTCGATCGACCTGTTCGTCCTGTCATTGGCCTCCAGCGGCTTCATCTTTATTATTATAACCGTCTGCCAGGACGGATTCAGCAGTCATCCGCCATGACTCAACTCTTCACGTCGAACAACACGCCTGCGGTGGGCTCTGAGAAGCGCGGCAACTTTCCGGGCATCTCTCTCGCCTCCAGGAAACATTCGGGCGACTCGAACAGCAGCCACCTGCCTGCGAGGATCAAGAACTTTTTTCGAATCAACAGTAACGGCTCCCACGGTAGCAATCAGAATAGCAATGACCGCGATCGGGAAGGGGGCCAGTTGCCGGCTCTGAAGATCGAGCCAAAGGAGTCCAAATCCACCTTCAAACAGTCTCGTTTCCTGCCTACAATCGGCCGTAATCGCTCCGCCACGGTTGCCAGCGAAGGAAACCCGCTCGATGACGGCCTCTCACCTACCGCTAATGCCAACCCATACTTTGCTCACCAGGGCCAGCCAGCCCTGCGCCATCGCAACGAAGGCTCCGTACCCTCCTCTCCGCCAGACACCCCCGAGCTTCAGGTCGAGGGAATCTCTCCTGAGGACCAGGCGACAACTGCAGGAAAGGAGGAACTGGCGCGGAAGCTGCGTCGAGTCGCATCGGCGCCGAACGCCCAGGGGCTCTTTTCCGGAAACAAGGCCGATGAGCGACCTAACACGGCGGAGCTTGGAAAGGAACCCTTAATAGAACATCCGGGAGACAGTCCTAAACTCAGCCTCGTCGATCAGTCGGGAGAATCGAGCCCGTCTTTGCCTGTGCCCAAACTTGGCCCAGATAGCAAGCTGCCTTCCCCTGGCCAGATCAGAAACTCAGTTGCCTTTAGACGGACCTATAGCTCGAATTCGATCAAGGTCCGCAATGTGGAGGTCGGTCCTGGGAGCTTCGACAAGATCAAGCTCATTGGAAAGGGAGATGTGGGCAAGGTATATCTGGTTCGAGAGAAGAAGTCGAGTCGGCTGTATGCCATGAAAGGTGAGACAGTTGGCTTTGGGAAAGCGTTCCTTCGAGAATGTTCAAATTTCTGACTGAACTAGTTCTGAGCAAGAAGGAGATGATTAAGCGTAACAAGATCAAGCGTGCGTTGGCAGAGCAGGAAATCTTGGCTACCAGCAACCATCCCTTTATCGTGACGCTGTATCACTCGTTCCAATCGGAAGACTATCTTTATCTCTGTATGGAATATTGCAGTGGTGGTGAATTCTTCAGAGGTATGCGATGGACGTTTCCTAGGTATTCTCATTTGGCAGATGATTAACGCTGTATAGCCCTACAAACACGCCCGGGAAAATGCATCCCAGAGGACGACGCTCGATTCTATGCGGCAGAGGTAACGGCAGCTCTGGAGTATCTCCACCTGATGGGCTTCATCTACCGTGACCTAAAACCGGAAAACATCCTGCTTCACCAGTCTGGGCATATCATGTTGTCTGACTTCGATTTGTCCAAACAATCTGGTCCTGGCGGTGCCCCTACCATGATCCTCGGACGCAACGGGACTTCGTCGACCTCTCTACCCACCATCGACACCAAGTCGTGCATTGCTGATTTCCGCACTAACTCCTTCGTGGGCACGGAGGAATATATCGCTCCAGAAGTCATCAAGGGATGTGGCCACACCAGTGCGGTAGACTGGTGGACCCTGGGAATCTTGATCTACGAGATGCTCTACGGGACTACGCCATTCAAGGGGAAGAACCGCAACGCTACTTTTGCAAATATCCTGCGGGACGAGGTTCCCTTCCCCGAACACTCGGGGGCACAGCAGATCTCAAAGTAAGTCTGGGGCGCTTAGTATTCTGACATGGCGATGGTGCTAATATTATGACAGTCTCTGCAAGTCTTTGATCCGTAAACTTCTCATCAAAGATGAGACGAAGCGACTGGGTGCCCGTGCAGGTGCCTCAGATGTCAAGACACACCCCTTCTTCCGACAGACCCAGTGGGCTCTGATCCGTCATATGAAGCCGCCAATGATCCCGCATCAAGGCCGTGGGATCGACACGAGCAACTTCCGCAACATGAAAGAAAGCGCAAGTGTCGATATTGGCGGAAACAGCCCGAGCAAGATGAAGGGCGTCCCGATGGACTCTGGACTTTCTACTCCTGGTGGAGAGATCGCGGATCCGTTTGAGGAATTCAACAGTGTGACATTGCACCATGATGGTGATGAGTGATAATCACTGCCGTCGATATGATCTTTTCCAAGACATAGGGTAGGTCCGCTCTTCAGCTTGAGGGCCAATGCTGCATTCACAAGGACGGACCCTGCGGTCTAGACCATGACGAATAACGGTATATGCGCTGAAAGAAGTTTTTCGGTCGGTCTCATAGTCGGCGTTTTGGGAGTGATTTGGAATCTGGCTGGTTTGCCTTGCGTGTGATGTCTTTGTGTGCTTTATTGCTGGCTCTTTTATGCGAAGTAGAAGGACGTTTGATCCGACGCTTTCATCTAGAACGTCTCCACTAATTGTTGGCTCGAGGTCCCGAGTGCTTCAGCCACGCTGTTCTGGCCGCAGAGGCCTCGACCGTGCTGGTGCGTTTATCAACCCAGCAAATTTGCTTTTCATCTTACGGTCTCTGGAACTTATTGTTGATGGATACGGTTTGCCTCGCCCCATACAGTTTCTTCCTTGTTCCCTTACGAAAACGAGACTACCTGTGTCTTTCTAGGCGTGACTACACGCTTTACACGCTTCTTGCAGAGTATGGCGTTTCCGACCCCGTTCCCCTTCTTGTTTCTGCTTTTCTTTGCTTCTCATGAGAAGCCGTGTGCGTTATGAGTACACTTGCTGTTCATTCTAGCGGTGACGAGACCAGATGAGACAAGATAAGATGAGATGCATTGATCTTGACCTTTCTCTTTTTTACTATGTGCAGTCTTGGTCTTTTGCCAGATTGGCCAGATATCTGGGCCTTTCCATCTTCCTCATGGCGGCCCGATTCCCACTCCAGCAGACTGATATCGAGTACTGTATCGATGATACATGCAGAAACCTAGCGCCATGTCAAATTGTAGCACTGTATTTTATTATTACTAGTTAAAGACCATTTGAGAGCAAAGACCAGTGTTAGTAAAACTATCCATTAACTAAAATGATCCAACCTTCGAACAGGCCTCATAGCAAGTAGTGCGCCTACCTTTGAAGTTCGACATGAGCGGACTGCCCGCCCGTGCTAAAACGCGTCCTTGGAGTTGCAATATCTCCGCCCCGCGCGGACAGAAACAATTGAACTGCCAGTCTCCCCTCACCGCCCCAAAACTACACAATAATAGCAAAGCGCTGACTTAAGAGCACTGCAGTCTTAGCTGAGAAGACGATCGTCGTTGTCATTGTTTTTTCTTCTCTGAATATACATACCATTGGGGTACGATCTGGTACCTCCTTTTTCTCTTTCCTGGCTTGTCCCCCACCTGCAGCCTTCCACCTGCCAGAGACTACGAACGATCGAAGTTGTACACCATAACCGGACAAGACAAGACAGCTCTAATTGCTTCTCAGGAGCAGCAATAGAGTAAAGCAGAAGACCACCAAAAAAAGAAAGAAGAAAAAGGAAAAAAAAAGAAACCATGTCCGGCGACGACACTACCACAAACCTCACTTCCTCCACGACAGAGAACCCCCTCCTCCGTCCATCCAATCCATTAGTCTCGGATCTCGAACAAGAAGTCCTAGATGAATATACACGATTACTAGAAAATGTGAATAAGGTTAGTTTAGTTATTCCCCCTCATCCCTCTCCCCTCATCCCTCTCTCCTCATTTCTCTCTATTCTTGAAGACCATACTAACCACCAATATTCTATCCTTCCCCCTACAGCTTTCCGACAAACTCGCCGATCTATCAGGAAACCCATCATCAATGACTCTCGATGGACTTCGTCTTCTCGAACGCAAAACCGCTACCGTGTGCACGTTACTCAAGGCCAGTGTGTATAGTATCGTGTTGCAGCAGCAGATCTATAACGATGAGGAGAATAATGAGGTTGGTGGGGATGGTGGGGCCGGTTATGAGGGAGATGGTTATACTATGGGGATGGGTGATGTTACGATGAGTTAGGAGGGGGTGTGTTTGTTTGGAGATGGGATGAGGGCGCATACTTTTTTTTTCTCTTTTTCGTTTCGTTTTGTTGTGTTGAAAGACGCATGAATACCCGGGTTTCATTGGGCTGGCGTTTGTGTCGAGGGTGTTTATACATTTTCTGATTGAGGATGGGGTAGATGTTGTTGTTTTTATTACTTTGGAAGTGTATAGGGCTGCGAATGCGATCGTATAGTACATACTTCCTAAAGACAGGTTGATGAGATTTGTATACTGTACAGTTGTTTTGTGTTGTTTAGTTGGGATCAGATGAACACGTCTGAAAAGATCCGTGAAGACACTTAGCGTAATCTAGCTTCAATGGATATCTATTTTTCCTTCGTAGTCTTTTTGGATAAAGGGGATGATCCTATGCAGTTACAAGTACATGTGAATATGAAATCAAAAAATGGAATTACGTACAGCACCGGGCAGAAAAAAGACGGTTGGAAAATGAAATGACAGCATCTTCTCTGACTCCGTGCCTGCGCTTTGTGTATCGTGCCCATACTCGTACAGCCCATCTAAGCATGCCAGATAGAAAGGCGGCCAAAGAAAAAAATAAAGCCTAATCCATATCAAAACAGTGGCTCGTTATATAGAAGTGGCTCAAGCAACCCGCCAGCCTGTCAAGGACAAGGGATAGAGAGGAATGAGGGTACATTTAGACCCTGCCGGCGTAGTAGACCTTCCGCACATCGACCAGCTTCTTGCCCCTGGCGCGGGCAACGTCCTCTGGGTTCCGCTGGCTCATCAAGGCCTCGTAGGCGGCCTTCACCGTGTTCATGGGGTTCCTCGAGCGGGTGACTCGTGCAGCCAGATCATGAATACCGGCGGCTCGGCACATTTCGAAGATCAAGTGCTGACAGCGGAGACCAAAACCTGAAAGCAAGCATCACTCGTTAGTCAAGAACTCTAGATATGATACGGAAAGGACGAAGCCATACCTGGAGGACGGTTCATCAATAGCAGCTCGACAGCTCCAACCTTTCCTCGGACATCACCGAAGATAGTACGGTTCTCATAACGTTGGATCGGCTGCATGTTTCTGATGGCTCGGTACTTGGATTGTGTCATCGCATCGCCCGACTCTTCGGACTTGGCCTCTCCAATACCGAGGAGACCATTGCCGTTACCGGCAATTGACAGACAGTACTGTCTGCGGACCTTACCCAGACGTGTCTGGTTGACGACTGCGTGCGAAACCAGAGTCTTCAGCTTCAAAGACCGGATCATGTCGGGAGTGTAACCAGTGGCCTGGAGTAGGCGCTTCAACGCATCCGTCATTTCCTCCGACTCCTTTCCTTTCTGTTCGCCCTCCTTGACGGCATTCTGGGGCCTGGGGTCTTGAGTCAGAGACTCTCCCTCCTTGAACAGCGGCGGCACCAGCGCAGTGTGTGGGTTGAGCTCATTCTCCTCCTTGCCCTTGGTCAAGCGCAGGGTCTCCGCGAAACGGACCCAGTCAGCCGCGGTTGCATTTTCAGGCATCTCTGCGAAGAAGCGAGCAAAATCGGCGGCGAAGTCATCATCATCCTTGAGTTCCGCGTTGTAGTCGGAGTTGGACTCGGGTGCCCGGACGTGCTTGTCGACCACCGGCTCGATTGTTGAGAAGTCGTCCAGATATTGGAGCTTCATAGGATCCCTTCGGATTGCAAACTGCTCTGCCAGGTCCTTCGGGTCGATCGCAGACTCACCAGCCTCGATAGCGGCGATCTGAGCCTCCGAATACTCCTCGGAAAGACGCGCCTTCTCCTCCTCGGTGTACGGCTTGAAGTCCTCCGGCTTGAGATCGCGAGTGATATCCTGGATATTCTTCAGATCGGTCGCCTTGATATTCGGGTACTTTGGCTTCCGGTCAAACTGTGCAGCTGATACAGAGAACTGTCGTCGAGGCACGCGAGCGCCGGTATTGACAGTTCGAGAAAAGCTGCAGAACAGACATCGTGCCGACCGTGAGACGCTCATGGCGACGACTTGTTGTGCTCTACCCCCAGAAAGGGCCCTCTGCAAGCCCCAATGGATGGCAGATGAGGCAGGGGAACGAGGTGGTGGTGGTGGGTGTTCCTGGTGGAGGAGCAGAGCAGCAAGAGGATTGCCGGGATGAAGTTCGGAGAAAGACAAATTCTCATGGAGCGATTCGGCCTCTCACCGTCCGCGCATTTCGCCTTAGCCTTTCCCTAAAGATTATTTCCCCCGGCGCAAACCACCCCGCTTCGTTCTTTTTTTTCTTTTCCCCCACGGCGACTTTGTCTCCTTCATGTTTAGCAGGTTATTTCCTCGTGGTCTTTCCTGTATCCATTCGAGTTCTGCGCTTAATATTGCACGACGCAACCTCCACATCTCCTACCAGCCAACGAACCAGCTTCCTCCGCGGAATGCGCAGTTCCGCGCCGCAGTGATGCCTCACCCTGCAGATAGACCACGACACGAATCGAAGAGACGGAGAAAGGCGGCGGAGAAAGCAAACAAAGGAAGCGGCTTCGATCAGGTCCTTCAGCTTGATATCGACAACCTGCTGAAGAAGAGCAGAGAAGAGAAGGACCAAGATGGCGAGCAAGCGACTGGCGCAGTGCAGCTGCCCGAACCATTTACAGAGATTGAAGTGAAGATCACAGAGCTGTCCTCGACTGGAGATGGTCTTGCGCTCACTGATAACGGCGACCATGTCTACGTTGTGCCATTTACCGTTCCTGGAGACAAGGTCCTCATCAAGGTCATCAGACACTTCCGAGATCTTTCCTATAGCACGGCGGACTTTCTGAAGGTTATCGAACCGGGCCCTCAAAGGAACGATTCTCTTATAGGATGCGGCTATTTTGGAAAATGCTCTGGGTGTCAATTGCAAATGCTGCCGTATCAGGAACAACTCGCCCACAAGAAGAAAATCGTCGAGAAGGCATATGCCAACTTTTCTGGTCTGATCCCGGAACTAGTGCCTGCTATCGATGATACCTTTGGCTCTCCTCTGCAGTACGGCTACCGGACGAAGCTCACGCCGCACTTCACCACACCTGGAGGATTCTCCCGGAACAAGAAAAACAATAAACCTAAGGACCCTGCTGATATTGAGATCCCCCCAATTGGATTCACAATGAAGAACCGACGAACCGATATGGATATTGAGGATTGCCCTCTGGGAACAGATATCGTGCGCAGGGGTCTTAAGAGGGAAAGGAAGAGGGTTATAGAGAACATCCAGGAGTTCTCCAAGGGAGCCACGCTCCTTATGCGTGAGTCTACGACACGCGTGAAGAAGGAAGCGGCGAACAACAAAGAATCGAACGGGACAGCAAAGCAACCGGTCGAACAGAAGGATGGCCAAACGTCGAATTCCAAAGATGATGAAGACGTTATCCGTATTGAGCACCCGGATTATATCGAAGAGAAACGCTGCATCACTGACAACAATGCTACCTCTATCGAATATATCGACGATTTCATCTTTACGAACAAAGCTGGCGCTTTCTTCCAGAATAACAACTCCATCCTCTCCGGTTTCACCGAGTACATCCGCCAACACGTCCACCCCAAGAATCCCCGCCCCGACGAGAAGCCCATCAAGTATCTCCTCGACGCATACTCTGGCTCTGGCTTGTTCACCATCACCCTGTCTACCCTCTTCAAATCCTCCCTAGGTGTTGATGTTGCAGGCGACTCCATTGCCTCCGCACGCCAGAATGCCCGCGCCAACAATCTCAGCAACACCGGCTTCGCAGCCGCAGATGCAACCACCCTCTTCAAGGATGTCCCCTATCCTGCCGACCAGACACTGCTAGTCATCGACCCTCCCCGCAAGGGCTGCAGTGATGACTTTCTCAATCAGCTACTCGAGTACGGCCCCAGACGCGTCGTGTACGTGAGCTGTAACGTCCACACGCAGGCCCGTGATGTCGGTGTCATGGTCCAAGGAGACAAGGAGGGCAAATGCCGTTATGAGATCGAGAGTATTCGAGGCTTTGACTTCTTCCCGCAGACGGGACATGTCGAGGGCGTGGCCATCCTGAACCGGGTACATGAGCCAACTGCTGCTCCGACTGTTTCCATCGAGTCATAGATGAGCATGTACTATCTCTCAAAAGTGCACAGGTTGGCGTTATGGGTCATTAAAAAAGAGGGGAAATGGGTTTTATCACAGCGCTCTAATTTGTATATATGACAGCCCAGCATTCTCGGGAAATCTTTCCCAGGTAAGAAAAGTAGTATAATATTTTGGATTCAGCTTATCTTATCTACATAGCTCTGCGAAGACAACGAACTAACTTTTACTGTCAATGTACGATCCTGGGAGATCTTTGACCGGCAAAGTTTTAAATATATCCTTACTGCTGGGCCCTCGTACTCCCTAATACACAGCTTATGTAACAATGTTTCCCCATGGTCGGCGAGATTGAATATGCATGAAGCTGACATTGATTCGCTTGGGATGGAGAAGTTCTGTAGACTCGTCTTCGAGTACGTTATTCTCAATTGAGTGCACTAGTTGTTAACGAAGCCCAGTACTGTATACGAGACCGAGAATATGCAAAATACAACGGTTATCAATGCTTGCATGCGCTCGCGCTCCTATCATGATTTATAACTTGTAGCTAACTATCTACTTGCATAAGAAGAACCTGCGAATTTTACAAGAAATATGACAAGCTTCCTTAGTATGTCCTGTGGTCACCAGACCCTAGCTCTTCCAAGTCTTTCAAAGAGGAGAACAGTAAGCAAGAATAGGAGAATAGTATTATTAGCTACTAGTTATCGGTATTTTCTAGAATTCACGAGCGCCTTTCCTGATTACGATGTGCCCGCCATCTACATAACATGCAGTCACTAAGGAGAATCATGGTTATGTTCAGGGAAAGAGTGAATCAACATAAAAGCCAGGTCCATGTAATACTGGAAGTCACCCTGGCCATATATTCATTTCATGCCTTCATCGAGATTATGTCGGCTTCAAGCAGGAATAGAGTAGGATTGTGGGAAAGCCCCGCCGCAGCATGTTCACTCTACTCATGCCTTCACTTCTGGTTAATTTCCGCTTGCCTTCTTCCTATCTGTTGGGCAGGGTCCTCCGGAAGTCATATTATTTCACTGTTACTCAAGAACAGGTATGTACATTCATCGGCTCTTTTCCTTACACGCGACTTTCATTCTTGCCTATAAGTACCCCTCTTCTTTCTGACCTTCGCTCTACCAGGTTACTATCCCCTCATATAGTTGGCACTCTTAGTCTATGTAGACTGGAGAACATATCTTATATATCTATATCTTCTAGTTCCTTTTTCTTATCTAGTCTTTTGTTTATTTGTCTTTATATTAAAGAAATTCACTCTCAGCCTGTAGAGTTAGAGACTTAGACCCTTTCCGCTATTGTCAAGACTATATGCGAGCCACAAGTCTCAAGGCAAGATGCCTATGAGGTGGTCGCCGCGCGCCCTTCCAAGGGTCTCCCCAGGGACCGGTAAGTCTTGTCTCCTTATGGTTGTAATTTGAGCACAGGAATCATCCATTATTAATAGACATTTAGTGTGCTTCTCATCTCCAGGATGGCAAAGAGCTATACCTCTCCATCGCCCTGTACGAGGGGGGTACAAAAGGTACCTGGTGGGGAACTAATATAAACAAGCGGAACGACATGGACAAGTTTGCGAAGCAAAGAATCAATAAGCAGCGTGGCGATTTTCTAGTTACTAGAGGTAAGGTACCTATCTATCGATGTATAAAGCAATATTAACGAAGAACAAAAGAAACGACAAAGACACCACCATGGCTATAAAGAAATGAGGACGATCGAAGAGTCCTAACTCTCCTTCAAAGCGAAGGGCATTAGGGGAAGTTCCGCCAGAAGTAAGGTGTTCTTAATGACATATCGTTGCTGCCTAGGCTATTTTTTTATTATTTAAAGACATAGAATGCAGTTGTCGCCCACACATACTCGGTATCACCCACCCAAAAAACACGAGTCGATAAACGACATCAAGGAGGAAATTTTGCATCCAAACGACGTCGAGATGAACTCCAGAAAGAAATTCATCGGAAATCGAGAAGGCCTAAGCCTACTGGCAGAGAAGAGTGACGTCGACACCGAACTATTCGTCCTCAGAGCGGCCACACTCAACGAGTGGACAAACCAGAAAGCCGAAAATCGAGAAAATATAAATGAGAGAGACTTGACAGTTCACGGCGGCAAGATCGTCGCTGATATAATGACTATCAAACGTTTTTCTAAGCTTCCAAGAATGGAAGATCGAGTCCAGAAATGGACTATAGCATTCTGCAACTTCTACGGAGTCTCCTTCAAAGACGTTGAAACAAAAGATATTCCGCCTCAATTGAGGCTCGTCTTCAATCGACGGGCCACTGTCTGCACGTTATATATATGGCAGACACATCGCAATAAGGAAAGACGCTCGCGAATTCTAGAAAATGCCGATACTATTATTCGAAGCTGGTTGAATAATAATGATGTGGGTCTATTCGCAGAAGGGTCTCATGTGCTGAAGCTTTGTGATAGAATTGATGAAGACTGGCTTTTAGGCTATGTCTAGGTAGCGATCAGCAATAGATTTCCACGCGAATTATGTCATTGTGGAAGAAGCATCCCAAATGTCCGAGACGATGTGCCTAAATGGCATCGTGAGACATTTTGCTTCCGCAAAGAAAATACTCCTTAGTGGCGCAGTTACCTCCGACTGTTACTTCTATGCATCGCAATGAGTGCTAGTTATGAGTCGGAGCGGATGTCACTTTTTGAACGACTGATGAAATCTGGACACCCAGCAGTCCAGTTACGTATCAAGCATAGGATGCACCCTCACATCTCCAGATTTGTTTCCGATTAATTCTATGGCGGTAGTCTTAGAGATCATCCTACTTGCCTGGATCGTCCTCTGGCGAAATACTTCCGTGAGCAAATGACGAAATATGCACCTCAATGCGACCCCGGAAACTCGTATTTCATTTCTATTGAGAATTCTACCGTCTGGCAAAGGAAGGGATTCCATTCGATGTTCAATCCTGATCGTACACCTTGTTCGCATGCTTCTTGCGACGGGGCTTCCACAGGACAAAATGTTGATTTTGTCCTACTATTCAGAAGAACGTCGCATTCTCTCTGAGATTCTGAATGGGTCATACGGGTATAAGAATGTCGAGATTTCTAGCGTCGACTCCGCTCAGGGAAAAGAAAAGGATGTCGTTATCGTCTCCACGTGCCGTCCTGGTGGTAAGATAGGTTTGGGCTTTGTGGCAGATAGGCAGCGACAATGTGTCGCCATGAGCGGTGCTAGAGACGGACTCATTCTTGTCGGCAATAAGAGGATGGGAAATGGCGGGCAGAGCTCTGGCCAGCAATGCTGGAAAGATGCCGTGAACTATTTTGCGGGCCAGCGCCGTCTTGTCAGTGTCCCTGGCAATCGCACAGCCATCCAGGAAAGGTTGAATATCCCTAACCCGCAAATCTTCTCCGAGGTTCATGGTCGTTGACTTGAAGATTGATAATCCTCCGGTGGAATAATCGCACAAGTCTGTCCAAGATAAGGAAGATTATGGGATTCAGTTAGAGATATTATTAGACTCGATAATACCAATCATCTATTTCAGTCTCTGCATTGGCCTGTATTTTGCGGTCTTATCCTATGATGTTAACTTTCTAGAAGTCGTAATATAACTATCGACAAGCGGAACTAAAAATTGGATATTTGCACTAAGAGCTTCCCGGTCCACCCAGCAGCGCGAATCTCCGGACGATGCTGGGTCCAATCTCATCGTACTCGGCCTTGGTGTGGCAGTAGCTTCTGAATTCTGGCGTCTGGCCAAGCAGACTGCCTCCGAACCACGGTCCGTGCCTTTGGCGCTTGTGCGTGACGACCGCGACATCGAGACCACCACTCTTTGCTCCACCGCTGCGTGCCTCTGATGCGCGAATACGAGCATCCACGAGGTGTCGAATATCACGCTGGAGACGACGTCCAAAGTCCTTGTAGAGGGTCGAACCACCAGAAAGAACGATGTTCTTGTAAAGACCTCTTCGGACATCGATAGGCGATGACTGAATAACACCATCAACGACGACAGGGAGCGGCGTAAGGAAGTCAGAGGAATAGATTTCAGGGTTGAAGAAGATCTCCGGGGCGAGGAATCTTTCATATCCGATATCGATGGTCACAGAACGGCCGTTCGGGGAAGTAACGGTATGCTTCAGGAATCGGTCCGGTTCCCTGTCGTACCGGGCGAATTCCTTGACAATATCCGGGCACACGTAGCAGTATTCTTCCTTGACCTTCTCCGCAGTCTTCAGGCTGCTGTCAGCCTCACCTCGATCACGGAGCAAGCTCTGGACGAAGTAGGTAATATCTCTACCCGCAATGGGAATGCTCTTAATGGAGGATCCAATGACGTAGCCTTCCGCGACGGGAATGACATGGGTAACACCGTCACCAGAGTCAATCACAGTACCGGTAAGAGATCGGTCCGTGACCTTGGAAGAGGTCCATGATGCCGCCAGGGCAAGGACGGCCTGAACGGCAATGTATAAACCGGCACAGTTGAACGACTCGAACATGATCTCGGCAGTGTTCTCTCGGTTCTCAGGGGGGTTCAGAGGCTATATAGTAATTATAGTAAGCAGCTGCTAGGGATATGTTCGGAGCTAGCTGGAAGAGAATCGCTTACAGGCTCAGTGAGCAAGAAGTAGTGGTCTTCTGGCTCGACTCGCAGGTATTTGAAGATGGAGTTCGACCAGAACCGCTCCATGTGGTCCCAATTCTCAATCTGACCATGGCGGATAGGGTAGTTGATACCATAACCAGGGCCGTTCGCAGCTGCTAGCGCCTCGTCACCGATGAAGAAGTCCAGATCCTCAGTCCCCCGCTTCGTAGACAGGTGCGAGCTTGCCCCGCCACCGCCAGTTAGGTACGAGGGCTTGTTTGCAACTGCAGGTCGTCCTGTCGAGCTTCCAGCAGCTCCAGCAGCACCCTTGGTCGCGATTGCGGTTGGAAAGACGAACGAGGGAGAGTCGTTACCGGCGAATCCTATTCCGATAGTCAGTCTCGAGGACAGCACCTGGACACACCGCTGATGCGATTGCACACACCGAGTTTGGAAAAACCGGTACCGCTAGGAGGGAAGAGAAGTCAGCTGTATATGTCTCATAAGAAGACTTTTGGATAAGTGACATACTTGTCCATGACAACGGCCGGGGTCTGGGTAGCCATGGTGACCTTGGACGGGGTACTGCCCGATCCACTGGACTTTGGAATTAAGGCCCGGAATTAGAAGATCGAAATTCCTGAGTTGAGTACGCAATGTCTGGCGTACGATCTGCAGATTGGTATCAGAGGAAGAATAAAGGTGGTGTGCAGCCTACCCCAAGGAAGAGGAGAGCGCGGGGGAAGGATGTAGTATAGAGAGCGTAGCTGTCGTTGCCTCGTGTCCGCCCGGTCGTTCTGGAGTCGCGGCAAGTGGGAGCGCCAAGCCGCGTCATGTGCTCCGCTCTGCTTTGGCGGAGATCGACCAACTATTATTTAGTAGAGTCTCAGAGAGTCGAACAGCACTTTTGATGGAGAATCTTCGTGGTCTCTGATTCACAGGCATTGGGATATCCAGGATTCAAAGCAGGACTAGCGGATGGTGGTTTCCCCCTGCAATCCGCCATGGCTCCTTGAGGAAGAAATCTGAATGTAAGATGAAGGGAAGGTGCACCAACGTCTTCTCAATCTTCATCACTCTCCCCAACCCGCTGTGGCGATAGACTTGCTGTTCTACGCATCTCTATCTTTCAATCGAGCCCCTAAGTTTTCATATCCAGAGAATCTCTGGATAACTTTCTTTGTCCGCGGTTCTATTACCTGTAATGCCTTCGCGATATCATAACTAGTGTTACTTAAGGCTTATCATTCCCTTCTGCCTTCCTATATTCTTTAAGCCGGAAAAGAAAAAAGCCTAGCTGGTTCTTTTCATGCAACACTTTCTGTGAGCCCACGCAGCTGGTTTTGCCCACGACAACTGTCCTTGCAGGTCTTGAAGAATTCTCAAAGGTGAAACTGGCGGACTTCAACACAAAATGACAACGGGTATCCGTCTATGGTTGTGATTGTTTTGTCGACAGACCGTTTCTGTCAAACCTCGACTCACTTCAGCGGTGCCCACCTAATGCAGGTCTTTCGTCTGCTTTGAACTCACGCCCCTCGCACTTCTCCTAGCTGCTGCAGCTGATGCTGCCTCGACCACAGGGATCTATCTCCTGCTTGAATCAACATAGCAACAAGCCTGGCTTCCTGTGTCAGCTTAGCACCTGTCCTTCACAACAGCATCAGGATAATACGAAACATGACACCCCGCCATAGAGAGGGGGGCGATATTGCTGCAATATTCGTGCATGCAGGAGCAGGATACCACAGCGTCCAGAATGAAAAGATCCACCTGGAAGCCTGCAATGAGTGAGTAACTCCCTAAATTGGATATTTGTTAGAGAGTTACATGTCTTCACCCTCCACACTGTCTTGTTGATGTTCTACGGATCTTATCTGACACCCAACAGGGCGGCTAGGGTTGCCATGACACTGCTCAAGAACGGTGGCTCAGCAGTCGACGCCGTAGAAATGGCCATTGCGTTGATGGAGGACCATGAAATCACAAATGCAGGTTATGGCAGTAATCTGACCGTCGATGGTACTGTCGAGTGTGATGCTACCGTCGTCGATCACCTCGGGCGTAGTGGTGCTGTTGGCGCTGTCTCCCGTGAGTGTCTCTGTCATTTCTGTCCGCGAGCTTCTGAGGACCTCCTTCTGAACAATTACAGAGATAAAGAACCCGATATCCCTAGCACGTAAAATCCTTGATGCTTCGACGAAGCCCCTCTCCTTGCACAGAGTTCCCCCGAATCTTCTTGTCGGCCCCGGGGCTACAGATTTTGCCTACGATAATGGCATACACGTGCTCCCTCCCGACTTCCTGGTTTCTGATCCTGCTAGGGAACGCTGGCGTCGCTGGAGACAAGATCTGCAGGCTGCTGATCGTCAAGCAATGGTAGAGTTGGAAGAACGGATGGAGCTCGAGTGCCAGGATAATCCATATATGATTTCCGATTACCCTGGCATTATACGTGCAACCCAGGTTATGTCGCCGCCTTCTAGTGTTGAGCCTAACCTGGCAGTTGATGCCACCGCCAGTCCAAACGCAGCCAGGGTTAATAGGGGTACCGCGATTGAGGACGGCGCCAATACTTCCTATGGTATTGATCAGGACCAGCACATCGACTCCATGGAATATGAGCACTACCAAGAGCCGCAGGACGACGTCGACAATGCCTTCTCTTGGGAACAGCACCCTTCCAACTTTTTGAGGGATTCTGACGGCTACTCTGGCCACGATGGTCGACTGACATCGGCCGCAACGCTGCCTGTCCGCCTGCACCACGCTGAACACGCTGAAGTGACCCCAGGAGAAGATGCGCAGAGTGGAATATCTTCCCCTACGCCGCACAGAAAGTCTCTCGTGGAAGACTACAATGGACATAAAGTGGATAACATCACCGATACCGTTGGTGCCATTGCTGTGGACTGTTATGGAAATATTGCAGCAGCCTCATCTTCCGGTGGCATTGGGATGAAGCATCGCGGCAGAGTCGGACCTGCAGCTCTGGTGGGGATTGGTACTGCCGTTATTCCTGCGGATCAGGAGGATCCTGACAGGGTGTCTGTCGCTACTGTTACATCTGGGACTGGCGAACATATGGCAACGACAATGGCCGCCAGCACTTGCGCATCACGCATTTACTACAGCCAAAGGAAGGGCGAGGGCGGCACGTTCGAAGAGGTCACTGAGGACGAGGCCATGAAAGCAATGATTGAAAAGGATTTCATGGGTATGTTCTTGCATGCATCGAAACTGATATTGGAGTCTATGCCTAAACACAGTCTATACAGATCATGTTGGCGTGAAGAATAGTCACTGCCAAGCCGCCATTGGTATCATGGCAGTCAAAAAGACCAAAGACGGCGTCTTTCTCTTTTTCGGTCACAATACTGATTCTTTCGTGAGTATGGCTATCTCATAGGAGTAATTCTGAGCTAAACATTGCACAGGCCCTGGCCTCCATGAGCTCCGAGGAGAGAAAGCCAGTTTGTGTCATGTCGCGCAGCAATGGGAACGGAAGCATCGCTCAAGGAGGTCGTGCTTACAGACACAGAAGGTACGTTGGTATTAAGAAGTACCTCGATCAGAAGCAACCGTGCATCACAATTGGGCGAGATAGCTGACCGCAATGCTGCAGATACAGAGTTAGACACTTCCCAATTGGGGAGTTCTAGACTAGTCTTCTTATTTGCGCCAACACGTAGTATGCGGGTTTTGCATTCAGTTTGCTCACTGACGGAGGCGTTCGTATTCCCGGTTGTTCCATTTCCGCCCCTGCATTGATACCAGAGCGGTTTGGAGATCGAAGTCCATAGCGAATCCCGCTCCATGCGGCCGTTGTTGATGACTGCGCCTCGCATTGGCAGTTTGTGTCCACATACCAGGTAGCGCCTATCGTGTTTTCCGTACGTCCAGTAGCAGACGGCTCCAGGTATCACGAGAGGTATTTGGCTTGATAGGAAAATAGGACAGTTCAAAACATTCACCTGTGCTTGTAGATTGCATGTCATTGCTCTGTGCTTTCAAGGTAATAGGCGGTGATGCTTTTTTTGTCGGGACATATGGCCTCTTCTTGGGACAGTTTAATTACCCTCCCATGTCACCGTCAAGTCATAGTGGAGGGACATACTGGTATGGTATGGTCAGAGTCCATAAAGCATGGATATCATGGAAAGACTCATTGGCCAGGCGTAGCTCCTGGCGTGGGCGTGCTTGCACCGGGAGTGCCATTTGCGCGAGTCTTCTTTTTCTTTTTCTTACGTGCAACCACCGCAGGCTTAGCACCGTAGTCACCCAACTCAAGATGAGTGCCACAGGTCAGACAATCACCATTCTCGGGCGGTTCACAGAAAATACTGAGGCAAATAGAACAAACGAAGCCTACGTCCACGACACGACGATGGCAGAAACATGCAGCACGGAAATCGACGTCTACGCGTGATGGAAGCACCAGATGATACCGAGACCGTTGGTCAGGCAAGAATGCCATCATCAAATACTGGAGCAAACCGCGCGGCTCTGTCAATGACATATACACGCCTTTCGTCGCATCTGAAGCTTGCTGCAAGAAGACAGCATCGCCGCTGAGCTTGCAGACATCGATTGGAACGTGAAGCCGCTGGCACGCGAAGATAGCGTTCATGATAGGAATGTACTGGTGCGCAGAACCTGTAGAGCTGCTGACTGAGATAATCAGAATCCTCGACTGCAGTCCGGTGGCACTGTTCCCTGATGCCGACGTGCCGCTGCCATTCCCCCCCGGTACGAGCTCTGCTGATGTTGCCGTCGAGGCATCGAGCTTCGCCGCGCCGTGAGCTTCGGCCCATGCAAGAGTCTGACGATTGATATGGGTGAGCGCCAATGTAAGAGCACCCGCCATCATGGTGGAGGTCGTCGAGCTCACATCAGATGCACTGGTCGTCGCGAGCAACTCCTCGAGGTTTCGTGTGACCTGCTCCTCGACAACACGAAACGGTCGATACTTGTTGGCTTCCGCGGCCGAGCGGGAACTGGAGCCATCTTCCAAACCACCATTCATGACAATGTCTCCGTCTGCGTCAGCGGATATCTTGGCCTGCTGCCCGTGGGACGGGTAGAGCCAAGCCGCTTGCTGGCTGTGTGAAGCGACAACGGCGACCTCATTTGCATAATTGCAGGCGAGATGTGCATTAATGAACACAAGAATGTTTGCCACTGCTTTCGAGAGAGGCAGTGTATCTTCTAGGAGGGCCCAGGCATGGGGGTTGGTGTCGAGGACGATCGTCAACAGGGACGGAGCAGGCTCTAGAAACCGATGCTATCAGTCAAGTGTCTGAAAGAGCTTGGCAAAGTAGCAGATCGCGATGATCTCGAATAATCACAAGACCCCAGTAGGTAGAGGACACGGAAAACTAACCGTTTGCGCCTGTCGCATAGTGCTCCGATGCGTCCACGGCATTCATGGTGGAATCGATGAAGTGGGAAGAAAAGATAGCATCCTGGGGAGGCGCGGAATGGAGGTTCAGGTAGAACCGACTCTGGCACTATCAAGTGCTGTGTCACTTCCCCTAGATTAGTATCCTTGGCACGAATCCACCTCCTCCTCGCGTCCAAGCCTTGAGGGACGTGGGAGTAGTGAGGCTCAGATATAGTTAGCAGTAAAATTAGAATAATATGCCCTGTACGCGATCCCAGAGCTTCACTTTTTGGCGCTGATCAGCGGAAGCGGAGATCTCGTCACGGGAGCGCGCTATTGACACCAAAGCACGTGATGCAATGGACGATCAATGTGAATGAAAGAATCAATCAATCAATCAATCAATCAATCAATCAATCAGCGCGATCAACGAGGATCATCGCCATGTTGTATTACCCGGAACTTTTTGGCCGCCAATCTGTGCTCCAGCAGACAGGGAGGTTGGAACCCAGATCTCAGATCCCAGCTGTCATCCGAACTCCACCAACATTCTCAGATCGAGGCGTGGGCGGATAAATAGCAATATGTAGTACGCAGTAGTAGATATAGAAGGTTTAGAATGAGCTTAGATAACTAAGTGCTACATCCGGGGTTTCTGGAGAGTCTAGACTCCACGACAGAAATCCCAACCCCTGGCATGGACGCAGACTATATCTGAAATCCGTTGAGCAACTCTTGGTCGTTACTTGGCATCCCTTACGGTTGTCGTTCTCTGGAATGGTTCATGTCGATTGTTGGACGATGTGCTACGGATCTCCTTTGTCTTGGAAACGTGATAGCGTCCGTTGTCGTGGTTGGCGCGTGTTGGTTCACCGATGGTATCAGTGGATATAACTAGTTATCCCGTATAGTTGGGACCTGGTGGTATTATTCAGATACGGACGGAGGACGATGGACCGAGTCAGATAAGCGTGCAGTTGGGTGGAGAGCATTGAGATTGTCGATGGCTTCTCTTCTCTTCTCTTTAAGAATAATATTGCCAATATTGCCAATATCGCCAAGTAATTATGTAGACTAGACGATTGTCTCAGAAGAGCCTGTGATCCGCGCAGCATCATTCTTCGAGAAGTCTTGGGAGGTTGATGCTGAGATCGCGGTAACTATGTACTCCGTATATATGTACATTCTGTACTTAAAGAGTACCTCGAGTCCTCGACTAATTCATTCATTCATTCATTAATAGATTAACTTACTGATCCCAACGTGCTCCGTGCGTTAGTTATCGGCCGCTCTTTGGAGGGGCAGCGTATTAGTTAAGTCTCCGCAGCCGAAAGGAACCAAAGAGGCAAAGGAAAAAGAGAAGAAACGCCCCCATTTCCGTGTGTTCAGCATCGCATCATCTCAATCCTAGTCGTCTGGTTCTTTCTCATGATTACACGCTGGCCTTGTGTCTGCCTGGTCCGACACTCCGGCGGTTAGATTCGCGGTGCTTTCACTGCTTTGCTTGGTCGCGCCTCTAGAGCCCCTCCGAACTCTTTGGTCTCCCGCTCATCTTGGACTCTCCAGCCCATAAAGACAAGCTACGCGCCGTCCCCTCGTTTCCCAGTCTCTCAGCTTACCGTCAACTTTTGCAACAATCTTTTGTCTCTTTTCCAACTTCATGTTGGAAATGGCCCAGATAAGGGACCAAGAACATGCTGCGTACCTGGCGCGGGAAGCTGTTAAGTCGATAGATGCGGGTAAGCGTGAGGTCAGTAACAAATCGCCCTTTTGACTCTTCTTTTTTTTTTTCTTTTCTTGCGTCAGTCAGTCATGCTAACACCCCGCGTTTTGTATAGGTTGCCTCGCAATACATTCGCCAAGCTATTGCGATAGCTCCAGAAAACCCGGAGGTGAAATCCTCCTTTCTTCGAGTGAGAGAGGACGAAGAGAATGGCCATCCGCTACTAGACCTCTGTCGCCGCTACACTACACAGAAAGATGAAGATGCGGGAAAGGAAGCCGGTCGTTATCTCCGCACAGACGGACTTAAGCCCCCAGAGAACACGGCACTCGAGTGTCTGAAACTCATCTTGGCGGAGAAGCCTGGAGATTTGTCTTCTGCACAAGATGAGATCATATCCGGTCTGGTGCGACAAAGTATCAATGTGCGGCGCTTCTTTGCGAGTGAGCTCCAGATCTCCGTGACTGCGTTTTTCGACGCCATCTACGATAGAGGAGATGGGGCCGCTGTCTGTTTAGATACGATCGTGTTGGATCCGACGCTCTGGAAGACCGAAGATTCCCGGTCGCATGCCGAGAGTGAACTCTTCCAGCTCTTCATTGCCAAGCTGATGGAGTCGGGCCATGATCTCGATGGACGCTCTCTGAAAGGGATCGCGCGGCTGCTGGCTGTCGATGCAGAGAGGCTACAGCACCTAGTGGATGACGAGGAGTTGGATGTGATCATTACCTCGCTCGATAATAGACTTCCGCTTGAAATACGAAGCCAGGCTACATTGTCTGTGGCCAAATATCTCGAGGCATCCAAGGATGTTGGCCAGAAGCAGTTTTCCAAAATCATATCAGCCAAGGTGAAGAAGGGCCGCGCAGAAGACTTGATTATTGCCTTCTCAGCTGCCGCGGCCGTATTCCCCGTGGCACCCAATGCAATGGCTTCCCTCTTTCTCACAGAAGGCTTTTTGCAGTCCGCCGTGCCACTGGTCTCTCGCCAGGTGAAAAGTCGTAGCGTGGAGATTGCAATGCTGGAGTTGTGCAACGCCGCCTGCATCGATCGAGCCTGTCGGGAGGCGATTTCGAAGCATTGTTCGGAGTGGCTCTCCCACACGCTCACCAACGGTAGCAGCGAGAGTTCTGATCTAGCGGCCGTCGTCCTGGCAAAGATCCGGGCTTCGGAACCGAGTGATCCTTCCAAATCGAATGGTAAGGCTCAGGGTGATGATAACAGCGTGCAGGAACTTGTCGATCGATTTAAGGGACTGATGTCTGAACCCAAGGTCGAGAACCCCCAGAACACGGTCGAAGGTCTGGCGTACTCCTCCGTCAAACCTAAGGTCAAAGAACAACTGGCTAAGGATTCTTCTTTTCTGAAGAACCTCTTTGGTTTGATCCGCCAAAACATTGGGGACACCTCGGTGGTATACGGCGGCTTGATGATTATATTCAATGTCACCAAATATCTCCCCAACATGTCTGAGGAACAGAAGAAAATGTCCCAGCTCAAGGCTTATGCCAATGCTTCTGGGCCGTCGACAGGGCCGGATCCTCTCGATGACGAGGAGCATGTTACTGCACGCTGCAGCGCCGTGATCGAAGCCGGCATTGTGCCAGTACTTGTTGAGTGTACGAAAAACAACCTCGCCCAGACCTCTATCTCCGACTTGGTCAGCAAGATTCTCTTAGCTCTTTCCAAGAACCCAAAATCTCGCGGCAAGCTCGCACAGCAGGGTGCCGTCAAGCTGCTGCTTTCTATTCTGGCGCCTAAGAATGGAAATTCAGATCCTGTCATGAATGAAACGACCCAAGCCGCAGCTCATGCTTTGGCCCGGATCTTGATTTCCGTTAACCCATCCCATGTCTTCCCGTCTTCCGGCCTTCCACAGATCACGTCCGCTGTCCGGCCGCTGGTGATGTTGCTCAGTTCGCCAGAGAGTTCTGCCGATCAGCCACGCGACCTTCTGCCTGCCTTCGAAAGCCTCCTCGCTCTGACCAATCTCGCCTCATCCCCAGATCCCAGTGCAGCAGAGGCGATTGTGCGTCACGCTTGGTCTACACTGGAAGATCTGCTCTTGTCCAATTCTCCATATATCCAGCGAGCCGCCTGCGAGCTGGTTTGCAATCTGATGACCTGCGAGTCGGGAGTAGGCAAGTTTGCTGACGGTTCGAAGCGAGCCGCCCAGCGCCTCCACATACTGCTTGCTCTTACAGACGTAGAGGACGTTGCCACGCGGAAAGCTGCCGGAGGCGCCCTGGCCATGCTGACCGAATTTGATGCCGCTGTGGCAGCTGTCCTCGATCGACCGCGCGGCGTCAACCTCCTGCTGGGGTTGTGCCAGGAAGAAGATGACGGGCTTGTCCACCGGGGCATCGCCTGCATCCGCAATCTAACGTGCGCGTCAGGCGATATCGGGGTCCGCGGGAGAGAGGCAGTCAGACGGAGCGGAGGGATCGACACTTTGAAGGGCTGTCTCAGGCGGACCACCAACCCGGCGGTGCTGCAGGCCGGGGTTGAGGCGCTGAAGCCGTTGGTCGAGCAGAATGCGGGGTAGACAAGGGAGATAACCTAGAAACTTGACCTCGTCAAGCCCGAAACCTTCTGTTGACCGCAATGGCGGAGATCTCGTCGCTCGTCCCCTTTCCGCTTTTCCCATTAGAATTTTCCTTTTGCCCAAGGGGATACGGGAATTGTGGGATATGGGGCATCTATAAGGACATTCCTGAGGTTGTGTCTCTCCGAATGCACCGGACGCATGCCACCAATACAACTGGCCTGGGCTGGGCTCATCGCTAATGACACATCCATCCATCCATCCATTCGACTCTTGTGCAACTTTTTTCTTTCTTTGTTTATATTCATTTCTTATTTCACGGGAGCATCGCTTACGGCGGCGTAGAAAGGAGGGGAATTACCAGGTCAACCGGGGGTTCTATATGATTTTATTTTGCTTTTTTTTATCTGCCATCGAGGGGATAGCTATATGTGTCTTGTTGTCTTTTGATATTATTATTCGCTATCAACATTCTCTCTACTATGGCCCTTAGACCTGTTTTGTTTTTTTTTTTTTTTTTTTTTTTTTTTTTCGGCGGCAGTGAGAATTATCACATGACTTGATGATGGTCCAATTCGAGAAGATCTAGAATATATAATTGCTTTTTTTTCTCTTTTTTATGTTCTTTTCCGGGTGTTGATGTATTACAGGATTGGGTCGGGTTGGGTTGATTTAAATGGCTTCTTGTCGATTATTGTATTGTACAGTATAATCTCTGTTGAGCTCAGGCCCTTCTGAATCTCCCTGGCCATGGTTATTCTCTATGGCTGGTTACTGTAACGTGTCGTCAGCGGCACCTTCAACCCCGCGTCCCATGTCGGAGCAGACATTGAAACTTGTTCTCATATAAAAGTATCCTGGGAATGTTAATAATGTCAGGCGCACTGGTTTCAATTGTACCGGTCATCATGGTGAGTATCATCAATATTATTATTGACTAGTGATGTCTTCACCCTTTTTCTGTTCCTCTCCATCCTCGGAAATACACTATGTTCGTCCTTGCAGGAGTCAAATGATCACTTGGTTTATAAATAAGTAGTTATGGATCGGTGGAGTTTCTCGTGAGAGTGCTATTGGGTGCCGATACTACCCTGCCATTAGACTGTTGACATCAGTGGAGAAGGTGGTGGTCTCACGTGGTCATAATAATATTATTGCGGTGTGAGATAATAACTACTAGTTAAGTCCGGGTGGTTTAATAATAGTAATGGTGAGCAGGTGAAAAGGAGAGGAAGAGATAACTCCGCTATCTCTATCTGCTGAGTTGGTTGTCGTGTTGGTCGGAGAAAAGCTGTAAGGTTATCGATGGCATAATAATATGCATCAAGTTGTAGAAAAGACAAAACCAGGATGACCACGAATCCCAGTGGGCCGCAATTAACAACTTCGGTTATGATCAACCTGATGCTCCTTTGGGATACTTACATCAAGCTCGCATCTGCTTCCCGCGGGTCATTCGTTCCTTTAGAATCACCGTCCAACAAGCGGTGTCTTCCAGGAACATTATTATTGATGGAGTAGGTCTAAAGAAGCGAGCTCTTGTCTGCTTGAATGTTGAGACGAGACGAGATGGTCAGCCAATGGAAGAGGAGGAACTGACTGATCCGACGAATCAGATAACAGAGCATGTGCCGGTCGGCTAGAGTTAGCATACAGCATATCACCTCGTGATTAGATTTGTGATCTGTGAACGGACGTGGAAAATCGACCGATGCATTCTGCATTCTGCATTCAGTGTTAGACTCCTCTAACTTAGTTCTGTTTTACAGGTAAATATGGTAGTACGGAGTAGTAGTAGGAGGGTCCTGTCAACTTGTCTGTGGAGAAGGCCCTGAGCTGTGTGGGTGTTCTATCTGGCTCGAACAGTCCAGATCTTCTGATAGAGAACCAGGGTAGATAGCTGGTCGGTCCCCATCAGCCCTCTTCGGCCCCGGACGGAGACAGATAATGTAAACGCGACTCCTAAACGGGGATATTGAGCCGAACTCATGGAGTTGAATACTAGACTATGGGGATTATTAGGATCAGATAGTTAACTAAATAATAATAGTAATTATAATAAGCAGAGGACATCACTGTACCCCCAACAAGGAGTCCTATGGTATACTGTGGCGGAAAGCCACGGGCAAGCCGGTCGGTCTGCGTCAGGAACGGCGCAACGCTTGAGAGAGCAGGGATCAGACCGGCGACGCTCGAATGAGACGGGCTTTGGGATACTTAAGAGGCGGTGACTTGGAAGCTCGAATGCACGATCTATCTAGGGCGAAGACTATTAGTACAGCTCAACGAGTGATCGTTGTGGTCCGCGGTCAAAAAGTTATGGCCTTTCCACTTGGTCTGCCCGTGAGCCTCCGGTCGTGCAGCTGGCGGATGGGTTATTGGTTTCATAGATACCTAGGTAGATGGTTAGTATGTATCGATTCGGAGGAGGACTCAGTCGTCCTCAGGACTGGGAAGTTTGAACCTATTTAAAGACCGGGCTCTCTAAGCGCCTTTGGATGTATGAAACATATCTACATACATCCATAGCGGACTGCGCTGGCTGATCTACCTAAATTAATAATTATTATCCTTCCTTAGTTAGATCAGAAGCTTGCCACCATTTCGTATCTGGACAACGATTCCCTCTTGCCTGGTGGTCCCCGAGGTCAACGCAATCGCTGAGCGGTGACAGGCAAATCAGAGGCAGCAAGACAAGCACGCTGGGCGGTAATTCATCCCCCTTTTATCCTCAATCCTCCATTATGATATTATTCCTCCGTACTTTGCTGGTTGAGTGAATTAATTATCCCGACCTGCCATTGCGAGCACGCTCCAGCTCCTTGTGCTTGAGTTCTCCTTTCCCACTCGTCCACAAAGTCTCATTCGCGCAACGTTTAGACGCTCTCGCCACTGGTCGCCCGCGACCAAACTTTTCTCCCGATCTACTTAGTAAAGCAACCCACGGAAAAGAAAAAAAAGGACAGGGCTCTGGCCCTACGATGAGCGTAAGTGTTATCAAAGTAGGATTAATCAATTTATTCCTTCCCCACAGAAAAGGATCAATCTGAAAAGGTGACGCCGGTCGGCCTGATTATCCAGTCCGGCGCATCGTAACTAACTACACTATCTAGTCGACTTTCTCCGCCGAGTACCACTCTAAGCTCCGCCTCTAGGCCGGTTTCTGAGCACTGAGCAGGTCTTACTGACGACTGAAATTTGAACGTGCAAGGGGAGCAACCATTAACAACTGCTCCTTGAGTCCCACTGGATCTTGCGCAGCTCCTCGACGCTGTTTCGACTCCGACAAGACCGAAGGGTGTCCGCAAGACCCGTCGATCACCTGCAAGCTCTCTCGGAGCTACATACATGGCGTCCGCGTACCTGGATCCTCAACCTTTCTTTTTGTTACATGCTCGTCTGCGCTTGTCGTCAGCGTAACCAACATCATTTTCTCCTACATCCGAGTCGCCTTAGGATTCTTCTCCTCATACTATTTTTTTTTTTCTCTCTTTCTAATCAGCATATACGCTTGGAAGAGGGTAGAGAGGCCTGTCGGAGTCACGGACGAAGGAAAACAGAATTAATATCTACGGCTGCTGGGAAACGAAGAAAAACTGCGGAGTTTTCTGTCCTTACGGAACGATTCCGGTGACGCTTTGCGCCAGAAAGCGTTCCTGTGAGGAACAAGTACGCGCCCATCATGAAGTTTGGTCGCAACCTCCCACGAAACGTCGTCCCAGAATGGGGCTCCTCGTACATCAAGTACAAGGCATTGAAGAAGCTGATCAAGCTTGCCGCGGATGACATGAAGGCTGGCAAAGAGCCCGACCTTGCTGGTAAACACACAAAGTTCGACTTCTCTCAATAGATCAGTCCTTGCTAACTTATTGTTTCAGGATTCTTCTACTCCCTTGACCGGAATCTCGAAGATGTCGACCATTTCTATAACAAGAAATTCGCAGATTTCTCTAGGCGCCTGAAACTGCTGGAGGATCGTTTCGGACATTCGAGGGTTGCGGGGCAGCGGTTAGAGTTGGAGGATGTCGAGGACCTTCTAGCTGCGTTGTTGGAACTACGTGGTCAACTGCGGAAGCTACAGTGGTATGGAGAGGTAAACCGCCGAGGATTTATTAAGATCACCAAGAAGTTAGACAAGAAAGTCCCGGGTGCTCAGGCACAAAAGAGATACCTCGAGGCGAAGGTTGATCCCGCACCTTTCGCTACGAATACTCGTCTATCTCAAGCTCTGAAGCACATCAATGACTGGCTATCGGTGCTGGGCGACCAGAAAGTCCAAGACGACGCCAGCTCGACCCATTCTTCTCTGTCTCTAAAGAAGGTCTCCTCGCGCCCGATCCTCAACCTTCCCTCGAGCGTTCTCGTGGCGGTCGATGAGGCACTTCGCAAAGATGACACGCATGTCCTTCTGGAACTGCTCGAGACTCTCAAGATTGCGGCGGATGAGATGGGTGACAATATCTACCCCAAGGTTCTGAAAAACCTCTTGCAACGAGCTATTTTTACGCGTGCGAAGTCCTCTGTTACGGTATTACTGGACAGAATTGATGACCTCGAAGAGGACGACGATATTAACAAGCGGAACTGCATCCACCGTCTAGTGATCTCCATTGGAAGAGCGCAGTCTACCTCGGATTCAGAGCAGGCCGCTTCTATGGTCCTGGACTTCCCTCTGGAAACGTCCAACTACATCACCCCGGCTGCTCCTCCTACCTTGCAGCCGCCTCGCGCTGTCGTGAAGGAGACCAGTCAGCCACAGACCCTAGACAGAGATGATCCGTCAGTCTCCCTGCTACAGCACCTGCTAGACCATCTTCACCCTCGCCAGAAAAGCGCATTACTTGCCAAGGACCTGTCGGGCCGTACACCCCTTCATTACGCTGCCCAGTACGGATTCAGGGTTGTCTGCGAAGTTATCATCGAGCATCTCCAGGCATGGGATATGTTTGATGTTAGCGAGGGTATCGACGGACCTGCGTGGCAAGATAACGAAGGATGGGCGCCTCTTCACTTAAGTGTGGTGGGCGGACATCCACTTACCACTCGGACTCTGCTCGATGCAGAGAATTGGAAGGGCTCTTCCACGGAGAAGGCTGCTATCCGCAAGCACGTCTCCAAGTCAAGCGCCGTTCTTGCGCTGGCAACCAAGGCGAATTTCGTTGATATTGTCCAGCTTCTGGTTGATGCGGGCGTTGACATCAACTATCAGGATGAGCAGGGTGAAACTGCTCTTCATATTGCGGCTCGCTTCGGGCACGATGAATGTGCAAAGATCCTCCTGGAAGGCTCTAATGACCAGAAAGCAGACACTGAGCTTGCCGAGAACACCTATTCCTGGACGCCCCTGTTCATCGCCTGTGTTGATGGTTCACTCAGTGTGGTAGAATTGCTCATTGAGGCTGGTGCCGACCTTGAGCGATTAGATTCTTCCGGATGGACGGCGAAGGAACATGCCTCTCTCAGAGGTCATCTTCCCATTGCTCGACGTCTTGCTGAGATTAACCCTACACCTGTTGTCACTGAATCGGAACCAGTCAATGTTCCTGTGCCGGCATCTTCTTCTCCGCCGCAGTCGTCGCTTATTGAGCGGAAGTCCAATTCCAACGTGAATTCTGCAAGCGGGAGTTCTGGGACACGGAGTCCTGAGCCTATCAAGTCCTTCGGACATCGGTATCTTACCGATGAATCCATGATTTTGGTCAGCTTGGGCACTATGGACATGCGCAAATCTGTTCCCGCCGTCAGCCTCGATCAGATCCCCGTTTCCAGTGCCCATTCCACTCAACTTGACACCGCACTATCTATTGTCGTGTCGGCCAGTGGAGCTCACGGTGAACCGGAGCTGATCGATCTCCCCATCCAAGACAACATCTCTACGGAGCCCATAGTTTTCCACTCCGCAGATCCCACCAAGGTTAAGCTCCTGTTTGATTTGATCCCTACATACGCTGGTTCGAAAGACAAGGTCGTCGGACGGGGTGTTGCTTTGCTTTCTAGTATCAGACCCAGCATCGGCTCTGATCGCATTAACCTGAAGGGAGATTCAACCGTCCCCATCGTGGCCGCGAATACGCTGGAGGTCATCGGTTCTGTCACCTTCAACTTCCTCGTCATCACCCCGTTTAGCCACCCAAACATGTCGATCACTGAGAACCAGACGTATTGGAGAACAATGACTTCAACTATGGTTATCGGACATCGAGGTTGGCTTCCTATTTCTTTTCTATCCCTGCTTTCTCTCCTAACCCATAAATTTAAGGTCTCGGAAAGAACTTTGCCAGCCGGAAGTCTCTGCAACTCGGAGAGAACACTGTTCAGGTAAGATCCTCTACACCAAACACCCGGGTTACTGATCTGACCATATCTACAGTCCTTCATTGCTGCGGCGAATTTAGGAGCATCTTATGTTGAGGTGAGTTCTCCATTCCCGTATGAGGAGTATTCAAAAAAAGAAAACCGAAACGCTGACCAACAATCTCCAGTTTGGTACGAAATCGTAGCACTGCGCCTATTGCAAGAAGATAACTAATACAGTAAAAAGATATTCAACTGACTAAAGATCACGTTCCCGTTATTTATCACGACTTTCTCGTCAGTGAGACTGGAATTGATGCTCCAGTTCATACGCTTACCCTTGAGCAAGTATGTTTCCCAACATATATTTTTGCGGATATCGTCTGACTTGCGCAAGTTTCTCCATTTGAGCGAGGCACGTACCAGTCGTTCGTCTCGATCTGGCTCTCCTCAGAGTAGCGATCGTCTGGGGAATATTCGACACGCTACCTCCCGACAGCGATCAATGTCCGTTGGTGGTTCCGAGTATGACTCGTCAGATATGAACGAGAAGATGAAGCACACGCGTGACTTCAAGAAGAAAGGGTTCAAAGGAAACAGCCGTGGAAGCCATATCCAGGCACCTTTTGCAACGTTGGAGGATCTTTTCAGAAAGCTACCTAAGTCTGTTGGGTTTAACATGGAACTGAGTGAGTTGCCGCAACCCCCAAAAGGACAGTTACGCGATTATCTGACGTCGATCGCCAGAGTATCCCATGCTCCACGAGACTGAGGAGGAAGAGATGGATACTTACGCGGTCGAACTCAACTCTTTCGTGGACACTGTCCTTACGAAAGTCTATGAGATGGGCAAAGGTCGCAACATGCTCTTCTCAAGCTTTAACCCCGACTGCTGCCTGCTGCTTGCTTTCAAGCAGCCCTCTATCCCAGTGCTCTTCTTAACCGATGCGGGAACGTCTCCCGTTGGCGATATTCGTGCAAGTAGCTTGCAGGAGGCGGTTCGTTTCGCATCCAGGTGGAGTCTCTTGGGTGTCGTCTCGAGTGCCGAACCCCTTGTCATCGCGCCCCGTCTTGTAAAGGTCGTCAAGGAGTCTGGTCTTGTTTGTGTTTCTTATGGAACCCTCAATAATGACCCTGAGAATGTCAAGGTATGCCCATTCTTCCTATTTCTGTGCTTAAGAGAATTTGTTTGGCTGACGGATCTGTCACGATTAGCTCCAAGTAGCGGAGGGAATTGACGCTGTCATCGTCGACTCTGTTCTTGCTATCCGGAAAGGTCTCACTGAGCATGACAAGCGCGAGACTCCCTCACCTTCTCCTCGCCCCAGCCCGCAAAGAGGCCCGAGCACTGAGAGTCTGAAAGACTCTATGACCATCCCTGTCCTGAACAATATGGAACACCAGGGCAACACCATACACGCGAATGCTCAAGCGATGGCTCAAGGAAAATAGATACTGCGCAGACCCTATCTGGTCCTGCATTTATCACTGACGTTGTCTAATGCATGGCTCTCTTCCATGCTTGCTCTTTTTATTTTCCATCTCTTTTTTCTAATTTGTCGATGATTTTCTTTACTTCAACGACACAGTTCTGACAACTGTTCGCAAAATACTTGCGTGACATTTTTCCTCGCTTTTTGCTCTGAATACTTGAGAATAGATATCACCGTTATTCAACATGGCGATATCTCAATCGCATGCATTGAATTTAAAAAAATTCGGTTGCTATACTATATCATGAGGTTAGACTCATGGTAGACAATTTACAATTAATCATAACGTCTATCTGGCCTAAGTGGGCTTCAGAAGAAGGGGTTCCTAAACCTTCAGCTAAATATATTCTGGATATCGTGTCTGAATAGAAGTAAAGTAACCTTGCCTACGGAAACATAACATACTGGAATAGAAGGTCGGATATATAACGAAAAAGTCTAAGATGCCAATGTAGGTAGACGTACGTGAGTGATAGACTAAAAAGGGACATTACTTGCTCTCTTGTCTGATATCTTGAACATTTTCTTGGATTCTTCCAAACCACTCTTTTATTATCCTGAGAGGACTCTCCTCCTCCCCCACCGCCTCTGCATTAGTCCCATTCCGTTGCATCTCACATCAGACAAGCTTCCTTAATGCTCGAATGCAAATCACTCATTCCGACCCGAACCCGTCGCCATCCTTCTTTCCGAAGCTGATCTTTGCTCTTGAATCGCGCGCTATCGGGACCTGGGGATGCCATTCGTGCCCCAGTCATGACGGGACTCGTGTAGCCTGTAGGAGAAGCGGGTGCCGCGATGCGCTCCAGGGCGAAGACTTCAACCATCCATTCGTACCATACTTTGCGGTCGTCTGTTTGGCGGTACATGGTAACGACGATTTGGCCGTTGTCAGGGACGTAGAGTGGGGTCTGTGTGTGTAGATATATAGTATTAGCCTTGGGAGAATGTTCTGTTATAGAAGAGTTTTCTTTTTTTTTTTTATTCGGTTGGGTTGTGTTGGGGTTTTACCTTCAAGGGAAAGAATATAGGGAACCAGCTGATCATTCCTGAGCTCTTGGCGTCCATAGTGACTGGATTCGTGGACAGTTCGACGTCACGGTACAGAACAGTCTCGAAATAACCACCTAGACCATGGCAGACGCCGCGGTTCTGGCAGGGGAATGTCAATCGTGTCTGACGCACGTTATGTGCGTTGGAAAGGATGGAACTGCCTTGGGATGGAGGAGAAATGTTGTGGTTTGGATGCGAGAAGGACCATGCTGTCTGTACGATTGGAGTTGTTCCTTCGATAACTGGAGGAGGGGTGGATGTTGCAGATCGGCTTCCGCTGCTGTCCTTGGGGCCATTACCAGCGCCGCCGCCGCTTGAGGTGGGAGGAGGGCTAACGACTGAGACTGCCGGTGGGGTCGTGGAGAGATAGTCGATTGCATGCAGCATTACCACGTAAGGCGTTTCAGGGGCCGCAGGGTTGGAGACGGTTTGAGCCGTAATATCTGCGTGAAGTTTCGGAGCAGATATGGGTGTCAAGTGTGCGGTGTAAGACGCCGGAATCGAAATACCATGAACAGGGTTCAGGAGGTGGGTGACGCCATCGAGGCATTCGGGAGATAATTCGTTGTCTCCAAATGAGCCCAGAAGTTCCGAAACGAGTATATCGATGGGAGTATGGGTGAGCACAGAAGCTGGAGGGTTGGCGGGGGCCGTTGGCTGCTGTTCCTTGTTGCTCGTCTCTGAGACTTGAAGCGTCGAGCTGTCAGGGCTGATGGCCTGTCCAATGTATGACTCTCGCGGATTCTTCGGGGGCAGCTCTCTGCATGGGCCCTTCCAGCTGCGCATGTCCGATTTGACCAGCTTGACTTCTCCGCCCCAGATATTCTCGTTGTGGCGTTGGAGAAGGACAAAGGCATTTTGATTCTTCTCTACTGCCCATACTTCGACACTGACTCCAGTTTCGGCACTGGCTCGGAGAGCACGAGTAACCAGGGGACCTCTTCCTGCGCCAACGACGGCGACAACAACGCGGCCGTCGGGACTCGACGTTGGCTTCTTCTGATCCACCCAGTCTCTGAGTGCCTTTGCGATGGCTTGCTCATACCACTCGTACTTGATAGGGTCCTTCTCGAAGACCTCATAGGTTATGCTCTCCAGATTGACCGTCAATGGCTGCAGGGGTGCTTGCAGATAATCCTGGTACCCAATTCCAAAGCGCTCGATAGGAGTGCGAGGCGGCTGTCTTTGCTGAAGGTTTCGGATATACGACAGATGAGGAGTTGGATCATGGTGCTTCTTGCTTTGTGCTACGGATTGGGCGAGAGTTGGATAGTTCGAACTGGCTGATATGGAAGGTTCGGTGGCCGTCTGAGAGTCTTCCGCGTCAACTCCATCCGACCCTGGGATAGGTCCAACATCGCAAAGAAGAATCCACGGTGGTGTGCGCAGTCGCATGAACTTGGCTATGAGAGCCTGGTGAGCCTTCGACAAGACGGGGTATCCTTTCTGGTTTTTGATGAATGAAGTGGCATTGATTGTGAGCAAATGGACAGGCTCACAGTGCCACCTCGACTGGACGTGCAGCGCCGGGAGATGCCTTGGTAAGGACAAGGCTAGCAAGGGTTAGCAGCCGCATTCAGTACACTATATAAACTGCCGGTCTGGGATAGCGAGAAAAGAAGAACGCTTTCTATTCTTACCTACGAAAAGCCTCGTGTGGTATTTACATATTCTCCTGATGACTTCCCATGCATCCCAAGTCCCGAATGGATCCGCTTTGGGAACGCGCCCTTCATCTAGATCTTGGAGGAACTCTTCTCGCGCAAACGGAGCTAGATCACCTATCTCATCCACTTCGTGATCAGAGTTATCGGTCATCTTCATCCAGATGTGGAACTGAATGTACGGAGCGAGGTTGAGAGCTTCCTGGACGGCTCTTGCGTAATATATTAGGCCTTCTGAGTGGAGAGTTCCATGATGAAGCTTAGGTCCGGGAATGACCAGGTAACCGATACCGCAGAAAGCTGCATAGGCGACCTCTAGCATCAGAATCTGCCTCGAAATATCCGCAATCAGAGGGTCTGGAGAACATAGATCTATCCATGTGCTAGTGACACCCATCAACTGACTTATGGAATCGTTAGGGGTCAATGGTGTATCGACCGCTGACAAAGGAGGAACCGTCAAAGGTCGCGTATTCTGGGACGTCTCAAATGTGCCACTAACATCGTAAGATGGCGGCTGTGAATTCGATAGATGAGAAGAGAGCAGAGTGAGCACTCGAGAGTGGAAGTGAGGGGTCGTCACCGGGGTTGTCAACATGTCATACTGCGCAGGTGGTCAGCAACAAGTAACGAGTCGAGTATAGTGAAAGTACATACATTACTTTCATGGGCCCTTTGCACTAGCTCCGCAGTGACAGGCAGAGAGCGTTTACTCTCATGCTGGCCCACACAAAATGAGAAGATCATATCTTCGCTTCCTGCTGTCGACGCCATTTTCGTTGCAGTTGGACGCGTCGATATCCGTTGAGAAGGATATATGGCCTGCTGAAGCAATCGCGACAAAGATACTGATTAGTTGTCGAAGGTAAGCTGGCTGTAAATGGTATTGTTTATATTGTTTATTTCATGAACATTCGTCCGAAATAGTATAGAAACAATGTGGGGGAAGTATGGCACATGGTCCGCTCAAGTCTCACTTCACTTCAGGCTGGTTCTGGCAGAGGTGAGTTTAAGAAACAAAGGCATCACAGCCATTATGCAGAGCACATCATCCTTGAAGGGAGGAAAGGGGCAGACCCTTGATTGAATGGCACGTCAGCTGTAGCTGCTCTCCCTTGAGTCCGACTGCTATTATTTCAGCGCGGGATGCGTGTGTGGGCGGGTGAAGTTCCGGCAGAATCAAAGGCGGTGAGGCAGGATAGGCAAGCGTGGCGATAGCTCGGCAAGATTGCCTATCGTACTTTTTTTCCGCGATATCTTCTTTAGCCACAACAAGCCTGTCGAAGAGACTGTTGGACCCCGCAGCACTCTCTAAATCATGGTTGACAGGCGTCCTGACGGAGAAGGGTCGCGTGCGAAGCGACAGAAGACGGAGAAGGAAGACATGGATCCCAGGAACAATCCCTATCTGGCGCACATGTACGCCGATGAGACCAACGGCAAAGCGCAAACATGGACCGATGGCAGCGAAGGTCCCTTTGCGAAGTTCAAGAGACATCAGACGACGGCTGCAATGGCGCAAAAGGCCGAGGATGGAGAAATCAACCCATTCAATGGCAAGCCTTTCTCCAAAAAATACTTCTCCATCCTGAAGACACGCCGCGATCTTCCCGTTCATGCGCAGAGGTGAGTAGTTGACAGCAGGGAATTCGTGGGGGGATCACAGGCTAATATATTGACTAGGGATGAGTTCCTAAAGCTCTACCAGCAGTCCCAGATTCTCGTATTCGTTGGTGAGACCGGTTCCGGAAAGACGACTCAGATTCCTCAGTTTGTCCTCTTCGATGATCTCCCTCAGAGTCAGCGGAAACTAGTCGCCTGTACTCAGCCTCGTCGTGTTGCCGCCATGTCCGTCGCCCAGCGTGTGGCCGAGGAAATGGACGTCAAGTTGGGCGAAGAGGTCGGTTATAGCATTCGTTTTGAAGACATGACTAGCCAGAAGACGATCCTCAAGTATATGACGGATGGTATGCTTTTGCGAGAGGCTATGAATGACCACGATCTCAAGCGGTACAGCACAATCATTCTTGACGAGGCACACGAAAGAACCATGGCGACTGATGTTTTGATGGGTCTCCTCAAGGAGGTCGTCCTACGCCGTCCGGATCTGAAGATCATCATCATGTCTGCTACTCTGGATGCGCAAAAGTTCCAGCGTTACTTTAACGATGCTCCTCTTCTTGCGGTTCCCGGAAGAACCCACCCTGTTGAGATCTTCTACACCCCGGAGCCCGAACAGGATTATGTCGAGGCTGCAGTTCGCACCGTTCTCCAGATTCACGCCACGGAGCCGGAAGGAGATATACTGTTGTTCTTGACTGGAGAAGAAGAGATCGAAGATGCCGCTCGCAAGATCTCACTGGAAGCAGATGAGATGATTCGAGAGGCGGATGCTGGCCCGATGAAGGTCTATCCGCTTTATGGAAGTCTTCCTCCACACATGCAGCAGCGCATCTTCGACCCAGCGCCGCCACCACGGAGACCAGGTGGTCGACCTGGACGAAAGTGCATTGTTTCTACGAACATTGCGGAAACTTCACTGACTATTGATGGTATTGTGTACGTGGTGGACCCTGGTTTCTCGAAGCAGAAGGTGTACAACCCTCGTATTCGAGTCGAGTCGCTTCTGGTCTCGCCGATTTCGAAGGCTTCTGCGCAGCAGAGAGCTGGTCGTGCCGGTCGTACTCGCCCTGGAAAGTGCTTCCGTCTCTATACCGAGGGAGCTTTCAAGAAGGAACTTATCGACCAGACGTACCCGGAAATTCTCCGATCTAATCTTTCATCCACAGTGCTGGAACTAAAGAAACTCGGCATCGACGATCTTGTTCACTTCGATCTGATGGACCCGCCTGCCCCCGAGACACTGATGCGAGCTTTGGAGGAACTGAATTACCTCGCATGTCTCGATGATGACGGTAACTTGACAGCACTTGGTCGTCTTGCTTCCGACTTCCCGCTGGATCCGGCCCTTGCGGTGATGTTGATCAGTTCTCCTGAATTCTACTGCTCGAACGAAATCTTGTCAATTACTGCCTTGCTTTCCGTTCCGCAGGTCTTCGTTCGTCCAAACTCCCAGAGGAAGCGGGCGGATGAGATGAAGAGTCTCTTCGCCCACCCGGATGGTGATCATCTAACTCTTCTAAATGTCTACCACGCTTTTAAGGGACCAGAAGCCCAAGCAAACCCTAAGCAGTGGTGCCATGACCACTTCCTCTCGCTGAGATCTCTGCAGTCAGCAGACAATGTCCGTCTGCAACTTCTGCGCATCATGGAACGTGAAGAGATTGAGCTCGTTTCCACTCCGTTCGAGGACAAGAAGTACTACGAGAATATTCGTCGGGCTTTGTGTGCCGGATTCTTCATGCAGGTTGCAAAGAAGGAATCTCAGGGAAAGAACATGTATATCACGGTCAAGGACAACCAGAACGTGCTCCTTCATCCCAGCACCGTCTTGGGACATGAAGCAGAGTGGGTTTTGTACAACGAATTTGTCCTAACCACCAAGAATTACATCCGAACTGTCACAGCTGTCAAGCCAGAGTGGCTATTGGTAAGTCCTATATCTATACACAAACTTAAATTCTGGCACGATGCTAATATCTCTACTACAGGAGATCGCCCCGACCTACTATGACATCCCTTCTTTCCCGAAAGGTGACGTTCGCTCTTCTCTTCTTCGTGCAGCCGAAAGACTGGCCCGCAAGGAGAAGATGCGTGCCGACCCCAGCAAGAGACGTTAAAAAGGTTTTATGTTTCCCGTTGCGAATACTCTCATGAGACACATTGCGGCGGTTGAACCCTCAGCGGTCGTCAACATGTAGGGTGTATCGAAGGTTCTGGTCTTCCATGCGACTATGTTTTTTCTCATTTTTCGGTTCCGGAGTCTGGTAGTTCTGCGTGCATTTAGGACTTGTGAGTCCTATTTAGTGGCGTCATCTAGGCCCCAGATTGGCCTTTATAGATCGTGCTTTCCATAGCTCTGTCAAAATCCGACGCGATGTATCTAAAATTTGTCCTATGGCATCTTTTTGTCTTTCTGTACACAGGCCTTTCCAGAGTGTACAGTCTCTCAGATCCTGAGATGAAAATATAATGAAAAAAGGAATTGATTTGACATCTTTAAATGTCAAATATTTGCATTATTTGCATTTTATCATTTCATTTCGCTCCAGAATGTACCACGTACATACAATTCCCTACCGGAAGTCATTAAATTCTCGCCCGTATCTGGGTCGCCACGGTTGAATAATAAATACCTAGCCACCACCGGACTATCAACATCGTCGATTCCAGCAGCCGGATTCCTCGCAAAACCCTCCCTCGAACTCTGCAAGAGGTTCAAACGCCACCTCACGAGGACAGAGACAGCATGATAATAGATGTCTCAGTTGGTGGGGGAGTCGCCAACGAGAAGAGGACCGACGAGCACGGCGATGGCACGACGTCAGCGACGGCCGCAAATTGCTACTAACTATAACTAGACCATCTCTGACAACAAAGTTAATAGATAGCGAGTATATACTATAGGATTAGTTAATTAGCTATTCTTCTTACAAACCGAGACACATTAGCCAAGAGACAAAGGCGCATTCTAAAAGCTAATCTCGAGGACGAGGATAGGTAGACAAGGCCAAGTAGAAGACGGTTACAGAATACATTGATTTGATCGTGAGGACGTTTAGGCTTGTAGACGATTTCACGTGTACTCTGCAATCGAAGGAGGGGGGGAAAGGTCTGCCAGAGTCTGGGGTGCTCCTTCACATACCAACGATGCGTCACTCTTCTACCCACATACAATCACTCCTTTTCACTTCACTTTCAGATCTTCTTGCTACCAGACCACTATCATTGTCATAAAGATAGCCTCTTCTTGAATAGTCTGAATGACTTTCTCTGTCTCCGGAATAGAGAGAAATATTTCATACTCTATCACTTTCGGCCCAGAGGGCTGGTGTTCTCCCTTCTCAATCACTGGATCTATCTCTGTCCGTAACAAAAATCATCAACATGCATTAAAAGAAACGAGAATGCAATGAGAAAGCCCTTAGATGTGATGCCATCAGAGAGGTAAGTAACCGTTTTCTTAATCTAGCATACCGAATTCGTCTAGATTTCCTTTGCTGCCTAGACTAACTCCGTCTACAGAAGTGGAATGTGGTCGTCCCAAGACGAGGCAGTTATATCCTCCCAAAGAAAGAATCCTAAGTCCAGACGACGTCGACATAAACTCCAGGAAGAGATTCATCGGAAACAAGGACGGTATGAGTCTCTTAGAACGACTCGATCGCATCGAGTCAGAACTCGAAAGACAGAAATCCGAAATCAAGCACCTGCAGTCTACGAACGACATAATCATTCTTCGTGCAGCCACTCTCGATGACTGGAGTGGACAAAAAGTCTCAGAATGAAAAAGCATTATGATCAAATTTAGGAGGACTGGTATAACGGGCCTTGATAATTTGATGTCTTGTATGACCAAATCACTCCCGGTAGGCAATTATACCTTGGTACGTATTCCAAGTGCTTGGGACTTTTATAAAGCCAGCTTTTGGGATTTCAAAGGTCATTTATTGGTACATCGCGACGCGATAAATCCTATGGGCGTAAAGTATGTACATGTACAAAAATTCTCTCCAAATGAGGGAAGAACAGAGTGGGAGATGCGACTGGGAGAAAAGAAATGCAGGAGTTATCCGTACCATTGTCACAGGCCCGGTAAACTATTATTCCGGAGCATGATAACTGAACGTCTATAGAGTAAATGACCCGTTTTCCACATACAAGAAGAGCGTCTCTATACTTGTTTCGTCGCATTATGGATGATGTTCACACATGGTGGGTTCAAGCAGCCGATATGAGGCCTTCGAAACGCTCGTTCTACTAAGTGGTGGACCTCTCAGTTTGCACCCGGACCTGACAAGATTGTCCGTACGACCATACGTTTTCGGCCTTCTTCCCGTACATGTGGTCGTGGTGTAACATCTTTGATGTGACCAGAACCTGGCGTGTAGGCAGTTCTGCGGGGTATAGAGGCCTGCTCGGCGAGGTGAGCACCCGGCTGCGTGGGGGAGAAAGCCAGTTTCTCTGGTGTTTCGTGAGGGGCTTGGGATGCCTGTTCGTTTTGATATAGCTGAGATACCATCGTCTTCAGTCGTGTGATTTCCTCTCTCAGTGCGTGCAGTTCTTCGCTGGAAGTAGTTGGAATACTGGAAACCATTACTTCAGCGCTGGGTACATTGACTGACGGTGCCCTCTTCCCGTCGACTGCGTTCCTCTTCTCTCCAGATTGGCATGCCTCGTTTATTTCATCCTCGACCAAAGCCGCGAACGAGGAGCATTTTTCTGCTATATTTCGGTGCTGGAACGGCTCCCTTGAAATTTCAGCATCAGCGTTCCGCCACCGCTGGAAGGCAGGGTCGAAATCTGCAGAAATGTCATGCTGTCTGCGAGCTGCATTCCAGTCGAAACCGCTCCTTACAGCTGCCGCAATAAGAGTAGCAGAGACATCTTCTTGCGCGCAAGAATCGCAAAAGTGCACCATGTGTACAATTAAGCGCTCAATGCGTCTGGGTGGATGAGAGGTCGAAGACAGCATAAAGGCCACGGCCCTCTTCAATACATGTCGACCTTTCTCCCAATTTTTCCTGATAGTGTAGAATCTCAAGAACGAACATAGGGTACTGAAGTCGTCCGTGAAACCAGCCGCCCGCCAAGCCTGCATCCAAGCCTCTGCTCTGTCAGGCTGGTCAAAACGGAGCGCTGCAGCAATAAGAGTACCATACATAACCGGATTGGAGGCGGCTACGGGAGGGACCACAATCTCTATTCCATTAATCACCTTCGACTTCCAACGAGCTGAAGGAGGGATATTGGCAGGGTATCCTTGTCCCATCAGCATTTCGAGAAACAAGTCGAAGTTTTTGAGATCTTTCGATTTTCTAAAGTATGTCAGAACCGAAACGATCACCGAGGGGTTTAGTTCGAATTGATTTGGTAGCATTGTCCGCAGAACGAGATCAACCAGGTCATTTTTGCGCGTTTTCGTAAAAGCCATGATCATCACCTGAAAGGCTCTAGGGCGATCCGGCTCCTTGCTTGCCATCAGATTATCCGAAATCCGTACAAGCAGTTCCGGCAAAGGCATTCTATTGCTTAGGTAAAGGTTGATATCATCCCGAAGGATCTCATCGAGCTTGCAACGCTCCGACCGCAGTTCGTTAAATGCTCGGATATGCATATCTTTTGCGAGATCGTCGAAAGCTTCATCCTCTCTGTATCTAAGAGCATAGATTCTGTTCTGCGTCATCCGCAATTGAGCCATCAGCTCTGTGACGTTTAATTTTGGTAAAGCCGAATCTGTCGGATAATCGAGAGGCAGGCCGGAATAGTTGGGAGCAACAACAGGGCGCAGCAATAACCGGATAGCTAACTGTCTCAATGCTAGTTTTTGAATTGCTTTAGTCCGAAGGGGATCGCCAGCTGTCCACGGCGTCTCGAAAGAAGTGAATATGTCATTTTCTTCCTCCCCATCTTCGTCAAACAGTGTCTCCTCCGCCTCCGGTTCGGGAGGAACCGCCGCTTCCGTAGTCTGAGATGGAAGCGATTCTTCGAATTTGTCGAATTGACGCTCCAGCGTGTATTTCTCTGGTCGCGGCGATTCAATGTTTGTTCGGAATCCAGCTGCAGTGCTGTATTGTCGTACTTGCATTTGCCGAGAAAACTGTCCGTTTCTCTTGCGTGAAGAAAGGGCCTCCAATATCCGTTTTTCCTCATCTACCAGTTCATTCACCTCCTCTTTCACTGCCGCTATTTTCTCTTCCCATTCATGTCGACGCTTGTCCTTGACCCGCGCATCGGCTAATGCAGCTGCCGCAAAGATACTCGAGTATAGTGCTGTCACTGAATTTCCAATTCGGAGCCGTCGACGGCTCGCAGCAGTTGCTGCTCGTGAACTGATGCCGTTGGCAGCCGTACTTAGACAGGAAACGCAGCGACAGGCCGACTGCGACGAAGCGGCTCGAGACCACAGACCCTGCATTATGTCGGCATTGCTGGAAGGGTCCGGAATTGGATAATATAGGGCGCTCCGGCGATCTAATTGAAACGCCCTAGGGCACAATGGCCACGATAGAAGGGCGTGAGAAACGAGGGAGTCGGTGCAGTGGTGTGCAGCTCGCGGTTGTTCGAGTCGGCTTCGTTTTGCGTGGTCATCGGCGGACTTCCGGCTCCGGGCCGGCGGAATGCAAACGCTGCAAACAAGCTTCGTTCTGGACATTGACAATAAGGAGAAGATACTCGAGAGGCTGCCAGAGGGGTTGATTTGGAGCTCTTGGATATCAGGCTCCTCTTGTCATAGTATCCTACTAAGCAGGCTCTGTCGACTTCTACTATGACGCCTGCGTTCATCAGTCTTGTCACGGCTCTGCTGGGTCTGACCAGCATTGCCAACGGCCACGGTTACCATCCACCGGCCACGCAGCAGGGCAACCTCGACTGGGCTACGATGCACATGCAAGGTAATTCAATTTCTGATCGGCGAAATTACTGATTCTTCGATCGCATTGCTAATACATTCAATAGAGGAGCATCATATCGACAACTTCGACGCTGCTTCCTTCTTTACCCTGCACGATTACGACGGTTCTGGCGCATGGACACCAGACGAAGTTCGCAAAACTTACGGTCTGGATGATGCTTCTACTGCAGGCGTCAGTGAAGACAAGAAGCAGGAAGTCGTCCGAGAAGTATTCACGCTCTTCGACCCCCTAAAATCGGGTGTTATCTCTTTCTCCGACTGGATGCGTCTCAACCAGGCTGGAAGGAAATTGCCAGATTTCGGCCTTGGTCCAGGCCACCATGGAGACATGGAATATGAATACGAGATCCATCACTTCGAGAAGTACCACGGTGACGATGCAACGGAGGAGGAGCTTACGCATCCTGAGGATATTGAGCACTTCCGGAAGCATGACGAGGAGGAGCTGGCCCAGGAACGGCTGGATCAGCTAGAGAAGATGCAGATTGTTGAAGCCAACATTCCGCAGAAATTCCTCCGACAGACATGATCACGCGGCGGTTTTTTAATATGTATATATAAGATGATTTATGGTGTTTATCAAAAGACCGTAGACAACTGGTTACACGGCATTGCGCACGGATTTGGAGCTCATGAAATACTTGGAAGATCGTTATCGATTACATATCAGTTCAATCTAATGGTGCCACGGATGATGTGTATTTGTATCCATTAGGAATCCCCGAATATCAACTCAATGTCAAAAACGCAATGCATCACTCCTGGTGCGTAAGTCTTCACTTGCTCAACATGTTGGCACTGCATGCTGGCCAGTGATCCAGGTGAGATGGACTTCTTATCCAATAGAGTTGAGAGCGACTGAAATTCCCCAAGAATGTTGTTTTTCTTCTGGTCAATTTCCCGAATGTCGACATTCTCATGCACATGAGCCCAACCGCCGTATCTTCGATCGAGGAGTCTGTAGGCACATTCATATGCCGGCTTTGACGTGGGTAGCAGACCGAGGTTCACATGCCGTACACTGTTCCATGATCCCCTAGGTTCCATGAAGTCCTTAACCTGTCCTAATATGTCCGCCGCGAATTTGTTGTCTCCGTGAAAGATGACAACCCTGTGAGCGTCACTAAGCTCGTCAACAAGCTTTTGTAACCCCCCTTCTAGTGTGCCGTCGTCGTGGATCTGTACAACTTTACAGCCCCAGCCATTCTTTATACATCCCCTACGCAGTCCTTCCACTGACCACCCGTTAATCTCGAATCCCCAAACTCTCTTCACTCCTCTCTTGAGGTACGAAAACACAAAGTACCCGATTCCGGCGTACATGTCGACAACACTAATATCCTGGACCTTCTCTCCTTTTAGGGTCCCTTCATCAAGACCATCGAATCTGATACCTTGCCCTAATATCCGAGCCTTTTCCGTAATGTTACCGCGGGAGAACATAGTATGGAGAGGTGCCCAGGTCTGAAAGATCCCACCATTTTGGGAAGTGTGCACCCAGAATGCGGACGCAAAATCAGCAGATGTAGGCTGTTGCTCCTCTCTATCCCCCGATTGTGGAAAGGGACCAAAATCACCATACAGTGGTACCAGGCCTGTGGGACTCCGCATCCTGTTCTCCCTGCCAGTGTCGTTTCTGGCTTCGATAGGAGCATTTATTGCAACGTGAGTAACTCCCATACTGCTAAAAGCTGCAGCTATGGATGCATAAAGAGTCACTCGTTGGTCATTATCAAGGTCTCTGCATATAGTGCCCCATGCAGGAGGCGAGCTGAAGGCATTTGCTGGCAATAGTAGAAGAGGCTGGTAAACAGTGAACCGTTTTGGGAGAGACGAAAATAGAGCCTCTCTTGTAATCCCATTGGCTGACAGCACAGATGATGATAGATTGTTTATCACAAAGTTCTGAATACCGGCTTGAAGTGGGTTCATGTGCTTTGGACGATCACGCTTGTTCTTTGCGCTAGAGGGTCTCTCAACCCGACGCTCTTTGCTGGTTTCTTCCAATCCTCCTCTGTGGCTATCATAAGTACTCATGTTGTGTATTTTGACTTTTGGTAAGGTGGTATCATAGAGAAGACCCCTCGGTCTCATCGAGAACTTTGTGACACTCGTGTAGGTCGATTTAGATTTCTCCCCATCATCATCACCATCTGTGTTTTGGGCAACTTAGTAAGTAGGGCGGTTAACTATCCCCTGGACAGCTTTGTTATGCAACGCTGGTAGAAGCAAGCGTATTATTGCTAGATAGACTAACTGCCTAGTAACATGCATCATTTCTGCAGCGATCTAAGCTTGTGTGCACACGCCAAGGCAGCAAGGCAGACTGCAGCGATATCTCCGTGCTTAACTCCGACTCCCGTCCCCTCATTTCCATCGAGAGTTGGTTTGCGCATCGAACTCAGCGTATCAACCTGACTGAAATCACTCAAGATCATCTTCAGCTCTTGGCAATTGTGTTGGAGAATCGATCTCTATTCAATTAGCGACAGGGAAGAGCTTGCGAGGGAGCTCTTATCAAGTGGCACTCGACATCAAGTCTACTAAGTACCTATTAATATCAGCACTGTTTCGCAACCCTAGACAAATATGTCTTGCCCTCAATGCTTCAGTGGCTCAGTGCACGACGGCACTCCCAAGGGAAAGGTTGTCAAACTTCATGGGCTGGATGCGTACGTCTCCGAGCCTGAAGAAGGCAAGCCAGTCAAGGGAATCATCATTATTATCCCCGATGCGTTCGGATGGGAGTTTCCAAACAACAGAATCCTAGCGGACCACTATGCGGAGAAGGGCAGCTATAAAGTGTACCTGCCGGAATTCATGAACGGTAAGCTTCGTTACTGATCCCAGTGATATATGTACCCCGGTAGTAAACCGCGCATATCTGGTTGCGCATTGGACCCATGTAATCACGGATACTAATTTCTTACGATAGGAAATTCCGCACCTCACTGGATCCCAGGGATGCTGTACGGTCTCTTCGACACCGGTTCACTGTGGTCGTGGCTGCTTAAGCCGTAAGCGTCTCTCACTGACTCTTCAGAATCCATGTATGCTGACTATTTATGTCAGATACCAAGTCGGCTGGCTTATTTATGGCATGGTCCCCTTTGTGATTCGCAATAGCTTCCCCAAGACCTGGCCGATCGTCAAGGATTTCTTCACTGCTGTGAGGGAGAATGAAGGCGCTCACCTTCCCATCGGCGCTGCCGGTTTCTGCTGGGGCGCCAAGCACACGGTGAATTTGGCCCAGGGCTACGAAAGCAACGGGAAGCCTCTCCTTGACGCCGGTTTCACGGCTCATCCAAGCAACTTGGAGATCCCTGCTGAGATCGAGAAGATCAAGAAGCCCGTCAGCTTTGCAATTGGTGACAAGGATATCCAGGTCAAGGTGCCACAGATTGAGCAAATCCGACAGATTGTCGAGGCCAAGCCTGATGGTGAGAAAGGAGAAGTCAGGACCTACTATGGCGCAGGTCATGGATTCGCCGTTCGTGCGGATCATATCTTGAAGGATGCGGAGCGACAGGCGGAGGAAGCGGAAGACCAGGCTATTGACTGGTTCAACCGCCAATTCCAGGGAATTTCTTACTAAGGAGTTACGTTTTACTCCTGGATGTAATGTTTTGGTCACTAATAATCGGAGGGGTGGAGGCTAGGAGGACGATACTAGTATCAGCTACGAGCTTCATATATTGGATACGCGATGAGAATGATAGTCGCTAGGTTATTTGAATTCTTTATGCTTTTAACATCGAACTATCTTCAGACTTCCTAGCTGCGGTAATTGATTCCTCATGGTATAAATCAGCAGCATGACTAGTCCACCCGTTAAAAGTATTGTTGGCCTCTCCTCTGCCTATCACTTTTCGAACTAGCATACATGCCTGCTTTGGCCGTCTTGCTCCCCATCCTCACCAGACCGACAAGATGATGAACACCTGCAAGAACGCCATCGATTACCTGGACGTCCTCACCTACAGCTTCCTCGACGGCAGGTTTCAGCATGGTCATTCCAACGCATCCCAGTGTCAATGTATCCGCTCCTTTGGCTACCAAGTCTTTGGCAACACCGCACATGATATCGAGAACTTCTTTCTGAGGCTTGCTCTCAAGCTCCAGAACCCCCAGTCCACAGCTTCCAACACCGACACAGAAGTCACCGAAGCCGTAGTGCCTGATCGCATCCTCCGCCATTGGTTTTGATCTGTTCGATGTCGCAATCATTCCGAAGCGATTACCCAGCGTCCGCGCCGCGAAGAGACTTGCTTCCATGATCCCGATCACTGGCTTGTCTAGCTCCTCTCTCAGAGGCCTGATCAGAGAATGGTCGCTGTAGCAGGCCACGAGGAAAGCATCGTACTTGTCAGCCATGGGTATGATAGCCCGCACAGCTGCCGCAGTAGACATGACACTGTCCATATGGCCTTCAATGGCGGTTGGCGCTGGAGTAGGTGCAGTGAAGCCATGAACTTCCACGTCTGGAGGTAGGGTTGGCTGAAGCATCTTAACGCAATTATCTGTCATGAACTTCGTCGCATTCGGGTTACAGAGAAGAATACGGATCTTCTTGCTTTCCTTAGTAGACGGCGATCCAGAACCAACAATGACATATTCTCCAGTATTAGGACTCGCGGATCCGTCTCTTTCGTTCAGCTTTGGAGGCTCAATGACTCCAGTCTGAGAAGTTATCCTCCCATAATGCTCAATACGTCGATGTCTTGCGAAGTCGAATGTTCTCGTTTTCCCCGGCCTGCACTGATCGAGATCACAATCCGCAATGATCACTTCATCATCCTTCGTCTTGCTCTCTGCGATGATCCGGCCCTCGGGATCGGTAATGCAAGATCCGGCTATCAAGTCATACTTCCCATCATCCAAGCCACATCTCGCAGCACTGACTGAGAATGTGGCATTGGTGTACGAATGCGCCTGCATGGAAAGCTTATGTTGGAAGATCGCCGTACGTTCTGCCTCCTCGGGGGATTCGTCTGCTGAAGAACCCCAGAGTTCAGGAGCCCATCCGGCGGTATTGTAACCACATAGGACGACTTCCACGCCTTGAAGGCCCAGAACACGCCATGACTCTGCCCACCGGCGGTCATTACAGATCATCATTCCGAAGATAGGATCCCCACGTTCGGGAGGGGATGTTGTCAAGTCAGGTACGCGGAAGGCTTGCCATCCTAGGTTTCCTGGCTTGAAATATCTCTTCTCCAGTTGATTTATGGCGTTGGGATCCGGCCAAGGCTCAAAGTCTCCTGGGAGATGGATCTTGCGATACTTCGAGATGATAGAGCCCGTCTTAGCATGGTAGTAGATGCAGGTATTGTAATGCTCGCTGTCATCTGTCGCTTCGGCGAATCCCACGCAAATGTCAACTGCTAGCTGCTGTGCTTTATCGAACAAGGCTTTCGTGTTGGGAGCCGTCCGAATATCTCCGTGCTCAAACCACGACTCCAGTTCCTCTTCATCCGCGAAAAAGTATCGCGGAAAGAATGTTGTGAAAGCCGTCTCTGGGAAAACAACTAGCTGTGCGCCCTGCGATGCAGCATCATCCAGAAGCTTGAGCATTCGAGATAGAGTCTTCTCGCGGGGATCTGTAAGATGGGTAGAGCCCATCTGGGCCGCTGCGATGCGTATGATTCGAGGCATCTTGCTGGACCGTAAATAGAGGGTTTTCTGAGACCTAATCCGATACCCCGTTTATACTTCAGAGATCCACCGGATATATATACTTGAGCAAGGCTAAGTTGTGGTGCTGATAGACGGATCGGCCGATATCCTTATCAGCTTATCGGGCGACGATCCATTCGCAAAATTCCTCGATATGTCCTTATCACATTTGTAGCGGGGGAAAGGGTTAGTTTCTATGAGCAACTGGAAGGGTTCGTAACTAACGACTGAGGTGATATCTTATCAGGTAAAGTTCTAGTTAGTCGATTTAGTGTTGGAAAGCAACTTGGAGTTAACCACGACGTGGATGCCTTGCCTTTTATGCAAAATGCGATTAGGAGCAAGCATATTGAGAAAAACTGATGCTCTATGAGCTGTATTTATTGAAAGACCGCCGCACCTGCACGTTCTCGGTCCTACTGCACTGTGTCGAATCCTAAATGGCATGGAAACATGGTCTAGGATACCAAAGAACCTGCTGCAGACGGATGACTGACAGATCACCTGCACGTGCGCTTTGTACACCGACACACTGCTGTTCATCCAACCTGTAAGACATATTTTGAGCATGTACTTCTCCGTCGATTGTTGAATACAATTGCATTTATGGATATATGTTCGCAATACGCACAACGATCAATGCCAGATAGGGTAGTATATTTAAGCAGATAAGAGTTCGTGTCAAAGATGCTTCGCCCAAAAAAGAGATGTTCGCCACTGTCACAATATGCAACACCACTTAGCCTGGGAATCAGTAATCAGAGTAAGATCCGCTAGAAACGAGAGTATAATGATATGGCTAGAAATTCAATAATCCATCACAGAAGAGCCGAGTTTGTCGTTCGAATCAAGAACTCTGAGTAACCAGATGATTAGTGATGTATTTCCGTCTGCGAAAGCAAGAAGAACTTACGAGTATTGTTTTGTCAGAGTACCCTCACCCCCCTTTGAGAGATCGATGTTGAAAACATAGAAGTTGCCTTCACTGGTCACCACCATAACCTGAGGAGTATTATTACTCATTGCAACAACACTCCTTACTGGCCCTGAACCGCCAACTCCGCCGGATCCTTGGCCCGACTTAGGTAGTTTAATCCAGGCAAAGTCCCGTGCCGGCTCCCACATTTCACTCACGCCCTTTGGGAGATAACCGCCGACAGTAGCGGCAAAGGTATTCCCAACATTCTGCGATGTCCGTCTGATAATCCCCATGAAGGTGCCGTTGTGTTTTCTTGACGATATATCGGTTGGATCGTCATCACCGGTTGGTTCCTCGGATTCATATGGCAACCCGTAAGAACTCTGACTAGCTGACCGATCACGGGAAGATGATGTGGAGGCGGATGCAGCTCCAGAGGGCTGGCCCTGATGGCTTAGTTTGAATATGTGGATTGTTTCAGTGGCCGAGGATACACAGAGAAGGGTTGATGTCGTGTTGAATGACATGCTGTATATCCTCGAGGGCATCGAACCTCTGCGAAACTGATATAATTTATGACCATCAGGCACTGAGAAGACTCTGATGATCGTTCCTTTGTCAGATGCAGTAGCCAGGAGGGTACCCTCACTGTTCAAGGTAATGCAAGATAGGGGAGATCGATGCGCTTCAATAACGTTGATGGTCTCCAACTTCAGCGCATCGAATATCAACACCTCGCCGCTTGTCGGGGAGATGTGAGTGGCTCCTGGAGGAGCATGAGATGGAGGCGCAAATGAAGAAGGGGGGGCCTTCTGAGGAAGAGGGTATGCGAGATAGCAGCTGTCAGAGGAAGGCGACAATGCGCAGATAGCTGTGAAATATTAGAAACGCATCTGGTTGGAACGGGGGTGATAATATATGTCTCGCATGCTTACCGTTAGGGTTTGGCGACGTCTCGATAGTATGCAGAAGCTTCATGGTCTGAATGTCGTAAAGATAGATTTGGTCCTCCAGTACTATCACTAATCGTTTCCGGTTCAGTCTGACCGCGAGCACGGTTGTCGGAAACGTCAGTTCACATATTGTGGATTGACGCTATGCAGAGTCCAGTGTCAATATATTGCAAGCTCAGTCATGCGAGAAATGCAGATAACAAGCCTGTAATACAGGCATCCTGACGGTTTCTAGGACATCTACGGACCTTAGTATTCATGATCTGGAGACGTCGTGGAGATAGGATGAGGGCCACGAGAGATGTGGAAAATAGCATCTCCAGGATGGCAATGTTTCCTTCCTTGGTCTCATAGCTCTTGGAAAATGGGTCCGTCGTGAATATACGGAAACCCTTGGAGGTACCTGGGAGGTGTCAGTGGTCTAGAACGTGTCTCAATATTGGGATTTCATACCAACAGCTAGATAGCTGTAGTCTTGGTTGAAGGTCACAAAATTCATCGCCATCTTGCGCGATTTGATCAACCAAGCCCGGCTTATGTTTACGAACAAAGTATTCCCTGTGTTCAAGGCAGATAAACCCCGGCCGTTTCAAGACGTACCCCGCTTCACCAATCAAAAGGTAGATGAGCAAGAACTGGCCATAACAAGGCCTGTTCACCAGAAAACAGGAACTCGTGTACCACTCCGGTTATGTAGACGTGTCTGATCAAATAAATCCTTGTTTGTTTCGAAATGAAGGAAAATACTTGATCAGACCGCAGGCATCATCGTAGGAATCAGTAAGCCGCGCAGGGTGTTCACGGGAACAGATGTTTGGAGGCGTCTCTATCGCTTGGCTGCCCGGGGAAGCGCGCGCCAAGCGACGGACGCTTGGACCACACCTTGATTGCCTTCCCGCTGAGCATGTCGGAATTTAAGAAAGAAGATTATTTCACACAATCCAGAGCATTCTTGCTTAGCCTCCAGCCAAAGCTCTTCAGCCATGGCTCCAGTCAAGATACCGGCCATGGCCACTGCAAGTACAAAAGCGGAGAAGGAGGCGGACTTGGTGATGGGGGTAAGCTACTGCTACAATAGAGGTCTGAAATGCATACTGACGCATATTGAAATTTTTTGGTCTTGATCAGACGAACAATAGTAGTATCGTATCCAAACGCAGCGTTGAACTCCTCTACTACCCCCAACCCCATTTCTTTCGATACTTCGTCAAGAAGCCGCAACGGCGTGCCCCACTAATAAATCGAGGATACTGGCTTCGCATGTATGCTATGACAGAGACAGTCCGCCGTTTCCTGGAGGAACCATCAGATAATCCAAAATCCGTGCTCAACCTTGGCTGTGGATTGTGAGTCCGGATCTTGTAACTGAAGTTGTGCTGGGCGTAGGCTAAGACTGGGTGTCGTAGTGATCCTCTTCCCTTCCAATTGCTCAGCACAGAAGAGTCCCTGTGTAAAAATGCAACCTTTGTGGACATTGATTACGAAAAACTTATGATCAATAAGAGAAACGCCATCGAGAAAACCACAGAAATTTCGAGTCTATTGAAGGATGTAGAGTTCCTTTCAGATGAAAATGCGGTGCTGATCCGGAGCAAGCATTATGTTGGCGTCGGCTGTGATCTCAAGAACCTGAAGAAACTGGGAGAAACTCTGAAGACGATTATTGGAGAGGGCCAGTGTTCGATTCTTTGCACTGCAGAAGTCTCACTCACATATATGGATGTCGAGTCAGCAGACGCTGTCATCAAGTGGACATCTAGTCTCAGCCAAGGTTAGCCCGAGATAATCGTGTGCAGACTGTCGTAGCACAATGCTCACCTCAATAGATGTTCGATTTGCTTTGCTGGAGCAATTCTTCCCAGACGGCCCGGATCATCCCTTCGCTGCTACTATGATGAAACATTTCAACAAGTTGCGGGCACCGCTTCATTCGATCCATCACTACCCCTCGCTCCACGACCAAGAAAGGCGATTCCTTGATGCTGGCTGGGGACGCGCACATGCAAGGAACCTGTGGGATCTGTGGAGTGATAACTCCTTCCTCAGTAGTTTCCGCAGAATGTCTCTCGACACGTACGAAGTATTCGACGAATGGGAGGAATTTGCACTATTTGCGTCCCATTATTTTCTCCTCACTGCCTCGACGGGCAAGGAACCTCCTCGAAACGGAGAACAAAGGCAGGCTGGACCCCAAGACTCTGAACTCGCGCTTTCAAGCGCTTTCCGGCTGATTCCGTATTGCCCTCCTCGATTTAAAGGGCAACGACGCTATGGTGCGCTCATCCCGGACAATGATCGTCGCCTGGGTCATCATGGTGGACAGGGAGCCCAATCCCGGCTTTCGACTTCGGACATCTACACTCATTCTCCTGGCATCAAAGAGTCTGGAAGATCAATGCCGCCGAAGGATATTCCCGCGAGAATATGCCATAGCGTGACGAGTCTGAATGAGGAGGATTGTCTGCTTGTGGGTGGGCGAGCGGCACCAACAACAGTTTTCGGTGACTGTTGGCTAAGGAAGAACGGCACATGGAAGAAGACCCATGACCTTCCAACTCCTCTGTACAGACACAGCTCAACCAGATTGACTCTTGAAGCTCTTGGTGACTGTGTTCTCGTTTACGGAGGCAAGTCAGCCAAAAGTGACGTTCTGGGTGAATGGACCTTGTGGAACTCTGAGATTGGATGGCAAACAGTTGAGCAAGTAGGCCACAGACCTGCCCCTCGATTTGGAGCATGCATGGCATGCGTGGACTCTTCTTCTGGAGTTCTCTTTGGTGGCATCACACAAGATGGTATAGTTCTAGACGACTTCTGGACATGGAAAGTGTCACAGCGCGACGATGGATCCTTTTTCGTCGAACTGAGCGACCACACTGAAGATCTTCGGGCTGCATCGCCTCTATCCAAATTCATTGGACGATTTGGCGCTACGGTGAACGTGATTCCACGGGGACTGCTCATCATCGGTGGCATTTGCGCAAGAGAAATCATTCCTTCTCAGTACGAAATTCTGCTACTCAACGTGTCTGATATCTTCAGAGCCATCAACTACGAAAAATCGTGGGACAACAAGCTACTATCCTCCATTGGCCTGGGGGTCGAATTCAATGGCCCACGACCATTGCTCGCTGGTCATGTCTCCTGCACTCTTACTGAGAGTCAAACCTTGATTCTAGGAGGTGGAGCAGTATGCTTTTCTTTCGGCACTTGCTGGAACGAGGGCACGTGGCTCCTCCAGAGTGCTGACTCTGACAGCCAAAATACATGGTCCGTCATGCCTGAGGCAGAGGACAAATCACCGGATGAGACACAAGAGACTCCTAAGCGCCTTCGACGTGCAAAAGCTATGAATGGTGACCGGTCGATCCCGAGGATATCTGTGGAAACTTCTTCTGAATTTGAAAGGATCCTGGAGGCTTCCAGACCGGTCGTGATTCAAGGGACCGACGTTGGCCCATGCACGGAGCTCTGGACGAAGGACTATTTGACGAACACTGTCGGCAGTGATCGCAAGGTATCTCCCTCGTCCGCCCCGTTCCGTATGTGTTTAGACTAATCCTTTGCAGGTCGTAGTACATGAGGCTCAGACTGAGAATATGAACTTCCAAACGAAGAATTTCTCGTATGTCACCAAAGGATTTGGATGTTTCCTGGACGAAGTGCATGCCGGTGGGCGTCAATATCTCCGTTCCATTTCTTCTGAAAAGCCCACGAAGATGCCAGCAAACCTGGCAATTGACTTTCCTCAATTGAAGGATGACTTCCGTCTTCCAGCTGAATTATCCTTTGTGACGGAGAACATGCACAGTTCTCCGTTGAGAATATCTGGACCGGTCACGATGTGGCTCCACTACGATGTGAGGATCCTTCGAACTATATCAGATATTGCATATTCTCCAAGCTAAAATAGAGTGTACTGACCTATAACGTCTTCAGGTAATGGCCAATGTCTACTGCCAAGTTCGCGGGCGGAAGCGAATGGTGCTGTATCCTCCTTCGGAAGTCCAATACCTCCAGCTCCCCCCTGGGGCTTCTAGCTCCACCATCGACATCTTCCAGAATGGCCCTGACGGACCGATTGTGTCTATCCCGTACACGTCGCCGCATGAAGTACTCCTGCAGCCCGGCGACATCCTCTTCATCCCACCGCTATGGTTACACACGGCCGCTCCCATGGGTGAAGTGAGCATCGCCGTGAATGTCTTCTTCCGGAATCTCACCCAAGGCTATGCCCCGGGGCGAGATGTTTACGGGAACCGCGATCTCCAGGCGTATGAGAAAGGACGAAATGATGTGATCAAGATTGCTCGCGCTTTCGATGGACTGCCTCCGGATATGGCCCAGTTCTATCTTCTCAGGCTTGCCGACGAGCTTCGAGAGAAGGCAGAGCGCGATTGAAGAACAAAATCCAGGGATTAGCCGTCCCCTCAAGGATCAGTTGAGTATCCCAGCCAGGCTCATCTCTTTAGGGAGATTCGATTGCTTGTCTCCCGAATGCCCAGGAGCCTGCCATTGGTGGACCACAGCGGCGCACCCGATCGGGCAATTGGCCTGAGCGTGCGATAGCAAGAAGACCCACTTTCCTGTATATCTTCTCTTATGAGTATGATTATTATTATCTGGCAGGAAATAATACGAGTCGCCAGAGACATGCCATCGCCACTTTTTTAAACCCGACAGCATTGCAGCGCTTATTTAATCCTGAGCATTCCTATGTTATGGACACCAGGAGGATTTCCCATTGTTGGAGGATGACACCACGGGATGGAGGGGCAGTTCTTCCCGCGACGAGCAAGACGTCATCCAAAGCTTGTACTTTTTAAGGTTCCAATGCCGAGTTCATGCGAAAAATCTACTGATTCGCAGAGAACATGGACAATAATGAGAGAAAGCACAGAACGAGCGACAGACGATGGTCAGCCTCGTCGCCCGTAGACGACCATGACTGGAGAAGGGCAATTGTCCGTCCTAGAGTACCGTCCTCCACGAGTCCAGTCGAACTTCGTGGAGATCCTGCAAAGATTACGAGTTCGGGCAGCAAGTTTCCCACCTGGGAAATGCGCTCTGTGATTGCTTTTCTTTTGCAACAGCCACTTTTTCAGCTGAGCTGCGAGCCGGAAGTGATCGCGTGGCAGGCAATGCATTGAGGAGAAGGGCTGGATTCCATGGAACGGCCTGGAGCCTTACAGCGTGGCAGCCTCTGGCGGAAGATAATAGACATCATAGGCAATAATAATGACAAGGAACTGGGTTAACTGAAGAGTGCTCGTCGTCTCCAAATCTGGGAAATGGTCAGGGAGTCGCCGGAGACGGAGACCCGCTGCTCTGGTACGATCAGCTGTCAATTGATGTCAAACCGTAGCGCTGCTGATATCCCAGTGGGAACAGCACAGCGCTTGTTTTGGGCCACGCGAGAATGGAGTATCTAGTGACGGCTCAATACCGCGACAGGTGGAATCGACGTTGTTTTGCCCCCAACTCCAATTTCCGCAGTCCATCTCGCGGGGGAGCAGAAAGATGACCGTCCGACCTGGATCATGGAGGGGTCAGCGAAACGGGGGGATGGATGTGGAATTGTGGATCCAGCTGCAAACGGACTTGCCACTCGACGGGGAAGGGTGTGGTGCTGTCTGATCCGCTATTGGCCACAGGGCCGCACTAGCGCGACCGGGGAGCCACGGCTTGCAGCAGAGGGTGAGTGGGGCCGGGCGCGGGGGACGAGCCAGTGCCGGCGCTGGGATCGCCGCAAGCAGCGTGCGGACGCATGGCCCGGCAGCTCAGCGCACCTCCCATGGGCTCGAGATGCAGCCGTGCTCTCCCCCTCCAAATGCAAGCAGCAGGGAAAAAGAGGACCAGGAAGAACACCAACCCCTCTCCGGCCATCCATCCCCCGAACCAGCAAAAGAACAACGAGAACTACGAGTTGGTTAATGAGGTACTTGGGGAGTATTAGTATTACTTACCATAGGCATTGTCCCCCCCCCAAATCGCTTTGTTCAAGGGGCATCCCATCTTATTCCAAGTTCTCTCTTATCTTTCCGCTAGTTAACTACTAGCCCGTGTCCTCGACTCTACTATTACTCTTCTCTGCCCCGCGAACTCCCCACTGGCGCTTAACTATCGTTCCTTATCGCTGTAGATTCTGGACGCGTCCGGACAGGCCGTCTGTTAGTCCCATCCCCGCCCGCCTTGCGACCCGGGTCATATCTTGATCTCGAGAATCCGGTTCGCATGGCAGATAATCTGCACCATCCTCGACCCTCATCTCACAGCCAGCATTGATTGCGGTTTGCAGTGTCGTTATCAAAGGTATACAATCTCATCTCTTAGCGCCCATCCCCTCTCCCTTTCTTTGTCCTCATCTGGCACTGGTGTAACACAGATCCTACTTGCTTCGTCCCTACTGCAATTGCTGATGACAGGAATACACAGTGCAGATACCCGAATTTATTATTATCACGTCGTTATTGTCACGGTGGGCAATTGTGAAACCAATTGTGGTCATCGTGTGAATCACCACGCGGAAGTTCTGTGATTCAGACTATCCGGAGCGCAAGCATATCTCACTTTATGCGGCCATCGCAAAGGATGTAATTGCAGATTATCATCTGCCATAGCAACGGATTACTTCGAACCCAGATCGCCGACTCGCATGCAAGTCCAGCTGATCCCACCGAAAAGAAACAGAAACCGTGAAGAGACGCTGCAATGGCGACAGTTGTGGTCCAGCAGCAGTCAATTCGACATTCCTCCACACCTCCACCTCTGTCCCCGGTGCTGAGCCTCAACGCTGGCATTCGAACTCCCACTCCAGTCCCCAATAAACATCTGCCATTATGTCCAACTGGCCCGGCTCCGCTTGTCAAGGATATCGACCGATCCAAGACCAGCGCTTCCGGGCAGGTCACGTCGGTTCTTTATCCGCCAGACTGCTTCGATAAGCTATCTGATTCCCCCCCGATATATTCGATCGATGTGGACACATTGGCTGAGGCATTGGACCATCTATCCACGCAACCCCTGCCTGAGCCCAAGCACGTCTTCCCTTGGCTACATGGCCTCCATCCCGACAACCAGATCCAACTAGCGTTCTTTGCCAATCGAAAGAAGTCAGCACGTCGCCCACCAAAATGTCTGAGAGGAATGACTATTGTGAAAGTCGGTGGTGATCTCTCGAGGTCAAGACTCAAGGGAGCCGTGTCTCCCGGGGAGGTTCTCGCAGTTATGAGCTCGGATTTCCTGGAAGCCGACCCCGCAGAAGGCTTTTCAGTCCGCAATTTCCAGATCCAAACAGCCAAGATAGCGACTTTGTCAGACATCGTGGTGTACGGTGACGACAATGTTCCGGAGACAGAAACTATTGCATTGGCGGAGCAGATGTCGCTGGCGCAGCAGAATTGGCGGTTGAGAAATGATCCCGCTCAGGAGATACCCTTGTTCAATACATTTGTCCTTTCGAGTAGGTCTTCAGAGCCTTTTTATTCTGGTTCATGTATCGTCTGACTCCTTGCAGGTACTTTTCGGGAGGTCGAGGAAAGGCATCCTGATCTGATATGTGTGGATCGTCAGGGTCATCTGACTGGGCGTGTCATGGATTTCTGTGAGTAAATATCCATCTCTACATTATACCAGGCACTGACATAAATCTTCTAGTCCAGTGGGAGCGCCTAGAAATGTGCGCCATGTCTAAAGCCTCAGAAATCTCCAAAAATGTTTTCCAAGGCCCTACGCCAGACTTAGCAGCAGGACTAGGAGAGTTTCAGGCTGTGCATGAAGAGTACGATCTGTTCGTTGAAGCTAGCGAACTCGCTAGCATTCCAGGCCCGCGGTTTTTGGCTACAGTAGATCGACAACTAAAGGATGGTCCCCAGCAAATTGAGTTCCCAGCTTCCGGAAGCATTTTGCCCCCGCCAACAACGGAGAATAGAGAGGTTGATGACCTGATCACGACCGTACGATGGCTCTACTACCTTGCGAACCCGGAAGAACCAGAGGAACCGAACGAAGGACTCGATGCGGATGGCGATATACAAATGGCCTCCTGGACACACAAGCCACGGAAGATTCTCATCCACTGTGGAGATGGCTATACCGAAAGCTCTCTTCTTGCTTTGGCATACTTCATGTTTGCGGAAGGCGTGCCGGCACATGAAGCATGGCTAAGGCTCCATTGCGACAAGAAGCGCAACTTCTTTGCCTACCCATCCGATGTTGCTTTCCTCACGACAATACAGCACCGCTTGCTGCAGGCAAGCCCGGTCGCTCAAGGGCTGAACGTGTCTCGCTTAGCCGATCCTGCATGGCTTGGAAAGATGGACGGTTCTCTCCCTAGTCGGATTCTGCCTTATATGTACTTGGGCAATCTAACGCACGCCAACAACCCTGAACTGCTTTGGGCCCTTGGAATTAGGCGTGTTTTGAGCATTGGAGAACCCGTGGCTTGGAGTGACGCGGAGCTCAGACGTTGGGGCAAGAACAACTTGATGTTCATCGACCAGGTCCAGGATAACGGCATCGACCCATTAACACAGGAGTTCGAGCGATGCTTGGAATTTATTCGTATGTGCTACCCTCTCCTAGAATGTCGCAAAACAGGTGCTGAGTGAGAATCAACAATCAGGAAAAGGAAAATCAGACAGGAGCGCAACCCTCGTCCACTGCCGTGTGGGTGTTTCGAGATCGGCCACGATCTGCATTGCAGAGGTTATGGCCTCTTTGGATCTTACATTTCCTCGAGCATAGTGGGTACCAGCACTCTCATCATTAATAAACGATAAAACTAACACAATTGCGAATAGTTGTTTTGTCCGCGCGAGACGGCTTAATGTAATTATCCAGCCGCATCTGCGCTTTGTGTAAGTCTCCATTGTATCTCTTTTCGACCGGTGCCATAGCTGACTGGGACTAGGTACGAACTCCTGAAATGGGAAGAGCTGCAAGGCATCAGACGCAACCGACCTTTGAGACGCGAACTGGAATGGGCCTCCGTTGCTCGAGAAATCGCGCTGATGAACAAGCCCTACTCGAGACAATGAGCAGGCTACAGCAGAGCTGCGCACGCTCACAGACGTTTCTACCATCATGTTTGGTCATCATAACGCTACCTTGCTTACCTCTGATGGGACTTCGATCTTGAGATTCAACAGAGACGGATTTACGATACGGTTAGGAAATGACGATAACGAATGGGCCTTTTTTTCTTTCTGGGCGTCATGGAGTTTTCAGGTCTTTTTTTTCTTTTTTTCTCTCTCTTTGTCTAGGTCCTGGGATTGGCTGGACCCTCCCTTTCTTTTTGTTTTTTATTCATCTTTTTATTTTTCTTTTCGCCTTTTACTTCTCCGGCGATACTCTTTCCGTTCTGGGTCAATGGTACTGTATGATGTGAAATCCTATGTGCGCCTTGTTCTCATACCTGGAGACGAACGAGTGTGATATTCCCTTAATATTGTCAACCCAACCCTTTCTATTCTTCCCTTTCGTTATTATTATTATTACATGCGGTCTCTAATAAACGAGTTCTATTCTATGGTCCTATATCTGGATTTTACGCGCCTTATATTTCATGCTCTTTGATTCCTGCCTATGTTTAAGTGTCATTGTGATGAAAGATTCTGTTTTTGCAGTACAGTACACGTACTTGATATTTCGGTGTCGGTGTAGGGATCGAAGAATAACCTGCTGCGCCGTAGTTATATTGACATTGATATATGATATATAGGCGTAAAAATATGTTTGATCTTCAATCCTTTCTTTTTGGTCTTTTCTTTCTTGAATATATTCCCGCTATGGGTCTTCGATGTCTTGAAGCTCCTCGTAAGGACTATAGGATGTTAACCGGCTTCCTTTTTTCTTTTTTTCTTTTTTCTTTTTTGGTTGGTCAAAAGTTGGATATCCTTAGCTTTTGGATATGCTTCAGGACTGCGAAAGTGAGTTGGTTTATGTGGGCAAGGCGGGATAAATCTCTATTTTGCCCTGGCAATATAACTTTCAGCATCGCTCAAAAACACGATATAGACCCTTCAAGTCCGCGACTTCCACGACGCCCTGGAGAAGATTCGTCGTGGCGACTAGTCGCGCGCGTAGGGAAGGAAAGACAACATGTTCGAGCATCTGGCTCAGCTGTGCCCGTCGGGCGGTGATGGATTCGTCTTCCTGATGCCCTGGCTGACTTCCGGCATCGTTGCCAGAGTCATCTTCCGTACTAGGACGAGGAGGCGGGGGTAATTGCTCCGGGGTATAGAATGCAGCAAGTTCTCTCAGGAACGTGCGGAAACATGCCTCTTCGGCCGTCCAGTTTACGTACGGGCCTAATCGGAGGAGGAAGCGTGGGAGTTTTGCGAGTGAGGGAACGTAGCCTTTCAGTAGAAGTGGGATGGAGATCAGATGTCCGTCTTCGGAGATTTCAAGGGAGAAATATTCGTTTAGCATATCTCGTCGATCGATCAGGGTTCTGGAGACTGTATCTGGCGCTTCAGCGAAGATTCTCTCGGCTTCCTCATTTCTGCTGGAGCTGGGATCCGCGTTCTGGCTGTTGCGTGCTTCGTGCTCCTCTCGTTCGACGTCTGCTGCGATCCGAAGCAGGTCGACTAGTTTTGGAGGAGGATCAAGCTTTATGGTGCCAAAGTTGCCAAAGTCTGTGAGTCCAAGCTGGTAGAAGTACTCGTTACAGGTCATTCCGTAATCGACGAGGTAGAGCTTCACGCCTGCTTGGATGGCTGCGATGCGTCGTCGTTCGTCAACCAGTCCGACATATGTATGCGAGGCGAACATCTCCGTCAGTTCGTTATGCATCGACGCGCGGACAGCAGCGCGGAGGTTCTTGATGGAGGTGAGGCCGATACGGAGCGGTTCACGATCCGTTCTCTCGTAGTGTAAGCCATCATCTACAACTGCGGTCCCGCCCTCTGCTTCTGCGCTAGACATCGGATGAGGCGTTGCGGATGGGAGCATCGACGTGATCTTGCGGACTTTGGAATCAGTCCGGACAAGGTTATGCTCATAAGGCTTCTTCGTTGTTGATGGTGTCCGAGGCGGTGCTTTACGACCTTCAAGCGCAGTACCCGAAAGCGACTCATCACCAGCTGGTTCGGGCGGTCTGATGCCAGGAAGAAGAGTTTGAGTCATGAACGTCCTGCTAGAGTCCACCTGTGCCAAATTGGTCCGAATTTGACTGCAGATACACTCAATGATTTCATCTTCATTGAGGAAGTTGACCTCTCGTTTCGTCGGGTGAACATTGACATCCACACGCTGCGGCTCGATTTCCAGATCGATGTAGACAAACGGATGCCCACCCTTTGGCAAGAAGGTTGAATATGTCTGTTCCACTGCTCTCTTCACAGCAGAAGATTCAACCGAGCGATGGTTAATGAAGAGTAGAATAACTGTTCGCTTGACGTGATAGTTTGCGTTTGTGACAAGACCAGATGCCCGGAAACCCCATTTCTTATCATCGATGCTAAACTCAACGAGTTCGTTAGCTACGGCACTGCCGTGAATTTGACGTATGCGATCAATGGTAGTTGCATTCGCTGCAGTTGAAATGCTCATTCCTGAATCTCCGTGTTTCTTGCATGAGAAGGCTACGCCGGTGCAATGGACAGCGTACCGGCCCACGACGTCGAGGATCTTAGCATACTCTTCGCTAGCAGATCGAAACGCTCGACGGCGGGTTGGGACATTGTAAAATAGGTCTTCAACCTGTCTGTATTGTCAGATTACTGCCTTCTGCGCTAGTATTGGATATATGCACACACCGTGATTTGAGTGCCACCTCTTCCAGCAGTTGCCTTTGGCTCGGCACTCTGGCCTGGCTTTGCAGGAACAAGCTTTCCGTCACTATAGTGTGCTCTCCAGGCACAGCTAGAACCAGCAGTTTTGGTGGTAACCGTGAGGTGAGCGATATGGCTGATACTAGCCAATGCCTCGCCACGAAATCCATACGTTCCTATGGAAGATAGATCCTCGAACGCTTTTAATTTAGAGGTCGTGAACCTTTCGCAAAGTATGGGGAGATCATCCCGCTGTGGCTGAAGTCAGAGGTTTGCTCACTTGTTTCTTTTGCATATCTGCCTTTGCGAGATACTTACATCTATGCCATGACCGTTGTCAGTGATCTGGAGAAGCTTGAGACCGCCATCTTTCACCAAGATCTCGATAGAGGTGGAACCAGCGTCGACAGCATTCTCTATCAGCTCCTTCAGAGCGTGCATAGGAGCGACGATGATCTCTCCTGCGGCGATCTTGTTCACCACATCGGGATCCAGTGCCTGTTCGGAGATTCAGCCATGAGTGAATCCTTCTCTGATAGACAAGATGTAACTACTAACCCGGATCCTCCTTGGTGCTTCTGGCAGACCAGCTTCATTTGCGGTCCTCTTGGTTCCACGAGGCTCAGCCTCGACAATATCCATCTCATCAGCCATGATCTCAAAAGAGATATCCTGTTGTTTCTGATGTTGGTACAAGACTCAAGCACTTTTAGGTCATCATGCAGCCGCTGTATTGCGTCTAACGCAGCCCGGATGAGAAACAACAGGTTCTAGACCGTTCTTAAATTCCCTTACTATATTTTCCGGGAGCCACTTGGCGTTGTTCCATAAGACTGCCCTGGAGTCTGCTGTCAAAGGGGACGATGCACGAGTCAAACTAGTATGGGCGGTGGAGAGGAACGGTGGCTGCCGCAGAATCGCCTAAAGGAAGTACTGCGGCTGCTGATCCCGACGAGCTGACAAGCTCCCCCGCAAGCAACCGTCAAGCTCCAGGTAATCCTTACTTAGCGCACGGAACAGCATCGAGACCGCGGATGCGACAGCGCGTTTCTAGAGCTCCCTAGGAGGAGTCCGTCATATGTAGCCGACATGCGCATCTCCAGGAGAGCCTTCGCGGCCGACGAGGAGCTGGGAAAGAAAGATGATGACCACCGACCTGCTGCGAGAGCTCCATCCCTTCGTCCCGCATGGAAAGCTCCCCGTCGGCGGCGCATCGTGCTAGCCTTCGTGGGCTTTTACCTGCTCTATATATTCTTCAAGAATATGCCCACCGATTTGACACCTGCTGTCGAACGATATAATCCTGAATTGGCGCAGCTGCGGCAGAAGGGCCGGACTCTTCAGTCATCGCTGGGCGCCATACCTCAAGCTGTCAACCCGCATCAACCTCCGCCGAGAGAGAACGACGATGCAAAGGACAATGCGAAATATTACTATGAAGGGAAAGTCAGATTCTATAATCTTGCAAAATCGCTACGTCCCAACTCGCCATCAAGCCATCGTCGGGAACATGTTAGTCGCGCCGTACTTTTTGCTGGCGCAGACCTGAAGAGCGTTGCGGACCTGTTACCACTTGCCTGCGAGATGGTCCGTCAGGGTACAAACGAAGTACACTTTGCGCTCATGGGAAGGGATGACGTGTCGATCCCGGGGATTCAGAAGGTCAATGGCATCAGTGACGAGGACTGTCCGATACAATGGCATGGTATGCTATAATTTCGGGTTTCTGGACAACGGGTCCTGCCATTGTGTATACTGACTTTCTTGATATGCAGACGCGCGCCCTGACTACGCTCCCTGGTCAACTGGACCACGTATGGAAAGGGCAGTTAGGTCCGGATTGGGCTATATCCGAGAGTACATAAATCCGCAGGTCGTGATAACGCATGGTGAATTCCGTGAGGAGTCGTTCTTCTGGAAAGCGATAAAACAAAAGACAGACGAGTTAGGGCTGGCACACATTCCTCTTTCACGGCCTGCGGTGGACCTCATGTGGCTATCGAAGTTAGACAGCGGCTCCTTGAAAGGTACGGAAGTTCAAATCTATCTTTTCTTCGGGTAGATGTCGTTTACTGACATGTTGCGCTAAAGTCTGGAACAAAATGCAAATCGAGATGCTGGTTCATGCGCCGTCGGAATCGTCGGGCTCCCTGATCAGACTCCTGAAGTCGCTCGAAGGAGCAGACTATCTCGACTCCGTCCCTAGCCTAACCATCGAGTTGCCTCCGCGCGTTGACCCAGAACTACTACGTTTCCTACAGAATACGAACTGGCCTCCTCAGTCATCAAGTAAGGTAACTCTTCGTCGCCGTATTCCATCTCAGCGTATGACATCCGAGATGTCTTCTATTCGAACCGTCGAGGCCTTCTATCCAAGAGATCCAAACGTGACCCACGTCCTCGTTCTATCACCACAGACCGAGCTGTCGCCTTCATTCTTTCACTTCTTGAAGTATACAGCTCTCAACTATAAACACTCTGTTTCCGCCATGAATGTGTCATCTGAGCTGCTTGGCATAAGTCTTGAACTTCCGTCGTCTAGGCCAACTGACAACGAGCCCTTCGCTCCACCTTCGGAACCTATGGACGTGCCACAAAGCCACGATGGAGAGCAGTCTCCTTTCTTCCTTTGGCAAGTCCCGGACAGTAATGCTGCGCTCTATTTCGGCGATAAATGGGCCGAGTTTCACTCCTTCCTGTCTCACCGCCTCAGTGCTCCAGGTGATTCTCATGATCTTTCACCAAAACTTATATCCAAGAAATACCCCGCCTTTATGGAATACCTCCTTGAATTTATGCGCGTTAGGGGTTATTATATGCTGTATCCGTCTTTTTCGGGCAGGAACCACGTCTCATTGGCAACGGTGCATAATGAGCTATACCACCCTCCAGAAGAGTTTGTCGCGGATTCGTCAAGCGCGCTTGCAGAGGCTGACAAAGACACCATTGAAGACCTGCCGGAAGTTCTATCTCCCAGTTCTGACTTGGAGCTGGGATCCGTAGAAAGACCGCTTTTTCATGGTTCAACCGTGGAGATTCTTCTTCAACGGTTTCCAGATCATCTGCCGAAGCTCGAAGCTCTGCCTCTATTATCCTACAAGAGCGAGAAGCTCTCAGCACGGGATATCCAGCAGAGGACGAGTGAATTTGCAAGGGAGTTCAGAACCAAGGTTGGAGGCTGCAAAGCGTCAAATACCCCTGACGATGCCGGCTTTTGGAAAATAGGTGACTACTTTTGTCTCTGATATCGCTGGTGGCGTCTTTTGGTTTTCAACTTGGGTTGCATTTGTACGGTATAGCTTGTCCTGCCGGTATGTATCGGTCTACGGGGGTTGGCGTTTTCGACAGGTTTCTTGGCAGCTGGGTTTGTGCTGCTATATAGAAGGCCTAATGGGGCTAATCTTTTCCCTTGGGTGCTTTTATAGCACTATTGACGTAGACAACGATGGTTTCTTGTCTTTTGTGCGGTTGAACGGCTAAGAAAGATGCAGGATCTGTTATCTACTGCTGAGAAGTGCCCTATCAACAGAAGAATTGATGCTGTTCATAAAACGGGAAGCCATTATTTAGCGGAGCGAACAAGAACATGTAGTTAATAATAATAATAATGATAATGATATACCATATGTCTCGTCGATGCTCAGTTTCCGACGATGACGAGGCTGTTGACTGCCTGATGGAAGTTCTTGGCGCTGGCAGCTGGAGACCGCCTTACATAAGCCGACGTAGCTCCACCGGAGCGCCTGCATCGCCTTGGACAGCAACGAAAGCTCCAGACGCCTCACATCCCAAGCTCATACACTCCCCGATACCTCTCTTTGCACGCAGTGCCAGGTCCGTCCGGTTATAGCTTGGCATCTGCTAGGACATCCCACCTCCATATCTACCGCCACATCTGTTGATCGCCCACGGCCTTACTGGCCAGATACCCGTCAGAGTCTCTCGGAATGGCGAAGGAAGACGAGCGGCAGGGTGCCGCAAACAAGGGAAAGGGCAAGGTCGAAGATGCCCGAGAGTTGAACGGAGGTGCAAAGAATGTTAAGGATGAAAAGACGAAGGCGAATGGGAAGAAGGACGAGGGACCCAAGGAAGGTAAGGGAGCATGTAGCAAGCAAGCACGCAAAGTGGTGCTTGTTTGCCTCCGCGGTTCCATGCTGTGGGTTGCAGCGCTAACTCGATAATTCTCACAGAGGAACTGAGCGAGGAAGACCAGCAGCTTAAGGGCGAGCTGGAGATGCTCGTCGAGAGACTAAAGGTGAGTTGACTCGTCGTGAATGTGCAGGAACGTCATTAATAATAATCCCTCGATACTAGGAACCAGATACCTCCCTCTACCGACCGGCTTTGGATGCCATCAAGACGTTCATCAAGACTTCTACTTCTTCCATGACTGCCGTGCCAAAGCCGCTTAAGTTTCTCAGACCGCACTATGAAGATCTTACGGCACTGTACGACAAATGGGAAGCAGGACCTGATAAGGTAGGGCGCTTGTTAACTGTCCGCAAGATACTGGATTTGAGCTAAAGTTTCTCTAGGATTCGCTGGCCGATATGTTGTCGGTGCTCGGTATGACGTACGGAGATGAGGAGAAGCTCGAGACGCTGAAGTGGCGCCTTCTTACTACATCGGAAGACCTTGGCTCCTGGGGTCATGAATACATTCGACATCTGGCGCTGGAGATCGGGCAAGAATACCAGAATCGGTTGACGGACGAGAAAGATTTCCAGGACCTGACAGATCTTACTCTATCTCTCGTCCCCTACTTCCTGAGTCACAACGCCGAGGCCGATGCTGTTGATCTTCTAAGCGAGCTGGAAATGATCGAGGAAATCCCCCGGTTCCTGGACGAGAACACATACTCCAGAGTGTGCTTGTATATGGTCAGCATGGTCAACTTGTTGACGTACCCCGAAGACCAGCAATTCCTTCGAACAGCTCACGACATCTACGTCCGCTACAACAAGTTGGCTCAAGCCATGGTCATCGCTATCCGCCTTAATGATATTGATCTCATTAAGAAGGATTTCAGTGCTACCGAGGACAAGGCACTAAAGAAGCAGTTGGCTTTCCTCGTTGCTCGGCAGCAAATCTGGCTTGATCTGCCTGAGGATGAAGAGGATCAGGACCTGCTTGACTGTCTTAACAACACCCAGATCCCGAATCACTTCAAGGCCTTGGCGAAAGAGCTCAACATTCTCGACCCGAAGATGCCGGAAGACATTTATAAGACACATCTAGAGAGCAGCAGGGGAGCCGGTCTGACGAACGTCGACTCTGCAAGGCACAACCTTGCCAGTGCTTTTGTGAACTCCTTCGCTAACGCCGGTTTCGGCAATGATAACATGATGCTGGTCGAAGGTGACAAGGGCCCCTGGGTTTGGAAGACCAAGGACGACGGTATGATGTCGACGACGGCATCTATGGGAATGCTCCTGCACAGGGATGTTGAAGAGGGCCTAGGGAAGATCGACAAGTTCACTTATGCTCAAGAGGACCAGATCAAAGCGGGAGCTCTCCTTGCCATTGGTATTCTTAACTCCGGTGTCAGGATAGACTCGGATCCTGCTTTGGCCCTTCTGAGTGATCCGGACAACCTTGAGAACAAGAGTGTCCCGATGAGAGTGGCCTCTATCATGGGTCTGGGTCTGTCGTATGCTGGGTCCAACAAGGAAGAGCTTCTCGATATTCTACTGCCCATTGTTGAAGATGTCTCTCTCGATATGCAGCTGTCAGCGATGGCTGCCGTCTCGTTAGGTCTGATCTTCGTTGGATCTTCTAACCACCAAGTCAGTGAAGCGATCGCTACGACGTTGATGGATGAAGAACGACAGAAGCATCTTAAGGACAAGTGGACCAGATTCATGGCCCTTGGTCTGGCGCTTCTATACTTTGGTAAGCAGGAAGAGGTGGATGTCATCCTAGATATTCTCAAAGCAGTCGATCACCCTATGGCGAAGCCAACATCCGTGCTCGCTTCTGTCTGTGCTTGGGCTGGAACAGGTACTGTGCTGAAGCTGCAGGAACTCCTCCACATCTGCAACGAGTATATTGAGGAGAAGGAGGAGAGCAAGGGTGACGAGCTCGTGCAGTCGTACGCTGTTCTAGGTCTGTCGCTCATTGCAATGGGGGAGGAAGTCGGTCAGGACATGATCCTGCGCCAATTCGGCCACCTGATGCACTACGGCGCCAGCAATATCCGAAAGGCAGTGCCCCTTGCAATGGGTCTTATCAGCCCCAGCAACCCTCAGATGAAGGTCTACGACACTCTATCCCGATACAGCCACGACACTGACAATGATGTCGCCATCAACGCTATCTTCGCCATGGGTCTCCTTGGTGCTGGAACGAACAATGCTCGTTTGGCCCAACTGCTGAGGCAGCTGGCGAGCTATTACCACCGCGACCAGAACTCGCTGTTCATGGTCCGCATTGCCCAGGGTCTCCTGCACATGGGCAAGGGTACTCTTACGGTTAACCCTTTCCACACTGACCGTCAAGTGCTTTCCCGAGTAGCGGCCGCTGGACTACTCACTGTCTTGGTTGCCATGATCGATGCCAAGCAGTTTGTCCTCGCCGAACACCACTACCTCCTTTACTTCCTCATCACTGCCATGTACCCACGATTCCTGGTTACCCTTGATGAGAACCTCCAGCCCTTGACTGTCAACGTCAGAGTTGGACAGGCCGTCGATGTGGTCGCTCAAGCCGGTCGACCCAAGACCATCACCGGATGGCAGACACAGAGCACGCCAGTGCTCTTGGCATACGGTGAGAGAGCGGAGCTGGAAGACGAGGAGTATATCTCGCTCAGCAGCACTTTGGAAGGATTGGTAATCTTGCGCAAGGTATGATGTATAACTTCTATAGTGTCTGAACAGTGTGCTGATTCTCCGTACAGAACCCGGACTGGGAAGCCTCAGCATAAAGTGCTCGGGCACTAGAATTTCTTAGATCGATGTTTGAGGGAGGTCGGCGGATCAGGGAACAAAACGGTTCTCGGGTATGGTCATGTCTCATGTAATAGGAACAGTCGCGGAATTTCGAATACACCTTATTCTCTTACTGCTCTCAGTAGCGTAGGCCCCGGCATTTGATCGATTGTACACTGCGGATGGGAGGAGGACTGACAGGACTTCTCTCATCGAAAGCCTAGGTAGAGACGCACTCTATATGTCTGTGAATAGACTAAATCTGGAAGCATGTAGTGAAAAAAGAATATATATAATACTATGCAGATCAATAATTATCTAGAGTAGAGGCCTGTTGCTTATCGTTATCTTGAAGTTCCCTGGGGACTTCTACATGCGGAAACTAGGGCTTAGGGCTAGGTGTATCCATAAGTTTTTCTTGCGCCCATCCGCAAGGTAGTAAGTCAATACAGCATCAACCCTACCGCCAACACGTTGTGTATACTTCAATTAAGTCCTTTTTCTGGTTGATAAAGGCCTCAGAAAGCAGTCATGAAGCTCGACCCGAAGGCGATGCGATACCTCAGCTCGGAGGACTTCCGGGTGCTAGCTGGGGTATGCCCCTCCAGACCCCGCAGTCATTTACTTGCGCGATCTGGTTGTCTGACAGCTAACAAGGGAATTTGTAGGTTGAAGCCGGAAGCCGAAATCATGAGGTCGTTCCTACGCCGTTGATCGTACAACTATCCGGTCTGCGTGGTGGTAGCGGAGTTCACAAGTCCATTTCGACGTTGGCGAAGGTCAACTTGATCGCGAAGGTCAAGAATGCCAAATGTATGTGGATGGGATATTTCGTGGTTTTTTTCATCATTGTTGTCGGCGGTAGCTGATTTACATTCGCGATTCAGATGATGGTTACAGACTCACGTACGGCGGTCTCGACTACCTCGCCTTGAACACGCATCAGAAAAATAAGAGCGTTTACTCTGTCGGCAACCGCGTCGGTGTCGGAAAGGAATCGGATATTATCGTTGTCGCACACTCGTCTGGAGAGCAGAGAATCCTGAAAATCCACCGTTTGGGACGGATATCTTTCCGAACAGTCAAGACCAACAGAGATTACCTGCGAAACCGGAGTACGGGTTCATGGATGTACATGTCGCGACTGGCGGCAATGAAGGAGTTCGCTTTCATGAAAGCTCTCAGAGAAAACGGCTTCCCGGTCCCCGAACCGATTGCGCAGAACAGACATACTATCGTGATGAGTCTTATTGACGCCTTCCCTCTGCGACAGATCTCGAAGGTCCCGAGGCCGGCGGAGCTATACTCAGAGCTCATGGATATGATCCTACAGCTGGCACGCTACGGCTTGATTCATGGTGACTTTAACGAGTTCAACATCCTGATCAAGGAGGAAGAAGATCCCAATGCAAAGGGCAAAGGGCGAGAATCCGAGGAGGTTGATGAAAGCATCAGGCTGGTCCCGATCATCATCGACTTCCCACAAATGATTTCCGTTGACCATCCGAACGCGGAGATGTACTTTGATCGCGACGTGAACTGTATTAAGCGCTTCTTCCAGCGGAAATTCCACTTCACAAGTGACGTACCGGGACCGTTCTTCGCTGATGCGAGGAAGCAGCTTATTGAGAACCCAGGGAAGAGACTAGATGTTGAGGTTGAGGCATCAGGATTCTCGAGGAAGATGGCACGGGAGCTAGAAGCCTACATGAAGGAGGTTGGAGTCGATGGAGACGCCGGTGCCCCCCGAGAGGATGAAGACGAAGAGCGCGATGACGACGAGGAAGACGATGAAGAAGAATCGGGATCGGATGATGAGAATGAAGAGGAGGAGCAATCAGAACGTCAAGCAGACGAGGTCGATGAGAGCGCCAGCAAACTAGAAGACCTGCACGTGTCAAAACCTCCTGAGGAGCAAGCATAGGGTACTCCTCTTTGCATAAAAGATTTATGACCTTTGTAATTAGAATGAACCTTTTTCGATGCATTTGAAACAATCACATAATTCGAGCACTCAGATGAAATATGGTAGTATTCTCAGTGTAGAAATAAAGCACTTGATAGTTACCATAACCGAGGCGACAGAATGCTGTCTTGTCTGTATTTCTTCTGATATGCAAGATACAAAAACAATTTTGTGCAGTTTATGTGCCACATAAACAGTACATCTTTAGAGTGCTCCAATAGTTTACTTCATCTCAATTTGCGAATGATAACTAGTTATGGTATGAGTATGAGCGAGGCATACTTAACATGCTACGGCAAGCGGAGCGGCCAAACGCGCAATTTCCTCCATTCAACACCAAAAAGTCCCGCGGAGCAGATCATCCGAAAGACGAACGCCGACGACTCCATCGTTGTCATCTCTCCACGTGTCCATTTTCTTCCTTCTGTTCATTGACACCGGGAGAATTGCGACAAGATGGTCCGCAAGTTCTCCAAGTTCCCCAAGAAGCCGGCTGGCTGGCTTCCTCCGTCGGCACCGCTGCATATGCGGAAGCAAGTATTTCTGTACGTTTTTCCCTACGATGATCTGCCGAAAGCGAATACATCTTTCCAGAAAGACTGCAATGTTATCAAGGGTGCTACTTCTGAAGAAATATTCATACATCCGCTCCACATACATATGCATTGATGCTAATCCGCTACCGTTCTCTCTCTCTCTCTACAGACCCGATTTCACCATCGCTCTTATCCGCACTCCCTTCCTTCCGCCTCGATATGCCTCCTTCTACGTCCCGCTCCATTTCAACAAGCTTGATATTCGCGACTATCTGCAGCGCTTGTACGGAGTCAAGGTGCTCAGCGTGCGCAGTTTCGTCGAGCAGCAGAAGGTGACGCGAATGCGAAAGGATGGCAAACATGGATATGGCCGTCTGAGGAGGCCCCAGGCGAAGAAGAAGATGACTGTTGAGATGAAGGAGCCGTTCGTGTGGCCTGAGCCACCGAAGGATATGGCACCGTATGTGAACCCTTTTTCCCTTCCCAATTTTTTATCTGCCCTCTATGAAGAAAAGAAGTTCGTAGAGCTAATTTGCTTTTTTTTCCCCTCGGTTTTTTATAGATGGGAAAAGGATCAATTCTTCAAGGCCGCCCAATATCAGAAGGACATGCAGTCCAAGAACGACCCCCAGTCCGCTATGGAACCGAACAAGCCCGAGCGAGAGGCATTCGAGAAACAGGCCAAGGAACTGCTGGAGGGCAAGCAGACATGGAGACCAACCTGGCAGGCTCTGGGCCTGAACTATGACCGACCGGCCATTCCGACCGGTAAGGGATCCTCGACACGGTCATGAGGGGGCTCAACTTCGTTTCGGCGCTTTGTTCTTTTGTCTCCCAGGGTCTAACTGCGACCTTTTTACTGTCATTGTATCATATGGTTTGTGCTGTAGTATAAAATTGCCTGGCGTGGCGATGTACGGACCTGGTATTATCATCTTGCCGATTTTTCCTTTTTAGCTTAGTTTTTTTACAAAGACATAGACTCAACAGGTCAATGAATGGATTATCTCTATCATGTAGCTATGCTGGAAGAAGCAAAGAAAGATTATATTTGCAAATTAATGTCTGCTGTGTTGATAGGAAATGCTCATTTTGCACGTAATATAAGTAAGCATGCTAGAATATATAACATCAGGGGATGTCCAAAGCTAATAGACAAAAGTGACGATCAAAAAAAAAGAACTAAGGGTAGAAAACAACTCCAAAAGCAACGCTCCCGTTATGTACAATCTGCGCGTTATCGTATACGGGAACCACAATGATGTTCTTTCGTATTTATAGTCTGCTCTCGAACATGTTCATGTGGTGCTGGCCTGGCCAGTGGGCATCAGGCCAAATGTGTCTAATGGCTTCCCAGATATGCCTGTTTGGATGTTAGTATAACTATTTCATCGCGGGAAAGGGCAGATACGAGGGTGACTTACTTAACGTAGATGATTTCCAAGCCATCCTTGACCTCCTGCGGAACCTCCTTGACTTCCTTGTAGTTGTGCTGAGGCAGGAGGACGGTCTTGACGCCAGCACGCAGAGCACCGATGAGCTTCTCCTTGATACCTCCGACGGGCATGACTCTGCCTCTGAGGGATACTTCACCCGTCATGGCAATCTGCGGAGGCACAGCCTTGCCAGTAAACAGCGAAATCAAGGCAATTGTGTGGGCGAGACCAGCAGAGGGTCCATCTTTGGGAATAGCACCGGAGGGACAGTGAACGTGCAGGCTGCGGTTCTTCATAATGTCCTCATTAGGGTCCTGGGTCAGGCCAAGCTCGCAGGAGTGAGCTTTGACCCATGTCAGCGCAACCTCGACCGACTCTTTCAGGACATCACCAAGCTTTCCGGTCAGCTGTACGCGGCCATTTCCAGGCATGTCTGCTACCTCAATAAACAAGATGCTGCCCTGACCACCAGTGGAGTATGCCACGAGGCCAGTAACAATACCAGGTCGAGCCTCCTTCTCGGCTATCTCCTCGTCATACCGTTCGATGCCGAGGATCTCTTCCAAATCATCCACAGTCACGGTTGGGTTATATGTTTCTGGTTTGCCTGCATCCTTGGCATCCGCATACTGCACGGCCTTGTAGCGACACACTGAGCCGATCTCGCGTTCCAAATTGCGCACGCCAGACTCCCGTGTGTAGCAAGTAATTATCTTTTCAACAACTTCGTCAGACATCTCAACCAGACCATCAGAAAGTCCGTTAGTCCTAATCTGCTTCGGAATGAGATGTCTTCTGGCAATATGTCTCTTCTCAACCGTTGTGTAACCAGAGAGGGCGATCGTCTCCATCCGGTCCAGCAACGGTGGTGGAATAGTGTCCAGCGAATTAGCCGTTGCGATAAAGAGGACCTTGCTCAGGTCGATAGGAATGTTGATATAGTGGTCCGAAAAGTTGTGATTCTGCTCTGGGTCAAGGACTTCAAGCATGGCCGCCGAAGGGTCGCCATGGAAGTTCGAGCCGCCAACTTTGTCTATCTCGTCAAGCAAGAAGACCGGGTTGGCAACACCAACTTTCTTCAAACCATTGACAATCAAACCAGGCATAGCTGCGACATACGTTCTTCGATGGCCCCTGATCTCAGCCTCGTCTCTGACACCTCCGAGAGAGATCCTGTGGAATTTGCGACCCAGAGATGCGGCGACAGATCTGGCAAGGCTAGTTTTGCCGGTTCCAGGGGGCCCAACTAGCAGAAGGATTGGAGATTTGTCCACCATGCGCTTCGACTTCAGCACCTGCAGTTTAGTCTCGAGTGCATCATTATCAGTCTCAGAGACAGACTCCTTATTCTTCGCTTCATCTTCAGTCGAATTATTGAGCTCTGCCGTGATCTTCGATATCTGGCTTTCCACATCCTTGTTCGTGGACTGCTTCAGCTTAAGCACTGCAAGATATTCAAGAAGGCGCTTCTTGATCCCTTCGAGACCATAGTGGTCGTCATCCAGTTGCTGTCTGGCTCTCTGAAGTGTGTCGGCACCCAGCTGATCTTCAGTTACTTTGGTCCATGGAATCTCTGCGAGGTTCTCGAGATAAGTCCGGCATACTCCGTATTCAGCGTTGACCGGATTCATCTTTCGTAGTCGCTTGAGCTCTCTATCCGCAACCTTTCTGGCCTCCGGACTTAGTTGCGCCTCATCAAGCTTCTGCTGCAGTTCGTCAATCTCGTTTGGCTCTTTATCGTCCGAATCATCCCCCCTACCAGCCATTCTGGGAGGAGTCAGTCCGTTGAGCCCTGCTAACGCACGTCTAGCCAGTAACTCGCGCTGTCGTGGGTCCTGAGAGATATCTATACCCGAATTTGGCGGAAAGCTGGTGGTCATGATGGACGTGATTTTGACGCTGTTTTTGATAGATTGGACCTGTCTGCTCAACAGCTCCAACACTCTCTCCAGTCTGTACTTGAGATCCAAGGCAGCAAGCACACGTAGTTTCTCTTCAAAGCTAGCCTCCACCATGTCTGCCATGAAATCGGCAAGGCTGCCTGCCTGTGTGACATCCTTTTTCGCTATGAAGGCCTCGAAACGCCGTGCAATGATTGGGGACAGACTCGTCGATGAAGAAGGCAAGAGAGAAGAAAGCCTCAACAATGTGAGCAACTCTCGTGAAAGCTGTTTCAACTGCTTAAATAATTCCGGCACTTCGTTGTCTTTGGATGACGGAACTGTAAGATGATGCTGTCAGTGGGTTGATGAATGTTGGTATACGTAGAAATGTAGCCCTACCTGGCTCATCATGAAGAATAATTTCGCCTTCCATAAAAGGTCTCTCTTTCAGAACCCTTGCGACCGTAAACCTTCGGACACCTTCGACTAGGAGGTATGGATCGGCGTAAACTCGGCGCTGCACACCGATAACCTTGGCCATGGTGCCATAGGTGAACAGATCCTCCTTTCTTGCCTGACCAGGGTCTACAGCCTCATATTCAGGCTTCTGAGAGTCTTCAGAAGCCCCGTTCTCTATTAGATGTCTTCCATCTTTGCTCAAGTATGGCGAGCTCAGAGGAACACAGCCAAGTGCGATCGAGTTGCCCTCCCGTTTCACAGCAGTTGTCCGGTTCAGATAAGAGGATAGCAGGTTGGAGATGTCCGGACGGTTTGTCAGGGATATCCGCAGTGTGACGCCTGGCAACAGGACAGAGTCCTTGGGCAAGGGGATGAGGGGAAGTTTCGTTGTCTTGCCGTTGCTGGAACCCATCGTTAGCTATGACGATGCGTTGTCACAAGTATTCAAGTGGTCTGTGATAAAGAGCTCGGGGATGGATCGGGCTCAGGATGCCCCCGGATTTGATGGAATAGTGACAGTAGATATAGCACGAATGAGGGGAACCAAAGGGTTAATATACTAGCATCGGGGTTGACTAGGGAGATGTTCCAGAACCGACACGAGGGCCAACGGCGCCAGAAAGCTGGGGTGTCAAGCGGTGATCCGCCCCGGTTCCGATGCCGAGGTTAGGCTACGTCAGTGTTGGAGATAGATAATTGGAGATCTGACCTGGCACGGTTGACATGGCAGTCTTCAGGGATGTAGATCAGTCTCCATCTTCTGGATGATTCTCACTTGCGCCTTACTAGGGCTTGTATGCGAGAGTATCATTGGGGAGTATTTCTACGGTGCTCTGCTGGTTCCATGTGGCGATGTGGCCAGGTACTTATGTTACATACATACTTACTATGGTACTTACTTGATGAGGGTCCCGTGATCTCTCGCCATCTTCGGAGCTGCGAGGAATCTTCCGCCCGCCATATGGGATCTTGCGGATAAGCACCAGGTATCCCCCAGGTATCTGTGCCATTTACGGATCTTTTCCGTTAAGCTCTCAAGAAAGTCACTCTATATCCAGTCTTCGCTGCGTCCACGTACTCACAAGCAGTATCCCGTCTCTGCTTTGCTTGGTCTTCTGACCGCAATGGCATCTGCCCCGCCTTCTGTGCCCCCCACCCAGGGGGGATCGCTCAAGAAGAAGTTCAACATTGGCACGCGCAAATCGAAATTGGCGCTACTTCAGACGGACATTGTCCTGGATGCATTAAAAAAGGCCTGGCCGGAGTACGAATTTGAAATCCACTCCAAGGAGACGGCGGGCGACCAGAACACAAAGATTGCGCTTCGAGAGTTCACCACCAAAAACCTATGGACGCAGGAACTAGAGGATTTGATGCTTGCGGGGCATCTGGACCTCATCGTTCATTCCCTGAAAGGTATCTGACGCTCTTACTGATCTCAGAGTTTACCATTTCCCTTTCTGATCTGACTATTTTTATTATCTAGATGTGCCTACCCTTCTTCCTCCCACATGCGGACTTGGCGCCGTTATGGAGCGGGAAGACTCCAGAGACGTCCTAGTTATGAAGCAGGGGTTGCCCCCTAAGACACTTTCAGAACTACCTGCAGGCTCCGTCGTCGGAACGTCGTCCATACGAAGGACCGCACAGCTTGCTAGGAAATACCCCCATCTGAAGGTCCTCGATGTTCGGGGAAACATTGGCACACGACTATCTAAACTCGACGCAGAAGACAGTCCGTTTACCTGTCTTATTCTCGCCGCTGCAGGTCTCTTGCGTCTAGGTCTGGGAGACCGCATTACGCAGTACCTGGACTCCAAGAATGGTGAAATGCTGTACGCCGTTGGACAAGGTGCAATTGGCATTGAGATCCGCAAGGATGACAAAGATGTGATTGAAATGTTGAACAAAATCGGGCATAGGGAGACCACGCTTTCCTGCTTGGCTGAGAGGAGCCTGCTAAAGACCTTGGAAGGCGGTTGCAGCGCCCCATTAGGCGTTGAGACTGAATGGGTGCAAGGGTCTAACGGAGCGCAGAAGCTCAGGATGCGCTCTATTGTCGTCAGTGTAGACGGCAAGGAGAGTTCCAGTGTGGAGATCGATGGTGATGTGAACTCGCCTGAGGAGGCTGAGGCCTTTGGTGTCAAGGTTGCTCAGGAGCTTGTGGCCAAAGGAGCCGACTTGATTCTTCAAGTTATCCAACAAAACAAGCAGACATCATGAAGTATTTATTTCGCATATGTTTCAGATGAAAGACATTTATCTTGCCCAGCCAAATTCCCAACTGTGACTGGATGTTCGCGGGATGCGGGTCCTCTCTCGGCTTCCAGGTGGGGAAATACATACTGACATGGATAGATACATAGATACTTCCACATTTATATCATGGGTGAACCCCTCATGTTCAGATTTATACCATAGTTGCAAAGAGGGTGGAGCCAGCCACTTCAATGATATGCTGGCTAAAGACAGCCCACAGAGATGCACTAAGCTCCATCAAATATCGTGCGCATCAGTGTTCACATAGATAAATCTATGGCTTATATTGTAATCGATGACGATTCTCATAGTCTTTGGGTACAATTGCTACCACAGCCACAGAAATAGCAGCACTCATCTCGAGACGACCAATGACCAAGTGAAACTGTTGAATATTGAATCGCAGCACGGAAGCATAGTCTGACCTGAGCACCTTGAGTTGCTTGCTTGCTTCTAGTTCTAGGGATTTGAGCCCGTACTTACTTGTATAGGTATACAAAGAATCTAGTAATCAAGTAATCTGGTGGATTCTATCCTATAATCAGGATTAAAAGAACCTGCCGCAAACGGATGTTGACAGATCACCTGGCGTTCGCTTTGTGCGCCGACAGAGACCCTGTATACATCGGCCGAGATTAGCCTTCAAGTTTTATCCGTAATATAGAAGGAGAGGAAAAGCACCTACGCGGCCACGGTTCCAGATGTGCCACAGAAAATACCCTTTCTGAAGAAGTCGCGGACAAGAGAAGATAAAAGCTGGCTCGCAAAGAGGTTGTGATTTAAAGATAGGGCAGAACATACTTCAGGATGGCATGTTTTCATGAGAAAGGTGTTTCCTCTTGTTATAATCATTTTAGGATGACCTATTTTCAAAGGAGAAGGTGCGTTTCGTAATGTCATAATCATTTTAGGATGCTAATATTGGACAAGGCCAACTGGCACCTCGTTTCTGAATTGCTCCACCTCATAAGAGTGAATTGACCAGAGATTTCACCGGAGTTACACTCATTCATGGGAGAGATACCAGGCGGAGATATGGCACATATTTCTCGGGGCGTGAGGAGAGAGCCGCATAAGCCATTGCGTAGGCCCATACCCAACAGTGACTCTTTGCTTTAGCTTTGTCTATGCAGGAAAATGCGGAAATGCATCGTGTTCGGTGGGAGAATTGGGACACTCAGAAAACACCAGATTTCATCCCCGGTTCAGCGTGTTTCCAGATCCCCTTGGATTCTCTTCCTTGAATTCATCCCACGCCCTTGCTTTCATGGTCTCTTCATCAGCTTTCTCCAGGTTGTCCTCATCAGGCTCTGGAGCAACGCCTGACTGTTCCCCTCCTTCAATTATGCCGCCTCGTCTCTTTTCCTCTTCAAGATAGTCTTCAATTGTCATAGTAGGCAAATTGTGGCTTGGTTTGAAAACACCTTGTCTAAGTTGCGTCCGGCGATCAGTAAGCGTGAATGGTTGTAGTGGTTTGCCGTCTCTGCTCAATAACGGCCCAGCTCTACCGTTCTGTAACAACTGAGCCAGCGAAGGATCCAACCGGTCCGAATAACCTGTCTTGTCCGCATCGTTCCTTTTTCGGGGGTCATCACTGTGCTGGCTTTCCGCTGGTTTCGGCGCATTGCGCATCATCGACAGCATTGAGAGCTCCTGCACTAGCATATCCAATGACTGGAATGTGTGGTGAACGTAGAGTTGGATTTCAGCTAAATAGAGCTGTCGTGGGATATCGTCATCGTTCTGCAGTCGGCTCTGGTTTTGCGATAGGTACTTCGGCTGGTATCAGTATATGGCCAGGACTATTATAGAGATTAAATACGGGATAACTGACCTCAAGTTTTTGTTTGAGCTCTTTTTCCTCCCTAAATCTGTTGACTTTCACTTCTCTCCGGGCAGCCGCATCGTTCATGGGCGCCAATGTGAAAGACTTCGGGTCCTCCGCGTATCGCTCGTAGAGCTTCTTATCACTGGGTGACAACAAATCATAGTCCTCCAAGCGCGCTAAAAATGACTCGTAGTATTGCAGTGCTCGACGAAGAAGGGCCTCACGGTCAGAGCTATAGGATCGCTGGAGCAGTTCCGCGAGAAGGTAGTCAACGGTCAGGTACCTAAGAAACAAATTAGCTCTCTGTGTCGGTGTCTACATGGAAGGGGTAGTTACTGTAGGTCTCCTGTAGCGACGTCGTCCAAAGACTCGTTGCGACTGAATAACGACAGCTGACTGACGAGTTGCCGGCATTCTTCGAATTTCGCGATCGCCGCATTGACCTCGCTGCGATAGGAGTCGGTGTTTGTCTCTGCTGCCGATTCTAGCGCCTGTTTGGTCGCCTTTGCATCCTCGAAAAAAGCCCGAAGACTCTGAGGTTGGTCTGCCATTGCGTAGAGGGGTTTGTATCTCGCGAAGTGATCTACCGTCAGCTCCAGGTATGACACCAGCATGCCGGTTTACAGAACTTAACTAAGATACTTTATTTAGTGCGCGGGGCTAGGCTCCGCAATCTCTGTACTTCTCGGCGTTTCCCCAATGACTATTTATGGAAATCAGTGAAACTTCAAATATGAAATTCGAGGCACTACCTGTATATTATTCACAAGCCTTGATGTATGTATATTAGAAGTAGAGTAGGCGGTATGCAGGCGGTCAGTTTTGCGGTAATTCCCCTCTTTGGGGTTGCTGGGGACAATGCACCTGCTTTCAAGCAAACAAACGCTTGAGACGTGTCAATGAATGCCTGCTGGTCTCTCACCTGGCCCTTCATTCAACTGCTCAAGATCGACGTCCATAAGTTCTCAACCTTACTTCTTCTTGTAGTCGTCCCACCCATCGAACCGTGACCCTCATCCGACATAAGTGTCTGACTTGGTATCTTACACCACTGAGATCCTGCTCTACCTCCATCTAACTCTCATTCTTTACTATCTCAGCTCTTTTGTTACGTCCATGCTGAGAATTAATATGGGATGATGGAGCACCTGACAATAAAGGACGCCATCCCTGGCGAAGCAGTTAATAGCTCAGAGGCTTCGATTACTACAGTTCCACCTGCTGTTGGCCCTGTTGAAGATGAAGATCATGCCTCATCAGATTCAGAATCTGAGGATCATGATCCAGCATCCGCTCAGCAGGATATCAAGCAGCAACGACGAGCGCAGAAGGCCAAATTTGAGGACTTGTATGCTCATCAAAGTCTCCACCAGGGCATTTCAAAACGCTGACCTGCCTGTGTATCAGATTAGCGAAACATGTAACTTCAGTAACTGCTGAAGAGGTCAAAGCAGCCATCAAATGTGTTCCTGATGCCCAGCTCTCGACGGCAAGCCTGATAGCAAAGCAAGATTTTGCTGCAACCATCACGGATCCGCGAGAGTATCAAATCGAGCTCTTCGAGAGGGCAAAGGCTCAGAACACCATTGCAGTGTTAGATACTGGTAAGATGGATGTTCATGATAAAATATCTCAGATGACTAACATCATCATTAGGTTCTGGAAAGACGCTGATTGCTGTGCTTTTATTGAAACACATCATTCAGCAAGAGCTAGTGGATCGAGGGATGGGAAATCCTCCCCGCATATCCTTTTTCCTGGTATGCACGCCGCATCTTCAATGATAAGTCTATGACTGAATATTATTAGGTGGACAGTGTGGCTTTAGTCTTCCAACAGGCCGCCGTTCTACGAAACAACATCGATCAGAAAGTTGCACACCTCTACGGCTCCATGGGAACAGATATGTGGAACAGAGAGACGTGGGAAGAGCTCTTCTCTAATAACATGGTGATAGTTTGCACAGCGGAGATTGTGTATCAGTGTCTACTCAATTCTCATATCAAGATGGACCAAATCAACTTATTGATCTTCGATGAAGCTCATCACACGAAAAAGGACCATCCTTACGCTAGGTTTGTCCGCCTCTAGGATCCCTGTGGACTTCATCTGACGGCGCTTCAGAATAATCAAGGACTCTTATCTCAGGGAGCAGCCATCGAATCGACCGAGGATATTCGGAATGACAGCCTCTCCTATTGACGCCAAAGGCGATATTGCAAAAGCAGCCACGTAAGTCCTTTTATATACAGAATATTAGAGTATCTGACAATGTATAGAATGTTGGAGACGCTCCTGGACAGTCGCATCGCAACAACATCAAATCTCACACTTTTACGACAAACCGTGAGCCGACCGACGGAGGAGGTGTGGACATACCGTCGACTACAGCAACCATTTGAAACGACGCTTCACAGGATGCTGAAGTCTCGTTTTAGCAATCTCAGCTGTCTCGAAAAGACATTCCGATATTCTTTGGATGCCAGTTCTGAACTTGGTAGCTGGTGTTCCGACCAGGTTTGGAAGTATGCGTTGTCAGAGGAAGTGCTCCCACGCCTAGAAAGCAAGATCAGCAGAGGCTTCATGAAGAATTACGGTCATAAAAAGCGTGCGAGGCTAGAACACGAAACAAAGTGCGTCCAGGAAGCATGCGACTTAGTGAAGAACTACGTCTTCAACAGCCCAAGTCTTTCACATCAACTAAGCCCGAAGGTACAGCTTCTCTGCAACGAGATCTCAAAATATTTCGAGCTTCCGACAGGCACGAAATGTATTATATTCGTGGAAAAGCGCCATACTGCTCGGGTCCTCGGGGACTTATTGACGGCAATTGGAATTGCGCATTTACGTCCTGGAGTTCTTATTGGTGTAAGGGCTGGCGACGACGCAGGAATGAAATCGACCTTCCGCCAGCAGTTTATGGCTTTAGCGAAGTTCAGAACAGGCGAACTCAACTGTCTCGTGAGTATGCTATGTGGGTGAGGAGAGCATAAGTTCCTCGGCTAACACCGCCTAGGTGGCCACCTCTGTTGCAGAAGAGGGTCTCGATATACCGGACTGTAACCTTGTTGTCAGGTGATGTCTAAACGGGTAAATCTTCAGTGTATCGGTACTGATAGTGTTCAAGGTTCGATTTATATCGTACGCTCATACAGTATGTGCAAAGCAGAGGCCGCGCTAGACATACAAACTCAACGGTACGTTCACCGCGCCTTGTCATTTATTACATCTGACGATGTCCCTATACAGTATGTGCATATGGTCGAGGAGAATAACCTTGAGCACGAAACGCTCCTGGAGGAAGTTAGACATGCTGAGGTGATATATCCCAATATTCCGCAGTTATCATCAACTCATCAACTCACTTATTTGCCAAGGGACTTATGCGCAATTTCTGCGAGACGTTACCCGAAGATCGCATTCTTCATGGAAATGGCACCGATATGGATTCCATTCTTGAAAAGGAGATTGGGAAACGGACGTACAGGATTGAAAGTACTGGTGCTACGTTGACTTACCACTCGTCCCTGGCTATCCTAGCGCGGTACGCTAGCTCTTTGGTGAGGACTATGCCCCATACTCCCCTGGTGTGATAAAAGCTAAGTTAAGCAGCAATATGAAAAAGAGACATCGGCGCATGTTACTTACGTAGTGCTACCAAGCAAAGACGCCTACGTATGTGAGGTGATCTTACCAGAGAAATCACCCGTGAGAGGACTGATTGGTAAACCTGCTGCCAGAAAGTCCCTTGCGAAGCAATCTGCCGCATTTGACACATGTTGCTTGCTCCGAAAGAACGGCCTATTGGATGATCGATTCAACTCCATTTACCATAGAAGGTTACCTGCTATGCGAAATGCGAAGCTGGCTATCACTTCAAAGAAGACCAACCAGTATGACATGCTGACGAAGCCTTCGTTCTGGAGAAAAGCATCAGGGACAATTCCCGAAGTCCTTTATATTACTGTGATCGTGATGCTTCCCTCAAAACAGCTCAGCAGAGAGTACCAAAGCATAGCTATCCTGACCCGAGATAAGCTCCCCGCATTCCCGAAGTTCCCATTGTTTCTGGAAGATGATGTTGAGACGGATATCATAACCTTACCGATGAAGGATGTCCTTAGGATTGGAGATGCAGACCTGGAGCTCTTCACTACGTTCACACTCCGCGTTTTCCGTGACATATTCCATAAGACTTACGAACGCGAAACGGCAGCAATGCCTTATTGGCTTGCTCCGGCTACTGTTTGCTATGAGGATATCTCTGCGTCACTGGACTCGAGATGTGTGATTGATTGGGGCGTATTGAAGGAAGTACAGGATAATGAGGACTTACCCTGGTCTGTGGAAACGCCAGCAGCGTACGTTCTTGATCGCTTCGTTTTCGACAAGTGGGATGGGAGATACCGATACTTCACCATGGCAATCGAAAGCGGACTTCGCCCTTCCGACCCGCCGCCATCTTTCATGCCTCGTCGTAGACACATGGGCAGCATTATGGATTATTCTTTGAGCATGTACAAGAATGCCCGCGCAAAATTTCTTGAGAGATGCAACTGGGACCAGCCAGTCGTTAGAGCAGAACTAGTCCGTTTACGCAGGAACCTTCTGGAGAAGATGACGGAGCAGGAGCGAAATATTGAAACGAGGTGTGTTATTTGCCTGGAGGCTCTTAATATCTCTGCGGTAAGTCAGGCAACCATATTCCATCAGACTTGATCTCTAATATTTACTAGATACCTGCCTCTGTTGCTATTTCCTGTTTATCATTCCCAGCAATCATTAGCAGATTGGAGTCCTATCTCATTTCGCTGGAGTGCTGTGAAGACCTGGGCCTTGTTGTCAAGACAGAATACGCTCTAGAAGCGTTGACGAAAGACTCTGACAACACCGAAGAACACCGTAGTGAACAGATCCATTTCCAAAGAGGAATGGGAAAGAATTACGAGCGTCTTGAGTTTCTCGGTGATTGTTTCCTCAAGATGGGGACATCTATCTCCTTATTCGCACAGAATCCGGACGATAATGAGTTCGACTACCATGTGAACAGAATGGTATTGATATGCAACCAGAACCTATTCAATACGGCCAAGGAGCGAGCTCTTTACAAGTACATAAGAAGCAAGGGCTTTTCCAGGTATGTCCCTGTCTGCCACTATTACGGATGAACAGCTAACGGCAGCCAGACGAGCCTGGTATCCTGACGGATTGAAGTTGCTTCAAGGCAAAGGTCATGACAAGTCAGGATCTTCTGAGTCTAAACACGCACTTGGAGAGAAGACTATCGCGGATGTCTGCGAAGCACTGATAGGAGCTTCGCTTCTTTCCGGAGGTCCCGAGCACCGGTTCGATATGGCAGTCAAAGCAGTGACTGCTTTCGTTGGTAGTGCCAGCCATAACGTTTCTAGCTGGAAGGAATACATGCGTCTATATTCTCGACCTTCGTATCTCGTCCAAGAGGCAGACGGATTTGAGATAGATCTAGCTCAGCAGGTTGAAGCAAAGCTAGGTTACCATTTCAAGTACCCCAGGTTACTTCGGTCTGCTTTTACTCATCCTTCTATGCCTTCCGCATGGTCCAACGTTCCCTGTTACCAGCGCCTCGAATTTCTTGGAGATTCGCTTCTTGATATGACCTGCGTGGAAGATCTGTTTGCTCGGTTTCCAGATCGTGACCCGCAATGGCTTACCGAACATAAAGTATGTTGCTATCTAGAGGCCTTGCATGATTCTACTAATTTTGCTGACGAATCTCAGATGGCAATTGTGTCGAATAAATTCCTTGGGGCTTTCGCCGTTAGTGTCGGGCTGCATAAGCACCTGAAGTATTTCGGCGGTCCCCTGCAGAGTCAGATAACTGAGTACGCTGAAGAGATCCAGACAGCACAGCAGGAAAGTGATGGGGCAAAAGATTTTTGGACCGCCACCAAGGATCCGCCCAAGGTATAGTATTAGTTTCCCTCCAGCTGTGTTACATACACTGAATGTATGGTTCCTTTAGTGTCTACCGGATATGGTGGAAGCGTACCTGGGGGCTGTGTTCGTTGATTCCGATTTCAATTTCGAGGTCGTCGAGGCATTCTACCGGCAGCATATCAAGCCCTATTTTGAAGACATGTCTATTTATGACACTTTTGCTAACAAGCATCCAACTGTATGATCAATTCCCCGGTTATTTTCAGTCGAGCCCAGCTAATTCTTGTCATCAGACGCACCTGCACAACCGGTTGACGAACGACTTCGGGTGCATGAACTACTGCCTCAAGGCAGGAGAGGTCCCTGCAGCCGACTCATCGCCTGTGACAGTGCTGGCAGCGGTGATTGTGCATGATTCGGTTGTCGCTCAGGGAACGGCTTCTTCCAGTCGCTATGCGAAGATCAAGGCAAGCGAGGCAGCATTGGCTAGTCTCGAAGGTCTTCCGCCATTCAGATTCCGTGAGCTCTATCTGTGTGACTGCCAAACAGTGAGAAAAGGAGACGTCGCAATTGACCATACAGAAGTGGGGACGGCCGTATGACAACGGACATCTGCAGGCTTGCAGTAGCTAGGCACGAAGGCGCAGGAACAGGACCTGGCCCTTTCCAAATTTCCAAAAAAAAAAATCAATCAATCAATCAATCAATCAATCAATCAATCAATCAATCAATAAACCTAGATGATTCGTTGATATTGCCGTTATTTACGGTTATCAGGTAGTTCAGAGAAAATACAAGCAGATTTCATCCTCCCACCTAGTTATTACATCGTTTTCTCCGGTGGTCATCGTTAATATGGAGATGGAGGATCGTCTGTCCCACCTAAGTATCTAAGTACGGGCTAAAAGACGCCTTTTGGCTGGAACGGTTCAGGAACCCGCGCGGAGCCATGGTTGAGCATCACGTGAGCCTCAGCATTTCGCGGTGAGTCCCGAGATCACGTGATAGTTCACCCACATCTAGACTAGCGCGGCCCCCTGAGTCCCACCGCCTTCCAGTCCCGTGATTGTGGTTGACACGCCTGCCGCGTCCCGCAGCATTGACGGGCGAGAGATCAACGGACAACAGGCATTATTGTTCATGATCTGGCCTGTCTTTCTCCAGTCCATCGTCGCCTCCGATTCATTAATTTACCACCATCACCACTCCCGCTCCTTCCATTTACCTCTTCTGTCCCCTAGAAATAGCGGAATACGCATCTACGACCGCCGCGCTCCCGGTCGATAAACACCACGCCTTCCAGAAAAGTGATCCGCGTGGATTCTCCATGATTTCGGCGTATACTCGTCCATAAATTCCTAGTCATGGAGGTTGCCTCCGCGGGGGTGACGAACGGGCTCGCCGCGCCAAACCAGGTGGCTTTGGCGGATCCTGCGATCATTGTACGATACTTGACGGATGTTCTTCAGGTAACTCTGGGGGCTTCGAGAACGGATCTAGAAAGCGCTGGGAGCTTGCTGTGCAAAGCCAAATACTCGGAGACCGTGCAGAGATGTACGCGTTTCGCGTCCGAGTCGCAGGTGGCTCTCTATGTGCAGAAGGATCTTGTAGCAGCGGAGGAGACGAACGGCACGGATGAGGGATCACGTAAGTGTCTGGCAAAGCTCTGGAATATATCTGTTCGTTACAGCTAATAGGATGTCATAGCGGCGCCAGCACAATACGTGTATAGTCTGTCATCCGAACTCTCGTTTTCATCTACCACCGTCGCATCTGTGGCCTTTATCAAGCGCCCTGTTGCGATCGACCCCAACGTCCCCATACCTTCTCAGATCCAAGTCCTTAATCTTCCCGGTATCGCCTCTCTCAGCAATGCAGAGTCGCAACAAAGCGCGACTATCTCCCCGTATGAGGTTTTGCACTCTCTTCTCCACAATGCCCTCGGTCCATACTTTGAGGCGTATACTCGGAATCACGACCTGGCAAACGGCGCCAAAACGAGGACGGATACAGAGGCGAAAACCGGTGTTCCAGGAACAAAGAAGCGGTTCGCAGAGCTGGAGCTCAGTCTCCTGCACCTGCAACAGAATGTGGAGATTCCGACTCTCAATCTTCCACTGCACGAGATCGTCCAGGCTGCTCTGGACGAAGCGGAAGCACGGGGTGTAAAGCCTTCGGTCGACCTGGTCCCACCAGCTGCGCTGGAGAGCAGCACGGTTCTAAACAGCATCCAAAACACCGTGAATGGGTGGATCAAGTCTATTCAGGCGATCACGAAGATGTCCCGCGACGCTGACAGTGGCTCAGCAGCACAGGAGATCAACTTCTGGCTATCTATGGAAACTGCTCTGGAGGGTATCGAGAACCAGTTGCGCGGAGATGGCGTCCAGTTGACTATGGATATTCTGCGACACGCGAAGCGATATCAAGCGACACTTAGTTTCGTTGCGGATACCGGACTCCGGGAGGCTACTGACATGGTTCAGAAGTACAACCAGCTCATGCGAGACTTCCCGCTCGATGAGCTTCTGTCTGCGACCTCTTTGCAGAAGGTACAAGAGTCTTTGGGCTTGATCTTCAATCACCTGAACAAAAAGCTGAAGATATGCCCGTACCCCATCAAACGAGCTCTTGCTCTCGTCGAGGCTATCTCTGGCGACCTGGACTCCCAGATTCATCAGTTACTTCATGGCCGGACGATAATGCATCTGGACTATCGTGAATTCCGTTCGTTGATGAAGACTGCCGGTGCTATCTGGCGTACTTGGGATGAGAACTCGAAGGAATTTACCAACGTCGCCCGTGATGCGACCAGGCGTAGGAATGAGAAGTTTATCCCTATCAAGATCACCCCAAGGCACCTCAAAACCCAGGAGCGATTGAAGTATATAAACACCTTCAGGGTCAACCATGAACAGTTGCAGCGAACGATCGTGAACGTCCTCGGGCCCAAATCATCATCAGATGGGGTCGCTAGTGGCCCCGGCTCGGACGGTGCTGTGATTGTTGAAGAAATTGGAGATGTCGACGCTGTTGAAGAAGTGTCTCAAGCCTATGCTGCATTGAAGGATGTTGACGTACTTGATGTGTCCGACCTGGGCACTCAGATCTGGATTCAAGCCGAGATTTCTTACAATGAGCGTACCTCCCGTGTGGAGAACTCCATCATTGCTCGACTCAGAGACCGTCTTGCCACAGCTAAGAACGCTAATGAGATGTTCCGCGTTTTCTCGAAGTTCAACGCCCTCCTAGTCCGGCCGAAGATCCGCGGTGCCATTGGTGAATACCAGACCCAGCTCATCGACAATGTCAAGCATGACATATTGATGCTGCACGAACGGTTCAAACAGCAGTATGGCCATTCGGAAGCCCATGCGATGGCCCAGTTGCGCGATCTGCCCCCCGTGTCGGGAGCAATTGTCTGGGCGCGTCAAATCGAGAGGCAGCTCAACGGCTACATGCGGAAAGTGGAAGACGTTCTCGGAGAAGACTGGCATCTGCATTCTGAAGGCCAGAAACTCCAAGCTGAGAGTAATATGTTTCGGAAGAAGCTTGACACGAGACCCGTGTTCGAGTCATGGTTGCACGACGTACAAAGGCGACACATTACGATATCAGGTCGGCTTTTCAACATTAATCGCAACCGTGCCGCCGGAAACTCTTTGGAGCTGAATGTCAATTTCGACGCCCAGATAATTGCTCTATTCAAGGAAGTAAGGAACCTGATCTGGCTGAATTTCCAGGTCCCGCATGCAGTCAGCAACATATCCAAAGAGGCCAAACGCGTGTACCCTTACGCCATCAGCTTGATGGAGAGCGTGCGGACTCTATTGCAGACGTATCGTGCCATCTCCTCGATGACTGAAGTGGCTATTTTGCTCAGCGGATACCAGAACGATGCACAAGCCATGATCACCAAAGGTATACCACTCAGATGGGAGTCCTTCGTTCACTCATATGAGTTACATGTCAAGCAGTCAACCTTGGCCAATGGCGCTATTGATCCCTCTGTGCCAGCGCGCGGCGAGAGCAAGCATGTCCAGTTCGTCCGAGAATTTGCCGTTTCTGCCTCCGTGCTGCAGTCGAAGACCGCGACATTAACCTCCATCAATGAAAACATCCAGAAGGCCATTCTTGAGATCAAGACGTGTCCCTATGATGCCACAGCTTTCAAGCAGCGTCTGGATGTTATCCAGGTGGCTGTTGACAAGCTCAACCTGGAAAACTACGTAAATCTGGGGTACTGGGTTACGGATTTAAATAACAAGATTCAGTCGATCCTTCGCGAGCGGCTTCGTCGAGCCATCCGTGAGTGGATCTCGTCCTTCCAGGAAGCGAAAGAAGAGCGGCCTAGCAAGAAGATCTCGTTCCAGGTTCAACCTTCTCCTGATGAACCCGAGGCAGAGGTTTATAACATTGCATTCCCCAATTTGATCCATGAGATATCAATGCGCAACCAAGTGCTCCACCTCGACCCTCCTTTGCAATTTGCAAGGGCAAGCTGGTTTGCGCACTTCCATCAGTGGCTAGGCGTCATTTGCAACCTCGAGAAGATCAAGTCCTCCCGTTACCAGATCTCAATTGACGTGGAGAAGCCTCAACCTTCAGAAACTCACTTCGTGGAACTCCCACAATACTGCACTGATGAATTGACGGAAGTTTACAATGCCGTGGAGTCTAGGCTACAAGAAATATCTGAGTACGTGGATAAATGGCTGCAATTCCAGTCCCTTTGGGATCTCCAATCTGCGCAGGTATATGATATTCTGGGAGATGATCTCTCTCAGTGGCTGCAGCTCCTTCAGGAAATCCGAAAGAGCCGTGCGACTTTCGATACCTCCGAAGTTGCTCGATCTTTTGGAAACATCAAGATCGATTATGAGCAAGTCCAGACCCGCGTCAACGCGAAGTACGATCAGTGGCAGCATGAAATCCTCCTCAAGTTCGGTTCCAAGCTTGGTGGTCGGATGAGGGAAGTCCATTCCGAAATTGCTGCTGCACGAAGAGATCTGGAGGGCCAGACTCTCGAGGCATCCTCCACCGCGCATGCGGTTTCCTTCATCACCATTGTCCAGCAATGTAGACGTAAGGCGAAGGTCTGGGAACCTGAGGTTGATCTTTTCAAGCAAGGTCAGACCACTCTTGCCCGCCAACGTTATCAATTCCCAAGCGACTGGCTTCACGTTGAGAATGTCGATGGCGAGTGGGCGGCTCTGAATGAGCTTCTTGCACGCAAGAGTAAGATTGTCCAGGATCAAACAGAGGGTCTGCGCGCCAAGATCATCGCCGAAGACAAGGTGATTGGCGATAAGATCACCGAAGCTATCGCGCAGTGGAACGATGAGAAACCAGTCTCAGGAACAATACCTCCCGAGGAAGCGTCTCGGACCCTTAGCTCGTTCCAATCACGCTTGGAGGGGCTTCAGTCTGAATTCGAGATGGTGTCGAAGGCCAAGGAGGCCCTTGATATTCCGGCTAGTGCAGAATCCGCACTGCCGGCTATATTGGAAGAAGTCCAGGATTTCATGTCTGTCTGGGCAGCCCTATCAACGATATGGAAGAGTCTGAACGAACTTCGAGACATGCTCTGGACCAGTGTCCAGCCAAGGAAACTTCGTCAATCCCTCGATGGCTTGATCAAGATGACGAAAGAAATGCCCAGCAGGATGCGTCAGTATGCCGCGTTCGAGCATATCCAAAACGTTTTGCGACAACTCTTAAAGGTCAACCCCTTGCTCTCTGACATGAAATCGGAAGCGGTAAAAGAGAGACACTGGCAGAAGATCTTCAAAGCTCTGAGACCAGGTAAGAGATTCTCTCCGGTGTCGCTGACGCTTGGAGATGTCTGGGATCTGCAGCTTGTGTCGAGTGAGACAGTCATCCGTGATATCATCGCCCAGGCTCAGGGTGAGATGGCCCTGGAAGAGTTCTTGAAGCAAGTTCGTGAAACCTGGCAGAACTATTCCCTGGACCTTGTCAACTACCAGAATAAGTGCCGTCTTATCCGCGGCTTCGATGATCTATTCGCGAAGTGCAGTGAAAACCTGAACTCTCTTCAGGCAATGAGACACTCGCCTTACTACAAAGAGTTCGAGGAAGAGGCTACTGCTTGGGAAGACAAGTTGAACAGAGTTCACGTTCTCTTCGATGTCTGGATCGACGTCCAGCGACAATGGGTGTATCTCGAAGGTGTCTTCACGGGTAACGCTGATATCAAGCATCTCCTTCCTCTGGAATCCGGTCGTTTCCAGAACATTAACTCTGAATTCTTTGCTGTCATGAAGAAGGTCTACAAGTCTCCATTCGTCTTAGATGTCCTCGCTATCAATGGTGTTCAGAAGTCTTTGGAGAGACTGGCAGAGCTGCTGAACAAGATTCAAAAGGCTCTTGGTGAATATCTAGAGCGAGAACGTGTCTCTTTCCCTCGCTTCTATTTCGTCGGAGACGAGGACCTGCTTGAGATTATTGGTAATAGCAATGATACACTTCGCGTGGCCAAGCATTTCAAGAAGATGTTTGCTGGGTTGTCAGGTCTCCTGATGGACGATGATAACAACATCGTTGGCTTCACCTCGAAGGAAGGCGAAGAAGTTAGACTGAAGAAGGAAGTCAACCTTGTCAAGACGCCTAGGATCAACGATTGGCTTACTGCTCTTGACAACAATATGAAGTTGACCTTGGCCGAGCTGCTTTCAGAAGCAGTTGAACAATTCGAGTCGATTTACAATGCGGCGGAGATCGATCGAACTGCGTTCAGTGACTACCTTGCGAACTATCCTGCGCAGATCGTGGTTCTTGCTAGTCAAGCCGTCTGGACAGACTCGGTACAAAAGGCCTTGGAGAACGAAGGCACCGGTCTTCAGGCATTGTATGACGCAGAGGTCAGGGTTCTAGAATTACTTGCGGCCATCGTTCTTGGAGAGCTCGATCAGATCACCAGGAAGAAGTGCGAACACATGATAACGGAGTTCGTTCACCAACGAGATGCCATCTCGAAGCTGATAAAGTTCAACGCTACTAGCCCTACTCACTACTTGTGGTTGCTTCAGATGCGCTATGTGTACAAGAATGAGGGTGACTTCTTGCAACGGTTGCATGTACATATGGCAAACGCCAAGCTGGACTACGGATTCGAGTATCTAGGTGTCCCTGAACGCCTTGTCCGGACTCCTCTGACTGACCGCTGTTTCCTTACTCTTACTCAAGCTCTCTGCCAGAGACTGGGTGGTTCTCCTTACGGCCCAGCAGGTACTGGAAAGACAGAATCCGTCAAAGCTTTGGGTCTACAACTTGGTCGTTTCACCCTTGTCTTCTGCTGTGATGACACTTTCGACTTCCAGGCCATGGGTCGTATCTTCCTTGGTATTTGCCAGGTCGGAGCCTGGGGCTGTTTCGATGAGTTCAACCGTCTGGAAGAGAGAATTTTGTCGGCTGTCTCACAGCAAATCCAGAATATCCAGATTGGACTGAAGAAGGGAAGCGATGACGAGAAAGCCCAAATTGAATTAGTCGGTCGACGCCTGCGAGTCAACCCAAACACCGGTATTTTCATTACGATGAATCCCGGATACGCGGGACGATCCAATCTGCCTGATAACCTCAAGAAGCTCTTCCGAAGTGTGGCCATGTCCAAGCCTGACAAAGAGCTTATTGCTGAGGTCATGCTCTTTTCTCAAGGTTTCAAGCAAGCAAAGCCGTTGTCCAAGCAGACCGTTCCTTTCTTCGATCATTGTTCTTTACAGTTGACGAAACAAGCCCATTATGACTTCGGTCTGCGAGCGCTAAAGAGTGTCCTCGTCAGTTCCGGTGGCCTGAAACGTGCTCGTCTCGCTAATTCTAATGGCGAACTTGGGCCCGATGAGGTGATCGAACCACAGATCATTGTCCAAAGTATACGGGAGACAATCGCACCAAAATTGATTCGCGAGGACGTGGATACGATGTTGAACATCCAGATGGAAGACTTTCCCGGTGTGGAGTATGTGCCGGCCAACTACGAGAAGCTCAAGCAGGCTATCCGAGATATCGCTCGAGAGCATCACTATGTCGACAGCGACACGTGGATTACTAAGGTGCTTCAGCTCTACCAAATTCAGAGTATCCACCACGGTGTCATGATGGTCGGCGGGTCTGGAACAGGCAAATCTGCTGCCTGGAAAGTCCTCCTTCAGGCACTCCAGCGCGTGGAAAGCGTTGAAGGTGTGTGCCATGTTATCGACTCTAAAGTGATGTCTAAAGAAGCACTTTACGGTAACCTGGATAGCACGACCAGAGAATGGACGGATGGTCTATTCACGGGAATACTGAGAAAGATCGTTGATAATTTGCGAGGTGAAGACTCTAAGCGACACTGGATCGTCTTCGACGGAGACGTCGACCCGGAATGGGTTGAAAATCTGAACAGTGTGCTCGATGACAATAAATTATTGACACTGCCTAACGGTGAGCGTCTGAACTTGCCTCCCAACGTCCGGGTCATGTTTGAGGTCGAGACTTTGAAATATGCTACTTTGGCAACTGTCAGTCGTTGCGGTATGGTTTGGTTCAACGATGATACCGTTACCCCGTCGATGATGGTCACGAACTACATCGAGTCCCTCAAGACCAAGACGTTTGAGGACTTGGATGATGATAGCGTTCCTTCCGGACAGGCGTCCGTTAAGACCCAAGATGCGCAGGAGATGCTCTCCAACTTCCTCAAACAACTCCTCCAGAGCGATGATCTTATTCTGAAAGTCCTGGAGGAGGCGAAGAAGTATAATCATATCATGACATTTACCGACATCAGGGCTCTTAATACCTTGTTCAGCTTGCTGAACAAGGCCTGTCGGAATATACTCGAGTATAACATTCAGCACGTGGACTTCCCGCTTGACCCTGAACAGATCGAGTCTTACGTTTCCAAGAAGCTTCTCCTTGCGCTTGTGTGGTCTTTGACTGGTGACTGTCCTTTGGGTGACCGGAAAGCTTTTGGGGAATACGTGACGGCCTTCTCAACTATCGATCCGCCGCCGCTTGGAGAAGTCTCTTCCCTCATCGACTACGATGTCACGCTGCCAAAGGCTGAGTGGACTACCTGGCAATCCCAGGTTCCCTCCGTCGAGATTAACACGCACTCTATCACTCAAACGGATGTTATCATCCCAACTCTGGACACAGTCCGCCATGAGGACGTTCTCTACTCGTGGCTTGCTGAACACAAGCCATTGTTGCTCTGCGGTCCTCCTGGTTCGGGTAAGACCATGACTCTCTTCGCCGCGCTCCGAAAGCTGCCAAATATGGAAGTTGTCGGTCTCAACTTCTCAAGTGCTACTACACCAGACCTTCTTATCAAGACTTTCGAGCAATACTGTGAATACAGGAAGACACTGAATGGCGTTGTCATGTCACCTAATCAGATAGGACGCTGGTTGGTGATATTCTGCGATGAAATCAACTTGCCCGCACCCGATCGCTATGGTACCCAACGTGCGATCTCCTTCCTGAGACAACTGGTCGAGCACAATGGCTTCTGGAGAACGTCGGACAAGACCTGGGTCACCTTAGACCGTATCCAGTTCGTTGGAGCCTGTAACCCACCAACTGATGCTGGACGTACGCCGCTGGGTGAAAGATTCCTGCGCCATGCGCCCCTGATCATGGTCGATTACCCCGGAGAAATCTCTCTTACGCAGATCTATGGTACCTTCAACTCGGCGATTCTTAAAATCATTCCTATGCTGCGTGGCTATTCAGACTCTCTCACCAAAGCTATGGTGCAATTCTATCTGGAGTCCCAATCTCGATTCACTCCGAAGATCCAACCTCACTACGTGTACTCTCCCCGTGAGCTTACAAGATGGGTCAGGGGTGTGTACGAAGCGATCAAGCCACTGGAAAATCTCTCTGTCGAAGGGCTGGTCAGGATCTGGGCCCACGAAGCTCTACGCCTTTTCCAAGATCGTCTTGTCGCTGAGGACGAACGCAAGTGGACTGAAGATGCCGTGAGACGTATCGCACTCGACAACTTCCCAACCATAGATGAGGAGCAAGCTTTGAAGGGACCAATCCTATTCTCGAACTGGTTGTCCAAGAACTACGTTCCAGTAGAGCAGGAGCAACTCCGTGACTTTGTCAAGGCCCGTTTGAAGACCTTCTGTGAAGAAGAAGTCGATGTTCCTTTGGTCCTCTTCAATGACGTGCTGGAGCACGCGCTACGTATCGATCGTGTGTTCAGGCAACCTCAGGGTCACCTTATCCTTATTGGAGTGAGTGGAAGTGGAAAGACAACCTTGTCCCGATTTGTCGCCTGGATGAATGGCTTGAAAGTGTTCCAAATCAAGGTCCATGGCAAATATTCTGCAGAGGACTTCGATGAAGACTTGAGAAGCGTCCTTCGTCGTGCAGGATGTAAGGGCGAAAAGATTTGCTTCATCATGGACGAATCCAATGTTCTTGATTCGGGTTTCCTGGAGAGGATGAACACGCTGCTTGCCAATGCCGAAGTCCCTGGTCTTTTCGAAGGTGATGAGTTTGCTTCGCTCATGACGGCTTGCAAGGAAGGTGCCCAGAAGCAAGGTCTGTTGCTTGACTCACAGGAAGAGCTGTACAAATGGTTCACTCAGCAGATCGTTAAAAACCTGCACGTTGTCTTCACGATGAATCCTCCAGAGGATGGCCTGGGCTCCAAGGCTGCAACCAGTCCTGCGCTGTTCAACAGATGCGTCCTCAACTGGTTTGGCGACTGGTCCGATCAAGCGCTCTACCAAGTGGGCACAGAGCTTACACAGTCTGTTGACCTGGACAAGCCTAATTTCACTGCACCTGACAGCATACCGGTTGCTTACCGAGATCTCAACCTGCCTGCATCTCACAGAGAGACTGTTGTCAACTCCATGGTTTACATCCACTACTCTCTGCAGAGATTCAACAAGCGTCTGCAGAAACAACAGGGCAGGGTTACCTTCCTTACTCCACGCCACTACCTGGATTTCGTTGCTCAATATGTCAAGCTGTTCAATGAAAAGCGCGAGGATCTGGAAGAGCAGCAGAGGCATTTGAACGTCGGTCTGGAGAAGTTAAGAGACACTGTCGACAAAGTACGAGACCTGCGTGCTAGTCTGGCTCAAAAGAAGGAGCAGCTGGAGAAGAAGGATGCCGAAGCAAATGAGAAATTGCAACGCATGGTTGCGGATCAACGAGAGGCCGAACAACGTAAATCAGCCTCTCTTGAGATTCAAGCGGCACTTGAGAAGCAGGAGCAGGAGGTCGCGCTCCGGAAAGAGGTCGTATTGAACGACCTGGCCAGAGCAGAGCCTGCGGTGCTCGAAGCCCAGAAGAGCGTTAGCAACATCAAACGACAGCATCTCACTGAAGTCCGTTCCATGGGTAACCCTCCTGCCGGTGTCAGACTGGCATTGGAGGCTGTCTGCACTCTGCTTGGTCATAAGGTGGATAGCTGGAAAACTATTCAAGGAATTGTTCGCAAGGACGATTTCATCGCTAGCATTGTGAATTACGACAATGAGCGACAGATGACTCGCAGCCACAGAATCAAGATGCAGAATGAGTACCTCTCGAAGGAGGAGTTCACTTATGAGCGGGTGAACCGTGCCAGTAAGGCTTGCGGTCCTCTCGTGCAGTGGGTGGAAGCTCAGGTCAACTACTCTGATATTCTTGACCGCGTCGGACCTCTTCGTGAGGAAGTCAACCAGCTTGAGGAGCAGGCTCTCCAGACCAAGGCGGAAGCTCAGGCCATCGAGAACACTATCCAGGACCTTGAGAACAGCATCGCAACTTACAAGACTGAATATGCGGCGCTTATCAGCGAGACTCAAGCCATCAAGGCGGAGATGTCTCGGGTCCAATTTAAGGTCGACAGGAGTGTACGCTTGCTTGACAGCCTGTCGTCTGAGAGAACTCGTTGGGAAGAGGGAAGTAGATCTTTCGAGACTCAAATCAACACTCTGGTTGGAGACGTTCTTATCGCAGCAGCTTTCCTCGCGTATGGTGGTCTCTACGATCAGCAGTTCCGAAAGGCAATGATCGATGACTGGGTTCACCAGCTGGCGCAGTCTGGCATCAGTTTCAAGCCTCATAACCCGATCACCGAGTATCTTTCGAATGCCGATGAACGCTTGACCTGGCAAGATCACTCTCTGCCGGTCGATGATCTCTGTACCGAAAATGCCATTATACTCAAGCGTTTCAACCGCTATCCTCTCATCATTGATCCTTCTGGTCGTATCACGGAGTTCCTGCAAAAGGAAAGCAAAGAGAGGAAGCTCACAGTCACAAGCTTCTTGGATGATTCCTTCGTTAAGCAGCTTGAGAGTGCGCTCCGGTTTGGAAATCCGATCCTTATCCAAGACGCTGAGCACCTCGATCCAATTCTCAACCATGTCTTGAACAAGGAGTACCAGAAGACCGGAGGCCGTGTCCTCATCCAGCTTGGAAAGCAGGAGATTGACTTTTCCCCATCGTTCAGGCTGTTCTTGTCTACAAGGGACCCGTCTGCTTCTTTCCCTCCTGACGTGTGCAGCAGGACTACCTTTGTCAACTTTACCGTTACCCAGAGCAGTTTGCAGACACAGTCTCTGAATGAGGTCTTGAAGGTCGAGCGTCCCGATGTCGATGAGCGGCGAACCAACCTTATCAAGATGCAGGGCGAATTCAAGATCCATCTTCGCCAGCTTGAGAAGCGCTTGCTGCAGGCGCTGAATGAATCCCGCGGCAATATCCTTGATGACGATAATGTCATTGAAACTCTGGAGACTCTGAAGAAAGAAGCTGCAGAGATCTCCAAGAAGATGGTCGAAACGGAAGGCGTGATGACAGAGGTTGAGAATATTACACAGCAGTACCAGATCATCGCAAAGTCCTGCAGTGCAGTATTCGCCGTACTGGAGCAGCTCCACCACATCAACTATTTCTATCAATTCTCTCTTCAGTATTTCGTGGACATCTTCAACTCCGTCCTTCACGGCAACACACGCCTTGCTCAAGAGAAAGATCATACCGCTCGTGTCCAGATTATTCTACGTGATCTGTTCATCACTGCCTACCAGCGTACCTCTCTTGGGCTTCTACAGAAAGACCGCATTAGTCTGGCCATGCTCCTTTCCCAGGCTGCTCCTTATCCCATGGACAAGAGTATCATCGATCGGATCCTAGACGAAAGCGTGGAAGGTGTCGACTTGTCCACAGACAGTGATCTTCGAGACCAAGTTCTGAACAAAGTTTCAAACATGTCTCTATTTAAAGCACACGTTGAGAATATCACTCCGGAACAGTGGGATAAATTCTTCACTGAGGAACTTGCGGAGAACTTTGTCCCGCCCGTGTGGGCAGAGAACACCGACGAGCTCAACAAAGAGCTTCTCTCGCTTCTGCTTGTGAAACTCTGTCGACTGGACCGTTTCGTCCCAACAGCGGAACGTTTCATAGCCGCCGTCTTTGGTCGCGAATTCTTTGAAGGGAACAGTGACCTCAAGGAGGTGGTCGAGCAAGTCACCGCCACGGCACCTATTGCTCTCAGTTCGAGCCCTGGCTTTGATGCCAGTTACAAGGTTGAGGGTCTTGTTGAACGTGTGCAAGCCACCTGCGCAAACATTGCCATGGGTTCGAACGAGGGTCTTGAGAGCGCCGACAAAGCCATCAGCAACGCAGCAGCAGCCGGTACATGGGTACTTGTCAAGAACGTCCACCTCGCACCGTCATGGCTTCAAAGCCTTGAGAAGCGTTTGGACTCGCTCAAGCCTCATAAGGACTTCCGACTCTTCCTTTCTATGGAGTCCAGCCCGAAGATTCCGGTCAACCTGATCCGGGCCTCGCGCGTGCTGATGTACGAGCAGCCTGCCGGTATCCGAGCCAACATGAGAGATTCGCTTTCGTCCCTGTCGCTGCGGGCCAGCAAGCCTCCGGTGGAAAAGGCACGTGTGTATCTCCTGCTTTGTTTCTTGCACGCTGTGGTCCAGGAGCGGCTACGCTACGCACCGAGTCTGGGATGGAAGGGCCTCTGGGAGTTCAATGACAGTGATGTAAGTATTTTCCAAAGGGACTGTCAGAGGTTTTAGCTAACTCTTTTGTTACAGTATGAATGCTCTGCATTCATTATCGATGCCTGGGTTGATTCCGTCGCTCAAGGACGTTCCAATGTTGCGCCTCAGAAGCTTCCCTGGGATCTTATTCGCACCCTTGTGACCGAGACTTACGGCGGTAAGATCGATGATGCCGGCGACTTCAGCCAGTTGGAGTCCCTGGTTAACAATTTCCTCACTGCGGCCGCCTTCGAGGACGACTACAAGCTCGTATCGGGTGTTGAGAATGATGAGAGCCTAACGCTCCCGGGAGGTACTAGCATCCGTGAATTCACGGAATGGGTCAACCGACTGCCTGAGCGTGAGCCGCCTACGTACCTGGGGCTGCCAGCCAACGCGGAGAAGCTGCTTCTGGTCAGCCATGGCAAGAAGATGGTGTCGAATCTGGCCAAGGTGACGAAACTGTTGGATGAGGGAGAACAGCTGATGGTAGACGCATGATTGGTTGAAGACTGGTTTCGTTTGTACGGCTACGGCCAGCCATTATTGTTTTTATTTTGTTTTCCGCGGCGTCCTGGCGGTTGGTGTCGGTTGCTTCAATAGATTCCCATCGGAATCAGACAGTTGGACGGCCGGAACCCTCCGACATGTTAACTTAAGGATATACCCCAAGTCGCTTGGATGCAGGTCCCCGGTGGCTGTTTCCTGTCCTTTATATTGTTATGATTCCCTTGTACTACTGCTGTGACTGCCGTTTTCTGATAGGTTCGGTTATAGTTTCTTTCTGTTCTAAATATTGTTTGTTCTAGTCTAGGTAGATGTGTTATAAGCTAGCGTTTTCGAATTCCCCGTGGGCGTCCCGGGTCAACTGAATGCAAACTGATTCCATTCCACTGATCTTCAACCCGGCATCAGCTATCCTGACACTGGCCGGCGCGTCATCTGGTCGTCTCACTTGTCCTCGTCCGCGATAAGGGCGGCCTTGGCGCTGCACGAACCAATCCGCACACGACGATCTTTCATCATGGCCTGCGGAACTGATTGTGTATGCTTTTTTTGCGCCCGTAATATCGATCAATCCCCCGGAGGGTCTTTTCGCAGGCATCCTCTTCTGTGCCTTCTGCTCCTATATCTCCCCCGTTGCTTCCCGTATTCCTTTTCCCTTTTCCCTTTTCCCATCCGATGTGTCTGGATTATGCCTGATGCTATCTTTCTTCCTGGATTCCCCCTTGAACAACAACAACAATAACAACAACAACAACCTTCTCGCCGAGGCTCATTGTTCGCCTTGGCACGAATTGCTAGTCCATGGACCGCCCGCGGCTCCATGACGGGCGTCCCGGTGCTCTCTCCGCCTCTTCTCCGTCCCCCGCAGCTTCGTTATATCAGACCTCCAGCAAGCTTCTGAGAGAGACCAACTTGGGAGACCGTATCCCCGCGTTCCATATTCCCTTAGGTATCTCCTAGGTTCCTTTCTGTTCTCGGGGTGTTTGGGGAGTATGTAGAAGTAACAGTTCCATATCCAATCACATGGCACGACATGGGTCACTTTTCTTTTTGTTGACATAGATCCATCTATCCAAACTATAGATCGGATCACCAACTGAAGCAGCAGATACTGAACACCAAACTGATTTCTGGGAATTATAGCCTTCCTCTCATCCCTCCGTGCAAATCTCCAGATCTCTTCCCGCGAGGATCTCTACCACTCATCTACTCCTCCCTCCCTCGCCAATACTCCCGACGCACTCTGCCCGGTCGTGTCGATTCCCAGCCAATCTCTGCCGTCTCCCTCGCCGTTCTTCATTTCAAGAGATACCCCCGACATTCCATCAATAGAGCCAGGCGCTCGACGTTTCTCTTCTTCTCGTTACTCGATTCAGACTGCCGGGACCGAAGACGAAAAGACAGATGCACTCCGTCTCATTGCGGCCAGCGTTCTGGAGCAACGCTTCATCGCTATCCGATCTCTCTTTCTGCACCCGGTCGTTCTCTGCCTGGCCCTCCTCGCCCATGCGATCGCTGCCCGATTGCTCTTCCGAAAACCGTACAATACTGTCTTAGGAGCCTTCGGTTATACGGTGTGCATCCTATCTGCTGTCTTTGCCCTGACATACGTGAGTCGCGAATACGCGTATCTTGCAACGCAGTCTGAAACACGAGCATGGCTCATACAACCCCACCGAGCACGCCATCCTCCAAGTTCCAACAACAGCAGTAGTAAATCCCTTCCCGAGGACGACATTCTTGTCGCAAAGTATGATTCCAGAGTTGTGGGCGCTCTCGTATTCCGCATTGCTCGCACCCGTGCCTTCATGACCGGTACTCCCTCCGCCACTGGGTTTACACGCGGCCATCGCCGTCGTTCCAGTCACAGCAGCTCGGCACGCCTGACGGGTGTCATCCGTGCATGGACTGTGAAGACCAGCTACCGCCACAGAGGCATCGGGACGGATCTCCTGCGTCAGGCAGTCGAGATGTGCAGGCGGAGACGGCTCGATGGGCCGGTGTTTGCGGACGATCATGCGTACTCGGTGAGAGTGTTGCCGCGAATGTTCGGTAGAGCATTTGAAAGGAGAGACACGAGAGCGAGAGACCTGTTGACGGATGTAATTGAAGAGGAGTGCTGAGGATATCTCACGACCGATCTACTAGAATTTTTAATTTTGATCCGGGGTCCGTTATTGGGTGTCACGAAAGATCTCTCTTCCTGTACGATTCCACTCGTTAGGTAGGATATGACAACCTGCCTAGAGATGTAGGGTTGATCAGGGGCGAAGTAGAGGAGTTCGGTGATTATTTCAAGACACGAAACAGTTATTTATATATTTAGTTCCCATCCATCGCTCGCAAGATATATATCTCTAAGTATGGGCAGCTATTAACCATTTACTTACCACTTGAGGATAATAAAATATATACTCTCCTAATCTTGCACAGCAAATAGTCCCTCCTTGACTATAACCATTACTCCGAAAAATAGAGCTCGTAAGCAAGTTAGACCCAAGTTCGTTCCTACTCTCCTACTTCCACTACTTGCTGCTGTTGTTAAATCACTCGCCCGAATTGAGTGACATCCAAATGGCAAGATGGCCGAGTTGGTCCAAGGCGTCAGGTTAAGGTCTACCTTAATAACAACTTTCAATAAGTTCCTGATCTGTGTATGCAGGCGTGGGTTCGAATCCCACTCTTGTCAAGACTGAATTATTTTTTGGGTCCAGTGGTTCCGTTCACGTAATTTTTTTCCTATGTGTGGGGTAGATACTTAGAAGTTCGGACGTGGGGTTTAGTTAGTCGCTAAATAACCAAGAGAGAGCAATTAACTACATATGTGTCTGTATATTGCCGGGCGGACTGGAAGTCAAGGTAATAGATATAATGTACGCGAATAGGGATAATTATCGTGTCGCAACAGCTTTTGAAAACACCATGCGATGTTATGTGAGTCCTCAGTTAATAGCATTAGATACGAGTTCTGTAGTTAACTTATCGCCACCATACATACTCACTCTAGCTCAGCGGTAGAGACAGGGAGAATTGGAAAATGGATGTCTGGAGAGATAATGTTCCTATTACATGCTTGTAGACATGTGATACAGGACTCTAGTGCTCCCATGTCCTACTGTTATGTTGACGGGATCGATTCCAAAGTAAGGGTTTGGATGGGTATCCTTTAAGACAAGGCGAAGTGCAGCCTAATACAGATGGTATCAGCGCCTGCTCGTCTCACTGTCGGAACTGGAAGAAAATCGCTCATGATGAGCCTTGCTGATGGTGGTTGATGGATAATGGGACTTTTCACCAGCAGGACACCGGGCGGAGCATGGCTCAGGGTAAGTACATGGCGAGTCGAAACTCGAACCGATATATCTCCTGTTTGAATCCGCCCTGGAAGGTTTCCGTGTTAGCATGCAAGTTTCACGAGAAGAAACTTGTCTGTTTAGGGATTTTTAGTTAAGATATATGCTTCGAAGGGAGCTCGAGGGGTAGGTAATAGACAGGGAAGATAAGCACATAGAGTCGAGCAAGTCGTTACTTTTGGATCCCACGCTACTACTTATTAGCGGTTATCAATAGATAAAAATACAGGTTGTCAGGTTATATGTCACCTCTGAATTATGTACGACCATCTTCAGAATAGGGCCTTTTCAGTAGTAGTATCTATATGCCATTGCCAATCAATCGATTATCTCTCCGGGTAAGAAAAGAGAGAGAGAATAAGCGACAGTAAGTCGGGAGAAAAAAGCGAGAATGACATTAATAGCAATTATGCAACCAAGTCCGAAGTCGACAGATCTCAATACTTTATCACTAGTTTATAAATTGCTCTTCTACTAAACCCCACCTACCTACCTACAGGATACTTGATGGCATTGATAAAACACAACTTCACCTGCTTACATCAACAAACAGGCAAGATGGCCGAGTTGGTCCAAGGCGTCAGGTTAAGGTTCACCTTAATAATAACTTCTCAGTTAAGTTCCTGATCAGCGTAAGCTGGCGTGGGTTCGAATCCCACTCTTGTCATAACTTTTTGTTCTTTTTTTTTTCGAGTTGCCCTTTTTTTTGTTTTTTCTCCTCGGGGGGTTGTGATAACATTTCGTATCCCCCCATTTCTCTTTCAATTTTTTTTCCCCTGCGAGCTTCTTTGTAGGTATGGTGCTTCGAGGCGGTTCTGTGGTGATTGGTTTATGAGCAGAGAGAGAATACTTATAACAGAAATCATGCCCCATTGATCACTACGGGAGATGAGATGGCCATCGACGGCCCTGTACAGATAATGGAAAGCCGTCTGCATCCTACTGCTGCTTATCGAACGTCCATGATCCAGATATTCTCAAACTTGCCATGTGCCATTGAATAGCTAATCGTATATTCTATTAGCGAGGACCCCATGCAAGGTACTCTCGTATATCCCCAGCGAACGTCAACTGCATATTTGGCTTGGTACGATAGTCCAACCTGCAACCAGTTTATAGCCATGCGTAAAATATTTCCATCAAACGGATAAACAGATAAATAAGTAAAAAGGGAAAAAGAAGGCGAATATTAAACATTCTTAATGATCTCTAGCAGCCCCTCTTTCCCAAAGAGAGATGATTCGGTTTCCCCAACCAGAAAAAAAAAAGAGCGAGTATAGTGGCTCGTCGGCTCATCAGAAAGGACGCACTCAGAACGCCATCAAGTGTCATTGTGGATCCCTGAAACGAGGGATAATCCACGGTCATCTATTATATCTTTCACGAAATGAAGGTGGCCTCCATGAACAGAGTACCGGGCTCGGTGATCTCCTCGTCACCAGCTTTGACCTTCAGGGAAAGCTCATCCCGAGAGGCATACTAATACAAGGTTAGTAAAAATGAGAAAGAAGGCTGTTGATAATGCATCAACTTACTTGGTAGATGTATGGCTTGGTTCCAGCAACACTGCCTGCAATGGCCTTGATGAAACCCGGCACCTCAGCCATGACATCGACACGATCCAGTCTGGTGCCCAAGGAGCCTTCAACCTCCGCATGGAAAGGCTTGTCGTCCTTGGTCTTGCCATCCCAGACGAACCTGGCCGTCTTCGGCTCGGGCCAGTCATTTTCCGTGTCTTGGCTGACCTCGATGTGCTTCGCAGTATTGGTGGCGCCCGCGCAGATGATCTCGCCATCCTTCACTACGCCTCCAACGTTGACGACAGTGGAGCCATACGAACGCGGGGTGGTGAACTCCATCATGACAGCGGAGTACGTTGGGGTCTGGAAGTTGACAAAGTTCCATTTCGCAGCTTGATTATCGACGTCAATTCCCCACTCCACAACGTCAACAGGAACGGAGACTTACCAGCATGGTGAGGCTTCATTCCCTGCAAAGCGTGGATGAAGAGACCGCGGCCGGTCACGTCGTAGGTCTTCTCCTTGGTGGTGATGGTTCCTTCCACCTTGCAGCGGGGCCAGAAGGAATGATGCATGGATCCCCATGGGTGCTTGTGGTCTGTGCCGAAGTACGAAGTTCCATCCTTTCCAACCAGGAAGCCGGGAGCAGTCCGGGTAAAGGTGATGTTGACCAAGCTGTCCTCGTTGACAGCAGACTTGATGGTGTAGGAATCCCCAGCCTCGTTCAAGGTGAGAGCCAGGTTGTCGGCCCCGAAGGAGAGCATGCTCTCATCGAAGAGATGGTTGTGCAGGCCATCGGAATGCCAGATGTGGGGGGCATCGCCGTTGGTCGCAAAGATCTTGGAATTGAACTGGCACGTGGTGTGGATGCCTCTGCAGTCGATACGAAAAGAAAAAAAAAGATCAGCCAGTCTGACTCTTGTACTTCCGTTGACCAGCGTCGTACGCGCTGATAAGTAGATGTGCCTTACGCAACGTTGCTATAGATGACTTGGACCATGGCCAATACGCCGTTGTCGGCCATGATGTAGAAAGTCTGCGTCTCGACATTGGTGTGCTGGTAGGCTCGCCATTTGAGGTCGTCCTTGATCAGTTCCCTAAAAGGGACCTCCTGCGCCTGCTGCGTGACCGACTGGATGGCACTGGGGCCATAGATGGGCTCCCGGGTGCCTGCGACGTTGGCAACGCTAATCTCGCAGACGTCAGCGATGCACAGAGGGGGGGATGCGGACTGGGCGGAAGAACATACGTCTGCTTCAACCAGTTCATGATGGGTTATGTATGTATGCTGTTATGGAGTTTGTTAAGGTCTAAGAGGGGAGATCGAGGATGGTGAACAAGCAGTGGGAAGGAGAACGGCGGGACCGAGTTTGATCCGGGGGGGAATGACGCTTGGCTGCTTCAAGTTGTGCTGCTTGCGGTGACGAGACGGTTTAGTTTCCTGAGGCAGCGCAGGAAGACGCTGGAGGTGGTAACTATTTATCTTCCGACGAGAAAACTAAAAAACAATTAGCTAAAATAAGTTATATTTCGACTACTTTCTCAGCTTTCTATCGTTGTCGCCAACAATCGATTTGGGAAAGAGTATTGCATCATATAATATACTGAGCTCACTGTTGGGGCTCTTTTTCGCTTGCGCGTTGGTAGTGGCGGCTTCGCCCGTTGTCCGTCCTCCAACTAAGTAATATCTACCGCGCGGGAAGAAAATCTTCGAGACCCGGCGATATCAGCGAGTCTCTTGTCACCTCTTTGCGCGACACGAGCTGCCCCCGTTTCTCTCCTCGACTCTTCTCAGGTGGCGGAGCTTCTGCAACGACGACAGACCATCTAGCAGAGTCGCTGCTCCGTTCAACCAGCCATGGCTCGCAAGGCAATCCAGAAGGACCAGATCGTCAAGCTAATCGTGGGCGCTGGCCAGGCCAGCCCCAGTCCTCCAGTCGGTCCTGCACTGGGTAGTAAAGGTGTGAAGAGTATGGACTTTTGCAAGGTGCGTTTTTTCCCTCGTTCGCATCCATCTGGATTGGCTTTCCTACGATCGTTGAAGATGTGTTTTGCTGACTAGCTACCGTCCACGGCAGGAGTTCAACGCCCGCACCGCACACATCAACACCGGAGTGCCGATTCCCGCACGAGTCACTGTCCGTCCGGACCGGTCCTTCATCTTCGACCTACGCACTCCCAATACATCGTGGCTGCTCCTGCAGGCGGCAGGCGTTGAGCACCGGAAGAACCGGCTGCGCGGAGCGGAGAACCCGGGGAAGGATGTCATCGGCCAGGTATCCTTGAAACACGTCTACGAGATCGCCAAGATCAAGCATTCTGAGCTCCGGCTCTCCGGGTTGAGCCTGCAGGGGTTGTGTAAGAGTGTTATCGCGCAGGCACGGTCGATTGGCATCGAGGTGGTGCCGTGAAGAGAGAGGATCAACGTGTCTCTTGTTTTGTCCCAGCTATCTACCGTGTCATCCTCATTGCATTGGCGTTTCTTGGGAAGGGGGAAATCTGAAATATGTACGGAATTTCCGATGGTACATGTACTATATATGATTGTGTGCACTGGCGAGATACCGTGTTGTCTTGCTGTTATGTCGTCTCCTCGCCCTATAAGACCTAAATCTCCTACCCATAAAATACCTCGATCTACCGCCCAGCCATTGTCGCCCGTCATGTTCGTGCGCTAGACAGCCTCGAGATCTGCCGCGTCGTCATTCTGTCTTGAGCTTGGGGGATTATCTGGCCCAGAATTGGGCGGTGTTGAGCAGGCCAAGACAGGGTGATGAGAATCTGATCCACTTGGCACTCTGGTTTTTGAGGCTAGGTGGTTCGCGACAAAAAGAGAATACGAAGGTGAAGTAGTATCGAGAATACCAGGGGAAAAAAAGGAGTAACTGGGGAAACATCTGGGGGAATCTTTTATCTGGGGAAAGACCCTTTTTTTGATTTCCGCATTCAGATTCCCTACGATCCCACCCTGTGGATTGGCCCGTTGAGCACTGACAGGAATCTAAGAGTCAAACAGTCTCGAATCAGAGTCAACTTGGCAGGGGGCGACCTGACATAGTAGTAAAGATTACGACTATCTACTCTAGAGTATGTGCCAATGCACTCACAATTTGCTTGGCCAGTCGGCCATGATCAGTTTAATATTAGCTTGCACGGCGATTCTGGCCCATCTCAGACTCCCAGAGACTAGCCGCCGCGGTAGAAGCACGCCAACGCATCCTCTGTATTAACATTTCCCCTGGCAGATGCCAATGGTTTTAGAGAGGTCGATCTCGGGAGCAGCTGTAGAATCGTAATAATAGATATCTGTTGCGCGGCGATCCGCCACCGGGGTCCGACACGGACGAGAAGCGCCACGCAGAGGGAGGGCGTTGCAAAGCAGGGCAACTCTTTGCTGGGCGCGCGAACATCCCACTTGGGTCCCAAGACGTAAGCAGTAAGAGTATTACTGCGATATGGTAGAGATGACTTTCAGTGGGGCAGCCCAGGCTTGGAAGCTCGGGGGATCGCGCTATTTTGACCGTCTTGGAGGGACTGTTCATGTGCCATGGACGATGGGATGGGTTTGGGGGCGAGGGGGATGAGGAACGGGAAGTATTAACTAGTTAATTGCTCTAGATAATAATTGATTAGTTAGTTAGAGATGGCAGAAATGGCAGAGAAGCTGGAGCAGAGCAGCGAACCAGTGCGGGATGCTGTCGCACGTCGCAAGTCAGCAGACAAGACAGACAAGAGTGCTGGATGCATCCGGATTGGCATTCTGGCGAAGATTACTCGGATCTCGAATAAAAACTCATAAAGTGCTAAACTCCCCCAGTTGCTCCGCGGGATTCCGGCACAGTCAAGTTGACGATGACTCTAGCGCTGTAGCAGACCATTATTGTTATTGCCCAGGCCTTATCCGTGCTTCCCCCCACCAACCCGGCTTTGCTCTTGGTCGCCTTTCTCTCTCTCGCTCTCCCTCTCTCTCTCTCTCTTTCACCGCGAACGCCTGCCCGCATTAATTTACTCACTAATTTAAACTAACTAACTAACCAACTACCCAACTACAACCCTTCCTGTCCTCCCTTCCTTCCAAATATCATTCCCATCTGGACGGATTCCACTTCTCTCTGGATGGTAGTGAGGCTGTCTGGCTTTCTGAGCCGGTGCTGCGCGTGAATTCCTCTCTGGCCTTGCAGAAGAAAGAGAAATCGCCTCCGCACAGTCTTTATTATACGAACCCTGTTGCCGCGCTCGACCCCCCATCCGACGGTACCCGCTGGATTTGCCCTCCAACAAACCTCCCATCACCATCTCCAATTTCGACTCGATCCCTGTGAATACACTCCAGACACAGTCCCAGAGGCGGTGAAAAGAGGCATGTGTCCTGGTTGTCTGTCGGCCGCTCCTGCAAGATTATTCTGTCCCACCTGTGACGAATATGACGTCTAAGGCTCCCGATTCGGGAACCCAGAAGGAAGACATGGCTGCTGGTATGCACCTCCCACGCAACACCTTTCCCATGGCAGACACCGTGCATTGCTAACGTTGACTCTTTCCGCCGCTACAGATATGCAGACCCCGCAGATCGAGCTCCCGGCCTCTCAACCCCCCGAAGAAGACGCGGCGAATGCCCAATCGAAGCCTCACCGGGACCACGCCGTCCGCTTTGCATCTGTCAACGAGGAGATCGAGCCCTCCCAGTCCGCACAGGACGCCTCGTCGCCTGCTTCCGACGACCAGCCGCAGCGGCCAGACGACCTGAGCCCGGACGCGAAGGACGAACTCCGGTCGCTGGCGATGAGCCTGCAGAAGTCCAACCTACAAGAGTCTCGAATGCGCAATTTTGCCTTTGAAGCCGTCTCCCTGCCTCCCTCGAGGGTACGTATTAAGCCTACCCTCTTGTGGCCCTTTCGCCTGGCGCAGTCTCCGGCTAACATTCAGATACACAGTATCCCTCGAGGAATAACTCTAGGGAATCTAGTCTTCGAGAAAGCTCAAGGTCGGATGGACAGTCACCTCACGGCTCGCCCCCCGTGTCCGCGATGCAGTCACCCCCGCTGACCCCTGCGGCCACCCACTCCCGGGATGGCAAGGCTGGTGAGAGCACCGCAACGCTGGCTCCCGTCAACCGAGACCAGGGAGACCAGGCTGCGATGACTCCTCAGACCTCACCCCCGGTGTCCACTCCAGGAAAGCAGACGGCTTCCTCAAGTGCTATCTCCTCCAGACCCTCATCGGGAGAGCAATTAGCGACCAAACGCAGCGGCCACTCAGAGGCTTCATCAGCGGCTGCCGTTCACGCACAGAGGCACAAGCCACACTTCTTCGTCGGCCCCAGTACGGATACGAGTTCGGTGGAGGGGAGCCCGCCGCCGACGCCAAAGAATGAGACCGGATGGTTGACCCCATACGGTCCCTCTGGGACCATGACTCCCATGGGGGAGCAAGATGATCCGTACGCACGAAGCAAACGACCACCTCAGCCTCGAAACCTTGCCCAGCTAGACCAGAGGTTCATCTTCGGGGGAATCGACTCGAAGCGTCGGGGTCAAAATTCCTCTGCATCTCTAGCCGGTCTGCGCACCCCGCGCTCATCTAGTACGAGCGACTTGAAATCGCAGGAGAAACGGGGTTCGTCTATCTTCGGCAAATCTGATAGCAAGGGGCATCACAACAACCACCATCATGAACACCACGGCTCAATGGCGGAGCTCAAGCGGTTTTTCAAGTTGGGCCACAAGCATAAGCACGGAGGCTCGCCGAGCTTGAAGAAATCGAGCAAGTCATCGAAGAGCCCGCCTTATCAGATGGCGCCATCGAACGTGCCGTTCGCGGATGATCATGGTCTGAATTCGAAGTATGGGAAATTGGGTAAAGTTCTTGGGTCCGGTGCGGGCGGGTCGGTACGACTGCTGAAGCGCAGCAGTGACGGTGTCACCTTTGCCGTCAAGCAATTCCGGGATCGTCACTCGTGGGAGTCGGAAAGAGAGTATGCGAAGAAGGTCACCGCCGAATTTTGTATCGGATCGACGTTACACCATGGCAACATCATTGAGACACTGGACATCATCCACGAGGGAGGCCACTGGTACGAGGTTATGGAGTATGCGCCTTACGATCTGTTCGCCATCGTCATGACAGGAAAGATGTCCAAGGAGGAAATTGCATGTTCGTTTCGACAGATTCTCAATGGAGTGGCGTATCTCCATGGGATGGGCTTAGCTCACCGGGATTTGAAACTGGATAACGTCGTGGTCAATGAACACGGGATCATGAAGTTGATCGATTTCGGTAGTGCGGTGGTTTTCCGGTACCCCTTCGAGAACGACATTGTTCCCGCTTCTGGCATTGTCGGTTCCGATCCCTATTTGGCTCCGGAGGTGTACGATGAGAAGAGATACGATCCCCGCCCGACTGATATTTGGTCCTTGGCCATCATATTCTGCTGCATGACACTGCGACGATTCCCATGGAAGCAGCCCAGGTTGACGGACAACTCGTACAAACTGTTTGTGTCGCCTCCAACACCCGGTACACCGGTGCCAGATTCGCAACCCAGGCACCGTCCCAAGTCCACGGCCGATCTTCCCTCGATGGCAAGTGAGGTCCACAACCGCATGGCGACGCCCATGGCAACGCCAGTGGTCACAAGGCAGCCGAATGGAACGTCTTCAACTTCCGGTGCTAACAGACCGCAACCGAAATCTGATCCCCCAACCCGCACGGACGACGGACCGAAATCCGAGCCCTCAAAGCCCAAGTCTGGAGAAACGACCAGCAAAGAAGCTCCCCCACTGCCGCCTGGCTCGACTGTCCACAAGCCACAGGAGGTGATCAGAGGTCCCTGGCGGCTACTGCGCATTCTACCGCGCGAGAGCAGGTGGATTATCGGACGCATGCTCAAACCTAATCCCAAGGAGCGTGCAACACTGGAGGAGGTTATCGCTGATGACTGGATTCTCCATATCAAGGTGTGTCGACAGGAAGATTCCGGCACGATCATAAAAGCGCCCGGTCATGATCACGTCCTCGAACCTCCTTCACCCAGTGTGCCGGTGCAGAGTAAGGCCAAATAAGAAGGCCAGAATAACCGTCACCTGTTCCGGAACAACTATTCAAGTACGGCATACATACCTTTTTGACCTTACTCCTTGATTCCCTCATGGTTCCAATTGTGTCTTTCATGCGTTTATGAGGACGTTGATGATGCACCATTTAATCGATTATCCGTTCTTGCATCCTTATTACAGGGGCTGGTCTGCTTTTTGGGGCGTCTTGGTTGAATTGAGCGATTCCAAAAGGCGATTATTTTGATTTGATACAGTCGCGCCGGGGATACGGTGTGACGTGCCGGGTTCCATCATAGAAGTTGCTTTAGTAGACGTTATTTGCGTTCGTCGGAAATGTTATACGGAATTGAGAGGAGAGTGGATGCCTACAGGTCTGCATGTTTCTTTTACGCGCTTCCTTGACATGTCCATTCATCACCGCAGTGAAGCGAAATGTGCCTCGAAGGCGATGCCTAGAAGATCATGGAAGGGGTGGGAGGAGATACGCGAGCCGGATGAATCGAGTCTGTAGATTCGTTCGTTCTTTCTCCTTCGGTAACCCTGTGCACTGCACGAGGCTTCTTCTATAGCCGAACCCTCTAGCGCATGCAACCCCACCATGACAAGCTGACATATCTGCGATTTAAAGGCCTTTGTTATTGTGCGCATCTTTGCTTGCAGTGTCTTGGATGTTATCCATTCGCAGCATTCCTTGTTCGAGTATTATACCGCGCCGGCTTAATTTGACACTGCGAAGCTGGGCTGAGCACGCCGGATACGAGGTGGATTGAACAGATAGTATAAACCATTGTATAGAGCCCATAGGAATATAACTATAACCTTGGGGATTTATCTTATTATTTTGACTACATTTAGATCGTGGAACAGAGGGAGCAAGTAACTAAATCGGAGATTGCGGAGTTTACATACGCTGGGAAACTTAGCGATAATCAGATCGGAGCTCAAGGGCCGTTCACCGGAGGGTTGGCAACAGCGATCTTCACGACAACGGAGGCTGCTGCACAGTAGTCCTCTCGACTTATATCTGTTCCGGCGGCTCATTGTGCACACTGGTCCTATCTCATACACTCAGTCCATGTCCAAGTGAGCCCGAAGCTTGGCTGGATATGCTGTGTTGATAGGCTCCCAAAATTTCCCTCAACGCCGAATACAGACCTAACGATGGTCGACCAGACGGAGCCGGAGCCATTGGCTTCCTCCCTGTGGACGAGGTCTCTTCTTGTATGCTCATGAGCCTTTGTATTCGGTCTTTTCTTTTGGCGAATTCCTCCTTGATGAGCTGCAGAGTCACGATCACTGACTCGCAATTTCACAGTCCGGTGCGGTTGCCGGTCTCACCGTTGACCTCTCCCTGTATCCTCTCGATACTATCAAGACTCGTCTACAGAAGGCCAGACACAGCACTAACGGCCCTACGACGAAATCTGCGCCACCTCCTCTCCGACAGACCATCCGCGGCATCTACGCCGGTCTTCCCTCCGTCCTCCTCGGCTCCGCACCTTCGGCGGCCTCCTTCTTTATCGTCTACGATGGCGTGAAGCGCGCCCTCCTTCCCTCCTCTACGTCCGAGCCAGCGTCAAAATGGCATACGTTCTTCACACACTCGCTGGCATCCTCGATGGGTGAGATTTCCGCCTGCGCGGTCCGCGTCCCCACCGAAGTGATCAAGCAGCGCGCCCAGGCTGGACTTTTCGGCGGCTCGACGCTGCTGGCCCTGAAAGATATTCTATCCCTGCGCCATGCCGATCCGACTTCGGGAGCGAAGAGGGGATATGGCCAGGTCATTCGTGAGCTGTACCGCGGCACGGGCATCACAATCGCACGAGAGATCCCGTTTACGGTCCTTCAGTTTACCATGTGGGAGAGCATGAAGGGTGCGTATGCGAAGCGGACACTCAACAAAGCTCAGGGGGCAGACGGCGCCATTGGCGTTGCAGCAGAGCAGATTCCCGCATCGACGAGTGCGCTATTTGGCAGTTTTGCTGGTGCTGTTGCGGCTGGTCTGACGACGCCGCTGGATGTTATCAAGACGCGAGTCATGCTGGCCCGACGCGGAGATGGTGGGGAGTCGGGCCGTGTGCGGATTAAGGATGTGGTGCGCGGCATCGCCAGTGAGGGCTTCGGTGCTTTCTGGCGAGGTATCGGACCTCGTGTCACTTGGATTGGAATTGGTGGTGCGGTGTTTCTAGGCAGTTACCAGTGGGCATGGAATACTCTGGAGGGGAAAGACAGGGAGCGGTTGGCTAGGGAGGAGAAATAGGCGGGGGAGTTGTGGGATTGTATATTAAGCCATGTACATTGCGTATGAATGAAATAGAGCCTGGTTTTAGAAGTATGGGCTTGCTGTGTGCTGATTTGTTGAACCATCTATCTAGATTCAACCATTCTCCTAAACACCCTTTCTCAGCATCCATTTCAGCTCCTCAACCTGCTCAGGAGTCAATAGCTCCTCCATCGTCTCCGGAAGCATAAAATCATGATCAGCGAACTCGAACCCCGGAACGACAGTCTAGAAACCAAAGATCAGAACAATCATCATCATCATGGCTCTACTTTCTTGCGTCAAAAATTTACAAATATCAATAAATATACGTACCTCACTAATCAACAACCCCTCCGTCCTCTTCTCCCCATCCCCCTCCTGATCCGGCAGAAGATAACTCGCTTTATACTTCCCCCCTTCCACGATCCACTGCACTTTCTCCCCCTTCTGAATATCCTTCCCGACAACAAACGTCTCGATCCTCGCTTTCTTCCCCTCCACCACCTTCCCCTCTGGACTCATCACCTCATCCGCGTGAATCAACACATACCTTCCCCTTCCCCAGTGAAGAGTATGCACCGTCCGGCCCCGATTCCGATGAAACGCACCCAGAGGCGTCCCGGGCGTCAAGTAGTAATAAATCGTCGTGCTCGCGGAGCGAGTTGTGTTATCTTGACCTGGGGCGAGACGGGTTGTCGCGTTTGAAGGGGCGGCGTAGGAGAGGTTGGGATCGGATAGGAATGGGTTCGGGATGTTGAGTGGTGAGCGGTCAGTTTCGGTGAAGTAGCCGCCTTCGATGTGAGGGGTGAGGTTGAGTGTGGTGATGGTTGAGAGGATGGAGGGTTGTTGTTCGGGTTGGGTGGTGGGATCGATGGGTGTGCTGGATGGTGGGGGGTAGATGGGTTTGAGGGTTGAGAGGGGGGTGGAAGAGGAGGACATGGTGAGGTCTTATGATAATGCTCCTTTTTTTGGTTTGTTCTGGGGAAAAGAGGATTTGGTTGGATGTGAGGTTGGAAGAGGTGTTAACACTTTTTTTCTTTTGTAAATGAGAAAGTGGTTATAAACTATATATCTCTGAACTAAGTTAACGGTGAGATTATGCCGATATGATGGCGCTATCTTAGCGCATCTGCACAACATCCAGATGAGGTGAGATGAAAACACCGCTCAAGTTCGAAGGCTGAATGGAAAAATAAGCAAATAAAAAAAAAAAAAAGGAGAGAACAACAGAAAGAATACCTACGGGCATTAATCAGAGCCATATGTTGTGCTCTTTCTATTCATCTATTCATCGAAGTCGGGGCTATTAAGAACCGCGTCTTCGGCGATCCACTCTAATATTATATGTCACGAGCTGAACATCAGCACAGGTATCAGATATCAGATGATCATATAAGCACTAAACCAGGATATAGACTTCCGCCCGCGTGTTCCTCTTCGACCTCTTCAATATTCTGCACTCACTCCATTGTAGAGTATTCGAATTAATTTGGCCAGTACCATTTCCTGCCTGGAAACTTGCAGTCCCTTTTCAGTTCGACCGCGAAGGCTACCTAATGTATCACCATCCAGTCCCAGTATTACTTGAAAGCCAGGTTTCGTAAGAAGATGCCTCATGGGTGATATTCATTCGGGAAAATGCCTTATGCAAGAGTACCTAAACTATTGTTAGCCGCTTCACATGCGGCGCAAAGAGGTGCTAATAACAAATACAAGGCGCTTAACCTCAGGATATCAATCCCCCACGACAAATCATTGTCTTCGCCTCAAAATCCTAAAAAGCTTAGATTATCCACTATAAACAGTGAGTTATCTTATTGCATGTAAGAACCCAAAATGCTACTTACCTAGGTAGGCAGGTATTGTTGGAAATGGACACCAGAAAGCGCTACTAGCCTTGTTAGACCTGCATGTTAAAACTGTTCTCTACCATTCAGTTCGATTCAATCGAGATATATTTAAAACAAGATTAGCCGCTTCGCCTTTTTTAGGTCTTTTACATACCCTGATTTCTTTTTATTGTTCGCAAAATTGGAGAGCTGCAGTTTCATATAATGCTTTCTATAGTGGTGCTAGCCTCGTCATTCTGGGCTTTCATTCACTCCCCTACGCGCCGGCAATGCCTTCCATCACAGCCTCCTTTTGAGAAATTTCACCTTCTTTCAAGCAGGACCATCTGCGATCTCCCTAGAGACAGGGAGAGACAGGGCCAACAAGGCAACTCTTCTTCGAGTATATTGACATAGGGTCTGCCCGAGTAACCATCTTCTTGCCTTAATCACAAATCATCAACCTTGGAGTACGATTCAGATTATTCCTATCTTCGCTATATATTGATGGCTTTCTGCCAGTCGACCAAAAAGGAGAACTCCTAGTTGGTCTACCTGGATCTCAAACATATATCTTTTACTATACCTACTGTTTGCGCAAGAAATTCACTATGGCTTCTCGCTACAGTCTTGTGGATTATGATTCCGACGAAGAAGCCCAAAAATACCCAAGAATCCCTATTTCCAATTTGACATCAGCTGGATTCTTCGTTGCTGGAATCTTGGACCAAGCAGGGATCCAATATGGCGTCATGGGGGGCATGGCTGTCAAGTTGATGGGAGGAATGCGTGATACCCGTGATGTTGACATTGCCTTTAACGCCCCAGGAAAGATGCGGGACTTGTGGCGTGTATTGGAGGTGCAGCCGCGGTATATATCACACTGTAAGAAGCTTTACTGATCGGCTACTGACGTCATGTCTACAGTTTGATCATTCCTAAAGAGAGGCTCATCAGCAACATCATGAGAATCTTTGTGAGAACAGGGCCTGGCTATGACAACTGTCCACGCGGTATACCCGTGGAAGTAGACCTTATTGAGTGTGGTATGTGATCCTGCATTTTGGTCGATTAGTTCTCCTACATCTTGGATACATCTAACAATATCAGGATACCAAAACAGTCCCCGAGACCTCGGAAACCATCGCACAGAGCTTCAACTCACGGTTGATTCAGAGCCCAGATCGATCTATGTCATCGATATTCTCTATTTGATGCGTGGAAAGATGGCAGCTTTCATGAGCCGGCGCAGCGACAATGACCGAGATGACATAACATATCTTCTGCGAGCCTACCCGGAAGCGATCCAGGGGATCAAGGATAAACTCGACCCAATTGCTGTCGACTGCTTCCTGGAAAGTGTCTCTGCTGAGAACAGAGGATACTGGACTCGATTCTTCGGCCATTGAGATTCCGGAGAGATGAAGGCATTCGATCTTTTACCTCGGCCACTGCTTGGATATTGGCCTCACGCCAAAGTCCCCTTCGTTTCTGTCTTTCCTTTTTATTACCAGATTGAGAAATTCAGTTGCTCTTCTTGACATGTAGATACTATACAGTCATTACAAATTGAAATGCTTGTCTGACCCCCCTTTCTTAAAATCCTGGCCTGTCTTTTGTCCGAGGGTCCTTAGAACCGTGACGTCGCCACCTTGTCGCATAGATCTCCGGTGGATACTTCCACCCCATTCGCTTCTGTTTATTCTCAACATATTCCTGCCATATCTTTCGTCGAGAAACAGGCGTGGGGTCAATGAAGATGAAATGTGCCGGAACACCATCTTCTTTAAGGGCATCAATACGTCGCTTGGCCCATTCAACACAAGTACTGCCCTCCAGGTTAAGGTTCTCTTCTCCCCATTCCACTGACAGGTCCTGGGCATCAATGAGGTCCTGTAAATCTACCCCGTTTTTAATATCGATAAGGCTTTGTGCGTAGACTTCCAGTTTTGGAAATGGGAGTCCACCTTTGAAGGTTTGTTATTGAACATTTTCCCCGAAGTTAGAGAGACATTATTATATATATATATATATGTATATATATCGGTCAAATCTTACCTTTGCTCCATTCCACATTTTCTGGTCTACAGTCAATGTTGTAGTAACTTGCCGGGACTAGTAACCAGAAATCGGTCCTGCCAATTGCCTTGAATCGAGGGTATTTATGGTTGAGGGAGTCAGGACGTTTGAGTGGTTGTGGTCCGCATGGTTCTAGAAGATCACTGCTAGACATGAAGAGCTGAACGGCTTCTTGATGCCGTTCATCGGGAACGCATAATATATTTTCCTAGAAGTAAGTATGGCAGGTTAGAAATTGGTTGCCGCGTTTTTAGATTAAATGCAAAGGTATGTGAGCACGAACATTAAGTACTCTCCCAGCTCCATAATAGATCAGAGCAAATTCGTCGACAAAGAAGCAACATATGCCAGCATTTTTCAAGATGGATAATACAGCTAAGGTTTCTTCAAGAGTCGGTTCCTTATCCCCAGGATTTCCAACTGCAAGCGGATGAAAAGCTAAAGAGACCATTGGTTCCTCCTTCTTAGCAGATACTGCTTGTGACTCAGCCATGTTTTCAGTATTAGACATGGCACTGGAACAAGTGAAGTTGGTGGTTTGTGCTTGATATGTCGAATGAATGAAATGATAAAAGGTCAGTTGTAAGCAACCCCCCACCTTTTGCCAGGAGGGGCAATTAACTTGAAAAGCCCACCAAGAAATAAATAGGCTCCTAAATCACTAAACGGGCAGCTTCAGCATCCGCGTGGTCCTGTGGTCTAGGGGTTATGACGTCGGATTTTGAAGACCCCAGCAGCTCAAAAACTACTGGGATAGACACGAATTTCCGTAGATCGTGGGTTCGATTCCCACCAGGACCTTCTTTTTTGATTCTTTTGTTTTTTTTTCTCTTTTGTCACGATTTTTTCTATTTTTTGCTTCCTGTTTATTTTATGCTTGTTTCCGAGAGATTAATGTATTGTCACAACTTCCGGGTTTTCTCAAGCTTTGGGTTGGAGACAATTACAGTACTGTACAATAATGTTCGAACATGACTGCTCCTCCCACAGCTATTTCTGGTTCTCAAATCTCCCCATCGTATCGTCTATTATTAAGTTCTATCTAAGCCCCAGAAAGCAACCCCGCCCGCTAATCTTAGCCGGAGACTCCGCGCTAGACGGCGTGATGGGCGACAGCAGCACATGGAGCCTCGTGGCAGGCAAGGCACCGCGCTGATCTCACGGTTATGTACGGCAGTGGTCGTTCTAGAAAGGGTATCTAACAGGAAAGCCTGGATGAGCGACATACTCTATACTCTATACCCCGACTCTTCTTTCAGATCACCGTCTCACCCACAGAACCCGCTGAACAATCTCCCAGACGAGCCCCCTCGAGTCGGGCCCGAGCCCTCCCTGGCGTGGCGCACGGCCAAGTCGTTTGGTCGGACCGCAGGCTAAACGGCGCTTCCATCCCACTGTCCATCCGATCGATCTATCCAACTGCTCCGGATGACGGACGACAAGGCGAACCACTCCCCCATTCCGTCGCAAGAGCATGAGAGTCCGAAGACACGACGCTCTGCTGCCATCCTCCCTGCTATTCGAGTCCGCTCTCATGGCCCCTTCCCATCTATCGATCGCTCGCATTGTACCCATCGTGTGAGGGCCCGTCGCCTTCCCGACTCCCGCGGACGGGTTCCGCTGCCGTCTGCGCGTCCCTAATCGCCTGCCGATTCCCATCGTGATACTGCCATTCGAGCTGGATGGCACGCAAACCTAGCCGTCAGAGGGTCAGCTATGGTGAGTCCTGCCGTTCTCCGGGTACCCGTCGATGTCTCTCTCTCTGGGGAATGCGGCGGGCAGTACGTGGACGATGATGCTGACTTGTCGACTTATCAGTGCTGCCTCTGCCAGATGGCCCTGGTGGCCACCGTCTGGGCGTCAATGGACTTGCGGTAGACTCCCAGAATTCCATCCTGTAAGATTGACACGCGCCTCTCGATTCTACCCATACTTGCGACGGCGATGCCGCTGAGATCCGTTTCGCATCGAGTCTCTACGCTACATAACACCACGGATTCTATAGCTGACGGTCATCAGATACTCCGCAGGTCGCGATGGCGTACTTTGTTCCTGGAACCTGAATCCGCAACAATCCGCGCCCTTGCCGTATGGCTTGAACGCCAGGACGCTTGGACAGACTACATTCGAGCGCCAGGTGCAGGCGCACAGCCACTGGATAAACGATATCGTTCTCACGCATAATAACTCGGCCCTCGTTTCGGCTTCATCAGATACGACGGTGAGACTGTGGCGCCCTCACGCGGACATCGCAGAGCTGCCCGCGTCTATCGGCAAGCACGGGGATTATGTAAAGTGTCTGGCATCCCCCGGGAACAATTACGACTGGGTTGCATCTGGCGGACTCGACCATAAAATCTATCTCTGGGACCTCAATGGCGCTGGAGAGAAATTGAAAATCGATGCCTATGGGGATGATCGCACAGCAAAGGGCTCAGTGTACGCCTTGGGCGCGGTCGGCTCTCTACTGGCCAGCGGAGGCCCAGATTGTGTAGTCCGGTTGTGGGATCCCAAGTCGGGCAAGCTCATCACCAAGTTCGTTGGGCATACAGATAACGTCAGGGATACACTGATCAACCAGCAAGGGGACACCATCATCACCGCCTCCTCAGACCAGACCATCAAGGTCTGGTCGTTGACGGCAGGAAGATGCATGCACACGTTGACCATGCACAATGATAGCGTCTGGTCACTCTATTCGGATCATCCGCAGCTGTCGGTGTTCTACTCCAGCGATCGTTCTGGCCTTGTCGCAAAGACCGACACGAGAGATGCACCAGACATAGACCAAGGAACATGCATCGCCGTCCTGCAGGAGAATGATGGAGTGGGCAAGGTAGTGGCCTCGGAAGGTTACATCTGGACAGCAACACCAAAGTCGAGCATAAATCGCTGGTACGATATCGACACGACTCTTGACATCGAATCTCCTCCACCAGCGGGGTTCCGCCAGAGTTTGAGTATGGCCTCTGTGCAGGTCGACTCGCCCCCAGAATCACTTGTAGACGTGCCATCTTCCACGACCAATGGTCATGCAAAACCGAAGATCCCACACACTGCTGTGCTGCGACTATCTAACACTTCGACGTATGCGAGAGCGCGCGATCCGGATGGGGTGACAATCTACTCCGCTACAAGCATCAAAAAGCCTGCCGAGTCACTGGACGATGATCTCGACCTTGTCCTTCCTATCCAGACTTTACCTGAGGAGACCATTGAAGGTCAGCATGGTCTGATCAAATACCTTATGCTCAACGATCGAAAGCGCACCCTTACTCAGGATACAGCAGGAGAAGTGGTCCTATGGGATCTCCTGAGGGTAAAGCTCCAATCTTCAGTTTGTTTGATACCATGGCTAACAACTAACAGTGTATCCCTATAAAATCATTCGGCAAGCGCCACATCGATGACGTGGCCGATGAAGTGAACACCGTTGAAAGCGTCGCGCATTGGTGCACGCTTGATATACGGACGGGGAGGCTCTCAGTGATCTTGGAGCTGAACCGGTGTTTCGATGCGGAAGTATATGCAGACGAGACAGACATTGCCGACAGACAGGATTTTAAAGAAGATCAAAGAAGTATGAGTTCCTTGGGCTTGATAACTTTCGTGTCATCAGAGGCTGACCAACTGAACAGTAAACTTGGGTAAATGGGTCCTGCGTTGGCTATTTGCTCCCCTGGTTGAGGAAGAAATCAAGCGCGATGGCGCTTATCGCGAGTCTGCTGTGGCCAAGTCCGAAGAGCTGAGAACTCCGGGGCGTACAACGCCCCCTAAAGCCATAGGACTTCCCTTCATTGATACCCAGGCAGCCAGTTCATATATGTCTGAGTCTTCGATGTCTGGTTCGAACGGGTTACAGAGACCACCTGGTACCCCAGGCCTTGCGATAGGACTAGCAACTCCGAGAGTCGGCTCAGCTTGTCAGAGCTCCTCGAATGCGTATAGCTCGGCTCTCCCTCCCACAGATGAAGGGGCTGCGCAGCCGGATTCGGATGCCACGAGGCGTTCCTTATCGGAAAGGTCCACTGACTATTTCTCAGCCAATCCACTCTCTCCTGGGGCAGACACAGATAGGGCGGCTGGGTCCCCTGAAGACCCGAACTTGACAGCATTGCCTCAATCACCGGTAGACGCAGAAAAGGACGAGAGAAAGAAAAGCGGTTCTTTGTTTGGCAAGAAGTTCCGGATGGACTTCCCCCGAAAGCTCACGCGGACTTCGACTGATGTGAGACCTCCCGTTCAAGAAGAGAAGAACGAGGAGTCAGACAAGTCATCTGTGAAGGAGGAAAAGGTGTTCGAGAACAACCTTGGTGGTGTTGTAGAGAGGATACGGCATGAATACGATACATTTCTGGCAGCCAATCCTGGACAGACACTGAATACATCCATTGCACCAAGTCTGGAGAGCGAAACCCCCGTATTAGATATACCTTCCACTACCGCAATCCTTATTCAGGAAGAATCTGGAGACTCGGCTGTGGCAGCAGATCTCTATCGAGGGTCGGTTGCCACAGTTGGCAAGGAGGTGGATAGACTGGAAAAGTCCGTACCACTGTGGCTTGGCGAACTCCTTCTCAAGGTAAGCATCTTGCTCAGAGTTTCTATCAGCAACATCCTTTGTCCGGTGTCACTGACAACGACATAGAATCTCATCCCCGCGAAGGATATCGTCAAGATCGCATTCACTTTGAAACCTTACGAGGATCTTTTACCCCCCGTTGTCAAACCAGACCCGTATGTATACCCATCATCAAGAGGACTCGGATAGTCTACTTTTCGTGTAAGATGCAGTTAGCTAATGTGGCACCCACAAGGACAAACACTAATACTTCTCGCCTCAACGCCAACCGCATGCTTCGAGCCAAAAAGATTCTCGCGTATATCGCGGAACGAATAGAGTCGCCAGGTCCCGAAGGACAAGAGGAGGATGCAATGAAGCCCGAGGAATACCTGGAGCTCTACTGTCAGAATACTGTAAGTGACTGCATTATCATGCAACTATACGGCCTTTTTGAACTTCGGGCTGACAGAAACTCTTTTCAGTTGATACCCCCTAACATGACACTGGCCACTATTCGAACTCAGATCTGGCGATCCTCCGGAGACATAGTCTTAGTTTATAAAGCCAACGGAAAGAAACACATACCGATGAATAGGTCTGCGCGGAGCAGCGTGAATGAACACGACACCGACCATGTTCCTGGTAAACATTCGCCTGACCTTGGGCGCTTACCCAATGGGGAGAGTGCGCTGTCGGGAAGCTTCTCTTCGATTGCTGCATCGGGATATACGTCGGCCTCTGCAACGCCGTCTATCCCAGGCAATTGACATCTGGATTACTTCATATCTCGTTTCTTGCAAAGCACGTGTTACATTGCGTTGCAAGTGTATCAATAGTTATATACCTGGAGCGAGGCCCTTGGCGTCAGTTATTATCCGTTTTGCAGAGTCTGTCTGGAGATATACCATTTATCTTCATGTGCATCTGTCCATTTTCTGTTCCTTGGAATATCCCTCCCACCAGAGGCCATGTATAACTCTATTTCTGATGATGCCAGCGCTGGAAAGCAAATCAATCAACGCATCATCATCATTATTGAACATGGAGATTGTGGAGGAATCCTCTGAATCCCCTCATAAGCTTAGACCTTGGTAGAGCCTGTGTCGTAACTGGCGCGTCGCAACCCATTGGAATTTGAACCATGGTGTCGACAGCATCTTCCCAAGACCCGACCATACAGCTGGCTCAATTTGATCCATAAGGCATAAATGCACCATCTGGATCCGTGGATAGCTCAACTAAGTTAGAATAATATTAAAAAGGTGACGTCCATCAACATGTTGTCATCCTGTTCACCCCCATCCTACTTCTGCTCCTGAAATTTACCGCTATCTAACTCATTTTAGTTCATCTGTACAAAGGCTTGTTGTTGATATACTTTGTCGCCAATGGATCCTCTACACCATGTCGGTCATCTCGAGATCTGATGTCACTGCCGCGTACCATGGTAATAATAACAATACCGTCTCAGTCTGGGCCAGACGAGCATCTCGATTGTTCTCTGCAAGGTCAAATTCGAGCCTTCCTGAGACGGGGCAGGCGAAGCAGAATTCCATCCTGCACAGATTCCCGCTAGAACTTCTCTTCCAAATCACGGACGAGCTGCCGGCAAGCAGTCATAACGCCCTGAGAAATACCTGTCGAGATCTGCAGCGTACGCTTTGCGCAAGGCTCCTAAGCCATGGAGATCGGTTCGAACTTCTTCGGTGTATGGAAAGGGACGATAGCTCTCAAGATCGTTTCTTGTGCGGTGGATGCCAAAGAACGCATCATCGAACCGACTTCCCACCATCAGAACTGGAAAAAGACCCAAGAACTCGTCGATGTATAGCTACCAAGAAGCTCCTCTGGCTATGTCCCTATGCACCACTGAGTTTTTCCGAACTCGCAGCACGCAAACAGCATGAGATTCCTCTCTGCTGCGGCCATTCAGCCTGCCACGGGCCTTACAACTTCGTCATCAAGGAACAAGACGGCACCTGGGCTCTACTCAAAGACTACTATTTCTCCGTGACTGACTGGCAGAACGGCAGCGTTTCGAAACGAGCAGCCAAAAAGCGTCTGCGCGGCTATGACTTGCCGATCTGTCCTCACCTACGTACCAGCGACCCCGAAGTCACAGACATATACAGCGACTCATGCATATACCAATACAATCGGGCCGACACCAGATGTAAACGCAACTGCTCGAACTGCCGCAACGGCGGCGGACATTGCAAATACTGCCGCACGACCTTCTTCTTCTGCTACCCACCGCACACTGTGCCGCTCCAAGACGACAATATCTGGTACTACAGCTTCATCGTGAAGCGTAACGTGGGCAAGCTGGAAGATCCCAAGGACCCCGTCTGGCTGGCGCAACTTATGCAGGCGCAACCGATCCTGTTCGCGCGGCATTGGGTCCAAAGTACAATATGGGAACTCTCGCAGGAAGTCATTGCGCAGCTTCGTCGGCTCAATAGAAGCGACTATGCGAGTCGAGAAAAGTCGATCGTATCAGAGGAAGTCGATGGGCTTATGGATCTCGGACGGCGCGTCTGGACGGAATATATGGATTTCGTGGACCGTAATGGACTGGATATGGTTTCCTTCCTTGCTGATTATAAACCGATGGGTCCGTTTCTGCCTAAAAAGACAGGCTATATGTTCAAGAAATTTCTCGATAGAAATTCACGAAATTGGTAGGATCTTACTTTTTTTTTTTTTTTTTTTTTTGTTTTTTAATAGCAAATTGGTTGGGACAAAGCTAACATTTCATTCCTGCACAGGTATAACCGCGATGGTTTCCTACGCTCAGATCGATTCCCTGCCACTACTGTCCCAAGAGAATCTTGGCGACCACTGTTGAGGCCTGGATGTTTTGATGCGACTTTGAATAATACTACTCCGCGGATCAAGATCGTGCTCGACAATGAAGAGAATGTTTTCGAGATGTGAATCATAAAAATTCCGAAGGGAAGGTTTTATCTTTAAAAAAGTTTCATTACTTATAAAAGAATATGTCATCTATTGCATTCATTGGGCTAACTGTACGTGTTCACTGCATATTACAGTGAGGTGAGGTGAGCTTCTAGTCGGAATACTTACGTACTATGTGCCAATACCTAACTACATAGATGTCATGGATAGTTAGAGGAAAAGCTGCGAGATTTTTTCAATATAGAACAATATTATAAGGATAGTTGCACAGAATGGAATAGACGGTTCAAGACAGTAACTAAATCCATTTATTCCTTATAATTATTATGTAGTCAGACGAGCAAGAATAATAATCGTCATCTAGAGCATCGACTCTCTGCTGATCAACCAATCCAAACTCCGCCTTATCCAGCGCGCCAAGAGAAAAAAACAAGCAGCCAAATCTCTCTTCGCCGACAACCAACATCGTTCCTCTCCTAAATCGACTGCATATATAAACCGAACGAATAAAATGCAATGAATCGCACCTCCCAATCCCATAACGTGGAGGAAAATCGTTAGGCTGGGTTGTGTTGGGTCCAGATGGCCGGGGTGCTGCGCTCAACGACAAAGTCCGGCGCCATTTCCGCCGCGCAGTTCCTAGAGCAATTCCAGACATCATGGACGGAGTCGCGATTAACGCAGACATGGTCCTGGTCCAGGCGGGTTCCGAGACGGTTGGGTAGGTTTTATTTGTTTGAACTTTCGTCGTCTGAATTGAATATTATGTTTTCTCATCCGTTTCACTGCTCTTGCTTGGTCTGGGTTCAATACACATGAGCCAATCTAACTCTCGATATCAGGACTGGCAATCAGCGGAGGCGCAGATTCCATGGCCCTCGCTTATCTATGCAGACGAATGCAAATTGAAAATCTCATTGACGACCTGAGCGTTACGGCCTTTGTGGTTGACCACAAGGCTCGCCAGGAGAGTAGTCGCGAGGCGAGAATGGTTATCGGATGGTTGCGCGATATGGGTGAGTACTACCTAGCCATTCCTTTCTGTATTTAATCCTATGAAAGAAATTTTTTCTTCTAACATGTCGAAACAGGCCTCAACGCCAGGGTCCTGGAGCTCGAATGGACCGGACTGGACTCACCGTCCAAAGTCTCTGCATTCGAGACACATGCGCGAAGACTCCGTTTCCAGGCCCTGGGAAGCGCTTGTCGTGATGCAGGCATCGAAACTCTCCTCATGGGTCATCATCAGGATGATAATGTCGAGACCACGATCTGGAGACTCTGTTCCGGTGCCAGAGGAGCCGGACTGACAGGCATTCCGTCCGTTGCTCGTATCCCAGAGTGTCATGGCCTGTATGGTGTCTCTGAAAGTGGCCTGCAGACAGTCCTCAGATCGAACAACCTAGAACCCGATCTCAAAATACGGATCGATCAGAAAAACGAGGCGCGGATGACTAGCTCTTCCCGGGGAAAGAAGGTATCGTCGACAGAAACGCCTCAACACGATGAAGACACCACCATTTCCACAGGCGGAATACTGATCTGCCGTCCGCTTTTATCATTTCCTAAATCGAACCTCGTCACCACTTGTAATGAAAATAATATCCCCTTCGTCAACGATCCCACTAATTTCGATCCAACCCTCACCCCACGGAACGCCATCAGGCATTTACTCTCGACGGAGAAGCTTCCGAAGGCCCTGAGACCACCCTCGATCCTCTCCTTGATCGAAAGAAGCAAAGAGCTCGTAGACCAATCCGGCGAGCTTTCAAACGAACTATTAAAAACATGCAGGATCCACAAATTCAACACCCGCGCTGGATGGATGGTTGTCCGTTTCCCTTCTCCGTCCAGCGATAACAACGATAAGAACAAAGACGAAAGACAACGGAGACACAATCTCCAAATTCAAGCCCTTACCCTCCGCCGCATCACAGAGCTACTGTCCCCGTTCCCGGAGAATTATTTCTCGCTTCGTAGCTACGAAAAATTCGCAGGACGGCTTTTCACTCCTTCGAAAGAAGAGAATCGTCAGCCCTTCACAGTTGGCGGTGTGATCTTTCGTCCTGTGAGAGAAGAGATTGAGAACGACAAGACTACTGATCAGAAACAATCACAACGAAATACATACCTTCTCTCCAGACAACCGTACATGCGGCATCGGCTGCCTACACTGAACTTTGAATTTCCATCCCCAACGACAGCCGATCTGAAAGACATGGCCAAGGGGTCAAATTCAACATGTACACCATGGTATCTCTGGGATGATCGTTATTGGATCCGTTTGAAACTCACACATAGAGTGCACACATTGCAAGATGGGAATAAGGACCCATCGGGCCCACTCCAGCTTACTGTTCGTCCTCTCCAATCGTCTGATCTGAAGGAAATCTGCCGCACGCTTGATGAATCTGAAGGCAGGGAAGAGGCCGAAGGACGGCTGCCGTCATCCCAGGAGTTTTTGGATATGCTGTCGTGGGAGGCACCGGGTCCGATTCGGTTCACCGTGCCTCTGTTGACAGCCAGGGAACCCACGAAACCAGATGAGTGGCCGCTAGCACTTTTGACATTACCAGGCAGGAGCTCTCCCGGAGGGACGATGAACCTTGGCCGGGATGAATCGTGGAGAGTCGAATGCGAATGGACGTACAAAATGATCAATCCGGAGCCCCTGGAGTTGATGGGCTGGCTGAAAGAGGTCAACATACTGTATAATTAACGATTGATGATTTTCAGTTTTCAATAGATAATGTACGCTTGTAATTTAATTAATTATTTCCCGACAAGGGTCTATCATATGTGTTAAGACTCGTAATTACATGACGCAGGCCATTGGACGCTTTGGTGAATAATAAAAGACAAGAAGAAAATCAAGTAAGGAAAGCGCACAGGAAGAGAACGCTCTGGTATCTCGAATAAGGAAAATGCGGGAAGTTGTACCCGTAGTTGTACAGCAGGTATTGCAGACCAATGACCAATTATCGCTGTGACCAAAGGAAAAAGAAAACGCGAAGGCGCAGTGTGACAGAGTGCATCGCAGAAACGCACGCACTGGAGCAAAGTCAGTCGGAAGTTCCGTCCAACATCATGTTGCAAGAAAAGAAAAAGAAAAAGTAAAGTTGTGATAATGGAGAAGGTGAAGTATTTCCCCGTAAGTTCGAGAGGATCATAAGGTGGTTAGGCAGCCACCCCTCGATTATTATTCGTGTTTTGCGGGAATGCCCATCTGCTGAGCTCGCAGTCCCCCAACTTCTCTCTTCAGGCGCAGATTCTCTTTCTTGACCCTGCCTAGCTCCTCCAAAGCTTCCCTCAGCTGGTCTTTTAAGGCACTTTCGCCATTACCCAGACGAACGTCTTTCACCACCCGAGAGAGCTCTGTGTTGAAACGTTCATATAGTGCTTCATTCTCAGCGCTGGCCTCGCGATAGAGCTCATCTAGCTTTTTCGCCCTTCTCTCGCTGACAATCAGAGACGTCTCTAGGTCTTTCTCAATGGCAGTTGTTCGACCACTAAGATCGGCAGACATGGAAGAGAATCTCGACTCCAGATCTCGGAAGCGGCCGGAGAGATATGCATTAGCATCTTGGGCGCGACCATTGGGACTTTTCACATCTGCGTCAGATGTAGGTGAGAGCTTCAGAGCAGATAGCTCATCTCCGATGAGCATCAATTCAGTTTTGAAGCCCGCTTCAGCTGCTGCCTGTACTTTCTTCTCATTCGCGAGACGCTCTCGAAGCTGTTTGTGTGCAAGTTAGTCATGGCAGGTGGCGTTCGAACTGGGCAAGACGTACCTTCTGGGGACTCTGCATCCGAAGCTTCTGGACCTTCGGTGGTGAGGACATCGAATGGGGCCGTTTTGGTGATTCGAACCCATTCGCCAGCGTCGGGCGTTCCCTGAGCCCAGCACTCTTCCGTTGAGGAGTGCCAGGCATATCCGTCTTTCTTTTCGGACTCTCATTTGGTGCCGGCGGCTCGTCGGATCTCTTATTAACAGCTCGTTCCATCAACGTAGGTCTGCTGTAGGCATTCTCTTTCCGGCTTGACAAGTTGGAGCGGGTTGGGGACTCTCTCCTTGGGGTCCCAGCCGCTCTCGTTGGCGAGCCCGTCCTCGTCGGTGAGGAGACCCTTGAAGGTGACTTGCTGGCATGGCTGCTTCGTGGCCTTGTCTCTTTTGGCGTGGCTGCCACTTCCGACCGAGGCCATTGTGGCGGAGGAGTTACCGGAGTTACAGGCCTAGGCGTGTGAACAGGAATAGGGTCATCACTTGAGGCTGTCATTGGTCTTAGGTCGGAAAGGGAGCTTCTGCGCTTTCTCCTAGGCTTTGGATTTTCCTGGTGCGATGGGACTTCTCCAATGGATGCCAGCAAAGTGTTGCTGTGCCCACTTCCTGGCCGCTCTTGTTCATCAGAAAATATGCCGTATACCGCGGGACGGTCTCGAGATGTTGGACGTAGATAGTTGCCCAACCTTGTGTCTGTGTCGGTTGATTTAGAGCGCAATAATGTCCCTTTAGGTGTACTTGGCTCGGAGGATTCACCAGAGCCTTTGGTCTTGCTCAATGTCCGAAGGATCGAAGAGACTTTACTTTCTCCCTCATGCTTTGAATTCTCACGATGTAGTCCGAAGCCAAAGCGTCTCCTAAATGATGAGGTATTTGAGTTCACGGAACTGACACTAAGAGACTGGCTCTTATTCAGCGCACTGCTCGAATCATTCGGGAAAGCACCGTCGAGGGAAGCACTGGGAGGAGCGGAATCTTCGAACAAATTCTCGTAGTCATCGACAAGGCGATCCAAGAGAGAGATATACCGCATTGGATCACCGCTCTCAGTGAGAACTTCAGCAAAAGCGGCTGTCAGAGCGCCTCGATCACCATCATTGCCGGAAGCATCCAGAAGCTCAGCAAGAAGCCGCACCATCGCGGAGAGAGCGCGTCGGTTTTGTGGACTCATGTCGCCCATCATTTGCCGGAAGAATTCATTAAAGTCTGCTGAGAACATGGCATCGAACTTGCTCTGGATGAGCTCCAGCGTTGAATTGGGAATGACAGGGCCCATGTGGTCTCTCCATGCATTGGAAATGAAGGTCTCAAATGAAACAAAGAGAACATCTACAGAGACCTCAGCAGCTGCCTGTAGTTTCCCGGGATCTTCAAGCAAAATATTGTAGAGCTCATTGACCGCAGTTCTGTCGACGTTGTCGCGTGCACGAAGTATGCGGCCCACAATATTTCCGCTTCTGGAACGCAGAGAGAGAATATACGCGGAGAATGTTTGCTCCAACGATTTTACATGGCGGTCCGCATCGCTTTCTACCACAGAGATCCTGTGGGTCTGTTTCTCCTGAGCGCTAGTAAGAGATGAAGGTGTATCGGGTCTATTAAAGGTAGACTTTGTGGGAGATATCTTTGGGACATCGCCCAGTAGAGGAACCGGGGATTTCAAGGGCGTGACGGTCTCTTTGGACTGGCCTCCACCCCAGAGAGATGAGAGCATTTTGGAAGGTGAAGGTGGGCGCAGGCCGCGGGGGACCTTTGCTTGTGATAGGAGATGACCGGCTATGTATCGGAGGATCTCGAAGTTTGAGTAGACAACTGGCTCGGTCATTACCGTGTGTTGGGGATGATATAAATGTGAGACGAGATTCGATACTATAATTTCATAGTCAGCCAAAGAAAAAGGGCGAAATGTAACAGGAAAACGGTACTCACGTCTCTTCGATAAAACTGGTATGAAGATATCCACTGACACAATGTCTGTGGTAGATGTACCAACGACAGAATCGATATCCAGCCTGTACTGATCTTCATCGAGAGATGATATGGAGATTATCACGTCGAGGTCAGAACTGCTACTCAAAGTCTTCTGTCGAATCACCTTGGGGATATCAAAGACGATTCTGATGTTCGAAGACCCGGTCCTCTTCATAGTGCCAGCATTGTCTTCCTCGAAAACGGACGCCAAAATGCCGATATTGCTAAATGTCCCTGACGGACTTCTCAGGGTCCATTTTCCGTCCTCCCGTTCCTGCTCGGAGAATCTGCCCTCTATCTTCGCCTTGACCATCTCCTCGACAAGACGATTAGCTCTACCTTCGTACATGCCTGACAGCTCCAGTACATGCAGAGCCCTGTCGGGTTCTTCCCCTTCAGGGATAGTCATTGAGGGAATGAGGTACAGGATCCGTCCACAGGTAGACTGCATCCAGCGCGTGCCCTGGAGATCCAAGACCCTTGCGAATCTCAATTCTCCAGGAGACCATGTTGGTGAAGGTTGATCGAGCTCTGCCAAGAGGCCACGGGCACTGGCTTTAGTCCCTTGAGCCTTGGACAAAAATATGAGGCAATCTTTGTACAGTAGCATGAGGCCCGAACTTGGTTTTGCAGCCGGGCTGTCAATTCGATAAGGTGGCGGAATCTCACTGAAATCAACAGCAGTGATCAAGCGTCCGGCTGGAGAAACGGACAGGGGCCAGTCATCGACTAGGGCTCTGAGCAGTTCCAGGGCTTTGGAGTTGTCGGTCGAGGAAGAGCTGTCTAACGAACATATATCCTTGATGACGTCTCGCGCCTTGAGAAACGGTTTCACGGCCGGGTGAACCAAGGGCAAGCTGCTGGTCATTGTATCTATCAAAAGACTGTATCGAGGCAACCGCTGCACTGGCTCCATCAAAAGCGAGCGCAATCGCTGTTCCCCTGTCTCATGCACTCTTCTTGAGAAGCTGGAGTTGTTGTCTCTTAGGAACGCGTTCAATGTTCGGGTAAATCCAGTATGGGCCCGCATATAGTCCGCATACGGCCGCGAGAATAACGGAAACCATTCCAGGAGTGCATTTGCGAATGCGGCAGCACCGACCGGATCATTTACATCTCTTGTTGAAGCTCGACTCGAGACCGACGCTTGCAGCTCCGTGTCGCCCGCCAGATCAGCAATGGCGTCTTTCTCCGTGTCCTCTAGGATCTGGCGGATCACATGTAGAAAACCCATGTTGACCTCCAAGATCTCGTTCAGGCATGGAGGGAATAGCTTCTCCAGGGCAGTTTCATCAGGGCTCGTACTGGAGGCTGATCTCGCGCGAGCCTTCGCCCGGAATTCCTCCACGACGTTATGGACTAAGTCATACAGCTTCGCGACATATCTCTCTTCGGTGTCGACCACCTCACACATAGCCAACCGGAGTGCTTCCTTCTGGCTTTTGGAGAAGAGCTTCGACTTGCTGAGGTTTGTGGGTTGAGATGGAGCTCGTCGCAGGCGCGACGTCGGGAGGAATATGGGCTCTCCCAAAGACTGGATGAGTGGACTGTATTTACCATATTGATCGTCCGGGGCATCATCAAGATCGTCCTCTGGACTGTCCTGCCGCTCTGTAGACCGTATAGTCCCAACAGGCAGAACCACGTCGATGTCGATCCATGGTACCTTGCGCTCCCGATAAGCTTCACGCAAATTGCGAATGATCTCTGACGGGTTCTCGACCCTTGTCATGCGATTCGCCAGCTCTGCAGCGTGCATCTCATCGAACAGTTTGGGTACCTTGCCCGCAGGCTTTCCAGCTTTGGCCGTCTCCACGAGACACTCTTTGACGGGACTGGACAGCTCCGCAAAGTACTTGAGTATACAGACTGCCAGACCGCGACATACCTCATCGCCCTGCTTCTCACGGGGGAGGTGGTTGACTGCAGCGTACAAGGGAGCCGCTGGGGAAATGGCGATGCGGGGGTAGCTTTGGAAGCCGGCAGGCGTGAAGATGTGCGCCTGGATGCGGGAGCTGCTGACGGTCGCATGGGCAGTCGCAACGGGGCCATGAAAGATAAGGATAGAAGACAGGAATGGATCAACAGCGTGGTAGAGCGACAACTGCTCCAACGGCAGGGTCGACAGCGAGTTGGACGCTGCGGCCATGGCTGATCGGAGCAGCGCACCTTCTGGGATCGCGTTTCGACACAGATCAGGCGGGGACGGCGGGCGGACGCATTGACTTGAAATGACAGAGATAGATAGAGATGGAAATCACACACGATCGCGGGCGACGGCTTCCTCACACCGGGACGATGGAGCGCAGACGGTCAGGAACGCGCGTGGTGACCTCCATGAGAAGCTGAAGCTGAAGCTTGAAGGCAGAGGAAAGGAAGAGCAGGAGGAGGGGTTCGATGTCGAGATACTTAGCTGTGCCGTTGTTTACCTCTCCCCGGGAGAGCTTCTGGAGGTCATCCAGTCTGATTTGGCGCTCGATCTCGGCACAGAAGGGGAAATCGGACGGGTGGATATCTGGATCTGAACTGCTGAGGGGGATCTCAGTTCGACTATCTGTCGTGGATCAACTTGAAACACTCGAGATCGAACGGCGTCGACATCCCGAGCGTCTGGTTGGCTGCACCACGTGTCGCCGGCGTAAACAACCGCCCGCCAGCGAGACGCCCATCCTGGGGTTCCCCGAAGCAAGGGACGAGATCGTTGTCCTTACGAAGGTCTAGAGTATCTACTCTAGACTAGATAGACCTCTTCTCTGCTCTCTCTGGCTACACAGTCGCCCTTTTGGTTTGGCGCTGGTGGAGCCGCGGAACCGGCGGGCGATAGTCGACTTTGTGACCAGGGAACTGGAAGATCGTGCAAAGATGGAGAAAGAATCCTAAGCCAGCCACCGTCGCTCGCGCCTGTTCCGGCTAGTTTGACCATTCTCCAGAAGGGAGGTCATCAGTTTAAGCTATATTATTGCAGAGTATTTACCCGATATCATCCTGTACGACCCCGTTGCTATGCTGAACTTTGAAGGCACGCATCCCATGTCGGTATAATTGCCTGTCCTCGATCTGCCCTGTGGATAGGGTCCAGCTTCAAAATGTGACATGTGATGCGATGGCCTCAGTACCTAGTCGAATGCCTCTGGATTCAATAGTGAGGTGCATTATGGCTTGCACATATTGCAGCAAGGGCTACCGGTGTAGGTTGGTCTCTGAGGCAATACGGATATCTTCATGCACTAAACACAATGATTCCAAACCCTTTGCTGATCATTGCATGCGCATCATCTGCATCTATATCAATGCGAAGGAGCAAATAGCTAAACTATATGGACCCGGTTGTGGGAAGGATGGGAAATTATTACGGGAATCAGCAAGGCAAAGGATACCGGAGTATATCTGAATACAATCTATATGGCTATTCTGAGGGGGCCAGAAAAGGCACATAGTTGCCTGTAAAGTTTAGTAGTAATTGTGCGCTGGAAAATTATTGCTATATCTGCTCCTTTTAAGGTGCAGCACAATAGATATAGTTAACTCATAGTTAATTCAGTTACGGTCTCTTTTTTATCTTCCTGTGTTGAAAGCTCACCGCCTTGTAGACCGCCTACGTCGCTACAAACCTCCAAAGTACAACATGAGGTACGATTGTGCAGCAAGGAGAGAAGGTAGACTGGTAAAAGTGTACTTGCTCCAGGATATTAGAACATAAAGCTAACATGTTACTACTCAATCGACACCATCCAAACAAGAACCACCAGAAATGCACTCATGCCCCGTGTCGATGATCTGCCGGCAGATGCTGTTTTGCGGACTGGGCCCAATGGAGTGCCGTACCGGCGCGGAGGAGAGCTCCAGCCAAAGTAGACCCAAAGAGACCAGGACAGCTTGCGATATCCCCGAGATGCACCTTTGGGCACCGCGCAATCGCCCACCATGTCTGGTTCCTCCATATCGATAGCCATCGACCCCGTGGCTCTTGTGACTACAGAATGCATCACAGTCACCTCTGCTATGCGCAAACATGCGCGATGGGCGCACTCCTCCGTCGCCGCCATCCTAGGTGGAAGCGGAGCTTCGAGAGTCTACGAGCGTGATACATCCGCCGCCTCCAGGGCCCAGAACGGCAATGCAACAGGGAAGTCGAATCCGAGGATTATGCCGTCAGAATTGGGCCCAACGACAGTCGAAGGAGACAGTGCATTTGCCAGTCGATGGGGTTTGCGGGGAAAGAAAGGCAAGAGCATGCAAGACAATCCCTTGATGGCTGCTTTCACGCGTTTGCGGAGCGATCTTAAGGGTTGCAAGGACATTCGCACGTTCGATACACCGGCATTATTGCATCCATTTCTCCAGGTTATTCGCTCTTCTTCCACGTCGGCCCCAATTACGTCGTTGGCCCTGATTGCCATCACGAAGTTCTTCGCCTACAACATCATCAACCGCAACTCTCCCAGGCTTTCAATGGCGATGCAACTTCTATCAGCTGCGATTACACACTGCCGCTTTGAAGCCAGTGACTCTGCAGCGGATGAGATTGTTCTCCTACGGATCTTGAAACTGATGGAAGGAATGATATCGCGGCCCGAGGGCGAGCTCCTGGGCGATGAAAGTGTCTGTGAAATGATGGAGACCGGTCTCAGTATGTGCTGCCAGGTCCGCCTGTCAGAAGTCCTTCGCAGATCGGCGGAGATGGCCATGGTGAATATGTGCCAAGTCATCTTCATGAGGCTTGCCCATCTGGACGACCGGGAGGAGCTGAGTCCGGACCAAGAAGGACAGAAGACAGACGAGGAGGCGGCTGCGGTCAAGATGGACCCGTCAGTGGACGGGAACACTGTGACATCTCAGCATCTGTCCGCTATGGGTTCAGATACGTCTCCTCCGGAGAAAGAGGAGAAGGAGCGTGTGAGCGGAGAAGCGACACCTGAACCTACGACAAATGGGAATGCGGTAGCGGCACCACCTGATCCGCAGGAAGACTCACAGGTTGAGGTGAAACCGTATTCCTTGCCGTCAATTCGGGAACTCTTTCGTGTCTTGGTAGACTTGTTGGACCCTCATAACCGCCAACATACAGATGCCATGCGAGTCATGGCCCTGAGGATAATCGATGTGGCTCTTGAGGTGGCAGGCCCCTCAATTGCTAGAAACCCGAGTCTTGCGGTCTTGGCTCAAGATGATCTCTGCCGTCATCTCTTCCAGCTGGTGAGGTCTGAGAGTATAGCTATCCTGACAGGCTCACTACGAGTAGCGGGAACGCTGCTGTCGACTTGCCGCCCAGTCCTGAAGCTTCAGCAAGAGGTCTATCTGTCATATCTCGTCGCATGTCTCCATCCTCGAGTTGATATTCCGAGGGAGCCCGGGATCGACCCGTCACTCTACGATGGAGTCCCGCAGGCGCCTAAATTGGTGAAGCCGTCCCCATCACAGACCAGTAGTGGCAGATCCACGCCGATTCCCGTGAAGGATCGACAGAAGCTCGGACTCGAAGGTGGTTCTAGGAGGCCTGAAGCCAGAGAAGCTATGGTTGAGAGCATTGGGGTCTTAGCTCGGATCCCAACCTTCATGGTTGAGCTCTTTGTCAATTATGACTGTCAGGTGGACAGAGCAGATCTGTGTGAGGATATGGTTGGGCTTCTGTCTCGAAACGCCTTCCCCGATTCCGCCACATGGAGCACGACGAATGTGCCTCCTCTTTGCCTGGATTCTCTTTTGGGTTATATCCAATTCATCTCGGACAGACTCGAGGATGAACCGAAATTCGAAGGCTATCCTGATCCGGAACGTCTGAGACGTCAACGGGAAAAGAAAAAGATTATCATCAAGGGTGCAACGAAGTTCAACGAGGACCCCAAGGCAGGAATCGCCTATTTAGCATCGCAAGGGATAATAGAAAACCCCGACGACCCAACTTTGGTCGCAGGGTTCCTGAAAGGGACGGCCCGCATATCGAAAAAGATTCTAGGAGAATTCATCTCCAAGAGGAACAACGAAGAGTTATTGGATGCGTTCGTTGAGTTATTTGATTTCTCCGGCAAGACTGTCGTCGATGCTCTCAGAGAGCTACTTGGATCTTTCCGCTTGCCAGGTGAAGCTCCTTTGATCTCTCGGATCGTAACTACATTTTCCGAGAAATACATGGCAAAAGCCAACCCCGAAGGCGTGGCTGATAAGGATGCACTCTTTGTTCTGACGTACGCCATTATCATGCTAAACACAGACCTATACAATCCAAACGTGAAGTCTCAAAACCGCATGACATATATTGACTTCTCGAAGAACCTGCGGGGTGTTAACGGCGGCGGGGATTTCGCGCCGGAATTCCTCCAAGAAATTTACGACTCCATCAAGCAGAACGAGATCATCTTGCCTGACGAGCATGAGAGCAAAGATGCGTTCGAATATGCTTGGAAGGAACTTTTGCTAAAAACAGAGTCGGCGGGAGAATTGATAGTCTGCAACACCAACATCTATGATGCTGAGATGTTCGAGGCGACTTGGAAACCTGTCGTAGCCACCCTCTCTTATGTTTTCATGTCAGCGTCTGATGATGCAGTTTTCTCGAGGGTAGTTATGGGCTTTGACCAATGCGCCCAAATAGCTGCTAAGTACGGCTTGACTGAGGCGTTTGATCGCATAATCTACTGTCTCAGCTCTATCAGCACGCTTGCGACTGATACGCCGTCTAATACATCTTTGAATACAGAAGTCCAGGCAGGAAAGAAGAGCGTCATGGTGAGCGAGCTTGCGGTCAAGTTTGGTCGGGACTTCAGAGCACAGTTAGCCACTGTCGTTCTGTTTCGTGTGCTTGCTGGAAACGAGCCCATTGTTCGACAAAGCTGGAAATATGTCATCCGAATCCTTACGAACTTATTCATCAACTCCCTCATACCGCCGCTCGACGATAGCGTCAATGCCATGCTGGATGTTCCCCCAATCCCTCTGCAACCGCCCTCTCAAGTAGTTGAACGAGATAATCGTTCGAGCGAAGCGGGACTTTTGTCTGCATTCACGTCATACCTGTCGAGCTATGCGGCTGATGATCCCCCTGAGCCCTCTGATGAGGAACTGGACAACACTTTGTGTACAGTTGACTGTGTCAGCGCGTGTTCCATAGGGAATATATTGGCCAATATGAAGTAAGTTCGCTCTATTTCATTGACGCGAGTGTTGCTTACATTACGATACAGGACGCTTCCATTGTCTTCGTTGACTGCACTGACCGATGCTTTATTATCGGAGTTGCCTGACGAGTCCCCAGCTGTTATTGTTGTGAAACCAGAGCGCCCAACCTCTAGTGCATCCCGTTTCTCTACGGGCAAACCCAATACTGACGGTCCTATCTACAATCCTAACATGGTTTACATTCTGGAATTGGCAACGCTCCTGTCTTTGCGTGATGATGAAACAATGCAAGCCATAGGTGAAAACGTGGCGGGCTCACTACGAGACATCGTACGAGATAGCCAGAACTTCCACCCCCTGGTGATTTCGCGGGTTGTGAGTTATCTCTTGAGCCTTTTACGTGTGGGCTATGTGAGTATTTCCATCTGTACACTTCGTGTCCTTGACTAACGAGCTATAGGAACAACCCTTCATGCGTGTGCCTGTTGTTCTTCACTGCATGTCAAGTTTCGACCAGGATATGTTGGAGCGTTGTGCGGTACCTATTGTCAAGGGCCTTTCGCGGTGCATTGGAAGTTCTACTGCTCTGAGGAACGTGCTCACAATATCCCCGGATTTCTGGTCTATCCTACAGAGGCTGCATCAGCATGATGAGTCTGCGGGCCTGGTCTTCGAACTGCTCCAGACCATTGTCGACTCGACCCCACCAACAATAACTGCTGATAATTTTGAATCTGCTGTTGCACTTGCCAATGATTTCGCGAGTGCAGGCAGCGTAGGTGCTATTGAGGAGCGCCAGAGGGACGCTCTAGCACGACGTTCCAAAGTCAAACAGGTCAAAGCCAGGTACGTAAGCATCATTCATCTTCTATAAGTTTAATACTCATGAAAACAGTGAAAATAAAACAGTAACGCGAGGTGTAAAAGCGATAGGCCTCATCTATCAGATGACAAGTCGGGTGCCCTCGCTCATCCAACAATCCCATCTCGAAAAGAGCGAAGGTCAGTAAAAATAGTCATATATCGGGCAGTATCGAAGCATCGATGCTAATATTCTCTGCAGCTTGGGCGGCATACTGGTCCCCTATTTTCCACTCTCTGACAACACAGTGTATCAATCCCTGTCGTGATGTCAGACATCATGCGGTGTCAGCTCTGCAACGGTGTCTGCTGTCCCTCGACCTTGCTTCAACCGATCACAAGGAATGGACCGCTGTGTTCGATGAAGTGCTTTTCCCACTTATCCTGCGACTCCTCAAACCAGAGGTGTACCACTCAGATCCCATCGGAATGAGTGAAACTCGTGTGCAAGCAGCGACGCTTGTGTGCAAGATCTATCTCCGCTATCTTGATCAGCTGCCCGAACGGGACGGGCTGCTAGACATGTGGGTGAAGATTTTGGATATTCTGGATAGGATGATGAACAGCGGACAAGGAGATAGTCTTGTATGTCACCGGATTCTCTGATGATTTTCTATGTTACGATTCCAAACTGACTCTTGAAAGGAGGAAGCGATTCCCGAAAGCCTCAAGAATATACTCCTCGTCATGGCCGATGGAGGATATCTTGCTCCACCATACCAGGATCCCACCAAAGAGAAGATCTGGACCGAGACGCGAAAGCGATTGGATCGGTTCCTTCCTCATCTCTTTACGGAAATATTTCCGGAGTCCAGAGAGAGGTCGGCGCCGGGGTCAGCTCTGGGCTCACCTCTCCCAGTCCCAGACAAGACCAGCGACGATAGAGGCCACGAACAAACTGACTCACCTACCGCTCCAGTTCCTGCAGATACCCAACCAATGGCGGTCGAAAGCGAGGTGGACTAAACGCATTAGCATTTCTTGGGATGACCTTTTTTTCTCTTCATTCTTTCTTTATCCTTGATGGGATTACTTTCAGCATAGCCGGTCTCTGTAAATTATTTGCTGTGCGTATGCTGTGCCGTCTACATGCAATGTCTGGCTCAGGGCGAATTCTGTTGAGAATTAACGCCATAATATTATATTCAGAGGCCATTTGGTTTGATGCAGGCACATACAACCTTTTCATTTCGCATGGATTTTAGACTGTTTATACAGTATAGAACTATGTGATAAAACGGCTCAATATAATTAGCTGCAAGTGGCAACTCTCGATTATATATGCTTGAATAATAATTTATGTGAAGCAAAAATAATTAGAACATGCCGACAACAGGCGTAGAATTAATTTCTGAAAAAAAAAAAAAGAATTTAATGTTGCTTTGCATCATCCGTGAATCGAACACGGGCCTCGTCGATGGCAACGACGAATTCTACCACTAGACCAATGATGCTTGTTGTGATAAGTCCTATTTTTCATGAACTATAATCCTGTATCCTCATAAAAGCGTCATGGAGAAGGTACCTCCACACCTGCATGTCCTCAGTTGAGCTAATATACGGAATGTCACGAAGCTCTAATCGAACGACAAAAGGCTGCGCAAACAGAGCTGTCCGCCGTCGCAACCATGCCTGCATTAGCAGTGCCTTCCGGGAACCCCCCGAATCCAACGTAAGTTTATGGCTCTGCTTCTTTACGTCCATACAGACCAGATCGCTAACTCCAAGTTTCCATTTTCCAGTGTCTATGTTCGTGAATCACCTACCCTTCCTCGGACCTTGCACAAAACCTCGTTGTTATTGTAGTCGTCGCATTTGGACTTTATATGACTTTCATCGCATTGGAAATAAAATAGAGATGTTTTCTAATTTTACTCCTCTAGGTCCGCAATCTTGAAGAACGCGTCAAGATCGACCAACTGAAAGAAGCTCTGCAAGAGATCTTCGAGGAATATGGCACCATCATCGAGATAATCGCCAAGAAAAACCTGAAGGCCAAAGGCCAGGCGTTCATTGTCTTTGACTCTGTCGATTCGGCAACTCGCGCCATCGAGGAGGTGAATGGCTTCGAACTGTTCGAGAAGCCGATGGTGTTGGATTATGCGAAGTCGAGGAGCGATGCGACGGTCTTGAGAGAGGGCGGTCCTGAGGAACTTGATGCTCACAAGAGGAGGAGATTGGCTGAGAAAGGTGTGTCTCTTTCTTTCTTTCCTTTCTGGTGGTTTCGCATATTGGTTTCATGTGTTTCTTGATGTTGAGATTACATGATTCTTGACGTCTCTGGCTGGGTTATAGCTTTTACTTTTCTGAAGGTCTACGCGTTGCTAACGTCTTATCTCTTCTTTCAATCAGAGCGCAAACAAGCCCAGGAAGCCCTCGAAGCACAGAAGAAACTCAAGCGTCCTGCTGGTCCTGCCGGAGCCGAACCCGGGCGTCCAGCCAAGGCTGCGAGAGGCGCGGGTCTCAAGCCTTCCAATGCCGCTGCTGGTGCCGTTATTCCAGACGAATACCTTCCCCCGAATAAGATTCTGTTCCTCCGGGATCTGCCAGACAACGCGGACCAGGAGAGCCTCACCGCGATCTTCGGCCGGTTCGAGGGTTTCCAGGAGGTTCGGTTGGTGCCAGGACGGAAAGGGATCGCATTCGTCGAGTACGAGAACGAGACCGGTGCGATCAGTGCGAAGGAAGCTACCTCTGGGATGCCCATGGGAGACAATGGCAAGCCTATCCGCGTTACGTACCAGAGACAATGAGCTTCCTACTACCATGCTATGGTCGGGCAAGATCTGTTTCCCGGCTTGGGCTTGTTACGGCGTTTGGCAGGGTTTTCTCATCTTTCTTGAGACTTTTATAACTGGATCTAAGGATGTGGGGTTTAGTTCGTTAGAAAATAAGGCACGCTTTTTTCCTTTTTGCAAAAGTATGGCCAATTCGATGATAAAGCAAGCAGAGTGTGGCTATGGTCGTTGCAACAGATACATCCTAGCAAATGTACAGTATTTGGAAAGACAAGCATAAAGACATGGCGGCAAAGGAAATGCTCAGAAAATGACGTCCGCGTCTTGCTGCTCTCCCAAGACATCTGGGGTTGGTCCCAGCTCCCCTTGCGCTTGAACAGCTGCCTCGACCGTGCCCATTTCTGTGGCGTCAGCCTGGTGTCGCTTAGCAAGCATCTCAGCATCTGCGGCAGCAGTGTCTCGCTGTTTCTTATTCGACACCTTCTTTAGACGGTAGAACTCTTCTCTGTCGAGTTCATCGAGTTCGGAGTTAATGTCTAGAACCAGTCAGTGACAGCCTATATAGGTTAAGGGCCGAATAGACTGACATTTGATCGTATTCTCTGTCCTAGGAATAATAACATGTTCACTGCAGCTGTCAGTACCACACCCAAATACACAATCAATAGAACGGCCATGGAAGTTCATACATAGCATTTACTATAATTCCAAGTTAGTATATCGTTGGCATTATAAAGGATTGAACGGAGTACATACCTCTTCGGTTCACGACCTTGATGACTTCGTCGAGGATGATGAAAGCAGTCTGAAGGACAAAGTATTAGATCTATCCTTGTCAACCGGGGACCTCAGAGGACCACATACCTGCAGACTTGCAAGCTCAACCAAGGTCTCCACGGCTCTGGCGTAGGTCTCTCGAGACCGCTGAACTTGCTGACCACCCTTTCCAAGACCGGTCAATCCGAAGTCGTTTACGCCCTCCTCGATGTAGCTTTCGAACTGAGGCAGGAAGACACCCGAGACGTTCTCCTGTTTCGTCCGTACACGGAAGCGGGCTTGTTTGGCCGACTCCTGCACCTGATATCCGATGTCTCCACCGACAGCGTACGAAACTTCTGCTAGCGAGAATGCAGCTATCTGCATAACACGTCCCATCTTCCGCTTGGCTTCATCGATGCGTCTGGTGATATCTAGCAGCGGTCATTAGTGGTCACAATGCGGGGAAACGTTGCGCTGATCGTAGCTTACCGCGGAAACGCCTATGAAGTGAACAAGTCAGCAATATATATTGGTAAACCGCAGGAGAAATTCGTACTTTGTCAAAGCTTCACTCTTCCTTTTGAGTAAGCTGTGGCCAACTTCTGCACCCTTGAGCTTGCTCTTCATCAACCCCAACGACTGGCGAGTCGGGAAGACTGCCTCGCGGCCCTTGATTACTTGGCGTCAGTGGAATGCCATTCATTCAAGTACTGCCAAATCAATTAAAGACTCACCACAGCGCCAGACATGGCTGATGTGTCAATGGGAACAGCGCAGCGTAAAAGGAGTTTGGAATAAACAACTGGCTGTATCAGCGGCGCATGACGATAGGCGATACGGAGCTTGGACCAGCTCGGCGGGCCGTCCTGGGATGCGATAACTCACGTGATGGGATGCGCGACTTCGTCTGCCCGTCAGCAGCACTGCAGCCTATCGAGAAAGATCCCCCGCCTCCACGATATACACAGCTTTGCTCCGGGTGCTGACCGTCTGGAGGTCTTCGCTCACTCGAGTGGCGCAATGCCAGGGACCCTGTTGCCCCCGAGATCGCAGCGGCACCACGCACAAATGGAGCGAACATCAGCTTCCCAGCCGGATCTTTACTTGATCGTGAGTCCCGCGGACCTTGACATTAAGACCATGATACTGACTTCTCTTTGTCATAGTCGGATCAGGATATCGTGTATGAGCAGGATCTGCTCCGAGATCCCGGCAGCGTCACACCATGGCTGGCTTATATCGAGTTCAAACAGCAGCATGGGACGCTTTACGAGCAGGCGTTCGTAAGTAGGAGATCCCCGCGCTGGCTGAAGCTTTCGACTGACAATCAATACCAGGTCATGGAACGCGCTTGCAAACAGCTGCCTAGGTCATACAAGCTGTGGAAGATGGTAATTTCTTTGGCAATCGATTTTCTTTTCGCAGACAGATCATACTGACTTTTCACAGTACTTGGAATTCAGAGTGAATCATCTTCGAGGAAGAAATGCTGCTATACATCGCTCGGAGTATCAGAAGGTCAATGCACTATTCGAAAGGGCTCTTGTTCTGTTGAACAAGATGCCCCGGATATGGGAGATGTATCTCTCCTTTCTCCTACAGCAGCCAATTGTAACGCAGACACGCCGCACATTCGACCGAGCGCTTCGTGCTCTACCAGTCACTCAACACAATCGAATCTGGAGGCTGTATAAACCGTTCGCGCGTTCTGCCTCGGGCGAGACTGCTGTGAAGATCTACAGTCGATATATGCAGATTCACCCAGAGAACGCGGAGGAATATATCGATCTCCTCATCGAAATGGGCCACTACACCGAAGCTGTGAAGAGATATATTGAGATTCTCGACAACCCCCGCTTTCAGTCAAAGCAAGGTAAAAGCCACTTTCAGCTGTGGAGTGAAATGGTCGAATTGCTTGTCAACAAGGCCAAGGAGATCGAAACCGGTGCCCACGTTGGAATCGATGTTGATGGCATCATCCGGAGTGGTATTGAACGATTTGCTGATCAGCGAGGAAGACTCTGGGCTGGCCTGGCTACCTACTGGATTACCAGGGGAAACTTCGAAAAAGCGCGAGATATCTTCGAAGAGGGTATCACTACCGTCATGACCGTTCGCGACTTCACTATGATCTTCGACTCGTATGTGGAGTTTGAGGAATCGGTCATTGGGAATCTCATGGAAGAGGCATCGGTTCGTGCTAGTAAGGGCAAGGTCGATGAAGATGCAGATCTCGACCTGGATCTTCGTATGCTGCGGTTTGAACAGCTCATGGACCGAAGACCTTTCTTGGTTAACGACGTCCTCTTGAGACAAAATCCGAACAATGTCATCGAATGGGAGAAGCGAGTTGCCTTATGGGGTGACAATAAAGCAGAGGTCGTTCAAACGTACACGAATGCCATTGCTGCGATCAACCCGAAGAAGGCGCACGGAAAGTTCCACGAACTCTGGGTGAATTATGCCAAGTTCTACGAGAAAGGCGGAGACCTCGATACTGCCAGGATTATCATGGACAAGTCTGTCAAAGTACCTTTCAAGACGGTGAACGAGCTGGCAGAAACCTGGTGCGAGTGGGCTGAAATGGAGCTACGAAATGAAAACTTCGACAAAGCAGTCGAGATCATGGCCAAAGCTACCCAGGCGCCGAAGAAGTCTACCGTGGATTACTTCGACGAGACTCTCTCACCACAGCAACGAGTCCACAAGAGCTGGAAATTGTGGAGTTTCTATGTTGATCTTGTTGAGAGCGTCGGTACACTAGAAGAGACGAGGAAGATATACGAGCGTATCTTCGAGTTGCGAATCGCTACTCCCCAGACTGTGGTCAACTATGCCAACCTCTTGGAGGAAAACAAGTATTTTGAAGAATCTTTCAAGGTCTACGAACGCGGTCTCGATCTTTTCAGCTATCCTGTGGCCTTTGAACTCTGGAATTTGTACTTGACGAAAGCCGTGGATAGGAAGATTTCGATCGAACGTCTACGAGATCTCTTCGAACAGGCTCTGGATGGATGCCCTCCGAAATTTGCAAAGGTGCTGTATTTGATGTATGGCAACCTTGAAGAAGAGCGTGGTCTCGCAAGACACGCTATGAGAATATATGAGAGGGCTACCCGCGCGGTTTCCGACGAAGACAGGTTCGAGATGTTCGATTTCTATATCACGAAATCTGCGTCGAACTTCGGGTTGACGTCTACGAGACCGATCTATGAGCGGGCTATCGCAGCCCTGCCAGACAAGGAGGCAAAGGACATGTGTCTCAAGTTTGCAGAGATGGAGAGAAGATTGGGAGAGGTCGACCGTGCTCGTGCTATCTATGGCCACGCTTCCCAATTCTGCGACCCTCGAACAAACGCAGGTTTCTGGCAGAAATGGGAGGCTTTCGAAGTGCAGCACGGAAACGAAGATACTTTCAAGGAGATGCTTCGTATCAAGCGAAGTGTGCAAGCCCAGTACAAGTATGTTTACCCTGGAACCATTGTTCTATGGATTGTGTCTAACAGCCGTTTTCTAGCACCGATGTCAACTTCATCGCCTCTCAAGCAATTGCCCGCAGTCAGCAGCGAACAGAAGAAGGTATTCCGGAGACAGAAGAAGAGAAGGAACGTGCTGATGCCATGGCTGCCTTGGAGCGGCAAGCTCGCGCTCCTATCGGCTTTGTGGCTGCAAGCACCGGCCCGGAAGGCGGAAATCGACCCCCGCCCGCTGGACAAGAGCCCCAGCCTGCTGCTCCTGTCAATCCAGATGCCATCAATCTGGATGAAGACATGGATGCCGAAGACTAAGGGGGCGATTTCAGACAATATCGTCCTCTTCTTTATGACCACCAACGCATCCATCTCTGCGTACTACTACTACATAGTACATCACTCATATAGCCAGCTATACGTCACGCAAGACATCTCATCTACTCACGTATCCCTTCATTTCCTCAATCAGATACATTACTGAACATACACATGGCGTTTTCATCTCCTTTGTGGACTCTCATCTTTTGTTTTTTTCGACTGGAAATCTCTCCGATCAGATTGATCCTAACTCCCACTCAGTTGCTCTGATGTACTCAATAACCCCATTCGGTCCCGTTGTGGATATGTATCGCTGCAATATACCATGAACGCTATATTGCCGTTCTTGAAGCCGTTTCATTACGTTCCTTAGTTTCTTCTGTTTGCCCTAGACTGTAAAGCAATTCAATTGGAGGTCCCCATGATATAGCTAGATAGCTATTAAATAGTTGTATTTCGTCAAGTGATTTAAATGTTGGTTAAATGCTGCTCCAGTTATGTTTTCAAGTCACAGGGAGTGCATATCAACATGCGAGACCCACAATAACTCTAGATCAGCCTATTTAACCAAGCTCGTTCTCAACTTCTCAACGTTACTCTTCAACTGTTTCGGCTGCATCGTCCAGTCTTCCGTCTTGATAAGTGAAGAACCTGTTTCCATAAACAAGTAATCTGCAACGGAGGCACGGATCTACAATACATCCGTTAGCTACAGGGACTTGCTTGGTGTGCCGGGTAGACGTATACGCTGCGTACCTTAGGGTATGGATGAAGTAGCATGCTTGTTAACTTCTTCATGACATCGGTCTTAAGATGCTCCATTCTCGACAATGACGCGTACACCTTGATGGCTGCTTCTAGTCTTGCCATGTTTGAGGATTTGTAGTGTGCTTTTTGGACGAAGAAGAACACCTTGCGGAAACTGTAAAAAATAAAAATAACTCGTTAGAAGTCTACCAAGAATAATGAAGGCTAGTCTCTCGAGGGGAGGACTTACATGGGTTCTGAATCGGTCGAAGTGGAGGTGACACTGGTATCTAGCAAGAAGCTCAGCATGTCCATGGCTGGAATCGCGTAGCGGTCATCTTCAAGATTGCTCTCAAGGACGAGCTGAGACTCTCTGATCAACTGTGCAACGACGGCTTCTCGTCGTTGCTTATCTTGGTCATTGATATACTCAATTAGCGCGGATCGCGAAGATCGAATCAGGTTTTCTGTTCCGGCACTTGCGGAGGTAACAAGGCCTTGGATAAGTGGTAAACGGAGCCAATCGACTTTCAGCAATTCTAGAAGTTGGCGGAAATAGTCAGGCGATGATACTAAGCTGAAATGCTCGTATTCTCTGTTTTAAAAGGGAAGATTAGTCTATGTGCTAGTTGACGATTGTGAATAGGTGGCCTACCTCTCCAAGGGTGGGAAGTCTTTCTGTGATTTCCAGAACTTTTGTAAACTCAGCCATGCTTGTAGGCGCACTTTATCTAACTTTTCTGCCGAGAGACGACAAAGGCAACCAACTAGGCGTTCAACGTATGCTGGTCTTGTCTCCTGGGCAGGTAATCTCTCGAAGATAATGTCTGCAGCTTGTATAGCCTCTATTCGGACGAAAGAACCGACGTCTCCACGTCGGTCAGTCGTATAGTCGGTCAAGAAACGGACAATATGATCCACAATTTGATCCGTGACATCTGAGTCGTATTAGTCTGATTTATATATGTACCTATGATAGTACTCCATTGACATACCTATTTCCGGCAAGACACCGACGGACAGACACTTTACAGCGGAGACTCGTTTCTCGATAAGCTCTTCCTCGCTCGTGCAACGTAGTAGCTCTTCAACGATTATCTTTCTTCCATTGCTGTCCACTGGAAGCCGCTGGAATACTGCTCCAAGAGCTGCAATCTGACCTCGACCAGTGGCGGACTTCCAGCATGCGTGAATATTGGCGAACCAGCCCTGTACCGTTTCTTCTTGCCTTTCTAATGGCAACAGAGCGAACAAGGCTGAAGCTGCTTCAGATGAGGCTTCAATAGCGACGTCTTCTCCTCTGAAGATGCATAGCAAAAGCACGTCGAGAGCCTTTTCAAGAAGTGCATCTGATGGCCGAGGACAACCAGGGGTGCCTTTATCAGAGAATGTGGACCGGGAAAGAGCAGAGATCAAGCGTGAAGACGCCTCAGCGCTGAGTTCTGGCCGTGACGCTTGGAGTGTTAGATCTTCCTTGCTTGGCCCATATGGAGAATCGAATATCCGCCACAGGCCCGAGATCTCACTGGCTACATCAGATGCTTGCACTTTTCCATCTACAGCATCCTCACCTCCCCTGTAGCCGATAAAAGCGTCGATCGTGGCAGCAATCGACAGGAGACACCCGTGTCTCGTTTCAATGTCTCGCCGTGGAAGAGTGGATAACGTTTTATGCAGGCGGCGGAGAACAGCTTGTATAGTTTCGTAGGAGCCTTGGAGGCTCAACTCTCCTATAGCCGTCGCCGCCAGTCTGCGAGATTCCACATCGGGCGACCCAATTCCTCGCCAATGCATCAGTGAGTACACGAGAGGACTCCAGTAGAGCTTGTCTAGAGATGCTGCTCCTTTGGAAACGTCGATCATTGCTCTTGAACGTCGTGCAACTGCATGGTAGTCTACCACCTGTACAAGTGGAATTCCCTCATGAATGGTATTAGGATGACGGCCTACCAGTTCTTGTAGAGCAGCAGAAGCCCCTCGTCTGATATTACCGGAAGGATCAATGCAGGCAGCGCATATGAGTTCCACAGCAAGCATTTGTATCACGCTAGACTCTTCTTGGTCCGTCGGTGCCTTGATCGAACTTGTATCCAAAGCCAACAGCTCCGCGGTGCTGTATTTGCGAGACAAAGCCCAGATACCAAAACATGAGGCATCTCGTACTCCGGTACCCACAGAGCTTCCTGTGGAGGATCTCTGCTCGAAGCCCAGTCCGGACATAAGAGATTGGAGAACTTCAGGAAGCTGACGAGTCGGGGGCGCCCTGCGGAAAAGAAGATGAGCGAGTGTCAACACCAAACCCTGCCATCTCTGAGCATCAACTGCGCTCAAGTTTCGTTTTAATTTCTTGCTGTCAAGTCCATGCGCTTCGAACGGTGCAATAAGGGTACCGTCCTCTTTCTCGTAGAGAATATCCTCCTCTAATGAGCCAATAACAGCCTCGATAATCTCAGCAGCCATATCTGGCTCCAATTTCAGAGTGACAACACTGAGAGCTTTGCTTGCTGCAAAGCGTATCGGAGTATCCTTATCTGCGAGAGCCCTAAGGAAGTAGTCGATAGCATCTTCCAGGATGGAGGAGACTTTATCTTCCGGAAACTGCCATTGAGCCCTTTCATCCAATGATAAAACCAATACCGTCACAGTGCGAAGGATCTTGATTATCATTTTCCTTGCCAAAGCAGAGGATCTGATCGATTCGAAAACGTCCGACTCCTCTTGCGCGATACGAAGCGTTTGGTCAAAAATAGGAATCACCAGAGGAGCGAGATCTTCAACTTGCCCCGATGCGACAAGTCGTGCAAGGAATGACAACGCCCCTATGCATGTATATATAGCAGGAGCCTCGTTGCCTGGCTTTGGTACAACAAGAGAAAATGCCCAATCTGTAAGTTGTCGCAGTAGCTGCAAGCGCTGCATATCGGGACGCAAGGCTAATCTGGCCATGACTGCTGTCGCCGCTTCTCTCTCTTTCGATGAAGCAACAACATATTTCAGAGAGACAGATAGCACAGATGCAGATATTCTGGGAATATCTGGAGACAACTGTCCTAGTACAGCCAGATTGTCATGCGGAATGGGAATGTCATCAGACGACACGGATGCCAAGTCGAAAGGGCAAAGCAGAAGATGTGATAGCCATGTCAACATGACATATCTCTCCTCCCAAATGAGAGGCTGAATACCGCCCTTGGTGGAAGTCTCCATGGGGTCATCTCCTACAACCGCATCCCATTCGATGAACGCCCGCAGCATAACTTCGAGATATTTCGGCTCATTGTTCAAGAATCGACTGATAACTTTGACACCACGAACTTTGCAAAAGACGTATAGGATCTTACAAATAGCCCTAGGCAATGGATACAACGTACCAACTTGCTGCGGCGAATGAGCTGGCCTTTCAGCGTACTGCCCACGATGCCTGACCAGATACGCCAAGAAGGCGTCGATTAAAGGAGGCAAGAACCTCTGTAAATGCGGATCCAGAAGCTGAGGCCATTCTTGGAAATGTTCCAGCTATACACATTGACCATAATTACGGACTTAGATCAGTAAATTGAGTCTATATAGATAGAAACAAAGCGGGAATATCTTACAAGGCTTATGAGTCTCTCGGTCTTGGTGGCCTGGGCCCACCGGTGCGGAACTCTGCTAAGTTGTCCATTCTGCGTCCGCGATTTCCAAAGCAGAGATGGAAGCTTCGCCTCAAACTCCTTTAGAAGATCTCCAGAGGCCCGCTGGAGCTTGATGTCTCTGTCGTCCGGGGCATCCATGTCTTATTTGCAATAAATCTGTGGTTCGGATTTGAAATCGCGGAAGATGTTGTCAACACCAATCAAATCATGTGACAGCCCACTTTGTGTACACTTTACACTGCTATCGACATCAAAACGAACTAGCAGCTACAAACCATGATTGACTTATATGTGAAAAGATTTAAGTATCCAATTCTGCGAGTGCATTTAGGTCCTTTTTCTTATGAAACTTTTGCGCACGTTGACTACTGATAGCAACTAACGCATGCGAGTCAATATATACTTCCACATGTGCTTACGAGGAAACACGCACATTTGTTACTGCGAACCATCAGAGCGCTGCCATTATCTGCTACTGCTGCACGATAATTCAAGAACCGGAGTGAACCTCCAATGCGCAGTCCATACATATACTATATAAATGGGCCAAATCATAAATGAAGCAGAAATCAGATTGATAGACTCGGTTCTGGGACTTAACAAGAACAAAGACTCAAAACCATCATGATACACTGTTACAACTCATACATCACAAATATACTCCTGACACAATTGCCGCGCTCTCCAAATTCCGCCTAGAGATCCTCATCTTCAATGCTCGGGACACAATTAACCGAGGAAACTAGCCATCCTCCTCTGCCCTTTTCTGCCAGTTCGAGCATTGTCTTGCGTATACGTATAACGGTGAGCGCAATCGCCAGGGCATTCCAGACATCCTGCCCATCGTCACCAAAATCAAACTGGGAAATGAGCTTGCAGAGAGTATCTGACGAAGAGTCAGAAAAGGCCTCAGAGGCGGAATTAAGCGTGATTACGGCAACGATAGGCCCGCATACCAGAAACCCAGTCATAACCGGGTAGCTGATACTATCTGAATAGGCGAATGATTCTGTTTGCAGTATCTCTTGGTATTCTTCCCCTGTCGAGATTAATCTTTTTTCGAGATTTTGTATCGCGGCACGAGTGGTTTCGCCCTTCTTCATGCAATAGATATTATAGATTGGGATTGCAGAATAACAATGGTGCAAGTTTGCGTCACGCGCAGCCCAATCGATGTATTTCTTGATGGTGCGCTTGATAGCGGGCTCAGGTCGGAGGTTCATCGACATGCGGTCTCTCACTCGACATCCAAGCGAGAGCAAGTCACCAAGATATTTGATAGCTGGTAGTTATTTTTGTGAGCTTCACATTCTCTACAATAGGCATTGTGGGAACGGCAGGGCTTACCATGGAATTCGGAACCGTTGAGAGCTTGGATAAGAGGCTCCGGACCATCGTCAACGGCAAAGAGAGACCCGGGCAGTGTCGGGAAGTCAAGGTGCCAGTTGCCAGGAATAATAGGCTCAAAGCCACGCATAGAAAGCCGGAAGAAGAGGTCCTCCTCTGCTTCAGCCCACGGCCCTGGAGGTAGTTTCACAGCATCAGCCCATCGTTTGGCCTTCTCGATAGAAAAGTCAAACGAGACCTCGCTCTTCTCATTCTTCCATACCGCATCCTTCTCGCTCCATACACCTTCCTCACTGGGATCATCCGAGTCTTCAACTTCGAGCTTGACTATGGATTTCCTAAGGCCCCTATTTGAGACTGCAGGGGATGGTCGATATGCTTCATCGTTCGAGTTAGACCTGGTCTTCTTTGGGCGCCTGGATGTCCTGGAGGAGACTATGCTTTTTTCGTCGTCAGATATAGATACAGGCGTATTATGACGCATATTCCCTTCTGTGAGCTCTCCTTCGGACCAGTCATCAGCTGTCTCTAGCCATGTACCAGGCACTAAACCTGGCTGACGACCAGTGAGTCTATTACGAGGGGTCTCATAACGATAGTCTCCGTAAGACTTCATTCCTGCATCCTGCAATGAACTGTTATCCCCATTGCTATTATCAAATCTCAGCGTATGACGTTTTGAAAAGGTGTGATCAGATCCAGTATCACGTTTTCGCTTCCTCCTTGTCGTTGGCGAACTGGAAGATTCATCATCTGGCAAAGATCGTTCATGATGGCCTCCCAGAGCTGTGTGTCCATCTTCACATATGCTTTCAGTCTTTACTGGAATATATCCTCTGCTTTCCGTCTCCCCTTTTTTATCCTTGATAGTAGGAGTAAGTAGGCTGTAGCTGCCGTTGTCTGGGCTAGACTTTCGAGAAACAGATAAGTTGCCATTATCTGCAGCCACAGAGCGTTCGTGTACTGGGGCGATATACTGGATGTTTCCGTCCCCTTTCTGGCTAGATGTCGCAGGTGTAAACAGCTGTGATGCTGCGCCATCATTTGTCGCTTTGGACTCGGGATCAGCCGTTTCTGAAGTAGCTGTGATGAGACCGTGATATTTTCCTTCTAGCTCTTCTTCTTCGTCTTCTTTCTTGACATATAACCGCTCTGAAGCTCCAGACGTATCTAGTAGTAGATGATCTTCTGACTCCACAGAGTGCTGTTGGGTCTCTTTGGATGCTGAGCTGCGTTCCCCAATGTGCCGCCCCCGAGGTGACCACAAAGCTGAGATAACACGATTAAGTTTGGGAAAGCGAAACATTTGGTCAGTCAGTCAAAATATTGTCACTGGGATGATGCAAGAAATGCGTGATTCCGGCTGAGTCGCGACTTTGCCAGCAACAATGAATGCGAGGAAGAGGCGAAATTGTAGAATGAAGAGCTTAGGGAGTTCCGGGTGGGAGGGGCAATGAACTGACTTAACAGGGGGCGGGCAAAGAGAGACTTGGGCTTGAATCAAAACAAAGCGACGATGGACAAACTAGCTCTGATACCCAAGTTCATTGTTGTTGATAAAGTGGCTGCTCAGCGCTCACTGGAGCTCATTTCCAAATCTGACGGGCGGGCGCCGCAGCCCGATATGCTCCTCTCAAGATAGAGAGACGATTGCAGAAGAAATATGCGAATTACGATACATCTATTGCACATATTTAAAGAGGACTTCGTTTCCGCTGGTGTCTCCTTGAGGTCTCCTATCCCAATCCATGTTTCGTCAGTACCTGAGACGATATCTGACACTTCGAAGTTCAAAATGGCTGAGTGTAGCTAGAAATTGATCCAAGCGCAAATTTCAAAGAAGAAAACTACCGGCTCAGAGTATTGTGACATAAGCTACAAAAGCTCTTAAACGAGTAGCTGTGAAGTGATAAGAGATTAGATTTCTTTCGTGAAAATGGAACAGAATTTTTTTTGGAAAAGCAACATTTGAAAGACACCAGCAGAACATATAAAGCATCACGTTCAGATTCAACCGAGTTGCGCGTGTCGCACCGAAAACAAGATCAGCAGTGAGCCTTGACGGGGACATAGAGGACTCGGACGGCTTTGTGACACTGTACTTAGCACGGTACCCGAAAATGAGACAGTAGTCCCGAGACCTCGTCCCACCAGGTCAATATAACAGCACCTGCTATCATCGCATTCCATCATTCAACCATACGTATCCCTATTTCATTGCTTATCACACCAAGAACAGAGATCCACAAGTGAGCATTACTGGGCGAGTGAAAATCAAGTATAGAAGCATTATTATAACGCCTCACATCGAAGGTAGAATATCAAATATGAAGAACATAGCAGAAAGAGAAGGTATCCAACTTGCACATTCTACCTGCTCAAAGACCCTCGCGAGAAAAACATCCGCTATTAGTCGGGCCGACACCGGTTTGCAAAACTTTCATGGGTATGTTTAAGAACATTGCATAGGCAAAAAAAAGCTGCAACTGGGCAACACGATCAACACACGACAGTATTGTTGGAACGGAGCAGATTCAGGTTCGACCCAGACACAAACTGACACCGATCAAATATCGACTAGATTGCAATCGATCAAACAAAGTCCGCGGTATAAGAGAAGCCTCGGAATTCCTCCTGCATGGCTTGAGAGAGAACTATAGGAATCAACGTTAGCAATGAGCCAGTGGATTCGGACAACGCAGGACTTACCAGATTGGACAGGAGTCAGGACCGGGGTAACACTGGTGAACTCCTGATCGAAGTTGCTTGTATCTGTTGGGTTGCTAATTGTCGGCATGAATGGGGGAGGGACGCGCTTGTGATAGACATCCTCCCAGTTAATATTTCTGAAGAAAGCATGCGACATGATTTCCTGGGCATCCGTCGGTCCGGAGCCCAGTCTCAACTCCGGCTCACGGGTCAAAAGCTTCTGGAGGATTGAGACAGAATCGCGAGGCATGTGGATGGGATAAAGCGGCTCATCAGCAAGGATAGCATCATAAATTTCATCTTCATCCTCGCCACGGAACGGAGACTGTTGAAGGAGCATCTGGTAGATCAAAACACCGAATGCCCACCAGTCAACTGCGCGGCCATACTTCTTGTCGAGGAGAATCTGTTATGGTCAGTTAATAACGAATGCTTGACATTGATTTCGTTGACAGGTCGGGAACTCACCTCAGGGGCCATGAACTCGGGAGTACCGCAAAAAGTGCTGGTAGTGCAACCATACCACATCTCCTCCTTGCAGAGACCGTAGTCTGCAATCTTGATATGACCATCTAGTGTAAGAAGAATGTTGTCCAATTTCAAATCACGATAGATGACGCCATTCTCGTGGAAGTACTTCAGCGCCAAGCAAACCTCCGCAGCATAGAACCTGGACATTCCTAGTTAGTCAAATTACTTCAAGCAACTATGGGAGTACTTACTGTGCCCGTTTCAAGCCAAATTGGCCACGCTGGATATGAAGCATCAAGTCACCACCGCTGATATACTCCATGACGAAATATATACGGGTCTCGGTCTGGAAACAAGCATGCAGATTGAGAAGGAAGGGATGCCGCTCCTTGTTGGCGATCAAGAAGACACGCTTCTCAGACTTTGTGCTCTCAACCTCGTCATTTTCGATGATAAACTCCTTCTTCAGGACCTTAATAGCATAGAGCTTCCTGGTGGACTTGGTCTCCGCTAGCATGACCTTTCCAAAGTTACCCTTTCCAAGAACAGCAAGGAAATTGAAATGATCGAGACCAATTCTGACTTTGGGTTGCTGCTGTACGTCCTTGGTGGGGGACTGGGGTACCATTTGCTGCTGCTGCTGCTGCTGCGGCATCATATAAGGCGGTTGTGCCTTCTGGACAACTTGCTGTGGAGGCCCTTGTTGTGAAGCGAATGCATATGCCGCAGGATCATAGGGAGCATGGGCCGGCTGCTGTGCAGGGCCTGCACCTTGCTGCGACGGTGGACGCATGCCAGTTGCAACAGCCGCTGCGGCAGCAGCAGCATTTGAGGACGTTGTTCTCGGCGGCATCTGTTGTCGTTGAGCACCAGGGGGCGACTGCGGCGTCATGTAGGAGTTGCTTGCTGCGCTGAGAGCCTCAGCAGAAGCCTGTCTCGGCGGTGCTCCATAGGGCTCAACTTGCTTCTGAGGCACAGGTGGGAGGTCCTGGGGTGCCTGTGGCGGGCCACCAGGACGTAGGGTACGGCCACTTAATCCAGAACTTATGGAGGCCGTCTTATTATGGTTCTTAGTTCTGATTAGTGTCTCTAGAATCTGGTTCGCCGCCTCCATAGACATTCCACAGAAATCGGGAACCAGGTGGGCGCAATGAGCGTGGCAGGTAAGCCCACATTCTATTATATTGTCAGTCTCTGAGTGATCCTTTCGAGATATTGATCTCCGTACCTGAACATTTCTTTGCGTTTTTACGACCGAAGGGGAGAAGATAACCGCAATGGCAACACCAGTTGGCAGAAATGTTGGCGAACGTCTCGAAACGATGCGGGATACGATGATTGATCTTCTCCTCGTCCGGGTCGGTTTCATAGTTGGCCTTGCTAATACACTTGGTGACGACCTTGGGGTAACATTTCCGGTGACAGGTGTACTTGCAGTCGGCACACTGCATACCGGCAGCGTACTTGAGGAAGTCTCCGCACAGAGCGCAGCGCATGATATTGTAGAACTGTTGCGTGACGAACTTGTGGCCTTGCTTTTCGTGGACCTCTTCCTTTTTCTGACGGACGGCACCCTGTCGGTTGAGACCAATGTCAAACGGACGCCTGTCTTTAAGTTGCTTGGCTGGATAAAGGAGTCAGTACGATCGATAAAAATAGTACACAAAGAGATCTTACCGAAACTCATTGTCAAATGGATCCTGCCAACTGGTTCCAGTGCAAACCACGAGTCGATCATTACTGGAGGTGCTGAAGCACCGGGAGGAGCACCTCCAGCACCTTGTCCCTGGGCAGGGGGATTCGGCGCGCCGGTCATTTGAGCCGAGGGAGAATTCAGTGAGTGCTGGGAATCGTGTCGTCCAGAGCCACCTCCATGCTGCATCTTGTCCGCGGAGACCCAGCCCGAGGCGTTCAGTTCAGTCTCTATCTTCTTACGACGCATCTCCTCCGCTATGTCGGATATGCGAATCCAGAGCATGCCTATAGGCGTTGGGCGGTCTCCAGCCTTGTCGTAAACGGTCAATTCGATTTCATTTGCCTTGTCGATATCGATATTGAACGCCTCTTCTGACCACCGGTCCGATCTAGTGGCTCGTGTACGCGCTTTAACCGCATCTTCCACTTTGAGAACCACAAAGGTCTCAGGGCCACGGGAAAATCTCGAACTAGCTGCATGATCGACGTCCTTGACGGCGTGGATGCGCATGAACAAGTGACCGGTGAGGGGCTTGCGCATATTGGGTGCATTTAAACTCTCATCTACGCACCTGAAGTTAGCAAGTGTCCGGGGCTATGAGGAAGATGGGATGTATTAGCATACCGTCGGGAGCATCCGGGGCGCTCTCGATGTTGACGTGAAGATCCTCGTATCTCTTCAAAGCTTGCTTTAACAGTTGGATCTTTTGGTTACTCTCGATCCGTCGACCCTCGGCATCCGCACGACTTTTTCTGTCACCCTCATCTTGATATAAGCGGACCATCTTCTCAATACCGGCCTTATATTGTTTCTCAACGCTCAGTTTGAACTCAAGTTGTGACAGCATAAGCTGAATCTTCGGGCCCAGATAAGGAGTGTCATATTTAATTAAATCTAAAGGATCACCAAGAGTTGTCAGTACATCAGACTCTCTCGATCGAAGGGAGGAAAGCAAGATAGAGACACATACCAAGCTTGCTGTAGTTCGGTCTCGCTTTCGGGATAGGTGCAAAAGGGCGGGGGTCGGCAAAGGGGGCTCGTGAGGGCATCGTGCCCGTTCCGCCTTGACTATATCCTCCTGGTCCAACATCTCCGTAGTCACCTTGATCATTACCCGGGTACGTTGGCGAATCCTTCGGGGGAGGCATCGGTGTGCCGTCAGGATGGCGTTCTGCTGTGGGGGAACCCCCACCGTCCTGTCCGAGTCGACGCAGCTGTAGCTCCCTCATCTTCTCCTCGAGGTATGCAATATTTTTCCTGCCATCGCGAATATTCGCGTCCACTCTCTGGTGCACCATGGGGTTGTCAGTGGATTGGCGCATGTTCGTGGCGGCATTGATGAGGGCCTTTTCCCGCTCGATCTTGCGGTAGACCGTGGCAATGAGGTCGTCGCCGTCCATGTTGGCGAACTGTCAAATGAAAAACAGCCGACGGTGATAGAAACAAACAGGGTGTGTAGGTTTTAGAAGAAAGAAACCCCTCGAGTTCCGACAGGATCGAGGCTGGGGCAAAGACGATTAAGGAAGCGCCTCCCCTCTTTCGATGCAGGGTCGTAAGACGGCCACGAGTGATGAAACGATATGGCCGTGGGAGTTGGCCGTGAACGGGGGATGGCTTCCAAAGTCCGTTGTGGTGATGAGCTTCTTGAGATGATAGCCTACCCGACCTGCGATATACTGTAGACACTGCAAAGTCACTGGGAAGACGACGATCTCATCCCAGATGACCACGTTCCGGAGTTCTGGATTGCTTACCGCCCGCAGGTCCGTCGTCAGGCAGGCAGTACCGGAGGGAACGGAGGTCGAAGGAGCGTGCGGTTAGCTCATGGATCGGGGAGAGAATCTCGCGTTCGATCTGATAGAAAACGCGGGGAGAAGACAGGTGGAGGGGTTGACTTCTCGCGATGGCTGTTTGTGCCTAGTTCTTGTTTTGCGATAAAGAGGGGAATGAGAGCCGCAAGTGGATGGTGGGGATATGTATCGCTGTGGCGACAAGTGGGCACGGATTTGCACAACAGCCCGAGCAGAACGGTCAATTATTATTGTTCACCCAGCACAGCAAAAACTCGTTGATTATTGAAGCTAAGTATTTGACACTGTCTCTGGAGAATCACAGAATCCCCTCGAGTTGCAACGTTCCCTCTACCCAGCTAGTTCATTCTTCCGGGCTACGCTCCTTCGAAAGCATAAAATCTCGCATTCTGGACACTTCGATTCTGCATTAATAGCCTAGCGGAATATTATAACTGACCGATCTACTGTTTATACCGGACAGTAGCTAACATTTGGTGCTTTCTAGCTACGGGACAACAAGAGAGATACATCGACTCGAGGAAAGACTCGCAGGCTTGCCTTATCCCTACCGCACGGGACATTCCGGAGTCCGATCCTCAGACCCGCATACTACAGTACAGAAACCGTGGAAAGGTTGGAGTCCCTAAACCCTCAAAAGGACATTGCAAGACGGCCTCTAAAAGCCCGCACCGCCACGATCTTCAGCTATGGCGTCTACATCCTCAAAATCTCCTCGTGTGTAGAGCGCGAAGAGCCACACACGGTTACTACTAGATTCAGATCATGTTCTTTAGTCTAGCACCGAAAGTGGAGTCGAGAGGGTGCGGTTGACGATGTAACCCAGTCTATCCCACATATCAGCCGCGAGTAAGGCAAAGAAAAAAAGAGGGTCAATGGACTGAGAATATTCTCTTCAATTATTATTATTCATCTTGATGGCGTAACTTCATTTCTCACTCTACCAGTAGATATAGTATGTACAATTCTTCTATGAACGCAGAAAACCCCTCGATAGTCAAATCATGACTATAACTAGCAACACTGTCGTCTCTCTACTTACATTGGGAGAGTCGACTCCTCCCTTCTCAACATTTTACAATCCTACGCCAACTGAAACAGACAGTGAACTTTGTCAAATGTAAACATCACCACTGATCCATTGTCCAAAGTGACGTAATTTCCCTGGCTTGAAATATCGGACAAGCGAAAGAGCAAGTCTTTTTTGTTGATTTTTCGAAGCGTCATTGTCTCGGAGAAGATCCAAAAAGGGAAACGGGACGTGGTTGAACTATGGTAAGACATCACATGACATTCGTTCTTCTCTCATTTTTTTTATTTCGAAGAGAAAGTACCTTTTTTACATTATTATAGTCCTCAGTGGCTTGAGATCAAAGCTCGCGTGACACAGTGGCAGTTATCTCCTTTTGCAGCTTTAATGATTCAAGGACAGACACCTTTTTCTTAATCAAACACGAATGTAATTTGAGAATGGTAGCGTTTCATCAGAAGATGGCGCAAACCCCTTTATGCACCGATAAAATGCATATCAAAGAAGATGTATGTACTTAGAACGCCTACTCTAAATTTAGGTCACGTTTAGCCATTGTCAACTGCAGGAACTTCAAGATGGAATGTGATATGCGGTAAAGATATTCGGTCCTACCCACCGTTCTCTGTCAAATACTTTTGTCATTCTAGTAAAAGAAAATAGAATTTGAGGCGAGGTTTGTGAGGTAATTTCGTGTAATGTTGTAAGTTTCGAGCCTGGTCCTCGATAGGTCGGTGAGTACGGAGTTGTTGATCGAAGCATGTGCAGAAACATGGGAAAATAAATCCAAGTTCGTCGCCTCAAGTGAATGACCGCAGTTTGTGCTCACATATTATCTGGTTCTACATTATGGTCGTGGTGACAGGAGTACTCCCGAAATGGAACATGGAATATAGAAACTATCAGAGCTAGTTGGAATCTACGTGATAACCATGTGTAATTGCGAAGAGAGAGAAAAATAAAAATAAAATAAAAAAAACACTCATCATTAGGGAAACTCCCAAGTCTATCTAAATTCTAAATGGTATCTATAGTCGCAAGCTTCTAATCTAGGAATAAAGTCCTTCTTTTTCCATTCCGCATAGACTCAATACCTCTGTTAACGCCGTCATAAACCCATCTATACTGGGAATCACAAGGCCAGCTCAGCTGATATCATCCTTGTAAATGAGAAACTTCTATAAGAGCCAAAGCCACAACTCCCATAAATTTTCTCCTCATAGTAGAATTGCTTGGTAAGAAGCATAACTGCAACGCTTCTGAAGTCGAAGTGCATTACTCGGACCTCTTGGGAAGCCGAGGCAAGCACACCCAACCGACCACCATAACACCATACAAGCCGATGCAGATGGGGTGCAAGACAAAAGTCCCAGCGCGCTGAGCGAGCAGACCGGTCAAGAAAGGTGCCACTGCTCCACCACTGCTCCCCATCGCACTGATGAAACTCAAACTGGACATCTGGATATTGCGAGGAAGGAGACTGCTGAAGACAGCAGTCGCACAGGGATAGATGGGACCCAAAAGCAACCCCAGGATAGCAACGGTTACGGCCTCGCCAATGACGTTGGGGATCAGCCATGTCATCAACTGAAACGCAACTGAGCCAGCAACGAGCACCACGACGGCAAGTTTCCTTCCGATGCGTTGCGCCGGGTGCGACAGCAGAAAACGGCCAAGGGTGATACCCGCCCAAAAACCAGCACTGACATATCCGACCTTGGAGGGATCCCCCTTGCGATAGCTGATAAGAAAAGACACGACCCAGCCGGACGTCGAAACTTCGGCGCCCTGGTAAGCGAAGATGAACAAGGCGCCCAGGAGGGTCACCTTGCTTTTCACAGCCTGCTTCAGCAGGCCCTTCTTGCTGGTACCTTCTTCTTCTTCTGTCGTCTCTTGGCGGGATGCCGTTTTCTGAAGCGCTGTTATGAGCCGCACGGATGATTCCTTCTCATAGCCTTTAAAGGCCCAGGCCGAGAAAACAAGATTAAACAGTGCGGTCGCCAAGTTGAGAACATAGTAAAAGGACCATCGGACACCATGTGAAGCAATGGCAGTTGCGACCAGGGGTCCTATCACACCTCCAATACCATAACTTCCATGCATGCCACCAAGCGCAGCGGTGCTGTTGGAAAGGTTGGCGCAGAAGACATTGCCCAGGGCAAGGTTGATAGCCATCCCGAAACCTAGGAGAAAGAAGCTTGCCACGATCGCCGGGAAAGGCGGCTTGCATATAATGATCACATATGCAGTTGCAAGCAGTGAGAGCGATAGAATGAAACATCTCGAGCGGCCCAACTTAGACTCAAGCGCATGGGTGAAAGGCGCCGCGATAATGAAGCCGATTGCATTGGTGACAAAAATCAGGGACACGATAGCATATCCGATGTTGTAATCTTTTTCAATATAGGGAATAAGCGCACCAGGAGCACTGTCGTTCAGCCCGTTGGCGAAGTTGATGAAGCATACGCTCAACAGCCTCCATTTGTTTCTTGGTGGATTAAATATGCTCTGGACCAAGTCCACGGCTCCCTTCCCTGTTGGAGTAGACGGGTTACTCGATTCCAACTCACTAGGAGTCAGAGGCGTGTGAGCACCTTGAACAGTGACAGTGGGCCCCTTCATAGGCTTTCCCCATTGCATTTGATCCAGTTCATGGTCGGAAGGTGTACTGGCAATACCCTGCTTGTCTTTGCGGACAACAGCTGCTGGATTCGTGATGCTGGGAGTTTTCTCCAGCTCGATTAAGGCACCTAGGCCAGTGTATGATGACATTTTTTGGCGGTGGTAACTGATAAAATAGAAATCATTAAACACTAATGAATAGTAACGGTCGTTAACGACAGGACATCCCTAGGCCATAGGAGCTATCGGGTTCGAGAAAGGACAGATGAACCATGAATGTCCAAAAAGACACGGCGACAGGACATCTCGTCCATATAAAATTAGGGTTGGAAAATGGATTCCGACATCCCAAGCAAAGCTGGCCAGGGACACTTGCATTTCCGATGGAAGAAATGGCCCAGAACGTCGGTGGAGACCAAGAAAGAGTTGTCACTGGAAATCAGCATCTTACGGTGTGTTATCGGCTTGGTCAGACGACTTAAGCTCCCCCACTAGGGCTCTCTAGTCTAGAAAGAAGTTCTGACGAGCTGCATCTAAGAGATTTGCAGAGAGCGTGGAAATTCGATTTCTTCATCCAAGGTGTTCGTGGTGCACGTGAAGAGACGGCGGGACGTTGAGCGCCACAATGATTGACACAAGCGCCACGGCCAGAACAAAACTAAAAATTCGCTAGCTCCAGAGACTATGTTCCTGTCTCGCCTGCCAGCAAATCATAGAAATAAATTCCGAAGTGTGCAGCAGTCTGCGACTCGAATTCCGAATTTCTGATAGAGATCAGCCTGTGCAGCATCGTGCGCAATGGGACCGCCAAAACGGAGAGTGCTCGCCACGGCCGAGGAGACCTTGACTCCTCCCGACAATTTGGCCGAAGGACAGGCGATTGCTCGGGTCATTAAGGCCACCGGCAATAATATCTACTTGGTAGAGCTGCCCTCTAAAACCACTATTTTGGTAGAACTGCCGGCTCGGTTCCGATCCACCATCTGGATGAAGCGTGGATCATATGTCCTCGTCGACACCAGGGCTCTCGAGGATCGAGACAACAAACTCGCTGGTGAAATCATCAACGTCGTGGGGGACGAAAAAGCCTGGCGGAAAGCGCCTTACTGGTGCGTTGTGGGATTCACCCATACACCTACATAAGCTGAAGTCCGGGGCCATTGTTACTAATTTCTCTTCAGGCCAAAAGAATTTGTCAAGCAATCTCTGTTGCCAACCGAAGACGATGATGAGGAGGAATCGACGGTGGGAAAGTTGCCACCTTCAGACGAGTCGGATGCCTGATGTCTCTGCACGGTCTTTTTAGTATGGCGTTCAGAGGACTGTGCGAGTACATGACGTGCGGTTCCTCTTTTATGAGTACCCTTTTCTGGAATTCTTATTCAAATGAGCAAGCATGAAATGATGTTCATCGGCATCTTTGAAACCATTAAAAGCATGCATAATAATATGCCAATTGCTATTATTGCGGATGCTGCTTTACGCTCTGGTTGTTCTCTAAGCGTCTTTCACCCAGAATATCCCTAGCGTTCACCAAGACACCGAATACTTGGATGCCCAAGGATAAAACAACGATAAGTGAGCTTGCGGTTGTGCTGGGGTAGACGTTCCACGCCCATTCTTGTAGGAACCATAGCCCATATATAAGGACGGGATGGAACCTCGATTTCCAGAGAAGGAAGGGAGTCGCCCAGGAAAGATAGGCAAAGAACTGGTAATGAAGAGATCTCGCGCAAAGCAAACCGATTACCATAGATGCCAACATTGTCGTGCCTATGAACGAATCCGTGAGTATGATGGTCCGCTGCGTGCCGTTGAGCAGATTCCGACTAAATCCCGGTAAATTTGAACCAGATGGTTTTACCCATCGTACGGCCACAAAGATAGCCAGTAATAAGGCGTGTACAATGAGTAGAGCCAGTGAGAATTGCTTCGAGAGGAACATATCCTCACCGACGAACCTCCAATTCACCGTCCATCGGAAAAGAAACTGGCGAGTCAGTTCGAAAGCGCGTGACAAGTATGAAACAGTGTTCACATGAAGGAATGGCACTGCCAGAAGAACCTATTTCTCTGTTAGTACGAGGGCCTTAGAGAACATACCAGCCAGTTTCTGGACTATGGCTGCCTTACCTGGACCAAGATAGAAACTATTGCCAGACGAATGCCCCGGCCCATGCCTCCACTAAGGGCTATAATCACGGCAACCGCCGGAGCAAGCAACAACAATGTCATCTTGACAGCCACTCCACTTGTCCACACAATTACCCCTGCCAACCATTTCCGCTTCTGGAAGAGGAGAATTGTGCTCCACATCGCCAGTGCTGCAAAACAGTCGTTGAATAGTCGCAACACGAAGACGCTGTGCAATCTTTTGGAAAGCACTAGAAGCGGGAAAAGATAGGGCGGAGCGCCTGAGCGCCTGTAGCAAGCCATGACAATCGCTAGAGTTACCAGGTAGAGCACGGCGAACAAGATCTGGCCAAAGAAGATGTCGCGACCTTCATCCGTCACATGGTAAAGCAAGCTGTATATGTAGACATGGGCAGCAGGATACACCAGCGGTCCGGTAGAGCCTTTGATCAGAGCATAGTCGCGTTCGCCAGAGAGGAACAAAGAAACTTGTTGCATATACGTCGTCCAGTCAATTTCTGTGTCTGTATCGAAGCGAAGTCAGTAAGTCAATTGCGCCGCGACTGTATTACCGTAGAGGACAGGTATGTCTTAGTACTCACATGGGATTTTCCAGATGATGAGAGCGCATAGGAATGCATCCGCGACCAGCAGCAGAGGGGCGACCCATCTTGTATGCTTCGGGTTCCTGGCAATGTCGCAGGCGCATCGATAGAGGTCCATGGCTGCGAGTGTCCATGGAGCTCTGGCGTTCCAGCCTCAAGAAGCTTGTTGTCCCCGGACTGCGGCCCGAGAGCCCGGAGGAACACCCGGAACTCGCTCTCCGCGTATCTACTTAGCGTGGCTCTCTTATTTCCGGTTTAGCGTTGGGGATCACCACGCCGAAGAATCTCCAATACAATACATAGTCCTCAGATCGAGCCAGAGTCCCACCGTAGAGAAAGCCTTGAAAGTAAGGGCGTTTTAAGATCCGCTCTCAGGAACGTGTGAGGGCGGAACTACGCTAGGATACGCGAACATTCCAGACGAAGCGATCTTGTCGAGATGTATGTAAGATAACTATCAATTAGTTACTAGATATTGTATCCCTGCCAGGAGGGAAATCATTGCGTATCACATCTATACAAAAACAGCCTGTATTATATACACCAAAGCGTACCTGAATTCGCCAATGGCATTGTACTGTATACAATCAGAGAGAGAATCAGATTGTCTATATTCCGAACAGAACTCTGCTTCGCCCCTCAAAGTCACTACCTAGGTATATATAAGCCGCTAACCTCCAGGATGTAGCTGTTGCTAAACTGGACAATCTGCCTCCGTTCTCCTTTTTCTTGATCTGAGCAATCGTCTTTGTCGAACAGTATTAGGTTGGTGCCCCCGTGTACTGCCGAGTAGACTGGAACGATGTTGTGGCATTAAGAATTCTCAACTCCGGGTGATATGATGCCTATCAGCGACGTGGTCCATTCTAATAATCGTACATTGTGCATCGTTTATATAAACACAGGCCCATCCGCTTAGCCTTCCTCTAATGCGTAGACTCTTATCCAGCAGCCGATTTTTCGAGAAAAAAGAAATATGTGAATATTGAAAAACAGTCACCGTGAAAGTTAGATATGCGTATAAAGAGACGAGAGTATTTTGCGTTTCGCCATGGGTATGAGGGCGTAACGCCGCTCTAGTTGGCAGCCACCAGCCGAAGCCAGCTCAAATCGTAGAACCTCACATATACCGCCCCGTTATTCCTTTCCTCGAGATGTAAAGCCGAGTATCTCTCCCACTATTCCACCGGGCTTTGGGACTGGGCATTCTCGTCCAACTTTCTCTAGCCTGGCTGCTTCCTCTTCCATCTGCAGGAAGGTCGAGACTTCATCGTCTGTGGCCGGCAACTGTTGACTGGAGACGGTGCTGCCTAGCTGAGAAGTTTCCAATTCTCTTCGTCTCCTCCTCCGAACTCTCTGAATCTGTTGTCCATCCGCTGTGACCATCATTTCGGAATCCGCGAGTGTCCGGTGGGGTGCCGGGCACGGAAAGAGGTGAGGCAAGCCAACGACGAAGAATGAAGCGAGAAGCGTCGCGGCGAAGAGGGAGGATGTTGTCCGCGATCGCGGATGCAGGTGAGGAGTCATTTCTGCGGTGGCAGCGAGGCAATGCCTTCAGATGGCGTCGTTCCGGATAATCATGGAAAAAAGAGCGCGCAGCAAGGCCTGATGATTTTCTGTCAGAAATTGCGGCTTCCCACGGGGCATTCAGGCGTAGGAAGCATACGTGATCGAATGAAAGGCGTCCAACGACAATTAAACCGCAGACATAGTGCTCAATTGGCCTGGTCGAGAATGGATGGCACCGACGATCGTCTGATGTTCTTGAGCCCGCGCGGTCCTTGTCCGGCGCAGTGGAAAGAGCCCGTCACGGGATTTGGGAAGCCTGGGAGATCTAATCTTATCTATCTGATGCGCTATTGGTGGGCCCCTCGCATGCTGTCTTGTCCTGCGGAGCTGCGAGCGCGACCGCGCCACCTCAGACAGTTGTCACGGCTGCAATGTTCCATCAGAACTCCTGCAACCTTGGTATCAGATCTGAAAACTGAAGATGATTCTTTTACAAAGATAGGATTCCTCCACCTCTCATCCTCAGTTGGGCTGCATAGGCGACAGCGTCACAAGGATCTGCCGCGTCGGTCGTACGTCCGCCTGCTCAAATCCAACCCCATATTATCATCTTGAACAGCGCGCCCGGTTGCAACACACATAATGAGCGATCTTGACAGGTAGTTACTCTCTATGTGTCTATGATAGCGCGCCTGAGCTGACTATTATCCTTCAAGGGCGATCGCGCAGCTACGCGCTTGCCGACCAATTCCCGAGGCGCAAGTGAGGGAACTTTGCTATAAGGCGCGAGAACTTCTAATTGAAGAAGGGAATGTGGTTTCAGTGGATGCACCAGTTACGATATGCGGTGACATCCACGGCCAATTTCATGATTTGATGGAGCTCTTTAGGGTCGGTGGAGACGTTCCTGACACGAATTATCTCTTCATGGGCGACTTCGTCGACCGTGGGTTTTACTCTCTCGAATCCTTTCTCCTCCTCCTTTGTCTGAAAGTGCGCTATCCCGACCGTATAACCCTTATTCGTGGGAATCATGAATCGCGTCAGATCACGACCGTGTACGGCTTTTACGATGAGTGTATTCGCAAGTACGGAAGCGCCAATGTATGGCGATACTGTTGCGAGGTCTTTGACTACCTAGCGTTGGGAGCGTTGGTGCTCGGAGCCAGCTCGGAGCTGGAGCCCACTGGAACCAACATAAACGAGGCGACACAATCGACCATGCCCATCGACGACGGAGAACTGGAGACCGAGGTGCTGAATTCGAAAGGGGAAGTCACAATGGCAACCTATCGAAGACGGCAGAGAGCATCATCCGATGCATCCAATGATTCGCGAAATATCTCGCCCCCGAGAGACATATCAGCAGCTCCTGGAGATACGCCCGCACGAACTGGTGCTCCGGGCACAGGAGCGACAGGAAGCAGTCTGGGCAGTTTCTCTAGCAGCACCGGAGCCGTTCTCTGCGTCCACGGAGGCCTCTCTCCTCTTGTCGACAGCGTCGACAAGATCCGCCTCATCGATAGAAAGCAAGAAGTTCCTCACGAAGGCGCTATGTGTGATCTCTTATGGTCTGATCCGGACGAGATCGAAGGCTGGGGCCTGAGCCCCCGCGGTGCTGGATTCTTATTTGGCGGTGACATTGTCAAGCATTTCAACTACAAGAACGACCTCTCGCTCATAGCTCGAGCCCACCAGCTCGTGATGGAAGGATACAAGGAAATGTTCGACGGCGGAATCGTGACCGTCTGGTCAGCGCCCAATTACTGCTATCGGTGCGGAAACGTGGCCGCCATCTTAGAACTGGGCGAAGATGCAAGCAACGGCGGTACAATCGCGAGGAGTAACGGAGATTACGGCCGCAGTACAGGCATATTGAGACCGGAAGGCATGGATAAACGAATAGTCGGTCCCGGGAGGAGATACAGGGTCTTCGAAGCAGCCGCTCAAGACACCAGAGGCATGCCCGCGAAGAAGCCCGTCGCCGATTATTTCTTGGTAAGTTCACTGGCCTTCATTTTTCATCTCTCACGCACGCTCTCCCTTGCTGCCTGTACAACATTTTACATTTAACGACCAACCCGCTAACTATCCACCTCACCAGTGATACAGTGATACCACATAACGACCTCGTTGATTCTTTTCTCTCTGTTTGCATTTAGTTTTTTGATATCATATCCAGCTTCTCGCCCAGAGAAGTTATCCCACTGGCGGAGTACCCCAAAGCAGGCTTCAAGGAACCCCGCCCTTTTGATGAGAGTTTCTACGGAGTGGAAAGGATTGAGCACAGCAGTGGAGTCAAATGAGACAAAAAGAAACGACCTTTTCCCGCTTGATTCCATGCATGTTATTCTGGAGAGTGCATAAATGATGTAAAGCGATTATAGGCTGGCATAATGGAGCGTTCTGGGTTCTTGTGTTTCCCTGGGGAAAACGAAGCCGGGTCGCCTGGAACCTCTTTCCGTTGAGAGTATGTCGGTTAGGGAATAAAATGCTGTTCCGATATCCAAAGAGAGACTTCGTGACATGGACTAATGCCTATAGACATGAAAATAAATTGTATACACCCCAAAAGTCATAATCATCAAAGCCAGGCCGATGAAGTCATACCCAGAAAGCAGTCGCTCATCCGTACCCGAAATCTTCATAGTAATAATACATCCTTCTCTTTAAATCAACAGTACAAAATCCGAATCTCGTAGAGTTACCCATGACGGGAAACCGGCCTATTCATATACCGGTAAGGATTTTGATTGGCAACAGGCACCGTTGGCATGGAAAGTCCAGGGTTATTTGCCATCTGCTGAGGCGCATTCGAGATGTTCTCCTGCCTGGCTGTCTGCGCGGGGCCTGTTGTATTCGGATTATAGCCCATGCTGAACGCCGTTGCCTGATCAGCGGTCTCCCATCCTTCTCCCCAGTTTTCCAACCCCAGTGCCAGCGCACTCTGATCTCGGAGCCACCAGTCTTGGCTCTCTTCCACTAGGCTATCGACCCCGTTGAAGATGGGCATTGGAGGTGTATTCACGATAGGAGCTGGGCTGTTGCTACTGTTGGACACATTGCAGACATCCTGAGTAGCATTCCACATGTCCTGCGGAGACTGAGAGGCGGTCTGGGCGGGGTAAGCACTCTGGGACGTCGGTCCTAGATAAGTGGGCTCAGGCGCGATGGATTGAGGCTGCTGTATCCGGCCACTGAAGGAATCATGATTCTGGCGAGCAGTGCAAAGCCGGGCCGTATTGGAGAAGAAATTAGGCTGGGACTGAGGTACACTAAAGTTGGCGGAGGCAGTCGGTTGTGTTTGCAATTCATGGCGGACAGGCTGAGGTAGTCTCCCGGGCGTTGAAACACTGCTCGGCATAGTCGACGAAAGGCTAGAAGTATTTATCGCTGGAGACTCCCCTGAAGAAGCGGGAGAAGAGCCATGATCCCATGATCCCCATGACCTCCATTTACTACGTGTTCGTTCGAATACTGTGACGGCTTCAGGAGGCAAATCGATGCGCCACTTGGTAGCAGATATGTCGAGAATCCGTAGTGTACGTCGAGCGCAGAGCCAGCTCTCTGCAATTTCCTCCAAGTTCCGGAGACCGTGAATGATATCTCTCCTGGCGTTCTTCTCTGGTAGATTCAAAAGGTGTATGGTACAAGCAGAGTGAGCAATATAGACCGCGATATTACAGATCTGACGAAATCCGTAGCTGCGTTTATATACGCGAAGTAGCTTGGAAATGGTGGCCGCCGCCTGAGTGCATAGTTTCCGCGGAGAGACGTGTTGGGGAAGAGGCGAGGTTGATTTGGTATATTTCAGGAAAGGGCGGTATAGGTGAATGAAAAGGAGTTGGTAGAACATGCTGCAAGACGAGATGTCAGTAAACATTCCGTTAGAAACATGAAGTACACCTACTGCATAAGCAGCACCTGCGGAAGTTGCCCCTCTTTAGGGTCCATTTCCTTTGGGACATTCTTTCTCCACGCCTCGAGGCGTGTGTGCACTTCACTGAGTTTCTTCAACTCCGCTTGTTTGGAGGGTGGTCTCTCCAAGGGTTGAGGATGATAAAAGAACGTTAGGAGATCGCTGCTGATTTCACAGAGTTTAGAAATCTGCAAGGCTACAGCTCGTGTCCTTGCAGCTTGTGTATGGTCTTGGATGGGACCATCATCAGTATACGGCGACCAAGTTTCCGCATCCTCTGACGGGAAGACATCGAATTTTTGGACAGTGATATTCGATGGAGATAGCTGCGGTTGTCGACCAAGGTAATTGGACCAGCACCTAGTTTCAAGTTAGTTTTCAAGTTGAATAGGTATTTGGGAACACTGACTTATCAAATAAGAAACACCCCCAGAAGGTTATTCGTCGTGCATCTATCTCCTCTTCACTCAGAGTGTTGGCACCTAGACTGGTAGGATCCACGTTCAGACCGAGATCATAAGCCATGCGAAAGCTCATCCCACTGTAGACCCATCCTTTGCCTTCTCGACCACAGCCTGCCTCTCTAACGGACATTAACGCGAGAGCCTGTACTGTGCATAACTTGGCTTTCTCGTGCTCATCATGTTCCAAGATTAGTCTCTTAGCCTCCTTAAAGAAATGGTCACCCGCTGTCGCCGAATCTTTCGGATCTTCACGTGCTCCCTCCCAAGAACTAAAATGGCAACCGAGAGCCAATATGGCATTAACGAGTAGAGATGAGCAATATTGACTTGGCCTGCCTCGAACATAATCTCGATAGAAGAGCTCCTTCGACAGCGTGGTAAAGTAAGCGTAGTGCCATGTGAAGTACATCGTCATGAGATGGCCAATCAATTGTTCGTCATTGGTGACTCTCGTCCATTGAGTAACAGAGAAATCACTCTGGAGGCCAGTGCCAATCAAGGCAGAGTCGAATTCCTCCTCTGGCTCAGATCCCGGAGGGAGAAATATGAGATTCGAAGTTCCTCCGATAAACTTCACCGAGCCGTCGAGCATGAGCTCGCTCATTTTGCCTGCTAGTTCAGCTTCGAATTGATCTGTCTGTATCTCATCCTCCTCTACAGCAGAATCCGCATCATCATTCCCTAGCGGAAGGCCCTGCTCCCGCGCAACTATTGACTCTGCCACATCTTCCAGGTTGTCGCATGACCGTATCTGCCGAACGAGATCGAACGCCTCCTCCTCGTCGTAGTTGAGTATGGCCTGAACGAGTGTCTGCAATGTTGTGTTTCGAGTCCTCAGATTATCGATGTCTTTTTTGTAGACGCCTTTGCGGCGATGATCGGAATTGGGGTCGTAAATGCCTGCGACAAGTTAGCTCCACCGATCTGATTAGCTAGACATACGCAACAACAGATACATACATGGAGTATGGTAGACTGAAGAACAAGCCGCGCAGCTAGGCAGATTTCCGTCGCACTGGTACTGTCAGTATAATGAAAGAGCTCCATAAACCGGACAGATCGGAAAGCGCGGACTGACTTTGGATTTTCTCCTGCGGCATGCAATGCATGCGGTGCTCACGCAGCGTCTCTTGGCGACTGAGCTTGCTCCAGAGCCTTTCCCCTTGCTCTTCCCTTGTGTATTTTCACCTCGAGATCCCGCGCGAGTTCTGGACGTCGGTGCTGAACTCTCATCGCCGCTGCCCGCACGAGCTCCGTCCCCCGGCATTCTCAAAGGCACAGTATAGCAACCTCAGAAGACAAAGACGTTGACAGCTGACTATCGACGATATGTGGCATTCTCAATCGGCTTCTCCATCAACAACCATAAATATTCTGGAGCTACACGATCGCGGACGTCCGACTGGAATAATAAGCGCAAAAAAGTTCGGCGATAACGAGCTGCGGCGCAAAGTGATAAGAATCGAGCGTCTGTGCGGAAGGAAGTAGACTTCCGGGGTCTCTCCTGTCAAGATAGAAATAGAATCGTCTGGACCGTGCGACTTTTGAGGCTTTGATAGATATCAAAATCAGTGCATGCAACAACCCCGCGGTACGGGAGACCGATGGCGGAGGTGGAGCCTGAAGGGAGCGATATTAGATGTGCCGCTAAGTATCTACCCCGGGAACGGACGATTTCCCAGTAGACAGAAAGGATGAGGGATCAATAATTGGCTGACAGTGATGCTGAGGCACCCACGACGGCCAATTTTGATATCTCTCGCTGAGCCATCGTCGAGTGCCCGCGATGGTTAGTTAATGAGTCTTGCTGTAGTTATGTGCTGACTAAGGTCATTGCCGCGATCTCGGACTGGCTCTTCATCTTGCGAACTTTTTTAAGGTTCACGCCGATGGCGATTTGAGAGCTGGTGGATGTTTCTAGTGGTTATTTGATATTTTTATATAGCTAACATTTGACATCGATTCTCCGTTGTCGTAGTATTTCCCAGTCACCCATTTCTCAATAATCACACGAAGTATAGTTACTAGTTTGTAATATTCTCTTATCAGGCCGGTGTTGAAGTTGGACGAGAGACTAACTATATCCTTGCTTTTACAGAAGACGCACTGACGAACGAGTATGCAGGAATTCTCTTATCTATCGCCATACCCCTGCAGCTTCTGCAGAGACTCATTGGACATGCCAAGAAATGCGATATCAACGTCAATTTGATAATTCCATGGCAAAGTCTGGGCAGCGATATAACAAGACCTCTGATAATTTGAAAACTCTCAAGTTGAATCATGTTTGGGTTTTACTATGGCACAGAGAAGTCATTTCATTCTTGCCAGAGTGGGTTGCAAGAAGGTGTATCAACCAAGTCCATGCAACCGTAACAACCTTCCCGAGAACGGGTCTGTCCATCTACTAATGACTGCGCTGCGATGCCCATATTTCTACACTTTGGTCTCGATACATCTAAGGCAGAGTCTCCATTCTCGACATATGACGCGTTTATCCCGCTTTTGTAGCGTCTCCTGAGCAAACACTGAATGCAAGTTGATGTACAGAGCCCTGATGTGTTCTTTGAGGCCATCAACATACGGAATCGAGGAATCTCACAGCTTCCCGAGCGCTACATAGGCAAAAGCCGTAACTATTGCTTGCCGGCTCCCGAATCCCGAGCTGAGAGACTGACCGTGAAGGAAGTTGTTGAAGACGCACTGCTGTCTAAGCTCGCAGCGTACATCCGTAACATCACCGATGGCGTCGACTCCGCGTTTGTTTACCAGGCACTAGACACGAGCGCCGGAAGGATCGTGTGTTTTACCAGTGAGATTTCACAGCATAAAAAACCGGCACAGATCCTCAACGGTTTTATTCAATAATACTGGATTCGATTCTGCAACCAATCGCTTCCGCGTCGAGTGGTAAGCTACTCTTCTAGCACGGAGGGCGCACAGTGCAGAAAGTGGCCCTGGTAAATCATAATTGTAAAATATTTGCTCTTTCAACTTCTTTGAGTCTTTCTCCTAAGCGCGGAACGTCGGTTACACCCGGAGGGGCATGGCGGGCGATCTCCGTCTAGATCAACGCGCTAGAAAAGTTCCACGTGATTCTTTTTGTGTATGTATTTTATTATGGCTGATTTCTCAATTCCGAATTAAGCGCGGCTCATTGGGTCCATAATTGTGGAATAGACACGTGTGTTGTCTTATCGTAAGAATCAGATAATGTAGACCGCTTTTAATCACCTCCCCCTCTCCAAAAAAAAAGAAAGAAAGAAAGAAGAAGAAGAAGAAGAGAAAATTGGCCCTGTAAAGTAGTAGATCATATCAAAATTCGAGACCTGTGAATAATACCCCAACTATCTTCAGTGTTGGGCGGGTTCCCGTTTCAGATGGATTGGTCAAAAAATCTTCTCTTCTTCTACGGTGAGACAAAGTGCAATAATCGAGGCTGGGTCTACTACTCCGTTATAATTAACCGAGTTCCCTTTTTTTTTTCGGGCATCGAAATCGGCCAGTCTTGGATGATCAAATCATCAAACTGACCGCTCACGGCACCTGCAATGCGGGTTGGTACCTGCAGGGCCCTCATTGTTGTCGGCCTTTCAGTCGCCCGTTCAGGCACCAGACTCAGGCTATCTTACGTAGCATTGGATCGACGTGTTTTAGTATGGATTACTATGAGTATCGACTGTCTGAAAGATAAACCCTGCGTTGTAAGGTGTATTACGTTACTCTACTCTATTGATTGCACCCATGATCTTCCAGAATACATAGTTGACTATGCAGGGCAAGGGTCGTGTGCCCGCACAAAGAAAATTGAACGTCAATACAGTAATAAAATAATTTTAGCACAGCTATGAAAAGAAACGAAACAGGGGTCCATCAACGGCCCAGATCTCGGGGACTAAACGGTGAGATCGTGAAAATCTTTGTCCCGTGCTCCGGCGTTGAAGGAACCGAGATGGAGACGGATTGGTAAGAGAAATCGCCAGGTTGGGTATGTCCGGGCGAAGTAGTCCTAAGTGATTTGATGCTCCACCGATAGAAGAAGGCGTGGGAGAGAAGATAACTACGCCGTAGTTAGTTTAGTTTAGCTCTGCTGTATCTACCAGTACTATTGGTTTCCCCAAGATAGAGAAAAATCCCCATGATTGACCATCTCCCGACGCCACGGGAAACTCTGCCCGGACGCCTCCGACAGGCCACCCGCGTCATGACCCGGAAATCGGTATCGCCGCTGTTTTGATACCGCGCCGGTTTTGCCGTACCATCCCAGTACAGTACTCTACTCATCATGTAAGCAAAGATAGGCCAATAGCCGGCCCGCTATTGCCCGTGACCCCCATCCCTAGCCATGGGTGGGAAGCGTGGAATACGTTTCCTACAGAGTCGGTACAAATAACAGTGCAGTCTCGTACTCGTAAGGTACAGTACATGCGTGACACACTGCCCAAGGCAGAGATCATACTGTACATCCCCCGTTGTCACTGATGCAGCCAGCCTTATCTCGGCCTTCAAATCGGTCTCCATTCCCTCCCTCCCCCATCCCATGACACGCTGTCCCCCTCTTAGTTACGCTGTCTGCTTCCACTTATTGCTAAGCATCATCTGCTGTTCCCTCGTCACTGGCGAATCCCCCAACCACTCGCATAATCGAACAACGGACATCCGGAGTGCCTTACTCAGGTCGTGTGCCCTACGTGATACGTCCGCTCTGAGAGACGACACCGACCGCCTGCCAACGCAGCAGCGGTGACACATACCTCTTCATCTGGCTCTCACCTCGGGCCCCTTCACCTTCATAGCAGTCCATTCCTCCATGCTTTTAACTCAGACTGTCAATCGGGGTGCCTTGCCAGGCGAGAAACGCCGCTTTCTATATTCCATCTCGAAACCATGATGGTCCCACGGTCTTTCCTCTTCAGCTCTGCCTCGTCCCAGAAGAGCGCGAAACAAGATGCAAAGGAGTACAGTCCCGCTCCCTCAACACCTCGAAGGAGCAGCTCCCAGTTGCGTGAAAATGACCCTCGTCTCCAATTTCCTACTGCGATCAGTCCCGATCTCCCGTCCGTCACACATACGAGCCCGGTGGTGATCCCACCAAAGCGAGCTCCGAGGAGAACGCCAGTTACGCCCAACAATAGATCTCGAAACACCCGGAATGGCTACGGTACTCGTGTTCGGTCACCGTCTACGAACAGTGACGCGAAGGTTCCGGCATCGGTTGCCACGCTCTTAGAAGTCACTGCGATTCCTCTCCCGCGGAGGAGCTGGTCCCTCCGCAGTTCTCGGAAGCTACCGCCAGGAAACCATGTGGAGGACTTTAGCAGACTGCTAATGGAAGGTCTTGAGCCTCGAGATGAGGGCAAGACTATCATTGATGGTTCTGCGTCCACTACGTTGGATGTCTTGCTCAGTCCTCCAGATTCGGATAACGAGAAGTTTATGTTTGGCAATGACTATGAGCCTGGGACGCCATTATCGGCCCGCTCGTTGTCTTCTGACTCGACGCCTTCACTAGACCATGATCTCGATTCCTACAGTCCCTCAGTGCTTCCCGTGACGCCACCTGCGATCAGCCAGAAGAATCCGCTGGAAAAGCGACTCAAGCAGCTTTCTCCCGTGGAGGAATGTGCGTCCGATCATCCTCTTCTGGACGTTGAAACCATCGATCCTCTGGATCAGGTGCTGGTGGAGGCTGACGTGCTTACTCCTACATCTCCCAGTCCTGCCGTGCCTAAACGGACGTTCCCACGACTGAGCTCGACCTTCAAGTCCAATCTGACCGCATCACTTCGGGCCATCAAGTCTGCAGCTCAGACGGTGTCCAACTTTGCTACTCCGTCAGTTCAATCAGAGGACTTCCTCACGCGGTCATTATTCACGATCGCTCCAGAGCTAACGGACGATCGGCGTCCACGTCTCATGGATGAGCCACCTTCTGCAGAATTGAGGCGCTATCTGAATCCTATCAATGGTTCTCCGGCGGAAATGCATGTATATCATGAACCCCACGACCTCCCCGGCGCGTCCCACAAGTGTCCTGTTTCGATCCAGATGCAGACTTACCAGCGTTCTGGTGGTAAAGGGGAAGGTGGATTTAGCGTGGTTACTGCTGATGATGGCGATGCACCTTTCGACCCGGAGATCCCTCCAATGGCGCGGCAGCGCGAGCCTCGCGAAAACAGCGACTTCCTGCGCATCGTCGTGCTGGAGATGAACATGCGACGCAGCGGCAAGCTCCGTGACGACATTCCAACCAGAGCGCGTATTTGGCTTCCTCCGCGGAAAGTGAGTACGAGCCAGCTCTCGCCTAATCTCTACGGAACGGGTGAGAATGTCGTCCCGCAACGATGGATCGGCGTCTCCGTGGGTGTCTATGAATGAGATGATTTTGGTCGAACAGGGGGTCATGATATCCTACATAATGTCTGGTGACTTTCTAATTTTTTTCTCCTTATTTTGAAGCTTCTACAGCAGGGCGTTGGGATGGGTACATAGCATCGTGGACTGGGATCTTCATGAGAAGCATCGGTTAAGGCGCGATCGTTTGAGCATTTCTTAGCATACAGTTTCTCTTTCGGCGCATGCTGCTCTCTGGAAGAGCTCAAATGGCAAGGCTTTCACTAGCTATCAGATGTACAGTAGTAATATAATCTACAACAAAAGAGCGCTTGTTCCGTAATAAATCCAGATAACTGACTACATAGTTAGTTATCGGTGACTGGCTAATAACACTGAACTTAGGTGACTCCCCACTTTTGAGCGGACAAAAGTGTATCTTCCAGCTGCTCCATCGCCTCCCGCCGGCTTCGTTCCTGCCTTAGCATCGGCTCCCCTCATTCTGGCCCCCAAACTTTCGTTCAGTCATCAAGAAAGACGCTGCCTACGACCCGTCAGGTGCTCAGATGATAAATCAGTTATTGAACGCTGGGGACAGAGTCGTGGATGATTTAACAGGGGAGTTTGTTAACCCCTGCGACTCAGTAAGATAACCAATGTACTCCAGAGGTATCACACTGAATATCGCATTAACCAGCTCAGAGATAGGCCATTATCTCATGCTTGACATGAACGCTCGGTCTTCGTACAGTCCTGGGTTTATAAATAAACAAAGAGCCATCCAATGACGCTTCGATAACTATCATACCCCGGTTCTAATATCTGACCCGCACGATCGAGAGATCTTAACTATACACGGTTACGCTGTATACATTGGAACCCCGCCTGTTCGCAGATTCAGCCACCATGAAATGCTCTCAGCTATTACTAGTTGGCTGCGTGCCTACGAGGCTGAGAGAGGCTCTGCAATGCACAGCCCTGTTGATGGAGTTTTTAACCATGCTCACTCCCACTACGTGCAGAACTTTGTTGACATTGTCAACTTCTAAATCACGATGCATAGTCATGACCAGGATACGAGCCTCTCCGCGGCGCGGTATACAGTTGGGTGGATATGTGCCCTGCAAGCAGGTTATGAATGTGCCTGTCGGATGTTAGACGAGAAACTTGATGGCCCCAGCATCAACGAGGCCAACGACAACAACACGTATGTATTCGGTCGCATCGCTGGCCATTATGTGACCATAGCTTGTTTGCCAGCTGGTATATACGGTACCAGTTCGGCAGCCGCTGTCGCGAAAGACATGGCTCGCTCATTCCCCAATCTGCAGTTTGTCTTGATGGTTGGAGTCGGCGGTGGTGCACCCACGCCTGAAAGAGACATCCGCCTGGGCGATGTAGTGGTGAGCCAACCGCAAGGAACGCTGAATGGAGTTGTACAGTATGATCTGGGAAAACAGTTACCAAACAACTTATTCCAGAGGACTGGAGTTCTTAATTCCCCTCCAGCTGTGCTCCTGGGCGCAATACCTGAGATTCGCAGACGCCACAATGATCCTCGCAGAACGGATCAAATCGCCCAACATATCAGACGCATGGATGATATGCCAAAATATCGACGACCGCAACATGACATGCTCTATAATTCTGATTACCTGCACCAAGGTGGAAAGACGTGCGAGTGCTGTGCAGACGATCAACTCGTACAGCGCGTTGACCGTTCATCAAATAGCCGAGAAGTGTCCATCCACTATGGGATCATTGCTTCCGGAAACTCAGTAGTAAAGGATCCCAGGATAAGGGATAAATATGCAAAAGATCCCGATCTAAACATACTCTGTTTTGAGATGGAAGCAGCCGGGGTGATGAATAACTTCCCGTGCCTTGTGATCCGTGGTATCAGCAACTATTGCGACTCGCATAAAAACGACGAGTGGCACAATTATGCTGCTTTAGCGGCGTCGGCTTATGCGAGGGAGCTGCTCTTGGTTTTAAAACCAAGGAAAATTCATGTTTTGCCTTCATGGACTGAGGCTCCGGAACAAGGTACGTCGTTCCTTCTTTCCTCGAGGAAATGCTATGCACCGCGTCTATTCCTTCCACATCACAAAGTTCATTCATGAATCACGCTAACCCAGCTTCATAGTAAACGATAGCATATCCAAAGTGAATACATCCGTTGAACGTTTAGAAGAAGGACGTTTATGGGAGGATATCAACAGATGGATGTCAGCTCCAGATGTCTCGACCAACCTGAACAATGCCATCAGTAAGCGATTCCAAGGAACTGGATCGTGGCTTCTCAACTGCAAATCTTTCCAGGAGTGGAAATTTGGCAGTAAGAGGGCCCTTTGTATCTTTGGAAAACCAGGTTGTGGCAAAACCATCCTCAGTTCAACAGTTATCGAACACCTCCACGCGGAGGCAGATCGATCTTCAGAGGTCGTTCTTGAATTCTTTTTCGACTTCCGAGACATTAACAAGCAGACCGTTGATAAAATGACTCGCTCTCTGATCATGCAATTATATACCGCATCTGATACCTCTCGCGCAGAGCTCGAAGGATTGTTTTCCAAGTGCAACGATGGCTACCTCCAGCCCCCCAAAAAGGCTCTATTCGACACCCTGGTAAACATGCTGAAATGCGGCACCAAAATAAAAGTTGTAATCGATGCTCTGGATGAATGCAATGAAAGAGGCGAACTTATTGAGTGGACGCGAAGACTCATTGCTCTTTCAAATACAACAACTAGTTTCATCTTCACCAGCCGCCAGGAAGAAGACATCACGTCAGGTCTCAAGAGCTGCATCTCAGAGGATGACTGGATATGCATACAGCAGGGCCCGGTCGACGAGGACATCCGCTCCTACACTCGCGGAATCATCTATGGAGATAACGAGTTCCGCCGGTGGCGATCGAGGCCGTCGATGCTAGAAAGTATTGAAGTCGAGATTATGAAAAAGGCCAATGGAATGTATGGACGGCCTCCAGCATATTATCTGTGTTCAGATTGTTTCTAATACATCCTTTGCTCCAGGTTTCGATGGGCAGCGTGTCAACTTGACGTTCTGAAAGACTGTATCAGTCCTAGAGATCTGAAGGACTCTCTCGCATCCATGCCCGAGACACTGGACGAGACATATGCTCGGATTCTCCGAGGAATCAAAAAAATACATCGTGCAGATGCTATACGGATTCTACAGTTCCTGGTTTATGCAGACGAGCCCTTGACAGTGGAGCAATTAGTCGACGCCATGGTTGTCGACCTCTCTGGTGATGGCCATTTTGATCCTGACATGCGGCTACCGGTTCCCGAAGAAATCTTGACAATTTGTTCGAGTCTATTGCAAGTAGTGCCGAAACGTGAGATGAGAATTGTTACGGGCGGCCCCCAAAGGCTCACACGAATGGAGGTTCATCTTGCCCATTTCTCAGTCAAAGAGTATCTGTTATCGAATCGTGTCGAGGAGACGTGTCTGCCAGGTCTACGAAGTGTCGAGGCGAGAATGGCGATCGCGCAGGTTCTATTGACATACACGGTACACATTGGCCGTGATGTCCCGAAGAAGGATATAACATGTTTTACTCGCTCATACTTAGGCGCCCGGCCACATATACCTGGTCCATTATTTCATGAACTTGACTTCTCATTTCCTCTCGCAACATACGCTGCATCAAATTGGCTGTCTTATGCAAGATCTGTAGAAGATCTTTTGCTGGACCGGATTTTGCAATTTTTCTGCGAGGATACAGAGGCCTTCAACAAATGGTGCCTTTTCTATATAGAAGATGAGCATATACACTATTTCCACAATCCAGGCCCATTGTACTGTGCGTCGAACGCTGGGCTCATCCGGACTGTACAAGCACTGTTACGAAAAGGAGCTAATGTCGATGGAAACAGCACTGAAACAGGATTTTCTACCCCACTCGGTGCTGCTTGTTATCGGGGTTACGAGAGCATTGTGAGAATCCTGCTTAAGCACGGAGCTGACCCTAATCGAAAATCATATGGCTACCGTTCATATCCGCTAGAGCTTGCAGCGGAACAAGGTCATGCCAAGATTGTTCAACTTTTAGTTGATTGTGGAGCAGATATCAAGCTGCACAATGAACTCAGGAACAGTGCAATTGAGGCTCCTGCGCAAGACGATCACCAAGAAGTAGTCCGCACATTGCTTCGTCTTGGAGCTGGCGTGAACGGATATGATGGGAATTCAGGCGCTGGTCTGGTCAATGCCTCAGAAAATGGCCACCAACAGATGGTCCAGATTCTGATTGACCACGGCGCTGATGTGAATCTCCCCGGTCCCTATGGTACTGCAATCGCTGCTGCTTCTCTGAATGGCCATAAGAGCGTTGTACATCAGTTGCTGCAGAACGGAGCTGATATAAATGTACCTGGAAGCATTGGCACTGCAATTTCGGCGGCTGCAATGGGTGGGCATGAAGATATTGTTCGAGTATTGCTCCGCCACGGTGCTAATGTCAATATCCCAGACGACTCCGGGCGGACCGCTCTTTTACATGCCTCTGAAGCAGGACATGAAGAACTCGTGCAGTTGTTACTCGAACATGGAGCCGATGTGAACATAAGTCATCACGGTGAAACTGCGCTCACAGCGGCTGCTTCAGGCGGACATGAGAAGATTGTACGGACGTTGCTTCTTCATGGAGCCCGCGTCAGCGTTGGAGGGGATATTATTACCGGTACACCCATTCAGGCTGCTGCTGGGAGCGGACACATTGGAATTATCCATCTTTTGATTGATCATGGCGCTAGAGTAGATGGAGTGCATGGCAGCAGCGCACTCCGATCCGCTTCTGCAGGAGGCCAGCAAGAAGTTGTCCGAATGCTACTGTCCCACGGCGCCGACCCCAATGCAAGAAATTCTGACAGTGGCACTGCGCTCCAGTCAGCAAGTTCCAACGGACATACGGATATAGTTCGGTTGTTAATTAACAGTGGAGCAAATGTCAAAGCCGAGAATGATCTCGACCCCGAAGGCACAAGCCCCTACTATATCATCCATAATGCTCTTCATAAGGCAACATCGGGTGGCCATGGAGACATAGCCCATATTCTTATTGACCATGGAATCGACGTCGATGCCCATAATCATCGACATGAGACTGCACTCCAGGTCGCCTGCAGTAAGGGAAACAGAAACCTCGTCGAACTCCTCATCAGCCGCGGTGCCGATGTAACCATCCAGGGTGGCAGGCAAGGAAGGCCTCTCAGTATAGCCTGCATCAAAGGCTTCCAAGAGATAACACAGATCTTGATTTCCAATGGAGCTGATGTCAATGCACCCGACAGTGTTTACGGCACCGCTCTTATCGCCGCCTGCACTCGAGGACGCACTGATGCCATTGCTCGAATGTTGATTGAGCATGGCGCTGATGTCAATGCCCAGGGTGGCAGACACGGATGTGCTCTTAAAGCTGCGACTCATGCTCCTCAGAGCGAGGGACTTGTTCAGCTTCTCCGTGACAGTGGCGCCATCATGGTACATGGGGAAAAGGAAGTCATCACGTAATCTGGGAGGATGTCTTGAAGAGACATGATAAATCGCCAAAGGCGACGGCATTTGACACCCACAGGATCTAGCATGTTGAAAGCCTCGTACTACCTACTTCGGTACAACATCTCTGAACATCCAGACTAGTTATCGCAACATCTCTCTCCTCAATTGGAAGTTTGGTCTATTGGATAATTGATACGAAAACCTTCGTTGGGACAAACTGGCTCTATATATATACATCTATCTAAAGACGTTTCAGATAACACCCTGTACAGAAGGCGCCACAATAGTCACGCCAAGTCAATAACAATATTCCTACTACTGCTTCTGCCGCTCCCACTTCAACTAAATACTCTCTATCTAGAAAGAGACCTAGAGCGGTCACCACTATCGCTCCTTTGGCGAACACAGTCCAGACAATCACGAGCACGTGATCACACGGACCGGTTCAACTTGGACGCGCCATGCAAGTACTTGCCTGCATAACGGAATCGAGGGCGCGATCAACTTCAGGAACCACCAGGAACTTAACCTAGCGAATCACGTATTACGATCCATCTTGCCCTTTTTAAGATAAGTTCTTGTATCGGCAGGGCCCAGTAATCGGTCATTTTACCCTGGCATCTGGAGAGTCGCGGTTGTTTACATACGGTGGCTCAAATGCCTCCCAGGAAGCGCAAGTCTGAAGCTACGGCGGCGGTTGTAGATGAGATTCCCAAAAGGACACGGAGATCTCTTCGAGGTGCTGCGAGAGCAGAGTCGCCGAAAGGGGTCAGTTCAGTTGAGAAAGGTTTGAGATTTCCTCCGGGACGGCAAGATTTGGTTTATTCCGGGTATATTTTGCGAGGTTCGTCCCCAATGCTGATTGTAATGTCGAATTAGAAACGAAAGCTACTGCCGCTAAAAGTGGAAAAGATCTTTCTGGGGAGAAGTCTGAGGTACAGTTAGACCTGTTCCCTTCAGCAGAGTATAGCATCTGACGATAAGTTCCAGTCATCGACGAAGCCAAAGGGTGGTAAAAAGACGGAACAGAAAGCTAATATCGACCGAGATGACGAGGGCGATAATAATCGCTCCTATTGGCTTATGAAGGCCGAACCCGAGTCACGCTTGGTGAAAGGAATAGATGTGAAATTCTCCATTGACGACCTGCAGGCTGCTGAAGAGCCAGAAGCCTGGGATGGTAGGTTAAAGCGGAACCATATTACGGCCGACTCCCTGCTAACGTTAAGCTGCTAGGGGTGCGCAACTTTGTCGGTATGTTATGCGTGTAGGTTACCACGACTGTGGCTTACAGGGAAACAGCACGGAACAACATGCGAAATATGAAGAAGGGAGACTATGCATTCTTTTACCATTCCAATTGCAAGACTCCTGGTATAGTTGGGATGATGGAGATTGTCGAGGAGCATTCTGTCGACGGTGCGCATAAGTCGAGTTGGCACTGCTTGAGGAAAGCGCTAATCGGACGATATAGAATCGGCGTTTGACCCAGCCCATCCTTACTTTGATCCGAAGTCGAGCCGCGAGAAACCGAAGTGGGATGTGGTCCATGTTGAGTTCAGACGGAAGTTCAGCCGAATGGTCAGTCTCAATGAGCTGAAAGACCATGGCAAACCTGGAGGGCCGCTGGAGAATCTTCAGATGTTGAAGCAGTCGCGCCTCAGTGTCTCTGCAGTAACTGCTGAGGAGTGGAGGTTTATCATGGACCTTGTCGAGAAAGAGGAGGCTACTAGCTGAAGACAGGAAGTAGTCGTCGTCCTATCCGAGCCAGCATATAGGGCAAAGGGAATAATCCAGGCTGGGTCGAGCAGATGCGGATATCTCTCCGATCCATACTCGAAATCGTTGGTGGTTGGAAGCCATCTTTTCCATCATACTCGTCCGTAACCTGCATTTCTAGTGGGCGTCCAATATATAGGAAGGAACTCGTGCAACCATCCCTGTCTTACTCCGGACGCAGAGCATAGAACATGACGGGGAAGAGACCGAGGCTTTTCGGAAAGCCCAACTGCTCTTCTGTCTTTATCAAGAAGAGTCCAGCTTCCTTGAACAGATGTTTGAATTTGTCATCTGTTCGCGTCACGCTACTGTCCACCTCGTCGTAGATATCCTCACCATCTGCGTCGGTAGACACGTTCTCCTTGATCACTATCAGACCTGATTCGGACAGGGCGTCTTTACATCTCAAGAGATATGCTACTAGCTGTGCGTCCGTCAGATGCCCCACGCACCACTGGTTCCATATCAGATCGTAAGTCTTGGTCGGCGTCCACTGCTCGAGTCCTGTAACGTAGATGTCGCCCACCCTGCCCTGCTGTTTGAGCTGCCCATCTCGTATAACACGAGCGAAGCTGTCGACTGGTTCGACGATGTCTACCACCTCACAGGCATTGCTTAGAAACCCGTCGGTCACACGCCCGATGCCCGCACCGCAGTCCACGCCAAGGGGCAGTTTTCCGGGTTTGATGGATGGTAATACACGGCGAAGCTTTGCGAGAAAATTGGCAGATCCGCGTAAATCGATGCGGGAGATCTGCGGGAAGCCACCCAGCATACCGTTGACATTGGGGGAGACTGAGCTCCAGTAGCGGATGGACGAGGCGTGGTCGATTTGGGCATCGGGGGCGGTAGTAGCTGCGTTATCGGCCATGGTGTCTTTCCGGGACCTTGGACCTTGGACCTTGGGGAAGATATGGGCGCCAGTGGGAAAACGAGGAGCGTCTGGAGGGCTGGGGGGGATGAGGAAATGAAATGAAATGGTCCTTTCTATTGCCTGGGAAGAGTAAGTGTATCCGACCGCGGGAGGAGAATCTCTCTCTTAGTGGGGTTCGAATCGAGAGTTTGGCTGGTGGGGGAAACGCGAAGGGGAGCCAAAAGGAACTGATCAGATCCGAACTGCTGCTTGCATCACTTGGGTAATCCGAACCGGACTAACTAACTAACTAGTTATCTGGGATTTTGCTTATCAAGATTCAGAGTTAATTCATTAGTATTTAATGCCCGTCTCGCGCTCGTTCTGGCGGCTCCAGGTCTGCCCTGTTGGAGTATCCGCACTGAAGACATTCCCTACCTTCAGAGCTACAGCTTCGATTCCACGTCGTAAATTCCACGAAATGGCCGGTCTGTCTGTCCAGCTGAAGGCCCCCAATGGGCGCGAGTACACCCAGCCCATTGGTCTCTTCATCAACAACGAGTTCGTGGCGTCCAAGTCCGGAGCAAAGATCACGTCAATCAATCCTACGTTAGTAATCCGTGTGTGACCTCATAGTATAGTCGGGATCTGCTCTAACGATAAACGGACAGGGACGAATCTGAGATCACGTCCGTCTATGCTGCTGGTGCGGAGGATGTCGACCTTGCCGTCCAGGCTGCTCGCAAGGCACTCAAGGATCCGTCCTGGAAAGACTTGTCGCCGACGGACCGTGGCTATCTGATGAACAAGCTGGCCGATCTGGTTGAGAAGCACCAGGAGACGCTGGCCACCATTGAAACCTGGGACAACGGTATGATGCCCTCCTGAGTATTGGTACTGCCATGACATAGTTACTTACGCTGTTGTTCAGGAAAGCCATATACCGTCGCTCTGGGCGAGGATCTCCCCGAAGTCATTAGCACCCTGCGGTATTATGCCGGTTGGACAGACAAGATCTATGGCCAGACCATCAGCACAACTCCCGCAAAGTTCGCATACACCCTTCGCCAGCCCATTGGCGTTGTCGGCCAGATTATTCCCTGGAACTACCCGCTTGGAATGGCTGCTTGGAAACTGGGTCCTGCCCTCTCGTGCGGAAATACAATCGTGATGAAGGCGGCCGAGCAGACTCCCCTGAGCATCCTCTACCTGGCCACTCTGATTAAGGAAGCTGGCTTCCCTGCTGGTGTTGTCAACATCATCAACGGCCATGGAAGAGAGGCCGGTTCCGCCCTTGTGCAACACCCCAGTGTTGACAAGGTCGCTTTCACCGGTTCCACTGCCACTGGACGTGAGATCATGAAGATGGCCGCTGGAACCCTCAAGAACGTTACCCTTGAGACCGGTGGCAAATCTCCTCTGCTTGTCTTCGAGGACGCAGACCTCGAGCAGGCCGCAAAGTGGGCACACATCGGAATTATGTCTAACCAGGGTCAGATCTGCACTGCAACCTCTCGTATCCTGGTTCATGATTCGATTTACGATAAGTTCGTGGCTCTGTTCAAGGAGGTCGTTCTGACGACTAGCAAGGTCGGCGATCCCTTCTCGGACGAGACTTTCCAGGGCCCCCAGGTTACAAAAGCACAGTATGAGCGTGTGCTCTCATACATCGAGAGCGGAAAGTCTGAGGGTGCTACGCTCGTCACCGGCGGCGAGCCATACAAGAATGTCGGAGACGGCAAGGGTTTCTTCATTGCCCCTACCGTGTTTAGCAACGTCAAGGATAACATGCGCATCTACCGCGAGGAGATCTTTGGCCCATTCGTCGTCATTGCCAGCTTTGGAAGCGAGGAAGAAGCAGTGGCCAAGGCCAACGACAGCACCTACGGTCTTGGAGCGGCCCTGTTCACGAGGGACATCGAGCGTGCTCACAGAGTGGCTGCAGAGATTGAATCTGGCATGGTTTGGATCAACAGCAGCAACGACAGTGACTTCCGAGTTCCCTTTGGTGGCGTTAAGCAGAGCGGTATTGGACGTGAGCTCGGAGAGGCTGGCCTGGAGGCATACACACAGGTCAAGGCCATTCACGTCAACATGGGAACGAAGCTGTAAAAGTGGTGATGTTTTGGATATCTTGCATGTAACGATGTACTGAAAACTCATGATACTATATATCAGCACGAACCGCAATCCTGTGGACATTGGCCGCAGCTAGATTGCGACTTTTAATATACTGAGGGCGATTTATCAACCAAATATGTATGACCGAATAGCATATTTCCTTGGATTATATACTGCATAATTATTCTCGTTACAATAGGATCTAAGGTCATCTTCCATGATGGACACTGAACGATAGCCTCGCGAATGTAGACCCAATTTGTTACTGGCTGTTATGATGATCTCGGGAAAACTAATAATAAGATGTTGGCCGGGTGGCGCAATGGTAGCGCGTTGGTTTTCGGTTCCTTAGCTAGGTAAAGCCTACCAAAGGTTTGCGGGTTCGAGTCCCGTCTCGGTCGAGAATTATCTCTTTTTTTTCCCTTACCTTTTTTTTTATCCCTGGAGTGTTTAGAAACCTACATAGTGTTGTTGTTGTTGTTGTTGTTGTGGGATAGCATCGTGAGGCTCAGTGTAGATCCGATAAGCTCGAGGATGTCGAGGAATAGGAGGGTAACGTTCGAATCCGGAGCCCAAGGTACCTAACTAGAGCTTATCCTCAAGCTCTGCCTGCGGTGCGGCATTGCTAGCGTAAGCTGCATCTGTAGTTAGATACCAGACAGACGAAGGTTTAGCCTTCTGTAACTATATCTGGCACCGGCTCGCGTGAGTTCGATCTAATAATTAACCACTCGGCAATGAAGACCACAGTAACCACGCCTGGCGTAGTTATATCTAGCACCGTATCATATCCTTGATTCGGGAAAATCACAATATTCTAAACAACAATAATAATAAGGGGAAGAATATCATCATCGCCCGGGAAAAACAAAAGCAAAAAAAAAAATAATCCTCGACCGAGACGGGACTCGAACCCGCAAACCTTTGGTAGGCTTTACCTGTCGAAAGGAACCGAAAACCAACGCGCTACCATTGCGCCACCCGGCCAGTTTCTATTTTTGGAATGGCGATATCGTGATACTTATTGATACATACTTGTTAACGGACGCCAAAGAATCGGAATTACATTGAGCCTACATAGAGTACGGAGTAGAGTTAAAATCTGTGGTTAGGTAGAGAACTAAAAACTTATTTAATTACTATTCCTTACCCTTTGTACTACTTAACTTATCTAGTGTACTGGGGCGAGCGTTGGTTTGCTAGGGGGCCACGTGAGGAGCAAGGGACGAGGCTGTATTTAAAGGAAGACGAAGGACATTCGCTTTAGGAGGACGGGCAATTCTATTCAATGAGTTCAGTTCAGTTCAGTTCCAGTATAGAATAATAAATCAAAGGATTGGCTCGATTAAGAAGGAAAGCCCTATTGACCAAAGATAAATGTTACCTCCAACGCTGAACTTCGCATTTCCAACTGAGAAAGACGCTTTTTGAAACGTTCATAGTTATTGTTCTCGGGATCACCAGTGTAATGTATCTCTGGGGACTATGTTCTATGTATCTGGATGCGGCTCAATATACTGAAGGCTTGTATTATGTAGGTGCAGCTTTTGAACATAAGAAAGAAGTGTCTAAGTCCGGTACGGGAGTAATTGGGCAGAATAATATTATATTGGGACGCGGTTTTCTGCATACTTTCTTGTTCTCTTCCTCGAGGGTCAGGAGCTCGTAGATCCTTAAGTTTAACGTAACGTCCAGAGCATACAGATCGTCGAGACTAGCAGACGGTATAGGATCAAACAACAAGCTGAAAGCTGATACTCGACAGCAAATATGTAGTACGCCGTTTGTGTCGGATGCTAAGGATAAAGGGAATTAGTATACATAACTTCCCTGCATGGTTCGAGCAAGTGGGACTTACTACTTGGTCCTGAGCCACCGTTTCCTTCTGTTATTTCGATATCTATCTTGGGATCGATCCACCGTCTCTTCCAGTATCACCCTCAAGACTTCTCCTCTCTCCCTGTAGTGCTGTTACTCAACGGCCAATCGAACTCAAGCACAGCCTCATTTCCCTCCAAACCCACATCTTTGCCGAGACCAATATCAACACCAAAAACATGACGCATCCGCCACCAGAGAACCTTCCGCTGTCTATCCTTAACAAGAATAACCGGAGCCGATCTCTCAAACTCGAGGAACCAAACCAAGACAGCTTCAATGAGCTCTGTACCACTCTCTCTAGACGGTCCATTCGGAAAAGGCGCATAGAAATGCTCACAGGCTTGAAATAGCTTCTTAAGGATCTTTTCCTTCATGGTTGATAACGCCTTGTCTCGCGAGCGTGGGTATAAATCAAGGTTCCAGAATCCCTTCTCGAGATCGAAGTCACGGTAGAGGTGATGGATTAACCAGAATACGAGTCCGTGTTGGTGTAGGGGAAGATCAGGGTTCATTTGGTGGAATGCGATCACGGCTCGAATGGGGAAGGGTCCCATGTTTGGGGCTGCTGGTGCTGCTGTCGTATGATATCAGTTCCTGTCGTTTTAAGGATGGAGGATAGAAGTCTCACTTCAGATAGTAATGATATGTCTACCTTTAAGGATAGGATAGACGCGCAAGGTGCTGTTGGTTTAGTGAATAATATTAAGAGGATAAGAGAAACAGAGATGACTATTACTATGGGCTTGACTTTTCTCTGTGGGATATTTCTTTGTTGTGCTGAATGTGTTATTGTGATTATATCTGTGGTGATAAGTTACCCTACTGCTTCGTTTGCTGCCTTTCTCACCCCTACAAGTTAATGCTGTTTTACAGGACGCTTCTGGAGGAGATCCTGAGATAAATCAGCAGAATACACCAGGCAGGATACCACAACAGCTACAGTCGGAGACAAGAAGTTTATGACAAGAAATGGAGTCACGAAGAGGAGCGCCAGCTAGGAGGGGATGTGGTCATGCATCGGGACCTGTGGCTAGTATATTGATTTTGCTAACACATCAACCACTGAATAGTCACAAAAATATTGGGAGAATCAAACCCGGTGAAAATTACCGTGCTATGCTTGCTACATAGGATTTGTTTCTATCGCTCAGACTTCTAGTCATGTGGATGATAAGTATCGCTTGTTTATTTGAGAGTCAGGTTACTCCCCACGATATCAGAGAAGCTGCTCAATAAAATCCTAGGATATAATAACATTAGTCGAGCCCGAAAGATACAAGAGCAAGACTTGTCGAATAGTTAGAGTTGAATTAACTATGATATCTGAATTGGATTTCCTCATCCCTCCAGCTCATCACCTGATGTATATGTACCTGAAATTGTGAAAGGTCTGGGACTACACCTTTTCAACTGAATCCTATAATACCTAGCTTTTTTTACATAAACTAGGCGGAGATATACTTTGAGACCTCCCGCTTGAGGTACTTTCCGTCTACATAAGACTGGACCTTGGCCCTTATTATAGTTATGCTCCCAGTTCTAGAGTTTAGTAATCCAAACAGCAGTAACCAACTCTATCAATCATGCATAATCCCATATGAATATTTAATATTGTATTTCCCAGCCTAAAAGCAAGCCATATGTGTAACTGCAGCGTTTGTAACTTTGCGTGAATATGAAGTTCACATCATTGTTCCGCACTGGACCACTGGCTCTCTAGAGACAACTAATAATGCTAGCAGAGACACTTAGAGCGGTAGACCTTGTTGAGAGGACCCCCACATACATTCTACTAGGTAGCGGTCACAGCAGAACCTAGAACAAGGGTACAAGGGTAATATAGCATATTCTGCACGAACAGCTGCAGTGATCTACTCTGATACAGAAGGGCGGGGCGATCTTTTTAATGGACTTTGAAGCTATGCTTCATATAGACATATTCTCTCGGCCTTTCCTCTCTGGGGAATGACCAGGTCGGTAGTTGAACACGGAGGACGGATACACATGCAAGAGATGCGGGTAGGATGCAATCTTAATTAGACCCAGGGGAAAAAGTAGGGGAGTCCACTTAGTTTAGTATATCTGGATTCTGGCTAGTGAGAAAGAGCTATGAGGTCTCACCTTGAGGTAGGGATCTATAGCGGCTGGTACGGAGAATTGTCTTGGCATAAGAGGTCTAATATAAGTAGGACTCTTTGCAGTTTAATTCAAAGGATTTCTTTCTAGCAACCAGTTGGGCGAATTGAGGGAGTGTGACTACGGAGTAGACTGCTGTCCCTTGCCACGGGCTGAAGCATGCCTGAGCGCTTTTGGCAATAAAATCTGCAGTGGGCTTTTTCCTCACGAGCATCCTCATGACTTGGACTGAGAGTCGGTGACATCTCCGTATTTCGACCGGCGTGCTTCTTGGAGGAACGATGGATGCCCGTCATCGGTGAGACAGAGCCCGATCAGAGAGCTAGACTAGCCCCAAACGGTCCCCGGGGATCATCTCAAGACTCAAGGTGATCCAGTAGGGCTCACACTGAGATCCAAGTGGCACTTTCGAGAATTTCAAAGTGATGTTAGCCTTGTGAAAGCCGCGTACTCTGTACGTGCTCCGGGAACGGATGATAGTTAACGAACTATACTCTAATTTTTTATACTGTCGCGCGGTCCAAGTGTTTTCGACAGGGGCATCCATGGCGGGAAGGACAGGTACCGGGTACCCGGGAACACCGAAGCAGACGCTATGCGACACTAAAGGCGCTCCGGGAAGTCGACGCACCTCCGCGAGCCGACCCGGCTATAGCTAGTATGGCTTAGTGATTCGATTAGCCTGATTCCTTTTTTCTCTGATGGAGGCAGGGAAGAGGACAGGTAGCTAGGGGCCCCCGGAGCTGATCTTCCAATCTCCGTTCCCGCAAACGCTAAGTATCTCTGCAGTTGTTTGTGTCTGAGAATCAGGACTCATGATTCCATTCAGATGTATGGTATGTATATACTTCCGTATCTGGGCCAAAAGCTACCAGATCGTGCAAAACGTGGGAACACTTAGCTCTTATCAGTATCATTATTGAATTATTATGGTATTGTTCTTGGTAGCTCCACCCCTTTCGCACGGGGCAGGCCATAGTCCGCCTTGTCGAACGCTCACGGACTCACGGAGCGATCTGCTCGGAACCGCTCGTGGTAGATAGCTGGATCAGGCAGGCAGATCGGGCTTGGAACTTGGAAGAAGTCAGTATACGGAGTCATCACACTAGATATACCATACAGTACGGAGTAATTACTACTAGTAGTAGAGAGTTCTCCCACTGTTTCTCATGGTGGCGGCGGTAGACTAGGTAGTAGGTACCTGCCACCTCGTCTCTCTCTCTCCGAGTTTCTCTCAGCCCATCCAGAGCTCCTTGTCGCATTTCCGCCCCTGGAGAGAGTTGCAGGGTACGGACGCTTTAGTGTCGATGGCAGAGTCAGGGACAACAACGAGTCGTGACAAGCAGTGGTGAACAGATCAAATCACCGGCCAGCAGCGGAAACGAAGGCGCATCGTAGCGCCAGCGCCATAACACATGATCGAGGATGCATGAGGCAGGGATGGTCACCTGGAACCCAATCACGAGGTGTCACCGCCGTCTCTGCCACGATCCAGTCAGGTCCAGTCAAGTCAAGTCACTGTCAAAGTCAACTAACTCATCTCCAAGACCCTTTCCAGAATGCTTATCATCCTGTCCATCGTGCTTCCCCAACAGAGACGCTACAAACATCGAATCTGTCTGTTCCAGACTGGAACAAGTCCGCCAGAAGCATCGCGAAGCGGTGTGTAATCGCCGCTTGGCAAGTGGGAGCGCCGCTATCTCAATTGCGGACAAATAAATCGAATAAGGCCAAGGCGATCTGCAGCGCAGCGCATCCTAATAGTGACTATCGACGATGAAGCTAACTGGTCCAGCGTGGGTCGGGATACGGTATCCCACTATCTACGTGGAATGAGAGCCGCGTACCGAATAGAATGTGCATGGCCCGGTCTGTAGTGTACTTGTTGTTGCGATGTGGGCGGCGGACAGTGTAAGACCCCTACTATAGCACTACTAGATCCTCACACGCGACAGGATTTCCTTCCTTGTCTTTCCTACTATTCTTTGACATGGTCATGGAAGGCTTGTTAACATTGCTTCGTTTTAGCCTCTTTCTCCCGGAACAGAACGGCGTGACGCCCCCCCTTATAGACAAGCAGTTATTAACGGGCCGCTGGAGATTGCCAATCCGGATCAACCCTGGTCGAATCATCTCCCAATAGTGTCCCCTGTGCTCCTTGGAGACAAGGATATTTTGCATGCGCGGATATCGCGTACTGAGAGTATCGTCACCATACAACACATGCTAAGGACCACACGGACTCACTATGATATAATCTCCACAGATGGCCGACGTTTCTTGACCCTTCCACTTCCCGTGCGCTAGAGGAGTTCGGCGAGTCGCCCCGAGGTCTAAACTTACCCACGAGCTGGCTAAAGGTTGCGCTTCAAGTCAAGCTGACACCCCCGCCTTTCGAGCGGCTTACTGGCATAGACTACGGCGGTTACGCCTCAGTGCTCTCTCTGTACTCCGTACAGCGTGTCCCCAGAAGATCGCTGCCAGCAAGGCCATGCTGATGGCATCCGGATCCGTATTGTTGCTACAGTATCAGGTCTTCCGCCACAGCGAACTGTTCGATCCGTCTAGGACAAAATAAGAAAGCTGAGACATGGGCAATCAAAGGTTCATGAGCTCGTGGCCTCTCTCTCACGTATCAGAATGATTTTCGCCCTAACTTAGGGTTGGGAACCGGTCGCTGTGGAGCTGAGGTTCCTGGGGTTCTTCGACCAAGCACATCCGTGTCTGGATGCCCATTGACTCGCATGCTGTGTCAGGAGAATCCTCTTAAAGCTTGCGTTGGTGCCCAACCACGCAATAACCTCAGTGGACTTCTTGTGTTAGAAACAGTTCCAGAGCAGATCCCAATGATCCACTCATCAATGACTTGTTGCCGACGAAAACTGGCAACTGCCCTGGACCCCGCAAGAACACATTGGCTCTGAGACATTGTTCAAGATCATCTGCGTCTTTCTATCCAAGAGATCTCCGCTAAGTAGCGCCCAGGAACAAGATATTCTTAGTGCGAAGGACAGAGAGCCTAGTTTTTGCGTCTCAGTCCCGAATATGAGTTAATTCATTAGGGGCGCTTCTGATGGGGGCGGAGCTCATAACGGTCTTCATCGGCGAACCATGACGGTTTACATGCAAAACATCATGGCTTCTCTGGAGCGAATAACAGCACGTTCCTGGTCAGAATCTTGAGAATCTGGTCATATTTCTCTTTGCATGCAGTGGGCAGTTTATAGTGAAATGCCTCATCAGGGACCAGCTCCCTGTCAAGCAAGTTTCACAAAACTGGAGGGCAAGAAAGAGACATATGGAGACCCGCAAGAGTAGAGAACTGAGCTGTTCTGCTCGGCCACGATGATGAATGATGAAAAGCCCTCTCTCTCTCTCTCTCTCTCGCTTTGGGCTCCGGGGGCGAAGATGGCAGTGACGATACTATTTTTCAGGCGTGGGCTCGACCCTCACCCCCGGCCCTCTCCTGAGGCCTGTTAGTTAGCACCAACCTGTCAGCTAGCGCAGCCTTAGATCCACCGCCGCCTTGTCCCTTACCATGGTGACGGCGCACTTCGCACATGCGTTAAGCCATAAAACGTTGTCGAAGTCGAAGCTTTTGTCCTGCCTGGTCGTTATGTGGCCACTAGTCTCCAACTCATGCCCCGAACCAAGCTGCCTTCCGAATCCCCCGGTTCTATTCCCGTCCCCAGTCTGTACACTGTTAGCTCATAGATGCAGCGCGGCTAGCTCTGGTCGCTACTGTCTGTGGTGATCTTTGACTGGCCCTTGGGCTCTCACCGCTGGAAGTCTTCCAAACTGCTGCATATCTTCTTACAGGCCAAACATCGAAGCAACTAGCGAGTCTTTTCTCTACACCTTTCAATTATCCAAAGAGCCCTTCCAGTCCCTCTGGGATCTTTAGTCGCATTATCAACAGACAAGCAGTCATTGTTTTGCAGCTTGGAAAGATCAGAAGCTTTGAGTCGCATTGAGTGAAAACCGTTGATCCGGTTGGACGCTCAAAAAATCACAGTATATTGATCTCCTTCGCACCGTGGCTGCTCTGGGAATCAGTGTCCTTCCTGTCCCTCATAGCGAATCTCTGAACTTGTCCTATCAGTACCGTTCGCTCGCTGGCTGTCTATCGAACCAACATATAACCTCCCTCTCTCATCACCGACAAAAAGAGGGCCATAGCCATCTTGAGAGAGGGAGGGGCCGGCCATGTCCCGGTTCGCGACGGCAAGCAAAAGAAGGAGATTCGGAGCTTATGTCGCAGCACTCTGCGTCAAGCCATGTGTCCGGCGATCCTACCCTGGAACAGAATCGCACTGTAGATGATGGGCCAGAGTCATCGCTTCGCGAGCATCACGGCCAGGATACCCAGGAGACAGTCCCTACACAGGCGGTTGCATGGAATCGATTGTCTCCAATCGAACAGAGCCCAGTGCCGACCCAGCCACGTTCCATTGGAGTACATGCGATCCTCAACCCTCCAGAAAGCACAGGCTTGAGCGCACCTGCTCAACGAGATAGTCGGGATCCTCTCGATGTACCGGCATCGACATCGCCTCGTCTGAGAGGATCTTCGTCACCAGCACCCCGGCCTGCTCGTCCAAGTAGTCGGTTTCTTCAAACTGACCGTCCATCGCTCTCACCTGGTGTCATTCCGCGACGGATTATTACACCGGTTTCGCCTGCAGCGCGCTCATCGAGTCTATCTGGGAGATCTCATCTTCTGACTGGAAAGATCAGTGTTTCGGAGTCCCCCTTTGTCCAAGAGCCATCAACCGGGCTTTATGGCATCGCTACTGGCGGTCCACTGTCTGTCGAAACTAGCAATCATCCAAATGCAGCGCTACAGGGGCGACATGTACAAGGTCCGGCGTCTATGCATTCAACGCCAGTTTTCCACGGCAGGCGGCCCAGTGGTGGCCCTGCTACGAACCCCAGCTCTCAGGATACAAGTCCCAGCACGCCACACTCGACGTACAGTCAATTTGGCCAGTCGCCTCCAATGGCCACTACTGGGATCCTGCAGCCTCCAACCGTGCCTTCTTTTAAGGCTCCTCCCTTTGTGGCTATGGATTCCTTAGGTCGCGCACCCAGCGTGCCTAGTGGTTCAAGATATGGCGAAGAGGCTTCGGTTCCGGGTACACCTCATGAGGGATATTCTGCGATACCTGGCATGATACCGGTTATTGTCGATTACAAATCTGGTTCGAGGAGCCAAGCTGAGAAGCGGAAGGCAAATAGTGACGCATCCAGGAGATTTAGGAACCGAAAAAAGAACGAGCTTGCGCTGGAGCAGAGGATCAGTTCCCAGGCCGAACAGATGCGGATGTTGACAGAGGAGAGAGATTACTACCGGGCAGAGCGAGATTTCTACCGGGAAACACTCAGTCAGACGATAGGGCTAGGACAGCTGCCACCTCGGCCCCCGTCGCCCCGTCACTTTCGAGCATCCTTGAATCAACCCGGCGTCCATAGCAGCGAGTCAGTATGGCGTGGTTCGGAAAGCTCGCCAGGGAGTACGGTTGACCCGCCGGGAAGGACCGGACAACCGATCACGGCAGGATATCCCAACCCTCCTCACTTGGCGCCTCTACCTCCGGTTTCTCAGGCTGGCTGGTCTGGCGACCGGCTACCCTATCCTGCACCAAGCGCGGAGACCAGGCAAGGTGAAGGGCTGGATGATCGACAAGGACAAGCGCCGCAGCCATATGCTAGCGGGTGGAGGATGGGTTCTCCAAGCGCAAATCTGGCAGGCAGACAACATCCGCCATCAGAGCACATGACAGGACGTTCGTACCAGGATCCTCACGGCAGACGGGGTACTTTTGATGGGAACTGGAATACGCGCCAATGAGCTCCTGGGTGTAACATTGCTCTCTTTCCCGATCCAATCCCTTTATCTTTTCCATATAGCGCCTTGGCTGTTCAATTTCTCTTCATCCATGTGTGTTCTGAATTGATTTCATCGTCTTTCTCATCTCCCTTGGCGCGACTGGTTCGGAAAGAGGGTGCCCGCCTCAGGCGTCGATATCTAGAAAAAGTCGAGTGTTACTGTTGTCTGTTCCGCTCTTTTACAGCGGAACGGACATGCACGGAATTAGGAGTGAACAACCGTTGCTCTTTTTCCTTCTACTGCTCCATAAGTTCTCTAGCGATTCATGTTCCAGTCTTGTTCGCCATACCCTGGACAGTACTCGTAATTATGTCTACGAGGATCATTGCGGATAACGGCCTTTGCGGGTGGTCTTGCTGTTTATCTTTATCGTGTCTCTTTCCGGTTTCTCTTTCACTATCCAGCCTGGAGCAAAGCGTGGATATTCTGCCTATGGTGGTCACCTCGAGCTTCCCTTTGCCTTGCTGATGCCTTGTTTGGGGACGTCAGTCCAACATATCTCGAGGGAGTGACTGAGAGCCGGGGGGGTTCGCGTCGCCTTTCTTCCTTCTTCTTCTTGCTTTTACTAGACTTTCTTCTTTTTATAATGGCGCTGGGTGGTCTTCTCCTTGCATTTCTCGGGTTTTTTGTTGCAGAAAAGCGTGTATTAAACGTGAACGGAAGCATGAATATGCGATCACAGCTTAATAGTGGCAGGATAGCAGTTAATAGAATGGAGTATCCCTCGTCTCACGGGGGCCGATCATCTTGATACACAATTCTCTGTACTTGGTAAATACATCAATCCATCTCGTTTGTCGTGGTCCTAACAATCCTCCTGCGGTTTGTAACGGCGGTCTACCGATCAGCCCCGCCGCGGTTCGCCGTCCGAGTTCCGCCCGCGTGTTCCGGCCAATCAGGAGGGACCCTGGCGCAGTTGGCTCGTCTGGGGAAGGAGCGATCCCTCGTTCCTTCCTCGCTCCTTCCAGCTGCAGTAGGGCCCCACTGTGCTTCACGTGCCTGGATGACAGGTGCCAATCGAGCACAGACACACCCGCTGCCAGCCAATCAGAAGGAAGCATTCCAGTCTCATCATTGTCGCGCACTGCTGGACAGTTTCAGAACATCGAGTATCCCTAGGTTGTCTATCTCATACCGTGGTCAGATATTCCTTTAAATGGCTTGCACAGCCCAGAAGACTCTCTCTGTTCTGTGCCGCACGCTGGTCCCCAACTCCGGTCTGGCCTCGTCTCTTGCGTGCGGGTGAGAGAGTGATGACGGGATGGACGCAAGACGATCTGCTCCGGTCCTTGACTGTTGGACAAGATGGAACTATACCAGACTTGAAGGTTCAGTTCGTGACCGTGGTCTTTCTTTTCCGATTCATGCAGACGAGAATTCGACCTTGATGGAAAAGCAACTCGAGCATCAACCGGAGGAGGGCTCTTCGTCCAGCAGCCGGGCACGTGCTATGGTAGTGGCAGTTTGCATGCTTCTATCAGTTATACTGCTGTTGCTATCATCTTCGAAGAAGTGAGTGCTCTTTGTAAACTGATGAGATGTCTTTCGATGTAGCTTCAGTGAAATGAGCGATCTGTAGTGAAAAACATTGCTGAATCTTGTTGCCAGCAGCACCGAGAACCGTCCCCTGAACCGTTGCGAGAATACCGAGAGAGGATATCAAGGCTATCCCGAGATAAGTCACTATTGGGGACCGTACGCCCCCTTTTTCTCTCTTGATGCAATCTCGGAGATATCAGCGGATATCCCAGCCGGCTGCAACGTTACTTTCGTTCAAGTGCTTTCACGTCATGGCGCCAGATACCCGACACTTCACAAATCGACGAGTTATTCGGATCTTATAGACCGTATCCAACAGCATGCAACTGCTTTTCGTGGCGACTTTGCGTTCCTGGAGGACTACAGGTACACGCTAGGCGCTGATAACTTGACGGCTTTTGGTGAGAACGAGATGGCTTTGTCCGGGGTTACGTTTTATAATCGATACAAGTCCTTGACAAGGAGTATCGCCCCTTTTGCTCGGTCTTCCGGATCTGACAGGGTCGTCCGTTCAGGCGAGCTGTTTCTTAGTGGTTTTCAAAACGCGAAGGCCGCGGATCCTCAGTCAAAGAAGAACGACACCGTGCCAACAATCAAGGCCATACTACCTGAGGAGGGATCATTCAACAATACACTGAGCCACAACAATTGTCCTGCTTTGGAAGACAATGATCTCTCTGATTCAGCTAAAATGGGCTTTTTGGGAGGATTCGCACCAGCCATTCTCGATCGTATTGAGCACAATCTCCCTGGTGTGAACTTGTCGATTAAGGATGCTCTCTATCTCATGGATCTCTGCCCTTTTGAGACGGTGGCCAAGACCATAGATGCGTCCAAGCTATCGCCGTTTTGCTCCTTGTTTACGCAGGAAGAGTGGCGGCACTACGACTATTATCAGTCCCTGGGGAAATATTATGGATACGGAGCGGGAAACTCCCTTGGACCGGCGCAAGGCATCGGTTTCGTCAACGAATTGATTGCCCGAATGTCCAATACTCCGGTCAATGACCACACTAACGTGAACCATACGCTTGATTCAGACCCAGAATCGTTCCCTCTGGATGCTACGCTGTACGTCGACTTTAGCCACGACAACAGCATGACATCAATATACGCAGCCCTCGGTTTGTATAACGGCACAAAGCAACTATCACTATCCAGGATCCAATCGACGAACGAAACAGACGGCTATTCTGCAGCCTGGACGGTGCCATTTGGGGCGCGGGCATATGTCGAGATGATGCAATGTCCGTCCGGAGATGAACCCCTCGTTCGGATTCTGGTTAATGACCGCGTTGTGCCACTTCATGGCTGCCAGGTAGATGAACTGGGGCGGTGCTCGCGAGGAGATTTTATCGAGGGACTGAGGTTTGCTAGAACGGGAGGTAATTGGGAAAGCTGTTACTTGGCGGCTTGAGGAAGTCATGCAGAGTATCTATCATATGTCTGACGCATCTAATGTGCCATTATGCAGATAGGCAATATAGGAAGTGGACTTCTAGAAAAACTGAGAACCCGTTCATTCTCATGGTTCTAGTCAAAATGCTACCACGCGGACCTATGTAGGATTTCCAGGGCAAACTAAGAACTTCACACTACTCATTTTGATATAGCCCAGAAACTACACGCATACCGTATCTTGTCCTAAAATACATATGGAATAAACTGATAGGTTCATACCCATGCATGCACTATAGACTAGACTATTCCAACATCCCTCAGGGAAAAGATGATCCGCAATCCCCTCACCAGAGACGTCAAGAGATGCTCGCACAGAATTAAAAATAAAAGTACAGCGCTAAGGAAGCAAACTTGACTATATTACAGTTACAAAGCTGAACTCAACTCAAGGTCTTAAATAAAGCGGTCCAATTCATTCCTATCCACCTCACCCCCTAGGTTGATTCAGCACCAGCAGGGGCAGTAGTAGACGAAGAAGGAGTCTCCTTGGAGAGATGTTTTTGCTGTTGTTTCCCGGTCGCTATAAAAAAAATAATTAATTAGTTACTTTCTCTGTCTTTTCTATATCATAGCCGTAGACATAGCCATAGCCATAGCCCGATGGTGGGTAAGATGTTGGAAAAAAGAAAGTATGGGAGCTCTATTTGATTGTAAAACTCACATCTCTCATAAAGGATATAACTCGAATAAATTAAAATCGGGAGGGCTACGATCGTGGATGTCCATCTAGGTTTGCCCGTTAGATTAATTCAACTATGGGTAATGAATCGACCCGGCAATATATAAAAAACATTAAAAAAATCAAATAACATTGATTTAAAACAAAGAATGAGAAAAGAATAACAAACCTCCTCGCAGCCGCTTTATACTGCGGCGTCTTTCGAATATCCTCTGGCGAAGTCGGTAGTCGCGGCGCTGTTCTCCGCTGCTGATTCAAATCCCGAAGAGCGCGCGCATCGAGAACCTGCGGTCTTCGGGTCGGAGTTGGAGTTGAAGTTGAGTTCTGCTTTGATGATGATGATGATGATGCTTTGGTTGGTTCGGGGGTGTTGGCCATGATGATTTTTGGTTTTGATTGCTTGAAGAACGAGCCCTTTGTAAAGCTGTTATTATGTACAGTAAAAAAAGGCACCCTTTCTTCCGGATGCGAACCGAACCAATTGGTTGTTCGAGGTTCGAACTGGATATCGAGTGTGGGATTCTTGGTCAAGGATTCGATTGCGACTGGGTTTTCTTCTTGAGGGAAACTGATCATATAATAGGCGATTCGTATTCGCGTGGTCGGGTTGGATACGATCGGAAGGAATCTGGATTTCCAACTTTTTTCCCGCTGCCGCCTTTTCTTTTAGGCATTCCGCCGGCACGCGAGTCGTTCCCGGCCACTCCAACTGGAGATGTCGGAGTAGATGAAAAGTGCGACTTTTCTTCAGTTCGGATTTGAGGGCTCTGAATTTCTCCATGTGCTGTTCTCTTGAGTGATTTTAACGATCAAAATGGAGTTTTACGTGCTTTCTCGTTGCGAGATGGGCATGTTTCCTACGAAGACTCTCCTAAATAAATTTGCAGGAATCACACATTTTTGCACGCATAGCAAATCTAAGCATAGCAAAGCTATTTCCATTCCCCGAAATTGATTAAGATAAATATGACAGATACTCTGCTTGTTGCCGTACAAGATGGAACGTGTATCGCCTGTGAGAATAATAAACGTCGTCGTCCTGACGTGGGTATCGAACAGTTATGCTTCCCCAATACCAAAAGAAACGTCGAAGTAAACAGTTCCGCATTGGTCCAAGTAGCATCAGACAAGATAGCAATACGAGTCTGTTAAGGACCGCCTGAGATTCATGTGTCCAGCACAGGATGTCAGTTGGCTTCATCTTCTTTCGCTTCGACCCCAATACCGAGCCCGCTGTCTTCCTGAATATCAGACCGGGCCTCAGATCCCTTCCTGCGGACTCTCGCCCTACGAGATCTGGCCTCCGCATTACTCTGGATCTGAGCTAACATCGCAGCTGCAGCCCGTCTCCTGGGCCGTCCACCGGCGCCGGTATCCTTGTTTGCCCCAGTTCCGTTTTGGCTAGGAGAGCTTAGATCGTCTGATGGAGCTGTTGTGACTTTATTCTCTCCCTTGTCGATGCTATGAGGATACTCGACTCTTTCTGCCTGTGCCGGGGCAGAGACACGTCTCTTCTTTGTGACTGTCTTGTCTGTTGCATTCGTGCCAGTTGACTTCCTCTTCAGAGTCTCTGCTGGCTTTTCTACCACAATCGGCCCCTCTGTGCGACGCCTTTTGCGTGTGGCTCCCGTGCTGCGCTGGGGAGTTAGCTGAGTAGTTTTAGACTCCACCACGGCACCGCGTTTCCTCTTCTTTGCCTGGCTAGAAGCATCGTGGCTATGAATGATCGCCTCGAGCTCAGCTAAAGACATTGATCGATCAACCGTGAGGCCCATGCTCTTCGCAGTCTCCCGAGCTCTGATCTTCGCGGTTTCGAAATCCACGTTCTCTGTGGTAAACGGATGGTCTCCGCCTTGGGGAAGATTGCGCTGACCCATTGGTGGCGGAAAGCCAAAAACCTTGTCCTTTTCAATCTGCTCCAAAGATTTAATCTGAGGCGGGGGTTTTGGCAGCTCTTTATCTCCATGCGTATTGATCGTTTCAATCCATGTATACGTCTCAGGCACGAGGGCAATCTCCTCGCCATATTCATTCAGCTGACCTGTGTGTACCCACCCATCCTCATCAGTCCAAGGTCGAGAGACACCCGCATGATCGAGCCGGGGCGCCACACTTTCAGTCTGTAGGACAGGCTCTGGTTGAGCCATAGCAGAAGTTCTATCACCGCTGCTCGATCCCTTTCCAGAAGAACTGCTATTCTGCATTTGTTCGTTGGATTCATACTCTTCACGAAGCCGCTTAATGTGTGCATTTTGATCGGGGGACAGCTCAAAGTCGGGTGCAAGAGCAGCGGCGGCCAGCTCGTACATTTGTCTAGCCACAAAATCTTCTTCTGCAGCAGACGACTGCAGCGTGTTTGGCTTGACGGACTCAGTATGGTCATGTTCTGGTGAATTCTGAGCTTCTTCTTTTCCTGCAGAAGAGGGAGGCCTATCATAGCCGCCAGCCGTCTTTCTCAATTTTGGCTTCTGCTCGAGAGCCTCGATAGCTTTAGCAGTTGGCTTTCTGACACGGCTTGAAGTTCGAGTTACGATTGGACTTTCTGAAGATCCACCGCTAGCTTTGCTCATATTTTTATCGGAAGTCTCATTGCTTCTTTCGTCGCCTTTCCTTGCGGCACGACGACGACTTTGGCGGCCAGCGCCTGGTGATTCGAGAGTGTCGATACGACCAATTGTATCTGAGACGGGTGGGGCTGGTTGTCGCAGTTTCAAGCGCAGCTTGGAATCTGTATTTCCCTTGTTTGACTTGACCTCCGAAGGCTTCATGTCATCATTGCTCTTAGGTGTCGTGTTTTGGATGCGAGTTTCTGAAGGAAAGTATGATTCCAACGTCTTTCTCCTGCTTGCCTCGCGTTGAGAAAACCTGCCCGCTCTGGCAGCATTCTGCCTATCTCCATTGCGAGAACTAGGAGTGTCAACCGTGACCGAGGTGTCATCTACAGTCGTCTGTCTCATACTTGAAGCATTGCGCTTCTCACGACCAATTCTGGTTGCTGGAGTAGGCGTGTTGAGTGCTGAGCTATCTCCCAAACCGACAGCAACGGGCATGTCTTTCTCGGCTCTCAGTGTTGTTTTCCCATCGACAGGGTTCCGTGAGAAGATCAAGCGAAGACTCTTTTTCTGAGACGGATTACCAGCATTTGGCTCTGAAGCGGCCTCATCATCACTTCGTACGTTGGAAACATCCTTGCCGGACTTCGAATGAGAATTGGAGCTGGTATTGTCCGGAGGTACGGGCTCGTTTTTAGCGAGCTCCTTCCTCTGGTTTTGTGAAGATTTGCGATTTCCACGCTTTTTCTCCATAGCAAAAGCTTCTCTCCGACTGATATCCGAGCTTGAATTTCTGCTTATGTCTGAGTTGAAATCTGCAGTCTCGCCTGGCGCATTAGGAGTCTTCTGTACTCGTCTGCGTTTTGCTCGAAATGATGAGCCCAGTGGTGTGCCTGTCTCCGCAGGAGATGACACGGGATATGGCTTTGTAACACAACTCAAAGTCCATTCACCATCCTCGCCCGCTGACAAGTTCAAGATCTTTCGGGAGGAATGACGTGGATCTTTGGTCTAGGACAGGTTATCAATATCAATCGAAAACGCTGTAGAACACAAACATGCTTTATTTTCCTTACCTCTGGCTGACGACGGAGATTTGCCGGAAGGCTGCTTCTCTGACTTGAGCGTCTAGCAACCACTATTATATTGCAGTCAGTAACTGAGTATGCTAGAAGTGAATGATATTGTGGGAGGCTGGGAGGATTAACGAAACAACACGCAACATGACAGAGCAGGGTGCGGGGCAAACAGAAAAGGATATATTTCTTACTCTTTATGCGCAGCCTTGTTATTATATCTGCAAAAGAGATATATGTACTCAGTGGCTGTCTTGAGGACGAGTCCTTTCGTACGAAAGCAGCCTTCAACTCCCATATAATTCCATGCGATACTGGAGTATCAGAGACCCGATATAATGTATTCCAATCGAATTATGAACGTGCTGGCATGTTTGAAAACCGGAAAACTCTCCAAATGATAAAGTACGGTCGGATCAGGACGGGTTGAAGAGCGGACGCAAAACTAGCTTTGTAGAACGACCAACGTTAGTTATATTGACCGAAAGAACAAGGTAAGGCGGCAAATGCCAGCTATTCTCACTCGGTATGATATCGTACTTGCGTACACCAGCGTCAGAAAGGTGCTCCGCAGATCAGATAATGAGGGATGGAAGGTCGAATAAAAACGTCTTTATGTCGGACGATGAAGCAAAGCAGCGGGGACAATCTACAAGGGTATTTGAACGGCGAGCGCCGCACTGGCTGCGCTCACAAAGGGATGTATGGAGAATGTAGAGAAATAAATAATATGGTCTTCCAGTCTGCAGGCGTCGAAGGTCAAAAAACAGAGCGCCAAAAGCTGTTAAACCGGTGCAGCAAACTGATTTTGGGGACGGCAGCAGATCGGGGAATTAGGGCTTCTCTGGCAGGACGGAAGGTTATCGGACCGCCGCGTGCCCCGGGACCTTCCTTACATCTCGAGCAATCTACTGTACATCGAAACATCTCTCCATCGCATACACTTGCTCATTCGATTCAGCAAGATGCGGCCTTCGTGGGATTCAATGCGCCTGTTACTGCTGGCGTCTACTTTTCTGCCTGCGTACGCCGCTACTACTTGGGGCTTCACAGATGCCACCGTGGCAGTTCAGGCGAAGGGTGCTGGAATTGGAAATGAATTCAAGGAGAAGTACGTTCTACCCAAGCTGTATGCAGCTTATCTAGGCCATTTCCACTAAACAAAAGTGCATTATGCAGGATTTCTGAGAACAAGCCATTGTCCAAGCCCGTCTCGCTCGGCGGTTCCGATACTCTGAAGGTCGCGCTGACCGTCCAAGAAGGAGGTTCGGCGAAACGACCGCATCAAGCTTTCCTTCTCTTGACCGATCCCAATACTGGTCTCGATATTTCTTATCCATTCAATGTGAAGGAGACTGGCAAATCCAAGCTGGAATTGGTAATTCACCGGTCAGCGCTTGTCATATCTGATGTTCGCTGACGTTCTATCTCTTCAGACTCAAAAAGACGTCCCGTACCAACTGCTGAAGAGCACGCAGCCGATTGATGCTAGCATAGTGATCGGATCATTCGGAAGCAGCAAGGGATATCGTGGGGAAGCTTTCAAATTGGCGATTGATCGCGATGTCAATGTGCCACTACCGGCGACGGGGGCCCCCAAATACGGCAAGCTTGCAGAAATCCACCATATCTTCAAGCCGGACCCGAAGAACCCTCCAGTTATTATGACACTAGTCTTTGTCGGAGCGGTTCTGGCCACTCTTCCAGTGCTAGCTGCTATTGTATGTCCATCGCATACTGAATTCCCCCACCGAAGCCAACTAACCTTTATTTGTAGTGGATCTATCTCGGTGCGAATCTCAACCATCTCCCTGCAGCAGTGAAATCGGCGCCGGTTCCTCACGCCCTTTTCGTTGGGTCCATCGTGGGATTGGAAGGCATCTTTTTCTTATACTATGTCTCCTGGAATCTGTTCCAGATGCTCCCGGCTGCTGTTGCAGTGGGCCTTGTTACCTTCCTCAGTGGCAGTCGTGCTCTGAGTGAGGTTTATGAGAGACGTCTGAAGGGCTTAAGATGAATTCACGGTAATGTTTTGGTGTTGTTGCTCGGTCGGGTTGTCTCCCGCTGCTCGAGGTCTACTGTTTCGTAAGCGCATGGTGGATTGCCTGGTGCAGCCAGCTTCATGATCCAACCTTCAAATATACCAAGATCTGTATTTAGGAGAAAATCCCTAGTCTATTGTTTCATATCTTCGCTGTAACGTGTCTGTTGTAGGTGTAGAATCATCAAATGTTTACAGAAGATAGTTAACTATCCAATTACCTGACGTCACGATGCAAGTTTAGCTTGAGCTAACTAGTGTCCGCGGCAAGTCCGCAGTTTGCGAACAGGAAGAGAAAAATAATACTGGTACACCTGCACGCATATTCAATCCCAGATCCATAGCCACCATTATGGGGTCGTCATCTTCAAAACCCGTGAGATCAACCGTCAGTGCGGTTTCTCAACGCAAGTATCCTAAGAAGGCGTCTCCTCCGCCAACCGGCCCCAGTTCAACACAGATCCCGCAACGAGCAGCCGGAGCCATCAGGGAAAGACCGTCGAAGCAGACCGTGGGAAAGGCTTCAACTACAAGGTCTGAAGGTACGTACACTTCAGGCGTGATGAGCGACTCTAACATGGTCACACTGACCGTGGGGCGCGCGTCTTTGCTCAACGAATTGCCCAGGGTTGACCTCATCGAGAAAGTCATCTTATGCTAACTACTCTCATGGAACAGCCATTGATCTTGATGCTCGCGATCCGCACTTTGCTGCTTCCCTCCGTTCCATCGGTCCTGTGACTCCTCAGCCGACCTTCTCTAACTCCAGTGCCTTCAACCGTCCTGGCCAAACACCATCGGTGTTTCCGACAGCCAACAACCCGGCGCTTCTCGTGGTGACCGCACGCCAGCGCATTACAAAGGCGGCTGAGCAAGAAGCTGAGGCTTTTGGACGTGAGAGCCATGTTGGACGAGAATTCCTCGACGCCTTGACTATCCGTCAGGCATTGACTATGCGAGATCGACAAGGAAAGTCCGCAGCGGAGATTGAGAATGCTCTGAGGTTAAAACCCGGTGTAATGGAAAGGCTAGGCAGGCAGAGTATTGTCAGTGAGGCTAGGTAAACGTGGGAGTATGATGGTCTGAGACGTGCGTTAGTTATCAGATGATGACTACCACGTCTCTGACAAGTGTCAATGCTAGAGGGCTATTATCATGGGGCAGTGGCAAGAGACTTGGGGACGCATCAGAGAGATGACTCATGATATATCCATATTTTCCGGCGTTCATGGCATGGATGCTACACAAGTGAGCTAAATTAACGAGGTCTACGTGTCTTTGGCTTCCTAGTCACTATCCGTTGCTTGTCGATCTTACGAGTGACATGAGCCCAACTCTCGCTCTCACCCGGTCACTTGAGTACAGGGCCACATAATCGAATATGCCGGCCCTACATCTGAGTGGCCAGCTGCTGCTGTGACCTGGTTTCGGAATGCTCGCCGAACATGTCACTGCAGGAATCGGACCACGCTCCAAAGCATCTCATGAGCTTGAGGAGAGCGGTTCGCCTCCTTGTGATTGCGACTTATTTCGGTGAGCTATAGAAGTTGTGTGTTACTGGTAAAAGGCTGCAGATGGCCTTTTTAGGAAGAGAGTGAAGAATACCACGATGGAATCAAGCGCCTAGAGTTAATCGACACTTCTAATGTCTCCAATATGATTATCCCACCAGTACAATGCTGAGCGAGTACGGGAAGACATGATTGATCCCTTGACTTGTTGCTGCAGATAGACACCAGTCCAGTTCTTACCTTGCCTGCGTATCTTCATTGATCATGCTAGTATTGGAGATCTACCAAGACTTTCATCGCAAGCCTAGTTGAACTTGAATCTGGCTGTTAAGGAATACCAGCCATTTCACTACGCGCTGATCTTCAGCCTCAAGTCTTGTGGGTTTAAACCACGCATCAAGAACCAAGAGCACGTGCAATGGCAAGCGCTTACATACGGCTCTTCGCTCTTCTCTCAAGTACAACAAAATAGTTACAATACATCATCCCGTACAACCCTATTGCTTATTGGACAATCATCACTGTCACCCGTTCATTTCTCACTGGTTAACTACGATTCGATTCGATAGGCACTGAACGAACCAAAAGACAACGGAAAGGCCATCCAGAGCGCGTGACGGTCTAAGCGCAATGGTTGCGTATTCTACATCGGCGCTTGGTCCATTGGCAGCCGAGAAAGGGGCATTACTGTAACACAATGCAAAAGAAAATTGGGAACTCGGAGAAACTCTATAAACTCTAACTACTGTAGTCTATGGACAAAGGTCAGAAGAGTCAAAGGCTCATGATTATTATCGTATGGTCTTTCCATTAACCCAACCAACCAACCAGGATCTAATGTCATGATTTGCTTTGCTTTGCTTTGCAGGCGCACACGAGCTTTAAAAAAAGCAACCAAATAGTCGCTGGGTTAAACCCTTCCTGAACAGAACCGAAACGAAAAGAAAAGATATCATGTGCAACATTCGGACCTGGATCCAGAACCCTTGTTTTGAGAAAGGATGAATGAAAACAGCGTCCGATCACGCGGACAGCATGACACGCCTGCTTCGACAATCCGAGAAACGCCACACCCTGCTGGTGCAAAAAACACGGGGGGAAAAGAAAAGGGAAAATAGAATATGCAGGGGAAAAGATCTCATCATCCGTTATTGTTGGGGAGCCAGCGAGCCAGCCTCGCGGCGAAAAAGAAAAATTTGAATCAGGTAGAAAAGAAAAACAAAATCTACCAGGCGGAGTGACCACCGTCGATACGGATATCACTGCCAGTCATGAAGCTGCTGGCATCGCTGAGGAGGTAGACCGCGACTCCGCGGTAGTCCTCAGGCTTGGACAGACGACCAAGCATGTTCTGCTTGGGCCACTCGGTGCGGCGCTCGGGATACTTGATGAACAGCTGCTCAACCATGGCGGTGACAATGTAGCCAGGGGAGATGGTGTTGACTCGAATGCCATACTGACCCCACTCAGCAGCGAGGTTACGGGCGAGCTGGAGAACAGCAGCCTTGGAGGCGTTGTACGCGGAGCAGATGAGACCCTGGGACGAGTCGGGTTAGTTAGCGCGAGCTGTCATGGTGGGGAAATACTTGAAGCTAGCGGGGGAGCGGCATCCCCAGAAGTCCGGGGATGCTGGAGAGAAGATCCAAGATGTCGGAACGGAAGATTATTCAATACAACACAATAGAACATACCCTGTTGGCGACAGTGCCGCTCATACTAGCGATGAAAGCCATGCTGCCTCCGGTCCCCAGCCGGATCATCTGGCGCGCAACCGCCTGAGCGGTCATGAGCACACCCGTCACGTTGACTTCGAACATCGTGTTGGCGTCCTTGGCGCTGTACTCGAGAGCTGGAGTTTCCTGTTGGATGCCCGCGGCGGCAAGCAGGCCGTCCAGGCGGCCATGGGTGTTGGCGATCTCCTCGACAATGTTGTTCAGAAGCTCGACGTCTCGTACATCGATGCGACGGTAGTGCAATTGAGTGCCCAATTCCTCGATGGCACGCTTCTGAATCCGGGCAAAATCCGGAGACTGGACAGGCCAGTTAGCCAATGATTCTTGCGTAATCTCAAGGAGCGAATGGGAAATATACCGGCTCTTCCAGACGGTCAAGGGCATATACAATGGCACCACCCTCCAGGAGACCCTCGGCCTGCACGAGGCCAAGACCACGACCAGCACCTGTCACAATGATGACCTTGCCCGTAAGCAAGAACTCAGGAAGGCGGTTCTTGGTGCCCAGGAAGAGAGCGTCGCCGGCCTTCTCCTCGGCGGGAGGGTTGGGAACAGGGACGGTGGTGGTCTCAATGGCGACAGACATTATTGTGGTTGCTTCGCCTTGGCAGGTATATATACTCAAGAATGGAGTGACTTTTTCAATGGGAGGCAGAAACACCAATGGGTTCTGGATGTGCGAGAGTCCTGCTTCTGGAGAGATGATTCTCCCCCGACCTGGACGTCCTGAAAGACTTTATATATCCAGCTTCAGTGGGGCTGGCTCGAGATTAGGGGACAGCTCATGTGGCCAGAAAGAAATCTACTGTAATCCCGAACGGGTAAAATCCAGGACGACATACTCTAAGTGTACACTTCACGATAGTCGGCCCTTAGACGAAGGGGTCCAGACCAGACCCGGGGTTGGAGAGCGCGGCGGGCTTGTTACGAGAGGACTTGCTTGCGTCGGTCCACTGAGGGACAGCAACAACCCCCACGATGCTGGCAAATTTACCCAAATAGAGCGTTCCGTATACTTCCCACAGGGTAAAAAAAGGAAGATTCGAAAGACTCTGATCGGCCGCCATGGACACATCACGCAGAGTTGAGATCGTCAGCATGACACTGCCGTGGCGGTTGTAACAGCGCTCGCATCGGCTGTATCATCACAAGAGAGAAAAAACCCTGAGAGAACAGCGGGCCGATTGACTGCCACCAATGCTAGACTGCCCAACGTGCGACAGGACTCTCTCTTTTCTCTTTTTAGTGGGCGAGCAGAAACAATGGGGTGACAGTGGACATCTGATGGAGTCTGGAATTCCGGGAGAGAGACGGTTTGGAGGAAATGCCCGGTTTTCTCTTTTGGGAATCCCGACATGCCACGACGCCTCCGGGTCAGTCGAGCGCAACTCCGCCATGAGATATGATACCAACTGGGGATAGGGAATGGTTTCAGTACTGTTCAGATTCAGATCCAGAAGCCCGGAGAAATTCTGGGGAAGCTGCTCAAGGGGGCTACTCGCTAGCCGATGTATGCGTCTCTACTGGAGAGAGCTTCTATTTCATGGAAGATCTGGAGTAGAATCCAAACAGCCCGGTCTAGAGTTACGTCTGGGGAGGAAATCGAAGATTCCAGCTCGTTGCCAGTTCCAGTTCCTCAATTACTCCCCGGTCTCCGCATCGATCATTGGACGCACATTATAGTATATTTGCATTATTTAGAACAAACTCACGACGAAGCAGCATTCTGGACGTATCTGCGGCATGGATCGAAGCTTAAACATGATGTAAGGCTTCCTCCCGAGGGTTCTCGTCTTGACATCTTCCATTCCTGCCACTTTCTCGGGGAAAGGATCTCTATCTGGCCCGTGTGCTTCATTGGGGTTCGCACCCCACGTCTGTAGAACACGGTTCTTGTGCAAGGATCACAACGACAACCCTGAGGAGATCACTGCCACGTTACAGTGTACTACTCCGTACTCTCGAAAAGCGAGGCCACCGGCAAGATTCGGTGGTCATGTCGGCGACGGTCGTGCAAGACTCAGTCGTTCATCCCAATCGCAACAAAGACCAATCTACTTTCAGTTCTCTTCTCACCCCCGAAACTGGAAAACCGATCTGCAGCGGAAGTGCTGTTTGCTGAGCAAGCAATCCGTGTGACCTCCAGGACGATTCTGTGTTACTGTTTTGTAGGCGACCGACCGTTACACATCGTAGCGGGCGTTATCTCGCACAGGCTGCGAATCTTGGTCCTGGAGAGACTTTTCGATTCCTCGTCTCTCAATAAGATGGAGAACAATCCGTTTGGAATTAAACTAGGTGGGCGCTTCACTCGGGATTTCCGGGTTCAAACTAGTCTCGGCGCCGGAGACCCAGTTTATCTATGTATCGGAGTCAGTCAAGCAACTTAAGATGCTGCTCATCAACTCATCATTATTTGACGCGACAGATTTTTTTCTTTTTTCTCTCTTTCTTCTTCGGCTCATTTGCCCCGTTTTTATTTTCTTATGCAAGACACGTTTCCGACAAAATATACTAACTTGACAGGTATTTACCCTACCCGGTCTGACTATCTGATTGATCTACTCTTTGTCCCACGGTCTCACGGAACTTCTTTCAGTGATTCCGAATAACTAAGAGTTTGCCCCATACCGTAGGTAAGGTACCCGTGCCGCGTTTGAGCAATAATCGATGGATTTACCAACGGCTTTGGAAGGCTCTATCTACTCCTATTACTCCACCAGGATACCAAAGTAGATAAGCCGAAGGAGGAGAACAGAAGCAAAAGAAGCCGTCTTTTTATTTTTCTTCCTCAACCCCCACTAAGAACAGAGTAACTAGTCATAGGCACAGGCACAATGTATTATTTACCTTGAGCTTGGCATATGCTAAAGAAGAAAGACAATGGTTCAGAAGAGAACGCTACCTAAGCACAACATACGGAATACAGAATACACAACTATCTTTTTGTTCCCCACTGACTAACCAAAATATCGGACTGGTTTTCTAACACATGTGCTCGGGAAGGCGAAGAGAGAAAGAGGTACTTTTGTATGTAGTTAAACTGTCAGACAGAACAACAGATACGGAACACAATGCCGCTGCAGCAACTAGTCGGTTTAGAAATACATTTCCGACTGCATTAGACTAGTCTGAATTTTTAAACTAAACTCCACTCTAGACTCGAGCCCACAGGCAAAACGTTGTTGTATACCACCTATGTAGTCATTTAATCCGTGGCTTATGAGCACTCATAGTTTTTAAATAACCGTGCTGGCTCATTAGGGATTATATCGAACCTCAAATAGCACGGAAGAATAAGGTTATATCAAACTGTCTAGCAGATCGCTAGTTGCTTGCTTAAATTTAGATCTATGGGGGAGAGCCTCATATTTATCTCCGGATTACACAAAGGATCTAGATTCGGGGATCTGACATAGTTTATCTTATGCAAAGGAATCTGACGCAGGTGGATAATATAACAGAGCTCCCTCGCTAACCAAAATTTATTTCCTGGTATGTATCTGTTAATAGAAGATAACAGTATCTGCTAATGAGGAGCTCTCCCAAGGTAGGGTTGGGTCGCTGCCTAACTGTGAATTGCCGCCACTCGGCCAACAGGCTGACAGTACACCTTTTACTTTCACTCATCTTATATCACCCTTAGCTAGAGTATATCACAACTGTCACTCCACCTTATGACTCTCTAGGTTCTACAAGATAGCAAAGACAACTACCTAGTATAAGGTGTAAAAAGACTGTCACTCTGTGGCTTAAGACCACAAGTATAACCTTAAAGAATCTTGAATTCGCTATCTATCACAGTAGCCTCTGCTATTTCCATTTCCCTTGAATTATCTGCCCGCTCCTTCTTTCTCTCATTGTTCTCTTTGAACCGCTGCGCTTTTCTTTTTTGCTTTTTGTTCATCAAATCTGGAGCGAAGTTCGCTGGGCTTGAATTCTCTAGCAACTAGCTCAGCCTATTTATCTCTGTGGGTGAGCTAGAAAGGCGTGGGAGAAATCCGACAAGAGGGAGGAGGCCTGCTTGTACCATAGGCAGGCTCCAACATCAAATAACCACCATGACTCGTGACTACCCCGGTGGTCTTCGCGGTCAGGGCCAACCTGCTGCGACTTCGGAATTTCATATGGACTCTGAACGCGCTGTCAATCCCCAAGGATCATCCGGACGTGTTCATCAGAACCGGTGCCAGCTTGTCCAGAGTCCCCTCACCGCTCAGCAGTTATTCTATCGCATTAAACAAGCGATCCTTAGCACCGGCGGCCCCGGTTATCTCGAATACGAGTCTATTCTTCCTGATACCGGTTACGAAGTCGCAAGGATGCTCGCCCTTGACGGTGACGTTGAACGAGAGTCCCCTAGAATATCATACAATCCAAGCACTCGCATTCTTTCCGTGACCATGCCCACTCGATTCCACAACTGTCATTTGAATTGGGCTCACCTGGAGATGTCTGCATCATTGCACCTGCATGGCTTCTTTGCATGGAACGAGTTCATACAGCTAGAGTTTGGCTCAAATTCTGGTAAGTCTCTTTAAGTAGGATTCCATATACGCAACATGTTAATCAAAGTCGATAGGTTTTCATAGTTTCCCATTTCCCTGGCAGAACATCTGCAAGGAACCAGATTGCTATATTACGCCAAGAGGAGCTGCGTTCCCGACGATTGTCTTCGAAGCTGGGTACTGGAAATTGTATCCGCAACTTCTTGCCGACAAAGACCTGTGGTTCAATGGGACCACCATGGTCAACGCTGTCGTTCTGGTGAAGTGGTCCAAAATATCTAACGATAGTGTTAAAGGCTTTGTCGAACTTTGACGCAGAGGTGTCCCAAGCCCTGAGACTATTGTAAGTATTACTTGCTCTAGGAACTTATACTTCCCTTGCCTGCCTATAAACTCACTCACCTGGTATAATTATAGGAAATCTTCCCAGCTCCTGCGCCAGGAACACCGCCACAAACCCTCACATTTTACAGGGGAGATTTCTATGTGGGAGGTGCGGTGCCTGTGGGCAGGAATCCCCTTGACCCTTGCCCATGGAGTATGGACTCCTTTTGACGTTCGGCGGATGCTGCAATCAGAAAGGAGGGCCTTGTGCCGGCATTAGGGCGGACAAGTAGTCAAATCAGAGTTTGATATTCTAGAGAAGCTGCTATAGATGGTATGTCTCATGGTAAGAATAGTCCCGGCATGGTTAATGATCTTTTGTCTCAGTTCTTGGATCAGCCTACATTCCCCTTTGTATAAGTGGACCACATTTACCGTTGAAGAAGCAGTCTATTTAGCCGATGCGTTGGGTCTGCTGCGATAATCTCGCACCTCAACGCGGTGCTGGAGTCTAGTAGCCATATCGGCAAAGCTAAGATGAGCTCAATTTATCTTTAAATCTCGAAAGGTAAAGGTCTATCACATATATGATAATGATGATAAGTAATAGCTAATGGAATAGTTAAATACCATATCCAATAGAGATCTTGTCGAATCCTAGTGGCGCGGAAGTGACAATACGATTTAAACCTTCTGGCTATAGCTAGGTTGCTTGTTTGACCCGAGATTAAGGGGAGGTTGATGCTATACTTATCTCTCTATTATATAAAGAATCTAGATCCGAAAGATTTAGCAGATTATATCCTATAATTATAATTTGATGAAAATGGATGATGAAATAGCCTTTGTGCGCCAACGCATCGGTAAGATTGTGTCTCGATTAGACTTGTGTCAAGTAGGCATCCCCAAGTGATTATGACATAAGTTAGTTACAATAGTAGTTAATTAGTCAGACAAACTGCTAACTAACTAACTAACTATCTAACACTATCAAGTGTAATTCGATACTATACAAAACTACCTACTAATGTAGCCCATGGGTGACTCGGCCAGCGCGGTAATTATTCCATACAAAATAGGCCATTTTAGAAATTTAAATATCTCAACGAATAACAGAAACCAACTTAACACTCTAGGATTCTCCGCTTGGCCAACTCATATAGCATTGAGTGGGGTATGAGTGTTCAAAAATCAGATATGCATTGGAGGGAGAACGGAGAGATATGTATGGTAGAGACAGGGATGTTAAGCGGGTTGTGCAACCAAACAGCAGGGCACTAACATAGGAAGCCTGCAGCGTGACTACTGACAGGCCTCTGCATAATGTATGCTTATATGAATTATTTTATTAGTTACTCGTAGTGATGGTTCTTCTTTTCTTGCAGATGTATACCCCGCTATCAAGTGGTTTGCGCACACCAGGACAAGCAAGTCATCCCAGATTGGTGTCTTTTTCCGAGAGAACCATTCAACAGCTAACCATAAATGCATACTGTCCCCCGATATTTGTGGTTAGGGGATCAACTCCCCAATTGACAACGCTGGCTGTCAGGGATATTGATGTATTAGTCCGAACGAGGGGGGAGCCTTATATTTCCAGCAGGGAGGGTCAAGATCGAACCGGGATGAGGGACTGGGGATAAAAGAACTCTTATTGTGTCGGGTCCCTCGGGCTTGGATCTTTAGCTCATCTTCAGCATTGTGACGCCAGTATACTCCGATATCAACCAAAATGCAGATATGTTTGAATTTGGCAGGGTTGTTCAATATATTCTCCCAGAGTTGCCGTCCCGTGGACCTGGAGCACTGTGTATGTCCCTTTGGTCAATTATATGGTCAAGGCTAATCGTAAGGGTAGTGCACAGCATTGGAGTCAACGACCCTTCGGGAAAAGGTCTTGTATCCAGCTACAGCAGCCTACTACAGCTCGGTTGAGTCATACTTTGCTGTCAACGCGAGATTAACACCTACTTGTATCGTACAGCCAGAGACAGCAGACGATGTAGCTCTTGCGGTTTCAACTCTCACAGCACCAAATCGGATACAGAAATGCCAGTTCGCTATCCGCAGCGGTGGCCATACCAGCTGGGCAGGAGCAGCAAATATCGAACAGGGTGTGACTATCGATCTATCCCATTTGAATTCAACTACATTCCACCCGGAGAATTATACAGTGTCTATTCTTCCAGGAGCTAGATGGGGGTCCGTTTATAAGACACTTCATCCGCTAGGTGTGATGGTAACAGGAGGCCGAGCCAGTCCGGTCGGCGCAGGAGGCATCACTCTGGGAGGTATGTTATCTTCTCTCTATTATCGACACTGCTGACCTGCTCAAGGTGGAAATTCTTTCTTCGCTTCGCGATATGGCCTTGTCTGTGATAGTGTGGTCAACTTTGAGGCAAGAGATCCCTTAACTGCACTTGGTATCTACGCTAATACTTTATAGGTCGTCCTGGCCAATGGTGAAATCGTCAATGCAAACAATGAGACAAATGCCGATTTGTTCAAAGCTCTCAAAGGCGGCTCTAATAATTTCGGCATCGTGACCAAAATCGACTTTGCCGCCTTTGAACACACTGGAGTCTGGGGCGGAGTCATACTTCACGACATTTCGACTACCTCCCAGCAGATCCCAGCATTTGTCAACTTCACCGATCATGTGGTAGATGACCCTTATGCGTCATTGATAACCTCCTGGGATTACTCCTCTACTCGGGGAAAAAGTGTGATTTCCAATATACTCGTGCACACGAAGCCTATAGAACGCGCATCAAGCTTTGATGAAGTCCTAGCCATCCCGAGCCTCAGTAGTACGATGCGTCTCACAAATATGCATGACTTAACTGAAGAGCTACACCTGCCGCCTGAGATGCGGTGAGTTCAACTACCACTTCAGGTCTCTTTTCATCGAAATTATTAACTCATCGCCAGGGGTCGGTTCCTCACACTGACTTTCAAGAACGATCCACGTCTCATACAAAAGGCACTTGACCTGCGTGACAGTTCGATCAAGATAGCAAAGGCAAAAGCCCGGAGCAGCGAGTGGCTTTTCACTGCCTTTTTCCAACCCTTACCAAAACTCTTCTCACAACACAGCGTCGCCAAAGGGGGCAACGTTATCGGTCTTGATCGCTTCGATGAGAATCTTTTGTGTACGTCTGATTCTATTCGCTACTGCTCAGCTTACCACCTACTAACGATATCATTACGAAATTCCAGTATTCCTTGTTGCTATCGGATGGAAGGATACCGTTGATGATTCACTGTTCGACTCTCTCGGGAAGGCCACAATCGAGCAACTGGACGCGTACGCTAAAGAACTAGGTGCTGATAACGAATGGATTTACCTCAATTATGCCGACGTATCTCAGAACCCTCTCCGCAGCTACGGTGAGGAGAATCTTGCGGAAATCCGACGCGTTGCCGAGAAGTATGATCCCGAACACGTCTTTCAGTATCAGGTTCCAGGAGGCTTCAAAGTGGGAAGGACATGATGAACCAATCCTTCTTCTAGTATGGAGTAAGTGAAGTCAAATCCCAATACCGTTAGCCTTGGGATCAGAAACTTGAAATAAGATAGATATAGTTAAAAACTTGGATATCTCTATTATAGTATAAAGAATGACTTGACTGTAGCATTTGTGATGCTCATTATGCCACTGCTAGATCATGACTGAGAACTGCAGGCGTCGCCTTGAGCTGGAGGCTCTGGTAAACAATAATTATCAGAACTCGTCCTGTGCTATGATAAACCTCACGTGTTCTGCTACAGAGTAGATTCCGTCTAGATGCTTAATACGCGCGCGCAAGATCGCCGTCGGGAATGGAGACAGCAGCGCGAGCAGTTGCTGCAAGAGCAACAGGGGCAACAGACTAACCCAGCCGCCGAAGAAGCGGATAATAAGTAAGACTACAGTAAGAAAGAGGCTAATGAGCCGGGCACTGAAGAAGTTCCCACCTCCAGCAATCTCGCACCTCACCGTGGTGCTGGAGTCTAGTAGCCGTACCGGCGAAGGCTAAGACGAGTTTTATCTAACGCAAGGCATCCATAATTCTCGCAAAGCCGTTCGACGCGACGAGATTGCAATTTGGCAGCGCATTGATGGAACAGAGAGCAGTCGATGTCGGTGAAGAAAGCGGAGGTGAAACTAGAGTCTCGGCGCGGCAGGAACATCAACTTGGGGAACTCGACCATATGATTCCATCGCACAATGCCTCAACAGTAACCTGCGCCTCCAAAATCACTTTAGCCATTGGAGTTGATTTGCGGGGTCAGAATATCTTTCCTGCAACAAAATGGCGAGGCTTCATGGACGAGGCTGTGCTGTGCGCACTTCAACAACAATGTGCTCTCAGCCTTGCGACGCATCATTTCCATTTAGAGACATACAGCAACCGCTTTTTTTTGGGGGCGTATTTACGGAGTAGATCGTACTCGAGGAGGGGTTTTTACAGCCTGATCGCTCGTTGACCCCCTAACACCTCAGTTCTTCGATCGAGGGGATAATGTCCTTCATGTTACTTCCTTGCATCTCCTCATTGCATGACAATGAAGAAACCTTCGTTTCATATCTATTTGCCTGCCCCGGCATCGATGCTACTGGCATTGATCGCCGGGGTAATTATGACGCTTGTCCACCACTTCTTTTACCAACGTCTAAACGGCAAACGTGTCCCAGATGTCGATTATCAGGTCTTGAATGTTCCATATACGATTTCTGATCAGCAAATCAACATATCGGCCGGGACGGTGTGGGCATATTTGGTAAAAGTCCTTCTCGGACTCGCTGCGACGACTGCCTACGAGCAATTGTTTTGGAAGGCCATTAAATCTCGTACCACTAAGGTTGCCGTAATTGACGATATATTCTCCGTCGCGGAGAATGTCTTTTCTCTGCTCATATGGTCACTATGGAGAAACTACCCGCTGATAATGCTTCTAGGCCTGATCGGCTGGTAAGTGTTGCATACTGGTTGCAAAGTTGATGCTAGAGACTTTTCTTACGATGATCTCCTTTAGGCTTCTCCCAGTTGCATCTGTTATTACGTTAGCAACTTTATCGGTTGAGCCAACACTATCGTCTACTTCCAGCTTGATGCGGGTACCCCGAGTCAACTTTACAAACCTCGATTTCTCGCATATCATGTGGGGAAGTCAAGACATAGAATATCTCGGCCCACAGGATTCTATACGAAGAGTAGCCGAAGTCGCAGCTGCAGAGGGTGAACTCCTTTCTATTCCCGCTCCCAATGCCAATTCATCATGGCAGGTGAACTTTCACGGGCCTGCTTTGAGCTGTAATGCTGTCAACGACTCCCTCCGAAGTGATATCGCGCAGAATATTCTTCAGACCAGCAAAGGGCAGATGGGTATTGGTTACGCGTATATAGCTTGGACACCAACCAGCAATAGCTCTGTGCCATTTTACCAGAACGGCAGTGATAGCTATGTTCTGAAAGCTAATCCAGGTGGTTCATTTAGCGAAGTTCGGACTGCTCCATTGTCACTATTTGTGGGTGCATTTCCGACAATAGCCACTCAACATCCAGTCTGCAGTTATGTCCTCCCGGGGAATGAATGCAGCCCGGCACCATGCAATAGCACAACATGTTTACTTGAGAAGTCGACAATCCTACAATGTTCTTTATACAATACGTCTTATAACACCAATTTCACCTACGTCAATGGGGAGCAAACTGTGAACATTTCGCTTGGTGGAGTTTTGAATAGTATTCCCTACTTAGGGGGACTTCTCTACAGCTGGACTGGCCCTACCATAGCTACCTCACCCAACATGTTCTCGTCTCTGGAAACGTTTGCATATCAGTCTGTGATGGAATCTTTTAACAGGCTGCTTGTTGGAAGTATCAGCTACTCCTTCCTCGGCACTGCGGATTCTCTTAGTGGCGTGTATCAGACCGCCCCTAACACGAGTGTGTTGTCGACAGCTTTATCGGAAACACCAGAACTTTCGTTCTTGAATGGCAACGGATCAACATCTGTCCCAAATACTCAATCATTGTCAGATGCGATTGAGCATATGTTCCAAAATATCACAGTCTCTCTGATGAGTTTATCACAACTACAGTAAATGCGCCCTCGAGTCTATCATTCCATATACACTGCCCAGGTTGCTAATAACATAATATGACAGACCAGACTATTCATCTCCCTATGCTCCTTCAGATACCAATGTGACGATCATCGAAAATCGCAATACCTATGCCTACTCCCGGGCTATTCTGTGGATAACTTATGGCATTGCGATCTTTTTAACTCTACTCAGCGTCTTGCTTGGCATGCTTGCAAATCGAGCAAATCATGGATCTTACAGTTCGACGTTCTCTACGATTATGAGAACAACTCGAAATGCCACTCTTTCCTCGGAGATCCGCCTAGCTGATTGCAGTGGCAAGGATCCACTTCCGGAATATGTTTCGGATGCTACAATCTCATTTCTGAATCCTGGGAAGTTCAACATCGAAGCAGTTAAGGAGCTACCCAAAGGATCTAGAGAGTCGGAAGACCACCATGATGCATCTAGCCAACTGCTGCGTGAAAACAACAATGAAGCAGTTGGGGATCTCCGTGGAGAATCTAGACGGTCAGAAGACGGTCCCGAGACGCCTCGTCAACGGTCGCATAGAGATAGTATTGGCGCGGCTAACGAGGTATCCGATGAACCCAGACAACGGGAAGTCAGCCCCGAGGCGCCTAGCCGACCGTCGCATGAAAATGACGAAACGAACGACACATGAAAAGATCTGGTTTTGGGGGATAATTTACGGTGCGTTTCCTTTGAGCTATGACATTTGTCGTGTATATCAGCCGCTGGGTTTCCCATTCCAGATGAACGGAGCATCGAGCAAGAATTGGGTTATAGATAGACGGAGTAATATAGACATAATAGGTACTTAGTAGATGCAAACAGTTCTTTCTGCACGTCCATCTTTTATGTATGTATAATAGCGACATCATAAGCTGTCAAGGCCTCATGGAATCTGTACATGATATCATCATGTATTGTTATGTGTTTCTGCGACAGAACTAGCGCAGTATTCAATTACTTCATGAGGAGGACCAGTGCATAAAATTATGTAGACTTAATGTCACTGCTAGACGATCACGTGCCTTAACTCCGGGACCCCTTTCTTTTTTCCGAGTCGGTAATTCGTCGGTCCGCGTTTAATACGAGAACGCAAGGGGGCATTTCTCGATATTTTAATTAGATAGAATAGAAGATCCGTTAAGTTGCTGGTAGAGTAATAATAGTCTTTTTTTCTTTTTTTTTCAATAATGAATAATGGGTTCTGATGAGTTACTTGGTGGAGTACGATACTTGAAGAGGCATGTCGTATTCGTATCTGAATGCAAGTACGGAGTACCTAGGTATCTAATAGTTAAGTAACGCAACGCTAGTTTTGGGCATGATTAGGCCCCCCCAGCCTGACGATTCTTAGCGATGCATGAGGCAATCTGCGTGTTCGCAGGCCCTGTCTTAGCAATGTAAGAGTATTGATTATTGATCAGTATGGGGATAGATGCCTTGTGATGGATCTGAGAATGTTTGCTAGACAGCATATTGCGAGCGAGACAGTACAGTAAGTATATCTATGGGGAGTGTGCTCCAGAACGTTCAACGAGCCGCTATAAATATCCGTTTGCAGACGCAGCAATCTTTTCAGATCAGAACTAGTACTCTAACTACACTACTACTATTTACTCCGTGAGATCCGTCCTCCCCACCAGGAGAACTCAAAATTATGGTAAGTTAGAGAGGCCTGACGCTTACGTGAGAAGTCGAGCCAGACCCCCAAACAACAGCTGAGACAGACAGAGCTGCATCCGATTCACCTTCACCAGCAGAAGGGCGTGATTTAATCAAACCACTAGTAGTACCAAGATCCGTGGATATCGAGAGGCAGTGACAACGCGCACAGTGACCATTGGCCCTGAGGATAAAGCTGACAGCATCACACATATCTCTAGCTGAAGTGAGCCGGCTGTACCGAACCCATCAGATTCGCAAAGAGTGCAACGAGTGGGAGTTTGACATCATCCACCGTGAGAACTGCTGCATTCCACGGATTGATAGCGTGGCTTGGCCGTCCGTCGCTTCCGCTACCGGGAATTCAAGGGCAAGTCAATAAGCTGCTAGTTCCAATCCCTTGTTCCACCGCAGCGAGTCTATCTCAAGGTCTTAAAATTCGAGAGATGGTTCTTCTTTCTGTTCCCTTGTTGTCCACCGTGCTGCTGTTTTCTCGTCTTCTCGTGCTGGCGCTCTGAGCAGCGCCTTCAAAAGTTCTCCAAGATGCGCTTCCTCGACGCTATTCTTGGCTCTGTCGCTCTGGCGGGACTGTTTCCTGGTAAGGCTGAAAGTGTTTTCCCCGCGAGTGGCCGGATCATCGCCTCCGTATCGTTCTTCCCCCAAGCCGCTGCTAACTCACTTGAGCATAGATGCCATCGCAACGCCACTGGACTCTCTGGCCTTGAATGCTGCTGTTGAGGTAGCTCGTCGCGCGCTCCCCAATGCGCCTAATGGGTATACTCCTACCAATGTCTCGTGTCCAGCGAACCGCCCGACGGTGCGCAGCGCAGCGACCTTGTCCCCGAATGAGACTTCATGGCTGGAGAAGCGAAGGAACAACACCGTCCAGCCGATGAAGGATTTCTTCGGTCATGTCACCGTTGCGAACTTTGACGCCGCTGCTTACATCGACAAAGTCGCGAACAATGTGTCAGCACTGCCCAATATTGCCGTTGCGGTGTCCGGCGGTGGCTACCGCGCGCTGATGAACGGCGCCGGTGCAATCAAGGCCTTTGATAGTCGGACGGAGAATGCAACGGCGTCTGGTCATTTGGGAGGACTATTGCAGTCGGCAACCTACGTGGCTGGTCTCAGTGGAGGCAGCTGGCTGGTAGGTTCGATCTATGTCAACAATTTCACGACCATCTCAGCGCTGCAGACGACAGTAAAGGGTTCATCAGTTTGGGAGTTTGGCAACTCGATCTTCGAGGGCCCGGATGATGGAGGCCTCCAGATTCTGGATACGGCCGATTATTTCAAACAAATTCGCGATATGGTTGCCGGTAAGGCTGACGCTGGTTTCCCGACGTCCATAACGGATTACTGGTAAGTTTCGCGTTGTTGCGAGTTGTATACGATCGCCATTGACATGTGTTCAGGGGACGTGCTTTGTCCTATCAGTTGATCAACGCTACCGATGGAGGCCCGAACTACACCTGGTCGTCCATCGCGTTGACCCAGGATTTCCAGCAGGGCAACATGCCAATGCCACTCGTCGTGTCGGATGGCAGAAACCCAGGTGAGCTGCTGGTTGGAAGTAACTCCACCGTTTTCGAATTTAACCCATGGGAGTTTGGATCATTTGACCCAACGCTCTATGGCTTTGCGCCGCTCGAGTACCTGGGGACGAAGTTCGTGGACGGAGAAGTGCCGAGCAACGAGAGCTGCGTGCGAGGCTTTGACAATGCTGGCTATGTCATGGGCACCTCGTCTACCCTTTTCAACCAATTTCTTCTGCAGATCAACTCCACCGGTCTTCCCAGCTTTCTGAAGGATATCTTCACGAAGATACTGGAGGATATTGGCCAAGACAACGAAGATATCGCCGAGTACGAGCCCAACCCTTTCTACGGATTAGGAAACCGCACGTCCCCCTTTGCCACCCAGCAGTCTTTGAACATGGTCGACGGTGGTGAAGATCTGCAGAACATCCCACTCCACCCCTTGATCCAGCCGGAGCGACATGTCGATGTCATCTTTGCCGTCGATTCCTCCGCCGATACGGACTATTCCTGGCCCAATGGAACCTCTCTGGTGGCTACCTACGAGCGAAGCCTGAATCGCACCGGTATCGCGAACGGTACTGCTTTCCCGGCCATCCCGGACCAGAACACTTTTGTGAATCTGGGGTTGAATACACGGCCCACTTTCTTCGGTTGTAACAGCTCGAACATTACTGGCACTGCGCCGCTGATCGTCTATATCCCCAACTATCCTTACATGGCCTTCTCGAACGTTTCCACTTTCGACCCGAGCTACAACAACACGCAGCGAGATGCGATCATCCTGAACGGCTACAATGTTGCAACCATGGGTAATGCTACTCGGGATTCGGACTGGCCTTCCTGTGTCGCGTGCGCCATCCTGAGCCGATCGTTGGAACGCACCAACACTGCCGTGCCAGATACCTGCAACCAGTGCTTCTCGAGGTACTGCTGGAACGGAACCGTCAACAGCACGACCCCATCTAACTTTGACCCGACCCCTGATTTGACCGTTCAGAGCTTGAGCGATGCAGCCGTTGGCAACGTTCGTCCTAGTCTCATGTTGATGGCAGCCTTTGCAGTCGGTGCTGTCTTCCTGGCAGTGTAACTGGTCTGAACAAGCCTACAGGCCAATTTCTCCTTCTTCAGCTTATAGTGGGCCGGCCGTATTAGCTCAGTCATCTTTTCCACTTACTTTTTTATTTCCTTTCTGCCCGCGGTTTTTTTGCTTAGGTCGGGCCCGTTATGTGTAAAATGGTATGGTTTCCGTACATAATTTGAATTTTAGAAGGCTATCCAGTGCAATTATCTTCACTATACAGTAAATAAGTAGTAACTAGTTACTGCCTGAAGGCTAACTGATAGTACTGGAGTCATAATGATAAAGGTACATACTTCTATACATGTAATAATGATGATAATTGTTATATTATTTCTCTTGCATTCCTGCAGACAAGACCCCGCACGTGACATTTCGCCTCGGCTAAATGTTGTCGGGGCAACGACCCGTGATCGCCGTCCCAAAACGGAAAGACAAACAAACGCCAATCCTCGTGCCCGCTTGACGTTTGTTATCACCAGCTCCACGATTTCAGTTTTAGCTGCATCCTTTGTACTTTCAGCTATCATATCACGCCAATGCAGCTGATCACTACGGCTGCGAGAGCTGAAATCGACAACCAACTACGCCATTTCGTCTGATACTTTCTATCTATCCAGAAGAAAGGAATGAATCGAATAACAACGACCTCCTGATTTCTGACGCTTCGACGATTTTCAACAACGCCCGATGCCCGACGAAACCGAGTCGGCGATTGTATACTAACCGACATTCCCCAGCGATATTGAAATCAGAATATAACGGACCAAAATGGCGCGCGCAGCGAATATACCCGCGTCCTCGTCGCCCCCGCGGGCAGGTCGTGGTAGACCGCGCGCTACGGAAACTGCAACAACGGCAGCAGCAGCAGATGCGAAAGCTGCTGCGCTTTCGAAACCACGGAGAGGGAGACCACCCAAGGCACGCACTACTGCGGAACCGAAGAAGAGTACGGTGCTGAAACCGACGGCGTCTAGCGTTGCGAAGAGGAACAATGTGGTGGTTAATAATGACAATGACGATGATGATATGACGGATGATGAGATTGGGTCGATTGTCGCGAAGCAGAAGACGAAGCCTGCTTCTTCTACCGTGGGAAGGGCAGCTGCTACGACTACGAAGGCGACTAGTCGGGTTACGAAGACTGCGAAGAGCAATGCGCAGATTGACAGCGATGATGATGACGAATTGGCACAACCGGAAATTCCGAAGAGGAAAGTTGGTCGACCACCGAAAACGAAGCCTGTTGAGAAAGAGAGCAGTACACCACCAGAAGTGGCTGCCCCTAGACCGAGAGGTCGCCCGAGGTTGAATGCACCGAAGGCTCCTGCGGCCGGTGCTGGCGCGGGCACGCAGCGAAAGGTTACGACGACGCGGACTGCAGCGACTGCAAATACTGAAGCAAGGCAAACAGGCCGTGGGACTACGCTGAGCTCTTTGTCCAGTGTGAAGTCGAGTTTTCTGAAGGAGCCAGCAAAGAAAAAGAAGGTTACTTTCCAGGACCTTATCGATTCCGATGATGACATCCCTGTGGTGGCTGAATCTGTCCCGGCAAAGAAATCAACTGCGGCTTCAACTATGCAGTCAGGGTTGAAAGCAAAGCCTGTCCGCAAGGCAGCTGGTTCTGGCCGGGGACGCAAGCCTGCAGCTGCCAAGGACACTGTCCAGCCTCTGTCACCAAAGAAGGCTACGCAGGTTGCCAAGTCAAGCTCTCATGCTGGCTCTGATAACCCGGACGATGACGAGTTGAGCAGTGCAAAGGTCGAGGAGAAAGCGCTTGTCAAATCTCCTATTAGGCACTCTGAAAACACAGTGCTTGCTTCTCCCATTAAAAGAATCAACTTTGCCGCTCCTGCCTTTTCGCCAAGGCCCAGGGCTTCTGAAGACATTGAAAACAATGAAAATGCCACCCTGAGATCGAACCGCCCTGTCGAATTTGGCGATGCGCGCTTCATGGCCAGTCCTGCTAGGAGGCTTCCATCTTCACCCTTCCACTTCACGATGAAGGAGACCCCTCGCCGAGCTATGATTTTGAACAAAGATCAGGCTGACCCTAGCGCTCATCCGGAGCCCGCTGCTTTACGGGCTTCGCCCCTGAAGGCCTCCCCGAAGAAAGGTCCCCTCTTCAAACAGCCCGCCGGCAACTCTCCTAGCTCTTCGCCATTCAAGCTGTCTCTCTTGAAGAGCCCGGCTAAGCGTGTATGCTCTCCATTTAAACTGGCCCTGTCACCTGAAAAGGACCGTTTCCACAAGATGGGAGACAACGAGGACGCTGCGGAAACTGATATGATTTCTGGCCATCGCGACGATGGATCCCCTCGTCCAATCGGTTATCGAAGAAGTGAATCGGTTCAAGCGAAGACTTCTGATGGTGAAGTCTGGCTCGATGACCCATTTGTGGATGCCCCTGTGGAGACTGAAGAGGAGGCACTCAATATGGAAGATGAAGAAATGCCACAACAGCAGCATGTCACTACTGAAGCAGAAGAAGAGGATTTGGAAGAGCCAGTCGAGCCCGCTGAGGTGGAAATGCAACAAAATGAACTCCGCCACCATCACTTTGAAGTCGAGGAAGCGCAGGACGAACAAGACACCGAAGAACCATACCAAATAATAGAAGTGCCGCTTGAGACCAACGGCGAAAATGAAAATGTCGTCATTGAAGAACTACATCTCTCATCGCCGTCCCTCAATCTTGAGGTGTTCGAGGGACAGGAGCATCTCATAGACCGCAATAGCCCTGCAAGAGGAGGACCCGCCCAAAAGGATGGCGAAGAAGGGCAAGAAGAGGAGCGGGAGGAAGAAAATGAAGAAACAAATGGACCCGAGGAATTGCATGAGCTAGCAGCTGAAGAACCATGCCTTGATGATGCAGTCGACCGTCCCGTTGAGCAACATGCTAGGTCATCGCCTGAGCCTGAGATGGAAATGCAAGAAGATGTACCGGAGCGTCAGAGCCTCACAAAGGAAGAGATGCTTCAGGAGGAACAGCACGAAGATGAAGAAGCTGTTGAACAACCTGAGCAAATTACGGAAGAGTCCATGGATGTCGAAGACGCAGGGGATGATGCTGTCATGAGTGACTCCGGTATCCCTTCACCATATCGTGAACCCACGACATTTGAAATCGAAGAAGGCGTCGACGACAACGAAGGCTCCGAAGAACAGGAAGTGATACAGGCCGAGGAAGAAGGCGAAGAGCCGTCCCTAATCCTAGAAAAACACCTAGAGAATCAGGAAAACATGAGCCCGGCCGTTGAACAGACAGGTTTTCCCTCGCCATTCTCTGAGGCCAGAATGATTCACCTCAGCTCCCCTGCCTCATCTGTGCACCATTCCTACGAAACAGAGGAAAACATGGAGGAGGTACAACATGAGCCTCAACATATTCAGCCCTCACCGACCATGTCTCCTGCTAAGGAAGTTACATATGAGCCTCGTGAGGAAGATGATGCAGAGTCTGACACCGACCCTGTTGTGGATACCTTGCTGTTTGATGCCAAACGGGCTCGCCGAAGCCAAGTCTTTGTGCAACCGGCAACGCCTGGTTCTGTTCGCCAGAGATATAATGAAGACACCATCATCCAAGGAGACGAAGACGGCGCAGATTTAGGATTTACTCCGTTGGCCGCGCAGCTCAGCGAGTGGAAAGCCAGCACCCCAGTGGAGTCCCAGCCCAGACGTCCTCGGCGCCGAGGAGTTTTCTCTCTTGCTGGAAACTCAAGAAGTTCTTTAGCATCTACTCGGAAGTCGACACACGATCATCGATACCGACTGAGGAAGAGCTCGTCAACTTTCAGGAGATCTTCGCTCGGGCTTTCTATGTTTAACTTGGAGTCGTTGGAAGTTGAGCAAGAGGCTACGAGCGCGCCTTCTGTGGCCGAAATCCCAGACGCCCCTTCTCCGGTCCGTGAGCTCGACAATACGGAGTCTCTAGACAAGGCTGAGGCCGATAACGCACCCAGCGATGCACACGTTTACTCAGATGCAGATGAGGCACCAGAACTAGAGAATGAGGACCTTCTCCAAGAACCTGAGGAACATATCACTGATGAGCTAGTGCACTCTATCCAGGAGTCATTAAACCAGGACATACTTCTACAGTCCGAGGAGAACGTGGAAGCTTGGGACAAAGATACAGCTTCTGAACAAGAAGATGAACCGGCAGAGCCTCTCCCGTCTGCTGAGGAAGACAAGGAAAATGATGAAATGGCTGCGTTATCGCTTCCCAGTACTCCAAAGAGAGCTACTCCTGGTCATTTGCGCACAGTGCACACTGTGTCCAAGGTTCCTTTGAGACCAGAAGGCGTGGTGTCGCCGCTGAAGGTATCCAGGAAAAGAGCGAGGTCACTTTCCTCTGGACCGGCCACTCGAGCGTCCCCGAGAATTCGGGCTGCAATGACCAAAAGCCAGACTTCTCCGGCTGTGTCGCCTCGTAAGCACAGCCTTGCTTTGAGACCATCTCAACCGGAGTACTGTGATCAAACCGACGAGCCGGCCCGTGCCGACGACCCACCAACCAGTGCAAAGTCAAGAAGAGTCAGCTCTCCGGTCGACCCTTTCCAGGATGCTGCAGACGTACCACAAGTCCTCAAGGGCGTCACGGCGTTCGTGGATGTCCATACGACTGAAGGAGAAGACGCGAGTGGTATATTCATTGAACTCCTCACCCAGATGGGTGCTAGATGTGTCAAATCTTGGTCTTGGAATCCCAGAGCTAGCTTGTCCCCGGTCGACGGAGCTGAACCAAAGGAAAACAGGGTCGGCATCACGCATGTCATCTACAAGGACGGCGGTGTGCGGACTCTCGAGAAGGTGCGACAAGCAGGCGGCCTTGTGAAGTGTGTTGGCGTATCCTGGGTCCTTGAGTAAGTCTCCCTTATCGGTTCCTTCTAGCCGCAAGAAGGAAATCTGGGGTAATCGAAAGCAAAATGCTAACTATTCTTTAGCTGCGAGAGAGAGAATCGATGGCTGGACGAGGCCCACTACCTTGTTGATAGTTCCATCATTCCCCGTGGTGGTGCCAAACGGAGAAAGAGCATGCAGCCTCGAAGCTTGAGCAACGTCAATGGAACCTTGGTGAAAGCGGATGGACCTACCTACCCTCGCGCTGGTCGAGTTTCCGGTGTAGACCGGGAGTCAGTGCGGGAGTTCATCAGGCTCACTCCCCCTTCACCAGCCAAGCAGTCTCCTAACTACCAAGACACTTTCTCGACACCAGCCAAAGATACCTTCTCAGGATCCAGCCGGAGACTATCGCAGCAACCTAGCACTCCGGGGCAAAGCGGGTTCGATTTCAACTTCGACTTTGATCCGAGCAGCTTCTCCCCAACCACTCCGTATTACCTCTCCAAGGGAGCAAAGCTGGTCCAGCAGACCTGCCCACCCAAGCAGACGCGAGAGGGTCTATTCCCGATCAGTGGACGAATTGAAGACGAATCTAGCTCGAAACTGAGAGCCAAACTGGAAGCTGCTAGGCGGAAGAGTCTAGCCTTCAAACCGAGACGCGAAAGTCCTCTCAAGAAATAAGAGTCTTCTTTCTCTCCCTGTGTGTGTACTACATTACTTCTTTTGTTCAGATCTTCCGTTGATACCCGCTCTGGCGCGTGCTCTAAGGTGTCTATATCATGTTTTGTGTTGAGACATGGGTTGTTTCGAGTACTTGTCCCTCCACAGTGCAAAGGATTTGGCGTTTCAGGAAACAGCAAGATGTGCATTGGATTAGATTAGATTGGTTAGGACCTAGGGGTTGGATTACGGGGCAGGGCTTGGTTTTTCACTAGTTTTGGTAATCAATTTAGACAAACAGCTGTTTTATGTCTCTATCATATCTTCATTTTTCATAACTTTTCCCACTCGCCTTCCTCTTTTCTTTTTTAATAGAACGTATACAAACAGATCCAAGAGATAGATGACAATATTCTCTCTTAAATAGGATTACTCTCTTCCATCTCCTCGCGATAGAACCCAGCAACAAGGAACGCCAGCTCCAAAGCCTGCTTCTCATTCAAGCGCGGATCACAGAATGTCGTGTACCTCTCACTCAGACCCTCCTCAGTCAAACCACCCGCACCACCCACACACTCCGTGACGGCCTCACCGGTCAATTCGAGATGCATACCGCCGAGGAAAGAGCCCGCTTCACGATGGATAGCGAGCGCCTGCTTCAATTCAGAGAGGATATCGCTAAAGTGGCGCGTCTTCACACCCGACGGGGTCGTCTGGGTGTTTCCGTGCATGGGATCGCATTGCCAGACGGGTATGTGGCCTGATTTCTGAACGGCGGCGATATGAGCGGGGAGGTGGTCGGCGATTTTCTTTGCGCCGTAGCGCGAGATGAGGGTGACTTTTCCGATTTCCTTTGTTGGATTGACGACGTCGAGGAGAGCGACGAGTTCGTCGGGAGCCATGCTGGGTCCGATCTTGATGCCGATTGGGTTACATAGACCGCGGAAGAACTCGACGTGGGCGCCTGTGAGCTGGCGAGTGCGGTCGCCGATCCAGAGGAAGTGAGCGGAGGTGGCGTAGTAGCCTCTTGGTGGAGGGGTTCCGGATGTTGAGGCGATAGAGGCCTTGCGAGTGGATGGGGATGTGAGATCGGATTCAGGCAGAGCGTTGGGTGGGTGGCGGAGGAGACGGGTTAGGCTCTGTTCGTATTCGAGAAGGAGACCTTCGTGACTTGTGTAGATGTCGACGGTTTCGATGCCTCTGGCTGTGTCGAGGCCGACTGTGCGCATGAACCGTAATGAGTCCGTGACGCGGTTGACTATCCGTTCGTACTTCTCTTTGATTGATGGGCTGGCCACATGGCCAAGGCCCCAGTCTAGGGGAGAGTGCAGGTCCGCAAGACCGGATGTCAGGGACGCGCGGAGGTAGTTGAGTGTTGCGGCGGAGTGGAAGTATGCAGAGACCAGTCGGGATGGGTCTGGTCTTCGAGAAATGGCGTCTGCGGGATAGCCGTTGATATTGTCTCCTCGGAAAGAAGGCATCGTGACACCATTGATGGTTTCCATGGGGCTCGAACGAGGTCTTTGAATGTATTTAATTAACCGTGTGTGATATCAGGGCTGGTTTGGCTACTCACTTGGCAAACTGGCCTGCAATTCGAGCTATACGGACCACAGGTTTGTTGGCTCCTAAGGAGATATTATTAGCTTAGCTCCAGACCGAATAGTCATTATTTTCAGGGCTTGAATTGAATTACCCCAAATCAAAATCAGACTCATCTGTAACAGGAGTTTGACCTTGGCCTCGATCATCTCCTGGTTGCAGTAGTCGAATAGTTCAGCGCAGTCTCCTGTATATCCGCACATAGCCGTAAGTATCCGGACGGGGATTTGTAGGGCGACAATGGAGTCACAAGAAGACGACGACTAGACGAACCTCCCTGAAGAACGAAGGCTTTTCCCAAAGCGACATTCCTTAAACTCTTCTTAAGATTGACGATCTGTTCCACCACACTGTAAGCCTTTACAATCCACATCTGCTGCTTTTTTGAGGACAATAGCGCACCTCCTGCGGGGTTACCAGCGGCGGTAGTTGCTGCAGCTTCGTGAGCGCAGTCTGCACGCCTTCGGCGTCTTCGTATGTGACATCTTGCTTGATTGGCTTCGTAGTCCACGCTGCAGAAGCGATACATTAGTATGAGAGGGCAATGGGTGTGATTGCTGAGAAAAGCGACGTACAAGTTGGGTTCCAGTCCGCCATGACTCAAATCGGCCGATGAGGGGCACTCGTTTCCTTCTGCTGCAATGAAACCAATTCGAAAGTTGATGGTCCTCTCTCAAGCAACAGTTATAATGCGCAAAATGACAGATCTCAGCAGGTAAGGCCCAATTCTTCAGAACCTGAGTTCTGCAAACGGTCACCAGGGTTAACTAAACCCTGGAATTTTTTCCGCGACCAAAAAGTACGACACAAGATACTATGAAGGTGTAGCAAGGAGTTGGCAACGGGGCTTTCGTCTCGCAATAATGAAGCCACGAATGCGACTCGGAATATTCGACCGTCCAAGTGCAAAGACCTCCTGAGATCTGGAGAGATGCAATGCGCGCAAAGAATGTGTAACTTAACTAGAGAATTAATTAATTAATGACGGCGATTTGGAGAGCACCACTTATCGGAGGAGCTAACCCGATATGGTAATTTCGAGCTTCTCCCCGCCCGCTGCGCTCATCGAAGGAGCTTCTTAGCAACTACTATTACTTTACTTACTTACTATCTTGTATGCCCATTGACTCATTTCCACCTCCCACATCTCTGCATAAGATACAAGAAGCATATTAATCTCTCATACTACATCCAATATGGCTGAACCAATCCCCTCTGCCGCTAGACCCGACCCCGAAGCTGCGGAGGTCCCCAGCAACGCGGAAGACCGCAAAGCCGCCGCCGCGCTCTCTTCCCTAAACGACAATGAGATCTCCCAAGCAGACACCGATGCGGGCTCCAAGCTTCCTTCTTCCGCGGACCAGGAGGCCCTTGGTAAGGCGATGAGTCGGCTAGAGATCGTTGCAGGAGGAGGAACAGCTGCGAAGAGCACGGATACTGCGAAGAAGGCAGACGCGCAGAAGAAAGAGGCGGAGGCTCAAAAGAAGAAAACAGTCAAGGTTGCGGCGGAGGATGTGAATTTCTTGGTGAGTGTTATATTCCGAGTTCCTCTCAATCGTGTGAAAGGTGGAGGTCGATTGCATAGTGCCTGTTTTATCTGTCCATTGAGCTTGTTGATCATACTGTTACTGACTGGAGCTTTTTATTATCAGGTCGCAGAACTGGACCTCAAGAAGAACAAGGCTACGGAGCTTCTCCAGGCCCACGATGCCGATGTCATCAAGGCTATCAAGGCTTTCGTCTCTCCTTCCGTCACGGCAAACTGATTTCCATATACAATGTCCCATACAAATAGACGCCTACACGAAAGGGATATCGAGCGACCAGGTGGACAGGGACAGCGAATGTTTTATAAAATGTTCGCAGATACAATGAGGATGAAATGAGCGTACAGGATGTCATTAAATTAGCAAGCGACTCTTTACCAACTTGGTTTATCAAGATTGTTGGCGTTTATTGGTTATAGTATAGCTACCAAAAAGATTAATTGATTTACGGCCAAGCGATTCAACAATGTGAAAACGTAACTCATCATCTATTCGTTTCGATCGCTAATACCAAGGTAGGTGACCCATTTATATACATATGTACATATATGTCCAGGGCAAAAAGGCATAAACGGCACAGAAGTGAATTCTCTATTACCTCTGCTCCTCAGTTGTTGGCTTTCTCTCAATCCCTTTCCCTTCTTCGATAGTCCATGTGAATACCCAACCCAGCAGTGCTTCTGCTGCCAGCGCCCACCAAATAGCGCCGATAATATTGTGCTTCAATCCCATTCCCAGTCCCCAACCTCCAATGACCGGGCCCATAGTGCGTGCAGCACTCGAGATACTTTGCGCAATGCCGTGCAGTGTCCCGAGGACCGCACGTTCCGAGACAGAGTTATTGACAAGGATGATGTTAGCAGGGAGAGCAAATGTTCTCGAGATCACCTGCAAGCCGACAACGATTGTAAAGGCTGGCCAGACTAGCCATGGCTTGGTCGGTATGAGCACGAGGAATGGCATGAGCATGTACGCAACAGGCGAAAAGGGGAGAAACGTGCGGTACGACTTCAACGTTCCAAGGTATGACTGCACTCTGGGATACACGAATATCTGCAAAGGCAGACCGATGAGCCCAATAACAGCGGTGGCAAGACCAACACGCTCACTAGACAGTCCAAGACCGCCGCTGAAGTGCAAGCCATGTCTGCTGCTTGGGGGCATGCGTGGCATCGGTAAGAAGACGAAAATCATATTATTGAATGCACTGGTGTGAAACGCCAGCAGGAAATGCGTTAGGAGGGTTAGAAGGACGTTCTTCCTCCGTAGCTCACGTAAATTGCGTTTCTTAGGTTGAGTGTGCCTTGGTTGGGCAGGACTGGGTGGCACAGATCTATAGCCCGTACTACCTTCCAAGTCGATGGACGTCGTAGCATCAGCTTCAGTTGCAAGAGGTTCGTAGTGGCGAGGATGCCTGCGAAAGACACGTCTCGCTATGATTTTACCCAATTTACGTCCGGGGTCGGTCTTATACCTTGCAACTTCATGTGTCTAATGCTGGTTAGGGGTTTGCAGACTGAGATTGAAAGCTGGTGCATAACCTACCTCGTCGAGCCCAAGCAGAATGGCTAGGAACGATGCGAATATGAATATCGCGCTGACGACATTTGGCAGAGCATACGGCCAATGCTGCATCCACCAGACACCATCCTTCCCCCCAAGCAGCGATCCGGGGCCGAGTAGTGAACCATATCTTTTCACTGGATCTGCCAGGATACCACCGAGGATGGGCCCAATGATTACGCCGACATTAAAGCACATGGGCAAGATCAAGAATGCTCGTGACTGGTACCTGTCCTCAATTAGCTTCTTGCGTATTTGGAATGAAATGGCTTGTCTGTAAGAGTCGAGAGCATTTCCTCTTGTCACAGACGGCAAGACGTACTTTTTTTCTTGAATGATTTCCGCTATCATTGTCCTCATCACTCCAACATTACTGTTGAGGGCGCCACCGATCGTACGGAAGACAGCTGCTGCAATGAACGACCTCGAGAAGCCAAATCCCAGACACGAAACACACGTCCCAAATAGGCCTATCATGAGAACTCTCTTTCTCCCCATCCAGTCCGAATCCGCTAGACGTCCCCAGAAGACCGCTGTCAAGAATTGCGCAGCTGTGAAGCATCCCTGCAGAATACCAGCTTGAGAGGAAATAGTCGAATCCGGCAGAGATGGATCAAAGGACCGCAGCTGGTAGAACATATACGCCTGCAGGGACGTTTGAGTCAATGGCTCCGACAGACGCGCAAATGTGAGGATGGCAAGCTGGCCCTTCTTCGGGAGTGATGACCATGTTACCGGCTTCTCCGTCTGCGATCGATCTGTTGCTGCTGCCGCTGTCTGTGCCTCATCTTGTTCTGTAAAAGAAGAACGGCGCGGGCTGTTCGGGTCGATTGCTGGAGAGAGACGGAGCAGCCTTCGTCGCGGAGACGACTCCGCAGCATTGAGTGTGAAGGAGTCATCACTGTCATAGCTATTTCCGTGATCTGAAAGGTCAAATCCTTGGGAGTCGGTATCGGAGTCCTGCGGTATTACAGTATGAGGTTCATTCTCGCGATCATCTGTATTTTTGAGGACTGAGGTATTCCTGGTCATGCTCATAGAATTGGATTCGACGCCGTCCACCGCCAGATCCGACCGGGTAGATAGCAATGAGTGGGTGGGGTGTGCTCTTGGGCAAGTTCAATACACGTTGGTAAACGGATAATAATTCTTTATCAAAATCGACTCGGGTATAGATAGGTAGGCTAAATGCACATTCGTCACATGATATAATTTTTCAGTACGCAGGAAAAATCCAGGACAAACGAATAGAAATGGCGCCTTTGGGCGTCAAGATGTTGCGAGAGGGGTCCAAAGGCTATTACCGACTAAACCCGAAGCAGGATCTAGTTCAAACTAAGTATTTGGTTAGCTATCGTGGAAACCGAAAGCAAAGAGGAACTCGCTAAAGCAGTGGAGAACCGCTTTCACGGATCTATTTGCTTCCTCCATTCCGCTTTTGATTCAATCCTCTTAAACACGCAGAGGTGATCTCATTCAGCAACCAGCTTCTACGCAATATAATCATCGCGAGGAACATCGTAAGGCACTTGTAGCAATCTCTGTGATAATCGATTATCAATAACTTGGAGAAAATCTCTGTAATTGGGTTCTAGTCCAGGTTATCACAACGATGGGAGTATATCAACTGCTTCTCTACTCATGGATAGACTCGTTCTGTTCTCTAAAACTGGCAGAAAAAAGAGCTCTGTCCAGCTGCTGTTTACGCTGTATCGGTGGTCCCCTTTCTATGATACTCACTATAGAATCGAAGTCAATGCAGGTCTTACATACTATATCAGCCACTCTGCTAGATAGAGCCCAGCTCATGTAGATTAAGGGGAAGAAGATAAATGATTATGGTCAACACGATGAGATATCACACGATGTTATTTCTTGGAGCGAAGCTCGCTGAGCATGAATTCTATAGCAACTAGCTCAGCCTATTTATCTCTGTGTGTGGAGCCAGAAGGCGTGGGAGATTCCCGACAGGAGGCCTGTCTGTAGGCAGGCTCCGACATTATTCACTTCCAAGACAACACTTCAGGTGAAGGAGGGCAAAGCGTCCTTCCTTTGTCTTCAACCATCCATCTCTTCATCCTGTTTCAAAGGTGACGGATATCGAGCTTTCTTAGCTGAAAGCATCCTCACCATGTCATCAGAAATGGCTTTCGAGGAATCAATGAAAAAGCTCCTCTTACATGGGGACTACTCAGACATGAAAGTGACTTGCCAGGGGTTCACTTTCAATGTCCATCGTGCCATCGTCTGCAGCCAGTCACATTTCTTTGCAAGTGCCCTGAACGCTGGTTTTGAAGTAAGTTAACAAAACTGGCATTTCTTCCAACTTTCACGACTTACCTGTTCAAGGAATCAATGACGCGTATTGTCAACCTGCCTGATGATGACCCTGGGACGATTGAACGTGTGCTTTCGTTCCTGTACCTGCAGAAGTACAATCAAAATGGACACATCGTTCCAATGGACGATGATGCAGAACCGAAGAAGCCTGAAACTGAGCTCAGTGAATCCGACATCGAAAACTCAGTTTCCGAGGACTATGCAGGCTGCTCGGCAGACGTTGAAGACAAAAGGGCTATCGCATACAACAACATACGAGTCTACATAGCCGCTGACAAGTATGGCATTGCTCCTTTAAAGTCTCTTGCCGGTAAGCAGTTCGCAAGCTGGACAAGTTCCAATTGGAACTCCGAAGCTTTCGACGATATAGTGCAAGAAGTGATGACCTACGTACCTCCACATGATTTACATCTTCGGGACGTCGTTATCGAAACCATATCAAAGAACATTATTTCCCTTGTAAAAAAGGGGAGTATTTTCCAACTTATGGATACTCACGGCAGCCTTGGATCCGCGGTTATCGCGAAACTAGTGCAAAGTGATAGAGTCATGGCTACAGAAACAGAAAAACACGCTGTGCTCGACAAATTTGCGCAAAAGTTGAACGGCCGTCGCTCCTGCAGACATTGCGGTGGGGCTATGAATGTGAGGATAGAAAAAGGGGAGTGTCTAGATGGCATTATCCGTTGTGCTTCGTGTAATACAAGGCATTGAGGTGAGATCTCGAATCATTCCATTGGAAGTCTAACCGTTCATCTGCTTATTTCACAATAGCCTACGATATCAGTTATTGGCGGTACATTGCGAATATACTTGATAGACGGGAGCCGTCTGACGAGATTGGAAAACCATGCGGGTAATAAGGGTCAAGGGGATGGACATAGTTTACTGGGACTGAAAGGCTTTCAATACCCCAAACAGAGCTCGAGTCTGTTTTCAGGACCTGTTGGGAAGCATCTGTGTTTATTGCCATTCAGTATCTTACCATCCATTAAGATCGGAACCTAGTCTCAATATCATCATTCTAATGACAATTTGCAATCCGTACACTCACACAACTGACAATATTGCCGCGTGTTTGAACCTTTCCAAGAGGAACTAGAGCTATACTGGACTATTTGATAGTCTATAGATTCTTTTGGGCCATGGAGACCCCTTTATCGCTTTCTATAGCTAGTAGTATACTCTTCTAAACAAAAACAAGGTCCCCCAAGTGGAGACATTCCTCTTTTTCAACGCAATATAATTCCACACAGCCCCCTCCAAAAAAACAACTCCATCATCAAACACGATGAAAAAAAAAAGTAATTTCTACTTTCAATTGCGCCGACCGGGATTCGAACCCGGGCCGCAGTCTAGTCCAGCTAGAAGACAATGGGAGGACTGCATCGTAACCCCTTGACCATCGGCGCTATTTTGTTCCATTATTTCTTTTATTCCAATTCACAATCCTTATCATTCCTCTCCATTTGAGGACGGCAAGAGAAAAGGCCGAATTCAAAGGGAGAAGTCCTGTCCCACATCGGAGTCCGGGTAAGAGCCCACATTAAATACTTTTCCATCAAAGTACTTTTTTTTCTTCCTTCGTAGCAGTGGCGAAAATTTTCTTTTAGCTAGGTATGATCCACTTGAGAAACTGTGTGTTCAATAATCTTTGAACCGTGGATGGAGGAACCCCACTTGATTCTGGATAATTTCATTTGCATACAAGAGATCTGGGCTTTTCATGATAATCTTCAACGCCTCTACTCTAAGGAGAAATATTACAAGATCATCTTGACTCTATGAGGTATTTGGTAGACCATAGTTCTCTTACAGCTGACCACATAAATTATTATCCGTTGACATTAATTATAAAGATAAAGAGACTGCTTTTATAGCTAGCCAGGCTGCTTGAGATGCTCTAAGTGAGTTATGTCTCCATAAAGAGGAGCTCACAGTTTATGGAAACCCGTCCCTGGGCCCATTGCGCCGGAGATATCAACTAGTCACTGGGAGCGAATGGTCTGGCCACCTTCCCACGTGTCTCCAGCGTCTAGCGTCTGGAATGCGGCCACGGAGCCAGCTTCCACGCAGATCATGTTCTTATAACCATCATCAGGACCAAAGTCACTCATTCCCTTGGCCTTCTCGATCCAAGGGTTCCATACGACTACGTCATTCAACCCCTCGCGAGTGATAGAGAAGAGCGTCTTGTCACCCTGAGTGGTAACGACCTCGATGGGAACCTTGGGGTCGAGTCCCTTATACACGCGATCAGTCTCCCCCGTGATCTCGACAGCGGAAGACGACTCAACGTGCTCGCTGGCGTTCTGAGTCTTGTCAATGTAGGCTTTTGACTTCAAGTTCTTGATGCGGATCGCGGAGATATCCTATAAGTGTCGACCTGGTTAGAGAACGCGAATTTAATATAATGGGATTGGGGAACATGTGCTCTAAGGTACCTTGATGTTCAGGTAGGAGTGCAACAACACCTGGAACTCGAAAGCCTTGGAACCCTTATTCTGCACCTGCAAGGTCGTCGTGAGGCTATCCTTGGCCAATGTGACACTGTACACGAGCCCGAACTCATATGGCCACGCCTTCTTAAACTCCTCACTCAACATGGTGTGGGATAGACCGAAGTCGAGCTTGACTGCATCATCAGCCTTCTCCTTGTCCTTGCCAAGAGACTCAGACGATGATTTGCCTAGAAACTCCCAAGTCGAGTTCCGCGCGAAGCCATGCTGGGGAAGTGCAGAAGTTGCGTGGTCCTTTGGTGGAGGACCGAAAACCTATACACGAAGAAGCTCGTCAGCTTAGCTACTCTAGCCAAGGCCAGCGCAATGGATCCTTAATGCGATATCTGGGCGTTTCCAGACCAGGGCATCCTTACCGGGAAAACAACTGGAATACCACCGCGGACGGGCTTGGAGCCATCAAGATGGGCCTTCTCACTTAGGAACAACTGTTCCTCGCCGTTGGCCAGCTTCCACGACGTCACCGTTGCTCCATACAAAAGCACAGTGACGGACTGTCCACTGGGCAGTGAAGCTTCGATCCTGCCTTGCTCAATATTGACAGTCGGCTGAGGAATATTAGCGCCGACGCCAATCGCGGAGGGCTTCTTGGAGCGGTCCATTATTATGTATGTCTGTGCTGGCGTTGCCTGGATATCACTCTGATACCTCAAGTCGACAATGGTACCTCTTGCCTGGTAAGTGGGGGAGAGGGAGGCTTGGATTGACCAAGAAACTGACGGGATTAGCTAGATTGCCTGTATGAAGCTTTATTGCCCACTGTTTATCTGGACAGATCAGTGATTTTATAAGGTAGCAGAACAGAGAGACGATTGACGGCGGGGTTGCTGTTGCTGAAACGCCAGCGGTGTCAGAGAGTTTGGCTGCGGGGCTCGACATCATAGTTCCGTTCCAGGCACGCAAGACGCGAGGCAGCAAAACGATCCCTATTATGCGATCTAGATATCAGAATACTAGTTTCTCTTTCTTTCAGATCATATTCCCTGAATCAGTAATATAGGCCGGTTTCTGCGCAGCTGTCCCGCTTGTCTACTCATTGATAATCACTCGATCATCTTCCTCGAGCTTCCGGCCCCGCCATCACGTATCCGGCTCGGTCAGGTACACTTCGAGATCCACAAAGTGCATGTTTAGAGGCCTGTACCTATTTTTGTCATCTTGAGGGAACTCGCAACTTGTCTCTTCAATCCCGCAAGTAGCGCTTTGAGAGTAAGTATCCATGACAGAGACCAACAGTTCATACTCATGCGGGTATTATTGGCGATTTAGTTCCGTTCTCAAGCGGAACTACTGTACATATAGATCCACTGACGGATTTATGACATTTGGATATACATACTCCTGCCTCATAAAATGTTAGTCATCGAGACAGTGAAGTGCACGGAGAATACTCACAGGAATCAATGCATGCATGCGCTATACATAATGCCCAGTATTCACCCATGCTGCCAGAGAAAACTCGTCCCACCTTCGAAACTGACACCTTCAATACGTCGAATCTCTTCCTGTGACAGTCTCCAACCCAGAGCTTGTATATTCTGTTGTACTTGCTCGGAATTCCGGATCCCAACAATAGGAATCGCGCCCTTATTGATATTATAATTCAGCGCCACCGCAGGAATAGTAACTCGTCTTGCCTCTGCGATTCGTCTGAGGACCGCAACAACGGGCTCAAGTTCATGTATAGGGTAGCTGCTGAAGCGGTACGTCCGTGGTGGTTCATTCCCTTGAGAGTATTTACCCGTTAGACGACCCTCTGCGAGCGGTGCATAACTCTGGAAAACAATCCCTCTCTCGCGACAGGTTCGTATCAGTCCGTGTGACTCTGGATGTCTTCGTAGGATCGAGTACTCGCACTGGTTCACCGCAAGTGGAATACCATGTTTCGCCAGAGCATCCGCCATTTTGATCATCTCATGCGCATCATAATTCGACACACCAACCGTTCGAGCCAGTCCAGATCGAACACACTCAGCAAGACCTTTTGCGACAGTCGATATCGAACTCGAATGTATAGGCCCATGCACAAGATAGACATCAACATACTTCAACCGTAAACGCTCCAAAGACCCTCGAAGCTTCTTGACAATAGCATGCCATCGCAAAATCACATTAGTCATATCCGGAATAGGAAACCACTTTGTCTGAACAATGAACTCCGATCTGTTAAGTCCCTCAAACAGATCCCCACAGATCTTCTCACTCTCACCACTCCCATACGCCTGCGCGGTATCAATCCAATTGAGCCCCTCATTCCGCAACATCTCCCAAGCATCCTTGATACGAGGCAACTCATCCGGAGTATAATGCCAAGTAGCTTTATCACCCCATGCCCATGCTCCTACACACATATACGGAACGAGGATATCTTCAGATGATCCTCTCAATCTCAACTTGCTGTGCGCATCGGGTATGATGTCCTCTGATAAGACGTATGCATCTTCGCTGCGTATTGCGTCAACCGGTTTCGGATGCGGGTGATGTATACCCTCTGTGGCGGACATGCCAATGGTAAGGCCACATTGTAAGACTCCTTCTGCCATGGATCTGATGATATCGCTCAGATTAAAAAATCAACGTCCGCGTACCCGTATTCTATCGATGGGAAGACCATACAACAAAAACTCGTAGCGGAAGGTTGTAAAAGGGGGTTAGGAAGGGTCCCCCTAATACCTTATGAACATCGAGTGGCTCATGGAGGCGACGTTTTCACTATTCAGGAAAATATGTAGTCATAATACATCATTCCTGGAGGCAATCTGGACTAGTACTTAGACCATGCCATACCCCCCTTCTGACAACGGATCTGATTGAGCCAGCGGGAGAGAATGCGAGATAGCGCCACAGAGGTATATATATTGAAATACATGTACTAACATGAAATGTGACTCCGACCTTTCCCTCGGGTGAAGATTCAAAAGTTGGCTGTACTCTGAAGTAATAATCTGGGGCAAATACCGGGGGTACTAGAAGGTTACGGGAACGGATTCCGACTTGCTGTTGCCGTTTGGCCACGGCATTTTGATAATATCGTTTTGGAGAACAATCCGTTGCTCGGTTGACTTGGGAGACAGGCGAAATTTCCTGTTCACCACTGAGTAAGAGACTATTAACAGAAAAGAGTCGTTTGGCATAGTTCCATCGAGCTGGGCCCTCGTGTGGTATCCCCACGGATATTTGTTACACCATGTCTATACGACAGAGAGGATTTTAACTATGCAACTAGATCAATGACATTCCTTGTAATTACTAGTCTTTATACAATGGTATCTTTGTCTGATATACACGCCCATGCTCAGTAGCGGAACCGGCTGATATTCTACCCACTACTGCCGTATAACGAACAATAATGGTCGTTTCTATCCTGGTCAAATAGTGCGCTATTATCCACATAAAACATGCAGGGAATCAGATCCACAACCAAAAAAAACTACATAAAGGATACGGCTATGCTCGCTGACGCATTTGATATGCGCTACCAGTCACATAATACATGCCCTTTTCCCATTGCGCCATCGCTATGCAGAAAATAACCTTGTTCCTTATCCAACGTGCCTCCTTGCTGCCTCGTGCGTTTCCACCCGGATATCAAACATGACATCATCCATCTCTCTAAGAGCCTCTCGGCTGAATGTGGTTGATTTGATATTTCCCAAGATGCGCCGAAGGGAGTTCAGAATACCATCCGCACTCGTCTCGTCTTGGTAGGCTGGGGTGTCGGTCTGGGCTTCACCACAGACATACTGCGCATCTACCGCCATGGGCAACCCCGGCTGCGCTGTGTCGGCTTCCACCTCTTCTACCTGCCCGCATGGTTGAACATCACTGTTCTCTTCATTATGCACCTTGGCTTCCCCAGTTCTGTCAAGGTCATCCGTTCGAGAATCCTCAGGCTCCTCATCTTCCACCAGCACTTCCTGTTCTAAAGAATTTCGAATCGCCTTAGCACCCTTTTCTTGAGGGACATGCGTTATTTCAGGCACGCTCTCAAGCTGCGACCGTTCGGCCGCGCCTGACGATGTCTGGTGATCTGAAACTTCTGTCGCATGAGCACGTGAATGTTTAGAGGATTTCTTCTTCGGTGTCTCCCCGCCAGCCAGAAGAGGTGATGCTGCAATTCCACTGAGACGCCTCGATTTTCTCTTCTTTTTGGGTGATTTATTGGAAGAACTCGGGCAAATGGGCGAGGACTGGACCGGTGCGTCGGGTCTGACTTCCCCAGCCTCGTCGGAGGTGGTCGCGGCTTTAGTATCCCTCGACTCGCCCTTACGTTTCTTGGATGAGGATGGGCGTTTTTCTTTGCTGGGTGTCTCTTGCGTTTGGCTGTGAGACGTAGATTTTCGCTTTTTGGAAGTTTGCGGCGTCAGAGATTCGACTTGTGCAGCCGCTCTTGTGACCATGGAGGAACTGATGGAAGATCGACGCTTCGATCTGTCAGACGGGGTGACGGACTCAGCCATTTCTCTCTTCCTCTTCCTCGTGACTGGAAAGCTCTCGGAGATACCCTCGGCTTGTTGTTCCTTGCCCACGTCGTCTAGATCCACAGCAAGTTCTAGGTCTTGTTCAAGCTGGGAGGCAACCTGAAATTCCAAATCATCACTGAAAGAGTCTGGAATGAATTCTGTAGGTGTGCCCGTAACTGAGTCGTTTCTCTGTGTCAGCTTCTGACGTTCTAGCGAACGGTCCTTCGGTGTCCCTGACTTGGATCTGTTCCGTTTTGATCGGGACTTTCTCTTGCTAGGACGAGTGGGGGTGAAAGACGAAGTTTGTTCATGAGACACCGTCTTCTCGTCCGATAATTCAGTGCCTTGCATATTGGCTTGGGCGGCATTAGGAACACTCAATGGTTGCTGTTCTGAGGCTCCAGCAGCATTATCTGCATTCTCTGGCACCGCAACAGCTTGATTTACGTCCTCGATCAGCTCCCCGGGCGTATCGGTGGTAATATCATGAGGGCAAATTTCTGTTGAAAGGCCCAGCCCCTTTGGGCTCTCCCTTGAGGAGTCCATTTCCGGAGGAGAAGATGGGGGATCCGAGTAGGCATCAAGATTTTGGAATGCTGCAGAACGGTTATTAACCCTATCGAACTGCGATTGACTCTTGGACCCGGGTGTAGGAGATGACCCTGGGAAAACATCATCACTTTCAGCAACAGCTGGAAGTGGCGGGGTTAATTGTATTCTGGCCACCAGTTCTGCATCACTTAAGTGCCGAAGATGTGTAGGAGTATCAAGACCAAATTTGCTGACTTCATTGATACGAGCGTATCTGAAACCTTCCGGTAAGTCAGGGTCATGCAAATTGTTTTGGGCGAGCTCTCGCTGGTCATCAGTAAGAGATTGTGATTGGGGTTCTGTTGGCTGAGCAGGCGATGAATCGACAGGAATGAACTGCGCTCGAGAGTCATCGTCTTCTGTCCCTTTCTTCGGGGTAAGGTTGTCAGCATCGTTCGGTAACTCAGGAGGACCGTCTATGATGACAATCGGAGAAGAACTAAAACAGGTTCTTCGGTCGTTGTTCTTCAACGAATTCTCTAATGACTTGCTTCCATCCATCCCGTCCATCTTCGGAAGGGGATCTGTGGTGGCAGCATCATCTTTTGACACAACCGGGTGTGGAGCGATCTGTCCTATATTAGCCGGAGAGCCACGCACACAGATCATATCGTTGGCACATACCTCGTGGTCGACAGATGTGGGTAGGCAGGGAAGATGCAAGTCGATCTGAGACTCTAATTTTCTCAACGCACTTAGCACGGAATCTGGATATTCCAGGGACTCTTGTAGGCCGAAAGTAGCGTTCCATAATTGTATAAACCTGTTCTTTGTGGACTTATGCGATGAATCAAGCCCAGAAGAGATGATGGTACTGAATTTGCGCAAGGCATATGTGTCGTGGGTCACACATGTTCGCAGAATGTTTGGAACGGTGGAAGAGAGTGTACGGTACTGTCTAAGGTTAGCATGTACAAGGCGCGAGATATAGTTATTAAGTGTACGTACAGCTGCTGCGAGGCTGCTGGCCAGGAAGCGGTCACTACTGAATCGCTCCTGTTCATCCTTTATCCACAATGCCAATGGTTCCTGGAGAGCCTCCAAAGCAGCGGAGCGGCAAGTCAGGATGCCGCTTTCGAGGAACGTAATTAACGACTCCATGAACCGTGCGATATGCGCAATCTCTTCCTGCTCAGTTGTTATGTAAGATGCCCGGACAAGCTTGTCAACTAGTTGAACAAGCTTATCAGGGGCGATAGCTCGACTCGTAGAGTTCTGCAAGGCCGGACTGTTCCCAATCTCAGTTGGCACTGCAGGAAACGCATCGGGGGACTGACAATATAACGACAATGTATGATCCAGAAGTCTGCCAGATGCGGAATAAACCTGGCTAGCCTGCAGATGCTGCATCTTTTCCGCCAGTGGATCAATAATAATGGGGGGAATGGCACGATCTCCCAATTCTGTTCCTAGGACACGAACAAAGGCATCGAGGAGTTGACCCCAGGCTGAAATACTGTCGGGGAATTGCAGCCCAGAGATGAGTATCTCAATTACATTATCACGATCGTGAGATACAGAACCATCCCTGTCTCTAGCGGATCCATCTGGAAAAGCGGTAAGGGAAGTTTCAGTAAGTTTGGCAATAGTCTCCCAGATGAACCGTGCAGTATGGGGGATGGTGGGTTGAGAATCCGACGCAGAAGGGTACAGAGCTGTACATTGTCGAAGGAGATCCAGACGAGATGCCCTTGAAATTCTTCCATCCAAGGATGCCTCAAGGGTGCTCTCGATCAGACGAAGGTACGAGGCACTGGGTTCTAAACCAGGAGCGGGAGAGCCGATCAGTCGGAGGAAGTGTAGGATAGGCGTGTCAATGCTGGTGTCATTGCGTGGCCGACGGTGCATAGGCGTACTAGCAGTCTGGTAAGTTTCCTGCGGAGTCTTCAGCAGTAGTTTCTCGGTAAATGGGATGGTGCCGATGGACAATATGATCGTGGTAGACAGGGACCGGAATCGACCGAAAAAGGCGTCTGCGTTGCGACTGTCGTTGGCATTGAGAGAACGAGGGCCAGCTTGCCAGACAAGTTGGAATAGGCTGAGAATATTCGCAACAGCTTGCATTGTCTCCGCAGAAGTCTTCACCTCCTTGCTTGAAGCGTTAGACAAGGCCTTGGATAGATTCATCCAAGCAGCTCCGATATTAGAAAGACTACCATCTTTCCAGATAGCCACTCTGAAAAGTATTTCGAATACCTTCAGAACCGAAGAGACTCGAGATCGAACCCACTTGGAATCTAATGAAGGCAGCTCTTCTGGATCAAGCTTTGCGACTTGGTTCACCTTGTCTTCAGACCAGACTTTTGCCTGCGGGCTCCACAGTAAGGAGGATAAAACCTGGCATAGTCTGTCAGACAGACGCGGATTCGTGGAGAAGATGTTATTCAGAGGCTGCACAATGTATTCCTCCCAGACAACGTCCAGATGGCGGAAGGACACTGAGGGTCTAAAAGCATAATAAAGCAGGTTGTAGTAACTTGACAACGCTAGTTGACCGGCCTGGGATCCCAGTTTATCGTGTTTCCGTCGCTCGAATTGAGATAAGATGGGTTTGCTGAGCATTCTTATAAGGGACAAACTCGTGGACTCGTCCGGATTGATCACATAGACGAATCTATTCCATGCCAGAATGGCCTGTGCTTTTATGGCCGGCTCACTGCAGTTAAAGCACTTCTGCAGGACTAGTACCCACTCCTTGAAGTGCTCCCATTGATCAACACTGAATCTCTTGCTTCGCAAAAGCAGGATGATAATGCTCCAGACTTGTGGTACATGTACACCACTATCGAGCGTAGACATCATTCGTGACATTCGTTCACATATTTCTGATACTAGTCTTCCGCCTTTCTCGAGCGGTCGATCGAAAATGTCGCTAAGAGTGTTTGATATAGTAGAGTTGGGCCCTAATGAAACAGATGTCTGCAACCCTAACGAAATGGCCTTTGACCTGGTATCTTTGATATGATGAAGCAACCCTGAGACCAGATGTTCAACCCACAATGCTGAGTGAGATGCCATAGCTGACTTTGATTGGTTGAGCAGGCGTTGATAAATACTCAATCTCTGAGAGACGACCGCATTTCCCTTGACACGCTCTGTGACATCCTGGAGAACGAGGAGAATTCGGTTTAACCTAGCATTGGTCATCACCTTCGGATGGAAATGTTGCGTTGAAAGCACAAGCATATAATGAGTCAAGACCGATTTCGGCAGCTTGGCCTCTTGTAGACAGGTGACTGAATGGTCGACAATAAAAGTTTTAAAGTCGTCCGATAGCTGGGCCATTAGGCTTGGGTTCCATATGAGAGTGATGCACAGCTTGAGAGCATGAATGGTGAGATTGATGTCCAACGGTCCAGCCTCCCCAAGGTCTCTGCAAATATCCCGCTGTATAAACTGCGTAATGAGACCCAGCTTGCCGGCCAATTCTTGTTCTCCTGGAACCCCTTCATATGCCTTTAACGCTCCCAAAAGATGCGTGTATGCATCTAACCTTGAACTAAGAGACTCGCCAGCTAGCTGCTGGGTAACAGATTCCACCAACATCGCGAGAGATTCCGCCGTCTGAGGTGTGGTATTTGAGGGGTCAACGGGAACATTGGCATTGGTCATCTTGAGGATCGATTTCGATGGCTTGAGTTCATTTGAAGGTCGTAAGGCCTTGAGTTCCGCCGCAGATTTCGAGGTTGAAGAGTCGAAGCTCGGAGGTTTGATGTAGTTCGTCCACGGAGAGAAATTCACTCTTTTGGAGTGTCTACTCGAGGAACGCAATGTTGATCCATTTGCTGAAGCGGGGGAATCACCGGGGGTTTCAAGGAGAGCCTGCTGTCCTTGCACCCGATCTCTCTCACTGTGAGGAGTCAAGACATGAGATACTGTCCTCGGTGGAGTTGGCGGACGAGCATGGAGTGTGCCGAGGACCTCCACCATGTTTCAAGAGAAAGAGGGTGAAGTAACAGGTGTCGATAAAAGGAAACAGAGAATCATAGGGCATCTCTGTGCAGAAATTGGCGTGAGTTCACAACGAGGTGCCCATAACCATTTTTCGCGGAGAACATCCAGGGCGATTGGATCCCCTTGGGGCCCGTGAGATACTTTCTCCGAAGGCACGCCAACAACTCTGACGCGCAGCGAGTCCAGATCGCGACAGTGGCTGGCGGACGCGTTAAGTGGCAGTGGCGCGATTTTGGCCTCAGGCAGTAAGCTGACAAAGCAGACACAGGCACAGGCATCAATGGAGTATCGATTCTTTCCTTTGCGTTACGATGATGCTTCTGCTAAGATACATGGGCAGTGTCCTATAGATCATAATTCCCATGCATTCTATATCTAGTAGTATACGTAGCAAGGCACCACCCTATGTGTAACCAATTGTTGTTTCGGCTGTCGTTGAAGTCAACTGTGCCAACTCCGTACTAGCTACCTAAGTAGTAGCTCTTCCAGACTAGGTGGGGTTTCCCCGTACGTACAGCTATTGCTCCGTACTGTCGTTTACGGACCAACCTACAGTTCGGAGACCAATTTCGAAGGTCCTTGGTTATGGCAATCCTAATATTCTCCTAGTAGCTCATTTTTTGCATGGTTACTTGTCAACGAATACTCGCGTGTGTGGCAGGTATGCAAGCATCGTGATGCAACCTAACTGCGGTCAGTCTCTAGCGGATGCTAATTCGTATTGCAGTTTATTACAGGTCAGCTACTACTACAGCTGTGCAGAACGCCTAAGGGAGTCTGTTCTAAGGCAATATGAACTTCCTAGGGCTGCAAGGCCCCGGTAGGTGCAGCTACACTTGCCCATTGAAGAGCTCGCTCATAACTTGAAATTTCCCCAGAGAAGCTGAAAGATGTCACTCAAATTTTGGACGGCTTGAGACAGGATTTGACAGCAAAAAGTCTCTCTTCAACTGGTAAGTCTCACTGAATGCTAGATACATCTTCTATGTTCCGCACCTAACTTACATACGACCCTGTATAGAGCGCACGCAATTACTCCTGAAACTACGGCAACATGGCACAAATCCCGTGAATGCGGATCCCATATACTCGAAAAGCGCACGTACTCTTCGAACTGAAATAAGTAGTCCTTTCTGACAACTCAGGCAGGGGATTGAGACCTTGATGAGATATGGCGTCGACGGGGAGACTACGGATGAACGCCGCGCAGCGTTGCGATGCGTCGCAAACTCTCTTCTTCTGGATCCGAAGATGCGCCAAATATTTGTGGATACGGGTTATGGCGGGAAACTAGCCGAAATGCTTAAGGTGGGCGTCGACTGAAGTCTCGAGACGTTTTGCAGGAGTTAACGAGCTCGCATGTAGACCGATTCTTCGGATGATGAGATGATCATCAGTCGGATCCTCTTCCTTTCTACATATGACACAACTATGGATTTCGAGAAACTCATCAACGCCCATGGTCTGGGTGACAATATTAACTATGTGAGTTGATGTTGGTATCAGTGCATGGGCCCATCGTTTCCTAACAATTGCAGCAAATTTCGCGTCACGCAGAGCAATTTGTGAAAGGAGGAAAAGACCCTCTTTCACAGATGGATGAGATGGCATTGACAGACACCCTCAAACTAATATTCAACATTGCAAAACTTCATCCGGATTTGATGCCCGCCTTCAGCCCTTCAATCCCGCACATCCTAGAAATCTTAAGTCGCATAGAGATACCGAAACGGCCTCTCGATGGCGTGGTCGGCTACTCGATCAATTGTCTGTCAGTTCTGGATCTTGACGGGAACAAGAGCAAAGACTATGAGAGCAGTCAACTCTTCCCGGCTTCTAACCAGAACCGCAACGTAGACAGCCTGATCAACATTCTGAAAAAGGCCGTCGCTACGTACAAGACGGATGACCTCGACTCACAGGCAATAACACTTCTGCATCTGCTTATTATCATTTATGAAGTTGCCCCCGAGGGCCCGAGAGAACATATGCGAGCTTTGATTCTTCCCGAGAAGTCAGACCGCAGTGTACCGATTGGACAAACTGATACTCTGTCGTCAAAATTGTTGAAGCTGTCAACTACGCCTTCACTCAACTTAAAGACTGCCATCTCCGAGCTGATGTTCGTTCTCTCCGGGAAGGATGCAGAGACACTCACAAAGAACATCGGATACGGGTTCGCTGCAGGCTTCCTCTCATCTCGCGAATTAGGAGTGCCTCAGAATACAGAGGAAAGTGGGCTTGATTCCGAAATCAACCCAATAACCGGTCAGAGGTGGGATGCAGAACCAGTGGATACGGGACCACCTATGACACAGGAGGAAAAGGAGAGAGAGGCAGAAAGACTATTTGTTCTCTTTGAGAGGTACGTATGCCCTGTTGATTCAGATGCATTACAGTTCTGCTCATGTTAGATTATAGGGCGAAAGCAAATGGCCTTATCAACGTCGAGAATCCTGTGGTGCAGGCGGCTCGGGAAGGCAGGCTGGAAGAGCTGCCTGATGATGCTGACAGTGATTGAATATCTCCTATGATATACTCCAACATTGTGTTTCATGATTATGATTCCCTCATGTCCTAGGTCCATTTCGTATCTGCACGACGGTGGAAGAAATTTCGCCAGCGTAAAATTGTAGCCGCCAAATCGCGATGTATTCCGATGTACAGATTATTGATCTAGAAGTAAACACGCTGTTTGCAATCTTTAATTCTGACTCAGACCTACAAATCCATGTAGAAATTGCCTCCTCAATAATAATCTCGAATGAACAATAATATACATTGTCCGGACACCTGCTCTATGGAAGTTTCCCGTTCAGGCTAGTAGATGATGTAATGGGCTCCCCGCGGCTCGAACCTTCGGCGGGGTTCACCAAAAATTGTTCCGCTGCGAAAAGAAATTATAGTGAGCCACATATATACTGTACATTCGAGTGAGAACTTCCGCTCAACATCGTCGCACGCTTTATCCTTTTGAAACTGTATCATATCAACACTCCAGAAACAACACATTTCTCCGACACATCTGCCCACCATGTCTCAGCCATTTGACCCCGAGAAGGCGGAGAACCTTGACGATGTAAATGCTCAAATTACTCGTTTCCCCGCTGCACAATCTGAAATACCAGGCATACTGACAGTCTATCTGATTTAGATCGAGAAGCAATTTGCAGTGAAAGGTCAGTACCTGGCTCGCGAACCTACGCGTCTATCAAAAACTGAAATTCATTCGAAATAGCCGTCGAACATTTGATGACCTACTGGTCAATCCTCGAGAAGGTGCGGGGCTCTCAGTTGCGACTGACGAAAATGGACGATGAGATCTATGAACACCTGAAGAAAGAATTCCCTGATTTCGATCCCGCGGCCACCATTAATGAGGATGATATGAAGAGCAAAGAAGGAAAGGAGAAGTGGCGCAACTTCATGAACCAGTACGAGAAGAAAGTTGCCGACTTCAACTTCGGTACAATCTTGAGAGCGAACCCCAAGTTTGAATATGAGCAAGATACGACAATCTTCGGTAGGGCGCCTTTGATAGATGGCGCCACATCGTGGCATAGCTTGGGCCTGGATTGGCTAACATTTCCGACATAGTACCCCGCATGCAATTCTATGCTGTCGAGATCGCACGGTAAGTAGAGCCACGGAAGAGGAAAATTATGAAGCGTATCTGACTCGAGACAGAAACCGCGCGGGACTGAACGACTGGATATACGAGAGAGCACACCCTGAAGAAAAGTCATCGTGAATGTGACTCACCTAAGATGTCAGCGGTGGATGAGAGCATACTCTTAGCAGACGCGAAGTAGCCCAGGGAGTGCTCTTCGCCCGAGATACCAGCTTCGACAGTATACGATAGCCCCAGACCCAGATTCCTGTTCATGCCTGGGTGATGAAGACAATGCCAGGCATCTGCTCGAAAGGTCGTGGACGAAGTTTAGACTCGTGTCAATAAGATTCTGATTGAATACCAATATTCGACCGATCCTATCCAGAGGAGGCTCACGACATATGGCATAATGGTGGCGTTAGGTCTTTGTTGCGGTTACAGTTATGGAAGTGATTAGTCGACTGTCTCGTCATCTGGATGGGACTGTCATGAACGGATAGGCAACTCTGGCTTTATTTTGCAGTTACATAGATTTTGAGAGACGCCCTGGTATTGGAGAACAAGGGACAGTGCCTCCCACGTGACATAATCAAGTTATTTTCTTGAAGACAATAATACTAAAAGAGTTCATTCATAATTTCAACACTTTTACTCTACGCGCTTTGTAAATCTGGTTTATTTGACAAACTTCTATGATCTAGTGGTCAACTTCCAAGCCCTTCTCAAAGATGCCCCTGACTCGTGTCTGCATCGTCTAGATTCGATATGGGTGTTCATTCCCTCCTATTTTTGTTTTGAACCGACTCGCGAACTGCTTTGTTGATCTCGAAGATGGGCCACTCCGCTAAGTTGTCGAGACATTTTTTCTCTATATGCAACAGGGCGAAGAAATACTTTCTTGACTCTGCCGGCCAGTACAGAATGGAAGGAGGAAACGCAACTATGTCATGTCATGAGAACACCAGACGTGGCCGAGTAAACACTCTGTCACTATTCGGATTCACAACACGCAAGCATATCCCTACTCTTATAGTAGCGGTGCTTACAACGATAGCTGCTGCGATGATACAGCCTTTATCCGCGATATTCCTTGGTAACATATTCGACACACTCACGAAATTTGGGGCTGGACATTTTTCCGGCGAAGAACTGCTTAGCAGAACTTCTGAAAGTTGTGGCATATTGCTGAGCCTTGGCGTCGCAAACTGGATACTGAGTGGCCTTTGCTTGATGTTTTGGTTAACATTTGGGGAACTGCAAGCCAAGAGCGGTCATGATGCTCTCTTTCTAGAGTTGTTGAAGAAAGATATGGCGTGGTTTGAAGGTCAAACGGATGGTGTTGGGGCCCTCTTAGTCCATATTCAAGGGTGAGTCTCTTGCGGACATTGTTATAGCATGTTCTAATCTGGACTTTAGAAAAATACGTGATCTACAGAGAGCTACATCTGAGCCTTTGGGCTTTGCAATGCAATTCTCTATCCGGGCATTGGTAGCGCTTGGTGTAGCATCCTTCACGTCATGGAGACTAACACTGGTAACGCTCGCTGCGGTACCTCCCTGCGCAGCCCTAGTCTCCTGGCTCTCGTCTAGGATACAGCAAGGAATTGATATGCAGAAGCACGAGCTGGCCACATCGTCGAGGATATCGTACAACGCCTTTTCATTGATCCGCGTTGTGAAGTGTTTTAACGGACAAGGATTCGAATATGACAAATATGTCGCCAGTATCAATCGTGCCGCACAATATTATCTATGGCAAGCACATCTGAGCGCTTCTCAAATCTCCTGTGTTCGATTTATGAGCTTTGGGATGTTTGTGCAGGGCTTCTGGTATGGTAGCTCGCTAGTTGCCTCTGGATCTCTATCATCTGGTCAGGTTTTAAGGACCTTTTGGGCCTGTCTGGTCCTTGTGCAGTCGATTGAGCAAATACTTCCTCAGACTGTCATCATCGAAAAAGGGAAAGCAGCCGGTAGCTCACTTAGAGCGATTATGGATCAATCGTCCTGTAGTAAGCAGCTAGTGGAGAGGCATTATCCTCGCCGCTGCAAAGGCAGCATCGAGATCAAGAATGTAAGTACAATACAGGCATCTCAAGCTTCTTTTGGAATCTAACAAGAAAAGATATCTTTCGCCTATCCGTCGCATCTAGAAAGGCTAGCGCTTCAATCCTCAAGTTTCCTCTTCCCCGCTGGAGAAATGACATTCATTATTGGGCCTATTGGATCCGGAAAATCTACGCTCGCTTCTCTGCTTGCAAGAATCTATGCTCCAATGTCCGGAAAAATCACGATAGACGGATATCCTATGGAAGCACTTGATTCTGATTGGATTCGAGATAACATCACAATTTTCCACCAGCAGAACACGCTTTTCGACGAGACCATATTGACGAATATCGTATTTGGTTGCCCGGAACACAAAAGGATCACAGAAGGGGACATTCAAGAAAGTATCGATGTTGCTATGCTGCGAAGAACAATTGGGAATTTCCCAGAGAAATTGGACACTTTTGTCACATCCCAGGGAAATACGTTGAGCGGTGGCCAAAAACAGCGGATTGCTATTGCTCGGGCAAGGCTGAGAGATACCCCGATTTTGATTCTCGACGAGTGCACCGGCGCCCTTGATTATACAACTAGGAGACATGTTATGGACTCGATCCGTCAATGGCGAGAAGGGAAGACAACTATCGTCATCACACACGACTTATCACAAATTCGGCCTTCAGATTTGATTTACGTACTGAAGCAGGGTCGTGTTGTATGTTCCGGCTATAAGCATGAGCTTGGTATGATTACTCCGGCTGAATCCCAGGAGGAAAAAGCGACAGACACGTTAGACACGCTCAATAAAGACTACGATATTCCTGAGAAGGACAGAAAGTTTCCCCCAGAAGACAAAGTCCCTAAATGCAAAAGGAGATTGCCGCGTTCAACATGCCAACGTAGACATAACCCAGCCGAAATCCCGTGTCAGGAAAAGGAACATCATTTGTTATCGATAGCAGAAGTGATGATCAGGATACCTACCCATCTAAACGCTCGTCAGCGCCTAATCTTTGTCCTGGCTCTATTCAGTACTGTCATTCATGCCGTTGCCACTCCTGTTTTCTCATACCTGCTCTCTCGTCTACTTCAGACATTCTACGCTAACGGCCGCCGCTCAGAGAGCACAATGAAGTGGTCGCTTGCAATACTCGCTGTCGGTATACTTGACACAGCTGCATCGTATCTAATGCATTATATGCTAGAATATTGTGGACAAGTGTGGATCGATTCTATCCGGAAAGTGGCTATGAGTCGAATTCTGGATCAACCACTATCATGGTTCGAACAAACTGAGAATGAGCCATCTACTCTCGTGACACATCTCACTCAAGATGCAGAGGATATGAGAAATCTAATTAGCAAGGTTCTGGGGTTTATCTTGTTGACTATTGCCATCATATCGATAGCAGGTGTCTGGAGTGTCTTCACTTGCTGGGAGCTGTCAGTGGTTATTTTCGCATGTGCTCCCTTCATATACGCAGTCACAGATGGGTTCGAGAAAATAAGCAAAGAATGGGAGACGCGATGTGATGTGATCAGAGACAGTTCGTCGTTGATATTCGCGGACACGTTCTCTCGTATCCAAACTGTGAAAGCCTTGACCTTGGAATCATATTTTCGAGTCAAGCACATGAAAGCGTCGACTAAAGCGGTCAAGGCAGGATTTAAGAGAGCTGGATACTCGGGACTACTTTTTGGCCTTGTTGATTCCATGGTCCTTTTGATCAGTGGTATGTCGTAATACTCCTGATGAAAGAACCAGATATCACTGACCTCAATTGCTAGCGCTCATCTTCTACTATGGAGCAGTCCTAGCGTCATCACAAAAATACACAACTCATGATATCTTGACAGTATTCTCCGTACTTCTATTCAGCACTGGATATGTTACTATGGTTCTATCGTGGAGTATGTTTCTTTCCGCACATTGGTTGTCTTTGTGACTTGACCGCTGACTCCAGAGTAGTCCCCCAGTTGAATTCGAGTCAGCTCTCTGCGAACCGACTCTTGCGTATGGCGAGTCTGGGAGAGAAGGACTCTCACGAGCATAGTGGCATATTATACATATCTAACCCCAGTCCGATCTCGTTAGCGAATATTAATTTCGGCTATCCGTCCCGGCCTGGTATACTTGCCGTGCGTGACCTGAATCTAAGCATCCCTGCCAACAGCTGCACTACGATTGTGGGACATTCAGGGTCAGGGAAGTCCACATTGGTTTCCTTGCTAATGCGCTTGTATGCACTACCACAGTTAAACGATTCAATCCCATGGATCTCAATGAGAGGGGTCGACATTGGCCAACTAGACATTAAAAGGCTTCGATCCCTCATTGCTGTTGTTCCTCAACAGCCTGCATTGTTCCCCGACACAATCGCTGCCAATATCGCTTATGGGTTGGACTCACTGTCACCCTTCCACACGGAAGAGAATATCCGATCTGCTGCGAAGGCTGTCGGAATTGACGACTTCATCTTATCCCTCCCTGAAGGATACTCGACCGTCGTTGGTGATGGGGGTCTGAGCTTCTCTGGCGGGCAAACTCAACTGCTGACCATTGCTCGAGCACTAGTGCGGCAACCGCGTGTTTTGGTCCTTGACGAAGTTACTGCCAGTCTCGATGCCGCAAGCGCAGGAGTCGTCAGGCGAACCGTTCGCAAACTGGTTGCGCAGAGAAGAGGGTTGACGGTTATCATCGTCTCTCACTCAAGGGAGATGATGGACATTGCTGACAATGTTGTGGTCATGGAGCAGGGAACTATCGTGGAGGAAGGCCCATATCATGCGCTTATGCAACGCGAGAAAGGGAAATTGAGAAGGTTGATAGATGATGCCGATGCCAGGGGCAATTAAAATTGGGGGAGTGGGCAATTGACGATCGTATGTAGGACTAACACATTGCGTTTCTCCTACCTCGAACTGTACAAGATACAAAGCCATTACAGGACTTTGCGCATAGTATGGTCTAAATACAACGAGTCTCGTCATGTCCATTCAGCACCTGTCTCATGGAACAGCTGCCCCATACCATATGGAGATACTGGGCCCCTGGTTAGAAGAATAAAGGAAGTGTTGACAGCACAAAGAGTTGGAAGGAGATAGTTACGCCCTAGAGAATGGCACTGACACAATTGCCCATGACCCCACAAAAGTACAGAAGAGAACAATGAAAAGGCATTCGATAGACAAGACCTATCACAGACGCAAGTTATCTTGCAATGTTGCTAGTAAGTAGTTAGCGATAATCATCTTAGTTGAAAGCTGTCTGCAATCATCAATGAAAGGCAAGATCATATTCTACCCGCCGGTGTTACTTAGCGTGGCAATGATCTAAAAATATGTAACTGAACCGCCGTGGCTGCATTTGTGGTACGGGGTACGTAAGAAAGCCAGGCTTGAAGTTTATCGTGTGGTAACGCCGGGCAGCATCCATACAGAATAATAATAACGAGACCCAGTGCTGGAGTACCCTGGTTCAGCGCTGACATTGTCCCGCGTGTAGGATCAGCCCTATCGAGGGATAGTTCGATATCCATCCAGGCACACGTCGATTCATAGACCTGTCGAGTATTGCAGAGCATCTGGGCGGCCTGATGGCATCTCACAGAATCTGGCCCTCGTTATTCATATGGCGCTGGGTAGAGTTTCTGGCACGTTTCCTCGCAGAGAGGTCGTAATACCCGAAGGCGAGAGTTGTGGTGGTTGTGGTGGCAGGGAACGCGGGCTGGAGCGTACTTAGAGTAGAACAAGTCAGACTGCGATCGACTGGGCTTGTTTCGACTGGTCGCGCAGATAACCAGCCATGCCAGCCGATGGGTTCCCTGAAAAAAAAAAAAAAGTACGACGTTCTTGTTAATTAATACTCGCGATCTGTTCCATCATTACCTCTTCCAACCTCAACCGCCCCTGGCTCTCCTATTGTCGTTTGCGACAGGCTCCATCTCTGAGCCAATCCACTGTCCTGCGTCATCTTCTTGGGCCTGCGACAATGTCGTTGCTTCGTTACCTAGTTGCTTAGGGACTCCCGTTAACCAGCAAGAATTGATTAATCAATCAGTCTCGGTGGTCGCGCTTCTGACAAAGCTTCCGACGAGGCCCTCGAACAGCTCTTCTCCGTGTTCCGCCTGACGGATCTGCGCGGATTGAACTTCTCGAAACTGCGCCACAGTCGCCTCATCCACGCGAATTTCAACTGACCCTCACGATTTCAAATCTCGAGGGCATTTCTCCAGGGGAAAGGAAAAACAGAAAAAAGAAAAAAAAGAAAAAAAACAAATCGCATGCGCTAAGCAGGTATCTCGTCTGCACTCTGCACGACGTTGTGAAGATGTGGATCCCCCACTTAGATTATCAACATCTGCAACCCCGTCAGAGCCAAAACAGTGATAAGAACACATCCTTGATTGTCGTAAGTCTTCGCATTGGATCCGATTATTATCATTGTTTCCTCTTGCTTGCTCTGGATTGCTTTGGATCTGACGTTCATGATGATCATAGGGTGTTACAGTGATAGTCTTTGTTATCTCAAGTTGTGTCGTAACATATACTGTCCTCCGCGCCCTTCGCAAGAGAGACTATGAGCCAAAACTATTACCGGGAAAATACTTGAAGCAAAAATGGAAGAATTGGAACCCTGGAAAAACCTACGGTCAAGTATCGGGCGGCTCGACCCCAGATCGCAATCAGGATACTTCTTATAATCCCGTCACTACAGTCAGTTCGGAGATGCGCTCGACGAATGCTCCACGCCGTGATTCTTCCATCCGCTCCGTAATCACTTTACCCGCTTATTCGGTAACCCCGAAGCCCACGGAGCAGGTCATTGCTAGAGAGGGAGAGAGAGCTGGAATGGATGTTGTGGTCGAATTCCCGGAGACAGCCGAGGAGGAGGAATCACGCAGAGAGAGTCAGATGGAGGCACTGTATCAGATCCGCCTTCGTCGACGACGCGAGCTTGAGGCCCGTGAGGAACGCAGACGAGAACGCCGGGAGGCGCGAAGCCGTGGTGATTTGGCTCGTCTAGAGGAGTTGCGCCGCGAGAGCATCCGCAGACGTTCCGAAGATGCCAGCAGTCCGACACCCAGCGCGGCGGCCATGCTAGCAGAACAACGATCTCGTAGTCGACAGAGGCGGATATCGAGCGTCAGTTATGCGGCTCTTGGACAGGTTCGACATGATGGATCGCGACTGCGCGCGAACTCGGCAGATTCCGATCAGGCTCCGTTGCTGGATTCTGCCGGCGCCATGGGTACCGAAGCCAGACCTTCTCTCTCGTCCAGTCGAACCAATTCTCACTTTAGAGGCGACTCGGGATCTTCCATGATGTCCGGATCGACTGGTGGATCTGATTCCGATACCCTCAACCCCGTGGTTTCTCGGATTTCGGCTGGCCCTGGCGCATCCGAACAGGACGAAGTCGACGTCGGCGAGTCTGAGATCCCGCCACCTCCTGATTATGAAGAGGTGGGATTGGGTGATGCGCCACCGTATGAGAGCCCGACGAGCGAAAGACGACCAGAAATACCGCAGCTTGCTGGGATCGCAAATATCCCGGCCATCCATATCGACGTTGCGACGCCGTTGACTGCTACACCGAACACCCCTCGCTTTCCTCCCGTGGGAGAATCGGAAGACTCGACGCAGTCAGATCATGAGAGTATCCATGATCATCAATAGCCTGCCTATCATTTTGACCCCAGTTTCTAACCGCGATGGAACATATGTGTCTTTTCTCCCATACAACGCGGGATCCCCAGCGAAGGGATTTACGTGACATGAACACGACATAATGACTGTCTTTTATCTACAGCACGCTCTTTCCCCTCTCACCTGTCTGTCTCTTATCATCTTCATCTCGATATCTAGCATGGCGTTATTGGGTTATTGGGGGGAGGATGTTCTGACCTAGCTTCTTATCTATACCCGTACAGTTCAAGGGCAGACATGTAACCCCTCCCCGAATCGATATTTCCGCTGAAAGTCTCTACATACAAATTGGCTTCGGTACATTTCCTTTCATGTATTCTTTTGTGTCGGGAGTACGGGCATATGCGAATTGTACAGAGGCCGGGTCATTGGGGTGGAACTGGCTGTCGCTATTTCCGTATTTTGGACAATTGAAATCAAACTAAGATCAGGATCGAGTAAACATTGTATATTTTGGCGAGATTTTTGATGTTTAAGTCTCTAAGGGTGGGATTGTCTGTGTACTGGACATGCCTTGGTAAAATATATTGATTGCTATTTTATTACAGGGCAAGCCTGGAGATTGCGCACTGTATTGTCCGCAGCCAGAACTCATTTACCTATGTGGTATTCATGGCCTACGCCATAAAAGCTTTCTTGATGGATGATCCGGATCACTCTTGCTAGCCTGGTTAATAAATAATTAATGTATCAATACAATCCTACGGTGCAGCGTTGTCCACGAGGCAGTGGCCGTCCCGTGACCCGTGGTTTCCCTCGCGGCCAGCTCAGCTCGCGCTTGCCCGTTTTGAGAAACTAGTGCCCCGGCCACCGCAGTAAACAAACCGTCTTTCTCGGCGCCCATCGTCGATGCTCAATGCTCGATGCTCCATAATACTCCAACACATCCTTGATGCCTCTCCACCTGGAACACTGAAATCCATGGCATCGCCAGCGTGATACGTGACAGCACAAACATCTTGACTTATCAGGCTGTCTCGTGTATTCTATTACAGCTGGCATACTTCTCCCTGTCTCATCAGACGCGATCTGTCGCGTCGTACGACCAGGATCGTCTCTGTTACCACGGACAACGCTTTCGCATCCGTGCTTTGACCTGGTGATATCTAGACGCCAAAATAGACGACAGAAAGGAGCATTATCTTGCGAAGACGATCTCAAATTCTACCGCGGCTTGCTGCTTGGAAGTTCCAGCGCAACATGCCTGCTGATTATTATACAAGACATTCGGATGCCACGACGGCGAGTCGAGATTCCTTTGGCGATTCTACAATTTCGGACTTTGATCCAGAGCACGAAGCTCTCGCGTCAACTAGACAGATCGATAGCAGCCACGAGCTTCCAGAGATAAGAGGAAGCGCAAGGAAAAACCGCGACAGCGACGCGCAGGACGACGCTGATTTCGCGATCGACACGTCTGCATTGCACCGGGCTTTTCCCGACTTTTCCCAGGTTCACTCTTCCGAAGAGGACGACGACATGTCCATTGAAGTCGGACGAGGAGCAAAGACGACGGCTCGACAGCTGGACGACTCGAGGACGTCAGTCATGAGCTTCGAGAACAGTGTCCGCTCTTCCTCCCCAGCGGTGAAGCTGGACTATCCCTCTCCACAGGCGCAATCAAAGCTGAGAACGCGCACTACCAGCAGACGCGTCACTAGCGGTGCTGACAACCTCCGCAAGGATGCTCAGCTCAGACGGGCAAGCCAAGCGCAGAAAGAAAATGTTGAGCCTCAGGTTGTCCCCAGACCCAGGAATCCTACACCCGCTACTGCTCAGGGTAACGACCAGCGCCGGACCTTGTCAGACATTCACGCCAAGGTTCGTGACACATATGATGGCTCATTTATCGCCGACGAACGGCCTTCGAATGTCCCTGTGAACAAGCGGACGACGAGATTCGGAAGTGCACGGGTCAATGATATTCAGGCAAGAGTTGCCGAAGCCGTTGACAAAGCATCCTACGACGTCTATGGAAGGGACAGCCGCGGTGCCAGGATGGACTCCAACACGAGAAACTCCGCGAATTTCACGCAGACATCCAACACCTTTGCAGACACTGGCACTCACCAATCTTTCCTCCTTCCTGACCTTCCAAATCTCTCAGAGCTCGTGTCGGGTGTGTATGATAATGGGACACCGGTGTTCCCGGGAAAGAATAAATCGCGAACAACGCGTTTTGTCTCCCCACCACACGACGGTGGTGAGCCATCGTACGTTCACAACCACAGACCAGTGGACGCTGTTCCTATTCCAGAGGACGAAAAAGCATTATTTGTCTCATTGAGGCTGCTGCAGGATAAGGTGGCGGAGCTGGAGCTTTCCAGGTCAGAGACAGAGAAGAGACTCGAAGACATGCGCGAAGAAAACGCGATATTGAAAGCAGACAAGGCCCGACGCCAAAAAGACCAGTACAACCGCCTAAGATATTATGGCAGCGACGAAGACGAATACGGGCACGCCAACCGAAAACTCAGCACCGAAAAGAATCGTATGTGTGATTTGTCTCTGTTTTGAATCCATTTTACTGACTAGACTCAGGACTCGAATCTGCCAACTACGCATTGCAGAATAGCCTCGAGATTGCCAACAGAAAAGTCGATGTACATGAAAGCGCTCTTAAGACTCTCAAGCGTGAACACGACATGGCAGTCTCCCAGCTGGGAGTTGCGTATCTTAACTCACAGGATTTGAAGGCAGAGAATGAGTCCTTGAGACAGGAAAACGCGGAACTCAAGGCTCAGGTGACGAAATTGCTTGCTCTCACGCGAAAGGGCAAGGCCCGTGATGAGGGTACTACCCGCTCGGAGCGTGGAATGGACGACGAAGAAGCTGCCGACGACGAGGGGATGTATACTCAGCAAAGCGCTGACACGACTAGACAATCTTTGGAAGAGCCGACGAAGCCTGTAGCTCGTAGATCGAGCTCCGCAAACCGACAGGGCTCTCAGGCAAAGGTGTCGAAGCAGATTGACGAGGAAATTTCCAGACTGGAGAAGGAGCAACAAGATGATGCTCTTTTCTCTCTTGATGCCCCTAGATCAAGCCATGCGGCATCCACGTCCAAGCCCTCGAAGGCAGCTAGCCGCTCACGGGAGGCCTCCCAGACAAAGAAGCCGAATACGAGCAAGCAAAGAGTCAAGAGGGTCGTGGTTGAAGACGTGGACATTGACGAGCCAACCTCGGTTAACACGGAAGATACTCGGGACCAGACTGGCGCTGATGAAGACCTGACATTGTTGAGCTTCATTGATGGCAATGAAATAGCCCAGTTGCGCAAGACACTTGAAGAAGAGAGAGCGGCGCGCAAGCAGCGACTATCTGCTGCCGTGAGAGATCACACGGCGGATGAGAGTCGTAACGCTACTCGTCCGGCAGCTATTCCCTCGCGGCCACGTAAGTCGTCGCTGAAGGAGACGAAGCCATCTTTTACCAGACGTGCCTCTACTGGTGACGCGACGGGGAAGACGATCGATGACGGCAATAAGGAGCTGCGCGTACCGACTGTCTCTGAACGTCACCGCCGCCATTCTGATAACTCCGTGTCGACTGTGCGACGGCGGCGTCCCACCAACAATGGGGAAATGACTTCCGCCTTCATTATCCCTGATATCACTCTGCATCATTCAGACCCAGAACTCGCGAGGACTGAGAAACTGTCCGAATCGGCAAAGCGTGTGCTGGATACAGTTGCGAAGCACGACGGGACGAACTGCACTATCTGCAAACGATTTATCCCTAGCGGTGTCGAGCATTCTCACGGTGATTCGTATCGTCGAGAAAGCGTCACCATACCCAGGCCTGTGCCTGTCAGCGACCGTATTCCGATGTCCAATTCCTACAACGAAGAGCACACGTTACGACCGTCACAGCCGCCAGCCATTGCCCTAGCCACTGTTTTGAAGACTCTTGAGGACGAACTCTCGCACCTTAAGATGCTTCTTGCCAGATACCAAGCTGCATACAACAGAATGGACGCGTCTCTCAGCAAGCGGCAAAGGAAGAAATTGTATGAGAGGATTGAGAATACATTGAAAGATATAGATTCGAAGTCGGATCAAATCTATGCTCTCTATGATGTTCTCGAAGGCCAGAAGCAGAACGGCCAGCTCATGACGGAGCAGGAACTGGAGGTTACGCTCCAGTCTATCGGAATTAACGTCGATCAACCAGCGCCTGGGGCAGATAATACGGGTCTCAGCAATGGATCATCTAAGAGGAACGTTGGTGTGGAAAACGATGATGACTATGATCCGGACGAAGACGATGAACTTCCTTGGGAGGGCATTGAGAGTACAGGAGAGGTGACGGGTCGCAGCTTTGGCGGCCGACGTGACATTTAATCTGATTTTTCGATTGCATTGGGCTGATTGCATGGCCCGGTTTTTGTTCTGGATGGGCACATTATTATCTTCTTCAGCGTGCTCTTCTCTTCTAGGACTTCTTGGTTTTCGTCCGAAGGTGTTGGATTTTCTTGCTTGCCGTTTTTGTTACATTCACGACACAATGGGTCTGACAGTGCGAGGCCACCATAACTTCAGACCTGTCTCTCTGGGCCGTGGAAAAATCCTTCTGTGCTTTCTTCATTCGCCGCTGAAACTATACCTGTGTGACATTGACGGGAACCATTCCTATGTACTTGTGCTTCTAGAGCTTGGTTCTATCGGGCGTCGACTGACCTTTTGGTGTATGTCCGCCTACTATGGGCTTTGAGCTCGAAGTGCATCAGTGCAGTTCCTGTCGTGTTTCTGCTTGCGTTCTTGGCCTTTTGACAACGTCGCGGGGAAAGTCTGTCCGCGTATGGATATGACCTTCGTGTACTTCTTGAGCTTGGTTCTACTGGGCGTTGACTGACCCTTTGGGTGTATGTCCGCCTACTATGAGCTTCGAGTTCGAAGTATATGCTGAAGGTCCTTGTTGTGTTTCTGTTCATCGCGCACTGCACTCTGGGTGTTTGGGAGCCATTGGATCCGTTTCTGCACTGCAGGAAGATGTTGTACTGTTGTATCTGGTTGAACTTTGTACCTGTGTGGCTCTTGGTTAGAGATTCAGTGGTTGTATTTTTACTATCCGCGGCCGAGAAATTTGAATAATCAGCTCATACTCCAATGGAGAGAGTAAAAGTTGGTATGTGGTCCAGCTCCTATAACAGTAGAGGTATCCTAGTAGAGATCGCAACCGTAGCTCATGAAGTCATCGCCTTTGTTTTCTATATAAGAAGAGTGGGCTAAACCTAGTTAGAATATTAGATCCAGTGTCCCTATAGGTAACCGACCCGCAGTAGATCGTCAAAAAGAATGTTCCTTTTTTATTCCCATGAGTGATGCGCCGAAACTCCTCGCTATGCTAGAAACGTCCCTCCGGTAATGAAGAAATAACATTTAGAATCCCACCCGAAAGAACGAGCTGGTGCGTAAAGACCGATTACACCCGACGGCCCAAGCTCACTCCACCTCTACACCACCGGTCGAGACAGCAGCAGCAGCAGCTCCCTCCGTGGCGATAGGTTTCGAGGCAGCTAGGGAGTCTGCGTCTCTCTTTGCGACCTCCTCATCGATGAAACAGCCCAAGCCAGCAAAAGCCTCCAGTAATGTCCTGGAGTAGTATTCTTTGAGGTCGTAGCCACCAGCTTGCATCCTGACGTCTTTCCGTATGGGTTCCAGATAACTCGATGGGTAGTGGTCTTGTAGTTGGTAGTAATCCCGCTTTCCGGGGAGCAATCCGCCAAACGGGTCGTAAGGCTTCTCTGGCTCTGGGACCGTGATTTTCTTCAGGCCCTTGATCAAGCCAGAGTCGGCACCGGCTGTATCTGCAGTAGTGATTTGGCCTGCAGCAGCGCCCTTCTTGGCCTCCAAGCCGCGCAGAGCTGCCTGCTTCGCGCGGATCCTGTCTTCCTCACTCCGTCGCGCAGACGACTTCTTGAGCAAGACCTTCTGTCCCTCTCGTGCAATAGCTGCCGCGTCTGCAGCGGTGCCTGATGCCAGACGAGCCAGCATATCCTCCCGACCCGCGAGCATCTCACGCCGCTCGTTCTGGTATTCCTGTATCGCGGCCTGGCGGCGCAGACGTGCCTGTTCCTGATCGAAGGACTGCTGTTCCATGAAAGAGGTGCTCTCCTGCGACTCTAGGGCTCTGTTTGCCTTGATGGAGTGCGCGTTCTCCGCGGCGTATTTCTGGAGGTCGGCTTCGGTCTTTGCAACGTCGATGCCGGTCACGAGGTTTGCGATGATCTCTTCGCGTTGTTCGAGGAAGTCATCCCAAGCCCGCTTGGTTGCGAACTCCTCTTCGCGACGATTGAGGCTGTAGATAGACACATGGGTGTTAGCTTATTTATGGTTTGATTTATTTGGCGCATTTCACAACACATTGCCACAGAAATAGCACCAGGTGTAGAAGATGGGATAGGGATGTAACCTACATCTGCATAACCCTCTTCCGAATATCAACCTCTCTCTCCACGCCGATATCCTCGAAGGTCTGTTTCCGGAACCGATTCTTTCGCAACGTCTTATGACAGCCCGCCACCGGACAGGGAGCCGGACCGGACGAGAAGATCCGATCGACGCAAGACTCGCACATCTTGTGGTAGCATTCTGGATTGATGAGAAAACGCATGTCCGGGTTTAGATATCGGGACGATTTGCAGACGGGGCAGACCTCTATGATGATCGTGATTAGTTCTAGTTCGTGGTGTAAAGCAATAGCTATAGGTTGAATATAAGAGACTCACCATCTTCGTCCCCATGGCGAACAGCTCCATTGCGCAGATGAGACATGGTGCAGGCGAGGAACGCAGGGAGCTGTTCGACGGCGGAGGAGAGCTTGGAAGGTCGATCGACTGATTGTTTTAACTAAGTAGTACCATACCTAGGTACCTAGTCTTAGACAGGCACTTTACTTACTCAGATGGGGCGGAGCGGAGTTTTGCCTCCGGAACCGAAAGATCTCCCCGCGGCTTAGAAAGACGAAGAAACAAAATTCTAACTTAGATAACTAATCCTTTTTCCTCTTCAAAAAATTCCTTAATCTCCGATTTTCCTACCACCTGTCTCAAATAGAGCATTCAACCGCCTTGCGCCCGCGTGGTCAAGATGCCCGCTCCCGACGATACTCTCGCTGATCTCGAGCATCAACGCCTCGAGCTCGAGAAGAACGTCCGCCAGCTCGAGCAATCGCTCTATCACTGGCGCCTCTGGGAAGCCGAGTACGACGCGCTCAAGGAAGAAATCAGCTCACTCAGCGACGACAGCACCAAGGCTGATCTTCTCAAAATCAGTCGCGAATTTGACGCCTCCCTCGTCACAGAAGATGAAATCAAAGTTCTCCTCGGGGAGAGACAGGGCGTGTCGCGAACAAAAGAGCAAATCGTGCAGTTGATCTCACGACGGATCGATTACGTGAAGCAGAACGTCTCGACTGTGGAGAAGAGACTACGCGCAGCGGAGGATAAGCGCGATGCGTTACTTTCTGGAGAACAGCCTGATATGATGGCTAAGGAGGGGGAAGAATATGCCATGACGGAGATCGTGGAGGAGCTGGATGAGGAGGGTAGGGTTATTGCTAGTTCTACTTCCACGCCTGGAAAGGAGGCTCCTGAGCTTTTGGAAATGTTGAAGAAGGCGGGTATTAAGGATATACCGGCTAAGCCCGGGGCAGCTACGGAAGTATCTGGGGAGGGAAAGAAATCTACGGACAAGGAGAAGGAGAAACAGGGGACTCTTGACCATAAGAGTAAGAGTCAAGCAGAGGATGAAGCGAGGAAGTCAAGTCCTGAAAAGGTTGAAGAGAAAGAGAGTACTGTGGATCAACCGAAACCAGCCCCGTCGCAAACAAATGGGGTACATGCGGGGGCTGATAGCAAATCTACGTCTACTATTGCCGAGAGCGTGAAGGAACGAGAGGAGCGCCTGATTCCTGTCACAGATGTTGATGAGCCTCCAGAAGATGCCAAGCTGCGCCGGGAGATGCTCGCGTACGGGCTCAACGAAGTCGGGGCTGTCGTTGCAGAGCTAGAGCTTGACGAAGACGGCAGTGAGATCTCAATTGACGACGACTATGATTCATACTACTATGACTCTGAAGAGGAAGAGGATGAATATGGCCGAACTACCTCTAAAGTTCTCACTGAAGAGTACCACCAGCAGATGCGGGAGCTCGAGAGGAAGCTGAATGCACGCGGCATGCAGAATATTGGTCGTGATACCAGCTCCCTACCGGAGGAATTGAGACGGGACCTCGAGGAGCCGATGGTCGTCAAGGTCCAGAAGGAACAGGAACCTGAAGAGAAGACGAAGAAACCGAAGAAGAAGGTCATGTTTGCGGACAAATTAGACATCGCGCCAGAGCCGGAGCCTGCAGCCAAGGTCGAGGAAAAGAAAAAGACCGCGCCGAGGGCACCAGAGGTTAATCCGATGGCGGACTCTATCGTGGAACGCAAATCAGCCGTCACTGAAACTCAGCCAGAGACAAAAGCACCTAAGAAGACTTCCCGCTTTAAGAGTGCTCGGTCTTCTGAAGCTGTGCCGCCTCCAGCTGTTGTGCCATCCACTATGCTTGGTACCAACATGGCCTCTGCGCCAGTCCGCGAACGGCCAGTCTCAAACCCAGCTCCCACATTGCCCTTGTTCCCCGCAAAGGCTCAAGAGAAACCGTTCTCAAAACCCATCATGTCTGATATTATCTCTGATGATACCCCAAGAAGCGAGCCCCGTCCACCTGAAGGCAAAACCCTAGCCGATACCCTTGTTGAGCGTGATACTTCTAAAACTAACGCAGTTCCTCCTGAACCAGACGAGCTGGACGAGCAGTTGCATATGAAGGAAATTGCGACGGAGTTCTACAAGATGAGCAACCGGGTGATCCACCAAAACGGTGGCTTCCTGGACGATGATGAGCCGGAAATTGTTCCGCTCGATGATGCCCCGGAACAACCGACCAAGAAGGTCAGTCGGTTCATGGCTGCTAGAATGAAGTGATGCTTCATCTGGCGGGCAGTCCCTATGATAAAATAGAAGTGAACGTTGTCTTAACGAATCTAATGGTTACGCGCCCTTTCTTCGAGATCCCCTCCCTTCCCCAGATAAGCATTCATGATATTCCAACTAGATCCAGAAAACACAGATCCGTACGGATCACAAAAAAGGAACTCCTCTTTTTTGCTCCGCCTCGGCATGGGCACCGTCCCAGCCTTGGCTCTAGCAAGAAGAGACATGATCGATACAACCCCATTGAATCGATCGCGAAAGGAGTTCCAAGAGCAATCACAGGCTCTCTGACCGCGCTCCTTGTTCACGACCTGCTTTCTTTTTCCGGACACGGAAAAAAAAGAGGTCTTGGACAGCCCAATGGAGGCCGTGGTAACGTTTCACCTGGTACATTCATGGTAATATCTGCCATTAGGGAGTTTTGCTTAGCTCTGTCCCTGGCAGATAGGATACTGAGGGTATGGAGTGTTTCGTAAAAGTATGGATTTGCCTTCCACGGATATCAAGTAGTAAGTGCTCCATCTGAAGGTAAGGCGTCAGAATATCCATCTACATTCCCTTCTTTCCCTTATCAACAAGATCATATCCAAAACTAGATTTCCAATAACACTCGTATAAGCAATCCTATTCTATTTAGCAATAAAAGTTTTGGGTGAAGTAAGTTGCTGATCAGGAATTGGCGCTTCGAAACAACCTTGTCATGATATTTATAGACCCCAAAGCGCCGCACAATACGAGATCTATATCATTAGCGCATGCTCTACTCCGTACAGGGGTAAAAGTGATGATTTGCTGAGGCTATGCGAGGCTATGCTTTGACGCTAGTCCTCCGAATACTTTACTCCAAATTAACTATTTAACCCCTGAAATCCGTCGTATATCATGATGCGGCCCCAAGAACGTTTACTTAAACTCACAACCGTTTTGTGGAGACATTAATAAAACAGTGGATCATCTCGAATTCGCAGGATCCACGAAGTGAAGTTTGGACTTAAAAAGGTTATTGGATTACAAGGATATCTCAGAACTCATCATGCCGAAGGGCCTGCACTCACCGCTGCCCGCATCTTTGCGAAGTGCGTATTTACGTACCCCGTTCCGCGTCTATAGTTAATACCAGCGCATCTTCATACTGACAGCTTGTTCAACAGGCGAATGCGAAAAAGCCAGCATGATTCTTGAATCATTCATCACTCCATCTATCACAGGCAATCCGGGCGCGGCACTTCCTCGCCAACTCGCGAATGCCAAGGTACGAGGAAATCTGTATTCCCCTGAACAGAGTGCTCGAGTCTTGCATTTTCACTAACGTTTCTCACACAGGGCTTCGTGATCCTAACTGGCTTCAGAGCCTCAATGCTAGGTTCTCTTCGAGTCGGTTCGGGACTCGTAATCTCTCGTCTAGACGATGGCACCTGGTCGGCTCCATCTGCCGTGACAATGTTTGGGGGCGGATTTGGGGGCCAAATCGGGTTCGAACTGACAGATTTCGTCTTCATCCTCACCACCAGCGGCGCCGTGCGAGATTTCGCACAAGTAGCGAACTTCGCTTTGAGCACTCACTTATCAGTCGCCTTGGGTCCAGTTGGAAGAAGCGCTGAGATCACCGCAGTCGCGAGTCACAAGGGCGTTTCGCCTATGTTTGCGTATTCCAAGACCAAGGGGCTGTATGCTGGGCTCGCTGCCGAGGGGAGCTTTTACATCCAACTCACGCCGACTAATAAGAGACTCTACAAGAGAAAAGTGACGGCGCGGCAATTGCTCAGTGGGGAGATCCCTGCGCCACCCGAGGCAGAGTCGCTCATGCGTGTCTTATCCTCGGAGGCGTTTTCTCCTCGATCAGAACCGGTGTCAGCAGTGACTGGAACGAGAGAAATATCTAAGAGCACGCATACGCCGGATTTGGCTGGGAATCAGGAGCCAGTACCGGAATTGCAATCGCATGCGCTCATGCCACAATTGCCTACCTTCGACAGGCAAATATCAGAATTGTCTGCGGACACCCAACCATACGAGCTAGAAGCTGTACCGCCAACAGAGCCTCACTCTGTTGCAGCACCAACGCCAACCGAGAATCAGAACGTCTCTTCAAAGACCTCAGCCGGAGAAAAGGCTGCAGTGCAACCTGAAGTGACATCTCAACCGCCTATCGAAGTCTCATCCTAGGAGGATCAAACGGAGACACATAATCTCCTGTCTTTCCAATCCTCTAATGCGCTAATCATTAATAAACAAACATATGGTCGAATCATTGCGAGACCAATGCCTCCATAAACTAAAGGGGACTCTGGAATAATTCAACATTTTCCACATATAAAGTTCAGTAGTACAGACGTAGCCTTGTTCCCTATCAGCACGTGACACATGTGCCCAGCATCTATATATTCGAGGTTGAAAGCAAATTTAGTTTTGCTCCCAATCAATCATCTCCGAGTTTCTCGAGATATGAATCCTCGCGGGTCCGTTTGCGGCCGGACAAAATCGTTGACTAATGACCCAAACGACCCCAAAATCGTTGTCTGGACTAAGCTCCAGGTGCCTCCGGGGGAGGAGCTGGATTCCTATTGCCAGCCGTTGCTTCATGCAGTAGGCCACGAAAGCACAGTGTGGGCCAGAGAGCAGGGAAATCCAGATATAGTGATGCTAGCGACGTGTACGTGATCCTCCAAAGGTCAAATTACTCGTATATATACTAATTTGCACTTATAGTATGGTACACTACTTCAGAATTAAGGGATTTTATGGCGTCCCCTTCAGCCCAGCTTTATAGAGAGAGCCTTGCCAATGCATCAATAGTACCTCTTATTTCTTGGGAGACTATTCATGGATACGGGTCATGGTTTGGCCCATTATCTCGATCATTCACCCAATTATTTTGGGTCTATTTTCCAGCACCTATGACACAAGCCCAACAAGCCGAGATTTCCAGCTTGAGAGGGATTCGCCCGCCCGTTATGGGATTCAGTATCCCACAGAGTCAGTTGCGCCAAAGACACCTTCCTGTTCAGTTATGGGCCACCCAGACTGAACATTTGCATGGACAAGAAGCCCAGTTGATGCTGTGGCCGCATTTCTGGCGGGATGCTGAGAAGGCTAAGTGGAGATTTAGTGGGACAGGCAGCTACTGGGGGTCTCCAACGGAGAGATTCATTGAAGACCTAGAAAAGGTTGGACCTATAGAATGGAAGGAAGAGTTATATGAATTTCGTCTTGCTGAGAGAAGTGATCCATTGTTATTAGTTACCTAAGATACAAGAGCACTCCACTGTGCCGATAGATTTTCACAAATAGCAACTTTTTTCCGACAATCTAGAAATTATCAAGATGGATTTCTGGTGTCAAAATAAACCACTTGATAATACCATGTTACCTTACATGGGTACATTGTGAACAAACAGAATGATTGCAGACTATGCACCGGGGTTGAGAATCATATGCCTTTGGTCCATCTTCGCACTGACACTAGTGAGAGTGTAAGTATGTGTTTAGTTCAATTTTTCCTGGCTTGATTTATGGAAAAGCCTGTGAGAACTTACACAGGTATATAAGTATGGAACCCATGTCTGTATTATCTCTCTGTACCTAGGCGTGTGGCATTGAGGACTCTTCCTACTGTATAAGAAGCAGCTGTGCGGGTCCTATTGACGATTAGAATTTTAACTTAAACACATTTATTTATCTTTCCATCCTGTCTCCTTTTTGAGGAATAAAGGAGTAACATACGCAATAGCAGCTCTGTTAAGCATCAGTAATTGTAGATCTATTGTTATGTTGCTGGAACTCAATACTTACATAGTGAGACTGGCTTGTATAATCTGGGATATAGTCTTCCGAATCTGAAGGAAGATCCATTGTTGGAGGATGAAGTATCATAAGCCCCTGTTTTCTTAGGAGGCCCAGCGGGGAAACCAGCAACGAAGTACTCGGTGGTTATGATACAGACAAGTCCGATCTTGCAAAACTAAGTGAACTACGATAGTTATGCACATGCCACTTAAGTAGTGAGTTTGATCACCTGATACTGAACCTTCTCCACCTGCCAACGTATAGTTATTCGAGTGGATCTGTACTTAGAGCACCAAATTAAATGCGTGGATGAATGATTGCCTTGAAATCCCCCGATCTAAAAAAGCGTGACTTCCTTAGTCACTTCCTGCTTAGCTGGAATGCTGCTTTTACAACATCGAATATCAATAGTGGATGGGCAACGACAGGTCTTCATCCTCTCAACCCAGACATCGTTCTTAACCGATTTCAGAAAACCATCGAAGAGAGACCGGAGACTATTTTATCGGCACACAAATGAAGAGAGAGCAGTAAGCTTGTACAAGACGTTGTAGAAATTCTATACGAGAGCAAGGACACGAAATTTACGAACACCATGCTAGATCTATCAAGCGATAATGTACTCCTTAAACAGTGTTGTAATGCTGAGGCTAATCAACAACTCAAGAGGGCTTTACAGCATCCTCTTCGTCATCTAGAGGATGGTAACGGCATCCTTTTCAGCCCGACTAAAGTCAAGCAAGCTTGGCTTGTTCAAGGAAAACGTGACGAGATCAAAAAAACAGATACAACGGCAAAAACAAGAAAATGGCTTCGTCGTCGGTAGCGGAAAGAAAAACAACATCTTACACAGGGAAAGTCAATATTCGGGAGGAATACCGATTAGCTAGCTCAACTACGAGAACAAGAAATAAAAAAGCGATTGAGTAGCAAAACAAGCAGCTAGTTATACAACTTCAACAGGATATTAAACAGGTCAATAAGAGCCCACGGAAGAAATCTGGACCGAAAAATGAGAAGAACTCAGTCCAGAATACCACTAATGAAGCTTTCTATGAGTTTGAAATATATCCACTCAATGAGTGTAACCTCTCTAGTACTTCCTTGGTCTTTTCGTGATTCGATCCCAGTAACTTCTCATAGCCGAGCAGTACTCGATGGTATATCTCTGTCGCCAGCTTCGCCTCTCCCTGACTATAACAAAGATCGCCAAGGTTATGAACGGCACCAAGAGTAGACACATGATAAAAACCAAATATCTTCTCCCAGCCACTGATTGCTTGTTGATATAATTCTTTGGCCTCCTTTACTTTTCCCTGCTCCTGATAAAGAACTCCAAGGTTATTAATAACACCAAGGGTAGAGGTATGGTTTAGCCCGAATTTCATTTTCAAACCATTGAATGCCTTCTGGTACATATATTCGGCCTTTTCTAAATTACCCTGCTGGTAGTAGAAGATCCCAAGACTATGAACTGAGTCAAGAGTAGATATATGATCTGGACCAAGACTGCGTTCACAAGTAAGAAGCGCTCGCTGGTACATCTCCTCAGCTTTATGGAACATACTCTGTTGCGAATAGAGTATTCCAAGTTTGTGAGCAGTACCAGCAATGGAGAAGTCATCTTGACTGAGAGCTTTTTCTTTACCATTCAGCACTTGCTGGTATATCTCTTCGGCCTCCTTCAGCTTTCGCTGGTTGTGATATAGCCTACCAAGATTGTAGAGAGTGTCAAGTATAGAAGTATGTTCTGGACCAAGTGCCTTCTTCTTACCAGCTAATGCTTGGTGATACATTGCTTCTGCATCCTGAATCTTACCTTGATCATAGTAAGCAACTCCAAGATTGTGAATAGTGTCGAGGGTAGAGGGATGGTCTAGGCCAAGAGCGTCTTCTTTACCAGATAGAGCTTTCTGGTACATGATCTCTGCCTCTTTTGGTTTGGACTGATTCCAGTAGAGATTTCCAAGGTTATGAATAATATCAAGTATAAAGGTGCGATCCAGATGCAAAACAGTCTCAGAAATATGGAGGATTTTCCGGTATATGTCTTCGGCTTTGTCCATTTCTTTTGCATCCATATAGATATTCCCAAGATTTTGCATAGTACCAAGAGTGTAGGCATGATCGGAGCCAACGGTCTTTTGATAACCGAGGAGTGCTTTTTGAAACGTATTTTCAGCATCTTTAAGATCTCCTCGATCATGATAGAGCACTCCGATGTTATGGATAGTGTCAAGAGTAGAGATATGATTGCAACTAAGAGTATCCTGACGTCCAATAAGTGCTCGCTGGTACATTTCCCCAGCTTCCTTTAACTTTCCATGATCCCAAAAGAGGCGTCCAATATTGTGAAACGCAGAAAACACTTCATTATTCGAGTGTGCTTCCGGCTCGTATTTGATCAACTGATAGATGCGGTTTGCATGAGGAAGGAGACGATGTTGCAGAATCCAGCGATTCTTTTCTAGTGGCCTTGGCACTCCATAACCTACAGCAACTGTAGATAAAGCCCAATTGGTCGCTTTTGATTTTTCTAAATCAATATCGATTCTGGGCAGCTCGTGCTCGCACCAGTCCTGAACCACAGGGTGAAGAGAGTAGCCGCCTGTGTTAAAATGTTGCTGTACGAGTGAAAAATCCAAAAGCACTTTGACTGTCATGGAAAATGTAATCTCGTTTGAGATTACATCAGAGAACCATTGTGGTGGATCTTGAATATTTAAGCCATTTTGGAGTAGCTCATACCAGATATCGTTATTGGAGAAAAATGAAAGCAGGTAGAGAAGTTGTGTTGCGTATGGAGACCTTTTGTTGATTTCGTGATAGGATATTGCCCACGCAGTCAGAATATTTCCATTAGAATATTGTCGATGAGGTTCTGCTGCTGCTTGTAGATCACGCCACGCTCTATCGTAATGATCCAAATACTTCGTCAAGCTCATTCCCGTACGACGAATAAATGAGCCAGCGAGTACTATTGCGAGTGGTAATCCGTCTAAGCGATACGCCAATTCGTTCACGCTTAAATCAATTGGCGGACTGGAACAAGTCTGAGTATAGCCCGAACATCTTTTCAGGAGCTCTACCCCCTCGCTAAAAGACAATTTGCTCACCGGATATGATATTGTACCAAGTTCTGCGAGTTGTTGTAATCGTGTGGTAATGATGATCGAGCCATGGTCTGCAGAGGGAAGGTATTTGTGAATATCATACGTTCCCTGCTTTATATCATTGCCATGAGCACTTTCGTAAGGCGAGTACTGATCGATATTATCGTAGATCAACAGCCAGTGAGTGTTATTATCCTGTGAGAGCCATCTTAGGGCCTTCTGCGCATCTTTTTTCAGTTCGTTTTCGTTTTTTGTTCCATCAATGGGACCTAGATTAGCTGGCCCCTCTTGAAGTCGGCTAGTGATTCTAGCTAGACACTGAATCAGGGTATATTCATCCTGGCCATTAATCCAGAAAATAGCAGTGAATGCATCTTTGTATACCCGCGCAAACTGGATAGCTAACTGCGTCTTGCCCATACCGCCCGTACCATGAAGAATTGCGACCTTTTGCCGATTAGATGCATTTGGTTGCAAAGCTTTCCACAAATGACCGAGATCAGCTCCACGACCGATAAAATGATTCACGGCAGGCATGTTTGTCAACTCGAATGGAACCTGAAACTTGTCTAATACCATATTATTAGTCCAGGTATATATATAGCATGCTCATGTATTTACCTTTAGTCATCGATTCTTTATCCATAGAAGGTTTATTAACCTCTGTAGCTGCTATTACAGAGAGTAACTCTTTGGCATACGCGGCGGCTGTCAGAGCTGCGTACCCTTGCCACTGCTTGTTCTTATGAGAATCTGCATAGTCACAAATACCTCGTATGGTAAGACAAGGAAAATGGTCCATCAATCCGGCTGCTTCCATCTCAAAGCATAACACATCTATCTCTTGTTGCAGATGTTCTCGCACTCTGCTATCTTTCACCACTTGGTTACCGGAAGCAATGAGACCGTAGTGAACTTCTGGCCTGTTGGGATCCCGCGGAGTTCGTACGATGATTCGATTATTGTCACAGTTAACACAATCGAAAGATTCGGCCTGGTGATGGTACAATATATCAAATAATTGGTCTTTTGTGGGACCAGGGGAACTGAACCTAGATCGGATATCATGGCTGGTTTGAGTTGCATTGAGAATGATCTTGGGAATCGAGGTTTTCCCAATCTGGTGATCCGACTGTACATTCGCAATTGCCGTCAGGAGAACCTGTGGTGGTTTATTCAATGACCCAGTACGGCGGAGTTTTCCATCTGCCAAAGCTTTCCCATAGTCATACTGAATAACACCTCCATGTTGATCATTTGGTTTGCTGACAACAATATCACCCAGATGAATGTCATTGGATGCACTTGGGACACCGCCACCGACACCCACTAACAGGCCAAACTGAACATTTGGAAAGCTAATCAACATCTGTTGAGCAACGACAGCCGCTGAGGTGGTCCCATAGACTCCCTCAGGAAGACATGCAACCACCACATTATGACCGGCAATCTCTCCAAATACATAACTATTCCGGTCGCTCTGTTGACATCGTGGAAGTCCAGGATGACTCTTGTCAAACATGAGTTTAGCAGCGGCCATCTCTACTGGCAAGGCGCAAATCCACCCAACGGTGTAATTATCATGGGTTAGCCCCGCCATCTTCGCCACCAGCTAACCACGGTAGATAAGTTAGAAGCGTTGCGTCAGAAATATTGCATTAAGACTTGTCTTACCACGATGTAATAATCGCTGGATCTTTCAAATAGTTAGAATAAGCACTAGTTAACCTCTATACTAAGCATGGCGATGTAAATGAGGAATGTGAAGAGAGTCCGTCTTTAAGACGTTTTGGAAGTGTATCTTCTATGGCGGGGTTATTTGACCTAACTAATAATGGTTTAGCTAGTTGCCGTATTGAAAGTAGGCTATGAGATATGCCATAAGTAGTCCTAAATACTGCAATATCTTTGCAATATAATATAATTAGAATTCTATTATCATTTTTCCACACCTCTTTTTTATTGTGTGTTGTGTATATCAATTCCTTAATAATGTTACGGAATTAGTAGGCAGGCACGGCGTACGTACGTCACGTGTATCTAGCATATTAGCCATTCCCCTCCCTAGATAGTAGAGAGGAATCTAGCATCAACTTCATCTCCCACTTCCACGATTACGATCCCTTTTCGTATCACTTAATCTCTGAGAGTTATATAATCAAGTAACTAAGGATAACTATGACAAATATCAAAAGGTGAAAAAAAAAGACAAACATACAACAGCAGGGATTCGCTGGTGGTCACCCACCCAACTACTAACCTGCCGGCGTGTGGCTTAAGTACGGCTGAGCGGACGGGAAGCCCTGTTTTCCACACCCTATGGTCGTATGTGATTGATATGTCTCTGAAAGAAATTATGTGCTATAGATATACTGACATCTATGCAACGCTCTCTCTCGTAGCAACACACTTAAGTATGTGGCTGTTGCTCTTTTTCATTTGCTACAAAGCCGAGGATGGCTACGGCCTCGAATCTCTCCATTGTCAATTATGGAGACGGCTTCTCATACACCGAAAGTGAACTCGCTTACTATCGCTTTCATGTTCCTGATGTACAAGCAGCTCTTGGGTATATTCTCCCTGTTGTGTCCGATGCCCTTCGTAATCTTCCTGACTGGGTAGTTGATGATACCACGCACAGCTTATACCTTGAATGCGGCAAGAATCTGGAAGAAATGAAGAAGACGGTGTTCGCTTTGCGAGATATAAGAAAATTCGACGTCTTGAGCAGATGGCGCAATGAAAGATTTCCAGTTTACGGCTCGAATAAGGAAGTCCTCTTTCACCTCGAAAGAAGTGCATGTCCACTACTTGGCGTGGTCACATATGGGGTTTGTACGACCCCAGACTGAATCTGCATTTTTTTAGGAGGAAGGAATAATAAGGCCCTCCCGGGTCCCATATCGCAGGTATGAACACTTAGTGTGGCTTTTTTTGTCCGTGATTGTGCCTGTAAAGACTTGTATGCTCCCAATATGCACGTTCCCAGCTCTCCGATGAATATCCTGGATGATATGGAGTATTGTAGCTCTGTTGAGCCTATTCTGTCTCTCTGTGTAGTCGGGATATTAAAAGTATTTTGCCTTTATTATAAATATAGGTGCTATAAGTTTTGGGAAATAAATAACAGAGCAGAGAACTGTCTTTAATAAATAAGCTATATTAAAAGTAGGCTGTTTCCCATATAGAAGCACTAATTATAATATCTAGCTTAAGGGCCAGAAGTCGTTCCAGAGGGTTCGCTATTGACCATTTAGTATCAAGCACTATATATGCGCTCTCACAAGGCTCAAAGACTGAGGAGAGGACAAAGAAGGGGTATATGTGAGCAGCCTCAATGTAATCACCCCCCCCCCCCCCCCCCCCCCCACCGAGTAACAAGGCATCGAAGTCAGTCGGTCGTGAACAAAATGTCATGATGATGCTTATGAGCAGGTACCTCTAGCGATATGTGGACGAAGGTAGAATAGGGCAGTTTAAAGTATGGGCAGTTTTAGCTAATAAATTAAATTTGAGTGGGAGGATATGGAAGGGAAAATAAAGAGCGATAAATAATTATATATACTAATTCTATATAAGCAGAGCGCTAAATTCTAGAATCTAGTGTTAGATAGAAAGTTCCTATGGTAATAATTGCTATTATATACCTTATTTTTAGCTTTAGCGATAACCACATAAGCTTCAACAGATTTTATCAGGTTCGGCTATACTGCACTTCTGTTAATATATATTTGCCAAGCGGGATGTTCGTTGAATGTAGTCATAGCTCGATTTGCTTACAGTTTCAAATAGCATGAGCTTACTCGAGAGAGTTCTCCCCGGCTGCACAGCCGAGCTGGCTGGACGGCTCAACATGCGGCACTTTAGACCATAATACGAGGCACGTATAGTTATACGTGATTGATTTATGGATAGATAGAATAGTACAGAAATAGGTCAACGCCCTCTAATTGTCTCTATCTCTGCTGTCTGTCTGTATACATGCACACGCAGTAGTTACTACTGTAATGCTATTTCCCACACTCTTCGCCGCTGGTTACATCGTCGCGCCATATCTCCTACTGTAAGCTTATTCTCCTGGCGCGGTAAGGAAGTATTGCACTGTTTGGATTGATTTGCTTATGTGCGTATCTGTGTAGACTGTAGAGCTGCCATATGCTAGATCTCTCTCTTCTATTTATAATTGATCTCCATAGAGATTCGGTTATAGTAGATTGTAGTAGGTTATAGTATCCTGGTCGCATGCAGATAGGCCTAATGGCCAATATCTTGATCTAGTCAGCCCTAATAGCCAATAGCCAGGCCTAGACAGGTTTATCTTCGCAGCATGTAGGCAGGTTAGATTTTCTTTGGTAGGTTGCATCTTAGAACTAGCCATTCATAACATAATCACCTTGGCCAGGCTCTTTTAGTTATGTCTAACTATGTTTTCATCTAGACCTTATAGTGTTATTTATTGTCATCGGCTAGGTTGCACTTCTTTTTTATTTTCATACTCCACGTTATAGTTCTTGATTATTCCTACTATTTTCTTCGTCATCGACGCTGAGCGCCTTTCTTACGGCTTTGGCTGCGCCGCCGTAGAATCCCTGGTGGTGGACTTGTTAAGTAATAAGGTAAAGGCGGTAGCTCGGAGAAATACTCTACATCTTTCTCGGCCGTGTACTTACTTACTTAGGGCGTAGGTATAGTGGCACGGATGATGCCCCATTCTAGCACGAGGGAAGCGATGTGTACGGGACTCTGTCCCCATCGCCTGCTTTGGTGGCAAATTTTCGACTTAGGAACGCTTTAATAGTGGATCGTTCGATGTAGCAGTCTTCATCTGTGTCTCTTTTTTCTTCTTTTTGTCCTAGTCAGTTGTGGATTGTCTGAGCGGTGAAGAGTGGATGATGGCCATAGCTCTTTAGTTAACGCTTTTAGTCTAACGCCTATACAAAAAGGACGGGCCACGAGCTGCAGACGTCAAAGCGGTACTAGTAGCATATGCATGCACACGTACGGTCTTTTACTCGATTCTCGAAGCTCTCAGCCTGTTGAGCTTGGGATTTGAATTGGATGACTGCGAGAAGCTTCATCATCGACGATATATCGCAGGGAAGGATTGACTCAGTGGAGATAGTCTATTGTCGTAGACACATATAAATAAGTTATCCACGTATACTATTCACTCTGGAATCTCATCTATTTTCCCTTCTCATGGGCTGAAGCGGTGGGGGTTTTCCTGTCGGTCCGCATGAGTGTTGTTGCGCGCGAGGGCTAGAAATGACAGCATGTAATTTTACACACCCATTATTTTCACATCCTTTACTCCGTACTCCATAGATACTCCGTACTTTAGGTATCTCAGATCATCGACATATCCACCATAGCTGAAGGTTCGAGTGTGCACGCGCCATTTCAGCTTAGCTATGCGCAGGATCTTCAGAATCGTGGTGTCGGGGCCACGCAATAATTGGTCTGTGTAGACTAGGCGTTGTCTAGGGATCTTAGGAATACACGCTAGATGTCTCAACCTTCAGCAGATGAAACCGATGGGGAGAGTGGAGTTCAATTGTATGTTAAAATGAGCTGCTTAATACGGGTCAGCTAAGAAATTAGAATATCATTCACTTAGGCCGTTACGCATGAGTTTGCTACTTCGTATACTGACTGCATGCAATTAGATTACCGTTTGCTTTGTATAGCTCTTGTCCGGATACGGTACAGAGCTCGAAGTGACTAGACTAGTCCTCGTCTGGACAACCCGCATAGATCTGTTCAATCCGTGAGAGAGCTGTTAAGATACGAGTTGGTGTTGTCTAACAAAACCAAAGTTGAAGAATGGTTCTTGTTTACATGTACTATTGCAAAGAGACAATGTGCAAATAAATATACCTAAAGCAGGGGAGCACATTTTTCCTCATCATGTTCGCAAGCGCAGTAACTATAGCCCTGTCTCTGTCTTGAGGTTACTGTGATACATTGTCATGCGAGGACTATCCCTGCAAAAGATCGGAGACCCCAGATCTTCTTGTAATTTTCTTGAACGGACCATAGCGGAAAGGAGTCGTGGTGTGTCTGTCTATGAGTATGGCCTGGTGCCCTTCCTACCCTATGTACTCCGTAGTAGTTACCAAATCTTGACATCGATTTTCACTAGGATGGTAACTGGAGTCGCTCACCTTGGAGATGCATATGTTCCCACGTGTAACCACGTCCGTTGCCTACAGGCCATCGTACTGTGCATCGACTTATTGTTAAATTGGATTCAAAAAAAGATGTAGCTGAGACCCGGTATCGGACTCGAAGAATCGATAACACGGTTTTCGATGTACGAGAAACTAGAGTATCAGTTCGAGACAGTGGCGTAGCTGAACATTATTAGATCAGAAGCAGCGGTGGACAAGCCTGATACAGTGGTAGTTACTCGGCCAGGTTTCGCCGGACTAACGCTGTGTATTACCGATACAAAAAAAGTATTTCTCCTTCTGCGGTGTTCGGTCCGAACCTTAACTTTCAGCAATGTTCGCTACCAAATTACCAATAGAGAGATACGTACCTAGTAGCGACAATAAATTTTCCAGAACGTCGACCCCGCATGCGTCCAATGCATTTCAACGAATTCATACCATTGACTCGAGCCTTTACTAGGTAGTTATTTTACGTTACCAGTGGTGGGTGGATTGACCGCGAATACCATGGTATGTTGTAGTTAGGATTAATTACCCACCGCTTTGTGTTTGCGTAAATTTCAGCTCACAGTGGTATGTAATTATCACCAGGTAGGTCTCCACTATTCAATCGTATCTAGCGCAAAATGAAGCTGTCTCGGGGAAGACGTGAATCCTAGGAAGTTTTAGAGGACGCTGGAGCAATAATATAGGGCTCCTCTGGCCTCGCCGTAGATGTTCCTTTTCCTTTTCTTTATTATAATCTTTTCTGGTTGTGGTTTGTGCTGTACCAACACCATCCTGTATCAACAATATCTTGTACATACGATCACTTTCTAACTAATACCTTACGATGCAGTCGCCTCTGTCCACTGCCCATTATGCCCACGGCACGATTGACAGTCTCTTCACGACTGTCGCATTGCAGCATCCAGATGCGATTGCTGTGCAGTTTGAATCTTCTGTCAGTCTGACTTACAGAGAGCTGCACAACCAGATGCTCCAAGTATCCGCGGCTCTTGCACCGCGAATCTGTCATGGCCAGCCTGTGCCGGTCCTTCTACCACGCTCGCCTCTCCAGGTCGCTGTCATCTTGGCACTCAGTCATCTCGGAGCCATCTATGTCCCACTGGACCCTGAATTACCTCCGAATCTTCTTCACGATCTCTTGGATCGCGTCGATTCCCCGGTTATCATCACGAATTCTCTTCCCTCTTGGTCTATCCCTACCTGGTGCCATGAGCTCGAAGACCACACTGTTCTCGACCTCTCAAATATTCTACCGACTATTGGGGGAAGTGAGGTACAGCGTGTTCTGTCTCGTAACGTGCGTCCAGACAGCGTTGCCGCGATCTTATTTACCTCGGGGAGTACTGGAAAGCCCAAAGGTGTTGTACTGACACATCGAAACCTCATTGATCCCGCGAAAACCCTGAGTCGGTTTGAATCAATTGGGCTTGGTTCGCGCGTCTTTCAATTCGCCTCGTTTACCTCCAACGTTCACATGATCGATATTCTCAGTGCCCTGCTACATGGCGCCTGCCTCTGTCAGGTTTCGCAGGAAAAGATGCTCGACCGATTGGCGCATTGGGTTCGAACCATGCAAGCAGATACCATCCATCTGACTCCTAGTGTGCTGGAAACCATGGAGCCAGATGATGTGCCTTCTGTGCGCTATGTAGTTACCTGTAGTGAGCCTGTTTCCGCTGCGGTTGTGTCTACATGGTCGACGAAAGTCATTCTGCGCAACCTCTACGGTATGTGTCATTACATTTTTGCACCCACAGTTAACACAAGTCGCAACTAACATGCTGTAGGTTCTTGCGAGGCTTCCTCCATTGCCTCCCGGGTTTTGTCTCCCGGGATATCTTTGACAGATGTGGGCCAGGTCTCGCCGCATGCTCACATTAAAATTTTGGATCCCCTGTCTCACAACCAGGTCCCGGCTGGTAAGCTGGGAGAGATCTTCGCTGCAGGAACCAGTGTGGCAGAGGGATACTGGCGTGATTCCAAGAGGACTGCAAAGAGCTTTTTTCTCCAGGACCAAGACAGCAACAACTTTTCACTAACTGCAACTTCTCAGCCATCATCCCTTGAGCCGGTATGGTATGCCACGGGGGATTTGGGTTATGTCTCAGAGAGCGGAGATCTGCATCTGCTCGCGAGAACGGATAATCAGTTCAAAGTGAATGGCCTACCGCTGGAAGTCGTGGCAATCGAGCACATTCTGCGTAGGCACGTTGCTCGAGCTGTTGTACTGGCTCGCACGGATGACATAGGCCATTTCAGATTCTTTGCCTTTGTTGCAACGCAGCAGGCCCTAGTTACACCTGATGAATCTGTCGAAATCGACGAGTGTCTCTCAGCAACAGAGCTCCGAAGCTACCTATTGACGAAATGTCGAGAGTTTTTGCCCGGATACATGGTACCAGAGATCCTCGTGGTGAACGCCATCCCGCAGAACCGAAGCTATAAGATTGATCGTCAGCGTCTCTGTGATATTCTGGATTCTTATTTTGCACGGGAAAAGGACCTGTTGACCCCTGTTCATGCTCCCGATCTTTTATCACGGATCACTTCCATTGTGAACCACCGCCTGCAACGGACTGTTCCTGTAGACGAAGACCTACGCAATTGGGGCCTATCTTATGTGGATGCAATGTACATCATCTGGGCCATATTTGAGATCACGGGAAAGCGTATTTTCCTGAGAGACGTGCTCCACAATCCGACAGTGGAGCATTTGGTCCGACTGACGGAGGGTGCTGAGGAGACTCCAAGCTTCTGCAGTAATGAACATGCCGCCTGCACACGATTCATTGCTTCTCCGAGTCAGAGGAGCATCTTTGGTGCACACAAGACTTTGCGAAACGGTGCATATAACCTCAACTTCGCTTACCACCTCAAGTCGCCGCAACTAGATGTTCTGCGGTTCTTTGATGCAGTGCGTCTGGTCTGTAGTGAGCATGAATCTTTGCGGTCTACATATGAGCTCAACGACGACTCGCAAGTTGTCGGGGTTATTCATCCTCCGCAGGATATGCCCCCAGTCCTCTCGTTTACGCAATTTACGGAGCTCTGTGAGCTGTCTGGAACCCACGAGCTCTCCACCGCGAAGCACCGTGCCCGGCAGCTTATCAATGAAGTCGGAGAAGAATATGTTGATGTTTCCAGCGCCTCTCCGCTTCGGGTCACAGTATATGAAATTGCTCCTATGGGTCAAGAAATGATCATTCACTTTCGTGTTCATAACCTGTCAATCGATGAACTGTCATTCGAACGCCTTATCCATCATGTCTTCGATGTATACCGTTCTGGTTCCACGTGCATAGACACCACCAAACTGCTTTCCTACCCCGAATATGTAATCCGACAGAACCGGTCCATGATACACCGGCAGGAGCAAGACCGATCATGGTGGTCAAATTGGGCTAATGTCTCTTGGTCCGAATCGTTGTCTGAAGCACTGCTTAGCCGACAGGGCGAGACACCCAGGCTGGCCATTCGCAACCCCAGCCAAAACAGGAGCAGCATCTACTATCACCCATTGTCAATGCCAGATGTTGAAGCATGCATCTCGCACCGTCACCGCGCTTCGACTCGCTTCGACTTCTGGTTATCTTTCGTTCAGATATTCCTTGCTCGTCTAGCTAGTCAGTCCCGATTTCTCTTAGGCGTTCCGACTTCCATGCGGTTTGAGGATCCTTGCTTCCTGAATGTCATGGGATGCTGTGTAGCAACCGCTATACTTCCTGTTGTTGTTGATACCAGCGAGAGCTTTCGAGCTGTTCTTGACAAAATCCATGAGTTTTACTGGCAATGTGTTCACCATACGCAACCTACCGAGGATGTTTTGCAGTGGCTGTCAGTTCCTGGAGCCGGTAATGCAGAGGTCGAGGTGCTTTATGTATACCACGATAGAAATGGGGCCCGTCATTTACTGAAAGAAGGAACGGCGGCAGATATCGTGGACAAAGTCGATATTGCGACTGGAAGCGGTCATCATCCTCTGGTGATACACGTCGATGAGTCGGGTAGCGAGCCTCGACTTATCTTGGAGTACGACCCAGTGAAGTTCAGACCAGAGTTCATCGCCAGCATATGTGACAGCTTCCATAGCATGATACATTGGATAGCTGCTCATGGTTCTAACATAACCGTCGCGGATATCCCCTTCTGCGGTAAGGAGATGGAAGAAAAGGCCTTTGCACAGTCCGTGACTGCCATTCCTTCCCATCTGAGCTCAAGATTTCTGAATGGTCGGGCAGCCTACATTCAGGACCTTGTATTTGATTCAGTGGACAGGAGCCCTGACTCTCTAGCCATTGAAGCTCCTGAAGGCCCGCTCACGTACGCAGCCTTGGGTTCCCGTGTACTTGGCCTCGCTGGGGAGTTGAAGAAGACAGGTTTACGCCCTAGAATGAGAGTCGCATTGTTTCTGGAGAAGTCGACGGATTATGTGATTGCCATGCTAGCAGTGCTTTCTGCAGGGTCTACATTTACTATCCTGGACATCCACGATAAGCCTTCAGTGAACCAATCCAAAATTGAGACAGTTTCTCCTCAATTCATCATCACGAACCGAGGATCTGGTCAGTTAGCAAAGCAACTCCTCTTGCCACCGACCTCTTCGATATTTGACCTGAATCTCCATGATACAACAATGCATTCACGTTTACATTCACGTTCGCATTCACTCATTGACTCGCCAACGACGGCCAGTCCCCGAGATGCCCCAGCATATATCGGGTTTACATCAGGATCTACTGCAGCGCCCAAATGCTTTCAAGTTAATCACGCGGCTGCTGCGGTATCAATCCTGAACCAAATCGACGCATGCGGGTTTAAGGTGAATGATAGAATTCCCATGCTCACTAATGTTACTTTTGATGCGTCACTTTTAGAAGTTCTCGCCACGTTATCCGCCGGAGCGACTCTCGTTGCAGCACCGCATGATCGATTCATATCTGATCTCGCCGGCACACTGAACGAGTTTAACGTCTCGCACGTCTTCGCCACGCCGACAACGATCGCCTGTCTAGATGGGCCATCCCAAGTCCCATCCATCAGATGTATCATACTTGGTGGCGAGCCAACTCCGAAAAATATATTCCACCGGTGGACAGGAAGAGTGACAATTCTGGGGTCTTATGGTTCTGCCGAAACCACAATTGCTACACATGGGTTTACTATGTGGGAACCGTCGCACTCCGATCAAAGGGGTTCCTGCATAGGGAAACCGGTGTCATCAGTCAAGGCCGCAATCCTTGATGAGTACGGTCATATTCTGCCAGCGGGTTGGGTGGGAAGACTAGCTATCGCTGCTAGGATACCACACAAACTTGACCAGCTGAGTGCAGGATACCTGAATGAAGGTCATGATAATGGCCGGTTCATAGAGCATAAAATCCTCGGAAGGACCTTTGACACCGGCGATCTCTGCTACTTCGATCGCAAGGGATACTTTTACTTGAGAGGTCGAGCTGATGACCAGGTCAAGTCGAATGGTTTCTGGTTTAATCTCAGCGAGGTTGAATCGACTGTCGATAGATGCCTCCTACCTAGCCAAATCCAGGCTGCAGTGCTGATAGCCAGACACAATGAGGACGGGAGCCTCGACATGGTCGCATTTATCTGTCAAAATCATTTCTCCAAGAGAGAAAGCGTCAGATTGGCCTCGGTCCTTTCGTTGGATGATCACCGCACAGTTGACGAATTGATAACTCTTCGCAGCAAAGTTTCGGATGCCCTTCCCTCTGCCATGGTTCCTCGGTACTGGGTTCCCCTTTCAGATATCCCTCAAGGGCCCACAGGAAAGATCAATCGGCAGCTCCTGAAGGAATGGTTCCTGATATTACACGAGAGTGGATTTTCTGAGAAATATGCATCTCTCATGCATCCCCCTGTTATCAAGCAGGAGGTAAAATGTGAAATTGATCACAGTAATGTGAAAAGGGACCTGATGAGCTGGCTCCGTGAGCACTACAGTGACTATAATGAAGGCCTAAGACAACGCATCCTGGACGTTCTTCACTCTCAGTCATGTGGTTCAGATCTCGCTGTCGAGAGAATATACTTACCGAGTGCGATGCAGAAGACTATGCTTGCCCAGTCGCTGATTGACTCAGAGCTATACGCCAGCCAGCTCCTGTTGAAATTCATTGGGTCGATGGATGCCTTCTGTCTCCAGGAAGCATGGATGCGTGTCTGTCAAGCACATCCTTCTCTTAGAACATGCTATATCCATCTTGATGGTGGGATCAATGAGTTCTTTGCGATTGAGAAGGAAACTGCTCAGTCGGTCACAGGATTCTCTGTTGCAGATCATATTCCACTCGGTCCGGACGAGCTCGAGAAATCGCTGTCCGAAATCAGGAAGTCTGCACTTACGATCTCTAAGACGACGAGTACGCTTACCGTTTTCTCTTGGACGAGGGAGGAGCACCTCATTGTGCTTACCTACCATGACGCAGTAGCTGATCGCGAGTCAATGAGTCGAATTTTGTCTGATTTCGCAGCTGCCTATCAGGGCCAGCACCTTCAGCCTGATATATCGTTCTCCGCCGTATCCGCCTCCCATTTGTCTCGGGACAGAAGCAAGGCAGAGGCGTTCTGGCGCGAGTATGTCACTAACGGCGAGCCGGTCTCTTTGCACCAAGCCGAAGCTGTGGCTTCTCGTCAAACCCGCATTGAGAGCCGTCGGCTGGACAAATTAACCAGCCAGCGAGTGCAAAGTCGTGCAATAGACTACCGTGTTACTCTACCTACTCTCTTCCAGGCTGCATTGGGAATATCGCTAGCACGTGTTACAGGGGCAACCAAACCGTTGTTCTGGACGGTCACTAGTGGTCGCGAGCTCGATGTTTCTTGCTCCTTGTCAGCTGTTGCAAACTTCCTCAACGTTGTCCCTTGTGTTGTCCCCGTCGGAGCTGAATATCGTATCCGACACTTGCTCCACCATCTCCATGCAGCTTCGGACGAGGCTTTCCCTCACTCATGGCTCCCGACGTCGTCGATACTGCCCTTCCTGCGCAACCAGACAGGCGTTAAAACATTACTGGCGATCGACAATCACGAAATTCCCCGCGTGACGTTTGAAGAGGGCCTTCGCGTGGAATCTATCGAAAGGCGGGAGTTCACTCATGTCCCTTTTACAGTCATTGTACGTCCAAGAGACAGTGGAATTTCCGTTGCAGTGGAATATGACATCTCTCAAATACCCAAGGGCGTCGCTACACGCTTACTCGATACATTCGTTGAGATTACCGAGGGCATTTCTTCCTATGATGTTACGGAAGTGATGGTGGGGGACATTGTTTCTGACGAACAATACTTTGAAAAAGATTATGTCCTTCAGCAAATCCGATCTGTCAACGCCGAGAATTCCAAGCTATCTCAGTCATCGAATGACACTCTCGTTTCACTTTTCCAGAGATCGATGAAAGCAAATCCAAGAGCGTCGGCTTTGTACACTAGGGGATTATCTCTGACATACCAGCAGCTTGATGAACTTTCATCTCGTCTAGCGAGACACCTCCTTCGGTTCACCCAGGGTCGGCGGATGATTGTGCCAATACTGTTTCCTCGGAAGCCGGATATGATCATTGCTATGCTGGCTGTCCTGAAGGCTGGAGCAGCGTATTGTCCGTTGGATATGAGCTCCCCGCCCTCTCGCTTGGATTATATAATTCGTGAAGTGAACGCCTCCGTGATTCTCACTGATGATGCAGGTTTCTCAGTCATGTCCGCTGAGTTAAACCTTGGTCTCCAGATCGTCAACTTGGACTCGTTGCGGTGGACTTTCTATGACAATGATGAAGCAGTACTCCCAGAAGTTTCGCCCACCACTCCCTGTTACGTGCTGTTCACATCTGGATCAACCGGAGAACCAAAAGGATGCATACTCAGCCATGGAGCTGTAGCCAGCTCTATCAAGGCAGCGCTGCCTGCCTTCCAGTTGGATGCCACGGACCGTGTTTTGCTCTTTGCTAACTACATCTTCGATGCGTCTGTCATCGATATATATGGAACCTTGTCCAAAGGTGCCGCTCTAATTATTGTCCCAGACGATGACGTGAAGGTGGATCTATGCAAGACCATCAATGACCTTCGTGTTACGTTTGTTCATCTCACACCCACAACTGCCCAGCTCCTGGATGTTGGTAAATGCCCGACACTCCGAACCGTCGTCGCTGGTGGGGAGACAGTGCCACAGGGCCTGAGAAATCATCTTGCAGGCAGAGTACGATTCATTGGGAACTATGGCCCAACCGAAACCGCCGTTCAGGTTGCCGTGAGCGTCTTTGAGCGTCCCTCTCTCGACGGAACATTCTACAAGGCACTGCCTGGAAACGTTATAGCCATCATCAATGAGCAAGGCAAAGTTGCGAGAGAGGGTGAACAGGGTGAAATCTACATTGGCGGCCAGCAATTGTTCGACGGATACCTGAAGGATGCTATTTCGACGAGAGGTTCTCTGCTTAAGATCCCATCCTTGGGAGATTTCCTCTTTTACCGTTCAGGAGATCGTGGCCGGTACATGAAAAACATGGGTATCGAGATCCTAGGTCGCCTGGATGACCAGATGAAGTTCATGGGACAACGGGTCGAACCTGCTGAGATTGAAACTGTCCTTAATGATGCTCCCGGGGTCGCTCTGTCGGCTGTGGTCGTTGTCTCCGGTGGTTTACATGCAGCTCTTCAGAGAAAGAGGTGTGCGGTTGCTCTCGATCTGGACTCAGTGCGAGCCTACGCCAAAGCTAGGCTGCCTGAGAGGCTAGTCCCAGATCTATGGGAGATTTCAGCCATTCCATTGCTTCCGAGCAACAAAGTGGCTCGAAGAACAGTTTCGAAAGAGATTTCTTTTATGATTCAAAGAGCTCCACGTCTACCAGCGTCGATGGGCAATGCCTCTATATGCTCGCCTATCTACATTGAGGCTTCTCCCAATGCAATCACGACAGTCACCTCAATTGTGTCCCGTATTCTCGCGCTTCCTGTTGAGGACATTCATAAACCTCTAGATCATCTTGGCCTCAATTCTCTTGGTTTTGTTCAACTTCACCAAATGATACACATGGAGCTGGGTGTACTCGTCCCATACAGCAAGCTACGAGATGCCAGGTCTATCGATGGAATTTGCCGGTGGTTGTTTGAAGCTGCACCGGAATTACTACTGCAGAAAAAGGCAGGGCAAGTTGTGGCTTCGTCTGTTACCTACCCCGGCAGGTATCCTGCGACTCCAATCCAAGAAAATATCTGGATGTCACAAACGAAATTGTCCAACACCACATACGCCGTAGAACGCGTTTTCAAAGTCCATGATGTGTCTGTCCCGAAACTGGTTGAAACCCTCAATGACCTGGTCCGGAGATTCGATATCTTTCATCTTACGTTCGACCTTGACACTGAGAACGAACAGATCTATCAGATTGTTCATCCTTATCCGCAGACCAAGATTGGGGTCCAATTCTTTCCGTCTGACTTGGGACCTGTATTTGAGACACCGAACCTGCATCTCAAGACCGGACCTCTATCTTCGTTCCAAGTCCACGAGAGTCCCGATGGGCAAATATACTTACATGCGGCTGTTCACCATATCCTCTTTGATGAATTCACAAGTATTGTCTTTTACAATGCGTTGGAAGCTGTACTGAGGGGTGCCCCAGTCAATATCGACGACTATCGTAGCACTGTGGATTTCCATGGAATCACTCCAGGCCATGCGAAGGTCTTACGAGAATTATGGACACAGAGGCTGAATGGAATATCCACACTTCGTCGGGATCATTCTGTTCTGGTGGATGCACAATCACAGAACAAAAGCCGTCTCCGCAAGGAAATTAACATACCACTTGTGCAGCAGGATCAGACCTATCTGAATTCGCACGCTTTGCGTGACAGTTCTACCTTGCTCGCACTTTTCCAGGCCACGCTACACCGGACTTTTATGACCGATGAAGTCGTCCTGTCTATCCCCGTCAGTTTACGTATTACTGGCAAGGAGAATTGCTCGACTTTGGGCAATCTAACTAATCCTGCTTTCATCCGATCCCAGCTGAAGTACAACGATTCTTGGTCTAATTTCATAAGCAGGACATTCGAGAATCTTGAGTTCGCCAGTCAGAATGGTGTACCGGTCAACTGGATCTGCTCATGGCTCAAGATTGAGTTGTCTGATTTCCCAGTGCACTTCGTGTTGCACCAGACCAATCCACAAGGCCGATCTTCCCTGCTGCAGGACCGTACATTCGACATGATCCCGCCAAAACAGCCTGCCTTCAACTTCGAGTTTCACCTATTCCTGTCGGAAACAGGATTTGATATCCTCGTTGACTATAACCCGCTCATCTTCGGGAGCCAGCTCGTTCAAGACGTCGTCGATACCTATGCAGACCTTCTCGCATCCGTTCAGCAACGGTCATCGTTAGACTTGAGCGAATTCGTCGACCTCAGTTCCTCGTCTTCGAATAGGAAGTCAATCTGTGCATCTGAGTTTACACCTCCAAGCTCAGTCTCTACGTTATCTGTGTCACCTGCTTTTGGGCCACAGACAAGAAAGGCCTTGGCGAGTTACACTCAACAGCGATTCTATCTTCTGCAACAAGTCTTCGGGGATGCCTCGTACAGCCTACCATCCGTTCATGAAGTTGGCGGGCTCCCGATTGATCTTATCATGCAAAAGTTAAAGATCATTGTGGAGAGAGAATCAATCTTTCGAACTTACTTCATCTTTGACCAGGACTTATGGCAAGTCACTTCAGACAAAACCGAATTCGCTTTCTCAATTCACGACTTGAGAGACCGGTCTTATCATAACGCATGGAACCGTATGGTCCAGCTGTGCCAGGATGATGCTAATAAGCCGTTTGATCTTGGTAATCCTCCTTTGATACGCTGTCATGGTTTCCAGCTGCCAGGTGAGAAACAGTATCTGTATCTCAACATACACCACGCGCTCTGCGACGAGAGTTCTCTCTGCCTCTTGCTCAAAGAGCTTGAGGGCGAACATCATTTCCCTCGAACAGGCATTGTTTTCGATTATCACGACATTTCCGCCTCTGAACGGAAAATTCTTTCCGACCAAAGCTATGTCTCAGCATCGCGACACCATTGGCAATCCGCTCTCGCTCAAGGTCCTGCTATCAAGGGTATGCTCCCTCTCGGTAACACCAATAATGTATCGTCGCTCGGAATAGTTCACTCGACATTCGATATCACGACAGCCACGATTCCTTGGGCGCACGAAATAGGTGCCACGTCGTTCAGTAAATTCTTGTCTGTGTTCATGCTCACCATGCTTCTCCGATACGACTGCAAATCCCCAACTGTTTTGATTCCCGTTTCCAATCGCCCTGTCGAGACAGAGAAGACAATATACGGATGTTTCACGAACATCCTCCCCATTCGGGTCGCACTAGATGCTCACCTCCCTGTTCTGGATAATACCAAGCGAGTTGTGCGCGCCGTTAATGAGGCACTGGTCTATTCTCAGACGCCATTCGAGAAGGTCCTTGAGTATGCTGGTGTCAGCCGCAACGATTTCGAGGCAATGTTTGTGTACCATGAAGGTTCGCGCAACATTGGCGTTTTCAGACCAGCTGCTCATGTGCTAGAATCTCAGGGCAGGTCCGTCAGCCCTAAGTTTCCCCTGACTTTTTCGGTGTCCCTGGTTCGTCATGAGTCCAGCACTACCTTGGATGTGAAGATCGAGTATGACCCCAGGGTGCTTGTGGAGTACGAAGCCGAAAATTTAGCGGAGTCTTTCCACCAGGTTCTGCTCTCTCTACATGGTACACATGATCCTGCATTCACTACAACCAACAGTCTAGGCTTCTTGAGCGACGTCGAGACTAGACTACTCGAAAGCTTCCATGGTCCCAAGCAACCGGAGGTGGACAGGGAGCCTCTTGTGCACGACCAGATAATGAATATGGCTTCGGAATTCCCACACCGCACCGCTGTTTCGTTTGATGGAGAAGAGTCCTGCACATACGAGCAACTTCAAGTCAGAGTTGCCTCTCTCGTCTCATGGATACAGCAACAAGACGTGCATATCGAAGGAGAAGCTACGATATGCATATTCAGTGACGCCTGCGTCGATCGGATCATCTGTATTCTAGCCATCATGCAACTTGGTCTTGCATACGTCCCATTGAGCGTCCAGGACCCTATCCATCGGACCATGGCCATCATCCAGGACTGCAAACCCCAGGCTATTCTGGTGCCAAGTACAGGCACTTTTGCTCACTGGTCGAAGGTTCAGGATCTCCAGAGAGAACTTCAGATTCATGTGTTGGAGACTGTGCCCTGTTTCATCATCCCTGAGAACATTCCTCAGATCACCGATGCTGTTCCGATGTCGCCTCATGTCCATCAGCATCCCTCTAATATAGCTTGTGTTCTGTACACGAGCGGACCGACCAGTCTCACAAAGGGTGTGGCTATTGACCACCAAGCTCTCCGCAACTCAATAACGCAACATCGATCCATCTACCGTTTGCAACCCAGAAGTCGACTGTTACAACTGGCGCCTTACACTTTCGATGTCTCTGTCGTGGACATCTTTTCCACACTATCTGCAGGCGCAACTCTTGTCATTGGCCGCCATGAATTCCTACTATCCAACTTACAACAAGTCGTCAGAGACTGGGAGATCACTCACATCGCCACTACCCCAACGGTAGCCACATTGCTAGCTCCCGCTCTGTCTCCATCGCTCCAGGTCCTGGCTCTTGGTGGTGAGACTATGTCAGAGGCAGTCCGAGACGCCTGGGCGGAACACGTGCATCTTCTGAATGTCTATGGACCGACAGAAACTACCGTCAATGTCGTGAGCCGGGAGATGTTCCGTACCACTCCTGTTTCCGACGTTGGTAGACCCTTACCCAACGTCCTTGTCTACATTCTTGATGATCAACATCGTCGCCTTCCCCCAGGCCGAGTGGGTCAACTGGCCATTGGAGGCGTGCAAGTCGCTCATGGTTATCTGCGCCCACAAAGTGGGAAATCAGCATTCATAACCCATGATCATCTGGGCAAAATTTATCTCACTGGAGACTTGGCTAAGTTCACTACTACCGGAGATATCATCTTGCTAGGCCGAACTGATAGCCAGATCAAGCGTGAGATCGAGGCTATCCTCAGTAAAGAGAACAATGTGTCCGTGAGCACCGTCTCTTCCGCGAAATGGTCCTTCATTTCGTGATTGACGCCCCCGCGATCGATCATCCGTGCCTCTTCAAAATTGATCATCGATCAATACTGCGAGGAATGTCTCTCTTGATTCAACCGTTGTCTCGGATGGGATCTTTGTACGATAATGACCGAGGGAAACTGGCACGACTGACTGTAGAGGTCATCAAAGTTTGTGTCAATGTACACTTGATTCTATTCACATGTATTATTAGTAGGTAGTTACGATAGCGAATAAGCAATTTCTATTCATTCATTTCAAAATTTGTTTCAGTGTATGGCTCGCGAAATGGCTAAATACCGACTCTTACTGCCCTCTATAAGTCTTATTCTGTTAATGTCAGTGACATAGAGTGAGAGCCTTTAGTGATCGGATCTAGTCTCAGTGACGAGAGAAATATCTGAACTTTTGAAGGGAGCCACTCTCTCCTGTGCACAATTCGGTCACGTGTGCTATCACGTGATATGATAGGTAGTTTTGTGTCGTTCAGAAGAAGAAAGTTGATTACTAAGAGATATCTGTGCCTAAGGCTATATAGTAGAGAATGACTAAGCTAGATGACATAAGAAAAGACCACATTTGCATGTCAATCTGCCCTTCTATGTTTCAAAAATGCTATCATTTCGATATGTACTTGGGCGGTATGTTGAACGATTATCTACAGAGGTCAAATAACGTCGAGTATCCTCTGATTTGATATAGAAGGCGGACAAAATAACGGACTAGTGGTCTAAAAATTCGAGTTGGGTATGATGTATTGAGGTCCAGGAAATCTCCTGAAATCTAGCTGTTTCTTAGAAAATAATTTAGAGGTAGTCGGCAATGAGCAAGATCTAGGAAGGATCTATAGTAGTTACTCATGCCATCATTCATTATTATCATGCGTAGTATCATCAATAATATTATGCGCGAGGGGCGCCGGCCGTCGGGAGGACGTGCGGAAGTCGGCGTGTCGGATGGTGCGGCCACGTGACCAAACAGCCGGGTTCTGTAGAACTTCGGACGTCGACTTCGTCCATCTCAGGCTCTCCGGAACAGCAGCGGCAATTGCCCCCCATACACCATCCCCTCCGCCTCTTTTCGATACCCAATCTCTCCTCCATTCGCGGCCGTGATCGCCTCCGTCAGAATGCTCTCCGCTCGAGTCGCCCGCGCTGGTCTGCGCGCCTCCGTCCAGCAGTTCTCCGTTCCTCGCACTGCCGCCCTCAATGGCATCAGGACCTACGCCACGCCCGCCCAGGACGTGAGGCCCCCTGTGGCTCTGTTCGGTATCGATGGCACCTATGCCAGCTCTCTGGTATGCGACTCCTCTCTCCTCGAAGCCATTGAACCCTTTTCCTTCCGATGGTCCGAGCGTACAGCATGAAAAAGGACCTCAAGCCCACTGAAACGAGCGAAACCGCAATTGAAAGGATAGAAAGAAACTCTGGCTGACGCTCTTCATCAATTTCTTATAGTACACTGCTGCCGTTAAGACTTCCACTCTCGACTCGGCCGCCAAGGCTCTTGCCAACCTCCACGAGACTTTCAAGAAGGACCCCAAGCTCACCACCATCTTGGACGCCCCGACCCTCACCAAGGCCGACAAGCAGCAGATCATTGAAGAGCTCCAGAAGATTGCCGGTGCTGACAAGGATGGCATCTTCAAGAACTTCCTCAACACTCTCGCCGAGAACAACCGTCTGGGTGCCCTTGAGGGTGTCTGCGACAAGTTCGCGACCCTCATGAGCGCTCACCGCGGCGAGATGGAGCTCAGCATCACCAGTGCTCAGGTACGTGTCCATATACTACTCCCTTTTTGTTTGTTGCTGGTGTCCGGGAATAGAGATCCATGTTGTTTTGATTGTTTTGGGGGAATTGTTTTGCTGATCATATTGATGTCTATAGGAGCTCGACAACAAGACCATCCAGCGCATTGAGAAGGCCGTTTCCAAGTCCGAGTTCAGCCAGGGCAAGAAGCTCAAGGTTGTCACCAAGGTCAGTAGCCTCTTAGCTTTTCCGCGGCACCACTTCGTCTACGCCCACAACCGTCATATAAAAACTTGATAAATAGCTAACATCTTCCACCATCAGGTCAACCCCGATGTCATCGGAGGCCTCATTGTTGAGATTGGTGACCGTACCATCGACCTCAGCGTCTCCTCCCGCATTGCCAAGCTCAACAAGGCCCTCACCGACGCCGTGTAAATTAACTCAATCCTCGCGATCCCCTTTTTAACACCCCCACAGCCATGAGACCTGTCGGAGTATAGGAAGAAATGAATCCATTTTTCTATTCCCCTTTCTTTCCCTCTCTACTTCAGCAAGTTTCATGGAAATGAAAGCCTTCAATCACGTGGAAAAACTTTGGCCTTACTTAGATCAACCCAACTTGAGCCAGTCGAACCTACTTCCGTACCATATGATATAGGTATATAGTGCCTGTTCTACTATCTTACCTATTGTCGAATCCCTTTGTCAAATTAGAAAAAGAACATAGCCCTTTTGTTTACTCCATCGGTTTTCCGTTTCTTTTGTAGTCATGTAGAGAAGCTGCGCACGTTAGCTGGTTCAAATTAGATACTTCCAATACGAGGCCGATCAGCTCGACAAAACTATTCTGTCTCCCTCTAGGAGAGAAGAGAGGGGGTATATATAAGGTTCCAGGAATTTATAGAATACGTAGAGGGAACAGTGTAGTTAGTTGGCTAGAAGGATCAAGATAGAAAGCTGCTAACGTTTCGAGAGTGACAAGTTTCAAATAACTTACGCGTTCGACATAAGATGGGAATAGCCAGTAGGCGGTAGAAAACTACAGTAGGAAAGAAAAAGCTACTGTATATCAAAACAACTTGGGAGGCACTCCCCTTTCATAAGACCATATCAAACAAAGTCATATAAGGGAATTGTAGTTAGAAGCCGGAATTATTATTAATTAATGGGTGCTATTCTTGTTAAATGCCTATGATTTATATCTGTATAGGTACTTGAGTTATGAAAAGGCCTGACACGAATATTGATCGTATCAGCTATCTCGGCACCGCTACGTTAGGAGAGTTCAGAGAGCGTATCATACACGCATGGATGAAAAACAAGCCTGCCAGTTGATTGGGAGACCCAATGAACGGATAAATGGAAAAGAAAGGGAATGTTGCATATAAACCATAACGCAAAGAAAATGTCATAAGCTATAAAATATGAAATAAACAAATGGAGACACAGATGGGATGGATAAACTAAATTTCAATGCCTTCTTTCCTTATGAGTCTTCAATATTGTAATCCCCTTTTTTGCTATCCATGGTTGAATAATAAAGGGCAAGCATGATGTTGATAAGCAGAATAATGACGACTGTTTATGCTCGTAACTTGCTTCGATTAACTCGGATTAAGTCGTGCTAAAAGGCTTGACTTTTGGCGCGCGTGTATGGCTTGAGCGTGAATCATAGGACCGGATACGGAATGCTAAGAGCTATGCTGGCGGTTATTATGGCGGGTGGATTCAATTAGTTGATGGCCGGGGATCTGATTTTGAGAAGTGGGAGACGCATCTGCTCCGGGCTTCAATGTAGGTTGGTTCAGCGTCCGTTAGGAGATCCATCTAGCTGCGCCTCGAACTCGTCCTCGTAGTCGGCCACGGATTCCCGACGGCGTACTCTTTCCAACTGGTTCGCGACGTAGTTGTTGAGATGCTGCTCCGCCTCCTGACGAGCGGCCTGATCAGCAAGACCACCCTCATCAATATCATCGCCGTTAGTGCTAAGTGCATCGCCATTGATGGTCGTAGCAAAGTCGCTCCGATTTCCAATAGAGCGGCTAGTGGAAGACCGACGGATGCGTGGAGTACGGGAACCATTGGGCTTCGCTGAACGGGAGAATATATCGTCAAAGTAGTGAGCTGCAGCAGTGGATGGAGTTCGAGGTGTCTGTGGGAGACGACAGTTGATTCTGGGACGGGTTAGTAACTGCTTGACCTACAGCCACACAGAAAATCAAATATAAACATACCCAGTGTCATGGATAATCTTCGCAATCAGTCCAGTCCAACCACATTGGTGCGACGCTCCTAGACCTCGGCCTGTATCCGCGTCAAAGAACTCGAAGAACCACAGGTAGTCCTTCCAGTGCTCATCGAAATCCAGGAGGTCACTGCCTCCATTCATGGCTCGGCGGCCCTCGTCGTTCCTGACAAACAAGTGCTGAAGACGATGCTGGATCTCTTCAGCCACATTGCCTAGATGCATATACTCTCCAGAGCCGGTGGGACACTCGATCTGAAGGGTGTTACCGTAGAACATGTAGAAGCGCAGTAGAGACTCGATAAGTAGGAAGTTGACACACAACCAAATTGGACCACGCCAGTTGCTGTTGCCGCCAAAGAGGCCGCTGTCCGAGTCACCGGGAACGTAGCCAACTTTGAACGTCTGTCCGTTGACTTCCATCGAATAAGGGTGTTCCTCGTGGTACTTGGACATGGAACGGATACCATGGTCCGCCAGGAATTCCGTCTCGTCGAGCATGCGCTTAAGGATCTTCACCAGTCTGTCTTTGCTCACCAGAGCCAGGAGCAATCTGTCATCCTTTCCACGCCGCTGCATGCTGGCAATGTTGCGCTCTGCGACGTCATGCTTGTTCTCGACGAACCACTCGACTCTCCTCTTGAAGGACGGGAACTTGTTGATCAGCTCCGGCTCCAAGGTGGAAACAGCATAGAGTGGGATCAAGCCGACCAACGACCTAATTGGCAACTGCTGGGTCCAGGGACCACCATAGGAGATTGCATCATAGTAGAAGCTAGATATCTGGTTAGTGTGACGCCCACGGAAATGAATATCAGATAACGCACTTGTCTTCCTCGTTCCAGAGGGAGGATTCCTTCTCCCCAGCGCGGAAGGTCATTGCATCACTGATCAGAATGAAGTGCTCGAAGAACTTCGACGCAACTAGAGAGCTGTCAGCATATCGACGATCAGACAGCGTGCAATTTCACTCACTATCTTCATAGGTGCGGCGATGCTTAGCCAGTTCTAGAGCAATATTGAGCATGGATAGACAATAAAACGCCATCCAACCGGTGCTGTCCGCCTGCTCGAGAACTCCTCCAGTAGGCAAGGGCTCGGACCGGTTGAACAAACCGATATTGTCCAGACCCAAGAAACCACCCTCGAAGACATTCTTGCCTTCAGAGTCCTTTCGGTTCACCCACCAGGTGAAGTTCAAGAGTAGCTTCTGGAAAACACGTTCCAGGAAGTCAAGGTCCTGTCGACCATACATCTTCCGCTCAATTTTGAACACTCTGAAAGTAGCCCACGCATGGACCGGTGGGTTAACATCACCAAAGTTCCATTCGTACGCAGGAAGCTGTCCGTTCGGGTGCATGTACCATTCTCGAGTAAGAATGTCCAGCTGCTTCTTTGCAAACTCAGGGTCGATCATAGCCAGAGGGATACAATGGAAGGCAGTATCCCATGCGGCAAAGAACGGATATTCCCAGGAGTCAGGCATAGACAGGACATCATCGATATATAGATGTCTCCAGTTCTGGTTTCGCACATTCTTCCTTCCCGGCGGCGGGGGAATTGTGCCAGGGTCTCCATTAGCCCACTGGTCCCAAATGAATTGGTAGTACTGCTTGGTCCAGAGCATGCCAGAAAGAGCCTGTCTCTGAATGTTCCTCAGGTCCTCCGAGACTGGGAGAGGGTTGATACGGTAGAAGAATTCGTCCGCCTCAGAGATACGCTGCTCAAATACTTCGTCAAGAACTTCTTCGTTGATAAACTCTTGCTTCTTTCTCGAGAAACGGAATCGGACGACAGCGCATTCTCCGGGAGGAACACCATCGCCCTCGTCGAACGCGTACCAGGCAGCAAACTTGGTTCCTTGTTGTTCTGGGTTGACCGCCCTCTTCTCTTCATCGACGATGTGTCGATGGAAGGCATCCTTGACATAGGGTTGGGCGTTCTTTGTTCCCCAGAGAACCTCATTGTTGGTCTCGTTCTCAGTGAACAGGAACCGAGGCTGCACATCCTGTTCGCCGCCTCCAACAGCGGGAGAGGGCGAGAACTGCACATATCGAGTGCCCAGCTTGTGATGGTTGGACTCCGCAGTCAAGGGGCCAGCCTGCTTGATGGACGGTTTCTCGAGTCCTTTCTCATAACCCCATCCCCAGGTGTTCCGGAACCAGACCTGTGGGATGATGTGAAGTGGCGCTGGCTCAGGACCGCGGTTGTAGGCGATGACGCGAAACATGAGTTCCTCCTCATCATCGCCCTCCTTGGCAGTCTCGATGAAGATATCCCAGTATCTGTTGTCATCAAATGCACCTGTATCCAGGATCTGGTACTCACGATCCTGCCTGCCACGTCGAGCATTCTCATCGATGAGATCCTGGTAGGGAAATTTCCTCTGAGGGTACTTGTAGAGGTATTTCATGTAGGAATGCTGCACGCAGATCGACCGTTAGACACTGACTGCATTCCAACAGCATTGGGCTAGACCTACCGAAGGAGTATTGTCCAGATGAAAGTGAGCCTCCTTGATACTCTCACCATGGTTTCCCTGAGGGTTAGAGAGACCGAACAGTCGTTCCTTGAGAAAGTCACTGGGAAACAATTGTTAGCAGCACACTGCTATGAGGAGTCAATTGGCAAACTTGCTCTTTCTCGTTCCAGAAGGAAAAGGCAATATTCTGCAGTCCATGCGTATCTGATACGCCTGCAATGCCATCCTCACCCCAGCGGTAGGTTCTCGACCGGGCATGTTCGTGTGAGAAGTCTGGAGAAAAGCGATCAGCCCAAGAAACCTCGACGATGGACTAGCAGTAGACGAGAAACTTACGACTCCATGCATCACCATCCTCCCTACCAAGGGTTAGTGGACGCTGACAATCATGTTTGGGCATGACAATGGTGGATAAGAAAACAAAGGAAAGTAGTAAAGACTTACGAATAATCCTCGCGGACTGTTCCAATGCGGAAAATGAGGTCATCAGCATAACGATGCCCCCAAAGAGCTTGCTCCTCCCAACTGATGCTCTCTCGAAGAAGAGCAATCAGTCAAGCAAAGGCAGATAAACGAACCTGTAGCCCATTGCCTCTCTGCCACATAGGGACCCCATTTTTTCCAGTACCTGGTCCGCTCCCGATCCTCCTTGAGACGCTTCTCCTCCGCGGTCAGGTACTCGTGCCGGTCGTGGACGACCATTACGGCTTGAGCAAGTATGTGACGCTAAGAAGATAGGGCTGAGAACTAACCGTAAGACAAGCAAACCCGGACAATGAGAAGAATCTGAGACAGATCTCCCTGAAGCTGAAGGTGAGAGCCCCGCGAGAAAAGATCAGAAAAAGATCAGGAAGAGAAAAGAAACAGCAGCAGCAACTCTGTCCCAGGAGATTCCAGGCTTGCTGGCCGCGGGGGAGGCGGGAACCCCAACCGTTCCCGGCTTATCGATAAGACCCGCTTGGGGCGATTCCTGCTCTATATCAGAACGCCCTAAGCAGGGTTTTTGGCTCTTGCTCTGCCCGCTTTTTGCCTTCGTGTGCCCAAGCGTCCGCCTGTCCAGGTCCTGTTTTGCTTCCACGTCAGGCTCGCTGGGTGGAGCGCGCGGTCCGTCCGCCACCAACGACAGTAGACCTGGGAGCAATGAGCAATGCTGGGGATCTAGGCCCGCTGACGGAAGAAATGTTGACATGTAACTAACTACATGCTATAACCAGCCATCATATAATAATAAGTAATAATAGTAAATAGTAAATAGCATTATTTCTAGGTATATCGGGAACGCACGAAAGCGAACGAATGGCGGCCATTCATACAGGCCGCTGGACTATAGAGAAAAAGTCCCCTCAGAACTAGCTCTCCTTACTTGCTTTTTAAGAGAAGATGCAGCATGTAAGAAGGGTGCCGAGTATATGTAAACACACCAAGGGACGCAGATGAGAGACGAGCCAAACTGTCACGGCACCATCCAAGATAATAACATAAAAGCCGCCAGCGACGTGAAGCTGCCCGGGACAACCCACATGGCGTAGCCTGATGGGTCCAAAGGGGCTTGCTTCCGCCCACTCCATCCATGATAGTCCTGCAGAGCGTACAGTACCGTAAAAAAGAAGCCCAGGATCCCGCCCCCCTTTCCCCTATATATCCCATTTCAAATCAGACCCGGTCGTATGGAAGATAATCATGATGCGTCTGCCTTGTTCTTCTGCTTGTGATCTTCATCAATGGCAAAGTCAGCATCACCCGGGTCGTCCATGTCGTGGGATGTTGCCGCAGAGGTCGCTGAGCCCGTCGATCCTTCATCCGAGGGGCCCGATATGGGAGAGGACAGGGGGGACTGAGACGTGTGCGTCTTTTCCTCACCTTCAACCCTCTGCGAATGGCCCGTAGCCTTGTTGATATCGGATTGGGTCAGAACGCGGGACTGTCGCGCCTTTAGACGCTGTTCCGCCTCGCGGATGCGAGCCTGGAGAGCCTCCAGTTCTCGATTCTGGATCATCACCATTTGCTTTCTGCGACGGCTTTGGTCAGCTCCTCTGGGGACCTAGGTAGGTTCCTGTGCGGGGGGCTGGTGCTGCTCTCCAACAATGGCTAGCTGGGTGTTGTATCGGAGATAGATGCTCTCAACAGAATGCATTGCTGGATACGTACTTCTGGTCCACTGATATCTCGAGTTGATCAACGTCGGTGTCCAACGAGAAGGCACTGTCCAGTGCCAGTGAAAATGCCTGTGCCATCGTCCTGTCGAAGGGTCAATACAAGGCTGCTGTTGTGATACCCCAACACCTGCATTGGGGACTTGGAGGAAGGAGGGAGGGTTGGACGAACGACTGCGGTCGGGCCTTAGGCTTCCATTCCTGCTCCGTGTCCGACATCTTGTATGATAAGTCACTCGTCTCCCACGAGACCCAGGTAACTCTCAATAGCAACAGCTGCTATGCAGTCACAATGGGGAGTTGCGACCTGATTTGGAGAAGGGAAAACAGTGTTTCGAAAAGTCGAGAGAGGCCAAGCTCCTAGATGAGACGGGGGCTGATCTTGGCGTGCAATCCCCCCCAAACGGGTTGCAATAGATTTCCTGTCGAAACCAGGACCAGCTGAGAATCTATAGGACGAAAAGGGTCCAATGGTGAGGGAGTGACAAAAGTCTGAGAGAGAAAGAGAGCAAGCTGCAGATGCACGAAGAGAGAGGTTGAGATGCAGAGGGGTTCGCCGTCGCCCTACAGCCGGGAAAAGCGCCTATATAGATCGGTGATAAGAGCACGGTCAGGGAGATGGAAAGGTTCAGAATCCGTCAGGGACCGTGGATGGAGCCCAAAGCGAAATTAGGGAGCGATCGAAGCTGCAGGAGGGCCAAAAGACCGACAACAGCAACGAACGATCGGGTTTCCACCAACGAGGCCGGCGCGCGGTTGTTCCACAGTCCACACTGCAAGGGATCCTCTTCGTCGGAAGATTGCTGGAGCTGGGGAGGGTCAGGCCAAACAATGCGCTATCGCATCAAACATCAGGAGAGGAGGATAAATAATAAAAGGGGCTGGTCAAGGAGCCTCGTGCGGCGCCCCCTGAGATGCGAGCACGGGCGGGTAATGGGCAAGGGCGGGGAGGATGGCAACGAAGAACGGGGTCAGCGTCGAGGAGCTAGAGGAGAGGCTGCTCCATCGATCAAAGGGGAGTTAATTAATTAGTATTATTATTATTAGTTAGAGTAGATATCTAGACCAGTATCTAGGTAGTAGTCTACCTGGTCGTAGATACGGAATGGGGGAGACATGCCCGCTTTTCGTGGACGCAGCGATGCAGTTGCTGTTTACCTGGTGAGCAAGATGTTGTTTCATGTAAATAATCATAAGAATAATAATCACTAGCACATAACTTACCTCGATGCCATGCCATGACGGTCGCAACAAGGGAGCGTCTAGGCAACGGGGGCCACTGGTGACTGGGCAACATCTGGGCGGGCACGACGAGAGTCAAGAGCTCCCTAGAGTTCCCTAGACGGTCTCTAGAGCGTCCCTAGACTCCTAGACTGTCTTTAGACTCCTTAGAGACTTGTCGATCGGTGGACCGGGAGCGCACGTGACTCCAGATGCCATTCGCCGTGCAATTTTTCCCCTCGCGATGATGCCAGATCGAGCTCAACGAGATTCATGTCGAAAAAGCAGCCCATCTCGACTCGACTCGTCTCGACAACGCTCGTCCATCACCCTGCCAGCGGGGATCGTGAATTTCTCCAGCGTTGCCTTCCTAGGCATCGATAGACTACCGCTGAACCCCCCCCAAAACGTCCTGTTGGGCCCTCCCCGCACAGCAACGGTACTCTAAGTCCCCCTAGTTAACTAATATCCAACCCTTCTCAAAAGTCAGCTCGACTCGTTTCGACCTGGTCTGTGCAGTCGGACTTGTCTTTCACCCTTGGCGATGGTGACAGGCTATGCGCACCTCGCTTTACAGTGAAGTCGCGTTGCCCGTCTGCACACCCTTCTCGGGCCACCACCAGCATCGTGGCTCCCATCACCAAGAATCCCACTCTGGGTGGCCGGTCGCATGGGCAATGGGGGATGCCTCCGCTGTCGGCCTACACTCCGTTTGAATCGCTCCTCTTCTTCCAGTCGCTCGCCGCCCTCGACACGCGACCCTCCAATTTCGCTGCCATTTCGGATGTCCTGCGCAACAACACTTTCATCCGCCAGAATGGTGCCTTTGACGCGGCCAGACTCACGCCCGAGGCGTTGGAAGAGCTCTACAACACCTTGATCCACGAGGGACTTGGGGATGCACCGCTCCCCGATCAGAACGGCCACCGTCCTGACGGCAGTATAAGCTCTAATCCCAAGAAGCGCAAGCTCACCAACCCAACGGAGGGAACATCGCATACTACAGTCATCCCAAATTTGGTCTCTCATCTCTACGCCAGATACAAGGAACGCGTTACGAAAGAGATCAGAAGTGAAGAGAAGAGATACAAAGAGATCAGAGATGAAATCGAACGGTTACAGAAGGAGGAGTCCCAAGAGGTTGATGCGGCCGCCGTGGCGGCTCCCTCGGGTCCGGTGCAGGCGCCCGCAACCGCTGTACAAACCAAAGCTGGACCAACACAGCCAGAGCCTATGGATATAGATATTAAGCAGGAAGCCAAACCGGTGCAGCCTGCTACGATGAATGCCAACAGACCAGCGGAAGGAGTTATGACACCGTCGGTGGGAAACCAGACGACAGCGGTAGAGCAAGCTAAATTACCTATGCCACAACAACTCCCTACACAGCCTGTTGGGCCACAGCAAGGGAAACCTGCGCATCCTCAACCTCCGCGTCAAAATGCCCTGCCCATGACAACTGCTCTTCCACCCCAGGCAAACCCGATCAATGGGAAAGCTCCCTCTGTACCTGCAACACAGCCACCAAACCTTGGCTATCGAGCGCCTTCTCCGGATAGACGAGCTGCGAATGTCGAAGTACCATTGCAACCGTACCAGATACCACGGCCTCCAGCCACTCCAGCGGCTGATGCTGCAAAGGCACACCCACGGCCCGAAGTTGTCATTCCGACACCGAAGGGAACTGGTCCCGCAGTGACTCCTACGCAGCCTGGTATCCAACCTGGAAATGCTGCTGCTCGAAGGACGCTTGCTGCACCTGGGCCTTCCTCCGCTCCTCAACACCTCGTTGCACAGCAGCAATTCCAGCAATGGACCCCGCAGCGGGGTTTCCAGACGCAGCACCCTCAGGTCTCTCCCTATGTCTACTACCCGTATCCGAACCAGCCTGTACCTGGAGCACCTATGCCTTCGCCAACGAATGGCCCTCAGATTGCACCAGCCGTTGCGGGACGAGGTCATCAAAGTCCATACCCTCCGTCTGGACCAATGACACCAGGAGCTGTGCTTCCGGTCAGCCAGTCTCCTCACCCCGGTCTTGGAGGTCATGAAACACCTGGCAAGCTGGGCCGGACTCCCTCTTACTCCACTGCACTTGGCAAGCGGCCACCACGCCCGTCAATTGACACATCAGGTTCACTTACGCCTTGGAAGAGATCTCCGCGTCTGAGCATATCCAGATCACCAGGTTCTCCGGTACGACCACGACCCGAGGACGTGAGCCCAATCAGCGAGAAGGCCCCATCTCCCTTCGGGAGTCCTGAACCAGCGAGTAGAGGTGCTCAAGAGGAAACGCAGAAGCGACGTAGAAAGGGCAGTCTGCCACCACCTGAGGCCGAGGGTCGGGGAGCACGTTCCAAGGCAGAGCAGAAAGGACGTGCAAGACGAGATCAAAGCACTGCTTCCACCAGAAGCCGTGGACGATCAGTGACTTCACGGGATGATGATTCCATGACCGACTCGGGCTCCGTAACCCGCAAAATCAAGCAGGAAATGCCAAGCACTCCTGCAGGCATTTCGGAGGACACCGAGACTGAGAATAAAGCATCCGCCCGGCGTAAAGGCACTGCAGCGCAGCTTGAGGAAGGACTGGCCAAGGGAAGAGCCAAGCGGAAGCGTGGAGCGAGTGAATCCATAGAAGCAGATACCATCCCTCCAGAGCCTATTCGCATGGACACCACGCAGTACGTGTTGTGTACGCGTAATTTCCCTAGGACTGGTGCTCCCATCATGAACGATGTCACAGCTCACAAGCATGCCTCCATCTTCGCCAAGCCACTGACTGAGCGAGACGCTCCGGGGTACAAGGATCTCATCTATCGTCCGCAAGATCTGAAGTCGATCAAATCAGCTATCCACCAAGGAAGCAAAGCTGTAGCCGCAGCCACAGAAGCTGCCAGCACGCCTGCTGGAGATGGAGAATCCCCAGCGCCGGGCGTCACGACTCCGTCCAAGAACACGGTGCTGATGCTGCAAAAGACAGCAGATCTAATTCCACCCAGGGGTATTGTGAACTCGGCCCAGTTGGAGAAGGAGCTGATCCGGATGTTCGCCAACGCTATCATGTTCAACCCGACGCCTGAGCGCAGCTTTGGACCAGCCTTCCCCATGATCACGGATAGCAATTCGAGAGAGAGCACCCAGTTCTCAGAAGCAGAGGAGGGCGGCATCATTCATGATACCCGTGAGATGTGCGACGAGGTGGAAAAGGCGGTAACGGGATGGCGTGCCGCTGAAAGGACAGCAGAGGAGGTGGCAAACAAAAGCATCCTCACACTAAGACGGGGGAGTGATGTTAACATGGATAGTAGTGACGAGACCAAGGGTTGATGACTTTCTTCTGCCCTCGTAATTGTGGGCGTCTTGTATTTTTGATAGAGTAGCAGATCCTTGGGGCCTTTTATGAAATGAAGACAAAAAAGGGGTCCTCGGCGTGCACGCCCTCCACAATATTTTTTTTGGCAACATCGCCTTTCCTTTCTTTTTCGCTTTTGCTGGAGATCAGAAGAAGGAGCACTAGCTTGACTCCTTATGTTCACCGTCCGTATGACACCCGGGTAGATGGGTACGATCTCGTGTAACATTCTTAGGGTTGTATCCAGGACTGTAAGCCTCATTCACATGCAAAGAGACATTTTCAAAAATGTCGGTTGTCGAGTAGCAAAGTCGGTCAAAAGCAACATGACATGTCCGCCCAGTCCCTCATGCAGAGCCACGTATCGTCTGCTGGAGTCTCGTCCTACCGAGTCCCTCCTTGGCGTAAAAGTCCATAGGATACACGCCCTTCCCGGTATTATCCCAATGCTCTCTTCCGCCCAGCGCAACCAGCGCTTCATAGGGAGTCAGCAACGGTCGTGAGAACGCATAACCCCAATCGATACTCAGTCTGGGACAGGCGATCTGCACCCAGCACTCGACATCGGACATGGAGGCGAGTTTGCCCGGGAAGATCTCACTGAGCAGCAAGTTCACAAAGGGGATTCCGCGTTCATTGAGATGGTTCTCAATCATAGCCATGGTGTTTGGGTTTCCTTGACGTCCCAGGGAGCCCAGGATGATTCCCCACTTCTTGGCGGATTTCGCGGTGTTGATCGCGTCACGGCGCAGGGTTTGCATCTCCTCGTGCTCGTAGGTCTCACGGGACAGGGTCCGGGAGTAAGGGTCGTACCGATATGCGGGGATGGAGGGGTTGTGAATCATGGCTGACTCGAGGTGGAAGCGACCGTCACCTAGGTAGAGAAGGATGTCGACCTCGTTTTCCGACAGCTGGGGAGAAGTACAGCCGAGAATCTCACCCTTGGAGAGAGGCGTGATCTGAGGGATGAGGACTTTGAATCCAGCTCGTTCGAGGACGGGTTTGAGACCATGCAGCGTAGCATTGAATTGGATGGTACCGACGGTAGCGATCGTCTTGCCCGGCTGGAAGTTTCGTTCGAGGGTCGCGATCAGATGCGAGGTGTCAATGCTGATGTCGACGAAGATATAGAGGGTCTTAATCGTTGTGACATCCACGGGAATCAGGCAGCTATGAGCGTAGTGGACCAGCAAGTCACATCCCAGAGCGCGAGCAGTGTAGTCGTCAATGCAGCAGGCGCCGTAGGTGACATCTCCCATGATGAGCGTTTCCGTGCCCGGACAAAATTGCGTCAAGATATCCGAGATGGTTGTCGCGAAGAGAAGAAGTCCCTCTGGGAATTGTAGTGCCACTCGCTTCGCTCCCAATGTGCGTATCCGGTGAATCGTCTTCGGGATCTCGAAGGAGTAGTTTTTCGGAAGCAGCGCAATGGCGGCTTGAATATCAGGATCTTCCAGAATTTCGGGAGGGACTTGGTTCAGAGTTCGAGGAATCCTTCGAGGAGCGGCTGTATAGATGTCAGCATAAAAAAAAAAGTCCAATATTGCTCATGAGGGGTTATACTGACCTTTCTCGACAGCCGTTGATCCCCCCTCCTGCACCGCCGAGCCATCTTTCTGGGCCTGAGCATCTGCTGTCCGTCGCCCAACGAATCTCTTTTTTGGCTGACGAGTCTGACTGACAGGCTGCACGGCAGGAGTGTTGTCTTCCATTTTTTCCGGTGCGATATCTGTGTGGTTTTCTCCAGTCATCGTTTGGCAGACATCGAACAATAAGAAGAATAAATTAAAATTGGGAAATATGCAATCTGACTAAGGCGAAGTGGCGGTTAGATAAACTAAGTAGAAAGTGGGGGACCTCGGGGTCTCTCTTGGTTTCGTTCCTCTCCGCATCTCTCGGCATCATCTGGAACTAAACTAAGTACTGTATCATTATAATTAGACCGATCCGGAGCTCCCCTCCCAGGGACAGCTTCCCCTCTTGCTCTCGAGACCCCGGATTATGTATTTGATGCATTGCACGACCTTTACTTGCTCACTTGTACACTGATCTGCCAGGATGCTTTCTCTGAGGCCTAGACTACGTCTTTCTTCTGTCCTTCGGAAGGCAGCTCCCATCCGTTGTTATTCGACAGAGCCACGGCTGACGTCGAACCATGTTCGCATCGTCGAAGTCGGAGCGCGCGACGGGCTACAGAACGAAAAGACATCGATTCCTCTGGAGACGAAGATCCAGCTGATTGAGAAGCTAGCCAAGACTGGAGTCACTACAATAGAGGCTGGCTCTTTCGTGCCGGCGAAATGGGTGCCACAGGTGCGGTGCTTCCGATGCCTCGCTCCAGCATATTGACTCCAGATGTTCTATCCATTTCCATGATGTAGCAAACACCTAACACAGTTAACCTCGTGTGCAGATGGCAAGCACTTCAGAGATATTGCAACATATCATCAAGTCTCCACCGCAAGCTAAGAACGAGATCGCGTACAACTACCTTGTTCCCAATATCAAGGGACTGGAGAACCTGGTCAAAGTTATGGAGGCTGAAGGCGCGTCGGCCCAGATTCCTGGGACTGCTGAAAAGCCGCCTATTACGACAGAGATTTCTCTGTTCGCGGCAGCTACAGAGGCTTTCTCCAAGGCAAACACGAATTGCTCCATTGCAGAGTCCCTGGAGCGAGTTCGTCCGATCGTTGCGCTAGCAAAGACGAAGAATATCCGGGTGCGTGGATACGTCTCGGTTGCCCTGGGCTGTCCATACGAAGGCCCAGATGTGCCACCTTCCAAAGTAGCGGAGATCACAGCGACGCTGCTCGAGATGGGAGCAGATGAGGTTTCTGTTGCTGACACCACGGGCATGGGCACCGCACCACGGACCCTTGAACTCCTGCGAACGCTCAGTGCGGCTGGCATCGCGAATAGTGACCTCGCGCTTCACTTCCACGACACCTATGGCCAGGCGCTCGTGAACACAATGATTGCGCTCGAGCATGGTATCAGGACCTTTGACAGCAGTGTTGGAGGACTTGGCGGGTGCCCTTACTCTAAGGGTGCCACTGGAAACGTGGCGACGGAGGATCTTGTCTATACTCTCGGCAGTCTAGGCATGCATACAGGCATCAACCTGGAAGAAATGTGTAGAATTGGCGACTGGATCTCCAAGGAACTGGGTCGAGCTAATGGTAGCCGAGCGGGCAAGGCGATTCTGTCACGGCTGCAGGAGCAAGAGGCCCAGGCCTAGTTGCTCAGAGCCCTAGTCAGAATTGAAGGGAAAGGCTTGTTTGGCCTCTTGCTCTTGGAGCACGCATTTCGGGCGTTCACTGTTCCTGTCTGCCTGTATACTTATTTTGTTTATGTATATAGCCCTCGTCTACGCATTATGAAAAATGGCATATTCTTAAGAAACAAGCAATACGACGTTGCAATTATAAACGTTGATTGAATAGTGTACATTCTATAGGTTCGAGATGGGCCCCTTCTGTTCCGAACCGTTGAGTGGTGAATATGTACGGCCATTGTCCATTATCACCTTGTGTAGAAGATCGTCCCTCTCCATCTTGAAGTTCGTTCCATATCACTGCAGCAATGGTCGGTGGTTATAGGAGCCATTTCCGCTGCGTAGAGAGAGTCGCAGACACGGAGACCACCTTCACACGCAATATAATATTCCACCACGAATCAGTCAGATGACCCCCTATCATATCACATTATCTATAGTCCGTCTGGGATAGCGCGATCTCTAGAAATCCGTAACCCGTCCGTTATAACTCCAGTCGCCATCGCCACCCCACCGCAACGGCTCAGTCTTAGGCCCGCCAATCTCTCCTGTCTTGGGGTTCTTCTCTCCCTCGAATTCGGGTTGGGCACCCATCCGCAAGTTCGGATGTAGCTCTTCGCCATCTCCAGATGCGTCGATCCGTGCTGCGGGTGCAGCGTCGGATGCTGCGGCAGAGTTGGGAGACTGGTTGACCTTTGGTGGCGTTCGAGGCGTGCTGAATGCGCCGGTTGATTGTCTTTGGAGCTCTTCGAAGATCTCTTGTTCCTCCTTCGGGAGTCTGGGCGGTGCAGCAGGTCGCGCGAAGGGGTTCAGTTTGCCATCTGCGCGGAGGGGAGAGGATGTTGAGAGAGCGCGCAGAGGCTGAGATGATGCACGGGGGATCTGTCGGAAAGGAGCCATGGCTCGAGGTAGTGATAGGAAAGATGCCATCTTGTTGAGTCTGGAGGGTAGCACTCGAGAAAGAAGTATGAGTGGGCAGGGGAGTTGTTGATGGATGATTCAGAGCCGGGCGTTGTAGGAGTTAACTTACTTAGTAGCTCGCCGGCGTCGATAAGCGGCCCGATATCGCGGCGCTTCTCCGGGCTTTTCTGCGCGGCGAGTCATTCATCCATTCAGTCATTCTTTTCTTTTTCTCTCGGCGGACAATTCTTATCCCACTGAGATAGCAGACTTCTGCTATTTTGTTGATCCAGGGTTCTCTGACAGGCCAATTGCTGGAGTGTCTCTTTTCCAAATTCCTCCCTGGATTTTTACAATGGCCTCGCGTGTGTCATCCATGCGGTTCGCCGCTGCGGCACTGTCCGCGAAGAGAGCTCCTGGTCTTGTGGCACCGCTGCGCCGTTCTTTTGCTTCGACGGCCTCGAAGGCTGCTCAGTCTGTATGGATCTGTTGACTACGTCTTCGTTGCTGTTGGTCAGCTGCTAACACTGCGCAGGGACCCAAGAACCCAGACCCTACGGCCGATTCGCCAACCGTGGCTTTCATCAATGAAAAGGCGCCTTTTATGGTGACGACTTACGTCCGTCCACACCCTGTGATGGTCAAGGGACAGGGTTCGTATCTGTGGGATATGGAAAACCGGCGATATCTGGACCTGACCTCGGGAATTGCTGTCAACTCCCTGGGTCATTGTGACCAGGAGATTGCAAAGATCATTGCGGAGCAGGTATGCAATATATGATGCTCCTTATCAATACATGAGAATAGTGATATTTACAATGCCCTTATTTTAGGCCGAAACCCTCATCCATGCCTCCAACCTATATCACAACCCGTGGACCGGAGCCCTCAGCAAGCTGCTTATTGAGAAGACCATCGAGTCCGGTGCCATGCGGGATGCCTCCCAGGTCTTCGTCTGCAACTCCGGTACAGAGGCCAACGAAGCTGCCATCAAGTTCGCACGCAAGGTCGGACATACCCTGGACCCTTCAGGCGCGAAGCATGAATTCGTTTCTTTCCATAACTCCTTCCATGGACGTACGATGGGCGCGCTCTCTGCCACCCCGAACCCCAAGTACCAGGCTCCCTTTTCACCAATGGTTCCCGGATTCAAGTACGGCAACTTCAACGACGTCGAACAGCTCCAGACCCTTATCACGGACAAGACATGCGGTGTTATTGTCGAGCCCATCCAGGGAGAGGGCGGTGTTCACAGCGCTACTCCAGAGTTCCTCGTTGCTCTCCGCGAACGCTGCGATGCCGTCGGCGCGGTTCTGATCTTCGACGAGATCCAGTGTGGTCTCTCTCGCACAGGCAGCTTCTGGGCTCACGGCCACCCTTCCCTCGCCCCCTCCACCGGCAAGGCCGCTCACCCTGACATCCTCACCACCGCAAAGGCCCTGGGCAACGGCTTCCCCATCGGCGCTACCATCGTCTCCGAGAAGGCTGTCGGCCAGTACATCAAGACCGGCGACCATGGCACCACCTTCGGCGGCAACCCTCTCGCCAGCCGCGTCGCCCACCACATCGTCGAGCGCCTCGCATCCCCTGACCTCCAAAAATCCGTCGAAGCCAAATCCGCCCTCTTCACATCCGGCTTCAAGTCCCTTCAGGAGAAATACCCCGAGATCATCTCCGACGTCCGCGGCCGCGGTCTCATCCTCGGTGTCCAGCTCTCCGAAGCCTATATCCCCAAGGCTTCTGACCTGATCACCGCTGCGCGCGAGAGAGGCATGCTCATCATCACGGCTGGAAATGGTTGTCTTCGCTTCGTCCCCGCCTTGACCATTACGGAAGAACAGATCAAGACCGCTCTCAACATCCTGGAGCAGTCGATCGAAATTATTGCCAAGAAATAAACAAAAAATGTCTCGAATTTAGAATTTATATCGTCCATCCATATCATACTATCCTGTTTTATTTTTTATTCATTTTTTTGGTGTCTGAGTGGGACAAAAAAAAGAGTAGAATTATACCTTTTTTCCTTTTTCTCATTTGAGTTGGATCATCATGTGATGTGATACGATGCGTGGCGTTGCAATAACGATGTTATGTTATGTCGAGCTTGTATTCACTCGCGACTTTTCTACAATCTTGGATTATCATAGACAATATGATCAAAGAATCTGGATATGGAGAGAAAGCGAGTCGTATTACTCTTCTCATCCCCTTTTTTTCGGATGAATGTCGACAATATTTCGTATTTGGGACTTTTGTAAATGTTCAATAAACATTCTGGGTGAGTCTAGTAATTGGATTCAATAGCTAGCAGTTTATATGCATATCTATCTACCAGGTACCTAGAGAGTATGGCCTATCATGAAGACGATACATATCTAGAACAGAATCCATGGAACAAATCAGATGGTATCCAACTGGCTAGCAGAAGGAAAACACAACCTCTAATCGACCACCCTTCCAAGATCCGGATTACTTAAGGCGTCCTAGCCTCTTCTCCGACACCAGACAAACCCCCTGCCAATCCACTCATTCGCCGACCCAGAAGATCCTCTTCGCTAGGCAGACTGACCAGGCTCTTGTCCCTCTTGATCGAGGTCTGTAGGCTATCTATACGATCCGACTCACCTTTCGAGGACAGAGCCAGGGATAGTGAGAACGAGCGTGCTTTATCACGGGCTGTCATGGTCGGTCTGTCACGAGGCTGATCTGCTCCTGCTCCTGCTCCGACTTGGGGTGTCTTGCTTCTATTGTTGTTGGTGGTGTTTTTGTTGTTATTTTTCTCGAGAGAGATGCTATTGCGTTTCACGCCGTTGGTGCTTGTGCTTGTGCTTGGTGTGCGCGAATTCTCTTTGACATCCGATGTGAAGTTGGATAGAGAAGATTTGCTTCCGCTAGCGGAGCCGTCTGATTGGGTGATGGGAGTGAATTTGCCGACTTTGATCTCGAGAGGTCGATCCTCGTCAGCGGAAGAATCACCGGTTAGGGTTCGTCGGTGGTGACGAGGTGTGCTGTCCTCTGAAGTTGGGCCTGGCTCAAACTTTGATGAAGAGTTTCCACGAAGACTACCGGACCTCGAACAGAGAGAACGCAGGCTGATGGCGGATTGTTTCTGTTCTTTCTCTTCTGCCATGTCGAAGATGTCCTGTATCCATTTCGCGCATCGGTTGATGTGCTTCCAGCCATCAGGGAAGAAGAGGGCGAATTGAAGGAATCCGTGGGAGATACCGGGAATAAGGCTCACTTCGACGTGGTCCTTTTCGTTGAATTCTGCGTGGGATTTTTCCAGGCCCAATTCCTGTCGTTCCCTGAATCGGTGCAGTTTGGCTTGTCTGAGTCGGCCGGCGAATATGACTGTGTCGTCTACCAAAGGATCACGCTCGCCTGTCAGGAAATATGTCTTTGGGAATCGAGCGAGCAGAGTCTCCGATGCGAGGACGGGAGAAAGTAGGAAGTCCGTGCTGAAGTCAGGACGATTATAGGGGCCGATATACAGGATGATCATTGCTCGCATCATCTCTGGCGTGAGGATTCGGTCGTTAAAGTAGGATATCATTGACGAGACAGCCAGACGGGTTCTGATTTGGGTAGGCTGGTTGTCGGCTGCAGCCAAAGCTTGCGATTCGATGTCTTTTGGTCTTGACTCATCAGACAATATCTTGGATGGACCATCTGCATGGCCGGAGGCCTTGTGTTCGAAGTAATCGCGGATGGGAGGGATTTCGCGTATTTCCTCATCTGACTGATGAGGTGTGGTTGCTGGGGTGAGCCGTTCGTAGTCTTCGGTCTTCCTCCGAAGGATATTCTCATTCCGTTTTTGAGTGCTCCTGTCCCGTATCAATGCCATTTGTTCTTCGCTCATCCAGGTCCCTGCATTCATATCGAGCGCAGGGTATATCAGCACCAGACCATCTGGAGGCTGAAGGACTTCTTCTCCTTGCCATCTGCGAGTGTCCGTGCTGCCGGACTGCAGTATCATCAAGGTTAAGCCTGTCGCCAGATTGCCGCCTGCACTATCCCCAGTGACAACAATACGGGGCCGCGTAGCACCGCTGAGCCCTAAACAGCGTCCGCGGGTCATCACAATCATGTGGTAAACATCATAGCACTCATTCAATGCATATGGGTACGGGTACTCGGGTGCTTTCTTATAATCAAGGCTGAGGATCGGTAACCCCAGCCTCCCCGCCCAGGCCAAAAGCTTATCATCAGCTGTCCGGGGGTTCATTGCAACAAATCCACCTCCAGGTATATCCAGAACAATCTGTTTCTGGCTCCGCAAAGCACTTAGCGGTCCATCAAAGTAAAGCCATGCATTGACTGGTTCCTTGTAGGATGAGTCCCTAGGACGAGGAATGCGTATTGCGCGAGGAGGGTATTTCGTAAAACGAGGACGCATCAAGTTCGACAGAACAGACAGACACGGCGTGGTGGCCTTGTTCCAGGCTACGCGCATATGATCTACTGTCAGAGTCGCCCTCACCCTTCGAACTTTCTCATCCGCCTGCTCCGCGGCAATTAGGTAGTATACCGTAAACACCAGTGATGCAATATCCCGAAGCCACTTTGGCTTGATCTTCATGGCAGTCCAGAACCCAGCGTCCAGTCCCGTCGTGATCCATGTTGCGCGGAAGTACGAACGAGAATACAGGTTGGCCAAAGGTTCGGGGCATTCCAGGCCAACAAGCTTGGCGAAGTTCCTCGAGACGTAGAGATAAAGGAGTGTGAGGACCATCGTCCGCCAGGGTGTCAAGGATCCTAGCCTGGCGGAAATCGATCGAAGACCAGGGGGCCCATGTTTATTACCCCTAAATTGGCGGCGTGTTAGTCGATTATTCTCGGAGAAATGAACATGAGGCCCATACTTATAAAGATAGAATGACCAAAACGAAACAACCGCCAAGACCTGGATTTTTCGAAACTGAGTAGACGGTCTACCCAACACGTGGTCTAGAGGAGTGTCAGAATCAACCAGATATCCATATTTACTGACAAGACAGAGTGGCACGTACCGATCATCTTCACCACACTCCACCAAAGTCTTGGTCAACAAAAGTAGGGAAGTGAAAGAACAATGTATACACTTCTCTACCATGTAAATGAAGTAAGAGTGGAAAGCTGAAATGAGATTGTCAATAATATGTTCGTCGTAAACAGGTCCCAGGCCTGATAATCATAAGTCTAGAGAGTTATTGAGGACTGCAGACAACGCCATGCTATATGAGCTGACAGAACAGTCGGGAAACAGAGGTTGGAAGTATAACAGTGGTAAAGAAGATGCTAAACTGAAACAAATTGCACTTCCTGTTGTAACCTGAATGAAAAGCGTACACGTGGACAGCAGCAACTGTCAACCAGAGGGAATAATAACAGATAGCAAGTGAAGGTGAAGGTGAACATAATGAACGTGAGATGGCATAATTACTTGTCGCTCCTTGTCTAACCGAAAGCAACCAGGAAATTGCATGTGAAAGCCCAAGCATGTGAATCATCACGTGGAGAGCGTACCATACCATACTTAGGGCTGACCGGCTAACCCCAAACAGGCATCTTCCGGGGAAGCGCCAAAAATATATTTGATCCGGAGTTCATCCGGGCAACTTGAATAGTATCAGAATGGCCAGGCAGGTGTCTCCATGTCCATCATCATAAATCATCAGCTCATTAGGATCTCGTGGGCAATATCTCCACTGTCTCCACACGCGTGTCATGAGAGGAAATGGAGGGAGAAGAGAGAAAGGCAGGTGGAGGCGGAAAGGTTTGGGTAAATACGGTCGGCGAATCGAATCTAACTAGCATGTACGTTATGGTCGGACCCAATTGATCTATGGAATGGAATCCTATATCTTCTTGCAGTAGTTCCTGCCATGTTGCACCTGCCAGTCGCACAGCCAGACCTCGAAGATCATGCCCAGGAAACCTGCGATGCAGATACCACCCGAGTCACTCACCGTGGTCGCCCCAAGAGAGAATTCACGGTCTTCCTTAGGTACGCGGTCGCTGATTTCCGCGAACGTATTGACATACACCAGTCCTCCCAGTAGTCCTTCCCAGAAGATGATCACGAAGATGAGGTACACGCTGGGGATAAAGTTGAACAGGGAGTGCAGCGTGAGCAGCGTCAGGTTAGCAACTTGCAAAAGCGATGGAAGGTATAGATTGTGGACCCGGAGGAAGGGTGTCGACGATCGAGAGATGAAGACACCAACCTGGTAGATGGCATTGTACGCAGGGTAAAAGGCGCGGTAGTGCTTGAACGGGGACTTGTCTAGAGGAAAGAGAAGTGTGGGAGAGACTCCCTGGTTGATAGTATATTCGGCAATATAAACAAGTAGCAATGGAAGCATACTGTAAACATGTTAGCAGAATACACCAACCACACAAGGACAGTGTATATACTCACAATGGAAAGAACAGACTCTTGACTCGTTTGAGATTGGCCTGGAAGCGGATCCATCCAGACGATGCACCGCCCGTCACCACAACCGGCTTTGGATGTCCACCAGGCGATCCCAGAAGTCCGTCATGTTCCTGGTAACTGGCAGGCGCATCCTCTTCGCCTATATCCCTCTCCTCAGCTTCGTTATCTCTCACCGATACGGCCTGGTAGTCATGACCAGCTTTGGGTGCGTAACGCAGAGGGTCTCGAGGCAATATTGCAAAGAAACTCATCACCATAACCGCAGGGAGACATGCCGAGGCCAAGATAGTAGCCTTGACGCTGAAACCTAGCGATGTCGTCGCAAGCGCATATGCCCCAGCACCGACCAGGCCTGCTGCACCCGTACCACTTCCCCATGCCGCAAGACTGAATGGACCATAGAAATGTGTCAATCCGAGAAAGCTCAGCTCTCCACCACCGCTCGATAAGCTGGCCAAGATGACGCCCGCCAGTTTGGTCGTGATCGTCCCTCCGTCCGTGTAGGCAGGGGTC